>NC_072436.2:118347500-120847500 GCF_028878055.3 Symphalangus syndactylus
TTCTGAGGTGACTGGACATCGTATCCGACATCAAAGCTTCCAGAGGTGGTCTGGACTAAGTCACCTCTTGTCACCCACAAAGCATGACCAAATAAGCTTACTTTCAGGCAAGTCCATGGAAACTAAAACACAAGACTCAGATCTCCTCCACTGAGGGTTATGGGGAGAATGTTCTGACTGGCAGTTGTGTGTCCTGATTGTGTTGAATTGAATGGCATGTTAACCACTTGGTAGAGTCTTTTTTTTTTTTTTTTTTTGGAGTCAGAGTTTGGCTCTGTCACCCAGGCTGGAGTGCAGTGGCACAATGCTGGCTCACTGCAGCCTCCACCTCCTGGGTTCAAGTGAACCTCCCATCTCAGCATCCCAAGTAGCTGGAACTACAGGCGTGCACCACCATGCCCGGCTAATTTTTATATTGTTAGTAGAGACAGGGTTTCGCCATGTTGGCCAGGCTGGTCTCAGACTCCTGGCCTCAAGTGATCTGCCCACCTCAGCCTCCCAAAATGCTGAGATTACAGGCGTGAGTCACCGTGCCTGGCCCGCTTCGTAGAGTCTTAGGAAAAGGGGTGGCAGAACCTGGACGTGAGGATCCACAGGACTTGCTGGTTGTACTTAGCTACATCCTAGTCCCTTCTCTGCCCCCACAAAGCCCAGCAGAGGTGACCATGGCCATCTTGGAGCTAGTTCTCAATGTGGGAAAAAATCAGTTCTATGTCAAAAATCTTCAGAAAATGAGAGAAGAGACCTGAGTCTTCAGGCTTACTTTCACATACGGAGATGACATGCTTGCGCTCAACTTACTGGTGAGTGGGTGGGCAAGTCTCTGCGTGGGAACAAATGGCCCCTCCCCAAGCAGGCTGAGCCATCGTCGCCAGGCCCTGAACCCCTAGCTGAACACACACAGCAGGCGAAAACTGATTTCCCCTAAAATAGAGGTTAGCGGATCTTTGGAATCACCGGAATGGAAGGCCCTCTTCAAAGAGCACTTCTGCTTTCTCACCAGTGCTGCCAAGACCCCCTGATGCTCCAGAATGGCCATCAGTGCCGGGCCCCACCCCCACCCTCTCTACCTGAATGGGCACTGGCTGGGGGCCCTGTGCTTCACGGCATTTCACGGAACATAAGAAGAGTTAAAGGCCCTGGAAATGGAACTAGAGGCAGGACAGAAGCCTCAGTAAGGCTGTGAGCAGTGAGCGCCCGCCACCAAGGATGGGCTGGCCTCGGCAGAAGCCCCCTGGGGGCAGGGACGGGGGCAGGCTCAAGACAGGTAAGCAGTTTCACAAATACCTCTAAACATGCTAGAACCATCAGGATAGCTCACCTTTCTGCCACCTTTACGCACCCTCCCAACAGGCCAGGGCCCGTTCTTTAGGAAGCCGTCCCAGATTGCCAGCATGAGCCTGTATGCTCACTCACCTCTTCCGCTAGGCTAGGGCTGCTGTAGAAAACTCCAAAGTGGCCCCTTTCTTCACCAGACCCTTCTGGAAAGCTGCCCAACTAGGGGCTTCACCGCAAGCGAAATCCACACGATGCCTAACGGGCACGTCAATATGTGCAAACCACCCAAAACCGTCTTCTGTAACTGGGGGTTAGACATGGGGGCCAGCCACAGAAGCTCCCCGCTGAGACACAGTCAGCTCCCTTACACGCTCACTGTGAGTACACAAAACTCCATTTAAACTAACAATCCTGAAAGCTGTTTACAGACTAAATCTTTAACTTTCCCAATTCTGTCTCATGAGCTCAGTGAAAGAAATCTTTTAGTAAAATGCAGAAAGTATCCTCTTTCACACACAGGACAGTCAGCACAGCTTGCAAAGACTGATCACTTCCTCCCACCAAGAAAGCACTGGCCCGGGCTGCGCATGCAGGGGAGGAGGCAGGGCCCTGGTGGCCCATAGCGTGCAGGGGGGGAGGCGGGGCCCCAGGAGAGTCCCGCTGCCTGAGAGGCTCCTGGTCGCCTCGGGGCAACCAGGCTAGGCCTCAGGAAGCACCGGAGTCAGGTCAGGCCCTCAAGGGGGCTGTGGGTATCCAGAGTCCCCCACACCCTGGGAACAGACAGCAAGGCCAGGCACTGGTCAGTTACCTATTCATTTCAAGATCACTCAGGCGGGCAGAAAGATCCTCAAGGCGGTTGATTTGTTTGTGGCACTGGCTACAGTAAAACTCAAACGCCTCATCAGTGAGGATGCTGTGCAGCTTTGCGGCAAGAGGGTCAGTGCTAGAGAGACAGAAGCATCCGTTCAGGAGAGGATGGGGACCCGTGGGGTCATCTGTGACTCCGCACGAGGGGCCGAGGGGGACAGGACAGGACATGGTGTGGAACAAAAGCACGTGGAGAGAGAATGAGCTGTGCAATGTTCTGGCTCTTGCCTTTAGACCGCAGTGAGCCCACATCCCTCAGCTGCCTCCAGGAGCCCAGGACGGGCACCAGCTCGAGCATCGGGGGCCCTGCACACACCTGCTCCTCTGGGTCAGGTGCCCAGAAGAAAGCAGGGGCAGCCTGAGAGCCTCCTTGCAAAGCAAAAGCCCTTCTTTAACAAGAAGGTAAAAAACCATACTGCTTTCTCTTTTGCCAAAAACATATCAACGTGATAGTGAACCATGTCTCCAGGTAAACCTGTACTTACTGTACTATATTTATGATTACTCCAAAAACCACCTCTAGCAAAAACTATGCCTGAATGATAAATCTACAATAGTTTTGTGATTTTTAAGATGTGCATTAAAGCCGGGCACGGTGGCTCATGCTTGTAATTCCAGCACTTTGGGTGGATCGCTTGAGCTCAGGCGTTTGAGACCAGCCTGGGCAACATGATGAAACCCTGTCTCTACAAAAAATACAAAATCAGCCCGGCGTAGTAGCTCCTACCTGTAGTCCCAGCTACTCAGGAAGCTGAGGGAGGTTGAGGCTGCAATGAGCCATGATTGCAACACTCCAGCCTGGGCAATAAAGTGAGATCCTGTCTCAAAAAAACCCCAAAAAGACCGACCTCCGTTAAAACTCAGTGTTCGATTTCGTGGTGGTGCTAGCTAACCTCCCTGTGACTTCACCTCCAAGGGCTTCTGGGCCACTGGCAGGGGGTGCTGCGTCTGCGACGCGAAGGCAAAGGAGCAAAGGCAGCTTCATCTCGGGTGCTGGGACCCACATGCTGTGGGAAACCATTTGGAAACCATTTGGAAGCTCAAGTAAAGAAAGGTGAAGAGTGAAACATACAATGTAGCATAGACATTACACTTCAAAGAGGTAACAATGAAAACACTGAACAGGAGACAGGGACAAACTAAACACGTAGGAAGAGGTGATTACCAAGCACAGAGACACAAGTTTCCAAACGCCTCAGTCCTCTGGCCCTTGTCTTGACACCGCCACGTGCTGGGAGAGGAAAGTGCCTAAGACAAGCACACTGCCTCTGAGGACCGCCTGCGATGCCTCACTCACGCACAGCTCTCCCAGGACGCTCGCCAGGACCGAAGCACACAGGACATCCATGCAGGGTCCCCACACCCAGGGCTGACGGGCGGCTTCAAGGAGGGCACATGGGAAATGAAAGGAGGGGGACCCTATGGGCAGAGGAGCCACTGAGTGCAAGGGACGGCCCCTCCTGCGCTGCCCTCCACCCAGGTTCCCTGGGCCTCGGTAACAGCGGGCGGGCGGCGGGCAAGGGAAGACTCTTGTGGCTGCTTAAAGAGACTCGGGCTGGCAAAGATGGAGGACAACCTAGTAGCAAAGGGGAGAAGGGATTGAAGTAACAACCCCATCAGCCAGCCCAGGGTCTCCCTGAAGTCAGGAGCATCCTCCAGGGACTGACTCCCACGTGGGAGCCCCTAGCCCTCAGACATGCGTACCCAGACCCCCATGTTTGGATCCAAGCCAAGAGGACTCTGGACTCCCTAGAGGGACTCTGGACGTTGATGAGTGGGCATCTCGCCTGCTGCGTGTCATGCTTCTGTTTATTCAGAGTCACAGCTTTCCAGTTTGGGGATGTCAGGTATTTATAAGGAAATGAATCTGAAGACTCACTTATGATCGTGACACCTCCCTCAAAAGCCTGCACAGACCACCATGTGATCCACGGCCCATAGCTAAGGAGCCCGAAAGCCGAGTGTCCAAACACAGCTCTGTGCCACATGATTCTGCTGAAGCCTCAGAAATGTAGAGTGATCTGGGGATGTGGCTGGAGAAGCGGGACTTCTCCCAACTTTCATAAATCCAGGTATAAATTTAAAATTTTTGAATATGGTTTACTTAATCACATTACGTCAAGGAAAGCAAGTTCTCTCTTACCAATGCACGAACCAAAAAGGGAAACTTCCCACAACTAACCACGGGAAGAAGAGGGAGGAGGGTGTGCTGGAACACCGTCATTACCTGGGAGTGAGGAAAGCGGGGTCGCTGCAGCCCAGCTGCCCGTTGCATAGGGTCTCTGGGGACAGCTCCGCCTCACTGCCTTCACCGTAGTCCTCAAAGTGCTCCTCGCCCCCGATCACCGTGATGACAGACTGGCCATGGGGGTGAGGCCTGCAAAGTAAAACAGAAATGATGTCTTCTGACTGAAGGCCATGGGCACCCCCGAGCTGAGGGTGTGGAAGGTGCTTTCCAGAGGGTGTGCTACAAGCCACATGTGAGTCCTGGGAGCCACGTTTAAAAAAAAAAAGGAAGTGGGCTGGGTGCGGTGGCTCACGCATGTAATCCCAGCACTCTGGGAGGCCAAGGCGAGCAGATGTCTTGAGTTCAGGAGTTTGAGACCAGCCTGGGCAACAGGGGGAGGCCTCAACTGCAAAAAAAATTTTTAAATCACCCAGGCGTGGATGCACACGCCTGTAGTCCCAGGTACTCAGAAGGCTGAAGTCGGAAGATCGCTTGAGCCTGGGAGGCCGAGGCTGCAGTGAGCAGTGATGATGCCACTACACTCCAGCCTGGGTGACAGAGCAAGGCCCTGTCTCAAAAAAAAAAAAAAAAAAAGGTAAAGAAACAGATTTATTTATTCTTTTCTGAGACAGAGTCTGGCTCTATCACCCAGGCTGGAGGGCAGTGGCGCGATGTCGGCTCACTGCAAGCTCCGCCTCCCAGGTTCACACCATTCTCCTGCCTCCGCCTCCGGAATAGCTGGGACTACAGGTGCCCACCACCACACCCGGCTAATTTTTTTTGTATTTTTAGTAGAGACAGGGTTTCACCGTGTTAGTCAGCATGGTCTCGATCTCCTGAGCTCGTGATCCGCCCACCTCGGCCTCCCAAAGTGCTGGGATTACAGGCGTGAGCCACTGCACCCGGCCCAAATATATTTTAACAAAAAATTTGACTTAGCCCAACATGCAGTCATTTCAAAACCTCCAGCCTCTTCACACTCCTCACTCGTGTGCCCTCCCATGTCACAAGTTCCACAACCCAGCCCCACACGGGACAGCACAGGTCGACACAAACCAACATCTGGGTTCAAGCACCTTCGCCTCTTCTCTAGGGAGCTGCTGTCCTCACACAACCCCTGGGCGATGGAGTTCAAACTTCTACTTTAATCTAAAACTTAACAGCAATTGCAACAGGGAAAAGGAAGGGGTTTCCAAGTACCCGTCCTCCTTCTGAAGGGAGTGACTCCTCCACAGCCAAGTTCTGGAAAACACAGCGGCCAGGGGCAACGGGAAACACCTGTGCCTTCAGCGGCTTCTGTGCTCTAGCGGTCCCCACTGCCACCCTCCCGCAGGAGTCCTCGGGAGAACCTTCCGTGCAGGCCGGGCACTGCTCCGCTCCAGGAAAGAAAGGGGCCTGGGAGAGTGAGGCGACTCCTCACGCCCAGGAGAAGGGGGCAGAGTCAGGAGGACCGTGCACTCTGCTCCACCCGGACCCACCGTGCTCAGCCGTGAGAAGTTCCAGTTTCACACCCACAGAAATGCCCACCACGCACCACTCCTGGGACAGCTCAGGATGAATCCCATGGCCTTAAACACTCAGGCTTAAACCAGGGCCGGGCGCGGTGGCTCATGCCTGTAATCCCAGCACTTTGGGAGGCTGAGGCTGGTAGATAATGAGGTCAGGAGATCGAGACCATTCTGGCTAACACGGTGAAACCCTGTCTCTACTAAAAATATAAAAAATTACCCGGGGGTGGTGGTGGGCACCTGTAGTCCCAGCTACTTGGGAGGCTGAGGCAAAGAATGGTGTGAACCTGGGAGGCGGAGCTTGCAGTGAGCTGAGATTATGCCACTGCACTCCAGCCTGGGCGACAGAGCCAGACTCCGTCTCAAAAAAAAAAAAAAAGAAACCAAAACCAGGAGGCCTGCGCCACTTCATGGCCTCCCAATAGGGTCTTCAACTTGGCGCTGCCTGTCTGCATCAGCCCCTTCCTTCCTACACGGTGACAGGGAGGTGCGGCTGCCTTCCACAGCCGCCATCTAAAATTAGGCTACGTTACAGGAAGACTTTACTTTCTGTTTCTTACGACTGGGTGCTTGTTTTACCAACAGGCTCAGATACTGTGACAGAAAACTGCCCTCTGAGGGGAGGAGAATCAGCGAGAGGAAAACACACCCTGGTCCATCGGCCAGGAGGCCCTTCCCCGCCTCCCCAGGCCACCATGGTGAAACCTGCTACTCCCTCAGAAGCAATGACGAGGGGCTCAGCACCCCTCACCACCCATCTCCTCCTCTCCTCAGGACAGTTGTTCCTGATGCTTGACGGGAACAGAGAAGGCCCACATGCAAGGTCACGCTGGGGACCAAGAGGCCCATGCCACACGGCAGAGACTGTATAAACCGGACGGTCTGCACCCGGATGCCCAACGTGCTTTCCACAGTCCCCAGAAGATGAGCAGCACTAGCCAGCAGTTAGATCCAGCCACAAATGAGCTGTTCAAAATGTGTGTAGCCCAAAAGAGTTATACTTTTTTTTTTTTTTTTTGAGACAGAGTCTCGCTCTGTCACCCAGGCTGAAATGCAGTGGTGCCATCTCGGCTCACTGCAAACTCTGCCTCTCTGGGTTCAAGCGATTCTCCTGCCTCAGCGTCCTGAGTAGCTGGGATTACAGGCACACACCACCACGCCCGGCTAGTTTTTGTATTTTTAGTAGAGACAGGGTTTTACCAAGTTGGCCAGGCTGGTCACAAACTCCTGACCTCATGATCCACCTGCCTCGGCCCCCAAAGGGCTGGAATTACAGGCATGAGCCACCATGCCCCACCAAGAGTTATACTGCTCAAAAACTGGTGAGAAAATACACGCCCATAATCCCAACATTTTGGGAGGCCAAGGAGGGCAGATCACTTGAGGCTGGCAGTTTGAGGTCAGCCTGGCCAATATGGCAAAACCTTCTCTCTACCAAAAACACAAAAAAATTAGCCAGGCATGGTGGCGGGCGCCAGTAGTCCCAGCTAATCAGGAGGCAAAGGCAAGAGAATTGCTTCAATCCGGGAGGCAGAGACTACAGTGACCCAAGATTGTGCCACTGCACTGCAGCCTGGGTGACATAGCAAGACTGTCTCAAAACAAAACAAAACAAAATAAAAAAATTATGTAGCGATCACAGATCTGAATATGAAGGTAAAACAGTAACACTTTTAAAAGAAAGCGTAAGTAAACATCATAGTGACTGTGTAGTAAACAAAGATTTATTAAGTGGGACACAAAAGTGCTAATAAACATAAAAGAAAAATGGATTAGCTCAACTATAGCAAAATTAAAAACATCTGTTCTGGCCGGGGGCAGTGGCTCATGCCTGTACTCCCAGCACTTTGGGAGGCCAACGTGGGTGGATCACAAGGTCAGGAGTTCGAGACCAGCCTGGCCAAGAGCGTGAAACCCTGTCTCTACTAAAACTACAAAAATTAGCTGGGCGCCGTGGCAGGTGCCTGTAATCCCAGCTACTTGGGAGGCTGAGGCAGGAGAATCGCTTGAGCCCGCGAGGCAGAGGTTGCAGTCAGCCAAGATGGCGCCACCGCACTCCAGCCTGGGCAACAGAGCTAGACTCCATCTTGACAAAAAAACAAAAACAAAAATCTGTTCCTCAAAAGGTGAAAAGGAGACCCACGGAGCAGGAAAAAGGATCTGTGATACACACACCCCATAAGGGACTCATATCTAAAGGACTCCTATGATCAGTGAGAAAAAGACGGAGGACCCAACAGACCAGGGGCAGAGGCCAAATCCTGCCAATCCTGCCGCGGCCTGTTTCTGAAAATTGTTTCACTGGGACACAGCCATGCTCACTGACCCACGTGCCTTTGGCTGCTTCTGCAGCACAAAAGCCGGGCTGAGCAGTTGCCACGGCGGCCATGTGGCAACTCTTCTAGAGAAAAAGTCTGCAGACGCCTCCTGCAATCAGTGAGCAGGCAGAGGAGCTCCCAACCCTGATGAAAGGTGCACACCTTATCAGTCACCCAGGAAGCGCAAGTAAGAAGCACATGGTACCATCTCTGCACGCCCCCCACAAGGTGAGCAGGAGAGCAGACACAGCCATGTGCTGCTGAGGTCAGGGAGCCCAGGAGCCACAGATGCCAGAAGCAGGTGACCCTGCAGCCCCTGCAGGAACTTCCAAGGCTGAAGGGACGTGCTCCCGATGACCATCCTGCTTAGGGCCATACCATGCTCCCAAAGACATGGAATTCCTAGAGCAGCTTCACCCTCAAAACCAAAAACAGTAAACTACCCACTGCCGTCAACAGGTGAATAAATTTTAAAGTCACAGCATGTTCTCGCAATAGAATAGTAAAAGTAAACAATTTACAGTGATGCACAAAAATAGGGCTGAATACGGCCAGACGCAGTGGCTCACACCTGTAATCCCAGCACTTTGGGAGGCCGAGGCGGGCGGATCACCTGAGGTCAGGAGTTGGAGACCAGCCTGACCAACATGGTGAAAACCCATCTCTACTAAAAAATACAAAAATTAGCCAGGCATGGTGGGGTGCGCCTGTAATCCCAGCTACCCAGGAGGCTGAGGCAGGAGAATCGCTGGAACCCAGGAGGCAGAGGCTGCAGTGAGCTGAGATCGTACCACTGCACTCCAGCCTGGGTGACAAAGCAAGACTCCATCTCAAAAAAAAAAAAAAAAAAAAAAATAGGGCTAAATCCACAAGCGCAACAGCAAGTGGAAGAAGCCAGGCACAGGAAGGACCTTGCTGTGTGGGGGAACTTAAGGAAGATGCAGGGCCGGTGGAGAGCTGGCTGCTGTCAGGGGCCTGGGAGGACCCTGGGTGTGGGAGTGTTTTGTTCTTGCCTGAGAAAAGGGCCGTGGGAATGGTCAGTTTGAAAAACCTGCTGGTTGTGCACTTACAATATAGGCACTTACTTGTGGGTATATTATGTTGGCAAAAAGACTTAAACTCTGTAAAATATTTGAAGAGGTTTATTCTGAGCCAAATAAGAGTGACTAACAGCCTGTGATGCCGCCCCAGGAAGCCCTGAGAGCATGTGCCGAAGGGGATCAGCCTACGCTAGGGTTTATGCATCTTGGGGAAACAGAAGACATCAACCCTACATGCAAGATGCTGGTTCAGTCAGGAAATGTGGGACAGCTCTAAGTGGGGGACAGGAGGGCTTCCAGGTCAAAGCAGATGCAAAGATCTTCTGATTGGCAATTGTTTGTTTGAAAGAGTTATTATCTAAAGACTTGGAATCAATAGAAAGGAATGCCTCGGCTTAAGATAAGGGGCTGTGGAGACTAAGGCTTTATCAAGCAGATGAGGCCTCCAGGCAGCAGGCAGCAGACCTCACAAGGGGCCAGACTCCGAGTTAATTCCCTCCTGCATCAGGGAAAAGACCTGGGAAGGGCGGAGATTCTCTACAGGGGACTGACTTTCCCCACAAGAGACAGTCCTGTAGGGCCATTTGAAATATGTCAAAGAAATATACTTTGGGGTAAAATACTTGGATTTCTTTCAGGGCCTGCCACCTGTCATGTGATGCTACACTAGTGAGGCTGGAATGTGGTGTGCTGTTGCTGCTATAAAAAGCCCACCTTTGTCAGTCTCTGTTTAATGTGAAAGCTGGTCAGCTGGGCCTGAATTCCAAAGGGAGGGGCCTAATGAGGCCTGCCTGACCTCCCTAACGATGGCCTGAACTAGATTTTCAGGTTGACTGAGCAGTGCCTGAGGCTGAGAGAGGGGTCCATCCGTTGGCTGCTGGCTGCAGGGCTGAGAGTTTAATTTTTGCTTCACAATTACACTTTAGCATCTGAGCGGACTTTCCAGTAGCAGGGGCGATACGGAAAGCACTGATCCACGTGAGCCACTGGACACCTCCTTCATCTGACCTTCTCCCAGACTCTGCCCATCCCTCTACTCCAGCCCCAAATAGCTCGAAATACAGGGGCTACAGAAATCCTGAGGGTGGGGGACAGGTGGGGAGAGAACATGGCCTCCTCAGGGGTGCTGCAAAGGTGAAAGGGTTCCAAAACCCTGCTGAGACATTCACTTCTATAATTTCTATCTCTACAGCTAAAGATGTTGAGCAACCTTTGAAACCACAGTCGTTCTGACAGGAAAGTCAGCTGGAACAGGGAGACCACTCAGGCAAGGCGGGCAGGGCGGGGTGGGCTCATCCCAGGAAGGTCAGGAGCTACTGCAGGGCCAAGCCCCACCCCTACGTAATGGATCCTAACCAGCACACACTCCTCCAAGACCCCCGTCTGCCCATCAGACACCTCCACAGGGCGCCACATCCCAAAGGCCTCTCCAGGAGGCCCGTAGCGGGGTACAGACCTGCCTGGGAGCAGCAGCAAGGCACCATGGTCGGGCTCCTCCATGGCGTCCAGGCACTCGGAGGGCACTGCCGAGCCGCCGGCACTGTCTGCGTCCCCTTCAGGTTGCAGCTCAGGGTGCACCAAGGTGCTGGTGTCCTCGTCCGTGAAGGTCTCACACTCACTGTAGGTGCTCTCGGAGCCCATGTACGCGCTGTCCGTCACCTCGTTGGCCTAGGAGAGAGTGCGCCAGCAGTCAGTGGGCACAGGCTGGGAAGGGAACTGTGAACGCCACACACCTCACTGCTGCAAGGCCCTGGAGAGGGCAGTGTGGAAGGAGGGGTCTGACGCCTGAAGTCCCAACTGTCTCTAAGCAGAGACATTACTTATAAAACACAATTCAGGCCAGGCGCGGTGACTCACGCCTGTAATCCCTGTACTTTCGGAGGCCCCGGTGGGTGGATCGCTTGAACCCAGGAGCTGAAGACCAGCCTGGCCAACAAGGTGAAACTTGTCTCTACCAAAAACACAAAAATCAGCCAGGTGTGGTGGCACCTGCCTGTAGGTCCCAGCTACTCAAAAGACTGACGGAGGAGCTTGCTTTTTGTTTTTTGGGGTTTTTTTTTTGAGACAGGGTCTCACTCTATCACCCAGACTGGAACGTAGTGGCATGATCTCAGCTCACTGCAACCTACGTGGCCTGTGTTCAAGTGATTCTCCTGCCTCAGCCTCCTGAGTAGCTGGGACGACAAGCATGTACCATCATGCCTGGCTAAGTTTTGTATTTCTAGTAGAGACAGGGTTTCACCATGTTGGCCAGGCTGGTCTCAAACTCCTAACCTCAGGTGATCCACCTGCCTCAGCCTTCCAAGTGCTGGGATTACAAGAGTAAGCCACCGCGCTGGCCAGAAGGACCGTTTGAGCCCAAAAGGTCAAGGCTGCAGTGAGATGTGATCACACCACTATGCTCCAACCTGAGTGATAAAGACCCCTCTCAAAAAAATTAATTAATTAAAAATAAATATAACGGCTGGCCGCAATGGCTCACTCCTGTAATCCCAGCTACTCAGGAGGCTGAGGCAGGAGAATTGCTTGAACCAGGGAGGTGGATGTTGTGGTGAGCTGAGATCACTCCATTGCACTTGAGCCTGGGCAAAAAGAGCAAAACTCTGGAAAAAAAAAAAGTTAAAATAAATAAATATAGGCCGGGCGCAGTGGTTCACACCTGTAATCCCAGCACTTTGGGAGGCCAAGGCAGGCGGATCACAAGGTCAGGAGTTCGAGACAGTCTGGCCAAAATGGTGAAACCCTGTCCCTACTAAAAATACAAAAATTAGCCAGGTGTGGTGGCGGGCACCTGTAGTTCCCAGCTACTCAGGAGACTGAGGCAGGAGAATCGCTTGAACCCAGGAGGCGGAGGTTGCAATGAACTGAGATCGCGCCACTGCACTCCAGCCTGGGCGACAGAGCGAGACTCCGTCTCAAAAATAAATAAATAAATAAATAAATAAATAAATAAATATAATTAGCCAAGTGTGGTGGCACATGCCTGTAATCCCAGCTACTCAGGAGGCTGAAGCAGGAGAATGGCTTGAACCTGGGAGGCAGAGATTGCAGTGAGCCAAGATCACGCCATTAAGCTCCAGCTTGGTGACAGAGTGAGCCTCTATTTCAAAAATGAAAATAAAATGAATAAAACACAATTCAACTTTTTTTTTTTTTTTTTTTTTTTTTTTTGAGATGGAGTCTCGCTCTGTCGCCCAGGCTAGAGTGCAGTGGCACAATCTCGGCTCACTGCAAGCTCCGCCTCCCGGGTTCACGCCATTCTCCTGCCTCAGCTTCTCCGAGTAGCTGGGACTACAGGCGCCCGCCACCACGCCCGGCTAATTTTTTCTATTTTTCAGTAGAGACGGGGTTTCACCGTGATCTCGATCTCCTGACCTCGTGATCCACCCGCCTCGGCCTCCCAAAGTGCTGGGATTACAAGCGTGAGCCACCGCGCCCGGCCAACTTTTTTTTTTTTTTTTTTGGAGAAGGAGTTTTACTCTTACTACCCAGGCTGGAGTGCAGTGGTGCAATCTCCAGTCACTGCAACCTACACCTCCCGGGTTCAAAAGATTCTCCTGCCTCAGGCTCCTGAGTAGCTGGGATTATAGGTGCGTGCCACCATGCCGCTAATTTTTGGGTTTTTAGTAGAGATGGGGTTTCACCATGTTGGCCAGGCTGGTCTCAAACTCCTCACCTCAGGTGATCCACCTGCCTCGGCCTCCCAAAGTGCTGGGATGACAGGCGTGAGCCACCATGCCCGGCTGAATTCAACTTTTTTTTAAATGAAAAACAGGTACATGTCTGAGAGCAGAAAACAAGGTACTCTGAGTAATTTTTGTTGTTGTGTGAGACAGGGCCTCTCTTTGAGGCCCAGGCTGGAGGGCAGCAGTGTAATCTCAGCCCACTGAAGCCTTGATCTCCTGGGCTCAAGTGATCCTCCCGCCTCAGCCTCCTGAGTGGCTGAGACCACAGGTACAAGCCACCATGCCTAATTTTTTGAAATTTTGTAGGAATGGAGTTTTGCCTTGTTTTCCAGGCTGGTCTTGAACTCCTGTGCTCAAGTGATCCACCAGCCTTGGCCTCTCAAAGTGCTAGAACTACAGGTGTGAGCTACTGGGCCTGGCAAAGTAATTTTTTTTTATTTTAATAAAACAGAGACAGGATCTAGCTATAGCTGGGAACTACAGGTGCCACCACACCTGGCTCAGTTGTTTGTTTGTTTATTTATTTATTTTGAATCAGGGTCTCAGTCTGTTGCCCAGGCTGGTCTTCCACTTCTCACCTCAAGTGATCCTCCACACTGCTCAGATTACAGGCATGAACCATCGCAACCAATTGTTTTTACTGTTTTTACTGCGAGTTTTTTTGAGATAGAGTCTCACTGACACATCCAGGCTGGAGTGCAGTAGTACAATCTTTGCTCACTGCAGCTTCAAACTCCTGGGCTCAAGCAATCCTCCTACCTCAGCCTCCTAAGTGGCTGGGACTACAGGTGCGAGCCACCACACCTCGCTAATTTTGTATTTTTTTTGCAGAGATGGGGTTTTGCCATGTTGCTCAGGCTAGTCCCAAACTCCTGAGCTCAAGTGATCTGCCTGCCTTAGCCTCCTGAAATGCTGGGATTATAGGCATAAGCCACCACACCCAACTTGTTTTTACTCTTAAGTATCTAGCACCTAGCATAGGACCAGGCATAGGTAGATAGTAAATATTTGTGGGTCGTACAAATGAATACAGAACTAAAGAACTATTAAACAGAACATTTTATTTTTTTCTTTTTCTAATTGTTTTTGTTTTTTGAGATAGGGTCTCACTTTGTCATCCAGGCTGGAGTGCAGTGGCACCATCTCAGCTCACTGCAACCTTTGCCTCCCGGATTCAAGTGATTCTTGTGTCTCAGCCACCAAAGTAGCTGGGATCACAGGCATGCACCACTGTGCCCAGCTAATTTTTGTACTTTTTGTAGAGACGAGGTTTTGCTATGTTGCCCAGGCTGGTCTTGAACTCCTGGCCTCAAGAGATCTGCCCACCTCAGCCTCCCAAAGTGCTAGGATTCCAGGCGTGAGCCACCACGCCCAGCCAACATTTTCAATTTATAATTTCAACCTTAATGAAAATGAAATTGCTGGTTAGGAAAAGTGGCCAACATTTCATGCTCAGAAGACTCTGGGGTTAACAATTTGCAAATAAACAAGATCTCAGAAAAGCTGCAGTCCCAGCAGAAAAAGATGCCCTTTGCACTCTGGTTCTAGTATCGTAAGAAGTAGACAAAGTGGCTGGGCGCCGTGGTTAATGCCTGTAATCCCAGCACTTTGGGAGGCCAAGGCAGGTGGATCACAAGGTCAGGAGTTCAAGACCAGCCTAGCCAATATGGTGAAACCCCGTCTCTACTGAAAATACAAAAATTAGCCAGGCGTGGTGGCATGCGCCTGCAGTCCCAGCTACTCAGGAGGCTGAGACAGGAGAGTCGCTTGAACCCAGGAGGCAGAGGTTGCGGTGAGCCAAGATCATGCCACTGCACTCTAGCCTGGCAACAGAGCAAGACTCCATCTCAAAAAAAAAAAAAGAAGTAGACAGTGTGCTAAGACCTGCGAGGGCTACCAGAGGGTCCCACCCCCGGCTGCACCCACCTGAGCCTCACTGGAAGAGGCGTGAAGGGCTAGGCTGAGCTGCCAGGAGCCTGGCGCACTTGCGGGAGGCCCCAGTTCCATCTTTGGCTCCTTTATTAAAAGCCGTGTGACCTCAGACGCGTAACTCCACCACCTGGAGCCCTGCCGCAAACGGGGGTTATAAATTCTCGTCTCACAAGGTGGCCACCTCATGGAGCCAAGAAAGACAATCCAGGAAGGTGCTTTTCAAGGCACAGAAACAAGGACTGCAGGGTGCGAGTGTCACTGGTGGGTGGAAAATCCCTGCCAGCTGCTTCTAAAGCCACAAGGGAACAGGGAGTGCTGTGGAGTGTACCTACTCTGGGTGTCCAATTATAATCTCCCCTAGAATCTAAGGAAGTAATTCATAAAAACTAAGTCATTCCTCAAGAGCATCCACTGTAAAATCCAGAACCAGGAGAGCACTGTAAGAAACCCCAGCTCTCATGCTACTCACCATCCCTGGGCAGCTCCCACTCCTGAGGAAGGCAGGGCCCAGGGCCCACTCAGGACAGGGCTGGCCTGTGCTAGGCCTGCAGGACGCCAGGCAGGAAAAGGCGGGAGTGGCCAGGAAAGCAGGCAGGCCCAGGATGTCTGTCAGAGGCTGGGCCTGTGGGGAAGGCATGATGGGGCAGGATGCGAAGCCCAGCGCACAGGTCCAAGACGGTTTGAGGGCAGCTGCCAGCTACCCCAACAGGACTGCACACTCACAGGGGCCGCACTGCCCCAGAGTCGTCAGTGACAAACACTCACCCCAGGGGCACCAGGAAGACCCGCCGCCGACTCTAAAAAGTGTGGTTATTACAACATCAGGTTCAGTGGTTCAGTACGTAGCCTAAAATTTCTTTTTTCTTTTTTTCATAAGAGTCTCACTCTTGTCGCCGAGGCTGGAGTGCAGTGGCGCCATCTTGGCTCACTGCAACCTCTGCCTCCCAGGTCCAAGTGATTCTCCTGCCTCAGCCTCCAAGTAGCAGGGATTACAGGCGCCTGCCACAATGCCTAATTTTTTTTTTTTTTTTTTTTTTTTTTTGAGACGGAGTCTTGCTCTATCACCCAGGCTGGAGTGCAATGGTGTGATCTTGGCTCACTGCAACCTCCACCTCCCAGGTTCAAGTGATTCTGCCTCAGCCTCCTGAATAGCTGGGATTACAGGCACGTGCTACCACACCCAACTAATTTTTGTATTTTTAGTAGAGACAGGGTTTCACCGTGTTGGTCAGGCTGGTCTCGAACTCCTGACCTCGTGATCTGCCCACCTCGGCCTCCCAAAGTGCTGGGATTACAGGCCTGAGCCACCATGCCCAGCCTAAAATTTCTTTTTTTTTTTTTTTTTGAGACAGAGTCTTGCTCTGTCACCCAGGCTGGAGTACAATGGCGCAATCTCGGCTCACCGCAAACTCCACCTCCCGGGTTCAAGCAATTCTCCTGCCTCAGCCTCCCAAAGTGCTGGGATTATAGGCATGAGCCACCGCACCTGACCTTGGACCAGCTTTTAAAAAGCCAATGGACTGGTACTTCTGAAGGATGCCTGATGCCCTTCCCCGGCCAGTGTGGACCCTGAGCCCCCAACAGGAAGCATGATGTTTCTAAGTAAAAACCCACACTTTCTCTCAAACAGCTCATGGAGCCCTGAGCAGAGCATCTGTCCTCCTAGGAAGGGAGGGATGTCTGGGCAGTGGTGCCTGCTTATTTCACCAAGTTCCTGTTAGACCTGTAGCTGAGGATGGTGCCCCTGCAGGCAAAAGCCAGTGCCTCCTTAGAGCCACCTGTGCCACCTTAGAGCTTAGACAGGATGGTTTGGGATGGAAATAATTCTCCACGGACACAGGAACAATGAGGCAGATGCTACACAAACTCAGACTCCCTGTAAGCCGGATGCCAGGGCACCCTGCCAAGCCTGGAACTCACACACTCCGTTCTGGACCCACCTTCACCTTTTCATTTCTAAAGTAAGCCTGAGGGCTAGACACAGTGGCTCACTGTAATCCCAGTACTTTGGGAGGCCAAGGTGGGTGAATCACTTGAGGCCAGGAGTTTGAGACCAGCCTGGCCAATATGGTGAAACCCTGTTTCTACTAAAAATACAAAAATTAGCTGGGTGTGGTGGCAGGCGCCTGTAATTCCAGCTACTCAGGAGGCTGAGGCACAGAATCGCTTGAACCTGGGAGGTGGAGGTTGCAGTGAGCCAAGATCGCACCACTGCACTCCAGCCTGGGTGACAGAGTGAGACTCCATCTCAAAAAACAATTTAAAAAATAAAAAATAGAGGAAGCTGGGCCTCCCTGCCATTGCAGAGTGGCTCCGTGCACTGTAGATCCCACAGAGATGAACAGTCCCACTCCTCAGCGGCTTCGGTAACTGCACCCACCCCTTTATTTGCTCTGGGGTTGTGGACGTCCACTTCCACGCCATCGCCATCAACACTCAGAGCCCCTGGCAGGCTGGATGCCCTGGGGGTTCCAGACAGCTCAGCTCACAGGAGCCACCCTGCCTGCTCACTTCCCACTTCAGGCCTGCGGGTTGGTTTCTGCGGTTCTAGGCCTCCCTGCATAGAGTTTTCTGGGGCAGCCATCACCTGCCTTTCCAGAGACAAAAACGTACCTCAGAGCACGGTGCCTGCTCACTCCCCGCCTCCTGGATAAAACGCAGTAATAGCTCACACCGGCCCCGGCAGTTTATTTGCCAGCCAGCCAGGACCTGGCCTTGCCCAGAAGCCATCAAGTCTATGCTACCAACTTTTTTTTTTTTTTCTTTTTTTGAGACGGAGTCTCGCTCTGTCACCCAGGTTGGACTGCAGTGGCGCGATCTTGGCTCACTACAAGCTCCGCCTCCAGGGTTCACGCCATTCTCCTGCCTCAGCCTCCCGCGTAACTGGGACTACAGGTGCCCGCCACCTCGCCCGGCTAATTTTTTGTATTTTTAATAGAGACAGGGTTTCACCATGTTAGCCAGGATGGTCTTGATCCCCTGACCTTGTGATATGCCCGCCTCGGCCTCCCAAAGTGCTGGGATTACAGGCGTGAGCCACCGCGCCTGGCCCAACTTTTTAACATTTTTACAAATTACCAATGTTAAGATGAACTCACTTGAAAATCAAAGTGCATCTTAGAAAACGTCGCTATGTCTAAACGTCACATTCACTAATTAACAAGTCCCCTAAATCACCAGCGGACAGAGAAAAAGCCCGTTCGGGGTCCTCAGTAACTCAAGTGGGGCCAACACTGTCCCCGTCACAGTTCCTTCTTCCCTGAGCCTGTCTCCACCACAGAAATAGGAATACTGGGCACAGTGCACACTACTGCCTCCTCTTACCCTCAGATGCTGGCCCGGGTGGCCTCACAGGCTGGGCCTGGCTCTGTACACACCTTCCAGGAAGGGCATGCTGTTGGAGACCGGCTCCCCATCATGTCTCCATCCCAACCGGGTCACTGGCTTTTCTCAAACGACACCTTCCTACTTGCTTGTCATGCTGGGGTTTCTGCAAAGCCTGTGCGCTCACCTGGAGGCACATCACCACCTAGGAGAAAGTTTAACCTGCTCCCAGACACGCTCTAATAAACTTCCTGCTGGTGTTGCCCAGGGAGGGGAAGGCAAAGTTCAGGAAGTGTCCTTGCTGGTTTAAAAAACGGTTAGTTAGTCAGGGCTGAAAACAGAGCGGCTTTTGTTTTTGGCTCCCTAAGCTGATAATGGTTTGTACAAAAGACACATTTCCCTATCATTTCACTAAGGCAGCTCTTTGCTCCAGACATCGCCGGTAGTGGGAGAAGGAGGGAGGACGGGAGAGAGCGCGGCCCGACGATTCTGTGAGATGCGCCTTACACTGCCTGACTTTCCCTTCACTCTTCCAGAAACCCTGACAAACAGCCCCACCACCCCCTGGGCTCCACCTGCTCAGATCCTCAGACATCACCATGCCTAGGAACTCAGCGGCACCACAGTCCATCCCCTTCCACTCTCCCCGCTTACTCAGACACCACAGCAGCAACTTTCCCGTTATAAGCTGCCTGCTGAAAGGATCCTTGGGAAAACAGTGGGAGCCAGCAGACCCACTAGCTCGGCCATGACTAACTGCACACTTTACCCGACCACCCCGGTGTGAGCACTGTGATGCTCCCAGTAAAAAGAAATAAGTCTGACTGGAACCATTCAGAATATCAATCAATCAACCAATCAATCAAAGGTTTATTGACCTGAAGATTACCAGTGGAGGGTCCCTGAATAGGGTATCTGGATGGAACACATACTCCCTACTCATATCTTTATTAGACTTTTTTTTTAAGATGACATGATGTGCAAACTGTTTTTTAAAAGAGCAATCTTTCCATAAGTTTCACAGTATCGAACTCCACTTTGTGGAAAATTACATCCCACCCTTAAAAAGCAAAGCAAGACATGGAGGAACGGTAACTGCGTATTTACTAAGTGAAAGAGGTGCATCTGAAAAGGCTGCATGCCAGATAGTTTTAGCTCCGTGGCATTCTAGAAAAGGCAGAGCTGTGGAGACACTGAGCATCGGTGGTTGTGGGGGCTGGTGTGAGGGATGAGCCGGCACTGAATCGACTCTGTGACACTATAATCGTGGACCTGTCAAAACACGGAATATACACCACCAAGAGTGAACCCTAAACTATGGACTTCCGCTAATAATAACATATCAGGCTGGGTGCGGTGGCTCACGCCTGTAATACCAGCACTTTAGGAGGCCAAGGCGGGTGGATCGCTTGAACTCAGGAGTTTGAGAGCAGCCTAGGTAACATGGTGAAACCCCATCTCTACAAAAAAATACAAAAAATTAGCTGGCCGTGGTGGTTACTGGGTGTGGTCCCAGCCACTGGAAAGGCTGAGAAAGAAGCAACACTTGAGCTCAGGAGGCGGAGGTTGCGGTGTGTACCACTACACTCCAGCCTGAGTAACAGAGCAGACCGTCTGAAACAAAACAAAACAAATAATCATGTATCAGTGTTTGATCCCAGAATGCTCTACACTATGTTCCATTTTCTGTAAACCTAAAATTGCTCTAAAACATGAAGCATATTCATTTTTGTAAGTAAAAAAACTTTCTTCCATTCTAAAAAAGAAATCAGGATCTAAAAATATGAGAAGGATTCACCCTGACATGCCAGGTTCCCACCCTTCTGAAGTGACAAGCGGGAGGCTCAGCCACGCCCTTCAGACCACACGGGACTTTAAGGATAAAATGCACCGGTGCCTTCGGTGCCTCGAGTAACATAACTCAAGGTTTGAGGATAAAATGCACTGGTGCCTTCGGTGCCTCGAGTAACGTAACTCAAGGTTTCCATGCCCAGGGCTGCCATAATGAACTAGCACAGACCACGGGTTCTGAAGAAACACCAGTTTATCCTCTCTCAGTTATGGAGGCCGGAAGTCCAAAGCCAAGGTGTGAGCAGGGCTGGCTCCTGCCTAAGGCTCTGGGAGAGGATGCATCCTTGCCTCTGCTGGCTACTGGGAGCCCCAGGAGTTCCCTGGCTCTGGTCAGTCTCTGCCCCGTCTTCCTGTTGCCTTCTCCCTGTGTGTCTCTCCCCTGTCTTCCAGGGACACCTGTCACTGGATTTAGGGCCCAAACCAGCATGATGTCACTTTGAGATCCTTAATGAACTACATCTGCAAAGACCCTTTTTCCAAATAAGGTCACATCCACAGCTTCTGGGTGGACGTATCTTTTGAGAGGCCACTCTTCAGCCACTGCACCATACATAGGATACAAAAAATCAACAATGCCCTAACAAACATGAGAGGAGAACAAAAAGACAGACACATGAGGAAGAGTGCACAGGCACATGAACACCCAGGAACACACAGTTCCCCGGATGCTGCAGACCAAGGGCTCTGGGTTACCCTGCAGAGCCTTGGGCGTCTGCTCGTGAAGAAGCCAGGTCCTTCTCAGGGCACAGGAGCCGCCGTCTGCAGTCTTGGGGTCTCCCAGCACGTTCTGCACACTGCAGCCATGCGAGAGGGCCCAACTCCCACCACACGCCGTCTTAGCCAGCACCTCACTGCTGCCTCAGGCGCAGAAAGAGCACACCAAGGCACAGCCAAACATGGGACCCACGGTGGGCACCCTGGCCTTAGAAGCCGCAGCCCGGCTGATAACCAGGACACCATTGTAAGGCAGGACCACCCCGGGGTCTGCGTGGGCAGAAGTGAAGCTGCCTGCCCGAGGGTGAGGTGACTAATCCCTGGGGCAGCTCCTCGGCGCAGGGAACCGAGTATAATCCCATGACTCCCACGGTACCGTGAAGCAACTCAAACACCACCCTGTGCCAGCCTCAGCTTTTGCGGAGTCAGGGCTCAGAGGACTGACATGAGAAGCCCAGGCCCTACCGGCCAGCAGTTCAGCCCCACTTCTGGTGCCCTTGCTCGGCAGCAGGCAGACCAGGACTGGCGGCTGCGACCTCCACCTTCCCGGCGGCCCCCAAGGGCTCAGGTTCAACTTCATACATTTTCTGCTGCAGCCACATGGCTCTCCTGGAATCTAACCCTCTAGACCGGCGGACATGGTTACGCTCTGTCGACCACAGCTGTGCTCGAAGACCCTCTCCCCAGCTATGTTGAGAATAAGGGACCCACAGTGACAGGACACGCCACGTCACCTTGACAACCCTGGCTGCATCTGGGAGCAGGGTGGAGGACAGCCAGGCAGGGGCAGGCATTAGTCAGGCATCCCCAAACACAGAAAATCATTTGCAACTTGACAAAAGGAATCCTCCCAAGCCCTCTGCTCCGTCTGTGCCTGCCAGCCTGGCAGCGGGTGGTCATGATGTCACTGCCCACCCCACCTCTGCTGGCTGACAGACCCTGGGGGAGGACTCCTGCCCAGGCTGAGAGGGCGTGTGGGACAGACAACTGTGGGCCTCCTGTCACAGCCACAGAGCCCCACGGTGCACACAGGGCGGGAGGCCCTTCCTTCACGCCACCTTCTATAGAAGACAGCCCAGGGGCAGGAGGCACGAGCTATAGGGCATAAAGGAAGAAGTGGATGCCAGACTTCCCCCAAGCTCCTGGGTGAAAACCACTTGCCTCGTAGGTAACGAAGTCATCGAACTCATCCGGGCAGGCCAGGGGCTCCTCATCTTGGGCAGAAGCGACGCCACCATAGCGCTGGCCATCGGGATCTGCAGGGAGAAGACCTCGTGCTCAGCAGGCCACCCGCAGCCACCCGGTGATGGGACCCCTGGCGGCCTCGGGGCTCCCTGGGAAGGAGGCCCCCAGGGACAGATGTGTGGGAGTTGGGGGCCCTGGGGGGGGTCAAGACAAGCAAGGGAGTGAGCGTGAGAAATCCAGGGAGAGAAAACAGCCTTGCCGACAGGTCAGAGATGCGTTCCCCACAGGAACAAGGCTTCTGGAGAGAATTCTAAGGAGGAGGTGCGGAGGTAGGAGATAAACTTTTTATTTCTTAAAAGAAGCAGACAGCACTGTAAAAAAAAAAAAAAAAAAAAAAAAAAACAGCAAGACGTTGAGCTCCATAAAACTATCCATGGCCTTTAAAAAGTGTTAGGTGCCAATGAGATTTAAACCTTTAAAAACATTACATGAGAAGGTGTAGGTATGATGAAATAACATGAAAACAACATCTTTTCCTGGGTGCTGGGCTCACGCGCAGTTTTCATTTTATTTTGTTTTATTTTTGCTTATCTTCTATAATCAATGTTCTATGAGAAAAACTTTAAAGGAAAAGCTATCTTCTCATGAGAGACAGGCTATAATTCTTACATCAGCTACAGTCATCACTTTGCAAACACAACCAATCCCGCAGCACCTGCCTCTCCTCCTGTAGGAAAAGGCACTGGCTTCCAGCCTCTCAGTGATATTCACAGGTCAAAGCACCTTCCAGGGCCTGTGAGTGACAGAAGACACTTAGGTGTCCTCACACTGTCTCACTATTAATTCAACTGCTTGCTTAAAATATACCAGCTACTTATAAAATAGCATTACTTACTCAATACCTTTAACACAATCTATTCTAATGTCAATCACTTATTTTAAAAGTGAAGGTTGGGGCCAGGCACGGTGGCTCATGCCTGTAATCCCAGCACTTTGGGAGGCTGAGGCAGGTGGATTGCTTCAGCCCAGATGATTCAGACCAGCCTGGGCAACGTGGTGAAACCCCAGCTCCACAAAAATACAAAAATTAGGTCGGGTGCAGTGGCTCACACTTGTAATCCCAGCACTTTGGCAGGCTGAGGCAGGAGTATCATTTGAGGTCAGGAGTTCAAGACCAGCCTGGCCAACACAGTGAAACCCCATCTCTACTAAAAATAGTAAAAATTAGCTGGGCATAGTGGCGAACACCTGTAATTTCAGCTAATTGGGAGGCTGAGGCAGAAGAATCACTTGAACCTGGGAGGCGGATGTTTCAGGGAGCCGAAATCGCACCACTCTGCACTCCAGCCTGGGCGACAGAGCAAGATACCATCTCAAAAAAAAAAAAAAAAAGAAAGAGAAAGAAAAGAAAAGAAAAGAAAAGAAAAGAAAAGAAAAGAAAAGAAAAGAAAAAAATTAGCTGGGCATCGTGGCACACACCTGTAGTCTCAGCTACTCTGGAGGCTTGAGCCAGGGAGGCAGAAGATGCAGTTGGCCAAGACTGCACCACTACATTCCAGCCTGGGTGACAGAGCAAGACCCTGTCTCAAAGAAAAAAGAAAAGTGGAGACCAGGCATGGTGGCTCACACCTGTAATCCCAGCACTTTGGAAGACTGACGCTAGACGATTGCTTAAGTCCAGGAGTTCAAGACTGGTCTGGGCAATATAGCAGAGATCCTGTGTCTACAAAAAATAAAGATAAGGCAGGGCATGGTGGCTCACGCCTGTAATCCTAGCACTTTGGGAGGCCAAGGCGGGCGGATCACTTGAGGTCAGGAGTTCTAGGCCATCCCGGCCAACACAGTGAAACCCCGTCTCCACTAAAACAATTAGCCAGGGGTGGTGGGGGCACACCTGTAGTCCCAGCTACTCGGGAGGCTGAGGCACAAGAATCACTTGAGCCTGGGAAGTGGAGGCTGCAGTGAGCTGAGATCATGCCACTACACTCCAACCTGGGTGACAAAGTGAGACTCTGTCTCATAAATAAATACATAAATAATAAATTTAAAATAATAAAAAATAGGCTGGGCATGGTGGCTCACGCCTATAATCCCAGCACTTTGGGAGGCTGAGGTGGGCAGATCACGAGGTCAGGAGTTCAAGACCATAGTGGCCAACATGGTGAAAACCTGTCTCTACTAAAAATACAAAAATTAGCTGGGCATGGTGGTACGTGTCTGTAATCCCAGCTACTTGGGAGGCTGACGCAGGAGAATAGCTTGAATTGGGACCCAGGAGGCAGAGGTTGCAGTGAGCCAAGATCGTGCCACTGCACTCCAGCCTGGACTACAGCGAGACTCTGTCTCAAAATAATAATAATAAATTAAAAATTAAAAATTAAAATTACATTTTAAAATGCTAACAGTCTTGCCTGCACTTCTTTTTTTTTTTGAGACAGAATCTCGCTCTTCTGCCCAGGCCGGAGTGCAGTGGTGCTATCTCGGCTCACTGCAAGCTCCGCCTTCCGGGTTCACGCCATTTTCCTGCCTCAGCCTCCCGAGTAGCTGGGAATACAAGCGCGCGTCATTGCGCCCGGCTAATTTTTTGTATTTTTAGTAGAGACGGGGTTTCACCGTGTTAGCCAGGATGGTCTCAATCTCCTGACCTCGTGATCCGCCCGCCTCGGCCTCCCAAAGTGCTGGGATTACAGGCGTGAGCCACCGCGCCCGGCCTTGCCTGCACTTCTAAACACTGAAACGCAGAACTAAAAACTTTCAATATACAGCGAAGCATTTTGGACACAGCGCATGACAGCTCAGGTTCTGACATGGGCAAACAATCTGAGGGTCTTGCCCCAGAGGGCGGAGCAGAAGATATGAACACAGATAGCATTTTTATATTCTTGGTAGGACCTAAATACCATTCTCATATTAGTTTTCCTTATAAGAACTAAAACAATTTTCAATTAATTGGGAATTTTTCACGTCCGTTTCCCTTACTCTTCCAGAGCGTGAGGGTGTGTGAGACACAGCAATGGCCTATTTGGAACAACTCCCTCTCTATCTCATTCTATTCCTGAAACAAGGCCTGTGGCTGTGACGGTAAAGCCTCCTTGTGCTTCCCAGCAAACTAGGCCAGCACATCCTGCTGGTCACTCCTCGACGCACATGGGGCTGACAGACAACACAGGCTGCCGCAGCCACGATGGAGGTAACACCTAAAGTGAACTTCGGCTGAAGTGCGGTTTGGATGATCACATTTTCCTTTCTTCTAAATGCTATGAAATAATTCCAAAATCATCTTCGACTTCGTTTTATTCTAGTTTCACTCTCCTTCCTAACGAAACATAAATCATGACATCAAATTACATAAAAGTAAAGCAGATCCCGCAGCCCCAGAGGCCATGTGTCCAATGCCATGGTGGCACCTCCTCCCTGAGGCCCCTGCACCTCCTCCCTGACGCCCCTGTGCCTCCTCCCTGACGCCCCAGCGCCTCCTCCCTGACGCCCCTGCGCCTCCTCCCTGACGCCCCAGCGCCTCCTCCCTGACACCCCTGCGCCTCCTCCCTGAAGCCCCAGGACCTCCTCCCTGACGCCCCTGCACCTCCTCCCTGACGTCCCAGCGCCTCCTCCCTGACGTCCCAGCGCCTCCTCCCTGACGCCCCTGCGCCTCCTCCCTGACGCCCCTGCGCCTCCTCCCTGAAGCCCCAGGACCTCCTCCCTGACGCCCCTGCGCCTCCTCCCTGACGCCCCAGCGCCTCCTCCCTGACGCCCCTGCGCCTCCTCCCTGACGTCCCAGCACCTCCTCCCTGACGTCCCAGCCCCTCCTCCCTGAGGCCCCTGCACCTCCCCCGACACCCCTGCACCTCCTCCCTGACGCCCCTGCACCTCCTCCCTGACGCCCCTGCACCTCCTCTCTGACGCCCCTGCACCTCCTCCCTGACGTCCCTGCACCTCCTCCCTGAGGCCACTGTACCTCCTCCCTGATGCCCACTCCACTCTGCAGTCAGCTCACTGTCCCACCCCTCACACCAGCTCTCAGGGATGTCCCACCAGCCTCTCTTCAGGAGCCTGGAGCTGGAGACAGAATTGTGAGGCCTGCCTCTCACCTCCTCCTTCTGACCCTGCCTCCTTGTGGCCTCCAAACGTGCCAGGTGCAGCCCTGCTGGGATGCTGCCTTCCCATCCCAGACGTTCTCAGAGAGATCTCCCCACTCCTCTGCCTCCCTAGCTCCCGCCTTACTTTGTGGCCTGTCTCCCACTAGAAAGCCAGCTCCCAAGGGCAGGGGTTCTGCACTTCTGTTTCGTGCTACGTCCCAGAGCCTGGAACAGGCTGGTTCGACAGCATTCACGGGCCCGTTGCCCCATGTGTCCCCATCCATGGTCCTCACAGGTCCCAGCTGTGCTCTCCCTCGGCTGCAGCCACCTCCACCAGCCTGGCTGAAGCTCTCGTGCAGTGAGATAGGAGAGCCCTGGCAGGCTCACGATGACTAGCTCACTGCCCTCTCAAGCAGACAGCCACAGGAGCCCGCCCAGGCCCATCTGTCAGCTGCTGGGAAAGAGAGTGGGGTGCCCCAGCTGCTGTGGGATTGGCCCAGGTGAAGGCAAGGAGAGAATGGGACGGTGTCGGGGAGAAGGCCCCAGCTTGGCGTGTCAGGTGGCTGGGCAACCACTAAGAAACATCTGGAGATGGGCTGTCCTTGGACGCTCACTCTCTCACCCCTTCAGTCACTAAGCCAGGATGCCGGCAACCACAGGCAGCAATAGTCCGCAGCTGGCAGCCCCCAGGCTTCCCAGACAGAGCATCAGGCTCCTCCGAGGGCAGCAGGCCAGGCTGGAGGCTTCATTCTGCTCGGTGGGCATCTCCCACACCCTGACTCCTAAGCTGAGAGTGGGCACCTTCCAAGCCAAGGCCTCCCAGGAACCCCTAGAGCTGAGCTTGCCCCATTTCGCATTAGCCATAGTCCCCAGGAACAAACCAACCCCTACCTGATGACAGAATCGTGGACCCAGGTGGCTCCCTCCTGCCCGTATCATGGTACCCAGGGCCACTGCTGTTCCCAGCCTTGACCCTGCAGAGAGATCTGAGCACTTCACCTGTCCAAACCTACAAAAGACCCGTCTTAACTCTCCACGACAGGCTGTGTCCCTGACCCCCGAGGGAACACATCTCCAGCCCACATCTCCTGCAGGCCGCCCTCAGTCACAGGCCCAGGAACACCCTCTGCCAGCCACATTGTGCAGAGCAAGTTCACCCTACGACAAGCCGAGACCAGCACCCAGTGACTGGCCAGGGCCCTGAGTGCTCTGACTCTTTGTGGCACCAAGGAGATGGGTTGTAACATTTGTAACAAGACCAGCAGTCACAACAAAGAATTTCTGGTTTTATTCAAAATGCATGGAGTTACAGTCCTGTTTCCTGTGATTTCATACACGTGCCTGTCACTAGAAAATGCTGGCCAGGCGCGGTGGCTCACGTCTGTAATCTCAGCACTTTGGGAGGCCGAGGTGGGTGGATCACCTGAGGTCAGGAGTTCAAGACCAGCCTGGCCAACATGGCAAAACCCCATCTCTAACACAAAAAATTGGCCAGGCATGGCAGCGCGAGCCTGTGGTCTCAGCTACTCGGGAAGCTAAGGCAGGAGAATCACTTGAAGCTGGGAGGCGCAAGGTGCAGTGAGCCGAGATCACGCCACTGCACTCTAGCCTGGGCGACAGAGCGAGACTCTGTCTCAAAAGAAAAAGGAGCCAGTGCTGAGAGGCCGTGGCTACCGACAGGCCGCCCACACTCCCCCCTATGCTCACATCTACTTCCGTCTGTATTTTCCAAACAGTCCCCATGAGATCCCTGCCACACTGCACCCTGCCCCAATCTTCCAAAATGGTTAAATCGCCATCTTCAGTTACATCAAAATTCAATTTAACTATTATGACTATGTAACATATGGCTTGTACAGGCTCTCTTATTCCACTTCTTGTCTTTCATGGAAGTAGTAGCTGCCGCCTGGGGTCTTGCGCCTGGCCTCCATGCACCCATCTCAGCCCCAAACACTGAGGTCTCTCCGATGACAGCCAGTTCTGGGGGTCCCCAGGCTCCCTCACCATCAACCTAGAAGCCTGCATCCAGTAATTCTTGACTTAAGAGTGAAGACGAAGCACAGCTATACAAAACAAAAACGACATAGCTACCAGCTTCATGAGGGGCTTTTCTCCTCCCTGCGACTGAGACCAAGCTAACACGAGTCTCCAGCTCGCACTTCCATGAACTCAGGGGACCAATGGCTAGAAAAGAAGCATCCTCTCGGGCGTACCCATCACATGCATAAAAACCACCCAGCCAGCCCAGCAAGTACCAAAGCATCAGTGTCATAAAGATTGCATGGTCTATTACACACAAAATTCTGTTTGGAATTAATGGCAAGTGTTTTTTTGTTTTGTTTTGTTTTGTTTTTTGAGACAGGGTGCGTCACCCAGGCTGGAGTGCATGGAGTGCAGTGGCACAAACACAGCCCACTGCAGCCTCCACCTCCTGGGATCAAGAGATGCTCCCACCTCAACCTCCCAAGTAGCTGGGACTACAGGCATGCACCACAATGCTCAACTACTTTTTTATTTTTTTGCACAGCCAAGGTCTCACTATGTTGCCCAGGCTGGTCTCACCCTCCTGGGATCAACTGATCCTCTCACCTCAGCCTCCCAAAATGCTGGGATTACAGGTATGAGCCACAGTGCCTGGCCCATAATGGATTTTTCAAACTAAGAGGAAAAAGTTTACACCTAGAATCTCCCCAGAGCTAACCAGTGAATCAGTTAGAGGACAAACTCATCCCAAGGGTCATGGGCACGGCTGCCGTGTCCCAGGAGTAACCTGAGGAGAACCAGACTTTCCAGAAGGCCTGGAGGGAGGACCTGCAGCACGCCATGCAGCAAGCCTCAAGGCACAGGATGCGAGACACCAAATTCTCACAAAGCCACTACTGAAAGCTTTGTGCAGAAGGAGAAACGTTAAATAAACGTATAAAGTACACACCTATCCTCAAGACGTTACTTAAGGGTTCAGCGTATCAGTGAGACTGAGACACGGCCCCATCAGCCTCAACCTGCTGGTGCTCAGCCTGCAGACTCGGAGGCCTCCTGACTGTCCTCTTCCTCCCCCTTCTCCTGCCAATGCTGCCTCCTGAGGGTCTGTGGCCACCCGCTCTGCCCATTGCTCCGCAGGCCCCCTTGACCCAGAGCTTGCCGGCACGCTCCTCTCAGCCTCCAGAGCCTGCAGTCTCTCTCCATCCTCATCCTGGGCCCCTCGCCCCACCTCAGGACTGCTTCCTCACCTGGGCCAGGTGGTCTTTACCTGCTTGTCAGGGTGTCCCTTCTCCCCTCCACCCCTCCTCAGAGAGGGCTGCCTGCCTAGTTCCCATCTCACGCCCGGCCTGCTACGCTGACAGCAGCAGCGCCTCACCCATTTGTCCTCCTGCCGCAGCCCGCTGGCCTTGCTCTGGTGCTGGTTCACCACAGAGGCCCCAGGGCCAAGCCCAGCACAGAGGCCATGGTGGTCCCACAACATGTTCATGGATGAAAGAACAGACGGTCGAATAAAAAGTAACAAACGGGGAACAGGCCAGGCGCAGTGGCTCACACCTGTAACCCCAGCACTTTGGGAGGCCAAGGTGGGCGGATCACCTGAGGTCAGGAGTTCGAGACCAGCCTGGCCAAAATGGAGAAACCCTGTCTACTAAAAACACAAAATTAGCTGGGCGTGATGGCACATGCCTGTAATCCCAGCTACTCGGGAGGGTGAGGCAGGAGAATCGCTTGAACCTGGGAGGCAGAGGTTGCAGTGAGACGAAATCATGCCATTGCACTCCAGCCTGGGCAACAAGAGCAAAACTCTGTCTCAAAAAAAAAAAAAAAAAAAAAAAAAACGGGGAATAACAAACAGCACTTTCCCCAGAGCCATCTAAGGACTTGGCATCTGAGAAAACCCAGCACCTTAGAGACACTGTCAGGCAATAATTTTGTGGAGGAGACAGACAAGACCTGAGGTCGAGGTCCAAGGGCATCTGTCAACCTGACTGCACCTGCCGACTCTGAGGGCCCCAGCCAAGGTCTGACTTATCCTGCACGTGCAGGAAGGGGGGAAAGGACCTGCCACCGTCACCCCACACTGCCTGGCCAAACATGAGGAAATGAGAAGGCCTGTTCAGAGCTTCAGAACTCGACGTAAGACGGACAGTATATAGTATGGGGACTGGTGAGAGTGTGAAACGGCACGGCCACTGTGAAGAACCGAGTCTACCCAGCACATGACCCACTCCTAGATACAGGCCCCAAGGACTTGAAGACACGTGTCCACACAAAGACTTGTACACAAACATGCCCATCACCAGGAGAATGAAGAAACGAAATACGGCACAAGCACACAATGGACGCTGCCCCACAATGGACAGCACAGAGTCTGAAACATGCAAACCACACGGATGAATCTCAGAGGCATCGTGCTAAGGAAGGGATCATGCTGAGGAAGGGATCGTGCTGAGGAAGGCATCGTGCTGAGGAAGGCATCGTGCTGGGGAAGGGATCATGCCGGGGAAGGCATCATGCTGGGGAAAGAAGCCAAGTGAGAGCACACGAACCCGCAAGACAGGTGAAACTGGCCAGGCACGATGGTTCATGCCTGTAACCCCAGCACCTCAGCCTTGGGAGGCTGAGGCAGGCAGATCACCTGAGGTCAGGAGTTCAAGACCAGCCCCGCCAACATGGTGAAACTCCGTCTCTACTAAAAATACAAAAATTTTTATATTTTTTGTATTTTTAGTAGAGGTGAGCATGGTAGTGGGTGCCTATAATCCCAGTTCAGGCAGGAGAATCGCTTGAACTCGGGAGGTGGAGGCTGCAGTAAGCCGAGATCAGGCCATTGCACTCCAGCCTGGGCGACAAGAGTGAAACTCAGTCTCAAAGAAAAAAAAGAGAGATAGGCAAAACTAATCCATGGTGACAAATCAGCAATGGTGCCAGCAGGAGGGAAGGCACTGCCTGAGGGCAAGGGGTATGCGGGACCCACATGGGGACACTGATGGGCGTGACGGGCTCCGCACTGCCAGGCAAGGGAGTCTGTCGGAGCTCACACAGGAGCAGGCCTGAGCTGTACATTTCACTGCAGGTAAATTGTTACTCAAAGGAAGACTGGAAACAAACACTGAGCTCTAGGGGACGATGGTGGTATGGGCTGCAGTGTTCAGGGCGGTGTGCGCGGAAGCATGCTGATTACAACGCATCCCACTCGGGAGGGGCTGGGGGACAGACTGCAGATGGACAGAGACGTGTGGAGAGAGTGCAACAAAGGGCTGCCTGCAGAGCACGGGGGGTGAACACCCACTTGGGTGGCCATGGACTCATTCTTTCAATATTTTGAAAATTCTCAAATTTTCATCATGAAATCTTTGAGGAAAGGGGCAGTTGCTTTCTAGCATTATGGAAAAGCAGTTAATGCAGCCGATTCTGGAAAACAGGGTGTGTGAGGAGAAAGTAACAAGAAAGGAAAGAGACCACCTGGAAGCCTGGGGTATGTTGGGGCTTCAAGGAGAAGGAAAGATGTTAGAGTCGGCACGAGGAGCCTGGTGATGTGCAGATGGCTGAGAGGGTGGCTGAGGAAGGGGAGGGGAGGAGGGAGCTCCTGGCGGGGACGACTGACCTCCGTTTCTGATGGCTGTGATCCCTTGGTAGAAGTCTTCAAAGCTGATCACGCCGAGCCCACTGGGATCCAAGTACTTAGTTAAGTCCTTCACCTGCAATTGCCAAATGAGACTAGGTTACCCTAAGCCTTTACAGCAGGGGTCCCCAACCCTGGACCTCAGACTGGGAGAGATCTGCTGTGTGGCCTGCTGGGAATGTGGAAGCACAGCAGGAGGTGAGGGAGCATTACCGCCTGAGCTCCCCTCCTGTCAGATCAGCAGGGGCATCAGGTTCTCAGAGGAGCGCAAAGCCTACCATGCGCTCCGCATGCGAGGAGTCCGGGTTGCGCGCTCCTTATGAGAATCTAACGCCTGATGATCTGAACAGTTTTATCCTGAAACCACCCCAACCCCCTGCCTGTCTGTGGAAAAGCATCTTCTATGAAACCAACCCCTGGTGCCAAGAAGGCTGGGGGCCACTTTAGGGAATCAGGATTAGGTTGTATCATGAGCTTGGTTTTTCACCACATGCAAAGAAGCCGCCAACAGGGGCGGTGCTGACAGTGACAGCCTCTGACTCCTCACGTCCAGGAGGCAGCACGGCCTCCACGGGCCACTGCAGACGGCCACAGCCACAGGACAGGCAGCATTCTGTAAATGGGCTGCCAGCAGCACCTGGCGTGATGAACCACGGGAGTAGGACCCTGGCCACTGAAAGCCAGCAGCCAGGGTCTTACATGGGGAGATCAGTTCTGAAGTTGTAGATATTGTTCCAACAAGGATCCAAAATGCCAACACAGATACGTTACATAGATAACACAGATAAGCACACACTGCCCATTCAGAAATGCCTTCCTGGCTCTGCAGAGTCCTTGGTAGAGAACAACTGAGGGAAAAAGACCCTTGATATCAAAAATCATAAACGCTAAGTAGAGTAACTCACACATGGATGTAACATAAAATGAAACTCTTCAGAAAGAAGGCAGGTTTATTCTGCCAAGTGTAAATTGGATTTCATAAAAATTTAAAAATTTTCAGGGGATGGGGTGGGAGGGGGGACAGCATTACAGAAAATACCTGGGCTTAATACCCAGCTGATGGGCTGACAGGTGCAGCAAATCACCATGGCACACGTTTGCCTATGTAACAAACCTGTACATCCTGCACATGTACCCCAAAACTTAAAATAAAAAATAAAAATTTAAAACTTTTATACTCAGTGGGGAGGGACAGCATTAGGAGATATACCTAATGCTAAATGACGAGTTAATGGGTGCAGGAAATCAACATGGCACATGGATACATATGTAACAAACCTGCACATTGTGCACATGTACCCTAAAACCTAAAGTATAATAAAAAAAAAGTAAAAAAATAAAATAAAATAAAAAACAAACAAACAAAATAAATAAATAAAAATAAAAAAATTAAAACTTTTATACTCAAAAGACATTAATAAAAGCAAAAAAATAACACTGACTGGGAGAAAGTATTTGCAAATCATATATCTGTTAAATGACTTGTGTCCAGAATATATAAGGAAATCTTATAATTAAGAAGACAACTCAGGCCAGGCGCGGTGGCTCACACCTGTAATCCCAGGACTGTGGGAGGCCGAGGTGAGTGGATCACCTGACGCCAGGAGTTCGAGATCATCCTGACCAACGTGGAGAAACCCTGTCTCTACTAAAAATACAAAATCAGCCAGGCGTGGCGGTGCATGCCTGTAATCCCAGCTACTCAGGAGGCTGAGACAGGAAAATTGCTTAAACCCGGGAGGCAGAAGTTGCAGTGAGCAGAGACTGCGCCATTGCGCTCCAGCCTAGGTGACTGAATGAGACTCTGTCTCAAAAAAAAAAAAAAAAAGATAACTCAATTTTTTTTTTAAGTGGGCAAAAGACTTAAACAGAAATTTCATCAGAAAATATGTATGAATGGTTGATAACCACATGAAAAAATGCTCAATTAGTCCTTAAAGAAATGCACATTAAATTAAAACCACAATGCAGCCAGGTGCCTTGTGGCTCACGCTTGTATTCCCAGCACTTTGGGAGGCTGAGATGGGATCACCAAAGGTCACGGGTTCCAGACCAGCCTGGCCAACATGGCAAAACCCCATCTCTACTAAAAATACAAAAATTAACCAGGCGTGGTGGCACTCGCCTGTAATCCCAGCTACTCAGGAGGCTGAGGGTGGAGAATCGCTTGAACCCAGGAGGCGGAGGTTGCAGTGAGCCAAGATTGTGCCACTGCACTCCAGCCTGGGCTACAGAATGAAACTTTGTCTGCAAAAAAAAAAAAAAAGTTTGAGGCTGGGTGTGGTGGTTCACACCTACAATCCCAGCACTTTGGGAGGCTGAAGCGGGCCGATCACTTGAGGTCAGGAGTTCGAGACCAGCCTGACCAACATGGAGAAATCCCATATCTACTAAAAATACAAAATTAGCTGGGTGTGGTGGTGGGAACCTGTAACTCCAGCTACTCAGGAGGCTGAGGCAGGAGAATTGCTTGAACTCGGGAGGCAGAGGTTGCAGTGAGCTGAGATCATGCCACCGCACTCCAGCCTGGGCAAAAACAGTGACACTCTGTCTAAAAAAAAAAAAAAAAAGTTTGAACACTGATAAATATTTGATGATATTAAGGAACTGTTCATTTTTGTAGGTGTGATGATATTTTCGTAATTTTTCAAAGAGCACTAGTTTTTAGACACATGTACCGAAATACTTAGAAATACCTCAAGAATCTGGGGTGAGGCACAGATGTCACCAGAGGCATGCCTGCACATCGCTGTGACTGGGGATGGGTACCAGTGCACCGTTTCACTACTCTCCACTTTCATATGGGTTTGAACTCTTCCATAATGAAAACTTCAAGAACAGCAAAAGAGGAAAAAGAGAACAAAGAAAGTGTGGGCCAGGGAGAAAGGAAAAAGGAGGCAGAATTGCCACAGAGGGAGCAGACTCCTGAAGGAAGCCCCTTTTGGGTGGCGGGCTGGGCTGTGAAAATGCTCAGGGACAGGGAGAGGCAACAGGCTGGCAGGAGCCCTGGCTGCAGCCACATCCATTAACTGACAAAACCCTAGGGCCTCAGGCAGGTTGCGGCAGATGAGCATCGGTGAACCCGAGGAAGGTCCCCCAGGCCCTGTGGGCATCGGAGAACCCGAGGAAGGCCCCCCCAGGCCCTGTGGGCATCGGTGAACCCGAGGAAGGCCCCCCAGGCCCTGTGGGCATCGGTGAACCCGAGGAAGGCCCCCCAGGCCCTGTGGGCATCGGTGAACCCGAGGAAGGCCCCCCAGGCCCTGTGGGCATCGGAGAACCCAAGGAAGGCCCCCCCAGGCCCTGTGGGCATCGGTGAACCCGAGGAAGGCCCCCCAGGCCCTGTGGGCATCGGTGAACCCGAGGAAGGCCCCCCAGGCCCTGTGGGCATCGGAGAACCCGAGGAAGGCCCCCCAGGCCCTGTGGGCATCGGTGAACCTGAGGAAGGCCCCCCCAGGCCCTGTGGTAAAGTTCAGATGCCGGGGCTGCCACCAAGCAGCAAGCACAGAACCCTCAAGGGCAGCCCCACTGGAGATGCCAGGACACAGCTGCTCTGTTTCAGGACAAGGATGGGGGGTGCAGCACGTGGTCAACAAGGCCATCGCATCACCCAGGAGGCAATCCAGAACGCCTGAGGCACACAGGGCACCAGAGCAAGGCCTGGGTCCCCGCGGCTGGCCCTCTCGCCACTGTTGGCCAACATGCCCCACAAAGTCAGGCTCAAACAGGGCCAGCCCCAGCTAAGGGACCCCACAGTGTGGGATTCCTGAGCCAGAGACTGAGTTTCCGCTTCCCCTCCACAATGGAAGAGGCCGGGGCCATCGCCCCAATCCTAGGGCTCCGTGTGCCTGTGTGACTCTCGGCTCGGAAATCCATCATCAACCAACTTCCTGGAGACAACTGGAGTTTATAAAACGTCCCCCCACTTATCTCACAAAAGTCCTCGTTCCTAAGCTCGTTCCTAAGAATGTGAGAGTCTTGCTGGGTACCTGAGAGTTACCTAATCCGGAGTCCAGACTGGCCAATCTGTCCTGAAGATTCCTAAGAATTTTAACACTGAAGCTACTAATTGAACACAAAGTACCAAGTTGTTTATTCTGAAACATTAACCAAGTATTTTTTAAACAAATCATTAACTAGAATAGGCCCCTTTCACATGTTACCATGTTAGAATGAACAAGAGTGAATCAAAGTATACATTTTTAAAACTCCATTTTAATTATATTTTCTTTATAATCTGTAGAACAGATGAATTTCATGTAATTGATGATTTGGGGATAATTCTAATTCTCCAAGTCCAAAATACTCAATTCAGAGGCTTTCAAAAAAAAAAAAAAAAAGGTGAGACTGTGAAAAATGAGACAGCCTGCCCCTCCCTGCAAAATCCAGTAGCGGCAGAAAACAGAGCCAAGTGGCCGGGCGTGGTGGCTCAAGTCTGTAATCCCAGCACTTTGGGAGGCTGAGGCGGGCGGATCACGAGGTCAGGAGATCGAGACAATCCTGGCTAACACGGTGAAACCCCGTCTCTTCTAAAAATACAAAAAAATTAGCCGGGCGTGGTGGCGGGCGCCTGTAGTCCCAGCTACTCGGAGAGGCTGAGGCAGGAGAATGGCGTGAACCCGGGAGGCGGAGCTTGCAGTGAGCCGAGATCGCGCCACTGCACTCCAGCCTGGGCGACAGAGCAAGACTCCGTCTCAAAAAAAAAAAAAAAAAGAAAAGAAAACAGAGCCAAGAGACATAAACCAGAGTGGCCAAAGCCAGCCAGCACCGCTCCAGCAGACGGACAGTAAGTTACAAACACACCACGGTGGAGAATCCACTCAGTCACCGGCTCCAGGGTGACTGCAGTATGAAAAATTTACCGACAAATTGCATTGTTCCTGCTATGGATGTAGAAACATGATCCACTAATCTAAAAGAAAGGAGAGCAGAACAAGTTCTCCCACCACAGTCAACTAGGATCCCAGAGACTCCTCCCAGGATTCTCAAATAACACACTGTATTATGGCTTCATAGCAAAGCACCTTTCAGAACGAGAAACACCGCCTTTCTGCATCTTGTTGTTACTATCATACTTGAATTATACTGTTTTCAACAAAGATTATCTTACCAGAAACCATGGCAATAATAAGCAAAATGTTCCTAGGAGTTCCCGTAGCTATCTGTAAACTTCACACTAGATCAGCACATGGGCCAGCGTGGGCAGGGAGAAAGGCGGCTCTGGAAGCCTGGCTATACAGTATCTCCCAATAGCACTGAAGCCTGCAGCTCGCCTGCCGATGGCACGGACACTTCTTTCTAAAAGCAGACGCGAAGCAGCTAAACATATACACAAAAGGCTTTCCCTGCTGTTCCCAACAAGTGCTCATTTTGTTTGGATTTTTTGGGTTTTTTTGTGGGTTTTTTTGTTTGTTGTTGAGATGGAGTCTCACTCCGTCACCCAGGATGGAGTGCAATGGTGCGGCCTCAGCTCACTACAACCTCTGCCTTCTGGTTCGGATGATTCTCCTGCTTCAGCCTCCCAAGCAGTTGCAATTACAGCCACCTTCCACCATGCCCAACTGATTTTTTTTTGTATTTTTAGTAGAGACAGGGTTTCACCATGTTGGGCAGGCTGGTCTCGAACTCCTGAACCCAGGTGATCTGCCCACCTCAGCCTCCCAAAGTGCTGGGATTACAGGCATGAGCCACCGCGCCCAGCCTTGTTTTTCTTTTTCTTTTTTTTTTTTTTTTGAGACAGGGTCTCACTCTGTCACTCAGGCTAGGGTGCAGTGGCACAATCTCAACTCACTGCAACCTCTGCCTCCCAGGTTCAAGCGATTCTCCCACCTCAGCCTCCCCGGTAGCTGCGTGTGCCGCCACACCCAGCTAATTTTTATATCTTTGGTAGAGACGAGGTTTTGCCATGTTGCCCAGGCTGGTCTCGAACTCCTAACTTCAAGTGATCTGCCCACCTTGGCCTCCCAAAGTGCTGGAATTACAGGTGTGAGCCACTCAGCCCACCTTACAGATGGGGTTTCACCATGTTGGCCAGGCTGGTCTTGAACTCCTGACCTCAGGTGATCCACCCACCTCGGCCTCCCAAAGTGCTGGGGATACAGGGGCGAGCTACCGTGCCCGGCCTTAATTCTTGATACTAATATCTGTTGTCCTGCACTTGAGTGGGAATCTTTCTGGTTGGTTCATTTTAACAGAGATACCTGAAGTAGTCTTAGAAATGAAAGGAGGTTCAATAAAATATTTGAGATGCACTTAGTATAAAGCCTGAACCAAACAAAGTCATAATGGCTCACACCTGGATTTCCAGCATTTTGAGACGCCAAGGCGGATGGATCACTTGAGCCCAAGAGTTCGAGACTAGCCTGGGCAACATGGTGAAACCTTATCTCTACAAAAAATACCAAAAAATTAGCTGGTCAACGTGCCGGTAGTTCCAGCTACTTGGAAGGCTGAGGTGGGAGGATGGCCTGAGCCTGGGAGGTTGAGGCTGCAGTGAGCCATGATTGCATCACTGCATTCCACGTGGGCAGCAGAGTGAGACCCTATCTCCCAAAAAACAACAACAAGAACAACAACAACAACAAAAACAGTGGCAGGGAGCACCTGCTTCAGTCATACCCGATCACCCACCCAAGAATGGACTGACCACGGCTGAGTGCTTGTGAGAGTGTGCGCGGTTCTCAATTCTTTTTTTTTTTTTTTTTTTTGAGACAGAGTCGCCTCTGTTACCCAGGCTGGAGTGCAGTGGCGCGATCTCGGCTCACTGCAGCCTCCACCTCCCGAGTTCAAGCAATTCTCCTGCCTCAGCCTCCTTTGTAGATGGGATGCCAGGCACGTGCCACCATGCCTGGCTAATTTTTGTAGTAGAGATGGGGTTTCGCCATATTGGCCAGGCTGGTCTTGAACTCCTGACCTCAGGTGATCTGCCCGCCTCGGCCTCCCAAAGTGCTGGGATTACAGGTGTGAGACACCACGCCTGGGTGCGCAGTTCTCAATTCTTTGATCTGAGTGGTGATTTTTACATATCACTGTATAGAGAACAGACAAGAAAGCTTATTCTTCAATCTGGTGCATGTGGCCAAGAAAAAAAAAAAAGCAAGCAAGCCTATGGTTTTTTTTTTTTTTTGAGACGGAGTCTCGCTCTGTCACCCAGGCTGGAGTGCAGTAGTGCGATCTCGGCTCACTGCAACCTCCACCTCCCGGGTTCAAGCGATTCTCGCGCCTCAGCCTCCCAAGTAACTGGGATTACAGGCACATACCACCACGCCTCGCTAACTTTTGTATTTTTAGTAGACACGTGGTTTCGCCATGTTAGCCAAGCTGGTCTGGAACTCCTGACCTCAGGTGATCTGCCTACCGCCTCAGCCTTCCAAAGTGCTGGGATTACAGGCGTGAGCCACTGCACCCAGCCAAGAAAGCCTGTTCTTATAAGCTTGAATGAGAAAGAGCCTGTATGTGACATTTTCTAAACCTGCAGGAAAGTTGGCTTCTGTTCCAAATCACATTAGGCTCAGGGACCTTGGACAAGGAGTTCCAGAGACAGGGGTGTGTTCATGGTTGGTTTTGTGGGGTTTTTTGGTTTTTGTTTTTGGGGTTTTTTGGTTTTGGTTTTGAGGAGGTCTACAATATGAGATGAGGTCTACAATATGTTTCTCAGGCTAGATGTGAACAACTAGACTTGGCCAATCCTCTAGCCTCAGCCTCCTGAGTAGCTGGGACTAGAAGTGAGTGCCACCACACCCAGCTAATTTTTGTATTTTTTGTGGGGAGGCGATCTCGCTATGTTGCTCAGGCTGGTCTCAAACTCCTGGACTCCAGCAATCCTCCCAACTGACCTCCAGAGTATCTGCAACTACAGGGATGAGCCACTGTGCCTGGCTAGAGACAGTTTTTAATTCCCATTTAGTCAGCTTTGCACCAACTACTATAGCAAGTAACTTTGTAGGGGGTTATGCTTGGCAGGTGATGCTTAAAGACCCTGCTCAGAGTTGGCTCTAGATGAGGGGAGGCCTTTGCTTTTAACCGGGTGTGTGAGCAAGGAACAAAGACCCGCCTACTGGATGCCTCAACCACCTGGAATGATGAGGCCCTACTGGGAAAATGAAGGCATTTGAGGAAATCTCATGTCTTTTTCTTGGCAACTTAAAAGCTACGGTGTGTTTATCTCTAAATTGAAATTTGGAAGAAAGACAGGTAGGTTGGATAATACAAGTTTTCCTACTCTTTTTTTTTTTTTTTTTTTTTTTTTTTGAGACGGAGTCTTGCTCTGTCCCCCAGGCTGGAGTGCAGTGGCGCGATCTCGGCTCACTGCAAGCTCCGCCTCCCGGGGTTCACGCCATTCTCCTGCCTCAGCCTCCCGAGTAGCTGGGACTACAGGCGCCCGCCAATACACCCTGCTAATTTTTTGTATTTTTAGTAGAGACGGGGTTTCGCCGTGTTAGCCAGGATGGTCTCGATCTCCTGACCTCGTGATCCGCCCGCCTCGGCCTCCCAAAGTGCTGGGATTACAGGCTTGAGCCACCGCGCCCGGCCCAAGTTTTCCTACTCTGAATGTGCTCACTGGCAGCTCAGTTTTTCTATTTGAAGTACAAAAATAGCTTCCTTGGCCGGGTGTGGTGGCTCACGTCTGTAATCGCAGAACTTTGAAAGGCGAAGGTGAGCAGATTGCGTGAGCTCCAGAGCTCGAGACCAGCCTGGCTAACATGGTGAAACCCCGCTTCTACTTAAAAAAAAAAAAAAAAAATACAAAATTAGCTGGGCATGGTGGCAGGCGCCTGTAATCCCAGCTACTGGACAGGCTGAGGCAGAAGAATCACTTGAACCCAGGAGGCGGAGGTTGCAGTGAGCCAAGATCGCACCACTGCACTCCAGCCTGGGCAACAAGAGCAAAACTCTGCCTCAAAAAAAAACTTCCTAAATCAGAGCTCTGTTCTGATTACCCATGACGAGGAACCGGGGAACCAACTCGCTTTCCCTGGTTTAGAGGGGAAGGTTTAGAAAAGTCTAGAATAAAAGCACTGTGCTGATCTGACATGGAAAATGCCATTCCACACGTCCCCAGAGAGGTATATCACATATTCAGGAATCCACTTTTATCCATCAGAAATAGATGTGCCCGGGCCAGGTGCCGTGGCTCACGCCTGCAATCCCAACACTTTGGGAGGCCAAGGCGAGTGCATCACGAAGTCAGGAGATTGACACCATCCTGGCTAACATGGAGAAACCCCGTCTCTACTAAAAATACAAAAATTTAGCCAGGCATGGTGGCGGGCATCTGTATTCCCAGCGACTCAGAAGGCTGAGGCACAAGAATCACTTGAACCCAGGAGGTGGAGCTTGCAGTGAGCCAAGATCGCTCCCTGCACTCTAGCCTGGGCAACAGAGCGAGACTCCGTCTCAAAAATAAAAAATAAAAAAAAATTAAAAAACAAAGAAATAGGCCGGGCGCGGTGGCTCACGCCTATAATCCCAGCACTTTGGGAGGCCGTGGGGGACGGATTACAAGGTCAAGAGATTGAGACCATCCTCGCTAACATGGTGAAACCCCATCTCTACTAAAAATACAAAAAATTAGCCAGGCGTGGTGGCGGGCGCCTGTAGTCCCAGCTACTCGAGATGCTGAGGCAGGAGAATGGCATGAACCCGGGAGGCAGAGCTCGCAACGAGCCGAGATCACGCCACTGCACTCCAGCCTGGGCGACAGAGTGAGACTCCGTCTCAAAAAATAATAATAATAATAATAAACAAATAGATATGTCCACCTATCAGTAGGAAGAGGCCTGCTTAGCACCCAACTAACTCTAAGTCCTTCTTTGTGGCTTTTTTTTTGTTTTCTTTTTTAAGATGGAGTCTCACTCTATCACCCAGGCTGGAGTGCAGTGACACGATCTTGGCTCACTGCAACCTCAGCCACCCAGGTTCAAGCAATTCTCCTGCCTCAGCCTCCCAAGTAGCTGGGACTACAGGCCCCCACCACTACGCCCAGTTGATTTTTTGTTTGTTTCCTTTTTATTTTTTTGAGGAGTTTCACTCTTGCCACCCAGGCTGGAGTGCAGTGGCGCGATCTCAGCTCACTGCAACATCTGCCTCCTGGGGTTCAAGTGATTCTCCCTCATCAGCCTCCCAAGTAGCTGGGATTACAGGCGCCTGCCACCACACCCAGCTAATTTTTGTATTTTTAGTAGAGATGGGATTTCACTATGTTAGCCAGGCTGGTCTCCAACTCCTGACCTCAGGCGATCCACCACCTCGGCCTCCCAAAGTGCTGGGATTACAGGCATGAGCCACCGAGCCCGGCCTTTTTGTTTGTTTTTTTTCCTTTGTTTGTTATTGAGACAGAGTCTTGCTCTGTCGCCCAGAATGGAGTGCAATGGTGTGATCTCGGGTCACCGCAACCTCCGCTTCCCTGGTTCAAACAATTCTCCTGCCTCAGCCTCCCAAGAAGCTGGGATTATAGGCACACACCACCATGCCTGGCTAATTTTTTGTATTTTTAGTAGAGACGGGGTTTCTCCATGTTGGCCAGGCTGGTCTTGAACTCCTGACATCAGGTAATCCACCTGCCTCGGCCTGCCAAAGTGCTGGGATTAACAGGTGTGAGCCACCATGCCCGGCCTAAGTCCTTCTAATCACAGCGATGGGCTCCTTCTTCGTGACAGGCCAGGGACGAGAATGTGGGGCTCCTCCACACCACGGCTACCCCTCCCTGACACCTTTCCACCTTCGTCGGGATTCCAATGGCTGCTGCCCTCCAATCATCTCAACACTCCACTCTGTGTTTGAGAAGTTCCCTGGTACGGGAAGGGTGGGGAGGGTGAGGTGCAGGGGTGAGGAAGGGGGTGGGGAAGGTGAGGGGCAGGGGTGAGGTGTGGGGAAGGAGGGATGGCCAGGGACAGAGGGGATTCCAGGTGCTCCAGAAAACACAGCAGTACGGACTCTGTACTATTTCTGTTAACAGCTTTATTGAAATAAAATTCACATACCACAAAATCACCCATCTGAAGGGTACAATTCAATGGTTTTAGTATATTCAGAGCTGTCTCCACATTATTTTAAAGACAGGAGACTCTTAAAATGCACGAGAATACTTGGAAAACAGCCAAGTGGATACATTCAAGCTTTCAGCAAACATGCTGAGGAAATAAAACAGAATATGAAAGCAACCAAAGAATCCACACATTCAACGATGGCAGGAGGAGCGCTGCGGGAACAGAAGGCCGCGGGGCTCCTTCCTGCACTTCAAGTCTGGTCCCTGGAGAAGCAGGTGTGGCCCCAGGAGAGGGGAAGGTGAGCAGCTCCTGCGGGGGGCTCTCTCCCTGGGGCTAGTGAATACACTCCCTTTATGGCTCTTCTCTAGAATGCGAGCCAGCTGGGACTCCTCAGCTCATAGAACTCCATTCCCACCTTGCTTTCAAGGTCAGCATGCCCTCTGACCTACAGATACCACTCAGATCCTCGGTCCCTTCCCTGTACAAAACAGAGATGTGAGGCCCTCACTCGCCAGCCCAGCCAAGCCCTGCTAGCCACTGCAGTGTCCTGGGTAACACCAGCCCCCATGGGGACACCCTGAAGCCCTGACTCAGACCTAGACACCTGAGCGGAAGTAAAGGAGGAAGAAAAGTAAACTAAAAAGTTATCCAATACTTGGTTGGGTGTGGTGGCTCACGTCTGTCATCCCAGCACTTTTGGAGGCCAGGGGATCACTTGAGGTCAGGAGTTTGAAACTGGCCTGGGCAACACAGTGAAACCAAAATACAAAACTATCTACCAAAAATACAAAAAATTAGCCAGAGCTGGGCATGGTGGTGCATGCTTGTGGTCCCAGCTACTCGGGAGAGTGAGACAGGAGGATCGCTTGAGCCTGGGAGGCAGAGGTTGCAGTAAACCGAGATTGTTCCACTGCACTCCAGCCTGGGCGACAGAGTGAGACCCTGTCTCAAGAAAGAGAAAAAAAAGTTTGTTCTGCACGTTCGGCAGGTCAAACAGTGAACTTCCTTGTAGGTGACCTGGCTTCCATGTGGTCAAGGAAGGTATGCCAAGACTAGACCACGGTAGCAGGCAGAATTCTAAGACCCCCTCTCTTGAGTGTAGGCAAGGCCTGTGCATATGGTGGGACAGTCACTGTGATGAGGTTAACTCAATCTTTAAAACAAAATTTTTTTTTGAGATGGAGTCTCACTCTGTCGCCCAGGCTAGAATGCAGTGGCGTGACCTCGGCTCACTGCAACCCCTGCTTCCCAGGTTCAAACAATTCTCCTGCCTCAGTCTACACAACAGCTGGGATTACAGATGCCCGCGACCACGCACGGCTAATTTTGTATTTTTAGTAGAGAAAGGGTTTCACGATGTTGGCCAGGCAGGTCTCAAACTCCTGACCTCAAGTGATCCACCCAACTCAGCCTCCCAAAGTGCTGGGATTATAGCTGTGAGCCACCACACCCGGTCTAAAACTTTTTTTTTCTTTTTTTTGAGACAGGGTCTCCCTGTCACCCAGGCTGGAGTGCAGTGGTGTGGTAAACACAGCTCACTGCAGCCTCAATATCCCAGGCTCAAGCGATCCTCCCACCTCAGCCTCCTGAGGAGCTGGGACTACAGGTGTGAGCCACCACACCTAGTTGTGATTTATGTTAACTTAAGACTCCACTGTAGCAGCCTCCTGGTTTCAAAGAAGAAGTAAGCTGCCATACCTGGGAGGACCACGTGGTTGAACCTGAGGGTTCTCCAGGACCTAAGAACCATTTCTGGCCAACTACCAACCAGAAAACAGGGTCCTCAGTTCGACAACCTCAAGTAGCTGAATTCTGCTGAGCAGAATGAGCCTGACACTCTGTCCTGCCTGGCGACAGCCCTGTAAGACAATGAGCTGGAGATGTACAGGACTGCATGTTCCAGGCAGAGGGGATAGCTACTGCACAGGCCTGGAGGAGGATGCGTGCCTGTGGAGTGTCAGGAGCAGAGTGAGCAGGGGGCCGGCAGCTGGAAGTGAGGTTGGAGGGGCAAGAGGGCCAGAGCGCACTGTGAGGAGGACTCTACTGTGTAGAGTGTGGTGGTCTGAGCGGACAGAGCAGGACCTAGCTATCTTTGGGAGCCATTATTTGGCCTACCATAGCCATCTTACTTTTTAAATTTCAGGTATAATTTCCATCCTGTTGTTTATTTATTTATTTACTTATTTATGTTATTCAATTTTTTTTAGACATAGTTTCACTCTTGTTACCGAGGCTGGAGTGCAGTGGCGTGATCTTGGCTCACCGCAACCCCCACCTCCCGGGTTCAAGCAATTCTCCTGCCTCAGCCTCCCGAGTAACTGGGATTACAGGCATGCGCCACCACGCTCAGCTAATTTTGTATTTTTAGTAGACGGAGTTTCTCCATGTTGATCAGGCTGGTCTCAAACTCCTGACCTCAGGTGATCTGCCCGCCTCGGCCTCCCAAAGCGCTGGGATTACAGGCATGAGCCACCGCGCCCGGCTATTTTTTTGAGACAGTTTCCCTCATTGGGAATGAGGCTAGAGTGCAATGGCGTGATCTCGACTCGCTGCAACCTCTGCCTCCTGGTTTCAAGCGATTCTCCTGCCTCGGCCTCCCAAGTAGCTGGGACTACAGATGCGCGCCACCACGCTCGGCAGATTTTTGTATTTTTAGTAGAGATTGGTTTCACCATGTTGGCCAGGCTGGTCTCAAACTCCTGACTCACATGATCCGCCCACCTCGGCCTCCCAAAATGCTAGGATTACAGGCATGAGCCACCGTGCCTGGACAATACGCTTTTTCATACGTCAAATTTTCTTTATAGTTTTTTTTCTTTTTCCTTTTTTTTGTTCCACTATTTTAAATTGTCAGCGTTATTTTTCACAATTCACTGTGCCTGGCCCGTCCTGTTGTTTTAAATTAGTTGACGTGAAAGCTGAATTTAACCCTTTGTTCTCACTCTTTTTTCAGATGTGCTCATGTTGTTCACATTAACCAGACAATGGTCTGAGCATGATTCTCTTAATGAGTTTCTGTAGGGAGACAGGTATAATTTATACGTTTTTAGTCTTCTTTTTTTTCTTTGGAGACGAAGTCTTGCTCTGTAGAGTGCAGTGGCGTGATCTCGGCTCACTGCAACCTCTGCCTCCCGGGTTCACACCATTCTCCTGCCTTAGCCCACCGAGTAGCTGGGACTATAGGTGCCCACCACCACGCCCGGCTAATTTTTTGTATTATTAGTAGAGACGAGGTTTCACCGTGTTAGCCAGGATGGTCTCGATCTCCTGACCTCGTGATCTGCCCCTCTCGGCCTCCCAAAGTGCTGGGATTACAGGCGTGAGCCACTGCACCCGGCCACAATATATATATATTTTTAATTAGCCAGGTGCAGTGGTGCACACCTGTAGTCCCAGCTACTCAGGAGGCTGACACTGTGCCACTGAACTCCAGCCTGAGTAACAGAGCGAGACCCCATCTCTCTCTCTCTGACTCTCTTTTTTCCTTTTTGGAGACAGGGTCTTACTCTACCGCTCAGGCTAGAGTGCACTGGCACAATCATAGCTCGCTGCAGCCTCAAATTCCTGGCCTCAAGTGATCCCCCTGCCTCAGCCTCCCAAGTAGCTGGAACTACAGGGGTAAACCATCACACTTGGCTAATTTTTATATTTTTTGTAGAAACAGAGTCTCACTATATTGCTCAGGCTGGTCTTGAACTCCTGGCCTCAAGTGATCCTCCTGCCTCAGCCTCTCAAAGTGTTGGGACTACAGATGTGAGCCACCACACCCAGCCCAACTCTTAAAAAAATGTTTTTAAAGCCAGGCATGGTGGCTCATGCCTGTAATCCCAGCACTTTGGGAGGCCAAGGCAGGTGGATCATGAGGTCAGGAGTTCAAGACCAGCCTGGCCAACATGGTGAAACCCTGAATCTACTAAAAATACAAAAATTAGCTGGGCATGGAGGCACGTGCCTGTAATCCCAGCTACTTGGGAGGCTGAGGCAGGAGAATTGCTTGAACCAGGACTAAGAGGCAGAGGTTGCAGTGAGCCAAGATCACGCCACTGCACTCCAGCCTGGGCGACAGAGACTGCGTCTCAAAAAAAAAAAAAAAAAAAAGTTTGAGATATATGAATAAAAAGGACTATATGGAAATAAGTCCTCACACTGAAGTGTGCTTGGAAAATAGGTCAACATGTCTCTGTAGGACACATTTGGACACCACCCTAGAGCAGCAGACGCCACAAACTTCTACTGTGAAGGATGAGACCACGTGCAGGTGACCCTGCCAGTGCACAGAGCTCCCCAGCCGCAGTGCCCACCTCATCTGCAGGCAGTGCCAAGGGCCACCTGGAAGACAGCCTGCCAAAGGGCACTCTTTATGTCCCTCTGAAGGAAATATCTGCTCCCAAGGAAAGCCCACCTGCAAAGTCATCCCCTAAAATAAAACAAGCCTCAGTGTCCCTGCCTGTGGGTACCACTGTTCTGCTTCACATAGACAACCAATTTCAGATACGGGTCAGAAAGAGGCCAGGGTGATCTTTATTTTATTATTTTAAAGACACGGGGTTTCACTATGCTGCCCCGGCTGGAGTGCAGTGGTTAGTCACAGGAGTGATCATGGCTCACTGCAGCTTCAAACTCTTGGGCTCCAGTAATCTTCCCACTTCCGCCTCCCGAGTAGCTGAGACACGCACCCCCATGCCCAGCACCCAGGGTGATCTTTAGGGAGACAAAGATGACAGGATGCAAAGCTCCCATTCCCCAAGAGCAAATAGGACCCAATGTCCCCAAATTCTATGATTCACCCTCGTCTCTGTGTCTAGAACACTTGCCAGCCCCACCTACCGCACCCCCCACCCTCCCCGGCCGACCTCACAAAGGGGCCTAAACCTGAGCCTCAGGACTGCATCCAGAGAACACCTGTACCTGGAGGCTGCTAGGTGCTCAGGCCATAAGGTCCTTTTGCCCATCTGCCTCCCCCAGGGAGCAGCCAGGTCTATCCTATTCTTGCTGGGTCCCTACACCTGGGCCAAGTGGGCACAAAGCAGCCCTCGCCGAGAGCACAGACGAGGAGAAATGGTGAGTGCCTGGAGGAGGGTTCTAATCTTGGCTCCCAGATTTTCTGGCAGAACCTTTCTCTCCACGGTGGAGCCACTACAGGAGCCAACAGCAACCCAATCTCTATGGGCCTGAGATTCAGCCACCTGCCTGAGGGTGTTAGCCTCAGATTCTCATTCCCCAATACCAGACCAGAGTCGCTCCCTTGGGTGGGCAAGGGAGAGATTATAGAACATCCATTTTTTTCTTTTGAGATTTGGTTTAAATTTAAAAGTAAGAGCTCCTATACTGACATAGTACCTAAAACCCAATCTTTTTTTATTTTTTATTGTTTTTGAGACAGAGTCTTGCTCTGTCACCCAGGCTGGAGCCCAGGCTGGAGTGCAGTGGCAAGATCTCAGCTCACTGCAACCTCTGCCTCCTGGATTCAAGCGATTCTCATTCCTCAGCCTCCTGAGTAGCTGGAACTACAGGCACTCGCCACCAGGCCTGGCTGATTTTTTTTTGTATTTTTAGTAGAGATGGGGTTTCACCATGTTGGCCAGGCTAGTCTCCAACTCCTGACCTCAAGTGATCTGCCTGCCTTAGCCTCCCAAAGTGCTTGGATTACATGTGTGAGCCACTGCACCCGGCCTGAATCCAAATTTTTTTTATTTTTTGAGATGGAGTCTCGCTCTGTCGCCCAGGCTGGAGGGCAGTGGTGGGATCTCGGCTCACTGCAAGCTCCGCCTCCTGGGTTCACATCATTCTCCTGCCTCAACCTCCCGAGTAGCTGGGACTACAGGTACCCGCCACCATGCCCGGCTAATTTTTTGTATTTTTAGTAGAGACAGGGTTTCACCATGTTAGCCAGAATGGGCTCGATCTCCTGACCTCGTGATCCACCTGCCTCGGCCTCCCCAAGTGCTGGGATTACAGGCGTGAGCCACTGCACCAGGCTCCAATCTTTTTTAATAGAGACATTCTCGCTATGTTGGCCAGGCTGGTCTTGAACTCCTGACCTCAACTGATCCGCCCACCTGTGCCTCCCAAAGTGCTTGGATTACATGCATAAGCCACTGTGCCCAGCCTGAACCCAATCTTTTTTTAGAGACAGGGTCTCACTCTGTTGCCCCGGCTGGTCTCGAACTCCTGACCTCAAGTAAGCCACCTGCCTCAGCCTCCCAGAGTGCTGGGATTATAGGCGTGAGCCATGGCACCCGGCCAGAACCCAATCTTGAGAGGACTACGAAGTTCTAGGAGCTCTAAAATTAGGAGCCTGAGACCTTGCTGAATAAAGTAACTGCAGCTTTACTCTGCAGGCCGAACAGCTATCACTATCATAATTTCTTTTTTAATTATCAAGAGATCATCCAACAGTAGAGAAAACTTTTAAGTCAGCACAAAATGGAGACTCTTCAGAGCCGTTCTCAGCACCGTCCTGCTGCTGTCTGCCTTAGCCTACTACCCTCTGCCCTTTACAGGGAGAACGTTACACCAGAACAAAGGTAATGAAAAGTAGGCATTTCCACGTTCTTTATTCCTGACTGAATGACGCAGACTGATGGCCTATATCTGAAACTCATAAGAAAGGATAATACCACAAAAGAAAGAAACCCTACAGAAACTCAAGGCACTGTCCGGGGCTCCATGTACTTCAGAGGCTGCCTCGGCCGACCTCCATGCACAGGTTGAGAAATGGAGGCCTCAGACTGGAGAACACCCACACAACACAGACACGCACAAGAACAAAAACATCTGTTTATTAACACGCAGAGGAACATCAGCTCAAATACACTCCAGGAAATACAAACTGCAACTCCGTTGATATGCCATTCTTCCTGTATCAGATTGGCAATACTCTTCTGGAAGACAATTTGGTGACGGAAAACATTATCTTAAATGCTTTAAACCCTACATATCCAGGCCGGGCGCGGTCGCTCACGCCTGTAATCCCAGCACTTTGGGAGGCCGAGGCGGGCAGATCACAAGGTCAGGAGATCTAGACCATCCTGGCTAACATGGTGAAACCCCGTCTCTACTAAAAGGACAAAAATTAGCCGGGTGGAGCGGGCGCCTGTAGTCCCAGCTATTCGGGAGGCTGAGGCAGGAGAATGGCGTGAACCCAAGAGGTGGAGCTTGCAGTGAGCCAAGATCGCACCACTGCACTTCAGCCTGGGCAACAGTGCAAGACTCCATCTCAAAACAAAATGAAAAAAAAAAAACCTACATATCCATTCCCCCAGCAATTCCATTTTTAAGACTTTAACCTAAGAAAATAATAAATTGTAGGCCAGGCGCGGTGGCTCATGCTTGTAATCCCAGCACTTTGGGAGGCCGAGGCAGGCAGATCACAAGGTCAGGAGATCAAGACCATCCTGGCTAACACGGTGAAACCCTGTCTCTACTAAAAATACAAAAAATTAGCCGGGCGTGGTGGCGGGCGCCTGTAGTCCCAGCTACTCGGGAGGTTGAGGCAGGAGAATGATGTGAACCCGGGAGGCGGAGCTTGCAGTGAGCCGAGATCGCGCCACTGCACTCCAGCCTGGGTGACAGAGCGAGACTCCGTCTCAAAAAAAAAAAAAAAAAAGAAAGAAAATGATAAATTGTGCAGGAAGATTCAGCTACAAGAAAGCTTATAATAGTAAAAAAGTAAAAACCTAAAATACCAAAGATAAATACTCAAATTCTAGCATATTCATTCATACAGCAAAAAAGCTATGAGCCATTAAGATCATGCTGCAGGGCTGGGCACGGTGGCTCACGCCTGTAATCCCAGCACTTTGGGAGGCCGAGGCGGGCGGATCACGAGGTCAGGAGATCTAGACCACCCTGGCTAACATGGTGAAACCCCGTCTCTACTAAAAGTACAAAAATTAGCCAGACGTGGTAGCGGGCGCCTGTAGTCCCAGCTATTCGGGAGGCTGAGGCAGGAGAATCGCTTGAATCTGGGAGATGGCGGTTGCAGTGAGCCGAGATCGCGCCACTGCACTCCAGCCTGGGCAAAACAGCGAGACTCCCTCTCAACCCTAACCCTAACCCTAACCCTAACCCTAACCCACCACCACCACCAAAGATCATGCTGCAGAAGCAGATGTACAGATGTCGAGAGGTGGTAACAATATGTTGGCTTAAACTAGGTTAAAATGGTCAATTATGACTCTGGTTTTGTTTAATTGTCCTATATAAAGAAAAATTTAAAAGCTAGAAGGCTGAAAAGATTCACGGTGCTGGATGGGGTTTTTATTTTCTCCTTTATTTGCATGTTTTTATTATTTTTATTTATTTCTTTTGCATGCTTTTAAGTGTGCATGATCTGTGACGTTTTCCTTCTAATCTTCTTGCTTTCGCTTTAAAGGCACTCGCAAGCCAACAAGAGCAGGTTCTTGATTTACCTATTCCAAACGCCAACACTCCTCCTGCTTGGTATTTCTTAGTCTGCAAGAGAGAGCCAAGTGTTCCTCAGTGCTGTTGAAACCTCACTGGTATTTCTCTTAAAAAGCATCAAAGGGCAGGCTTCCTGAAGAGGGTTCTTAAAAATTAAATCACCAAGAGGAAATGTCTTCATGGCTTCTTCTCTCCTCACCAGACAGAATAAGCCATGCTGACAGGGATGGACTTTCTCATAAAAGGGCTTTTCATTTCCAACAGCAAAAACCTTGTTTTTCTTGGATTTTAGTAAAGTAAACCAATCCGCCCGATGTTGGAATGAAATAAAACTTTGTAAACAAGTGGGAAAAAAAAGAAGGGGTGAGAGTGGTGGAAGGAGAGAGGAAGAAACATTTGCAGAGACAACCACTCTAGCACGGAGCCTGTTCTGATTCTCAGGAGAATTACGCCCAACAAGAAAGACCTGCTCTCTTAATTGTTCAAAGGCCACCTGCTAAAAAAACAGGGTGGAACTCCAGGTCCTGCCCACGAAGACACAAAATACCGTCTGCAGATCACATCTCTGTGCTTTGGGACGACTCAGCAGACACTGCCACTACATCTGAAAAAAAGCAGCATGACACCGAAAAGCAATTCGCTCCTGCCTGACCGCCCTGGATTGCCACTTCAGAAGTAGAGAACCATGGACGCATCCAGACGCCAGAAGCGGCAGCCCAGCTCAGCAGGAGGAAGACCAGAAAAGAGACCCAGCGCACTCCTGGTCCTCCTGAAATAGTGACCCCCTTCACGAGTGTTCTAATAACCCTCCAGAATGAAACAAAAGACCTGAGTTGAATTTATAACTCCAACTACCATTCCCAAACTCCCCCAAACACTCACCATGGGAACAGTAACCCCATTTCAAAAACCGGCATCATAAGCTGGGTGCAGTGGCATGGGCCAGGAGTCCCACCTACTTGGGAAGCTGAGGCAGGAGGACTGCCCAGGAGCTAGAGGGTGCAGTGACTGTGACAGAGCCTATAAACAGCCACTGTGCTCCGGCCTGGGCAACACAGTGAGACCCCGTTTCTTAAAAAAAAAAAACAGCATGAGGCCAGGTGCAGTGGCTCATGCCTGTAATCTCAGCACTTTGGGAGGCCGAAGTGGGCGGATCACAAGGTCAGGAGATGAGACCATCCTGGCTAACACGGTGAAACCCCGTCTCTACTAAAAATACAAAAAATTAGCCGGGCATGGCGGTGGGCGCCTGTAGTCCCAGCTACTCGGGAGGCTGAGGCAGGAGAATGGTGTGAACCTGGGAGGTGGAGCTTGCAGTGAGCCAAGATCATGCCACTGCACTCCAGCTGGATGAGAGAGCGAGACTCCGTCTCAAAACAAACAAACAAACAAAAAAGCATGATTAGAGAACTTCATACTTCAAGAGTTGTGGAATTCCTTCTCTAGGTAGACAAATCAAAAGTATCAGTCACTCAAAGGCTGTTACTATGTCACAGAAGGAAGGCTGCCTGGTGTGGGAACACAAATATGTGTTTGCTGCATGGCCAAGAAAGGAGGAGCATGGGGCGGAGGGCTCCAGCCAGAGGGGCGGCTGGCACCGACTCCAGGCTAGTCCCTGTGCACATTAGGGTTCTTGTGTGTGAAATCAATTTAGAGAGGCAACGACAGAGTACCCGGCATAGCGATTATTTTATTACTGTTACAGGATATTTCAAATAATTAATTTTCATCACTGGTCTACAGGTGGGCCTTTAAATGAATCGGCAGGACTTACTGGAGGGTGACACAGAGGGGAAAACTCGCCCCCCGTGAGAACATGCCAGTGTGCCAACAGTGATGGGAAGACCTCAAGTCCCCTGCTGTGCACTCCCAGAGCATGCGTGTGTTTAATCATGGATACACACGACTTAGGGATCAGGAACATCAGGCTACTGAGGGAGTGGGAATACCAGGTTACTGAGTGATCAGGAATAGGCTTAAAGAAAAATAGGGCGGAGCGCGGTGGCTACCGTGGCCTGTAATCCCAGCACTCTGCGAGGCTGAGGCGGGTGGATCACCTGAGGTCAGAAGTTCAAGACCAGCCTGACCAACATGGTGAAACCCCGTCTCTAATAAAAATACAAAAAAATTGCCGGGCGCGGTGGCTCACGCTTGTAATCCCAGCACTTTGGGAGGCCGAGGCGGGCGGATCACGAGGTCAGGAGATCGAGACCATCCTGGCTAACACGGTGAAACCCCGTCTCTACTAAAAAATACAAAAAATTAGCCGGGCGCGGTGGCGGGCGCCTGTAGTCCCAGCTACTCGGAGGCTGAGGCAGGAGAATGGCGTGAACCCGGGAGGCGGAGCTTGCAGTGAGCCGAGATTGCGCCACTGCACTCCAGCCCGGGCGACAGAGCGAGACTCTGTCTCAAAAAAAAAAAAAAAAAAAAAAAAAAAAAAATACAAAAAAATTAGCCAGGCGTGGTGGCAGGTACCTGTCATCCCAGCTACTTGGGAGGCAGACACAGGAGAATCGCTTGAACTTGGGAGCTGGAGGTTGCAGCGAGCTGAGATTGCACCACTGCACTCCAACCTGGGCGACAGAGCGAGACTCCGTCTCAATAAAAAAAGAAGAAAAATGGACCCAGCTGACCTTCCTGTGTTCTGGAGGAGGGCTGAAGGAGCAAGAGGGTGGGATGAGGGCAGCCAGGCGGGCCTGTGCCAGCACCTGTTCTCACCTCCTCACTTCCTGCCGCACGCACAGCTCCAGCTGAACCAGCAGGGATGGCAGGGATGCCTTCCCGATCCCCCAGCATGGCTGGTCTCCAGAACTAACATTCCCAGGTTCATCACACAGCATTTTCAGAAGTCTTCCTTCCCTTAAGGGATAAAAGAATCTGTGTATTTTGAACAACTTTATGAGGAAGACGCATCACTGACCTAAGAAACAGTAGGCAGGACACGGCCAGCAAAGCAAGGGGATCTTTCGGCAAAGAGAAAATCCTTCAGGAAATTAAGATGCCAGCTGGCCAGGCCTAGCCAAGAATGCCCACCAGGTAGGAGAAAAGGGGGAAGGTAGGCAGAGCAAGAGCCTCACTTGGACTTTGGGCCACTGATCCCAGGGAAGGGACGACAGCAGAGGGGCTGAGCAAGGTGGCTCATGCCTGTAATCCCAACACTTTGGAAGGCCAAGGTGGGCGGATCTCTTGAGCTCAGGAGTTGGAGACCAACCTGGGAAACATGGCGAAACCCCATCTCTACTAAAAATACAAAAATTGGTAAATCTTTAATAAAAAGAAAAAGGAACACAGAAATTTATTGTAGTCCAGAAACATTTCCATTTTATGCAACTATAAGTAACAGAATGAGATCCCGTCTCAAAAGAAAATAAAAGTAAAGAAATAAATATTAATCAACCAAGAAGGCCGGGCGTGGTGGCTCACGCCTGTAATCCCAGCACTTTGGGAGGCCGATGGGGGGCGGATCATGAGGTCAGGAGATCGAGACCATCCTGGCTAACACAGTGAAACCCCGTGTCTACTAAAAATACAAAAAATTAGCCGGACGAGGTGGCACGCACCTGTAGTCCCAGCTATTCAGGAGGCTGAGGCAGGAGAATTGCTTGAAACCAGGAGGCAGAGGTTGCACTGATCCGAGATTGCACCACCACACTCCAGCTGGGCAACAGAGTGAGACCCCATCTCAAAAAAAAAAAAAAAAAAAAAGAGGCCGGGCGTGGTAGCTCACGCTTGCAATCCCACCACTTTGGGAGGCTAAGGCAGGCGGACCACAAGGTCAGGAGATCAAGACCACGGTGAAACCCCGTCTCTATTAAAAATACAAAAAATTAGCCGGGCGTGGTGGCGGGCGCCTGTGGTCCCAGCTACTCGGAGAGGCTGAGACAGGAGAATGGCGTGAACCCGGGAGGCGGAGCTTGCAGTGAGCCGAGACTGCGCCACTGCACTCCAGCCTGGGCGACAGAGTGAGACTCCGTCTCAAAAAAAAAAGAATGCAACCCTTTGTCTCTCACCTATCTGTGAAATGGAAGCCCCTCCCTGCTTCATGTCTTCCTGCTTTTGCTTGGAGTTGTCCCACCTTTCCAGAATGAACCAATGTACTTCTTTCATATATTGATTGATGTCTCATGTCTCCCTAAAATGCATAAAACCAAGCTGTGCCCCGGTCACCTTGGGCACATGTCATCAGGAGTACCTGAGGCTGTGTCACGGGTGTGCATCCTCAACCCTGGCAAAATAAACATTCTAAACTAACTGAGACCTGTCTCAGATTTTGCGGGTCCACACCCATCAGAAGACTTAGAAGCTGAAGAGCTAGGATGCCTGTTTTAGTGGCACACACAGGACACTAGCTCAACATGAACTCTGTTTTGAAACTTATGATAAACACAAGAATATCACAAGACGGTAACCAGAGTAATACCAATTTGCTAAAACAAGATGAGCTGGTCCTAGTGCAGTGCTGTTTACAACTAACTGATCACAATCGTTACGGGTTGCTTTGGTCCTTCTCCATTCCCACTGCTTCACTTGACTAGCCATAAACAGACAGACAGACAGACGGACAGATACAAGCATGACATATCTGGACAGAAAAATAGAACTGTACCTACTTAAAGAATTTATTTTCCTCCCTAATCATGACACTGTATCCATTTTTCCTAGCCTATTAGTCTCAAGAACTTTTGAAAGCCAGGTACAGTGGTGCACACCTGTAGTACCAGCTACGAAGAGGAGGCTAAGGCGGGAGGATCACTTGAGCCCAGGAGTTCAAGGCTGCAGTGAGTTGTGATGGCATCAGTGCACTCCTACCTGGGTGACGGAGCAAGGCCCTATCTCTTTAAAAAATGTTTCAGCCAGGCGTGGCGGTTCACACCTATAATCCCAGCACTTTGGGTGCCAAGGTGGGTAGATCACAAGGTCAAGAGATGGAGACCATCCTGGCCAATATAGTGAAACCCCATCTCTACTAAAAATACAAAAATTAGCTGGGCATGGTGGCGCGTGCCAGTAGTCCCAGCTACTTGGGAGGCTAAGACAGGAGAATCACTTGAACCTGGGAGGCGGAGGTTGCAGTGAGCTGAGATTGCGCCACTGCACTCCAGCCTGGTGATAGAGCGAAATTCCATCTCAGGAAAAAAAAAAAAATTTTAAAGGCCGGACACATTGGCTCATGCCTGTAATCCCAGCACTTTGGGAGCCCAAGGCGGACGGATCCCAAGGTCAGGAGTTCCAGACCAGCCTGGCCAATATGAACATACAAAAATTAGCCAGGCGTGGTGGCGTGCACCTGTAGTCCCAGCTACTCGCGAGGCTGAGGCAGGAGAATTACTTGAACCCTGGAGGTGGAGGTTGCAGTGAGCTGAGATCGCGCCACTGCACTCCAGCCTAGGTGACAGAACAAGACTCCGTTTCAAAGAAAAAGGCCAGAGGCAGCGGCTCATGCCTATAATCCCAGCACTCTGGGAGGACGATGTAGGCGGATCACTAGGTCAACAGTTCAAGACCAGCCGGGCCAACACAGTGAAACCCCCATCTCTACTAAGAATACAAAAAGGAGCCGGGCGTGGTGGTACATGCCTGTAATCCCAGCTACTCAGGAGGCTGAGGCAGGAGAACTGCTTGAACCTGACAGGCGGAGGTTGCAGTAAGTGGATATCAAACCACTACACTCCAGCCTGGGTGACAGAGGAAGACTCCATCTCGGGAGGAGGTGGGGGAAGGCCAGGCACAGTGGCTCATGCCTGTAATCCCAGCACTTTGGGAGGCCAAGGTGGGTGGATCACTTAAGGTCAGGAGTTCAAGGCCAGCCTGGCCAATATGGTGAAACCTCATCTCTGCTAAAAATATAAAAATTAAGCAGGCGTGCTGGCACAAGCCTTTAATCCCAGCTACTCGGGAGACTGAGGAGGAGAATCACTTGAACCCAGGAGGCGGAGGTTGCAGTGGGCATGGGCCAAGAATGGGCCAAGATCGTGCCACTGCACTCCAGCCTGGGCAACAGAGCGAGACACTGTCTCAAAAAATAATAATAATTACAGTGCAATTAGTACAATTCTTTTCACTAAGAATTTTTCGCTTTGATTAAATGACATAACAGTCTTGTGCGCTCGTGGCTGCACAGTGATGTTGTGATGTCTATAACGTACAATTATCAGTTCAGCGTACTTGGCACATCTCTCATCTTCAACATTTATCACTTCTTTGGGTTGGGAAATTCAATATCCATCTAGCTTTTTTTTTTTTCTTTTTTAGACGGAGTTTCACCCTTGTTGTCCAGGCTGAAGTGCAATGGCACTATCTCAGCTCACTGCAACCTCCGCCTCCCAGGTTCATGTGATTCTCCTGCCTCAGCCTCCCGAGTAGCTGGGACTACAGGCGCACACCACCACACCTGGCTAATTTTTTGTATTTTTATTAGAGATGGGGTTTCACCATGTTGGCCACACTGGTGTAGAAATCCTGACCTCAGGTGATCCGCCGGCCTCGGCCTCCCAAAGTGCTAGGATTACAGGCATGAGCCACCGCACCTAGCCTTTTTTTCTGAAACAGAGTCTCCCTCTGTCACCCAGGCTGCAGTGCAGTGGCGCGATCTCGCCTCACTGCAACCCCTGCCTCCCGGGTTCAAACGATTCTCCTGCCTTAGCCTCCCCAGTAGCTGGGACTACAGGTGCCCCCCATACCCAGCTAATTTTTTATTTTTAGTAGGGATGGGGTTTTGTGTCATGTTGTCCAGACTGGTCTCCAACTCCTGACCTAAGGTGATTCACCCTCCCCAACCTCTCAAAGTGCTGGGATTACAAGTGTGAGCCACTGCACCCGCTCCTCCTTCTAGCTATTAGGAAAAACAGATTACTAACTACAGTCATCCTACAGTGACATAGAACACTAGGACTTATTCTTCCTATCTAGCTATAATTCTGTCACTAAGAATTTGTGGGCCTAGCAAGGTGGTCACGCCCATAATCTCAACACTTTGGGAGGCCAAAATAGGAGGACTGGTTGAGGCCAGGGGTTCCTCTGGGTGACAGTGAGAACTCGTCTCTACAAAAAATAAAAATAAGGCTGGGCGCGGTAGCTCACACCTGTAATCCCAGCACTTTCGGACGCCGAGGTGGGCAGATCCTTTGAGCTTAGCAGACTAACAACATGGCAAAACCTCGCCTCTACAAAAAACACAAAAGTTGGCTGGATGTGCTGGCAGGCACTTACAGTCCCAGCTACTCAGGAGACTGAGGCAGGAGATCTCTTGAACCTGGGAGGTGGAGCTTGCAGTGAGCTGAGATCAGGCCGCTGCACTCCACTCTGGGCAACAGGGCCAAACCCTGTCTCAAAAATAAATAAATAAATAAATAAATAAATAAATAAATAAAACATTGGCTGGGTATGGGGGCATGCCCCTGGAGGCTGAGGTGGGAGAATCCCTTGAACCCAGCCCAGGAGTTCAAGGTTGCAGTGAACCATGATCACACCACTGCACTCCAGCCTGGACAACAAAGTGAGATCCCATCTCTCTCTTTTTTTTTTTTTTTTGAGACAGTCTTGCACTTTCACCTGGGCTGGAGTGCGGTGCCGCGATCTTGGCTCACTGTAACCTCCGCCTCTCGGGTTCAAGAGATTCTCCAGCCTCAACCCCCGAGTAGCTGGGATTACAGGCGCCTGCCACCACACCTCGCTAATTTTTTGTACTTTTAACAGAGACAGGGTTTCACCATGTTAGCCAGGCTGGTCTCGAACTCCTGACCTTGTAAGTCGCCCGCGTCGGCCTCCCAAAGTGCTGGGATTACAGGTGTGAGCCACCGCACCTGGCCAATGATCCCATCTCTTTTTTTCCTTCTCCAAGAAGCAGGAATTACAGGCATTTTCTAATATGCGTTTTTCCAAATATCAGTAAAAATAGCCCATCTTCATAAAGCATCTGCAGATGCAAATTCAATGTTCTATCTAGTTCTTTAATTTACTAGAAAATCCAAGTTTCTTTAGATGTATTTTGTATATTTTGTATGAACCTTAATGAAGTCAAAGTATGTAAATATTTTATCTTCAGGGTTTACTTAAATTTTTTTATTTCTACCAACTGTAATGATTTTTTTTTTTACTAGATTCCCTTCTGTACTGCTTGAACTCTATGCTATGTGCAAAGGCACTACTTTTCAAAATAATTAAAATCGGTAACACAACAGGAAATATAGCCAATACCTCAAATAAAACCATTCCCACCATACACCCTCTCCTACACACTCATAACTCCCAACACAAAACTAAAAGCACTTTTAATATTTCTTCAAAACTTCTTTCAATTCTACCTGATTGCAAGTGTGGTATGTATTTAGTACATCACTCTATCATAACTTAGAAGTGCTAATCTAAGTAATTTTGAGCCTTTATAATTACCACTTTTATGAGCTACATAATAGACTTAAGTGGATGCCTAATACTTTTGTCTGATACAACTGATGTTTACATTGAATGCTTCCAGAATTTAAACAAAATAAGGGCCTGGAAGAGAAGCAATCCATAAGCCTGGTGCCCTTAACAACCTTGTCTGCACCATCTACATAGAATTAAACTCTTCCTGTATGTTAGATCCTAAACTGGAACTAGAATAGTCCTTAACATTTTTTTTTTTTTTTTGAGACGGAGTCTCGCTCTGTCGCCCAGGCTGGAGTGCAGCGGCAAGATCTCGGCTCACTGCAACCTCCACCTCCGAGGTTCAAGCAATTCTCCTGCCTCAGCCTCCCGAGTAGGTGGGACTATAGGCACCCGCCACCACGCCCGACTAATTTTTTGTATTTTTCGTAGAGACAGGGTTTCACCATGTTGGTTAGGCTAGTCTCGATGTCTTGACCTCATGATCCACCTGCCTCGGCCTCCCAAAGTGCTGGGATTACAGGTGTGAGCCACCGCGCCTGGTCTAATTTTTGTATTTTTAGGAGACAGTAGAGTTTAGATTTTACCATGTTGGCCAGCTGGTCTTAAACTCCTGACGTCAGGTGATCTGCCCACCTTGGCCTCCCAAAGTGCTGGAATTACAGGTGTGAGCCACTGCGTCCGGCCATCCTTAACAATTCTGAATCTTCCTGGCGACAAGTAAACCTTAGGTTTCCATTAAAGTATACACCTGCCAAGCCAGTGGCTCATGCTTGTAATCCTAGCACTTTGGGAGGCCAAGGTGAGAAGATCACTTGAGCTCAGGAGTTGGAGATCAACATGGCAAAACCCTGTCTCTATAAAAAACAGAAAAATTAGCCAGGTGTGGTAACACATACCTGTAGTCCCAGCTACCTGGGAGGCTGAGATGGGAGGATCACCTGAGCCTGGGAGGTCAAGGCTGCAGAGACCAGTGATTGCAGCACTGCACTCCAGCCTGGGCAACAGAGAGAGACTCTATATCAAAAAAATAAAGTATACACCTGGTCGGGCACAGTGGCTCATGCCTGTAATCCCAGCACTTTGGGAGGCTGTGGCAGGCAGATCACTTGAGGTCAAGACTTCGAGACCAGCCTGGGCTAACATGGTGAAACCCTGTCTCTACTAAAAACACAAAAAATTAACCGGGCATGGTGGCACGTGCTTGTAATCCCAGAGCTACTAAGGAGGCTGAGGCAGGAGAATCGCTTGAACCCAGGAGGCGAAGGTTGCAGTGACCTAACATCACGCCATTGCACTCCAGCCTGGCCAACAATAGTGAATTCTGTCTCAAAAAATAAAAAAAAAAAAGAAAGAAATTTTTAAATAAATAAAGTATATACCTGATATCAGAGACCTTCAATTTCAAAAAATGTAGGTCAACTACTATACAATCCAGCAATTCCACTACTGAGATTTATCCAAAGGAAAGGAAATCCATATACCACAGGGATGCCTGCATCCCATGTTTAGTGCAGCACTGTTCTCAATCAAAGATATGGAATCAACGTTAAGTGTCCATCAACAGTTGAATGGATAAAGAAAATGTGATATAGATACACAATGGAGTGCTTTTTTTTTTTTTTTTTGAGACAGAGTCTCGCTCTGTCACTCAGACTGGAGTGCAGTGGCACGATCTCGGCTCACTGCAAGCTCCGCCTCCCAGGTTCACGCCATTTTCCTGCCTCAGCCTCCCAAGTAGCTGGGACTACAGGTGCCCGCCACCACACTCAACTAATTTTTTTTTTTATTTTATTTTTTTTTTTTAGTAGAGACAGGGTTTCACCATGTTAGCTAGGATGGTCTCGATCTCCCGATCTCGTGATCCACCCACCTTGGCCTCCCAAAGTGTTGGGATTACAGGCGTGAGCCACCGTGCCCAGCCTGGAGTACTATTTGGCCACGTAAAAAAATGAAATCATGTCATTTGCAGCAACGTGGAAGGAAATGGAGGTCATTATGTGAAGTCAAATAAGACAGGCAGAGAAAGACAAATACGTTTTTACTCTTATGTGGGAGCTAGAAAAGTGGATCTAATGGAGGTAGAGTATAGAACGACTGATATCAGAGGCTGGGAAGCATCGAGAGGGTAAAGAGCACGGTTAATGGTTAGAAACATACAATGAGCAGTGGCTCACACCTGTAATCCCAGTACTTTGGGAGGCCAAGGTGCATGGATCACCAGGTCAGGAGTTTGAGACCAGCCTGGCCAACATGGTGAAACCCTGTCTCTATTAAAAATACAAAAATTAGCTGGGCATGGTGGCACGTACCCGTAATCCCAGCTACTCAGGAGGCTGAGGCAAGAGAATCACTTGAACCTGGGAGGTAGAGGTTGCAGTGAGCCAAGATCGCGCCACTGCACTCCAGCCCAGGCGACAGAGCGAGACTCCATCTCAAAAAAAAAAATTACGATGAGAAAGGATAAGTTCTAATGTTTGGTAGCACAGTAGGGTGACTAAATTTAACAACAATATATTGTATATTTCTTTTTTTTTTTTGAGACAGAGTCTTGCTCAATCGCCTAGGCTGGAGTGCAGTGGCGCGATCTCAGCTCACTGCAAGCTCCGCCTCCCAGGTTCACGCCATTCTCCTGCCTCAGCCTCCCCAGTAGCTGGGACCACAGGTGCCCACCACCAAGCCTGGCTAATTTTTTTTGTATTTTTAGTAGAGACGGGGTTTCACCATGTTAGCCAAGATGGTCTCGATCTCCTGACCTCGTGATTCACCCGCCTCGGCCTCCCAAAGCGCTGGGATTACAGGCGTGAGCCACCGCGCCGTGCCTGTATATTTCAACATAGCTAGAAGAAGGGACTCAAAACTTTCCCAATATATAAAAATGATAGGCTGGCCATGGTAGCTCACGCCTGTAATCCCAGCGCTTTGGGAGGCCGAGGTGGGCAGATCACGAGGTCAGGAGATCGAGACCATCCTGGCTAACATGGTGAAACCTCGTCTCTACTAAAAATATAAAAATAAGCTGGGCATGGTGGCGGGTGCCTGTAGTCCCAGCTTCTTGGGAGGCTGAGGCAGGAGAACGGCATCAACTCGGGAGGCGGAGCTTGCAGCGAGCCGAGATCGCGCCACTGCACTCCAGCCTGGGCGACAGAGAGAGATTACGTCCCAAAGAAAAAAAAAAAGAAGATAAATATGGAGGTGACAGACACCCCAACTTGATCATTACAGTGTATGCCTGTAACAAAATACCACATGTACCCATCCCATGAATATGTACAAATATTTCTATCAATTAAAAAGAAACAGCTCAGGCTGGGCACAATGGCTTATGCCTGTAATCCCAGCACTTTGGGAGGCCAAGGCGGGTGGATCACGAGGTCAAGAGTTTGAGATCAGCCTGGCCAACATGACAAAACCCCATCTCTACTAAAAATACAAAAATTTAGCCGGAGTGGTGGCAGGTGCCTGTAATCCCAGCTAAGCGGCTGAGGGAGTCTGAGGCAGGAGAATTGCTTGAACCTGGGAGGCAGAGACTGCACTGAGCTGAGATCGTACCACTGCACTCCAGCCTGGGCCACAGAGCAAGACTCTGCCTCAGAAAAAAAAAAAAACAGGTCAAAAAGCAGATTCAAAGCAACATGCATGCAAATTATCACATTTATCTATAATCAAATATGTATTACATACATTTTAATTTACATATTAAATGTTTAATTATCTCTTAATGATATTAATGGATGGGGAGATTACAAGGGCTCCTTATTTTTCTTATTATCTACTAGTTTTAGTTTCTTTTTAGTTTTTTGAGACAGAGTTTCACCCTTGTCACCCAGGCTGGAGTGCAATGGCGAGATCTCAGCTCACTGCAATCTCTGCCGCCCGGGTTCAAGCAATTTTCCTGCCTCAATCTCTGAAGTACCTGGCATTACAGGCACCCACCACCACACCCGGCTAATTTTTGTATTTTTAGTAGAGATGGGGTATTAACATGTTGGCCAGCCTGGTCTCCTGATCTCAGGTGATCCACCCGCCTTGGCCTCCCAAAGTGCTGGGATGACAGGTGTGAGTTACCGCGCCAGGCCAGTTTCTTTTAAAACAATGAACATCTATAAAAATAATTTAGCTTCACTGGGCACCGAGGCTCATGCCTGTCATCTCAGCACTTTGAGAGGCCAATGCGGGCGGATCACGTGGTCAGGAGACCAAGACCATTCTGGCTAACAGGGTGAAACCTCATCTCTAATGAAAATACAAAAAAATTAGCCAGGCGTGGTGGCGGGTGCCTGTAGTCCCAGCTACTCAGGAGGCTGAGGCAGGAGAATGGCATAAACCCGGGAGACGGAGCTTGCGGTGAGCCAAGATCGCGCCACTGCACTCCAGCCTGGGTGACAGAGCAAGACTCCATCTCAAAAAAAAAAAAAAAAAATTTAGCTTCTACCCCAATAGGATCTCAATTGTGTACTTTTATAGACAGTCACCTGTGTGTCTATGTCTGTGTTAAAAAAGGTCTGGGCCAGGCGCGGTGGCTCACATCTGTAATCCCAACACCTTGGGAGGCCAAGGCAGGTGGATCACTTGAGGTCAGGGGTTCGAGACCAGCCTAGTCAACATGGCGAAACCCCATCTCTACTAAAAATATAAAAATTAGCCAGGCGTTGCACACCTGTAGTCCAAGCTACTCAGGAGGCTCAGGCAAGACAATAGCTTGAACCCAGGTGGTGGAGGTTGCAGTGAGCTGAGATTGTGCCACTGCACTCCAGCACAGCCAAGAGAGCAAGACTCTATTTCAAAAAAAAAAAAAGTCTGAAAAGAAATGTAGTAAAATAATGGTAATGTTATTTTTCTCAGGATAGTGGGATTATTGGTCATTTTCTGTTTTATATAACCAAGCTTCATTTGCCTTTCAGCAATTCAGTCAGCATGTAGACCCAGAATACATACACTCACCGGCTCACACACACACATAACATGCCACTTACACACAAAGATCCCACTCCCACATACACACATCCCTGATCCTGCAGATACATGCTCCCATACATCTCACCACACACACATATTACACACACACACACCAGCTCACATATGTAACTGCTCACACACACACATGCTCACTCTCATTCACACACACCTTCACTCAAATTCAAGGCTAAGAGACTGGAAATGACACAGAGCAAATAAAAGGTGATGCCAGGCCGGGCGCTATGGCTCATGCCTGCAATCCCAGAACTTTGGGAGGCTGAGGCCTGAGGAGGGTCATTTGAGCCTGGGAGTTCAATCATATGCCTGGGCAGTATCACTAAACTATACTTCATCTCTACAAAAACAATTTTTAAAAATTTTTGTATTTTTAGTAGAGACGGGGTTTCACCATGTTAGCCAGGATGGTCTCAATCTCCTGACCTCGTGATCCACCCGCCTCGGCCTCCCAAAGTGCTGGGATTACAGGCATGAGCCACCGCGCCCGGCCAATTTTTTTACATTAGCGGAGCATGGTCATGCCTGCCTATAGTCCCAGCTACTCAGGAGGCTAAGATGGGAGGACTGCTTGAGCCCAGGAGGTGGAGGGTGCAGTGAGCTCAGATCTTGCCACTGCACTCCAGACAGGGTAACAGAGTGAGATCCTGTCTCAAAACAAACAAACAAAAAGGTGAAGTCAAATGTCCCTAGGAACCTCCTACTGCCACCATTAGCGGTGCAGGAATAAAAAAACGTAGGGAGATCTGAGCATAGACACTTCCTTCAGCAGCCTATTTCTGCAAGTACTGAAGACAGACAATGCTTACCAAGGTTACTGAAGGACATTCTCTGAAAAGAATCAGTGGCTATTAAAATGCAAATGCAAGTGACTGTAAAAATAACATGTAAATTAGTTATAATCTTTAAAAACAAAACAAAATTAAAGTAATCCTTTCTCACAACACTCTTAGAATTTATTTTACAATCTCTGCTTCATGATAGGTGGTAGTAAATACAAAAGCATCAGTCCTCTCAGTATGAAGGGGTCATGTCAATCTCCAGAGATGGTTGAAGCCTTAAAAATCACCTATTCCAACTTCATACCTAATTCCTGGACACATCTGACTATAAATTCCTGTTTCAAGAAAATATAACCAGAAACCTCCACTTGCTCCTTTCATCTGCTGATTCCTGCTAACACAACACTGTGTTATATTACACCACACCTGATCTATCACCAGATGACGTAATTAGATCCAAACACACCATGACATTGCTAAAGAAACAGGGACACAAGAGCTATCTGTATTATAAACAGGAGCTGCTTCTATTAAAAATTCAGATAATCCATTTAAATAATTTAAAATGCTACCTTCATAAACAGATTACATAGAAGATACTCAATATGCTACCTCTGAAAATTTGATAAAAATTAAGATACTTGGCCGGGCACAGTGGCTCACGCCTGTAATCCCAACACTTTGGGAGGCCGAGGCAGGTGGATCACCTGAGGTCAAGAGTTCAAGACCAGCCTGGCCAACGTGGCGAAACCCCATCTCTACTAAAAATACAAAAAATAGCCAGGTGTGGTGGCGGGCACCTGTAATCCCAGCTACTCAGGAGGCTGAAGCAGGAGAATCGCTTGAACCCGGGAGGCAGAGGTTGCAGTGAGCCGAGATCACACCATCGCACTCCAGCCTGGGCGACAGAGCGAGCGACACTCCATCTCAAAAAAAAAAAAAAAAAAAATTAAGATAATCGGCCGGGCGCGGTGGCTCACGCTTGTAATCCCAGCACTTTGGGAGGCCGAGGCGGGCGGATCACGAGGTCAGGAGATCGAGACCACGGTGAAACCCCGTCTCTACTAAAAATACAAAAAATTAGCCGGGCGCGGTGGCGGGCGCCTGTAGTCCCAGCTACTTGGAGAGGCTGAGGCAGGAGAATGGCGTGAACCCGGGAGGCGGAGCTTGCAGTGAGCCGAGATTGCGCCACTGCACTCCAGCCTGGGCGACAGAGCGAGACTCCGTCTCAAAAAAAAAAAAAAAAAAAAAAAAATTAAGATAATCTAGTTGTTATCATCAAGGACAGTAATGTGACTGGACTAAGAGTCTCTCATGTGCTCAATATTTTGAAATCTCAAGCTGGAAAGTACAAAAACTTACGATCTTTATTGCTGTTATCCAGTTTATCTGAACTGTTCCCTAGGGTTTTTAAAAAAATCATTAATGTTTTTAAAAGAATCAGTATCCTTTGGAAATATATACTGAAGCATTTATGGAAGAAATGATATAATGTCAGGAACCCACTTCAAAAATCATATGGAGGTAGTGAATGGGGAGTTTACAGATGAACCAAGACTGCTAAAACTCAGCAATGGCTACACGGTTACATAATATGAAAATCAACCTTTCTTTACCCTGTAAATTATCTGTTGCCAAACAGTAACTTAGCTTTAAGAAATCAAGAGCTCTCCTCCACCCCAAGAAGCCGGCCCAAGTCCAGGCACTCAGATCACACCCAACAATGCTTCTTCCTAAGCCGTCGATCACACCCAACAATGCTTCTTCCTAAGCCGTCTGGAAGAACAGACAGAAGGAATAATACCACAGGAGATCCCGTCCACTTCCCTATCCTCACCAAACCCCAAGTCATCCAGCCCTTGCCCCCAACCTTCGAATTCCACCAAGAGCTCTTGGAATTCAGAGTGAAGAATTTTGTCTCATTTCTACTTTGTGATGACAAGAAAGCTCAGCCCCAAATAGCAACACAAAGTTTTTCCCATTGTGATCATTAAGGGAGGTTATAACAAAAGATGTTTCTCAAATAAAAAGAATTGTATGAAAGTCAATAAGATATTATCACAATAGGGATATTGTGAGCCACCACATCTAAGAGGCATCTAAGGTCTAAGAGCCAAAAGACCTAGTTCTACCCCTGTGAGACCTTGGGAGAGCTATCTGACCTTTCTGGGTTTCCAGTTTCTTACCTGTGAAGTGGGGATGAATCCTGCTTACCTACTATCTCAGAGAACTGTGGTATCATCCAGTGGAAATATACCTGAGCCTCACAGAAGCTCTCTATCAGAGTTGTGTTATGGTAACAAGGAGCAAACGTGGTACTCTCCTAACTTCTTTGCTGTACTGAAGCAAGAGTATGTTTGGGACAAGAGACAGCGCACTAGCCAACAGCAACCAAGGGAGCTCAAGGTGCTCTCCAGCCCAGGCGCAAGAAGGAAACGCAGCAAAACACCTAGACTGGCAACCACCATCCACGCTGACCATACAGGAAAGTTATCAGTCACATATTTCACTGCCCATTAGAGTAGGCGGAAAACTATCCTGACAATATCCCAACCGGAGCTAAGCCTGTGAGCATTGCAGGCTGCCCCGCAGGCACCTGTCTGCACATCTTGTTAGTGTGAACTCAGCAAGGAACCCTGATTTATCAGGACCCTGTTTTTTTTTGTTTTTTTTTTTTTGTGTGTGACGGAGTCTCGCTCTGTCGCCCAGGCTGGAGTGCAGTGGCAAGATCTCCGCCCACTGCAAGCTCCACCTCCCGGGTTCACGCCATTCTCCTGCCTCAGCCTCTTGAGTGGCTAGGACTACAGGTGCCCGCCACCACGCCTGGCTAATTTTTTTGTATCTTTTAGTAGAGACGGGGTTTCACCATATTAGCCAGGATGGTCGCGATCTCCTGACCTCGTGATCCATCCGCCTCGGCCTCCCAAAGTGCTGGAATTATAGGCGTGAGCCACCTCGCCCGACCATCAAGGTTCTTAATGTTATGACTGACACCCTAAATAGCAGTGTGCCAATTTTACCTCTTTTCTTACAGACCTCTTGGCTTAAATATGCATATGTACTTCAACACCCACTTACCAGATGTCTGCATGTGTGAGAAGTCAAAATACAAAAAATTGACAGATGCACCTTAGGGATTTCCTACTAAGTAAAATATTTAAAAGTGAGCACTGGTATTATTTGATGTCCACCGGGTTATTGGCAGAACACACATGGCCCTGCTGTTATCTCCACTTAAACTTTATTAAGTGCTGAGGTAGACAGGAACAACTACATCTTGGGGCCCACCTTTCCCCCAGGAGCAGGTGCCCTGAGGACCGCGTGGACCCCTGGCACACTGTTCTGTGCGTAGTGCCTGTCCACGCATTTCACCTCTCCTACTAGAGTGGAGATGGACCTAATGGAGTCCTGCTAGATTTCTGCATTTGCCAGCAAGCTCTGAGGCTCATTGCTTTCCTCCCCAAAAGCACCAAAGCAAAATTTCTTAATTCCAGGACCTTCTACAAGCATTGACTGTCTCCCAAACAATGAAAGATGAAATCTAAGTAGAAAAGATGTCAACCACACACAGTAAAGTAATTGTGCTCAAAATAGGTGTCTATCAGTAGGATCTCAAGGCGTCTGGGCAGCCTGGCCTCTGCGGCTAAAACTTGGGTGAATTCAGCCGAGCAGTATCTGGGCCCTCGGGTGGGGGAATCGCGGGGAACCTCTTCATTCAGGGGTACGTCGATCAGGCACCTTGCGTGGGTAGCGATCAGGCCCCCTGGGGGGTGTCCCCAGGCGAGGGGCTGACCTCGGTAAGATCCAGCTGACGAGGCGCTGGGGGGAGGGGAAGAAACTGACTCCCCAGAATAGAACCTCCTTTTAAGAAGGGAAGAGGGACTCCAGTGAAATTCAACCAGAAATCCAGGGCCGAAGTGGTGAATAAGCAGAAAAAGCAGGACCCTCAGGTCTTAACAGTGCCTTTCCCGACTCCAGGGGCCGCATCGACCGGTCCCACATCAACCCCGCAGACCAGCCGCGCACCTGCCCGGTTCCCACGCCCCGGCCCGGGCCACTCCGTACCTGCTCTGCCCCGTAGACCGTAGCAAACTGGACGAAGTCCTCGATGCGGACGAAACCGTCCCCATCCCCGTCCAGGGCATCGAACACGGCTCGGAGGCGGGGGCCGTCCTCCTGACTCCCCGCGGGCTCGCTCGGAAGGGGGTGGGTCTGGCTGAGATCCGAGGGCTGCGGCGGGGACCCGGGACCTTCCTCCAGGGCCAGCTCGCCCGCCGTGGGCGCGGGGAAGGGAGAGAAGAGGTCGACCTCGCCCCGCGCTCGGTGGCTGCTGCTGGACCCCTGCAAACGGAAAGGCGCGCTCTCCGGGCAGTTCGGGGGGCCACACTCCTCGGGCTCCTCAGTCCAGGAGAACAACGGGTCGAGTTCTGGAAGCGGCGCCTCGGAGCGCGGCCCTGGGCTCGGGGCGTCGGGGCTCGCAAGCTGCCCCCGCGGGCCGGAGCGCAGCTGCGGGGCGGGCGGCCCGGGGTCCCGCGGGCCTCCCTCCAGCCCCGGGGCCGGCCCGGCGCTCCAGCGCGCCCCGCCATCCGCAGCGGCTCCGGGCGCAGGCTCATCCAGGCCCGGGGGCTCCGGGTCGGGGCCGGCGACGGGCGCTCCGAGGCGTAGCTCCGCAGAGCCCGGCGCCAGTTGCGCCGCCCCCGGCCCGTCCGGCCCGCCCGGCTCCGGGTCGGGCCCCGGCGGCTCCGAGCCCGGGGGCGAGGCCGGCGGGGCCGACGCCATGCTCCCGAGAGGCTAGTGGTGCGGAGGGCGCGGGCGGCAGACAAAGGCGCTCAGGGCGCGGCGGCGGGCGCGGGCATCCCCTCGGCGGCGCGGGCGGGCGCGCGCGGGGCGCCCGGGCTGCTGGGGCTGGCGCTCGGGCCCTGCTCTGTCCTCGCCCATCTTCGCGCCGCGCCTCAGCTGCCCTCGGCCCGGCGGCGCGGCGGGCGCAGGCCCATGGCGGCGGGGCGGCCTAGGGAGGGCGGCGAGGGGCCGGGCGGCGGGAGGCGGGGGACGGGGGCCGAGGAGACCGGGGGACGGGGGCCAAGGAGACCGGAGGCCGCGGGGCCTGTGAAGCAGGATGAGGAGACTAATGAGGCTGAGGCGCCTGAGGTACCCGGAGAACTAACGCCGGCGCCGCCCAGGCCCCGCCCCCCGTCCGGCCTGACGTCAGCACGTCCCGGCGGTGCCCCAGCCCCTCGCCGGCTTGCTATAAAGGCAGGCGCCGGGTGTGTTTTTGTGTGTTTCGTATTCCTCGTTTCGCCAGAGCGGTGGTTCCCGAGCTTCGGGCGCGGGACGCGGGGGTGCTCCGAGGCTGCGAGTGGAGGCGTGACGTGACGTCGCTGGCAAGGGGCGCGCGGAGTCAGGCGTTAGAACGTGTTCCCGCCGCACAGCTACCAGCGGCGGTCGAGTAAACGGCACCGCATGGCGGGCTAGAGACGCAAAGGGACACAACACAGCCCCCTAGGAGCTGAGCCCTTCCGGGGTAAAGCGTTCTCACGTTGATGAGACCAGGAGGCGGCTCACGCCTGGCTCCGCGGCCCAGGGGTTGCAGGTGCCCCGGGGGTCGCGGGGAGCAGACGCCGCAGAGGGCGAGGCTCTGTCCAGGCCCCGCGCGGACCCTGGGGACGCAGGGTCTGACTCGGAGTGCGGAGGGGCCCCAGACACGCAGTCCATGTGCCTTGAAACCAGAGGCACGCGCGGCCACGCGCTAGGCCTTTCCCTTAAGCCTGTGACCAAGATCTCCAGGACGCCCAGCGTTGGGACGGGCGCGCTGGCCCACGCCCAAGCGAGAGGATCGCTTGCGCCCGGGAGTTCGAGACCAGCCTGAGCACCAAAGCGAGACCTCGTCTCTACAAAAAGTGACTCAAGAAGACACCCAGCGTGAATCACCCGTCTGCAGCCAGCCTCCCGAGCACCGTGGCCGCGTTTGACAACTGACCTCTGTCTGGGTGTCCCTGTCCTCAGAGGGACACGGGACCTCAGACAGGACCACCGCCCGGCGGCAGGCATGATGGTGAGGCTAGTTAGGAGCAGGTGAGGCACTAAATTTAGCCTGTCATAATTTGTATCAGGGAAATGATGAACTTGTATTTTTACATACCATGGGCACCAACATAAGATATGGTTTCATAAGCAGCTTTGGCAAGAACCAAAGGAACGGAACCTCTGCTTCCAAGTGTACGGTCAGGAGCAGCGTGTTAATTAAGTGAGTCATCTCCCGTGGCAAAATCCCAGGGTACATGGGACCAGACTTTGTGAGGCTGGCATTAGGAAAAGGAAGGTGAGGGGTCCTCCTCCCCAAACGATGTTCTCATTTTCTTGTAAGAGCTGTATGTGTTCATGAGGAAGATACTGCATTCAAAGAACGAAATCGCCAGCAGCTTTGGCAAGAATTCAAATTTGGGCTGATGCCTTTGGCCGGATAAAATTTTCAGAAGCAGTGATACTGATGTGTCAACCTTTCTAAATAGGGGTGTTAGTGTGGGCGAGGCAAAGACAGCAGGCTCCCTCTCCATTTATGTGCCGGCGCTGCCAGAGGCAGAAGCCTGGCTTTCTGAGAGCAGGGGCCCTCACGCTCTGTCTGTGCTAGGGCTGGGAAACGTCCATTGCGTGCCCGGCTGGTGTCCTCCATGGAACCACAGCCTGGAAGCCTGCACCTTCCTGCCTGTACCAGTTAGAGGCTGCTCATGAAAACCTAAAGGGACAGGTTCCCGTCTGTCCGTCTGCTGTTCAGAGCTACTATCTGTGTCCCCTTCGTAGGCTGTGGGCTATAGCAGTTCCTTCTTTTCTTTTTTTTTTTTTTTTTTTTTTTTTTTTTTTTTTCTTCCGAGACAGGGTTTTGCTCTGTTGCCCAGGCTGCGGTGCAGTGGTGCGATGATAGCTCACGGCAGCCTCAACCTCCTAGGCTCAAGAGAGCCTCCCACATTAGCCCAGGTGCGGTAGCTCAGGCCTGTAATCCCAGCACTGTGGGAGGCTGAGGTGGGCAGATCACGAGGTCAGAAAATGGAGACCATCCTGGCTAACACGGTGAAACCCCGTCTCTACTAAAAATACAAAAAACAAAAATCAGCCGGGCGTGGTGGCACCTGCCTGTAGTCCCAGCTACTCGGGAGCCTGAGGGAGGAGAATCACTTGAACCTGGGAGGCAGAGGTTGCGATGAGCCAAGTTCGCGCCACTACACTCCAGCCTGGCGACAGAGCGAGACTCCATCTAAAAAAATATATGTATATATTAGCCGGGCATGGTGGCGGGCGCCTGTAATCCCAGCTACTCGGGAGGCTGAGGAAAAGAATTGCTTGAACCTGGGAGGTGGAGGTTGTAGTGAGTCAAGATCGCACCACTGTACTGCAGCCTGGGCGACGGAGTGAGACTCTGTCTCAAAAAAAAAAAAAAAAAAAAATTAGCCGGGGGCGGTGGCAGGTGCCTGTAATCCCAGCTACTCAGGAGGCCGAGCAGGGGAATCACTTGAGCCTGGGAGGCAGAGGTTGCAGTGAGCTGAGATCCAGCCACTGCACTCCAGCCTGGGCAACAGAGGGGGACTGTCTCAGAAAAAAAAAAAAAAAAGGTGGGCATAATGGCTCATGTCTGTAATCACAACACTTTAGGAGGCTGAGGCGGGTGGATAACCTGAGGTCAAGAGTTTGAGACTGGCCTGGCCAACATGGTAAAACCCCGTCTCTACTAAAAATACAAAAACTAGCTGACCGTGGTGGCGTGTCCTGTAATCCCAGCTACCTGGGAGGCTGAGGCAGGAGAATACTTGAACCTAGGAGGTGGAGGTTGCAGTGAGCCAAGATCCCCCATTGCACTCCAGCCTGGGCAACAAGAGGGAAACTCCATCTCAGGGAAAAAAATAAAAATAAGGCTGGGCACTGTGGCTCATGCCTGTAATTCCAGCACTCTGGGAGGCCGATGCGGGTAGATTACCTGAGGTCTGGAGTTCAAGACCAGTCTTGCCATGGTGAAACCCCATCTCTACTAAAAATACAAAAAATTAGCTGGGCATGGTGGTGCGTGCCTGTAATCCTAGCTACTTGGGAGGCTGAGGCAGGAGAATCACTAGAACCTGGGAGGCGGAGGTTGCAGTGAACTGAGATCACGCCATGGCACTCCAGCCTGGGCAGCAAGAGTGAAACTGTGTCCTTAAAAAAAAAAAAAAAAGACTGTCTCTTCTGATAAGGGCACTGTTCCCATCGTGAGGGCCCCACCTTACTAACCGTATCTAACCCTAATTATGATTATTATTATTATTATTTTTTTTTTTGAGATGGAGTCTTGCTCTGTCGTCCAGGCTGGAGTGCAGTGGCGCCATCTCGGCTCACTGCAATCTCTGCCTCCTGGGTTCACGCCATTCTCCTGCCTCAGCCTCCCTAGTAGCTGGGACAACAGGCACCCGCCACCACGCCAGGCTAATTTTTTTGTATTTTTGCTAGAGACGGGGTTTCACCGTGTTAGCCAGGATGGTCTCAATCTCCTGACCTTGTGATCCACCCACCTCGGCATCCCAAAGTGCTGGGATTACAGGTGTGAGCCACCACACCCGGCCCTAACCCTCAGTTATGCCTCCCAAAGACCTCATCTCCAAGTACCATCCCATTGGCGTTAGGACTCCAATATATAAATTTTGGGGTAGCAACTGGTAAGAGATAGTTAGAATGGATTTAATGGACAAAATATTCATTTCTAGAATACACAAAAGAATTTCTCAAAAAACAGTGAAAGAACAGCAACCCGGTAGAAAAACGAGGAAAGAATATGAATAAGCAGCTCCAGAAGAGGAAACTCAGGTGGCCGGTAAACACATGAAAAAGATGCCCATCCTCACGGGTAACCAGGAAAATGTGTGAATGTAGCCCTTGATGCCAGTCAGAGGAAGTCTGCAGACACCAGGGAGTGGGGATTTGGCACTAGTCATGCAGCTAAAGGTCGGAATACTCCAGTGTGGGATCCGCCTTCCAGTACCTTCCAGAGAAACATGTTCACAGGGAGATGGAAAGACCGTGTTTCCTTTGGGGGTTTGTATTTCTCTGGAAGATGAGCCGAACGGCTTCCGTGGAACCTGTTGTCTTGTGAAGTGTAGCAGTTTAAGGGAGTGCACCACATCTGCACAATTGATAGTACATGCTATGTAATACCATTTTTTATTTATTTTTTTAGACGGAATTCTGTTCTTGTTGCCCAGGCTGGAGTGCAGTGGCACAGTCTCAGCTCACAGCAGCCTCCATCTCCTGGGTTCAAGCGGTTCTCCTGCCTCAGCCTCCCGAGTAGCTGGGATTACAGGTGCCCGCCACCACACCCGGCTAATTTTTGTATTTTTAGTAGAGACAGGGTTGCACCATCTTGGCCAGGCTGATCTGGAACTCCTGACCTCAGGTGATCTGCCTGCCTTCGCTTCCCGAAGTGCTAGGATTACAGGCGTGAGCCAACGTGCCCGGCCAATTTTTGTTAAGTTTAGAAACACATGATCAATGACCTATCTTGTTTTCAAATGCTTTCATTTGTAGTAAAAATACCTAAACATACTTGAGAATTATATTGAGGCCGTGTGCGGTGGCTCACGCCTGTAATCCCAACACTTTGGGAGGCCAGTGGGGTGGATCACTTGAGGTCAGGAGTTCAAGACCAGCCTGGCCAACATAGTGAAACCTGTCTCTACAAAAATAGAAAAAATTAGCCAGGCATGGTGGCGCATGCCTGTAATCCCAGCTACTGGGGAGGCTGAGGCAGGATAATTGCTAGAACCCCGGCGACGGAGGTTGCAGTGAGCTGAGATCACACCATTGCACTCCAGCCTGGGTAACAGAGCGAGACTCTGTCTCAAAAAAAAAAAAAAGAAAAAAAGAATTATATTGGCCGGGCGCGGTGGCTCACGCTTGTAATCCCAGCACTTTGGGAGGCCGAGGCGGGCGGATCACGAGGTCAGGAGATCGAGACCACGGTGAAACCCCGTCTCTACTAAAAATACAAAAAAAAATTAGCCGGGCGTGGTGGCGGGCGCCTGTAGTCCCAGCTACTCGGAGAGGCTGAGGCAGGAGAATGGCGTGAACCCGGGAGGCGGAGCTTGCAGTGAGCCGAGATTGCGCCACTGCACTCCAGCCTGGGTGACAGAGCAAGACTCCGTCTCAAAAAAAAAAAAAAAAAAAAAAAAAAAGAATTATATTGAAGAGGGCAGACAGAAGGGGAAAGGGTGAAGGTAGAACTTTGACTATATCTATAACATTCACTTCCACTGGGCACAGTGGGTCATGCCTGTAATCCCAGCACTTTGGGAGGCTGAGGCAGGAGGAACGCTTAAGCCCAGGAGTTCAAAAAACAAATGAAAAAACAGCCAGGTGTGGTGGTGCACACCTGAGTCCAAGCTACTCAGGAGGCTGAGGTGGGAGGAGCTCTTGAGACCCAGAGGTTTTTCTGGATTCCACATATAAATGAAACCATGAAGTCTTCTTTCTCTGACTGGTTTATTTCACTTAGCATGATGTTGGAGTCCAGGAATTCAAAGCTGTAGTGAGCTGTGATTGTGCCTGTGAAGCCCTGCACTCCAGCCTGGGCAACAGGGCAAAACTCCCTCTCTAAAGTAAGAAAACATTTAAAAACTTACCATAGGCGGGGCACGGTGGCTCAAGCCTGTAATCCCAGCACTTTGGGAGGCCAAGGCGGGTGGATCACGAGGTCAGGAGATCGAGACCACGGTGAAACCCTGTCTCTACTAAAAATACAAAAAATTAGCCGGGCGTGTTGGCGGGCGCCTGTAGTCCCAGTTACTCGGTAGGCTGAGGCAAGAGAATGGCGTGAACCCAGGAGGTGGAGCTTGCAGTGAGCCGAGATTGTGCCACTGTACTCCAGCCTGGGGGACAGAGCAAGACTCCGTCTCAAAAAAAAAAAAAAAAAAAAAATTAGCATAGTCCGGGTGCGGTGGCTCACGCCTGTAATCCCAGCACTTTGGGAGGCCAAGGTGGGTGGATCACGAGGTCGGGAGATCAAGACCAGCCTGGCCAAGATGGTGAAACCCTGTCTCTACTAAAACTACAAAAACTAGCTGGGTGCAGCCAGGCGTGGTGGCTCACGCCTGTAATCCCAGCAGTTTGGGAGGCCAAGGCGGGCAGATCATGAGGTTAGGAGATCAAGACCATCCTGGCTAACACAGTGAAACCCTGTCTCTACTAAAAATAGAAAAAATTAGCCGGGCGTGGTGGTGGGTGCCTGTAGTCCCAGCTACTTGGGAGGCTGAGGCAGGAGAATCACTTGAACCTGGAAGGTGGAGGTTGCAGTGACCCAAGATGGCGCCACTGCACTCCAGCCTGGGCAACAAAGCAAGACTCCGTCTAAAAAAAAAAAAAAAAACTTAGTATAATGTCCTCCAGGTTCATCCATGTTGTCACAAATGGCAGTTTCGCTTGTTTCCCGGGCTGGAATGCAATAGCGTGATCCCGGCTCACCGAAACCTCCGCCTGCTGGGTTCAAGAGATTCTCCTGTCTCAGCCTCCCGAGTAGCTGGGATTACAGGCGCCTGCTACCACGCCCAGCTAATTTTTGTATTTTTAGTACAGACGGGGTTTCATCATATTGGTCAGGCTGGTCTCGAACTCCTGACCTCAGGTGATCCACCCTGTCTTGGCCTCCCAAACAGCTGGGATTACAGGCGTGAGCCACCGTGCCTAGTCTCAATGTCTCCTTTTTTTAAGGCTGAATAATAAGGCAAATACCTTAAAAACTAAATACACAGGCTGGGCGCGGTGGCTCACGGCTGTAATCCCCGCACTTTGGGAGGCCAAGGCAGGCACATCACTTGAAGTCAGGAATTTGAGACCCGCCTGGCCAACATGGCAAAACCCTATTTCTACTAAAAATACAAAAATTAGCCGGGCATGGTGGCGGGCGCCTGTAATCCCAGCTACTTGGGAGGCTGAGGCAACCCGGGAGGCAGAGATTTCAGTGAGGTGAGATCACACCACGGCACTCTAGCCTGGGTGACAGAGACTCCATCTCAAAAAATAAATATAAAAAACATAAATAGCAACAGAGAGCAAATCAGCAGTCACTTGGGAAATAAGGGGTAGGGATAGATGAGAGGGAGGGATTACCAGGTACAGTGCAGCCTGGATAGTGGTGACGGCTTCACGATGTAGACACATCAGCCTCATCAGACTTCATACTCCATATGTGCGGTTTGCCTTGTGTCAACTGTGCATCCATAAAGCTATCAACAAAAACTGCCCACAAACTATTTTTAACTGACAACTTTTTTTTTTTTTGAGATGGAGTCTTGCTCTGTCACCCAGGCTGGAGTGCAGTGGCGCGATCTTGGCTCACTGCAACCTCCGCCTCCTAGGTTCAAGCGATTCTGCTGCCTCAGCCTCCAAGTAGCTGTGATTACAGGCACCCGCCACCATGCCCAACTAATTTTTGTATTATTAGTAGACATGGAGTTTCACCATGTTGGTCAGGCTGGTCTCGAACTCCTGACCTCAAGTGATCCACCCGCCTTGGCCTCCGAAAGTGCTGGGATTACAGGCATGAGCCACTGCACCTGGCCAGACAAGTTTGAAAACGAGATTAACATTTTATGTTCAGTAAGTAAACTTAGAGCAAAGTCACTTTGAGGACCACGTCACACTCTCCCTTGTGGCCTCCAGCAGTTGAGAGCACAGAGCCTCACTCGTGTTCACTGACATTTTATTCAGTGGGGAAGAATTTGTATTCTCACCTTCAAATTTGGTAAAGTACATGTCTTAGAGTAAAAATAGAACATGAGTGTGTAAGGCACAACTGAATTCCTCCTGACTCAGCCCAAGTTTTGATGATTTTCTTATTCTAACACTTCACTATGAGGCTACGGTGCTTGCTCCGCCTTCCTGGGATGACCTGGCCGCCCTGGCTCCCACCAGGCCTGGAGCCCTCCAGAGCCCCCGTTCTGCACCCTCAGTGCTCCCCCAGGCCAAAACCGCAGCCTGCAGAGGGGCCCTGAGGAGCCAGCAGGAGAGGCTGTGCAGAGCTTCCTCTCTCGGCCCCTCTACATTTTCCAAAGCAGCAGCGAAGTCTAGTCCTCATCACTCTCCTCTTCCCTGTGTAACAATTTTCCAAGTTACACGTGATGGTCGAAGAGCTGAAAGGTAATTCTTCGTATTTCTGGCGAATATTTCTCATTCTTGCTCGGACAAACACCTGCCTGGCGCAGTCTGGCACCTCCCAGCTATCTTTGAGGTTTCTCAGGTTCCCTAGCACAAGAGAGCAGCCCTGAGACCCATGTGGTCACTGGAAGGAACTCGGAACTCACTGAGAACTTAGTAGCAGGGTGTGTGTGGGTCATGGCAACACCGGTCAGTGCCAGCCAGAAACCCGTGATGGATGGTCTGCTGACACATTTTCTAGAAGAAGCCTCTCTCCCAGCCCACAGCGGCTGTTGGAGTGGCCACATTCATAAGGTGAGGCCAACCCTCAGCCACTGTTTATTCTTTATTTTTTAATTATTTAATTATTATTATTTTTTGAGGCAGAGTTTCACTCTTGTCACCCAGGCTGGAGTGCAATGGCGTGATCTTGGCTCACCGCAACCTCTGCCTCCATCAGGCTGGTCTCAAACTCCTGACCTCAGGTGATTTGCCCACCTCGGCCTTCCAGAGTGCTTGGATTACAGGCATGAGCCGCCGCACCTGGCTGACGCACTATTTTGTATTATTTATGGTATGAGACAGAGTCTCGCTCTGTCACCCAGGCTGGAGTGCAGTGGTACAATTTCAGCTCACCACAACCTCTGCCTCCCGGGTTCGAACAATTCTTGTGCCTCAGCGTTCTGAGTAGCTGGGACTACAGTCATGTGCCACCATGCCCGGCTGTATATATATATTTTTTTTTTTGAGATGGAGTCTCGCTCTTTCACCCAGGCTGGAGTGCAGTCGCGTGATCTCGGCTCACTGCAAGCTCCGCCTCCCAGGTTCACGCCATTCTCCTGCCTCAGCCTCCTGCGTAGCTGGGACTACAGGCGCCCGCCACCTCGCCCGGCTAATTTTTTGTATTTTTAGTAGAGATGGGGTTTCACCGCGTTAGCCAGGATGGTCTCGATCTCCTGACCTCGTGATCCGCCCGCCTCAGCCTCCCAAAGTGTTGGGATTACAGGCATGAGCCACTGCGCCTGGCCTATTTTTATATTTTTTTAGTAGAGATGGGGTTTCACCATGTTGGCCAGGCTGGTCTCAAACTCCTGACCTCAGGTGATCTGCCCGCCTTGGCCTCCCAAAGTATTGGGATTACAGGCGTGAGCCACCATGCCCAGCCTGGTTTTTATTTGTTTTTATTTATTTATTTTTATAGAGACAAGGTCTTGCTACGTTGCCCAGGCTGGTCTTGAATTCCAGGCTCAAGTGATCCACCGACCTTGACCTTCCAAAGTGCTAGGATTACAGGCATGAACCACCATGCCTGGCTTTTTTCATTTTTTATTTTTTTTTGAGATGGAGTCTGGCTCTGTCACCCAGGGTGGAGTGCAGTCCTGCGATCTCAGCTCACTGCAAGCTCCGCCTCGCGGGTTCAAGCAATTCTCCTGCCTCAGCCTCCTGAGTAGCTGGGATCAGAGGCGCCTGCCACCACACCCAGCTAATTTTTGTATTTTTAGTAGAGAGAGCGTTTCACTATATCGGCCAGGCTGCTCTCAAACTCCTGATCCACCCACCTTGGCCTCCCAAAATGCTGGGATTACAGGCGTGAGGCACCATGCCCGGCGTTATTTATTTATGTATTTATTCATTAAGATGGAGTCTCACTTTGTTGCCCAGGCTGGTCTTGAACTCCTGGGCTCAAGTGTTTTGCCAGCCTCAGCCTCCCAAAGTGCTAGGATTACAGGTATGAGCCACCATGCCCGGCCCTACCACAGTTTTTTGTACAAGAGCCAGATTTCTGGCCCCAACGGTGAACTTGCATCTTTCCTCAGGAATGTGCACATGAGGCCGGCAGAAGGAACGCTGTCCCTCTCTTCAGTGGCTGGGCCACAGCTTGTGGAGGCGGCTGCTAGGGCTGGGATCTGGAGGCAGCAGGGGAGGCCCAGGCTCACAGAGGCTGGTGGAGGGAAGGGAAGGAGGGAAGACACTACTGGCCCAGGGCCTCGCATCCCAGCTTTCTCGCTGAGCACCACCACGTCCCTCCCTCACAGCCTGTGGAGGGACCCAGGATCTGCCTTTGAGGTTCCCCAGGTTCCCTGGCATCAGAGAGGGTCCTCGAAGCCCATGTGGTCACTTGAAGGAATTCACTGAGCTCTTAGCACACAGGGTGTGTGTGGGTCGTGGCCATGCTGGTTGGTGCCAGACAGAAGCCCACAGTGGATGGTCTGCTGACACATTGTCTGGAAGCAGCCCCTCTCCCAGGCCACGGCGGCTGTGGGAGTGGCCACAATCATAAGGTGAGGCCAACCCTCAGCCACCAAAAAAGCAAACTCAGCAGTTATAAGCGCCATCCTGTGTTTTCCAAACAGGGCAGGAGTGAGCTACAAGATACAGATCTTCTCTCCACCTCGGCCAGGCGCCGTGGCTCACGCCTGCAGTCCTGAGGCAGGCAGATCGCATGAGCCCGGGAGATCAAGACCAGGCTGGGCAGCGGGGCGTGGTGGCTCACGCCTGTAATCCCAGCACTTTGGGAGGACGTGGTAGGTGGATTGCCTGAGCTCAGGAGTTTGAGACCAGCCTGGGCAACACTGAAACCTCGTCTCTAGTAAAATACAAAAAATTACCCGGGCGTGGTGGTGGGCACCTGTAGTCCCAGCTACTCAGGAGGCTGAGGCAGGAGAACCACTTGGACCCGGGAGGCAGAGGTTGCAGTGAGCTGAGATCGCGCCACTGCACTCCAGCCTGGGTGACAGAGCGAGACTTCGTCTCAAAAAAAAAACAAGACCAGCCTGGGCAACATAACAAGACCTTGTCTCTACAAAAAATACAAAAAACAGCTGGCCATGGCGGTGTGTGCCTGTGGTCCCAGGTACCCAGGAGGCTGAGGTGGGAGGATCGCTTGAGCCCAGGAGTTTGGAGGGTGCAGTGAGTTATGTTTGTGCCACTGCACTCCAGCCTGGCTGACAGAGCCAGACCCTGTCTCTGACAAAAACAAAACAAAACAAACAAATCTTTTCTCCTCCTTGTCAGGAAGTAAAGCCTGAATACATTCAGGGTGTGGTGTGACAGTGAGCTGGGAGCTTGGAGGAACAGAGTGGGGACCGCAGGGCTGAGGGGCATCCCTGATGGAAGCTGCTCCCCTCCCATGAGGGCAGCCATGGGGGCCCTGGTGGGCACAGCCACACACCTCCCTGCAGCCTTCTGCTGCTCAGCACCTCCCCCGTGCAGCAGGGCTGGGGGCCATGTCGACGGAGGAGGAAAGCTGTGGCAGTGACCAAACCCAGGAGACAGGCAGCCAGTGGCCTGGCTGGTCCTGGGCCCGACATTCAGTGTCAGCTGCATCTGAGCATGCGGCCTCTGCCAAGGGAGCAGGACCCTGCCTGTAGACTGGGGCTTCCAGCATGAGGCAGGAAGAGTATTCTAAATGTCACAGAAGGCCAGGCGTGGTGGTTCACGCCTGTAATCCCAGCACTTTGGGAGGCCGAGGCAGGCAGATCACAAGGTCAGGAGATCGAGACCATGGTGAAACCCCGTCTCTACTAAAAATACAAAAAATTAGCCGGGCATGGGGGCGGGCGCCTGTAATCCCAGCTACTAGGGAGGCTGAGGCCGGAGAATAGCGTGAACCCGGCAGGTGGAGCTTGCAGTGAGCCGAGATTGCACCACTGCACTCCAGCCTGGGTGACAAAGCGAGACTCCATCTCAAAAAATAAAAAATAAAAAAAAGGCCAGGCGCAGTGGCTCACGCCTGTAACCCCAGCACTTTGGGAGGCCAAGGTGGGCGGATCATGAGGTCAGGAGATGAGACCATCCTGGCTAACAAGGTGAAAACCCATCTCTACTAAAAATACAAAAATTAGCCGGGCGTGGTGGTGGGCGCCTGTAGTCCCAGCTACTCCGGAGGCTGAGGCAGGAGAATAGCGTGAACCCGGGAGGCGGAGCTTGCAGTGAGCCGAGATCGCCCCACTGCACTCCAGCCTGGGTGACAAGAGTGAGACTCCGTCTCAAAAAAAAAAAAGAAAAATACTACTAATAATAAACAAACATCACAGAAAAGACAGAAAGGAAACACAACCCCTAAATGACAAGATCACAAGCAATTCTCTTTAATCCTCTTTCTTTTCCTTCTAAAAGCTTTTGCAAAGTCCCAATTTATTTTTACAGTAAATAGATTATCTTTTAAGAAAATGCACTAGCAAGATTGTAGCAAAGTGTGTTTATGCAAACAGGTGGTGCAGAGACAGAGGGGCAGACCTTGTGGGCAGCTGGAGGGCCGTCCCAGCTCGTGGACCATGCACAGACGGGAGCACCTCAGTGTTTTCAGCCAAGAGAACACAAGTCTCAGGATCCATGTGGCTCCCTCAGGCCCTGGACCCAGGCAGGAAGGACACCCTTGACCATGGGGCAGGGGACATCCCAGCATCTTGTCTGTACCCCCACCACCTGCGTGGCACCTGGCCCTCAGGCACCTGCGTGGCAGCTCCACGGGCCAGGCCCACTGTCCAGTTGCTCCTGCCCTAGAGTTGGGGTCGTGGGGAGGGAGAGTGCAGTAATAGCTAAGTGTTCAGAGGAGGGGCTGGGCTGCAGGCATTGCTGGTTCAGATTGGTGCTCTCCACCTGGCTGTGTGAGGTGGCGGGAAGCAGCAGCCGGAAGAATCCTGCAGGAGTTTCAGAACTTAGTAGCCGGCTGAGGATGGCTTCCCCCTAAAACACCTCGGCTGCCTCAGCCACCCAGCACCTGCCAGAAATGCCGGCAGAGGCCGAGGCCACTACAGAAGAGCAAGCGCACCAGCGCCCGCCTCCTGCCCAGCCCCAGTGGGCAGCACCCATGTGTGGCCAGGTTGGCGCAGGGGCCGGGAGGATGGGGACAAAAGAGACGCCAGCCCTGTGGGTCCCGCAGAGACCTGCCCATGCAGCAACCAGCGTCCAAGAACACAGGTGACCCCAAGAAGCGGGAGCGGTACCTCACCTAGAGCTTAGCAGAGAAGGATGCGAAATCTGCCAGCCCTTTGACATCGTTTGGGAACGTCAACCATGCCCCGCCATCGGCCACCAGCACGGCCCCCGTCACGTAGGAAGCCAGAGGGCTAGCCAGGTAGAGCACGCTGTGTGCGATCTCAGTCTTGTTCCCCAGCCTCTGCAGCGGGCTGGCAGTGACCTTGGTGCTCAGGCTGGCCTGAGGGCCACCTGGAGGGCAGCAGAAGGCTCAGGCCCCATGAGCCCCAAGACCCAGCACCCTCCCCTCTCCCCCAGCTCATTCCCTGAGAGGCATCTGGGAACAGCAAGGACACAGTCAGTGTCACCAAGGCCTAGCATGGAGCAGGATCAGGCCAGGCACAGAACATAGTTGCCACCATGGAACCACCACAGGGCTTTTCAACATACCCCCTGCCAAAGTTCTGGAAGCTTCCATGGGCACCCTGTGCCCCAGGGCAGGATCTGTGGGAGGCCTGGGCTCCCTGAGAGCCTTACCCAGTCGCCGGAGCCCCTCCGTGCCACTGATGGGGCCAGGGGCGAGGCTGTTGACGCGGATATTTTGGGGACCCCACTCCACAGCCAAGTGCCGCGTCATCGCGTCTGCACAGGAGAAAGTTGGATGTGAAGGGGCCGCTCTGCCCTCTGCGAGGGCTCAGGGCCAAGGCCAGGCCTCGCTGCCTGCAGCTGGGCTCAGCTTCACGTGGAGACTGCTGGCCTCCTGGGATGGGAGCAGACGGCCCGTGGGGGACCCAGGTGGGCAAACGTGGGCAGGGGGGTGCTCATACCCACAGCAGCCTTGGCGGAGCCGGCATGCACCTGGAGCGCCTGCCCCCGGTTCCCCAGGGTGGCAGTGATGTTCACGATCACCCCTCCATGGTCCTGCAACACACAAGACCCGGGGCGGGGAGCGGGCGGCCGTCAGGGAGGCCACGGGGCAGGGAGCAGGCAGCCATCGGGGAGGCCACGGGGTGGGAAGCGGACAGCCGTCAGGGAGGCCACGGGGCAGGGAGCAGGCGGCCATCGGGGGAGGCCACGGGGAGGGGAGCGGGCGGCCGTCATGGGGAGGCCATGGGGCGGGGAGCGGGCGGCCGTCAGGGGGAGGCCACGGGGCGGGGAGCGGGCGGCTGTAAGGGGGAGACCCCCGCTGGGAGGACACCCACCCGGAAGAACTTCTCATAGAGCACACGAGACACGTTGAAGGTGCCACTGGTGTCGATGTCCATCACGGTCTTGAAGGCGTTGAAGGACAAGGCGCCAGCGGGGCACAGGAAGTTCCCAGCCGCACCTGCAGAATGGGACACCGCAGGAGCTGCTGGAGCCTGGGGAGAGGGATGCCAAGTGGGTGGTGGCCAGGTGGGCAGAGGGGAGGGTGCAGGAGGGAGCCCAGGTGCCCTGTGGCACCGGGAGGAGACCCATGCCCTAGGATAACTTCCAAAATGACCAGAGCAAGATGGGCGTCCTGACTGCACTGTGTCCCCGAGAAGAGAAGACGTGCTGAAGCCCTGACCCCGTACCTGCGACTGTGGCCTTGTTCGGAAATGGGGTGGGTTGCAGAGATAATCGAATTACACTGAAGTCTGAGCCCTAAATCCAATGACCAGCATCCTTATAACAAGGGAAGAGGACACACAGACACACGCTATGTGCAGACAGTGGCAGACAGTGCAGCGACGGTCTCCAAGCCTGGGAGGGCCAAGGACGGTGGCAGTACTGGAAGCCACGCGGAAGGCAGGAACAGGCTCCCCCCTGGGGCCTTCGGAGAGCACAGCTCTGCCAACGCCTTCCCCTTGGATGTTCTGGCCTCCAGAACTGGGAGATTATATTTCAGTTGTTTTAGCCACACAGGTTGTAGTACTCTGTTAGCCCAGGAAACTAATACACAGGATGTTTTTAAAAGGGAATTTCTGCAGAGTGAAACCAATGTTGGTTCATCAATTGTAACAAACACAAGATGTTAACAGGGAAAACTGTGTAGGTGGGAATATGGAATTCCATGTACTATTAATTATTCTATAAACCTAAAACTGTGATAAAAAAAAAATCAGCCAGGTGTGGTGGCTCACGCCGGTAATCCCAGCACTCTGGGAGGCCGAAGTGGGCGGATCACGAGGTCAGGAGATGGAGACCATCCTGGCTAACACGGTGAAACCCCGTCTCTAGTAAAAATACAGAAAATTAGCCGGGCGTGGTGGCAGGCACCTGTAGTCCCAGCTACTGGGGGGCTGAGGCAGGAGAATGGCGTGAACCCGGGAGGCGGAGCTTGCAGTGAGCCAAGATTGCGCCACTGCACTCCAGCCTGGGCGACAGAGCAAGACTCTGTCTCAAAAAATAAAAATAAAAATAAATAAAAATGAAAAATAAAAAAATAGAAATAAAAGTTGGGGGCCGGGCGCAGCGGCTCATGCCTGTAATCCCAGCACCTTCGGAGGCCAAGGCGGGTGGATCACCTGAGGTCAGGAGTTCGAGACCAGCCTAACCAATATGATAAAACCCCATCTCTACTAAAAATACAAAAATTAACTAAGTGTGGTGGCGGGCGCCTGTAATCCCAGCTACTTGGAAGGCTGAGATGGGAGAATTGCTTGAACCTGGGAGGCGGAGGGTGCAGTAAGCTGAGATTGCACCACGGTACTCCAGCCTGGGCAACAAGGGCAAAACCCCGTCTAAAAAAAAAAAAAAAAAAAAGCTAGGCCGGGCTACCTTTATTTTATTGATGACTCTTGCCTGTAATCCCAGCATTTTGGGAGGCCAAGGCAGGAAGATTGCTTGAGCCCAGGAGTTTGAGACTGGCCTGGGCAACACACAGTAAGACCCTGTCTCTACAAAAAATAAAAAATACAAAAATTAGCCAGGCATGGTGGCACACGTCTGTAGTCCCAGCTACTCAGGAGGCTGGGGCAGGAGGATGGCTTGAGCCCAGAAGGTGGAGGCTGCAGTGAGCCATGATCACACCAGCCTGGGTGACAGAGTGAGATGCTGTCTAAAAAAAAAAAAAGGCTATTACTTTTTTTTTTAAGAGGGAATTTCAGGACACAAGGGCACCCGACTCTGCCATTCAGCCGTGTTCATGGCGCCCACTTGGGCTGCAGCTGTGCTGACCTGCTGCCACCCAGAGAAGCAGAGTCAGGCCAGAGACAGAGGCCCGGAGACAGAGACCCGGAGACAGAAGCGCGGAGGCAGAGGCGCGGAGGCAGAGACCCAGAGGCAGAAGCACGGAGGCAGAGACCCGGAGGCAGAAGCGCGGAGGCAGAGGCGCGGAGGCAGAGGCCCTGAGGCAGAGACCCGGAGACAGAAGCGCGGAGGCAGAGGCCCGGAGACAGAGACCCGGAGGCAGAGGCCCTGAGGCAGAGGCCCTGAGGCAGAGACCCGGAGGCAGAGGCGCGGAGGCAGAGGGCCAGAGCCTGAGTCTTGGCCTCAGGTACCTGGTTGGGGTGCAGCCCACCCCAGGGCAGGCAGCTAGGTTCCCTGGCACGGTCCTCACCCCAGGACCAGAGTTCTAGGGCCTCCAGATGGTACCACTAACCTGTGAGAAGCCACCAACCTCACTCAGCACCGACTCACAGTTAATGAGAATGTCGATTCTGCCAAACTCCTTCAGAGCCTGGTCCACGGCGGCCATGACATCTGGGGGCGCTCGGACGTCCATAGAGAGAGGGAGGCAGTGCCGGCCGGTGGCCCCAGCCAGCTTCCTGGCGGCCTAGAAGCCAGGTAAAGAGGCAGACAGCAGCCCTGCAGCCTCGGCCTGGAGAAAAGGCCTTTGGAATCTGCAGAGGACGATGCTTCCAGGTTCCAGGGAGACCCTGGGTTTGCTGCTGGACCCCACTCTGGGGAAGCACGGCCTGCAAGTGCCCACAACCCCAGTGGATGTTTGTGGGAACCTGCCACACTCTCCCCCCACCTGCCACCTGTCCTAGAATCCTCTCTCTGCATTGCCCTCCAGGCCACTGTCACCCATGTCCTGCCCCTGCTGCAGACCAGAGGTGGAGACTCTCCTCCCAGGTCGAGGGCTCCAGTGGGTGGGACACACGGACCACCTAAATAACCCAGGTGAGCCCAGAGATCCTTCTTGGGGCCACATTACCCCCAAACAGGAAGATCCCTCCCAGGACCCAATAACTAGATTTTTTAAAAAGTCAAAGATGTCTCTGGGAGGCCACTTGCACTGAAGCTCCATATTTAGGACAGGTGCAAGTTTTGGTGCCGGCCGGGCACAGTGGCTCACACCTGTAATCCTGGTACTTTGGGAGGCTGAGGTGGGCGGATCACCTGAGGTCAGGAGTTCGAGACCAGCCTGGTCAACATGGTGAAACCCTATCTCTACCACAAAAATGCAAAAATTAGCCAGGCATGGTGGCGGGCGCCTATAGTCCCAGCTCCTTGGGAGGCTGAGGCAGGAGAATCGCTTGCACCTGGGAGGCGGAGGCTGCAGTGAGCCGAGATCGCACCACCGCACTTCAGCCTGGGTGACAGAGCGAGACTCCCGTCTCAAAAAAAAAAAGTTTTGGTGCCAACATCCCCTTAGCCTCTGGACCCTCCTGGCCCAGGCCCAGCACCCCCACAGCCACCTGCACAGGGGACCATGGGAGAGGCCCTCTCACCGTCAGCACTCGCGGCAGGCTCCTACTGGCAATCACCGTATGGCAACCGTGCCTGCAAAACCAGAAGCAGGTGTGAGGACAATGCGGGTGAGGGGCACTCCCAGGGGCATCTGCCCAGCTCCTGGGCAGGAGTCTCTCAGGCGGAAGTACCAGTCCAGGGCTGAAGGCCCAGCTGGCAGAGGGCACAGGGGCGTGAGCAGGACTGAGGAACTCTGGAGGGACCTCAGGTGGTGCCCACCCCGGGGTTTCTGGCATGGGACATCCCACTGCAGAGGCCGGCGGGTCCTGCCCCAAACACCAGGTACAGAGACAGCTGTGAGCCACAGAGGCCCAGCCCACACATCTGCCTGCGGCCTGCTGGGCCCACATCCTCCACTCCCTTCTCCCTGTGGGGCTGGCATGGAGGACCGTTCTGAAGCGGGGTGCTCCCTGCTCCCCTTCCTGACCACGTGGATGCGAATCCACCACATTGGCCTCTATGAACCCCAGTTCCAGGAATGCTGCTATGATTTCCAGCTTATCTACTGTTCTTGCGAAAGAGCACAAAGATAAGTCCTGCCCTTAGGTCAAAACAACCTTGATGTTTTCCTGAACAAACTCCTACACACTCCCTCCGAAGCAGGACCCCCTTCCCCGTGGTATAGAAGCCCTGGCCTGGGGGTAACAGCATGGAGACGCCTGTCTCACAGCCACCCAAGACTATGCTTCTGCCCATAAATTCCCCAGTAAAATCACCGACACGGACAAACGGGATCACGGGATCTGTCTGCCTTGTTCTTTGGTTTCTCGTCTCTTCTGGTTCGGGGCTTGCTTGCCCACAATAACCATAAAGGTGGCTACCCCTGCTAGGCAGGACCCACCAGAGCTGCAATATCCCATCCAGTCCTCAGACGCCCTGAGCACAGAGCCACCAGTGGAAAGGCCAGATCTCTTCCTGCGGGACTCACCTTTCTGGTCTGAAAAGCAGGGGCTTCAGGGGAACTGAGGAAGGGTCCCTCTCCCCCACCCCGGCCTAACTCTAGCCACTGTCAGGTGGGATAAGTTGCTGACCCTGGCCTGAAGCCACAGAATTGTGTCCCAAAATGTGCTCTGCAGGGCGCCAGCACTGGGGCCTGACACAGCCCTGACTCTCGAGGTCCCAGCAGGCCCCAGACCAGAGCTACACAATCTCCACTGACCTGTAGGAGCCTGGAAGTCCTGACTCCCTCAGGGCAATCCTCGACCCCTCCCCAGTCCCTTTGGCAGGCACCTGGATCCTGTTGGGTAGGTGAGCAGGGGACATCTACCTCCCACCAACATCTTTCCAGGGGTCCGGCATCCAGCAGGGCCCAGGCAGGGAGAAGCGAGGAGCAGGGAGGGGACATAGAGCAGTCTCACCGCATGAAAATCTCAGCAATCCGGAACCCAATCCCAGAACCGCCACCTGTGATGAAGGCCACTTTGTCCCTGAAAATAAAAAAGGAGGCTCTTTTAAAAGAGCCCTATTGGGCCGGGCCCGGCCGGTGGCTCCCAGCACTTTGGAAGGCCAAGGTGGGTGGGCCACAAGGTCAGGAGATCGAGACCAGCTTGGACAATATGGTAAAACCCTGTCTCTACTAAAAATACAAAAATTAGCTGGGCGTGGTAGTGGGGGCCTGTAGTCCCAGCTACTTGGGCGGCTGAGGCAGAAGAATAGCTTGAACCTGGGAGGCAGATGTTGCAGTGAGCCGAGATCGCACCACTGCACTCCAGCCTGGGCAAAAGAGCCAGACTCCGCCACAAAAATATATATATAAATAAAATAAAATAAAAATAAATAAAAAATAAAAGAGCCCTGTTAAAATACACCCCCCATATTGCCATACGGCAATGATTTAAAATGAAAATTCAGCCGGGCGCCGTGGCTCACGCCTGTAATCACAGCACTTTAGGAGGCCAAGGTGGGTGGATCACCTGAGGTCGGGAGTTCGAGACCAGCCTGACCAACCCGTCTCTACTAAAAATACAAAAAATTAGCCAGGCGTGATGGCACATGCTTGTAATCCCAGCTACTCGGGAGGCTGAGGCAGGAGAATTGCTTGAATCCGGGAGGCGGAGGTTGTAGTGAGCCAAAATTGTGCCATTGCGCTCCAGCCTGGGCAACAGGAGCGAAACATGGTCTTAAAAAATAAATAAATAAGGCCGGGCGCGGTGGCTCACGCTTGTAATCCCAGCACTTTGGGAGGCCGAGGCGGGCGGATCACGAGGTCAGGAGATCGAGACCACGGTGAAACCCCGTCTCTACTAAAAAAAATACAAAAAATTAGCCGGGCGTGGTGGCGGGCGCCTGTAGTCCCAGCTACTCGGAGAGGCTGAGGCAGGAGAATGGCGTGAACCCGGGAGGCGGAGCTTGCAGTGAGCCGAGATTGCGCCACTGCACTCCAGCCTGGGCGACAGAGCGAGACTCCGTCTCAAAAAAAAAAAAAAAAAAAAATAAAAAATAAATAAATAAATAAATAAATAAATAAAATGAAAATTCATAGAATTATAGTATTTTATTTATTTTTTTTTTTTGAGATGGAGTCTCGCTCTGTCACCCAGGCTGTAGTGCAGTGGTGCGATCTCGGCTCACTGCAAAGTCCGCCTCGCGGGTTCACACCATTCTCCTGCCTCAGCCTCCCGAGTAGCTGGGACTACAGGCACCTGCCACCACGCCCAGCTAATTTTTTGTATTTTTAGTAGAGATGAGGTTTCACCGTGTTAGCCAGGATGGTCTTGATCTCCTGACCTTGTCATCCACCCGCCTCGGCCTCCCAAAGTGCTGGGATTACAGGCATGAGCCACCGCGCTGGGCCTATTTATTTATTTTGAGACAGGTTCTTGCTACATTGTCCAGGTTGGAGTGCAGTGGCACCATCACAGCCCACTGCCGCCTTGACCTCTTGGGCTAGAAGGATCCTCTTGCTTCAGCCTCCCCAGTAGCTGGGACTACAGGTGCATGCCATCGTGCCCAGCTAATTTTTCATCTACTTTTTCTATAGAGGGGTATCATTTTGTTGCCCAGGCTGGTCCTGAACTTGTGCTGACACAAACTTGCAAAGTACAGTGGGGGAAAGTGTATTTTGGTGTCTTTTGACAGAAATTGACAGAAGTAGATACAAGACAGAAAAATACCCTGGCTTAAACAAGATAGAGGTTATAATTTCCTCTCTCCTAAGCCCTGCATGGCACTAATATCAAATATGATTCCTGAAATTCAGCGAGCTAGGTCAGGATAATATGGCTTTTTTATTTATTAGAGATTTTCTTGTACGTATTAAATGTGTACTGATCGGTATGACTGGCACAAATTGTACCAGATGGATGGCAATCTCCCACTTTTGCAGAGCTCCAAGTTGCCTTTCCTATTCTTAATTATTAAAGATTAATTTTGGGCCAGGTGCAGTGTCTCACTCCTGTAATCCCAGCACTTTGGGAGGCCGAGGCAGGTGGATCATCTGAGGCCAGGAGTTCCAGACCAGCCTGACCAACATGGTGAAACCTCGCCTCTACTAGAAATACACTTAGCCCAGCGTGGTGGCGTGCGCCTACAGTCCCACTTGGACGCACTGAGGCTGAAGCAGGAGAATTGGGAGGCTAACGCAGGAGAATTGCTTGAACCCAGAATGAGACTCCGTTTCAAAAAAAAAATTTTTTTTTTTAAATTTGCAGAACACTCAAAGAGAATTGTCAATACCTGTCCTTGGAGAACATAATTTAAAACTTTTTTTTCTTTTTTTGAGATGGAGTTTCATTCTTGTTGCCCAGTGCAATGGCGCGATCTCGGCCCACTGCAACCTCCACCTCCCGAGTTCAAGCGATTCTCCTGCCTCAGCCTCCCAAGTAGTTGGGATTACAGGTGTGCACCACCACACCCGGCTAATTTTTTGTATTTTTAGCAGAGACGGGGTTTCACCATGTTGGCCAGGCTGGTCTCGAACTCCTGACCTCAGGTGATCCACCCACCTCGGCCTCCCAAAGCGCTGGGATTACAGGCGTGAGCCACTGCTCCTGGCAAAAGATCAAAATTTTAATAGAAACTTGAAAATGTTGCCAATCGAAAAAAAGAAAAGGGAAAAAAAAAGGATCTGCCCATTAGCCGAGTGAGGGCAGGTGACCGGAGAGGATCGACCTTTGCCCGGGCTGCCTTCCCTTGTGAACACCAAGGCGTTTGCAGGAAAATGAAGCGCTGCTGGGCAAAACCTGGCATTTCTGGGCCTTCTGGGTCTTCTGGAAATATGATTTCAACCTAAAATTTTCTGTTAAGAAAGAGGCCATGGGCCAGGCGCGGTGGCTCACGCCTGTAATCCCAGCACTTTGGGAGGCCGAGGCGGGCGGATCACGAGGTCAGGAGATCGAGACCATCCTGGCTAACACGGTGAAACCCCGTCTCTACTAAAAATACAAAAAATTAGCCGGGCGAGGTGGCAGGCGCCTGTAGTCCCAGCTACTCGGGAGGCTGAGGCAGGAGAATGGCGTGAACCCCGGGGGGCGGAGCCTGCAGTGAGCCGAGAACGCACCACTGCACTCCAGCCTGGGTGAAAGAGCGAGACTCCTTCTCAAAAAAAAAAAAAAAAAAAAAAAAAAAAGAAAGAGGCCAGGTTGGGCCGGGCGCGGTGGCTCACGCCTGTAAATCCCAGCACTTTAGGAAGCTGAGGCGGGTGGACCACCTGAGGTCAGGAGTTCGAGACCACCCTGGCCAACATGGTGAAACCCCGTCTCTGCTAAAAATACAAAAAATTAGCCGGGCTGAGGCAGGGGAATCGATTGAACCCGGGAAGCAGAGGTTGCAGTGAGCGGAGATCGTGCCACTGCACTCCAGCCTGGGCGACAGAGCGAGATGCCGTCTCAAAAAAAAAAAAAGAAAGAAAAAAGAAAGAAAGGAGCCAGGCGAGACAGGTTTCCTAACACACGAGCCCTCGGTGGGGAACCTGCCGGCCCTCTCGGCGCTACGGGGACCACGTGGGGGCGCCGGCGCCCGCGGACCGGACCCCGCACCGAGGCTGCGCCCGCTTCCCGGGCCCCGCTCACCGCAGCAGGTCCGGGCAGAAGAGGTGGCGGTACGCGGGGAGACAGTCGTCCCCCTCCACGTCGGGCGGCGGCTGGGCCATGGCGCTCGCGGCGGGGACTGCGGTGACAACGGGCGGGAGCTACCTCGGCCTCCAGGACCCGGCGCACAGCTGCGAACGCGCCTGAAACCCGGAGCCCCGCCCCACTCCCCCGACGCCCCACCCCTCCCCCGATTTCCCCCCGGAGGCCCCGCCCCTCCCCCGATTTCCCCCCGGAGGCCCCGCCCCTCCCCCGATTTCCCCCGGAGGCCCCGCCCCCGCGCGAGGCCCGCTGGGACTGGAAAGCGGCGCGCGAGGCGCAGGCGCAGTGCGGGGCCGGGGCGGTTTCCGCGGCGGAAGCTCGGCGGTCCGCGGGTCTTCTCCTCGAGTCTTTTTCACAGGTATTCGGCGTCAGCGCCGCGTTCAGAGCCTCCAGGACTTGTGGGATACCCTTGGCTCCTGGGTCAAGGCCGGGCTCGCAGCCTCTGGGCTCCCCGTTCGCCTCCCCGTAAACACCATGGGGAGCGCCGGGGCCCAGGAAAGCGCGGCCGGCCCTGCGCCGCTTCCCAAAATGACCCGTTTTTTGTTTTTTTCTTTTTGAGACGGGGTCTCGCTCTGTCGCCCAGGCTGGAGTGCAGTGGCGCAATCTCGGCTCACTGCAAGCTCCGCCTCCCGGGTTCACGCCATTCTCCTGCCTCAGCCTCTCCGAGTAGCTGGGACTACAGGCGCCCGCTACCACGCCCGGCTAATTTTTTTGTATTTTTAGTAGAGACGGGGTTTCACCGTGGTTTCGATCTCCTGACCTCGTGATCCGCCCGCCTCGGCCTCCCAAAGTGCTGGGATTACAAGCGTGAGCCACCGCGCCCGGCCTCAAAATGACCCGTTTTAAGGCCGATAAAGAAGGGTCCGGGGCCGGGCGTGGTGGCTCACTCCTGTAATCCCAGCACTTTGGGAGGCCGAGGCGGGCGGATCACGAGGTCAGGAGTTCGAGACCATCCTGGACAACATGGTGAAACCCCGTCTTTACTAAAAATACAAAAATTAGCCGGGCGTTGTGGCGGGTGCCTGTAATCCCATCTACTCGGGAGGCTGAGGCAGGATAATCGCTTGAACCTGGGAGGCGGAGGTTGCAGTGAGCCGAGATCTCGCCACTGCACTTTATCCTGGGCGACAGAGCGAGATTCCGTCTCAAAAAAAAAAAAAAAAAAGGGTCCGGTACTTCCGTTCCGCGTGGAGGCCCGGGCGGGGCTGTGCCGCGAATCCAGGACGGGGCGCCCCTCCCGCATCACTGTTGGAAGATGGGGGCCCGCGACGGCCACGGGGGAAAAACACGCAGGGCCGCTCCTGAGCTGCACACACCCGCGGGCCAGCGGCTTCAGGGGCGTGATAGAGCCGCCACCGCTACAGTAAAGGCTGCCAGGCTCTTTCTGCTCTGGGTGGCCTCAGCCCGCCGGCCCCTTTCTGCCCCTTCTCGCGGAAGGCAGCTCCTCCTCTGGCGGGATCACAGCACTGGCTCGCGCCCAGCTTGGGTTCCCCGGATTGCAGGCTGGTGGTCTCTGGACCCCTGCCTGGCTCATACATCCAACGTTATGGAACTAGGTGTGCAAAACTTCATCTTTTTTTTTTTTTTTTGAGACGGAGTCTCGCTCTGTCGCCCAGGCTGGAGTGCAGTGGCATGATCTCGGCTCACTGCAAGCTCCACCTCCCGGGTTCATGCCATTCTCCTACCTCAGCCTCTCCGAGTAGCTGGGACTACAGGCGCCTGCCACCACGCCCGGCTAATTTTTTGTATTTTTAGTAGAGACGGGGTTTCACCGTGGTCTCGATCTCCTGACCTCGTGATCCGCCCGCCTCGGCCTCCCAAAGTGCTGGGATTACAAGCGTGAGCCACCGCGCCCGGCCTCAAAACTTCATCTTTACCGTTCAACTCTTTACAACTTGCATAAAAGCGTCATTTCTATCTCAGAGTTGGCGGAAGTCATAATTAGTGTACCACCCGTGTGCTGGGCACAGTGAATTTTAATGCCTCCCCTTTAGAGAAGAGGTTACGATAACGTGAAGGCCCCCCCACCACAAAGGTTGTCCGGCACTTTGGTGCAAAAAGGATTGGTCCAATCTTGTGCTGGCTTGGGGTACAGAAAGGCACTGAAGTTGGTGGCTCAAACTCCTCTGGGCTGGGGTGGGGCAGAGGTGAACAAGGAAGTAAGTGGTTTGGGACAGGCAGGTTTGGATGTGGGCTTGGGTTCTTGCTGACAGAGGTAGTTGGTCCTGCGTGGGGGATGGGGTGGTAAAGGCAGCTTGAGCCTCAGGCTGGGTGGATGCTGCTATGCTGGCCCCCGTCTGCCCAGCTCACCAGCTCACTGCTCTGGAACCACAGCTGGATCTCCCGCTGGGCCCCCTCCACGGAGTCGCTGGCGTGGATGACGTTCCTGTGCCAGGGACAGGGGCAGTGTGAGGCTTAGGCTTCATGTGCACCCTGAGGAGTCCCAGGGACCATCTGCTGCTCCCCTGTTGCCCACTGTCTAGGGGAGCAAGCCTGTGACGGCAGACAGGGAAGGAGTAACAGTGGAGCTGGGAAGCCGGGTTCCAGCCTGGCCTCGGCTTCTTACAGCCTCGTAGACCTGCCCAGGCCCCAGGTTTTGGGAGCCTCATTTCCCCCCAAGTTGCCCCGTGCCAACCCCTTGGGGTGTCAGGTAACAGGCAACGATGGCACGGTACACACAACACAAAGGGAACACCTCATTGCCCTGTGTGCCCTGGGAGAACACGGCTGTCACCAGTGTGAGCTGTCATGTCCCACCTGGCTTCATCCTAGCACTGCAAGACAGCCAGGTCTCGTGGATCTGCCACCACCCCAAGTGATGGCCCTCCTTGCCCCCAGCAGCAGCCTGGTGTGTCAGGACCCCCGTACCTGCTGATGTGGACGCTGAAGTCACCCCTTATGGTTCCTGGGGCAGCCTCAGCCGAGTCGGTGTGTCCAATCATGGCCCTCGAGGCGCGGACGACATTGTACCCTTCCCAGACCTGCAGCGAGAGATAATGGCTGGGGAGAAGTGGGGAACACCAAGGGCCCCTGGGCTCAATCCAGGGCCCCTCCCTTTGCTGGGAGGAAAGACACACCCACACGCCCTTCACCCACAGACCCTTGCACCACCCCTGCCCTGCCGTACCACGGCCACCACAGGCCCTTCCACCACCCCTGCCCTGCCATACCACGGCCACCACAGGCCCTTCCACCACCCCTGCCCTGCCGTACCACGGCCACCACAGGCCCTTCCACCACCCCTGACCTGCCGTACCACGGCCACCACAGGCCCTTCCACCACCCCTGACCTGCCGTACCACGGCCACCACAGGCCCTTCCACCACCCCTGCCCTGCCGTACCACGGCCACCACAGGCCCTTCCACCACCCCTGACCTGCCGTACCATGGCCACCACAGGCCCAGAGCTCATGTAGCGGATGAGGGCAGGGTAGAAGGGCTTCCTCTGCAGGTCCTGGTAGTGCTCGGCAAGGACGCTCTCTGGTGCCTGGGTGGCATTGAGGGAAGGAGGAGGAGCCGCAGAGAGTAAACCTGGGCACTAGCACAGCAGCTGTGATGCCCTGACCTCAGGCACCTTGCCGATAACACCAGCATGGGCAGCACCCCCACCGCAGAATAGATCCCTCCTGCCCCTTCAACTGCCAAAGCCAGGCCCTGCCCTGGCGCTGGCTGGGATGTGAAAGGCCCAGAAGGATACCCCAACCCCGTCCCCACAGGGACACCCACAAACCCAGAGCCCCACTACCTGCAGCATCTTCATCCCCACCAGTGTGAAGCCCCGCCTCTCAAAGCGCTGGATCACGTCCCCAACGAGCCGCCGTTGCACGCCATCTGGCTTCACCGCCACCAGGGTACGCTCCTGGGTCCAGGAGGGCCCTCCTTTAAAAGGCAAGGGGTCAGAGGCACTGCCACCTCACCCTTTCACATCCCCACGACCCAGGTTTCCCAGCCAGAGCCCAGGGGTCACCAGGCTTCAAGGTGTCTGCCTCTCTGCAGGTTACTCTGGAAGGGACAAGGATGATGCCCACAGCCAGAAACGCCCCCATGATAGTCCCTGTCAGGGACACCCAAGGCAATGTGTCCCCAGGGCTTCTAGCCTCTCCCAGGGACCATGGCTGCTCCCAGCAGAGGCAGAGGCTGCCTGAGATCGCCCCGAGGTCCAGGGAGGCACAGCCCAGCTCAGTGACCACCCCGAGGTCCAGGGAGGCACAGCCCAGCTCAGGGACCACCCCGAGGTCCAGGGAGGCACAGCCCAGCTCAGGGACCACCCTGAGGTCCACAGAGGCACAGCCCAGCTCAGTGGCCGCAGGGAAGCCTGGAGATCCTGCAGAACTCCAGCCTCACTTTTGACTCCAGCCCTTCTGGATGAGGACAGACATGGTCTGAAGCCCAGACTTTCCACATGAGGAAGAACCCAGAGCCCACGCTGTGTCTGAGGTGAAGGACTGGCAGGGAACCGGGGAGAAACACACTTTCCCCACCAGGTGAGCCCTGGAAACACGGACAAAAGGGGCCCGAAGACTGAAGAGGGAAGGTGGCAGAGTTCTGTCCGAGCCAAGAGACGGGGCCTGTGCTGCTGTGGAGTTTCAAGGCCTGTCGCTTCCAGACCCAGGGTCAGCACTGAGCTCTGCCCCAGCCGCCCTCCTCTGGAGGGGACGCTGCCAGGGAAACAGAAGACGTCCTCACTCTCCTACAGCTACCCTCCGGCATCGGGTCCCTGGTTCCCAGAGGAGCCCAGACCCTGTCTGACCCAGAAAGAGGCTGGACAGAGCCAAAAGGGCCCCGCCACGCCAGGAGGAAAAGTTAACCCCAGCAGGCAGCTGAAGCCCATGGGAGGAAGACCCCTGGTTGGTCTGTTCCCCCAAAACCCAGTTCACAGGGCGCCTTCTGTTGCCCGGGGCTCTGCTGCGGCTGGTGCGGGCATTGTAGGCGGCGGCTCAGTTTTCAGAGCCGATGGAGGGAGCCCCGGGACATGGATCGTCCCGTGAGGTGGCAGCTGGGGGGGCCGGGCAGCGGCGGGGCCGGGGACTTGGGGCCTGACGTCCCAGTCAGATTCTGGCCTAACTTGGCCTTCAGCGAATGCCCCAGCGGAGCGGCTCCCCACCCCCCGACACCCCCGCCCCGGCCGGAAGACCCCTCACCGCCCAGTGCTGCAGCCGGCCTCTGCCTTCCTTTCGCTCCCGGGCCCTCGGTCGCCCCGGACCCGCCCAGGCTGCCAACTCGCCGGGCGCCTGAAGCCTGGGGCCTGGGGAGGCGAGAAGGCGCCGCAGAGCCGGACGGGCACTGGAGGGGCGTGCGGGTGCAAGCCGGCGCCTTCCCCAACTCGGACGGACCCCGCAGCCCGCGCCCCGAGGCCTCTGGGGGAGTCGGACCCCGGCCCGCACGTGCGCGGACAAAGGCCGAGCGGCGCGCGCCCCTTCCCCGCCCCGTGTCCCCGCCGGGGCGCGCGGCCCCACTCACCCGAGCTGTGGCGCACGAGCAGGATCGGGCCCGGGGCCCGCGGGCCGCAGCGCAGCCCCCGCAGCGCGGAGCGCCAGAAGAGGCCGCCCATGACGCCCGGCCCGCGGGCCGCTGTGAGCGCGAGGAGCGGGCGCGGAGGGCGGTGCCAGCCCCAGACCCGCCCCGGAGCCCCCGCGCCGACGCTACCCGCAGCCCCCCGCCGCCCCGGACCCCCGTGGCCCGGCGCTCACAGGGCGCGTGGAAATGTTCAACGCCAATTTCTGTTAAAATCAGAAGAAAAAACAAAATAATAATGAATCCTTCTCGAATTGCATTCGTCTTTATACCGACGCAACCGTTAACTATCGCTTTAACGCTTTCCCACGGAGGAAGGCCCACTCGGGAGGCTGAGGCTGGAGGATCGCTTGAGCCCAGGAGATTGAGGCTGCAATGAGCTGTGACTGCACCGCTGCACTCCAGCCTGGGCAATAGAGCAAGACTCTGTCTCAAAAATAAATTCACGGACCAAAAGGAGGTCTGGAAGCCCTAGTCTGAGCCTCCTTCAGTGGAAGGTGAAATTCCCACGTGAGCCCCAGGGCGGGAGGAGGCGCTCCGGAGACGCTGACTCTGCGGCCAGGACGAGTAGGCGGGCTACAGACCCGCGCCATCACAACCAGCTAATATTTTAATTTTTTGTAGAGATGGGGCCTCCCTATGTTGCCCATGCTGGTCTCAAACTCCTGGGATCAAGAAATCCTCCTGCAGGCCGGGCGCGGTGGCTCACGCTTGTAATCCCAGCACTTTGGGAGGCCGAGGCGGGCGGATCACGAGGTCAGGAGATCGAGACCACGGTGAAACCCCGTCTCTACTAAAAAATACAAAAAATTAGCCGGGCGCGGTGGCGGGCGCCTGTAGTCCCAGCTACTCGGAGGCTGAGGCAGGAGAATGGCGTGAACCCGGGAGGCGGAGCTTGCAGTGAGCCGAGATTGCGCCACTGCACTCCAGCCCGGGCGACAGAGCGAGACTCTGTCTCAAAAAAAAAAAAAAAAAAAAAAAAAAAAAAAAAAAAAAAAAAGAAATCCTCCTGCCTTGGCTTCCCAAGGTGCTGGGATTAGAGATGTGAGCCTGGTCTGTGAACTGAATGGGGAAAAATCCAACCTTTATTCTTACATGGCCTCTGATGTGACTGCATTCCTCTAATTCATTCAATTGCGGATATAAGGAACAAGCCACAGTCATAGTTGCAGGGCCTGTGACTTTGTCACCAACAGAATTCACAGGTATGGTAATATTGGGGTAGATAGCACAGCATGCTACTATTTGAAATGGTTAGGTCTCCCACTGCTAGAACTTAATGAGTCTTGAAAAAGCCTATGTTCTTTTTGCTGCTGTTGTGAAAGGAATCGTTTTCTTATTTAAGTTGTGCATTGCAAGTGTATTACATACAATTGAGGTTTGTTTGTTTGTTAGACAGAGTGTCGCCCTTGTTGCCCAGGGTGGAGTGCAATAATGGCATGATCTCTGCTCACTGCAGCCTCCGCCTCCCAGGTTCAAGCAGTTCTCCTGCCTCAGGCTCCCGAGTAGATGGAATTACAGGAGCTTGTCACCACACCTGGCTGGTGTTTTTTTGTATTTTTAGTAGAGACGGGGTTTCGCCATGTTGGCCAGGCTGGTCTCAAACTCGTGGCCTCAGGTGATCTACCCGCCTTGGCCTCCCAAAGTGCTGGGATTACAGGTGTGAACCAGCATGCCTGGCCAACAATTGAGCTTTGTGTATTGATCTTGTATCCTGCAAGCCTGCCGAATGCATTTATTAGTTCTAATAGTTTTTAATTAATTCCTTAGGAATTTATTTGTATAAGATTGTGTCATATGTAGCGGGGCACACTGGCTCATGTCTGTAATCCCAGCACTTTGGGAGGCCAAGGCGAGCGGATCACGAGGTCAGGAGTTCAAGACCAGCCTGGTCAACGTGGTGAAACCCCGTCTCTACTAAAAATACAAAAATTAGCTGGACATGGTGGTACATGCCTGTAATCCCAGCTACTCAGGAGGCTGAGGCAGGAGAATGGCTTGAACCCAGGAGGTAGAGCTAGCAGTGAGCCGAGATCGTGCCACTGCACTGTAGCCTGGACAACAGAGCGAGACTCTGTTTCAAAAAAGAAAAAAATCATGTCATATGGGAATAGAGGTGGTTTCAGTTCTTTCTTTCCAATCTGAATGCCTTTTATTTTATTTTCTTGTCTAGTTGCTCTAGCTAGAATTTGCGACACTATGGTATAAAGAAGTAACTTTCTTTCTTTTTAGAGGCTGGACTCTATAGCTCAGGCCTATTATCCCAACAATTTGGGAAGCTGAGGCAGGAGGATCACATGAGCCCAGGAGTTTGAGACTAGCCAGGGCAATATAGCAAGACCCTGTCTTTTCAAAAAAATAATAACAAATAAATAAATAATATATGAGTGAAGTGTATAGTATGTCAGTTGTATCCCAATAAAGCTATTGCAAAAAAGAAAAAGCGGTTATTACTATATCGTACTTTTTTTTTTTTTTGAGACGGGAGTCTAACTCTGTCACCCAGGTTGGAGTGCAGTGGCGCGATCTCAGCTCACTGCAAGCTCTGCTTCCCGGGTTCACGCCATTCTCCTGCCTCAGCCTCCAGCTGGGACTACAGGCATCCGCCACCACGCCTGGCTAATTTTTTTTTTTTTTTATTTTTAGTAGAGACAGGGTTTCACCATGTTAGCCAGGATGGTCTCGATCTCCTGACCTTGTGATCAGCCCTCCTTGGCCTCCCAAAGTGCTAGGATTACAGTCATGAGCCACCGCGCCTGGCCACTATATCGTACATTTTTTAATGTTTTATTTTTGTTTTTTTAGCAACAGGGTCTCGTTCTGTCACCTGGGCTGGAGTGCAGTGGTGCAGTCATAGCTCACTGCAGCCTTCACCTCCCAGCCTCAAGCAATCCTCCTGCCTCAGCCTCCCCAGTAACTAGGAAAACAGGCCTGGGCCACTGCACTTGGCCTAAAATACGTTGTTTTTGTTTTTGAGATGGAGTCTCACTCTGTTGCCAGGCTGGAGTGCAGTGGCGTAATCCCGGCTCACTGCAACTTCTGCCTCTCCGATTCAAGCAATTCTCCTGCCTCAGCCTCCTGAGTAGCTGAGATTACAGGCACGCGCCACCACACCCGGCTAATTTTTGTATTTTTAGTAGAGAAGGGGTTTCACCATGTTGGTCAGGATGGTCTGGATCTCTTGACCTTGTGATCCACCCGCCTTGGCCTCCCAAAGTGATGGGATTACAGGTATGAGCCACCACACCCGGCTGCCTGAAATATTTTGTTTGTTTGTTTGTTTGTTGATGAGATATCATCTCACTCTGTCCCCCAGGCTGGAGTGCAATGCCATGATCCCAGCTCACTGCAACCCGCAACTCCTGGGTTCAAGCAATTCTCCTGCCTCAGCCTCCGGAGTAGCTGGGATTACAGGTGCCCACCACCATACCCAGCTCATTTTTTGTATTTTTCCTGCAGACAGGGTTTCGACATGTTGGCCAGTCTGGTCTCGAACTTCTGACCTCGGGCGATCCACCCACCGCAGCTTCCTAAAGTGCTGGGATTACAGGCGTCAGCCACTGCGCCTGGCCTGGCCTACAATATTTTGATAATTGTATTTCAGTATAGTTTTTTTATATTTTTATTTCTGTGTATTTTATTTTGCATATTAAAAACATGCTGAGGCTGGGCGCAGTGGCTTGTGCCTGTCTAATCCCAGCACTTTAGGAAGCTGCGGTGGGTGTATCGCCCGAGGTCAGGAGTTCGAGACCAGACTGGCCAACATGGCGAAACCCTGTCTCTACTAAAAATACAAAAAATTAGCTGGGTGTGGTGGCATGCACCTGTAATCCCAGCTACTCGGGAGCATGAGGCAGGAGAATCCCTTGAACCCGGGAGGCAGAGGTTGCAGTGAGCTGAAATCGTGCCCTTGCACTCCAGACTGGGTGACAGAACAAGACTCCATCTCAAAAAAAGAAAAAAAAAATTATGCTGAGCCGGACGAGGTGGCTCATGCCTGTCCTCCCAGCACTTTGGGAGGCTGCGGCAGGTGGATCACCTGAGGTTAGGAGTTTGAGACCAGCCTGACCAACATGGAGAAACCCTGTCTCTACTTAAAATACAAAATTAGCCGGGCTTCGTGGCAGGTGCCTGTAATCCGAGCTACTTGGGAGGCTGAGGCAGGAGAATTGCTTAACCCCGGGAGGCAGAGGTTGCTGTGAGCTGAGATTGTGTTATGGCACTGCAGGCTGGGAGACAGAGCAAGACTCTGTCTCAATAAATAAATAAATAACCCTCTTGGCCAGGCGTGATGGGATGGCTCACACCTGTACTCTAAGCACTGTGGGAGGCACAGGTTGGAGGATCACTTGAGGCCAGGAGTTTGAGACCAGCCTGGGAAACGTAGTGAAACCTGTCTCTACAAAAAAATACAAAATTAACGGGGCGTGTTGGTGTGCACCTGTATTTCCAGCTACTGGGAAGGCTGAGGTGGGAAGATTGCTTGAGCCCAAGAGGTCCAGGCTGGATTCAGCTGTGATCGCAGCACTGCACTCAGCCTGGGCAACAGAATGAGACCCTGTCTCAAAACAAAACAAAAAAGAACTCTCGTAACTCAACAAGAAAAGCACAACCCATTTTATTTCCTTGTGTAATGCCTACCCCTTGAGTGTGGACCGTTCCTGGTGACTGACTTCTGACACAGCAAAAGAGATGGAGTGTCACTTTCACAGTCTGGTCACCAAAGACTGCATCTGCTGCTGCTCCGCCACCTCCTGGGAGAAGCAGCTCCCCTGTTGTGAGCAGCCCTGTGTGTGGAGAGGCCCCCATGACAAGGAACTGATGTTTCTGGCCAAAAGTAACATAGGTGGACTTAGAAATGAATCTGCAGGAGGCTGAGGCAGGAAGATTGCTGGAGCCCAGGAGGTTGAGGCTGCAGTGAGCGATGATTGTGCCACTGCACTCTAGGCTGGACAACAGAGCGAGATCCCATCTCTTAAAAAAAAAAAAAAAGTGGGCCTGGCGCAGTGGCTCACACCTGTAATCCCAGCACCTAGCTAGGCCAAGGTGGGCAGATCACTTGAGGTCAAGAGTTTGAGACCAGCCCAGCCAACACGATGAAACCCCATCTCTACCAAAAATACAAAAATTAGCTTGGTGGGATGTGACACGCCTGTAGTCCCAGCTACTCGGGAGTCTGAGACCCTAAAATCGCTTGAACTTGGGAAGCAGAGGGAACAGTGAGCTGAGACTGTTCAACTGCCCTCCAGGCTGGGCAACAGAGCGAGACCCTGTCTAGAAAAAAAAACAAGCACATCCTCCCTCAGTCAAGCCTTGGGATAACCTCAGCATGGCTGACACCTTGACCACAGCCTGTGACAGCCTCTGACTCAGAGGCTCCCTGCTAAGCCCCACCCAGCCTCCTGTCCACAGAATCTGGAAGATAATGAACGTGTGCTGCTTACATCACGAAGCTGTGGGGTATTTGTTATGCAGCATAGATGACTAATACAACCACCAGCCAGGGAGGTGCAGAGCGGCATCACCTCCAGCCAGACCTGGGCTTCAGGGGCTCTGGTGGTCCATGGGGCTATACTGCCTCTCAGAGGCCAGCGCTGGAACTGCGTCTGGGTCTCACTACCAGACTCTGAGCAAAGGCTTCCTCCATCCAAAGCATGGACTGCCTATCCGGTTTCACTCTTGGAGTGTCACCACTCTGAGGGCCCCAGAGCCTGACTGAGGATGAGGTGGAATGAGGAATCAGGGCTGAGCACGGCCGTGGATTTCTGGAACATTCCTGTAGATATGCTGGATGGTCCTTGTAGAAGGTGCTCAAAAAGGCACCTGCAGGGTGGGACAGCGGGGGGATCAGGACAGCCGAATTCTGTCCGAGCCGTACAGCTGTTACACTCATGTAGGGAGGGCATTGCCCTACATGGAGGTCTCTCACCTGTTTTATTTTTTAAATATTTAATTAATTAATTTATTTATTTATTTGGACAGAGTCTCGCTCTGTCGCCGAGGCTGGAGTGCAATGGCGCGATCTCGGCTCACTGCAACCTCCGCTTCCCAGGTTCAAGCAATTCTCCTGCCTCAGCCTCCCGAGTAGCTGGGATTACAGGCATGTGCCACCACCCCAGCTAATTTTGTATTTTTAGTAGAGATAGGGTTTCTCCATGTTGGTCAGGCTGGTCTTGAACTCCTGACCTCAGGTGATCCACCCGCCTCAGCCTCCCAAAGTTCTGGGATTACAGGCATGAGCCACCATGCCCGGCCTCTCCCACCTGTTTTTAAACTTGTGCCACTTTTTTTTTTTTTTTTTTGAGATGGAGTCTCGCTCTGTCACCCAGGCTGGAGTGCAGTGGCGTGAACTCCACTCACTGCAAGCTCTGCCTCCCAGGTTCATGCATTCTCCTGCCTCAGCCTCCCAAGTAGCTGGGACCACAGGCACCCACCACCACGCCTGGCTAATTTTTTGTATTTTTAGTACAGACAGGGTTTCACCGTGTTAGCCAGGATGGTCTTGATCTCCTGACCTCGTGATCCACCCGCCTCGGCCTCCCACAGTGCTGGGATTACAGGCGTGAGCCACCGCGCCTGGCCAACTTTTTTTTTTTTTTTTTTTTGATATGGCGTCTTTATCATCCAGGCTGGAGTGCAGTGGTGCAATCTTGGCTCACTGCAACCTCCGCCTCCTGGGTTCAAATGATTCTCCTGCCTCAGCCTCCGCAGTAGCTGGGACTGTCAGCGCCTGCCACCATATCCAGCTAATTTTTTGTATTTTTAGTAGAGACGGGGTTTCACCCTGTTAGCCAGGATGGTCTCGATCTCCTGACTTCATAATCCGCCTGCCTCGGCCTCCCACAGTGCTGAGATGACAGGTGTGAGCCACCACGCCCAGCCTGATATCTTATTGTTATAGGTTTCTAACTTAATTCCACTGTGGTCAGAGAACATTTTCCCTTTGGGATGCCAAGGTGGGCGGATCACGAGGTCAGGAGTTCGAGATCAGCCAGGCCAACCGGTGAAACCCCGTCTCTACTAAAAATACAACTTAGCTGGGCGTGGTGGCGCGCACCTGTAATCCCAGCTACTGGGGAGGCAGAGGCAGGAGAATCATTTGAACCCGGGAGGCAGAGGTTGCAGCGAGCCAAGATTGAGCCATTGCACTCCAGCCTGGGTGACAAGGGCAAAACTCCATCTCAAAATAAATAAATAATTAATGAAAGAGAACATATTCTCTACCACTTAAACTATTTGAAATTAATTGAGCTTTGGTTTATGGCCCAGCATGTGATCTGTATTGGGGAATAAATTGTGTGCGCTTGAAAAAAATGTTTATTCTGGCTGAGTGCAGTGGCTCATGCCTGTAATCCCAGCACTTTGGGAGGCCGAGGCAGGTGGATCCCTTGAGGCCAGGAGTTGGAGACCACCTTGGGCAACATGGCAAAACCCTCTCTCTACAAAAAAAATTTTTTTTTTTTTTGAGACGGAGTCTCGCTCTGTCGCCCAGGCTGGAGTGCAGTGGCGCAATCTCGCCTCATTGCAAGCTCCGCCTCCCGGGTTCACGCCATTCTCCTGCCTCAGCCTCCCGAGTAGCTGGGATTACAGGTGCCTGCCACCACGACTGGCCAATTTTTTGTATTTTTAGTAGAGACGGGGTTTCACCGTGTTAGCCAGGATGGTCTCGATCTCCTGACCTTGTGATCTGCCTGCCTCGGCCTCCCAAAGTGCTGGGATTACAGGCTTGAGCCACCGCGCCCAGCCCAAAAAAATTTTAAAAATTAGGTGGGTGTAGTGGTGCTCGCCTGAACTCCCGTTAGAAACCATGAAGCTGTTGTTGATCCTCCCATCTTGGCCTCCCACAGTGCTGGGATTACAGGCCTGGCCACGGCCCCCAGCCCTGGACCCCACTGTTTCTAATGGGAAGTTATGCCATTCAGTTGTTCCCTGGACTGTAATGTGTTCTTTCTCTGTCTGCTTTCAATATTTTCTCTGTAAGTTTGTTTTCCAGCAGTTTGACTATGATGTACTTGGTTATGGTTTTCTTTGCATTGATTCTTGTTAAGGTTCACTAAGCTGCTTGAATCTGTAAATCAATGTCTTTCACCGATTTTAGAATTTGGGGTATTTCTTCACACATTTTTTTCTGTCTCAGTTTGTCTTCCCTGTCCTCTTGGAGTTCCACGTGTACACACGCTAGACCTCTTTCTTTTTTTTTTTTTTTTTTTTTTTTTTTGAGACGAAGTCTGGTTCTGTCCCCCAGGCTGGAGTGCGGTGGCGCGATCTCGGCTCACTGCAAGCTCCGCCTCCCGGGTTCACGCCATTCTCCTGCCTCAGCCTCCCGAGTAGCTGGGACTACAGGCGCCCGCCAACACGCCCGGCTAATTTTTTTGTATTTTTAGTAGAGACGGGGTTTCACCGTGTTAGCCAGGATGGTCTCGATCTCCTGACCTCGTGATCTGCCCGCCTCGGCCTCCCAAAGTGCTGGGATTACAGGCTTGAGCCACCGCGCCTGGCGACCTCTTTCTTTTTCTTTTTTTTTGAGATGGAGTCTCGCTCTATCGCCCAGGGTGGAGTGCAGTGGCGTAATCTCGGCTCACTGCAAGCTCCGCCTCCCGGGTTCACGCCATTCTCCTGCCTCAGCCTCCTGAGTAGCTGGGACTATAGGCGCCCACCACTGCGCCTGGCTGATTTTTTTTTGTATTTTAAGTAGAGACGGGGTTTCACCATGGTCTCGATCTCCTGACCTCAGGTGATCCGCCTGCCTCGGCCTCCCAAAGTGCTGGGATTACAGGCATGAGCCACCGCGCCCGGCTAGACCTTTCACCTCTGCTGAGGTCACTGCAGGGAGATCCAGAAGAGTGGGCCTCTCCTACAAGGAGGGGCCCAGCAGCCTCAGTCCCATCGGCCAGTCCAGGTACACTGCTGAGGGACGCCAAAGGGAGCGCTCTAAGCAGAGAGCAACTCTTGGGCCTCCTGTCCTGGCAGCCATCTCTGTCCCTGTCACCTTTGTTCCCACCCCTTGGAAGGGACAAGGACATCTGCTGCGGTTCCGCGCTCCAGTGCTGCTGGACTCACCCCAGGCTCCCTGCAGGCCGAGTGCTGTACGGTCACTGCCCATGCCCTTCATCTTCCAGCTCACTCGCACCCACACCCAGGACAGGCGTTCATTTGCTCAGACAAAATGGAGATAAATAAGAACCACCGCTGGGTGTGCTGGTGCTGGCCTGTAATCGCCTGGGAGACTGAGGCAGGGGGATCCTTTGATCCCAGGAGGCCAACGCTGCAGGGAGCCACCATGTTCCCACTACACTCCAGCCTGGGCGACACTGCAAGAGCCTTTCTCAATAAAAAAAAAAAAAAAAAAAAAAAAAAAGGAAAAAGAAAAACCCATCTACTGCCATCTGCTGAACGTAAAACAACAAAAAAAAACTGGACTGAATGTAAAACAACAAAAAACTGAACCATCATTCCCAGCACTTTGGGAGGCCGAGGCGGGCGGATCACCTGAGGTCAGGAGATCAAGACCATCCTGGCCAACATGGTGAAACCCCATCTCTACTAAAAAATACAAAAATTAGCCTGGCGTCATGGCGTCCACCTGTAATCCCGGCTACTCAGGAGGCTGAGGCAGGAGAATCGCTTCAACCTGGGAGGCGGAGGTTGCAGTGAGCTGAGATCGCGCCATTGCACTCCAACCTGGGGGACAAGAGTGAGACTCTGTCTCAAAAAAGAAAAAGTGTGGGGAAAAGAAGAAAGATGAGGCCGGGCGCAGTGGCTCACGCCTGTAATCCCAGCACTTTGGGAGGCCGAGGTGGGCGGATCACCTGAGGTTGGGAGTTCGAGACCAGCCTGACTAACATGGAGAAACCTCATCTCTACTAAAAATACAAAATTAGCCGGGCGTGGTGGTGCATGCCTGTAATCCCAGCTTCTCGGGGGGCTGAGGCAGGAGAATCGCTTGAACCCAGGAGGCGGAGGTTGTGGTGAGCCGAGATCGTGCCATTGCACTCCAGCCTGGGCAACAAGAGCAAAATTCTGTCTCAAAAAAAAAAAAAAAAAGAAGAAAGATGAGATTGTTACTCTGTCTATGTAGAAAACTCCATTTTGATCTGTACTAAGAAAAATTGTTTCTGCTTTGAGATGCCGTTAACCTGTAATTTTAGCACAACCCTGTGCTCACAGAAACATGTGCTGTGTTGAATCAAAGTTTAATAGATTCAGGGCTGTGCAGGATGTGCCTTGTTAACAATATGTTTGCAGGCAGTATGCTTGGTAAAAGTCATCGCCGTCCTCCATTCTTGATTAACCAGGGACACAGTGCACTGCGGAAGGCCGCAGGGACCTCTGCCCGAGAAAGCCTGGGTATCGTCCAAGGTTTTCCCCCACTGAGACAGCCTGAGATATGGCCTTGTGGGAAAGTAAAGACCTTACCATCCCCCACGCTCCACACCCGTACAGGGTCTGTGCTGAGGAGGAGTAGTGAAGGAGAGAGGCCTCTTTGCAGTTGAGATAAGAGGAAGGCTTCGGTCTCCTGCTTGTCCGTGGGAATGGAATGTCTCGGTGTAAAGCCAACCATTCGTTCTATTCTGAGATAGAAAACTGCCCTGTGGCTGGTGGCGAGATATGCTGGCAGCAATACTGCTCTGTTACTCTTTGCTACACTGAGATGTTTGTGTGAAGTGAAACATAAATCTGGCCTATGTATACATCCAGGCACAGTACCTTCCCTGGAACTTATTCATGATACAGATTTCTTTGCTCACGTTTCCCTGCTGACCTTCTCTCCGTCTGTTGCCCTGCTACACTCCCCTCGCTAAGATAGTAAAAATGATGGTCAATAAATACTGAGGGAGCTCAGAGACCAGCGCAGGTGCAGGTCCTTGCGTGCTGAGTGCGCCAGTACCCGGGGCCCACCGTTCCTTCTCTATACTTTGTCTCTGTATCTTATTTCTTTTCTCAGTCTCTCGTCCCACCTGACAAGAAATACCCACAGGTGTGGAGGAGCACGCCCCCTTCAAAAAGGGTATGTACTTCCTACTTTTTTGGGTTGGAAAATGACCTTTGCTTTTTTTTTTTTGAGACAGAGTCTTGCTCTGTCTGTCACCCAGGCTGGAGTGCAGTGGTGCGATCTTGGGTCACTGCAACCTCCACCTCTCGGGTTCAAGTAATTCTCGTGCCTCAGCCTCCCAAGTAGCTGGGACTACAGGCACGTGCCAGTTTTTCGTATTTTTAGTAGAGATGGGTTTCACCATATTAGCCAGGCTGGTCTTGAACTCCTGACCTCGTGATCCACCCACCTCTGCCTCCCAAAGTGTTGGGATTACAGGTGTGAGCCACCATCCCCAGCCCTTGAATGATTTAATTATTAATTTTTTTTTTTTTTTTTGAGACGGAGTCTCGCTGTGTCCCCCAGGTTGGAGTGCAGTGGCGCAATCTCAGCTCACTGCAAGCTCCGCCTCCTGGGTTCACGCCATTCTCCTGCCTCAGCCTCCCGAGTAGCTGGGACTACAGGCTCCCACCAACACGCCCGGCTAATTTTTTTTTTTTTTTTGTATTTTTAGTAGAAACGGGGTTTCACCGTGTTAGCCAAGATGGTCTCGATCTCCTGACCTCGTGATCCGCCCATCTCGGCCTCCCAAAGTGCTGGGATTACAGGCGTGAGCCACCGCGCCCGGCCTGATTAATTAATTTTTGAGATGGGGTCTTGCTCAGTCACGCAGGCTGAAGTGCAGTGGTGCGATCTTGGCTCACTGCAACCTTGACCTCCTGGGCTCAAGAGATCTTCCTGCCTCAGGCTGTGGAGTAGCTGGGACTACAGACACACATGCCACCATGCCTGGCTACAGTTTTTTTTTTATGGTGACAAGATATATATATATATATATATTTAGAATTAGGCAGCTGGACTCAGTTTAGATGATCCCAATTTTGTTGGCAACATCCAACGCATCGTAATCAGGAGCCAATCGGACACACGCCTTCTTGTCTCCATCAGGCGGAATCAGGATGGTGACCTTGGCCACATCACCGTCATAGAGCTTCTTCACAGCCTGTTTGATCTGGCGCTTCTGGCTTTAACATCCACAGTGAACACAAGCGTGTTGTTTTCTTCTGTCATCTTCACGGCCGACTCAGTGGTCAGCGGAAACTTGATGATAGCACAGTGGTCAAGCTTCTTTCTCCTGGGGGCGCTCTTCCGAGGATATTGGGGCTGCCTCTGGAGTCGCAGTGTCTTGGGCCACTGGAAGGTGAGTGACCTGCGGGTCTCCTTTTTTATGTGGCTGTGGACACCTTTCAACACTGCCCTCGTGGCCTTTAAAGACTTCGCCTTGGCTTCGGCTTTAGGAGAGGCAGGAGGTTCCTTCTTTGCTTTCGGCGCCATCTTGTGAAAAGGCCAATTTTTTTTTTTTTGGTATTTTTTTTTTTTTTTTGTAGACACTGGGTTTCATCATGTTGCCCAGGCTGGGAAAATGACCTTTTTTTATGAAAGAATAATAATGCATGATAGTTGAGCCTAAAAAAAAAAAACCCAGAACTCTGGGGAAACGATTTCTGTCTGTGAAACTCTGATGTCTGGGTACCTCTGGTGTGGTTCATGCTGACAGGTTAGGGCACTGGGTCAGAAAGACAGGGTTACGGTCTGCACCCCTCCTGCCTGACCACAGAGTGAGAGAGACCCATCTGCTGCCCTTAGGAAACTCGGGGCGGAGTGGGAAGACAGGGTCTCCCACGTCTACCAGGTGGCCATGAGCAGACATAGGGAAACTGCTTTCAACCTGCAGAGCCTGGGAGAGTGTCCACAGAGACAGAGGGGTCCTCACACAGTCTTGCACACAGGAAGCATTTGGACGAGGTGCACAGGGTGGTTATTTGGAGAAAATTGGATTACAGCTTTTTTTTGCTTTTATTTAACTTTTGTTATTTTTATCCAAGACAACTATAATCATGCTTATTGCGGCTGGGCGAAGAGCACACCGACTGTGGAAAGCTGCTCCCACACCCAGCAACCCTCCCCTCTGGCCAGGCTGCAGGCAGCTGGAGTCCACCCTCACCCAGGCTCACTAGAGGGGGACCTGGGGAGGGGGCTTGAGGGTCTTCCTGTTTGTTTGGAAATATGATGTGTCCATGTTATCCAGCAACTGGATTTTTCCACTTTACTAATATTCCTTCTGAAGACACATTTATAGACCTATCTAAAAGTTGCATAAAAATTCAGAGTAGGCCGGGCGTGGTGGCTCACGCCTGTAATCCCAGCACTTTGGGAGGCTGAGATGGGCAGATCATGAGGTCAGGAGATCGAGACCATCCTGGCTAACATGGTGAAACCCCGTCTCTACTAAAAATACAAAAAATTAGCCGGGTGTGTTGGTGGGCGCCTGTAGTCCCAGCTACTCGGGAGGCTGAGGCAGGAGAATAGCGTGAACCTGGGAGGCGGCCCTTGCAGTGAGCCGAGATCACACCACTGCACTCCAGCCTGGGCGACAGAGCGAGATTCCATCTCAAAAAAAAAAAAAAAAAAAAAAATCAGAGTAGGCCAGGCGCTGTGGCTCATGCCTGTAATCCTAGCATTTTGGGAGGCCAAGGTGGGTGGATCATGAGGTCAGGAGATCGAGGCCATACTGGCTAACATGGTGAAATCCTATCTCTACTAAAAACAAAAAAAATTAGCCGGGAATGATAGCGGGCCCCTGTAGTCCCAGCAACTCAGGAGGCTGAGGCAGGAGAATGGTGTGAACCCGGGAGGTGGAGCTTGCAGTGAGCTGAGATTGCACCACTGCACTCCAGTCTGGGCAACAGAGTGAGGCTCCATCTCAAAAAAAAAAAAAAAAAAAAAAAAAGTCAGAGTATATTATAGCATGATTTATTTACCCATGGCCCTCATGGAGCTCCCAGGTTTTTGCATATACAAGCGGTTCTGCTGCAAACATCCTTGTGTGTCTGTCCCTAGGCCCTAGTGTTCTCCATTACATTTTTTTTTTTTTTTGAGATGGAGTCTCGCTCTGTCGCCCAGACTGGAGTGCAGTGGCGCAATCTCGGCTCACTGCAAGCCCCGCCTCCCGGATTCACGCCATTCTCCTGCCTCAGACTCCGGAGTAGCTGGGACTACAGGTCCCCGCCACCACGCCCGGCTAATTTTTTATATTTTTAGTAGAGATGGGGTTTCACCGTGTTAGCCAGGATGGTCTGGATCTCCTGACCTCGTGATCCGCCGGCCTCGGCCTCCCAAAGTGCTGGAATTACAGGCATGAGCCACTGCGCCCGGCCCTCTCCATTACATTTTAATGTTGTCACAGTAATTTTCAAAAGGTTGAGGGGGCTCACATTCCTGCCAGCAAAGTGTGAGCGTCTGCTGTGGCGAGGGCTGCGTGGCTGCTTTTTGACAAAGCGGCTTGTTTTGTTTCCCTGACCACTAGCCTGACTGAGCTGTGTTTCCTGTTACAGAAGAGTCTCTCCATTGCCAACGCTCTGTGACTTAGCAGACGTCTCTGGACTTCCGTCTGGGGATTCTTACCCACCTTCAAGTTCACCAGCACCAGTTCATCAGCTGGAGCACTGGAAGTGGGGGCTCTGCCGCTTCTCTCCCTCTGTGGTGGGGAACTTGGGGCACAGGAACCTCAGATTAAGGTGACTCACTCAGGGGAGGGCAGTGGGAGGAGGGGGGCTCGGGCCCAGCCTGGGGCAGGGACTGGGTCTGGGGCAGTCCTGGGTGCTGGTGCTGACCCTGGTTGCTGGGTGCAGCCCGGCACAGCACACTCAAATCACGGCTCAGCAAAATCCACAATCTGACCTCCGTGCCTTTAAATGGAGAACCTCCTGGGAGCCCCCTTTCCCCTCAGTCGAGCTGGGATTCCCGGGAAACAAAGGGTCTCTTTAAGGCTCAGCCGGGGCTTCCTTCCTCCCCGGCCAACACCCTCCACCTCCGCTGCTCTGGCCTTCAGGGGTCTGGGCTCGTGGAGTCAGCTTCCCCTCCCCCGCTCCGTAAACCCTCACCACCCGCTGCGGCGTTCAAAAGGTACAAACAGGTATAGTCCCTGCGGCCACCCCCATCCCCCACTCCCCGCCTCTCCTCCTGCAAGGTCAACCAGTGCAGCCAGTGCTGGATCATTCCAGACATTCGATGCCTTTGACACACACAAATGAAACATGTTTTTCTCCCTTTTCTACACAAATGGTAGAGCTCTGAACACACTGCTCTGCCTGTTCCTTTCTTGCAGCTACTGCTGCATCTGAGAGACCTTTTCTAAGCAGCACAGCGCTTCCTGTCTTTCCTGTTTCGGCCACGCTCTGTCTCGTCTAGACCCCGTATGAATGATTTGAATGTCCCACCGGCCAGTGACACGCATGTAGGTGGTGCCACATTGAGTCACTGGACGCATGCAGTGTGCCACTTCCGTGAATGTATCTGGAGGGAAAACTCAGAGGTGGAATTCCCGAGGGAAGGTCATTGCTGCTGTTACTTCAGTGGATAAGTCTGGGGGTTCCCACGAGGCTCCCACCTCCTATGTCTGTGGGCCACAGTCTCACCTGTTAATACAGTTTTTATTTGCCAATATGTTAGGTGAAAGGAAAAAAAGTCACTTTAATGGGATTTTCCTTTAATTTTTTTTTTTTTTAACCCTCACATACCGGGAAGGACACTTTAGTGTTTTGTTTTTGTTTTTGTTTTTTGAGACGTTGTCTCGCTCTGTTGCCCAGGCTGGAGTGCAGTGGCGCGATCTTGGCTCACTGCAACCTCCGCTTCCCGGGTTCAGGCGATTCTCCGGCCTCAGCCTCCGGAGTAGCTGGAGTAGTTTTTTTTTTTTTTTTTTTGAGACGGAGTCTTGCTCTGTCACCCAGGCTGGAGTAGTTTTTAATTTGCATTTCTGCGCTTAGGGAGGAGGATCAGCGTATCCCTGGCAGCTGTCCTTCAGTATTTTCTACGGGAGCGTTTCTGTGATTGATTTAGAGCTGTTTATTACTGCACTGTTAGTAGTCTTATTAAGGTGAGCTCTGTGATGTGAGCTGCAAGCTGTGTCCTCCACCTCCCAGTTGGGGGCTCGTCTTTTTGACTTCGCTTATGCAGTTTGGCTTTGCAGACGCCCCCACCCCTCTCCCACCCACGACGCGGTGGAACTTCTGGATTCTGTGCCACGCTTGGAAAAGCCGCCTTGGCCCTAAGACAGAAAAAGCTTCCCCGAGTTTTCTAGGCTTTATCGCTTCCTTGTTTCGGCTTAAATCTTACATGGTGGGAATCCATCCCGGTGCAAAGCGCCAGGAGTTGATGCCACGCACCCGTCTGAACCGCCACCCTGGTCGGGTACTACAGTCCCTAAACACAAGCAGCCTTCTCGTCTGTGCACAAAAGCGTGGATCTGACACGCACCTGCAGCGGCTCTGCGGCGTGAAGGCCGGCCCGGGGGTCCCCGTGCTGAGGCGCCTGGCTCAGGCCCACACGCGCCGGGCAGGGCAGGGCAGGGCAGGAGCGGGTTCCTCTCGGTCCCAGGCGGAGGTCGGCGCCTCTGCGCCCCGCGGGCTCCCCGAGCTCGCCACGGAGGTCCCGGCCGAGCGGAGGTGGGACTCAGCGAACCGGCGGGGAAGCCCCGCGGAGCCCACGCCTCGGGGAGAATTTCCTGCGTGTTCCGAGCGCTCCCGGCGCGACCTCTCCGTCCTGGGACCCCGCGATCCCTCCGTCCCGCGCCCTCCCTCCAGCGTCCCCCAGATCCCGCGCGCCCCGCTCTGTCCCTCGCGCGCCCCACGTGACCCCTCCCCCCGCCAGCGCCCGGCGTCCGCGCCCCCCGGTCCCGCCCCCCGACCCCGCCCGCGCCTCCCAGCTCGGCCTGCGGGGCGGGGCCTGCGGGCGGAAGTGCCCGGGGCGACGGCGGCGGGGACCGGCCGGGCCATGGGCGCCGGGGGCAAAGGCAGCGGAGGCGGCAGAGGCTGCCCGGACGGCTGCGGGGGCTGGCGGCGCGGGACGCGGGCCGGGTAGCGCTGGGCCGAGCGCGGAGCCATGGGCCGGGCTGGCACCGGGACCGGGGGCGAGGCGGTGGCCGCGGTGGTGGCGGGGCCGCTGCTGCTGCTGCTGCTGCTCCTGCTCGCCCGGCCCCCGCCTGCCTCCGCCGGCGACAGCGGGAAGACCGGTGAGCGGGCGGCGCGGGCGCCATCGGGGGCGTGGGGCCGGGGCTGCGGGCGGGGCGGGATTGTGACACCCCTGGCGCACCTGTGCGCTCATCTGGCGCCGGCGCGGGGCTGGGGTCCCCGCCGCAGATTGGGGGCGCAGAGTGGCCCTTTGCGGCGCTTCGTGTCCGAGGGGTCGAGGCGGACGGGACCCCGCGCTTCCTCCTCGGTCCCCCGAACAGGGTTGGGCCGCATCAGCCCCTGGAGCGCCCTCTCCCCTCCCTCCTCCTCCCAGAGCGCTCAGGTCCGGCGCGCCTGGCGCACTCGGCGCAGGGAAGTGGAGGGGCCCAAGGGACTCCGCCCGGGACTCCAGCTGGGAGGCGTGGCTGGGCCGTGAGCTCACCGGCCGCGTCCGGCCTGAGAGAGGGGCAGAGCCGGGAGAAAGTTGTTAGACCCTGGAGCGGGTTCCCCTGGGCGTCATGGCACCAGCCCTTCCACAGTGACCACCAGCCCTGGTAGAGCCACTTCCTACCGCCGGCCTGGCTTCTGGGAGGAGGGATTCCCAGCTGGCGGAAGAGGGGCTGAAGAAAGGGCGCCCCTCTCCCCTCTTGTTCGGAAACTCGCCGGGCTCCCTTTGCATTTTTGTTCCCTGAGGGTCCCCGTCCCTGACTGAGGTCCAAGGAGGCGGCTGGACCAGGGAGAAGGCCCTTCCAGGGTCTGCACGGGGTAGGGACGTGGGTGTGGAGACCGTCAGGCCTTGGCCACCCGGAGATGGTGAGGACTTGCCCCGGCCTCTGTGGCCTGGGACTCTCGAGGGGCCGTGTCCTTGCCGGCCGGCTGGAAGGGCCCACACGTCCCCAGCCACTTGGGTGCCCAGGGCCCGGCAGCTGATCGGGTGCTGTTCCCCGACTTCCCAGCCCCTAGCCCCTCCCCTGCCCCTGAAATAATGCTCCTTTGAGCTCCTGTTTCTTTCGGGGGCTGTGCCTCCTGCTTTCTGAGCTTGGCACAGCTAGAGATGAAAGGCAATTTTCCCCGAGGACCGTGCCCGGGATTAAATTGCTCCGTGGCCGGTCGAGAAGCTCACGCCTGCAATCTCAGCCTGGGAGGCTGAGGCGGACGGATCACCTGAGGTCAGGAGTTCGAGACCAGCCTAACCAACATGGAGAAACCCCCGTCTCTACTAAAAATACAAAATTAGCCGGGCGCGGTGGCGGGGGCCTGTAATCCCAGCTACTTGGGAGGCTGAGGCAGGAGAATCGCTTGAACCCGGGAGGCAGAGGTTGTGGTGAGCCGAAGTCGCTCCACTGCACTTCAGCCTGGACGACAGAGCGAGACTCCATCTCAAAAAAAAAAAAAAAAAGAAAAGAAAAAAGAAAAAAAATAATAACCTGGGTGTGGTAATGTGAGGCTGCGGTTCCAGTTACATAGGAGGCTGAGGCTGCAGTGAGCCGTGTTCATGGCACTGCACTCTAGCCTGTGTGACAGAGTGAGACCCTCAAAAATACCAAAACGTTACGCTGTTGGAAACTGGCAAAGGAAATTCTCCTGTCCCAGAACTCAGGCCTGGTGAGGGGTCCCTGGGAGATGGAACACCTGGGTGTGGGCAGTGGATAGGCCTGGTGTGCTGGCTCAGCCCCTCACTCCTCCCAGCCTGCCGAGGAGCAAGTGCTCTGTGGCGTTGTGGGTGGTCAGGGTCTCCCATTGGTGCCTGTCTTGGTTTGGAGGACGTGGGTCTGGGGTCTTCACTCAGGTTCCCAGGACAGGGCCAGGGACTTGCATTCCCGCCTTCCTCACCCAGCCCTGTGTCCGTGGAGGGGCTGTGAGGCAGGCAGGCAGGTGTGTAGCTGGCCCTCCTCACCCTGTGGTCACCTTGGGCTCAGAGCACCCCTAACAGCCTGGTATGTGTGGGCGACTTGGGCAGGGAGCTTGGAATGCAGAGCCCTGGGAGAGGCCCAGAGGGGCTGTGAGCCCTGGGAGCTGGGGACTGGGTGTTAGGACAACCTTGAACAGATCTCTTATCTCTGTGTACCTGCTGAAACTTCACAGCCACCAGCTGGGTTCTAGGCGCCCTCAGGCTGGCGCTCCAGGGCCAGAGGGGCTGAGGGCTTTGCTCCAGCAGCCCAGGGTCTGTGTGCTGCAGGTGGCCTCCCCTGCCTGCCCCTGCAGAGGCCGGCTCTCTCTGGGACACCGTGGTCCTGGGGGGCTGTCCTGCTTCAGCTCCCAGCACTTGAGCTTTCTCTGCCCACGTTATCAGGCCACAGCCTGGTGGGTGGGACCTGGTGGCCAGCAGACACCTGCAAAGCCTGGAATGCTTCGTGGGTGGAGCCTGCCCCTGCCCCTGCCCAGCCCCCAGGCCAGGCTCCCCTGGAGCTTGGCCTAAATTTGCCGACAGGCTGCTGTTGGCAGGTGTATCGTTTCTTCGTTTCTTGGGGTGCCTCTATGGGAGGGTCACAAGGCTGGCAGGAGAGCCCACTGCTCACCTGTCTCCCTCCTCAGGAGGGGCCTGGGCCTGAGCCAGCCACTCTCCAGTGGGACCTAGGCAGGGTTCCTGAGTGTGCAGGGACGGGGAGCCCCAGCAGAGGGGAGGATGCCGCCCCCTGCTGTGTCCACTGTGCATTTCCTCCTGAAGCCTTTGTCATTAATTAACCTCGGAGGGAGGGGCCCCCAAAGGGACTTGCCCTCCACCCTGACCTACCCAGGAGAAGACTGGGACCCAGGGAGGGAAGGATGCCCAAGGTCACAAGGGCACGAGGCCGGAGCTTGCACGGGGGCTGCTGGTGAGAGCCTGAGTCCTCGCCTGGGGCCATGAGCAGGATGTCTCCCACGGGCCCTTCTCCATCCCCGCACCAGGCGTGGGTGCGTTCCCTGAGGACAGTTAGGAGCCTTGCCCGCTTGGAACGCAGAGGGCAGCTGTCCCCTTGTTCTCATGGCTGACCAGGCTTCTGGCCTGGGTCCCTCCCACATGCAGGATCTCCCTCTAGGTGAGGGGAATTTGGGCTCTGCTCTGGCTGTGTCCAAAGACATCATAGCCCAAGCGGGCAGCCAACCCATCCAGGGATGGAGATGTGGGAGGCTGAGAGGAGGTGGGAGGACCGTGCCTTGGTATCCAGGGCATCTGTGATGAGGGGCAGGGGCTCCTTCCTGACACCTCCTGGGTCCTTCAGCTTCAACCTGGGTTAGCCATGGGGAGTGGGGCCTTCTAAGGTTGGAGGGAGTCCGGGTGGCGATGGCAGTGCGGGTGGCGATGGCAGTGCGGGTGGCGATGGCTGCTGAGGTACCCTGCGGCTTGTTTGGAAGCTGCTGCAGTGAGGCAGCAGCTGTGAAAAGACCCAGATGCCAGGAGGGTGGGATGTAGGCCATCTGGGGAGGGACAGCAGAGGACTGGTTGAGGGGCCAGAGGGTGGCCGTGACCTTTGCCAAGGTCAGAGCTGGTGTGCCAAGATCTCCAGATGGGTCCCCGGGGGCTTCCAGCCTTTTTCCTCTGGGGGACTGGTCCTCCCCGTCTGCGGCCCTGGAGGAGGGCTCCCGGCCTGGCTGACGCCTCCTTCTCCTCACAGAGGTGGGGCTGGTGTCCGAACACTTCTCGCAGGCCCCGCAGAGGCTGTCCTTCTACAGCTGGTACGGCAGTGCCAGGCTCTTCCGCTTCCGCGTGCCCCCAGACACCGTGCTTCTGCGCTGGCTACTGCAGGTCTCCCGGGAGAGCGGCGCCGCCTGCACCGACGCAGAGATCACCGTGTAGGTGGCTGCCCGCCCGCCTGCCCACGCTCCCGCGCCTGGCCAAGCCCTGTGCCTGAGCCCGGTGCTGCTCTCCCGTCTCCAGGCACTTCCGTTCCGGCGCCCCTCCGGTCATCAACCCACTGGGCACCAGCTTCCCGGACGACACCACGGTGCAGCCCTCCTTCCAGGTCAGGGTGCCGCTGAGCGCCACACCGCTAAGCAATGCCTCCGTCAACGTTTCCCACCCGGCCCCCGGGGACTGGTTCTTGGCCGCCCACCTGCCCCCCTCATCCCAGAAGATGGAGTTGAAGGTGAGGGGGGCTGCCCTCCGGGATGGAGGCAGAGAACCTCACGGCGACGGCCTGTCCCTGCCGTTCACCTCTTTGGGGTGGTCCTTGCTCTAGGCGCCACACTGCACTCGGGGGCCAGCCCTGCTCCCTGCATGTCTGGGGTTTCTGCTGGGACCCTGCCCTCACACCTGCATTCTCTGACACCGCCCCTGCCCACACCTGTTCTCTCCCTAGGGCTTGGCCCCCACCTGTGCCTACGTCTTCCAGCCTGAACTGCTGGTCACACGGGTGGTCGAGATTTCCATCATGGAGCCGGATGTGCCCCTTCCACAGACCCTCCTCTCCCATCCCAGCTACCTCAAGTGAGTGGGGGGCCTGGGGGGCAGCCCAGCTCTGCCCTCCGCCCCCCGCTCAGATTTGTTGGAGTGGGTGCGAGAACCTGGCCCTGAGCCCTGGGGTTGGGCTGGAAAGTGGTCCAGATGCCTGGCCCCCTTTGGCCCCCACCAGAGTGGGCTGAGGAACGGCAGAGCCTGAGCCAGCTGTGTCCCCTCGCGCAGGGTCTTTGTCCCTGATTACACGCGGGAGCTTCTGCTGGAGCTGCGGGACTGCGTGTCCAACAGGAGCCTGGGCTGCCCCGTGCGTCTCACCGTGGGCCCGGTCACCCTGCCCAGCAACTTCCAGAAGGTGCTCACCTGCACCGGTGCCCCCTGGCCCTGCCGCCTGCTGCTGCCCTCACCGCCCTGGGACCGGTGGCTGCAAGTGACAGCTGAGAGCCTGGTGGGGCCCCTCGGGACAGTGGCTTTCAGTGCTGTAGCTGCCCTCACAGGTGGGCCGCACAAGGGCTGGAGGGATGGCCCTGCCCCTCCCCAGATCCCCAGACTTGCCTCCAACCAAACCCCTTGTCATCTCGGCAGCTTGCAGGCCACGGAGTGTGACCGTCCAGCCCCTTCTGCAGAGGAGCCAAAACCAGAGCTTCAACGCCTCCTCTGGTCTGCTGTCCCCGAGCCCCGACCACCAGGACCTGGGCAGGAATGGCAGGGTGGACCGCAGCCCCTTCTGCCTCACAAGCTACCCAGTCATGCGGGAGGACATGGACGTAGTGTCCGTTCACTTCCAGCCCCTGGACAGGGTCTCGGTGAGGGTGTGTGCGGACACACCCTCCGTGATGCGGCTGCACCTGAACACCGGCATGGACAGCGGGGGTTCCTTCACCATCTCCCTGCGGGCCAACAAGGTACCTGCTGTGTGCAAGCGGCCTGTGGCCTGGGCTCGGGCAGGGCGCCGGGCAACCCCTGCAGGGCCTCATTTACCTTGGCGCCGGGACAGGCAGCGCAGTGACACCAGCAGGCACGGGCCAAGGCAGGGGCCCATGTTGGGGGGCCTCCCCTGCTAGGCAGCCTTGCTCCTGTCAGCAGGCCCCAGGGCTGTGGGGTAGCTCGGGTCGGAGGTGGGGTGGAGGCAGGATGTCCCAGGGCCTGGGTAGGAAGGGTCCCGGTGCGCCCTGGGCCTGCAGGGGCATCAGAGAAAGGCACCAGCACCGGCTGGGCACGGTGGCTCACGCCTGTAATCCCAGCACTTTGGGAGGCCGAGGAGGGCAGATCACGAGGTCAGGAGATTGAGACCATCCTGGCTAACACGGTGAAACCTCATCTCTACTGAAAATATAAAAATTAGCCGGGTGTGGTGGCAGGTGCCTGTAGTCCCAGCTACTCAGGAGGCTGAGGCAGGAGAATGGCGTGTACCCAGGGGCAGAGCTTGCAGTGAGCCGAGATCGCGCCACTGCACTCCAGCCTGGGCGATAGAGCGAGACTCCGTCTCAAAAAAAAAAAAAAAAGGCACCAGCACCAGGCTGAGCTGGCACGTGGGGCAGATGACGCCACTGTGGCCGGGGGCTGCGGGGGCTGAGCCAGCACTGCCTCCCTTTCCAGACAGAGATGCGGAACGAGACCGTCATAGTGGCCTGTGTGAATGCTGCCTCGCCCTTCCTTGGCTTCAACATTTCACTCAACTGCACCACAGGTATGATGGGCAGGCGTCACCGTCAGCGTGGCCCCGCCAGCCCCCCGCCCCGGCCTCCTCTGATGGGGCCCTCTGGCTCCCCTGCAGCCTTCTTCCAGGGCTACCCCTTGTCTCTGAGCGCTTCGTCTCACAGGGCCAACCTCATCATCCCCTACCCAGAGACAGACAACTGGTACCTCTCCCTGCAGCTCATGTGCCCTGAGAATGCTGAGTAAGTAAACCTAGGGCAGAGACGGGGGTCAGGCACCCTGTCATTTCACTCAGGACCACAGGCCGGGCTGCCTGAGGTTGGCATTCGGAGTGACCCAGCTAGAGGGGTGCTTCCTCCAGGGCTGCTGAAAGCTGGGGGCCCCAATGCTGGGTTCTCATGTCTGTCAGCCTGTTGGGAGCGCTGGTGGCAGCTGGGCTGTCAGATTTCACTGCACCAGCTTTCCTGTGGCCACTTCCTCAAAGGGACTGTGAGCAGGCTGTGGTCCATGTGGAGACCACCTTGTACCTGGTGCCCTGTTTGAACGATTGTGGACCCTACGGCCAGTGCCTCCTGCTCCGCAGACACAGCTACCTGTATGCCAGCTGCAGCTGCAAGGCAGGTGAGTGCCAGGGCCCCGCCCGCCCCGAGATGCTGCTGCTGTTGGCTTCCAGTGCTGTGCTGTGCTGTGCCTTTCCCCTGGGGGAGCGCCACAAGGGGCTGGAGAGAGACTCGTGCAGGGCATTGCAGGGGTAAAGCCTCCTCCCCACTCCCCTGTTCCCACCAACAATCCGTCTGCCTGGCACGGCACCAGGTATCCCCGGGGGGTGGTACTGCCTCCTGACCTTGGACCCCACCCGCCGTGCCTACCCAGCTGGCTCCTGGATGAGGAAGGGGCTTCTCTGCAGGGTCCTGGGTGAGGGTTGGGCCCTGAGGTTCAGCAGTGCCCCCAGCCTCCGCCCTGGGGTCTTGTGCCCGCAGGCTGGCGTGGTTGGAGCTGCACGGACAACAGCACAGCCCAGACGGTGGCCCAGCAGAGGGCAGCTGCACTGCTGCTCACACTCAGCAACCTCATGTTCCTCGCCCCCATCGCCATCTCAGTGCAGCGGTTCTTCCTGGTGGAGGCCTCTGTCTACGCCTATACCATGTTCTTCTCCACGGTAGGCTGGCCCCTCCTGCAGGGACATGGGGTGGGAGGGCAGGACCGCGCTCATGGAGCCTCCCCACAGTTCTACCACGCCTGCGACCAGCCCGGGGAGGCGGTGCTGTGCATCCTCAGCTACGACACGCTGCAGTACTGCGACTTCCTGGGCTCTGGGGCGGCCATCTGGGTCACCATCCTGTGCATGGCACGGCTCAAGACAGTCCTGAAATACGTGAGTGGCCCTCACCGCGGGGTGTGGGCTCCGGGGGAGCAGGGCCCCCAAGTGCAGCCTGTGAAAGGCAGTACCGTGGGAGAGGCCGGACCTGGCGCTGGGCACAGCTCCAGGAAACCTCACGTCTCAGCCGAGCGTGGTGGCTCACACCTGTAATCCCAACACTTGCGGGAGGATCCCATGAAGCCAGGGGTTCAAGAGCAGCCTGGGCTTTACAAAAAATCGAAAAGTTAGCCGAGCGTAGTGGTGCGTGCCTGTGGTCCCAGCCACTCGGGAGACTAAGGTGGGAGGATCGCTTGATCCCAGGCGTCGGAGACGTTGGAGTGAGCAGAGGTCACAGCACTCCCCTCCAGCCTGGGCGACAAAAGAAAAGAAAAGAAACCTCATGTCTTCTGTGATGCCACACGGAGATGCGGGTCTGAGACCCCACGGGCAGTTGTGAGTGGAGCAGTGCCGGCTGTTTGGAGGATGCCAGGAAGGAAGGTGGTAGGCAGGGGAGGCCAGGCCCCCTGCCCTCGGGAAGCCCCCACCCATGCTCCCTGGGTCCTTGGTGCCAAGGATGCTTTGGAGACTCTCTGTGGGAGCTGGCCATGGCATGGAGAGACTCGTGCCCTGGGCTTGTGAGCCGCATGCTCTGCCCTCCCGTCTGCTCTGGGAAGTGCAGGCTGGGTGCTGCCCCAAGGGGGTGCCCATGGGAGCCCCACAGCCAGGACAGGGGGGAGGCTGGGAAGCACCAGGGTCCTGCAGGTCTGAGTGCAGGGCCTGAACCTGCAGATAGGTGGAGAACTGTAGGTTGTGGGCAGAGGTGTGTGATGGAGACTGGGGGGTGGGAGCCCCTCCCCATGGAACAGTGGGCAGGAGACTGAAGCCACCCTGATGGGGGACTCCTGGAAACCCAGGGGTACAGGGGGCTAGTGAGTGTGTGGGTGCAGAGCTGCCATATGTGTGTGTCCAGTTTGTGTGAGCACCGTCTCGTCCTCCAGAGGTGCCTGCCTGGCCACATTCACCTGTGGATGCAATACAGAAGCTGAAGGAGGGGCGTGTCCCTGCCGGCTGGCAGAGCTGGTCTGAGGGTGGCAGCAGCTCCGAGGGGGCAGGCAGAGGTGCTGTGGGGCTGTGGGGTACGCTTGCTCCTGCTGGGCCTCGAGCCCTCAGAGGTGTCCCTGCAGTCGTCCCTGTGTCTTGCGCAGGTGCTGTTTCTTCTGGGTACACTGGTCATCGCCATGTCCTTGCAGCTGGACCGCAGGGGCATCTGGAACATGCTGGGGCCCTGCCTCTTTGCCTTCGTGATCATGGCCTCCATGTGGGTAAGGAGCCCGGCTGGCTGGCACTGCTGCCCAGATGCTCGGAGAAGAGAGCCTGGCCCCTTGCTCTGGCCACATTCCTGGTCCTGCTCCAACCAGTGAATGCCTGTATCTGCTGGGGGTTGCTATGGCACCCACAGAGGCGCAGCACGGCTGTGTCCCTGAGGCCTGGGCCTGAGGACCAGTGGCCTTGTGCCCTTGAGCCCCCTCGAAGCAGCCCACCCTTGTCGTTCTGCTGCCCAGACCTGGGCAGGCCCCCAGTAACCACTGTATCCAGGCCTTGGGAGCTGCAGCCGCAGCCCCACCTGCACTGATACCCGTGTGGCTGTTTCCTCCAGGCTTACCGCTGCGGGCACCGGCGCCAGTGTTACCCCACCTCGTGGCAGCGCTGGGCCTTCTACCTCCTGCCCGGCGTCTCCATGGCCTCTGTGGGCATTGCCATCTACACCTCCATGATGACCAGCGACAACTACTACTACACCCACAGCATCTGGCACGTCCTGCTGGCCGGGAGCGCAGCCTTGCTGCTGCCACCACCTGACCCGCAGGCCGAGCCCTGGGCCTGCTCGCAGAAATTCCCCTGCCACTATCAGATCTGCAAGAACGATCGGGAGGAACTGTACACAGTGACGTAACACCGGCCTGGGGACAGCTGCTGCTCTGATGACCTCTTCAGCCAGGAGCTGTATCGAGGGGGAGGCACCCGGTCCAGCCCTGGACAGATTGATTTCCAGCTGAATAAAATTGGCCTAGGCACCGTCTTACTTCCTCCTACTGAGGAGAGGGCCACCCCTCCCTCACACGCACCTCTCCCTGCCAGCTGCCTGCTTGCTGCTGAGGTCCCTCTGCAGATCCCAGCTGCTGTCTGCAGTGGCCCCTGGGGCCTGGGCTTGGTTACCTGGAGACCACAGGTGCCTGTGCGAGGGTGGGGCTGTGTGCTCTGCTGGCCTGTGGGTGGCTAGAGATGGGGAGAAGGACTCCCTATGGTCCTGTTCCCTGGCGAGGCTGTGGTGAGACCCATGGCGCCCAGGAGCCCTGAGCCCACCACTGGGGCTGGGAGCTGTGGACTCTGAGACCCCTGCTCCTGGCCCCTGTGTGGCCCTGACGCCAGCATGGAGGATCCCCCTCTGCTGCTGTGGTCATCATAGGGACATAGGGACGGCAGACTAAGGTCTCCCCCAGAGCTGATGGGCATTGGGGATGCAGGCTCCCGCCCCGCCCTTCCCTTTTTCCTGGCTCTGGAGCCTTGGGTCTCTGAGAAGAGTCTCCTTGGACTGGGGTGCTCTGCTGCTCTGGGGGTTTGGCCCACGAGGAACCCCTACCCAGCCCGGTCCACCCACCCCAGCGTTCCTGGGCCCCCCTCTAGGAGCTTCCTCTTGGTCCCAGGAGCTGCGGTGGTGTCTGCTCCCTGCACTGGGCTGTCTGTGTGCCCTGTGGGTGTTCGGGAGACTGGACTGTCTCTGCCCCTCATGCAAGCCTTGGGGGGGCCGCACCTGGCCCCTCCCTGAGGTCTGTGAGTGTCTGGGATCCGCCCTGGAGAAGTGGGCGGCTGAGACCCGGGTGGGGCCTTCCTACCCTTGGCTCTGGGGGCTTCCCTTCTGGGTCTTGTCCGGCGTATGACCTTCCTGAAGGTCTTACCTCCCCCAGCCACCCTGCACTTGACCACCAAAGCAATCTCTAAGCTCACGACGGAGAAACGTGTCTGTGGAGTTTTTTGGAGTAAAAGAAAATTCTAAGACATCAAGACATATTTTTATGTAGATCTGATTTATCTGTGATTGCTGAATTTAATATTCTACAGTGATTTTTCAAACTAAACGAGTTTTTACATTTTTTCTGCGCTCCTTCTCGGGTAGGGTAAATGGGACCCGGGAGAACAAACGCTGCCCTTCGCGGAAACGCCGGGGCCGCACATTGCCAACGGTGCCTTGAGCTGCTGCTGCTGTGTGCGGGGTGTTTTTTACGATCCCTAAAGACGGAAGCGGGGGCGGGACGAGGGGGTAGACGGATGGTTTTTGCAGCCAGTCAGGGGTGGGAGGAGGTCCAGGCGCGGCAGATCGGCTTCCGGTTCCGGTGGGCTTCGGGTTCAGAGCTCTGAAAGGTGGGTGCGCGCAGGTGGGGTGTGGGGAGGCTCCGGGGCAGAAGGGGAGGGGCAGGTGGGTGCGGGACAGGGGCCGGAGTGAGAACCGGGGGCCGAAGTAGGGCGTAGGAGGTGAGAGCCGGGGGCCAGGGTAGGGGGTAGGGGGTTAGGAGGTGAGGGTCCGGGGTAGGGAGTGAGAGCCGGGGTAGGGGGTAGGAGGTGAGGGTCCGGGGTAGGGAGTGAGAGCCGGGATAGGGGGTAGGAGGTGAGAGCGGAGGCAGGGGTAGGAGGTGAGGGTCCGGGGGCCCGGGTAGGGGGCGAGAGCCGGGGTCCGGGGTGGGGGGTAGGGGGGTAGGAGGTGAGGGGCCAGGGTAGGGAGTGAGAGCCGGAGTAGGGGGTAGGAGGTGAGAGGGGAGGCAGGGGTAGGGAGTGAGAGCCGGGGACCGGGGTAGGGGATGAGAGCCGGGGGCCGGGGTAGGGGTTAGGGGGGTAGGAGGTGAGGGTCCGGGGTAGGGGGTAGGAGGTGAGAGCGGAGACAGGGGTAGGAGGTGAGAGCTGGGGGCCGGAGTAGGAGGTGAGAGCCGGGGTTGGGGTAGGGGGTGAGAGCCGGGGGCCGGGGTAGGGGGTCAGAGCCAGGGGCCGGGCCAGGCTGCGGGTGACTGCGAGCCCCCACCTCCCGCCAGGCCCGCGATGCCTCTACACAAGTATCCCGTGTCGCTCTGGAAGCGGCTGCAGCTGCGGGAGGGCATCTGTGCCCGCCTGCCCGGCCACTACCTGCGCTCCCTGGTGGAGGAGCGGACGCCCACTCCCGTGCACTATAGGCCTCATGGGGCCAAGTTCAAGATCAACCCCAAGAACGGACAGCGGGAGCGTGTGGAGGACGTGCCCATCCCCATCTACTTTCCCCCCGAGTCCCAGCGGGGGTTGTGGGGCGGCGAGGGCTGGATCCTGGGCCAAATATACGCCAACAACGACAAGGTGGGTCGGCAGGTGGGCTTCAGGGGCTCCTCTCAGGGCTTGGCTGTACCGGACGCCCAGGGTACCTGGAGAGACGTGGGTGGGCCCTGGGGATTACAGCCTGGAGGAGACACAACTCTGGCAAAGGAGCACGCTGAGCGAAGAACCGCAGTTCTGGAAACAGGGCTGATAAAGTAGGGGTGAGGTGGGGTGATTCAGGCCGGGGGGGAGCAACCTGAGGCTGTGGGGAGTCGGGGTAAAGTTAGGATGGGGAGGAGGCCTGCGTGATGAGCAGAGCAGGTGGGGGAGGCGAGCAGAGCTTCGAGGCTGCTTGTGCTGGACTTCCTGGCGGGACTGCTGAAGCCTCTGGGGGGACTTGTGTCACCTCCAGCTTGGAATGTGACAACCTGTAAACTGTGGGGTCGCACATGTTTCTGAAACACATGCAGCAACCATGTGACAAGGGTGGGAACGCCCAGCTTGCTGGGGAGCAGCTGACTTCTGGGTACACAGCCAGGACCCGGGTCGGGCTGGGGCGGCACTGGGCTGGGGGCCGGCCCACCCAGCTCCAAGTCCCCAGTCTGACAGCTGTGGTTCTGTGATGGAGCCTTCCGGGGGAGTGAGGGCAGTTGCCCTGGGCCCCCCTTGGTCTGTAGGAGGAAGCAACAGTACTCATGGAGGCTCTGTTGCACCCTCAGCTCTCCAAGAGGCTGAAGAAGGTGTGGAAGCCACAGCTGTTTGAGCGAGAGCTCTACAGTGAGATCCTGGACAAGAAGTTCACAGTGACTGTGACCATGCGGACCCTGGACCTCATCGATGAGGCTTACGGCCTCGACTTTTACATCCTCAAGGCAAGCGGGGTGGGGCGAGGCAGCGCACAGCGGGGTCCGGGATGGGCCAGTCAGACTCAAGGGAGCCGCAGGTCAGCATCACACCGGGGCACGCTGGCATCTGCACAGGAGGGTCACTGGGAAAGCATGAGTGTGGCCATGCCCCTTTCTGGCCAGCGCCAGTGGGGTTTCCTGCCTGCAGGAGAGGCCGTCGCTCTGTGGGTGGCTGACTTGCCCACGGGGCCTAAGCAAGCACAGCCGCCCCTTTCCCTGCTCTTGGACTTCTTCTGTCCCGATCCCACCCCCCGTGCTGGGGTGCTGAGGCGGCCCCACCCGGGCCTTCTCTTTCCTGTCCTGGGACCACCAGCGGCTAGAGAGGAGCCGGGTGGGTTGGCTGGAAGGGTAGGCGGGGCCCTGCCACCAGCACCTGGCCCTATGTGAGCCTCCTGCCAGACCCCGAAGGAGGACCTGTGCTCCAAGTTTGGGATGGACCTGAAGCGAGGGATGCTGCTGCGGCTTGCCCGGCAGGACCCCCAGCTGCACCCTGAGGACCCTGAGCGGCGGGCAGCCATCTACGACAAGTACAAGGTGAGGGTGTCCGTCCCGCTCCCTACACCTGGGGCCTCCTGGCCCAGCCCTGGGCCTCACCGCCCTTTCCATCTCTGCCTGCCTAGGAATTTGCCATCCCAGAGGAGGAGGCAGAGTGGGTGGGCCTCACGCTGGAGGAGGCCATTGAGAAGCAGAGACTTCTGGAGGAGAAGGTGAGTGTGTGAGCACCAGCTGCTGCTGCCTGCCCAGGGCCTGGTGTTCAGGGTCTGGGAGTGTGCTGCCCTGGAGAGAGCCTGCACGAGGGGTTGCTGCACTGGGTGGGCTTGGGGAAGAGCTGCTGCTCTGCATTGCCCACCCAGAGGAGCACGGCCCGCTCCCTCCCCTCCAAGTCTGCACCCTGTCCTATCCTGGGACCCTCAGTAGGAGGAGTGGGTTCCTGCCCCGAGGGTTTGCTCGGCCACCAGCATCCCAGGGTCTGGAGCCTGAAGTAGCTGTCAGGACAGGGAGCCCCTGATGGCATGGCAGCTGGCTGCCCCCATTCCCTCTGTTTATCCACGACCACAGGGATGGGACAGGGGGATGTGTGTGCCTCTGGCGTCCCCAAGGGAGAGGGTTCATCTCACCGACAGGGCTCTGCCCTCCAGGGCCTCTCGTGCCCCGGTTCCTCTGGGCGGCAGCTGCTGATCCCATCCCTGCCGGAACTCCAGCTGCCCTGGGCTTCCCTGGCCTCACCATGAGCCCCTCTCCCCTTCAGGACCCTGTACCCCTGTTCAAGATCTATGTGGCGGAGCTGATCCAGCGGCTGCAGCAGCAGGCACTGTCAGAGCCAGCGGTGGTGCAGAAGAGAGCCAGTGGCCAGTGACCACACAGCTCCTCCATGCCTGACCAACAGGCCCAGCATTCCCTGCCAGGCCCTTTGCACTGAGGACACAGATCCCGGGGCGCTGTGAGGGCCACCAGTGGGCAGTGGGTGGATCCTGGTTTCGTGTGCTGCCCATGCACCTTCCAGCCCGGGGCCAGCTTGGCAGGGATCCCCAGGAGGCCTGGGGCTGCCCAGAGGCTCCTCCCAGGTGGGGCCCCCATGCTTACGGCCGTGTTCCTTGTGCCTGTGGGGCTGGGAGCGAGTAAAGTCTGGCCCAGGCTGTGTGTGTGTGTGCGTCTTTGCTTTGAGGACCAGCGTTCTCTCTGGGATCCTCATCTGTCACTCCTGCCTTTGCTGCCCCTGCGACCTCGGATGAGCCGTGGGCGTTGACTCTGGCTGCCCATCCCCAGCTGAGCTGTGGACAGCAAGGTTCGATTCTGTGTTTTGTAGTTTTTTTTTTTTTTTTTGAGACAGAGTCTTGCTCTGGCACCCAGGCTGGAGTGCAGTGGCACGATCTCGACTCACTACAACCTCTGCCTCCCAGGTTCAAGTGATTCTCCTGTCTCAGCCTCCTGAGTAGCTGGGATTACAGGCAGCTGCTATCATGTATGGCTAATTGTATTTTAGTAGAGAAGGGGTTTCACCATGTTGACCAGGCTGGGCTTGAACTCCTGACGTCAGGTGACCCACCTGCCTCGACCTGCCAAAGTGTTGGGATTAGAGGCACGAGCCACGTGCCCTGGCTGGATTCTGTGTCTTTCTTTCCTCTGGTAGAGGGTCTGGTGTAGCTGGGGGTGTCCAGGGGTGCAGCCAGATGACACCCATTCCCTCTCCATTGCATATTCCTGTCTTTCTCGAACATTCTTCAGAACAGGGCAAGGGAGGCTGTGGCCTGGCTCTGCAGGGACTGGAAGGAACCAGGAGGGGCAGGTCCTCAGAGGGTCCTGCTGGTGCAGCTGCCTGAGTCACGAGCCTCTCCCTGGTCAGCACTGTCGTGGTGAGTGGTACACGAGGTGGGGGCGACACGGACTTGGGGACCTGCAACCTTGGCGTCCCCTCCTGCTACCTCCCACCTGACCTGCAGGGTGGAGGTATGGCCAGCGGGAAGCCGGTTGTGTACCCTAAGGCTTTTCCCGCCCTGAGGTTTGGGGGTGCCTGACCCTCTCCCCCGACCCTTAGCCAGAAATCCTGATCCTCTGGACGCGTTCGGTTCTCCCAGGGGCACAGAGAGGGCTCCCCCAGCCGCACGTGCAGAATGACGAGGCGGGTTTATGTCCCCTGAGCCTAAGCCAGCCCCAGCTGGTGGCAGGATGGGGTGAACTGGAGGCAGCTGCCCAACGTGGGCCTGCTGGCTGATTGAGGGGCCTCTGACTCCCAAGGGGCTGTGGCAGAGTCCAGAGGGAGTGTGCAGCTGGCCCTGCTGGACTGCAGAGGAGCACGTGGCTCCCGGGGCCACAAGGGGTCACTGGGTCAGGACCTGCCTGGTTGAGAGCCCTGGGAGGGCCCCCGAGGTCTCTGTCCACACCGGGCACCTCTGCCCATGTGTCCTGCTGCTGCCCACACCAGTGCCTTCATGTGATGCCCCTGCTCTGTGAACGAGCTTGAAAAAAATTTTAGGCCGGGAGTGGTGGCTCACACCTGTAATCCCAGCACTTTGGGAGGCCGAGGCGGGCGGATCACAAGGTCAGGAGATAGAGACCATTCTGGCTAACACAGTGAAACCCCATCTCTACTAAAAATACAAAAAATTAGCTAGGCATGGTGACACATGCCTGTGGTCCCAGCTACTCAGGAGGCTGAGGGAGGAGAATCGCTTGAACCTGGAAGGCAGAGGTTGCAGTGAGCTGAGATTGCGCTACTGCACTTCTGCTTGGGTGACAGAGCAAGACTGTCTCAAAAAGAAAAAAAAAGGCCGGGCGCGGTGGCTCACGCCTGTAATCCCAGCACTTCGGGAGGCCGAGGCGGGCGGATCACGAGGTCAGGAGATCAAGACCATCCTGGCTAACATGGTGAAACTCTGTCTGTAGTAAAAATACAAAAAAATTAGCCAGGCGTGGTGGCGGGCGCCGGTAGTCCCAGCTACTCAGGAGGCTGAGGCAGGAGAATGGCATGAACCTGGGAGGGGGAGGCTGCAGTGAGCGGAGATCGCACCACTGCATTCCAGCCTGGGCGACACAGCGAGACTCCGTCTCAAAAAAATAAAAATTGTGGCTGGGAACTGTGGCTTACACCTGTAATCCCAACACTTTGGGAGGCTGAGGCAGACAGATCACCTGAGGTTAGCAGTTCAAGACTAGTCTGGACAACATAGTGAAACCCTGTCTCTACTAAATACAAAAAATTAGCTGGGTGTGGTGGCGCCCACCTGTAATCCCAGCTACTTGGGAGGCTGAGGCAGGAGAATTGCTTGAACCCAGGAGGTGGAGGTTGCAGTGAGCTGAGATTGCACCATTGCACTTTGCACCATTGCACTCCACCTGGGCAACAAGAGCAAAACTCTGTCTCAAAAAAAAAAAAATGTTATGAAAGACAGACAGTGCTCAGCCAGCTCTGTGGGTCCATAAGGCTCAGCCCAGCTGCCCACACCCTGAGTGCTGTTCCAGGCCCCAGCTCTAGCCAGAGTTGGGATGTTCTGGCCACTCCCTGCCCTGCACAGTTCCCGTGTTCAGCTGTGAACTTAAGCCAAGCCCCCTCCAGCCCCTGACTCCCTGATGGTGTGTGTGTCCAGCACCTCCCAGCTCGGGTCTCGGTGGCTGCCCCTCACTCACCACCTGCTCTTTCCCACCCCAGCCAAGGCCCCAGGGTAAGCAATCCTCCTGCCAAGGCCAGTGGGGCTTCCTGGGTCAGACTCTGGGGGCCCCGAGAGGTTAGGGGCCAGGCTTGGCAATGGGCTGGTAGGCGCTGGCCTTGGTCCCCGTTGGCCATGGTGGAACGTGCTTATCAGTGTCCTGACCTGTGTTGACTCAGGGTTGTGGGTCTGGGACCAAGCTGCCAGCTGGCCAGTGGGAGGAGCTGTGTTTGGCCTCAGCAGGTTACCTCCTCTGCCAGTCACCTCGCTGGAACCCATGGCTGTTTAGTCCTCCCGCAGGGGAGGCCAGGCCGGACTGAGGTGGGGTCTGGGTGACTACTTTCTGGTCAGAGGCCACAAAAGTCCTTGACTGAGAAAAGGGTAAGAGGCCTTCCGTGAATGCCGGACCCATCCCCCAAGATCAAACCATGACTCAGGTCTGGGACAGACCCAGCAGCTGGATCCAGCATGCTATTCTGCCTTCTGGGATGTGGGGAGGGTTCCCAGGGACTGTACTGGCTCCAACATGCATGTGGGGAACCGAGAACTGAGCTGGGAGCCCAGGCGGCCGACCTGGGAATGGCTGCCAGCCACCCTTCCCTGCCCTCCCTGTGCCCACCCCACCCCTTCTCCGCCCTCCCTGTGCCCACCCCACCCCTTCCAGAGCCAGGCCGGGCTGGGGCCACCGGACCTTCCTTCTGCCGTCCTCACCAATCACACCTGTCAGGCTCCTTCCTGAAGTGTTGGACTCCGTCTCTGAGAACGGCCAGTTCTCCCTCACTGAGGCCTGCAGACCCTCAGGCACCTGGAGCGGGAGAGGGATCTGTGCAGAGCAAGATCAACCCCACAGGAGGCAGAGCTGCCCTGGGCCAGCCTGCACCAGCCCCAGCCTCTCAGAGCCCTCAGGGGCCAGGAGTTCCCCACCGTGTGTCCCAGGCTTGGCAGAGGCCATGTGTTTCCATGACAAGAGTCAGCCGCGGTGTCGGGCAAAGAATGGGCTGTGGGCCTGAGGGTGGACTCCGGGCTGGACCCTCACCGTGGCTATGGGCAGGGATCCCTTGGGGGTAGAAAACGAGGCCTGGAAGGGGCGTCAGTGACCCCGTCACTCCACATAGAGACGGGGAAGCCAAAGCCAGGAAGGGTAGGGTGGAGTGGATGTGAGGCTGGCCTGAGGCACCCAGTCCCAAGTCCATGTCTGACCCCTGACCCCAAGGGTCTCGCCTGCTTCCTGAGTCCTGCTCAGGTGCACAGACGCAGCAGGACAGTGGAGGGAAGGGCATGGAGAGCGGGCGGGCCCTCTGGGTCGCTTGGCACCTCTGCTCCTGTCCTGTGCCCCCGTCAGGGTGCTGGGAGCCCAAGGGAGCTGCCGGGAGACCACTGTGTGTCCCGTGGGCCTGCTTAGGGCTCCGCCTCCACCTTCAGTCGTTGGCCACCCTCTCCCTCTCACCAGTGCCCATCTGTAACTCCAGCCCTCTGCTGGCCCCAGGCACGGGCTGGGTTGTGTGGGGCTCCCAGGCTCCCTTGAGTCCCTGTCCCTCCGACACCCACCAGCCACCCACGCTGGAACCCTGGCCACACAGCCGCACCCAGCAGCCTGGGCTCCCGCGCAGTCCTGGCTCCCTCTGCCGCAGTGCCCCGCAGCCCTCCCTAGGCTGGCTCCAGCCCTGGACCATCCTCCCCAACCACTGCCTGCTGTCCCAGGCTGGCGTCCCTACCCACACCCTGTCCCCAGACAAGCTGGTAGCTCTGAGCATGGCATGGGAAGGGCTTCAAGGCCAGGTTCCATCCTGGGACAGGTGGCTCACAACCAGGCCAGTGCAAAGAAGCTTGGAGCCAGACCCAGAGTCCTGGGGCAGCAGCCGCGGCTGGAGACCCCTGGTGCCAAGTCCTAGGAGAGCAGCCGCGGCCCGAGACCCCCGGCGCCCAGGCCCATGCCAAGCCCAGTTCCCTGGGACTGGCCCTGAAGTCGCTCTCTTGAAGGTGGATCCCCATGGACCATGCTCCAGGCTCCCCTGGTTCTCGGGTCCCTCTGATGGCCTTGGTAGTGGCCTCCCTGGGCTGCGGCAGCCCAAGGCTCTCGCTTGCTCCTTGCAGCCCTGCAGCTGTTCATCACCAGATTCTGCTCATCAGGTGCTGGGCCTGGGCCAGGAAGTGGGACTCAGCTTCCCGGACTTAGGGGAGGCCTTCAAAGGGGCCTTGGCCAGGCAGTGCTGCTGCCAGGGCGCTTGGACAAGCCAACACTGTTCTGGCTGTCACGGGGCTGGGGGCAGGGGGTGGTTCCGGGGATGCTCAGTGCCCTGCAACGCCCAGGATGTCCACGGGTGACGGCTGAGAAGCCTGGTCTCCGGACATACGGGAAAGCTTTGCCAGGGGCCAAATGCTGGTGCACCCTGGAGGCAAGAGGCATTCTTGGGACGCAAGAGGGCACTGCAGCCCAGGGGAGAGCAGGTGCAGCCGCAGGTGTGTGACTGATGGCCAGACGGTCTGCTCAGTGTGGCCAAAGACCCAGAGTCCTGCCCGGCGGGAACCCGAGGTCCAGGGAGCAAAGCCACGGGAGGGGCCTCAGGGGGCTTGTGAGACGGGACTGTGTGAGCACATGCGCGTATTCCACGGGCCACAGCTAACGAGAGGGTGGCGGAGTGGACTGTGGGCAGAGAGAAAGCTGGCAGCCTTTGCCGTCTGAGGTGGGCGAGAGCTTGCCTCTGCCCACTGGGGCTGGGAAGTTCTCCCTGCTCCCCCTTCCACTGCTCCCACCCTTTATTTTCCCACCAGACTGGGCCTGGCCTTCAGCCCCTGGGGCAAGCCTGACCTGAAGTCCTCCTCTCAGCAGGGGCTGCAAGGCCAGTGCTTCTGCCTCCACTGGGGGTCAGGCAGGGCACAGAGTGGCCCCGGACAGGCCAGGAGAGGGGCAAGGACCCCACACACTGGACATGAATGAAACACATGCAAACGCTTAACAGCTGTTGTGGGGACAGCTACCATGCAGCCATGCCCGCCTCGATCCTCCAAGGGGACCCTGGCATGGGCCCACGGGCAGCGCCGCCTGCTCCCTCAGCAGTCAGGAGTGGCTCGGGGGTGGCGGTGTCTAAAGGGGCTGGTTGCCATGGCTACCATAGGGTTCCGAGGCCCGTCATCTGGTCCCTGCCTCAGCCAATCGGCGGCGGGAGCCCGAGCTGCAGCCCAGAGTCACGCTTCTGCCTCCCAGCCACACAGTGGCCAAGAGCAGGGACCTGCTTCCCAGAGTGGCTGAAAGTGCTCGGACGGACGGCCAAGCCCATCATGGCGGACAGCGGGACGGTGGGGCGTGAGCAGGCACACGGAGCCAGGCAGGTGAGGTAAGCCGGGCAGGCGGCCGGGCGGACAGGTGGACGCGCCCCCTCTGCCCATTGTTCTCGCGGCTGCGGCCCTGCCCTCGGCCCACCCCACCCTCGAGCGCAAACCCACACGCAGCACCCGCACCCTCACCCTCAGACCCTCTCCGGGTGTCCCAAGGAAGGGTCAGGGGAAGAGACAAAGGGAGCAGGGTGAGGCAGGATGAATCCTGACGGACCTCGGACCCCAAAACCGCCCTGGTGGGTCTCCACGTCAGGTTTCACATGGAGGCGGCATCAAAGAGCCCCGACTGATCCAGGCCGGCGTCCCGGCCACCGCTCTAGGGCTAGGCGACAAGCCATGTCAAGTCGGTGCCGTTTAAGCAGCATTTTTTCGAGGGAAAAAAAAAAAAGAAACAGAAGCGATAAAAAGAAAAAAAATGTCCACCTATGACAGGGGAAGCGGCCAGCCCGATGGATCAGAAGCGCCAAATCCCATTACTCGGGACTTCAGGGACAGGCGCTGCAAGGGCAGCTGCGATTAAGAGCTTGTCAGTGGAGTCTCCTTTAGAGATCAAAGCGGGGCATGCTCGTGTGTGTGCGTGTGCACGTGTGTGCGCGTGCACGCGTGTACGTGCAGGAGCGGACACTGTGGGGTGACAGCAGAGAGGTCGTGCACCTCAGCACCATGGGGCCCATACGTCACCTACACGGCCATCTCCATACTGCTTGTGTCCTTGCTGCCGTGTGCGACGTGTGTGGACGCGTCTGGGGGCCTGGGCCGGGTACCTGGTCCCAACACCCGCACCCTTTCAAAGGCCTCCACCTCCTGCTAGAGGCTGTCCCTTCCCCAAGTCCTGCCCAGAGGAGCCTGCAGGGGCCGAGCCGGGTGTGAGGACAGCCGTGGCTGCGTCTCCTCTCCCTGACCACGCCCTGCTGCCCACAGAGGCCTTGAGCTCTCAGTTGGCCTGGCAGGCGCGCCCTGGGGGTTCAAAGCTCGCGTCGACACGATTGTTAGGTTATTAGGTAAACTCTGAGAAGCAAATCTTTTAATCCACTGTGGCTAATCCAGTGCACTTTTGTTTGCCACGACAGACGCTGCGGCAACAAAGGGGCCTGGGGCCCAGCACACACAATCGCACACTCAGAACTTGGCCGCGGCCGCAGGGTTCCTAGGCAGCGGACAGAGACATCTCGGGACAGCCGAGCAGAGGGAGGCAGCAGAGGGCACAGGTGGGCGGGGGCACAGGTGGGCCGGGGCAAAGGCAGCTGCCCGCTGCGGGCCGCACTTCCTCACCTCCCGTTTAATGTCCCCTCGCCAACTCGAGGGGCAACCACTGGGCTCTGGGGTGTGCAGGCATCGGGGCTGCTGGGGATAGTGGGTAGGAGGACAGACGAGCACCAACGGGGGGCGGCAGCGCCTGGAGAGGCCATCAGGGCAGGGAAGGGCGTTCAGCTGAGGGAACAGCAGGGACAAGGACTGCAGGCAGTGTGGCAGGGGCAGGAGTGCCCCCAACAAGGACAGGAAGCGGCCTGAGGCTGCCCAGGGAGGTGGGACATCACCTGCTGCTTCCCGAAGTCAGCGCGAGGCCCCTCGGGACATGGCCCCTGCACTTGGATGCCACCTTTTTTTGGGAAAACAGCACTGAGGCTGGGGGAGGCCAGCAGGCCCTGCCCTGTGCTCACGATGTGCCTGGGACACCAGACCTGGGCCGTGGCCAGCCGTGGGGTCCATCCCGCCACCCAGCCTGTCAGAGAGGGTCACACACGGACCTCTGGGGCTGTGAGGCCAGGTCAGGATGATTATTTTGCCGAGGGGGACACTGGCACGAGGAGGTGCCTGCTTTGCCCAGGGCAACGGACTAGCCTAAGACAAGGATGGACACTCAGGTCTCCTGGGAGGCAGGTGCTGGGCCAGGCCTAAGAGTCCCCTGATGTCAGCAGCTCCCGAGTGTGGAGGTGTTGGGCAGTGGTGGCCGCTCTCCCCTCCTACTTCCCCAGCCCCTGCAGCCCAGGCTGGTGGTCAGTGGCTGTTCTGACCAGGCACGTCCAGGTAGGCCTACTTGGCCACATCCTGGTATCCACCTGGCCCCAGTCCCAGCCCCTGGACACCCTGGGGTCAGAACTCTTCAGAAAGGCAGTGCAGGAGGACTCCCCTCAGGACACTGGGAGGTGCGGACGGCACCCTGGGATGGAGGGGCTGCCTCTGGGCCACCTGGCTGGCCAGGGCTTTCCTGTTGGCCTTGGCGTCCTGACCCTTGACCCCTGGAGGCCAGTGGGGACGTGGGGACCGTCAGGTCTGCTGGACAGGGCCGGGCGCAGGCGACGTGGGTGAGGGCAGGTCTGGGGCCTGCCCCAGGGGACAAGCACGGACCCCAAGCCAGCGGGGACAAGCACTGTGGCCACAGCAGCCGTTTCATTTCTTTTTCTTTTTTTTTTTGAGATGGAGTCTCACTCTGTTGCCCAGGCTGGAGTGCAGTGGCACAATCTTGGCTCACTGCAACCTCCGTCTCCTGGGTTCAAGCGATCCTCCTGCCCCAACCTCCCTAGTAGCTGAGATTACAGGCGCCCGCCACCACACCTGGCTAATTTTTTGCATTTTTAGTAGAGATGGGGTTTCACCACGTTGGCCAGGCTGGTCTCGAGCTCCTGACCTGAGGTGATATGCCCACCTTGGTCTCCCAAAGTGCTGAGATTACAGGCGTGAACCACCATGCCTGGCCTAATTTTTGTATTTTTAGTAGAGACGGGGTTTCACCATGTTGGCCAGGCTGGTCTCAAACTCTTGACCTCAGGTGATCCGTGTGCCTCAGCCTCCCAAAGTGCTGGGATGACAGGTGTGAGCCACTGAGCCTGGCCACACACAGCATCCGTTTCTTCGGGCCCCTGCCCCGCAGCGGCTGAGTGGTTCAGCCTCCACCTCTGTCGGTGAGTCCTCCTGACCACAGGTGCCCAGCCAATGGCAGGTCCCGGGGTAGAAGCCGTCAGGTCATCCATGGCCATGGTGACAGTCACATTGACCTGATATTGGAGCCAGGGCATATGAGGTAAGGCCCTGCTCCCCTTCCCCCAGGCCTCTGCCTCTCGTGGGGACCAGGATCACTCCCGGGGCATCTGCCCTGCTGAGGCAGCTTTGGCTGCAGAGCTATGTGGACAACAGGAAGCATGTTGCAACATAGTTGGATGACACACCTGCCCGACAGGTGTGAGGGTGAGAGGAGGAAGGACCTATCAAGGGGCACATCAGTGCTAAGAGGGCTGCCAGATGTGGAGACCGGGGAGGTCCCAGCCCAAAGTGACACCAACAGCTGGGATGGCCCATGAAGCCCATGGCAGGGTGTGTCTCTCAGGAAGGTGGCGGAACCTCCATGCCAGGCCCCAGGCCACCGTGGGGGCAATGTGGCTGCCATCAGCCATGACCACCACCCTGCTGGACACAGACACTGCCCAGTGGTCAGTTCCACCCCTCAGGGCCTCAGCCGTGATGCCCGTCTCCTTCCAGTGAGTTAATTTACACAGACCGTTCCACGGGACCGTAATTGTTACATCACCGTAGACATTGCTGGACATGCAAAGAAGAAAATGGAACTTCGTGCTTCTGCTTCCACTACTAACACTTGGACCGTTTTGAGTCTTCTTGCCTTTTTTTTTTTTTTTTTTGAGACGGAGTCTCGCTCTGTCGCCCAGGCTGGAGTGCAGTGGCACAATCTCGGCTCACTGCAAGCTCCGCCTCCTGGGTTCTCGCCATTCTCCTGCCTCAGCCTCTCCGAGTAGCTGGGATTACAAGCGCCCGCCACCACGCCCGGCTAATTTTTTGTATTTTTAGTAGACACGGGGTTTCACCATGGTCTCGATCTCCTGACCTCATGATCCGCCTGCCTCGGCCTCCCAAAGTGCTGGGATTACAAGCGTGAGCCACCGCGCCCGGCCCAACCTTTTTTTTTTTTGAGATGGAGTTTTGCTCTTGTTGCCCAGGCTGGAGTGCTGTGGTGCGATCTCAGCTTACTGCAACCTCCGCCTCCTGGGTTCAAGCGATTCCCCTGCCTCAGTGTCCCAAGTAGCTGGGATTATGGGCATGCGCCACCACGCCTGGCTAATTTTGTATTTATTTATTTATTTATTTATTTTTGAGAGAGAGTCTTGCTCTGTCGCCCAGGCTGGACTGCAGTGGTGCGATCTCAGCTCATTGCACGCTCCACCTCCTGGGTTCGCGCGATTCTCCTGTGTCAGCCTCCTGAGTAGCTGGGACTACAGGCGCCCGCCACCACGCCCGGCTAATTTTTTTTTTTGTATTTTTAGTAGAAACGGGGTTTCACCATGTTAGCCAGGATGGTCTCGATCTCCTGACCTCGTGATCCACCCGCCTCAGCCTCCCAAAGTGCTGGGATTATAGGCGTGAGCCACCGCGCCCAGCCTAATTTTGTATTTTTAGTAGAGATGGGGTTTCTCCATGTTGGTCAGGCTGGTCTTGAACTCCCAGCCTCAGGTGATCTGCCTGCCTTGGCCTCCCAAAGTGCTGGGATTACAGGCGTGAGCCACCGCACCTGGCCCAGAGTCAGGTCTTGCTCTCACCCAGACTGGAGTGGAGTGGCACCATCTCAGCTCACTGCAGCCTTGACCTCTCAGGCTCAAGCCATCCTCCTGTCTCAGCCTTCCGTGTACCTGAGACCACAGGTGCACGCCACCATGCCTGGCTAATTAAAAACAATGCTTCTGTAGAGAAAGGGTCTTGCATTATTGCCTAGGCTAATCTTAAACCGCTGACCTCAAGTGATCCTCCCGCCTCAGCCTCCCAAAGTGCTGGGATTACAGGTGTGAGCCACCGCGCCTGGCCCACATTTTCTTTTTTTTTTTCTTTTTTTTTTTTTGAGACGGAGTCTCGCTCTGTGGCCCAGGCTGGAGTGCAGTGGCGCAATCTCAGCTCACTGCAAGCTCCGTCCGGCCCACATTTTCTATTTTCACGAAAAGTGCTGCCCTGTGTATGTGGCCTCACAGCATCTCTCTGGGGTGTTGTAGCTCCTTGTTCTCTGTTGGGCTTGGGATGGGGTCACAGGCAGCATCTGGCGTCTCCCGTGGGCTCAGAACTGATGGGAAAAGAAGACTCGGATGAGAGCTGGGGCTCGCCTTACGGCCTGGAAGGCGGCGGAGGGTGGCGGGGGCTGTGTCTGCGATGGAAAGTGCAGTCCTCCCTCGCCTGAGCTGGATGGTCCAAGGCCTCCCTCCCCGTCCAGGGGCCTCCCCTGCCTGCCCACTCCCACCTCTGTCACCTATGGACTGGGCAGACGGGGCAGAGAAGGGGCAGAAAGGAAGAGGCTGAACCCAAGGCTCCCCTCAGCCTCCAGAACCCTGGATCAGAACCGTCCGTCCTCTTCCCCCGCTCCCCTTACACTGGGGCAGGGTCGGTGGCTACACAGTGTCCATCTCTGCAGCTGGCTGTCTCCATCACGCATCGCACAGCGGCAAACACTCCCCAGCTCATGTCCTCGGCGTGTCTTCCAGGGTTTCCTTTGGGTCATTTTTTATAAGTGGTCTTCCTCAGTTAAATAGATAAACACACTTAAGGCATCAAAACTCACTTTATTATTTTCTTAATTTTTATTTCTTGGAGACAAGGTCTTACTCTGTTGCCCAGGCTGGCACGTAGTGGCTCAATCACAGTTCACTAAAGCCTCCAACCCCTGGGTTCAAGTGATCCACCTGCCTCGGCCTCCCAAGTAGCTGAGACCATAGGTGTGCAACACCAAGCCCAGCTAGTTTTAAAAATTGTTTAGTAGAGACAAGGTCTCACTATGTGGCCCAGACTGGTCTTGAACTCCTAAGCTTAAGCGATCCTCTGGCCTTGGCCTCCCGAAGTGCTAGGACTACAGGTGTGAGCCACCATGCCTGGCCTTTTCTTTATTTTTATTTTTTTGAGACAGAGTCTCGCTCCATCACCCAGGCTGGAGTGCAATGGGGCAATCTCAGCTCACTGCAACCTCCGCCTCCCAGGTTCAAGCGATTATCCTGCCTCAGCCTCCTGAGTAGCTGGGACTACAGGTGTGCACCATGGCGCCTGGCTAATTTTTCTATTTTTAGTAGAGATGGGGTTTCACCATGTTGGTCAGGCTGGTCTCGATCTCCTTACCTCGTGATCCACCTGCATCGGCCTCCCAAAGTGCTGAGATTACAGGCGTGAGCCACCACTCCCGGCCAGCCACTTCATTTTCAAAATATTCCTTTTAGGCTGGGCGTGGCGGCTTGGGCCTGTAATCCCAGCACTTCGGGAGGCCAACCCAGGTGGATCCCTTGAGCTCAGGAGTTAGAGACTGGCCTGGGCAACATGATGAAACCCTGTCTCTAGCAAAAATACAAACAATTAGTGGGGTGTGGTGGCACACGCCTGTCATCCCAGTTACTCAGGAGGCTGAGGTGGGAAGATCACTTGAGCATGGAAGGTGGAGGCTGCAGTGAGCCAAAATCACGCCACTGGGCTCCAGCCTGGGCAACAGAATGAAACTCCGTCTCCAAAAACCAACAAACAAAAAAACATACCTTTTATGTCTACATTGAAGAAAATAATTTCACATGTGCTCTTAAGTTTTTCATTTGGTGCCTAGGAACAAAACCTGATTAAATGTCATCTACGGTCAATCAAATAAACGCCTTCGTGGCAAACTCGTGCTGGAAGCAAAGGGCGTTTGCCTCTTCAAGGAGCTCTGTGAGGAAGGGAGGTGGCTGCACCTCACCCTGCACACCACAGGCCCCCGCTCGTCTCCCTGCTCCTCCTCAGAGCCTTCCTCTACCTCTCTTCTGCCTGGCCTGCCTCTGGTCTCCCTCTACCCCCACTAGGCTCAGAGAATCTCCCCTCCACACCCACACCACAACCTACTTTAGAAGGGCTGCTGCGTTTCCCTCAGGCTTTCTGACCCCCTTCCTGTCCCTGCAGGGCAGGGGCCCCGAGGAGCTGGAGGCCCAAGGGCCTTGTCCTGGTCCCAGGGCCTGGGGACACCTGCCACCGAGGGCCAAGAGGAGGATGGACATGGACACAGCCCCGAGAGCCTGGCCCGGCCGCAGCGGCAGCTCTGCAGAACCAAGGCAAGCATTGGGGACCTTGTTGGGAGTGGGGGGGCAGCCCATGGGCCAGTGTCTGAGGTCCTGCTGTCTGTCTGGCCACCCAGGACTCCCTCTTCCCTGGAAACTGTGCTTTACCATGGAGGCCACCCACGCTGTCTCCTCCAAGGTTCTAAAGCTGAATGGGCTGGGGGGCTTGCGGGGAGGCCCCAGTGTCCAGCACTGTGGGACCTGGCAGGGTGCCTGTGGCCAGGACCCAGCGGGGCCAAGTGTTGGCCTAACAGTGCGGCTTCGTTCATATCCCCAGCCCCTGCCCACCTGCTCTGAGCATGGTAATGGCCCTAGGAGGTGGGCCTGGACCCTTGGCAGGCTGGGGACAGCCTAGTGGCCCTGGACCCATGCTGCCCCCTTTCCCACACAGCGACACTGGCATCAGACACCATGCTGAGTGCCGGCAGGGGCGAGGGCTGGCAGGGGCGAGGACTGGGAGGCATCCACACATGGTTCCCCATGCAGTCTCACCTGTGGGCATCTGGTGGGGGGTGGGCTGGCAGCTCAGGGAGCCTGGAGCTGGGACTTCTGTGCTTGCCTGGGAGCTCTGAAGGGTGAGGCTGGGCATCCAGGGTGACACAGCCAATGGAAAGACATGGGGGTGATGTGAGAGGTGCCTGGAGGGAGCTGGCGGGTATGGACATGATGGACACGGAAGCACGGAGGTGGGCAAGTGGCCAGACGCATCTAGGGGAAGGTGTGGGGGAGGCGCCATTAGGAAGGGACCTGAAGGGCTGTGGGCACCAGGGAGCCCTAAAGCAGAGGGCAGATAGATGAGGGCTGTTGGCTCAGGTGTGGGGCAGACAAGATGGGGAGCCCTCACCCAACAGGAGGCGAGCTGGTCCTGTGTGGCCTGAACTGCAGCTGTCTCCTCTGTGAAATGGGGGTATAGCTGACCCCAGGGGGCTGCCTGGAGCATCCTGGGAGGTGCCAGGCCCAACAGTGCTCTCGAAGGACAGGGCCCTGGGCTGTTGTGAGAGGCGGCAGATCCTGGTACTCACATCCTCCTCCTTGGGGAGGGCCTGATGGTCGACTGAGGCCTGGGTGGAGAGCAAAGGGTTGGTTCTGACAGGGTTGGGCTGGCCAGAGCTGGTGCCGGGGCTGCTGCTGGGGGCCCGTGCCTCTCTGCCGTGGGGTGCCTGGGGCTGTGGCTTCATGCTCTGTGGCCTGCAAGGCAAGTGACACAGATCTGGGCAGCCAGTGTGGCAGGATCGGACTGGACCCCTTGGCAGGGCCGCTGTGGAGACAGCCCAGGGGAGGAGGTGCAGGGGTCTGGACACTCCAGTGGCCTTGCTCTCGGGCTGGCCTGGGCAGCGGAGGGAAAGAGAACCCTTCTCTGATACTAGATGGTGCCCGGGAGAAATCAAGGCAGAGGGTTTTAGCCGGTGGGCTCTTTGGAGGTTGTGGCTCCTGTCCGGGTGAGAGCCACCATATATTGGGGCCTAATGTGTTCCCTGGCGCTGTGAGTCCCGGCTGCCTGGGGACTCAGGAGGGTGGAGCCCACCCCACCTTCCAAGGGCCCTGGCCATCCCTGCCTGCCGACCACCCCACTCCTGGGAGCCTGCTTCCCTCACGGCGGCGGGCAGGCCGTGGCGGTCCCCGCGGGGGCCTCCTGTCCAGGACCGGCTGGGCAGGGAGCCCCCGAGGCCTGCAGCCCCCTGGCTGCCCTCCGATGTACTGGCGGCAGAAAAGGGCTGCGCCCCAGGTGTGCCCGTCGGGGCGGGCAGTCCGCCCAGTGCTCCCCACGGCCGCGGCCATTCCAAGCACCTGCAGCGGCGCCTCTCCCACTCCGCACTCCGGGAAGCCAGAGCCTCCGGGGCTCCGCTTCCGCGCCGCCCCTCGGGAAGACGGCGCGACCGAGCCCCGGCCGCGCCCCGCCCCGCCCCCAACAGGCACCGACCACGCCCCTCTCCCGCCCACGCAGAGACCCCGCCCCATGCTTCTCACTCGTCTTCTCGCTTCCGGCCCCGCCCCGCGCCGGAGGCCCCGCCCCACGCTCTTTACCTCTTCTGCTCGGGGCGGGCCCCGCCTTACTCCCTGATCCCCGCCCCACGCCCGAGGCCCCGCCCCGCGCTCTTCACCTCGTCTTCTCGCTTCCGGTCCCGCCCGCGCCCCGGCCCCGCCCCGCGTTCCTCACCTGTCCCCTCGCTGTCGGCCCCGCCCCACGCTCCTCCCTTTATCCTCGAGCTTTCAGCCCCGCCCCGCGTCTGAAGCCCCGCCCCACACCCTTTACCTCGTGCCCGCGCTGCCGGCCCCGCCCCGTGCTGAGGCCCCGCCCCGCGCTCTCACCTCGTCCCCGCGCACCGGCCCCGCCCCCGCACTTCCGGACGCCGCCGGCGGGGGCGCTCGGGCCTGGGCTTCGGCGCTCTGGCTCGGGCTCCGGCTCGGGAGGCGATCGTGGCCGCTGCCGCCGCCAGAGCCGGCCGGAGTCCGCCCGGAGCCGCGTCCACGCGGAGCGGGCGGGTGGGAGCTGGCGGCTGGGCCCCTGCGGCTCCCCCGCGGCCTGCCCCGCGTCCGCCTCCGGGCCGCCGAGCCGCAGCCGCCGAGATGGGGGCCGCCCCGGGCCGCGCCCCCGCCGGGTCCCGCCCGCCGCGCTGCCGCTGAGCGCATGGGCCGGGCCGCGCCGCGCCGCTCCGGGAGCCGGGCCCGGGGTCCCGCGGCCACCGCGCGCGGGTGAGTAGGGCCGGCCTCCGGGGCGGGCTAGGCCGCGCTAGGCCGGGCGGGCGGGACCCGGAAGCGGCGGGGGGCGCGGGTGGCTGACGCGCGTGGGACCGAGGGGGTGGGCGCGCGGGGAACTGGGGCCGGGGTGCCCCTGGGCAGCGGGACCGGCGGCGCGGTGGCCGCTTGGAGGTCCGAGGCCTGGGGCGCGGAGCAGTTGCAGGGGCCGCGCATCGCGTGCGGGGGCCCCGGGAGAGCCGGGCCTGGAGCCCTCCCCGCCTCCCAGAAGTCGGCAGGAGTCCGGCTGCCCCGGAGGACGGCACTCCCGCCCGCCCTCGCCGAGGCCGTGTGCCGGGTCCGGGTCGGGGTTCGGCCTGAGTAGCCGCGTGCTCCGGCGTCCGTACCCTCCAGGTTGATGCCTCGCTGCCCAAACACTGGTGTCTCTCTTGGGTGTGGTTCTTAGATTCTACCCCCGCCCCGCACTTTGGAATTTAGCCCCCCGTGAAACCAGAACTGCACTGCCCGAGCATTGAAACTTTCGGCTTGGCATTGAAGAAAGTAAAGAAAAGCATGTCAGTTCTCTGGGGATTTTTCTCAGCCCATCTATAAGATAATTTTTTTTTTTTTTTTTGTAGGGATGGGGTGTCACTATATTGCCCAACAGGTGTTGAATTCTTGGCCTCAAGCGATCCACCTGCCTCAGCCTCCCAAGGTGTTGGGACTACAGGCGTGACCACCGTCCCCTCTAAGATAATTTTTTTTTTTTGAGACGGAGTGTCGCACTGTAGCCCAGGCTGGAGTGCATTGGCGCTGTCTTGGCTCACTGCAGCCTCCGCCTCCCGGGTTCAAGCAGTTTTCCTGCCTCAGCCTCCTGAGTAGCTGGGATAACAGGCATGCGCCACCACGCCCGGCTAGTTTTTGTAGTTTTAGTAGAGACGTGGTTTCACCATGTTGACCAGGCTGGCCTGGAACTCCTGACCTCAGGTGATCCGCCCACCTTGGCCTACCAAAGTGTTTACAGGCGTGAGCCACCGCGCCTGGCCCCTTCTAAGATAATTTATAAAGGGTTCTTATTGTGCATGTCAGCCCCTTGTTTTTGCTCACACTTCTGTTCTCTGCTTCTTCAGGAAGAATCTCGAGCTTACTTGGATCCACAGGCCCTGTTTTGGAGAAAACACAGCCTAAACCGGCTACCCGAGATCCTCAGCAATAGCTCGGTTTCAGTTTTTTTTTTTGTTTTTTTTTGTTTCTTTTTTTTTTTTTGAGACGGAGTTTTGCTCTCGTTACCCAGGCTGGAGTGCAATGGCGTGATCTCCGCTCACCGCATCCTCCGCCTCCCAGGTTCAAGCGATTCTCCTGCCTCAGCCTTCCCAAGTAGCTGGGATTATAGGCGTGCTCTACCAAGCCTGACTAATTTTGTATTTTTAGTAGAGATGAGGTTTGTGCATGTAGGTCAGGATGGTCTTGAACTCCCGACCTCAGGTGATCCGCCCACCTCGGCCTCCCAAAGTCCTGGGATTACAGGCGTGAGCCACCTCACCTGGCCTTGGTTTCAGTTTTAAGATCTCCATTCGGGGACAAGGATTGGAAAGCTTGAAAAACACAGTGTTTTTGTTTGATTTTCAGCTGGTGTTGACTTGTCTTGGATTTCTAGTTTCAGAAAAGCTAAGCAGACTTTTTCGGATTACATTGGTCATTGAGAATTTCAGTGATGGGGGAACAAATTACATGTGAAATAGTAGCCGTGAACCTTCAAGAGTTAAATCAGTGGACAGCTGGGAAGATGTCATAGTCGTGTTGTGTTACTTGCCTCCTCCATGTAAATCAAAATGTCAGAAGTTAGTTTGGGTAAAATAAATACCTACACACGTAGGTAGCATTGAGTTTGCTGCCATGGTGCCCGGAGCATATGCCTAAGCAGTGACGAAAGGGAATTTTAAATACAGAATCAGACTTGTAGGCATCCCGCCCGTTTTATGGACTCACTTTACTGATGGTAGCTGCAGGCTGTGGGCCAGATTCAGTGCTTGCAGGCATTTGATACAGAACTGAGTAAACGTGACTGTTTTATGTGTGGTGTGTACGTGTGTGTACACTAAATGCTTGGTGTGCTTCCCTGTGGGAACCCAGAGATTTCAGGAATTGGGACGTGTTTCAACAATATCAGTAACATGTAAAGGGTTCGTGTGCTTCCAGGGACACCAAAAAGTCTTCTGTCAGTTGACAGCCAAAAATACACATGATTATAAGGAAATTTTCTTCTGGGCTCTGAAAATTTGGTTCACACATGAATTAAAACATTAGTTTTGGGGCCAGGCAAACACTAACACTTTGGGAGGCCAAGGCGGGTGGATTGCTTTGAGCGCAGGAGTTTGAGACCAGCCTGGCCAACATGGTGAAACCCAAAATACAATAATTAGCCGGGCGTTGATGGCTCGTGCCTGTCAAGTCCCTGCCACTTGAGAGGCTGAGGCTGGAGAATTGCTTGAGCCTGGGAAGCTGAGGCTGCAGTGAGCTGAGATTGCCCCATTGCAGTCCAGCCTAGGCAACAGAGCGAGACCCTGTCTCAAAATAACAAAAAACAAAACAACAAAACCCATTAGTTTTGGAAGAATTTGCTGCTGTTTTCTATGGTACAGTAGTTCAGCCTCTGTAGAGAGCCAGTGTTTGGCGTCTGTGACAAATGTCTTTTTTACATCAATGAATTAAGTACTTATTGGTGCCCGTTAGTTGCAAGACCTTGTGCTGGGTGCTGTGGGTCCCGCTACTACCAATAATTGACACAGAAGACGTAAGTCCCTTACGAGAGCATGATGGTGACTTGTGGTTAGCCTCCCTTCTGAGCACTGTCTGGGTAGTCACTTTCCACTTTGCGGTGACTTGGTTCTTCAAGCTAGTGAATGGCAGGACATCTATAACGGTAGGGCTCAGGTGGTCGAGGCGCAAGCCTTCTTTCCTGTGATAGCTTCCCAGACAGATGACCGTGAGCTAGTGTGGTGGTGCCCACGCCCAGGGTGCTCCCTCCATGCTGATGCGGCTCACGGAGTGACTGCCGCTCAAGTGGTCTGTGAGCAGCACGATGTCACAGCTCACTGGGCCTTGACCTTTAGAAGCTGTGTGTTCCTGCTGAGGCCAAGATGACACACTACCCAGCAGCATTCACAAAAAGTCCTTAGCTGCTGAAATGTCACTGGGGACACATAGTTGCAAACCATTCTCTATCTATGGGTGCTTCTTATTTATTTACTAATTTTATTTTATTTTATTTTATTTTTTTGAGACGGAGTCTCCCTGTGTCGCCCAGGCTGGATTGCAGCAGCCAGCACAGTGTCGGCTCATTGCAAGCTGCACCTCCCGGGTTCACGCCATTCTCCTGCGTCAGTCTCACGAGTAACTGGGACTACAGGTGCCCACCACCACACCCGGCTAATTTTTTGTATTTTTAGTAGAGACAGGGTTTCACCATGTTAGGCAGGACGATCTCGATCTCCTGACCTCGTGATCCACCTACCTTGGCCTCCCAAAGTGCTGGGATTACAGGCGTGAGCCACTGTGCCCGGCCTATTTTTTTTTTTTTAGAGATAGGATCTTGCTCTGTTGCCCAGGCTGGAGTGCAGTGGTGTGCAATTATAGCTCACTGCAGCCTTGAACTCCTGGGGTCAAGTGATCCTGTTGCCTCAGTCGTCCAAGTAGCTGGGACTACAGGCATACGCCACCATACCCGGCTAATAAGAACTTTTTTTTGGTAGAGATTGGGTCTCACTATGTTGCCCAGGTTAGTCTTGAACTGTTGGGCTCAAGGGATCCTCCAGCCTCAGCCTCCTGAATAGCTGGGACTACAGGTGCGCGACACCGCTCCTGGCTCTGTGGATCCTTCTTGCTTCCAGCCGTGAGCAGCTGTTGGCTGCTAAAGTGTGTGCAACGTGAGGAAGTTGGTATGGGGACAGATTCCACATAGACAAGGGACAGCAGTGTGGAGCGGTGGCTGGGAGGTCCTCCTTGAGTTGGTCCTGGGTTTTAGGGTTTTATTTGTTCCCTGTGACTTGTTCAGCACTCCAGGCTTTTGAACCCAACATGCTTCTCTAAAGCCCTCTCTCCGGCCCCTTTTAGCCATGACCACTTACATCATGGCAGGCTGTTGTTTGAGTCACCTGCATGCCTGCGTTGACAGGCATAGCCAGAGCTCCTGGGTTCCTGTAGCATGTGGCAGGAAGGACCATAGACCGTGGCAGGGGTTCTGTTGGGGTCCTTATCTACTCTCTTTTGCACACCCCTTGCAGGCTTGTAGCAGCAGCAGCAGCAGCAGCAGTAGCAGCAAATTCTATAGTTCCCTGATGCCTAAGAGGGTGGGTGGTTTAGCTTTCAGCTTAAGGAGTGAAGTCACATGAACTATAGCTTCCTTAGCTAAAAATTGTATTTTCATTTCCTTTTGTTCTGTACCTTCTCTGTTCCTTAAAGTACCCATTTACTATTTGCTATCTGAATCCTCATCAGAGAGGCTTTTCAGAAGTGCAGCATTCTGACAGAGCATTTTAAGATTGTCTCCAGTGACGGTGTCCCAGCGTCTCTGTGGGCGTGGGTGGTGTCCTTGATCCCTCGGTCGATGGGGCTGAAGGTGACCCATGATCATCTGTCTTTGAGGCGTGTGTTGAGACTCGGAGGAACACCCTGCGGTGTGTTCTCATGTGTTGCAAGGTGTACCGCGTGTGACGTGACGCAGCAGGCGGAAAACAGTGGCCGTGAGCCTGGAGGACGTGGGGTTCAGAAGACGCCCACCACCTTCGGGGCTGTAGCGCACCTTCCTTTCTCTCTGAGTGTCGCTGGGGCTGGTGGAGCGATTGTCTCCATCTCACTTGTGAGGGTCCAGCCCTCGTGCAGGTTTATACACAGTCAGGACTAGAGGCAGCTTTCCTTCCTCCGGTCTCCCTGCCTTCCCTGTCCCTCAGCTCTGCAGCTGAGGTGGGAGGTGCTCAAGCTGCCAGTCTCCGTGATGTTCGTGCAGTGAGACTTGTGGGGAGTGGCATTCCCATGTCCTGGGCATCCCTTCTTAGCATGGGAGGCATTCCTTTAGATGTAAAAGTTTCCAGAAATTGCTTTAAAGTAGAACTATGCTTGTAGCCAAAATATATCTTGATTGAACATTTAAACTGAGTTTCTTGCTTTGAGTTTGAGCGGGAGGGCGTCATCGTGAGTCTTGTCTTGAGAAAACCTCTGGTCGTGTTTCATGGACCCACCTTTCCTAATCCTTGTCCTCTTAATGGTTTCAACAGGACAGATTGATTCACTTTGGACCTGTAAGTACTGATGTATTAGGGTGCAGCGCTCATTGTTCCTTGACGCAGAGTCCCAAAATGAATATCCAAGAGCAGGGTTTCCCCTTGGACCTCGGAGCAAGTTTCACCGAAGATGCTCCCCGACCCCCAGTGCCTGGTGAGGAGGGAGAACTGGTGTCCGCAGACCCGAGGCCCGCCAGCTACAGTTTCTGCCCCGGGAAAGGCGTTGGCATTAAAGGCGAGACTTCGACGGCCACTCCGAGGCGCTCGGATCTGGACCTCGGGTATGAGCCTGAGGGCAGTGCCTCCCCCACCCCACCATACTTGAAGTGGGCTGAGTCACTGCACTCCCTGCTGGATGACCAAGATGGGATAAGCCTGTTCAGGACTTTCCTGAAGCAGGAGGGCTGTGCCGACTTGCTGGACTTCTGGTTTGCCTGCACTGGCTTCAGGAAGCTGGAGCCCTGTGACTCGAACGAGGAGAAGAGGCTGAAGCTGGCGAGAGCCATCTACCGAAAGTACATTCTTGATAACAATGGCATCGTGTCCCGGCAGACCAAGCCAGCCACCAAGAGCTTCATAAAGGGCTGCATCATGAAGCAGCTGATCGATCCTGCCATGTTTGACCAGGCCCAGACAGAAATCCAGGCCACTATGGAGGAAAACACCTATCCCTCCTTCCTTAAGTCTGATATTTATTTGGAATATACGAGGACAGGCTCGGAGAGCCCGAAAGTCTGTAGTGACCAGAGCTCTGGGTCAGGGACAGGGAAGGGCATGTCTGGATACCTGCCGACTTTAAATGAAGATGAGGAATGGAAGTGTGACCAGGACATGGACGAGGACGACAGCAGAGACGCGGCTCCTCCCGGAAGACTCCCTCAGAAGCTGCTCCTGGAGACAGCTGCCCCGAGGGCCTCCTCCAGTAGACGGTACAGCGAAGGCAGAGAGTTCAGGTGAGTCCGACGCCAGGCGTCTGCTTTCTGTACTCACCTCCGAGAGCTGGAGAACAAGCCAGGGAAAGGTGCTGAGGAGGCGGGCGTTAACCCACACCGGATGTCCTGCTGCCGCTGGGGTGGAATTTTGGTTCTGTTCTTATTTGTGATACTTTTGCATTTGTCATTAGATACTTTTTTATATTTGTAATGTTGAGAATACTTTTACTGAGAACAGACTGAAATATATGACTTTATGAGTCATTAGGAGCATCGGAATTCTTAGAAGTCACAATGACGTGTAAACTTCACCCTTCAGCAGTAAAGTCTGTAACCTCTTAAATAGGAGCTGGATCTACTCAGTAGACATGGTCCTTCGTGCTTAATAAAGGGAGGAGTGGACGTTTCAGGGCATCGCTAAGAATTGGAGAATTGGATTCTTGCTTTTTTTATTTTTATTTTTTTTTGAGACGGAGTTTCACTTTTGTTGCCCAGGCTGGAGTGCAATGGCACAATCTCAGCTCACTGCAACCTTCGCCTCCCGGGTTCGAGCGATTCTCCTGCCTCAGCCTGCTGAGTAGCTGGGATTACAGGCATGCGCCACCACGCCCGGCTAGTTTTGCATTATTAGTATAGACGGGGTTTCTCCATGTTGGCCAGGCTGGTCTCAAACTCCCGACTTCGAGTGATCTGCCTGCCTCGGCCTCCCAAAGTGTTGGGATTACAGGAATGAGCCGCCGCACCCGGCCAGATGATTGCTTTTATAATGATCTTCTAAGCTTCTTCCTAGAGGCTGAGAAATAGTAGAGGGGGACGTTTTACGTGTGGGGAATTGTCAGAGTACTTTGAAAACTTCCTGTGGCTATGGTGGGCATTCCAGGATTGGGCCTTTTTTCCTGCCAACAAAATGTGTTGGTGCTGTTGTGTAGTCCACAGCAGCCTGGACCCTGAGGCGATCCTGGCAGGGCGTGTGGGGTGCATGTGCTGCCTGGGAGGGAGTAGAGTGGTGCTCAGCCTTGGAACCTGTTTCTTCGTTCTTCCTTCCCTGTGATCCCTGCCTGGTTCCTGGAGGTTTATGTGGCTTTCAGGCTGGCATCTACTGTGTTTGTGAGCAGAGCGCATGCATTTCCCACCCTTTCCCTAGAGCTGGTGACCAGAGGCTCCGGCCTGTGTAACTTTGAAAGCCTGGAATTCATGCGACCCCTGCTGATACAATCAAGACTTGGAAAGCACAGCCCCATGTGCTGGGACTCTCCCGAGGAGTTATTAAAAACTCGAATTAGTTCTTCAAGCTTACTGTGACACAGAAATTGACTACTCGCTCATAAACACAGGATTAAACATGTCTAAGGTTAAACTTGTAGTCTAAGTGATATGATTTAAGATGGACTGTCGACTGGGCGCGGTGACTCACGCCTGTAATCCCAGCACTTTGGGAGGCCGAGGCGGGCGGATCACCTGAGGTCGGGAGTTCGAGACCATCCTGGCCAACGTGGTGAAACCTCATTTCTACTAAAAATACAAAAATTAGATAGGTGAGGTGGCGCATGCCTGTAATCCTAGCTACTGGGGAGGCTGAAGCAGGAGAATCGCTTGAACCTGGGGGGCAGAGGTTGCAGTGAGCCTTGGTCATGCCATTGCACTCCAGCGACAAGAGGACAAGAGCAAAACTCTGTCTCAGAAAAAAAAAAAAAAAAAAATGGACCGTCTAGGTTAATTTTTTTTTTTTTTTTTTTTTTTTTTGAGACGGAGTCTTGCTCTATCGCCCAGGCTGAAGTGCAGTGGCGCCATCTCGGCTCACTGCAAGCTCCGCCTCCCGGGTTCATGCCATTCTCCTGCCCCAGCCTCCCAAGTAGCTGGGACTACAGCCGCCCGCCACCACACCCGGCTAATTTTTTGTATTTTTAGTAGAGATGGGGTTTCACCATGTTAGCCAGGATGGTCTCGATCTCCTGACCTCGTGATCTGCCTGCCTCAGCCTCCCAGAGTGCTGGGATTACAGACGTGGGCTACCACGCCCGGCCTTTTTTTCCTTTTGTTCATTGTCTTTAGCCAAGTGCTAATTATTTAGCAAGCATTTTAGGGCACAATATGCCGTAAAGTTATCCTGTTGAGTAAGGCTGGGATAACTCAGAGTTTCTTTCTTTTTTTTTTTTTTTTTGAGATGGAGTCTTGCTCTGTCACACAGGCTGGAGTGCAGTAGCACTATCTCGCTATGTCGGCTCACTGCAATTTCTGCCTCCTGGGTTTAAGTGATTCTCCTGCCTCCCGAGTAGCTGGGATTATAGGTGTGTGCTACCATGCCTGGCTAATTTTTGTATTTTTAGTAGAGACAGCGTTTCACCACGTTGGCCAGGATGGTCTCGAGCTCCTGGGCTCCAGTGATCTCAGCCTCCCAGAGTGCTGGGATTACAGGTGTGAGCCACTGAACCTGGCTGGTTATTCTTTTTGCTTCTTTTTTTGTTTGAGATGGAGTCTCGCTCTGTCGCCCAGGCTGGAGTGCAGTGGTGCAATCTCAGCTTACTGCAACCTCTGCCTCCTGGGTTCAAGTGAGTCTCCTGCCTCAGCCTTCCGAAGTGCTGGGGTTCCAGGTGTGAGCTACCACGCCCGGCTAATTTTCTGTATTTTTAGTAGAGATGGGGTTTTACCACGTTGGCCAGTCTGGTCTCGAACTCATTTCCTCAAGAGATCCGCCCGCCTCAGCCTCCCAAAGTGCTGGGGTTCTGGGTGTGAGCCGCTGCCCCCGGCTCTGGCTGGTTATTTTAAGATGGGGCTGAAGTTGAGGGCTGGGCTGCAGGAAGAAAATGAGCTCCGTTCTGATTTCCGCCATTACAACCCCAATGCCTCCCTCCCAGCCACTCTTCAGTTCTTGGCTGCGAGCAGTAGCCTTGCCGTCTGTCCTTGGTTTGCTGTATTTGTAATAAACAACCTTTGCTATGAAATTAGTGGAATACATTGGCTTCTCCTGTCTAATTTTGTGTAGCTGTGTCTACACAGTTTGGGTCCTAACTTTCCTGCTCTGGGGCTGCTGGTGGCAGAGGACCCTGGGGCTTGGGATTCCCGTCTGCGGTTGAATCCTCTCTGTGGGAGGTGGTCAGTGGTGCAGCCTTGTGGCTTGAAGATCTCTGATGTTGGAATGGTTGCTTGTCATCATGGACAGGGCATGAAGTCCAGGCTGTGTTCCTCACGTTTGGACCATTCTCTTTGTCCTGCCGGGTGTGGGTGAGGGTGCACTAGGTTGGAAGTCTGGAAACCCACCCACCTGAGCCCAACCCTGAAGGGCGCTGTTGAGGCAGAGCGTCAGGTGTGCCTCAGTCAGGGCCTGGCACCTTTGCTTTATGCCAGTCTGACTTTGCCTGCCTGGTGGGCGGCTTCGTGGGCTTTGTATTGGAGGTGGCTGCTGCAGTGACCTTGGGCTCTGGGCTCCCTTGTTTGCAGATGCTTCCCGCAGCTCTGACGGACGGGCCTGCTGTTGCTCTGAGGGGGGCACGTGTGCCGCTGTGTCCTGTCTGTCTCAGCACAGTCATGGTGCGTGCGCTGGGGGCTGTGCAGCAGGGCCACTCCTGAACGAAAGTGGGGTGCTCCACCCAGACAGGCGGCTGCTGCCCAGTGGGGAGCTGGGGGTGGTCCTCCAAAGGAAGGCTGCAGGTAATGCAAAGGGAAGAGGAGAGTGGGTACTGAACAGGCAGGTTGTAAGCATTGCTACCACAACAGGGCCTGGAGCTTAGGCCTCACGTGTTAGGGGATGCATTTCCCGTGGAGAGCCGGTTATTCGTCCCGGGGTGGAATTTGTGTGGAGGAGCGTGTCAGGAGGGCCAGGCCTCGGATGCTGACCCCTCTGTCCTGGGGGCTGCTTTGCCTGCATCTCTGCCACAGTCCCTCATCCCCTGCTGCGGTCCAGCACGGCCACAGGCGTCCAGTTACCCTGTGGGAGGCCTGGGTGCCGGTCCTTGTTGGTCCGTGCGTGAGCCCCGTGGTGGTTTCACATACTCGATTTGAGGAAAGTGAAGTGTTCCGCTTAGGTCTTTGTCTCAGCCTAGGAAAGAGTCCATTGCTGGCCCTTCTGTGCATTTGTCCCACTCAGCCGCTGTCATTTGGAGCTCCTGTGCCAGGGTTTCATGGGGTTCCTCCCTGGCTCCCCCGTTCTGCCGCTGTGGGAACACTTTCTGCACGCTCCGGGTCTTTGTTCCCATGTCCGTGGAACTTTGAACAGAGCTGGCTGGTTCACCTCGTCGTTTCAGTGGTGTGGATCAGCAGGCAGGTTCTGCTATTGACTGCGTGTTGGGTGGGAGGCCCAGGGCCTGCACTCCCTGGCTGGCGGGCTCAGGCTCTGCTCCCCTTCAGGGTGGCTTGGCCCACCAGGTGGCCTTCAGGGCTGGCCTTGCATGCCCCTGCCAGGTCTGCTTGGTCAGGCCCGCAGTCCCCTTGCCGCTGGCCCCTTCTGTTGACTGCCCTGACCTTCCTCGCTGGCTGGGGACAGGGTCTTCCTAGATATTTTCGTGTGTCTTCCCGGGCCAGTCCAGTGATGCACTTGTGGATAGGGCTGGTCAGTGTGGCTGTGGCCAGAGAGTGGATGACAGACATGTCCACAGCAGGAGCAGCACGGTGGCTTGTCTTGGGCTCCTGGTTCGTAGAGCTGCTCAGAGGACCGTGGGTCCCTTCAAGGTGGGCAGCCAGCCCTTGCTATTCAGGTTCCCACAGGGGTGCCTGAGGAACCATCTGACCTGCTTATTAGTTTATTGACTGTGTTTCTGGTAATGGCCTAAAAGGTTAAGAGAAGAAATGGTTTAAAAAAAAAAAAAAGAAGAAAAAGAAAGGGCCCAAAACGCGTACAGAGTTGTCTGTGGAGGACTGGTTTTGGGTTTCCGTGTCAGCTGGACCTCAGGCGGTGGTGCTGTTGAAGGTGGCCGGCTGCAGAGGGGCTGTGTTGCAAGGGTGAACTCTGCTTCCTGTGCAGAGGGGGTGGCCCAGGGTGGGGCCGCCCCCAGGCTTGTCTTGTTGAGGGGACTTCTGCTGTGGTGCAGAGGGGGCAGAGGTGCTTGTGAGCCATAATGCCCCTTGCGTGGGCTCCACTTGCCTGGGTGTGGGGTTTTTCCAGTCTCCTTGGGGTATTTGCTTCCCCTGTTTGATCAGATCTAAAGAGAATTTTCCTTTTCTCTAGACAGAGTCTTGCTCTGTCGCCCAGGCTGGAGTGCAGGGGCACGATCTCGGCTCACTGCAGCCTCCGCCTCCCAGGTTCAAGCAGTTCTCCTGTCCCAGCCTCCCCAGTAGCTGGGATTATAGGCACCCGCCACCGTGCCCGGCTAATTTTTTTTTTTTTTTTTTTTTTGAGATGGAGTCTCGCTCTATCGCCAAGGCTGGAGTGCAGTGGAACGATCTCGGCTCACTGCAACCTCCATCTCGTGGGTTCAAGCGATTCTCCTGCCTCAGCCTCCTCAGTAGCTGGGACTACAGGCGTGTGTCACCACGCCCGGCTAATTTTTTTTTTTTTTTGTATTTTTAGTAGAGACGGGGTTTCACCGTGTTAGCCAGGATGGTCTCGATCTCCTGACCTTGTGATCTGCCCACCTCAGCCTCCCAAAGTGCTGGGATTACAGTTATGAGCCACTGTGCCCAGCCTTTTTTTTTTTTTTTGAGACCAGGCTGGCTGGTTTTGAACTCCTGACCTCAAGTGATCTGCCTGCCTCGGCCTCTCAAAGTGCAGGGGTTGCAGGTGTGACCACCATGCCTGGCCCAAAGAGAAATTTTTTTGTTTGTGGGTGTCCAAGGAAAACTTTAAAAATGATTCCTGGCCAGGCACGGTGGCTCACGCCTGTAATCGCAGACTCTGCTGGTGCTCTGCTGGTACTCTGCTGGACTCTGCTGGTACTCTGCTGGTACTCTGCTGGACTCTGCTGGACTCTGCTGGTACTCTGCTGGACTCTGTCACCACAGCACCAGCTTACATCCAACTTTTTTTTTTTTTCACCCAAGATGGAGTTTCGCTCTTGTCGCCCAGGCTGGAGTACAGTGGCGCCCAGGCTGGAGTACAGTGGCGCGATCTCAGCTCACTGCAACATCTGCCTCTCATGTTCAAGTGATTCTCCAGTTTCAGCCTCCCGAGTAGCTGGGATTACAGGTGCATGCCCCCACTCCTGGCTACTTTATGTATTTTTAGTAGAGACAAGGTTTTGCTATATTGGCCAGGCTGGTCTCAAACTCCTGACCTTAAGTCGTCTGCTCATCTCAGCCTCCCAAAGTGCTGGGATTACAGGCATGAGCCACTGTGCCCAGTCCATCCTGTATTTTTATGCACCTGTCAGTGGGCAAGGACTCCAAACATATTTTTTCTCTTCGTTAGCCGTGTAAAGCTCCATAGTCTCAGACAGGTTTCAACAGAGTCCACGAAAGTATCTGTAGTTGCCTGTCAGGCCAAAGGATTCTGGAACCGAGAGGCCCCTTTGCCTGGGCGGACCTCAGTCCCGAGCTGTGTGGGTGGATTGTGAAAGGGAAGCACTTTGCAGACAGCCAGTGGCAGATGTGCTGATGAGACTGTGTGCCTGGCCCTGGTGCTGGTGCTGACCTGTGGCAGCTGTTTCTGGAGGGCTTGGGGCAAGTGTCCCTGTGGGCCCATGTGGCCCCTCTTGGAACTGAGCCGTAGCTGTGACTGGCTGCCTGGCACCCCAGCCCATTCTCACATTTTGCGCCAGTGTCACAGATTTGAATTGACTGCACACACTCCGGTTCTGCTCATCCTTGTCAGACGCAGACGTCATTTGTAGCAGCGTACCCTGCAGTTATCGGAGGTGGGGACCAGGCTGGGCCATGGGGGCTGTCAGGGAGAGAGGGCCGCCTTTTGGCTCTTTCTTGGGCCCCTCCGCTGCCTACTTGTGCGTGTGGAGGGAAGCACCTTTGCCTCAGTTTCCCCATGTCACATCTGTGAGAATAACCACTCAGTGTCCTCTCAGAACCCATTAGCTCCAGAAGGTGTTTGGTCTCTCCACTCCCTGAGAGATGGAGACTGGTCACGGGGCTCTGTTAAAACACACCCAGCTCCGCCATACTGCTATGGCATCCGGGGGCCCCCCAGAGGCCACACGCCCGGCTGAGTGCGCATAGGGCCCCGACTCCATGCCCCTTCTCCTCCAGCAAGGACCGTGGCCCTGTCCAGAGTTGGACGCTGGCTTGTGTGGATTGCAGCCTCGGCCCACGGGCTTCCTTCTTGATCCATTGAGGCATCTGCTGGCAAATGGGCTCAACTCTTGGCTCAGCCGCTGGCTGGGTGGCCAGGTGGTCGGGGGGCTGGGTGTCCGGGTGTCCGGGCAGGCGCCGTCCTCGCTGTGAGCTGCAGTGGGCTGCTTGGTCCTGGGCCCTGCTCACGGCACTCACCCTCCTGCCTCCTTTGAGGTTGCTCCAGTGCTTTTTTTTTTTTGGTTTTGACCCACTCTGGATCTTTACTAGCTCACCTGTAGTCTATGGGATTGGTGTCTGCTCCTAAACAAACATTTAAAATAACCCTAAGGAGTGGTGCTTGTAATATTCCAGCAAACAGGATGATTTGAATGCCCAGTGGCAGGCTGGTTGGTTACACAGGCATTTTTTTTCTATACAGTTGGATATGTGGGCTTTTAATTTTTTTCTTTGTTTTTCTGTATTTTCCAAATTCCTATAACAGCATGTTTATAATTAGAAAGTATATATTTTTTTTTTTTTTTTTTTTTGAGACAGAGTCTCGCTCTGTCGCCCAGGCTGGAGTGCAGTGGCGCAATCTCGGCTCACTGCAAGCTCCGCCTCCCGGGTTCACGCCATTCTCCTGCCTCAGCCTCTCCGAGTAGCTGGGACTACAGGCGCCCGCCACCACGCCCGGCTAATTGAAAGTATATTATTAAAAGAATAAAAGCTTTACAATATGCAGTTATTCAAAAGCACATTTTTTCTTTAAAAAGGATACACGTAGATGTGTCTTATTTTTGAGACGGGGTCTTACTCTGTCACCCAGGCTGGAGTGCAGTGGTGCGATCTCAGCTCACTGCAACCTCTACCTCCCAGGCTCAAGAGCTACTCCTCCCTCAGCCTCTGCAGTAGCTGGGATTACAGGCGCCCGCTACCACGCCTGGCTAATTTTTTTTTTTTTTTTTGAGACGGAGTCTTGCTCTGTCCCCCAGGCTGGAGTGCAGTGGCGCATCTCGGCTCACTGCAAGCTCCGCCTCCCGGGTTCACGCCATTCTCCTGCCTCAGCCTCCCGAGTAGCTGGGACTACAGGCGCCCACCAACATGCCCGGCTAATTTTTTTTTTGTATTTTTAGTAGAGACGGGGTTTCACCGTGTTAGCCAGGATGGTCTCGATCTCCTGACCTCGTGATCCGCCCGCCTCGGCCTCCCAAAGTGCTGGGATTACAGGCTTGAGCCACCGCGCCCGGCCACGCCTGGCTAATTTTTTTGTGTCTTCAGTAGAGAGGGGGTTTCACTGTGTTAGCCAGCATGGTCTCCATCTCCCGACCTCGTAATCCACCCGCCTCGGCCTCCCAAAGTGCTGGGATTGCAGGTGTGAGCCACTGTGCCTGGCCCATACCTGGTTAAGTTCTTGTATTTATTTACTTATTTATTTTTGAGGCGGAGTCTTGCTCTGTTGCCCAGACTGGAGTGCAGTGGTGCAACCTCGGCTCACTGCAACCTCTGCCTCCTGGGTTCAAACGATTCTCCTGCCTCAGCTTCCTGAGTAGCTGGGATTACAAGACATGCACCACCACACCTGGCTAATTTTCGTATTTTTAGTAGAGATGAGGTTTCACCATGTTGGCCAGACTGGTCTTGGACTGACCACGTGATCTGCCCGCATTGGCCTCCCAAAGTGCTGGGATTACAGGTGTGAGGCACCGCACCCAGCTGGTGTGTGTTCTTTTTTTTTTGAGACGGAGTCTCACTCTGTCGCCCAGGCTGGAGTGCAGTGGCACAATCTCGGCTCACTGCAAGCTCCGCCTCCCGGGTTCACGCCGTTCTCCTGCCTCAGCCTCTCCGAGTAGCTGGGACTACAGGCGCCCACCACCACGCCCGGCTAATTTTTTTGTATTTTTAGTAGAGACGGGGTTTCACCGTGGTCTCGATCTCCTGACCTCGTGATCCGCCCGCCTCGGCCTCCCAAAGTGCTGGGATTACAGGTATGAGCCACCGCGCCCAGCTGGTGTGTGTTCTTTTAGGGACACCAGCCCTCTTGGGTCAGGGCCCCACCTTTACGTTCTCATCTAACAACAACACTTCCTTACTTCAAGCACGGCCACGTGGTGGTCAGGGCTGACACATATTAACTGGGGGACACGGTTCGGTCCTTAGTGCCTTTTCTGAGTAATGTGCTCACTGCTATCTTGTGTCCACTGGCTCTTTGAGAGCTCTGCTGCTCTCCTGTCTCACCCCTGCCCTGAGGTGTTCATGCACCAGGGGTTGGTGCTTTCACTTCTGAGCCAAGTGTGTCAAGCATTTTCTTTTTTGAGACGGAGTTTTGCTCTTGTTCCCCAGGCTGGAGTGCAATGGCACGATCTTGGCTCACTGCAACCTCCACCTCCTGGGTTCAAGAAATTCTTCTGCCAGCCGGGCGCGGTGGCTCACGCTTGTAATCCCAGCGCTTTGGGAGGCCAAGGCGGGCGGATCACGAGGTCAGGAGATCGAGACCACGGTGAAACCTCGTCTCTACTAAAAATACAAAAAATTAGCCGGGCGTGGTGGCGGGCGCCTGTAGTCCCAGCTACTCGGAGAGGCTGAGGCAGGAGAATGGCGTGAACCCGGGAGGTGGAGCTTGCAGTGAGCCGAGATCGCGCCACCGCACTCCAACCTGGGTGACAGAGCGAGACTCCGTCTCAAAAAAAAAAAAAAAAGAAATTCTTCTGCCTCAGCCTCCCAAGTAGCTGGGATTACAGGCGTGCGTCTCCACGCCCAGCTAATTTTTGTATTTTTAGCGGAGACCAGGTTTTACCATGTTGGCCAGGCTGGTCTTGAACTCCTGACCTCAAGTGATTCACCTGCCTTGGCCTCCCAAAGTGCTAGGATTATAGGCGTGACCCACCATGCCCGGCCATTTTCTTTCCTGTACAATTTTGTGTGTTTGTTTTTGAGTTAATAATGGCCGTTTTTTGCATTTGATTAAATATTTTACTTTCCAACTTAAATCTTCCCATATTCTTCAGCTCAGTAGAGTGCTTGTGAATATTCTTCTCCTCACTGTAAAACCTGTTGGATAAAGTATTTTTTCTCTGGAAGACCTGTGTCCTGAAGTCTTCCATGTTCCCACTCTGGTTGAAACAGTTACTCTTTAGGCATCCTGTGGTACTGGGTGCCGTGGCACTGGTGTGTGTGGTACTGGCATGCTGTGTAACTGGGCGCAGTGGTACTGGGTGCTGTTATTGGGTGCCGTGGTACTGGGTGCTGTGTTATTGGGTGCCATGGTACTGGGTGCTGTGTTATTGGCATGCAGTGGTACTGGGTGCTGTGTTATTGGTGTGCCGTGGTACTAGGTGCTGTGTTATTGGCATGCTGTGGTACTGAGTGCTATGTTATTGGTGTGCTGTGGTACTGGGTGCTCTATAATTAGTGTGCTGTGGTACTGGGTGCTGTGTAATTAGCGTGCCGTGATACTGGGTGCTGCTTTATTGGCATGCTGTGGTACTGGGTGTTGTATTAGTAGTGTGTCCTGGTACATACTAGTGGCCGAGGTGTGCCTGTGTGGAGATCTGAGGGTGATATAAGTAGAGGCACTGGCGTGAGGGCCCCTCATGCAGTGTCAGGCTTGCACCTTTGCTTGGAAATTCCATTAGCTTTGGAATTTATAGCTTTGTGGTGCAGTGTGGAGTTATGTTGGAGATACCATAAAGATAAAGCATTTCCACGGTGAACAAAAAAGTTTACAAATAAAAGTAGTCCAGGCCGTTTTTATTTTGGCTTTATGATGCGTCCACTTACTGCTGTGCATTCTATACGCCAGTAGGAGTGTTTGGTAGATTCTCATGAGTTGGTTGCGTTTGGTTCATTTAGGTAAAGTGTAACTCCTTTTAAAAGAAGCAGAAAAAAATTAAATATCTCATAAAAATAAAGATTGTCTATTTCTGCCTCAGAGTGTTTCTCTCCAGTGAGTGGTGTGTAATTAGTGTGCCATGGTACTGGGTGGTAATTAGCATGCCATGGTACTGGGTGCTGTGTAATTAGCATGCCGTGGTACTGGGTGGTTTGTTTTTGGCATGCCATGGTGCTGGGTGCTGTGTTATTGGCATGCTATGGTACTGGGTTCTGTGTTATTGGCGTGTTGTGGTAGTGGGTGCTGTGTCATTGGCATGCTGTGCTGCTGGGTGCTGTGTTGTTAGTGTGCTGTGGTATTGGGTGCTGTGTAATTAGCATGCCATGGCACTGGGTGCTGCATTATTGGCGTGCCATGGTACTGGGTGCTGTGTTACTGGCATGCTGTGGTACTGGGTGCTGTTATTGGTGTGTTGTGGTACTGGGTGCTGTGTAATTAGCATGCCATGGTACTGGGTGCTGCATTATTGGCATGCCGTGGTACTGGGTGCTGTGTAATTAGCATGCCATGGTACTGGGTGCTGTGGTACTGGGTGCTGTGTAATTAGCGTGCCATGGTACTGGGTAGTGTGTTATTGGCATGCCATGGTACTGGGTGCTGTTATTGGTGTGCCATGGTACTGAGTGCTGTGTTATTGGCATGCCGTGGTACTGGGTGCTGTGTTATTGGTGTGCCTTGGTACTGGGTGCTGTGTAATTAGCATGCCATGGTACTGGGTACTGGGTGCTGTAGTACTGGGTGCTGTTATTGGCATGCCATGGTACTGGGTGCTGTGTTATTGTTGTAATGTGGTACTGGGTGCCGTGTTATGGGCATGCTATGGTACTGGGTGCTGTGGTACTGCATGCTGTGTTATTGGATGCCATGGTACTGCATGCTATGTTATTGGTGTGCTGTGGTACTGGGTGCTGTGTTATTGGCATGGTACGGTACTGGGTGCTGTGTTATGGGCATGCTATGGTACCTGGTGCTGTGTTACTGGTGTGCTGTGGTATTGGGTGCCATGGTACTGGGTGTGCTGTGGTACTGGGTGCTGTGTTATTGGCATGGTATGGTACTGGGTGCTGTGTTATGGGCATGCTATGGTACCTGGTGCTGTGTTATTGGTGTGCTGTGGTACTGGTGTTATGTGCTCATGCCAAAAGAACTTGAAGGAGAGATGAGTTGGGTTTATAATTTAGGTTGGGTGGCACCTCCCCATAAATTTGGAGGAATTGCACCATCACCTTCTGTTTTTCTGAGCTGCATTGGAAAGATCTGGCTCCATTCTCTTCTTACAGTGTGGATGGGGCTTTTTTTCTTCCCTCCAGACATTTTTTGGATGTTTTGTTTATCAACAGTGTTATTTCATAATATTGTGTTTTGATTGGGGCTTTTTTCTTTCATTGTGCTGAAGAAACTTGTTCTTTAATTCTGGACTTTAAAAAATGCTATTTCTTTCTTTTTTTTTTTTTTTTTCTGAGGCGAGTCTGGAAAAAAAGGCTCAAGCGATCCTCCTGCCTCAGCCTCCGGAGTAGCTGGGACTATAGGCACCAGCACACCCCACTGATTTTTTTTTTTCGAGACGGAATTTCGCTCTTGTTGCCCAGGCTGGGGTGCAGTGGTGCGATCTCAGCTCACCGCATCTGCTGCCTCCCGGGTTCAAGTAATTCTCCTGCCTCAGCCTCCTGAGTAGCTGGGATTACAGGCGTGCGCCACCACACCCAGCTAATTTTGTATTTTTAGTAGAGATGGGGTTTCTCCATGTTGGTCAGGCTGGTCTCAAACTCCCGATCTCAGGTGATCCGCCTGCCTCGGCCTCCCAAAGTGCTGGGATTACAGGCGTGAGCAATCGCACCCAGCCCACCTCGCTAATCTTTTTTTACAGTTTTTTTTTTTTTTTTTTTTTTTTTTTTGAGACAGAGTCTTGCTCTGTCGCCCAGGCTGGAGTGCAGTGGCGCGATCTCGGCTCACTGCAAGCTCTGCCTCCCGGGTTCACGCCATTCTCCTGCGTCAGCCTCTCCGAGCAGCTGGGACTACAGGCGCCCGCCACCACGCCCAGCTAATTTTTTGTATTTTTAGTAGAGACGGGGTTTCACCGTGTTAGCCAGGATGGTCTCCATCTCCTGACCTCGTGATCCGCCCGCCTCGGCATCCCAAAGTGCTGGGATTACAAGCGTGAGCCACCACTCCCGGCCTTTTTTACAGTTTTTTTTATAGAGACAAGGTCTCCCTATGTTGCCCAGGCTGGTCTCAAGTTCCTGGCCTTGAGCAGTCCTCCTACCTTGCCCTCTCAGAGAGTTGAAATTTCAGGTGTGAGCCATTGATTGCATTTGGCCAGAAATGTTAGTTCTTTGATAATTCCTTCTCTCCAGCTTTACCATTTCCCATTTTAGAACTTATCTGAGATTTTATTTAGATTTTGGACCATTTAGAGTGATCCTTTAAATTTTAAATCTTTCATATATTTTGCATTTTTTTTGTTGTGTTTTCATATCTTTTCAATACATTTTTTCTTGCCCTTGCTTTCTGAATATACACTAAAAAATTATCCTTTTTTTGTTTTTTTGGTTTAGATCAACATTGTTTAGATCAGAATCTTTCTGGAGATGTTAAGATGTTAAGTGTAATTTTTTTTCTTTTCTTTTTTTTTTTTTTTTTTGAGAAGGAGTCTCGCTCTGTCCCCCAGGCTGGAGTGCAGTGGCACGGTCTCAGCTTACTGCAACCTCTGCCTCCCGGGTTCAAGCCATTCTCCTGCCTCAGCCTCCCAAGAACTGGGACTACAGGCGCCCACCACCACGCCCGGCTAATTTTTTGTATTTTTAGTAGAGACGGGGTTTCACTGTGTTAGCCAGGATGGTCTCCATCTCCTGACCTTGTAATCTGCCCGCCTCGGCCTCCCAAAGTGCTGGGATTACAGGCATGAGCCACTGTGCCCGGCTTTTTTTTTCTTGAGACAGTCTTGCTCTGTCATCCAGGCTGGAGTGCAGTGGTGTGATCTTAGCTCACTGCAGCCTCAACCTCCTGGGCTCAAGAAATTCTCCCACCTTAGCCTCCTGAGTAGCTGGGACCACAGGTGCCTCACTGTGCCTGGGTAATTTTTTATTTTTTATTTTTTTATTTTTTTTGAGACAGAGTCTTGCTCTGTTGGCCAGGGTGGAGTGCAGTGGCACAATCTTGGCTCACTGCAACCTCCGTCTCCCGGGCTCAAGCAATTCTCCTGCCTCAGCCTCCTGAGTAGCTGGGATTACAGGCTTGTGCCACCACCCCTGGCTAATTTTTGTATTTTTAGTAGAGACGGGGTTTCACCATGTTGGCTAGGCTGGTCTCGAACCCCTGACCTCACGTAATCCGCCTGCCTTGGCCTCCCAAAGTGCTGGGATTAAAAGCATGTGAGCCTCTGCGCCTGGCCTTTTTTTTAAAGTTTTTATTATTTTAATTTCTTTTATTATTTTTAATTTTTATTAATTTTATTTTATTATTCTATTATTTTATTATTATTTTTTATTTCTGTCACCCAGGCTGGAGTGCAGTGGTGTGACCACTGTTAACTTTAGCCTCAACTAGAGATGGGGTTTCACCACGTTGGCCAGGCTGGTCTAGAACTCCTGACCTCAGGTGATCCGCCTACCTCTGCCTCCCAAAGTGCTGAGATTACAGGCGTGAGCCACCGCGCCTGGCCCTGGCTAATTTTTTTTTTTTTTGTAGAGATGGGTTCTTGCTGTGTTGCCTAGGCTGGTCTCGAACCCCTGGCCTCAAACAATTCTCCTGCCTTGGCCTCCCAATGCATTGGGATTAAAGGTGTGAGCCATGACGCCTGGCTGCAGGGTGTTTTTTTTTTTTTTTTTGGAGACGGAGTCTTGCTTTGTTGCCCAGGCTGGAGTGCAGTGGTGCGATCTCAGCTCACTGCAAGCGCTGCCTACCGGGTTCACGCCATTCTCCTGCCTCAGCCTCTTGAGTAGCTGGGACTACAGGCGCAAGCCAGGGCCCGGCTAATTTTTTCGTATTCTTAGTAGAGACGGGGTTTCACTGTGTTAGCCAGGACGGTCTCGATCTCCTGACCTCGTGATCTGCCCGCCTCTGCCTCCCAAAGTGCTGGGATTATAGGCGTGAGCCACTGCGCCCGGCCTGGCTGTAGGTTTTATATCCTGTTTCTAAAAGTTAAATATGCTTTACTTGTGGTTGTGATGTTGCTGCTGCGAGTTCTCTAAACTGTCCTTGGACCGCGGGGCTCTCAGTTGTTTCTGCTCCACCACCATCTGCAGGAGCTGTGAACAGAGGACTGTCAGGGACCATTGTCGCTGCTGAAGGCTCTGCACTGCCTGTCTCAGGCATCGGGCCATCCGCGAGCCCCTAACGAGGTGTGGGAGTGTCATGCCATCCATGTGGAAACTGAGGTCCTGGGAGATTAAGTAACTTCCCATCTGCTGTAGTCAGGGTCGGGCTCTTAGTCACCTTGGTCTCTGGACCCCACAGGCCTGGAAACGGCGCTTTTGAGTAGGGGCTCAGTGAGGCTGGGGGTCAGACTAGTGGCCAAGGTGCGCCTGTGTGGAGATCTGAGGGTGACGTAAGTAGAGGCACTGGCGTGAGGGCCCCTCATGCAGTGTCAGGCTTGCACCTTTGCTTGGAAATTCCATTAGCTTTGGAATTTATAGCTTCGTGGTGCAGTGTGGAGTTATGTTGGAGATACCATAAAGACGAAGCATTTCCACTGTGAACAAAAAAGTTTGCAAATAAAAGCAGTCCAGGCAGTTTTTGTTTTGGCTTTGTTATGCGTCCGCTTACTGCTGTGCATTCTATACGCCGATAGGAGTGTTTGGTAGATTCTCATGAGTTGGTTGCGTTTGGTTCATTTGGGTAAAGTGCAACTCCTTTTAAAAGAAGCAGAAAAAAATTAAATATCTCATAAAAATAAAGATTGTCTATTTCTGCCTCCGAGTGTTTCTCTCCAGACAGAGGCTTCTTCCTGCTGCACACTCAGAGTCAAGGAAACTAGACACAGCTGCTTTGGAGTGTTAGGGACGTGCGTGAGCTGTCAGCCCAGGGAAGGGCTGCAGGACCCCTGACAATGTCATAAAGAGGATAGACCCAGCTTGGAACTTGCAGTTTCTAAATTACTTCAAGGAAACAAATCAGAGTGCTTCGTGTACAGAATTTTTTTTTCATGTACAGAATTTTTACCTTAACTAGATGCGTAAGTGTCAGGTGTTTTAATTTTTAATAAGACGTGGCTTTCAGAAGTTGTTATCTTTGTCTCATACCTTCAGCATTGACAGCTGGTTTCCTTCGGGTGAGTTTTATGCAGGATTCAGGGACCGTGACTGTAAGCCGGCGACCTGGTTCTGGGTAAATGATGGATTCAGACTTCTGCTGAGGAGGCTCTGAGGCTGGCGTGAGACTTGCCACCCTGCAGTCTGCAAGGGCTGCAGTCCGGCTGGCCTTTGTAAAGGCCCTGGAGCAATAGGGCAGATTGCATCTTGGCAAATGACTCTAAATTGCCTGCAATTTGTTGGGAATTGCCACTTCAAATGTTTGTTGCAGCGTAGATAATCTGAGCTTGTGAAAGGTCATTGGCTCTTCTTTGGAACAGATAAATTCCTGGGGGCTTCTGCTCCAGGGGTCAAGGCTGGAGTGAGGGGGTAGTGTCTCCTGGGGAGGAAAGCATAAAAGATTTTTTGTTCTACTTTTTAAATGTTACCACTCTTCATTACATAAAGTGTTTCTCATCAGATCCTTGTGAACCTAAAAATGTGATGTGAAGCCATTTGTGCAGTTCCAGGCTCTGAAGAGACTTTTGTGACATTTAAGAAATCTGGCAGTGAGCAGCACAGAACTGATTTAAATGCACAGTGTTTACGCTGAGCAGAGGAAAGAGGTCTTCAGTTTCATAACTGATCATGTTGAGCACTAACTAGTGAGTCTCATTAGTGAGTTCTTTGGTGCATTATAATTTTCAAAGTGTTCTTCATGTACATTAGTTCATAGTTTTCAGTCAATGCAAAGACAGATTGTCAGAGTTCTACATGAAAGACGTTTGGTAGCAGGCACAGTGGCTCACATCTGTAATCCCAGCACTTTGAGAGGACAAGGTGGGTGGATTGCTTGAGACCAGCCTGGGCAACATAGGGAGAACACCATCTCTAGAAAAAAATAGAAAAATTGAGATGAGTGTGGTGGCACGCACCTGTGGTTCCAGCCACTCGGGAGGCTGAGATGGGTGGGTCACCTGAGACCGGGAGGTTGAGGCTACAGTGAGCTGTGAATGTGCCACTGCTCTCCAGCCTGGTTGACAGAGAAAGACCCTGTCTCAAAAAAAAAGGGCCGGGCGCAGTGGGTCACGCCTGTAATCCCAGTTCTTTGGAAGGTTGAGGCGGGAGGATCACGAGGTCAGGAGTTCAAGACCAGCCTTACCAACATGGTGAAACCCCGTCTCCACTAAAAATACAAAAATTAGCCGGGCGTGGTGGTGCCCACCTGTAATCCCAGCTACGCCGGAGGCTGAGGCAGGAGAATCGCTTGAACCTGGGAAGTAGAGATTGTAGTGAGCTGAGATCGCGCCATTGCACTCTAGCCTGGGTGACAGAGTGAGACTCTGTCTCAAAAAAAAAAAAAAAAAAAAAAGATATTTGGTGTGGGAAATTAGAAAACACAGAACAGGCCGGGCATGGTGGCTCACGCCTATAATCTCAGCACTTTGGGAGGCCGAGGCTGGCAGATCACGAGGTCAAGAGATTGAGACCATCCTGACTGATATGGTAAAACCCTGTCTCTACTAAAAATACAAAAATTGGCTGGGCGCGGTAGCTCACGCCTGTAATCCCAGCACTCTGGAAGGCCGAGGCGGGTGGATCACAAGGTCAGGAGATTGAGATGATCCTGGCTAACACAGTGAAACCCCATGTCTACTAAAAAATACAAAAAAAAAAAAAAAATAGCCGGGCGTGGTGGCTGGCACCTGTAGTCCCAGCTACTCGGGAGGCTGAGGCAGGAGAATGGTGTGAACCTGGGAGGCGGAGCTTGCGGTGAGCCAAGATTGCGCCACTGCACTCCAGCACTCTAGCCTGGGCGACATAGCGAGACTCCGTCTCAAAAACAAAACAAAAAAAAACAAAAATTAGCCGGGCATGGTGTTGTGCACCTGTAGTCCCATCTACTCGGGAGGCTGAGGCAGGAGAATTGCTTGAGCCCGGGAGGCGGAGGGTGCAGTGAGCCAAGATCATGCCACTGCACTCTAGCCTGGGCAACAGAGAAAGATGCCATATCAAAAAAAAAAAAAAAAGAAAAGAAAGAAAACACAGAACAAAGAAATTGTCTGATATCCACTGCTCAGAGATACTACTATTCTTTCTAGATCCCTCTAGATTTTTCTTAGCACATTTTTTTCATCAAAAATGGGATCCTAATTCATCTTACCCACTCTGTATGTTTTTCACTATCTTTTTTTTTTTTTTTTTTTTTTGAGACAGTCTCACTCTCTCGCCCAGGCTGGAATGCAGTGGCACGATCTCAGTTCACTGCAACCTCTGCCTCCCGGGTTCAAGCGATTCTCCTGCCACAGCTCTTGAGTAGCTGGGATTACAGGTGCACACCACCACGCCTGGCTAATTTCTGTATTTTTAGTGGAGACGGGGTTTCACCATGTTGGTCAGGCTGGTCTCGAACTCCTGACCTCGTGATCCTCCTTCCTGCCTTGGCCTTCCAAAGTGCTGGGATTACAGGTGATTACACGTGATCTACCGTGCCCAGCCCACTATCATTTTAAATAGTTACTGGTGTGAGCAGCATGGCAGCACCTGGGGGACTCTGCAGAGAGGACAGGGTACCTGGCAGACCCTCCCTGCCCGCCGTCTCTCCTGTCTGTAGCACCCATTGCCGTGTGCCTTTCAAAATCATGAGTGTTTGGGTTTCTGTGAATATGCTGTTCTTGTTAAGTATTTAATTTATTATTTTTTTTGACATGGAGTTTCACTCTTGTTGCTCAGGCTGGAGTGCAATGGTGTGATCTCAGCTCACTGCAACCTCCGCCTCCTGGGTTCAAGTGGTTCTCCTGCTTCAGCCTCCCGAGTAGCTGGGATTACAGGCATGCGCCACCACGCCCGGCTAATTTTTTATTTTTAGCAGAGATGGGGCTTCTCCATGTTGGTCAGGCTGGTTGCGAACTCCCAACCTCAGGTGATCCGCCGGCCTTGGCCTCCCAAAGTGCTGGGATTACAGGCATGAGCCACTGCGCCCGGCCGTATTATTATTTTTTTTTAGTGACAGGGACTTGCCGTGTTACTCAGGCTGAAATGCAGTGGCATGATCATGGCTCACTGCAGCCTCAGCCTCCTGGGCTCAGGCGATCCTCCTGCCTCAGCCTCCTGAGTAGCTGGGACCACAGGTGCATGCCACCACACCTGGCTAATTTTTAAAATATTTTGTAGAGACGAGGTGTCACCTTGTTGTCCAGGCTGGTCTTGAACTCCAGGACTCAAGCGATCCACCTACCTCAGCCTCCCAAAATGCTGGGATTACAGGTGTGAGCCACCCTGCCCAGCTCTCGGCTAATTTTTGCAACATTTTTTTGTAGACACAAGGTCTGGCCTTTTCACTCAGGTGGGTCTTGAACTCTTGGCTTTAAGGCATTCTGCCTCAGCCTCCTAAAGTGCTCGGATTACAGGCGTGAGCCACTGTCCCCAGCCTGGTGAAGCATTTGTTTAGACTCTCACAGACAGTTAGTTGGGATTGTGGGTTTAACTGTGACCTGCAGCCTTTCCAACCCAGTCCCCTAACTAATGTGCAGGACACTTTGGTTGCTGGGCTATAGTGAGGGCTTTCTGCATCGTGTGCCTGGCCTCACCGAAGCACTGTTTGCTGAGATGCTCAGAAACTTTATAAAGAAGTGGCCAGTGTCATTTCCGTTTTGTAAGCTAGGAATTGGCAGACTGCCTGTGGTCAGTAGCCAGTAAGTGCTGGTGAGGGGCATTTGGCCACAGTTTGAGCTGTTGGCCTCCCGGGATGGCAGGTGTGGGTGGCTGCCAGGGCCGCCCCGCCTGTGCTGCGCCTGTAGACAGTCTGCAGAAACACATGCCCTCCCTATCCTCACTGTTTGATTTTGACCATAAAGGGCCTTTGATGTGTTGTGCAATTCACAGTAGGTGGGTGGGGTGCACCAATGGTATTATAAAATAAATAAAAGGCTGGCCGCAGAGTGGAACCACAGCGAGGCCTCCGAGGCACAGGCGACAGGGCTGAGCCGGAAGCTCCTGCCTGGTGACTCATTCTCTTGCCCTTTCGTGTCTGCCACCCTGAGTGACCGAGAAATCACCTGCTCACTCACTGTGAGCAGAAGGGGTGAGAGTGCCCTGCCCCACGGTCAGTCGATGCTGTCTGGTCAGCCCATCACCTGTTCCTGCCCCTGAGGGTGACACCAAGTGTCTGCCGCCATGCAGAACACCCACAAGATACGTAGGTGGGGTATCCTGGGACCTGATGGTGGTGCTGGCAATCTTTTTTTTTTTTTTTTTTTTTTTTTTTGAGACGGAGTCTTGCTCTGTTGCCCAGGCTAGAGTGCAGTGGGCTGAGGCGGTGGTTTCCTGGGACTCGAGGGAGCCCGCGGGGGCCGAAGCGATGGTTTCCTGGGGAGCAGGGGCGCCCGCGGGGCTGAGGCGATGGTTTCCTGGGGAGCGAGGGAGCCCGCGGGGGTGAGGTGATGGTTTCTTGGGGTGCGGGGGCACCCGCGGAGCTGAATCGATGGTTTCCTGGGGCGCGCCCACGGGGGCTGAGGCTGTGATCTGGTGCGCATCAGAACTTAGCAGGTAGGATTGTAGTTCTGTGCCGGTCCACGGAGCATCCAGCTGTGCGTCAGTAGAGCTGATTTTTACAAAGCCGTTTCCTTGCCTTTGTTCATCCCAGAGTTCTGCACCCTTAGGAACTGTGCACAGGGCGGTGCTGCCTCCCTGAAGGCTTGGGCAGAGCTTTTCACTGCGCGGGACTGTAGTGGGGCTGGGCCTGGGAAGGGCCTGCGGCTGCTGGAAGCTGCCTCTGCGTGGCGGGTTCCGTCTGCTGGCTGTGCTGTTCCGGTGGGTCACGATGCAGGTCGCTGATGGCACTGGCCGTGTCTGAGGAGTGGACCGCTCACCTGGGGTGCCCCTCCTCCTGCTGGTATAAATTATGACTTACCTTGTCAAAATGGGGATCAAGTAAGTGTGTCCGTGTCATGTGCTAACGTGCGGCGTGTGGTCTTGTGATAACACTGCAAGCGTCTACTGACCACCTGCGGGCGTTTTCTGCTCAGTTGTGTTTGTCAGGCTTCTGTTTATCCCCACAAACTCTGCGGGACACTGGGCGGGTTGGGCGGGAAGCTGCTCATGGTGCCCTTGGCCACGTGGTCCTTGCAAACCTCCCCGCAGGACCGCAGGCCCTTGAGGCCTGTGCCGGACCCGCCTTTCCATATCGCTTCTGCCCTGCGCTGCTTCCAGCCGTTTCTATGCACCCGCATTCTGGCCCCCAGCCCCTCGGAGGGCTCAGAAAGGATCCAGCAGGAGACCTGCGGAGCAAATGTAGCCCCCATGCTATGGAATCGGCGTCCTTGAGCAGGTGGCCTCGTGCCCAGTGCTGACCCATAATGTGGCCAATGCCGCTCTCTGACACTTGGCCCCAGATCTGCCCCTCGTGGAGGCTGCTGGACAGTGCGGATGGTTCCTGGGTATTTCAGATGTGAGTCTTGTGGGCTGCAGGTCTCTCATGCACTGGGCTCCCCCATGGTCTGCCGGGTTTCCTGTGGGCTGGTCTCCCTGTGGGCTGTGGGTCTTCCTATGGGCAGGTCTCCCCATGGACTGTGGGGTTCCCCGTGGGCTTTGGGGTTCCCACAGGCTGGTGTCTCCAGGGTGGGTTGCTCATTCTGTGCCGTATTCCATCCCCTGTGGCAGTTTACACCTTTTCCCTTTGCACCCATAGTGGTGAAGACCTGTGCTCATGCCCCTAGAGAGACGCAGGTGAGAACCCGTCACACCCCTCAGTGTTTTGTTTTGTTGGTTTGTGTGTGTGTGGGGGGGTGTGGGTGTGGGTGTGGTGGAGTCTTGCTCTGTAGCCCAGGCTGGAGTCAGTGGTGTGATCTCCTCTCACTGCAAGCTCCGCCTCCCGGGTTCACATAAGTCTCCTGCCTCAGACTCCTGAGTAGCTGGGACTACAGGCACCCGCCACCACGCTTGGCTAATTTTTTGTATTTTTAGTAGAGACAGGGTTTCACCATGTTAGCCAGGATGGTCTTGATCTCTTGACCTTGTGATCCACCCGCCTCAGCTTCCCAAAGTGCTGGGATTACAGTTGTGAGCCACCGTGCCCCACCTGTTTGTTTTTTTAATCTTATTTTGGTTTTCTTTTCTTTTTCTTTTTTCTTTCTTTCTCTTTCTTTCTTCCTTCCTTCCTTTCTTTTCCTTCCTTCCTTCCTTCCTTCCTTCCCTCCTTCCTTCCTTCCTTCCTTCCTTCCTTCCTTCCTTCCTCTCTCTCTCTCTTTCTTTTCTTTCTTTCTTTCTTTTTTTTTTTTTTAGACAGAGTCTCGCTCTATTGCCCAGGCTAGAGTGCAGTGGGGCGATCTTGGCTCACTGCAAGCTCTGCCTCCCGGGCTCACGCCATTCTTCTGCCTCAGCCTCCCGAGTAGCTGGGACTACAGGCGCCCGCCACCACGCCCAGCTAATTTTTTTGTATTTTTAGTAGAGACGGGGTTTCACCGTGTTAGCCAGGATGGTCTCGATCTCCTGACCTCGTAATCCGCCCTCCTTGGCCTCCCAAAGTTCTGGGATTACAGGCGTGAGCCACCGCGCCCGGCCTCTTTCCTTTTCTTTTCTTTTCTTTTCTTTTTTCTTTCTTTCTTTCGAGACAGGGTCTTGACCTCTTGTCTAGGCTGGTCTCGAACTCCTGGACCCAAGCAGCCCTCCTACCACAGTCTCCCAAGTGCTGGGATTTCAGGCCTGAGCCACGCTTGGCTGTCAGTTTTGGGAAGCAAGTGGCGCTGGCATCCATGGCCTCTGCCAGGTGACCGCTCCCTGCCATCTGGTGCCAGAGCCTCTTCCCTGGACATGAGTGCAGACCAGAGCTGGGACGCAGCTGCAGGCCATGGCTCACCTCTTCCCCCAGGCCACTGCCTGCCATCCGCAGAGGCCTTTTCTGCCTGTGTTGCTTCTTGCCAGGCTTTTGTGTCTGCCAGTGTCTGAGCTCTGAAGGGTGCACTCATCCGTCCACCGCCCACAGCTCCAGAAAATGAAGAGAGTCCCCAGGAGCCAGTGATTCTGTGTGTTGGATTCGCCCACCATCATCAGTGGTTCTGTGGGACTGAGGTGGCTGGAGACACATGGATGGTGTCTTGAGGGGCAGACGCACACCAGAGTCTGCATGGACTCCTTGCCTTGCGGACAGCCAGGTCCCACTTGCTTCAGAGATGAGGATGTGCGGCTCAGAGGATTCTGCCTCTGTGCCCAGGTGAGGCACAGGTCAGCACCAGCACCTGCCATGCTAACTCAGCTCCTGCACAGGCCTCCCACACCTGTGCAGAGGAAACACAGCTGTAGGAGCACATCTGTCTCCACACCTGGGCACAGGTGCACACTCCACTGCTGGCAGGTACAGGGTGATGGGTTGAGGGGAGACAGTCATGAGTCATTGCCTCCCGTTAGACCCCACTACCAGCAGGGTCCCGCACAGCGCCCGCCCCTCAGGGCCATCCCTGGAGCCTGGGGTGTGCGCCGTGTTCCCCAGCTGCCCCTCGGTCACCTCCTCCTGAAGCCTGGGGTGTGCACCCCTGTTCGCAGCCACCCTGCCCTGAGTCAGGCCTGGTAGAAGCACCCAGCCTCATGCCTGCGGCATGCGCTGCCTGGGTTTCCCTGGCCACAAGATGGGCGCTCTGTGCTTCTCAGAAGGTCGTGCATCTTTGGGTCTGTGCGGCCACCTCCGTCTTCATGTCCAGCCCACTGGGAACTGGGCTTTCATTGGCTCATTCCTGGCTCATCATCCAGGGCTCACAGATGTGTGTTCCCAGCCATTTTTACTAATTCCAGCCTCTGTCTTTCAGAATACAGCTGGTCTCCAACTTAGGATGGCTCCACTTAGGCCTTTTCAACTTTACAGCCAGCCTGAGGCATTCAGGGTGCCCGTCAACGAAGGGCAGGGCTGTGTGTGGATAACCCTTTGAGGTCGGAATCCACTTTCCACCTCATATTCCCAGCTATGAGAGGGTTTAACCCTTTGTGAGTCGGAATCCACCTTCCACCTCGTATTCCCAGCTATGGGAGGTTTATCAGGACGCAGCCTTGTCATGAGTTGGGGAGCTCCGTGGTTGGAGAAAAAGGCGATTTGCCTTTCAAAATGGCTATAATTATTTTATGTGGTGTACTGACCTGTGCTGCTTAAGCAAAACCATCCGAACTTACTTTTAACAACACAGAGGTCTTGGCGGGGCGGGGCACGTGCTATGCAGAGCTCACCTGGGGCTGCTGTTCGCTGTTTCCCCATAGTGGTTGTCACCAGCAGGTGCCACGTGGTGCCTTACTACCAGGGAGGGTGGCGGCTCCTGCCTGGGTATGGAGGGGACAGAGAGCAGCGGGCCCAGAGCGTGGGTAGCATGAGGCAGGAGGGCCTGTAGCAGTGGCTTCGGGTGATTCCCAGGGCCAGATCTACCTCCAGCCCCTCTTCCCCTGTTCTGGGTGGCATCTGTCACACCCAGGTGGTGTTTTGGCATTAAACATTTTTTGTGGCCGGGCGTGGTGGCTTAAGCCTGTAATCCCAGCACTTTGGAAGGCCGAGGCGGGCAGATCACAAGGTCAGGCGTTCGAGACCAGCCTGACCAACATGGCAAAACCTTGTCTCTATTAAAAATACTAAAATTAGCCAGGCGTGGTGGCACATGCCTGGAGTCCCAGCTACTCGGGAGGCTGAGGCAGGAGAATCGATTGAACCCAGGAGGCAGAGGTTGTAGTGAGCCGAGATCGCGCCACTGCACTCCAGTCTGGGCGAAAGAGTGAGGCTCCGTCCCCCCCCCAAAAAAAATATATATATATATATATATATTTGTTTTTAATTTTTATGTTCTTGAGTGTACTTAGTAATTCTAAAGGTATTTGATGAGGAAAGCTGGAACTCCCTCAGATTTGCACGTGTGTGTTAAGGGATGTGGAGGGATGGTGTGAAGCTTGACCTGTTTCTGAATTTCTCCATGAAACCATCACAGCGAAGCTTCATAATTGTGTGTAACTTTTCTGTTTAGATTTTATCCGCCCCTGTGTTGCATTATTGGTGTTGTCATCTTACCTTGCTGGAATCCTTTTAAAGCATTTACCCCTTTGCAGTTCAGTAATTAAAATGATCTGATTTGTGACCAGGCACGATGGCTCACGCCTGTAATCCCAGCACATTAGGACACTGAGGTGGGCAGATGGCTTGAGCCCAGGAGTTCAAGACCAGCTTGGGTGACATAGTGAGACCTCATCTATATAAAAAATGAAAAAGTAGCCAGGAGTGGTAGTGTGTGTCTGTAGTCCCAGCTACCTGGGAGGCTGAGGTGGGAGCCCAGGGAAAAAAAAAGAAAATGTCAGTGCAGGAAATGTGTTGCTCATGAGTGTGTGGGGGGGCCGTCAGTTCTGAGGTTCTCATGCGGCCTGGGAAGAGGCAGGTGTGATGTGTGGGATTGAGACATGTCCAGGCACAGGAACCAATGAAAGAACTGTACAACATTTACTTTTTCAGAGGGAGGAAATGGAAAGCAAAAAATACCCCAAAGAAGGCAAGAAAGAGGCCGGGCGCGGTGGCTCACGCTTGTAATCCCAGCACTTTGGGAGGCCGAGGCGGGTGGATCACGAGGTCAGGAGATCGAGACCACAGTGAAACCCCGTCTCTACTAAAAATACAAAAAATTAGCCGGGCGTGGTGGCGGGCGCCTGTAGTCCCAGCTACTCGGAGAGGCTGAGGCAGGAGAATGGCGTGAACCCGGGAGGCGGAGTTTGCAGTGAGCCGAGACTGCGCCACTGCACTCCAGCCTGGGTGACAGAGCAAGACTCCGACTCAAAAAAAAAAAAAAAAAAAAAAAAAAAAGAAGGCAAGAAAGAGCAAAAGGAAGTAGAGCAGATGTGATAAACCAAGCCGATCCGACGGTGGCCCAGCTCCCTCCACATCACACTAAATCTAACCGGACCAGACAGCTTCATTAAAAGGAAAAATTGTCATGCTACCTTTTTAAAAGGCAGGCTGCTTACATAAGTTCAAGAATATAGAATGGTTAAATGTGAAAAGATGGAAGATAAAAGTACCGCAGTGACCAGAGAGCCGGTGCCATGGCCATGCTGGATGTGGGAGCAGCCGCGGGAGTCCCAGAGAGGTGCCTTCCTGGGGCAGGAGGAGCACCTTTTTCCACCATCCACGAACACCTGGGCAGGGGAGACCTTCTGTGTGGCCCTGACATTTGGGCCTCTTAGGCCAGCCTAGAGTGCGCTGGCCGCCTCACGGCTTCTCATTTCCTGTTGCCTTGAAGCTAATAGGGTCCTTGTAGCTGTCAAACCCCACAGGTGTTTGTTTATGACACAGCTCCTGGGCAGTGATTCTGTCATCAGCCCCTCCTCACCACTTCACTGGACTGTCTCTCCTGTGATGGGCACGTTTTTCCCTAAGTCACCGTGTCTTCTCATGCGTCCTCTCCACAACATTTTTGTTTGAGACAGAGTCTGGAGCACAGGCTGGAACACAGTGGTGTGATCATGGCTTACTGCAGACTCCTGGGCTCCAGCGAGTCTCCTGCCTTACCCTCCCAAGTCGCTGGGATTCCAGGTGTGCGCCACCACACCGGACCCTAAAGAAAGCCTTTGAACACACAGAAGAGTTGCGAGGAGTCTGTCACCACCTGGCTCTGCAGGGTCTCCCAGCCTCTGTGTCCCTGGACTCTGCCTGAGTCCCGGCGCCTGTTCCAGAAGAGCTGTGCACGTTTTCCTGTTTGAGGTCATCAGCGTGGGGAGCTGGGCAGAGCCTTCACCAAGTCTCTGGCTGCATTTTCTCCGCACAGCCAGGGGTCAGCTCTGCGCTCACCAAGGCCCCGGCTGCATTCTCTCTGCACAGCCAGGGGTCAGATTCTCCCACAGCGTCTCCACGTGTCTGAGAAGTGCAGGAGTAGGTGGAGGTGCTCATGAGGGGCGGGCATACAGGTGCACACATGGGCATGCGGGCGCACACACAGATGGATACATGGGCACGCACACACAAAGCACGCATCCGTAGGTGCGTGCACAGGCAGGCATGCAAGCACATGCCTCTCCCGCCACTGGATCCCAGCTATATTTGGGGGATCCTGGAACTCCCATGTGATCTCCCCTTGGACGTGTCTTTGACCAGAACGTTCTTGGTCGCATCCGCTGGTAGTTAAGGCCAAGCCCGGCTGCCTGTGTCTTCAGGTGCAGGAGCCATCTGAGTGCTGAGGGCAGATCCTGGGAGCCAGGGCAGTTGTCTGGGATTGTTCACGAAGATCACCGGTAAACAGGCTGCCCTTCTTCCTTTTCTTTTCTCCCAGCCGCCTTCTCCCGCTTCTCTCCCCTTTGCTGCCTGACCTTGGTGCTTGTGTGCGGTGGATCTTGCTGTGTGCTGGAGCTTGTGGAAAGTGGGAAACTTGCGTTTCTCCTGCTTTTCATTTTAAAGACAAACAGGTTTTTCACAAATGTGAAAGGCACATCTGGGAAGTCAGAGTGGGAGAAGGACTTGGAATCGGACACATGAACACAGAAGGCTTCGTTCTGCTGTATGTGGCTGCCAAGTGACGGGACAGGTGTGAGCCCCATGGCAGCACGAGGGCAGGGCACGTGCTTCCAGTGTGTGCCAAGACAGACGTGCCGTGGGCCGTGGGCTACAGACGCACCCATGTGCCGTGGGCTGCAGACGTGCCATGTGCCATGGACGTAGACTTGTTAAACTTCTGCGTGGCAGTGGCGTTCTCTCTTCCATTTGAAATGTTTTTATTTGGCCAAATTGATGTTTATAGAAAGTTACCAAAGTTCAGCGTTCCTTCATAGTAACAGGGAAACTATACTTAACGTGAGATCTGAGGTTGGCTGCAGTGGTTGTTAGAATGATAATATCAGTAGCTGCTGAGCAGCTGTGGCTTTAAGTATCGAAGGAATAATGGTGTCGTTTAAAAAAACTGCATGATGCTTAAAGCAAAGAGCCTGAAGCTGCAGGCTGGTATCATTTTATCTGCTCTATGTCAGGTACAGAGAGGAGAAGAGGGGTGAACCAAACTTACAAAGCCCAGCCACTGGTGGTCGGTGTTTCCAGAGTACCCATTTCCCAAGAGCGGCCCCATGGTTGCTCTCAGCCTGAGGCTGCCGTCACCTGGCCTTGACTGTCCGTGGCCTGCAGTGAGCGATCAGGCCACAGTGGGTGGGTCAGAGGGACTCGCGGACATTGGCGCTGGTAGGGCCCTGACATCGTGAACCGTGTTTTCCATTGTGGCATGGTGCCCTGCGTCTGCCTCCTGAGCAGCTGAGCACGGTCATCCGCACTGTTTGTATGAAAGGCCCTGCTTGTGTGTTCTGGCCCCATGCGATGCCCTCCAGAGTGCATGGAGGCCACAGCCCCAGGGGAAATGACCCTGTGCAGCAAGGCCCCACCCACCAGCGCCACAGGCTGTCCCCAGCTCGCAGTGCTAGCTCACCTCCCCAGGCATCCCGTGTCACCAGAGTCCAAGGTGCCGGGCTGCCTGCCTCCCTCCCATCTCGTCAAAGGGCCTTTCCTGGCGTGAGTAGAACTGGGGCTTTCCCTAGGTTCTGCTCATTAGATGGCCGGCTGGAAGCTGCGCTGGTCCCTCCCTCCACACCAGGGAGTCTGATGCGCCGGTGTGCAGTCACCGAATCAGGTGTGCTTGCACCTCCGACGTGGCAGTTCCTCCGGCCACATGCACGTGCAGAGCAGCTCATTGTGGTAGCCTTGGGAGGTGTCTTGGTTGTCTTGTGTCGCTGTGACCTGTGGAGATCCACCTGAGGTAGTCATCACCCCTCGGGGGACACATTCCAAGACCCTGGTGGAGGCCTGAAACTGTGATAACGCTGAACCCTGTAGATACTGTTTTCCCTTCTGGGAACACACCTCTGATCAAATTTAACTTACAAGTTAGGCACAGTAGAGACTAAAAACAATTGTGAATTAAACGGAATGATTGTAAGGGTGCACTGTGATAAACACTGTGAGGCTGATGACTGTAAGGGTGCACTGTGATAAACACCGTGAGGCTGATGACTGTAAGGGTGCACTGTGATAAACACCGTGAGGCTGATGACTGTAAGGGTGCACTGCGATAAACACCGTGAGGCTGATGACTGTAAGGGTGCACTGTGGTAAACACCGTGAGGCTGATGACTGTAAGGGTGCACTGTGATAAACACCGTGAGGCTGATGACTGTAAGGGTGCCCTGTGATAAACACCGTGAGGCTGATGACTGTAAGGGTGCACTGTGATAAACACCGTGTGAGGCTGATGACTGTAAGGGTGCACTGTGATAAACACCGTGTGAGGCTGATGACTGTAAGGGTGCACTGTGATAAACACCGTGAGGCTGATGACTGTAAGGGTGCACTGTGATAAACACCGTGAGGCTGATGACTGTAAGGGTGCACTGTGATAAACACCGTGAGGCTGATGACTGTAAGGGTGCACTGTGATAAACACCGTGTGAGGCTGACGACTGTAAGGGTGCACTGTGGTAAACACCCCGTAAAGCTGGTCTCTTTCTCTCGCAGTCTTACCGCTCTGTGCGCACCTAGTTTCAGACCTTGGCTGAACGCAAGTGACGGAAACTAGGGAAAGCAAAGCCGAGTGGGGGCAGCCGCTAGAAGGGAGAGGCAGCCTCAGGGCACACTGTGGGGCCTTGGCAGTTAGGGACCCTGCAGAGTCCACGCGCCAGTTGGTTGGCAGCACAGCAGAGCAGCCGGAAGGGGCACATGCCTGTGACAGGAGTTAGATGTGGTGGAGAGAGGCGCTTAAAATTATTTAGGACAAGATGGATTATTCAGTATTTAATGCTAACGGCTCGCTCTCCATTTTGACGTGAAGGAGTGAGCTAGATTTTATTTATTTCTTTTTTTTTTTTTTTTTTTTTTTTTTTTTTTTTTTTTTTGAGACAGAGTCTTGCTCTGTCACCCAGGCTGGAGTGCAGTGGCGCGATCTCGGCTCACTGCAAGCTCCGCCTCCCGGGTTCACGCCATTCTCCTGCCTCAGCCTCTCCGAGTAGCTGGGACTACAGGCGCCCGCCACCACGCCCGGCTAATTTTTTGTATTTTTGGTAGAGACGGGATTTCACCGTGGTCTCGATCTCCTGACCTCGTGATCCGCCCGCCTCGGCCTCCCAAAGTGCTGGGATTACAAGCGTGAGCCACCGCGCCCGGCCGATTTTATTTATTTCTTATTATTTTATTTTTTACCTTTAGGCTCTGCTGGACTGGGCTAGATTTTGTATACACACATTTCAGGTGGAGGTCTAAAAAAAACTGTTTGGAGCATATAAAGAAAAATAGAATATATTTGTAATTTTATAGTAAGGAAGAACTGTGTTTCCAAAGTAGAAAATAAATAAATAAATAAATAAATAAAGGAAAAGATTGGAATACCTTATTTATTTATTTATTTATTTTATTTTTGAGACAGAGTCTTACTCTGTCTCCCAGGCTGGAGTGCAGTGCTGCGATCTCAGCTCACTGCAATCTCTGCCTCCTGGGTTCAAGCGATTCTCCTGCCTCAGCCTCCCGAGTAGCTGGGATTACAGGTGCACGCCCCCACATCTGGCTAATTTTTGTATTTTCAGTAGAGATGGGGTTTCACCATGTTGGTCAGGCTGTTCTTTTTTTTTTTTTTTGAGACGGAGTCTTGCTCTGTCATCCAGGCTGGAGTGCAGTAGCGCAATCTCAGCTCACTGCAAGCTCCGCCTCCCGGGTTCACGCCATGCTCCTGCCTCAGCCTCCTGAGTAGCTGGGACTAGAGGCGCCTGCCACCATGCCCGGCTAATTTTTTGTATTTTTAATCGAGACGGGGTTTCACTGTGTTAGCCAGGATGGTCTCGATCTCCTGACCTCATGATCTGCCCTCCTCGGCCTCCCAAAGTGCTGGGATTAAAGGCATGAGCCACCGCACCCGGCCTGTCTGATTTCGTAGAAATGAAAAACTTGTTTGACCAAAATCAACCTGAGCAATGTTAAAAAGAAAAATGACGTTTAGGGAGAAAATGTTTTTCGCATATATAACCAGAGATTAGTAACAAGTCTATTTGAAGACTTCTGTAAATCACTAAGAAACTCATAATCCACTCCATAGAAAATGGCAAACCATATAAACAGATAAAGAGGAAGAAGTTTAAATGACAAATACCCTAAACTGCCAATCTGACCATTAATCAGGGAAATGCAGATTGAAACAAGGTGTCATTTCCCGGCTAATTTTGTGGTAACAAGAAGAGGTGAATCGTCCCAGGAGCTGGGGAGGAACCTCTGCCCTAGGTAGGGGGACAGGAGGTGGCACCACCCACACACACTGTCACATACCAGCCCTGACATCAGTCCCGTGGCCATGCTTGGAGTTGGGCACAGGTGCAGAGATGTCTGAGCTGAATCGCAAGGGCCTCGTCCTGGTCAAAACCCAGTGTCCTCTCCTGATGCGCACTTCGGAATGAGCAGAACATCTGTGTCCCATTTCTAGTGCCGTGCACGGAAAACAAACCCAAATGATCATGTGTGGATGCTCTGTGTGTGCCTGAAATCAGAGGAGAGATCTGGAAAGATGCCCGGCGCTTTAATGCACCCCGTTGGAAAGGACAGAGGGACGAGAGGACAGGTGGAGATGCTGGTCTTTTCTCCATGCTCCGTGTTTTTCTTCAAATTGCTTGTGTTTTTAATTAATACGTTGAGATATTCAGATAATATGAAAATGTGGAATAAAATGAGAGGCTGTTGGCAGGCTGTCACTAACGTGCCCTGCTTGCCTGTTTGCAGGTATGGATCCTGGCGGGAGCCAGTCAACCCCTATTATGTCAATGCCGGCTACGCCCTGGCCCCAGCCACCAGTGCCAACGACAGTGAGCAGCAGAGCTTGTCCAGCGATGCAGACACCCTGTCCCTCACGGACAGCAGCGTGTAAGTCCCGCCCCGGATACCCAGTCCCTCACGGACAGCAGTAAGTCCCGCCCTGGATACCCAGTCCCTCATGGACAGCAGCGTGTAAGTCCCGCCCCGGACACCCAGTCCCTCACGGACAGCAGTAAGTCCCGCCCTGGATACCCAGTCCCTCATGGACAGCAGTAAGTCCCGCCCCGGACACCGTGTCCCTCACGGACAGCAGTAAGTCCCGCCCCGGACACCCAGTCCCTCACGGACAGCAGCGTGTAAGTCCGGTCCCCGGACACCCTGTCCCTCGAGGACAGCAATGTGTAAGTCCTCCCCCGGACACCCTGTTTCTCGCGGGTGGCAGCGCGTAAGTCCCACCCTGCTGCAGAGCACGGCCAGCTCAGAAGGGGTTTCGTGCTGACCCAGCGATGCCTGGGCTTTGTCTTCAGGGAAAGCGTTTCCTGGCTCCCCAGGTCTCAGTGAGAGGGCATCTGACATGCAGGCAGGCGCACTGCAGAGGCCGTCCTCCGAGCAGCACAAGTGAGGGCTCAGCTTTGTGTCGGTTGCTTCTCTCTGTGACCAGGGCTGCTGGGACCTCCCCATGAGGAAGGATCAAGGGTGAACCTAAAACAGTCTGTAGGCTGCCCCGGCTAGAGTTTGCTCTTTGGTTTTCAGAGTCTGGGGTTTCAGCTTAAAGACAGGCACAGGCCAGCTGCCTCACCACTGGCTGTGGCGACTGATGCGGTCCCCGAGGGTGGCGTTTCTGCCGACACTGGTGCAGTACTGGGTCCTGTCTTGTCCCCGTCACCCACTTGGCAAGGGGCTGGGAGCAGGAGTGAGGGAAGATGCTGTGGTTGTGCTGAGGCCAGGGCCTCAGTGGCCCAGGGACGGCCTGGGCTACACATGTGTGACCCTCGAGGTGACAGGCGGAAGCTTATTCTTTCATTGTCCAGGGAAACCCCATGTGTAGGAACGGGCTTGTTTTGTGACGTCCTCCCCTGTGCTTCGCAGCTGGCTTTTCGGGACCTGTGTACACCCCAGGCATTAGATGATGCCGACAGTCTTGTCGCAGCAGGGCATTGGCTGCCAGCCTGTGCGGGTCATTTGGGTTCTTGGTTACCCGTGAAGCTCAGACCTTCCCAGCTCTGGTCTGTGTGCCACACGCCACCCACCCACCAGCCATCCTAGCCAGGGCTGGGGCCGAGCCGCAGGCACCGGGGTCTCCCTGCAGCAGCCTCAGCATTGGAGGAGGCCAGCGGCTATGAACTTGTGAGCAGCTGGAGCCCGCGGACCGCCACCCTCCATCCCCACTGCAGCCAGTGGTGTCCCAGCTGTCTTTCCCGCTTAGCTGGGTTCTCCATGAAAGCCTGGAGATCTGGATAGGGCTGGAGAAGGAGGAGAGAGGGACTTCTCACCTGCTGGTGATTCTGCCCATCTTTTTATGAATGTGTTTTAAGTGATGGTCCGACTCTATGTACCATTTTTATGGTTCTTATCATTTTGAGACAGGATCTCACTGTCACCCAGGCTGGACTGCAGTGGTGCGATCTTGGCTTACTGCAGCTTCCGTCTCCTGGGCCCAAGCAATTCTGCCTCAGCCTTCAGAGTTGCCGAGGCTACAAGCGTGCACCACCACGCCGGCTAATGATTATTACTATTTTTGTGGAGACGAGGCCTCACTATGCAGTCTCGAACTCCTGGGCTCAAACAGTGCACCCACTTCAGCCTCACGAGTGCTGGGATTATGGGCATGAGCCACTGTGCCTGGCTGGTTTGTTCTTTTCCTTTGCCTGTCTTTAGACATGTTTCAAAACCTGAATTTCAGATGAGCAGAACAAGTTGTCAGATTCTATTTCTGAACCAAATTCAGCCAGCCCACATTGCGGTAGGTCTTGGCACCTTCGTTTTTCCCCAGGTAACTGTGATGGTGCACAGAGCTGCTGTGTGTGGCTTCTCCTGGTTTCTTTCATCCTCATTTAATTTTGAATCTTCAAAATAAAATGTTGACGTGCTTTTAGCAGCACCTGACTTGAGGTTACTGGAGTTGAAGCAGTGCCTGCCATGGTCCTGAAGCCTCAGGCCAGGTGGTTAGGTGCAGTGTGGCCCACGGAGCGCCTGAGCAGACCACGCATCCTAGCATCTGGTTTCCCTCTTCCCCAAAACTGTGTTACTACAACAAAAATTAACCTGCCAACTCAGTTTTCTCAAAAAGTCTCCTAATTCTCTCCAAGAAAAGGGACGTATGTTTCCTAAAGGGAGGACCTAAAATAAATAGGTATTTTTTTTCCTTGATATTCTGTTCATCTTGGTTTGTACTGAAGTGTTTAACAATTTAGAATGTAAAATTGCTACACATACTTGAAAGCACATCAGAGGTAAACAGTGGACAGGTGAAGGGCATCGTTCTGGTGGGGCAGCTGGGCTCAGCTTTTGTGCTGGCGGCAAGCTCACGACCATTCCACATGACACTCGAGAGGCTGTGTGTTGTGGACACGGATGTGGGGACAGTGTCTCATCCACAGAGGCCTGTGGAGGTTACCCAGTTCAGGTATCATGTCTAAGAAACCAGTAGGTTGGTGGCTTCAGGACACTTGAACAAACCCCGAGGCAAGTGTTAGGTGAGTTTTAGATTCACTTGTTCCTGACGCCCACCGTGGCTGAGCCAGACCTGGACTTCTCTCACCGTTGCCCACGGCACTCAGTGGTGCTGTGACAGCCGAGGACGCCTCAGGAGTTGCCGTGTCTGCCACGCAGCCCTGGGTCGGGCCCTCTCTCCAGTCGTCCTGTGTCTCCTGGGAGGTCTGGGAGGCCCCTGGGTGCGGCAGAGATCCCTGGAGCTGCCGTGCTTCCGAAGGCGGCTTTGCTTTTCTTTTCTTTTCTTTTCTTTTCTTTTCTTTTCTTTTCTTTTCTTTTCTTTTCTTTTCTTTCTTTTCTTTTCTTTTCTTTTCTTTTCTTTTCTTTTCTTTTCTTTTCTCTTCCTTCCTTCCCTCCTTCCTTCCTTCCTTCCTTCCTTCCTTCCTTTCCTTTCCTTTCCTTTCCTTTCCTTTCCTTTCCTTTCCTTTCCTTTCTTTCTTTCCTTTCTTTCTTCTTTCTTTCTCTCTTTCGACGGTCGCTCTCTCCCCCAGGCTGGAGTGCAGTGGCGCAATCTCGGCTCACTGCAAGCTCCGCCTCCCAGGTTCACGCCATTCTCCTGCCTCAGCCTCCCGCGTAGCTGGGACTACAGGCGCCCGTCACCACACCCAGTTAATTTTTTGTATTTTTAGTAGAGACGGGGTTTCACCGTATTAGCCAGGATGGTCTCGATCTCCTGACCTCATGATCCGCCCGCCTCGGCCTCCCAAAATGCTGGGATGACAGACGTGAGCCACCGCGCCCAGCCCGAAGGCAGCTTTTCTGATAACTGGGAGAGGGCGAGAGCTTTCATGAAGGATGGTTGTGCATGAGTTATCTTAACCCTAGGGTGATTATTCAGACCATGTATAATCTGACTTCCGTGTTTTTTATGATCTTCTAAAGGGTTCATAAAGAAAACCTGTTGCGGGCGGGCCGCGGTGGCTCATGCCTGTAATCCCAGCAGTTTGGGAGGCTGAGGCGGGCAGATCACGGGGTCAGGAGATTGAGACCATCCTGGCTAACCCGGTGAAACCCCGTCTCTACTAAAAAATACAGAAAATTAGCCGGGCGTGGTGGCAGGTGCCTGTAGTCCCAGCTACTCGGGAGGCTGAGGCAGGAGAATGGCGTGAACCCTGGAGGCGGAGCTTGCAATGAGCCGAGATCGTGCCACTGCACTCCAGCCTGGGTGACAGAGCAAGACTCCGTTTCAAAAAAAAAAAAGAAGAAAACTTGTTGCAAAAGAGCTACCTTGTGCCTCCTTCAGAGACTACGCGGCCCTGCCAGCTCCTGGAGAGAAGCAGTGTGTGCAGCCTTGGCATCTCTTACCTTTCCGTGGGGCACTGGTTGTCCTGGCTGCCCATGGTGCAGCCCTGAAATATTTTTGGTCCATTTAGCAATGCCCTCCAAGGCAGGCACACTGCACCGTGGTCTAGGCCACAAGCAGGGGCCAGCAAACGTTTCCCGTGCAGGGCTGGCAGTGAATATGTGAGGCTTTGCAGCCACATGCAGTCCCTGTCACAGATTCTTCCCCTACCCTTTAAAAATGTAGAAACCTCTCTTAGCTGTCAGGCCCTAAAGAACAGGCAGGTACAAGGAGGCTTTGTGGAGGTGCCCAGTAAACACCAGCTGGGAGGGCGCGTGGCTGGGCACCTGGGCTTTACCATCACATGTGAGCCTTTGTGTGTACATGTTTCCCTGTGCACACACGGGTGCCTGCATCACCTGTGTGCACGTGTCTCAGTGGTGGTGGCGGCTCACGGGTGTCGTCACCACTGCCTGCTGATGAGCGGTCAGGGCTGGTAGCTCTATAGGCATGGTGCTGGCTCTCCTGCTCCTCTCTGAGTTAACGGCTGCCTCTTTCTCCTGGACAGGGATGGGATCCCCCCATACAGGATCCGTAAGCAGCACCGCAGGGAGATGCAGGAGAGCGTGCAGGTCAATGGGCGGGTGCCCCTACCTCACATCCCCGTAAGTACCGGCTCTGCGGCCCTCAGCCCATCGTCCTCCCCACTCAGCGTGGGCCTGGTGCACTGGTGCGCGGGAAACGCACTTGCCTGGCCTCCCACGAGCCAGGCTTACCTCTAGGCGTAAGCGTGTGATCCCAGAAACATCTGCAAGTGGCCAGTCCATGAGGGCAGCAGGGGACATCAAGTCTCAGGCAGCATTTAGGGTCCAGAGGGAGCTGGTCATTCAGAAGAGCCCCCACGCCCCAGGGCCACACCCTCCCTGGTGGCAGGAAGTGTCTTGCCTTGTGAAGTTGGATGCTTCCCCTCAAGAGGGGGAGCTCTGAACCTTTCTCATGACTCAGCCCAGGTCTGGCCCCTGCATAGCCCTTGGGGAAAACTTGGTGCTTTTGTGGCTGAACAGTGGTCGTCTCCAGGTGAACGTCTGGATTTTAAAGCTGCCTCGGCTTTCGCTGTTGGATAGAATAATGGCACCTTTGCCCAGTCTTGGGCATGGGGGCTTGGCTGGGCAGCAGGTCGTGGAGCTGAGTGCCGGCTGGAGCCCCAGCACAGCCTGACTCCGTCTGCAGAGCACTCCTGCGTTGATGAACGGATTAATGATCTTTCCTTATTTTGATGGGTTGACTTTGAACAGGAAAGATGTTGCGGGAAGATGAGAAAAGCGTTTTCTTTTTTTTCCTTTTTCTTTTTGAGATAGGAGTTTTGCTGTCACTGCAAGCTCCGCCTTCCGGGCTCACGTCATTCTCCTGCCTCAGCCTCCCGAGTAGCTGGGACTACAGGCGCCCGCCACCACGCCTGGCTAATTTTTTATATTTTTAGTAGAGACGGGGTTTGACCATGTTAGCCAGGATGGTCTTGATCTCCTGACCTCGTGATCCACCCATCTTGGCCTCCCAAAGTGCTGGGATTACAGGCGTGAGCCACCGCGTCCGGCCGCAACAGTGGGTTGTTCTCAACCCACTGTTAGCCACGGTGTCTGAGGTTGAACCGTGTGACCATCTGAGTGTCTGTGCAGGGAAGTAGGCATTTTGAGAGCATTGACACAGTTTTGGTCAGGATTTCTTAGCCTTTTAGCTTTTCTGCAGACATCAGTTTCCAAGTCAGGAATTTCTTTATGGTTAAAAAGAAAGGATGTTGGTTTGTTCTCACTTCTGAGAAGATGCCAGCCAACCCTTGACTCAGGTTTGGCTAAAACTAGGCGCTAATGGCGTCTACTTAACAAAAAGTGGCTGACATTGTAGGCTGTGTGTGGGTGCGTGTGTGTGTGCGTGCGTGTGCTGTGGAAGATCTGGGGCCCTGCCTGCCAGGAATGGCCCAAGGCTATCATGAGGTCACAGCCCAAGTCGAGGGCTCTTTGCACAGCCACCGGCCTCTGATTTTCAAGTCACAGATCCTGAACGTCAAGAACCCGCGGAGCTGCTCGGATGAAGGAGGCCGGAGAGATGACAGCTGAGCAACCACAGGCCCGGGCCAGCCCTGTGTGCCCATGAGGACGGGGCTTGAGTGGGCTGAGGCCTGCGGGAGACTTCTGTCCACAGGAGTGCCCCGATTTTGGGGTGCTGGTCAGAGTCTTCGTGTGCAGAAAGTGCACGCCACAGACCTTGGATGAGGGGGCGTCAGGCAGGCAGCCTCCCCTCAGAAGGGTCAGGAAGTACAAAAGCTGAGGAGTGCGTTGGTGCCTGGAACTTGGACCTGGAAAGACGTCTCAGGATGCATCACAGAGAAAAGAGGAGGCCGATGGCGAGTCCCTGGTGTCATCGTCAGAACCTTCCAGAACCGAGGGAAGCACAGAGCCCTCAGGTCCTGGAGGGTCACAGTTGAGTCGCCAGGAAGATGAAAGCCAACAGAGGCGGCAGGCACAGGCAGGAGCAGGCCCTGTTGCGTTCTGCACCCGCAGAGGGCCCTTGTGTGGTGGGGTGGGGGCCGCAGTGTGCGTTTCTGTGTGAACAGTCTGCAGCAAACACCCTCATCTGAGGCTCAGTAGGAACCTGCATCAGGTCCGTATGGCCTGTCCGGCGGGGGTGTGGTTGGAACCTTCGGTGGGCAGTCCCTCAGCCAGAGGCCCAAGTGAGAAACCCACATCATGGGCACAGCTGCCCGGGGCCTGCTCACTGCTGCTACTGGGAAATTGGACCCGAGGATGGTGGTGAGCAGAGGCAAGGGGAGGCCCAGGAAGCCGATGGGCTAGCAGGATGTGCCGTGGCCACACCGCCCACTTCTGCTCTGTTGAGGGCCTTGGTTTTGCAAAAGCTCTGCCGTTTCTCTGGTGGGTCCGTGGCTCTGCAGCAGGGACAGCAGGAGGGGAGCAGCTTAGATGCTCATAGGAGCAGAACCCTGTTGTGGCTGCGCCCACGGAGGCCCAGGCTGCGTGCACTGTGTGAGACTAACACCTGACCATCAGAGTTGGAGCAGGTTCATCCTGAAACCCCTCCTCCCCCAACTGTCCATGGAAAAACTGTCTTCCACGAAACTGGTTCCTGGTGCCAGAAGGTTTGGGGGCCGTGGCTTCACAGCATCTGGTCCCAGAATCCCTGCCTTGCGGGGAGGGGCCTCTTCATCTTTAGCCTTTGCAATTGCTTTGAAGTTTCACATTTTCATTTACTTGGCTTTTTCCTTTATGATATTTTTTTCTGTTCCTCTAAAGCTGGAGAGGTTGCCATTCTCTGTAAATCTGATGACTCTGACAGTTTTGCTCTTCTCAGAACTGTGGTGACGCAGCCTGCAGGGCCACCTGGAGACTTTCTATGGAGCTCGCGTGGCGGCCTCAGCGCGCCTGTTGGCCCCTCAGCCGTGCTGCTGTCTGGGCCTGATGATGCGCTTTTCGTCCTGCTCTTGGTCTGTGTGGTGCTGACTGTTCAGACCGTGAGCGCTCCTGTCTGTGCCTCTGGCTGTCTGCAGATACAGCAGCCGTGGCCCCTGCAGTGCTGGCAGCTCCCAGTCCTGTGTGTGCCACTCCCAGGTCTGCGCCTTGCCCAGCACTGGGCACGGAAAAGCCCGCATGGCCCCCCAGCCACCCAGCCTCCAGGCCCCGGGTGCAGCAGGAAAGGGCGGCTTGTTGTTCCTTGCCATCTGTGTGGACGCCCTGCTGTCCACACACCCGGACACACCGGCCCACATCCCTGCTGGTGCCAGCCCCAGCCTTCCTCATCATCTTCTAGAAGCACTGGATGCTCCTCCTTGGCTCCAGGACAGACCCCTTCTTGGCGCTGGGCACAGCCCAGACTCCAGCAGTGACTTTTCCCGGCTCTCGGGCATCACCCAGTGTCCTGGGTGTGCCCTTGGCCCCTTCATACTCCACGTTCCTTGAAGGTGAAGCCTGTGGCTCCAGGGCCAGCCTCTCTCTGAGCCCCGTCTACTATGGAGCATCTGAGCCCGGAGGAGGCCTTTTGTGTGGCTTCTGTGTCCAGTCTCACCACATGCTTCTGAGGTTTAGGTGCTGTTTCTACTCTCATTTTGTAGATGAGAAACTGGGGTGCACAGAGCCAGGACCGCGCCAGAGCCCACGGCAGGAGGGCAGGAAGGCCACACACACGGAGGGTCCCACCTCCCATCTGCCACCCTGCTTGCTTGTCACGGGGAGCTGTCCCTGGCTTCATCCCTCCGCGGCTTAGACGCTGGCGGCCTGGGTTTTAAAACGTGTTTTGCTATGAAGGATGTTATTGGAGCAGCTGACAAAATTGGAATAAGATCTGCCACATGATGTTATTGTATCAGGGTCAGTTTTTTTAACCATCCGTATTTGTACTGTGGTTAGGTATGAGAGTGACCTTGCTTTTGTTAAATACACTCTAACTGCTTCAGAAAAGTGAGCGTGCCTGTGTATGTGTGTGTGCGTGTGTGGGTGTGTGTGCCTGCGTGTGTGTGGGCGTGTGTGTGGGCGTGTGTGTGTACGCATGTGCCTGCCGGTGAGGGGATGATAAAGCAGTTATGGCAGAATGTGAGCCCTTGGGGAATCTGGGTGAAGGTGGACAGGAATTCCTCATTCTATTTTTGCAGCTGTTTAGAAGTTTGAAATTTGGCCGGGCGCGGTGGCTCACGCTTGTAATCCCAGCACTTTGGGAGGCCGAGGCGGGCGAATCACGAGGTCAGGAGATCGAGACCACGGTGAAACCCTGTCTCTACTAAAAAAATACAAAAAATTAGCCGGGCGTGGTGGCGGGCGCCTGTAGTCCCAGCTACTCGGAGAGGCTGAGGCAGGAGAATGGCGTGAACCCGGGAGGCGGAGCTTGCAGTGAGCCGAGATTGCGCCACTGCACTCCAGCCTGGGCGACAGAGCAAGACTCCGTCTCAAAAAAAAAAAAAAAAAAAAAAAGAAGTTTGAAATTTAAAATGAAGTACCCTTGAAAGTTACACAGGACCAGGTGTGGTGGCTCACACTGGTAATCCCAGTGCTTTGGGAGGCCGAGGTGGGCAGATCACGAGGTCAGGAGATCGAGACCATCCTGGCTAACACGGTGAAACCTCATCTCTACTAAAAATACAAAAACAAAATTAGCCGGGCGTGGTGGCAGGCGCCTGTAGTCCCAGCTACTCGGGAGGCTGAAGCAGGAGAATGGCCTGAATCTGGGAGGTGGAGCTTGCAGTGAGCTGAAATCGCGCCACTGCACTCCCGCCTGGGCGACAGAGCAAGACTCCGTCTCAAAACAAACAAGCAAGTGATACGGTATTACTATAAAACACACTGCAGATGTATTGTTACTATTTTGAGATGGGGCCTAACTCTCTCACCCAGGCTGCAGGGCAGCGGTGTGACCTCGACTCACTGCAGCCTTGATCTCCCAGGACTTAACGCGATCCGAACCTCCCACCTCAGCCTCCCAAGCAGTCGGGACCACAGGTGCCACCACACCCGGCTAATTAAAAAAAAATGTTTTTTGTAGAGATGAGGTCTCACTTTGTTGGCCAGACTGGTCTCTTAATTTCTGGGCGCAAGTAATCTGCTCACCTCTACTTCCCAAAACGCTTACTATAGACATGAGCCACCACCTGGCCTTTACATTCTTTTAAAAAGGAAAGCCCGCCTTTCCCAGACCTCCCCCGTCCTCCAAATCCCGTGTGTCCTTCCCTGCCGTGGGGCCTTGACGGTCTTCTGCTCACACCTTCTGCGGGCATCTCCTTAAGTGTTTCTCTGAAGCGGGTGGGGAGCGCCGGCTGTGTGTCCCAAAGCTGCCCTGCTCAGGCCTCTTGATCTGGTCGTCGGGAGACGTTGGAAAGAAGCAGCCCTGTGTCCTGGGTCCGTGGGGAATGAAGGACAGACTGGCCGGACAGCATAAGGGGGGCCGTGAGGAAGTTGATTCCCAACTAAAAGGAGGAAAAAGTAAACTCTTGCTTTAAAATACAACAATGCCCGGGCCCAGTGGCTCACCTGTAATCCCAGCACTTTGGGAGGCTGAAGGGGGCGGATCACCTGAGGTCAGGAGTTCAAGACCAGCCTGGCCAACATGACGAAACCCCATCCTTACTAAGAATACAAAAATTAGCCAGGCGTGGTGGTGGGCACCTGTAGTCCCAGCTACCTGGGAGACCGAGGCAGGAGAATCGCTTGAACCCGGGAAGCAGAGGTTGCAGTGAGCCAAGATCACGCCATTGCACTCCAGCCTGGGCCACAGAGCGAGAGTTTGTCTCAAAAAAAATGAAATAAAATACAACATAGATAGCACACGCTCTTTCCCTTCACAAAGAAATGTTTAGCCAGTGACCTTTCTACCCCCGTGCCTCACAGTCCTCTCCCTCACAGCGCACGTACCGGGTGCCGAAGGAGGTCCGCGTGGAGCCCCAGAAGTTCGCACAGGAGCTCATCCACCGCCTGGAGGCCGTGCAGCGCACGCGGGAGGCTGAGGAGAAGCTGGAGGAGCGGTTGAAGCGTGTGCGCATGGTGAGTGGGCCGCGTCGGTGTCACACTCCACGTCGGTGTCGTGCTCTTTACTTACAGCTGGGATGTCCTGATGTTCAGGACAGCTTTGGCCCCAATTCTCTGTGGGGATGCCCAGAGCTGGTCGAGGCCTGCTGACCCACGAGGCCTCCCGGCTGAATCCCCCGTGCCCCTTTCTCTGCAGATGAGCCCCAGCTCAGGATGGGATGTCCCAGCGGCCCCATCCCACCCTCAGAGGCCTAGAGACGCACCTCGGTCACCCGCATTGAAGGGGCCGGGGGTGACACAGCTGCCTGCTGTGCCTGGTCCTTTGTGGGTGGCAGGGCCACAAGCTGAGGCTGCAGCAGGGTGATCTCAACTTCTTCACCCCATGTGGCTGGCAAGTGAGATGAGCATGTGCAGAGCAGGAAGGGCTAGTGGCATGCAGGAGTTTCTTCTACGTGCTGTCGGGGGCTGCGATCCTGAGACTTCTGCCGCCTCCTGTTCACTCTTGGTTCCTTGAGGCCGTGGTGCACGGTGCTCTAGGCACTTCGGTTGTAGGACTCTGCTTAATTCAGCCAAAGACAGGTCCCTTTCACATGGCCACAAGAAATTAGGCTCCCAGACAATTTGAAGGGTGAGAAGGACAGAGTTTACTGGGTGAAAAGGTAAAAAGGGAAACGGGCGGGCGCAGTGGCTCACGCCTGTCATCCCAGCATTTTGGGAGGCCGAGGCGGGCGGAACACCCGAGGTCAGGAGTTCGAGACCAGCCTGGCCAATGTGGTGAAACACCATCTCTAATGAAAAATACAAAAATTACCCGGGTGTGGTGGCGGGCACCTGTAATCCCAACTACTCAGGAGGCTGAGGCTGGAGAATCGCTTGAACCCGGGAGGTGGAGGCTTCAGTGTGCCGAGATTGTACTACTGCACTCCAGCCTGGGTGACAAGAGTGAAACTCTACCTGAAAAAAAAATCACTTCCCACAAAGCCAGAGTTCCACTAGGGTGCTTCCCGCCTTGCAGACTGAATCCCAGGTTCCACCTGGGAAGAGGGGGGGCCGGGCTCCTCCCCGCTGCAAATGGTGCAGACTCCTGTGGCTCCACCCCAGTGTGCGCTCCTCCCAGTGCGCAGGCCGGCTGGAGTTTCTCTGGAGACTCCTTCCTACCCGGCTGTCTCACTTGCAGGGCTGCGTTTGCTGGCTGGGCGGGCAGTGCACACCTGTGACCTCAACACTGTGAGGCTGAGGCGAGTGAAGCACTTGAGCCGAGGAGTTTGAGCCGAGTCTGGGCAACGTGGCAAATTCCTGTCTCTAGAAAAAATTTCAAAATTAGCCGGGTGTGGTGGCACACACCTGTGGTCCCAGGTATTCAGGAAGCCGAGGCGGGAGGATCACTTGAGCCCAGGAGGTCAAGGCTGCAGTGAGCCAAGGCTGTGCCACTGCACTCCAGCCTGGGTGACAAACAAAAATGCCTTTGCTTTTCTCTCAGCCAGATTAGTTCCTATGGGAGGTAAATGGGCACCTTCGAGTCGGGGGTGGTCCTTTGTTCTCCTTTCAATGTTTGTGAATAGGAATACTTAGAAAATGTATACACTTCTGAGCCTTTCCGTTCACCTGATCCTGGATGTAAAATGCAGACCTTCAGCTCTCCTCAGACCACAGGAGACCCCTTGGTGCACCCACTGTTTCACCCACAACCCGGGTGAGCTGTGCCCTGAAGCCTGGAGATGCCACCAGGGTGCCGCTGGTGGTGCCCAGCTGGGAAATGTGTGCCGGGCACTCCATTGAGAAGGCAGGCGGACCTTACGGAGCTCGTTGAGCAGCCGGGACTCACGGCGGGGACCAGGTGTGGTCGCTGCAGGTGGTGGCAGGTGGTGGAGCTCTCCACGAAGGGGTTTGTGTGAAAACGTCTCACACACACACGTCGATTTTTTTTATCCTCAGTAAATTGTTTTGCCACCATGTGGAGCTGCATCCTCTCATCTCCCCTGGCTGTTGGTCTGAGGTGACCCTCATCTGGGTAGGGCACAGGTGTGGGTGGTGCCAGCTCCAGGGCTCTGCGGGTGCTGAGTTCACCTTCTCCACAGTCCCCCAAGGAAAGGACTCAGGGAATTTGTCCTCCAAGATCGGGAACCTAGCCAGGGCCGCAGGGCTGGCAGGAGCAGCATCAGTGCCACGTGGCTCCTGTGGCGGTGAGTGAGGCCTCGCCTTGCAGACCTGGTGGTCACTGGAGCGGCTCCCTTGCGTCCTGGGGTGGCCCTGGGGAGGCTGGCTGTGCCCATGCGAGGCCAGCGGCATTGGGGCTTGCCTGGGAGCCTTACTGGGCTGTTGTCTGAAAACCAAACATTGGGAACAGAGTTGCCATGAATGTGGACACGTCAGCAGGCCACATCCGGGCCCACGGGCTGTGACGTCAGCATCATCATTTGGGTGGCAGGTGAAGGTTAGCAGCCCTTAAACAAGCATGCTCACAAAAGAAATGTAGGAAAGGAAGCCTTTGCTGTTTTGCTGCCGTGTTGGCTGCTGTCATTTTCTGCGGAAATCTTTGCTGTTTTGTTGTGTCGGTCGCTGGCCGCTGTAATTTTCTGTGGGAGCCTTTGCCGTCACGTTGGCCCTCTAATTCTCTGCTGATCTTTGCGCCTTGACCCATTTGCACTGTGTGTGCTTCTAGTAGGGCAGGTTCACATTTTGAGTGAGACTTTTTTTTTTTTTTTTAATATTTTTGTAGAGATGGAATGTTGCTGTATTACCCACATTGGTCTTGAACTCCTGGCCTCAAGTGATCCTCCTACCTCAGCTTCCCAAAGTGTCAGGATTTCAGGCATGAGCCACCACCACGCCCAGCCTTGAGCAAGACATGTTAAAGGCAGGCGTAGCCACAGGTGCTGAGTGTGTGGCTCTCACCTGTGACTCAAGGCTTCCCCACCCTGTGGAGTCCTGGCTCTGCCCCAACCACAGGGAGCACGGCAGTGCCCACAGGTGTGTGGATCCAGCACCACCAGGGCCCAGGAGTGGTGGTCCTTCCCTAAAAGGAATAACTCCAGTTTTTTGTGTTTTTTTTGCTTTGTTTTGTTTTGTTTTTTGAGACGGAGTCTCGCTCTGTCACCCAGGCTGGAGTGCAGTGGCGCAATCTCGGCTCACTGCAAGCTCCGCCTCCCGGGTTCACACCATTCTCCTGCCTCAGCCTCCCGAGTAGCTGGGACTACAGGTGCCCGCCACCACGCCCAGCTAATTTTTTTGTATTTTTAGTAGGGACGGGGTTTCACCACGTTAGCCAGGATGGTCTCGGTCTCCTGACCTCGTGATCCGCCCGCCTCGGCCTCCCAAAATGCTGGGATTACAGGTGTGAACTCCAGATTTTTTAAATAACCTATTTTCTTTGTAAAATTTGGGAAATTAAAGCACAAAGAAGAAAACAAAAACCATTAGCTGAGCGGTTAAGTTAATCTGTAACATTTCACAGCCCCATGATGGAATCCCTGCTGACGTGGAGCTCGGCCAAGGCAGCGAACGGCATCAAAACTCAAAAAACTGTTAGTCCCTAGGAAGATCCTCAGTTAAGAATTCTCCCCAGAGTGCCCGGGCCCTTTAGTCCTACAAAACCAAAGAAAGGGAGGCAGCATAGCTGCATCCGCCAGGGGATGCCCACCACCCGCCCGTCCCTCGGCTCTGCCCCAGCGTCCGTCTGTCCTCTTTAGTGCCATATTTCACCCTCAGCCCCAGTGCAGGTGCCCACAGCCAAACCCACACCAGCTCCGGGGCACGCCTATTCCAGTTGCGTTCTGATAGTTTTGCAGGTGTGAGAGTTTGGTGCTAAACGTTGGGAGGTTTGTTGATATTAAAATACAGAGGTAGGTGGGGCACAGTGGCTCACATCTGTAATCCCAACACTTTGAGAGGCCAAGACAGAAGGATCACTTGAGGCCAGGAGTTTAAGAGCAGGCTGGACAACATAGTGAGATTCCCCATCTCTACAAAAAAAAAAAAAAAAGAAAAAGAAAAATTTAATGGGGCATTGTGGCATGCACCTGTAGTCCCAGCTACTTGGGAGGCTGAAGCAGGAGGATCGCTTGACCCCTGGAGGTTGAGGCTGCCTTGAGCTGTGATGGTGTCAGTGCGATCAGGTGTGGTGGCTCACACTTGTAATCCCAGCACTTTGGGAGGCCAAGGTGGGTGGATCACCTGAGGTCAGGAGTTTGAGACCAGCCTGGCAAACAGGGTGAAACCCAGTTTCTCCTAAAAATACAAAAAATTTAGCTGGGCATGGTGGCGGGTGCCTGTAATCCCAGCTACCTGGGAGGCTGAGGCAGGAGAATTACTTGAACCTGGGAGGCAGAGATTGCAGTGAGCCAACATTGCGCCATTGCACTACAGCCTGGGACACAAGAGTGAAACTCCACCTCAAAAAAAAAAAGTTAAAAATAGGCCAGGCACGGTGGCTCACGCCTGTAATCCCAGCACTTTGGGAGGCCAAGGTGGGCAGATCACGAGGTCAGGAGATCGAGAGCATCCTGGCTAACATGGTGAAACTCCATCTCTACTAAAAATATAAAAAATTAGCTGGGTGTGGTGGCGGGCGCCTGTAGTTCCAGCTACTTGGGAGGCTGAGGCAGGAGAATGGTGTGAATCCGGGGGACAGGGGTTGCAGTGAGCTGAGATCGTGCCACTGCACTCCAGCCTGGGTGACAGAGCGAGACTCTGTCTCAATAAAAATGAAAATAAATAGGCCGGGTGCAGTGGCTCACACCTGTGATCCCAGCACTTTGGGAGGCCGAGGGGGGGCGGATTACCTGAGGTCAGGAGTTTGAGACCAACCTGGCCAGTATAGTGAAACCCCGTCTCTACTAAAAATACAAAAAAATTAGCCAGGCATGGTGGCACACTCCTATAATCCCAGCTACTCAGTAGGCTGAGGCAGGAGGATTACTTGAGCCCAGGAGGTAGAGGTTGCAGTGAGCCAAGATCGCGCCACTGCACTCCAGCCTGGCGACAGAGCAAGACTCTGACTCTGAATAAACAAACACATACATACATACATGGTAGCTTAGTTCCCTCTCTTTTGTGTTAACACCAGATTTACTCAACACTGTTTTAGTTTGTCAATCCAATAAGATGAGAAAATAAGTATGAGATGCAGCTTGGAATTGATCAAATGTTTGCTCTGCTAGATAAGCTTTGGCACCTGTTAACTTGGAGAATCAAGTGAAACTCCACTGGCTTCATGTGGAAGCTCGCCAGGCAGCATCACAACATGTACATAACCCAAGAGCTGTTCTGTATAAGGGCGAGGTTCTCCTTAAAATATAATGGGAGGCTGGGCGCGGTGGCTCACGCCTGTAATGCCAACACTTTGGGAGGCCGAGACGGGTGGATTATGAGGTCAGGAGTTCGAGACTAGCCTGGCCAACATAGTGAAACCCTGTCTCTACTAAAAATACAAAAATTAGCTGGGTGTGGTGGCGCACACCTGTAGTCCCAGCTACTTGGGAGGCTGAAGGAGGAGAATCGCTTGAACCCAGGAGGCAGAGGTTGCAGCGAGCCGAGATGGCACCACTGCACTCCAGCCTGTGTAACAGAGCAAGACTCTGTCTCAAAATATATATATATATACAGGCCAAGGCAGGCAGATTGCTTGAGCTCAGGCATTCGAGACCAGCCTGGCCAATATGGTGAGAGTCACATCTGTCCCCAAAATGCAAAAAAAATTAGCCGGGTGTGGTGGCACACGGCTGTGGTCTCTGCTATTTTGGAGGCTGAGGTGGGAGGATCGCTTGAGCCTAGGAGGCGGAGGCTGCAGTGAGCTGAGATCACACCACTGTTCTCCAGCCTGGGCAACAGAGCAAGAACTTGTCTCAAAAAAAAGAATAAATCTAAACTAAATCCGTGCAGAGCTCTGCCCACAGCCGACACATACACTGCATTCCTTGAGGCCCTGCTGTCTCCGCTCCTTCTGTCTATGCCCCGTTCTGCCTCTCCATCCTCAGGGACAGCACCGGTGGGGAGGGGCCCCCGGTCACCCCGGGCTGGGATGGCATCTGCCAGGGCTGCTGGGCCAGGCCTGATGCTTTGTTTTCCCCGAGTGTGCAGCTGGTGCTGAGGTGATGGTGCTGCTTGTCCCCACACAGGAGGAGGAAGGTGAGGATGGCGATCCATCCTCAGGACCCCCAGGGCCGTGCCACAAGCTGCCTCCCGCCCCCGCTTGGCACCACTTCCCATCCCGCTGTGTGGACGTGGGCTGTGCTGGGCTCCGGGACGCACATGAGGAGAATCCTGAGAGCATCCTGGACGAGCACGTGCAGCGTGTGCTGAGGACACCTGGCCGCCAGTCACCTGGGCCTGGCCACCGCTCCCCGGACAGTGGGCACGTGGCCAAGATGCCAGTGGCACTGGGGGGTGCCGCCTCAGGGCACGGGAAGCACGCACCCAAGTCAGGGGCGAAGCTGGATGCGGCCGGCCTGCACCACCACCGACACGTCCACCACCACGTCCACCACAGCACAGCCCGGCCCAAGGAGCAGGTGGAGGCCGAGGCCGCCCGCAGGGCCCAGAGCAGCTTCGCATGGGGCCCGGAACCGCACAGCCATGGGGCAAAGTCCCGAGGCTACTCAGAGAATGTGGGCACTGCCCCCAACACCAGTGATGGCCTGGCCCACAGGTGAGCGTGCGCCTGTCAGCGTGGAGGGGGCTCGGGTTGAGGCTGTGTCCCTGCAGAAGGCCAGAACCTCCTCATAAAACTCAGGAAACCCAGGACCGCAGGCCCCTCTGCTGGAGGGAGTGGACTGGGCCCTGGGTCAGGGGAGTCCACGCTGTGACCTCAGGTGGGAGATGAAGGTTAGGGGCCACAGCCCGATCCCGGCTCCCGCTCTGGCCCTCAGTCTTCAGGGGGTGAGCAGTGACCGCCTGTATGTTTAAAGAGGAAACCAACCCCCAGACAGCCCCAGGACAGCGGGCAGGGGACAGCGGGTGGGGAACAGTGGGCAGGGGACGGCAGGCGGCGGCTGCACCACGGGAGCCTTACGGAGGCCAGGAGGGGCCCTCGCAGACGAGAAAGGGGCACAGCCTCGGCCACGGGAGGCCAGGGCGACTCGCAGCTCTTGGTCTTGCCCTTGCAGTGGGAAGGCGGGCATGGCGTGCAAAAGAAATGTCAAGAAGGCCGAGTCGGGAAAGAGCGCCAGCACCGAGGTGCCAGGCGCCTCGGAGGATGCGGAGAAGAACCAGAAAATCATGCAGTGGATCATTGAGGGGGAAAAGGAGATCAGCAGGCACCGCAGGACCGGCCACGGGTGAGCACCCTGCACGCAGCCAGCCTTGTGCTCGTGGGGCCTGCTTTGCCACGCCTGGCCTCCGCACAGGCTCAGTGTGTGCAGCTTCAGTGTGTGTGGCGAGTGTCGCCTGTGACGCCTCACACTTCCCGTCACTGTGGCACCCTCCGGCGGGCTCCCTGGACCCCACGTCTCCAGGAGGAAAACCTCTTGTCCCCAGAGAGAGGCTGTCCCTGAAGCCCCGAGCAGGAGGGAAGCCGATGTGGCTGTCACCCCGCAGGCGGCACAGATGCTCTCGGGAGGTCATTTCCAGTCTCACCCCCACATGAGAATGACCTAAGTCACCTGGGAAGGCCCCCGCTGACCGTCACTCCCGAGGTGCCCATGGAGAAGCCTTCTGTGCTCATACCTGGCCGTCCTGCTGAGGGCTGGGGAGGCTCTAGTGGAGCCTGAGCGCTTCCCTCCTCCCAGAAGGGCAGAGGCCGCATGTGTGGTGTGGAGCAAGGCCCCGGTGCCATAGGTGCAGCCCCTGCCGCTGCCCGCTGGGCCAGTCTTGCCCCCTGGGCCTGCACTCGTGCCTGGAACCCAGCAGGTGGGGCCTCCCACCTTCCCGTCGTGGTCAGAGGCAGGTCAGCTGGGAAGTGTCGGCCCTGGTGGGTGGGTGGCCCCAGCTTCCTCAATCTTAGGTCCTGATCTACCCCCCACACCCAGGCCCTGGCCAGGCCGCACCTTCCTCCGCATTACTTGGTGAGAACTTGTGAGGCAGCTGAGCGCCCGGGGCGCGGCCCCCGCTGCCTGTGTTGGAAGCCTGTTCACGAGGCCTTGGGGTCCCCATCGGTGCTGACTGGGGTGGGGACGGGCTCATCGTTTTTCTGGGGCTCCCGAGGGAACAGGGGTGCACAGCACCATGCCTGGCTCATTTTTGTAGAGAGGAGTCTCGGTGTGTTGCCAGGTGGGTCTCAAGCTTTTGGGCTCAAGCGATCTTCCCACCTTGGCCTCCCAAAATGCTGGGATTACAGGCGTGAGCCACTGCGCCCGGCCTTTTGTGTTTTTTGAGATGGAGTTTCGCTCTTGTGGCTCAGGCTGGAGTGCAGCAGGCCATTGTCAACGCACTGCAACCTCCACCTCCTGGGTTCAAGCGATTCTCCTGCCTAACCCTCCCGAGTAGCTGGGATTACAGGCACCCACCATTATGCCCAGTTAACTTTTTGTATTTTTGTAGAAACAGGGTTTCACCACGTTGGCCAGGCTGGTCTTGAACTCCTGATCTCAGGTGATCCACCCGCCTCAGCCTCCCAATGTGCTGGGATTACCGCGCCTGGCCACTTTTTTTTTTTTTTTGAGATGGAGTCTCACTCTTGCCTAGGCTGGAGTGCAGTGGCGCAATCTCAGTTCACCGCAACTTCTGCCTCCCAGGTTCAAGCGATTCTCCTGCCTCAGCCTCCCGAGTAACTGCAATTACTGGTATCTACCACCACACTTGGCTAATTTTTTGTATTTTTTGAGTAGTGTCGTGGTTTCGCCATGTTGGCCAGGCTGTTCTTGAACTCCTGACCTCAGGCGATCCACCCACCTTGGCCTCCCAGAGTATTGGGATTACAGGCAAATGAGGGATGGTTTTTTTGTTGTCTTTTTTTCCTGAGACCGAGCCTCACTGTCACCCAGGCTGGAGTGCAGTGGCGTGATCCTGGCTCATTGTAACCTCCACTTCCCCAGTTCGAGCCATTCTCCGGCCCCAGCCTCCAAAGTAGCAGGGATTACAGGCACCCAGCTAATTTTGTATATTTAGTAGAGATGAGGTTTCACCATGTTAGGCTGATCTCGAATTCCCGACCTCCGGTGATCCACCCGCCTCGGCCTCCTAAAATGCTGGGATTACAGGTGTGAGCCACCATGCCCGGCCGGGATGTTTTTATTGTGTGGTCCGTGGAGGACGTCCATGTGGCTTGGTGGCCAGGCCCCAGTGCCCCATCCCATCCTACCCCTCAAGGAGGCTGCCCTCGTGAGATGAGTGGAGCCCCACCAGGCCCCCTGACCAGGGTGTTGGCCACTGGCCACGGCCAGAACTTGTTCTTTTGTTCCCCAAGGTCTTCAGGGATGAGGAAGCCACAGCCCCATGAGAACTCCAGACCCTTGTCCCTTGAGCGCCCCGGGGCCGTGCACCCCTGGGTCGGCCCTCAGCTCCGGACCTCCGTGCAGCCCTCCCACCTCTTCATCCAAGACCCCACGATGCCACCCCACCCAGCTCCCAACCCCCTAACCCAGCTGGAGGAGGCGCGCCGACGTCTGGAGGAGGAAGAAAAGAGAGCCAGCCGGGCACCCTCCAAGCAGAGGTACGGCTGCATCGTGGGGTGGGGTGGGTCTTGGGGGTTACAACAGCACCACTCCTGGGGCTGAAGTTCCCCAAGGCCTGAGGTCTTCAGGGGAAAAACGGCCGTCTGGGCATCCCCTGGCCATACTGGGCCCTTCCTTCCACTGAGAACCACTGAGGGGCCATGTGGCAGGCGACCCTGCGGTGGACGGAGGGCTGGGGCTGGAGCTTGCACACACCCGGCCGCTGTGCTCATTGCTCTGGAGGAGGGGGTCCCTCCTCAACCTGAGCCGAGTCTGCAGGGAGGCTGCACGGCCCCAGTGTGTGGGGAACGCTGGTCCCCAGCCAGAGGCTGCTGACTGCTGGGCAGCCTGGGCTTTGAGGCATTGAGGCAGGGGTCCTGGAGACATGGCGGCTGCCTCTTGCCGGTTGCATCCCAGGAGCCCTGAGTGGCTCTGCATGGTTGGAAAGCTACGTGGTTCTGAGACCTGTGCACATGTAGAACTGTTGTCCTGGACGTCCAGCCCACAGCCCTCCTCACTGCGCCCTCCTTGTTCTTCTGGGCCCCGTAGCCAGACCCTGTTCTCTCCCCAGGGCAGGGAGTCTTCTGTCTGGGCTGCAGGGAGGCCTCCCCTTTGTGTGGGCAGCATTTTCGCTCCAGGCCAGAACCTGGCTTCTCCACTTTCAGCTTGCTCATGAAGCCAGTTTTCTTGGCCATCCTGGGTCATTGGAATTCCCGACAGATCAGCATCTCTGTGAGGGTGCTGGGAGTCTGTAGCTCACTCAGGCCCTGGGGCTGTGGTCACAAGGCCATGGTTGCCTTCAGAGGTCACCAGCTCCTCCTGTCCACCTTGGGTCACCTGCCGCCTGGGGTCCAGGCCCGCCTCCCGGGCCCCCAGCTTTGGGGCTGTGCCACTCCAGGGAGGCTGGGGCTGGGCCCTTATTCTGCCGAACCAGCATCAGGGTTCAGACCCTTCCCAGCCGAAAGCCTGTGTGCTCTCAAGTTATTAAAGGTTACTGAGCTTCTGCCAGGCTGTGAGCCTAATGACAGCTCTGGGGCCAGAAAGGGTCACAGTTACCTCAAACCCAAAGGGTGACCTCTTTATGGCCAAACATCCGTGACGCTGTGATCGTGTTCGGCCAACAAGGAGCCAGAGCCCCGTGCCATGCAGGAGCCTGGTGTGTGGTGCTCGGAGCCGGGGCGTGTGACCGGGCCGTGGTGTGTGGTGCTCGGAGCCGGGGCGTGTGACCGGGCCGTGGTGTGTGGTGCTCGGAGCCGGGGCGTGTGACCGGGCCGTGGTGTGTGGTGCTCGGAGCCGGGGAGTGTGACCGGGCCGTGGTGTGTGGTGCTCGGAGCCGGGGCGTGTGACCGGGCCGTGGTGTGTGGTGCTCGGAGCCGGGACGTGTGACCGGACTGTGGTGTGTGGTGCTCGGAGCCGGGACGTGTGACCGGACTGTGGTGTGTGGTGCTCGGAGCCGGGACGTGTGACCGGACTGTGGTGTGTGGTGCTCGGAGCCGGGACGTGTGACCGGACTGTGGTGTGTGGTGCTCGGAGCCGGGACGTGTGACCGGACTGTGGTGTGTGGTGCTCGGAGCCGGGACGTGTGACCGGACTGTGGTGTGTGGTGCTCGGAGCCGGGGCGTGTGACCGGGCTGTGGTGTGTGGTGCTCGGAGCCGGGGCGTGTGACTGGACTGGCAGATGAGCCGTGCGCGGGCCTCGTGTGCAGCAGGTCCGAGGCCCTGGACCCGTGTGGGCTCTCCTGCCGGGGCTTCCTGAGCCCATCCTTGCTGGGCTGAGCAGAGGTCTCTCAGGTGGCGTCTGCCCTTTCCCCTGGTACCCACAGGCCCCACATGATGGCAGGGGATGCCCGCTGAGCCGTGGGACCAGTCCTGCCGTTCTGAGACACGACCCTCCCGCCCGTTTGGCTGCTGGGCTGTAGCATCCCCACCTGGGGAAACCCAGAGTTGCTGGGTTTGTCCATCCAGGGGATGTGGGTTTTTGCGAGCAGCTGTGGAGACTTGGAGTGAAGGCCCAGAGGCAGGTTGGGTGCTGGGCCCTGTCAGGATGTCAGAGTAGAAACTACCATCAAGGTTGCCCAGTGCACCCCAGCGGAGGTGTCCACGTGAGAGGAGCTGCCGTGCTGCCCCAGGATGGCCTCAGTCGTGACACCTGGGGGCCCTCAGCCTCCCTGAGGTGCAGACCGAGTTGCCGCGCCCCAGAGCCAGTGTCCACGCCCCAAAGCCAGCGTCCACGCCCCAGAGCCAGCGTCCACGCCCCAGAGCCAGTGTCCACGCCATCCGTGGGGAATTCATGGCAAGAGACCGAAGGACAGGCTCTCGGGAGATGTCCCACCAGAGCGGATGAGGCGGTGGGATCCCAGCATCCCAGATCAGAAGCTCCCCAAAGTGCGGTCCAGGGAACTCGGGGGGTCGGTGCCCAGATCATGAGTGTGGGGCGCGCTGCAGTATCTGGCACCACCGAGGCAGGCCTAGGAGGGGATTCGGTGTCTTGTTCCCCCTGCAAGCTGGAGCCTTCGCGGGGCGGTTGTCCAGCCCCTTCACGCTCCGTCCGTCCCTGCGCAGCAGCATTGGTCGAGGCTCCCTCCTCAGGGCTGGTGGCCGCCGGCGCAGCCACCTTTGACGTGGGTTGTTCCCTAGGTATGTGCAGGAGGTTATGCGGCGGGGACGCACCTGCGTCAGGCCAGCGTGCGCGCCGGTGCTGCGCGTGGTACCAGCCGTGTCGGACATGGAGCTCTCCGAGACAGAGTACGTGCGTCCCGAGGGTCCTCCCGGTCCTGCCCACCCCAGCCCTGGCGTCCCAAGCCAGGTCCCGTCGTAGAGCCGTCGTCCTGGGGCTTGAGGTCGGGTACCACGCTCAGAAGCAGCAGGAGAGGGTCCCGTGGCATGAGACTCCAAGCGGCCTGAGAGCCTTCTCCTGTCTCCATCAGAGGAGACGCTGACTGTCCAGCATGATGACAAGTGACCAACAGGCCCGGCTGCAGGCCTGGGCACAGCCAGCCTCTGCATCCACACAGGTGTCACGGCCAGGCCCTGCGTCCACACAGGTGTCACGGCCAGGTCTGCGTCCACACAGGTGTCACGGCCAGGCCCCCTGTGGGGCAGAGACCTGCCCCCGCCTCCGCCCGGCTTAGAACTGGCCAGTCCCTACCAGGCCTGACTTGAGCAGGGTCGGGGCCGCAGGTGCTGAGGTACCCGAGGTGTGTCTACTTGCAGTGTGGGTCTCGTCCATGCGCGTCTGTCCAGCCCATGCAGTCGGTCGGTCAGGGCTCTGCTTCCATCTACAGTGCTGACCACTCCGAGCCCGTGAGAAAGACTTGCTGTGTCCACACCGTGTGACCCCACATGGGCCGTGTCGACGGCGCCTTTGTGTGCTCAAGGTGGCAGGAGGGGGCACACCCCAAAAGGGGCCTTGAGAACAGGGGTCCCCCAGGCCTTGCCCCAGATGCAGGTCTGTTGTGGCCCTCATCCTCCAGGCAGTGTTGGGGCAGCCCCCACGTGTTGGCTTTTCTCCGATGGGCCTGGCTCCAGGAGGTTCCAAGCATGTGGCACTGGGAGAAAGTCCAAGAGCGCAGGTGGCCATGAGGCCTTCCTGCCATGGTGTTCCAGGAGGAGGCCCAAGGGCTGAACCCCAGCGGGCCAGGGGCAGCTTCTGGAGTCATCTGAAGGACAGGTGGCGGCGGGGGAGCCGAGCGGGGGGTGCGAGAGCAACCAGACCCCGCCCCTCATCCCGGCACGGCTGTAGAAGCACAGCAGCTGTAAGAGGGCCCAGCTCAGCCCGGGCAGGAGACGGTGCCAGCCCCGCCCCCCCCCACCAGTCCTCAGACAAACTTCGCTGCCGGGTCAGGCTCATCCAGAAATCGTGCACAGTTGTTTGTCCAATCCCTGCCCTTCAGATGTTTAAGGTTTGGGGGCCGTAGGTCTTCCTGGGATAGGAGCCGTGCAGCCTGCCCTGCCATCCTAGAGGTGGGCAGTGCGCCCGGCAGCCAGGCCCTGGCCCGTCAAGGGTGGGGCTGTGAGGCAGCGGGGAGACCTTCATGCTCCCGGTGAGTGGAGTCAGACTCCACTGCTAGTGGACGAGACCCCAGATTGAGATGCTATGGGGGGCAGGGCAGCGGGGCCTGCGGCCCCAGGTGTTTGAATGGGGTGCTGCTCACCCCTGCAGGCCTGCCCCCTTTTACTGGCAGCCTGAGGCCAGCAGGAGGCACCCTGTGGGACCTCAGTCCAAAACCAGGGACCACTGCTGCATCTCTTTCCCCAGGACAAGATCGCAGAGGAAGGCGGGCGGCGGGAGTGCCCAGCCATGTGACAGCATCGTTGTGGCGTACTATTTCTGCGGGGAACCCATCCCCTACCGCACCCTGGTAAGGGGCCGCGCTGTCACCCTGGGCCAGTTCAAAGAGCTGCTGACCAAAAAGGGCAGTTACAGGTGAGTGTGAGGGCTGGGGTGCCCATACCCTGCACGAGTATGTGGGTGCCCAACGGTACGAAAAAGAGGGTTTCCAGCCGGGCACAGTGGCTCACGTCCTAATCCTGGCACTTTGGGAGGCTGAGGCGGGTGGATTGCCTGAGCTCAGGAGATCGAGACCAGCCTGGGCAACATGGTGAAACCCCGTCTCTACTAAAAATACAAAAGAAATTAGCCAGGTGTGCTACTTGGGAGGCTGAGGCAGAGTTGCTTGAACTCGGGAGGTAGACGTTGCAGTGAGCTGAGATCAAGCCACTGCACTCCAGCCCTCCAGCCTGGGTGACAGAGGGAGACTCCGTCTCTACCCAAAGAAGAAAAAAAGGAAAAAGGGCTTCCAGACGTTTCAGCTCATGTCTCTCATCTGCAACTAAAGCCACTTCTCCAAGCCCTAGGCTGAGGGTGGCATCAGGCCTTCGGCCCCACAGGACTGAGAGGGTCCTAAGGGACCCCCGTCCAGGGCCCTCATGTTTGGTAAAACAGAGGCCACAGACCTAGACAACGATGGTCTGAAGCTTGTGTTGGGCTCCCCTGGGCCGGCGTTGTCTCCAGCCTCTGGATTCATCTCCTTTTGCCCGACTGCAAAGCCAGGCGTCCTCCTACCAAGGTTCATTTGCCCTGGGCCACTCAGCCCTGCAGTGCCCTGCCTGCAGCCAGCCTCGGAGGCTCCTGAGTGAGCACTCGGGGGTGAGCAGAGTGGGGGGTGAGTAGAGGGGACCTGACCCCAAGAGCCTGGCGGGTGGTTCCCACCGTCCACAAGCCACTGTGCAAACGCCCCATGACTGCAGATGTGGTGCTGAGGGAGGGCCCCAGTTGGGGTCACCTCCATGACGGGGCTCAGCCCTTGGGAAGCAGATACCCCACACCCGTCCCCATCCCCCCTGTAACTCCTGAGAGGCTGGGGCAGGTACTCCCACGGGGGTGCGGGGTGCCTCCCAGCAGGCAGTGAACTCACCCTCCGTGGCTGCCCACTTCACCCACATGTGGTCATTGCACTGTTGCCCTGGGAGGGGGCGCACATGCAGTGGGGGCAGGGGGGGCCGTGGGGCACGGACAGGAGGCTCCTCGGGATGGGGGTGTGGACACGCCGTCCCCTGCCACAGGCCTCCTGCCCATCTGCGGTGCTGCCTGCTCACCACGCTCCTCACCTCCTTCCTGCAGATACTACTTCAAGAAAGTGAGCGACGAGTTTGACTGTGGGGTGGTGTTTGAGGAAGTTCGAGAGGACGAGGCCGTCCTGCCCGTCTTTGAGGAGAAGATCATCGGCAAAGTGGAGAAGGTGGACTGACCGGCTGGTGGGCTGTGGCCGCTGCACCAGGCAAGGCCCTCGGCGGGCACAAGTCTCACAGCCAGGCGGATGGCCTCGTACTCAGGAGCCCGTTGGGGACAGTGTTGGGTGTACCACCCATCCCTGCAGTCTACCCGTGTCCAGGTGGGTAGGGGCCCCTCGAAGTGGTCCACAAGCTTCTGTCCTGCCCCCAAGGAGGCAGCCTGGATCACTCCCCATAGCAATACTTGGAGGGAGCCCAGCCCAACTGGGGCAGCCGAGGTCCCTGCTGCCAGCTTCAGGTGACCCCTCCGGCACCTCCCTTGGGCATGTGTGCTGGGATCTACTTTCCCTCTGGGATTTGCCCTCGTACCCTGGTCTGGCTGGGGCCCAGGCCCGGGTGCAGAGGCCTGCAGGGCCTCTGTCAATTGTTCGCGCCACCGAGTGCCTTCAACACAGCTTGTCTCTTGCCTGCCACTGTGTGAATCGGCGACGGAGCACTGCACCTGCCTCCAGCCGCCGGCTGCGCGGTCCCGGGTCCTCCTTTCTGAGGGCCCGTGTAAATATGTACATTTCTCAGGCCAGGGCCAGCAGGGGCTGCCCAGGTCTGTTTTTCATGCGATGACACTTGTACAATTATCTTTTCAAAGGTACTTGGATAATAATGAAATAAAACTGTTTTTGAACCTGCCCTGGCTGTGGTGTGTCTGCTGCAGGTGGGGCCTGGCCTGGGTCTCCCAGCCTCAGCCCCCGTGGTAAAGGAGGGCACACTGGCCTCCAGCAGGCCTGGGGGTCATCCTGTGACTCAGAGGCTGGCAGAGCTAGAGCCCCCGGCAGAGCTAGAGCCGCATCAGGCCAGCCTTGCTGAGGGACCAGGCACACAGAGTCCAGAACCAAGCTCTTTATTCACACTGCACAGCTCCCTCCAGTACCCACGGGGGGGGGCTCCTGTCCAGCAGTGATGGGGGGAGGGTAACATGGGGGCAGCTACAGCTCCTCTTTGGACCCCATAGTGGAGTTGGCCGGTGGCTCCTAGAAAGGGTCACAAGTGCAGCTCGAAGCTCTGCTCCCAGCCCACCCCTGCCCCTGCCAGCCCTGTGTAAAGAGGATTTGTGGAGAGACCCGGAGCCCTGGCTTAGGAACACCCACCGGGAACGGGGCTGCCGGCTCCTCCGGGGGCTCCTCCGTGGGCAGCACGCCTCCGTTGTCCAGGAACTTGGACAAGGTCTCCAGGTCCCTGGTGCTTTTGTATTCAATCACCTGAGGAGAGGCAGGGGGATCTGGAGGACACACCAGGCCCAGCCCCACGCCCAGAAAGATGGTGCCCCGGCTTCCTCCCCAGCCACCTGTCCCCCATACCTTCCGACCTGGCCCTGCTGGGAAGTACTTGAGAGTAGGGAAGCCGTGCACAGCGAAGGCGTCCAGCTCATTGGCTGTGGCATCCAGCTCAGCAATGACGACGTCCTCGTGGTCTTGGTACTTCTCAGCCAGCGCCTCCCAGGCAGGGGCCATCTCCTTGCAGTGGGTGCACCACGGGGCATCTAGGATGGGGGCCGTTGAGTGCGGCCATTTGGGCACCCCCTGCCCAGCCCACACCGCGCCTGCCTTCCCCAGCACTCACAGAACTTGACAAACACATTCTTGGTTTCGTCAAAAGCCACCTGCTCAAAATTCTTGCCCACGAGGGTCTTAACTGGCCGCTGATCCCAATCAGGGGGTACCTCCTGGCTTAGGAGATAGGGCTGGGGGAAACCAGGACAGGTACTTTGCCAAGGGTCCTCTGCGGGGTTGGGAGAACTGTGGGGTAAAGGGGGGCCTCTGCGGGGTTGGGAGAACTGTGGGGTAAAGGGGGGCCTCTGCGGGGTTGGGAGAACTGTGGGGTAAAGGGGGGCCTCTGCGGGGTTGGGAGAACTGTGGGGTAAAGGGGGGCCTCTGCGGGGTTGGGAGAACTGTGGGGTAAAGGGGGGCCTCTGCGGGGTTGGGAGAACTGTGGGGTAAAGGGGGGCCTCTGCGGGGTTGGGAGAACTGTGGGGTAAAGGGGGGCCTCTGCGGGGTTGGGAGAACTGTGGGGTAAAGGGGGGCCTCTGCGGGGTTGGGAGAACTGTGGGGTAAAGGGGGGCCGCTGCGGGGTTGGAAGAACTGTGGGGTAAAGGGGGGCCTCTGCGGGGTTGGGAGAACTGTGGGGTAAAGGGGGGCCTCTGCGGGGTTGGGAGAACTGTGGGGTAAAGGGGGCGTCTGCGGGGTTGGGAGAACTGTGGGGTAAAGGGGGGCCTCTGCGGGGTGTGGGGGGGCCTCCGCGGGGTTGGGAGAACGGCGTGAAGGGGGGGCCTCTGCGGGGTAGAGTGGGAGCCTCTGCGGGGTAGAGGGGGGGCCTCTGCGGGGCCTGCAGGGGCAGGGGACCCTCAGAGGTGCTGTTCCCACCCCCTGCCAAGCTGATCGGATGAGATCAAGGTTCCCCTTCTGCTATGAGCAGTCTGCAGCGGACCTTGACTTGGCCGTTGAGGACTGCATGGCAGAAAGCAGTGATGGACGCTGCGGTGACAGGGCCCCCATCCACAGGCGCGTACTTTTTAGTGGTCTCAAGGTTGACTAAGCGCAGGGTGGGGGCTGCCTCAGCCTTGAGGCCAAAGTACTGCAGCACGTGCTCATTGTCCACTGCCACGTCCACCACCACGAACAGCACCTGTGGCAGGGAGTCCATGCTGGCACCGGCCCCTCTCCCGCTGCCCCTTCCCCCCCAGCCCCCCAGTACCTACCCCCATCCAGCTGCCCCTCCCGCTGGACCCCAGTACCTGCCCCCGGAAGCGGGGAGCTGCCTCCCCAAAGCCCGCTAGGAGCTCCCGGTGTGCAGGCAGTGTCTGGTTGACAAACAGCAGCAGGTGGTTGAGGATCCTGGCCGCAAAGATCTTGGCAGACGTCTACAGTAGAGAGGGTGCTCATGACTCCACAGGACCCCCAGCCTAGGCACCCCCATCTCTGGACTCCTCCACCCTGGGGCACCCCCAGTCCAGGCACTGCAGCCTACGCACCTGGCTGTTGAACTCGGTAACCAGGCGCATGCTGTGTGTGACCAGGAAGCGTGACAGATCCCCCAGGTCCAGGCCAAGCTCCTCGTCCACTGGGAAGTCTGCCCGCCCCTCATCAAACTGGACAGCAGCAGGTGGGTCAGCGGGCGCTGCAGCAGGTGGGTCAGCGGGCACTGCAGCCGGACCCCAACCCACGCCTGGGCCTCACCTACCTTCTTGAAGAGAACCACAGTGTCCTTGGTGAGGCCGAACTGCTGAAAGAGCCGCGGCCGGTCTGTGAGGCCAAAGGTCATGTCCAGGGCATCCTGGGCCAGGGCCAAGAAGGTGACCACGTCCCCGTCCTGCAGGTCCTGAGGGGCCCGGCCCTGTGAGGCCACCAGGTCCCACCCACAGTCACTGCCCCCACAGCCTGGCCCCCCACGCCCAGTGGCTCACCTGGAAGAAGCCGATGACCACCAGGTCCCGGCCATCGATCAGCGCCTGGGCGGCCACCTCGTCTTCCAGCCGCATGGCACTGGGCCCCACCCGCCGTCGCAGCCACTCAGCAATGCCCTCAGCCTCCCGTGGTCCTGCAGGGAGTCCCCCTCAGCCTGGGCCTGGCCACCGCCCCCCCCAGTGACCGGCCTGCCCCGCACCTGTGTACTCCTCTGGGTGCGTGCGGTTCCCATTGCGGAAGAACTTGAGCGTAGGGTACTCCGTCACACCAAACTCCTCAGCCAGCTCGGGCTGCGCAGATCCATCCACCTTAGCCAGCGTGACCATTGTTGACTTGGCCGTGAGCATGGCAGCTGCCCTGCTGTACTCGGGGGCCAGGGCCTGGCAGTGCCTACACCACGGGGCGTCTGGGGGACGGGGCCATGAGTGCCCCAGGCCACCACAACCCCAGGAGCACCCTCTCCACACCTGACAACCCAGCAGGGAACAAGCGTGCTCCTCCATTCTGCCCTGAGCCCTGGCCGTGGACAAGCCGAGCACCAGCGCCTCTTCGTGGCCCCCGAGCCTGCAGCACAGGGACCAGCAAGGCTTGAGAGAGCTTGAAAGACCCCCCTCCCTACAGCCAGGCTCAGTGGCTCACACCAGTAATCCCAGCACTTTGGGAGGCAGAGGTGGGCCTATCACCTGACGTTGGGAGTTCGAGACCAGCCTGACCAACATGGAAAAACCCCATCTCTACTAAAAATACAAAAAATATTAGCCAGGATTGGTTGCATATGCCTATAATACCAGCTACTCAGGAGGCTGAGGCAGGAGAATTGCTCGAACCTGGGAGGCGGAGGTTGCAGTGAGCCGAGATTGGGCCATTGCACTCCAGCCTGGGCAACAAGACCAAAACTCCATCTCAAAAAATAAAAAGACCCCTCCCTTTCATGCCCTATAAGGCTGGCGCTCCCGGGCCCATGTGGCTGCCTGTGAAGGCCTCCCAGGCAAGAACAGTTCCCATGTGTGTCAAGGGTTGGGAAAAGACCACAGGACACACGCATCAGGGACCTCCATGGGCCCCCAAAGCCTGAACACTGCCTGGGCCTCTGCAGTCTGTGGGATCCCCTGGCAGCCAGAGGAGTGGCTGGCAAGGCAGCGACTCTGGCACCATGGCCGCTGGCCGAGCAGGGAGGCACAGGTGTTCTCATGTCCTGTGGGTACCCCCAGTACTACCAGTGCTCCTGCCTGCCCCAACCAGACCCCCAGGCCCCTCCTAGAGAGCTCCTGGGCACAGTGGGGGCAGGTGCCTGCCGGGAGGCCCCTCTTGGGCACATGTCCTGCATTTGCCGGCAAAGGGTGGGGCCCCCAAGTGGGCCCTGCCGGTCCCCGCCGGTCCCCAGCCCCACTGGCCCCGGCACTCACAGAATTCCACCAGCAGAGCTGGGTGCTCCCGCAGGGCCAGGCCCAGGGTGTGGCGACTCAGCACCAAGATCCCATCCTCCTTGGGGATTTCCTCCTCTGGAGGCTCCTCCGAGGGGCTCTTGGGTCCCTGTTCCTGACCCCATGGGCACGAAGCCCTGAGCAGCAGCAGCAGGACAGGCAGAAGTTGGCGGCTCATGGTGCTGCCAGGGCGCGTGCAGTAGGGGCAGATAAGGGGGCCAGAAGCCAAGCAGCAGCCGCCACGTGGCACACAGGCCCAGTCCCAGCAAAGATAAGGCCCATGCGGCCGCCCCCAGCCCCCAGGGGAGGGGAGGCAGAAAGAGACGACACGCAGGGCACCGAGACAGGGCCATGTTTAATGGAACAGCTCAGGGGGACAGCGCCAGGCCCAGGGGCACCCGGGACAGAGCAGGGGCAGCAGGGGAGGGTCTGGTCACTCACGGGGGGGTGCTGGGGATGCTTGGGGGGTCCCTGTGCAGCAACTGAGGGAGATGGGGGAGACAAGGACTGGGGGTTCAGTCCTTCCAGTCCTGGCAGATGCGGAGACCCCACTCCCAGGACAGGTGGTGCGTCCTGTCATCGTCGGTGAAGAGGGATACCACCAGGTAGGGGCCCCGCACCAGCGCACCCCTCGGCGCTTCCTCCACCGGAGTCACAAACTCATACTCCTGCGCACTCGGGCCGTAGCTGCCCACCATGTAGACGGTCTTGTCCACTAGGGAGGGCGAGGGCATCAGGGCTGTCCTCTGTCCGACCCCGCTTCCCACCCCCCACCCCCGTTCCCCCGACCGCTGCCCTCACCGCGCAGGCCCCGGCGGTAGGTGTGGTGCAGACACTTGAGGCCGCTGACAATCTCCCTGTGGACCTGGGAACAGAGGCATTAGGGGTTCCTCTGGGGGCCAGGCCTCTGGCTGTTGCCCCCACCCCCATCCCCTCCGCCCATTGCCCCGGCTCTCACCTTGAAGGTGATCTTCACTCTGTAATCAACACCTTCCTTCAGGACAAACACCTGGTCCTTCAGAACAGCCAGATCCCCTATTGTGGAAACCGCAGCTAGAGTCAGACCTCCCCTACAGGCTGAGACCCGCTCCAGGAGCCCCCACGTGGGGTGTGGTACCCATGAGGTCTGCGATTGTGATGGCCCAGGGCGAGGAACCAGGAACGCAGGGATGTAGAAGCGTGACTGGGAGGGCCCTACCTGGGTTCAGGGTGCAGCATCCTGCGAGTTACCTGTGAGATCCATGATGACGGGCCCCGGAGCCTGCTCAGACAGGAGTGTCAGCCTGGTCACCTGCACATTGGGCAGGCTTGGGTCTGAGGAGAAACTGGAAGTCTGCAGGATGCCCCCCACCCCCACCGGGCTCCCCACCAGCCCCCCAGACCCAGCCCTCCAAGCCCAGGCCCCTGCCATACCCACGGCCGGTGGCAGGGGCCCCAGCAGCACCCGCTTGTACTTGGCCAGGCTCCTGTCGTCCGGGTCCAGCTGCCGGATCTCCAAGAGGCTCTTCCTACCCGGCGCCCGGTACTCGGGCACAGCCTCATCCAGCACCTCGTCCACTGCCGGCGGCCCACCCTCCTTGTCAGCCAGGAGGACTGGGGGTGGGGAGGGGCGTGAGCAGCAGCCACTAGCAGACCCTGGCATTCGGGCACCAGGCTGCAGCCCCTCCGGCCAGCTGTACCTCCCACTGCCCAAAGGGACTCAAGGAAGCCTCTGGGGGCTCAGGGAGAGAGCGAGCAGAGAGGTCAGGGCGGCCTGGGGAGGTGCCGCACCGCACCCAGACCTTCAGGAGGGGCCTCCAGAGACCGGCAGGCCTGCAGCTTCTCTGGCCCAGATGTTCACAAGGGCCCCCTCCCTGACTCGGAGACCAAAAGGTGGGGGAGCAAAGCTTTCAAATGAGGGCAGCACAGGGTCAGGGGCTACCTGCTAGAGAGTAGCGGCCCTCGGCGGCCCCCCAAACCTAGTGGCCCTCCAGGGTCCTCTACCATCCTGCTCTGGGCCGGGGTCTCTGAACACCTTCCCACAGTCTAGGAGTTCCTCCCCATGGTGCTGGGGGGTTGGGAGCGGCTCTCTCCAAATCCCTGGGCTCAGGCTCTGCGCCGCCTCCCATGGTGCCCCGGGCTGGTGGCCTCCTGAAGCCCCTCTCCCTGGTGCCCCGGGCTGGTGGCCTCCTGAAGCCCCTCTCCCTGGTGCCCTGGGCAGGGGTTTCCGAGTCCCTGCCCACTTCGCTCCAGTCTTCTCGGGGATCACCACACGCCCTACAGAGCCTGAGCCCCAGCCCCACCCAGGGGAGAAGGGCTCCAGACGGCGGTGTCCAGGGGGAGAGGGTCCCAGCCCCGCCGCTTCACAAGCGGACCCGTCCGCACCTGGCTCGCTTCCCCACTGGGGTGGAGCCTGGATGAAGTCCCCCACCCCTACCAGACCCCAACCAGGGATCTGCGCCGCGAGGTCCCCATGCGCGCCCCCAAAGTTGCCGCGGGGGAGGGGCTACTCCCCGCCCGGGGCTGAGACCCAGCCAAGCCCCCCGCCCACTTGGCCGCCGGCCCCTGCCCGGCCCGCTCACCTCGGGCGCACAGCGCCAGCCGGAGCAGCTCCAGCAGCTGCGCCCCCAGCTCGCACGCGTCCAGGCCCAGCATGGTGGCGCGCGGCCCGGGCAGCCGCGGAGCCGCCGAGGAGCCGCCGCCCGCCCCGCCGCCGCCCCGCCGCCGCCCCGCTCGGCGCTCAGCCCCGGCGCGACTGCGGTGAGCTCATCCCGGCCGGGAGCGCCCCCCGCGCCCAGCGCCGCGCCCGCGCCGCGCGCCCCCAGCCGCTCCGCGGACCCCGCGCAGCCCCGCAGAGACGCGCGTGTCGCCCGCACGGCGCCGGCACCCGGGTCGCCCCCGCCGCCGCGCCAGGACCCCGCACAGAAGCGCCTGGACGCGGACGCACGCAGCCGCGGTCACGATCCCCGCCCGGCCCGTGCCCGGCTCTGACCAGCAGGGCTGCCCCACCCCCACGGCGCGGCGGGAGCCTGAGGGAGTCTCCTGGGAAACCCTCTGCGGGGCGCCGTGGCGCAGGTGCGCCCCTATCCCCAGGGTCTCATCATCCGCACACACCTGGAGCCGGACCGTGCTCCCCCTCCCCCGCTCCTGACGGAGCTTCTGTCTGGGCCGAGGGGTACTCCTGGGGCCTGCCCAGCCTTGGGGTGAGGGGCTGACCCAACACCCTACAGGTTCACAGTCATCAGCAGGGCGGGACCACAGTGGGCACGGGTCGCACACACACCGAGGTGCGTCTGGAGCCACAGAGGCAACAAGGGCCCCTCAAAGGCTTAGCGACCTGGCTGCGCTGAGTTCCAGAGGGGGGGACCTGCAGGGCTCTCGGAAACCCAATCACCGAGCCCCCCCCCCCCCCCCCGTCCTCAGAGAGAGGACAGTGACAAGGGGGCGGAGTACAGAGACCGAAGCACAGAGGGGGCTTCTGATATTGACACCTAAATTGAGACCTGTGGGTGGGTGGGATGGGAACCGGCAGGGGACAGGGGTGAGCAGCCCCTGGCTGCGACAGCGGAACCAAAGGCCTGGGTCTGAATAAGGGAGAAGGGGTCCGAACACCAGCCTGAGTCCCTTTCTTAGACACCGCTGGCCACCTATTCCTTGTTCCAGGGACCCCAGAAATTAGACACGCCCTTGCCAAGGAGCTCCTCGATTGAGCAGAAGACCACCTTGAGTGCTCGGGGACATTGGGGTTTGGGTGGGGACAGTCTCCCTTGGCCCCCCAACGGCCCACAACCTTTCCAGCGCAGAATTCTATGAGCTTGGGCCCAGGCCCCCCTAGAGCGCCACCTCTGCTGACCCTTCGCTGCAGGGAGCGGGGGCTGTTAGGACACTTGTCTCCAGGCCCACAGCTCCAGCTCCTGCAGCTGTTACCGGCTAAGAAGGTCTTGGAGGTGAGTTGTCCAGGTTCTTGGTGGGTTGAACAAAGAATTGAACAAAACGCACAAAGTAACAAAAGAACAACCAAACACAAGGAAACAAAAGAACTGAGTCAGAACCGAGTAAAGAAAGCACAGATTTACGCAAGGCAATTCACAGAGTGGGAGTGGGCTAGAGCAAGCAGCTCCACAGCCTCTGTAATTAGGATTTTTATTAAGCAAAGGAACCTGACCACAGCCCTCGTGCCCCTTAGAGGCCTCCAATTGGCTACACCCTATGAAGGATTGGCCCGAGACCAATCAGAGGTGAAGTGGAAACTTCTGTCTTGTTATCACAAGAGCCAGGATGTGGCCTGTGTGCTGCCCAATCCTGCCTAGAACTGGCTGCACCTGCTGTTCCGTTTCTTATGCCCAATCCTTGGCTACCCTCATTACCTATTCTGCCTCACAGCTACCATGGATGCCCACCCGTGCAGACAGGGCAGCCACACCTGGGCCACCTCACCCCCCCTGTGTGTGGGGCATGGGAGGGCTCACTGGGATCCAAGCGAGATGGTACCCTGGAGTAAGAGACCCCACAAGCCCCCTGCCCCAGCTCATGCCGAACCTGGCCTCTCCAGCAAGGGAAATGCACTCAGACCACTATGTTAGGGGCTCCTAGCCCAAGGCCAACCGCCCACCCTGCCCAGCCCCTAGCACCCTCTGAGTGGGTAAGGATGGGGAGAGGTACTCTGCCTCCAATAAAGCAGAAATAGACCAGATGTGCTGGTGCACATCTGTAGTCCCAGCTACTCAGGAGGCTGGGGTGGGAGAATCACCTGAGCTGAGGAGTTTGAGGCTGCAGTGAGTTTATGATTGCACCACTGCACTCCAGCCTGGGTGACACAATGAGACCATCATCTCTCAAAAAATAAATACATAGCCAGGTGCCATGGCTCATGCCTGTAATCCCAACATTTGGGAGGCTGAGGCAGGAGGATCACTTGAGGCCAGGAGTTCAAGATCAGCCAGCCTAGGCAATACAGCAAGAAACTAAGGCCCTTACAGACAGGGATAAGCAAGGGGCTACGTGTATATTTATCTACAAAAATAAAAATGAAATAAAAAAAAAAGTAGTGGCCAGGCGCAGTGGCTCATGCCTGTAATCCCAGCACTTTGGGAGGCCGAGGTGGGCAGATCACCTAAGGTCAGGAATTCAAGACCAGCCAAGGCAGGTGGATCACTTGAGGTCAGGAAGTTTGAGACCAGCCTGGCCAACACGGTGAAACCCCATCTCTACTAAAAATGCAAAAAAAAAAAAAAAAAAAAAAAAAAAAATTAGCCAGGCATGGTGGCGGGAGCCTGTAATCTCAGCCACTCAGGAGGCTGAGGCATGAGAATTGCTTGAATTCGGGAGGCGGAGGTTGCAGTGAGCCGAGACTGCCCAGTGGGGCCTGGAGAGCCTGGCCCTGGCTGGGGTGCACCTGGGGGACAGACATGGCCACTGGAGGAGGGAGAGAGCTGGGATTGGAGTGGGTCCTAAAGCCAGGCGGCTGCCGGTGACACTAGGTGGGTGTCTGTTGAGGTCCTCCCTGCAGTAAAGCTCCTCTCCAACAGTGTCAGGGTGCCCTGGGCAGGGTTTCTGCCCATTCCCCAGCGGGCCCACCCAGGCCTGTGTGAAACCGAGGGAAGTGAGCCATGAGCCATCAGCCACTCTCCTGGAAGGACCCCCGATAAGGGACCCACAGCAGGAGATGGGGACAGCTGGGTCACACTCTGCAGCAGCCACGTGCTCCACTGACGCCCGGCATCCAGCCCATGTAGAAAGCTGGTGTGGGCACCCAATCTCTCATGTACCCTGCCGCAAACCAGCCACTGTCACAGCAACGTGTGCAGCCTTGGCCACAAGCATCGCAGGACACAAGGCCTCCGGCAGTCAGGCCCCTGGCCGTGGCCCCGGCCCCACAGCCAGGCCTCTGGTCCCTGAATGTCCTCAGGGCCCCACACATAGGATCGGGGTTACAGTGGGCCCTAAACCACGTTTCCCACCCCAGTTCACTCTCCCTACGGGTCTCCTCTACTCAGGGAACCCCTCTTCCTCTCTGAACCCCCATCCCCTCCGCTGCCCTCCCTGAGACCCTCCCCATAGTAACCTCCCCTCCCTGATGAGCCCTTCTCCTTTTCCCAGAGACCAACCCCTGCTGCAGCTGAGCTCCATCCCCTCACATCCCCCCACGGTCCCGGCCCACACACCCCCTCCCCGTCCCACTTCGCCTCCACCCACGAGGGCCTCAGCGTCCCGGGACCTGGGCTGGGTGACTCGGGTCGCTCTTGGGGGGCCGGCTCGTTTGCCTCTGGGCCGTGGCCGTGACTCTTAGACCCGAACTGGGGCCTGGGCGACTCTGGCCGTGTCTCTTAGACCCGAAGTGGGGCCTCGGAGACTCTGGCCTCGCGGCCCGAGGGTTAACCCGGGCGCTGCGCGGCGCGGGGCGGGGCTGGGCGGGACGCTCGGTCATCCCCGCCGGCCTCGCCCAGCAGCCATGGCCGCCGGCCCCGCGCCGCCCCCCGATCGCTCTGGGGCGCAGATGCCGCATCTGAGGAAGGTGCGAGGCGGGTGGGTGTCCCGCCATCCCCCGATTTCCCGGCGCCCGAGGCCGGAAGGGGCCGGAGAGCATGGGGCGCGGGGCCGCGCGGGGCGGGGCGGGCCTGGGGCGGCGGCTCTGCGAGGCCGGGCGGGGCGGCGAGGCCTGGGGCCCCTTGGGGGTCTCCCCGGGTCTCCCCGGCCCTCCCCGGCCCGCCCCGCGTGCCCGCCGCCAGCTGTGGCCTGGAATCTGCCGCCGCCGCCGCGCGTTAATCTCCGCGCTCCCGGATCTGGGGCATCCCGGCCGGTGCCGTGCCAGGGAATCAGGGTTGCGGGGGCGGCCAGAGCACCCCCTGACGACTCCCTCCGCCCAGATGGAGCGGGTGGTCGTGAGCATGCAGGACCCCGACCAGGGCGTGAAGATGCGGAGCCAGCGCCTGCTGGTCACCGTCATTCCCCACGCGGTGACAGGTGAGGCGCGCCGGGGCGGGGGTGCGTGCGCTCCTCGGCCTCCTTCCACCTCCGTCTCTCCCGTGCAGGCAGCGACGTCGTGCAGTGGTTGGCCCAGAAGTTCTGCGTCTCGGAGGAGGGTGAGCGCCCTGCGGCCCACTGGGCCCTGGGGTCACTGGGCTGGTGGCCTAGGCCTGGGTTTTCCTGGGGGCTGGCAGTTCGCAGAGCCCTGCAGAGCGCGCTGGGGTGGGGAGCACATGCGGGAGAGGAGGCCCGGCTCGTCCCGCCCTCGCCCGCTTCCACAGCCCCGCGCTCACCGTCCCACTCCTCCCCAGAGGCCCTGCACCTGGGCGCCGTCCTGGTGCAGCATGGCTACATCTACCCGCTGCGCGACCCCCGTAGCCTCATGCTCCGGCCAGACGAGACGCCCTACAGGTTCCAGGTCAGGCTCGGGGGCGCAGGTGGGAGCCAGTGGGACCCCCACCCCCACCCACCCAGCTTACCAACTTGGGGACACAGGAGGGGCACCGAGCTTGCTGGGATTGGAGTGGGACTCCGCCATGTCACCGTGGGCTGGTGGTCCATCGTCCCCTCCCCAAAAGTCTTGGACTGCAAATACTGATGTGGTGAGAAGGACCAGCTGAGGGACGGAGCCTCAGTTTTCCTGGGGGCCACAGCAGGGCCCCACAAGGGGTCGTATCTGCAGAGGATTCTGCCGTCTTCCTGGGGGTCCTTAGGCCCAGTCCCTGAGGGAGGGGCTGTGGAGGCCTGAGGACAGCATTCCTGCCCTCCCGAACCACGTCAGGGTCCTGGGGCAGACCTGCCGTCAGTTATTCCTGCCCTCCCTAACCACATCAGGGTCCCAGGCAGACCTGCCGTCAGTTGTACCCCTCCCCAGGCACAGACTGTGACTACACCCAAGACTTGTGCAGGCCCCCAGCCCCACCCCGCCATGAATGGGGGCTTAGGGTGACCAGTGAGGGAGGCAGTCCCTGAACAGGGCCCCAAGGATCAAGTTGACCTCAGTTCCAGGTGGAGAGACTGGCCAGTGGTCAGTGGAGTCTCTGGGTGGTGGATAGGCAAGGAGACCCTCAGACACCCCCTGCCCAGCCCAGGCTTCTTCCCAGGGAGGTCTGAGGGTGGGGTGACACTGGGGAGGCACAGACGCAGGCGTCCTGGACACCTTCTCCCTGCACCACACCAGACCCCGTACTTCTGGACAAGTACCCTGTGGCCGGCTGCAGAGCTGGACTATGGTGAGCAAGGGGACGGCTGGCCCCAGACAAGCTCCCAGGACTGGGGACCTCAGGGTGACGCCGTGGGGCAGGGCAGAGCTGGCCCCTCTGCAGGCTGTCCCTGTCTTTCCAGCCATCTACCTGGCCAAGAAGAACATCCGAAAACGGGGGACCCTGGTGGACTATGAGAAGGTGGGACCCCCACCCTCCCCGCCCCAGCCGGGTACAGCTGGAGGAACCGAAGCCTCACTCACGGCCCCCGGGGCCTCACAGTTTACCCCAGAACATACAGCCCAGGCCCGAAAACCCAAGACAGTCCCCAACCCCCCAACTCCCCACACAGTGTCACTGGGGCAGGGGCCGGGGTGACCCACTGGAGACCTCGCTGCCCCCAGGAGTGCTACGACCGGCTACACAAGAAGATCAACCACGCGTGGGACCTGGTGCTGATGCAGGCGAGGGAGCAGCTGCGGTGAGGCCCCGCCCCGCCCCACCTGCAGGCGCCCAACCCAGGCTACTCAGGAAGCCCAGCCCAGGCCAGATTCTGGTGGCCCTGGGACCGTGGAGGGCATCCCTGGGTGTGGCTGCCTGCCCAGGTCCAGGCCTGAGGGTGGGGTCAGAGGGGCTGCTGTGTGCAGGGCATGCCCTTAACAGCCTCCTCCTCCCAGGGCAGCCAAGCAGCGCAGGAAGGGGGACAGGCTGGTCATTGCCTGCCAGGAGCAGACCTACTGGCTGGTGAACAGGCCCCCGGTGAGCCCACCTGCGGTGAGGGTGGGGGTCGCTGGCCAGCGCAGGGGTCAGCGTGCTTCCTGACGGGAGCTCTCAGGACCACCGTTTTGAGCCTGTGGAAGGGCCTGCCTTGGAGCTCCTGGTGGGGGCAGGACGTTTTCACTTTGTGACTTAGTTGCGTTTCTGCTAATCAGAACCCAGGTCTCTATCCCTAGACCACAAGACAAGCCAGCTTCTCTCTGGGCCCAAGGGAGAGTCACAGGGATGCCAGACTGGGGGGACTGCAGACTGCCTCAAGAGGAGGCAGAGTGGGGGCGGCCTTGGCTGCCGTGTGGGGACCAAGTGCACAGGCCGGGAGCAACTGAGGCTGTGGGGGGCCCGGCGGACAGGCCATTTGGAGTTGGTGAGCAGAGAAGAGGCAGCTGAAGGCTGGGTCGGGCTCTTCCTGAGTTCCTCTGAGTGTCAGTCTCCACATGGGGGTCTGGGAGGAGGACTCAGCCTTAAAGGGGGTCAGCAGGCCACCGGAACTGCATCCCCACCTCCTCTCGTCTCCCCTCCGCAGCCCGGGGCCCCCAACGTGCTGGAGCAGGGTCCAGGGCGGGGATCCTGTGCCGCCAGCCATGTGCACATGGTGAGCCCCTGCGTGCGTGCTGGCCGCCCTCTCGCCCTGCACACCAGCTGCACCCTGCTGGACCCACCATGGGACTGCCCGTCTGCCCGTCATTTAGTCCACCCAGAGGGCACTTGGTGCAGCCTCCCCAAGCCCCTGCTCACTCCCAGTCACTCCCTGTTCCCCAGGCCCCTGCTAACTCTCGCTTTCTCTTCCCTCCCACCTGCTGCCCTGGGTGCAGGTAAGTGGAGTGGTGGGGACGAGGGGGCTGGCGGGGAGGAAGGGGGCTCTTCTCCAGAACAGTATCAGGGTTTGCTGGGAATTGGAGGGGTGACAAGCAGGGTTACGGCCTGACAGACCTGAGCAGATCCAGCAACCTCCCTCCAGGTGGAGGCCTCCAGAACCAGAGGGACCAGACCACAGGGAGAATCTGAGCCCTGCAGCAGCAAAAGCCTTCGTTCAAACCAAGGTCCCATCCAGACCCAACATCACAGAGATGCACCGAGAACCTCACTGATAAAACTTCTTAAGTTCACGACCCTAACATTTCCCCACACAAAGCTGGTCAGAGAGAGTGGGGACCCAGGCTAGGACTCGCAGCGCGTCTGCCTCCTCCACTGTGGCCCCAGCGAGGCCCTGGCTGATGAACTCAATGAGTCACGCCTGGTTCCCCAGTGCTTCCCATTTGTAGTATTTCTCAAGAATGTGTTGTTTAAAAACATAATTTAAATACATTTGAAAATATGACATATTAGGCTGGGCGCGGTGGCTCAAGCCTGTAATCCCAGCACTTTGGGAGGCCGAGGCGGGTGGATCACGAGGTCAGGAGATCGAGACCATCCTGGCTAACACGGTGAAACCCCGTCTCTACTAAAAAATACAAAAAAAAAAAATTAGCCAGGCGTGCTGGCAGGCGCCTGTGGTCCCAGCTACTCGGGAGGCTGAGGCAGGAGAATGGCGTGAACCCAGGAGGTGGAGGTTGCGGTGAGCCGAGATCGCGCCACCGCACTCCAGCCTGGGGGACAGAGCAAGACTCCGTCTCAAAAAAAAAAAAAAAAAAAAAAAAAGAAAATATGACATATTAGATATTAGGCCGGGCTCGGTGGCTCATGTCTCTAATCCCAGCACTTTGGGAGGCTGACGCAGGCGGATCACCTGAGTTCAGGAGTTCGAGACCAGCCAGATCAACATGGAGAAACCCTGTCCCCACTAAAAATACAAAATTAGCTGGGCGTGGTGGCACATGCCTGTAATCCCAGCTACTTGAGAGGCTGAGGCAGGACAATCTGGGAGGTGGAGGTTGTGGTGAGCCGAGATCGCATCACTGCACCCCAGCCTGGGCAACAAGAGTGAAACTCTGTCTCAGAAAAATAATAAAGAAAAGAAAAAATATGACATGTTATTCACAATTGCAACTTTGAGAACCTGAGGGTTCCGTGGAATATTCTGCAGATCGCCAGACCTTAGGCCCCCAGAGGTCTCCTGGAAAGTCAGATCCCTGATTGGAAGAAGGGGCTCCAAGGGGCGGGACTGGGGGCCTGGGCCACCATCTCTGCCAGGTCTATGGGGCAGGGGCTCAGCCTGGGGAGGTGCCCTCCAGCTGGGGATTTTGGCCCCAGCAGGGGACCTGCGTCTAACTGCAGCCCACCTGTCCCCTTCTAGACCAAGAGTGCAGATTTCTATAAGCGGGAGGTAAGTCCTGGGGCTGGGAGTGGAGGGTGCCAGGTGCCTTCCGCAGCCCGGGACCTGACTCACAGGCCCCACACCCTAGATTGAGTACTGCAGGAGAGCGCTGGACAGGACCCGGGTGAAGTCCTCCGTCTGCCTTGAGGCGTGAGTGGGGTGAGGGTGGCAGCTGGAGACCCCTGCTGAGTGCCCTGGCTCCTGAGGCCCCTCCTGCACCAGCCCCGATACCCCCTTCCAGGTACCTGAGTTTCTGCGGCCAGCATGGACCCCACGACCCCCTCGTGTCGGGGTGCCTGCCCAGCAATCCCTGGATCTCAGACGACGACGCCTACTGGGTCATGAATGCCCCCACGTGAGCCCAGGCGGGGCAGGGGGACTGCGGGTGTGCTCCCAGCCTGGGGGGATGCAGGAGGGTCGGTCCCCACCCTCCCCAACAGCCCCACCCTTCCTCCAGGGTGGCTGCCCCCACAAAGCTCCGTGTAGAGAGATGGGGCTTCAGCTTCCGGGAGCTCCTGGAGGACCCCGTGGGGCGGGCCCACTTCATGGACTTTCTGGGAAAGGAGTTCAGCGGTGAGAACCCCCAGCCCGTGCTCCAGTCCCAGTGGGGAGGCTCCCACCTCGGTTTCCACCAGCTCCCTGGGAACCCCCCTGGCCCTGGCTGCCCCTCTGGATGGGATCCTTGACTGGGTGCCCGGCCCCCCAGGAGAAAACCTCAGCTTCTGGGAGGCATGTGAGGAGCTTCGATGTGGAGCGCAGGCCCGGGTCCCCACCCTGGTGGGTGCCGTGTACCAGTAAGTGCCGTGTGGTGGGCACCGATTGGCCAACGGGCAGGTGCACCCAGCCAGGACTACCCAATGCTGTCCCCACCCCTAGGCAGTTCCTGGCCCCCGGAGCTGCCCGCTGGGTCAACATCGACAGCCGGACCATGGAGCAGACCCTGGAGGGGCTGCGCCAGCCCCACCGCTACGTCCTGGATGACGCCCAGCTGCACATATACATGCTCATGAAGAAGGTGGGTGCTGGGCCAGCCTGGAGGGGTGGGAGGGGGCATCCCAGACAGGCCTCCATGTCCCCACCCTCAAGGGCTCCGTCCGCACAGGCACTGCCCGCATTGACTCTGCCCCTGGGGAGCGCCTTCCCCACCTGGTTGAGGCCGCCCTGGCCGCTCTCCTGTCAGCGTTCCGTCCTGAACCCACTCCGGGTTCAGAGGGGCTGAAGGCCTGGCCCAGATACATGCTTAATAAGGGTCAAGCTTCGATCTAAAAAGTTTTGTTTTGAGGTGAGTCTCACTCTGTCGTCCAGGCTGGAGTGCAGTGGCACGATCTCGGCTCACTGCAAGCTCTGCCTCCCGGGTTCCACCCTCCTTGGCCTCCCAAAGTGCTAGGATTACAGCTGTGAGACACGAAGCCCCGCCCTTTTATTTATTATTATTATTTTTTTTTTTTGAGAAAGCGTCTCACTCTTGTCACCCAGGCTGGAGTGCAGTGGCACAATCTCGGCTCACTACAATCTCTGCCTCCCGGGTTCAAGCAATTCTCCTGCTTCAGCCTCCCAAGTAGCTGGGATTACAGGTGCACACCACCATGACCACCTAATTTTTGTATTTTTAGTAGAGATGGGGTTTCACCATGTTGGCCAGGCTGGTTTCCAACTCCTGCCTCAGGTGATCCGCCTGCCTCAGCCCCTCAAAGTGCTGGGATTACAGGCATGAGCTACTGAGCCAGGCTTTATTTTTGTTGATATTTGAAAATTTCCGGCCGGGCTCAATTTTGGCTCACTGCAGCCTCAACCTCCCAGGCTCAAGTGGTCCTCTTGCCTCAGCCTCTCCACGCTACCACACCTAGCTAATTTAAAAAATCTTTTGTAGGCCGGGCGCGGTGGCTCAAGCCTGTAATCCCAGCACTTTGGGAGGCCGAGGTGGGCGGATCACAAGGTCAGGAGATCGAGACCATCCTGGCTAACACGGTGAAATCCCATCTCTACTAAAAATACAAAAAAAAAAAAATTAGCTGGGCGTGTTGGCAGGCGCCTGTAGTCCCAGCTACTTGGGAGGCTGAGGCAGGAGAATGGCGTGAACCCGGGAGGTGGAGCTTGCAGTGAGCCGAGATCGCGCCACTGCACTCCAGCCAGGGGGACAGAGAAAGACTCCGTCTCAAAAAAAAAAAAAAAAAAAATCTTTTGTAGAGGGATTTTGCCATGTTGCCCAGGCTGGTCTTGAACTCCTGGACTCAAGGGATCCCTCTGCCTCAGCCTCCCAAAGTGTTGGGATCACAGGCGTGAGCCACCATGTCTGGCCAAGTTTGGATGTTGTTAAGGGCACTGCAGACTCAGATCTCACCGTGTTTGATGGGTTTCACTGTAACCAGCATTATTCTTTCATGATTTCGCATGGCCCCACGTGTGGCTGCCAGCCCCTGAGCCTCGTGCTGCGTCCCTGGCACCTGATGCTGGCTTACTGGCTCTCTTCCCGGCACGCACCATCACACACAGCCAATTTTTGATTTTTTTGTGGAGATGGGATCTCACTATGTTGCCCAGGCCGGTCTTGAACTCCTGGGCTCAAGCAATCAGCCCACCTCAGCCTCCCCAGATGCTGGGACTACAGGCGTGAGCCACCATACGCGGCCTACCTTGTTTTTTTATTTGACTCCACAACCCTGCCCTCACTCTGTGGGGAACACGGAGCCATTCCTGGTTCCTGGTAATGGCTGAGGAGGTGCTGCGGTTTATTCCTCTACACATGGCCACCAGGGCTTTTGCCATTTTTGTTGTGACATGGCCCAGGCAGACGGGAGTTCAGGTCTCCCTGAGTCTGCCTTGGTCTAGGCAGGTCTGGGGGGGCTGCCTCCAGCACCCTGGCCGCTGGAGACTCTGTGGCTGGAGGAGGCTCCAGCAATGTTTGGCTGCCCCTTTGCGGAGAGCTGGCTGAGAGGTGAGGTGGCAGAAGGGTCAGGGGCTGGACGCTGTCTCTTTTAGGACTCCTACCCAAGGTTCCTGAAGTCTGACACGTACAAGGGCCTCCTGGCAGAGGCTGAGATCCCACTGGAGACGAAGAGACGGTGAGCCTAGGCAGTGCCTTGTGGCTGGCGGCTGCGGCCTGGGGTCTGCTGAGGCCCTGCAGTGAGGTGGGCAGGACACCAGCTGGCCAGCCTGTTCTCAGCCCCCTTCTCGCCCACAGCATGTTCCCGTTCACGTGGAGGCCACGGCACTGGAGCCCCAGCCCTGCACTCCTTCCCACCCCTGTGGAGCCCACAGCGGCTTGTGGCTGTGGGGGTGGAGATGGGGTGGCCTAGTGGACCTGGCCCATCTGCCACTCTAGTCCCTGCAGCTCAACATCCTGCGTGAATGCAGCAGCCACCCCCGTCTTGGCCCAGGTCCTGGTGGCTGCTGAACCCAGCACCAGTGTCCCCTTGTGCCCAGGGGGCCCAGTCTTGCTGTGGGGTGCACAGCCTCCCTTCCTCCAGCAAGCCCTCCCTGCCCAGAAGGAATGGGTCCAGCTGTGGGTTCCCAGGGAGGGGGTTCACTGGCTCAGCTTGGGTCAGGGCAGCGCCTGTTACCTGAAGAGAGGTGAGACTGAGGCCGCACGGAGCTCCACCTTCTCTGGTCTTCAGTCCAGCAATGGGTGCCCATCCCCATCTCTAAAGCCAGTAGATCAACCAGCAAATACCCAGAAGCAAGATGCACAGACGGGCGGCTTCCCACACACCCGTCACAAGATGCGGAGATGCAGGTCTCAGCGCGAGCACTGCCCCATCCAAGCCTCTCCGCTGCCGCCCAGTGTGACCCTGGAAGAGGTCCCAAGAGAGTGCCGTGCTGAGGCTGCCTCGAGCTCACTGCCTTCCGGAGCTGCGCCTATTCCTCCCTCGCCAAACGCATTCCAGAATTTGTCCACAGGTGCGCCAGCACCTGCATTTCCACCTCGAGGCCGCGGCTTCCCCCCCAGATTTATAGACAACTCTGACAGGCCCCCCACTGACGAGGCCCCCGATTCCATAGGGTGGATCCTTGCCAGGTGTCCCTGATCCTCCCTGCCCAAGCCTTCCTTCGTGAGCTGGCATTGCTCCCCATCCCCCAAGTGCCCCACCACTCCCCCATACTGGGTGAAGGTACAGCTGGCTCCTTTTGGGGGTGCAGCTTCAACTATCTCGGCGGTAGGGCGGTGCCATCCCCACCCATAGGGCTGGCTCACATCCAGTCACTCCCAACAGCTTCCAGCACACAAATAAACGACCCTTGGGCCCTGGCTCTGAGCCCATCCTGCTGTGGGTGTAGCTTGTGGTGTGACTGTGCATGTGACACATGCATAGGTGTGGTGTGCGTGTGCATATGATGCATGTGTAGCACTGAGGCACACGTGTGGTGTGTATGCATAGCACGTGTGATTGTGTGTAGTGCACATGTGCAGGTGTACTGCGAGGCATGCATATGTGGTGTGTGTGCACGTATAGTGTGTGATGCATGTGTAGCACTGTGAAGCATACGTGTGTGTATGCATAGCACATGCACAATTGTGTGTAGTGCATGTGTGCAGGTGTACTGTGAGGCATGCATATGTGGCATGTGTGCACGTGTTGTGTAGGATGCATGTGTGGTGCACATTGCATGTATGAGGTGTGCACGTGTATAGTACATGTGCGAATGTATTGTGCATGTGATGTGTGCATTGTGTGGTGAGGGAGGGGGCAGATCCCACGTGTGTGGAGTTGATGGTGGAGGAGGGACTTGGCCCTCTCAGACCCAGGCAGCAGACTTGGGGCATTTGGTCTTTGGGAGGAGACAGCCAGGGGCACTGTGCTCTGGTGGGCTAGGGTGAGCAGGGTAGTGTGTGGGGACGCCTGCCCTCCAGAGGGGGAACAGTAAGGAAACTGTTAAGGAAGCCTGTGGGCAGGGGCAGTTGTCCCCAGCCTGCCCTAAGGCCGCAGAGCTGCAGAGTGCATGGCATGGCATGGCCCAGACTCTGGGGCCTGCAGTGACCACAGGGCAAGAATCCCTCCTTCACAGTCCAGGGGTGCAGGCTGTTCCTGCAGGGAGGGAAACCTCTGCCCACCAGCAACGGCACTCCTTGGCCCAGCCCCTCAACTCTGGCTTCTCAGGGTGGGGCTCATGGCCCCGCCCACCCCTGTGGCCAGGGGCACAGCTGCTCCTGTGACCTGCAGGGTGTCCCCTCCCTTTGGGGACCCCCTGCACTCCCTCCCATGCTGTCAAGGGGCAGCTCTTGCAACCCCAGTGAACCTTCCCCTCTCCCTCCAGCCCCCACCCTGCCCGTCTGGCGGTTCTCACTTATCGGACGTGTCCCCAGAGCCCTATGGCCCTTTCATACTCAAGGCCTTCTGGGCAGGGTTACTTTTCTCAGGCACAAGAGAACTGCTTCCTGGCACGAGAGCACCCACCTGTTCAACCTCATTCTCCCTGTCCCCTCCCACACCTTGGAAGGCGCACCAGGAACAAGGTTATACCTGTGCGGCCATGAAGCAGGCCTTTTCATACTTGCATACGTGCCCGTGAGACACTCCTGCAGGGTTCTCTAAAGCACCTGCCTGCCCCTCACTGCTGCCACACCCAAAGCTGCATCTCTGGGAAGCCCCTGCCTGGGCTCCTCTTGCCCGCCTCACCATCATCCCTTCACGCTGCCCTCAGACGTCACAGGGTGCTGAGGCCACCGTCTGTTCCAGGTGGGAGCACACCGCTTGCATGCGGCCAGGGTGCCCGGCTTGTTGGGCAGGGGTCCTCAAACTGGAGACCCCCTGAGGCTGTCAAGATTGCTGGGTGCCCAGTTTCTGACCGAGCGGGTCTGGGAGGGGGTGCTCGCCTCAGCAGCCCTCCCCACCCTGACCCAGGCTGGCCAGCAAATTCCTGGTCACTCCTTCAGGAACAAATCCATTTTCCTTAGGGAGCAGAGAGACGGGCAGACGCACACACGCTAGGCTCACGCCTGACCACCGGGGTTTTTCAGGCAGTGCAAAAATGTTTATTCTGCTTTCTTCCTTGGTGGGTGGGTCATCAGGCTGCTTTGGCTATGAAGCTCAGGCTCTGTGGCCTGAGCAGCACAGAGCACCATGGCTGCCCTTGGGCCTTAGGAGCAGCAAGGCACAGAGGTGAGTCCTGCATCGGGTGACACGGCGGGGGCATGTGAGCACCAGAAGGGCAGAGGCAGGTGTTTGCTGTGCCTGGGGCACGGGGCCTCTTCAGGGATAGAGCAGCTCCAGTGTCTACTGAGAGGGCACAGACTGACCCAAACACGCATTCCATAGGCAGTTCCTCGGGATAGTCACAGCACATGCAGCCAGTACACAGCTGCAACACCACTAAGGACACCTGTGAGCGGCCACGGGCTCAGCTCCAGAGCAGGACCCACCCATCCTGCTGGGGGAGACCCTTGCTCCAGGCTTCCTCACAGGACTGGTCAAAGGAACCCAGTCACACGCCCCATGCTAGAGGATCCCCCTGTAGCTCTGGGAAGGGCTGCAAAGCTGGAGCTGTCTCAGGTTCCCGTTGAGGCCCTGAGGCTGCCCCAGAGCCTAGTGCCCTGAGTTGCATGACTCCCTGGGGGACAGCGCACAGGAGGGAAAAGGGGAATGGACTTCTACAGGATGGGGTGGGGGACGGCCTGTCCTGGGGACACCCTGGTTCTTTCTACGCGCTGGCCGCTCTGGCCTGGGGAGAAGCTGGCAAGGAGAGGGCACCGGGTAAGGATGGGGTGCTGCACGACCCAGCTCTGCCCAAGGTGGCCCAGGGAGACCACTATGAAGGCTGCCTGGTGTGAGCAGGACCCTGGTGGGGTGCAGAGTGAGGCCGTGTGGGGACTCAGGGAGGACGCTGGGCGGGAGAGAGGCCCAGGGTGTCCCCTCACCCGTGCACGTCTGTGGGTGTGATCATGGAGGACTGGGAAGGCTGCTGCTGCCCAGTGGCGACCATCACCAGGGTCAGGGGTGGGGGAGTCAGTGCAGAGACCCAGGGAAGGGCCCACTTCCCAGGACGTTTAGTGTCAGCAGGCGGAGGCTCTCCACAGGCTCTGGCTGGCATGCCTCTATGCCTCACTCCGGTACCGCAGCCGGGAGAACCGGTCCCTGATGGCCTGGTCACTGTCTGGCCCACCCTCACCCAGGCGGACCACCCTGCTGCTTGGGACAAGGTCCCGAACCTTGTGCTTGATCACAGAGACCAGGCCGGGAGCCTCTGAGTCTGCCGGGCCTGTCAGAAGGATGTAGGCGGCGTGGCGGCTTGGCTCAAACAGGACGGCTGCAGGGTGGGGGGACACAGCTGTCAGGGCAGCTCAGGACCAGCCAGGGCAGACCCCGCGGAACACCCTGGTCCCTGGCCGAGGCCGCACTCACCATCGAAGGCAACAATGTGGGTAGAGACGTTGGCCAGCTCCAGCAGCACGCGCGGCAGGGTGGGGTGGAACATGTACAGGCTATGCCGGGCCTCCCCGCTCTCCTGGAGTGAGAACCAGCAATGGGCCCCACGCCCTTCACTGAGCACTCCCACAGGACACTGCTGTCAGAGTGACCATGCCTGGAGCTCTATGTCCGCCTGGAGCCCTATCTGGGTCCCCCAAACGCCAGCCCCCAGCTCTGTGGCCACCTCCCAGGTCCTCCCTCCCGCCCAACCTGGTCCTGACACTGGTCCTTGCCGGCAGCCACTCCCTTCAGGGCATGGCTGTGTGCTCCCCTATCCACCCAAGGCCATCAGCCCCTTCTCGCTGGACTGCTCTAAGGTCACTTTCCCTCAGCTTGCACCACCTCATCCTGACTGACTGTCACTGGACTTCCAACTTATTTGAGGTTGCCCAGGCACTGAGGAGCTTCTGGGCACTTCCAGGTAGAGCTCAGGCCTGGGTCTCTGGCCCTGGCTCCCACCATGGCTGCTCCAAGGGTGGCCCCCATACCGTCTCGCTGGTGCTCCCCAGCTCGTGGAGGCCCCAGAAGAAGAAGGCTGAGCGGTGGTCTGCAGTCGGCAGGCTGGCGGACAGTGGACCCCCAGGGAGGCTCGGGAGGGCTAGGCTACACAGGACGGCTCCAGTGCCAAGGTCCAGGAACAGAATCTGGGGGGGGAGGGGACACTGTGGGGGCCAACGTGGGGGCTACCGGGAAAACCTCGAGGCTTGCACAGGTACACGTGCCCTCAGCCACGCCAGCCCTGGAGGCAGATGCTCTGAGGGAGGCAGAACCTTCTCAGCAGCTCTGAGGGCAGCAGCTCCTAAGCCTGTCTGCTTAGACCAGTCTCTCCTCAGCTAAGAACAAAGGTGCCACCTCCGAAGGAAGAACAGCGAACCTGTCTGTCGGTGCCAGTTCCGTTTTCCACGACTACAGCCAAGCTGTCTGGTTTGTAGCGGCCGAAGATGGGTTTTCTGGAACAATATGGAGGAAGCGCTCACGAGGGGTCTCGGTGAGGAGACTGAGATGGAGGAAGCACCCAGGAACAGGTCCGCCCCTCAGTCTCCCGTGGCCACATCTGGACCAGGGCCCAGGACATGGAGCTGACGTCTGGGGCAAGGGGCAGTACCAAAGACAGGCAAGAGGCCCTGGCAGCAGCACACAGCCTCCGGCCCCACCCCCAGCGCTGTCTCCTCGCCAGCCAACGGGACGTGCCCGGGGTGCTGGGAAGGGGTGCAGCACCTGCGCAGTCCTTGGGGAGACCCCGTACCTTAGGACATGGGCTGCCTTGGGTGTCCAGCGAGGCGTCAGCTCCTGCCCGTCCAGCAGCACGAAGGCCTCTGAGCCCACAAGGAGCACATCTGCACCGGCGTTCCCCGGGACATGCATCAGGTAGCGCACTGCTCCAGAGCTAGACAGGAGAGTGGGAGAAACGGGCACCGGGTCCCGGGGCAGCCTCAGACACCCAGTGGAGGCCCTGGCACCGCCCATCTCAGGGGGCTCCTCTCAGGCCCCCATAACCCGTTTCTCAGTTCTACAGCTTGAAAAGAGAAGAGCTGGGCACAGTGGCTCACGCCTGTAATTCCAGCACTTTGGGAGGCTGAGGCGGGCGGATCATGAAGTCAGAAGTTCGAGACCAGCCTGACCAACAACATGGTGAAACCCCATCTCTACTAAAAATGCAAAAATTTTTTTTTTTGCTCTCCACGAGCTGGGGAGCACCAGCGAGACGGTATGGGGGCCACCCTTGGAGCAGCCATGGTGGGAGCCAGGGCCAGAGACCCAGGCCTGAGCTCTACCTGGAAGTGCCCAGAAGCTCATCAGTGCCTGGGAGGCTGGGGCAAGAGAATCACTTGAACCCGGGAGGCGGAGGTTGCAGTGAACCGAGATCGCACCACTGCACTCCAGCCTGGGGGACAGGGCAGGACTCCGTCTTAAAAAAAACAACAAAACAGAAAAGAGAAGAAAGCCCCCACTTTCTGTGGAGACAGGCACAGCGTCGGGAACCTTTCTTCTCTTTACTCGGCTTTTATTTGACCATTTCTCACATCTGAGCCCAGGGTGACCTCGCGGTACCCCCAGCACCTCCCTGCCTGTGCGGCTGCTCTGGGCTCCACACAGATTGTCTGAACACTGGCGGGGGGAAGCTGAGCCACGGGGTGGGCACTCTGCGTGGAGAAAGGCCGCGGCCCAGACCCACCTGTGGGAAAGCACCCTGCGGGTGGTGGCATTGAGCATGCTCTCCCAGTGCGGGTCACTCTTGAACGGGCCGTCGCTCCCGGTCACCTTCTCGTAGAGACCCTTCACAGAGCAGCCGCAGAGGGAGCTTGCTATTCAAAACACAGAAGGGCCCGAGGTCACCAGGGCCACGCTGTGAACCTGGACGAGGAGCATGCCGTGCCACATGGAGCCAGGTCCCTGGGCTTCCTGACTCCAGCACCTCGAGAGCAGAAGCAGGACCTGAGGAGCTGCAGGGCAGTCACGCTCCGTGAGTGAGGCCGGCCAGGGATGTGGCAGAAACAACGTACCACAGGGAAAGAGGATGTAGTGGGCACCCGTCCTGGTGACGTGAAGGAGGAAGCCACTTTCCCCGTCCACACCGAGGCTGCCTCTGAGGCCAATCTGGTGCCCGGTGCTGCTGGAGTAGAGGTGGCCACTAACCTGCAATGACACAGGATGACACAGGAAGAGAGGGACCACCTGCAATGACACAGGCCCAGGAAGAGAGGGGCCACCTGCAATGACACAGGCCCAGGAAGGGAGGGACCTGAGCGCAGGGGCAGGGCACTCTACAGCGGGAGATGTGGAAGGGTTAGGGGCCCACAGGCTCTTGGTTTTGAGGAAAGAGGTGCTGACATCAGAGAGTCTGACACCATGGTCAGTGCCTCCACACTGCACGGGGCACGAGGCAGGCAGGGCAGCCCCAGTGCCTCAAAGGTGCTCCCAGCCATCAGAGCTTCACCCCCAACACTGCAACAGCACAGATGGGAAGTGTGCACTCCACTGTTCTTGGGGAGGCCCCAAAGCTTCCTGGTAGAGGTGGAGTCCCCTGAGTATGCTGGGTCTATGGGAGTTGGGAACGTGGGGCTCTGGGTGGGTCCCCGACAAGTGGTCAGACCCAAATCCTGTCTGAGAAGTGGCAGCAGATGGGGAGGCAGAGCAGGGCCTTGGGCAGGTGGCCTTGGCGACTTGGGAGGAAAGCCAGGCTGGGCTGTACCTCCTCCTGCTCCTGGGTGAGAACCAGCAGGTCTGGGGCCCCATCGCCGTCCACATCAGGCACCTGCAGCAGAGGGCTCAGGACGGATGCATTCCTGCTGAAGCTGCTGCTGTGGTTCCACAGGGTTTCCCCTAAAATCAAGCACACGGTCACGGAACGTGGCCCTGAGTCCCCTTCAACAGCAGCCGGGCAACTGCACGGCCTGTGACAGGCAGGCTCCTGTTGAGGCGTCACCCTCGTGACCCCATGGCTCACTGCACACTCAGAGCAGAGATGCCAACAGGAGGGGAGGGCGGCCCTGCTGTGCTTGTAAAGGAGCAGCATGCAGAGGTGGTGGACACACGTCCTGCCCGTGTATGGAGACTCGGTGGCGATACGCCAAACGCTGACAGCCTCATTCCTGGGAACCGCAGAGTTCCCCCTTCCTTTTCTCCTATCTGCGTGTCCTAGAACATCTAGGGCTAATGCCGACCCTCCCGCCCAAGTGCATGAAGCCTGACCTCACCCATCTCTCGAAACCCCTGCCTCCTGCTGGGGTTGCAGGCATGCCCTTGGTGCCATGCAGGCCCCAGCTGAGCGGCCCCTTCCTCTGCCCTCCACATAGAAGGCAAGAATGGAGGTGTGTGCTCGGAGGCGATCTACTGACCACAGGTCCCAATGCAACTCCTTACGCACATACAATCTCATCCAAACCTTTTTTTAAAGACAGATTCCTTGATTCTTAAAATACTTTCAGCCTGCTCTTTATTCTCCTCCATATCCTTAAAATGACAACTTGTAAGGGAAATGTGAACATTCACCAAATCTAGGCACAGAATTCTTCCAGACCGTGATGAGGTGCAAGGAGCCCGCACACACACACGGCTCCCCGCACCACGAATTCTTTCCCTCGTGTTTCCACGAGGCCAGCTCCGCTGCGGCTCGGAGACCTGCACCCTCAGGCTTAGGGGCACTGACAGGCCCTGATCTCCCCTGACGGGATGAATGCAGGTTCATGTTCTGGGCTCGCCCTGGGCACTGCCACCACTGACACCTCAGGAGCAGCCAGCGGCCAAGCTGCTCCTCCTCTCTGCTACCCCACAGCAGGTGACTTCGGACTGCCCCTGTGTGTTACAGCCCACCAGCAAGGTGTAACGGGAGGTAACAGACACAGTGCAGCTGAAGGCAGCCGAGGCGCGTGCCTTCCACACGCTTGCAGCCTCACTTAGAGGTTCTCCCCATAACCTTCCTTCGCATCCAGCCACCCTCAAGATCACAGGGCTGAGCCTCGTCGGGGCCTCCTGGCATTGGCCCTCAGGGTGAGGTGGCTCAGGTGAGAGGCCCTCAGTGAGAACCCCACTGCCTGGCTGGCCTACCTGTGAACACATCGACTGCAATGAAAGAACTGGGTCTGCCCACAAGGATGCAGGCAGAAAGTGCCTCACTGCCTCTTGGCTGGGGCACAGCACACTCCACGAGGGCCACATCTTGGGCCACAGGTCTCTCCCAGAGCGTGCTGCCGTTGGCCCCCGACACAGCAGCTGCAAAGGTGCAGGGAGAGGAAAAGCCTGTAGGGAGAGACACCAACACCTCACTGTTACAGCATCCGGGCAGGCAGGCTGGCCAGCCCCAGCATGTGCTCTTCCAGGTCTGTCTTCCTCACACCTCTCCTAGGCCACAGCCCCTCCCTCCCAGGTGGATCTCCTTTATCTTGCAGGCTCCCAGGGCTCTAATGCTGACCCCATAGGGGCTCAGTGGCCAGGGCGGTGCTGGGACTGGGCTTCCAGGCCTCTTTCTGGTCCTGCCAAGAAGGATGACAAGATGGGTTCCAGAAACACCACCACCTGCTTCCCCCAAACACTGAAAGCGAGAGGGTGACCTAAAATGACGATTCCTTCCACAGGGAGCTCCTCCTTTTTCATATAAAATGCAATTACCTTCGTCCACACAGGGTCGGCTGAAATTGTTGCTGCTGTTGGCGTTTTTATAAAGAAAAAGAACATCCTGGATCCTGTCCCCGTTTATATCATCCACAGCCAGAAAATCATAGATAACTGAAAGAGAAAACCACGGGCCGTATGCCTGGTTTCCAGGAATGATCAGGCCCACCACGACCTACTTCTCTGCTCCATGGAACCCGCCACTGTGAGGGCACCCAGCGAGGATGGTGGCTTCTTCCTCACTAGGATGAGTCATTTCCTTCCTGAACACAAGGGGGTGGACAACAATGCCCAGTGTTAACCTTCAGAAAGGAAGAAGCAGGACATCTGGGCATTAAGAATGGATGTTCTGGCACATTCTGTTCAGGGACAAATCCCTCCCTAGACCAGGGGGCATCTAGACAGTCCACACTCCATACTCGTCAGGGTTTACACTTCCTTTCATTCAAGGACTCAAGTGAGAAACTTTACGCCCTAAAATCAAACACCAAAAGAGTGAAGTCGGCCGGGCGAGGTGGCTCATGCCTGTAATCCCAGCACTTTGGGAGGCCGAGGAGGGCAGATAACGAAGTCAGGAGATTGAGACCATCCTGGCCAATGTTTGAAACCCTGTCTCTACTAAAAATACAAAAAATTAGCTGGGTGTGGTAGTGCGTGCCTGTAATCCCAGCTACTCGGGAGGCTGAGGCAGGAGAATAGTTTGAACCAGGAGGCAGAGGTTGCAGTGAGCGAGACTGCACCACTGCACTCCAGCCTGGCTGACAGAGCGAGAGTCCATCTCAAAACACAAAACAAAAACAAAAAAATAGGCCGGGCGAGGTGGCTCACACCTATAATCCTAGCACTTTAGGAGGCCGAGGCAGGTGGATCACAAGGTCAGGAGTCTGAGACAAGCCTGGCTAATATGGTGAAACCCTTTCTCTACTAAAAATACAGAAATTAGCCAGGCATGGTGGCAGGCGCCTATAGTTCCAGCTACTCGGGAGGCTGAGGCAGGAGAATCACTTGAACCCAGGAGGTGGAGGCTGCAGTCAGTTGAGATTGAGCCACTGCACTCCAGTCTGGGCAACAGAGCGAGACTCCATCTCAAAAAAAAAAAAAAAAAAAAAAAAAAAAAAAAAAAAAGAATAAAGTTGAACCCCGCCCCCCCTTTTTTTTGAGACAGGGTCTGGCTACGTTGCCCAGGCTGGCCTTGAACTCCAGGCCTCAAGTGATCCTCCCGTCTCAGCCTCTGAAACTGCTGGAAATACAGGTGTGAGCCACTGCGCCCAGCATGAAGTTGAATCTTTATGTCATGCACAAAAATGAACTCAAAATGAATCAAAGACCTAAACATAAGAGCTAAAATTATAAAACTCTTAGAAAAAAAAACGGAAAAATCTTCATGACAAGGGATCTGGTGGTTTCTTTGATACAAAAGCACACAAGGCCAGGTGTGGTGGCTCATGCCTGTAATCCCAGCACTACGGGAGGCTGAGGTGGGTGGATCACCTGAGGTCAGGAGTTTGAGACCAGCCTGACCAATATGGCGAAACCCTGTCTCTACTAAAAATACATAGATCAGCCAGGCGTGGTGGCAGGCACCTGTAATCCCAGCTACTTGGGAGGCTGAGGCAGGAGAATCGCTTGAACCCGGGAGGTGGAGGTTGCAGTGAGCTGAGATCACGCCACTGCACTCTCCAGCCTGGATGACAGAGCAAGACTGTCTCCAAAAAAAAAAAAAAAAAAAGCACAGGAAAGAAAAATGGGCTTCATTGAAACTGAAAGCTTTTATGCACCAAAGGGCACTATCAAGAGAGTGAACAGGCCGGCGCGGTGGCTCACACTGGCAATCCCAGCATGTTGGGAGGCCGAGGCAGGCAGATCACTTGAGGTCAGGAGTTTGAGATCAGCCTGGCCGACATGGTGAAACCACACCTCTACTAAAAATACAAAAGTTACGGCCGAGCGCGGTGGCTCACGCCTGTAATCCCAGCACTTTGGGAGGCTGAGGCAGGCGGATCACCTAAGGTTGGGAATTTGAGATCAGCCTGACCAACATGGAGGGACCCCATCTCTACTAAAAATACAAAATTAGCTGGGCGTGGTGGTGCACGCCTGCAATTCCAGCTACTTGGGAGGCTGGGGAAGGAGAATCACTTGAACCTGGGAGGGGGAGGTTGCGATGAGCCAAGATCATGCCGAGATCGTGCCGTTGCACTCCAACCTGGGCAAGAAGAGCAAAACTCCGTCTAAAAAAAAAAAACAGACTAATCTTTGCAGACAGGAGAGTAGGCTGCCCAGGGCTAGGAGAGGAGGGAACAGGGAGTGATGGCAAAGGTAATGAGGACTTTTCTTTTTTTGAGACAGGGTCTCCCTCTGTCACCCAGGCTGGAGTGCAGTGGTGCCATCACAGCTCACTGCAGCCTCAACCTTCCAGGTGTAAGTGATACTCCTACCTCAGCCTCCCAAGTAGCTGGGACCACAGCTGCATGCCACCACGCCTGGCTGATTTTTGTATTTTTTGTAGAGATGGGGTCTGTGCCCAGCCTCTTGAGAAATCTTTTTTTTTTTTTGAGATGGAGTCTCGCTCTGTCGCCCAGGCTGGAGTGCAGTGGCGCGGTCTCAGCTCACTGCAAGCTCCGCCTCCAGGGTTCACGCCATTCGCCTGCCTCAGCCTCTCCGAGTAGCTGGGACTACAGGCGCCCGCCACCACGCCCGGCTAATTTTTTGTATTTTTAGTAGAGACGGGGTTTCACCGTGGTTTCGATCTCCTGACCTCGTGATCCGCCCGCCTCGGCCTCCCAAAGTGCTGGGATTACAAGCGTGATGCACCGCGCCCGGCCGAGGAATCTTTTAGGGATGATGGAAATATTCTAAAATGGAATTGTACAGACAGCTACATAACTCTACAAATTGACTACAAATCACTGAATTGGGCCAGGTGTCGTGACTTATGCCTGTAATCCCAGCAGGTTGGGAGGCTCAGGGAGGAGGATCACTTAAAATCAGGAGTTCAAGGCCGGACGCGGTGGCTCACGCTTGTAATCCCAGCACTTTGGGAGGCTGAGGCGGGCGGATCATGAGGTCAGGAGATCGACACCACGGTGAAACCCCGTCTCTACTAAAAATACAAAAAATTAGCCGGGTGTGGTGGCGGGCGCCTGTAGTCCTAGCTACTCGGAGAGGCTGAGGCTGGAGAATGGCGGGAACCCGGGAGGCGGAGCTTGCAGTGAGCCGAGATCGTACCACTGCACTCCAACCTGGGTGACACAGCAAGACTCCGTCTCAAAAAAAAAAAAAAAAAAAAAAAAAAATCAGGAGTTCAAGAGCAGCCTGGCTAACATGGTAAAACCCCATCTTTACGAAAAATACAAAATTAGGGCCAGGTGCTGTGGCTCACACCTGTAATCCCAGCACGTTGGGACGTCAAGGTGGGTGGATCACAAGGCCAAGAGTTCAAGACCAGCCAGGTGCAGTGGCTCATAATCCCAGCACTTTGGGAGGCCGAGGCGGGCGGATAACCAGGTCAGGAGATTGAGACCATCCTGGCCAACGTGTGAAACCCTGTCTCTACTAAAAATACAAAAAATTAGCTGGGTGTGGTGGCACGTGCCTGTAATCCCAGCTACTCAGGAGGCTGAGGGAAGATAATCGTTTGAACCCCGGAGGCAGAGCTTGCAGTGAGCCGAGCTCGCGCCGCTGCACTCCAGCCTGGGCGACAGAGCAAGACATTGTCTCTTTAGAAAAAAAAAACAAACAAAAAACAGAGTTCAAGAACAGCCTGGCCAACATGGTAAAACCCCATCTCTACTAAGAATACAAAAATTGGCCAGGCGTGGTGGCTCATGTCTGTAATCCCAGCACTTTGGGAGGCCAAGGCGGGCGGATCAGGAGGTCAGGAGATCAAGACCATCCTGGCTAACATGGTGAAACCCCATCTCTACCAAAAATACAAAAAATTATCTGGGCGTGGTAGCGGGTGCCTGTAGTCCCAGCTACTTGGGAGGCTGAGGCAGGAGAATGGCGTGAACCCGGGAGGTGGAGCGTGCAGTGAGCCGAGATCGCGCCACTGCTCTTCAGCCTGGGCGACAGAGAGATTCCTTCTCAAAAAAAAAAAAAAAAATTAAATTAAAATAGAAATTAAAAAAAATTAAAAAGAATACAAAAATTGGGCTGGGCCTGTTGGCTCACGCCTATAATCCCAGCACTCTGGGAGGCTGAGGCAAGAGGATCCCCTGAGGTAGGGAGTTTGAGACCAGTCTGACCAACATGGAGAAACCCCGTCTCTACTAAAAATACAAAATTAGCCAGGCATGGTGGCACATGCCTGTAATCCCAGCTACTAGGGAGGCTGAGGCAGTAGAATGGCTTGAACTTGGGAAGTGGAGGTTGCCGTGAGCCAAGATCATGCCACTGCACTCCAGCCTGGGCAATAAGAGCGAAACTCTGTCTCAGAAAAAAAAAAAAAGAAAAAAAATGGCCAAACAGCGTGCCTCATGCCTGTAATCTCAGCGCTTTGGGAGGCCGAGGCAGGTGGATCACAAGGTCAGGAGATGGAGACCATCCTGGCTAACATGGTGAAACCCCATCTCTACTAAAAAATACAAAAAAGTAGACGGGTGTGGTGGCAGGCGTCTGTAATCCCAGCTACTCGGGAGGCTGAGGCAGCAGAATGGCATGAACCCAAGAGGCAGCGCTTGCAGTGAGCCAAGACTGCGCCACTGCACTCCAGCCTGGGCGACAGAGCGAGACTCCATCTCAAAAAAAAAAAATTTTTTTTGAACACAAACTGACCCTAAGTGAGGTTTCAACAAGAAACCCTATTGAGGGCACTGGAGAAGCCCTGAATTCTCTGCCAGGAAGCACTGCGGCTGTCAGTGCTCACGCCCACTGACGTGGGTGACTGCAGCTGCTGTTCTTCTAGAAGCACAATGTCCTGACTAAGGCTGATTCCATTGCTTTTGGTAACAGCCAAGACTCCAGAATGGCAAGGTCAGGAGACAGGAATGAATGGGTACTTTCCTTTCACTAACCAGGATGTGAGCTGGGTCACCCTAGCAAGACTGGACCATACAAGCTGGTGCATGTTTTTTACATTTTATGACAGCCTTCTCTGTATCTTTCACCCAGAAGCTCTGTTTCATTAAATTTTTTAATTTAGAAAAGTACCCAAATAGGCTACTTTTGTTTATTTACCCAACTCATCCTTCCTAAAAAAAGGGAGAACTGGCTGGGTGGGGTGGCTCACGCCTGTAATCCCAGCACTTTGGGAGGCCGAGGCAGGCAGATCATGAGGTCAGGAGATCGAGACCCTCCTGGCTAACACGGTGAAACCCCGTCTCTACTAAAAATAGAAAAAATTAGCTGGGCGTGGTCGTGGGCGCCTGTAGTCCCAGCTACTCAGGAGGCTGAGGCAGGAGAATGGCGTGAACCCAGGAGGCGGAGCTTGCAGTGAGCCGAGATCGTGCCACTGCACTCCAGCCTGGGCGACAGAGCGAGACTCTGAGACTCCCTCTTAAAAAAAAAAAAAAAAAAGGGGAGAACTGAGGCCGGATATAGTGGCTCAATGATGCCTGTAATCCCAGCACTTTGGGAAGCCGAAGTGGACAGATCACCTGAGGTCAGGAGTTCAAGACCGGCCTGACCAACATGGAGAAACCCTATCTCTACTAAAAATACAAAATTAGCTGGGCGTGGTACTGCACGCCTGTAATCCCGGCTACTTGGGAGGCTGAGGCAGGAGAATCGCTTGAACTCCGGAGGCAGAGGTTGCGGTGAGCTGAGATTGTGCCATTGCACTCCAGCCTGGGCAACAAGAGCAAAACTCCATCTCAAAAATAAAAAGGCTGCTCTATCGCTCCCTAAAACTCCAGGAAAACCTTGGACGTAGAACTGGCAGCCACTTGGGATTGATTCACTGTTTAAAGGCCACTTCTAGACTCACAGACACAGTTCTGCCCCCTCCGCCCCATCCCCTGGGAAGAGCTGCTTTGGACACCACTGGGCGGGGAAGCCGAGGCTTACCAGCGGCACTGTAGTCGACCCTCCACATTCGCTGTGACGCTGGCCGGTCTGGACACGGGATGACGAATGAGACGACGAACACCACAAAAAGGCAGAGAAACAGTGAAAGAAAAAACGCCGCCGCTCGGCACCGGGAAAGCCGGGACTGTGCAGGCGCGCTTTTCACGTTATCCTCATTTTTTGATGGATTTCCCAGATTTTCCTGCGATTTTCTTTCTTCATTTTTCAAGGGGTGGATTTCGGCTTCTAAGTCCTTGTGGTCCAACATCACGGGCACATCCCAAAGTTTAACTCCTGGTCACTGTGTTGATAAAGCAAGAGGTCGGTGAGGCCAGTAGTCCCACGGCACAAAGCTGCAGCACTGAGGGGTCTGCTGGCGTCAACTTCTTGGGGAGCTGGCTGCAGCTGTAACTATGGGCCATCAGCCCAGGAAATAAATGCTAAATAAATGTTTAGGGTGTCAGTCTTAACAGATCCTACTTAAAAAGGTCTCTAATTAATATGGAAAGGCGAATTAGCTGTGTAGAGCCAGCAGGCAGGAACTATTTTCATCCTGAACACGCCGGTGCTTCCTGCCTGCCTAACCCAGGAAATGCTGAATGAGCTCCAGGGCAGTGCCAGGCCAGGGCTGAGGACGCTGAAACCCACACCCAGCATGTTAACTAAGCCCCACCTACTCAGCCTCTGAGCACATCTGAGCCACCTTCCACCAGCCTCAAGCACAGATGGAAAACGTGACCCAGGTGCGCACACATGGACTCCCTGGAGGGCCACAGACCCAAGATTCAAAGTACCCGGAGTGAAGATGGGCTTTGGGTGGGCAGCCTTGCACCTCCCTAGCTGTGTGACCAGGACATGTGCTTCGACTGAACTGTGCCTCAGTTTCCTTATCTGTAAAAGAAACAATATCTACTTTAGAAGCCTGGTCTAAGGATTAAATAACTAAATGCAGCTGGGCGTGGTGGCTCATGCCTGTAATCCCAGTACTTTGGGAGGCCAAGGCGGGCGGATCATGAGGTCAGGAGATTGAGACCATCCTGGCTAACATGGTGAAACCCCCACTCTACTAAAAATACAAAAAAAATTAGCCGGGCGCGGTAGCGGGTGCCTGTAGTCCCAGCTACTCGGGAGGCTGAGGTAGGAGAACGGCGTGAACCCAGGAGGCGGAGCTTGCAGTGAGCCAAGATAGCACCACTGCAGTCCCTCCTGGGCGCCAGAGCAAGACACCGTCTCAAAAAAAAAAAAAAAATTAAATGCATATAAAGTACTTATAAGATCATCTGATACACAGTAAACATTCAAACACTACCTAATTATTATTAATAAAATATGTTCATGGATAAGCACAGACTAACTAGAAAAAAATAAAATAAAATATATTCAAACAGAAGTCCGCAGGGGAGGACAGGGGACAGCCGTGTGGAGTGAGCTCGGTGCTGGGCGTAACTTCTGAGCCCTGATTCTGAGGGGAAAAACATGCCCTCTCCTTGCCCTGGTTCCTGCTGGCCGGACTGGGGGTGGATGTGGTGGGGAAACCGGCAGCCGCTGTCTTAGAAACAAAAACAGAACACACATTTGAAGATGGGAAAGGCACAGGGCCCCTGGTATCTGCCAACCGCCACCACCCAGCCTGAGCTGCTTCGACTGTATAAAAGGAGAAAAAAACAAACTTCCATGTCTCAGGCAAGATTTTTGTTATTTTGGTCCCTTTTACACAACCAAACCGATGTCCTAACACATCATACTGAGAGACTGGACATGATCATGAAGATTTGAGGTAAAACCTTCACCTACCCAAAAAGGAAGTCAACAGTTCACAGCAAAGGGAGAGGTGAAAGATGAAAGAGGGCGTGCGGAGGTCAGCGAGGGAACGCGAGGAAAAGCTGAGCTGAAAGCCACACCCTCTGGGGAAGGGTCAGGAAGACAGAGAGATAAGGGACTGCTGGCTTTTGTTTTCAGCTGTTCACTCAGACTTTGTCTTTTCCTAATTATCTAATAAAAGTAATTCACTTAATAACCTGTGTATGCCACTAGAATGGCTTTAATTTTAAAAGGGAAAAACGACGAGTCTGGGTGAGGATGTGGAGAAATGAGAACCATCGTACATTGCTGGTGGGACTGTAAAATGATGTAGCTGCTGTGAAAAACAGTCTGGCAGATCCTCAAAAAGTTAAACATAGAACTACCATACTCTCCAGCAAGTCCAGTCCTAGGTGTACACCCACAAGAATTAAAAACAGAGACCTTCCAGCCGGGCACGGTGGCTCACGCCTGTAATCGCAGCACTTTTGAGAGGCCGAGGCAGGCAGATCACAAGGTCAAGAGACTGAGACCAACCTGGACAACATGGTGAAAACCCTGTCTCTACTAAAAATACAAAAATTAGCCGGGCGTGGTGGTGGGTGCCTGTAGTCCCAGCTACTCGGAGAGGCTGAGGCAGGAGAATGGCTTGAACCTGCGAGGCAGAGGTTGTAGTGAGCCGAGATCGCGCCACTGCACTCCAGCCTGGGCGACAGAGCGAGACTCTGTCTCAAAAAAAAAAAAAAAACAAAAAAAACAAAACAGAAAAACAGAGACATGGCCAGCATAGTAGCTCATGCCTGTAATGCCAGTACTTTGGGAGGCCAAAGCAGGAGGATCCCTTGAGGATCACTCAAGGCTGCAGTGAGCTCTGATCATGCCACTGCACTCTAGCCTGGGCAACAGAGCGAGACCCCATCTTTTTTTTTTTTTTTTTTTTTGAGACGCGGTCTCATTCTGTTGCCCAGGCTGGAGTGCAGTGGCACAATCTCGGCTCACTGCAAGCTCCGCCTCCCCTGTTCACGCCATTCTCCTGCCTCAGCCTCCCGAATAGCTGGGACTACAGGTGTCCGCCACCATGCCTAGCTAATTTTTTGTATTTTTAGTAGAGATGGGGTTTCACCATGTTAGCCAGGATGGTCTCGAACTCCTGACCTCGTGATCTGCCCACATTGACCTCCCAAACTGCTGGGATTACAGGCGTGAGCCACCACGCCCGGCCAAGACCCCATCTCTTAAAAAAAAAAAAAAAAAACCTGGCTAGGCATGGTGGCTTATGCCTGTAATCGCAGCACTTTGGGAGGCCGAGTGAGTGGACTGCTTGAGCTCAGGAGTTTGAGACCAGCCTGGGCAATGTGGCGAGACTCTGTCTCTACTAAAAATACCAAAAAAATTAGCTGGGTATGGTGGCACTCCCCCGTGGCCCCAGCTACCCGGAGGCTGAGGTAGAAAGATCACTAGAGTCCAGGGGGGCGGAGGCTGCAGCGAGCTGAGATCACAGCACTGCACTCCAGCTTGGGGCGACAGAGCAAGACTCTGTCTCAAAAACAAAAACAAAAACCCCACTGCAGAAGCTCAAACAAAAACTTGTAAATAAATGTTGATATTGGTTCATGATTAACAACAGCCAAAACACAGAAACAACCCAGATGTCCAACAACATATGAACATATCGACCAGGCTCAGTGGCTCACGCCTGTGATCCCAGCACTTTGAGAGGCCAAGGTGGGCGGATCATGAGGTCAGGAGTTCGAGACCAGCCTGGCCAATAGGGTGAAAGCCATCTCTACTAAAAATACAGAAAAAACTAGCCAGACATGGTGGCAGGTGCCTGTAATCCCAGCTACTTGGGAGGCTGAGGCAGGAGAATCGCTTGAACCCGGGAGGTGGAGATTACAATGAGCCAAGATTGCACCACTGCACTCCAGCCTGGGCAATAGAGGGAGACTCCTTCTCAAAAACAAAACAAAACAAAACATATGAATGGATAAACAAAATGTGGCCTATCCATAATACAATTACACCATAATGCAGTGGTGTGTTTTTCAGCCATAGTAAAAAATAAAATTCTGACACGTTATAAAATTATGCTAAATGAAATAACTAGGACACAAAGGTCACCTGTGGTGTGATTCCCGTTCTATGAAATGCCCAGAACAGGCCGGGCGCGGTGGCTCACGCTTGTAATCCCAGCACTTTGGGAGGCTGAGGCGGGCGGATCACGAGGTCAGGAGATGGAGACCACGGTGAAACCCCGTCTCTACTAAAAATACAAAAAAATTAGCCGTGCGTGGTGGCGGGCGCCTGTAGTCCCAGCTACTCGGAGAGGCTGAGGCAGGAGAATGGCGTGAACCCAGCAGGCGGAGCTTGCAGTGAGCCGAGATCGCGCCACTGCACTCCAGCCTAGGTGACAGAGCGAGACTCCGTCTCAAAAAAAAAAAAAAAAAAAAAAAAAAGAAATGCCCAGAACAGGCAAATCCACAGAGGCAGGAAGTAGACTCGTGGATGCCAGGTGCTGGGAACAGGGAGAGTCGGGAGTGACCGCTGTGGGCTGTGGAGTTTCTTTGTGGGATGATGAAAACAGTGGTGACGGTTACAAAATGCTGTGATTATACCAAATGCTACTAATGGCAGATTTTATGTTATGTATATTTTGCCACAATAAGAAAAAATGTGTGCATTCTCCTAGGTGCTGAGGCTTAAGTTTTAACATCTTGGAAGTCAGAAAAGGTGTGCTTATCAAAGGCAATGAGTTAGACCACGGAAAATCAAACAATGAGTCATGACCAAGGACCTCATTAAACCCAAGCAGCTGGCATGGGGGTGGGGAAGGCAGGGCATGGGCTGTCTAGAAAAGGTAACTAGGGAAAAAGCCAGCAACAGAATGTAGGAGTGTCTCATTGCCAGGGCCTGAGGGGCTGGGGCCGGGGCTTAAAGAAGAGGAGACGGCCATTTGTTCAGCAAATCTAGCTGCCGTGTCCCCAAGGAAGGGATATGTGAAATGTTTAAAACGTAGATTCCTGGCTGGGTGTGGTGGCTCACGCCTGTAATCCCAGCACTTTGAGAGGCCGAGGTGGGAGGATCACGAGGTCAGGAGATCGAGACCATCCTGGCTAACACAGTGAAACCCCGTTTCTACTAAAAATACAAAAAATTAGCTGGGTGTGGCGGCGTGCGCCTATAGGAGGCTGCGGCAGGAGAATGGCGTGAACCCGGGAGGCGGAGCTTGCAGTGAGCCGAGATCGCACCACTGCACTCCAGCCTGGGCAACAGAGCGAGACTCCGTCTAAAAAAAAAATAATAAAAATAAATAAATAAATAAAACATAGATTCCTTTGACAAAGGAAAGAAAACGGAGTAAGAACCAGAATGCTACAATTCTGCATTTCCATCTTTACGGCTTTACACTTAAGAGCTTTAAAATTACAGCCAAGAAATTCGAGCTCTGAGCCTCAGCTGTCCTCATCTGGTGGAAGCCAGAGCATCAGAGAAAACGTGCAGGAAAGTACTACTCAAGGAGGGGGCATCAACCGCCACCACCAGGCATCTGAAAACACAACCGATCCATCCATGGGCCCAGGAGTCCTGACCTACCTGGTCGTGGGAGTGCCCGGAGGACGCGCTCGATGTGGACTCCTGCTGGTGCATCTGGTCGTGATCTGTGGACAGGGAATCTGTGCCTTCGCAAGCCCAGGTGGACCTAGGGTCATAAAGCCACTTGTCAAGTGCAGCTGAGGCAGCCTGCGAAGGTGTCAGGTCAGGAACTTAGATCCTTCCAAAGACATGACTCTCGGTGGCTCCGCATGAAAATAACTTGGGTGCTTTCGCAATCCTGATGCCACAACCCAGAAGGACTAAGTTGGCCGCTCGGGGTGTGGGGTCCCAGTCAGGAGCGGCTGCTGGCACTCTCCAGCTGATTCCAGGGTGCAGCCAAGCAGAGAAGACAGGCCGAGAAGTCTGCCCTTGTTCGGTTCATCCCACTCTGACTACCAGATGATGGCCAGACATCTCCTGACCCTCAAGGGGAGACTCCATCCCCCCACAGCCAGCCTGGAAGCAAGCAAGGTAAAGGGGAAAGGGCCTCTTCCTCTGAAGATGCTGCCTGGCCTACATTCTGGGTTTTCTGTTCCTTGGAGTTCACAGCAAGCTTAGCAAAGTCAATCCAAATGCAGACCTCAAGCTAGTAAATTACATCGCTCCCTTTCTTAATCATTCTTCTAATACCTAAGCTATGACCAAAGGACGCTGCAAGACAATTACTATTAATGTAGTTTGGATTTATAATTTAAAAAAATCAGTAATAAATGTACGCAACATTTAAAAAGGCCGGGTGCAGTGCCTCACACCTGTAATCCCAGCACTTTGGGGGGCTGAGGCAGGTGGGTCGCTTGAGCCTAGGAGTTTGAGACCAGCCTGGACAACATGGGGACACTTCATCTCCACCAAAAAATACAAAAATCAGTCAGGTGTGGTGGTGGGCACCTGTAGTCCCAACTACTCAGGAGGCTGAGGCAGGAGGATTGCTTGAACCCAGCAGGCCAAGGCTGCAGTGAGCCATGGCCAGGCCACTACACTCCAGCCTGGGCAACAGAACAAGACCCTGTTTCAAAAAAACCCACAAAACTTAAAAAGTATAAAAGGGTAAATCTCCTTTCATCTTGTGGCTCCCAGGCTCAAGAGGGGAAGCATGGTACTGGTTTCATATGGGTCCTTCCAGAAGTAATCTCTGTGTGGATAAGCATGGAGTATATAAAGCATACAATCTATATGAAAAAAATGTGGCCGGGCGTGGTGGCTCACGCTTGTAATCCCAGCACTTTGGGAGGCCGAGGCGGGTGGATCACGAGGTCAGGAGATCGAGACCATCCTGGCTAACATGGTGAAACCCCGTCTCTACTAAAAATACAAAAAATTAGCCGGGCGTGGTGGCGGGCGCCTGTAGTCCCAGCTACTCGGAGAGGCTGAGGCAGGAGAATGGCGTGAACCCGGGAGGCAGAGCTTGCAGTGAGCCGAGATTGCGCCACTGCACTCCAGCCTGGGCGACAGAGCGAGACTCCGTCTCAAAAAATATATATATATAAGGCCGGGCGCGGTGGCTCACGCTTGTAATCCCAGCACTTTGGGAGGCCGAGGCGGGTGGATCACAAGGTCAGGAGATCGAGACCACGGTGAAACCCCGTCTCTACTAAAAAATACAAAAAAATTAGCCGGGCGTGGTGGCGGGCGCCTGTAGTCCCAGCTACTCGGAGAGGCTGAGGCAGGAGAATGGCGTGAACCCGGCAGGCGGAGCTTGCAGTGAGCCGAGATTGCGCCACTGCACTCCACCCCGGGCGACAGAGCGAGACTCCGTCTCAAAAAAAAAAAAAAAAAAAAAAAAAATATATATATATATATATATATATAAATGAAAAAAATGTGACTAGAATGGTCAAGTTATAAAGAAAAATTAAAGGAAAAATAAAATTCAAACTACTTTCTTATCTCTGCAGTATGATGTGTCATGTTAAATCAGACCAAACTGGGCATTCTGTGGCAGGGATGGAGAAAGTCCTGTCATTTTCTCAATTCCTGCCTTTTGAATTGGAGAGCCTGGCTGAAAGGACAAACATTTCCCCCACGCACGGACCATCTCTGTAACACGATTTAGGACAAAGGGAAAAAACTCTCTAAATGCTCACTAGTAACACAGTTGGGGATTTGGGTCATCTGTATCTTGTGAGCACCTACAATTTGGCCAGTGTCCTCACCTGCAGAGCGGAATGAAATAAGACATGTCATATACGTGTGAGGGAAGACAGAAACAGAGGCTTCAGAAGGCAAAGCCCCATTACGGGACGCAAAACAATGCAGGCTTAAACAATGAGCATCCACCTGAACCCAGCACCGGGCTCCACTCTGAGAGGCTTCCCAGACAGTCATGCCTCCACGGGCACTCTCCCACCACTTGGGCGAACCCAGGTCAGGGTAGAAAATGGCACTGAACATTTCTGGGAGGATCATCATTTTAACTGACAAACACAGGCTTCTAAAACTGTGAGCCAGCCATCAAGGCATTTGTGAAAAACACAGACTGATCTAAGATCAAAAGAGTTTGTGAGAAACTGTTTAAAAATCATTAATAAGGCCGGGCACGGTGGCTCACTCCTGTAGTCCCAGCCCTTTGGGAGGCCGAGGCGGGCGGATCGCAAGGTCAGGAGTTCGAGACCAGCCTGGCCAACATGGTGAAACCCCATCTCTACTAAAAAATACAAATATTAGTCGGACGTGGTGGCAGGTACCATAATCCCAGCCACTTGGGAGTCAACGGCAGGAGAATTGTTTGAACCTGGGAGGCAGAGGTTGCAGTCAGCCGAGATTGAGCCATCACACTCAAGCCTGAGGGACAAGAGCGAGACTTCTCTTAAAAAAAAAAAAAAAAAGGCCGGGTGCAGTGGCTCACGCCTGTAATCCCAACACTTTGGGAGGCCAAGGCAGGCGGATCGTGAGGTGAGGAGATCGAGACCATCCTGGCTAACACAGTGAAATCCCATCTCTACTAAAAATACAAAAAATTAGCTGGGTGTGGTGGCGGGCGCCTGTAGTCCCAGCTACTGGGGAGGCTGAGGCAGGAGAATGGTGTGAACCTGGGAGGTGGAGCTTGCAGTGAGCCGAGATTGCACCACTGCACTCCAGCCTGGGCAACAGAGCAAGACTCTGTCTCAAAAAAAAAAAAAAAAAACCACCAGCTACTCAGGAGGCTGTGGCAGGAGAATTGCTTGAACCCAGGAGGCAGAGGTTGCGGTGAGCCGAGATTGCACCACTGTGCTCCAGCCTGGGTGAGAGTGAGACCTTGTCTCAAAAAAAAAAAAAAAATCTACCAATCAAGATAAACTCCAGCCTGCCTGCCTGCCTGCCTGCCTTCCCTCCCTCCCTCCCTCCTTTCTTTCTTTCTTTCCCTCTCTGGCCCAGGCTACAATCTACTCGGCTTGCTGCTGCCCGCGCCGCGGACTGCCTGAGTCTGCCGGCACACGCCACCGCTGCCTGCCTTTTCTCCTTTGGATGCAGGCACGCGTTCGCCATCTTGGCCACGCTGCTCGCCAGCTCCTGACGCCGAGTGCTCTGCCCGCCTCAGCCTCTCGAGGTACTGGGACTACAGACGGAGTCTCGCTCACCCAGTGCTCGGTGTTGCCCGGGCTGGAGTGCGGTGGCGTGGTCTGGCCTCGCGGCAGCCTCTACCCCCCGGCCGCCTGCCTTGGCCTGCCAGGGTGCTGGGATTGCAGCCCCTGCCCGGCCGCCGCCCCATCTGGAAGGTGGGGAGCGCCTCTGCCCGGCCGCCCCGTCTGGGAGGTGAGGAGCACCTCTGCCCGGCCGCCCCGTCTGGGAAGTGAGGAGCGCCTCTGCCCGGCCACCCACCGTCCGGGAAGTGAGGAGCGCCTCTGCCCGGCCACCCACCGTCCGGGAAGTGAGGAGCGCCTCTGCCCGGCCACCCACCGTCCGCGAAGTGAGGAGCGCCTCTGCCCGGCCACCCACCGTCCGGGAAGTGAGGAGCGCCTCTGCCCGGCCACCCACCGTCCGGGAAGTGAGGAGCGCCTCTGCCCGGCCTCCCATCGTCTGGGAGGTGAGGAGCGCCTCTGCCCAGCCGCCCCATCCGGGAGGAAGCGAGGAGCGCCTCTGCCCGGCCGCCCCGTCCGGGAGGAAGTGAGGAGCGCCTCTGCCCGGCCGCCCCGTCCGGGAAGAAGTGAGGAGCGCCTCTGCCCGGCCGCCCCCGTCCGGGAAGAAGTGAGGAGGGCCTCTGCCCGGCCGCCCCGTCTGGGAAGTGAGGAGCGCCTCTGCCCAGCCGCCCCGTCCGGGAAGAAATGAGGAGCGCCTCTGCCCGGGCACCCCGTCCGGGAAGAAGTGAGGAGCGCCTCTGCTCGGCCGCCCCATCCGGGAAGAAGTGAGGAGCGCCTCTGCCCGGCCACCCATCGTCTGGGAAGTGAGGTGCGCCTCTGCCCGGCCACCCATCGTCTGGGAAGTGAGGAGCGCCTCTGCCCGGCCGCCCATCGTCTGGGAAGTGAGGAGCGCCTCTGCCCGGCCGCCCCGTCTGGGAAGTGAGCAGCGCTTCTGCCCGGCCACCCCGTCCGGGAAGAAGTGAGGAGCGCCTCTGCCCGGCCGCCCCGTCCGGGAAGAAGTGAGGAGCGCCTCTGCCCGGCCGCCCCGTCCGGGAAGAAGTGAGGAGCGCCTCTGCCCAGCTGCCCAGTCCGGGAAGAAGTGAGGAGCGCCTCTGCCCGGCCGCCCCATCCGGGAAGAAGTGAGGAGCGCCTCTGCCCGGCCACCCATCGTCTGGGAAGTGAGGAGCGCCTCTGCCCGGCCACCCACCGTCTGGGAAGTGAGGAGCGCCTCTGCTCGGCCGCCCCGTCCGGGAAGAAGTGAGGAGCGCCTCTGCCCGGCCGCCCCGTCCGGGAAGAAGTGAGGAGCGCCTCTGCCCGGCCGCCCCGTCCGGGAAGAAGTGAGGAGCGCCTCTGCCCGGCCGCCCCGTCCGGGAAGAAGTGAGGAGCGCCTCTGCCCGGCCGCCCCGTCGGGAAGAAGTGAGGAGCGCCTCTGCCCGGCCGCCCCGTCCGGGAAGAAGTGAGGAGCGCCTCTGCCCGGCAGCCCCGTATGGGAGGTGAGGAGCGCCTCTGCCCGGCCACCCATCGTCTGGGAGGTGAGGAGCGCCTCTGCCCGGCCACCCATCGTCTGGAAAGTGAGGAGTGCCTCTGCCCGGCTGCCCCATCTGGGAAGTGAGGAGTGCCTCTGCCCGGCCACCCATCGTCTGGGAGGTGAGGAGCGCCTCTGCCCGGCCACCCATTGTCTGGGAAGTGGGGAGGGCCTCTGCCCGACCACCCATCGTCTGGGAAGTGAGGAGCGCCTCTGCCCGGCCACCTATCGTCTGGGAAGAAGTGAGGAGCGTCTCTGCCTGGCCGCCCCGTCTGGGAAGTGAGGAGCCCCTCTGCCCGGCCGCCCCGTGTCTGGGTAGAACTGAGGAGCTCCTCTGCCTGGCTGCTCCGTCTGGGAGGTCTACCACGGAGGCCAGAAGCAATGTGGGGGCTGGACATGGTGGCTCACGCCTGTGGTCCTGGCACTCTGGGGGGCGAGGCGGGTTGATCACTTTGGGCTAGGAGTTCGAGACCAGTCTGGCCAACTTGGCGAAACATGAAGAATACAACAGACAAACAACCAACCAACTCAATGACAACAAAACAGGTCTACCCTGGAGTCATACTCTAATTTTTTCTATTTTCCTCCCTTTCTGATCCTTTATCCCACTTTCTTTTTCTTCCTCTTCCTTCTCCCTCTTCTTTGTCAAATAGAGGATTGAGTTATTATCACTGATCCATATAAAGTCCCTCTCTCATTTAACTCCCACCCCCATTTCTATTCCCCGACTTCCCATGTGCAACCTTCCTAATATGTTTGATACGCATCTTTTTGTTTGTATGTATTTTTAGAAAATGTTTATTTTTTTGTATGCAAAAAAATTAATAAAAAAAAAACAGTAAAAAAAAAAGATAAACTCCAGATGAATTAAAAATGTAAACATTATTATTATTTATTTTTTTTTTTTTGAGATGGAATCTTGCTCTTTCACCTAGGCTGGAGTACAACGGCATGATCTTGGCTCACTGCAACCTCTGCCTCCTGGGTTCAAGCGATTCTCCTGCCTCGGCCTCCTGAGTAGCTGGGACTACAGGCACCCACCAACACACCCGGCTAATTTTTGTATTTTTAGTAGAGACGGGGTTTCACCATGATGGTCAGGCTGGTCTAGAACTGCTGACCTCGTGATCTGCCCACCTCAGTCTCTCAAAGCGCTGGGATTACAGGTGTGAGCCACTGCATCTGGCCAAAAATGTAAACATTATTTTCAACAAACATTAAACTAAAAGAAAATAGAAGAGAATGTTTATGTATTGTTAGGGAAAGTCTTGAAAGCATGACCCCAAAGGCGGAAATCATTAAGAAAAACACTGATTGCCGGGCGCGGTGGCTCACGCTTGTAATCCCAGCACTTTGGGAGGCCGAGGCGGGCGGATCACGAGGTCAGGAGATCGAGACCACGGTGAAACCCCGTCTCTACCAAAAATACAAAAAATTAGCCGGGCGTGGTGGCGGGCGCCTGTAGTCCCAGCTACTCGGAGAGGCTGAGGCAGGAGAATGGCGTGAACCCGGGAGGCGGAGCTTGCAGTGAGCCGAGATCGCGCCACTGCACTCCAGCCTGGGTGACAGAGCAAGACTCCGTCTCAAAAAAAAAAAAAAAAAAAAAAAAAAAAAAAAAGAAAAACACTGATGGACTAAATATATTATGAAATGTCTAACCCAAGCTTGTCCAACCCTCGGCCCAGGATGACTTGAAGTGTGGCCTAACACAAATTTTGTTTTTTTTGTTTGTTTGTTTTTTTGTTTGTTTTTTTTGAGACGGAGTCTCGCTCTGTCACCCAGGCTGGAGTGCAGTGGCGCGATCTCGGCTCACTGCAAGCTCCGCCCCCCGGGGTTCACGCCATTCTCCTGCCTCAGCCTCCCGCGTAGCTGGGACTACAGGCGCCCGCCACCACGCCCTGCTAATTTTTGTATTTTTAGTAGAGATGGGGTTTCACCATGTTAGCCAGGATGGTCTCGATCTCCTGACCTCGTGATCCGCCCGCCTTGGCCTCCCAAAGTGCTGGGATTACAGGCGTGAGCCACCGCGCCCGGCCGACAAATTCATAAACTTTCTTACAACATTCAGAGATTTTTTTGCAATTTTTTTTTTCAGCTCATCAGCTATCATTACTGTTAGTGTACTTCATGTGTGGCCTAAGACAATTCTTCCAATGTGGCCCAGGGAAGCCAAAAGACTGTCGTTAGCTCCACAAAACAAACCAGGATAAATATTCCTAGGGTTTTCACAAATCCACAAAGAAAGGCAACGACCCCAGTGGGGAAACAGGAAACGAATTCACGACTGGGCAGTTCACTGAAGGGCACACACCAGTGGCCGGTGCCCACAGGAAACACGCTCAGTCTCACTCATAGACACAGCAGGACCAATGACATTAACCAAAGTTAAGCATTTCATTTTATTTTATCTTGAGACAGGGTCTCATTCTGTGGCCCACGCTGGAGGGCAGTGGTGATCTAGGCTCACTGCAACCTCCTCCTCCTGAATTCAAGATTCTCCCACCTCAGCCTATCAAGTAGCTGGGACCACAGGTGTGCACCACCGCACCGGGCAAATTTTTGTATTTTTTGTAAAGACGGAGTTTCGCCATGTTGCCCAGGCTGGTCTCGAACTCCAGGGCCCAAGTGATCCGCCTGTCTCAGCCTCCCAAAGTGTGGGCCACGCCCAGCCTAAAAGTTAAGCATTTTAAAATGTGTTGGTGAGACTATAGGATAACAGGTCTGTAGTACAATAGTAGTGGGAATTTGAAATAGTAGTTTTTTTTTTTTTTAAATTATACTTTAGGTTTTAGGGTACATGTGCACAATATGCAGGTTTGTTACACATGTATCCATGTGCCATGTTGGTTTGCTGCACCCATTAACTCGTCATTTAGCATTAGGTATATCTCCTAATGCTGTCCCTCCCGCCTCCCCCGGGAATGGTAGTTATTGGTCGGGCGAGGTGGCTCACGCCTGTAATCCCAGCACGTTGGAAGGCTGAGGCAGGCAGATTACCTGAGGTCGGGAGTTTGAGACCAGCCTGACCAACATGGAGAAACCCCATCTCTACTAAAAATACAAAAAAAAATTAGCCGGGCGTGGTGGTGCATGCCTGTAATCCCAGCTACTCGGGAGGCTGAGGCAGGAGAATCACTTGAACCTGGGAGGCAGAGGTTGCAGTGAGCCGAGATCGTGCCATTGCACTCCAGCCTGGGCGACAGAGTGAGACTTCAGCTCAAAAAAAAAAAAAAATCATTTTCCTTTCCACTGTGGGGAAAACACGGATATGCACAGCATTTATAATAATACTCCCCAAATACTTACCTGAGCAAATGCCAGAGTTTAAAAGGGGTCGTCTCCAAAGTCACGCAATGTGGTGACGATGAGAATGCCCCGAGGGGTGGGAACTCTTACTGCTATACAGCCTCTGCACAAGCTTTGACACCGGCCTGGCCACAGAAAAGGGGTGTATGTTTAACACTAATAAGGCCTGTCTTTGGAAAATTAAAAAGCTGGTCAGGAATTCCTTCACAGAATCTCCAGGTAAGACTTCCTTTTTGGAAACTTGACTCAGCCACCAGAAATAGGGGTACTTATTACAAGCCAAAACAGCAAGGCAGCCAAAGCCAGGCAGTTGACGATTCAACCAGTTTGCAAATAAGGACACCATGAGATAGGTCCAAAGATTTGCTCATCAACGGCAAGAAGATATGAATGTTTTTCTCTACTGTGGTCATTAAAAATACCAGGAGCAGTAGCCAGAGCTTCAGGAACCTGATTGGCAGAGAAAATCCCCATGGACCCAGGTCAGAGAGACTTGAGCAAGGCACTGTCCTTCCTGTACTTTAGCATCCATACCATTGAACACAGAGAGTCAGGCCATGTGGCTATTTAAAAAAACAGAAAACAGAACTCAACATGCTAATAACCAAAAATTTAACTTCATGGCCGGGCAGGGTGGTTCACACCTATAATCCTAGTGCTTTGGGAGGCTGAGGCAGGAGGATGACTTGAGGCCAGGAGTTCAAGACCAGTCTGGGCAACATGGGGAGACCCCATCTCTACAAAAAATAAAATAAAATTAGGTGTAGTGGCACGCGCTTGTAGTCCCAGCTACCTGGGAGGCTGAGGTGGGAGGTTAGCTTGAGCCCAAGAGGTTGAGGCTGCAGTGAGCTGTGATCATTACACTACATTCCACTTTGGGCAACAGAGTGAGACCCTGTTTCAAAAAAAAAAAAATTGAGAGCTCAGAAAGAAAAGAAAATGTGTCAATACAATACATATTAATTAAGGTAAAAGACCTGACACTGGCTGGGTGTGGTAGCTCACGCCTGTAATCCCAGCACTTTGGGAGGCCGAGGTGGGTAGATTGCAAGGTCAAGAGTTCGAGACCAGTTTGGCTGACATGGTGAAACCCCATCTCTACTAAAAATACAAAAAATTAACTGGGCATGGTGATGCGCATCAGTAATCCCAGCTACTCAGGAGGCTGAGGCAGGAGAATCACTTAAACCCGGGGGGCAGAGGTTGCAGTGAGCTGAGATAGCGCCATTGCACTCCAGCCTGGGCGACAGAGCGAGACTCCGTCTCAAAAAAAAAAAAAAAAAAAGGAGCTGACACCAAGAATAACTTGAAGAAAGAAAGATAAACACAATACCTCATATATGGTTATTCAGATTATTCCTCTGGCCTACACAACTATCAGTAAGCCCGTGGTGACTCATGCCTATAATCGCAGCATTTTAGGAGGCCGAGGTGGACAGATCACTTGAGGACAGGAGTTCAAGACCAGGCTGGCCAACATGGTGAAACCCCGTCTCTACTAAAAATACAAAATTAGGTGGGTATGATGGTGTCTGCCTGTAGTCTAAGCTACTGGGAAGGCTGAAGCACGAGAATCACTTCAGCCTGGGAGGTAGAGGATGCAGTGAGCCAAGATCGTACTAGGGCACTCCAGCCTGGGCGACAGACCAAGACTCTGTCTCAACAAAAAGGGCTATCAGTGAACCAGCTGTCCACTCCAGGCCACTGAGGCTGCCACACCTGCCTGTCCTCCAGGGAGTCCACAGGCTACTCAGTCCTGAGGAAAACTCTGATTAGGAGGAAGAACAAAACAATCCAGCAACAGTTTGCACAGCTCATTAACATTTTGGCAGGGCTGGGGCAGGAATATCACAGTCCATGCAGAAAGGAAGTAACAGTTCTCTCCCTTTTCTCCAAGGGTTCTTTCTCTAAGAAGCTTATTGAGTCACAGAGAACAGAAAATAAAAACAAAAGTCTCATTCTAATGGCTTTTTTTTTTTTTTGAGACGGAGTCATGCACTGTCACCTGGGCTGGAGTGCAGTGGTGCGATCTCGGCTCACTGCAACCTCCGCCTCCTGGTTTCAAGAGATTCTCCTGCCTCAGCCTCCAGTAGCCGGGATTACAGGCGTGCGCCACCACACCCAGCTAATTCTGTATTTTTATTAGGGAAGGGGTTTCTCCATGTTGGTCAGGCTGGTCTTGAACTCCTGACCTCAGGTGATCCGCCCGCCTTGGCCTCCCAAAGTGCTGGGATTACAGGCGTGAGCCACTGAGCCTGGCCTCTAACTCCCCCTTTTTTTTTTTTTTTTTTTTTTTTTTTTTTAGATGGAGTCTTGCTCTGTGCCCAGGCTGGAATGCAGTGGCGCGATCTCGGCTCACTGCAAGCTCCACCTCCCAGGTTCAAGACATTCTCCTGCCTCAGCCTCCCCAGTAGCTGGGACTACAGGCACCCGCCACCACGCCCGGCTAATTTTTTGTATTTTTAGTAGAGATGGAGTTTCACTGTGTTAGCCAGGATGGTCTCGATCTCCTGACCTCGTGATCCGCCCACCTCAGCCTCCCAAAGTGCTGGGATTACAGGCCTGAGCCACCGCGCCCGGCCTCTACTTTTTTTAATTGCAGAAACTTGATGAAAACTTTTTTTTTTGACACAGGGTCTTGCTCTGTTGTCCAGGCTAGAATGAAGTGGTGCAATAATGGCTCACTGCAGCCTTGAATCCCCCAGGCTCAAGAGATCCTCCCACCTCAGGCTCCCCAGTAGCTGGGAGCACAGGCATGCACCAGCTAATTTTTGTTCAGCTAATCTTTAAATATTTTGTAGAAATGAGAGTCTCACTATGTTGCCCAGGCTTCTCTGTAACTCCTGGGTTCACGTGATCCTCCCACCTCTGCCTCTCAAAGTGCTAGAATTAAAGGTGTGAACCGCCGTGCCCAGCCTGAAGCAGACAGTTTTTTTTTTTTCTTTCTTTTTGTGTAGACCTCCTCTGTGGTCAAGATAGTGTTTTAAGGCTAGGCGCAGTAGCATACACTTGTAATCCCAGCAACTTCGGGAGGCTAAAGCAGAAGGCAGGAAGATCACTCGAGCTCAGGAGTCGACACCAGCCTGGGAACATGGCAAAACCCCGCCTCTACAAAAAAATACAAAACTAGCCGGGTGTGGCGGTATGTGCCTCTAGTCCCAGCTATGCAAGAAACTGAGGTTCCCTTGAGCCTGGGAGGTCAAGGCTCTGGTGAGCGGAGATCGCACCACTGCATTCCAGTCTAGGCAACAGGGCAAGACCCGGTCTCAAAAAAAAGAGAAGAAAACAGTGTTTTAAATGGATAAAATATTTAGTTAATATTTAGAGGAAAACTGTGATTATAGATTAATATTACTATCTAGTTTCACCAGTTAGAAACAGAAACTGGAAGGACTTTGTCAATGGATTAAAAAAATAATAATAAGCCCAGCTAGGTGTGGTAGCTCACAACTGTAATCCCAGCACTTTAGGAGGCCTAGGCGGCTGGATCACTTGAGGTCCGGAGTTCGAGACCAACCTGGCCAACATGGTGAAACCCCATCTCTACTAAAAGTACAAAAATTAGCCGGCATGGTAGCATGTGCCTATAGTCCCAGCTACTAGGGAGGCTGAAGCAGGAGAATCGCTTTAACCCAGGAGGCAGAGGTTGCAGTGAGCCGAGATCGCACCATTGTACTCCAGCCTGGGCAAAGAGAGCAAGACTCTGTCTCAAAAAAAAAAAAAAAAAAGCCCAGATGCAGTGGCTCAAGCCTTAAGTAAGTTTGGGGTGACCCCCACTGACCCTGGTTAACCACATTCCACCCCAGAGAACTCAGTATTTTTCTTTCAAAGCACTCATCATACTTCTCTTACCTGGCAGACAGAAAGCTATTTAAGGCCAGGAAGATGTCTGCTGTGCCCCCTGAGCCAAATGGATGAAAGAGAATTTAAAAGACAAGTAAGATAACTCACAATCAAGATCTGAATTTTCCGACAGACTTCATCGTCCATAATCACTAACCAATCTTGTAGCAAGTGTGCCCAAATGCTTGTCCCCAAATCCAGCTGCTATACACACAAATGACTTAAGAAATGTATTTACACAATGTGGCTGTGTCACCACCAAGAGCACTCCGGGTATCTGACAGCAATTCAACGTGAGCTTCAGAGACACCCACAGCAGCCAATGAGACAATGCTTCAGCTGAGCAAAGCAGATGTTAGACAAGGACAGCTACTGTGTCCAGTTGTTTACAGCAAGCAGCCATTTCTCTCTCCACCAAGAATAATCTCAAGACAAAGAACAGGCCCTTAACCATTTTTCCAGAACCACTTTAAAGATCATGGTTCCATGACAAAGGCAAAAGTATCACAGCACATGCAGTCAGCACTCAAAAAGCCCAAACACAAGTTCCTTTCCTTTGCAGAACTGAAAAACTTTTACAGTACTTGAGAAGGGCTCACAATGCCTCCTAAAAATAAGTTGAGGGCAAACACAGCTGATGGGCAACTATTACACAGAATAAGTTTTGTAGTCTCTCCAGAAAATACCATGGGGTAAGCCTTTCTCCTGAATTCCAAGGCAGATTTCCTGTGACTCCCCCACAAATTATTATTTATTTTTTATTTTTTTTTGAGACGGGGCCTCGCTATGTCACCCAGGCTGGACTGCAGTGGCGCAATCTCCGCTCACTGCAAGCTCTGCCTCCTGGGTTCACGCCATTCTCCTGCCTCAGCCTCCCGAGTAGCTGGGACTACAGGTGCCGGCCACCACGTCCGACTAGTTTTTTTGTATTTTTAGTAGAGACGGAGTTTCACCACGTTAGCCAAGATGGTCTCGATCTCCTGACCTCATGATCCGCCCGCCTCGGCCTCCCAAAGTGTTGGGATTACAGGCGTGAGCCATCGCACCCGGAACAATTTTTATTTATTTTTATTTTCTTGAGTCAGAGTCTTGCTCTGTCGCCCAGGCTGGAATGCAGTGGTGCAATCTCAGCTCACTGCAACCTCCGCCTCCTGGGTTCAAGCGAGTCTCCTGCCTCATCCTCCCGAGTAGCTGAGACTACACACGCCCGCCACCACGCCTGGCTAACTTTTGTATTTTGGTTTCATGTTGGCCAGCCTGGTCTTGAACTCCTGATCTCAAGTGATCTGCCTGCCTTGGCCTCCCAAAGTGCTGGGATTACAGGTGTGAGCCACCGCGCCCGGCCATGTTACTCATTTTTGTCTTTCATTAAGTAGGGGGCAGAAAAGAAAAAGATAAACTCTAAACTTGATCACTTCTGCTAAACTCTACAAGATAAGCCAGTTAATTAGGCCTTAGCTTCAATTTCTATTTTTTTTCTGATCCTTGCACAGCAGGGCTAACCCATGGGCAGTGTGCCCACAGTAGCCTCAATTTACTTCTTTTATCATTTTTTTTTTAAACCTTTGACCCAGGTGTGGTGTTGAAATGCCTAACCTTGTTTTTACTTCAACTCGTTACTTTGAATTTTGTCCTGTTTATCTCTTTAAATCACCTAGCCTTGCTTCTCATGTAAATAAGACTCTCTCTAGCTAGGAAAGCCGACAAACTCCAACTGACCCCTTAATTTACAAGACACTAGGGATCCTCACTCAAACCCCTTTCGTGAGGAGTTGTCCTGGGTAAACAGGTCCTCAGCATTTCGAAGGAGCCCAGTTAACTGATAAGTTACCAACACCAACAATGTACGAAGTTCCCAGGAATTTTCTCCAAGAGATAACAACATAAAACCTTGATTTCCTGTGCGGCATAGACCCTGTATCTAATTATAATGAAAGATTTAGAGCCTTGAACCTGGTACCATTGCTCTTCTTGTAATCATTTGTCTTTTAAGTTGTTTATCACTCTGTAACCATTTTGATTCTTTTGATTCTTGCATGTTTTTACTTCTGTAGAATTATTACATTTGAGTCCCCCTCCCCTTCCTAAACCTAGGTATAAAAGTTAATCGAACTCCTTCCTCGTGGCCGAGAGAATTTTGAGCATTAGCCATCTCTTTGGCCGCTGGCTTAATAAAGGACTCTTAATTCGTCTCAAAGTGTGGCGTTTTTTTAACTCGCCTGGGTACAACAGTGTCTCATGCCTATAATCTCAGCACTTCAAGAGGCAGAGGAGGGAAGACTACTTGAGCCCAGGAGTTTGCGACCAGCCTGGGCAACATAGTGAGTCCTCCTTTCTATATACGATTAAAAAAAAAAAACCTAGGCCGGGCGCGGTGGCTCACGCCTGTAATCCCAGCACTTTGGGAGGCCGAGGCGGGCGGATCACGAGGTCAGGAGATCGAGACCACAGTGAAACCCCATCTCTACTAAAAATACAAAAAATTAGCCAGGCGCGGTGGCGGGCGCCTGTAATCCCAGTTACTCGGAGAGGCTGAGGCAGGAGAATGGCGTGAACCCGGGAGACAGAGCTTGCAGTGAGCCGATATCGCGCCACTGCACTCCAGCCTGGGTGACAGAGGGAAACTCCGTCTCAAAAAAAAAAAAAAAAAAAAACCTTTATTATGTAAATGCTCAAACATTAACAAAAGCAGAGAACACCAGCCCCATAAACCCATTACCCAGGTCCAACAGTTATCAACAAAGAGCCAGTCATTTTCGTCTGTAAGCCAGCATACTTCTCCCCAAGGCCCCGCCTCTGATGATTTTTAGATTTGCTCCTTTGATCTCTCAGCATCTGCTTCATAGTTATTTGGTTAGGAGTCAGCATTCTTTTCTTTTCTTTTTACATTCTGAGATAATCTAAGTTCCATGAAGAATTTTGCAAAGCACGAGTGGGTAAAAAATTCACCAAGTGTGCAAGGGTTTTTTTATTTTTAAATTTTTATTAATTTTTTTTTTGAGATGGAGTCTCGCTCTGTCACCCAGGCTGGGAGTGCTGGAGTGCAGTGGCGCCATCTCGGCTCACTGCAAGCCCTGCCTGCCGGGTTCACGCCATTCTCCCGCCTCAGCCTCCCGAGTAGCTAGGACTACAGGCGCCCGCCACTATGCCGGGCTAATTTTTTGTATTTTTTAGTAGAGACGGCGCTTCACTGTGTGAGCCAGGATGGTATTTTTTTTATTTTTGAGACGTAGTCTCTCTCTGTCGCCTAGGCTGGAGTGTAGTGGCGCGATCTCGGCTCATCGCAACCTCCGCCTCCTGAGTTCAAGCAACTCTCCTGCCTCAGCCTCCTGAGTAGCTGGGACTACAGGCATGTGCCACGACACCGGCTAATTTTTTTTTTTTTTTTTTTTTTAGTAGAGATGGGGTTTCACCACGTTAGCCAGGATGGTCTCGATCTCCTGAACTCGTGATCCACCCACCTCAGCCTCCCAAAGTGTTGGGATTACAGGCGTGACCCACCACGCCGAGTCAGGGATTTTTTTTTTTTTTTTTTTTTGAGACGGAATCTCACTGTGTTGCCCAGGCTGGAGTGCAGTGGCGCGATCTCTGCTCACTGCAACCTCTGCCTCCCGGGTTCACGCCATTCTTCTGCCTCAGCCTCCGGAGTGGCTGGGACTACAGGCGCCCATCACCACGCCTGGCTAATTTTTTGTATTTTTAGTAGAGCCGGGATTTCACTGGGTTAGCCAGGATGGCCTCGATCTCCTGACCTCGTGATCCGCCCCCCAATTGGCCTCCCAAAGTGCTGGAATTAGAGGCGTAAGCCACAGTGCCTGGCCAGAAGAGTAATTTATTAATGCATTCATTAATAAATTAGGCCTGGCCCTAGCTAACTAATCAGATTCCCAGAGATCAGGGCCAGAACGCCAGCTGAAATCATAGGACCAGGCACTCTTGTCCCACAGGAGTGGTAAGTTGCATAGTGGTTTTAAAATGTTCGGACAGGAGCGGTGGCTCATGCTTCTAATTCCAGCACTTTGGGAAGCCAAGGCGGGCAGATCACTTGAGGTCAGGAGTTCAAGACCAGCCTGGCCAACATGGCGAAACCTCATCTCTATCAAAAATACAAAAATTAGCCGGGCATGGTGATGCACACCTGTAATCTCAGCTACTCAGGAGGCTGAGGCAGGAGACTCGCTTGAACCTGGGAGGCAGGGGTTGCAGTGAGCCAAGATGGAGCCACTGCACTCCAGCCTGGGCAACAGAGCCACAATTCATCTCAAAATAAATAAATAAATAAAACAGGCTGGTCATGGTGGCTCAGATCTGTAATCCTAGCACTTTGTGAGGCCGAGGCGGGAGGATCACCTGAGGCCAGGAGTTTGAGACCAGCCCAGCCAACATGGTGAAACCCCATCTTTACTTAAAAAAATTAAGCCAGGCGTGGTGGCTCACACCTGTAATCCCAGCACCTTGGAAGGCTGAGGCACGCGGAACACAAGGTCAGGAGATCGAGACCATCCTGGCTAACATGGTGAAACCCTGTCTCTACTAAAAATACAAAAAATTAGCCGGGCATGGTTGCAGGCGCCTGTAGTCCCAGCTACTCGTGAGGCTGAGGCAGCAGAATGGCATGAACCCGGGAGGCAGAGCTTGCAGTGAGCCAAGATAGCGCCACTGCACTCCGGCCTGGGCGAAAGAGCGAGACTCCTTCTCAAAAAATAAATAAATAAATAAATAAAAATTAAAAAAAAAAAAAATTAGCTGGGCGTGGTAGTGCATGCTTGTAGTCACAGCTCCTCCAGAGGCTGAGGAAAGAGAATAGCTGGACCAGGGAGGCGGAATGAACCAAGATCACGTCACTGCACTCCAGCCTGGGTGACAGAGGGAGACCCTGTCTCCAAAAAAAAAAAAAGGCCGGGCGCGGTGGCTCATGCTTGTAATCCCAGCACTTTGGGAGGCCGAGGCGGGCGGATCACGAGGTCAGGAGATCGAGACCACGGTGAAACCCCGTCTCTACTAAAAAAAAAAAATACAAAAAAATTAGCCGGGCGTGGTGGCGGGCGCCTGTAGTCCCAGCTACTCGGAGAGGCTGAGGCAGGAGAATGGTGTGAACCCGGGAGGCGGAGCTTGCAGTGAGCCGAGATTGCGCCACTGCACTCCAGCCTGGGCGACAGAGCGAGACTCCGTCTCAAAAAAAAAAAAAAAAAAAGAATTTCATTAACGGGTTTTGTGGTGGAAACCTTCCCTTTCACTCTGAGATCACTTGCTCTAAGGGAAGATAATTACCATGTGAGGACATGGGCCCTAAGGAAAGTTCCATGAGGCAAGGGACTGGGGGCTCCCGCCACGAGCCAAGAGGCAGCTGAGGCTTCCAGTCACTAGCCTTGTGAGTGAGCCATCTTGGAATCAGATCCTCCAGCCCTGGTCCAGCTTTTATTTTATTTGTTCTTTTTAAATTTTTGACCTCTAGAAAAAACAGAAAAGACTCCATCCAGCTTTTAGATGCCTGCAGCCCCAGCCAACATCTTGGCTGCAACTCCATGAGACTCGAAGTCATAATCACCCAGATAAGCCCCTGATCAATTCCTGACCCACAGAAACTGTTGGATAATAAATATTCGTCACTTTAATCCATTAAACTCTGTGTTGTTACAAGCAGCAGACAACCATTACAAGTCAGCAGAATGGAAGCAGGAGCCTGAAAAGAAAGAGAAGGGGTGGGCATGGTGGCTCACACCTGTAATCCTAACACTTTGCGAGGCCAAGGCAGGAGGACTGCTTGAAGCCAGGAGTATGAGACCTACCTAGGCAACACAGTGAGACCCCATTTATATATTTTTTTAAAAAATACATAAATAAATAAACAGGCTGGGCGCGGTGGCTCACACTTATAATTCCAGCACTTCAGGAGGCCAACAAAGGTGGGTTGCTTAGGCGCAGGAGTTCAGGACCGACTGGGAAAGAAAGTGAGATCCCATGCCTACAAAAAAATTTATTTATTTATTTATTTTTTATTTATTTATGTATTTTTTTTTTTTTTTTGAGACGGAGTCTCGCTCTGTCGCCCAGGCTGGAGTGCAGTGGCGCAATCTCGGCTCACTGCAGGCTCCGCCCCCCGGGGTTCACGCCATTCTCCTGCCTCAGCCTCCCGAGTAGCTGGGACTACAGGCGCCCGCCACCGCGCCCGGCTAATTTTTTGTATTTTTAGTAGAGACGGGGTTTCACCGTGTTAGCCAGGATGGTCTTGATCTCCTGACCTCGTGATCCGCCCGCCTCGGCCTCCCAAAGTCCTGGGATTACAGGGGTGAGGCACCGCACCCGGCCTATTTATTTTTTTTGAGACAGAGTCTCGCTATGTCGCCAGAGTGTAGTGGCGCGATCTCGGCTCACTGCAGCCTCTGCCTCCTGGGTTCAAGCGATTCTGCTGCCTCAGCCTCCCAAGTAGCTGGGATTACAGGTGTGCGCCACCACGCCCAGCTAATTTTTATATTTTTAGTAGAGACGGGATTTCACCATGTTGGACAGGATGGTCTCAATCTCTTGACCTAGTGATCCGCCTACCCCAGCCTCCCAAAGTGCTGGGATTACAGGCATGAGCCACTGTGACCACCCAAAAAAAATTTTTTTAAGAAAAATAAATATGGTGGCACATGCCTGTAGTCCCAGATACTCAGGAGTGTAAAGCAAAAGGAAAAAAAGAGGGCCAGGTGTGGTGGCTCACACCTGTAATCCCAGCACTTTGGGAGGCGGAGGCGGGTGGATCACCTGAGGTCAGGAGACTGGCCTGGCCAACATGGTGAAACCCCTCACTACTAAAAATACAAAAAAAAAATTAGCTGAGTGTGGTGGCGGGCGCCTGTAATCCCAGCTACTTGGGAGGCTGAGTGGGGAGAATCACTTGAACCCGGGAGGCAAAGGTTGCAGTGAGCTGAGATCTTTTTTTTTTTTTTTTTTTTTGAGACGGAGTCTCACTCTGTCACCCAGGCTGGAGTGTAGTGGCGCGATCTCGGCTCACTGCAAGCTCCACCTCCCGGGTTCACACCATTCTCCTGCCTCAGTCTCTCCGAGTAGCTGGGACTACAGGCGCCCGCCACCACGCCCGGCTAATTTTTTGTATTTTTAGAAGAGACGGGGTTTCACCGTGGTCTCGATCTCCTGACCTCGTGATCCACCCGCCTCGGCCTCCCAAAGTGCTGAGATTACAAGCTCGAGCCACCGCGCCCGGCCTGCAGTGAGCTGAGATCTTGCCACTGCACTCCAGCCTGGGCAACAAGAGCGAAACTCCGTCTCAAGGAAAAGAAAAAAAGAAAAAAAAAAAAGACGGAATCCTCCACCATTTCTAAATCCTGATGATTTCATTCAAGCCCTTGACCCCATCTTATTTCTGGTTCCTTGGACTTCCCAGAGCGAAAGCCAATGGAACGCTTCCATAGCGTGAACTAGTTTCAATATGTTCTCCACACTTGATGCCAAAAGCATCCCAATCAGTGCGGCAAGGACTCAGAAAACTGGTAAAATGCCCAAATCCATGTCCACTTGAAGTCAGGGTCATTCTCATTATTTCCTCCTCTCCTGCTCTGCACTTACTCCTTTTTTTTTTTTTTTTTTTGAGATGAAGTCTTGCTCTTGTCACCCAGGCTAGAGTGCAATGGCGCGCGATCTCGGCTCACCGCAACTTCCCCTCCCAGGTTCAAGCGCTTCTCCTGCCTCAATCTCCCGAGTAGCTGGGATTACAGGCACCTGCCACCACACTCGGCTAGTTTTCTTATTTTTAGTAGAGACGGGATTTCACCATGTTGGCCATGCTGCTCTCCAACTCCTGACCTCAGGTGATCTGCCTGCCTCGGCCTCCCAAAGTGCTGGGACACAGGCGTGAGCCACCGCGCCGGCCCAGCAAGCTCTGTTTTTTATCTAATTTATTATCTGTATCCTCCAGTAGAATAGAAGCTCCTTGAGGACAGGAAGTTCTTTTGTTGAGTACTATATCCTTAGCGCCTACAACCATCCCTGGTTCCCAGCAGACACTCGGAGATTATTTGTTGAGTTATTCTGCTCTAATTGAATGCAGACTGAAATTGCAATAAAGGAAGTAGTGTGATCTGATGCCGGGGCCGTAAAGACACCGGCAGCCAATACATGGAAGGGAGCGCATCACAGCCTCCTCAGCTGGAATCACAAGGTTTAGAACCCGAGAGTAAACGAAATTGCCTACCCTGATAACCTATCAGTCTGTCCAAGGGCAAACTTTCTCCTTGACAACTCTCGGCCAACCAACGTAGGGGAGAGCCAGGAACGCTAATCACAGTGTTTTCCTCCCTTCTACCCTCTGTTTTGTGTTCTACGCCTGAGTCCCTCCCACAGACGAGCAACCTCGGCTGCGCTCGGGGCGCTTTCCCGGGGTGCCGGACGGACAAGCTTGCAGACAGCGTCCTGAGAGAGGACACGCCTCTGTGATCCCCGTGAGGCTTCTTATCCACATTCTTCCACCATAAAAAAACACTCTCAGGCAACCCGGGCGGCACCAAGAGCGAAAGCGGCCACGGCCGGCTCACCTACGCGGCGCCACGGAGGGGAGCTCCCTGCCGGGAGGTAAAACCCCGCTTTGAGGAACACTGGGGCTTGTTCTGAACGCCACTGAAACCCAGGCTGCGGCAATGGGGGAAACCCGAAAGAATCAGCCTCCAGAGGCGCTGCTGCCGACCCGCTGAGGGACCTGGGGTCCCGCCGCAGCCTCCCGGCCCGCACCCGACTCCTGTAAGGCGGAGGAGCTGGGCGGCAGCACGAGCGGGGCGGGGTCCTCCGGGGGCCGAGGGACTGGGGAACCCAGGGGCCGGGGTCGCCGAGGCAGGGGGACCGCGTCCCAGAGCGAAGGGGAGGCCTGCGGCGCCCCTGCGGCGAGCACGCGCGAGGACGAGGCCGCGCTCACTCACCTGCCGCCGCGCCCTCTCACCCGCCCGCGCCGCTGGCCCCGCCCCCTGGCGTCACTTCCGACCGGCCGGGCAGGCGGGGCCGGAAATGCGCGGGCTCGGACCCCGCCCCGCCGCCAGGCTTCCGTTGCTCAGCAACGCGTATGGTGGGCGCTGCCTCCGCCGGGAGCTTTGCCGTGTCCTGTTTGTCGCTGTCGCAATGGATGCTGAACGTCCTCGCCCCTCTTCGTTCCCGTCCTCCCTCCGTCCTCGCTCCTCTCCGTCCTCTTTCCCCTCCTTCCCTGCGTCCTCGCTCCCCTCCCCGTCCTCTCCCGACTTTGTCCTCTTCCCGCCTTCTTTCTCGACGTCGACCCCCGATCTCCGTCCTCGCCCCCGCCTCCGGGTGCTCCCCCCAGTGTTTCTCCTCTTTGACCACGAGGAGAATTGCTGGCACTGAGGATGCGAATTTTCGGCCATGAAATATTGTGCCAGGGCCGGGGGCGGTGGCTCACGCCTGTAATCCGAGCACTTTGGGAGGCCTAGGCGGGTGGATCACGAGATCAGGAGATCGAGACCATCCTGGCCAACACGGTGAAACCCCGTCTCTACTAAAAATACAAAAAATCAGCCCGGCGCGGTGGCGTACGCCTGTAGTCCCAGCTGCTGGGGAGGTTGAGGCAGGAGAATGGCGTGAACCCAGGAGGCGGAGGTTACAGTGAGCGGAGACTGTGCCACTGCACTCTGGCCTGGGCAACAGACCCAGACCCTGTATCAAAAAAAAAAAAAAAAAAAAAAGACCAGGGGCTCATGCCTGTAATCCCAGCACTTTGGGAGGCCGAGGCAGGTGGATCACCTGAGGTCTGGAGTTCAAGACCAGCCTGACCAACATGTAGAAACCCAGTCTCTACTAAAAATACAAAATTAGCCGGACTTGGTGGTGCATGCTTGTAATCCTAGCTACTCGGGAGGGTGAGGCAGGAGAGTTGCTTCAACCTGGGAGGCAGAGGTTGCAGTGAACTGAGATCTCGCCATTGAACTCCAGGCTGGGCAACTAGAGTGAAACTCCGTATCAAAAAAAAAAAAAAAAAAAAAGATGGGGTCTCCCTCTGTCCCTCAGGCTCAAGTGCAGTGGCGGGATCATAGCTTACTGCAACCTCTGCTTCCCAGGCACAAGTGATCTTCTCACCTCAGCCTCCGGAGTAGCTAGGACTACAGCTGTAAGCCATCATGCCCAGCTAATTTTTTTACTTTTTTGTAGAGATGGGGTTTTGCCATATTACCCAGGCTGGTCTTGAACTCCTGGACTCAAGTGATCTCCTGCTTTGGCCTCCCAAAGTGCTGGGATTTCAAGCATGAGCCACTGTGCCTGGCAGTTGTCTGATTTCTAATAACTGTGGCAGTTTGGTAGGTGCGTAATTCAGATGATTTAATTGCTTTGTTCAAATGGCCAATTGGAAGCAAAGTCATGCCTTAAAACATTATTTAAAACTTGTCAGCCGGGCACAGTGGCTCATGCCTATAATCCCAGCACTTTGGGAGGGCGAGGCGGGCGGATCTCAAGGTCAGGATATCGAGACCATCCTGGCTAACACGGTGAAACCCCATCTCTACTAAAAATACAAGAAAATTAGCCAGGCCTGGTGGTGGGCGCCTGTAGTCCCAGCTACTTGGGAGGGTGAGGCAGGAGAATGGTGTGAACCTGGGAGGCAGAGCTTGCAGTGAGCCAAGATCACACCACTACTCTGGGCGACAGAGTGAGACTCCGTCTCAAAACAAATGAAAACAAAACTTGTCTTACCGTGTCTGGACTTTTGATGCTTCCAGCCCATGAACAGACTTTGTTGTATTCTCAGAGTAAGTCTTTTTTTCCACCTTCCAGGGCAGCAATGATATTAAATTATCATTTGTGAAATGATTTTTTAAAATTTATTTTTTAATTAATTTAATTTTTTTGAGGTGGAGTGTCAAAATAGACCACTCCTGGCCTGTGTTTTTTTTTTTTTTTTTTTTTTTTTTTTGAGACGGAGTCTCCCTCTGTTGCTCAGGCTGGAGTGCAGTGGCACAACCTTGGCTTACTGCAACCTCCGCCTCCTGGGTTCAAGTGATTCTCCTGCCTCAGCCTCCTGAGTAGCTGGGACTACAGGCGTGTGCCACCATGCCAGGCTAGTTTTTTTGTAGTTTTAGTAGAGACAGGGTTTCACCATGTTGGCCAGGCTGGTCTTGAACTCTTAACCTCGTCATCCACCCACCTCGGCCTCCCAAAGTGTTGGGATTAACAGGCGTGAGCCACCGTGATCGGCCTATTTTTTTTTTTTTTTGGGAGATGGAGTTTTGCTTTTGTTGCCCAGGCTGGAGTGCAATGGCACAATCTCAGCTCACCGCAACCTCTACCTCCGGAGTTCAAGCGATTCTCCTGCCTCAGCCTCCCAAGTAGCTGGGATTACAGGCATGCGTCACCATGCCTGGCTAATTTTGTATTTTTAGTAGAGATAGGATTTCTCCATGTTGGTCAGGCTGGCTTCAAACTCCCGACCTCAGGTGATCCACCTGCCTCGGCCTCCCAAAGTGCTGAGATTACAGGCATGAGCCACTGCCCCCAACCTGGCCTGTTTTTTAAGTTTTAATTTCATTTTTGAGACAGGGCCTCATTCTTTTTTTGGCCTCCCTAAGTGCTGGGATTACAGGTGTGAGCCACCGTGCCTGGCCAAGACAGGGTCTTGTTCTTTTGCCCAGGCTGCCGTGCAGGGGTGTGATCACAGCTTACTGCAACCTCAACCACCCAGGCTCAGTCCATCCTCCAACCTCAGCTTCCTAAGTAGCTGGGACTAGAGGCACATGCCACCACACCTGGCCTATATTTATTTATGTATTTGTTTTTATTTTTTTATGTTTGTTAACTCTTGTATTCAACAAACAGTGAGTGTTGTGTTATCCTGTTTTAGGTGCTGGGAATACAGAATAAAGCACAATCATTAGCTGTAGACAACGTAGCCTAATGGAGCCGGATCCACCATTGGCAACCTTTTTTTTTTTTTTTTTTTGAGACGGAGTCTCTCGCTCTGTCGCCCAGGCTGGAGTGCAGTGGCGCGATCTCGGCTCACTGCAAGCTCCGCCTCCTGGGTTCATGCCATTCTCCTGCCTCAGCCTCTCCGAGTAGCTGGGACTACAGGCGCCCGCCACGACGCCCGGCTAATTTTTTGTATTTTTAGTAGAGACGGGGTTTCACCGTGGTCTCGATCTCCTGACCTCGTGATCCGCCCGCCTCGGCCTCCCAAAGTGCTGGGATTACAAGCGTGAGCCACCGCGCCCGGCCTGACCATTGGCAACCTTAAAGTTACCTCCCTTGGTCCTTAAGATGAAATGCAACTTCAAACTCTGCCATGCTTAGCATCTTGTTGCAAAACAAATAATGGTCCACCTAGTTTGCTACTGGTAGCCCTGTGGCTCTATTAATATTAACCATCTATTGATGAAGTTAACTTTCTTTTTTTTTTTTTTTTTTTTTTTTGAGACAGAGTCTCGCTCTGTCGCCCAGGCTGGAGTGCAGTGGCGCGATCTCGGCTCACTGCAAGCTCCGCCTCCCGGGTTCACGCTATTCTCCTGCCTCAGCCTCCCAAGTAGCTGGGACTACAGGCGCCCGCCAACACGCCTGGCTAATTTTTTGTATTTTTAGTAGAGACGGGGTTTCACCGTGTTAGCCAGGATGGTCTCGATCTCCTGACCTCGTGATCCGCCCGCCTCGGCCTCCCAAAGTGCTGGGATTACAGGCTTGAGCCACCGTGCCCGGCCTGATGAAGTTAACTTTCATAAAGGATTCTACGAAAGTTCAGAGGCATAAAGTATTTAAGGACAAACAAGTATTGGTCCGCAACAAAAATAGCATCGGTATTCTGCTTTCACAGAAGCCAAGGAAACCGGCGGGGCGCGGTGGCTCATGCTTGTAATCCCAGCACTTTGGGAGGCCGAGGCGGGCGGATCACGAGGTCAGGAGATGGAGACCACGGTGAAACCCCGTCTCTACTAAAAATACAAAAAAATTAGCCGGGCGTGGTGGCGGGCGCCTGTAGTCCCAGCTACTCGGAGAGGCTGAGGTAGGAGAATGGCATGAACCCGGGAGGCGGAGCTTGCAGTGAGCCGAGATTGCTCCACTGCACTCCAGCCTGGGCGACAGAGCGAGACTCCGTGTCAAAAAAAAAAAAAAGCCAAGAAAACCAATAAAAAATTAATCCTGCGTATATACATAACTGCTGGACAGAGGTCATCCTATACGTCTGGTACATGTACAAATATGACATAAGAAGTATGAATTATTGCAGTCATTGTTAAACAACGAAGTATGCCAAATTAGTCATCAGGTTTCAAAGAATCATAGCGTTCTTTCAAGAGGTCCCGCCACGTTTTAAGGAAACGTGCCTTTTCTGGACATTGGAAGGCAAGTTCTTCCACTTGAGCTGATATTGCAGATGTGGCTTCAAGAAGTTTGGTTAATGAAAAGGCTGCGTCTCGGATCTGCAGCTCCACTTCCGCCAGCGGGTCCACCGTTCGGCCTCTGCTCCTGCTCGGAACTGGCCAGCCCAAACTCACTGGGCTGCCCGGGGAAGATGCTGCAGAGGCGTCTGAAGAGGAGGGAGAAGGAGGCAGCAGCGGGGAAAGCGAAGAAACCTGCAACTTCTCAGGGTCGGCCATGGGGAAGGGCTGGGACCGCGGAATTCGAACCGAGCAGCCCAACCGACACCCTATTTATTTATTTTAAATAGAGAGCAGGGGCCTGGCGTTGTGGCTCACAGCTGTAATCCCAGGATTTTGGGAGGCTGAGGTGGGCGGATCACCTGAGGTTAGGAGTTTAAGAACAGCCTGGCCAACATGGCAAAACCCCGTCTCTACAAAAGTACAAAAAAAAAGTTAGCCGGGCATGATGGCGGGTGCCTGTAATCCCAGCTACTGGGGAGACTGAGGCAGGAGAATCGCTTGAACCCAGGAGTCAGAGGATGCAGGGAGCCGAGATCGCGCCACTGCACTCCAGGCGGGGCGACAGAGGGAGACTCCGTCTCAAAGAAAAAAAAAAAATACGGCCGGGTACGGTGGCTCACGCCTGTAATCTCAGCACTTTGGGAGGCCGAGGCAGGCAGATCACAAGGTCAGGAGTTCAAGACCAGCCTGGCCAATATGGCACAACACCGTGTCTATCGAAAATACAAAAATCAGCCGGGCGTGGTGGCTGGCACCTGTAGTCCCAGCTACTTGAGATCAAGACTTTGAGACCAGCCTGGCCGGCATGGTGAAACCCCGTCTCTACTTAACATTCAAAAATTAGCAGGAGGGGGTGGCTGGCGCCTGAAATTCCAGCTACTGGGGAGACTGAGGCAGGAGAATCGCTTCAACTCGGGAGGCGGAGCTTACAGTGAGCCGAGATCGCGCCACTGCACTCCAGCCTGAGTGACAGAGCAAGACTCCGTCTCAAAAAAGAAAAAAACAAATAAAAAATAAAGGCCAGGCGCGGTGGCTCATGCCTGTAATCCCAGCACTTTGGGAGGCTGAGGCAGGAGAATCGCTTGAACTCAGGAGGCGGAGGTTGCGGTGAGCCAAGATCGCGCCATTGCACTCAGCCTGGGCGAAACTCCGTCTCAAGAATAAATAAATAAATAATAGAGGTTTAATATAATAGAAGTATATGCCAGACTATGCACACATAAGTGCATGCTATAATTCTATTATCACATAAAGTAAGTGCTTACATATGCCTTTTTTTAGTCCCTGGGACGGTAGACCATGAGCTCACAGAAGGACGACCACGAGGTTGTAATCATAGAACCTAATATTAATGCCATGACTGATGGCCAAACATGGTGGTTCACACCAGTAATCCCAATACTTTGCCGGGCTGAGGAGGGAGGATAAGGAGCCGGGGAGGTCGAGGCTGCAGTGAGCGGTAACCGCGGCACTGCACTCCAGCCTGGGCGACGGAGCAAGACCCTCGCTCAAAATAAATAAAATTCCATGCTTTATTTAACTTTCACAAAAATCATATGAGGGGCACATTTAGAATCCTCATTTCACAGATTTGAAAAAACGAGCGTCGGGGAGCTAAATAACATGCCCACGGTTTCATGGCTAGCTTAGAAAAAGCACGGATTTATCTTGTTTTTGATTGACTGTATTTCATTTTATTGTAGCTTACCCTTCGTAGAGACTCGTTTGAGTTCCTGGGGGTCTAGAGTAAAATCAGGGTTGGGATTTTGGACAACTTGCGACCACTCAGAGCCTAGGCCTCCCTAAGCACCCACCCCAGAAACTACATTTCCCAGCAGGGCGTGCGCCGGCGCCGTCGTACTTCCTCCCGGCGTCCCCCGCGGCGGGAAAGAGCCGAGTGGGCTCGAGGCCGACGCGACCATCATTTGTCGACGCCGCTGCCACTGCCTGCCTGAGAGAAGCCGTTGCGGCCGACCCCGTCGCCTCCGCCGGCTACTATGTCCGCCCAGGCGCAGATGCGGGCCCTGCTGGACCAGCTCATGGGCACGGCTCGGGACGGTGAGTCAGAGCGGTCAGCCAGGCGAGGGTCTGGGGTGGGAGTGAGGCGAGGCCGCCGGGCGGCCTGAGGCGGGGGCCGCGATCGTCTGCGCCTGCGCCTGCGCGGGGCACCGCTCCTCCTCCCCCGCGCGCCGACCGCAGGCGCCGGGCCTTTGTCTAAGCCGGTTCGTCTCTGAGGCGGCCGTGGGTCCAGGTCGGGCTCCTCTCTCGGAGTCTGCGCCATGGATGGGGCTTCAGCCTCCATCCTATTTACCATCCTGCTACTTCCTCCCTGGCGGGCGCCGCGGCTCCGTGCCCCTCCGCGAACTGTGGAGCCGGCGGAGGGCTGGAATCAACGTGGCCTCCAGGTCGCTGGCAGCCGGGTGGCAGAACTCTTCCGAGGCTCCTTGGGAAGAAGCTACACCCGAGAGAGCCGGATGGGCCTCGAAACCCTGGCCCGCTGTGGTTCTGTACCATTGCAAGGGGAGCCGTAAACTGAGCTTTTCTAACGTGGGTTTCTGCCGAGTACTTCTCCAGCTGCCCCCTTCCCCCCAGCACACAGGAGAGCCTCTGTGTAGCCAGCGCTTGACAGTCGTTAGGTAGGTTGTACTGTGTAGGGAGGGGCTCAAGATCGTGATGGTTGTCACAGGACAAAGCGGTTGCATCTTTGCAAAACTGTATACCTGCTGTGGTTTGTGTTTTCTTTTCTGCTGAGTAATGAAGTTGTAAGTTCACACTGGCACATTCTCAGGGCTGTGCAGATTATTTGCACTTTATTTCATAGGTGAATAAGTGCTTTTTAGCTTTCTTTGTATATTGAGTTGCTTTTGAATTGCTTCCCATATTTTTATTTCATACAAACTGAACAATTGTGGCCCCTCTATTTTATTTATAAAGGTTCAGTGTATCTTTGCCTGCCTACATCAATCTGCAAGGGAGTTGCAGAAAGCCTCATGTTCATCGAGCCGTGAGTCACAACCAATTTCTAAGCTGTTATAACAAAAAAGTGTTTGCTTTTTTTCACAAGTAATTTTAAAAGTGTAGTTTAGAAAGAAAACATTTTCAATAAAAAGACACTACATTAATCCTGGATGCTTGCAAATCCTAAAATATATTCCTCCTCTAGCGTTGCACAGCTCTGTGTTGTATACACAGACTAGCTTTAAAATTTGTCACATACCACTTTACCTTTACTTTTATGTATCATTCCCCCGACTTCCTTACTGCAGGTGTGGGCAAGAAAACTTTTCCTTTAACACTTTTCAACAGCGGGCATAAAATTCTGCAGCTGAGGTCTTGAAGAATGCAGATGGGTACAGTATGTGTTGGAGCTCACAGTGTGTATTGACTAACCTAGTTCCTTTTTTGCTTTTTTTGGTATTGTCTTGTTAAAAGTGACTCCCAGGTAGCAACTCTCTTTTTTAAGGGTGGGAACGAAAGGGACATAGGAAGAATAGATCGAGATTATTTAACAGTCTTCGATAGAGTTTGAAAGCTTTCTTCTTCATTCAGTTTTAGGCAAAATACTGCCTCTGCATTTGTTCATAACAAAAAGATTAGATTAATAAGTAGCTTTTGTTGGTGGCAGTTACCAGCTCTATAAGTCACCCTTGGTGGTTCATGGACCTCTGATTAGCTTGGGTTTTGGAATCTCATTACCACATGTATATGTGGAGCCAATGACCTTTTGGTGCTCAGCTGTTTACGTCTGACTCCTTGACTTCTTTGGTACAATGATGGAGTCAGATCTCATTAAGTGTGATTCTTCATGATATAATTAGCCTCAAAAAAAGGTGTATTCCACTCCAGTTGTAAATATCTTTAGATCAGCTTTTCATTGTATTTGATGGGGAGAACACAGACATGATAGTCTGCAAATCATCCAGGTGAATTGTTATACTAGTTTTTTTTTTGTGGTTAATGTGATAATATTGTCTTATTTAAAACCACAAATGAATTTCAGGAGACGAAACCAGACAGAGGGTCAAGTTTACAGATGACCGTGTCTGCAAGAGTCACCTTCTGGACTGCTGCCCCCATGACATCCTGGCTGGGACGGTAGGTGCATTTTGGGGGACCTCATGGAACACTCTGACGTGAGTGCTGTATAGGCAGTGATGGTTTTTCTGTGTTGAATTTTGTTTTAACTTAAATCTCTTTTTCTCTAATCCTCCACTCGTATGTACGTATGCACGCATGCGATGGAGTCTCACTCTGTGCTGCCCAGGGTGAAGTGCAATGGTGTGATCATAGCTCGCTGCAGCCTCGAACTCCTGGGCTCCAGCGATCCTACCATCTTAGCCTCTTGAGCAGCTGAGACTACAGGCATGAGCGACTGCTCCTTGCTCAATCCTCCTCTCTTTAACAGGCAGAAATCCCTGATGCCCTTAAAATGATAGATTCTATTCATTTGGTAGGATTTTATGTTATGGAACAAATTTCACTGTTACAAAATTCTGTCTGTAAAGTTACCAGATTTTTTTGTAAAGTCATTTATACTGAGATATTCACAACTAAATAGGGCAAGTATTCTAATTTGGCTGTAGCAAAAAATATGCTTTAGGTCAGCCTGAAGTTCTTTGGAGATTCTGTGTGGGTTTGTTTGACCTCAAGTTGATTGTGTGGAAGACTTTTGATCTAGCAAGGTACATTTTCTTCCCCAAATTCTTTGGTTTTTAAAAATCAGTTGAGGATACGTTGATTTTGTAGTTTTGTGTTGTGCCACCCTTTCAAGAAATCAACATGCTATCTAATGAATATAGAACCCTACAATTTTAAGTTCACTTCAGATGAACAAAACAGATAAACGTGTTTAATGTGCATTTATTCGAAGTAAGAATTTGAAAAGACTGAATAGTGGAAGATTATCCGTGGTGATTAAGCCACTGAGAGAAAAGGAGTCCTGTAGAGACCACCCCTGTTTTAAGATTTCACAGCCACCTGGCCGGGCGCGGTGGCTCATGCTTGTAATCCCAGCACTTTGGGAGGCCGAGGCGGGCGGATCACGAGGTCAGGAGATCGAGACCATGGTGAAACCCTGTCTCTACTAAAAATACAAAAAATTAGCCGGGCGTGGTGGCGGGCGCCTGTAGTCCCAGCTACTCGGAGAGGCTGAGGCAGGAGAATGGCGTGAACCCGGGAGGCGGAGCTTGCAGTGAGCTGAGATCGCGCCACTGCACTCCAGCCTGGGTGACAGACCGAGACTCCGTCTCAAAAAAAAAAATAAAAAAATAAAAACTACCCTCTCATTTTAAGAATGGAACGTGCATATGTTAGAGGATGTTTTCTTCATGATGAATCATTGCTTTTATTAGGGAGGAGCACCTCCTGGAAAACCGCTCAGATGTATTAAATCGTCTCAAGCTGACTTTTCTGACAGCAAATGCGAAATGAATGCCAAACCTTGTGCCTCTGTTCCTTGGGGTGTTGTCTGCTGTTTGGCCTGGGGTGGGAAAACGTTACTGTTTGCTGCAGTTTGTTGTGAGTACCGAGGTCAATACAGATTAATGATTTCAACTCGTCGAAGGCAGTTTCACTGTAGGGTATTTTCATAGGATGCACAACTTGGAATTCTTGATAAACCCATAGTGAAGGAAGTCAGAGGGAGCAGATAGATGTGCACTCTCGGGAAGATTTCAACCATGTTTTCCTTGGCCAGACACTGTGTAGCATAGCTGCAGAATACTGGTGAGAAAAATAATCTGAGTGAGTGTTTCTTTTCTTTTTTTTTTTTTTTTTGAGACAGAATTTCAAGCTGGGCGTGGTGGCTCACGCCTGTAATCCCAGCACTTTGGGAGGCTCAGGTGGGCGGATCACCTGAGGTTGGGAGTTTAAGACCAGCCTGACCAACATAGAGAAACCCAGTCTCTATTAAAATACAAAATTAGCTGGGCGTGGTGGTCCATGCCTGTAATTCCAGCTACTCGGGAGACTGAGGCAGGAGAATCTCTTGAACCCGGGAGGCAGAGGTTGTGGTGAGCCGAGATCGAGCCATTGCACTCCAGCCTCGGCAACAAGAGCGAAACTCCGTCTAAAAAAAAAAAAAAAAGAGACGGAGTTTCACTCTTGTTGCCCAGGCTGGAGTGCAGTAGCGTGATCATGGATCACTGCAACCTCTGCCTCCTGGGTTCACTTATTCTCTTGCCTCACCCTCCCGAGTAGCTGGGATTACAGGCATGCACCACCTCGCCCGGTTAATTTTTGTATTTTCAGTAGAAACGGGGTTTCACCATGTTGACCAGGCTAGTCTGGAACTCCTGACCTCATGATCTGCCCACCTTGGCCTCCCAAAGTGCTGGGATTACAGGAGTGAGCCACCGTACCCGGCCAGAGTGAGGTTATTTCACACAAATGTTTATTGTTATAGATCAATTCACTAGATATTTATTGGACACCTACTCTGTGCCAGGCACTGGAGATGGTGTGCCAATAAAGTCTCTACTCTCATCTAGTGGGAGAAGAGGATACCTAGTGAATAAGTAAATGAGTAGATAATGAGCTTTTGCAGATTGGAGGATGAGGAAAGGCCTCTCAGGGACATGTGAGCAGAGACCCGAATGGTGAGAAAGAACATGAGTAAAGTTTGGGATTTGGTGCCCTGGGTGGAGGAGAGTGCAGAGGAACAGAAGGAATGCCAGTGATGTTTCTGGACTGGTGTGAATTAGCAGCGAGAGAGTGAGGCAGAGGTTCTGGAAGCCTATGACAAGAGGCCATGGATTGAGGGCCGTCACTCCGGTGTTTGGGATCGGGCAGGGGCAGCTCAGCAATGGGGGTTAGAGAAGCATCCTGAGGGGGGGGGCCGGGCGCGGTGGCTCACGCTTGTAATCCTAGCACTTTGGGAGGCCGAGGCGGGCGGATCACGAGGTCAGGATATCGAGACCTGTTGAAACCTCGTCTCTAATAAAAATACAAAAAAATTAGCCGGGCGTGGTGGCGGGCGCCTGTAGTCCCAGCTACTCGGAGAGGCTGAGGCAGGAGAATGGCGTGAACCCGGGAGGCAGAGCTTGCAGTGAGCCGAGATCGCGCCACTGCACTCCAGCCTGGGCGACAGAGCGAGACTCTGTCTCAAAAAAAAAAAAAAAAAAAAAAAAAAGAGAGAGAAGCATCCTGAGGGGGAGGAGGAAACCCAGGAGACCTGTGTGCATATGAAGAAAGTGCCTTGCAAAAGTGTGAATGAACAAATGTCAGAGGCTGCTGACGGTCGAATGGAGTAAGGGTTGGAAATTCAGATGGCGTTTGTTGTAGGGGTTGATCCTTGCTGGGTTTTTTTGTTTTCTTGTTTTTTTGGTTTTTTTTTTTTTTTGAGACGCTGTCTTGCTCTGTTACCCAGGCTGGAGTGCAGTGGCATGATCTTGGCTCACTGCAACCTCTGCCTCCCAGGTTCAGGCGATTCTTCTGTCTCAGCCTCCTGAGTAGCTGGGTCTACAGGTGTGCAACACCACGCCCAGCTAATTTTTGTATTTTTAGTAGAGACAGGGTTTCACCATATTGGCCAGGCTGGTCTCAAACTCCTAACCTTGTGATTCACCCACCTCGGCCTCCCACAGTGCTGGGATTACAGGCATGAGACACCGCGCCCGGCCAGAACTGTTTTCTGAAGGTTCCGGAACCTTTGGTGCCCTTCCTGGTCAGCAGTGTTAGACCAGTAGAAGGTACAGAAGAGAACACAGGTTGTTGAGTAAAAAACACCTGACACACTGGATTTAGCAGCTGTCTGGAATATTGTGGAAGGACTTTTTTTTTTTTTTTTTTTTTTTTTTTTTTTTTTGAGACAGAGTCTCGCTCTGTCGCCCGGGCTGGAGTGCAGTGGCGCAATCTCGGCTCACTGCAAGCTCCGCCTCCCGGGTTCACGCCATTCTCCTGCCTCAGCCTCCGAGTAGCTGGGACTACAGGCGCCCGCCACCGCGCCCGGCTAATTTTTTGTATTTTTTAGTAGAGACGGGGTTTCACCGTGGTCTCGATCTCCTGACCTCGTGATCCGCCCGCCTCGGCCTCCCAAAGTGCTAGGATTACAAGCGTGAGCCACCGCGCCCGGCAGTGGAAGGACTTAATGAATGTGATATTTCAGCTCTTCTTGATGTTAGGCATCCAGGAGAATGGCCAGTAGTATTTTTCCCTGCCTCCTTGGCAAAGCTGAAAAGGTACATCCAAAGAGGGTAATCATAGAACTCAAGCCTATCCTCAGTGTGCTTTAGCAGGGACTGTTTGGGGAGCTCTCACATTGAAAAGTAAGTGCTGAATTTTGCTTCATGTGAGGTTTTTTTTTTTAGACGGAGTCTCACTCTGTTGCCCAGGCTGTAGTGTATGGTGCGATCTCTGCTCACTGCAACCTCTGCCTCCTTGGTTCAAGCAACTCTCCTGCCTCAGCCTCCCGAGTAGCTGGGATTACAGGCGCCCGCCACCACACCCGGCTAATTTTTTGTATTTTTAGTAGAGATGGGGTTTCACCCTGTTGGCCAGGCTGGTCTCACACTCCTGACTTCAGGTTATCCGCCCACCTCTGCCTCCCAAAGTGCTGGGATTACAGGCATGAGCCACCTCGTCTGGCCTCATGAGGTTTTCTTTTTTTTGTTGTTTTGAGACTGAGTTTCGCTCTTGTTGCCCAGGCTGGAGTATAACGGCTCGATCTCAGCTCACTGCAACCTCCGCCTCCTGGGCTCAAGCGATTCTCCTGCCGCAGCCTCCCGAGTAGCTGGGATTACAAACGTGCGCCAACACACCCAGCTAATTTTTGTATTTTTAGTAGAGATGGAGTTTCACCATGCTGGCCAGGCTGGTCACGAACTTCTGACCTAAGGTGATCCGCCCGCCTCGGCCTCCCAAAGTGCTGGGTTTACAGGCGTGAGCCACCGCGCCCGGACTCATGAGGTTTTCTAATATCATATCTTTCTTGACAGTTGAGGTTTTTATAATGGAAATCATTTTGCACTTAATGTTTTGTTGTATTTAAGGTTTTAGGGTCTACTTCCTTTGGTAGTAGTTTTTTCTTTGAACAACAAAGCCTTGATTAGTTTAAAGCATTTTTTCTGATAGCTACCATTCATTTTTCAGCTACAATGCTTAGTTTGTGGAAACTATATATTTTAAAGGACAACACCCAGAACTTAGAAGAGTAAATGAGGCCAGGCACGGTGGCTCATACCTGTAATCCCAGCACTTTGGGAGGACGACGAGGCGGGTGGATCACTTGAGGTCAGGAGTTTGAGACCAGCCTGGCCAACATGGTGAAAACCCGTTTCTACTAAAAATACAAAAAATTTAGCCGGGTGTGGTGGCTTGCCCCTGTAGTCCCAGCTATTTGGGAGGCTGAGGCAGGAGGATTACTTGAATCTGGGAGGCTGAGGTTGCAGTGAGCTGAGATCATGCCACTGCACTCCAGCCTGGGCTACAGAGTGAGACTCCATCTCAGAAAAAAAACAGAGTGAATGAAGTAAAAGTTGTCAGATTTTCAGTGACAGTGATTTTAATTGCAAATTTGGCTTCCAGAACCACTGTTGTCCTATCTCTACGTCTTCTGTGTAACCGACCATAAAGTGAGTCCCATCTGACTTCAGAGTAAGAATGATAAAGGAGAAAAGTCAATCTTTCGTCAAAATAAAGATCACCATACAAGGCAGACCCGTTGTCTGCCGCCTCCATGTTATCTTTGTTTTTTTTTTGTTTTTTTTTTTTTTTTTTTTGAGACGGAGTCTCGCTCTGTCGCCCAGGCTGGAGTGCAGTGGCGCAGTCTCGGCTCACTACAAGCTCCGCCTCCCGGGTTCACGCCATTCTCCTGCCTCAGCCTCTCCGAGTAGCTGGGACTACAGGCCCCCGCCACCGCGCCCGGCTAATTTTTTTTTTGTATTTTTAGTAGAGATGGGGTTTCACCGTGGTCTCGATCTCCTGACCTCGTGATCCACCCGCCTCGGCCTCCCAAAGTGCTGGGATTACAAGCGTGAGCCACCGTGCCTGGCCTATCTTTGTTATTGGTGATACTGAAGGATGTTTTGTTAGTGAGCATGCCACGTGCTTTCTTTTTTTATTTATTTTATTTTATTTTATTTTATTTTTTCGAGACGCAGTCTCGCTCTGTCGCTCAGGCTGGAGTACATGCCATTGTTCTGCCTCAGCCTCCCGAGTAGCTGGGACTAAGGCGCCTGGCTAATTTTTTTTTGTATTTTTGGTAGAGATGGGGTTTCACCGTGTTAGCCAGGATGGTCTTGATCTCCTGACCCTGTGCTCCGCCCGCTTCGGCCTCCCAAAGTGCTGGGATTGCAGGCGTGAGCTACCGCGCCCGGCCCTTTTTTTTTTTTCAAAGACGGGTCTCTTTAAAAAGCTGGGCAAGGTGGCTCACGCCTGTTATCCCAGCACTTTGGGAGGCCGAGGTGGGCGGATCACATGAGGTCAGGAGTTCAAGATCAGCCTGACCAACACAGAGAAACCCCATCTCTACTGAAAATACAAAATTAGCTGGGCGTGGTGGCACATGGCTGTAATCCCAGCTACTTGGGAGGCTGCGGCAGGAGAATCGCTTGAACCTGGGAGGCGGAGGTTGCTGAGAGCCGGGATTGCACTCCAGCCTGGGCAACAAGAGCGAAACTCCATCTCAAAAAAAAAAAAAAAAAAAAATTAAAAAGACAGGGGTCTCTGTTGCTCAGACGAGTGCAGTGGCTCAGTCACAGCTCACTGAAGCCTTGACCTCCCAGACTCAAGTGATCCTCTCACCTCAGCCTCCCAAGTAGCTGGGACTACAGGCACATACCACCACACCCAGCTAATTGTTAATTTTTTCATAGAGACAGGGTCTTGCTATGTTGCCCAGGCTGGTCTCAAACTCCTGGGCTCAAGTGATCCTCCCATCTTGCCCTCCCAAAGGTGTTGGGATTACAGACATGTGCCACTGCAACTGGTACTAACGTCCTTTTTTTTTTTTTTTTTTCCCCTGGTTATGTAGACATGTTCTTTTGTCCTACTGGGGGTGTCTCCTAGTTGGGATGTTGGGTTTTGTTAACATGCACTCTTGCACTCTATAACTTGACACCATGATCCTCAGCACACAAACCTCCCTGTTGCTGTGTAGATGGCCAGAGGCAGAAGGTGTCTGCATAGAGTCCTATACTTAGGATTTAGATTAAAATCATACACTGCTACCTAATTGTACTGCATATGGTACACATAATAGCACATCATGCTATTCTTACTGACAACATAAATCATTTTGTTTTAGTGTTGGAACGTTTTGTTTGTCAAATGGAGAAACTGAGTGGGACAATTATCTGTCCTCACTTAGATGTCCAGGGTCATTTCCCAGGTTAAGAAAATGTGCAGAGCATTTATTTGGCTATGAACCAGCCTGTTCTCCTTTATTCCCTTTGATACATAATCAGCTACACAAAGCCAAGTGTTAATTTGTGATGTAATTGCCAAAATCTAACTTCTGTCTGCTCTTTCTTCTTCCTCTGTCTCTGCATCTTAGGCATCGAGCATCTCAAGTAGTCAAGATTGCAAGACAATGCCTAGAAACTTGTTGCAGTCAGACTGTTTTCTGGCCCTTTCCTTTTTTTCCCCCTTTTTTGAGACAGAGTCTCACTTTATCACCCAGGCTGGAGTGCAGTGGCACAGTCTCGGCTCACTGCAAACTCTATCTCCTGGGTTCAAGCGATTCTTGCGTCTCAGCTCTCCGAGTAGCTGGGATTACAGGTGCCCCGCCACCACACCTGGCTAATTTTTGTAGTTTTAGTGGAGACTGGGTTTCATCATGTTGGGCAGGCTGACGTTGAACTCCTGACCTCAAGTGATCCGCCTGCCTCACCCTCCCAGAGTGCTGGGATTACAGGCGTGAGCGACCACGCCCAACCCTGGCCCTTTCCTATCTCTGCCACCCCACATGTTGCCATTTACTGAATCCTTGGACTGATGCATAAATAAAACTGGCTGGGCACCGTGGCTCACACCTGTAATGCCAGCGCTTTGGGAGGCCAAGGTGGGTGTATTATTTGAGGTCAGGAGTTCGGGACTGGCCTGGCCAACGTGGCGAAACCTCGTCTCTCCTGAAAATACAAAAAAAAAGAAGAAAAATTAGCTGGGTGTGGTATCACGTGCCTGTAATCCCAGCTACTTGGGAGAATGAGGAAGGAGAATTGCTTGAACCCAGAGGAGGTGGAGGTTACAGTAAGCCGAGATCGCGCCACTGCACTCCAGCCTGGGTGACAGAGTGAAACTCCTTCTCAAAAACTGGCAAAAGCCAATTAATTTAGTTGTCATGATTACAGTCCAATTATCTCTGGGTCTAAAATAGAAACTTTACACTATTAAATGTATCGGTTTCAAGTGTCACGTAGTTACGATGGTATAAGTGAAATGAGGCTTCTCAGCCATATCTCCTTTCTTAATTTTCTTATTGCAGTGTCAGTGTTCCAAAAATGATCATTTATGTTGGTGACAGTTGGAACACCAAGTCCTGTTATGTGCTTTCTGCAGTATGTAGGTACTGAGGTCTACATTTTTTGTTTGTTTCCCACAGCGCATGGATTTAGGAGAATGTACCAAAATCCACGACTTGGCCCTCCGAGCAGATTATGAGATTGCAAGTAAAGAAAGAGACCTGTTTTTTGAATTGGATGTAAGTTTTATTTAATGTTGATTTATTCCTACTGCGAAGAACCCAATATTGAACTAACAAGAAAAATGTAACATAACGTAAGTTTTGAAGCAAAATAGTAAAGTAGTTGCTTGTTATCCTGCCACTGAAGCTGAGAGCTAAAATACAGCCAGTACTGTTTATATCTTATGTCCAACGTCCCATCACTATCCTAAATGATAATGTGTTGTCTCATTTTGTTGCTTTTAAAAATTTTAATTACATTTTTATGAGTCCTTGAACAGTGTTTATTTTTGCTTAGTTTTGAATGGTTTCATAGTGTAGGGTCTTTAAAGTTAGATTTTTTTGGTTCAGTATTATGTTTCTGTTTACCCAGGTGGTTGCATATTGTTTTCATTGCTGCTTGAATAATTCTCAAACGATCTTTCCTTTATTCATAGAGATTTAGATTGATTCTAGTTTGCTATTGCAGACAATATGAATATTTTTGCATAACTTCCTTGTCACGTGGATAAGGATTTATTTTGGGTATATTCCTAGGAGAGGGATTGCTGGTTTGTAGGAGATACTCGTATTTATCCTCGTGAGACAATTTTGTAATGTTGTCTTCTTGTTTCTCTTTGGTGAAGTCCCATAGCAGTATCTGCACGCTCACTAACACTTTGTATTATCAGACTATTTAATTTTTGCAGTTTAGTGGTTGTAAAATGGCATTTCTTTCTGATCTTAATTTGCGTTTTTTAGTATTCAGTAGTTATTTTATCTACATTAGTAAATTCTTTTTTTTTTGAGACGGAGTTTTGCTCTTGTTGCTCAGGCTGGAGAGCAATGGCGCGATCTCGGCTCACTGCAACCTCCTCCCGAGTTCAAGAGATTCTCCTGCCTCAGCCTCCCGAGGAGCTGGGAATACAGGCTTGAGCCACCACGCCCAGATGATTTTGTATTTTTAGTAGAGATGGTGTTTCTCCATGTTGGTCAGGCTGGTCTCGAACTCTCGACCTCAGGTGATCCGCCCACCTCAGCCTCCCAAAGTGCTGGGATTACAGGCTTGAGCCTCCGCGCCTAGCTTCTTTTTCTTTTTGATACAGAGTTTCACTCTGTTGCCCAGGCTGGAGTGCAGTAGCATGATTATAGCTGACTGTAAGTGAATTGCTGGGCTCAGGTGATCTTTCTTCCACAGTCTCCTAAATAGCTAGTAGTACAGATGCACACGACAATGTCTAGCTAATTATTTATTTAATTTATTTTAAGTTTTATTTATTTATTTATTTTGAGACAGAGTCTTGTTCTGTCACCAGGCTAGAGTGCAGTGGCACCATCTCGGCTCATTGCAACCTCCGACTCCCTGGTTCAAGTGATTCTCCTGCCTCAGCCTCCCAAATAGCTGGGATTACAGGCATGCACCACCATGCCCAACTCATTTTTGCATTTTTGGTAGAGACGGGGTTGTACCATGTTGGCCAGGCTGGTCTCGATCTCCTGACCTTGTGATCTGCCCGCCTCGGCCTCCCAAAGCGCTGGGATTACAGCTGTGAGCCACCGCGCCCGGCGTATTTATTTTTGAGGCAGGGTCTTGTTCTGTCACCCAGGCTGGAGGGCAGTGGCGTGATGATGGCTTGCTGTAACCTTGACCTCTTGGGCTCAGTGATACTCCTGCCTCGGGTTCCTGAGTAGTTGAGGGTACAGGTGTGTGCCGCCACGGCCAGCTTTTTTTTTTTTTTTTTTGGTAGAGACAGGGTCTTACTGCGTTGCCCAGGCTGGTCTCAAGCTTCTGCCCTCAAGTGATCCTGCCACCTTGGCCCCTCACAGGTGTTGGGATTTCAGGTGTGAGCCACTGTGCCTGGCCAGTAAATCCATTTAGAGTAGCATTTTTCAGCTTTTTTTTTTTTTTTTTTTTTTTTTTTGAGACGGAGTCTCGCTCTGTCGCCCAGGCTGGAGTGCAGTGGCGCAATCTCGGCTCACTGCAAGCTCCGCCTCCCGGGTTCACGCCATTCTTCTGCCTCAGCCTCCCGAGTAGCTGGAACTACAGGCACCCGCCATCACGCCCGGCTAATTTTTTTTTTGTATTTTTAGTAGAGACCGGGTTTCACTGTGTTAGCCAGGATGGTCTCGATCGCCTGACCTCGTGATCCGCCCGCCTTGGCCTCCCAAAGTGCTGGGATTACAGGCGTGAGCCACCGCACCTGGCACGTGATTTTTTTTTCTTTTTTTTTTTTTTTTCTTTTGAGGTCGAGTCTCACTCTGTCACCCAGGCTGGAGTGCGGTGGTGTGATCTCGGCTCACTGCAGCCTCTGCCTCCTGGGTTTAAGCGATTCTCCTGCCTCAGCCTCCCAAGTAGCTGAGATTACAAGTGCCTGCCACCACACCCAGCTAATTTTTGTATTTTTAGTAGAGACGTGGTTTCGCCATGTTGGCCAGGCTCATCTTGAACTCTTGACCTCAGGTGATCCACCCACCTCACCCTCCCAAAGTGCTGGGTTTACAGGTGTGATTACACTGTGCCTGGTAAGAATACATGATTTAAACTCACTCAATTTTAACTATTTTTTAATCCCTAATCATCCATCGCTAGTATGACCAGAGGTTAGTAGAGGGGTTTGATGCCATTCTGGTTCTTGAGTGAAGACTGGGAAGGAACTGAGCATGGGATGAGGGAGCCAGTGAAAAATATAAAACCCAAGGGAAAGGGTCCCTCCCCTTGCATTACAAGATGTCAATACATTTTACATAAATTCTTCCTTTTTTTTTTTGAGACGGAGTGTCACTCTTGTTGCCTCGGTTGGAGTGCCGTGGCATGATCTCAGCTCACTGTAACCTCCACCTCCTGGGTTCAAGCGATTCTCCTACCTCAGCCTCCTGAGTAGCTGGGATTACAGGTGCCTGCCAGCATGCCTGGCTAATTTTTTTTTTTTTTTTGGAGATGTAGTTTTGCTCTTGTTGCCCAGGCTGGAGTACAGTGGCACGATCTCAGCTCACTGCAACCTCCTTCTCTTCTCATGCCTCAGCCTCCCAAGTAGCTGTGATTACAGGCACCCGCCACCATGCCCAGCTAATTTTTGTATTCTTAGTAGAGATGGAGTTTCACCATGTTGCTCAGGCTGGTCTCAAACTCCTGACCTCAGGTGATCCACCTGCCTTGGCCTCCCAAAGTGTTGTGATTATAGGCGTGAGCCACTGCACCTGGCCTCGAGTAAATTCTATTTATTTATTTAAAAAAAAATTTTTTTTTGAGACTGAGTCTCGCTCTTGTGGCCCAGGCTGTAGTGCAGTGGTGTGATCTTGGCCCACTGCAACCTCCGCCTCCTGGTTTCAAGCGGTTCTCCTGCGTCAGCCTCCTGAGTAGCTGGGATTACAGGTGCACATCGCTACACCTGGCTAATTTTTGTATTTTTAGTAGAGACAGGGTTTTGCCATATTGGCCAGGCTGGTCTCAAACTCCTGACCACAGGTGATCCACCCGCCTTAGCCTCCCAAAGTGTTGAGATTACAGACGTGAGCCACTGTGCCCAGCCTATTTTAAAAATTTGTTGGGGCTACATAATAGGTGTATATATTTTGGGAGTACCTGAGATGTTTCATTTGTTACAGGAATGCAGTTCCCAATAAAGAATAAATTCTTGGACCGTGTGTGGTGGCTCACAGCTGTAATTCCAGCAATTTGAGAGGCTGAGGTGAGTGGATCACCTGAGGTCGGGAGTTCAAGACGAGCCTGGCCAACATGGTGAAACCCTGCCTCTTCTAAAAATGCAAAAATTAGCTGGGCATGGTTGTGCGCTCCTGTCGTCCCAACTACTCGGGAGGCTGAGGCAAGAGAATGGCTTGAACCCAAGTGGTGAAGGTTGCAGTGTGCTGGGATCACACCATTGCACTTTATTCTGCTCGGGTGACAGAGCGAAACTCTGTCTCAAAAAAAAAAAATTGTATTTAAAATAGTAGCCTTGGCCGGGAGCGGTGGCTCAAGCTTGTAATCCCAGCACTTTGGGAGGCCGAGGTGGGCGGATCACGACGTGAGGAGTTCGAGACCATCCCGGCCAACATAGTGAAATCCTGTCTCTACTAAAAAAAAAAAATAAAAATAAATAAATAAATAAATAAATAAAATAGTAGCCTTGGCCATGCCTGTGGTGGCTCACGCCTGTAATCCCAACACTTTGGGAGGCTGAGGCAGGTGGATTGCTTGAGCCTAGGAGTTCGATACCAGCCTGGGCAACATGGGGAAACCCCGTCTCTACAAAAAAATGCCAGAGTTAGCCAGGCGTGGTGGCATGTGCCTTGAGAGAGTGGGTCAGAGGGCTAGAACAGATAAGAGACCTTTTTGTCCTATGTGAAAATGTACAATATACAAGAGTTACTCCCTGAGAATTACCTGCATCTCCCACTCCCTAAAAGTCATTTTTGACCTTACAGGGGGCTCATATTAAAATATTTAGGTCAGGCAAGGTGGCTCACACCTTTAATCTTAGCACTTTGGGAGGCTGAGGTGGGCAGATCACAAGGCCAGGAGTTCAAGACCAACCTGGCCGATACAGTACAACACCATGTCTACTGAAAATACAAAAATCAGCCGGTCATTGTGGCCAGCACCCGTAGTCCCAGCTACTTGGGAGGCTGAGGCAGGAGAATCGCTTGAACCCAGGAGGCGGAGGTTGCAGTGAGCCGACGTTGCGCCACTGCACTCCAGCCTGGACAACAGAGCGAGACTCTGTCTCAAAAAAAAAAAAAAAAACTATTTGATAACCAGTGTTTATAAATATGTGGAAAAGAAAAAGGTCCTCCTCCCTCAAAGAATTAAGAGTAAACCAGGGCCAAGCGCGGTGGCTCATGCCTGTTACCCAAGCACTTTGGGAGGCTGAGGCTGGCAGATCACCTGAGGTCGGGAGTTTGAGACCAGCCTGACCAACATGGAGAAACCCCCCTCTCTACTAAAAATTGAAAATTAGCCGGGTGTGGTGGCGGGCGCCTGTAATCCCAGTTGCTCGGGAGGCTGAGGCAGGAGAATCACTTGAACCTAGGAGGCAGAGTTTGCAGTGAGCCAAGATCGCACCACTGCACTGTAGCCTGGGCGACAGAGCGAGACTCCATCTCAAAAAAAAAAAAAAAAAAGAGTAAACCGGGCTGGGCAGGCAAGGTGGCTGCTGCTTGTCACCCTGTCACTTTCGGAGGCCAAAAGTGAAGGATCACTTGAGCCCAGGAGTTTTTGCCTGAAGAACATGTTTCTAGAAAAAAAACAGAAAATTAGCTGGGTGTGGTAGGGCAGCAGTGTTGTGGGAGAGTGATCTGTCAAGGCACTGTTGGTGTTTTTGTTTTGTTTTGTTTTTTTGAGACAGTATCTCACTCTGTCGTCCAGGCTGGAGTACGGTGGCATGATCTTGGCTCACTGCAACCTCTGCCTTCCCGGTTCAAGCGATTTTCCCTCCTCAGCCTCCTGAGTAGCTGGGACTACATGCGCATGTCACCACACCCGGCCAATTTTCTTATAATTTTTTTTTTTTTTGAGACGGAGTTTTGCTTTTGTCGCCCAGGCTGGAGTGCAATGGCACGGTGATCTCGGCTCGCTGCAACCTCCGCCTGCCGGGTTCAAGCAACTCTCCTACCTCAGCCTCCCAAGTAGCTGGGATTACAGGCACGCACCACCATGCCTGGCTAATTTTTTGTATTTTTAGTAGAGAAGGGGTTTTACAGTGCTGGCCAGGCTGGTCTCGAACTCTTGACCTTGTGATCCATTTGCCTCAGCCTCCCAAAGTTCTGGGATTACGGGTGTGAGCCACCGCACCCAGCCCAATTTTTTGTATTTTCAGTAGACAAGGTTTCACTGTGTTAGCGAGGATGGTCTCAAGCTCCTGACCTCGTGATCCGCCCACCTCGCCCTCCCAGTGTGCTGGGATTACAGGCATCAGCCACTGCGCCTGGCCTACTGTTGGTGTTTTAAACATTTTGTTCCAGAATTCCGCTGTTGGAAATGTATCTTAATGATATGTGAAAATGAATGCAGAGAAAAGATGTTTATTTTAACTTATTTTAAGAGGAAAAAAAGATGTAATACAACTATTGAGATAGGATCTTGTTCTGCCCAGGCTGGATTGCAGTGACGTGATCATAGCTCACGGTAGCCTCCAACTCCTGGCCTCAAGCTGTTCTCCTACTTCAGTCTTCTAAGTTCTGGGATTACAGTCACAAACCACCATGCCTGGCCTAAAAGTATCTCTGCCTTGTGACTTATTTCTAGAAATCTCTATCCTAAGAAAGTAATTGGAAATACATGCAAACATGGTTGTAGTAAAGATGTTTGTGGGCCGGGTGCAGTGGTCCATGCCTGCAATCCCAGCTCTTTGGGAGACTGGGGTGGGTGGGTCACGTGAGCCCAGTTGGAGACTAGCGTGGGCAACATGACAAACTCTGTCTGTACAGAAAATACCAAAAAAATTAGCCATACAAGGTGGCCTGCAACTGTAGTCCCAGCTAATCGAGGGGCTAAGGCTGGAGGATCAGTTGAGCCCAGAAGATCAAGGCTGAAGTGAGCTGTGGTTGCACCACTGTGCTCTAGCCTGGAGAACAGAACAAGAGTCTGTCTCAGATAAGTAAATAAATGAATAAATGATACTTATGACAAAATTGTTTATGAGATTGAAATTTGGATCCAAGAAAAATGCCCAAGAAGAGAAATGAATGAGTAAATTATAATGAACCTATGTGATAGACTCTGCCCTTCTAACTAATGTTTGTGAAAGCTATCTAATGACTTCAAATTGCTTATGATAGGCAGGGCGTGGTGGCTCACACCTGTAATCCCAGCACTTTGGGAGGCTGAGGTGGGTGGATCATGAGGTCAGGATACCAGCCTGAGCAACATGGTGAAACACTGTCTCTACTAAAAATATAAAAATTAGCTGGGTGTGGTGGCGTGCACCTGTAATCCCAGCTACTCAGGAAGCTGAGGCAGGAGAATAGCTTGAACCCAGGAGGCAGAGGTTGCAGTGAGCCGAGATCGTGCCATTGCGCTCTAGCCTGGGCGACAGAGCAAGACTCCATTTCAAGGCTGGGCGCGGTGGCTCACGCTTGTAATCCCAGCACTTTGGGAGGCCGAGGCGGGCGGATCACGAGGTCAGGAGATCGAGACCACGGTGAAACCCCGTCTCTACTAAAAATACAAAAAAATTAGCCGGGCGTGGTGGCGGGCGCCTGTAGTTCCAGCTTCTCGGAGAGGCTGAGGCAGGAGAAAGGCGTGAACCCGGGAGGCGGAGCTTGCAGTGAGCCGAGATCGCACCACTGCACTCCAGCCTGGGTGACAGAGCGAGACTCCATCTCAAAAAAAAAAAAAAAAAAAAAAAAGACTCCATTTCAAAAAAAAAAATTGCTTATGAGAACACAAAACAAAGACACAAAATATAAAGCTATAAAGATTTCAACTCAGGCCAGGCACAGTGGCTCACGCCTGTAATCTCAGCACTTTGGGAGGCTGAGGTGGAGAGATTACAAGGTCAGGAGATGGAGACCTTCCTGGCCAAGATAGTGAAACCCCATCTCGACTAAAAATAGAAAACATTAGCCAGGCATGATGGTGGGCACCTGTAATCCCAGCTACTTTGGAGAGTGAGGCAGGAAAATCGCTTCAACCTGGGAGGCAGAGGTTGCAGTGAGCCGAGATTGCGCAACTGCACTCCAGTCCAGGAAACAGTGCGAGACTCGGTCTTAAAAGAAAAAAGATTTCTGGCCGGGTACAGTGGCTCACGCCTATAATCTCAGCACTTCGGGAGGCCGAGGCGGACGGATTGCCTGAGGTCAGGAGTTTGAGACCAGTCTGACCAACATGGTGATAACCTGTCTCTAATAAAAATACAAAAATAAAATTAGCCAGGTGTGGTGGCGTGCGCCTGCAATCCTAGCTACTCGGGAGGCTGAGGCAGGGGAATTGCTTGAGCCTGGGAGGCGGAGGTTGCAGTGAGCTCAGATGTTGCCTCTGCACTCCAGCGTGGGTGACAAGATGACGCTGTGTCTCCCCGTCCCCTTCCAAAAAGAAAAGACAACTGTGGGCCTTTATTTTCTGCCTGGACCATCACCTTAAGCTTGATGGATGGAACTCCTGGCACATTTCTACCCGGGATCCCCCCAGTACTCAGTTGTTTTACCTGGGAGAAGATGCCCTTCCTCTCCTCATCATTGGCTCCTTCCAGCCTGAGTCAGCCTCAGCCTGACACAACAGACCCAGGCCTTGATTTGTTTTATCCAGGAGTTGCCTAAGAAAGGATGTGTGCTATATTTGTTAAAAGGCAGTCTATAAACTAAGTTTCTCAACTTGTAAACTGTCAAACAGCAATATTAATCATATTAAATTAAGCTCTGAAAAAGTCACAGATGGCCAGGTGTGCGCTCACAGCTGTAATCCCAGTACTTTAGTGGGAGGCGGAGGCCGGAAAATTGCTTGAGCCCAGGAGTTCGAGACCAGCCTGGGCAAAGTCTCTACAAAATCAGAAATTTTAGCTGGGTATAGTGACGTGTTCCCATAGTCCTACCTGCTTTGGAGGCTGAGGTGAAAGGATGGTTTGAACCTGAGAGGTCAAGGCTAAAGTGAGCCGTGATTGTACCACTGTATTCTAGCCTGGGTGACGGAGCAAGATCCTCTCGGGGAAAAAAAAAAAAAATGTGTATTTCTTTAGTGTTCACATGTTGAAAATGTAATGAATGTGTCTTTGTAATTCATCAAAAGTGTAATTAATCTTTACCGCCATGTTTGGCCATGTGATGTTTTGAAAAGTTTTCCAAACAACATATATGGGCTCATTTCAAAGCTGTTTTTAATATACCACATGAGACCAGTTCTGATTGTATGTAGTTTTCCTGTCTTGCAGATGTCCAGTGTAAGAGTTACATTTTTCTAGGTCAGGTGTCTTGAGTTAGAGTCCCCATGTGACCCTGGGCAAGCTATTTCACCTTCTTTTTTTCATCTATAAACCGGGCTGATGATGGCTGCCCCAGATTTGTGAGGATAAAGTGCAGGTCTTTGGAGCCAGACCACAAGGGTCCTTGGATCCTGACTCCATTGCTTACTTAGTGGTTTGGTAGCTGTACTTTACTTTCATATCCATGCAGTGGAGACCCGACGAGCTCCTCTGCGGCTGTTTTTTTTGAGACGGAATTTCGCTCTTGTTGCCCAGGTTGGAGTGCAATGGCATGATCTCAGCTCACCGCAACCTCCGCCTCCCGGGTTCAAGTGATTCTCCTGCCTCAGCCTCCTGAGTGGCTGGGATTACAGACGTGCACCACCACGCCCGGCTAATTTTGTATTTTTGGTAGAGATGGGGTTTCTCCATGTTGGTCAGGCTGGTCTGAAACTCCTGACCTCAGGTGATCCAACCGCCTCAGCCTCCCAAAGTGTTAGGATTACAGGCGTGAGCCACTGCGCCCAGCCCCTCTGCAGCTCTTTTGAGGTGTTTAGCGCACGTGCCCAGCGCAGCACAAGGGCACCTGTCTGCTGTGACAGTTCTGGCTGACAGCATGGGCTTTTCTTAGGCTCAGTGACCACCGGCCTGTGTCATTGCCGCTGGGCCGGGAGAGCTGGGAACAGCACCAGGCAGTCCATGTGTGGAGGGACAGGCTCCTCAGTGGAGATGATGTGCTGATATTGCCCAGTTTTGCCATACTGTCAGGGCACGGGCCTTTGTGCTGGTGCTGTCTGTGCTCAGGTGCTTTTAGGGCTTATGTTTCATAACACCGCTCAGAGGTAGAGAGGTTGGGTGACTTTCTAGTAGGTGGTAGGTTGTGATTAGGACTTAGTTTTTGGAATCGAATGTCTTTTTTTATCATTTAAATCTGCTCTTTTAAGAAACAGGCTAAAGTTGAGAAACACTTTGAATGGAGAGGGCAGTAGAACAGAAAGCCACCTTTCAAAGAACTTGGCAGCTCTTGGTTGGCTTGTTCTCTGTTGTGAAGTTACCATTTATAGTTGTTTTTTTCTGTTTGAGCCAGTCTTGCTCTGTCGCCCAGGCTGGAGTGCAGTGGTGTGATCTTGGCTCCCTGCAACCTCCGCCTCCCAGGTTCAAACGATTCTCCTGCCTCAGCCTCCCAAGTAGCTGAGATTACAGGCATGCGCCACCACTCACGGTTAATTTTGTATTTTTAGTAGAGATGGGGTTTCTTCATGTTGGTCAAGCTGGTCTTGAACTCCTGACCTCATGTGATCCACCCGCCTTGGCCTCCCAAAGTGCTGGGATTACAGGCGTGAGCTACTGCACCTGGCCAAGAGGCAGTTTTTGAATTCCAAAATTATGGACTGATATCTGGGAGTCAGCCTTCATCAGTGATGCTGCCTCTGCTTCCTCCAGCTTCTTGGGAGACTGGGCACCAGGAGACTTGGAGCTTCTTTCCTATCTTGACCTACTCCCAAGTATGCATGTTTTTGAAAAAAATATTGAAGATTTCTAGAGAAGATCATCATCTTCTCCAGTGTCCGTGTAATCCATTGTGGAGCAGTTTATTACAGCTGACCTACTGTCTCCTGTCCGTTTTAGAAGCGGTGACAGAGATTATCACCCCTTAGTGTTTTCCTGTCATCTGCCTTCTCATCTCCACCTAAAATTTAGTTTTTGGTAAAAGATCATGCCATCTAAACCTGTCATCATTGCAAAACAAACTTATTTACGTTTATCATGATGCTGACATTAGCAAGCTGACTCATGGTTTAATGTTAGTATTTCTTACTACTGGTCACTGGCTGACAGTTGGAAAAGTGATGCCCTATTTTTTATTTATTTATTTATTTTATTTATTTTATTTTTTTATTTTTTTTTTTTGAGATGGAACCTTGCTATTGCCCAGGCTGGAGTGCAGTGGTGCCATCTCGACTCACTGCAACCTCTGCCTGCCAGATTCAAGTGATTCTTCTGCCTCAGCCTCCCCAGTAGCTGGGACTACAGGTGCATGCCACCACGTCCAGCTAGTTTTTATATTTTTAGTAGAGATAGGGCTTCACCATATCGGCAAAGCTGGTTTCGAACCTCTGACCTCATGGATCATCCCGCCTCGGCCTCCCAAAGTGCTGGGATTACAGGTGTGAGCCACTGGGCCCTGCCTTTTTTTGTTGTTGTTTTTGTTTTTGTTTTGATACGGAGTTTTGCTCTGTTGCCTAGGCTGGAGTGCAGTGGTCCAGTCTCGGTTCACTACAACTTCTGCCTCCCAGGCTCATGCGATTCTCCTGCCTCAGCCTCCTGAGTAGCTGGGATTACAGGCACCCGCTACATGCCCGACTAATTTTTGTATTTTTATTAGAGACCATGTTGGCCAGACTGGTCTTGAACTCCTGACCTCAGATGATCCGCCCACCTTGGCCTCCCAAAGTGCTGGGATTACAAGTGTGAGCCACTGCCCCCATTCCTGTCTCTATTTTTATCTGAAATTACGTTAGCCTTTGCCTAGTTATGGTGAATTAACCTTAGTATATGACAGTTCTCTTAATGTTTCCCACCACCCTTTTCAGAGTAAGCAATTAGACGTCTACGGCTTCTTTTCCTTTATCTCTTTGGGTAAATAGCAACCAGTTTTTCCTGCTACTTTAGACAGTAGGCAATAACGAAATGTACTCATAGCTCTCAGTAATATTTGTTCTATTGTTTTGCTTTTGAGGTGAAAGGGGGGACCCTACCCTCAGAACATGAGGGAATAATGTTTACGTGGCTCACAAAGACCAGTGAGTACATCATGTGCATCTCTCACAACTCCCCAGAAGAGGGCTCCAGAGCGAGTCTACGCTCAACCTCTTCTGTCCCTCCGAGAACTCTATGAATTGCTGCCAAGGGTTTTAATTTTCCTCGGAATTTCTTTGTAATGTTATTGAGGGTTGGAGGTCCTTTTACAAATTTTGGAAATAAGTAAATCAAATGAGAAGACCATGCTTCCAAACAATCATTCTGTTTAACAGATCCCCTTGATTTAATGCAATATGAATGTGTTAGTGGTAGTGTAGTTTAAGATCTTCCCCTTGAATCGACAGGCTTTAAAGAAACGAACCTAGGAGTGTATTTCCTATCAAGCAAATGGGTTCTAAGACTTTACGCTTTTACACAGAATTGATTGTAGCGCTCTGCTTTTCCCGTGCTAGGCAATGGATCACTTGGAGTCCTTTATTGCGGAATGTGATCGGAGAACTGAGCTCGCCAAGAAGCGGCTGGCAGAAACACAGGAGGAAATCAGTGCGGAAGTTTCTGCAAAGGTATGCTTGCGTGGCTTTGCTGTCTGGTGTGTTCTTGAAAATACTGGCTTGTCAATAGCTTTTTTTTGAGATGGAGTCTCCCTCTGTCACCCAGGCTGGAGTGCAGTGGCGCGATCTCGGCTCAGTGCAAGCTCTGCCTCCCAGGTTCACGACATTCTCCTGCCTCAGCCTTCCGAGTAGCTGGGACTACAGACGTCGGCCACCACGCCCAGCTAATTTTTTGTATTTTTAGTAGAGACATGGTTTCACCGTGTTAGCCAGGATGGTCTCGATCTCCTGACCTTGTGATCTGCCCACCTCAGCCTCCCAAAGTGCTGGGATTACAGACATGAGCCACCGCGCCCAGCTTTGTCATTAGCTATTAACTCACCCTCAGCACTGATTGTGTGGACAGTACTCTCTGCCTTACTCCAGTTAAGGATAGAGGGCTGTGATCAAGCGTTCATGTGTCATTGAATTCTCATCCCTCAGGAGCTGCTACCTCTGTCTTTTTATTCTGTCCATTTTCGTCCTCTGTACATGGTTTATTATTATTATTATTTAATTTTAATGCATTCTTTGCTGAGTTTGGTGGCTTATGCTTGTAGTCCTAGCACTTTGGGACACCAAGGTGGGGGCAGACTGCTTGAGCCCAGGAGTTTTAGACCAGCCTGAGTGACATGAAGAAACCCCATCTCTACAAAAAATACATATATTAGCCAGGCTTGGTGGTGCACATGCGTATCCCAGTTCCTCAGGAGGCTGAGGTGGGAGGATCACTTGAGCGTGGGGAGACTGAGGCTTCAATGAGCTATGATCATGCTACTTTGCTTCAGCTTGGATAACAGAGTGAGACCCTGCCTCAAAAGAAAAAAAAAATTATTGTCGGTTTGTTTTTTTTTTTAAGAGACAGAGTCTTGCTCAGTCGCCCAGGCTGGAGGGCAGTGGCGTGATCTCGACTCACTGCAAGCTCCGCCTCCCGGGTTTACGCCATTCTCCTGCCTTAGCATCCCGAGTAGCTGGGACTACAGCTCCCGCCACCATGCCCAGCTAATTTTTTGTATTTTTAGTACAGATGGGGTTTCACCGTGTTAGTCAAGATAGTCTCGATCCCCCCGTCTCATTTTCCCAAAGTGCTGGGATTACAGGCATGAGCCATTGCGCCCAGCCATCTTTTTTTTTTTTTTTTTAAATAAAGATGGAGTCTGTTGCCCAGGCTGGCCTGGAACTCTTGGGCTTAAGCGATCCTCCCGCCTTGTGCCCCCGAAGTGCTGGGATTACAGGTGTGAGCCAGCATGCCCAGCCTCTGCATGTTGTTTTAGACTTTAATATTTCCACATAAAACTGGAAAGAATTGGTAAGGAAATGGTCATACTATGGTACATCCATATCATAGAATGAAAAGTGGTACATCCATATCATAGAATGAAAAAGGAGGTAGATTTATATGGAATTAGACTGAGTGCCATTTACATCACTCTTCTGTTTTTCTCTTCAGTGGGGCTAAGTCTCTCCTTGTTTTTTTCTTTTCAGTGTTGTGAAAGCATTTCTTAGGATTTACGCAGTTGCTAATTTGACCAAAAGTGCTGTTTTGTTTCAGAAGGTAAATCCTAGTAATTAGGTATTTGGCTTATAGCTTAAATCTGTACATTTAAACCTAGACATTTTATTACCCATACACAGAAGAAAAAGTCATAAAGAGAGACAGCCTAGACAATGACCAATCTGTGATGATCCTTGGAACCATGTTGGAAGTGACAAAGGTGCTACTGGTTTCATTGGAACACAGGATTCGTTTGTGGTTACAGTCTCAATGCTGGCAGGAAGGATGCCTTCACTGTTAAGTGTGGATCTGTAGCTCTTCCGCTTATTTTCAGTAGAACAGGCTGGAAATGGAGCAGGAGAAACCCTTGTTGCCTTTGCATTCTCTTTCGTTTTTAGATGTCTGCTTACCTCATTCTTTCTCCTCACAGGCAGAAAAAGTACATGAGTTAAATGAAGAAATAGGAAAACTCCTTGCTAAAGCCGAACAGCTAGGGGCTGAAGGTAATGTGGATGAATCCCAGAAGATTCTTATGGAAGTGGAAAAAGTTCGTGCGAAGAAAAAAGAAGCTGAGGTTGGTGAGAGAAATGTCTTAGGGCAAGAGAAATCTTGGTAATTTGGCAGAGTTGACCATTTGAATTAATTTAGCCCATGCTTGCTCCCATTTTTTAAAAAATTTGTAAACTTTGTGCCCAGCACAGTGGTTCATGCCTGTAATCCCAGCACTTTGGGAGGCCGAGGTGGGTGGATCATGAGGTCAGGAGATAAGACCATCCTGGCTAACACAGTGAATCCCCGTCTCTACTAAAAATACAAAAAAATTAGCCGGGCATGGCGCCAGGCGCCTGTAGTCCCAGCTACTCTGGAGGCTGAGGCAGGAGAATGGTGTGAACCCAGGAGGTGGAGCTTGCAGTGAGCCGAGATCGCGCCACTGAACTCCAGCCTGGGTGACAGAGCGAGACTCCGTCTCAAAAAAAAAAAAAAAAAAAAATTTATAAACTTTCTTTTTTCAAGCAGTTTTAGCTTCTTAGCTAAATTGAGAGGAAAGTACAGAGATTCTCCGTGTACCCCCTCCTCAGACAGCCTCCTCCATTCCTAGCATCTGCCCAGTCAGTGGGTCTACATTGGCTCGTCATTATCACCCAGAGTCTGTAGAAAATGTTAGATATGTCATGAATATATAAAATGTATGTGGATACTAGTCTTTTATTTACTGCCATAAAATATACACAAATCTATTATGAAAAGGTAACATTTGTCAAAACTTAAGCATATGGCCAGCTGTGGCGGCTCTTGGCTTTAGTCTCAGCTGTTGGGGAGGCTGAGATGAGAGGATCCCTTAATCCTAGGGGTTTTGGAGTCCAGCCTGGACAACATAGCAAGACCCTGTCTCTGAAAAAGAAAAGGCTACATGCAAACGCTTACAGACCATACATGACACCATTTGCCGTCGAGAGATGTAAACAAACGTAGTGCAGAGATGAAGTATTAAATCAGGGCTGCCTAAGAATAACTGTAATAGGTACCGTACTGGTGTAATAATTCATGCCACTTCCTGTTGCCATTGTGTGGAGCTCAAGGGTTGTGAGTATCCCCTTGAAACACCATGTGACACTCATCATCTCCAAAGGAGCAGTTCATCTCTCCAGTACATTCCTACTGCAGTAAAAAGCGAGCTCACAGGGTTCCTAGGCGTTTTCCATTGTGTTCACTGTGGTACCATAAACTTTGAGTAATGCCATAGGACCCATATGCCACTAGTGATGCTGAAAATGCTCCCAAGAAGGCAAGAACAATCATGATATTACAAGAAAAAGTTGAGTTGCTTGATATATACATAAGATTGAGGTCTGCAGCTGCAATTGCTACCATTTCAGACAGACAATTCATCTTATAAATGAGCAGTGTAAACATACAGAATTGATCATTACAGCACAGTACTATAAATGTATTTTATTTTCTCTTCCTTATTATTTTCTCTCTTTTTTTTTTTTTTTTTTTTTTTGAGATGGAGTCTAGCTCTGTCCCCCAGGCTGGAGTGCAGTGGCACGATCTCAGCTCACTGCAAGCTCCACCTCCTGGGTTCACACCATTCTTCTTCCTCAGCCTCCAGAGTAGCTGGGACTACAGGCGCCCACCACCACGCCTGGCTAATTTTTTTGTATTTTCAGTAGAGACGGGTTTCACCATGTTAGCCAGGATGGTCTCGATCTCTTGACCTCGTGGTCCACCTGCCTCGGCCTCCCAAAGTGCCGGGATTACAGGAGTGAGCCACCATGCTTGGCCCATGGCTAATTTTTGTTTTTGTTTTTGTTTTGTTTTTGCATTTCTAGTAGGGATGGGGTTTCACCATGTTGGCCAAGCTGGTCTCGAACTTCTGACCTTAGGTGATCCATCTGCCTTGGCCTCCCAAAGTGCTGGGATCACAGGCGTGAGCCACTTCGCCAGGGCATTTGATACCTTTTATGAGTCTTGTAATTTTCCTCATACTGAAGATCTTATACATGTTTTGTTAGATTTCTACCTAAATATTTCATTCTTGTGGGTGCTGGTATAATTGGTCATTTGTTTTTTGGTTTTTGTTTTTGTGTTTTTTTTGAGATGGAGTCTCATTCATTCGCCCAGGCTGGAGTGCAGTGGCGTGATCTCGGCTCACTGCAACCTCCGCCTCCCGGGTTCAAGCGATTCTCCAGCCTCAGCCTCCTGAGTAGCTGAGACTATAGGCATGTGCCACCATACCTGGCTAGTTTTTTGTGTTTTTAGTAGAGATGCGATTTAACCGTGTTAGCCAGGATGGCCTCGATCTCCTGACCTCATGATCCGCCCACCTTGGCCTCCCAAAGTGCTGGGATTACAGGTGTGAGCCACCACACCCAGCCCTCCCTGCCTCCACCCCGCCTCCCGCCCTGAGATGGAGTGCAGTGGCATGATCTTGGCTCACTGAAGGTTTGATCTCCTGGGCTCATTTGATCCTCCCGCCTCAGCCTTTCAAATAGCTAGGACTGAAGGCGCATGCCACCAAGCCCAGCTAATTTTTTGTACTTTTTGGAGAGACTGTGTTTCGCCATGTTGTCAAGGCTGGTCTTGAAATCCTTGGCTCAAGCGATCTGCCCAGCTCTGCTTCCCAAAGTGCTGGGATTAGAGGCATGAGCCACCATGATGCCTGGCCTCTTGTAATACCTTCATCTGGTTTTGGTATTATGGTAATGTCCCCATAGAAGGAGTTAGGAAATATTCTCTCTGCTTCTATTTTCTGAAAGCGATTGTAGAGAATTGGCATGATTTCCTCCCTAATGCTTTGGTAGAATTCACCAGTAAACCCATCTGGACCTGATGCTTTCTGTTTTGGAAGGTTATTAATATACAGATCCATTCAGATCATCTGTTTCTTCTTGTGTGAGTTTTGGCAGATTGTGTCTTTCAACATTATTATTATTTTTTTGACGCGGAGTCTCTCTCTGTTGCCCAGGCTGGAGTGTGGTGGTGTGATGGCTCGCTGCAACCTCCAACTCCTGGGTTCAAGTGATTATCCTGCCTCAGCCTCCTGAGCAGCTGAGATTACAGGTTCCCGCCACCATGCCCAGCTAATTTTTGTATTTTTAGTAGAGAAGACGGGGTTTCACCGTGTTGGTCAGGCTGGTCTCAAACTCCTGACCTCAAGTGATCCACCTGCCTCAGCCTGTCAAAGTGCTGGGATTACAGGCGTGAGCCACTGCTCCTGGCTGTCTTTCAAGGGATTGGTCCATTTCATCTAGTTTATCGCTTTTGTGGGCATAGAGTTGTTATTGTTTTTAAGAGTTATGTTATTCCTATAAAGTGCGTGGATCCGTAATGATGTCCTGTCTTTAATTTCTGATATTAGCACAGTCATATCTTTCTTAATGACAAGGATTAAATATTCTGAGAAGTGCGTTACATGTTCATCACTGTGAGAACATTATAGAGTGTGCTTACCTGGATGGTATAGCCATGTGGGCTGTATGGTAGAGCCCATTGCTCCTGGGATCCACACCTACACAGCATGTTACTGTGCTGAATACTGTAAGCAGTTGCAACACAGTGGGCCCCTAAATATTTGTGTGTGTAAACATAGAAAAGGTACAGTAAAAATACAGTATAAAAGATAAAAAATAACACTTGATATAGTTTGGATGTGTGGCACGTCCAAATCTCATGTTGGAATGTGACCTCCAGTATTGGAGGTGGGGTCTAGTGGGAGGTATTTGGGTCATGGGCGTGGTTCCCTCATCGATGGCTTGGTGCCCTCCCTGGGATAATGAGTTCACCTCAGAGCTGATCGGTTAAAGGAGCCTAGGTCCTCCTCTCTGTCTCACTCCTTCTGTTGCCATGTGATACGCTGACTCCCCTTTTGCTGCCTTCTGCCCAGAGTAAAAGCTTATGGAGAGTGGGTGTGGTGGCTCATGCCTGTAATCTCAACACTTTGGAAGGTTGAGGCAGGAGGATTGCTTGAGTCCAGGAGTTTGAGACCAGCCTGGGCAACATAGGGATACCCCATCTTTACAAAGAAGTTAAAAATTTGGCCAGGCACGGTTGCTCATGTCTGTAATCCCAGCACTTTGGGAAGCCAAGGTAGGTGCATCACTTGAGGTCAGGAGTTCAAGACCAGTCTGGCCAACTTGGTGAAACCCCATTTCTACTAAAAATACAAAAATTGGCCAGGCGTGGTGGTGGGCACCTGTAATCCCATCTATTTGGGAGGCTGAAGTAGGAGAATCGCTTGAACCTGGTGGAGGTTGCAGCGAGTAGAGATTGCGCCATTGCACTCCAACCTGGGTGACAGAGCAAGACTCTGTCTCAAAAAAAAAAAAAGTAAAAGCCAGGCGCAGTGGCTCACACCTGTAATCCCATCACTTTGGGAGGCCGAGGCCGGTGGATCACAAGGTCAGGAGATGGAGACCGTCCTGGATAACATGGTGATACCCCGTCTCTACTAAAAATACAAAAAATTATTCGGGCGTGGCGGCGTGTGCCTGTAGTCCCAGCTACTGAGGAGGCTGAGGCAGGAGAATGGTGTGGACCCAGAAGGCAGAGCTTGTAGTGAGCTGAGATCGTGCCACTGCACTCCAGCCTGGGTGACAGAGCGAGACTCCATCTCAAAAAAAAATAAAAAATAAAGTTATGTAAATGGAATCATCCAGTAGGTAACCTTTTGGGACTGACTTTTTTTACTCAACATAATCAGAGTTTATTTTGAAAGATGTTAGAGGGTGGCATTTAAGGTTTCAAAACTATAGAAGGGGACAGAGTAATGTTATGAATATTTGTGTACCACAATATTATATTGTTTTTGCTTAAGGTGTTTTTTTGTTTTTTTGTTTTTAGTTGTGTAGCATACTATAATGGAAATTCAAGTTCTTGCTATTTCCTTGTCTACTTTTTTCTTTTTTTTTTCAGACAGAGTCTCGCTCTGTCACCCGGGCTGGATTGCTGTGGCGTGATCTTGGCTCACTGCATCACTGCATCCTCTGACTCCCGGCTCAAGTAATTCTCAGACTCAGCCTCCCAAGTAGCTGGGATTACAGGTGCCAGCCACCACGCCTGGCTAATTTTTTTGTTTTTTTGGTTTTTTTTTTTTTTTGAGACAGAGTCTCGCTCTGTCGCCCAGGCTGGAGTGCAGTGGCACAATCTCGACTCATTGCAAGCTCCGCCTGCTGGGTTCACGCCATTCTCCCGCCTCAGCCTCTCCGAGTAGCTGGGACTACAGGCGCCCACCACCACGCCCGGCTAATTTTTTTTGTATTTTTAGGAGAGACGGGGTTTCACTGTGGTCTCGATCTCCTGACCTCGTGATCCGCCCGCCTCGGCTTCCCAAAGTGCTGGGATTACAAGCGTGAGCCTGTATTTTTAATGGAGATCGGGTTTCACCATCTCGGACTCCTGACCTTGTGATCCACCTGCCTTGGCCTCCCAAAGTGCTGGGATTACAGGCGTGAGCCACTGTGCCCAGCCTATTTTTTTAATATTGGAGGGTCCTGCTGTCAGCCAGCGTCGCCCAGGCTGAAGTACAGTGGCGCAATCACAGGTCACTGCCCCTTCGACCTCCTGGTCTCAAGCAGTCTTCTCGAATCAGTCTCTTGAGTAGGTGGGACTATAGGCGCATGCCACGACATCGGGCTAATTATTTTTTTATTTTTAGAGACTGAGTCTTGCTGTGTTGGTCAGGATGATCTCAATCTCCTGGGCCCAAGTGGTCCTCCTGCTTCACTCTCCTAAAGTGCTGAGATTATAGGTGTGAGTAACTGCACCAGGCCTGGAATACAATTTTTTTTTTTCTTTTTGGAGTTTTCCTCTGTCCTCCAGGTTGGAATGCAGTGGCGTGATCTCAGCTCACTGCAACCTCCACCTCCTGGGCTTAAGCAATTCGTGCCTTGGCCTCCCCAGTAGCTGGAATTACAGATGCCTGCCACCATGCCTGGCTAATTTTTGTTTTTTTTTTTTTTGTTTGTTTGTTTTTTGAGACGGAGTCTCGCGCTGTCACTCAGTGGCACGATCTTGGCTCACTGCAAGCTCTGCCTCTCGCGTTTACACCGTTCTCCTGCCTCAGCCTCCCGAGTAGCTGGGACTACAGGCGCCCGCCACCACGCCCGGCTAATTTTTTCTATTTTTTAGTAGAGATGGGTTTCACCGTGTTAGCCAGGATGGTCGCGATCTCGTGACCTCGTGATCCGCCCTCCTCGGCCTCCCAAAGTGCTGGGATTACAGGCATGAGTCACCGTGCCTGGCCAATTTTTGTATTTTTAGTAAAGACAGGGTTTTGCTATGTTGGCCAGGCTTGTCTTGAACTCCTAGCCTCAAGTGATCTGTCTGCCTTGGCCTCTCGGAGTGCTGGGATACAGGCATGAGCCACTGAGCCTAGCCTGTTAGTGCATTTTTTTTTTTTTTTTTAGACTGAGTCTCGCTCTCTTGCCAGGCTGGGGTGCAGTGGCACGGTTTTGGCTCACTGCAACCTCCGCTTCCCAGGTTCGAGTGATTCTCCTGACGCAGCGTCCTGAGTAGGTGGGACTACAGGCATGTGCCCCCACACCCAGCTGATTTTTGTATTTTTAGTAGAGACAGGGTTTCACAAAGTTGGCCAGGATGGTCTTGATCTCTCTCTTTTTTTTTTTTTTTTTTTGAGACAGGGTTTTGCTCTTGTTGCCTGCGTGATCTCAGCTCACAGCAACCTCCGCCCTCCCGGGTTCAAGCCATTCTCCTGCCTCAGCCTCTGGAATAGCTGGGATTACAGGCATGCACCACCACACCCGGCTAATTTTGTATTTTTAATAGAGACGGGGTTTCTCCATGTCGGTCAGGCTGGTCTCGAGCTCCGGACCTCAGGTGATCTGCCCGCCTCAGCCTCCCAAAGTGCTGGGATTGCAGGCGTGAGCCACCGCGCCCGGCCTGGTCTTGATCTCTTGACCTCATGATCTGTCCGCCCCGGCCTTGCAAAGTGCTGGGACCGTGCCTGGCCGCATTTCTTAAATAAACAGTGAAAATTGCATTGGTTATAAATATCTCAAGTTTTGTTTGTGTTTTTTTAATATTTGCTTAAAAGTCACCTGTCATCTTATCAAATATTTTCATTTTAGAAATTGAATTTGTGGGCTGGGCGCGGTGGCTCACGCTTGTAATCCCAGCACTTTGGGAGGCCGAGGCGGGTGGATCACGAGGACAGGAGATCGAGACCATGGTGAAACCCTGTCTCTACTAAAAATACAAAAAATTAGCCGGGTGTGGTGGCGGGTGCCTGTAGTCCCAGCTACTCGGAGAGGCTGTGGCAGGAGAATGGCGTGAACCCGGGAGGCGGGACTTGCAGTGAGCCAAGATTGCGCCACTGCACTCCAGCCTGGGTGACAGAGCGAGACTCCGTCTCAAAAAAAAAAAAAACAAAACAAAAAAAAAGAAATTGAATTTGTGGTGGCAGTTCTGTATACCTCACTTTTATTTTTCCATTTTCCTTCTCCAGGAAGAATACAGAAATTCCATGCCTGCATCCAGTTTTCAGCAGCAAAAGCTGCGTGTCTGTGAGGTCTGTTCAGCCTACCTTGGTCTCCATGACAACGACCGTCGCCTGGCAGACCACTTCGGCGGCAAGTTACACTTGGGGTTCATTCAGATCCGAGAGAAGCTTGATCAGTTGAGGGTACGTTCATCTGTTTCTGGAGAAAGCTGAGTTGTCTTGGGGTGTTTTTCACATTTCTTTAATTTTTAAAAACCTTGTATTTTGGCCGGGCGCAGTGGCTCATGCCTGTAATCCCAGCACTTTGGGAGGCCAAGGCGGGCGGATCACCTGAGGTCAGGAGTTCGAGACCAGCCTGACCAACATGGTGAAACGCCGTCTCTACCAAAAAATTAGCCAGGTGTGTTGGCGTGAGCCTGTAGTCTCAGCCACTCGGGAGGCTGGGGCAGGAGAATTGCTTAAACCCGGGAGGCAGAGGTTGCAGTGAGCCGAGATCATGCCATTGCACTCCAGCCTGGGCAATAGAGTGAGACTGCATCTCAAAAAAAAAAAAAAAAAAAAAAAAAAACTTCTGATCTCTAAGAAGTTGAGTTTTATAGTGAAATACTCAGATTTCATCACTTGGGTTCACACGAGAGACATGATAGCTCAGAGTCCAAAGGAGCCTTGGAGATTTATTTTGGACCCTGTTGTTAAGGGGAGAAAATGGCAGAGCCTATTCCCAGGATACATACCGCTCGTTGTGTATCTCTGAAATAACTTCTGTTAGGAGATGAGAAAGAATCTCTGGTCAAGATAGAATGTCACATATCCTGGCTCCTTGCCTGTGAGCCACCTCAGAAAGGCGGGGTGAGGATGGGGTTTTTCTGGTAGCATTGTACCATCCCGGCCCAGAGATAACCTCTGTTCCTTCTTCAAGGCTCTAAGACATTTAAAAACTTTTTTTTTTTTTTTGAGACGGAGTCTCGCTCTGTCACCCAGGCTGGAGTGCAGTGGTGCCATCTCGGCTCACTGCAAGCTCCGCCTCCTAGATGCACACCATTTTCCTGCCTCAGCCTCCAGAGTAGCTGGGACTACAGGTGCCCACCACCATGCCTGGCTAATTGTTGTTGTTGTTGTTGTATTTTTAGTAGAGGTGGGGCTTCATCATGTTAGCTAGGATGGTCTCCATCTCCTGACCTCGTGATCCGCCCGCCTTAGCCTCCCAAAGTGCTGGGACCACAGGCGTGAGCCACCGCACCGGACCGACATTTACAAACTTTAAGTACGGAATGCTAAGAAGGAAGGTTGGACGTATTTCCACTACTTTGAACTGTCTCCCTTCACACTGATGGAGCCCCCCTTACCTCATACTAGGTACCTCAGGATAGGATGGTGGGAAATTAACCAGCCTCCCCCTGTATACCTGAAATGTAGTGGAGGGACAGACATGTCGCTGACTGCAGAATGCTGCAGTGACCACAGCTGAGGGCCTTGTGTGCCCCAGGAAGGAGCTGCTCACTCAGGCGGCATATGGCAGGGCTGTGCACCTCAGGAGGGTCCCATAGGTGATTGTGTGAACCTGGGACTGTGATGGGAGCTGATGCAGCAGTGAGGTTATTCTTGGCCACTGGTCTTGAAACATTTTGCTTCCGTGTTCCCGAGAGAATTTTGAAAAGCAATGTACTCTGTCATATTTTGAAGTTGGAATTTTTCTTTATAAGTTTATAGGTATGAAAGAAGTAAAAGTGAGGCTGGGCGCAGTGGCTCACGCCTGTAATCCCGGCTACTCCGGAGGCTGAGGCAGGAGAATTGCTTGACCTGGGAGGCAGAGGTAGCAGTGAGCTGAAATCGCGCCACTGCACTCCAGCCTGGGAGACAGAGCAAGACTCCGTCTCAAAAAAAGAAAAGAAGGCTGGGCGCGGTGGCTCAGCCTGTAATCCCAGCACTTCGGGAGGCCAAGGTGGGCAGATCACGGGGTCAGGAGATTGAGACCGTCCTGGCTAACAAGGTGAAACCCTGTCTCTACTAAAAATACAAAAATTAGCCGAGCGTGGTGGCAGGTACCTGTAGTCCCAGCTACTCGGGAGGCTGAGGCAGGAGAATGGTGTCAACCCGGGAGGCGGAGCTTGCACTGAGCCGAGATTGCGCCACTGCACTTCAGCTTGGGCGACAGAGTGAGACTGTGTCTCAAAAAAAAAAAAAAAAAAAAAGACGTAAAAGTATCTATATATCCAATAGAATTATAAATTACAGTTTAGTATGCATTTACCATTCCATTAAAAATTTGCTTTTGGCCAGGCGCGGTGGCTCACACCTGTAATCTCAGCACTTTGGGAGGCTGAGGAGGGCGGATCACTTAAGTCAGGAGTTCGAGACCAGCCTGGCAAACATAGCAAAACCCTGTCTCTACTGAAAACACAAAAATTATCCGGGCGTGGTGGTGCACATTTGTATTCCCATCTACTTCGCAGGCTGAGGCAGGAGAATCTCTTGAACCCGGGAGGCAGAGGTTGCAGTGAGCTGAAATCGAGCCCCTGCACTCTAGCCTGGTCAACAGAGTGAGACTTTGTCTTAAAAAGAAAAAATTGTTTCTTAGCCGCTGGAAATGTTACTTTCCCATTTCTCCTTTACATTATATTTTCATTTCACATCCCAGAATTTTGTCCTACTGTAGTTTTTTTTTTTTTTTTTTTTTTTTTTTGAGGCAGGATCTTGCTCTGTCACCCAGGCTGGAGTGCAGTGTTACGATCTTAGCTCACTGTAACCTCCACCTCCCAGGTTCAAGAGATTCTCCTGCCTCAGCCCCCCAAGTAGCTGGTACTATAGGTACGTGCCACCACGCCTGCCTCATTTTTGTGTTTTTAGTAGAGGTGGGGTTTCGCCATGTTGCCCAGGCTGATCTCGAACTCCTGAGCTCAGGTAATCCACCTGTCTTGGCCTCCCAAAGTGCTGGGATTACAGGCATGGGCCACAGTGCTTGGCCCTGATGTAGTATTTTTTTTTTTTAATATCTGCAATCTTTTATTTCCTTAATGTGTATCTCTGCATTAGAAATGTGAATATTGTGAAATGTTTTTCCTTTCTACCTTAAGAAGCATTAACTTGGTTAGAAAGCTTGTTTTATCATTGCAGCATAGAGTTGACCAGAACAATACAACTTGTATTACAGACTTTGATAAATAATTATTAAAGTAACAGGGCAAAATGTATTTGGAAGTGCACCTCTTAATGATAAGGAGAGTGGGAGTTATGTGTCCTAATTGGAGGAGGCTTCACTCACAGTAGTCCCAGAGGTATCCACCTGCCTCGGCCTCCCAAAGTGCTGGGATTACACATGAGCCACTGCACCTGGCTAATCCTTAATTTTTTTAAAAATTGCCATCCTTGAGGCTGGATATGGTGGCTCACACCTGTAATTCCAATCTTTAGGAGGCCAAGACAAGAGAATTGATTCAATCCAGGAGTTTGAGACCAGGGTGGGCAACATAAGGAGACCCTGTCTACCAAAAATGTAAAAATTAGCCAGGCATGGTGGTGTGTGCCTGTAGTTCCAGCTACTCAGGAGGCTGAGGTGAGAGGGTTGTTTGGACCTTGGGGCTCAAGGCTGCAGTGAACTGTGATCACACCACTACACTGCAACCTAGACAACAGAGGTTTTTTTGTTTTTGTTTTTTTTTTTTTTTTTTTTTTTTCAGAGACAGGGTTTCCCTCTGGCACCCAGGGTGGAGTGTAGTGATGTGATGGTAGCTGATAGCTTATTGTCACTGTAACCTGGAACTCCTGCATTCAGGTGATCCTGTGTCCTGAGTCTCCTGAGTAGCAGAGACTACAGGCATGCACCACCATATCTGGCTAATTTTTTTTTCTTTTTTAGATAGGAGGTCTTACTGTGCTTCCCAGGCTGGTCTCAAACTCCTGGCCTCACATGATCCTCCCAGTTCAGCCTCCCAGAGTGCTGAAATGGCGTGAGCCACCGTACCTGGCTTAAATGCCATCCTTAAATGTAACCTTAAAGGTGTCCATCCATGCGTGCCCTGCTTCAGACACAGGATGAGCATGGGTGAAGGTGTAGAGCTGGAGATGCCAGTCATCCTTGCCCTGCCCTTGTGGGGAGTGTGCTCTCATCCACACTGGGTATGGAAGATTATCCTTAGGCCGTCGTGGCTCTCTGGACGGAGAAGACTAGTGATTCTTTGTCTTACTGGCTCTGACTTGCTCCCACTCAGGGCTTCACTTGACACAGATGAGGGGCATTAAATGTCTTAGAGTTGATATTGGGAGTAGGGGGTACACAGAACGGTGCTCGGTGCTGTTCCACTCAGCTGGTGTTGATGATATTTTCATTGGTGAGGTTTCTCATCCCCTTACATTGCTTTCTTAATCAAGCCTGATGATTCACATCATCCTGTGTTGAAAGCCAGTTGCAGAGGATTTGTGGTCCACCTCCCCTGCTGTCCTCTAACTCAGTTTGGTCTAAAGCCAGCGTAGCACCCAGCACCCTGAGGTTGGGCTGCTTTTTGGCTGCAGGGATTCTGCTCCCAGTAGCAAGATGTGTTTGATCAGATACATCTGTTCTTTTTTACCATAAAGTTTGTAGAGTCTCCTAGCTATCTGGGTTGGTTTGAAACGATGTGATCAATTCCCTGTGAGTTAGAAGTATAGCACCACTTAGAATAGACAGTTTGTTACCAAATTGTTAAACTCTAATGATAGGCTGGGTGGTTCGGGCCTGTAACCCGAGCACTCTGGGAGGCCAAGCAGGAGTATTGCTTGAGTTGAGGAGTTCAAGACCAGCCTGGGCAACATAGCAAGATCCCATCTCTATAAAAAATGTTTAAAGATTAGTCCACCATGGTGGCACATGCCTATAGTCCCAGCTACTCAGGAGGTGGAGGTAAAGAGGCTTGCTTGAGCCTGGGAGGTCAAGGCTCCGGTGAGCTGTGATTGTGCCACTGCACTCCATCCAGCCTGGGTGGACAGAGCAAGACCCTGTTTCAAAAAAAAAAAGTGGCCAGGCACGGTGGCTCATGCCTATAATCCCAGCACTGTGGGAGGCTGAGGCAGGCGGATGACGAGGTCAGGAGATCGAGACCATCCTGGCTAACACAGTGAAACTCTGTCTCTAGTAAAAATACAAAAAATTAGCCGGGCGTAGTGGCGGGCACCTGTAGTCCCAGCTACTCGGGAGGCTGAGGCAGGATAATGGCGTGAACCTGGGAGGCGGAGCTTGCAGTGAGCCGAGATTGCGCCACTGCACTCCAGCCTGGGTGACAGAGCGAGACTCCGTCTCAAAAAAAAAAAAAAAAAAAAAAAAGAAGTAAATGTAAACGAGGCCGGGTGCAGTGCCTCACGCCTGTAGTTGCAGCACTTTGGGAGGCCGAGGCAGGCGGATCACAAGGTTAGGAGTTTGAGACCAGCCAGACCAACATGGTGAAACCCCGTCTCTACTAAACATACCAAAATTAGCCAGCCGTGCTGGCGTGCTTGTAATCCCAGCTACTCAGGAGGCTGAGGCAGAAGAATCGCTTGAACCTGGGAGGCAGAGGCTTCAGTCAGCGAAGATCACGCCACTGCACTCCAGCTTGGGCAACAGAGCAAGACTCCGTCTCAGGAAAAAAAAAATGTAATGATAAAGCATTTTTTCATGTGTTATCTTCTTCATTAAGAAGTTTTAAAAATGAATGTGTTGGCCAGGCCCGGTGGCGCGTGCCTGTAATCCCAGCACTTTGGGAGGCTGAGGCGGGCGGGTCACAGGGTCAAGAGATCATGACCATCCTGGCTAACACGGTGAAACCCCGTCTCTACTAAAAATACAAAAATTAGTTGGGTGTGGTAGCGTGTGCCTGTAATCCCAGCTACTTGGGAGGCTGAGGCAGAAGAATCGGTTGAACTCGGGAGGCAGAAGTTGCGGTGAGCTGAGATCGCGCCACTGCACTCCAGCCTGGTGACAGTGAGACACCGTTTCAAAAAAAAAAAAAAAAAAAATGAAGTGTTCCCAGTTCCTAAAAGTGTCTCTTCAATTTTTTTTTTTTTTTTGAGACGGAGTCTCGCTCTGTCACCCAGGCTGGAGTGCAGTGGCGCAATCTCGGCTCACTGCAAGCTCCGCCTCCTGGGTTCACGCCATTCTCCTGCCTCAGCCTCTCCGAGTAGCTGGGACTACAGGCGCCCGCCACCACGCCCGGCTAATTTTTTGTATTTTTAGTAGAGACGGGGTTTCACCGTGGTCTCGATCTCCTGACCTCGTGATCCGCCCGCCTCAGCCTCCCAAAGTGCTGGGATTACAAGCGTGAGCCACCGCGCCCGGCTCAATTTTTAAATTACCAATACTGAGCTCATATAAAGGTGATTTGTTAAGTAGCATTCACACTCTGGTTTGTGTAACTTGCTCTTCCGTCATTTTTTGTTTCATTTATTTAGAAAACTGTCGCTGAAAAGCAGGAGAAGAGAAATCAGGATCGCTTGAGGAGGAGAGAGGAGAGGGAACGGGAGGAGCGTCTGAGCAGGAGGTGAGCCTGAGGGCTGGCACTGGAGGGGTTCCCCGGCCTCAGGCATTCCCTGCTCTGTCCATTCTGCTGTTGATTGGGATAGTCAGGGCCTGCTCAATAGGCCATTATAAAAGAGAGTAGTAAGGCCAGGCCCGGTAGCTCACGCCTATAATCCATCACTTTTGGAGGCTGAGGCGGGCAGATCACTTGAGGGTCATGGGTTCGAGACCAGCCTGGCCAACATGGTGAATCCTCGTCTCTACTAAAAATACAGGAATTAGCTGGGCGTGCTGGCCTGCGCCTGTAATCCTAGCTACTCGGAGGCTGAGGTGGGAGAATCACTTGAACCCAGGAGGCAGAGGTTGCAGTGAGCCGAGATCATGCCACTGCACTCTAGCCTGGGCAACAGACACTCCATCTCAACCAAAAAAAAAAAAAAAAAAAGTAAACAGCATATTCAGTCCAACAAAACAAAACGCGGCCGAGTGCAGGACTGTGTGTGCATGGCAGTCAAGTAAGGGATCCAAGCTGCTGGAGGCTGGGTGTGGGCACTGCTGTTTATTTACTGAGTGCTGTGGGGCCATTGGACACCTGTTTACAGAGGAGGGGTGATGCCTGCTCCCCTTTGGCAAGCGTGCTGGGCTGGAGTGGAAGCAGCAGGACCTTGGGGAGCTAGGTGGGAGAATCCAGATGGAGGAGGTGGCAGTTTAAGCCAGGTAAGGGGCGGAAGGAGTCCGGGAAAGTTCTGGGATAGAACTGATGGGATTTGCTGGTAGTGTAAAGTGTGCAGAGGAGGAAGTGAAGCTGGTCTCCCAATTTCTGGCCTGGAGTTGCTGCTTGGTGAGGTTGGAAGGCTGGGTGTGGTGTATTGGAGTGGGAGGAGGTGGGAAGTAGAAGATGCCTCTGGCCACTCTCAGCTTGAGAGGCCGTCTTGAGGTGGGGCTGTTGAGTCTGATTGGAGTTCAAAGAAGAGATAGGAGCCAGAAGTAACCACATCCTCCTGGACACAGCTCGTTGTCCAGGAAGGTTCCCAAACCACTTTTCCTGAAAGAATTCCTCGGTGCATAACTCAGGGCGAATGTTTATTGTGTTTGTTTTTGAGACAGGGTCTCGCTCTGTCACCAGGCTGGAGTGCAGTGGTGCGATCTCGGCTCACTGCAGCCTCCACCCCCTGGGTTCAAGCGAGTCTCCTGCCTCTGCCTCCCGAGTAGCTGGGACTACAGGCCTGTGGACTACACTCAGCTAATTTTTGTATTTTTAATAGAGACAGGGTTTCACCATGTTGGCCAGGCTGGTCTCGATCTGTTGACCTCATGATCCGCCCGCCTTGGCCTCCCAAAGTGCTGGGATTACAGGCGTGAGCCACCGCACCTGGCCGTTTGTTGTTTTCATTATCCAGCAGGAGATTCTGATTGTACAGAAACTTAAACAGTATAGAAAAAAATATTAAGCAAAACACACAATCCATTTTTTGCATGGAGTTGGACATTTTTACATGCACTGTCATGTTTAGGCCATTCGTGTTGTGGGTGTACATGGGGCCACTTGACCGTAATGGCTTATGGGCATAGAATGAGGCCTCATAGTTTGCCTTTTTTAGCCTCTGGTTGTGTGGCAGAATGAGCTGATGACTCTCACCTGTGTCTGGAACTTAGGGCTTTGCTTTCACTTTTCTGTGTTTTTGGTATGCCCCACTTGCTGTCTACACATTCTGTGCTGGTGTCTGTTGTAAAGACTGGAGAATCATTTGCAGGACTTGAGTGCAGCACAGTCAGTGTGCACAGACTTTTCACGGCCCTTGTAATGTTACAGGGCTGCGCTGATGCTCGGATGTGGCCCCCTCTGTGAGGCTCAGGTGACACTGAGTGTGCCACAGAGTGACTGTCACAGAGTGGCTGTGGGGATGCTTGGATGTGGGCCCGTCTGTGAGGCTCAGGTGACACTGAGTGTGCCGCAGAGTGACTGCCACAGAGTGGCTGTGGGGATGGGAGCATTGGCACTTCTCATTCAAACTGGGAACATACAGGCAGCTTGAAAACAGCAGGTCTTTGGGGGAAGTGCCTCACTTCTTAGATTTGGAGTCCTCCCCCAAGAGGGTGAGGAATAGAGGTGCTTTCGGGAAGTCATTCACTTTTTTTTTTTTTTTTTTTTTTTTTTTTGAGACAAAGTTTTATTCTTGTTGCCCAGGCTGGAGTGCAATGGCACAATCTCAGCTCACTGCAACCTCTGCCTCCTGGGTTCAAGTGATTCTCCTGCCTCAGTCTCCTGAGTAGCTGGGAATACAGGCGCCTGCCACCACGCTTGGCCAGGTTTTGTGTTTTCAGTAGAGACGAGGTTTCACCATGTTGGCCAGACTGGTCTCCAACTCGTGACCTCAGGTGATTGCCCGCCTAGGCCTCCCCGAAGTGCTAGGATTACAGGTGTGAACCATCATGCCTGGCCTCGTTCATCTTTTTTTCCCCCTTTTAGGTCGGGATCAAGAACCAGAGATCGCAGGAGGTAGGTTTCCAGGTCCATTAAAATGTTCTCAGTCAAATTTTTTTTCCCATAAGCATTTTTCTTAATGATTATGCCTTTACAAATGTTATCTGGCAGGTGGGGCTGGCTTGTGAAGGGCACAGGGCAAGGGGTTGCTTGGTGCCGTGGAGGGTTCCCAGTGTTAATGAGAGGGAAGGTCGGGGCCTGCAGGGTGACAGGAGTATCCAGGCCAGATGTTTTCAGGAGGCCTCATTGGAAAGCTCCTACCCATTGGAGATGAACTGATGGAAATATTTTAAACCTAAATTTGTGGGAGTAAAGGGGAAAATGTCAGTAAAGCAGCGAGCAGAATCTGCTGAGGGGTGGGGCCCTGGTAGTGTTGGCACCCGTATAGTCTCAGCCTTGGAACCTTCTGAATTTTCAGGTCACGCTCCCGGGATCGGCGTCGGAGGCGGTCAAGATCTACCTCCCGAGAGCGACGGAAGTTGTCCCGGTCCCGGTCCCGAGATAGACATCGGCGCCACCGCAGCCGTTCCCGGAGCCATAGCCGGGGACATCGTCGGGCTTCCCGGGACCGGAGTGCGAAATACAAGTAACTACTCTGACTCCTTCGGTAGCTGCAACCAGGAGTGAGCCCTTCTCTGTGTTCCCAGGGTCTGCTGAGGGCCATGTCTGGTTGGGATGGGGCTGGGCTCGCACTCAGCAGTAGGGCTGGGGTCGTGAACGGGACTCAGGTCTGGGAAGAGGGGAGAGGGCTGTGGAGGAGCTCGCACGGCGCCAGGTGATGCTGCAGGGGCTGCACGTACACTGTTCCCTGGCTGCGTCCTGGGGCCTGTGCACTGTCGCGTCCATGCTCAACGTGGCTGAGACGTATGTCCTGACCAGGCCCTGCTTACCTCTGTTTTGGTTTTTGTTTTTGATATTTTTTTTTCCATTGTGTTTTTACGTAGTGTCGTGTTCTGTGCATATAGTGTTGTATTCTCCTTTGCACTGTTTATGTTACAGTGAAGGCTCTCCTTATTAAAAATCTTTGCAAAGGTTATTTTTTAATGGCTAACACTCCGTATGTGGTGGGCAAGTCTGGCTGGCCTCTGGGGGGTTTCTGGGTATAGGGGATGTAGGGCCTTGCCTGGCCTGGTCTGCGGGTCCATTGTCAGTGCCTGAGCGGCCAGCAGAAGGGGGGCAGCAGCCTCCACTGAGCCTCTGGTTCCCATTTCCCAGGTTCTCCAGAGAGCGGGCATCCAGAGAGGAGTCCTGGGAGAGCGGGCGGAGCGAGCGAGGGCCCCCGGACTGGAGGCTTGAGAGCTCCAACGGGAAGATGGCTTCACGGAGGTCAGAAGAGAAGGAGGCCGGCGAGATCTGAACCCGTCTCCCGGGTGCTGTAAATAGTCTGATAAACGTTCACACGGTCTAAAATTACCCTTTATATTTGCTGAATACAACTCATCTTTTGTAGTTTAAAATTTCTATTGTTTTGGAGCTAGCTGTGAGTTTCTAGAATTGTACAGAGTTGCTCCTGTGTTCTGGGGTCATGTTGAGTAGGAATAAATAAATCTGATGACTGCCTCCTGAGGCTGCGGTGGGGTTTCTGCTGTCCTCTGCTTAGAGGCTTTTCACTGTGACCCTGTACTAATGCCACCATCACCTCACAGAAACCGTGACTTGTGGGCCACGTCTTGTCTTCTGGCATCCAGTAGATGGCAGGGCATTTCCTGTCCCCTGCACCTGACTGACAGGACCCAGGTGTGCGTGGCTGTTTGTTTGCTCGGTCCCACACAACCTTCTGAGTGTCTGAGCTGCCCATCTCCCATGGGGAGGAGGGAGGGGTCCCCATTCTGCATTTATTTATTTAGGAAAAGCTGTCCTGTGAGCTGCTACCACAGCCTTAACTTGGGACTCAGGTGAGTTACACTGCACGTCCGCTTTTGAAGTTACTAGCACAAAACAAAGACCTATGGGGCTGGGCATGGTGACACATGCCTGTAGTCCCAGCTACTACTCGGAAGGCTGAGGCAGGAGGATCTGTTGAGCTCAGGAGACTGAGGCAAACCTTGATTCCGCCACTGCACTCCAGCCTGGGTGACAAGAAAGCCCTGTCTCAAAAAAAAAAAAAAAAAAAAAAAAGATGGTTTGACTCATGTCCCATGTGGGCTGATTATGTTTCCCACCTCTCCGTTCTTTCTTTTTTTTTTTCTTTTTTTTTTTTTTTTTTTTGAGATGGAGTCTTGCTCTGTCGCCCAGGCTGGAGTGCAGTGGCGCAATCTCGGCTCACTGCAAGCTCCGCCTCCCGGGTTCACGCCATTCTCCTGCCTCAGCCTCCCGAGTAGCTGGGACTACAGGTGCCTGCCACCACGCCCGGCTAATTTTTCGTGTTTTTAGTAGAGACGGGGTTTCACCTTATTAGCCAGGCTGGTCTCGATCTCCTGACCTCGTGATCCACCCGCCTCGGCCTCCCACAGTGCTGGGATGACAGGCGTGAGCCACTGCACCCCGCCAACACCTTTCAGTTCTTTCTAACGTACCTGCTGTACATCAGGCAGGTACTTTAAGACCAAAATAAAGGGGGACGCGGTGGCTCACGCTTGTAATCCCAACACTTTGGGAGACAGATAACCTGAGGTCAGGAGTTCGAGACCAGCCTGGCCAACATGGTGAAACCCTGTCTCTACCAACATACAAAAATTAGCTGGGCGTGGTGGTGGACACCTGTAATCACAGCTGCTTGGGAGGCTGAGACAGGAGAATCGCTTGGACCCGGGAGCCGGAGGTTGCAGTGAGCCAAGATTGCATCCAGCCTGGACGACAGCAAGACTCTGTCTCAAAAAAACCCCCCAAAAACCCAAAATGAAGCCCTTCTGAAAAGATAACTGCTAACGTGTAGATGATGGGAGCTCCTTCCCTTTTTCACTCTGTGGGAGATTTTTTGGAGGGAATTCCTGAGGTTCACATTGTTAACACACAGCCATCCTCATCCACTGTGTTTCTGCAGAGGTACAGATGCCACCCTTGAGCTGGTTGGCTCAGTGGGCACACACAGGCGCTGTGGTCTGGGTCTTTTCGTCACCGGTATCACAGTGTAGCTGGTGGCCCTGCTCTAGCTCTCCTGCCACAGGCTGTCCCTTCCAGGAGGACAGATGGGTAGGTGGGCTGCTCTGCCAGCCCGTGACACTGGTCTAGCCCAGCCAATTGTCTCCAAGGAAAGGACGGTGGAAGGGGCCGCCCTGCACAGGAGTCACTTGGGATTGATGCTGTGCTTTGCAGGCATCACCCATGTTGGTATTCCTCCCGTGTCGCTATTCCTCCCGTGTCCGTATTCCTCCAGTGTCGCTATTCCTCTCTGTCCATATTTCTCCCGTGTTGCTGTTCCTCCTGTGTCCGTATTCCTCCGGTGTCGCTGTTCCTCCCATGTCTGTATTCCTCCCGTGTCCGTATTCCTCCCGTGTCCGTATTCCTCCGGTGTCGCTATTCCTCCCGTGTCCGTATTCCTCCAGTGTCACTATTCCTCCCGTGTCTGTATTCCTCCCGTGTCCGTATTCCTCCCGTGTCCGTATTCCTCCCGTGTCACTATTCCTCCCGTGTCGCTATTCCTCCCGTGTCCGTATTCCTCCCGTGTCACTATTCCTCCCGTGTCGCTATTCCTCCCGTGTCCGTATTCCTCCCGTGTCACTATTCCTCCCGTGTCGCTATTCCTCCCGTGTCCGTATTCCTCCCGTGTCACTATTCCTCCCGTGTCTGTATTCCTCCCGTGTCCGTATTCCTCCCGTGTCCGTATTCCTCCCGTGTCACTATTCCTCCCGTGTCTGTATTCCTCCCGTGTCCGTATTCCTCCCGTGTCCGTATTCCTCCCGTGTCGCTATTCCTCCCGTGTCGCTATTCCTCCCGTGTCCGTATTCCTCCCGTGTCCGTATTCCTCCCGTGTCACTATTCCTCCCGTGTCCGTATTCCTCCCGTGTCCGTATTCCTCCCGTGTCGCTATTCCTCCCGTGTCCGTATTCCTCCCGTGTCCGTATTCCTCCCGTGTCGCTATTCCTCCCGTGTCACTATTCCTCCTGTGTCCGTATTCCTCCCGTGTCACTATTCCTCCCGTGTCCGTATTCCTCCCGTGTCGCTATTCCTCCCGTGTCCCTATTCCTCCCGTGTCGCTATTCCTCCCGTGTCCCTATTCCTCCCGTGTCGCTATTCCTCCCGTGTCCCTATTCCTCCCGTGTCGCTATTCCTCCCGTGTCCCTATTCCTCCCGTGTCGCTATTCCTCCCGTGTCCCTATTCCTCCCGTGTCCCTATTCCTCCCGTGTCCCTATTCCTCCCGTGTCGCTATTCCTCCCGTGTCGCTATTCCTCCTGTGTCCGTATTCCTCCAGTGTCGCTATTCCTCCCGTGTCCCGATTCCTCCCATGTCTGTATTCCTCCGGTGTTGCTATTCCTCCCGTGTCAGTATTCCTCCCGTGTCAGTATTCCTCCCGTGTCCGTATTCCTCCCGTGTCAGTATTCCTCCCGTGTCCGTATTCCTTAGCTGCACCTTTTCCTGCACGTGGGACTCAAGGTACTTGTTCAGCAGATGTGCTTTCCTCTTCGTTTTCTAGGAGAGAGTGGCTGGGTCTGGGCTCCCTGTTCCCAAGCCCACGTTGTGGTCATGGCTGTGGCTGCCTGGGTGATGAGTGTTGGTTTGTACCCTGGGTTTCCCTGGGCCTTAAGCAGACAGCCTCACCCTCAGAGCCATTACCACTGTGAATCGTTTGGATCTTTTTACATCTAGGCATAAATTTCTATGTGTAGACAAACAGTTGTTTTTTTTTTTTTTTTTTTTTGGTGGGGGGCACAGGGTCAGGGCGTGGGGTTTACAGGAAAGGTGCTGTGCCCCTGGCCTTCAGTACTCACATCCTGTCCCCTGTATCTGCTGATTACAGCTGAAGGACAGGTCCTCCTGGGATGCAGCATCAGTGTCCTCGGCCGTACCTGGTAGCCTCCGGGGCACCATCTGTGCAGGGAGAGGAGCCCCTGCCTCTACTGTGCAGAGACAGTCGGGTGGACTCTTTGTACACCTGCCAGGTGGTGCTGACCAAACTGAGCTTCATGCCCCCAGTGCAGTTTTGCTGATACCACCCACAACAGCTCTTCCTTTCTCCCTGCTCCCAAATAACCCACACCAGGTTCTGCTGTCAGACTCTGCTATGGGAGACCCATGTTTTCACTTTTTTCATCCAATACAGTGAGTCCTTCCTTTCCACCGCAGTACCAGTACATCTCGCTGAAGATGGCTACTGGCAGATATATGGGTCTGCAAGTGTATCCCTCCCGTGTGAAGGAGTCTGTAGTGTCAGGTGGAACAGGCCCTTGTCTCCACCCACAGGGACCAGCTTGGCCTGCAGCCCAGGCTGGAGGAGAACAGAAGAGAAGGGGGCCTTTCCAGAACATTTGGCAATTAAAACAATTTTTTTTTTTTTTTTTTTTTGAGACGGAGTCTCGTTCTATCTGCTAGGCTAGAGTGCGGTGATGCAATCTCGGCTCACTGCAACCTCTGCCTCAGCCTCCCGACTAGCTGGGAATACAGGGGCCCGCCACCATGGCTGGCTAGTTTTTGTGTTTTTACTAGAGACCAAGGTTTCACCATCTTGGCCAGGCTGGTCTTGGACTCCTGACCTCGTGATCCACCTGCCTTGGCCTCCCAAAGTGCTGGGATCACAGGCGTAAGCCACTGCGCCTGGCCAAAATTATTTATTTTTTTTGAGACGACGCTTGCTGTGTCACCCATGCTGGAGTGCAGTGGTGTAGTCATGGCTCACTGCAGCCTTGAACTCCTGGACTCAAGTGTTCCTCCTGCCCCAGCCTCCAAGTAGCTGGGACAGGCGTGCACCACCACACTTGGCTAATTTTTTATGTTTTTGTAGAGAGAGGTCTCACTGTGTTGCTCAGGATATTCTTGGGAACTCCTGGGCTCAAGCAGTCTTCCCACCTCTGCCTCAAAGCACTAGGATTACAGGTGAGAGTCACCACAGCTGGCAGTGATTTTTTTAAAGGTGAATGGCTCTGGTAGGTGCTGTGCTGTCAACGCCAAACTAGCTGGACAGGGGCTGTGCCTGGTGCTACCTTTGCCTCCTGCACAGGATCCCCTTGGTCTTGGGGAGCGCATGGGCCCTGACCGAAGCCCTGAGTATGTTAAGGGTAGTCCTGGGGGGAGAAGAGGAGGATGCGGAGGCCGTTTCCTACCCCAGTATGCAGCCATCATGGGACAGGCAGGTGCTGGAGCAGGCCGAGGACCCCCTTCTGGGGTAGCATCCTTTGGGGGATGGGATGGCAGCCTGGAGCCAGAGCCATGTTGGCCAGGATGGAACTTTTTTTTTGTTTGTTTTGAGATGGAGTCTTGCTCTGTCGCCCAGGCTGGAGCGCAATGGCGTGATCTCGGCTCACTGCAAGCTCCGCCTCCTGGGTTCACGCCATTCTCCAGCCTCAGCCTCCCGAGTAGCTGGGACTACAGGCGCCCGCCATCACGCCTGGCTAATTTTTTTCATAGAGACGGGGTTTCACTATGTTAGCCAGGAAAGTCTCAATCTCCTGACCTCATGATCCGCCCGCCTTGGCCTCCCAAAGCGCTGGGATTATAGGCATGAGCCACCGCGCCCGGCCAGGATGGAACATTTTTTATTACAGTAAAGTGCACACAAAACGTGCTGTTGTAACAGGTTTTCAGTGTACAGTTCAGTGGCATGACGTTGTGCAGCCTTCACCACCACCTGTGCAGGGGTGGCTTTGAAAAGGTAGAGTACGGCCGGGCTCGGTGGCTCACATCTGCAATCCCAGCAGTTTGGAAGGCCAAGGCAGGCGGATCACGAGGTTAAGAGATTGAGACCATCCTGGACAATATGGTGAAACCCCGTCTCTACTAAAAATATAAAAATGAGCCAGGTGTGGCGGGCGCCTGTAATCCCAGCTACTCGGGAGGCTGAGGCAGGAGATTCGCTTGAACCCGGGGGGGTGGAGATTGCAGTGAGTTGAGATTGCACCACTGCACTCTAGCCTGGGTGACAGAGCAAGACTCCATCTCAAAAAAAAAAAAAAAAAAAAAAAAAGGCAGAGTGCAAATTCCCCTGGACGTGAGTGGGCCTATGAGTCTCCCCAACAGTGTGGAGGGCCCACAGCTGCTCCCCTAGATCTGCATCTCTGGGTGGGTTCTGTACCAAGTGGGCTGAGCCCTTGAGCCAGGGCCAGCTCCCTCCAACCTCCACATCTCCAGGGAGGATGGGGTCCGGCTCTTCTAACTTCAGTGATGCTCCAGATGTAATCCCAGGCCCAAGAGGGCGTCCACACTTAGTTACAGGAGTCTTGATAGCCTGGTGCTTCCCCAGGGCCCCTCAACCTCCTGGGCTCCAAGTGGTTGCTCCTGTGTGCAAGGGTGCAGCAGCCACAGGTCCTGTGCTATGGGAGCACACAGGATGATTGAGGTGAGGCTGACTCGAGCTACCTCAAGGACAGAAACTAGAACGTGGACCCAAGAGGGGCGCTCATGGGTGGACTAGGGGCCAACTTTTTTCTTTTTTTGTTTGAGACGGAGTCTTGCTCTGTCGCAAGGCCGGAGTGCAGTGGTGCATTCTCAGCTCACTCCAACCTCCGACTCTGGTTCAAGTGATTCTCCTGCCTTAGCCTCCCGAGTAGCTGGGAGTACAGGCATGCACCACCACGCCCAGTTTTTATATTTTTAGTAGAAACGGGGTTTCAACATGTTGGCCAGGATGGCCTAGATCTCCTGACATTGTGATCAGCCCGCCTCAGCCTCCCAAAGTGGTGGGATTACAGGCGTGAGCCACCGTCCCCGGTCTTTTTTTTGAGACGGAGTCTTGGTCCTTCGCCCAGGCTGGAGTGCAGTGGCACAATCTTGACTCACTGCAAGTTCTGCCTCCCGGGTTCACGCCATTCTCCTGCCTCAGCCTCCCAATTAGCTGGGACTACAGGCGCCTGCCACCACACCCAGCTAATTTTTTGTATTTTTAGTAGAGACGGGGTTTCACCGTGTTAGCCAGGATGATCTCGATCTCTTGACCTTGTGATCCGCCCGCCTCGGCCTCCCAAAGTGCTGGGATTACAGGCGTGAGCCACCGCGCCCGGCCATATTTTAAATTTTTTAAGATTTAAAAATGTTACTCAGTATTTTTAGTTACACAGAAATGAAACTGCAGCCTCTCTGCCGAGGTTGAAAACGGTGGCCCAGAGCAAGCAAAGCCCTGGAGCCAGTACAGGGGCCTGAGGCCTGAGGGAAGAGGTGGTTAGGATCACCCAAAAATAAAGACAGAAAAACAACATGATGTGTCCAGGCGCGGTGGCTCATGCCTGTAATCGCAGCACTTGGGGAGGCTGAGGCGGGAGGATCACCTGAGGTCGGGAGTTTGAGACCAGCCTGACCAACATGGTGAAACCCCCTCTCTACTAAAAATACAAAAAAATCAGCTTGGCGTGGTGGCACGTGCCTGTAGTCCCAGCTACTTGGGAAGCTGAGGTGAGAGAATTGCTTGAACCCAGATGGCAGAGGTTGGCAGTGAGCCGAGATTGTGCCACAGCACTCCAGCCTGGGTGACAGAGTGAGACTCTGTCTCAATAAAAAGAAAAAGAAAAACATGATGTAAGATGGACTGCAGATCTACAGGTTCACAGAAGAAAGGCCCCTACGGGCAACACCGCAGTGGGAAAACAGGCCAAGGACAAAAACCGGTGATTAACATGGAGGAGGTGGGAATGACAGATATCATACTGAGGATTAAGGTTTTTTGGTTTTGGTGTTTTTTGTTTGTTTGTTTTTTAGGGGGAGTCTTGGCCAGGCGAGGTGGCTCACGCCTGTAATCCCAGCCCTTTGGGAGCCCGAGGCAGGCGGATCACCTGAGGTTGGGAGCTCGAGACCAGTCTGACCAACATGGAGAAACCCCGTCTCTACTGATAATACAAAATTAGCCAGGCGTGGTGGCACATGCCTGTAATCCCAGCTACTCGAGAGGCTGAGGCGGGAGAATGGTTTGAACCTGGGAGGCGGAGGTTGCAGTGAGCCGAGGTCACACCATGCACTCCAGCCTGGGCAACAAGAGTGAGACTCCGTCTCAAAAAAAAAAAAAAAAAAAAAAAAGAGTTTCGCTCTGTCGCCCAGGCTGAACTGCACGGTGTGATCTCACTGCAACCTCCGCCTCCCAGGTTCACGCCATTCTCCTGCCTCAGCTTCCCGCGTAACTGGAACTACAGGTGCCCGCCACCACACTCGGCTAATTTTTATATTTTTGGTAGAGATGGGTTTTCGCCATGTTGGCCAGGCTGGTGTCAATTTCCTGACCCCGGGTGCCTTGGGCTCCCACAGTGCTGGGATTACAGGTGTGAGCCACCGTGCCGGCCGATTAAGTTTTAAAAAGACATCACTAATCAAATAAATGTCAGCTCCCAACCATGAAGAGGAGCAGTCAAGGACGCAGGCACTGGGCCCCCACTGGTGAAACTAATAAAGACAATTTTGGCAATATTACCCAAAAGCCGTAGCAATGGGTACACTTGCCCCAGAAATTCCACATCTGTAAAAATCCCTCCAGGAAATAATGTATGTGTATACAATTTTAGCTATAAATATTCACAGCAAGGTTTTCTGCAAAGTTTTCAAAACCATACGGACACATGAAAAATCACTCACCCCCTGGCCGGGTGCAGTGCCTCACGCCTATAATCCCAGCACTTTGGGAGGCCGAGGCAGGCGGATCACGAGGTCAGGAGATCGAGACCATCCTGTGAATGGTGAAACCCCGTCTCTACTAAAAATACAAAAAATTAGTCGGGCATGGTGGTGGACGCCTGTAGTCCCAGCTACTCAGAAGGCTGAGGCGGGAGAATGGCATGAATCCAGGAGGCGGAGCTTGCGGTGAGCCGAGAGCGTGCCACTGCACTCCAGCCTGGGTGACAGACTCCGTCTCAAAAAAGGAGAAAAAAAAAAAAAAGAAAAATCACCCCCTAACTGCCTTCCTTTTCTGGGATTATATCAAGTGGTAACAGTTGCCTTCTCTATCCCTGTAGTCCCATAGCCATGGAAGACTGCTGCCAGTGTTTGGTATGTATTGTCAAGTTGTATTGTGGTTACGTTAATATAAACATGGATTTACGCTTTACATACTGGCTGTGGCATGATCTGTTATATGAAGGTCTTGCCATTGCTCCATGTCTGCGTTCAGACTGATTCTCTGTGATGGGTACACAGCATTCCCTGGTGACTCTACCATAATTTAATCTGTCTCCTGTTTATGAATATAGTGGTTCTGCATCATATTTTTTATTTTCCTTTTTTTTTTTTTTTTTTGAGACAGAGTCTAGCTCTGTCACCAGGCTGTAGTGCAGTGGCGGGGTCTTGGCTCACTGCAAACTCCACCTCCCCATTTCAAGTGATTCTCCTGCCTCAGGCTCCGGAGTAGCTGGGATTATGGCACACGTCGCCATGCCCAGCGAATTTTTGTATTTTTAGTAGAGACGGGGTTTCACCATGTTGTCCAGGATAGTTTCGACCTCCTGACCTTGTGATCCACCCACCTCACCCTCCCAAAGTACTGGGATTACAGGCGTGAGCCACCACGCCCAGCTCTTTTTTTTTTTTTGAGACGGGGTCTCACTCTGTCACCCAGGCTGGAGTGCAAGGGCACGATCACAGCTCACTGCAGCCTTACCTGCCCTGCTTAAGTGATTCTCCCACCTCAGTGTCCTGAATACCTGGGACTACAGGCACACACCACCACGCCTGGCTAATTTTTAAATTTTTTATAGAGACAGGGTCTCCCTATATTGCCCAGGCTGGTCTCAAACTCCTGGGCTGAAGCAGTCTTCCCACAGCCTCTCCAAGTGCTGAGAGTACAGGTGTGAGCCACCGTGTGCCCAGCTAGGTGCATGTCTTTGAACATCACTGCAAATGTCCATTGGCCCTTCGTCCATCTGAGCTGCCTATCTTCTGGCTTATTTTTCTGTTAGGCTGACTGACTAGAAAGGAATAGGGAGTATAGGGCCAGAAGAAAGATAATTTGGAGATCTATCTCTTTTTTTTTTGAGACAGAGTCTCGCTCTGTCACCCAGGCTGGAGTGCAGTGGCTCGATCTCAGCTCACTGTAACCTCCGCCTCCCTGGTTTAAGTGATTCTCCTGCCGCAGTCTCCAGAATAGCTGGGATTACAGGCACCCGCCACCATGCCTGGCTAATTTTTGTATTTTTAGTAGAGACGGTGTTTCACCATGTTGGCCAGGCTGGTCTCAAACTCCTGACCTCAGGTGATCCACCCGCTTCTGCCTCCCAAAGTGCTGGGATTACAGGCGTGAGCCACCACGCCCCGCCTGCAGATCCAATGTAGTAGAGATAATAACCTTTATCTGCCACATGTAGAAAATATTTTCTCTGGCTCCTCCCCCTGACCGCCCCTCCTTCTTTTTTTGAGACGGAGTCTCGCTCTGTCGCTCAAGCTGGAGTGCAATGGTATGATCTCAGCTCACCGCAACCTCTGCCTCCCGGGTTCAAGCCATCCTCCCGCCTCAGCCTCCTGAGTAGCTGGGACTACAGGCGCCCGCCACCACACCCAGCTAATTTTTTGTATTTTTAGTGCAGATGGGGTTTCATAGTGTTAGCCAGGATGGTGTCGATCTCCTGACCTCGTGTTCCGCCCGCCTCGGCCTCCCGGAGTGCTGGGATTACAGGCGTCAGCCACCGCTCCCAGCCTGTCCACTTTTCCTCAGTGTCACCTTGAGAATACCATTTCTGAGGAAAAGCATCTCTACATGTGCCTAGAAGACTGGAACAGCTACGCATTAAGTGTTAGGGGTCTGGATGGGGCCTGTCTCTACCCCGTGTGTGTGTGTGTGTGTGTGTGTGGCATGTCTGTGTTACACGTGCTCTTGGATGTGACAGCCATGTCCTGTTCTTGTTTAGACATGACACAGTTTTCTGCGTGTCAAGCGGGAGCTGAAGGATGTGCTGCACCCATTCCTGGACCTGGGATACACAGGAAGGTGCAGCAAGCGTTGTTTTCCGAAGTTCTGCAATGACCATGATTGGTTTTATGTGGACAAATATAAAAAAGCTTCACTCTCCGTAGTGGTGTCGGGTGACGGCAGGCGTCTGGGTCGGTTCCTGGTCCACCTCACCTGCTACGTGGCTAGGTGCTGGGGCTGGTCCCACCTCCCCCACCACAACCCCCCCGGCACCCCAGGTCCCCAATTCCAGGCCACAGCCGCGGCGGCTGGGCGCTGCGCACGTACCGGCTCTGGCCGGGAGGGGGCGCTGTTCCCTAACCTGCTCCGAGTCAGCCCCAAGCCCTCAGGCCGCCAGCTTGAGTTCAGCCTGCAGGTGCGGAGTTCTCGCGCTGGGTCTGGGCTGCGTGCTTGGCCCAGAGTGGGGAGGACGAAGCCAGCCGCCCTCGGGATGGGCAGAGTCGGCCGTCCTCGCAGCCCGCTGCCAGGGGCGACCCGCGGCTCCCACCTACCACCCCATTCGGGAGGGTCAGGCCGCACGCAGTTCGGTGCCCCCGTGGCCGAGGCCCCAAACCTGCTGGGGGTGGAACGAGGCGCGCCTGGATCTGGGCACTGGGGGTGCACCCCAGGCCCTTGCCTTTCCTTGGGGAGGGGCGGCGCCTTCCTCTCACTCGCGTCCTGCCCTCGAGAGAGCACGGCAAGAAGTCTGCGCCTTGGGGAGGCTTTACTCAAACACGGGGAAGGTCGCCTGGGGGTCCCGCGGCCACCCACCCACAGTTCAGCGGTACTCGGAAGTCAGCGCCGAGATCACGTGGCTCAGGAACTTGTCCAGCGACGCCTGCAGCGCGGGGCTGAAGTCTCCGGGGTAGTGCCGGGCGAGGGTTACCAGCAGGCAGTGGCCCAGGAGCTGCGGCGAGCGCTCAAGGCTCACTCGCCTGCACCCGCCCCGCACGCGCCCGCACCCGCCCCGCCGGGGCCCTCCCGGGGACAGGGGCCCAGCACGACAGCCACTCACCTGGAAGCTGGCCGGGTCCACTAGCAGCTGGCACGCGTGCAGGTGGCTCAGCGCGGACAGCGCGTGGGGTAGGTCGTCCAGGCGCTCCACGGCGAGGCTCAGCGCGTCCGCCACCTTCTGGCCGTGGGCTTTGACCTGGGAGGAGCCGGGGCTCAGGTCCAGGTGGGAGAAGTAGGTCTTCGTGGCGGGGAAGGCCAGGAAGGTCCTGCGAGAGGAACGTGGGTAAGGCGCGTCCGGGGGGCTTGGGGAGGGAGGGCCCCTGGGGACGGTAGCGCCCAGCCTCGCCGCACCTCTCCAGGGCCTCTGTCGCGTAGACGCCGACGTTGCTGCCCAGCTTCTTCCACAGGGCGCGCACCAGCGCCCGGTCCTCCGCGGACAGCGCCATCCCGGCGCTGGAACCCGCTGCGCCCTGCGCCCCCGCTACGCATGCGCGGACCGGCCAGGTGTCCCGCGGCCTCCAGGGGGCGCCGCGCTGCAGCCTCGCCGCCCTGGGATCCAGGGCCTCGTCCGGGATCCCGGGACCGCGCGCGCTCGATCTCCGACAGCTCCGACCGGGGCGCTCTGAATCGCCCTGGATCCAAGGCCCCCCGTCTTAGGTGTTCACCATATGGTTTTTAGTCTCTACTAAAAACACAAAAATTGGCCGGGGGCGGTGAGTGCAGTGGCGCGATTCGGGCTCACTGCAACCTTCGCCACCCGAGTTCAAACGATTCTCCTGCTTCAGTCTCCCCAGTAACTGGGATTACAGGTGCACGCCACCATGCCAATTTTGTATTTTTAGTAGAGACGGGGTTTCACCATGTTAGGCTAATCTCAAACTCCCGACCTCAGGTGATCCTCCCGCCTCAGCCTTCCAAAGTTCTGGGATTACAGGCGTGAGCCACAGCGCCTGGCCATATATATTATTATAACACTGAATTTCGGCATGGATTTGGGATTGGAAGTCAGTTTATTCTGCCTCTTGATTCTATTGTGACACTTGCCCGAGTCTAATTTCTCATTTATTATATAAAATTAGGGTAACAATTTCTTCTCAGATTGTGAGAATTAAACAGATAACAACTGTCAGGTGCCTAACTCGTAGCAGGTGTTTCTTCAGGGCAATGAACATTTATTGAGTGCCTGGGATGTAACCCAAGAATAATAGTAAATGCATATGCAACACTCTGCTGTACCCCTTATACCTTTTTTGTTTTAAAAAAATTGTGACAAAATAGACATAAATTACCATTTTAGCCATTTTCAGGTATAAAATTTGGTGATATTAAGAACATTTAGTGTCATGCAACCATCACCACTGTCTAGGCCAGAACTTTTTCATCATCCCAAACGCCAAGTCTGTACTCATTAACAGTAACTCTGGCCCCGGCAGCCACTAATCCGCTTTTGGTCCCTATGGATTTGACTGCAGTGGATATTGCATATAGATGGGGTCATACAATATGTGACCTTTGGTGTCCGGCTTCTTTTACTTGTTAAATGTTTGCAAGGTGCAGCTACATCCTATCAGTGCTTCATTTCTTTCTATGGCTGAATAATATTCCATTGTGTGTATAGACCACCACATTTTGTTTACCCATTCATCTACTGATGTATAATTTTTATAATTTTTTTTTGAGATGGAGTTTCGCTCTTGTTGCCCAGGCTAGAGTGCAATGGTATGATCTCAGGTCACTGAAACTTCTGCCTCCTGGGTTCAAGTGATTCTCCTACCTCAGCCTCCCGAGTAGCTGGGATTACAGGCGTGCGCCACCACACCCAGCTAATTTTTTGTATTTTTGGTAGAGATGGGGTTTCACCATATTGACCAGACTGGTCTCGAACTCCTAACCTTGTGATCTGCCCACCTTGGCCTCTCGAAGTGTGCTGGGATTACAGACATGATGAGCCACTGCGCCCAGCCACCAGGCTAATTTTTTTTTTTTTTTTTTTGAGAAGAAGTCTCGCTCTTTCACCCAGGCTGGAGTGCAGTGGCGCGATCTCGGCTCACTGCAGGCTCCGCCCCCCGGGGTTCACGCCATTCTCCTGCCTCAGCCTCCCGCGTAGCTGGGACTACAGGCGCCCGCCACCTCGCCCGGCTAATTTTTTTTGTATTTTTAGTGGAGACCGGGTTTCACCATGTTAGCCAGGGTGGTCTCGATCTCCTGACCTCGTGATCCGCCCGCCTCGGCCTCCCAAAATGCTGGGATTATAGGCGTGAGCCACCGCGCCCGGCCGTAATTTTTAAATTTAATTTAATTAATTAATTTTTTTTTTTTGAGACAGAGTTTCACTCTTGTTGCCCAAGCTGGAGTGCAATGGCGTGATCTTGACTCACTGCAACCTCCACCACCCAAAGTGCTGGGTTTACAGGCGTGAGTCAGCACACCAGGACAATTTTTGTCTTTTTAGTAGAGACAGGGTTTAACCATTTTGGCTAGGCTGGTCTCGAACCCCTGACTTTAGGTGATCCACCTGCCTCAGCCTCCCAAAGTGCTGGGATTACAGGTGTGAGCCACTGCACCTGGCCAATTTTTATAATTATTTCTTAGGCTTGGTCAACTGAAGCAGCAGGAGTGGAGAAGGAAATGATAAATTTATAACTGGTTCTGATCAATTAATTGTAAAAACTGCTGCACTCCAACCAGCCCACTGCTGTACATTTGACATATTTCTCCGTTTAGGTCTGACCTCCATTCTTCCTGATGAAATAGTGAAGACACCGTCTTCCTGACAGTTGATACTGCACCCACAGGCTGCGGGAAGGACATCACAAACGCAGGCAGAGGGCCTGCCATAGGTATTTACCAAGGGTGATTCATGGGCTCAGGGAAGAAAAGATATTGCTATCAGTTGAGGGCCAGGGCTTTATGGCTACCAGGTCCGGGAACCCTCCCTCTGATACCCCAGGCACTGCAAGCCTGCTCAGCAGAGAGAAAACACACACCGGGAGAAGGGACCCTCTAGCCAGGCCTCTGTGGCCCCGCTCTCCTCTCCAGTCGCAATGGGACAGGCTCCCCAGCCTCAGGGGAGCTGAATGGGTGCTGAGCTGGGCCCTGAGCTGGGCGCAGAGACAGCCTCCTGATCTTGGCAGCCCCAGGGCATCAGCGTCTGGAGTGTGAGCATCATCCTGGGGTGGCCTGGGGGTGAAAGTGGAACCCCTATTGAATTGTCCGGGGCTTGCAGTTGCACCCCTCACCCCTGATTTCACCTAGACTGTGCCTGTATCTGGGAGGTTTTACAGAGACTACTGGGAACGATGGGGGATCAATGCAGCCACGCTGGAGTGGGACTTCTCTGACCTACCCACCACCCATATCTGGGAGGACCTCTGGGAAACCAGTGAAGTCCCAGGCAGAAAGCCAGCCAGTTCTTGGCACAAGAGTGCCCAGAAACGTAAAGATGGATAAATTCATTATTTCAGCAAACCTGCATTGAATCTGAAACGTTTGGGAATAAAACTCGGGAAAGAGCAAATGCATCCTCAAAGCACTCTAGGGTCCAGCGTTTTTCCAGTTGGACTTCGCGATGGCTCAACTTTCCCTCCTCCATCCCCTCCTCCCGCCCCTGCCTTTTCCTACCCTATCCAGCTGCAGAGAGGTCCTAGCCATGTGTGTCCCAGCTACTGTCCACGCCCATCCCTGGCACGTTTGCTGAGGGAAAAAACTCAGGCACACACAGGCTGCCGCCCACTCAGACTTTATTCAAAGACCAGGAAGGGCCAGTGCAAGGAGGGGAGGAGGGCCTGGCGGGAGGCCCAGCGGGCAAGAGGAACGGCCACCGAGGTTCCAGCTTAACGGTATTTGGAGGTCAGCACGGTGCTCACAGAAGCCAGGAACTTGTCCAGGGAGGCGTGCACCGCAGGGGTGAACTCGGCGGGGTGGTGGGCGGCCAGGGTCACCAGCAAGCAGTGGCTCAGGAGCTGTGCAGAGAAGAGGGTCAGTGGGGCCCAGGGCCCGCAGCCGCCGCCTGCGCTACACCTCCCGCAACCCGCTGGATGCTCTGCCCTGCGAGGAAGGCGCCATCTCGCCCCTCGACCCAGATCGCTCCCGGCCCGCCGCTCACCTTGAAGTTGACCGGGTCCACCCGAAGCTTGTGCGCGTGCAGGTCGCTCAGGGCGGACAGCGCGTTGGGCATGTCGTCCACGTGCGCCACGGCGTTGGTCAGCGCGTCGGCCACCTTCTTGCCGTGGCCCTTAACCTGGGCAGAGCCATGGCTCAGGTCGAAGTGGGGGAAGTAGGTCTTGGTGGTGGGGAAGGACAGGAACATCCTGCGGGGAGAAGCAGAGTGAGGGGTGGGGTTTGGGCCCGGGGCCAGGACGGTTTAGGGTGGCCGGTGGGTCAGGGCGGGAGAGGAGCCCGGGTCGGAGCAGGGGAGGGAGGGAGCCTCACCTCTCCAGGGCCTCCGCACCATAGTCGCCGGCGTGCGCGCCGACCTTGCCCCAGGCGGTCTTGACGTTGGTCTTGTCGGCAGGAGACAGCACCATGGTGGGTTCTTTCTGAGTCTGTGGGGACCAGAAGAGTGCCGGGCCGCGAGCGCGCCAGGGTTTATGCTTGGGGCGCGGGGGCACGCCCGGCCGGGCGGCGCTCATTGGCTGGCGCGGAGCCCGGGGCGCGGCCTGGACCGCAGGGGAGTTCCGGGCGGGGCGGCGGGCTTGGCCTCCCCTGGGGGCGCACGCGGGGCGGGGGCCAGGCCTTCTCCACCCTCCACCGCCACTCCACTCCCGCCCATCCCGCTTGCCCGGGCGCAGGGCGGTAGCGGCGCTGGTGGGGCCGGCCCGTTGGGGTCGGGCGCTGTCGGCTCTTCCACCGCGGAGCGCGGCGCCACCCTTTCCTTTCGGGCGCCCTAGTGAGGGAGAAAGTCAGCCCGCACCCCCGCCCCGGCCTGGCACGCGCTGGACGCGCATCAACTCCAGCGGGATCAGGGAACACACGGGCGAGCGAGTGCGAGCCGGGAGGCTTCGCCCATCCGGGGCGGAGAGGAATGCGGGCACCCGGACGCCCCGGCCCATAGGAACTCAAAAGAACTTCTGCGCGGAGCCCCTCCTGCTCTCCAGCCTCGCTTCCTCCAGCTCCCTTTCCCTCTGGCGATAGTCACTAGTGTGCTTGAGTGACAGGCACCGGGAAGGAACAAATACCAGGACGCAAAAAGCACGGGGCTGTGCTGGGGGCGGCTCCAGATTCAGACTCCTCTACCCGGGGTTGTGGGGTGGCGCGTGGGGGTGGTGGGTGCTGGCTAAGCCCCAAGTCGTGGACTCACAGTTTGTGTGACTGACCCACTGGCCTAGAGGTCGTGGTTCACTGTGACACCCCCAGCTCTCCAAATGCGATCTGATGGGAGACTTGCTAGGTAAATACCGGTTAAACAGGTAAACAAAGCAACAACCGGAACCAGCTGGAGCATTCAACCTCCTCTGGGAGGTAGGCAGTCCTCTAACCATCACACAAGTACACACAGAGGTGCAAACCTCATCACAGGCCCTGAGGAAGTCTGGAGGTGTGGACGAGGCATTCAAGGGGACCAGGGTTAGTCTGAGGGCTTCCTGGAGGAGGTGAGACTTAAGGATATGTATTAGGTGGAGGAGGTGGAGGAGGCAGAGGCTTGGCTCCCGGAGGGGAAAGGACAGAGGTGACAAGCCCCTGTGGTGGGAGAATGGAGGTGGGGAGATGTCGAGGTGATGAGGCCGGCCAGCTCCTGCAGGGTGAGGAAGGAAGGGGTGGACTTCTGGGGAAGGGTGAGAGGTGCAGGAGTGCCAGTGGGTGCATCCCTGTGCGTGAAAAGTGATGTTTTTTGGGGGGTATGGTACTGAGGAGAAAACAGCCTGAGAAATCACTGGTAAGTCATTTCCTGGGGGTCTGGCAGAAGACCTTGCTTTGGGGAGTGCGTCAGGTCGGCATCCTTCAGCCTACTCCCTGCCGTGTCCCCCCAGGCCCTTACTCAGGCCCTGCCCTGGGTGTCCATGAGCAAGCCAGGGTAAGCTGCCTTGGGCAGAGAAGGAAGTAGCTCCGACCAGCTAAGCAATGCTTCCCCCGTTGGATCTTCTCATTTCCCCTCCCTGTCTGCCACCCTCTTCTGACTCTGCCCACAGCCTGAAGGAAAAAAAAAAAAAAAAAGGATGAGATGTGGGGGCTTTTTTTTTTTTTTTTTTTTGAGGCGGAGTTTCGCTGTTGTTGTCCAGGCTGGAGTGCAATGGTGTGATCTCAGCTCACTGCAACCTCTGCCTCCTGGGTTAAAATGATTCTCCTGCCTCAGCCTCCCGAGTAGCTGGGTTTACAGGCATGTGCCACCATGCCCGGCTAATTTTGTATTTTTAGTATAGATGGGGTTTCTACATGTCGATCAGGCTGGTCTCAAACTCCCAACTTCAGGTGATCCGCCCGTCTCAGCCTCCCAAAGTGCTGGGATTACAGGTGTGAGCCACCTTGCCCTCCTTTTTGTTTTGTTTTGTTGAGATGTGGGGACTTAAAGACACCAAGGACCCCCTACCTCAGGCCTGGGACAACCCCTTCTTCCTGCATCTTACTGCAATGTCTCTGCTACCCGAACCCTCTTAAGGCAAGACATGGAGAACGTATCTGAGCCAAGGTCTTATACTCCTAGTATGGAAAGAGCTTCCACATATTAATAAGAAAAGACAAATGACTTATGAGGATCATAGCCAGAAATATAGAAATAATCAATGAGGCCGGGTGAGGTGGCTCACTCCTGTAATTCCAGCACTTTGGGAGGCCGAGAAGGCGGATCACCTGAGGCCAATATAGTGAAATCCCATCTCTACTAAAAATAAAAATAATTAGCCAGGTGTGGTGGTGTGCGCCTGTAATCCCAGCTACTCGGGAGGTGGAGGCAGGAGAATCGCTTGAACCCACGAGGTGGAGGTTCCAGTGAGCCAGATCGCACCACTGCACTCTGCACTCCAGCCTGGGTGATTGAGCGAGACTCCATCTCAAAAAGCAAAACAAAACGAAAGTAATAATCAGTGACTGTGGAATGGCACAGAGCTGAATGAACTGGCTGAAAGGGGTGTATGGGAGACAGTTCACTGAGAATAGGAAGTTGTACACAGGTATTTACGGTATGATGGTATTTTTGTCCAAAAAGAGGGCCTGCGGCAGTAGTTGTAGATGTAGTTCTGTTCCTTCAGCATGGGATGGGGCCCATAGGCTGAGTCCCAAACCCTTCATTTTGGTCTCTTCTGGGGGTGGGTGTGAGGAGACAGGAAAGAGAGACTCTCTCCTACTTTAAGTAACACAACAAAGGGTGCATGTATGTGTGTGTGTGTGTGTGTGTGAAAGCATGGATGGATTTTAGTTATTTTTTTTTACGTGTTTATTCTTAAATAACAATGCTCTGGGCTGTGAGGCACAGGAAGAGTGGGTGGTGGAGATGGGGAGGGAACTCCCCAACAATTCAGAGAGGTCCATGTCCAGAAGAAAAGGGGTGACACGGCCCTCTCCACCCTCCCCAAAGCTCGATCCAGTACTGTGAGTGTGGAGGGGGAGGCTTGCTCTGGGATAGGGGCTGGGCTGGAAGTGCTGTTCGTGTTCCTAGGCTGGCTGAGAGCCAGATGGGCTGTGCAACTTCCCAGCATGGATTCCAGGACTTCAGCACCGGGGACAGGGACGTTTCCAGAAGTTGCTGGCAGCACAGGAAGCAGAAGCACCAGGAGGTCCCAGAGGCCCTGGGTGGTGCAATTAGCTGGGAGCTCAGGGCTGGACACACAGCGAGTTCTGAATGCACTGTACAAAGTGCAGGAGAAGTGCAGGAGTAAGGCTGCAAGGTGCTCTGCTGAAGAGTCTCCCCTTCAGCAGGTGTGGGCTGCCGGCTGTGAGCATCCCAGCCCGTTCCTCCTTCCCCACTGACCGGGCTGCTCTCAGAGGGTTACCATGACAGAGGAAGCGTGAGTAGGGCCAGCACCCTCACTCCAGCCACCTACCCTCTGGCAGGAAGGGGTGGGAATGAGAGAAATGTTCTGGCACCTGCACTTGCATCGGGAACAGCCTATTTTGCTAGTTTGTTTTGTTTTGTGTTGTTTTGATGGAGAGTGTATGTTTAACTGGGTTCAACCAGGGAGATTTCAAAGGAGGGTGGCGGTGCTGAGACTCCCTGAGTAGAACCCTGGATGCCTCTCTCCTCCGCAGCTCCTGAGCCACTGCCTGCAGGCCTGGCACTTCTCAGGACAGGGGCTGGTTCAGCACCTTCTCTTGAGCAGGCCCACCTCAGCTTCCCCTCCCATACTCCCTGCAGTTCTCCCTCCCCAACCCCATGCAGCTGCAGAGAGGTCCATGGTCAGAAACAGGAAAAAACCCCGATGGCTGGCACATTCCGGGACAGAGAGAACCCAGGCACACACAGGCTGCCGCCCACTCAGACTTTATTCAAAGACCAGGAAGGGCCAGTGCAAGGAGGGGAGGAGGGCCTGGCGGGAGGCCCAGCGGGCAAGAGGAACGGCCACCGAGGCTCCAGCTTAACGGTATTTGGAGGTCAGCACGGTGCTCACAGAAGCCAGGAACTTGTCCAGGGAGGCGTGCACCGCAGGGGTGAACTCGGCGGGGTGGTGGGCGGCCAGGGTCACCAGCAAGCAGTGGCTCAGGAGCTGTGCAGAGAAGAGGGTCAGTGGGGCCCAGGGCCCGCAGCCGCCGCCTGCGCTACACCTCCCGCAACCCGCTGGATGCTCTGCCCTGCGAGGAAGGCGCCATCTCGCCCCTCGACCCAGATCGCTCCCGGCCCGCCGCTCACCTTGAAGTTGACCGGGTCCACCCGAAGCTTGTGCGCGTGCAGGTCGCTCAGGGCGGACAGCGCGTTGGGCATGTCGTCCACGTGCGCCACGGCGTTGGTCAGCGCGTCGGCCACCTTCTTGCCGTGGCCCTTAACCTGGGCAGAGCCATGGCTCAGGTCGAAGTGGGGGAAGTAGGTCTTGGTGGTGGGGAAGGACAGGAACATCCTGCGGGGAGAAGCAGAGTGAGGGGTGGGGTTTGGGCCCGGGGCCAGGACGGTTTAGGGTGGCCGGTGGGTCAGGGCGGGAGAGGAGCCCGGGTCGGAGCAGGGGAGGGAGGGAGCCTCACCTCTCCAGGGCCTCCGCACCATAGTCGCCGGCGTGCGCGCCGACCTTGCCCCAGGCGGTCTTGACGTTGGTCTTGTCGGCAGGAGACAGCACCATGGCGGGTTCTTTCTGAGTCTGTGGGGACCAGAAGAGTGCCGGGCCGCGAGCGCGCCAGGGTTTATGCTTGGGGCGCGGGGGCACGCCCGGCCGGGCGGCGCTCATTGGCTGGCGCGGAGCCCGGGGCGCGGCCTGGACCGCAGGGGAGTTCCGGGCGGGGCGGCGGGCTTGGCCTCCCCTTGGGGGCGCACGCGGGGCGGGGGCCAGGCCTTCTCCACCCTCCACCGCCACTCCACTCCTGCCCATCCCGCTTGCCCGGGCGCAGGGCGGTAGCGGCGCTGGTGGGGCCGGCCCGTTGGGGTCGGGCGCTGTCGGCTCTTCCACCGCGGAGCGCGGCGCCACCCTTTCCTTTCGGGCGCCCTAGTGAGGGAGAAAGTCAGCCCGCACCCCCGCCCCGGCCTGGCACGCGCTGGACGCGCATCAACTCCAGCGGGATCAGGGAACACACGGGCGAGCGAGTGCGAGCCGGCAGGCTTCGCCCATCCGGGGCGGAGAGGAATGCGGGCACCCGGACGCCCCGGCCCATAGGAACTCAAAAGAACTTCTGCGCGGAGCCCCTCCTGCTCTCCAGCCTCGCTTCCTCCAGCTCCCTTTCCCTCTGGCGATAGTCACTAGTGTGCTTGAGTGACAGGCACCGGGAAGGAACAAATACCAGGACGCAAAAAGCACGGGGCTGTGCTGGGGGCGGCTCCAGATTCAGACTCCTCTACCCGGGGTTGTGGGGTGGCGCGTGGGGGTGGTGGGTGCTGGCTAAGCCCCAAGTCATGGACTCACAGTTTGTGTGACTGACCTACTGGCCTAGAGGTCGTGGTTCACTGTGACACCCCCAGCTCTCCAAATGCGATCTGATGGGAGACTTGCTAGGTAAATAGTCCTTGTAAACAGATTAACAAAGTTGGCTCTGGGAAGAGAAAGGACAGGGGAGAGAAGGCCCCTGTGGTTGCAGAAGGTAGGTGGGGGGATGTGAGGTGAGGAAGGAAGGGGTGGACTTGGCGCGGGGTGGGGAGGGTGGGAGGTGCAAGAGTGCCAGTGGGTGCATCCCTGTTCATGAAAAGTGATGGTTTGGCCAGGCTCGGTGGCTCACGCCTGTAATCCCAGCACTTTGGGAGGTCAAGGCGGTGGATCGCCTGAGGTCGGGAGTTTGAGACCAGGCTGACCAACCTGGAGAAACCCCGTCTCTACCAAAAATACAAAATTAGCCGGGATCGGTGGCACGTCTGTAATCCCAGTTACTCAGGAGGCTGAGGCAGGAGAATCGCTTGAACCCAGGAGGGAGATGCGGGGAGCCGAGATTGTGCCATTGCACTCCAGCCTGGGCAACAAGAGTGAAACTCAGCCTCAAAATAAATCAACAAGGCCGGGCGCGGTGGCTCACGCTTGTAATCCCAGCACTTTGGGAGGCCGAGGTGGGCGGATCACGAGGTCAGGAGATCGAGACCACGGTGAAACCCCGTCTCTACTAAAAATACAAAAAAATTAGCCGGGCGTGGTGGCGGGCGCCTGTAGTCCCAGCTACTCGGAGAGGCTGAGGCAGGAGAATGGCGTGAACCCGGGAGGCGGAGCTTGCAGTGAGCCGAGATCGCGCCACCGCACTCCAGCCTGGGTGACAGAGCGAGACTCCGTCTAAAAAAAAATAAAATAAAAAATAAATAAATAAACAAACAAACATAAATAAATAAATAAATAAAATAAAAATAAGGTGGCCGGACATGGTGGCTCTCGCCTGAAATCCCAGCACTTTGGGAGGCTGAGGCCGATGGATCATGAGGTCAGGAGATCCAGACTATCCTGGCCAACATAGTGAAACCCCATCTCTACTAAAAATACAAAAATCAGCTGGGTGTGGTGGCACATGCCTGTAATCCCAGTTACTCAGGAGGTGGAGGCTGGAGAATCCCTTGAACAAGGGAGTTGGAGGTTGCAGTGAGCCGAGATCCTGCCACAGCACTCTAGCCTGGCGACACAGCGAGACTCTGTTTCAAAAAAATAAATACACAAATAAATAAAGTGGTGATTTTTGGGGGGATCATGATGGAAATATAGAAATAATCAGTGAGACTGTGGAATGGCACAGAGCTGAATGAACTGGCTGAAAGGGGTGTATGGGAGACAGTTCACTGAGAATAGGAAGTTGTACACAGGTATTTACGGTATGATGGTGTTTTCGTCCAAAAAGAGGGCCTGCGGCAGTAGTTGTAGATGTAGCTCTGTTCCTTCAGCATGGGATGGGGCCCATAGGCTGAGTCCCAAACCCTTCATTTTGGTCTCTTCTGGGGGTGGGTGTGAGGAGACAGGAAAGAGAGACTCTCTCCTACTTTAAGTAACACAACAAAGGATGTGTGTGTGTGTGTGTGTGTGAAAGCATGGATGGACTTTAGTTTATTTATTTATTTATTTATTTATTTTTTGGGACGGAGTTTTGCTCTTGTTGCCCAGGCTGGAGTGCAATGGCGCAATCTCAGCTCACCACAACCTCTGCCTCCCGGGTTCAAGCGATTCTCCTGCCTCAGCCTCCCTGTAGCTGGGATTACAGGCATGCGCCACCATGCCCGGCTAATTTTGTATTTTTAGTAGAACCAGGGTTTCTCCATATTGGTCAGGCTGGTCTCGAACTCCCGACCTCAGGTGATCCGCCCACCTCGGCCTCCCAAAGTGCTGGGATTACAGGCGGGAGCCACCATGCCTGTCGGATTTTAGTTTTTTTTTTTTACGTGTTTATTCTTAAATAACAATGCTCTGGGCTGTGAGGCACAGGAAGAGTGGGTGGTGGAGACGGGGAGGGAACTCCCCAACAATTCAGAGAGGTCCATGTCCAGAAGAAAAGGGGTGACACGGCCCTCTCCACCCTCCCCAAAGCTCGATCCAGTACTGTGAGTGTGGAGGGGGAGGCTTGCTCTGGGATAGGGGCTGGACTGGAAGTGCTGTTCGTGTTCCTAGGCTGGCTGAGAGCCAGATGGGCTGTGCAACTTCCCAGCATGGATTCCAGGACTTCAGCACCGGGGACAGGGACGTTTCCAGAAGTTGCTGGCAGCACAGGAAGCAGAAGCACCAGGAGGTCCCAGAGGCCCTGGGTGGTGCAATTAGCTGGGAGCTCAGGGCTGGACACACAGCGAGTTCTGAATGCACTGTACAAAGTGCAGGAGAAGTGCAGGAGTAAGGCTGCAAGGTGCTCTGCTGAAGAGTCTCCCCTTCAGCAGGTGTGGGCTGCCGGCTGTGAGCATCCCAGCCCGTTCCTCCTTCCCCACTGACCGGGCTGCTCTCAGAGGGTTACCATGACAGAGGAAGCGTGAGTAGGGCCAGCACCCTCACTCCAGCCACCTACCCTCTGGCAGGAAGGGGTGGGAATGAGAGAAATGTTCTGGCACCTGCACTTGCATCGGGAACAGCCTATTTTGCTAGTTTGTTTTGTTTTGTGTTGTTTTGATGGAGAGTGTATGTTTAACTGGGTTCAACCAGGGAGATTTCAAAGGAGGGTGGTGGTGCTGAGACTCCCTGAGTAGAACCCTGGATGCCTCTCTCCTCCGCAGCTCCTGAGCCACTGCCTGCAGGCCTGGCACTTCTCAGGACAGGGGCTGGTTCAGCACCTTCTCTTGAGCAGGCCCACCTCAGCTTCCGCTCCCATACTCCCTGCAGTTCTCCCTCCCCAACCCCATGCAGCTGCAGAGAGGTCCTTGGTCAGAAACAGGAAAAATCCCCGATGGCTGGCACATTCCGGGACAGAGAGAACCCAGGCACACACAGGCTGCCGCCTACTGGGACTTCATTCAAAGATCAGGAAGTGCTGGGGCAGCGAGGGGAGGGGGGCCTGGTGGGAGGCCCAGCAGGCAGGGGGCAGGACCACCAATGCTCCAGCTTAATGGTATTTTGAGGTCAACACAGCACTCACAAAAGCAAATAATTTGTCCATGGAGGCACCACATGGGTAAACTGGGAAGGGTGTGGCATTTACCCAGGAGCTATGGAGAGAGAGTCAAGGGATGTAGATACTACCGCCGCCTGTGCTGCACCTCCCTGAAGGCGTGGGATGGTCTGTCCTATGAGGAAGGCCGTCTGCCCCCACAACCTAGATTCCTCCCAGCCCAAAGCTCACCCTGATGTTGCCTGGGTCCACCCACAGCTCGTCGACGTGCAGCTTCCTCAGCTCAGACAAGTCACTGGGCACGTCGTGTAAGTGGGCCACGTCATTGGTCAGCGTGTTGGCCACCTACTTGCGTTGTTTCTTGATCTGGGCTGAGCCGTAACTGAGGGCCAAGTGAGAGGAAGGTCAGGAACATGCTTCGGGGGAAGCAAAGAATGAGGGGCTTGGGGCTGGGTCCAGGGCAAGAATGGTTAGGGGTGGCCAGTGGAGCCCTGGAGTGGGTGTTGGACCCAAGATGTGAGTGGGGAGAGGAGGGTCCTTGCCTCTCCAGGGCCTCCGTGGCATAGTCAGAAGCGTGGTCGCCAACCTTCTCCCAGACCGCCTTGGTGTTAGCCTTGTCCTCAGGAGACAGCACCGTGGCAGGTTCTGTGTAAGCTCAGAAGTGAAAGGTGGGGGAGAGTAGGAGCTCTCATGCCTGGGATGCAGGGTCATTGGCTGGCAAGTTGCCAGGAGGTGTCTGGCACAGTAGGAGTGAGTGAGAGTAGGCAGGTTGCCCAAGGCTGCCCTGCGTCTCTTAGTCCTGCCCAAACAGAGACCCAGCTCTCTACATGGTAGCCTTCCTGCTCGCATTGTCCTAAGCTTCCACACAGGGTCCTGAGCCGCTTATACCCATAAGGTATCCACATATGGCCCAGACCCAGGCAGCTTCCTGGATGGAGAGAAGAGCACAGTTTTTCCAAAGTGAAACATAAGCTGCATTCACACAAGCTCTGCCTGGGACCAAAAGCTGTTAATTATCCATGTAAACAGTTGCGGGGGCTGGGTGTGGTGGCTCATGCCTGTCATCCCAGCACATTGGGAGACCGAGGAGGGCAGATCACTTGAGGTCAGGAGTTTGAGACCAGCCTGATCAACATGGTGAAACTGTGTCTCTATTAAAAATACAAAAATTAGCCGGGAATGGCAGCCCATGCCTGTAATCCCAGCTACTCGGGAGACAGAGGTGGGAGAATCACTTGAACGCAGGAGGTCGAGGCTGCAGTGAGTCAAAACCGTGCCACTGCACTCCAGCCAGGGCAACAGAGCAAGGGCCTGTCTCAAAAACAAAAACAAAGCAAAACAAAAGACCCCCAAAAACAAAACAACAGTTGGGGGATGTAGATAAATAACATGGGGCCAAGTTCTCCAAACTACCGGGCTGGTGTCCCAGGCAGTGCAGGGCAACCGGTCACTGGCACTGACTGCTGGGGGGAGTTTGGCTGACTCACAGTCAGGGCTCTGCTTCCAGCAGCTCTCTTCAGACCTCGTTGCTGACTGCCGGGTCAGACCTGGGTGCCAGGCCTCATTCAGTGCTCCCCACACAGACCCAGGATGGCCAACCCGGAGCCAGCCCTATTCACGGTTTGGAGACCTCCAAGGTCCCACTCTTTCCTCAGCCCCTGTTCTTTGTCTGAAAAGCCTGGGGTGGAGCCCTAAGATTCCCTTCCCGGTCCTGGGGAGGGAGAAGAGGGAACCTGGGGGAGGGAGTGCCTTGGCCTGGGCACCTGCAGAGACTGAGACATGGCAGCTGGGGCTGGGTGGACGGGTGGGGTGGCAATCAGCCTGCTGGCACCCACCCTGTGTTATGCTTTCAAAAATTATTTCAAAACTCTCGTGAGTTGGACGTTGTTTTTCTATTCCATAGGTAAAGGCCCGAGAGCTCTGGGACACGCCCAGGGTCGCACAGCTTGTCAGTGAGCAGGCTGGAAGCCTAAACCTGCTCGTCTGCCAAATTGTGGCCACTGAGGACTTCCTCCCGACCTCACCCCCAGGGCTGCAGGGTCACAGGCAGGGCTAACCAGGCCAGCGCAGGTTTGCCGCCGAGGAAGTGTCCATGGGGGAAGGAAGGGGAAAGGAACAGGTCTGCGGAGCCCTCTGCTCTGGGCCAACTAATTAGGCTGCACATTTGGCTCTGGGACCTCGGTTTCTGCATCTCTCTGCAAAAGGGGCCAGGATTAGCATCTACAGGTCCCAGCAGGAAGTGGGGATGGAGGGAGAATGAATGAATAAATGCGTGAACGGGGAAGTGCTTTACAAACAGTATGGTTGGAAGCCCGATTCAAGAGTTGAAATTGGATTCAAGAGTTGAAATTGAAGGCCACCTCCCCACCCCCGCCACATTACAGTGCTCCCTCTGCCCCCCCGCACTCCCCGCCATGGGAGGACAAACCTCCGGGGGTGGGGCGCATTTGAGAGTTCTAGGAGGCTCCTTTTAGGTCCCTGAGCTTCTCTGGCCAACAATAGTGACCTCGCTTTGCTAGCTCCCCAAAGACCACACAGGCAGGGGCAGATGTTTGGGGCCTCTGTTTATTGACAGGCACAGACCAAGGCCCGCGCAGCACAGGGCTCAGCGGTATTTTTCGGTCAGCACCACGGCCACACCAGTCAGGAACTTGTCCCACGCCGCTTGCATTTGCACGGTGAACTCGTCCTGCAGGTGGGAGGCCAGCACGACGTGGAAACACTGGATTAGCAGCTGCAGGAGAAGGGGCCGGTGAGACGGGGTCTGCCCCGCTAGGGACCCGCAGAGCCCCTCCCCCGGCTGCGCGCTGCACCATTGCCCCGGCCGGAAAGGCCTCACCGGAAAGTTGGCTGGGTCCACGCGCAGCACGAGCGCGTGCAGGTCCGCCAGCGGGCTCAGCGCGGCGCGCAGGTTGTCCATGTGCTGCACCGCCGCGCCCACCGCCGCCAGCATGCGCTGCCCGTGGCTCAGCAGCTGCGTCGCGTCCTGGCAGGCGCTCAGGTGCGGGAAGTAGACCTTGGTGCTGGGGTACACTGTGAAGAGCCTGCAGGACCATGTCAGTGGCCGGGGAAGAGGGCGGCTGCGTGGGGCTTCACTAGCGCCCCCACCGCCCAGAGCCCCGGGGATCCGCACCCGAAGGACCTCGGATGGCGTTGGCGGCCCACGCGCCCAAAACCCTCATCTCCACCTCCCTGAGCTCCCGGAGACCCCGCCTCTACCGACCTGAGCAGCAGCTCCGCCCCGAATTGCGCCTCGTGGCCCGCAATCAGGTCCCAGACCTGCGCGATTTGGGTGCGCTCCTGGGCGCTGAGCATGGCGCCGCCTGACGTGCTCTGGGGGCCGCGCCCGCCTCCTCGGCCTCCTTATAGATCCTCCGGGCACCCCGCCCGTCCTTATCGGCCCGAGCGCGGCGGGAACGCGGGGACTCTTGGCCTGCGCCGGGCAACGTAGCCAGCCCGGGTTCCCGTCTATGTGGAGGCCTCGACCTCCGGGATCCCAGGGTTTCTGGCACTGACCCACGCTGTTGCGCGTGGGCACCTTTATTGCAGACTTTAGGGGCATCCGTAATGACTCCCCTCGGGTAAGGTTACTGCTCTGCCAGGAAGGAGCACGTGGGAGGAACCGGAGAGAACACGGGGCAGGAAACCCCCTGCTCTTAGGAGTCGGGGAGGGACCGGCCTCAGGGATCCCCGCAGCTGCCAGAGTCCCGGGCTTCGGACGTCAGGCTTTGTGGAAAAGTTCCCTGAGTCCCGACACGCTCCCAATACGCTAGTGAAGTGACAATCTTTGTGCGATGTGGGAAGCTAGGAGGCGCACCAACGCCCGTCTGACTCAAGAACCCCAGGAGACGCCGTGGGCCGCCCGGGACTGCTCTGCTGCACCCGGGCTTCAGCTCCGGTGCTCGGGGCCAAGAACCTCCCCAAAGCGCCCCCCAAGTGACTCCCAGGCCGCGACGACAGCGGGGACGACCGAGTTCCTGCGAAGCCCCCGGACCCATCACTCAGCTTCTCCGCTCCTTCCCTCCAATACCGAGAACACAGAGCCCAGATCGCTCCGTCCTCATCCATTTATTGGAGTCAGGGCAGGAATTGTGGGAGGGTGAAGGGCAGGGGAGGGGCCGCAGCCTGTCCTGGGGGTCCCGGAGGCGGTGCTCAGCGGTACTTCTCGGTCAGGACAGAGGACACCACCGATAGGAACTTGTCCCAGGCGGCGTGGGCCTCGGCCGTGAAGTCGGCAGGGAAGCGCGCGGCCAGGGTGACCAGCAGAGAGTGGGACAGGAGCTGGGGGCGGGGGCGGCTCAGCGCGGGGGGCGGGGCCTAGCCCGGGCCCCGCCCCCGCGACCCCGCCCCGCCCCGCCCCGCCGGGACCCCGCCCCGCCCGCACCGCGCCCCGCGCACCTTGAAGTTGACCGGGTCCACGCGCAGGATGTAGGCGTGCAGCTCGCTCAGCTTGGACAGGGCGGCGCCGATGTTGTCGATGCTCTTCACCGCGTCGCCCACGGCGGCCACCACCTTGGAGCCGTGCGCGCGCAACTGCGCGGACCCCGGGTGCAGGTCGAAGTGCGGGAAGTAGGTCTTGGTCTGCGGGTGGCTGAGGAAGAGCCTGGGACGGGGGGCGGGGGCCGTGAGCTCCCAGCAGCGCAGCCTCCCGCCCACGGCCCACGCGCCCTGCGGCCGTCTCCCAGCACCAGGGCACATCTGCGACCCCGCAGCAGGCTCCAGCCCCTCCTCGAGGTGCCCGGGTGCCCAGGCAGCTGTCCCTCCCAGGCTGCCCTGGGCTAGAGGCCCCCCAGGCCCCTGCAGCTCCCGGCTGATCGCCCTGCTTCCAACGGGTTCTGTGCAGCCTGGTCCCCAAATCTCCCGCCCTCCGCCTCCAGCACGCCTGGTGGCCCCAGCCCCTCCACCGTCTCCTCTGGCCACAGGACTTCCCTCCCAGCCCCAGACTGGGTTGCCCGCCACCCCTTCTGCAGGCTCATGACCTCCCAGCAGCGTTCCAGGGAAGGAAAAGCTCCCTGGCCCTCCCAGGGGATCAGACGCTGGGACTTTGACGCTGGAACAGTGCCCTTATCCCAGATGCTGGGACTTTAGAGGCTGTAGTGCCCTGGCTGCCCTGTGAGGCCCTTCAGGCCTAGAACGAACCTTTCACCCTCTGCTTGTCAGAACCTGGGCCTGTGCCTGCCCAGGTCTCAGCGAGCCCAGATGCCTGTGCAAGTTCTAATCGTACCCTCCTTACCCTGCCCTCCTCACTGAGAGGAAAGGCTATCTGTCCCCACTGTCCCCTCCCCACTGTCCCTTCCTCAGTCCCCTCCCCACCGCCCCCTCCCCACTGTCCCCACTCACATACCTGGCCTCCCGCCCAGTCCCTCTGGCAGTCCCGTCTGACACTCACCTCTCCAGAGTCTCGGTGCCGATGGTGTCGGCCTGCGTGGAGATCTTGGCCCACAGGGACACAATGATGGTCCTCTCGGTGTTGGTCAGAGACATGGCGGCAGGGTGGGCGGCTGCACTGGAGTTGGGCCTGCTCAGGACTGGCCTTGGTGGTGCTCAGCCCCCAGGGTCCCCTTATATACAGGGAGCTGGGCCCAGCCAGGCTGTGGCCGTTGGTCAGGTGAGGGGAGGGGGCTGCAGGGGTGGAGTTTCTTATCAGATCCAGTGACAAAGGGACCCTCAGGGCCGGTGGGACTGGGGGCTGAGGAAGCTATCACTTCTGTCTCCCCTTCTGCCCACCCCTGAGCCACAGCTGGAGCCCCAGGTTCAGGGAGATTGGGGCCCCGATCTGGGCATGAGAGTCCACGTGGCCAGCCCAGCCCAGACTGGCCTCAGGAGTGACTGTCCGTGACCTCCGTGTCCCTGTGATGACAGGGTGACCTAGAGCACGTGGGCCCTGGCAGAGGGCCGATCCATTCCTCACTTCACTGAAACTTCTCTGGCCCACCTCATGAGCTCCAGTTTGCAAATGAAGAAACCGAGACCCCCTGGAGAGAAAGTGGGGCCCAGTGTCACAGGGTGGGAAGGGACAGACCTCTCCCACCTGCGCTGTGTAGCCCCCTCGTCTGAATGAGGTTGGGTCTGGGGTTCTCCTCCAGTAGCCTTGTGGGAGACACTCTGAGCCGGGCACCTAGGCAGGAAAGTGGCTTGGGAGGCCGGACTCTTCACAGAAGGTGAGGTCATGCAGGCCTACAATTCTGCTATGTTCTCATCGCAGCCGGGAGGGGACCCTCCTCCAGCTCTACTGATTTATTTCTTTTTATCCTCTCTGTGTATTAACTACCCCCTCCTCCATTAGACGACCGTTGTGATGTGCTGAATATATTCCTTTTCATTAGTACGTGTGCTTGAAAAGGGTATGATTTTATGCATGTATTTTAAATTTATACAAATTAAAGGTAGATATAAAAATTTTGTTTATTAGTTTGTTTCTGAGATGGAGTCTCGCTCTGTCTCCCAGACTGGAGTGTATTGGCATGATTTTGACTCACTGTAACCTCTGCCTCCTGGGTTCAAGTGATTCTCCTGCTTCAGTCTGCTGAGTAGCTGGGATTACAGGCACGCACCACCACGCCTGGCTAATTTTTGTATTTTTAGTACAGATGGAATTTCACCATGTTGGCCAGGCTGGTCTCGAACTCTTGACCTCAGGTGATCTGCCTGCCTCTGCCCCCGAAAGTGCTGGGATTACAAGCGTGAACCACTGTGCCCGGCCCAAGCATATCTTTCTTAAATAGAGGATTTTTTAAAACAAGGGAAAAAAAGGCTGGGCGTGGTGGCTTGCTCATGGGGCCGCACGTGGTGGTTCGTGGTTGCGATGAGGTTGCATCACTGCACTCCAGCCTGGGTGACAGAGCAAGGTTCTGCCTCAAAAAAAAAAAAAAAAAAAAAAGGAGTAGAGAGAAAATGCATCTTCACACACTGATTCTTTTCAGTTGCTGCGTCAGCAAGTGTGCCCCCATCCCCGCTGACAGGTGGGATGCAGCTCCTGTGCGAATCAGTGGCTGGTTACGGCTTCAGCCTGCAGAGCTCCCCTTTGTGAACAAGCTCCAGTTTTTTTCTATTATAAACAACTCCATGAAGAATATCAGTGCTTTGGATCTTTTCCTCATGATAGACTTCTAGAAGGGGAATTAGTAGAAGGAGACTCAAGAGTATTCGTTTGTTTTTGAAACAAATTACTTTTCAAGACAATTATATGGACTTATAGTTGCAAAATTAGCTGTTTGAGGCTCACTGTGGGTGCCCTTCCTGCCCTGGGGGGCTGTCACCGCTGGCTTGGAGTAAGTTGGAAGTTTAGCACTGCACACCATGGGGGCAGCTTTCAGACCCCAGGCTGCAGGGGTGAGGGGATCCCACAGGAGACTAACACCCTTTGTTTTGAAAAATCCCTGGAGGGGGGTCTCCAGCCGGAGTCAGGGTAGCGGGGGCAGGTGAGGAGGGTATTGAAAGGACGCACAGGACCTTGGGGCCTGCAGTGTACCAGGCCTTGGGGTTGGGTGTGTGGGGCAGAGGGATGCGTGTGCTAGGATGTCAGCAATGGTAAATCGGCCTGGGTTAGAACCGGGTCAGGTGGACTCCCCTGAGCCCCGTCTTCCCAAGCAGGGGTGCCTTTGGTCCTCAGAGGTTAGGGCAGGGGGCTGCAGGGGCCTGGGCGAGAGGGGCCGGGAGATCCTGAGGGTAGGAGATAAGGGCTGTTCCCCCAGCCCCAAGGCAGGCCCACAGCACCAAGTCTTTTCTCCCTGTAGCTGCAAGCCGTACCGGGCACCCTCACAGCCTGTGCCCCACAAGCCGTCCCGGGCACCCTCACAGCCTGTGCCCCACAGGCCATCCCGGGCACCCTCACAGCCTGTGCCCCACAAGCCGTACCGGGCACCCTCGCAGCCTGTGCCCCACAAGCTGTCCCGGGCACCCTCACAGCCTGTGCCCCACAAGCCGTACCGGGCACCCTCGCAGCCTGTGCCCCACAAGCCGTCCCGGGCACCCTCGCAGCCTGTGCCCCACAAGCTGTCCCGGGCACCTCTCGCAGCCTGTGCCCCACAGGCCATCCCGGGCACCCTCACAGCCTGTGCCTAAGCCATTGGCACTACCAGGAGCTTCCTTGCACCAACAGCTTTTCAGCTTTCTTTCTCCTTCTGGATAGTCTTGTGTCCTGCCTCCACCCCAAGCCTGTGCTGTTATTTTCTAATAATGTGGGTGTGGCAGCTCAGTACCCATCCTGTCTACAACATGACATTAGCCTCCGTCTGTGTCCTGGTGCTCCCTTTGACGGGTGTGTCCATACAGACCTCTCTTCTGGACTCAGGCCTCAGGGTCTGATCCAGGGATGTATTTGATGTCCTCATCTGTGTGTCTCCAGCAAATCATCTCTACAACGCAGCCCTGAAATTCCCCACAAAACCTACTCCACTGCCCTTCCTTCCTGAGGCTCAGGCCAGAGAGCACAGCACCGTCGACACTCCCCCCACTCACTCCTGAAACTTACACACGGAGGAAAAGACAGACGAGGCCTCCTGTCCTCCCTCCCTCTATCCCTAGCTCCTGGCCACTCCTCTGAAGCCCGTTCCCTAGTGTTGCCACTCCCTCAAATGTCACCACGTTAATGGACCTATAGTGGCCAACCCATTTAAAATCTCAATCCTCTCCTCCTCTGTCTAAGCCCCTACTTGCCCTGCTTTTCTTTTTCCACAGGGAAAAAAAATGTTTCTCTTTATAGTCCACTAGAATGTAAGCTCAAGAGGAGCTTCAGGAATTTTTTTTTTTTTTTTGACGGAGTCTTCCTCTGTCTCCCAGGCTGGAGTGCAGTGGCACAATCTCAGCTCACTGCAACCACCACCTCCCGGGTTCAAGCCGTTCTCCTGCCTCAGCCTCCTGAGTAGCTGGGATTACAGGCTACCATGTCAGGAGTTTGAGACCAGCCTGACCAACATGGTGAAACCCCGTCTCTACTAAAAATACAACAATTAGCCAGGCATGGTGGTGCGCACCTGTAATCCCAGCTACTTGGGAGGCTGAGGCAGGAGAACCCCTTGAACCCAGGAGGCAGAGGTTGCAGTGAGCTGAGATTGTGCCACTGCACTCCAGCGTGGGCGACAGAGCAAGATTCTGTCTCAAAAAAGAAAAATAAATAAATAAATAAATAAATATTATAAAGAACATCCATTTTCTTCAGTTAATAACATCAAAAGACCACGTTAACACGGTTAAATTTGCAGGACCCTCAGTACTTTGGGATGGAGTAAATGGCTGGTATCATTGCTTTCAAAAGGGTCTGGAACTTGATCGTGCTTCTGTTGATAAGTGGATTTGGATCAATATTAACCTGATTTTTTTTTTTTTTTTTTTTTTTTTGAGACGGAGTCTCGCTCTGTCGCCCAGGCTGGAGTGCAATGGCGCTATCTCAGCTCACTGCAAGCTCCGCCTCCCAGGTTCACGCCATTCTCCTGCCTCAGCCTCCCGAGTAGCTGGGACTACAGGCACCCGCCACCATGCCCGGCTAATCTGATTTTGATGGTTGTTCTCTGGCTATGCAGGCTAATGTCCTTGTTGGTTTTAGGAAATACACAGTATATGGAGGATATTTAGAGTATTAATGTTTGTATCCCCCTCTCCAACGGCTCTGAGAGAAACAGCAAGTGGGGGCAAGACAGAGGGCAGGCCAGTGTGGTAGAATGTCAACAGCTGGAGAGTGTGGATGAATAGTACTCAAGAGTTTTTAATATTCTTGTTATTTTATTCAACAGTTTTATTGAGATAAAATTCACCCACTTAATGTGTACATTTCAATAATTTTTTTTTTTGAGACAGAGTCTCACTCTGTCTGCCAAGCTGGAGTTCAGTGGCACGATCTCGGTTCACTGCAACCTATGTCTCCTAGGCTCAAGCAATTCTCCTGCCTCAGCCTCGCAAGTAGCTGGGATTACAGGCATGTGCCACCATGCGTGGCTAATTTTTGCATTTTTAGTAGAGACGGGGGTTTCACCATGTTAGCCAGGTTAGTCTGCAACTCCTGACCTCAGGTAATCTGCCCGCCTTGGCCTCCCAAAGTGCTGGGATTACAGGGGTGAGCCACCACCCCTGGCCCATTTCAATAATTTTTAATGTGTTCACATAATTGTGCAACCATCACCATAATCAATTTTAGAATGTTTCCATCACCCCCTAAAAGCCCCGAACCACCAGCACTCATCCTTCTTTCTCCATCTTTGTCTTATTCTTGCACGGCGTTTTTATTTCTTGATAATTTGAATGTGTTTCAAAATAAAAGGTTATGAAATTATTATATATATGTTATTAGGAACAATAAACTACAGAGTGTTAGAGTGTCTTTGCAGTTCTTTCAGTCATAGCCAAGGTTCTGTGTTCAGAAGTCACCTGGAACAATTCTTTTTTCTGATTATTATATCACCACATTCTTACATTGGTTCATTTATTTAATTTGGTTTTCAGTTTGGGGGTTTTCAATTAGGAGTGTTCAATTTTCTCTCTCTCTCTCTTTTTTTTTTTTTTTATATAGATAAGGTCTCTCTCTGTTGCCCAGGCTGGAGTGCAGTGGTGCAATCATAGCTTACTACAGCCTGGAAATTCTGGGCTCCAGTGATACTCCCCTCCACCCCCAACCCAGCCTCCCAAGTAGCTGGGACTGCAGGTGCACCACCACATCCGGCTAATTAAAAAATATATATATATTTTAGTAGAGATAAAGTTTTGCTGTGTTGGCTAGGCTGGTCTTTAACTCCCAGGCTCAAGTGACCATCCCACCTTGGCCTCCCAAAGTGCTAAGATTCCAAGTGTGAGCCACTGCACCCAGCCACTCTTTTTGTTTGTGTGTTTTGCTTTTTTAGAGACAGAGTATTGCTGTGTCGCTCAGGCTGGAGTGCAGTGGCACAATCATAGTTCACTGTAGCCTTCAACATCTGGGCTCCAGCAATCCTCCAGCCTCAGCCTCCTGAGTAGATAGCACTGCAGGTGTGAGGTAGGAGGTGGGACTCCACATGTACTCCGGAGATTGGGCTCGGACACCGGACCAAATTGAGAACCAGCTAAAACAAGTAGGGCAGAAGCAGCTTTCCATAAGACACGCCCACCAGTGTGCCATGGGAGTTTACCATCGCCATGGCAACATCCAGAGAGTACCATCCCTTTCCATGGCAGTGACTGGACCACCCAGAAGTTACCACACTCATCCTAGAAATTTGTGCATAAACTTTCCCTTAATTTGCATATAATTAAAAGTGGGTATAAAGATGAGTGCAGCGGTGCCTCTGAGCTGCTCTCCTGCGCACACTGCCTATGGGGTACCCCTGCTCTGTAAGGAGCAGTGTTCTGCTCCTGCTGTCTGCTGTGACTTCGATATCAGAGTTGCTGTTTAACACCACCAGCTTGCCCTTGAATTCCTTCCTGGGCAAAGCCAAGAACCCCCCCCAGGCTAACCCCCAATTTGGAGGCTTACCTAACCTGAATCATCTGCTGCTACCATGCCCAGTTAATTTTTTAATCTTTTTGAGATGAGGTCCTGCTGTGTTACGTAGGCTGGCCTTCGACTCTTGGCATCAAGTGATCCTCCAGCCTTGGCCTCCCAAAGTGGTAGGATTAGAGGCTTGAGCCACTGGCAAGGCCACTCTTTTTATTTTAATCTTATTAATTTTGTAATTTTGTAATTTTTTTTTTTTTTTGAGTTGGAGTCTTGCTCTGTCACCCAGGCTGAAGGGCAGTGGTACAAACTTGGCTCACTGCAAGCTCCGCCTCCTGGGTTCACACCATTGTCCTGCCTCAGCCTCCCCCGAGTAGCTGGGACTACAAGGGCCCACCACCAAGCCCGGCTAATTTTTTCTACTTTTTAGTAGAGACGGGGTTTCACCATGTTAGCCAGGATGGTCTTGATCTCCTGACCTCGTGATCTCCCCGCCTCGGCCTCCCAAAGTGCTGGGATTACAGGTGTGAGCCACCGCGCCCGGCCTTAATTTTGTAATTTTTTTTAAAGACAGGGTCTCTCTATGTTGGCCAGGGTGGCCTTCAACTCCTGGCCTCAAGCAATCCTCTCCCCTTGGACTCCCAAAGTGCTAGGACTACAGATATGAGCCACCATGCCCAGCCTGAATTTATTTTTGATAATGTAAAATATTTACACAATTCAAAGGTCAAAACTATGTAGAGAGTCAGACTTGGAGGAGCTTCCTTCCACCTTCCCCTCCATCCCTACCCACCTTATTATTTGTATTCATTTCCAGTTTGTCCTCCCATGGTTCATTTTTGCAGAAATAAGCACATGTGGGCACATACATGGCTGTGCACACACACACATGTCCACACACAGCCTCACACATAGTTATGCATAAGCTCACATATATGTGTACACACATATTCGTGTTTCCCCTCTGTTCTACCATTGTGTATACACTATTCTAACCTCTTTATTTTCATTATTAGAAATTATCCTCATTTTAGGCCGGGCGCGGTGGCTCACGCCTGTAATCCCAGCACTTTGGGAGGCCGAGGCAGGCGGATCACGAGGTCAGGAGATCGAGACTATCCTGGCTAACATGATGAAACTCTGTCTCTACTAAAAATACAAAAAATTAGCCAGGCGTAGTGGCAGGTGCCTGTAGTCCCAGCTACTGGGGAGGCTGAGGCAGGAGAATGGCGTGAATCCGGGAGGCAGAGCTTGCAGTGAGCCGAGATCACGCCACTGCACTCCAGCCTGGGCGACAGAGCGACTCCGTCTCAAAAAAAAAAAAAAAAAAAAAAAAAAAAAAGAAATTATCCTCATTTTTTTTCAGTCGAGCTCTCGGTGTTGCGGATACCCTTGGTTTTTCCAGTTAGTCCTGATGATGGACACCTGGGTTTTCAGGTCTTTAGCAAATGAGATGCCCCGGTGGACTTGCGTCCCGGGCTTGGCTCCCTCTGCCCTGGATGAGGGGTGCCCGGTGGAGGAGGGGCGCCTGCAGTCTGATCAAACTCATGGATTTTTGCCTATCAGGGAGGTGAGACATGGATCTCAGTGAGGTTTTTTATTTTTGTGTAGTTTAACTTGCGTTTCTCCTATGAGTGAGGCTCAGCCTCTTTTCCTGTCTCATTTCTGTGAACTGTGATCTGTCTATATCACGTCTGTATCCCCCACTAGATTGTCAGCCCCACGGTGCAGAGGGCTTTATTTCAGCTGCGGTACCCATAGCCCAGAAACATGCCTAGGCTGTCTTATGCCCAGTAAATGTTTCATTGAGGAATGGAAGAAGGAATGAGTGAGCGCAGACGCCCATCACTCCCTCTTCGTCCTGATCGTTCTGAAATCAGGAAATAGGACACATTCGGGAGAAATAAAGAAGGAAGACCACGGAGGTCCCAGGGAGAGCCGCAGTGGGTGGGCGCCAGCACTGCTTCCTCCTCCGCAAAGGCCTAACTGCACCCCTTCTCCACTACGCCGGGGTCCCGAGTGCCCCCCGCTCCCGCCCCGGGAGCTGCACATCCCTCTGCCTCTTAGAGACCCTGGGGTCGGTGCAAGGATCCCTGCGGCCCAGCAGTGGTCCCGAGACAGCCCGGGCGCCCTCCTCCCGCTGCGCCTCCCCACGCGCCCGCCGCCCAGGGACAACAGAGACCAGGTGGACGCTGCTTCGTTCATTGGTTTATTGGCGCATTACGCGGTAAGTGGGGCTGGGGAACCTCGAGGGCAGGGGAGGGGCCGCAGCCTGTCCTGGGGGTCCCGGAGGCGGTGCTCAGCGGTACTTCTCGGTCAGGACAGAGGACACCACCGATAGGAACTTGTCCCAGGCGGCGTGGGCCTCGGCCGTGAAGTCGGCAGGGAAGCGCGCGGCCAGGGTGACCAGCAGACAGTGGGACAGGAGCTGGGGGCGGGGGCGGCTCAGCGCGGGGGGCGGGGCCTAGCCCGGGCCCCGCCCCGCGGCCCCACCCCGCCCCGCCCCGCCGGGACCCCGCCCCGCCCGCACCGCGCCCCGCGCACCTTGAAGTTGACCGGGTCCACGCGCAGGATGTAGGCGTGCAGCTCGCTCAGCTTGGACAGGGCGGCGCCGATGTTGTCGATGCTCTTCACCGCGTCGCCCACGGCGGCCACCACCTTGGAGCCGTGCGCGCGCAACTGCGCGGACCCCGGGTGCAGGTCGAAGTGCGGGAAGTAGGTCTTGGTCTGCGGGTGGCTGAGGAAGAGCCTGGGACGGGGGGCGGGGGCCGTGAGCTCCCAGCAGCGCAGCCTCCCGCCCACGGCCCACGCGCCCTGCGACCGTCTCCCAGCACCAGGGCACATCTGCGACCCCGCAGCAGGCTCCAGCCCCTCCTCGAGGTGCCCGGGTGCCCAGGCAGCTGTCCCTCCCAGGCTGCCCTGGGCTAGAGGCCCCCCAGGCCCCTGCAGCTCCCGGCTGATCGCCCTGCTTCCAACGGGTTCTGTGCAGCCTGGTCCCCAAATCTCCCGCCCTCCGCCTCCAGCACGCCTGGTGGCCCCAGCCCCTCCACCGTCTCCTCTGGCCACAGGACTTCCCTCCCAGCCCCAGACTGGGTTGCCCGCCACCCCTTCTGCAGGCTCATGACCTCCCAGCAGCGTTCCAGGGAAGGAAAAGCTCCCTGGCCCTCCCAGGGGATCAGACGCTGGGACTTTGACGCTGGAACAGTGCCCTTATCCCAGATGCTGGGACTTTAGAGGCTGTAGTGCCCTGGCTGCCCTGTGAGGCCCTTCAGGCCTAGAACGAACCCTTTCACCCTCTGCTTGTCAGAACCTGGGCCTGTGCCTGCCCAGGTCTCAGCGAGCCCAGATGCCTGTGCAAGTTCTAATCGTACCCTCCTTACCCTGCCCTCCTCACTGAGAGGAAAGGCTATCTGTCCCCACTGTCCCCTCCCCACTGTCTCCTCCTCACGGTCCCCTCCTCACTGTCTCCTCCTCACGGTCCTCTTCCCGCTGTCCCCTCCCCACTGTCCCCTCCCCAATGTCCCCTCCCCACAGTCCCCTCCCACTGTCCCCTCCCCACCGCCCCCTCCCCACTGTCCCCACTCACATACCTGGCCTCCCGCCCAGTCCCTCTGGCAGTCCCGTCTGACACTCACCTCTCCAGAGTCTCGGTGCCGATGGTGTCGGCCTGCGTGGAGATCTTGGCCCACAGGGACACAATGATGGTCCTCTCGGTGTTGGTCAGAGACATGGTGGCAGGGTGGGCGGCTGCACTGGAGTTGGGCCTGCTCAGGACTGGCCTTGGTGGTGCTCAGCCCCCAGGGTCCCCTTATATACAGGGAGCTGGGCCCAGCCAGGCTGTGGCCGTTGGTCAGGTGAGGGGAGGGGGCTGCAGGGGTGGAGTTTCTTATCAGATCCAGTGACAAAGGGGCCCTCAGGGCCGGTGGGACTGGGGTTTGGGGGCTGTCACTCCTGTTCCTCTCCTGTGGCCTTAGAGGGGGAGTTGGCCAGAGTCTGACCACAGAGTCTAGGAGAGATATGGGCCCCACCCTCCCAGTAGGTCACTCCAGCATTTGCAGTCCAGTTCTGCACCGTCTTTATTCATTTCAGAATTATGACTTGCGGGAAACCAGAGGAGCAGGGCCCAGTAAGCAGCCTCCTGGGCACATGCCCCACGGTCGGCTGACACCGACCTCAGGCAGCCGTGCCCAACCACATACCAGTGCCCTTCCCCCTTTGTCTCTGGGATTCGTGGGTTTCCTCCAAGAAAGCAAGGGTTAGGTCCACCCAGTGCTGAGGGGAGACGTACTGAGTCTGTCCCCTGACAAGCAGGAGGAGACAGCAGGTCCGGGGCCGAAGGAGAATTCACCTAATGTCATGTGCTAATAGGGACTGCAGTATTGCTTTCCATATTAGTTATTGTAACATAATGAGGCAAATATTCCTTTTAATTTTTTTTTTCTTTTTTTGAGATGGAATCTTGATTTGTCACCCAGGGTGGAGCGCAGTGGTGCGAGCTCAGCTCACTGCACCTCTCACTCCCTGGTTCAAGTGATTCTTATGTGTCAGCCTCACGAGTAGCTGGGATTACAGGCACCCGGCATCATGCCTGGCTAATTTTTGTATTTTCGTAGAGATGGGGTTTTACCATGTTGGCCAGGATGGTCTCGATCTCCTGACCTCCTGATCCACCTGCCTCAGCCTCCTAAAGTGCTAGGATTACAGGTATGAGCCACTGTGCCCGGCCAATTATTTTATTTTATTTTTTTTTTAGTAGAGACGGGGTTTCACCATCTTCGCCAGGCTGGTCTTGAACTCCTTACCTTGTGATCCACCCGCCTTGGCCTCCCAAAGTGCTGGGATTACAGGCATGAGGCAGCGCGCCTAGCCAATATCTTTTCAAGTATTTTGCCCTTTTTTTTTTTTTTTTTTTGAGACGGAGTCTCACTCCGTTGCCCAGGCTGAAGTGCAGTGGTGCGATCTCCACTCACTACAAGCTCCACCTCCCAGGTTCACGCCATTCTCCTGCCTCAGCCTTCTGAGTAGCTGGGACTACAGGTGCCCGCCACCATGCCCGGCTAATTTTTTGTATTTTTAGTAGAGACGGGATTTCACCGTGTTAGCCAGGATGGTCTCGATCTCCTGACCTCATGATCCACCCGCCTCAGCCTCCCAAAGTGCTGGGATCACAGGCATGAGCCACTGCGCCCGGCCTGTTTTGCCCATTTTAAAATTGGGTGGTTTATTCTCTTACAGATGAATTTTTAGAGCTCTGTGTACTTCTGGATGCAATCGCTTGTCAGATATGCAATTTGCAAATGTTTTCTCCTAGTTTGTAGCTTGTTCATTCTCTTAACATTGTCTTTTGTAGAGCAAAAGTTTTAATAAAGTCCAATTTGTCAAAAAATTTTAAGTGAATCTTACTTAGTGCCACGCCTAGGAACTGTCTGCCTATCCATAGAACACAAAGAGTTTCACCTCTGTTTTCTTCTAAAGTTGTGTAGTTTATGTTTATATTGAGATCTACAATCCATTTTGAGATGACTTTTGTCTGAGGTGTGAAGGGCAGGTCCAGATTCTTCTGTTTGCTTGTTTGTTTTTTGCCTATGGATGTCCAGTTGTTCCAGCACTATTTTTTGAAAAGGCTATATGCTTTCTATTCAGTTGGCTTCTTGCACTTATTCATAAAAAATGAATGGGGCATAGGTTTGTGGGTCAATTTCTGGACTCTCTGTTCTGTTCTATGTGTCTATCCTTTACCACAACCAGTGTCTTGATTAGTATAGCCCTATCATGTCTTAAAATTGAATAATGTCTCACAGAATGAGAGAAAAATATTTGCAAATCATATATCTGATAGGGAAGTTTTCCAAACACATACAAAATATCTTTTTTGTTTTTGTTTTTTTTTAGACAGAGTCTTGCTCTGTCACCCAGACTGGATTGCAGTGGTGCAATCCTGGCTCACTGCAACCTCCGCCTCCTGGGTTCAAGCGATTCTCCTACCTCAGCCTCCTGAGTAGCTGGGACCACAGATGTGCACCACCACGGCCGGCTAACAGTTTTTTTTTTTTTTTTTTTTTGAGACAGAATTTCACTCTTGTCACCCAGGCTGGAGTACAATGGCATGATCTCAGCTCACCACAACCTCTGCCTCCTGGGCTCAAGCCATTCTCCTGCCTCAGCTTCGTGAGTAGCTGGGACTACAGGCATGCACCACCACACCCGGCTAATTTTGTATTTTTAGCAGAGTCGGGGTCTCTCCATGTTGGTCCGGCTGGTCTTGAGCCCCTGACCTCAGGTGATCCACCCGCCTCGGCCTCCCAAAGTGCTGGGATTACAGGCGTGAGTCACCGCGCCCGGCCATGCCTGGCTAACTTTTTTGTATTTTTAGTAGAGATGGTGTTTTGCCATGTTGGCCAGCCTGGTCTCGAACTCCTGACCTCAAGTGGTTTGCCCACCTTAGCCTCTTAAAGTGCTGGGATTACAGGCGTTAGCCACCGTGCTTGGCCCAAAATATCTTACAACTCAATAATAAATAGACAAGTAATCAATTTTAAAATGGCCGCTGGGTGTGGTGGTTGACGCCTGTGATCTCAGCACTTTCAGAGCCCGAGGAGAGAGGATTGTTTGAACCCAGGAATTCAAGATTAGCCTGGGCAACACAGTGAGACCCCCCTCTCTTAAAAAAAATTGGCTGGCCAGGCGCGGTGGCTCAAGCCTGTAATCCCAGCACTTTGGGAGGCCGAGGCAGGCGGATCATGAGGTCAGGAGATCGAGACCAACCTGGCTAACACGGTGAAACCCCGTTTCTACTAAAAATACAAAAAATTAGCCGGGCGTGGCGGCATGCACCTGCATTCCCAGCTGCTGGGGAGGCTGAGGCAGGGGAATGGCGTGAACCTGGGAGGCGGAGCTTGCAGTGAGCGGAGGTTGCGCCACTGCACTCCAGACTGGGTGACATAGCGAGACTCCGTCTCAAAAAAAAAAAAAAAAAAATTGGCTGGGCATGGTGGCTGAGTCCTGTAATCCCAGCACTTTGGGAGGCCAAGGTGGACAGATCACGAGGTCAGGAAATCGAGAACATCTTGGCCAACATGGTGAAACCCCGTCTCTACAGAAAATACAAAAATTAGCTGGGCGTGGTGTTGCACACCTGTAGTCACAGCTACTCAGGAGGCTGAGGCAGGAGAATCGCTTGAATCCAGGAGGCAGAGGTTGCAGTGAGCCGAGATTGCGCCACTGCACTCCAGCCTGGGTGACAGAGTGAAACTCCGTCTCAAAAAACAGAAAACAAACAAACAAACAAAAATTAGCAAGGCATAGTGCGCCCATAGTCCCAGTTTCTTGGAAGGCTGAAGTGGGAGCATCACTTGAGCTAAGGAGTTTGAGACTGCAGTAAGCTAGGATCTCACCCTAACTCCAGGCTGGGTGACAGACCGAGACCCTGTCTCTCACAAATAAATAATTAAAAAAAGAAAAATTGCAAATAATTTTAATGCATTTTTTTTTTTGAGACGGAGTTTTGCTCTTGTTGCCCAGGCTGGAGTGCAATGGCGCAATCTCGGCTCACTGCAACCTCTGCCTCCTGGGTTCAAGAGATTCTCATGCCTCAGCCTCCTGAGTAGCTGGGACCACAGGTGTGCACCACCACGGCCGGCTAACAGGTTTTTGTTGTTTTTGTTTTTTGTTTTTTGTTTTGAGACAGAGTTTTGCTCTTATCGCCCAGGCTGGAGTGCAATGGCGCAATCTCAGCTCACTGCAAACTCCGCCTCCTCGGTTCAAGTGATTTTCCTGCCTCAGCCTCCTGAGTAGCTGGGATTACAGGCATGTGCCACCACACCTGGCTAATTTTGTATTTTTAGTAGAGAAGGGGTTCCTCCCTATTGGTCAGGCTGGTCTTGAACTCCCAACCTCAGGAGATCCGCCCGCCTTGGCCTCCCAAAGTGCTGGGATTATAGGCGTGCGCCACCGTGCCCGGCTTTAATGCACATTTCTATTAAAGAAGATATACATGGGCCGGGCGCGGTGGCTCACGCCTGTAATCCCAGCACTTTGGGAGGCCGAGGCGGGTGGATCACGAGGTCAGGAGATCGAGACCATCCTGGCTAACACGGTGAAACCCCGTCTCTACTAAAAATACAAAAAATTAGCCGGGCGAGGTGGCAGGCGCCTGTAGTTCCAGCTACGCGGGAGGCTGAGGCAGGAGAATGGTGTGAACCCCGGGGGGCGGAGCCTGCAGTGAGCCGAGATCGCGCCACTGCACTCCAGCCTGGGAGACAGCGAGACTCCGTCTCAAAAAAAAAAAAAAAAAAAAAAAAAGAAGATATACATGAAGGCGGACAGATCACTTGAGATCAGGAGTTTGAGAACAGCCTGGCCAACATGGCGAAACCCCATCTCTACTAAAAATACAAAAACTAGCTGAGTTTGGTGGCGGACGCCTGTAATTCCAGGTACTTGGGAGGCCGAGGCAGGAGAATCGCTTGAACCCAGGAGCCAGAGGTTGCGCCATTGCACTCCAGACTGGGCAACAGAGCGAGACTGTCTCAAGAAAAAAAAAAAAGAAAATATACCAATGGCCAATAAACATGTAAAAAGATGCACAACATCGTTAGTCACTAGGGAAATACAAATCAAAACCATAGATAGCACTTCACATCTACTAGGATGACTATATTTAAAAAGACACAATAACAAGTGTTGGCAAGAATGTGAAGAAATGGAAATCTTTATATACTGCTGGTGAGACTGTAAAATGGTGCAGACATTGTGGAAAACAACTTGGGAATTCCTCAAAAGACTAAACAAGAGTTGCCCTGTGACCCAGCTATTTCATTCCTAGATATATGCCCAAAAGAAACAAAAGCAGGGCCAGGCGCGGTGGCTCACGCCTGTAATCCCAGCACTTTGGGAGGCCGAGGTGGGTGGATCATGAGGTCAGCAGATCGAGACCATCCTGGCTAACATGATGAAACCCCATCTCTACTAAAAAAATAAAAAAATTAGCCGGGCGTGGTGGCAGGTGCCTGTAGTCCCAGCTACTCAGGAGGCTGAGGCAGGAGAATGGCGTGAACCCGCGAGGCGGAGCTTGCAGTGAGATTGCGCCACTGCACTACAGCCTGGGCAACAAAGCGAGACTCTGTCTCAAAAAAAAAAAAAAAGACAAACAAAAGCAGGCCAGGCGCAGTGGCTCACGCCTGTAATCCCAACACTTTGGGAGGCCGAAGCAGGTGGATCGCTGAGGTCAGGAGTTTGAGACCAGCCTGGCCAACATGGTGAAACCCTGTCTCTACTAAAAACACAAAAATTAGCCGGGTGTGATGGCAGGAGCCTGTAATCCCAGGTACTCGGGAAGCTGAGGCAGGAGAATTGCTTGAACCCAGGAGGCGGAAGTTACAGTGAGCCGAGATCGTGCCTTTGCACTCTAGCCTGGGCAACAGAGCGAGACTCCATTTCCAAAAAAAAAAAAAAAAGTTTGTATGTATGTGATAACATTATTCATATTTGGCAAAAAGCAATGTCCATCAACTGATGAATAAAATATGGTATGATTCATCCAATGGGATACTCTTCAGCCGTAGAAAGCAATGAAGGACGGATCCATTGTACAGCCCACGAATGGGCCTTGGAAACACGCTCAGGGAAAGAAGCCAGACAAAAAAGGCCACATGTTGTATGATTCCACATACATGACGTGTCCAGAATGGGCAAATCCACAGACATGAAGGTAGATTGGTGGTTCTCTAGTGCTAGCATCGTGGGAGCTGTGACTGCTAATGTATTAATATACGGGTTTGCTTTTTGGGTAATGAAAATGTTCTAAAATTGACTATGATAATGGTTGCATAACTGTAAATATACTAAAACCCACTGAATTGTACACCTTATTTATTTTTTTGAGACGGAGTTTTGCTCTTGTTGCTCAGGCTGGAGCGCAATGACGCGATCTCGGCTCACAGCAACCTCCGTCTCCCGGGTTCAAGCGATTCTCTTGCCTCAGTTTTCTCAGTAGCTGGGATTACAGGCATGAGCCACTGAGCCCGGCCTGAATTACACACTTTAAACGGGTGAACTGTATGGTATGTGAATTTTATCTCAATAGAGCTGTTAAAAATTGAGGAATGCGATTCCTCTCTGTTTATTCTTCGTTTTCAAAATTTCTTTGGCTATTCTAATTTCTTTACCTTTCTGTATGAATTTTAGAGTTAGCTAAAGAGTTATCTGCACAGAATCCTGCTGGAATTATGACACAATCAAAGGCAAATGTTTTCTTTAAGGAGAAGTTTGTTTTGTTTTCTTTTCCCCTGTAAGGAGAGCTTTGACCACAGGCATTTTTTTTTCTTTTTTTTAAGATGGAGCCTGGTTCTGTCATCCAGGCTGGAGTGTACTTGATGTTTTACTCATGTAACGGCCCTCATTCTTCCATGCCTGAGATGTGAGATGATGAGATTGTCAGGGTTGAGGGCAGCAGCAGCCTTCGATGCTCTCCGGGCTTAGCAGATGGGAGGGGCTCTCTACCAGGCTTCCAGGAACTCCCTTCTAGCGCTGCCTGGGTCCTCCTTGCTGGTCTGTTCCTTGTGCACATTTCACAGCGGCTCCTCTTCTTGTGTGGCAGGGCTCCTCTCTCCCAGGGGTGTGCCCGCCCACTCTGGCCTTACCCTGTCTTGCTCACTGTCCTGGGAAGTGCTGCTGACCGCAGGAGGCCAGTGTATCCTTTCCTCATCTGGGGCTTCTTTCAGACCGAGATGAACTGGCCCTCCCTGGTCACCCTTCACTGTTGCTTGGTTCAGAAGGACACTCCTGGTTCGTCTCAGCCTGGCACCTAGGGGCACCTTGGGCACATGGGCCCATGAGGAGGGGGTGTGGGTCTGTGCCTGACGTTTCGTCTCCTCAATAGGAGAGAAGGTGGCAGAGAGAGGGGCAGAGACAGGTGAATAGACTGGCAGAGAAGACAGTGAGTGATGGCGGAGGCTGAGGGCCAGGCAGAGGGAGATATACAGAGCAGGGAAGGCAAGTCCAGAGGCTGAGTGCACGGGGCATTTGGGCCGTGAAGGGCTCTCAGTGCCTGGGAGAAACCCTCCAGCTGCAGAGTGAGGGCCTGTGCCCAGAAGGCACTGCAGGGCTGCTCTGCTCCCTAACAGAGGAGGAAGTAGAGTCCTGTTTCCAGGGTAGGTGCCGCCCACGCTGGGGGATTGTCCTTAGATACTTTGAGGCCCCAGGGCCTCCTCTTTCCCACTGGAACCACCTGCCCTTCCCATCCTTGGCGCCCACAAAGAGAGGAATTGAATCTGAAATTTCCAAACCTTCAAAGCATCATTATGCGCAGGGGCTCCTTTCTATTTTTCCATTGTGAAATATGCGCAAGATGTAGACTACAGTTTAATGAATTATTAGAAAGCAGACAGCACCCCAATACTCCCCAAAGGTAACCTCCCACCTGACTTCTTCCTTTTCAGTAAGTTTTTTTTTTTTTTTTTGAGACAGTGTCTCGCTCTGTTGCCCAGGCTGGAGTGCAGTGGCCCGATCTTAGCTGACTGCAAGCTCCACCTCCTGGATTCACGCCATTCTCCTGCCTCAGCCTCTGGAGTACTTGGGACTACAGGCACCAGCCATCACACCCGGCTAATTTTTTGTATTTTTAGTAGAGACGGGGTTTCACTGTGTTAGCCAGGATGGTCTCGATCTCCTGACCTCGTGATCTGCCCGCCTCCCAAAGTGCTGGGATTAAAGGTATGAGCCAGGCCTGCTTTTCAGTAAGTTTTTAACTACTCAGATATGCATCTGCAAGCACTTTGTTTGTTTTTGCCTGCTTTTAACCTTCATAGAAATGAAACAATACAGAATGCTCTCATTTGTGTCTGTCTGGCTTTTGTTTGTTTATTTTGAGACAGGGTCTTGCTCTATTGCCCAAGCTGGAGTACAGTGGTACGATCATAGCTCATTGCAACCTCGACCTCCCAGGCTTAAGTGATCCTCCTGCCTCAGCCTCCTAAGTAGCTGGGATCACAGGCACATGCCATCATGCCCAGCTAAATGTTGTTGTTGTTGTTGAGGTGGGGTTTCACCATGTAGCTCAGGCTTCTTCTGAACTCCTGGGCTCAAGTGATCCTTCTGCCTTGGCCTCCCAAAGTGCTTGGATTACAGGTATGAGCCACTTTATGCAATCTGTTATTTATTTATTTATTTATTTATTTATTTATTTATGTTATTATTTTTTTGAGACGGAGTCTTGCTCTGTCGCCCAGGCTGGAGTGCAGTGGTGTGATCTTGGCTCACTGCAACCTCCGCCTCCCAGGTTCTAGTGATTCTCCTACCTCAGCCTCCTGAGTAGTTGGGACTACAGGCATGTATCACCACACCTGGCTAATTTTTGTATTTTTTAGTAGAGATGGGGTTTCACTGTGTTAGCCAGGCTGGTCCTGAACTCCTGAGCTCAGGTGATCTGCCCGCCTCGGCCTCTGTAAGTGCTGGGATTATTGGTGTGAGCCACCAGGCCTGGCCTTTAAAAAAATATTTTTAATCCAACCGTCTGCACACTGAATGTCTGTCTTCTTTCACTCTCTCATGTCTATGAGATTTACTAGCCGTGTTATAGGTGTTCATTTTCACTGCTGTATCTATTAATATTTCCTTGTAGGAATATACCACAATTTATTCATTGTACTGGGGCTGGGACTTTGTGTTGTTTAGTTCTTGGCTATTATGAATAATGCTGCAATAAACATTCCTTTACATATCACCTGGTGCCCACATGCCTGAAATTCTGTTTTGTACATACATACCTAGGAGTAAAGTTGTTGGGTCATAGGGCATATGTATTTTCAACTTTAGTAAATAATGCCAAACTTTTTCAGAGTGGGTAACAAACTTATGTTTTCCCTAGTGGTGTGCGACCATTCTCCTTGCTCCAAATCCTTCTAAACATTTGATATGGTCAGTGTAGTACTCCATTTTCTGTTGCTTATAATAGAATACTTGAGACTGTGGGATTTATTTTAAAAGGAATTTGTTTCCTACTGTTATGGAGGCTGAGAAGTTCCAAGCCCAGTGGGGACTCTGTGCAGTCCCAAAGTGGCACAGAGTATTAATCGCAGGTCGTGCAGGCTGAGCATGCTTGTGCGCCACCTGAGATCTCTCTTCTTTTTTTTTTTTTTTGAGACGGAGTCTTGCTCTGTCGTCCAGGCTGGAGGGCAGTGGCACGATCTCGGCTCACTGCAAGCTCCGCCTCCCAGGTTCACGCCATTCTCCTGCCTCAGCCTTCCTAGTAGCTGGGACTACAGGCGCCCGCCACCACGCCCGGCTAATTTTTTGTATTTTTAATAGAGACACGGTTTTGCCATGTTAGCCAGGATGGTCTCGATCTCTTGACCTTGTGATCCGCCCATTTCGGCCTCACAAAGTGCTGGGATTACAGGTGTGAGCCACCGTGCCCGGTCATGTCTCTCTTCTTATAAAGCCACTAGCCCCACTCCCATGACAACTCATTAATCCATTCCTTGAGGGAGGACCCTCATGATCCAACCTCCTTACCCCAAAGGCCCCACCTCTCAACACTGCCACATTGGGGATTAAGTTTCAACAAGACTTTTAGAGGAGACAAACATTCCAACCAGAGCAGTCAAACTCCTGGTCTTCTTAAATTTTAGCCTTTTTTAGGCCGGGCACAGTGGCTTATGCCTGTAATCTCAGCACTTTGGGAGGCCAAGGCGGGCAGATCACGAGGTCAGGAGTTCGAGACTAGTCTTGCCCACATGGTGAAACCCCACCTCTACTTAAAAATGCAAAATTAGCTGGGTGTGGTGGTGCACGCCTGTAATCCCAGGTACTCAGGAGGCTGAGGCAGGAGAATTGCTTGAACCCAGGAGGCGGAGGTTGCAGTGAGCCGAGATCGCATCATTGCACTCCAGCCTGGGCAATAGAGTGAGATTTCATCTAAAAAAAGAAAAAAAAGTTAGCCTTTTTATTGGGTGTGTAATTTTTGGTGAGTGTGTAGTGGTTTCTCTTGTGGCCTTAATTTACATTTTCCTGATAATTAGTGAGGTTGAGCCCATATTTACTGGCCATTTCGGTTTCCTCTTTATTAAAGTATTTTAGTCTTGGCCACTTTCCCACTGTGTTGCCAGTCATTGATTTGTAGAAATTTCAAAAATATTCTGGATATAATTCCTTTGTCACTTTTACGTGTTAGATCTCCCCCATCTCTGTATCTTAATGATATTCTAGTTAAACAAAAGTTTGTAATTTTAATGCAGTCAAACTAGTGACTTTAAAAATCCAATTAAAAAACGTTATCCCGGCCGGGCGCGGTGGCTCACGCTTGTAATCCCAGCACTTTGGGAGGCCGAGGTGGGCGGATCACGAGGTCAGGAGATTGAGACCACGGTGAAACCCCGTCTCTACTAAAAATACAAAAAAATTAGCCAGGCGTGGTGGCGGGCGCCTGTAGTCCCAGCTACTCGGAGAGGCTGAGGCAGGAGAATGGCGTGAACCCGGGAGGCGGAGCTTGCAGTGAGCCGAGATCGCGCCACTGCACTCCAGCCTGGGCGACAGAGCGAGACTCCGTCTCAAAAAAAAAAAAAATGTTATCCCTTCCTTTCCTAATAGCCAAAAGGTAGAAACAACCCAAATGTCCATCACTGGATGAACAGATAAGCAAACTGTGATATTTCCACACCATGAGATATTATTCAGCCATGAAAACGAAGTTCTGACCCAGGCTACAACATGGACAAGCCTTGAACCATTACACCAAGTGAAAGAAGTCACACACAGGAGGCCACGTGCTGCACGAAATTATGGGGCTTAGATAAGCCATTTTTAGGAAACGTCCAGAATGGGCAAATCCCAGCAGAAAGTAGATTAGTGGTTGTTAGGGCCAGGGAGGAGAAATACTGGTGGAGATTCCTCAGTGAGGAGGGCGTTTCCATTTGGGGCGATGAAAATATTCTGGAACTAGGGAGAGGTGGTTGTTGCACAACACTCTGAATGTGCTAAATGCCATTGACTTGTTCTCGTTAAAATGGTTATCTTTATGTTATGCAAATTTTATCTCAAAGTGAAGAGAGTCTTCTAGACCACATTTTTTTTTTTTTTGAGAGAAGGTTTCACTGTCTTGCCCAGATTGGAGTGCAGTGGCACCATCTTGGCTCACCTCAACCCTCCACCTCCCAGGCTCAAGCAATTCTCCTACTTCAGCCTCCCAAGTAGCTGGGATTACAGGTACGTGCCACTACCACCCGGCTAACTTTTTTTTTTTTTTTTTTGAGACGGAGTCTCCCTCTGTCTCCCAGGCTGGAGTGCAATGCCGCGATCTCAGCTCATTGTACCTCCGCCTCCTGGGTTCAAGCGATTCTCCTGCCTCAGCCTCCCGAGCAGCTGGGATTACAGGGGTGCACCACCACACCCGGCTAATTTTTTGAATCTTTAGTAGAGACGGGATTTTACCACGTTGGTCAGGTGGTCAGGCTGGTCTCGAACTCCTGATCTTGTGATCTGCCCGCCTCAGCCTTCCAAAGTGATGAGATTACAGGCATGAGCCACGGCGCCCGGCCTAGACCACATTTCTAAAAGCTTTGCTGTGTGGTCTTTTGAGTTTGGCGACAGTCCACCTTGCGTTGACTGTGTTGAGGGATGTCTGTTTGCCTGGCATTTGTTGAGCACTTTCTAAGTTCTGCACATGGCACCAACACTCTTCATTCTGGGTGCTTGACTCTCACAACCACCCTGTGAGGGAGGGTTTATTTTATTGTCATTAGTTGGGTTTTTAGTTTGTTTGTTTGTTTTGTTAGGTTTTGTTTTGTGACAGGGTCTTCTTACTCTGTCCTCCAGGCTAGAGTGCAGTGTGACAATCTCGGCTCACTGCAGGCTCAACTTCCTAAGCTCAGGTGATCCTCCCACCTCAGCCTCCTGAGTAGCTGGGACTATAGGCACGTGCCACTATGCCTGGGTAATATTTGTATTTTTAGTAGAGACGGGGTTTTGCCATGTTGCCCAAGCTGGCCTCAAACTCCTGAGCTCAAGTGATCCACCCGCCTTGGCCTCCTAAAGTGCTTGGGATTACAGGCGTGAGCCACTGCACCTGCCATCATTACATTGGAAAGATAAGGAAATGGAGGCTCCAGGATGTTATGAAACATGTCTGAGGCTTCCATGGAGCAGAAAACAAGCCCTGATGGTTTGTGTGGGCTGGGAGGCCGGCTGGGGCTGGGGCTTGTCCTGTGCTGTCCCTGGGCCTTGGTTTGAGCCCAAGCCTGTGCACTGAGTGTGGGATGCCAGTGTCCACCGGTTTCTGGCCTGAATTCCAAGCTCCAGGCACGTTCTGTGCCTGAGCAGCTGAGGCTGCGCTCAAAGGGTGTCTGGCCACTTACAAGCCACTGGACACTCAGCAGAATGCTGGATTCGGCATCTGCAAACTCTCCCACGAGTGGACCCTCGGTGACCCTGAACAGGCTAATTTGGCTTGTGAGTCCCAGTTTCACTGTTTTCACCTCTAGGATGGGGATTAGACTAGCCCCCACCTCAGTGTTGGGAGGGCTCTCAGGAACTTGCAGCATGAATTTTAAATTATTTTTATTACTACTGTGTGTGAGTGGTTCTCCCTGGTGGGGCTGTAACACTCAGCTGAGAAGGTGGAGGTGTCCAGGCAAGTCCCAGATAGCATCTGTGAACCCCACCCGGCCCTCCTGCAGATGGTCGTGGCCCTTTGAGGCCCAGACCAAGTGGCAGGACTGATAAGGCCTCCTATCCTGCCAAGGGCAGGCCCAGGCTGGGAGGAAGGGTCAGGGGTTTCAGTTTCCAAAAATCTACTTACCATCAAAAAAGCAGGTCATGAAACAGCTATTTAAAGGTAAAATGAGGAGGACTTAGAGGTGTGGGGTCTTAGCAGAGAAGAGCCTGAGGATGTCCCCTGTAGCGATTGGAGGCTAGCCCTGGTGCTTCATTGTCCAAGAGACACTGGGAGAACTTAGAGCTGGAACTCACTCAGGGACCATCTGCTCTGAACCCTGTTACTGGTGGGGAAACTGAGGTCCAAAGCAAGGCCCACTGACCCTAAGGCCAGGGTGTGACAATGATGTCTCATTTCTGTCACAGCCAATGAGGTGCAAACATGGACATGAGGGTGGCGCTGGGATCCAGAGTGCTGCTGCGAGGGCAGGGACACACCCAGGACCTCTGTGGGCACATGAAGTGCTGCCCATGAGGGTGGCGCTGGGATCCAGGGTGCTGCTGCGAGGGCAGGGACACACCCAGGACCTCTGTGGGCTGGGGTCATGGTGAGCTCCCTGCACTTTCACCAGTTCGAGCGCGCGTTATTATTGCCTATAGTCAAAAGAATGAACAATGAGTGCCGGGGTTACTGGCAGGAGGCCAACCCTGAGAGGGTAACTGGGGGAACAGTGGGATCCTTTGAGCCCAGAGATGTCCAGTCTGGAGCCCCAAGATTCTGCGCATTGGGGCAGCAGCACGATTAGGTCAGAAGAGAGAGACCTGAGTCACAGTCCTGCTCCATTCGCATGGTCGCACGCAGACGCCCAGTGTCCCTGTGAGGAGGCCTCCATTACCACACCGGCCACTGCCCCGGGTTCCCCCACCCCCATCTGTCCCATCTCACCCTTCCAGCCCCAAGCCCTGCTCCTGCACTCTCATTTCCATCCCAGAGGCACTCCTGGGAAGTGTGGGAGAACTCACAAACCTTTTGATTATACATAAAATCAAAACACGGATGACTGGGATAAAGGCTTGCAAAATCTGTAAGAGAGGTTATCTATTCCTCTGAAAGAACACAGCCAAACCATCCAAGAACAGACAACCTGTAAAGAAAGCAAGAAAAGTAATTCTCTGCAAATAATTAAGTGATGCAGCTCTCTCTCTCAATCAAAGAAACGCAACATGGAACAAGACACCATTTTCCTTTCTGGGAATTTCAGAAAAAAAAAAAAAAAAAAAAAAAAAAAAAAAAGTTATGCAGGCTGGGTGTGGTGGCTCACGCCTGTAATCCCAGCACTTTGAGAGGCCGAGGCGGGTGGATCACGAGGTCAGGAGATCGAGACCATCCTGGCTAACATGGTGAAACCCCGTCTCTACTTAAAATACAAAAAATTAGCCGGGCGTGGTGGCGGGCGCCTGTAGTCCCACCTACTCGGAGAGGCTGAGGCAGGAGAACGGTGTGAACCCCAGAGGCGGAGCTTGCAGTGAACTGAGATCCTGCCACTGCCCTCCAGCCTGGGTGACAGAGCGAGACTCTGTCTCAAAAAAAAAAATGTTATGCAGCCCCGTGCAAGAAAATGCATCTGTTGGTACTGCTGAGCCATTTCAAATGCACATGCCCTTCACCCTGGTGAGGCCAATCTACAATTTGTTCTGCAAAATACACATTAGTGTCACTGCTGGTGCAAGAGGGTTACTTGCAACAGTGAAAATGCTCATCCCTCAGTCAAGTGGTTAGGTTCTGATGCATTTGATGTGCTTGGGAAAGTTCTGGAAGCAGCCAAAGAAGCCCATTAACTTTAGTTACCTCCTGGGGAACCCTGGGATAGGGTAGGTGGGGTGATATTTTAAAAAACAACTTCACTGAGATATAATTTACCATACCATACCAATTTGCATACCATAAAGCTTATCCACTTGAAGTGTACACTTCCATGTCTTTTTTTTTTTTTTTTGAGACGGAGTCTGGCTCTGTCGCCTAGGCTGTAGTGCAGTGGCGCAATCTCGGCTCGCCGCAAGCTCCGCCTCCTGGGTTCAAGCAATTTTCCTGTCTCAGCCTCCTGAGTAGCTAGGATTACAGGCGCCTGCCACCACCCCGGCTAATTTTTTTTTTTTTTTGTATTTTTTGCAGAGACGGGGTTTCACCATGTTGGCCGGGATGGTCTCGAACTCCTGACCTCGTGATCCACCCGCCTCGGCCTCCCAAAGTGCTGGGATTACAGGCGTGAGCCACCACGCCCAGCCTTTTTTTTTTTTTCTTTTCTTTTTTTTTTTTTTGATACGGAGTCTCATCGCTCTGTCGCCCAGGCTGGAGCGCAATGGCGTGATCTTGGCTCACTGCAACCTCCGCCTCCCAGGTTCAAGCGATTCTCCTCTAGGATTACGGGCGCCCGCCACCACGCCCGTATAATTTTTTCTATTTTTTAGTAGAGACGGGGTTTCACTGTGTTAGCCAGGATGGTCTCGATCTCCTGACCTCGTGATACGCCCGCCTCGGCCTCCCAAAGCGCTGGGATTACAGGCGTGAGCCACCGCGCCCCGTCCAAGTGTTATTTTTAAAATGAAGAAACCAGTATCGAGAGGGACGCTGACTCGAGCCCGCGCCTTTCCCATCCACACCAGCAAGAGCGCCCCTGAGCCCCGAGCGCGAATCGTCCGGCACCAGACAGCACCGGGGCAGCTCGGTGGCTTCCACAAGGCCCCGCGCCTGCGCATTCCGCTGCCTGCGCCTGCGCCTGCGCCTGCGCCGTTCTCCCGGCCGCCGCCTCAGCACCTCTTCCGGACCGTGTCGCCGAAGTCTCGCGAGCCCTGAGCGTGGCACGCGGGTTGGGAACTGTCGCGCTTCTCCCTCCACCTCCACCGCTGCCCTCCTCAGGCCCCCTCCGCCCCCTCCGTCCCCTCCATCCCCGTCTCCGTCCTCCTCAGGCCCCCTCCGTCTCCGCCTCGTCCTCCTCAGGCTCCCTCCGTCCCCGCCTCATCCTCCTCAGGCTCCCTCCGCCCCGCTCTCCGTCCTCCTCAGGCCCCCTCCGCCCCCGGCCCCGGCCCCACGGCGGGATGCGGGACAACACCAGCCCCATCAGCGTGATTCTGGTGAGCTCGGGGAGCAGGGGCAATAAGCTGCTGTTCAGGTACCCCTTCCAGAGAAGCCAGGAGCACCCGGCGTCCCAGACAAGTAAGTGAGCGCTGGGCGGGGGCCTGGCGCTCGCGGGGGCCGCCTCATTCCAGGGCCGCCTCGCGGAGCTTAGCTTTTGCTGGGCATTCGAGACCTGCTCGTTGTAGAGTATTTGAAAAGTAGAAAAAGGAAAAAAAAAAAAAAAAGTAAAAAAAATAAAATCATGCGTTGTTCACCACACCAAAGCAACTACTGCTGACATTTCGTTTCAAGCCTTTAAAAAATAAAGTAAAATAAAATAAAATGAGTTTGGGATGTATTCATCTTGAGAAAATACAAAATTACGCGAACAAGGCCGGTGGCGGTAATCCCAGCACTTTGGGAGGCCGAGGCGGGCGGATCACCTGAGGTCAGAAGTTCGAGACCAGCCTGACCAACATGGTTGAAACCCCGTCTCTACTAAAAAAATAAAAATAAAAAACCCCAGAAATTAGCCGAGCGTGGTGGTGCGTGCCCATAATCCAAGCTACTCGGGAGGCTGAGGCAGGAGAATTGCTTGAACCCGGGAGGCAGAGGTTTCAGTGAACTGAGATCGCGCCACTGCACTCCAGCCTGGGCAATAGAGCAAGACTCGGTATCAAAAAAAAAAAAAAAAAAAAAGATTACGTCAACATCTGAAGTTGTCTTTGCCACCTCCAGTTCCAGCCAGCACAGGAATCACCTGTGGACGTGTTGGGAGTTTTCTGCCCTGTACATAGATGCAGATCTATCCACAGGAAAAGAGAACATTGCGTGAGGTTTTTCATCGCACGAATTGTTCAGTGGCGCCCTTTTCCCATAGTCAGCGTTGGAGCTCCGTCTACCTTTGCAAGTAGGGATCAACCTCACCCTTGGCTGCAGGTTGCTGCCTTCCCCTGTGGACGGCATGTAGTTACTTTTGATTTTTCATCATCATGAATGTTCACTTTTTGTTTTTATTTTATTTATTTTTTGAGACGGAGTCTCACAGTGTCGCCCAGGCTGGAGTTCAGTGGCGTGATCTTGGCTCACTGCAACTTCCACCTCCCGGGCTCAAGGGATTCTCCTGCTGCAGCCTCCCAAGTAGCTGGGGCTACAGGCGTGTGCCACCACACCCTGCTTTTTTTTTTTTTTTTTTTTTTTTTTTTTTTTTTTTTTTAGTAGATATGGGGTTTTGCCATGTTGGCCAGGCTGATCTCGAATTCGGGGCCTCAAGTGATCTACTCGCCTCGGCCTCCCAAAGTGCTGGGATTATAGGTGTGAGCCACCACACCCGGACTGTTCAGTTTTTATTCTATATTTTGTTTTAAAATTATTTTTAAACTTGTTGATATGGCAGAAAGTTTTAAAGATACAAAGGAGTTTAGATTATGAAAAGAAAGTTATTTCCTACTGATGGCCCCCAGCCCCCAGTTTCCATCATAGGGGTAACTACTGTTACCATTTTTCTGTGTCTTTCCAGGACCTTCTGTGTAAATACAGGCGTATGCATTTCTTTTTTCTTTTTTTTTTTTTGAGATGAGTCTTGCACTCTCACCAGGCTGGAGTGCAGTGGCACGATCTCGGCTCACCGCAACCTCCGACCGCCTGGTTCAAGCAATTCTCCTGCCTCAGCCTCCTGAGTAGCTGGGATTACAGGCATGCACCACCATGCCCAGCTCATTTTTTTTTTTAATTTGTAGTAGAGATGGGGTTTCACCATGTTGGCCAGCTGGTCTCGATCTCCTGACCTCGTGATCCACCCACCTTGGCCTCCCAAAGTGCTGGGATTACAGGCGTGAGCCACCGCGCCCAGCCTGCACTTGTGTTTTTTTTCTAAGCACAAGCAAAGGCACACCATACACACTGTTCTGTTTTCACTTTCACTTCACGTCTGCATCTTTGATGTAGAATCAGAACCTGTCGAGCATCCTTGTCCTTTTTACCGGCCACAGTGAATTCCATGAGATGAACATATTGTCATTTGTTTATCTTGTCGTCTTGGTTGATGGACGTAAAATTGTTTTCAATCTTTTGCTAATACGAAAAGCGCAAACGTCCTTTCCATGTATTGTCATTTTGCAGAATTCTTGTAATATTAAATCCCCGAAGTAGCATGGTTGGGTCTAAGGGATAAGGAGCATGTTTATTTTATTTTATTTTATTTTGAGACGGAGTCTCGCTCTGTCGCCCAGGCTGGAGTGCAGTGGCGCAATCTCGGCTCACTGCAAGCTCCACCTCCCGGGTTCACGCCATTCTCCTGCCTCAGCCTCTCCGAGGAGCTGGGACTACAGGCGCCCGCCACCACGCCCGGCTAATTTTTTGTGTTTTTAGTAGAGACGGGGTTTCACCGTGGTCTCGATTTCCTGACCTCGTGATCCGCCCGCCTCGGCCTCCCAAAGTGCTGGGATTACAAGCGTGAGCCACCGCGCCCGGCCCCCGTTTATTTTTAATAGGTTAGATTTTTCAATCTTTGTTAATCTGGTAGGTGAAAAATTATATCTGGTAGTAATTTTAATGTTTATTTGCCTTTTAATTGAGATAGAAAGCATATTTTCCTGTTTTTGGAGCCATTTAGATTTCCTTTTCAGTGAATGACTTATTTATAACCTTTGCCTAATGTTCTCTTGGGTTGTTTGATTTTTTTTCCTTATAGATTTGAAGGAGTTCTTTATATATTTAATGTAAAAATAGGTCTTGTTTGACAAAGCTATAGTTACCCTGTTTGCTTCCGTGTAGTTCTTGCCAGAATTTTGATTTTTATGGAGTTTTCAGTCTAATCTCTTGTGGTTTCTGAGTTTTGTTTTAAATAGAAAGGCCTTCTGCTCTCCAAAATTATTAACAACAACAATAAAAAACTCCCTTTTTTTTCCTCCAGATTGTTCATGTCTTTTTTTTTTTTTTTTTTTTGAGACAGAGTCTCACTGTGTCGCCCAGGCTGGAGTGCAATGGCATGATTTTGGCTCACTGCAACCTCTGCTTCCTGGGTTCAAGCAATTCTCCTGTCCCAGCCACCTGAGTAGCTGGGATTACAGGTGCGTGCCACCACGCCCGGCTAATTTTTGTATTTTTAGTAGAGATGGGGTTTTGCCATGTTGGCCAGGCTGGTCTCAAACTCCTGACCTCGTGATCTGCCTGCCTCGACCTCCCAAAGTATGTCTTGTTTTTAAATGTGTTTGTCTTGGCATAAGGTGAAGGCTCATCCTAAGAGCTGATGTTTTCTGGGCTCTCGTGAAGAGTTGCGGCTGAACTGTTTGGTTGCCTTTGGAGCCCTGTGGAACTGGAGTTATAACAGGCCACAATGTGGCCAAATGATGATTGATTGGGCCAACATAATTTTCTTTTCCAAATGGCTATCTGGTCTCAACATAATTTTATTGAATAATTCACCTTACTTCCAGTAATTGATTCTGCTGTCTTTATCGTGTGCTAAATTCTCATGTTTACTTGGATCTATTTTTTCATCTTTCTTATCTCCTCCAATGATCTATGTGTAGGTTCCATAATAATTAATTACTGTAGCTTTATATTATGTTATACTATCAGTAAGGTTAGTCACTTGTAATTGCTTTTCTTTTTCAGCATTATCCTGGCTATGCTTTATTATTTTTCCCTGTAAACTTTAGCATCAAGTGTATTAGGTCCCACTCCCAAGCTCTTGGTGTAGGTAGCTTTGAATCTGTTGATTAACTGGGAAGAAAAAGCATCTTTATGTTGAATCTTCCCGTTCATGAAAATGATATGTCTTCTATTCATTCTTTTCTCCCTTATTAGCTTTTCCATTGTTTTCATGGGCCTCTTGCACTCTTCTTAGGTTCATCACTAGGTTTTTAAATTTTTTTACTCTGGTAAAGTATTATTGTTTGTGTATATGAAGGCTCTTGGTGTATGTACATTTAAATTTTTTTTTATTTTGCCTATGCTTTTTCCAACCTAATTGTCATTCCACACTGTGAGGGTGTGTGTGTGTGTACATGTGCATAGGGGCCTACCTCGTTTTATTGCACTTCACTTTATTGTGTTTTTTACAAATTGAAGGTTTATGGCAACCCTGTGTCCAGCAAGTCTGTACTCGCTTTGTATCTCTGTGTGATGTTTTGGTAATTCTTGCAGTATTTCAAACTTTTTCATTATTATTGTATCTGTTATGGTGATTCATGATTTTTATGTTACTATTATGATTGTTTTGGGGTACCATGAACCATGCCCACATAAGGTAGCAAATTTCATCAATAATTGTGTGTATTCTGGCTGTTCCCCCATCTGTTTCCATCTCCTTGGACCACCCTGTTCCCTTAGACACAACAGTATTGAAATTAAGCCAGTTATCTACAGTGGCCTCTAAGGGTTCAAATGAAATAAAGAATCACATGTTTCTCACTTTATATCAAAAGCTAGCAATGATTAAGCTTCTTGAGGAAGGCATGTTGAAAGCTGAACTAGGCCAAAAGCTAGTCTGCTTGCAGGAAACAGCCAAATGGTAAATGCAAAGGAAAAGCTCTGGAAGGAAATGGAAAGTGTTACTCCAAGCCAGGCCTGCACCTATACTCCCAGCTACCTGGGAGCTGTAGGCAGGAAAATTGCTTGAGCCCAGGAGCTTCAATCTAGCCTGGGCAACATAGGGAGACCCTGACTCTTAAAACAAACAAACAAAAAATGCTGGGCACAGTGGCTCATGCCTGTAATCCCAGCACTTTGGGAAGCCGAGGCGGGTGGATCACGAGGTCAGGAGTTCGAGACCAGCCTGGACAACATGGTGAAACCTCGTCTCTACTAAAAAAAAAAAATACTAAAATTAGCTGGGCATGGTGGCCCATGCCTGTAATCCCAGCTACTTGGGAGGCTGAGACAGGAGAATTGCTTGAGCCTGAGAGGCGGAGGTTGCAGTGAGCCGAGATCTGCCATTGCACTCCAGCCTGGGCAACAGGAGAGAGACTCTGTCTCAAAACAAAGCAAAACAAAACAGTGAATGCATGATAAAAAGGTAAATAGCTTTGTTTGTTGCTGGTATGGAAAGTTTTGGTGGTCTGGATAGATCAGGCGAGCCACAATGCTCCCTTAAGCCAAAGCCTAATCCAGAACAAAGCTCTAACTCTCTTTAATTCTGAGAAGGCTGAGAGGGGTGAGGAAGCTGCAGAAGAAAAGTTGGAAGCTAGCAGAAGTTAGTTCATGAGATTTAAGGAAAGAAACCATCTCTGTAACGTAAAAGTGCAAGGTGGGCCAGGCATGGTGGCTCACGCCTGTAATCCCAACACTTTGGGAGGCCAAGGCGGGCGGATCACAAGGTCAGGAGATCAAGACCATCCTGGCTAACACAGTGAAACCCCGTCTCTACTGAAAATACAAAAAATTAGCTGGGCGTGGTGTTGGGCGCCTGTAGTCCGAGCTACTTGGGAGGCTGAGGCAGGAGAATGGCGTGAACGTGGGAGGCAGAGCTTGCAGCAAGTCGAGATCGTGCCACTGCACTCCAGCCTGGCCACAGAGCAAGACTCTGTCTCAAAACAACAACAACAACAACAAGTGCAAGGTGAAGCAGCAAGTGCTGATGTTGAAGCTCCAGCAGGTTATTCAGAAGATTTAGCTAAGGTAATTGATGAAGGTGTCTTCATTAAACAACAGATTTTCTTTTTTTTTTTTTGAGATGGAGTTTTTGTTCTTGTTGCCCAGGCTGGAGTGCAGTGGCGCGATCTCAGCTCACTGCAACCTCTGCCTCCCAGGTTCAAGCAATTCTCCTGCCTCAGCCTCCCAAGTAGCTGGGATTACAGGCTTGCGCCACCACACCCGGCTAATTTTTTTCTTTTTTTGTATTTTTAGTAGACACGGGGTTTTACCATGTTGGTCAAGTTGGTCTCGATCTCCTGACCTCAGGTAATCCGCCTGTCTTGGCCTCCCAAAGTGCTGGGATTGCAGGCATGAGCTGCTACCCCCGGCAACAGATTTTTTGTTTGTTTGTTTTTTTGAGATGGAGTCTCGCTCTGTCGCCCAGACTGGGGTGCAGTGGCACGATCCCAGCTCACTGCAACCTCCACCTCCCGGGTTCAAGCAATTCTCCTGCCTCAGCCTCCTGAGTAGCTGGGATTACAGGCGCCCGCCACCACGCCCAGGTAATTTTTGTATTTTTAGTAGAGACGGGGTTTCACCATGTTGGTCAGGCAGGTCTCGGACTGCTGACCTCATGATCCACACACTTTGGTCTCCCGAAGTGCTGGGATTACAGGCGTGAGCCACCGCACCCGGCAACAGATTTTTAATGTAGACGAAACAGCCTTATATTGGAAGGAGATGCCAGCTAGGACTTTCTTTTTTTTTTTTTTTTTTGAGACGGAGTCTCGCTCTGTCGCCCAGGCTGGAGTGCAGTGGTGCAATCTTGGCTCACTGCAAGCTCCGCCTCCTGGGTTCACACCATTCTCCTGCCTCAGCCTCTCCGAGTAGCTGGGACTACAGGCGCCCGTCACCACGCCCGGCTAATTTTTTGTATTTTTAGTAGAGACGGGGTTTCACCGTGGTCTCGATCTCCTGACCTTGTGATCCACCCGCCACGGCCTCCCAAAGTGCTGGGATTACAAGCGCGAGCCACCGCACCCGGCTTGCTAGGACTTTCATACATAGAGAGAAACCTGGCTTCAAAACTTCAAAGGACAGACTGACTCTCTTGTTAGAAGCTAATGTAGCTAGTGGTCTTAAGTTGAAACCAATACTCATTTACCATTAGAAGAATCCTAAGACCCTGCAGAATTACGCTGAATCTACTCTGCCTGTGCCCTCTCAGTGAAACAACAAAGCCTGGATGATAGTACATGTTTACAGCAGGGTTTACTGAATATTTTAAGCCCACTGTTGAGCCCTACTACTCAGAAAAAGATTCCTTTCAAAATATTACTGCTCATTGACAATGCAACTAGTCATCCAAGAGCTTCTAAGGGAGATGTAGAGGGAGACTAGTGTTGTTTTCATGCCTGCTAGCTCAAGATTCATTCTGTAACCCTTGGATGAAGCAGTAATTTTGACTTTCAAGTCCTACTATGTAAGAAATACAATTTGTAAGGCTATAGCTGCCTAGATAGTGATTCCTTGGACAGATCAGGGCAAAATAAATTGAAAACCTTCTGGAAAGCATGTGCCATTTTATATATATATATATATATATATTTTTTTTTTTTTTTGAGATGGAGTCTCGCTCTGTTGCCCAGGCTAGAGTGCAGTGGTGCAATCTCAGCTCACTGCAAGCTCCACCTCCCGGGTTCACGCCATTCTCCTGCCTCAGCCTCTCCGAGTAGCTGGGACTACAGGCGCCCACCACCATGCCCAGCTAATTTTTTGTATTTTTTAGTAGAGACGGGGTTTCACCGTGGTCTCGATCTCCTGACCTCATGATCCGCCTGGCTCGGCATCCCAAAGTGCTGGGATTACAAGCGTGAGCCACCGCGCCCGGCCTCATGTGCCATTATAGATGCCTTTAAGAACATTGGTGATCATGTCAAAATATCAACAGTAACAGGAGTTTGGAAAAAGTTGATTCCAGCCCTCATGGATGACTTTGAAGGAGTCAAAACTTCAGTGGAGGAAGTAACTGCTGTTATGGTGGAAATAGCAAGAGATCTAGAATTAGAAGTGGGGCCTAAAGATGTGACTGAAATGCTGCAATCTCGCGATAAAACTTGAATGGATGAGGACTTGATTGTTATGGATGGGCAAAGAAAGCAGTTTCTGGGCTGGGTGTGGTGACTCATGCCTGTAAACCCAACACTTGGGAGGCTGGGGCAGGTGGATCACTTGAGCCCAGGAGTTCGAGACCAGCCTGGGCAACATGACAAAAACTCATCTCTATTAAAAATACAAAAACTAGGCCGGGCGCGGTGGCTCACGCCTGTAATCCCAGCACTTTGGGAGGCCGAGAAGGGCGGATCACGAGGTCAGGAGATTGAGACCATCCTGGCTAACACAGTGAAACCCCATCTCTACTAAAAATACAAAAAATTAGCCGGGAGCGGTGGTGGGCGCCTGTAGTCGCAGCTACTCGGGAGGCTGAGGCAGGAGAATGGCGTGAACCCGGGAGGCGGAGCTTGCAGTGAGCCGAGGTCGTGCCACTGCACTGCAGCCTGGGTGAAAGAGCGAGACTCCGTCTCAAAATAAATAAATAAATAAATAAAAAATAAATAAAAATACAGTAACTAGCCGGGCATGGTTGGCATATGCCGGTAGTCCCAGCTACTCAGGAGACTGAGGTAGGAGGATTACCTGAGCCTTGGCAGGTCAAGACTGTAGTGAACCGTGATCACACCACTGCAGTCCAGCCTGGATGACAGAGTGATACCCTGTCTCAAAAAAAAAAAAAAAAAAGAAAGAAAGAAAGTAGCTTCTGGAGATGGAATGTATTCATGTATTCCTGGTAAAGATGTTGTAAACATTGTTAAAATGACAACAGAGATTTAGAATATTATATAAACTTAGTTGATAAAGCAGTGGTACGGTTTGAGAGCATTGCTTCCGATTCTGAAAGAAGTTCTGTGGTGGGTGAAGTGCTGTCAATGTCCCATACTACAGAGAAGTATTTCATGAAAGGAAGAATAAATGGAGAGATGTAGCAGAGGTCATTGTTGTCTTATTTTAAGAAATTGCTACAGCACCCCAGCCTTCAGCAAGTACCACTCTAACCAGTCAACAGCCATCAACGTTGAGACAGTACCTTTCTCCAGCAAAACAATTGTTTTGCTCAAGGCTGAGCTGATTGTTAGCGTTTTTTTTTATTTGTTTTTGGGACCGAGTCTCACTCTGTCGCGCAGGCTCAAGTGCAGTAGCACAATCCTCACCCTCCTGGGTAGCTGGTATTACAGGTGCCCACCACCATGCCCGGCTAATTTTTTTTTTTTTTTTTTTTTTTGAGACGGAGTCTCTCTCTGTCTCCCAGGCTGGAGTGCAGTGGCGCAGTCTCGGCTCACTGCAAGCTCTACCTCCTGAGTTCACTCCATTCTCCTGCCTCAGCCTCCCGAGTAGCTGGGACTACAGGTGCTGCCACCATGCCCGGCTAATTTTTTGTATTTTTAGTAGAGACGGGGTTTCACCATGTTAGCCAGGTCTCGATCTCCTGATTTCGTGATCCGCCCGCCTCGGCCTCCCAAAATGCTGGGATTACAGGCACAAGCCACCGTGCTCAGCCACGCCCGGCTAATTTTTGTATTTTTAGTAGAGACGGGGGTTTGCCATGTTGGCCAGGCTGGTCTAGAACTCCTGACCTCAGGTGATCCACCCACCTTGGCCTCCTAAAGGGTTGGGATTACAGGTGTGAGCCACCGTGCCTGGATTGTCACTGTTTTTGAAGATAACATAAGATTTGTCATTTTAATGATTTGTAAGTGTATAATTAAGTGGCATTAATTACGTTCATTATAGTATGCAGCCATTACCGCTATCTATTTCTAAAGCTTTTGCATCACTCAAACTGGAACTTTGTAACCACTGACCAAAAACTCTTCATTTCCCCTGCCCCCAGCCCCTGCTAACCTCTAGTCTACTTTCTGTCTTGATGCATTTGCTTGTTCTAGACATTTCATATACTGTAAGTGCACTATTTGGTCTTTTGTCTCTGGCTTATTCAGCATGATGTTGTCAAGGTTCACCCATGTTCATTCCTTTTTATGTCTGAGTAATATTCCATGGTATGGATAGACCATGTTTTGGAAAACATGGCTTTTAACAGTTCCATAATTCTCCCGTGTGTGGAAGGATCTTGTTTTCTTAGCCCTTCCCCTCTTTTTGCCCTCACTCAGATAAGCCACGTAGCAGATATGCTGTTAACAACACGGGCGACCATGCTGATGACCAGGATGGTGATTCCAGGTAAGGGCTTTGTGGTCACTTCAGGGTGGGGCTCGTCCTGGTCCCAGGCCTGGGCAAAGCCCCACCCTCCTGTTCGCCCAGATATTTTCTCCCTGAGAAGTCTGGTGTTTTTTTTTTTCCGTTTAGTGGGTGCTTTCAGGTAGTGTAGAGTGGAGGACTGCATAGACAATCTTGGGCTTGCTGAATAATTTGGGCACCTGTTCCAGCTTCAGGCTTGTCTGGTGGGTAAAGCAGGTCAGAGAACAGATGAGGCCATGTCCATGTGTGATGTTTATCTCCTATGAAAGAAACATAGAGGAAAGCAGACCCCTATGTTTTTGTCTTTGGATCTAATTCCTTCAGCATGTACCGAGAGGTCAAATGCAGGTGCTTGGGTTTAGCACAGCCTGGTCAAGTCCCTTCTTGGTGTCCAGGCTCAGGTGGTGATATGGGTACTGGGACTTAGAGCTGGGATGGTGTGAACCTTGATGTTCTTTTAGGCACAGATGAAAGGTGGATCCGGTTCCTTCCTGTGTTTGTGCTCCCTGCTCTCTCTGGGAGGCACTACCAGGGTAGAAACTTTACAAATGACCACTTCTGCCTTCTGTTCATTTTGAAGCATAGTAAATGGTAACATAGGCCCAGGTGAAGGAGGGAAGATTGTGAGTTACCTGCCCTGGGTTCCCTTAAACACAGACAAGGCCTGTGTGGAGTAGAGGACTTGGCCTCCACTGTTCCGGGAAAGAATAGCTAAGGTCCCTATGCTGGGCCTTTGCTGTGTAGTGAGGTAGTGCTGTTTCTCTGCAGTTCTCTGAGAATGCAGCACCACACCTGCCATGGCAATGTGCAAGTCTTTTTAAAAAAATTTTGTTGATTGATTGTAGAGATGGGGTCTTGCTTTGTTGCCCAAGCTGGTCCTGAGCTGCTGGCCTCAAGTGATTTTCCTTCCTTGGCCTCCCAAATTTTTGGGATTATGTACATAAGCCACCATGCCTGACCACAGGCATGTGGTTCCAAGAGTGTGATTTTTATCATCATTTGGGAGGATGTTGGGGCCTCTGGCATGACTGATGACTGTCTCTGAGTGGAGTGGGCTTTGGAAGGGGGATGGGGCTTGCTGGACACCCCATTGGACAGTCATTTTGATGTAGAGGCCTGTGGTTGTCTTGCCCTGTAAATGTGGTGGTGGAACAAACTCTGGTTTGTCACAGGCATATAGAATGCTTTTGCCCCTGCACACTGGATAGGTATTTCTTGTTCTCCCTCCATCTGTGCCACAGATCAGCTTAGAGCAGTGCTGGCTGCTGGCCACCACCCAGGTTATCCTTACTCCAAGCTGCAGTGGATGTGAGACCCAGGCTGCTGAAGCCTCAGAAGGAAGGCTGGCAGTACCTAATTCCTGTAGTTAATTTTCAGACTTGTAATGACATGACCATGAGGATATTTTCTAGGGAATTAATTTAATATTTAATATAATGAAGAGGTAAAACTGTGGGAGGGGTGTACTTCTCTCTAGAATCTTTTATTGAAGAATTGCTTCATTCAGTAATTTTAGCACATCATGTATCTGTAAATCTCACTGCCTGCCAACCATGTTTTCCAGATATAGGATTAATACCCTTAGGGGCTCAGTTCCCCTCCTGTTTTATTTTGTCGTGTAGGCCCGCAAGCCCCTGCTCTGCCTTGTCATCGCTCAGAACATGTTCCTGGAGCAAGGCAGTGAAAGTGCATCAAATCCACTCTCTGTGTCTTTGATTGTTTTTTTTTTTTTTTTTTTGAGACGGAGTCTCGCTCTGTAGCCCAGGCTGGAGTGCAGTGGCGCAATCTCGGCTCACTGCAAGCTCCGCCTCCCGGGTTCGCGCCATTCTCCTGCATCAGCCTCCCGAGTAGCTGGGACTACAGGCACCTGCCACCACGCCTGGCTAATTTTTTCTATTTTTAGTAGAGATGGGGTTTCACTGTGTTAGCCAGGATGGTCTCAATCTCCTGGCCTCGTGATCCACCTGCCTCGGCCTCCCAAAGTGCTGGGATTACAGGTGTGAGCCACTGCGCCTGGCCCCTGTGTCTTTGTTGTTCCCAAAAGTGCTTTTCTTTCTGAAACCACAGCTTCAGTTTACCAGACTGAAACAGTATTAACAGGCTACACAGTAACTTGTGAGTGGTCGTGGCCTGCCTTAGAAAAGTGAGGACACAGTCATGCTGCTCACTATTACAAACACTGGCCAGTGTGGCCATTTAAATTGAAATTAACTGAAACAGGCCACATGTCGTGGCTCATGCCTGTAATCCAAGCACTTTGGGAGGCCGAGGCAGGTGGATCACCTGAGGTCAGGAGACAGCCTGGCCAACATGGCAAAGCCCTACCTCTCCGAAAAATACAAAAATTAGTCAGGCATGGGGGCACATGCCTGTAATCCTAGCTACTCCGGAGGCTGAGGCAGGAGAATCACTTGAACTTGGGAGGTGGAGGTTGCAATGAGCTGAGATCACACCACTGCACTCCAGTTTGGTCAACAGAGCAAGAGTGTGTCTCAAAAAAAAAAAAAAAAAAAAAGAAGAAGAAGACGGAAATTAACTGAAATAAAATAAAAAATTCGCTTGCAGCCAGGCGCAGTGGCTCACGCCTATAATCCCAGCCCTTTGGGAGGCCGAGGCGGGCGGATCATGAGGTCAGGAGATCAAGACTCATCCTGGCTAATACGGTGAAACCCCATCTCTACTAAAAATAGAAAAATTAGCTGGGTTGGTGACCTGTGCCTGTAGTCCCAGCCACTGGGGAGGCTGAGGGAGAGGGTTGCTTGAGCCCAGGACATGGAGCTTGCAGTAAGCCGAGATCATGCCGCTATACTCCAGCCTGAGCCTTGAGTGACAAAGTGAGACCCTGTCTCAAAAAAAAAAAAAAAAAAAAAAAAAAATTGAACAGTGCTGGCTTAGAGAGGGGGCTGGTTTTTTGAGGTGCTTCATCAAGATATGGTTCAGGGCTGGGCGCATTGGCCCATGCCTATAATCCCAGCACTTTGGGAGACTGAGGTGGGCAGATGGCTTGAGCTCAGGAGTTCGAGACCAGCATGGGTAATATGACGAAGTCCTGTCTCTACCAAAAATACAAAAAATTAGCCTGGCATGGTGGCACATGCCTGTGGTCTCAGCTACTCAGGAGGCTGAGGTGAGAGGATTGCTTGAGCCTGGGAGGCAGAGATTCAGCAAGCCAAGATCACGTTGCTGCACTCCAACTTGGTGGCAGAGTGAGACCCTCTCTCAAAAACAAGATATGATTCAGGGTATAGAGGTTAACTCTTACTTATTTTTTATAATCCTTTTCTATAATTCAATTTTGAGAAAAGAAAATGGATATTGTCCAGTATCTCTAAGACTTGAAACCACAGTCAGAAAAGATGTAGTGTTCCCTGGGTATTAGGGGCCATGGTGCTCATGCTTAAATGTGCCGTGTCTCCCCACCACTGGTAGGGGCAGAAGCCATCAAGCCAGGTCTGAGAGATAGCCTGGTGTCCCTCAGAAAGGCTGGCGTGGGCATGTCCCTCTCTGTGTGGACACCATCTTCCTGCTCCCTTCTTTGGAACTGCGAGCAGTGCTTAGGCCACTACCTCAGAGAATGGGGAGCTAGAGGTTTAGAGAAGAATTGATTTCTTTCATTTTCAAAATGCTCTGAAATCATATTATTATTATTATTATTATTATTATTTTGAGACATAGTTTCATTCTTGTTGCCCAGGCTGGGGTGCAGTGGCACGATTTCAGCTCACCGCAACCTCTGCCTCCCAGGTTCAAGCGATTCTCCTGCCTCAGCCTCCCAAGTAGCTGGGATTACAGGCATGCACCACCATGCCTGGCTAATTTTGTATTTTTGGTAGAGATGGGGTTTCTCCATGTTGGTCAGGCTGGTCTCGAACTCCTGACCTCAGGTGATCCACCTGTCTCAGCCTCCCAAAGTGCTGGGATTACAGGTGTGAGCCACCACGCCTGGCCTAATTTTTTTTTTTTTTTAAGAGAGGGTTTCTCCACGTTGACCAGGCTGGTCTCAAACTCAGCTTGGCCAACATGGAGAACCCTGACCTCAGGTGATTGAACTCCTGGGCTTAAGTGATCCTCCCACCTTGGCTTCCCAATGTTCTGGAATTACAGGCATGAGCCCCCTCACCCAGCTACCATCTCTACCCTTTAATTCTCAGGTGACATCTTGGGGAATCAGGTGGCACTGCTACTGTCCTCAGGCTTGGCCACTTTTGTAGCAGTGGACCCAACTTGTGGCTGCACTTGGGCCTAGGCCAGATGGGGTCCTTGGCCAGGCAGGCACTCTCTAGCTCACAACATACAGGTCTTCCCACCAGGCACACATGAGGCTCTGCCAGGGCCTCTCTTGATAGGTTTGCCTCTATTAGCTTGTGTTTTTAGAGCCCTACACTGATGTGTTAGAAAGATAACCTCTCCTTTCTGTAGCTGAGGTTGACACACAAGAAAGCGGGTAGGCATTTTTGTCCCCAGGCTTGGGCATTTCCCCCTGCCCAGCCATTGCATCCATGCTGCAGGGCAGTGTACAGGGAGAAGTGCAGGTTCAGGGTTCCAAGTTTGACTCTCGCTTTGCAGCCTACAGTGTGTGATCTTGGGCACATTCATTAGAATGAGCCTTAGTTCTACTGTATTCTGTAAGATGCCTGAGGGTGGTGAGTTGCCTTCACCTCTTCCTCCCAGATCAGGATGTCGTAGGACCATCCTTTTTTTTTTTGAGACGGACTCGCTCTTTCGCCCAGGCCAGAGTGCAGTGGCATTATCTCGGCTCACTGGAAGCTCTACCTCCTGGGTTCACGCCATTCTCCTGCCTCAGCCTCCCGAGTAGCTGGGACTACAGGTGCCTGCCACCGCGCCTGGCTAATTTTTTATATTTTTAGTAGAGATGGGGTTTCACCGTGTTAGCCAGGATGGTCTCGATCTCCTGACCTCGTGATCTGCCCGCCTCGGCCTCCCAAGGTGCTGGGATTACAGGCCTGAGCCACCGCGCCCGGCCATGACCATCCTTGTCTCTGAGTGTTAGCTGATGGCCCTGCCTCCCTCAGAGGGGCAGACGCAAGTCTGTAAAATGCTCCTGTCAGGAAATGGAGCATTGCCGGACACAGAAGCCCTCTGTGCTTACTCCTTTTCCTCTGGAGCAAAGGGGTTGCATTGTGACTTGTCTAGTTGTAGGAGATAGAGCTTACAGTCAGGCTCCAGCTTTCAGGATTCTGACTTCTTGGGTGATCTTGGGAAAGTCCATGAAACATCTTAATGCTTTCATACTATGCAACCTGAGGAGCTTGGCAGCTGCTGATGAAAGAGATCCCTTCTGTGGATCTTTGGCAGAGCTCCCGCACTGTTTCCACTCCTGGATTCAGGTCTCCTTTCTCTTTCCAGAATACACGGAAAGCAGTATGTCCCAGAGCACAAATCTTTGCAGAGGAAAATAAAGTTTTTTGTTTTTTTTTTTGAGACGGAGTTTCACTCTGTCGCCCAAGGCTGGAGTGCAGTGGTGTGATCTCGGCTCACTGCAACCTCACCTCTGGGGTTCAAGCGATTCTCCTGCCTCAGCCTCCCAAGTAGCTGGGATTACAGGCATCCACCACCATGCCCAGCTAATTTTTTCTTTTTGAGTAGAGACAGGGTTTCGCCATGTTGGCCAGGCTGGTCTCGAACTCCTGACCTCAAGCGATCCACCCACCTCGGCCTCCCAAAGTGCTAGGATTACAGGAGAGAGCCACTGTGCCTAGCCAGAAAGTAAACTCCTAAACTGTTTCTAAAAATCTCAGCTCAGATAGTGCAGAAGCCCAGATGTTTCCTGACAAATATATATGGATCCACCATGACCACTTTATTGCTCCAGGCAGAGGCTTAGGGAAGTCAGGTGTGCTGGCAGTCACAGTATCTCAAGAATTGGAGCTGGTGAAATTCATATGACACGCTATAGTTTTCAGAAGGCTTTTGCCTCTGGGAGTCTTATGTGATCCTCTGTAGGCGATTTCTCGTCATTCAGATGGGAAAACTTTTACCACAAAGATTAGTTTTAGGCTGGGTGCGGTGGCTCACGCCTGTAATCCCAGTACTTTGGGAGGCCGAGGCGGGAGGATTGCTTGACCCCAGGAGTATGACACCAATCTGGGTAACATTGCGAGACCCTGTCTCTTTTGAAGAAAAAAAAGGAAAAAAGAAAAGAAAAGAAAAGATGAGATACTTCTGCACAGGCATCCAGCTAATACATATGGTGCTGGGTCTGACCCAGCCTGCCAGCCTTGTGCTTACTTCTGAAAAATGACTTTCGTTCCTGCCCAGCCTGTACTTCTGTGTGAGAATTTGAGCTTTAGTGAGAAAACCCCATGGTAAGCGTTGAGCGTGGGAAGTGTGTGACCCTGTTTCTCAGCGTGGGGAGTGTGTGACCCTGTTTCTCAGCGTGGGGAGTGTGTGATCCTGTTTCTCAGCGTGGGGAGTGTGTGACCCTGTTTCTCAGCGTGGGGAGTGTGTGACCCTGTTTCTCAGCGTGGGGAGTGTGTGACCCTGTTTCTCAGCGTGGGGTGTGTGTGACCCTGTTTCTCAGCGTGGGGAGTGTGTGACCCTGTTTCTCAGCGTGGGGAGTGTGTGACCCTGTTTCTCAGCGTGGGGTGTGTGTGATCTGTTTCTCAGCGTGGGGTGTGTGTGATCTGTTTTCAGCGTGGGGAGTGTGTGACCCTGTTTCTCAGCGTGGGGAGTGTGTGACCCTGTTTCTCAGCGTGGGGAGTGTGTGATCCTGTTTCTCAGCGTGGGGTGTGTGTGACCCTGTTTCTCAGCGTGGGGAGTGTGTGATCTGTTTCTCAGCGTGGGGAGTGTGTGATCTGTTTCTCAGCGTGGGGAGTGTGTGATCTGTTTCTCAGCGTGGGGTGTGTGTGATCTGTTTTCAGCGTGGGGAGTGTGTGACCCTGTTTCTCAGCGTGGGGAGTGTGTGACCCTGTTTCTCAGCGTGGGGAGTGTGTGACCCTGTTTCTCAGCATGGGGTGTGTGTGATCCTGTTTCTCAGCGTGGGGAGTGTGTGATCCTGTTTCTCAGCGTGGGGAGTGTGTGACCCTGTTTCTCAGCGTAGGGAGTGTGTGACCCTGTTTCTCAGCGTGGGGAGTGTGTGATCCTGTTTCTCAGCGTGGGGAGTGTGTGACCCTGTTTCTCAGCGTGGGGTGTGTGTGATCTGTTTCTCAGCGTGGGGAGTGTGTGATCCTGTTTCTCAGTGTGGGGAGTGTGTGACCCTGTTTCTCAGCGTGGAGTGTGTATGATCTGTTTCTCAGCGTGGGGAGTGTGTGATCCTGTTTCTCAGCGTGGGGAGTGTGTGACCCTGTTTCTCAGCGTGGGGAGTGTGTGATCTGTTTCTCAGCGTGGGGAGTGTGTGACCCTGTTTCTCAGCGTGGGGTGTGTGTGATCTGTTTCTCAGCGTGGGGAGTGTGTGACCCTGTTTCTCAGCGTGGGGTGTGTGTGATCTGTTTCTCAGCGTGGGGAGTGTGTGATCCTGTTTCTCAGTGTGGGGAGTGTGTGACCCTGTTTCTCAGCGTGGGGTGTGTGTGATCTGTTTCTCAGCGTGGGGAGTGTGTGATCCTGTTTCTCAGCGTGGGGAGTGTGTGACCCTGTTTCTCAGCGTGGGGTGTGTGTGACCCTGTTTCTCAGCGTGGGGAGTGTGTGACCCTGTTTCTCAGCGTGGGGAGTGTGTGATCCTGTTTCTCAGTGTGGGGTGTGTGTGATCTGTTTCTCAGCGTGGGGAGTGTGTGATCTGTTTCTCAGCGTGGGGAGTGTGTGACCCTGTTTCTCAGCGTGGGGAGTGTGTGACCCTGTTTCTCAGCGTGGGGAGTGTGTGACCCTGTTTCTCAGCGTGGGGTGTGTGTGATCTGTTTCTCGGCGTGGGGTGTGTGTGACCCTGTTTCTCAGCGTGGGGTGTGTGTGATCTGTTTCTCAGCGTGGGGTGTGTGTGATCTGTTTCTCAGCGTGGGGAGTGTGTGATCTGTTTCTCAGCGTGGGGAGTGTGTGACCCTGTTTCTCAGCGTGGGGTGTGTGTGATCTGTTTCTCAGCGTGGGGAGTGTGTGATCTGTTTCTCAGCGTGGGGAGTGTGTGACCCTGTTTCTCAGCGTGGGGAGTGTGTGATCTGTTTCTCAGCGTGGGGAGTGTGTGATCCTGTTTCTCAGCGTGGGGAGTGTGTGATCTGTTTCTCAGCGTGGGGAGTGTGTGATCTGTTTCTCAGCGTGGGGAGTGTGTGATCTGTTTCTCAGCGTGGGGAGTGTGTGATCCTGTTTCTCAGCGTGGGGTGTGTGTGATCTGTTTCTCAGCGTGGGGTGTGTGTGATCTGTTTCTCAGCGTGGGGAGTGTGTGACCCTGTTTCTCAGCGTGGGGAGTGTGTGACCCTGTTTCTCAGCGTGGGGAGTGTGTGATCCTGTTTCTCAGTGTGGGGAGTGTGTGACCCTGTTTCTCAGCGTGGGGTGTGTGTGATCTGTTTCTCAGCGTGGGGAGTGTGTGACCCTGTTTCTCAGCGTGGGGAGTGTGTGACCCTGTTTCTCAGCGTGGGGAGTGTGTGATCCTGTTTCTCAGCGTGGGGAGTGTGTGACCCTGTTTCTCAGCGTGGGGAGTGTGTGACCCTGTTTCTCAGCGTGGGGTGTGTGTGATCTGTTTCTCAGCGTGGGGAGTGTGTGATCCTGTTTCTCAGTGTGGGGAGTGTGTGACCCTGTTTCTCAGCGTGGGGTGTGTGTGACCCTGTTTCTCAGCGTGGGGAGTGTGTGACCCTGTTTCTCAGCGTGGGGAGTGTGTGATCCTGTTTCTCAGCGTGGGGTGTGTGTGATCTGTTTCTCAGCGTGGGGTGTGTGTGATCTGTTTCTCAGCGTGGGGAGTGTGTGACCCTGTTTCTCAGCGTGGGGAGTGTGTGACCCTGTTTCTCAGCGTGGGGAGTGTGTGACCCTGTTTCTCAGCGTGGGGTGTGTGTGATCTGTTTCTCAGCGTGGGGAGTGTGTGATCCTGTTTCTCAGTGTGGGGAGTGTGTGACCCTGTTTCTCAGCGTGGGGTGTGTGTGACCCTGTTTCTCAGCGTGGGGAGTGTGTGACCCTGTTTCTCAGCGTGGGGAGTGTGTGATCCTGTTTCTCAGCGTGGGGTGTGTGTGATCTGTTTCTCAGCGTGGGGTGTGTGTGATCTGTTTCTCAGCGTGGGGAGTGTGTGACCCTGTTTCTCAGCGTGGGGAGTGTGTGACCCTGTTTCTCAGCGTGGGGAGTGTGTGACCCTGTTTCTCAGCGTGGGGTGTGTGTGACCCTGTTTCTCAGCGTGGGGTGTGTGTGATCTGTTTCTCAGTGTGGGGTGTGTGTGACCCTGTTTCTCAGCGTGGGGTGTGTGTGATCTGTTTCTCAGCGTGGGGTGTGTGTGATCTGTTTCTCAGCGTGGGGAGTGTGTGACCCTGTTTCTCAGCGTGGGGTGTGTGTGATCTGTTTCTCAGCGTGGGGAGTGTGTGATCTGTTTCTCAGCGTGGGGAGTGTGTGACCCTGTTTCTCAGCGTGGGGAGTGTGTGATCCTGTTTCTCAGCGTGGGGAGTGTGTGATCTGTTTCTCAGCGTGGGGAGTGTGTGATCTGTTTCTCAGCGTGGGGAGTGTGTGATCTGTTTCTCAGCGTGGGGAGTGTGTGATCCTGTTTCTCAGCGTGGGGTGTGTGTGATCTGTTTCTCAGCGTGGGGTGTGTGTGATCTGTTTCTCAGCGTGGGGAGTGTGTGACCTGTTTCTCAGCGTGGGGAGTGTGTGACCCTGTTTCTCAGCGTGGGGAGTGTGTGATCCTGTTTCTCAGCGTGGGGAGTGTGTGACCCTGTTTCTCAGCGTGGGGTGTGTGTGACCCTGTTTCTCAGCGTGGGGTGTGTGTGATCTGTTTCTCAGTGTGGGGTGTGTGTGACCCTGTTTCTCAGCGTGGGGTGTGTGTGATCTGTTTCTCAGCGTGGGGTGTGTGTGATCTGTTTCTCAGCGTGGGGAATGTGTGACCCTGTTTCTCAGCGTGGGGTGTGTGTGATCTGTTTCTCAGCGTGGGGAGTGTGTGATCTGTTTCTCAGCGTGGGGAGTGTGTGACCCTGTTTCTCAGCGTGGGGAGTGTGTGATCCTGTTTGTCAGCGTGGGGAGTGTGTGATCTGTTTCTCAGCGTGGGGAGTGTGTGATCTGTTTCTCAGCGTGGGGAGTGTGTGATCTGTTTCTCAGCGTGGGGAGTGTGTGATCCTGTTTCTCAGCGTGGGGTGTGTGTGATCTGTTTCTCAGCGTGGGGTGTGTGTGATCTGTTTCTCAGCGTGGGGAGTGTGTGACCCTGTTTCTCAGCGTGGGGAGTGTGTGACCCTGTTTCTCAGCGTGGGGAGTGTGTGATCCTGTTTCTCAGTGTGGGGAGTGTGTGACCCTGTTTCTCAGCGTGGGGTGTGTGTGATCTGTTTCTCAGCGTGGGGTGTGTGTGATCCTGTTTCTTGTCTGGTAAGTTGCTTAGTCGCGATGCTCAACAGTTAATGCTTAGTGGTGGTACTTCTGCTAGACTTTCGTGCAGTTTTTATAAAATAGCCTTGTAACTTTTCATGGTTTTTAAAAAAGCGATATATTTTTGTTTGGTCTTGATGCTCCTGTTCCCATTTCAGCGAGCCATGTCCTCCAACCGATGAGCAATTGGTTGCAGGGTAAGACCAAGACCTCTCCACCGTCTTTCTGTCTTGATTCCGGCTGCCTTCTCTTCTTGTAATTGTGCTTAATTCCTGATTTCCCTCCATGTTGAAGAGTGACTGATGAGGCACACAGGCGTAGACCTCACTGCCCCAGTTCCCCCACGAATGCCCAGACTTCCCACCACCCTCGCTTTTTCTCCACCCAGTCATTTAGCTATTTCACATTACCTGAGGGGCCAAGGCATGGCTGGCTGGCACCAGGGAGACTTCTGGGACCAGGCATGTCACACAAACCTCCTCTTCCTCCAGGTAGGCACAAGTAGTCCTGTGGGGGTGGTGGGCAAGCAGGAGTGGACTCTGTCATCTCCCTAGTCCACTGCCGCCCTAGAGAGACCTGTGACTGTTGCTCCTTGTTTTTATTTTTTGAGGGGTTTTGTGGGGGCCTCTCCCAAGGGTTGGGCATTAAGTGTGATGCTCAGGCTTAGATGCTATTGAGTGTGCTTAATAGAGACAGAAATGTTCTCATGGAATTGATATGGTGCTTGTCCAGGAGGGCATGGATGAAGTGCGACTCTTCCATTCCCCTTAACGGTGCGTCTCCTCTGGGCCTCGGAGGTACACACAGCGTCTGTGAGCTTCCAGCAAGGAGATGGGTGGGGGGAGCAGAGTTGAGTTCCCCTCCAGGATATCTTTCCATCCCTTTTTTTTTGCCCAAGCTAGAGAGCAAGCCCTACTCCAGAAGAGCTCGGCAGTGGTGGAAGGTCCTGGCCTGTTTTCTGGCTGGGCTGGTTCATCTTCCTAAACATGTTTTTCTTGAATTTCCAAGTTATTCCAGGAATCTTCAGTTTTTGTAACAGATGTTTTATTGTGCTGCAGTACATTTATTAGGCCTTTCACCATCAAAATGAGGGAAAAGGATTTTTATAAATGTTGGAAGCCAATAAAACAAAACAACACTAGTTTATGGTTCAGTTTGCTGTTTATAAGTTTTGCCCCACCCCCAATCTCATGAATATAACTGTCTTTATGCCTATTACATTACCAGACACACTATATAAAGTATAAAGCCAGATGGGTGCAGTGGCTCATGCCTGTAATCCCAGCACTTTGGGGGGTGCAGTGGCTCATGCCTGTAATCCCAGCACTTTGGGAGGCCGAGGCGGGCAGATCACGAGGTCAGGAGGTCAAGACCAGCCCGGCCAACGTGGTGAAACCCCGTCTCTACTAAAAAATATCAAAAATTAGCTGGGCGTGGTGGCGCGCACCTGTAATCCCAGCTATTTGGGAGGCTGAGGCAGGAGAATCGCTTGAATCCAGGAGGCAGAGGTTTCAGTGAGCCGAGATTGTGCCATTACACTCCAGCCTGGGCGACAGAGCAAGACCCCGTCTCAAGGGAAAAAAAAAGCCACTCAATTGTTTTGTCATGGGGCCGGGTGTGGTGGCTCACGCCTGTCATCCCAGCACTTTGGGAGGCCGAGGCGGGCAGATCACCTGAGGTCAGGAGTTCGAGACCAGCCTGACCAACATGGTGAAACCCCGTCTCTACTAAAAATACAAAAATTAGCTGGGCGTGGTGGTGGGTGCCTGTAATCCCAGCTACTCGGGAGGCTGAGGCAGGAGAATTGCTTGAACTCGGGAGGGGGAGGTTGCAGTGAGCTGAGATTACACCATTGCACTCCAGCCTGGGGGACAAGACCAAGACTTTGTCTCAAAAAAAAAAAAAAAGTGTTTTGTCATTATATGTGTATAATATTAAGGTGTGGGGAGTAGATTTCTCTGTGGGCCAGATTTGCTCAGATAAACAGAATGGCTAACTGCCACCCTGCTGGCTGCCTTAGAGGGCTCCATGAACAGCCACTAAGTCAATGTGACTTTTTTTTTTTTTTTGAGATGGAGTTTCACTCTGTCACCCAGGCTGGAGCGCAGTGGCACGATCTCTGCTCACTGCAACCTCTGCTGCCCAGGTTCAAGCGATTCTCCTGCCTCAGCCTCCCGACTAGCTGGGACTACAGGCTTCACTGCGCCCGGCTAATTTTTGTATTTTTAGTAGAGACGGGGTTTCATCATGTTGGCCATGCTAGTCTCGAACTCCTGACCTCAGGTGATCCACCCGCTTCAGCCTCCCAAAGTGCTAGGATTACAGGCGTGAGCCACCACGCCTGGCCCAATGTGACTTTTTACTTCAGCTCACAGATTTCCAGTTGGCTGTCTCTGCTGACCCTGGCCTCTCGCAGGGAAAGAGCCTTTTATTTGGCTGTTGTGAGGGTGCCTTGAAGTTCAGGTATTTATAAATGTGAACTGGGCTACCACTGCTTGCCTCTGAAAATCCCAGGGACCATCTCACAACCAAACTAAATTTGGTCCCTGGACTGGTGCCTGAGGGCTGAGGCTGAGACATGGCTGTGACTCTTTTTGACAGAGCAGCAGTTTTTAGTGGGGATTTTGGGCTGTCAGAGCAAGGGACCTTTCTGGAGTGGTGGTGGTTATTTTTCTGTTATCTCTGTGTCCTCTGAGTCACTGGGTGGCAGAGTGGAGGGGCACTGTTTAGATAGGATGTGAAGTGTTGGCCCTGGGTCAGTTGCTAGAGCAGAAGTGTTTGGTGGCGTTTTAATACCTCAAACCCTCCTTCAACATTACCATGTCCCACAGATGGGAGTTATAGGGCAGAGTGAGCCATTTAGGGTTTTTGAAGAAAGCATTTTATGCCTGTGATGTAAGGCACTGGAACCCTCCATCTCTGCAGGAGAGACCTGCAGTGGGTTGCTGCTGAGGACTTGGCTGTCGGTCCTGCATTTCCCAGGATATCTCTAACAAGATTGATTTCAGAAGGTCCAACTGCAACCTGACTGGGTTGAGAGGCTATTTCCAAATGGCACAAACAGGTTTGACCAAACCCTCGTATGTGGTTTGTTTGTGGGCCTAGGGTGACTTCGGATGGTTAGAGGGTCGTGCCAGTTCAGGAGGAAGGCTGGAAAACAGCGTGGGCCCCACAGCCCATGATAGACTTGGAAAGAATCCTGTAGCTACTTGCCATTTGCTGTTACAGAGCTGAGCTACAGTGCAGTTCAAAGCAGACCTTCCTTTTTCATCACAACATGGAGGAGTTATGTTAGTCTCTCCCACCCCTTCGCCAAGAGGGCCTCCAGGGAAGAAGCATGACCAGGGTTGCACACTAGAATGTCTGTCCTCAGTGGTCTCTTCTAGGACCTTAGGGGTCTCCCTGCTCTGGGACAGAGTATGGCCCTGGGGAGGCTAGAGCTGCTTTCTCCAAGAGAGTGTACCCTCCTGACCTAGATATTAGATTTATTTTTCCTGGGTGGAGAGGTATGCATGGGACTTCTCTCTCTTCTGGGTCCAGATCAGAGGTAGTACATTTGTGTTTCTGGAGCGGAGGCCCTCAGAGCCCTGGGCTGTGAGATAAGAGTCAGCACCACCCACAGCACCCCTGCAGGTGACACTCCCTTATCCAGATCTCCCCAGGCAGGAGGCATCAGCATTGCCAGTAAGGAGACGTAAGGGCACAGACAACCTTGAAAAGGGGAAAAGGGGAAAAGGGCTGCCCTCCCTCCCACACCACAGCTGCTCCCCCTTCTCCATGGCACCCAGTCCTGTGTAACCCGGTATTTCTGCCATTTGGAAATAGCTGTGATCACAGTGGGCTTGCACATGTTGCACAAAGTTTCTTGCCTGATAAAAACCGGAAAGTTTAAGTGTTCGGGATAAGGGAATGGATGGGCAGCCATGCTATGAGGAAGGAAGTCAGCGCTCTGCACACGTCCCTGTGCTGTCCCCTTGCCCTCCACGTGGCTCTGTGGGTGAAGGGCCTGGGTCCTGGGAGTTGAAGGTGCAGCACAGCAAACCTGAGTGTAGTTGGGAGAGGCCCCTCTGCCTGTGAACCTTAAAGAGCAGCTCCGCAGGGCAGTGCCAGCTCCAGCTGATCCTCCCTTTGAAAGCAAACTGCAACTGTTTCTCTCCTGAATTTAATAGAGCATGCCAAAAAATGACAGCATGTGCCTTCAGTCTGTGCTTCTCATGCCTTTTACCTTGTAATTCTGGTGATCGTACATCCATAACCTCTGGGATTGCTACAGAAGGGCAACTGTTAGTAGCTTCCATCAGCAGTCGGGGCAGAGCAACTCCATGAAGGTGCAGTTTACTGAGACCCTTCTGCTCTGGGGCCAGCAGGGCATGGTGCTGTGGTACTTTGTTAACTTATTTTTATTCTACCTCTCTTAAATTTTAAGGTTTTCAGATGTTATTCTGGCAACAATTTTGGCAACCAAGTCTGAAATGTGTGGCCAAAAATTTGAACTGAAGATTGATAACGTGCGATTTGTTGGGCACCCAACACTGCTGCAGCATGCTCTGGGGCAGGTATGGCTCTCCCTGGGCAGGTGGGACTCTCCCTGGGGAGGTGTGGCTCTCCCTGGGCAGGTGGGACTCTCCCTGGGGAGGTACAGACCCTCTGGGTAGGTGTGGCTCTCCCTGGGCAGGTGCCGCTCCCCTGGGCACGCACAGACCCTCTGGGCAGATGTGGCTCTCCCTGGGCCGGCAGGCCTGTCCATTCTGGCTCTGGGGGGCTCAGAACTGAGGCTGACACCAGCTCTGGTGAAGGTAACTACTGGACAGGAGACCTGATTAGACACTTGCTATGAACTGTGCGTCTTCATAAACCCAGAGAGTCCAGTGAAAAAGAGACAGGTGTTCTTGCCCCTGAAGACAGGTGCTTCAGTCCCTGTCCCTAGCTTTTACAGTCTGCATTCTAGGTCTGTACTGACTGTGGCCCTCCCCTTCATATATAGGATGTCTGTTTCCAGGGGAGGCCAGGATAATGAGTTAACTAGCATCTGTCAAAGCCTCGAATTTTCTACAATGTGGTGCAAGGATTTCCTCTTATTTATTACAAGACACTCTAGTAGCTAATATTAGTATTATTTAGCACTTATTTTTCTGCTAAACCCTCTCTATATGTTCTCTGATGAATAGGTGTCATAGCACTGAGGAATTCACCTTGGTAGCAGGATGAAGGGAACTTGTACACCAGAGCCTGCCAGTCAGCTCTCTGCATACAGGCAGGATCAGTGACAGCATTACTCAGATTCTGAAGGGTTGAACACAGTAACATAGGATTTAGCTACATTTATACAGATCCAGCAATTCTGGGAGGTTCTGTGGTGTTATTCGTGAACCTCTGTGAAAGGAGTTTTTGGGGCGGTTGATGAGCTTGGCCCCCTGTACCGCACCCTCCCTTCTCATCACAGCCCCTACAGCTGGGGCACAGTCCCATACCTGTAGGCAATGAAGGGAAGAGTTGGCAGCCTGCCCACGGTCACACCATGTAGGCAGGAGTGGCAGTCAGGGGTAGGGGATGGGTGCCAGGGCAGCCTGGGGCCCCAACTCCCCCTGGTGGCAGAACATGTAGTTGGCTTTGAAGAGTTCCCTCGTGCCCCTTGGAATGCTTCCCTTGAGTGCCCTGCTCCTTGTGAAGCTGGCTGGATGCCAGAACCCGGAGCACAGAGATTAGGACTTGCTGGCCTGCCTCACCTGGGCCCTGCTCAGGGCTTGGCTGTCCCTGAACATCGTCCTGTCCCCCAGTTGTTCTGAGTATGCGTCATACTTAGCAGATACAACCTGGGTGGATGCAGGCGGACATGGGACAGCAGTGAGGGTGTGGGTCTGGGTCCTCCACCCATTTATGCCCCTCTCCATCTTGTCCCCTGTGGGCATTGTCAGCTCACTTCTGTTAGCGGGGGGGTGGGGGGGTCAGAGCACTGACCTTCCCACTCTTGTCACAGTTGTGACTTTGTCCATGCAGTGGGCACGCCTCCAGAGCAAAGGCATTCATTGCTTTTCCGAGACCTTGGTGCTGTATTCTGGGGACTTTTGCCATGCCTGAAGTAGAATAGCTCTAAACAGCTTTCCTTAGAAAGTCGTCTCAATTAATTAGAATTATGCATCTTTTACAGGTCTCCAAAACAGATCCTTCCCCGAAGAGGGAAACACCTACTATGATTCTTTTTAATGTGGTGTTTGCACTGAGGGTGAGTGTTTATATAAATGGTTAAGATCAGGGAGTGGGGCCGGGGAGAAGCAGCTCTTTTTTCCAACGAGCATGTCATTGACTCGGAGCTTGGACTGCAGTGGGCATGGTGCTGGCCCCTCCTGGGGTGCAGGCAGACTGCACTTCATTGTTTACCCCTTTTTGTTTTGGTAAAATACACGTAACACTATTTGTCATTTTGAAGTCTATGCTTCAGTGGCATCTGGTACATTCATGTTGTATAACCATCACCACTATCTAGATCTAGAACACTTCCACCACCCCAGAAAGAAACCCCATACCCATTAGCAGTTATTCTCTCTCTTTTTTTTTTTTTTTTTCTGAGATGGAATCTCGCTGTGTCACCCAGGCTGGAGTGCGGTAGCGCAATCTTGGCTCAATGCAACCCCTGCCTCCCAAGCTCAAGTGAGTCTCCTGCCTCAGCCTCCCGAGTAGCTGGGATTACAGGCGTGCACCACCACGCCCAGCTAATTTTTCTATTTTTAGTAGAGATGGGGGTCTTGCCATGTTGGCCAGGCTGGTCTTGAACTCGTGACCTCAGGTGATCCACCCACCTTGGCCTCCCAGACTGCTGGGATTACAGGCGTGAGCCACTGTGCCCTGCTAATTTTTGTATTTTTTGTAGAGATGAGTTTTCACCTTATTGCCCCAGCTGATCTTGAACTCCTGGGCTCAAATGATCTTCCCTCCTTGGCCGCCCAAAGTGCTGGGATTCCAGGTGTGAGCCACTATGCCCAGCTGGAGCTTAATTTTTAAGGCCGGCCTGCCTTATTGATAAATAAGGAACTACAAATTAAAACAAAATGATTTGTTAATGGCTCCTGGGGTATAGGGTTCTGGGAGAAGTTCTTCACTTTCTGCTTGATACACTTTCGCAGTATTTGCATTTTCATAGCATCTTTGTATTTGTTACATAATTACATAATATAAAGAGCCACAAAGAAAAATGAATTAAGTAAAAAAACAGCAAATGAATAAACAAAATCCATGATGAATGTTGTCCACCTGTCAACACCGATAACCCCTATGGGACAGTTGATGAAAAGCAGCCACAGCCCCACCCAGGATGCTGTAGGCAGGCCCTCATCTCTGGGGAACAGTGTTTGACAGCAGAGCATATGATGCCTTTAGATCTAGCAGTCCCACTCTTAGGAGTATTATGAAGAAAACAAGCAAGTTTTACAACTGCGTAAAGATTTTCCCCAGGTTTGTTCTCAGCAAGAATAAAGAGTTTTATAACAATAATTAAACTGGAGATAATCATAGTGTCTAGTAGTTGGGGAATGATTAAGCAATGTGGTGATTATTATACACTGGCCCATCCTCTTGCCATTGAGGGTGAGAAATGGAGATCAGACCAGAACCTGGAGAAGTATGGATTGATTACGGACAGGTAAAAGCAACCGGAGCTGAGCACAATGGCTCACGCCTGTAATCCCAGCGCTTCGGGAGGCCGAAGCGGGCGGATCACCTGAGATCAGGAGTTTGAGACCAGCCTGACCAGCATGGAGATACCCCTTCTCTGCTGAAAAATACAAAATTAGCCAGGTGTGGTGGTGGATGCCTGCCTGTAATCGCAGCTACTCAGGAGGCTGAGGCAGAAGAATCGCTTGAATCCGGAAGGCGGAGGTTGCAGTGAGCCGAGATCGCACCATTGCACTCCAGTCTGGGCAACAAGAGCGAAACTCCATCTCAAAAAAAAAAAAGCAACAGGAAACAAGATAGTCTAGGACTTCAGCTGGCCATGATATTTACGAGTAGGAGAAATTTTGATAATGTAAAGAGTTTGTATTTTTTGGGTGGATAAGTCTTTCTTTTTAAAATATACACTTTTGTCATTTTAAATACATATTCTTTCTTTTTAAAATATACACTTTTGTCCAGGCACAGTGGCTCACTCCTGTATTCCTAGCACTTCGGGAGGCCAAGGTGGGTGGATCACTTGAGCCCAGGAGTTTGACACCAGCCTGGGCGACATAGCGAAACCCCATCTCTATAAAAAATACAAAAATTGGCCGGGCGCGGTGGCTCACGCTTGTAATCCCAGCACTTTGGGAGGCCGAGGCGGGCGGATCACGAGGTCAGGAGATTGAGACCACGGTGAAACCTCGTCTCTACTAAAAATACAAAAAAAAAATTAGCCGGGCGTGGTGGCGGGTGCCTGTAGTCCCAGCTACTCAGAGAGGCTGAGGCAGGAGAATGGCGTGAACCCGGGAGGCGGAGCTTGCAGTGAGCCGAGATTGCGCCACTGCCCTCCAGCCTGGGCGACAGAGCGAGACTCCGTCTCAAAAAAAAAAAAAAAAAAAAAAAATACAAAAATTAGCCAGGCATGTTGATGTGCGCCTGTAGTCCCAGCTACCTGGGAGGCTGAGGTGGGAGGATCACCTGAGCCTGGAAGGTCAAGGTGGCAGTGAGCAGTGATCATGCCGCTGCACTCCAGCTTGGGCAACAGAGTGAGACCTTATCAGAAAAAAAAAAAAAGAAATACACTTTTTTTTTTTTTTTTTTTTTTACTTTGAAAAATTTTAAACCCTGAACTAGAGAGAGCAGACTGACAAACCTTATATGCCTGTCTCAGGTGCCTTTAAACCCTGGCTCCATATATTTCTTTCCCTTTGTCTATTTCAAGGCAAGTCCCAGACCTTATGTCTGTTCATCCCTACATACTTCAGAAGATACCTGTATAAAATATGGGCACTTAATTTTCGGCCACGATACCCTTTGTACATCTGAAAAAATTTACTGTGATAAGTTGGCATCACCTAGTACCTGGTCCATTGAAGCTTTTCCTGATTGCTAAAGCCTTTTCACAGCTGGACTGTCTGAACCAGGATGCAAACCCAGCCCAGCTAGTGCATGTGGTGTCTTTATGTCTCTGTCAATCCAGAGGTCTCCCCTCCCTTTGTTCCATCAAATGTTCCACATTTGGATTAATCTCATTGTGCAGTCAGACTTGCTCTCTGTCCCCATATTTCCTATAAACTAGAAGTTAACTCTGAAGGCTTGGTTCTATTTGGGTACAAGTTTGGGGGATGAGGAAGTCTCATGGGTGATGCCTTAAACTTCATGCCAGTTTATGTCGTGTATGGTGAAAATACGATGTTTCTAAGAGTTCCCATTAGTGCTGGCACACCCTAGGTGTTAACTTTCTCAGCATGTCCCTCACTCCATGTCAGGCCTTTGCAAACCGGACATGCTGGGACACCCCGTGAGTGCAGGTCACTGAGCGTCACTGGGGACTGCGCCACCTTGTATGTCTGGAAAGGTCAAGCATACGGGCCCTGGACATCCAGCTCATGGACACTGTGGTGCCTCAGCTGAATAATCACACATCCAGGATCATTCTCCTCCTCCTTGCTTTGCTCATGGAAGTATTTGTACACAGTTCTTCTTCTAAATGGGTATTTTGTTTTGAGGCAGTTGTATATACCCCATATGTCAGCCCTCTGGTTCCAAGGACACTGTTGAGGGGATGCCCTTGACATTGAGGAGCAGGTCTGCTGCCCAGGGGTGGGCACAGCATGGGGGCAAGTCGGTCCTTTCTCTGGCAAGGGATGCTGCCTTGTTGTAAGTCCATCCAGGTGTGAGTTCTGTTTGTGAACATGGGATCTGATGAGAATATAGAGAATTTCTTCAGCTCCAGGTGAAGAACGTATTTACCGTCTGGGTCAGGCTTTGCCCCTGAAGCCTGGCTGTGAACACTTTGGGCATGGCCTTCCCTCTCAGATAAACAGGAGGGGGAGGCAGCACCAGAGGTGGTAATCAGCAGTACCATTCACCGCTTTCCCTTGTCCCACCTCCACCCCCACAGGATGATTCAGCAGTCCTGTTGGCCTCCAGAAGCACTGAGTCATGGTTGGCCCAGTTATCTGCTCCCTCAAGTGTTGTCACAGATCCCCACAGCTGCATGCCTCCGCCCTTGGCTTGGGCAGATGTGTTTGCCTGGCTAACTGTGGTCCCTGATAGGTTCCAGAGGGTCGAAGGCCCCTCTTGTTCTTGAGAGCCTCCTGCACTGTCCTTTGACCCAGTCATCGTGGTTGCAGAAGGAGCGCTTGGGCAGAGATATGGGCCTGGAGCCTGCTGGTTTTCTTGTTAACCAGTGTTGCTTCTGCTGGGAAGAGCTTCTTATCCTTCAGGACCAAAAGTGTTCAGTGAACAATTGGCCTGGTGCCTCTGTTTTTGTACCGTGCATCCCTGTAGTAATGTGGCCTGTTGTGACTGAATTCTTACATATTGTAGACTGGTTCTGCCTACCAGTAGTCAGCAGTACAGTGGTGACCACAGACACTACCAGGGTCTTTGCTCAGGGCAGGGTCTGTTATTAGTTTGTTAACATGGCTCACTAATTTCTTCTGTTCAGTCCTTGTCCTTGGTGAGGGAGGCACCATTGTTCTTTCTTAAGAACAATAGTGCCCCCTTAGGGCACCCAGGCATTTCCAGAGCCATCTCTGTTACTATTCAGGCAGCCACTCCCAAGAATAGAGCATGGGGGCTGACAGCCAACATTTCTATGGATGGGCCCTGGAGGGGACTCAGGAAATGAGCAGCAGTGGCCTCTGCAAAGGAGCCTGGGGGAAAGGAGTAGAGACGCTTTCTTTCATGGTTTGAGTTTTTGCTGTGTACATGTATTAGCTCCATTTAAACTGTGTCCAGCTGTGTCCCTGTGCACACGTTTGAGTCTGTGTATGGTCTGTCTCCTGCAGGCCAACGCAGACCCGTCAGTGATAAACTGTCTGCATAACCTGTCCCGTCGTATTGCCACCGTGCTGCAGCATGAGGAGCGCCGCTGCCAGTACCTCACCCGGGAGGCTAAGCTGATCCTGGCACTCCAGGATGAGGTGTCCGCCATGGCTGATGGTGAGTGCAGCAGGGCGTGATGGGCATGGGTCTGGGCTGGCTCGTGGCCTCTCTGCAGCGCAGACCTCTGTGGAGGGGCTGTCATTCAGTGTTAATGGTGCAGATGTTGGCGGGGCCTCACCCATCCCAACACCAGCAGAGCAATCAGGAGTTTGCAAGCATCGGCTTTTGGTGAGCTGGGCATTGAAAATGAAGTCCTCACAACAGCTTCGCAAGGCAGGGTCCATGATCTTCCCCATTTTGGAGATGTGGAAACTAAGGCTCAGAGAAGTTACATGATCTTCACACTGGGCTGATTGTGCCTGGGGGGCACAGGAAGACTCCCAAGGGGCACATTTATAGGTGAATTTTCCTGGATGGATGTGTTGAAATAGATTTCCCGACCAGAAATGTTCTTTATTCCCACACACTGCTGCATGATCACCGTTCACATAGGTGAGGCAGCTCTGCCTAGCCCTGGTCCTGTTGGACATGTTGAAGAAACTATTTACTCCCTGGGGCAGGAGAGGGCGTTGGAAATATCCAGCTGGTGAGGTAGACAGTTTCCAGTTCTTTGCTTTCAGCCAGATTGAAGGAGGACCTAACTGGGTTATCAACTAACCAATTATTAAAAATAATTTTTGTAGACAGACCATTGTGTGTTTTTTGGCCCACTGTAAACATTTCAAAACATAAAGAGACACCTGTAACAAACTCTCCGACTCCATTTTCTATAACAAAAGAGAGAATTAGGAACAAAACTAAAGTCAGACCTAGTTGTTGTAGCAATAAGTAAAATTAGTTATTGACATGAATGAGCAATAATAAAAGAACAGCCTCTCTGACTCAGGTGCATTTTCAGTACAAATTTACTTGTGGCTGGGTGCGGTGGCTCATGCCTGTAATCCCAGCATTTAGGGAGGCCGAGGAGGGTAGACTCCTTGAGCTCAGGAATTCAGGATCAGTGTAGGCAACGTGGTGAAATCTGCCTCTACCAAAAAAACCCAGAAATTAGCCGGGCATGCTCATATGTGCCCGTAGTTCCAGCTACTCGGGATGCTTAGGTGGGAGAATCACCTGAGCCCTGGGAGGTGGAGGTTGCAGTGAGCTGAGATTGCACTGCTGCACTCCAGCAAGGGTGACAGAGTGAGACCCTGTCTCAAAAAAACAAACAAACAAAAAAAGAAAAAGTTTATATATTTGACAATTACCTGTCAAAATTTATTTTATTTTTATTTATTTTTATTTTTTTTTGAGACAGAGTCTCGCTCTGTCACCCAGGCTGGAGTGCAGTGGTGTGATCTCTGCTCCCTGCAAGCTCTACCTCCTGGGTTCACTCCATTCTCCTGCCTCAGCCTCCCAAGTAGCTGGGATTACAGGCGCCCACCACCACGCCCGGCTAATTTTTTTGTATTTTTAGTAGGGATGGGGTTTTCACCGTGTTAGCCAGGATGGTCTTGATCTCCTGACCTCGTGATCCGCCTGCCTCAGCCTCCCAAAGTGCTGGGATTACAGGCATGAGCCACTGCGCCTGGCTACCTGTCAAAATTTATAATATGTTTCTGTTTTGGCCAATTATATACTAATTATAATTGTGATAATAACAATCCAAAAGTTTTGTTTTTTTAAACATTATCTTTTTAGAGTCTGTGACTTTATCACAGGAAGTAAAAAAAAATTTATTTTAAGTCTATATATATATTTTTAGAAATTTATGGAAAAGGATGAATAAAAGACTTTTTGGCTGGACATGGTAGCTCACACCTGTAATCCTAGCACTTTGGGAGGCCGAGGCGGGAGGATCACTTGAGCCCAGGGGTTTGAGACTAGCCTGGGCCACATAGAGAGACTCTATCTCTACAAAAAATTTTAAAATTAGCAGTTCCAGGCCAGGCATGGTGGCTCATGCTTATAATCCCAGCAGTTTGGGAGGCCAAGGTGGGCGGATTACTTGAGGACAGGAGCTCGAGACCAGCCTGGCCAACATGGTGAATACCTGTCTCTACTAAAAATACAAAAAAATTAACCAGACATGGTGGCGGCCGCCTGTAATCCCAGCTACTTGGGAGGCTGAGGCAGGAGAATCGCTTGAACCCAGGAGCTGTAAATCTTGTGTTGTGATTCTTGTAGGAAATGAAGGTCCTCAGTCCCCATTCCATCACATCCTGCCCAAGTGCAAGCTGGCCAGGGACCTCAAGGAAGCTTACGACAGGTAAGACAGGTGGGTGTGCTTATTAACCTCCTTCTTATGGGCCAGCCTGCCTGGGCCTGAGGAGCAGCGTCAACAGGTAGGGCTCCCTGGTAATGACCGCTGTTCTCCTGGGGTGTGAGCATCAGAGTTCCCTGAGGTTAGGGCTGGAGAGGACTGGGAAGGAATGGTCATGTGGCTGCTCTTGAAAGAAGTGACCTTGGTGGCTGTTTTTTTTGTTTATTTTTTATTTCTATTTCTATTTATTTCTTTTTTTTGAGACAGAGTTTTGCTCTTGTTGCCCAGGCTAGAGTGCAATGGCGCGATCTCGGCTCACAGCAACCTCCGCCTCCTGGGTTCAGGCGATTCTCCTGCCTCAGCCTCCCGAGTAGCTGGGATTACAGACATGTGCCACCACACCTGGCTAATTTTGTATTTTTAGTAGAGACAGGGTTTCTGCATGTTGGTCAGGCTGGTCTCAAAGTCCCGACTTCAGGTTATCCACCTGCCTTGGCCTCCCAAAGTTTTGGGATTACTGGTGTGAGCCGCTGTGCCTGGCCAGTGGCTGTGTTTTAAATGCCAGCCCCTTTGCTGAGTAGCATGCACTCTGCTGGAACTATCACCTCCAGACTCCTCTTAAAACAGAAAATGAGCCTGAAGTTATACATGAGAGTCCGAAAGTGTTTTTAAATCAAACAGATGCAAAATGACATTTTACTGAGCATGATGCAATACCAAGTTCTGGGCCCACCTTCACTAGGTGGGTGTCACTGACTCCAGTGACTCATGAGGAAATTGAGGCTCAGTGGGTGGAGCTGAGGCCAGCTGTCTCCTCCTTACTCTGAGACAGAGTTGGGGTTTGCGACACTGACTGTGTGAGGCCAACAAGCCTTGAGGATACCGTGAAAACCTCACAGTCGGCCGGGCACGGTGGCTTACCCTTGTAATCCCAGCACTTTGGGAGGCTGAGGCGGGCGAATCACGAGCTCAGGAGATGGAGACCACGGTGAAACCCCGTCTCTACTAAAAGTACAAAAAAATTAGCCGGGCATGGTGGCGGGCGCCTGTAGTCCCAGCTACTCGGAGAGGCTGAGGCAGAAGAATGGCATGAACCCGGTAGGCAGAGCTTGCAGTGAGCCGAGATCGTACCACTGCACTCCAGCCTGGGTGACAGAGTGGGACTCCATCTCAAAAAAAAAAAAAAACAAAAAAAACCCTCACAGTTGTTCTGATTATATTGGCTGAGCATCACGTTTATTAAATGTGGACAGGCAGGCCGGGCGTGGTGACTCATGCCTGTAATCCCAGCACTTTGGGAGGCTGAGGGGCGGATTTCTTGAGGTCAGAAGTGCAAGATCAGCCTGAACAACAATGTGAGATCCCATTTCTACAAAAAATTTTTTAAAAATATCTGAGTGTGGTGGCACAAGCGTAGTCTCAGCTACTCTGGAGGCTGAGGTGGGAGGGTCACTTAAGCCTAGGAAATCAAGATTACGGTGATCCATGGTTGTACCATTGTACTCTGGCCCCAGCAACAGAGCCAGACCGCATATCAAAAATTAAAAAAAAAGGCTGGGCGTGGTGGCTCACACCTGTGATCCCAGCACTTTGCCAGGCCGAGGGAGGTGGATCACGAGGTCAGGAGTTCGAGACCAGCCTGGGTAACATGGTGAAACCCCATCTCTACTAAAAATACAAAAAATTAGCCGGGCGTGGTGGTGCATGCCTGTAGTCCCAGCTACTCAGGAGGCTGAGGCAGAAGAATCGCTTAAACCTGGGAGGCAGAGGTTGCAGTGAGCTGAGATTGCGCCACTGCACTCTAGCCTGGGTGACAGAGCTAGACTTCGTCTCAAAAATAATAATAATAATAAAAATTTAAAAAAAGTAAAATAAAAAATAAAATTAAAAAAATACTTTTTAATTCTTTTTTTGGCTGCCTAGTGAGCTGCAACTGCCCCTACCATTGAGTTTGTTCCAGCCTTCCAGTGCTAAGCATTTACCTGTGTTATTTTATATGTGCGCCTCTGTATCTATAAGATAAATTCCTAAAGGCATTACTAATGGGGAAAATGGCATTTGTAATGTTGTGTTTCCTTCTCAGGGGTTTGTACCTCTGCCTACACTCCCACCAGCAACACACGAGATGCCTCTTCCCCCGAGCTTTGCCAACATCGAGTCTCATGAAATTGTGGATCTTAACCAGTATAATAGGTGGGGAATGGGATCTCTGTGTAGCTTTATTGTAACGCATTGATGCATCTCTTCACGTGTTTGAACCACTTGTCTTTTCTGTGAGCTCGCTGCTCAGATCCCTTGTTCATTTTTCTATTGGGAAATATAAGTCCTTAAATATAGGAGAGTGATTTGTCTTTTGAGATATAAGTTGCAACTAGCATTTGTTCGTCTCTTGGTGACCCTGGGGACTGAGCCTCCCCAGGTGTGAGAGAACATCAGCCTTTGCCAGGTGATTGCTTTGTTTTCTGGCCCCTTCTGTGTTGGAGAATGGGACCTTTGTGGTGATATAGTCTGACCCTGTCTTTTATTCGTTGTTATCACACTAATGTTTTCTCTGTGTTGAGAGAATTACTACCCTCTGGTTTTGAATTGCCTGGTATCCAGTCTCTTCCTTGGAAATTGTTCCCTTATTCTGAGTGTATGCCTCAACTCGGATTAGATTACAAGCAAAAATCAGGCTAACTTGGAATTAAAATAAAAACCAAGCTGGTTGGTGGTGTGCTCCTGTAGTCCCGTCTCACAGGCGAGGCCAAGGTTGGGGGATCACTTGAGCCCAGGAGTTTGAGCTTGTAGTGCTCTAGGCTGGTGTCTGAATAGCCACTGTACTCCAGCCCCAGCAACATGGTGAGACCCTGTCTCTTAAAAATCTGTTTAAATAAAAACCAAACCATTGACTTTATATTTTTTTCTTTTTTTTTTTTTTTGAGACGGAATATCCCTCTGTCTCCCAGGCTGGAGTGCATTCTTCTGCCTCAGCCTCCCGAGTAGCTGGGACTACAGGCGCACACCACCACGCCCGGCTAATTTTTGTATTTTTAGTAGAGATGGGGTTTCACCATATTGGCCAAGCTGGTCTCGAACTCCTGACCTTGTAGATCCACCCGGCTCGGCCTGCCAGAGTGCTGGGATTACAGGCATGAGCCACCGTGCCCGGCGCATTGACTTTATATTTCTAAAGGAAGAATGGACTATGATTTCTTAGGTTTGAATTGTGCTGGAAAGTTGAAAGGAGACAAAACCTTGGACTGCCTGTTGTATGATCTGCAGGCTGCGGAGTAGCTCAGAACTTGAGGCGACCCAGCGCCACCTAGTGGATATTGAAGGAGGACAGGAATCTGAGTTTTGGTGAAAAAGGCTCCTAAGCTGTTGTTGAGCACGTAGCATTCTTTTTTTTTTTTTTTTTTTTTTTTTTTTTGAGACGGAGTCTCGCTCTTTCACCCAGGCTGGAGTGCAGTGGCGCGATCTCGGCTCACTGCAGGCTCTGCCCCCCGGGGTTCACGCCATTCTCCTGCCTCAGCCTTCCGCGTAGCTGGGACTACAGGCGCCCGCCACCTGGCCCGGCTAATTTTTTGTATTTTTAGTAGAGACGGGGTTTCACCCCGTTAGCCAGGATGGTCTCGATCTCCTGACCTCGTGATCCGCCCGCCTCGGCCTCCCAAAGTGCTGGGATTACAGGCGTGAGCCACTGCGCCCGGCCTGCATTCTTTCCTGACCTACGCATTCTGTTTGTTAGTGCCCAGGATCACATTTCCTCCATCCAAACTCCCACCCTAACAGTCTTGGGTCCTGGAGCTTGCCCCAGGGATGCTAGGAGCTATGTTTCTCTGGCAGGAGTCCAGGCAGTAGTATCCTCCCTGTACCCCATCCTTGTCTGGCACTGGCATGGCTCTGCAGCCACCCAGGAGCGCCTCTGGGCTGTGGCCTCTCCTCTGTCCTCATCCCATCAGGTCCATGGTTGGCCTTGAGGGTCTGGTCTGCTGCTGCTCACTCTTCTGCACTGAGAAGAGGAGACTGAGTTTCCATTGCTGATCAGGTGACCTAGGACACACAGCGCCCTTTCTCCTGATGGTGACTTACTGCCAGATCTGGGGGAATCTTAGAACAGAACTGAAAGACCAGAAGCTGTGAGATTAATGAGGTTGGAGATTGGGGTGGGATTTTTCAAAGGAATTGTTCCTGGTTCTTTTTTTTTTTTTTTTTTAATTTAAGACAGGGTCTCTGTTGCCAGGCTGGAGCGCAATCTTGGCTCACTGCAACATCTGTCTCCCAGGCTCAGGTGATCCTCCCATCTCAGCCTCCCGAGTAGCTGGGACTAATCAGGCACACGACACCACGCCTGATTAGGTTTTGTATTTTTTTTTGTGGAAATGGGATTTTGCCATGTTGCCCTGGCTGATCTTGAATTCCTGGACTTAAGCAATCTACCCGCCTTAGCTTCCCAAAGTGGTGGGATTATAGGCGTGAGCCACCACGCCCGGCCCCCAGTTGCTATTTTATTTATTTATTTATTTATTTGAGATGGAGTCTTGCTTTGTCACCCAGGCTGGAGTGCAATGGCACGATCTCAGTTCACTGTAACCTCCGTCTCCCGGGCTCAAGCGATTCTCCTGCCTCAGCCTCCCGAGCAGCTAGGATTACGGCACCTGCCACCACACCTGGCTAATTTTTGTATTTTTAGTAGAGATGGAGTTTCACCATGTTAACCAGGCTGGTCTTGAACTCCTGACCTCGTGATCTGCCCACCTCAGCCTCCCAAAGTGCTAGGACTACAGGCGTGAGCCACCACGTCCGGTCCCCAGTTATTTTAATTAAAGCTAGCGTTATGGTGTGGCTGAATAGGCTGGTGGCCCTGTCCTGCAGGACCTAACACCTGTGAATATAGGCTGGGAATGTGAATCGCTCAGGAGGCCACCCCAACACTTGTGCCAGACCTAGCACTTGTGTCTCCCTGTGGATCCCAGTGGCCCTCAGTGATAGCATGTCACTCATTCATATGACCATTGCGTTGTGTCTCCCAGGAGGGCAGGGATGTCTCTTCACTTTCTGCAACACAGCCCCTACACTCAGCCTGTGGAGGAGCACAGCTCCTCCACTAGGGGTTGACGGAATGTGTGGGTGGGAATAATAGCAGTGTAGATTCCATGGAGTGTGAAGAAGTGATTTGCTGAATGGTTCTCCGAGTTAACAGGACCTGTGGTGGAGAGTGATGTCCAGGGTCTGGCTGGGTAGGTGGTACTTGGTGCGGAGCCTTGCACTGCAAACTGCTGAGAGCAGGGTTGGTCCATGGACGCTCTGTGAATATCCTGAGAGTTGTAGTCCCCATTTCCATAAAAATGCACCTATATATAAACTTTTGTTTGAAATTTCAAGGTAGCCTGTTTGGAACCCACATAGATCTTTTGGGTTATGCAGCATCCCACTACTTATAGTAGGAAGCCAGGCCCATCCTTGGGACCAGAGGATGCAGAGGTTTGTGGGATAGCTTCACAGGTCCTGTCCAGTTCTAAGGTTAGGAATGGATGCTTTCTCAGATGCTAAAAGCTGAGGGGACTAGACTAAGCTTGTGCACATTTCTGTCTTCGAGATGAACGGCGAGAGTGTGTTTGAAGCCAGCCGTTCCCTTTTGCATAGTCATTGTCAGGATGCAGGGCTTTGGCTGGGGCACCTATCTCCTGTCACAGACTGGGCTGGGCCCTCTTGGCTGGCCCAGAGCTCTGTGGCGGGCTGGATAAGCCTTGAGGAGGACAGTGTTTTCCTCCAGAGTGTTTTCAGACCATTAAACACCTTGCAAATAGAAGTGCCAGCTCGGCAGGAAAACTTTCAGGGCCCAAACTCTACTTGTGCTAAGGGCTCTTGTCTTAAAGCTGCAGACTTAAAAACAGGGACAAACCTTTCTCTTCCCTCTTCTTAACAGACTTCAGTGCAGCTCCTGGCTTACCCTCTCGCTGTGGGGGATTTACAGGCTAGAGGTTGGGCTGGCACATTTCCAGAGCAGTCATCCCTCTGACATGTTCAGGGAATTTGCCCAGGTCTGCCATGGCCTTTGGGGCACTCCTGGTGGCAGCACTTGTCACCGCTCAAGGGAGCTGGGTGAGTTCATAAAGAACCACCAGCCTCAGTGCAGAGTGCTCTGAGGGAGAAAGCAGCAGGTGGGTGAGCTGATGCTTGGGAAAATGGAGTAAAGTCCACATGGAAATTAGAGGAACCAACATGGCGTGTCTCTGCCAGAGGAGAGGGCCCCATGCCAGTGTACAGACCAGACCGTATGACTGCGGCTCCAAGGACAGCTGACGTGGTGAGGGCAGCAGAGGTGATCAAGCTAGGAAGTCACTAGAAGAACCTTAATGTGTTCGGCCTCCTGCCCTCATTTCTCCATACCCATAGCTGGAACTTGTTCCTGGCTTTCCATGAGGTGTGTTCCAAGCCCCTGTTCCTTTTCCTGTAACTCTCTCCAGTTTCTAATGCCTCATACAATTTGATTACATTTATGTGTCTTTTTTTTTAAACTTTAATTTCAATTTTTTTTGAGACAGGGTCTCGCTCTGTCACCCAGGCTGGAGTGCAATGGCGCGATCTCAACTCACTGCAACCTCCACCTCCTGGGTTCAAGTGATTCTCCTGCCTCAGCCTCCCAAGTAGCTGGGATTACAGGTGCCTGCCACCACACCTGGCTAATTTTTTTTTTTTTTTGAGGTGGAGTTTCACTTTTGTTACCCAGGCTGGAGTGCAATGGCACGATCTCGGCTCCACTGCAACCTCCACCTCCTGGGTTCAAGTGATTCTCCTGCCTCAGCCTCCCAAGTAGCTGGGATTACAGGTGCCTGCCACCACACCTGGCTAATTTTTTTTTTTTTTTTTGAGGTGGAGTTTCACTTTTGTTACCCAGGCTGGAGTGCAATGGCACGATCTCGGCTCCACTGCAACCTCCGCCTCCTGGGTTCAAGCTATTTTCCTGCCTCAGCCTCCTGAGTAGCTGGGATTACAGGCATGCACCACTGTGCCCGGCTAATTTTGTATTTTTAGTAGAGACGGGGTTTCTCCATGTTAGTCACACTGGTCTCAAGCTCCCAACCTCAGGTGATCCGCCCGCCTCGGCATGCTAAAGTGCTGGGATTACAGGCGTGAGCCACCGTGCCTGGCCAATGTGTCTTTTTTAAAAATTTTAATTTCAATTTTTTTTGAGACAGGATCTCGCTCTGTCACCCAGGCTGGAGTGCAATGGCATGATCTCAGCCCACTGCAGCCTCCACCTCCTGGGTTGAAGTCATTCTCCTGCCTCAGCCTCCCAAGTAGCTGTAATTACAGGTGCCTGTCACCACACCCAGCTAATTTTGTATTTTTTTTTTTTTTTTTTTTGAGATGGAGTTTCACTCTTGTTGCCTAGGCTGGAGTGCAATGGCACGATCTCAGCTCACTGCAACCTCACCTCTGCCTCCACCTCCCGGGTTCAAGCGATTTTCCTGCCTCAGCCTCCCAAGTAGCTGGGATTACAGGCATGTGCCACCACACCCGGCTAATTTTGTACTTTTAGTAGAGACGGGATTTTTCCCTTTGGTTAGTCTGGTCTCAAACTCCTGACCTCAGGTGATCCACCCGCCTTGGTGGTATGCTGGTATTACAGGTGTGACCCACAGTGCTGGTATTACAGGTGTGACCCACGGCACCTGGCCTAATTTTTGTATTTTTAGTAGAGACAGGGTTTCACCATGTTGGCCAGGCTGGGCTCGAACTCCTGACCTCAAGTGATCGGCCTGCCTCGGCCTCCCAGGTTTTGGGATTACAGGCGTGAGCCACCACGCCCGGCCAATTATGTGTGTGTCTGCATGCCGCTGAGTGAAGCCCCCAGCGTGCAGAGCAGCCAAGTTGTGTTCTTCCTTGTTGCACTTCAAGTACCTAAACTGGTGCTGGGAGCCACAGCACATGTCGTAAGGCCTCACTGTGCTCCTAGAGGGAGCAAAGACAGCCGCATTTGAAACAATAGGAGCCTCCGTATTCTGATTCTGTGGTGTCCCAACAGCCACTTTGAGCTGCATCCTAAATAGGACAGAAACAGAAAGGCCTTGGGTGGGTGCGGTGGCTCACGCTTGTAATCCTAGAACTTTAAAAAGCCAAGGTGGGAGGATTGCTTGAGCCCAGGAGTTTGAGACCAGCCTGGGCAACATAGTGAGACCCCGTCTCTAAAAAAAAAAAAAAAAAAAAAAAAAAAAAGTCACCCAGGCGTGATGTTGCATGTCTGTAGTCCCAGTTACTTGGGAGGTTGTCTTGAGCCCGGGAGATCGAGGCTGCAGTGAGCGGAGATGGCGCCACTGCACTCCAGCCTGAGCAACAGTGAGATCCCGTCTCATAAAAAAGAAAAAAAAAAAGAGACCTTTTATTTCCAGTGGCCCTCCTTTCCGACCCAGATGGTGACAGCACAGTGCATGGGGCCACCTCTCGCTTGCCCTTTCTTCCCTGTCGCATACGGATGCCAAGATCCTAACTATTGCTTACTCAAGTTGAGTAACCTGGATCCCCCGGACAAATCTCTCCTAGTGTGATCTTTAATTCCTTAGAGACTGGGACATTTCTTAGGGTTTGATATGAGTTTTTCACCCTGCAAAGACCCTGACCAAAGAGAGGTAAGATTCTGGGAGCCTCTCTCTGCTCTGACATACTTGGTTAGCATGCAGTTCTGGAAGAAGCTGAGACTGCCGCCCTCCTCTGGGACCTTGAGGCTGTGGTGTTCTCTCAGCACCCCATATTGACATGTCCTGAGAGACGTCAGAGGGGCCGTTTGTACCTTCTGGCCTGGGGCAGCCAGAAGTCTGGCCAAGCCTCCCGGACTTAGCCGGATGTGGGTGTGTTGGCCTGTCCTGCCAACTGGGAGCTGAGAATAGCAGAATAGGGTCAGGGGGTGATGGGAAAAGCACTAGTTGGCTGCTCTCCTGGGCGGTGGGGCAGTGAACAGAGGAAACATGATGCGGGGAGGTGCTGTAGAAATGGGCAGTTTGGAGAAGAACTTGAGTGTTTTGCTCCTATTTTAGAACTGGTGTCATTGTTAGGCTTTACAGGCTGTGTTCCCTGTGCAGGACACAAGGAAGGTGCCGGCCACTTCGAGTGGCCAGGGAGTAGGTGGAGATCCCACCCCTGTTGCCTGGAGCCCCCGGGGATGCGGTGGAGGCCAGCTGCAGACAGCTTTGCTTGAGCAGTTGCAGCTCCTCTGTATCACAGAACAAGTGCTGTTGGTTCTTATTTAAGGCAAGGGTGCTTTGTGGTGAGCGGTGGAGTCGGGTGGGGCCCTGGCTTCTCCATCAGGGAGTTTTAGAAGCTCCTGGTGAAAACAACTCCTTCCTTGTTTTGTGTGGTTTCCCCAGGGGATGACGTGGGCTGCATCCCCACTATGGAGCCTTTTGTTGGGGCAGGGCTTCCTAGGAAAGACGGTGCACGCACGGAGGGCTTCCTGGGAAAGACGGTGCACGCACGGGGGTCTTCCTGGGAAAGACGGTGCACGCACGGGGGGCTTCCTGGGAAAGACGGTACACGCACGGGGGGCTTCCTGGGAAAGACGGTGCACGCACGGGGGGCTTCCTGGGAAAGACGGTGCACGCACGGGGGGCTTCCTGGGAAAGACGGTGCACGCACGGGGGGCTTCCTGGGAAAGACGGTGCACGCACGCGGGGCTTCCTGGTAAAGACGGTGCACGCACGGGGGGCTTCCTGGGAAAGACGGTGCACGCAGGGGAGGGCTTCCTGGGAAAGACGGTGCACGCACGCGGGGCTTCCTGGGAAAGACGGTGCACGCACGCGGGGCTTCCTGGGAAAGACGGTGCACGCACGCGGGGCTTCCTGGGAAAGACGGTGCACGCACGCGGGGCTTCCTGGGAAAGACGGTGCACGCACGGAGGGCTTCCTGGGAAAGACGGTGCATGCACGGAGGGCTTCCTGGGAAAGATGGTGCACGCAGGGAGGGCGGTGTGTCCTTGGCTTCATTCAGGAAATGCAGCTCTGTGCCTATGTGCCTGACACATTATACAATGTGTAGAGAGCAGAGAATGAAACCCACAAGCCCCCCTCCTCAGTAGTGAGTTCTGGTTGGGGAGACAGCATTAGGCAGCAGGTCAGGGGTTGGAGTGTCAGTGGGGCTGGGGTCAGGGATGCTTCACTGAGAATGTGACACTTGAGTGGAGACCGATGGAGTAAAGGAGCCTTGGAGTGTCTACAGAGAGTTTGTGGGCAAGGGCAAATGCCAGGGCCCTGAGCACAGCTGGACCTGAGTGACTGGGCACAGGAAGTGAGGTCACAGGAACGTGGGTGTTGCAGGCCCATGTCTGGGACTGCCCAGGTGGGAGTGTGGGGAGGGCTAGGCAGAGGAGCCAGGGCTCTGGGTGGCTTGGGCCTGGTGGTGCTGAAAAGGCCTGGATTTTGGACATTCCTGCAGGTGGAGCAGATGGGATTTGCTGATGGTTTAAAGTGGATTGTGAAAGAAATAAGGAATCTGGGTTGGTGTTGCTATGTTTGGCCTGAGCAAGCTTTGGGACCCTAAAGAACCAAGTTGCCGTTACTGATAGAATGTGGAGTGAAAGGTTTTCCATTGTAGTGAAGTGTTGGGGCTGGCTAGGACGGTTGGCTTGTGGTGACCACTTGGTATCCACACGCACTGCAACTGGGGTGCTATGGGCATCTGCAGAGTGCAGGGAGGTGGGCACTGTGTGCTTCTCACCACTGGAACACTCTGGGGGGACTTGGCATTCCTTCCCTGCCCTCCTCTCCCTCTGAGACAGCCACTGTTCTGCCTGGACGTGTACCTGTGACTGGGTCTTCATAAGGTGTGCAGGGCAGGCCCATTCACAGGGAGGATGTACTCTGGGTGTTGGGTGTCTGCCAGGGGTCTGGACGGGCAGGGGCCTGAGTTGGAGTGCCTCTAGTGCACTGAGTCTCCAGCACAGGGTACGGCTTCTCTCAAGCCCTGGCAGTCTGGTTGGACTACAGATTCCAGGGCTAGCTAGAAATACGTTTCTTTTTTTCTTTCTTCTTCTTCTTCTTCTTATGTTTCTTTTTTTCTTTCTTCTTCTTCTTCTTCTTCTTTTTTTTTTTTTTTTTTTTGAGACAGAGTCTTGCCTTGTTGCCCAGGCTGGAGTGCAGTGGCGTGATGTCAGCTCACTGCAACCTCCGCCTCCTGGGTTCAAGTGATTCTCCTGCCTCCGCCTCCCGAGTAGGTGGGACTACAGGCACGCGCCACCACTCCTGGCTAATTTTTGTATTTTTAGTAGAGACGGGGTTTCCCCATGTTGGCCAGGCTGGTCTCAAACTGCTGACCTCGTGATCCACCCGCCTTGGCCTCCCAAAGTGCTGGGATTACAGGCATGAGCCACCATGTCTGGCCCCCATATTTTCTTTTCTTAAACATAATGAGATCTTTTTTTTTCTTTTTTTGTGGTATGAAAATAGATTTATTTTTTTTCTTTTTTTTTCCTGAAGACATGCTAGTTTTATTATTAATTTTTTTTGCACACAAAACAATAAACATTTTCTAAAAATACATACAAACAAAAAGATGCATATCAAACATATTAGGAAGGTTGCACATAGGAAGACGGGGAATAGAAATGGGGGGTAGGAATTAAAGAAAATAAATGAGAGAGGGGCTTTGTATGGATCAATATAATGTGATCTTAAGAGATGCTCTCCTGCCTGGGTCTCCACCTGCAGTTTCCCCTAAGCAGCAGGGGAATCAGCACCATTGAGCAGGGTGTTTTCTCATCTGTGTGCATGGTTAGAAAGTTTATGTGAATGGGTAACAGCGCACACTCTCTGCAGCCTGTGCACGTCGGGCGTGGTTCGGCTTCACATCAACAGCTGGCTGGAGGTGAGCTTCTGCCTGCCCCACAAGATCCACTATGCGGCCTCCAGCCTGATCCCCCCAGAGGCCATTGAACGAAGCCTGAAAGCCATCCGGTGAGTGCCCAGCCCCACGTGCTCACTCCCTGCCAGGGCCCTTCCCTTTAGCTTCTCCCTGAGATTTTACCACTTACTTTGTTCCAAAATTTCTCTTTTCTTCTTCCCGCTGTGGAAGCTGGCAGGTGGGGCTCTGCCGTTTATAGAAGTTAAAACACATAATTTTGTATCCACTTGTGTCCAGAAATGACCAATCCCAGGTTTCCTCTGGGCCCTAATGGCACCATCTTAGGCCTGGGCAGGGCAGCCTGGATGTGGGGCTGAGTGTCCTAGGGGAAGCCGGAGGGCTGGAGGGACTTCATCTTGATGGTGTTGCCCTACCCCAGTCTTTTGCATTTCAGTCAGCACTCGTGGGATCTCAGTTACTTTTTTTTTTTTTTTTTTTTTTTTTTGGTGTGTGTGTGTGTGTGAGAGAGAGAGATAGAGTTTTGATCTTATCGCCCAGGCTGGAGTTCAGTGGCGCAATCCCGGCTCACCGCTACGTCCACCTCCCAGGTTCAAGTGATTCTCCTGCCTCAGCCTCCCGGGTAGTTGGGATTACAGGCGCCCGCTGCCATGCCTGGCTAGTTTTTTTGTTATTTTAGTAGAGACAGGGTTTCACCATGTTGGCCAGACTGGTCGCGAACTCCTGACCTCAGGTGATCCGCTCATCGCTCATCTCAGCCTCTCCAAAATACACTTTCTTAATTTAATTGACTTTCTTTTTTTTTTTTTTTTTTGAGATGTACTCTTGCTTGGGGCTCGAGTGTGATGGCACAATCTCCACTCACTGAGGCCTCTGTCTCCCGGGTTCAAGCGATTCTCCTGCCTCAGCCCCCTGAGTAGCTGAGATTATGGGCGCACACCACCACACCTGGCTAATTTTTGTATTTTTAGTAGAGATGGGGTTTCACCATGTTGGCCAGGCTCGTCTTGAACTCCTGACCTCGTGATCCACCCGCCCCAGCCTGCCAAAGTGCTGGGTTACAGGTGTGAGCCACCATGCCCTGGCAATTTAATTGATTTTCTGCAAGGAAAGAAAGCCCAGTCTTTCGGCACCACCTGTTCCCAAGTCCCCCAATACCTTGAACATTTTTTAATTGTAAGAATATATCTGGGCACGTTGCTGAAAATTTGGAAGTGACAGAAAGCAAAGCACTGCCTAGTTCCACCCTCCCCAGTCCGTGCTCTTTCCTTTCAATCCTAGCTAAGCATATTTTAACGTACTTCTGTCCCTAGTCTGTGAGGAGGATTTTGCTTTTCCCATATTTGGGACAATTTCCTTAGGAAAGATTCATTCATTTCTTCAATGAACAGATGTTTGCTGGGCGTCTCTGAGGTGGGATATGGAGTCTAGTCTTCGAGCCTTCCCCACTTTTGTCATGTGTTTTTTTCTGAGGGTGACATAATCCTTGCAGGTTTTGTTTTTGTTTTCGAGACAGAGCCTCGCTCTGTCGCCAGGCTAGAGTGCAATGGCGCAATCTCGGCTCACTGCAAGCTCCTCCTCCCAGGCTCAAGTGATTCTCCTGCCTCAGCCTCCCGAGTAGCTGGGACCCCAGGTGGGTGCAACCACACCCGGATTATTTTTTTATTTTTAGTAGAGATGGGGTTTCACCATGTTGGCCAGGCTGGTCTCGAACTCCTGACCTCACGTGACCTGCCTGCATTGGCCTCCCAAAGTGCTGGGATTATAGGCATGAGCCAGTCCTTGGCAGATTTTGTGAAGGCCTCCAAACAGACCACTGCCCTTTTCTCAAATCCCGCTCTTGGCCCTTCTCTCCACAGTTAAGGGCCGGGAGGCTCCAGCTGCACGTTTGTGTCCCAGGTGCATACCTGATGCATACCTGATGCAGGACCTGGTGCATACCTGGCGCAGGACCTGGTGCATACCTGGTGCAGGGTTCCCTGCACTTCGTAGGTTCCGTTTGTGTCCCAGGTGCATACCTGGTGCATACCTGGTGCAGGACCTACCTGGTGCAGGGTTCCTGCACTTCGTGTGTTCTGTGACAGGTGATTGTTTTGCAGCCCCTACCATGCCCTGCTGCTGCTCAGTGATGAGAAGTCCTTGCTGGGTGAGCTTCCTGTTGACTGCTCCCCTGCCCTAGTGCGGGTGATCAAGACCACATCTGCTGTGAAGAACCTGCAGCAGCTAGCCCAGGATGCGGACCTGGCCTTGCTGCAGGTATAGCTCTGGAGGCCTGGATGAGTGGCATGTGACAGGTGCTGGGGCATCAGGAAAGGCAGGCCGCCTGCCACAGTACGTCCACAGGGGCTCTGTCCAGCTGAGAGCCGAGGCACAGCCCACCATGGGGTGGGGCCAGTCCCTGGGATAGCGGGAGGTTTTGGCATCTGAGTCAGACCTGGGTTCAAGGCTGGCTTTGTGAGTGAGCCATGGGACTGACTTGTTCTTCCATCTCAGAGAGGTAAGGCGAGTCTGTGAGAGAAAGGACTGGGGTGCTCCCAGTCCTGGAGGTTGAGACACCAGAGCTAGGGGGTGGGCAGGGCAGGAGCGGGCAGGGTCATGGGGGTCTCACAGTGGTGCATGAACAAGCATATGAGAACTGAGGGCAGGAAGCCTGGACGCAGGGCCCTCCCATGTGCAGAACAAAGACCTAACCTGGTGGCCTTACACCCGTGTGTGCACGTGTTGGCCTGTGCACTCTGTACAAGATGCCCCTTCCTTGCTGAGCCACATGCTTTTGGGCCTGTCCATGCAGAGGACTGCCCTTTCTGATGCGATGGAGGGCCCCTCAGCCTTGTCTGTGGATCTGGTTGGAGTGTGGGTGGAGTGTGGGAGGAAAAGCACAGGGAAGGCTGGGCACGGTGGCTCATGCCTGTCATCCTAGCCCTTTAGGAGGCCAAGGCAGGTGGGGCACTTGAGCCCAGGACTTTGAGACCAGCCTGAGCAACATGGCAAAATCCCGTCTCCACAGAAAAAGAAAAAAAAAAAAAAAATAGCTGGGCGTGGTGGCGCGCACCTGTATTCCCAGCTACTTGGGGGTATGAGGTGTGAGGATCACTTGAGCCTGGGAGGCAGAGGTTGCAGTGAGCTGAGATTGCGCCACTGCACTCCAGCCTGAGCGACTCTGTTTCCAAAAAAAAAAAAAAAAAAGAAAAGCACAGGGAGAAATCAGAAGCAGGGGCTGCTGATGGGGTGGCCAACAGGCCATGGGGTCAGCTGTGACTGCTGGTCATGTGGGAGTGGCCCAGAGCCACGGGACCATTGAAATATTGCCTGTGGGCGGCGCCCTCGTCTGGTGGCGGTGTGCACGGCATGGCCACCAGGGGGCAGCAGAGGCTGCCGAGGAACACAGGCGTGAGGTGGGCCTGCCTGGGTCCCTCTGGCTGAGCTTCCAGGCTCTTTTGGCCTGTGAAACAGGTCTTTGCTTCTTAGCACGTTAGGGGAACTTGTCCAACAAGGTCTGACTCTCAGGCCACTTTTCACTGAAAGCAGCCTTTTTGGATTCTGTCTTTGAGAGTAAGTCTCCCGCCTCTGTGTCTCAGGACCCTTTATCTATCCTCTGTGAGAGCACTGACCAAATTGTGCCCTTGTATTTCTTTTTTCTTTTCTGAGACAGGTTCTTGCTCTGTCTCCCAGGCTGGCATGCGGTGGTGCCATCATGATTCACCCAGGCTCAAGCATCCTCCCAAGTAGCTGGGACTACAGGCGAACGCCTGGCTAATTTTTTTTTTTTTTTGGTAGAGACGGGGTCTCCCTATGTTGCCCTGGCTGGCCTCAAACTCCTGGGCTCAAGTGATCGTCGCACCTTGGCCTCCTAAAGTGCTGGTATTACAGGCATGAGCCACCACGCCCAGCTGTGCATTTGGACTTCATGGGCTGGACAGGACTCAGTGAAGACCATGTCCTGCCCACCTTCATAGCATTCAGGAGACACAGAATTTTAAAAGAACTCACCGCTTCGTACAACCCTGCAGAGTGAGAGAGGCAGTGACCCTCCGTGTCCTGATGAGCACCGGCCACATGGTAAATGCCTGTGGCTGTTCACCGGTCCTGTGTTGAGCTTTTGAAAGGAGCTGGGCCTGGCTTTCCTGAGGCTGTCTGGCAGGAGTTTGTGCTGGACACTGTGCCTCTCATCCTTGCTGTCAGAGTCTCCTTGGACAAAGCTTTGATGTCCTCTCCTGAGGTTGTCTGGCGGGAGTTTGTGTGGACACTGTGCCTCTCACCCTTGCTCTCAGAGTCTCCTTGGACAAAGCTTTGGTCTCCCTTTGATGTCCCCTTCACTTCCCTGCCGTGGCCTTGACTGGGGAGAGGGAAGGCTGTTTGTCATTGTTTTCTTCTGTCTGTACCCCTTCCCTGCTGTCCCCGCTGCAGGTCAGCAGGGCTTTGCTGCTGGTGTGGTGGTGCGGAAGCCCCTGGAGCCCAGCCCTGGTGTGTCACTCTGTTTCCTGGAGATAGCCCCCTGGGGAGCATCTGCCTTAGGTGTGAATGTCACCAGATAGTTGAAAGTCCCTCATGTGGCTGGGTGCAGTGGCTCATGCCTATAATCCCAGCACTTTGGGAGGATGAGGCAGGAAGATTGCCTAAGCCCAGGAGGTCACGACCAGCCTAGGCAACATAGGAAGACCCTGTCTTTACAGAAAATTAAATAATTAGCTGGGCATGGTGGTGTGTGCCTGTGGTCCCAGCTACTCAGGAGGCTGAGGTGGGAGGATCACTTGAGCCCTGGTGTTCGAGGCTGCAGTGAGTTGTGATTGCACACACTCCAGTCTGGGCAACAGAGCAAGACCCAGTCTCAAAAAATAAAATAAAATAAAATTCTTCATGTTCATATCAATCCAGAGAGAATTTACAAGTAAATTTTGGGTGTGTCATGATAAAATTAGTATGTTATAAGACTTCAAACATTACACCAATTATAGACACAAAAAGTTCCCACAGTCCCATATCCCACAGGTAACCTAGATCCCTCCAGATTTTTTATCTGTATATATACATTTTATTCTGCATATATATATATATATATACAAACATTTTATTTTGTATTATGAAAATTAGGATCGTGCTGTACATTTGCTGTGATTGGCTGAATAATGGCCCCCACAGATAGACACATCCTAGTCCTCAGAATCTATGAACGTGAACTCATGTGGGACTTCGGAGATGTTACTAACTAAAAGATCTTGAGATGGGAAGATCATCCTGTTGGGCCCCAAACGTAATCCCTAAGGCCCTTATCAGAGGGAGGCAGAGGAAGATCTGACTAAAAAGAGGCAGCGATGTGGCCGCAAGCCAAGAGACACTGGCAGTTGAAGAGGCAGGACAAATTCTCTTCTCGAGCTTCCAGAGGGAGCCTGGTCCTCCTGGCACCTTATGCTTGCCTTGAAGTACTGATTTTGGACTTTCTTTTTTTTTTTTGAGACCGAGTCTGGCTCTGTCGCCCAGGCTGGAGTGCAGTGACACAATCTCGGCTCACAGCAAGCTCCACCTCCCGGGTTCACACCATTCTCCTGCCTCAGCCTCCCGAGTAGCTGGGACTACAGGTGCCCGCCACCACGCCCAGCTAATTTTTTGTATTTTTAGTAGAGACGGGGTTTCACCGTGTTAGCCAGGATGGTCTCGATCTCCTGACCTCATGATCCACCTGCCTCGGCCTCCCAAAGTGCTGGGATTATAGGCGTGAGCCACTGTGCCCGGCGATTTTGGACTTTGGATTTCCAGAATGGACAGCATCTTGGAGAGGCTGCTGCAGGGAGAGGCATGAGGTGGAGACCACTATGCTGAGCAGAGCTGGGGGAATAGTGGGTGTGTCTTTTTGAGAGAGACATGCGAGTGGCACATGGGGTGAGGGAACAGGGCGGTGATGGAGCTGAAACCTGCCATGTTGGGGTTGGCGGTGCCATTGGAGGCACTACTCGCACAATCTCGGCTCACTGCAACCCCCACCTCCCAGGTTCAAGCAATCCTCCTGTCTCAGCCTCCAAGTAGCTGGGACTGCAGGCATGTGCCGCAGTGCCCGGCTAGTTAAATAAAATTTTTGGTAGAGATGAGGGTCTCACTATATTGCCTAGGCTGGTCTCGAACTCCGAGGTTCAGGCGACCTCTTGCCTTGCCCTCCCAAAATGCTGGGACTACAGGCATGAGCCGCTGCACTCAGTCTGGAGGCCCTGTTTTCTGAGCTGAGGTGAAAGTGTCCTCCGCAGCAGGGCGGCACTGTGTCCAGGCAGGGATGACTCACCCCCACAGAGGCCTACCCGCCAAGAGGGTGGAGTGGTGTCCTGGGCTGATGCAGAGGCAGAAGTGCGAGAGCTTAGGATTTCACGTAGCTTCTCATGAAGTGCTGTGGTGCTGTGCTCTCAGACCTCAGGCCCGAACTTTCCTCCGGGAGGGGTTTTGGGTGTGTTTGTGTTTCCTGGTGTTCAAGGGTCCACAAGAGCAAAGTTGGGAGGGGGGTCTCTGTGGGAGTCGGGGCACGTGGGGCAGACCTGGGGCCTTTGGGTGTGTAGGGGTGGCATGCTGAGTGACTCCACACCCATCATCGGGGCAAGGCCATGCTGGAGTTTTAGGGGGTATGAGAGGGCTGTGCCCCTGCCAGGACATCCAGCTAAGCCCCCTGCCCAGCTGGGCGAGCGCTGTGTTCCCAGCACCCCAGACATTCCCATGCTGTGGTCTGAGACCACCATTCTTCAGTGGGAGCCAACACAGCATAGGATGGGAAAACAGTGCACCAAACAGCACAGGGAACAGTGATAAAAAGGCCACTGTGGCCGGGCGCGGTGGCTCACGCCTGTAATCCCAGCACTTTGGGAGGCCAAGGTGGGTGGATCCCGAGGTCAGATCGAGACCATCCTGGCCAACATGGTGAAACCCTGTCTCTACTAAAAATACAAAAATTAGCTGGGCGTGGTGGCATGTGCCTGTAATCCCAGCTACTCAGGAAGCTGAAGCAGGAGAATTGCTTGAACCTGTGAGGCAGAGGTTGCAGTGAGCTGAGATTGCGCCACTGCACTCCAGCCTGGGCGACAGAGCAAGACCGTCTCCAAAAAAAACCAGACAAACCATTGCTCACAGAAAGTGCTGTGTGCTGGCTGTGCCCCACATCCTAGTGAGAGGTTGGGAAGGTGCTGTTCCACATTAGGGAGGAAGTCTTGGGCCATAGCCACCAGGTGTGTTCTGCACGAGGCTGGGGCCAGCTTCTCCAGGCTGGTAGGCCATGGCCACCCAGGCTGAGAGCTGCTGACAGCTCCCGGTGGGCCAGCCTCAGGCATGGTCCTTGCAGCTTCCCTTCTGCCTGCAGGTTTTCCAGCTTGCAGCTCATCTGGTGTACTGGGGCAAGGCCATCATCATCTACCCGCTGTGTGAGAACAACGTCTACATGCTGTCTCCCAATGCCAGCGTATGTCTGTGAGTGCTGCTGGCTGCCAGAGCCTAGAGCCCCGAGTGGGAAGGGTTGAGGCTGACAGGGCCCTCCAGATGCTGTTCTCTGTGTTGGCCAGGCACCAAAGGCTGTGGAAGCCCCAAGGCCAGGCTCTCACTTCAGCCTAACTCCTGGCCACTAGCGTGTCCAGGTCCCAATTCTGGTCTGGCTCTGTGCTCTGTGGCTCTCCTGTGTCCCCCATATGCCTGGCCCCCTCCTCCAGGCTGGCTCTCCTAATCCACCTTGAGGGATCAGAGGTGAGATGCAGGGTGAACTGTGCCCATGGCTCCTGCTGCTGCTCAAGGGGAGGTGCCCAGGCTCTGTCCACCTGGAGGCCTGCCTGGCCTTATAACCGTTCTGCCCTCATCGCACTGTCCTGGCCCACCTGCCACACTTTGCTTCTCTGCTGCCCACTGAGGCCAGTGTTGAGAACATGGTGGGGGGTCTGAGAACACGGTGGGGGGTCTGCTGCACTCACTGGCGTGCTCGCCTGCCTCCAGGTACTCCCCGCTGGCCGAGCAGTTCTCCCACCAGTTCCCATCTCATGACCTGCCGTCCGTGCTTGCCAAGTTCTCCTTGCCGGTCTCCTTGTCAGAATTTAGGAATCCCCTGGCCCCCGCTGTGCAGGAGGTGAGTCACAGAAGCTCAAGGAGCCCGGAGTGGCAGGTGTGTAGTGGATAGGCACTACCTCCCTGGCTGTTGGTTCTGATCTGAGAGCCCTCAGCGGTGCCACCTGCTTCTCCTTGGTTTTGGGGGCTTGCCGTGCAAGCGCTATGTGCCCAGCAGGGCCCAGAGGTCAGCTGCCGGGCCACCTGCAGATGCTTGGCCAGTGACCCAACACGGGCAGTTGCTCCCTCCCCACAGAGCCCACCCTGGCTGTGGCAGGCAGTTTTTAGGGTTAGAACCGAGTTAAGCAGGAGAGTGCTTACCTTTTCTGGGCCTACAGACCTGCCTTGTACCCCTTTGGGACTAGGGACTGCCTACAGATGAGGGTGCAAAGGCAGTTTTGTTCTCACTGGGCCAGGGCCTGACCCTCTGAGAGTTCTGCTTCTGTCTTCACTCCCTGCCATGGTTCAGGTGGCCACAGGGTCTGTGGGTATGAGTTCTGGGGTCACTGCTCCCCAGAATCTCCTCATCCAAGAGAGCCTAGAGAGGACCCTAGTGGGCCTGGGTCTTGGCAACGGGCAGGCAGGTTGGGAGCTAGGAGTGGCTGGGGGATAGGAGGCCTCCTGCAGGTCTGTGGGATGAACTGGTGCACCTGCATCTGTGGCAGGGCCAGTGGCTTCCCCTGTGGGCTGCAGGTGTCACAGCCTCGTGCTGAAGTGGCTTTGCCATCCTCCCCTCCACTGAGTTCTGGGCAGAGACTCAGAGCAGGGCCAGATAGGACACAGTGTTGGAGACAGACGAGCTGGGTGTTCTCAAGTCTTTGTCTCCAAAAGTATTTGAGTAAGTGCCAGATCTATTAGGCAAAACCAGTCCTTAAAGTCAAACCCTTTCCGTTCTCAAATTGTGAATGAGAATGATTCTGGTTTTTCAGCTCCTTTAGACGCTGAACCTGACAGAGCTCTCAGTGCGGTCTTTCATAGAGCCCTTGGTTTCTGGGAGCTGAGCCAGGTTGTACCAGCTAAATAAAAGGCACTCTCTGCACCCCTCCTCTTGGGGCAGTGCTTCGGGAGGAGCTGCTGGTGCTGCCTTCCCAGAGGCCTCCTGTGGTCTAGATAACGGGGTGGCTTTTCCCGGCCATGACTGAGTGGTTGCTCCAGGCCTTGTCAAGGGGCCGAGGTGGAGCCAGGTTCTGCCTGGGCCCCAGTGCTGGGAAGCCCCTCTGTTTTATTTTTGGTTTATTGATTTTATTTAATTTTGATTGCACTCCAGGCTGCAGTGCAATGGCATGATCTTGGCTCACTGCAACCTTTGCCTCCCGGGTTCAAGCAATCTCCTGCCTCACCCTCCCGAGTAGCTGGGGTTACAGGCGTGCGCCACCACGCCCGGCTAATTTTTGTATTTTTAGTAGAGATGGGGTTTCACTGTGTTGACCAGGGTGGTCTCTAACTCCTGACCTTGGGTGATCCACCCACCTCATCCTCTCAAAGTGCTGGGATTACAGGCGTGAGCCACTACGCCCAGGTTTTTTTTATTGTTTTGATATAGAAACTTGCTCTGTTGTCCAGGCTGAAGTGCAGTGGCATGATCTTGGCTCACTGCAACCTCCGCCTTCCAGGTTCAAGTGATTCTCCTGCCTCAGCCTCCCAAGTAGCTGGGATTACAGGCGCACACCACCACGCCCGGCTAATTTTTGTATTTTTAGTAGAGATGGGGTTTCACCATGTTGGCCAAGCTGGTCTTGAACTCCTGAGCTCAAGTGATCCACCCGCGTCTGTTTCATTTCTTAAATTCATGTGAAGTCTGGATATCTTGCAGTCCTTTTGACCAGGTCTTCTTACTTGCCTGGGATATATCCCCCGTTCCCATCCCCAGTCCCCCAGCCCCCTCCCAGGAGGTGACCCTGGCCAGCAGCTCCTTGTTGACCCTCCCAGAGATGAGTAGACAGATGTGTATCTGAGGACACTGATGGCTGCCTCACACCTTGCTGCTCAACGCCTGAGTCTGGGCAGTGCTTTCTCATGGCGACTGGACTCTACCTGGCACAAGGCTCCTCACTGCTCCTCACTGCCAGCCCCCCCTGCTAACCCAGAGACACTGGAGGGCCTGGCCAGGATGTGCCTTCTCACGGTGGGGGCGGGGGGGGGTGCTCCACCCCCAAGCCCAGGGTCACTGGCCTCAGCTTTCTTGTGGATCCACTCTTGTGCTCAGGGTGGACTTTCAGGTAGATCCAAGGAGAGGACTTTCTGCTCTCAGGGTGCCTGCCCACAGCCTCTTTTTAAACAGTGTCTGGGCTTGTCTGGAGGTGGACTGGCTGGCTGGGTCCAACTCCAGGGCCAGTGGGCCAAAGAAAAGAGGAGGCAGAGGGGCAGCTGCAGCAGCACAGTGTCGGGGGTTTGCTCAGAGAAGCAGTCACAGGGGCCTCCACATCTCAGGTCCTGCTCCTCAGCCAGAGGCTGGACGGCCCAGGTGTGTGGTGGGAGCCTGTGCAGGTGTGATCCAGATGTTCCCATGGCCCCTCTCCCTTCCCAGGAGGGTGAGCGGGCCTTGCAGAGCTGGCTGGTAGCTGGGCGCTCCCTTTCTGAGAAGAGGGCCTTTCTGCCTGTGAGTCAGCACAGGGAGCGTCTGTGGCCATGTCTAGGGCCGTGGCTCCCCGATCCCCAGGAAGAAGTAGGAGTGGGGAGGGGGACCAGCCTCACCTGCTGCCACCCGCAGACCCAGCTCATCCAGATGGTGGTGTGGATGCTGCAGCGCCGGCTTCTCATCCAGCTGCACACCTATGTCTGCCTGATGGCCTCACCCAGCGAGGAGGAGCCCCGCCCGCGAGAGGACGACGTCCCCTTCACTGCCCGGGTTGGCGGTCGCAGCCTCAGCACACCCAACGCCCTCAGCTTTGGCTCCCCAAGTAGGGCCCCCAGGGCACCGCTGTGGTAGTCACGGGAGATGCTTGGGGGTGGCATCCAGGAGGCTCAACATGGGCAGTGCTGTGGGTGATGAGGGGCCTGCACACACATGCATGTGCCTCGTGTCCCCCGTGGAGACACCTCTCCTGTCTCCTAGCACCACCATGACTCTGAGGCGGCAGCTCTGTCTCCGGGCTCTTCAACAGGCTTGCTAGAGTTAGGAGCAGCTCCCAGCCCACCAAATCAGTGCTGGAATCTCTGTCCCTGCCTGGGAGCAGAGCAGGATCTCATACCACTACCAGGACAGCTGACACCTCTGTGCCCCAGAAGAGCTGTCATGGCCAATGTGGTTGAGGGCAGCAGCCTGTTGCCAGGTCCTAGGTCCCCAGGCTTGGGGAAGGAAGTGGGTGGAAGACTCTGAAAGTCCTCCGCTGGCTGAGGTCTGGCTGTAGGCTTCATGCTTCATGTGAGGACCCCACCTGCCCAGGGTGCTTTGTACTCCATCCTGGGTGAGGGGCAAGATGCCCAGGCCCACCTTGGGGTGTTTGTGGGGCACACATTGCACCTCTGTTCAGGTCCCTTGAGGTTACCCCCAGAGGGGAGGCTACCTGTTTCCCAAGTCAGCCATATGAGGGGCGTGTCACACCCAGGAGGTGGGGCAGCAGCAAATGCTTGCAGACAGATGTACCCTAACCCTTGTGGGAGTTAGGGGTGTCATTGGAGGCTGGCTGCTGGCTCTGCCCTCGCTGTTCCCCTGGGTGTCCTGAAATTCCACTTGGTCACCCTGACCCATGCCCCCCACAGCCAGCAGCGATGACATGACCCTCACTAGCCCCAGCATGGACAACTCCAGCGCAGAGCTACTTCCCAGTGGGGACTCACCACTGAACCAGAGGATGACAGAGAACCTGCTGGCCAGCCTGTCGGAGCATGAACGTGCAGCCATCCTCAGTGTACCCGCAGCCCAGAACCCTGAGGACCTCCGCATGTTTGCCAGGTGGGTGTACCTTGGCCTGTTGGGACTGGGGCCAGTTGCAGGGTCAGGGCAGAAAGTGAATAGGGACGTACGCAACAGAACCACCAAATCCACTGAGAACAAATGGGGCCCTGTTTGAGATGGAGTCTCTGCATTCAGGTGTGTAGGGGCAGGTGCTACTGCCCAGACATGGGGATGCGGCTTGTCACCAAGACTCCGGGCTGTGGGCCTGGTGTGCCTATTTTTGGGACTCTTCTCTCTCCAGTACTTCTTAGATGTTTCTTGTCCCTTGAGAGGCCGTGCCAAGTTCTCACCCTCATGGGACTTGGCAGGGGTTTGCCCAGGACTCTAAGCCCTGGGGGCATCCAGGATCCCCCGTATTATAGGTGACGTGGCTCAGTGGTCTCTGTCAGCCCCACCCTGACTTGGGGGACAGTTAGGGGCATAGTTTCCCGGGAGTGGTCAGGGACTGAGTTCCTGGTTAAGAACCACACTCCAGGCCCTCGAGAGAACCACTTGCAATTCTTCTGAGCAGCTGGTCCAGGTCTCACCTGCATCCTAGCCTCCTCTGTGCCAGTCTGAGTTGCAGAAACCACCTTAAAGCAGCCACCTTCCAAATAATGGTGACATTAAAAAAAAAAAAAAAAAAAAAACTGGGCACGGTGGCACACGCCTGTAGTCCCAGCACTTTGGGAGGCCGAGGGGGGCGGATCACGGGGTCAGGAGATTGAGACCAGCCTGACTAACATGGTGAAACCCCGTCTCTACTAAAAAATACAAAAAATTAGCTGGGTGTGGTGGCGGGTGCCTGTAGTCCCAGCTACTGGGGAGGCTGAGGCAGGAGAATAGCGTGAAGGCAGGAGGCGGAGCTTGCAGTGAGCCGAGATCGCGCCACTGCACCTCCAGCCTGGGTGGCAGAGCGAGACTCCGTCTCAAAAAAAAAAAAAAAAAAAAAGCAGGCCGGGCACAGTGGCTTACGCTTATAATCCCAGCATTTTGGGAGGCCGAGGTGGGTAGATCACCTGAGTTCTGGAGTTTGAGACCAACCTGGCCAACATACAATGAAACCCTGTCTCTACTAAAAAATAGAGAAATTAGCCAGGTGTGGTAGCGCACTCCTGTAGTCCCAGCTTACTTGGGAAGCTGACGCAGGAGAATCGCTTGAATCTGGGAGGTGGAGGTTGCAGTGAGCCGAGATCGCGTCACTGCACTCCAGCCTGGGTGACTGAGTGAGACTCCGTCTCTCAAAAAAGAAAAAAAAAAAGCAGTGACCGTTTGGCTCCAGAGCTACGTGGGACTCACCGTAGCATGAAAAAGAAGCCACCAGCAGACCCCTGGTCCCAACATCAGGACGCAGGCTGGGGCAGCTCTGGGTTTGAACAGCCGTCTACCGTCCTGGACCCACTTTGCCCACCTGCTGGTCAGCGGGACCATGGTGGGCATGGGGTCCAGGAGGCCTGCCTACCCTTGTAGGGGGCTGTGGTGGCTGCCTCCCTGGCCTTCACTGCCAGCTCTGCTCAGGCCTGTGGGCAGCTCAGAGCTGATTCCCAACAGCAGCTATTTGGCAGAGGCCTTTGGGGGCTGGCGTCAGGTTCGGCTCATGCCTACCCATCCCTTCCAGGCTCCTTCACTACTTCCGCGGCCGCCACCACCTGGAGGAGATCATGTACAACGAGAACACGCGGCGCTCCCAGCTGCTCATGCTGTTTGACAAGTTCCGCAGCGTGCTGGTGGTGAGCACCCACGAGGACCCCATCATTGCCGTCTTCCAGGCTCTGCTCCCCTGAGCCCAGGCGGAGGGCGGAAGGCTGCTGGGTGTGCAGGTGGGTGCTTGCGTCTCCCCACCCCAGGGCTCCCCCTGTGCTGAGGCTAAGCCCTCTTAGTCCTGAGGCCTGGCATTGGGTGGATGCCGGCCGGCCGGCCGTGGCCCAGTGAAGCCTGCAGAGCCCCGCTGTCCTGGCCCCTGGTGGTTCCGCTGTGGGGCTGCTGCCCTCTGTGTTCCTACACTTCCCTCCAGTCCTTGCCGCATGCGTGGGCATCTCCACGCTGGAGGGGGCCTGCCAGGACTCCTGTCTCTGGGTGAGGGCCGCATCCTTCTAGGCCCACGTGGGCTGTGCATTTCTCAGACGCTCCTTCCGTCCCTACACCTGCTCCTTGGACCACCCCCCCCATCTGTGGCCACCCTGAAGAATGTGCAGAAACACTTGTGTGGCCTCTCCCTATCTGACAGCCTTCCATTTGTGAAGTGCCCTGTGGCCCCCTCCCCAGCACCTCTGTCTGCCATGTGCTTCTTCCTCCCAGGCTGCCATGAGCCTTTCCTGGCCCAGCCCTCACCACAGTCCACAGAAGCCACAAACAGGCTCTTAGCCAAGCTGTGACCTGGTCCTGACCATCTGGGGCACGAGGGCCTGGGCTGGCCCTGCTAGGCTGGAGCAGCCCTGTCACCTGTGCACATCTTGCTGGTGGAGGCATGGCCCACTGTCCAGGACCCCACCCTCGGGGGCTCTCGGCTCCCACACTGATGATTCTCCCCAGCATCCACACCGGGCCTGGCGCTACGTACTCAGGGCCCCCAGCCCTCTTGTGCTGGAGGAAGAGCTGGCTCCAGACACGTGTTGATCACCTAGAGGAGCTCTGGCTGACACAGTTTTCTAGAAATAAAACATTTATTTGGTTTTTAAACAATTAAAAAATCTTGTCTGGGCAGGCCCTTTGCTCAGGCCTGTGTGTCCTGCTCAGCCGCTCTGTCGACCACACTGACCCAGGGGCTGCCCCGGATGTAGAAGCGGAGGGGTTTCCGGGCCCACTCCCCAGCATGGCCAACGCCCACCCGGGCTGCTGCCACAACAGCTGGCTCACTGGGCTCCAGGGGACCACGTTCCAGCCATATAGCTTCATCCTGTGCCAGGTCCCTCTGGTCAAAGCTCTTGTTGATGGCGAGGGCCTGGCACAGCTTGGAGGGGCCACTGCAGAGCTCGCGGTCCTTAAGGACACGGCTGGCGGTGCCTTTCCGGAGAGTGCTGCGAAGCTGACGCATGGTCTCCAGACCTTCCAGGGGCTCCAGTGCTCGCAGCAAGACGCAAGCCCCGTCCCCTGTGGGACGGACAGTTTGGAAGTGGAGCCTCCCTAGGCTCCTGTCCTCTCTGCCCTAGTGCACATCCAGACATCCCATGCTGCAGGGAGGGTGCAGCTGCCTTCCTGCCTGGGCCAGGGACCTGCTCTGTGCACCTGCACCGTCTGCTGGGTCTGACCTGGTGGGAGGGGGCTGCACCTCACTGTGTCCAGACCCCTCTGCCTACCTTGCCATCCTCTAAGCCTGCACCATGAGGTAGTGCCTCCTGTGGGCACCTCTGGCTCCCACCACCAGGCAGGGCCTCCACCACTGTGGCCGCCCCCACAAAGCCAGACTGTTAAAAACACATGACAAATGCTGGATATCAGCTCCTTTCTACCTGGCTTCCCCTGGTCTTGTGATTGGCCACAGCTATGAGGCCAGCAAAGGAAGCTCCAGAGAGCCAGTCCTCGGGTGCGATCATTCAGCCAGGAAGCAGGAAGCCTTGGCCCTGGCCAGGCCCCAGTGCTCCCCTTCTGCCTCACCCACTCAGCATTTGTGTTGGTCAAGTGGTGGGGGCTAGGGGTTGGCTTAGAGCAGCTGCCAGTGTGCACCGGATGCTGGGAGAGCCCATGCAATGACTCAGTGGAAGGACTGACTGCAACGCCCTGCACAGGCAGGGCAGGAGGAGGCTGATGAAGCCCTCTCACCTCCCTTGGGATCCCTCCTCCAGCCAAGCCCCCTCCCTCACCAGGCCAGGCCACTTGTGAAACAGAGACAGCAAGTGAAGGCTCCTGTGCCCAGGGGCTCACTCCAGCACAGACAACCAAATTCCCTCTGCCCTGGACGTTTGGAAAGGCCCCTTGGATTCCTGGCTGGGGACAACGATGACCTGGACCCTGGCCATAAGGGCCCTGGCCCTCCAGCGAGGCAGCTCCCTAGAGACACCTGCTCTGATGCACCTGCGCACCCCTGGCCCTCCCAGCCACCTGGGAGTCAGAAGCTTAGCCCGGGGATGGCCAAGCCAGTCCCTACTCTTGGGCTGCAGCCACAGTGAGGCTCTACATCAGCAGCCAGGGGCAAGCACTAGTGGACAAAGCCATGCCCTCCGGCAAAGCCAGCAAATGCGGCATTCCTGTGAGGAGATAACCCTTGACCAGCCAGTTGTCAAAGTATTTCAAGATAAAATCAAGGCCAAGCAAAGCCTTTAAGTTCCCGTCCATTCTGTGATTCCCACGCTGCTTCTAGCTCACCAGGTGGGGCGCCCGCTGCCCACCCTGACCCACCTCAGTAGGAAGAAGCAGGACCCTCTACATCCCTGTGGGTGCAGGGCACATGCCCCTCATTGTCTCACTAAGCCCCCACAGAGCCGCCTGCAAATGAGTCAAAGCCTGGCCACCCTCATCACCGCACCCCCCTGCCCTGGCTCCTTCACACAGAACACATCGAAGTCCCACATCCTGACAAAAACACGACCCCTTTGATCTCTTCCTGCCAAACCTCCCGTTCCTCACCTACTCCTCTGCCGACCCTGACTCCCCCTGCTGTGCCCACTGCTCCATCCTTGGCAACCTGACCACTCTGCTCTTAGCACTGCGATTATCCTCTTCTCAAATCAGCTTCTCATCCTCATGTGCTGCCTCCATCAAGGGCAGGTGACACTTGTGTGCTCGGCCTCCTTTTTCTGCCTCCACTCCAACCAACCCTTTCTTTTCCCTTTTCCTTTCCTTTTTTTTTTGAGACGGAGTCTCGCTCTGTCACTCAGGCTGGAGTGTAGTGGTGCGATCTCGGCTCACTGCAACCTCCGCCTCCCGGGTTCAAGCGATTCTCCTGCCTCAGCCTCCCTAGTAGCTGGGATTACAGGTGCCCACCACCATGCCCAGCTAATTTTTGTATTTTTGGTAGAGACAGAGTTTCACCATGTTGGCCAGGCTAGTGTCGAACTCCTGACCTCAGGTGATCTGCCCGCCTCGGCCTCCCAAAGTGCTGGGATTACAGGTGTGAGCCACCACGCCCGGCCCCAACCAACCCTTTCTACCCCTCTAACCAACCTTGCCCTGTCAGTGCAGCCAGAGCTCCTGAAACCCTGACCTGGCCCTGGAAATGGCACTTCCTTGCTCAAATGCCTGCCCCACCTCAGTCCTCCTAGTGGTCCCCTGGCTGCTAGCTGACAGGGCTCTGCCAGCTCTCCAACCCCCTCAACCACCGACCCGCCGTGCCCCAGCACTGCTCACCCTGGCTGGAGATGTTCATGCAGAAGTACATGCCATAAATGATGTACACGTACAGCGTCCCGGGCTTCATGAACATGCCTCGGTTGCGGGGGGTCTGCCGGCCACCCCTTGAGTGGGCAGCTTCATCCTCTGGCCCCAGGTATGCCTCAGTCTCCACGATGCGGCCTCGGAGTTCTGTGCCATTAGGAAGTCGCCGGACTAGGACCTGTGGGCAGTCAGTTTCTGCTCAGGGCAGGAAGGGATGGGGGTCCACTTGCCCTAACAGTGCCCAGCCTGGACCTCATCTCCCCAGCTCAGGGTGTGTCCGCCGCCCAGGTCTAGCCAGAGACCTGCCCCGTCTCCATGCTGCCTCTTCTCTTGCTCCTGCTGAGGCTGAATGTGGCTATTGAGGGCACCAGTTGTCTCCTCCAGCCCTGCCAGACAACCAGACCGCAGGCCGAAGACACCTCAGGCCACAGCCAGGGCTGGGCTGGGAACCGGCCGTCACAGATTCACCTTGCAGGTCGACCTCCAAGTCCTCTCAGCAGGACCCTCCATTCTCCAGCTTCCTCCTTTCCCAAGTACCCTTGAGAAAACCATCAGCATTTAGCATGAGGCCAGGCATCATGGAAGGCACAGGACCCCAAGGATGTCCCCACACCAGCTACCTGGGAAATCCCAGAGCCCGTGAAGTCCCCTAAACCTGGGCTGCTGAGGTGGCCACAAGGGACCCTCATACTCAGCTCCCACCCTCCGGCTTTCTGAGCAGTAGGCCTAGCTGCCCCACGGTGCCCCAGCCTGGACCATGGTCCTCGTAACGGCCAACAGTTGTGTCTCACTGCTCAGAGCCCCAGAGTTAACAGCAGAGCACTGGGGACCAACCACATCCCCAGCACCTGTCTCGTTTTTAGGCCAGAGGTCAGCTGGACAGCCAGGCTACCTTCACCTCAGCCCAGGAAGCCCTGTGGTGTCAGAGGCCACGGTCAGTATCACGGGCTGGGGAGGAGGGGCACTGGAGCTTAGATGCTCGCTGGGAGAGCATTCAGGAGGCCTTCCTGGAGATAGGGTGGTGGGAAGAAGGGGTCAGTGCTTGTGCTGGAAGCTCAGAAATCCTTAGGCATCCAGAGCCGTGAGGACAGAAGTGAACAGGCCAGGCTTGGCCAGACCATTTCCAGGGGAGAAAGGGTGGCCCTGTTCCATCTTCCCTGGAGCTTAGAGGGAATGCGCCTCCAGGGGCTTCACTCTGCACACTCCTGTGCCTCCATGGGGGCGTACTGGGGGGCCCAACTACCGTTCTGGAGAGGAGGTTCCCACAGCCCTTTTCTCATTGTTTCCTTTTCTATCCCAAATTTCTGATCAGGATTTCGCTGATACCATTTCCACCAATGGCAGATACTGGGGCTTCTCACCCCTCCCCACCCCCATGGCCAACACACACACCCCTCTTCCTTGCTGGCAGAGCCTCCTGGGGAAGACCACACTCTCCTCAGCCCAGAGAGTGGCCTGGGATTTCATGGCAACTCATTGCAGTGACCCTTTTAGGGATGAGCGCATGAGCCAAGACTGGCTGAGGGGTCTGCAAGGGCATCTACTGGGAGGTTATGGAAAGGGCTGTCCCTGATCCAAGGGACGCAGGGTGAGACACCCTCTTCTCTGCTGGACATCATCTTGTCCACCAGTGGGCTCAAGTGGGCATGACTGTGGCCTGCCAAGGATGCTGAATAGAGACAAACGTATTGTGGTCCTTGATGCCATGCTGGGCCCTTACCCTGCTCTTATGATGCACCTGCCAAATGTGCCGTTTTGTTGTATCACAAATGCCCATTATATTTTGTTTTTTCATTTTTGAGACCGAGTCTCACCCTGTTGCCCAGGCTGGAGTGCAATGGTGTGATCTCAGCTCACTGCAACCTCTGCCTCCTGGGTTCAAGTGATTCTCCTGCCTCAGCCTCCCGAGTAGCTGAGATTACAGGCGCCCGCCATCACACCCAGCTAATTTTTGTATTTGTAGTAGAGACGGGATTTCACCGTGTTGGCCAGGCTGGTCTCAAACTCCTGACCTCGTGATCCGCCCGCCTCAGCCTTCCAAAGTGCTGGGATTACCGGCATGAGCCACCACACCTGGCCACAGATGCCCATTACTTAAGGTGCTTTTAGAAAGATCCGCATGGGGACAGAATGTTGTTTGTTCTCCACGAGGTCAAGCCCACATTCTAGGGTCTGCTCCTTTAGCACCCAACTCCTGGCACTGGTATTTCTCTTCTGGTTCTTCTTGGTGATTATAACCTAAAAGTGGGCTCATTAAAGGACAAAGGCAAGGCCGTGGAGCCTCTGGAGAACCAGAAAGACAGGCCTGGGGCTTTGGCACTGAGGACGGTGCCCCCAACAGATCCAGCCAAGATGCCACGGCTGTGTGAGCATCTGCTCCTGGGGACAGGCAGCACCGCAGGCCCCACCAGGATGGGACCTGGGCAGCCCCCGCTTCTTACTCCAAGTCTGATTGGCAGAGCCCAGATCCTTGACCTACACTGAGCTGCAGGGGCCCTGGGAAGCCAGCACTGTACTGTGAGCCACTACAGCGGGAAGGGGCAGCCCAACACTGGCCACAGCCACAGTTCCCACGTGTGGAAAAACTGAGGTGGATTGCCGGTGAGGAGGCTAGCGGTGCAAGTGCTCCGGCCCTAGAAGCCCAGAGCCGGGTAGACGGTGGCACCCCTGCTCCACCCTGGGCAAGCAGCACTGACAATCTCCACGTTCTTCCCAGATGACCTCAGGCAACTGAGATGACGCTAACCAGGGACCAGTGAGCAAAGCAGCTCACTGCATGAGGACAAGGAGGACTAACCGAGGGCTAAGTCCAGCAGGCAGCGGACAGGGGTTCAAGGACAACTGCAGTGACAGGCACTTCAGGAGGGACCTCGCTGCTATGTTCACATTACCTGTCCCAGAAATGCCCGGGCCAGGGGGACTGCCGGCTGGTCGAAAAACTCCAACCCTAGTCGGGTAAGGTGGCCCTTTCGGCTTGAGAAATAGATGCTGCGGTATGGGCCCGGGGTGGTGGGCGGTCCCAAGCAGGGCTCCCTGGGGCAAGGTGCCTGGGCTGCGTCGGAGGAGCTGTGTGGCTGCCCTGCTCTGGCTGGTCGCTGCTTCTTTTGCCCCATCCTTCGGGAAAACTGTAATGGGAAAAAAAATAAATAAGCATCCGAATAGGAGACAGCTGTGTGGTAAGGTCAGGCTCAGGAAGTGCAAGGACTGGATTTGACCACCTGCTTCGGTTTCTTCATCTGCAAAGCGGGGGTGACCATCCTGTGGGTTGTTATGAGGCACAAACACCCTGACACACTGGAGGCCTCAGGAAATGATCACATCTGACGATGGACGGCTGCTGCCGGTGGTAGGGTGGCTGCTCTGCCCCACATATGTGCGAGCTGCACAGCATGGGAGCCCAGGCTGCATGACCTGGGGAGCAGATGGGGGCCTGAGCCTGGGACAGCAGGGCTGGTGCCCTCTGATTCCCACTCACCATGCAGGTCCCAAGCAAAAGTCTGAGCTGGTTTCTGGAACCCTGCCCTTTCATCCAACCCTTATCAGAATTCAAAACACAGACAGGACCTTGGCAGGGCCAAGGCCTGACACAGGGAGGGGTGAGCACCAGGGTGACCACCACGTGCTCAGGGTCCCTAACTGTCCTCTGCTTCATGGCCCAGGTTGGATAACGCGCAAGTGGGGCAAAGGCAAGGTCTCCTGAGGGACTAGGAGGGTCTGCTGAGACCCAGCAGGCCGCCAGCCTCCCACCTCTGGCCTCCCCGTGGGTAGGGGGAACCTAACCACACATCCTCAGCTGTCCTGGGGCAAAGGAGGAGGGAAGATGAAGGGGGCGGGTGAGCGCCGGCCTAGCAGCACCCGAAGGGCTGGTCTTTAGCAGCACCTAAGTCCTCCTGGCATGGGAGAGATGCATTATTTTTAACGGGAGTGCTGACGTTAATGGCGAATGGAGACTGCCAGTCGGCCTGGAACGGACGCTGACGTGACCGTCTCCGCAGCTCGGCCCGCGCTGCCAACGCGCCGTGGGCTCAGGCCCCGGACGCTGCGGCCACTGCTCTCGGCCCGAGCTTGGCCCTTGGCCTACGCTTTGGCTCTGCCCCGAACCCTCGGGGCGGTGGGCGGTACGCCCGTCCCCGGCACTCCCGTTCCCGCGGCCGCGCTCGCTGCTGCGCCTGGGAGTGGGCGCGTCTGTTCCGCGGGGCGGCCGAGGCGCGCGCTCACCTGGGCCCCGCTGCGCGCGGGCATCCGGCGGCTCGGGCCGGGGCTTCGTAGGGCTTGGACCCCGGCGCGGAGCCCAGCAGCCGCCAACCACGGAAGCACCGCTGGGACTGGGGCGGAGCGGCGCCTGCGCAGATGGGGACGGAAGCCGGGAGAGGGGGCAGTGAGCGCCGGGAACTGGCTGCGCCCGCGGGGCGGGGCGGGCCGGGCCACGTGGAGGTGGGTCCTCTTCCCAGCGCCCACCGCCAGTTCTGGACCGATGTCCGGGCCTGATGCGGTGCCTGCGGAGCGAGAGCAGGGAAGGGGCACCTGGGGGTGGGGCGAGCCCACCACTGTGTCCTGGCGCCCCTCCCAATGAGCTGTCCGCCCCCGCCTGCGCCCTGGTCGCCTAGCGGCCTCAGAGCTCGCTCCAGCAGCCGGTGGTCAGACCACCAAGAGGACGGGCCCATCGTGAACCTGAGTGGGTCCTCGAGGGGCCCGGGCGGAGTGGTCGTGCTTTGGGGGAGGAGGCAGGCCGTAGACGTGTTTTCCGGTGGGGCGCCAGCGGAGAGCGCGCCTGGGAGGCCGCCCCAGCCCTGGTCCGGAGTGGGCCAGGGTGTCCTCATCCAGGAAGCGGACGCCAGGCTTGTGCGGAAGCCCTTGCCCCTGGCCGGGGTTGTCACAGGCTGGTGGAGGAAAGGAAGGAGGGAGCGGAGCGGATTCTGCCCCTGCAGCAGAGCCCCCATCCCTCTTTCCGCCCAAGGATGCTAAAGGGAGCTCGCCCACGTTCTGGGTTGGGCCTGCTGGAGCGCAGCCACCCTCCTGTAGAGGCTGAGGCCAGACCAGGGCTGAACACGGCCTGGCAGTGCGCAGCCGTCCTACGCTTCCGAGGCCTCCCCAGCGGCCCAGCGCCTGCTGCGCCCGTAACCTCTCAAGTCAGATCCATGCCCCTAGGGAGGGGCAGGGACGGTGCTTGGCCCGGTGGAAGGAAGGGCCTAGGGGACGGGCCGTAAGGGAGCTGGGCACACTGCTGGCTCCCACGGCTCATGGCAGCCCCAGCACCCAGCAGAGCCATCCCCCGCTTCTGGCCACTTGAGGGTTTATCTGGGTCTGCAGAGCCCCTCCACTATGGCAGGCACAATACCACCCCACAACCCACCTCTGCCGTACAAAAACCCTCGAGGGTCTTTTCCTGAGCTTTGACTTCTGTGATCGTGGTCCTGGAAAGAGGCACCTGAAAAGGCCTTGAAGAGCAGTTGGGCACCTGGCCGTGTCAGCTGGGAGACGCTGGGCAGGACAGACGCACAGGCCATGTGTCTGGAACCCTCAGATGAGTGTGACACCTGGTCCTACAGAAAGGCTAACAGGGCAGGACCCTGGTCTCCAACTGCGTCTCCTCCTCTGACCAGCCGTCCCACCCCCACGGGCCCCAGCCACGACTTCCTGGGGAGGGAGGGGCCATCAGTCGCCTGCTGGAAGCCACCAGCTGTTTGTAGCACTGCGTGCCGCTTCCGGGGTGGGGGCACAATGTGTCATCAATCTGTGTTTATAAAGCAGCCCTGGATGTGATCCCACACCCTCCCTGCTTATCCCTGCAGCCATGCCTCCCAGTGAGTCTCTCCTTCCTGTGGGAACAGCCCCCCATCCCCCCAAGTACTCGGAAACTGAGGCCCCAGCTGAGCCTTTGTCTTCTTGATGGGCAGGGAGAGGATGGGTGTTACTTTGTACTTATATTTATTCTGATGTCGCAAGTGATCCATGGTCCTTGCAGAAATCATGGGGAGTCCGAAAGCTCCCAGAGGGGTGTTTTTATCCCCACCTTTCTTATGAGGAAAGAGAATCACTTGGAGAGCAGATTGGCCCCTGCCCCAGGAGGTGGAGAGGCTGGCGCCGGGGCACCAGCAACCAACTTCTCCAGATGTTCTGGCCTGAGTGCTGGGGGTTGCGCAATCTCTGGGCACCCCCCCCCCCAACTTCCTGGTTTGTGGTCTAAGGCTCCCACCACAGGCTGGAAGTGGTGGGATGAGAGTTCCAACTGCCGCCTGCAGAGTGGGCTGGCGGGCTGGTCCGGGGCAAGAGAAAGTGGTGCCAGGTGAGAGGAGGGTGGCCTGGGGCTTCCTCTGTCCCCAGTTTGCCCCACTGCTGGGCTGGAACAGGCTTGTTGGAGGAGGCAAGGATATCAGTGGAAGATGGAGATGAGGACACCCTTGAGGCTTTGAAAGGAGTGAAGGCTAGTATTGGTGCTGGGGTGAGCAGCCCTGACCCCCAACCTCCACAACAGGCCACAGGCTGTGGAGGGGCTGGAGCTGCCTCCAGCTGTAGGAGGTGTGGGCATCAGTCACTGGAGCCTTTATAAACAAGTCTTTGAGAGATGTGGCTCTATCGGCTACAGGGGTCAGGGTGCCCAGCACACTGGCTCCGTCTTCTCTCTGATGGAGGGGGGGTGCTGACAGCTGTTGAAGCGGGTGTCAGGTCAGAGCCCATGGGCTCCTCTACATAGCTTTGAGCTGGCAGCTTCCCAGCAGGGTGGCTGCTGGCCTCTTGACTGGTCTCCACGGCCGTCTGTGTCTGGTGAGCCCTGGAGGGTCAAAGCTTCCTTGGGCAGAGAAGGCAGCCACTGGGCAGGCCGAGGTTGGGTGTGTGTGAGCTACATCCTCCCTGCCTGGGGCTGTGCTGCCAGGCCCTGGGCCCAGGTGCTTATGGGAACCCCTTGCCAAACCCTGGGATATGGGGAGGGGGCAGCTGCCTCAGAAATAGCCTATGACTTCAGGCCACTGGCTGGCCTGGCCCAATTCTGCCTCTTCCCCAAATAGCCAGGAGCTGGTCATGGGCCCATCCCTGGAGCCCTGCTCCCCAGGCGGTTTCTTCTGATCCTTCTGGGGACTCTCCGAAGCCCAGGGTCTGACCCCTTGGGTGATTACTTGTGGCCTGGAAGCTGAGCTGAGGATTCTGGGGTAGCTGTTGGGAACACTCCTCTTACTGGTCAGGGCTCCCATTCCCTCTTGTCCTGGTGTGAGGTCCACAAACCCTGGGGTTGGTCTAGACACCCACCCATTCTCAGACACCTACCCACCAGCCCCAGGAGTGCTGGGCAACTGCAGCTGATTTCCATTTCTCCAGGGTGCATGAGGCGGGAAGAGAGGGGCTGGGAGCTGGGTTTCCGTATAGGGGCTCCTCCACCAGAACAGAGAGTAGCAGAGCAGGCATGAGGCAGAGCACACATGTGTGCACACACTTGTCCATGTGGACTGGGTACCGTCCTGAGTTTCATGCGCGTCCGTGTGAAGAGACCACCAAACAGGCTTTGTGTGAGCAACAAGACTGTTTATTTCACCTGGGTGCAGGCGGGCTGAGTCCGAAAAGAGAGCGAAGGGAGATGGGGTGGGGCCATTTTATAGGATTTGGGTAGGCAGTGGAAAATTAACAGTCAAAGGGCAGGAGTGGGGGTCACAAGGTGCTCAGTGGGGGAGCTTCTGAGCCAGGAGAAGGAATTTCACAAGGTAATGTCATCATTTAAGGCAGGAACCGGCCATTTTCATTTCTTTCGTGATTCTTTACTTGCTTCATCTGGATGTATATGTACAGGCTTGGGCTCAGAGGCCTGACACTGAGCACACGTGTATCGACCCCCCTCTGATCATCCTTCTGATGACCTCACTCAGGAGGCCAGGGTGGGCTGAGAGCCTGGGGATTCCTGGACACAGGCTCTGAGCTGGGGATTTGCCTGCAGAGGCAGAGTGGGGCATGCTCCCCACTGAAGGTGACTCCTGGGTGCGGGGTGTTTCAGCTCCGAGCCAGCTGTGGCTGGTGCTCCTGGCAGCTGCTGATGAGTGTCTGGGGCTTAGAGCGGGTCTGGGTGGGGTCTGACAGAGTCCACTACAGGAGGAGACCTGCTGACACCAGATGCCCAGCTGTGGCATGCTTTGGAGGCAAGCCCAGTCCCCAGCTTTGCAGGCAGGGCACCACTTCTGGCCCTGCCAGCCTAGTCTGGGCATCCAGGCCCGATAGGGCTTGCTTATCCCTGGCGGGGTCAATAATGCTAAGCATGGAGACTGTCCTGTCTCTGGCTGTGAGCCTGGCATGGGAGGGGTGGCACGTGCAGGCTACAGGAGCACTGAGTGTTGGCACCGGGGCAGGCTCCCTCTCACCGAGTGTCCGTGATGCACTGGCAGTCATCCCCTGGTGGAGTTCCCCTCCACCCGCTCCAAAGCTCTCATTGTTTCCTTCTACATGAAAATTGTGTTGATATTGCTTGTGTTCAGAGAGGACCCACTATGTGCAGGCACCGCCCTGTCCCGTGGCATGGACGAGGATATGGGCAGAGGAATCTTGCCCAGGCTCTGGGATCTACCGGTAAGTGTACCAGCACCTTTAGTTCAAAGCGTCCCCTTTTCTGTGTAGCCAAGGACCAGGCCATTGTCTGCGTTGGGCCCTCAGTGCAACAGCTCAGTTTGGAGAGGGCTGGTGCCACCCAGACCCAGAGGATGGCACTGAAGCAGCAGCAGCCTTGTGACCAGCACAGGGCCTGAAGACACATTTGTCCGAGGGCTGAAGGGGCACCCTGTAGAGGAGTCCTTAGGGACCCATGGGACGAAGGGATCCCTGCACCCTCTATCCCGAGGAAGCCTTGGCCCCCCACCACTCAGAGCTCCTGGACAACCCTGCCTGTACCCTGCTGTTGGCACCCCTGTCCCCCACCCTGGGATGTGCCCTGGGATGGGTCAGCCCACCCAGTGTCAGGAGAGAAATGCTGGGAAACTCTCACCAGCAGCCCCAGCTGAAAGCAGAGGGCCATTTTGAGTCCAGCCCAGATTGTGCAGGGATATGAGCCCACCCCGAGGTGGCCGCTGAGTTCTGAGACAGTGAGAAGAGCCCAGAGTGGACACCAGACACTGCGCTGCCTCTGCTGAGTGGCTTCAGGTGGGGCCGGTGCAGCCTGGCCTGAGTGCCTGCTGGTGGAGCAGGGCTTCTGCGGGTAGGGGCACAGGGCGGGGGGGAGGGGTGATTACTGTGGTCCTGAACTGAGTGTGTGCATCAGTGTGTACACTTGTGTGTGTGCACGAGTATGTACCCATGAAAGATGTACGTGAGTAGGTGGGTGCATGTGAGCATGTGCATGTGTAGGCGAATGAACGCATGAAGTGGAAGAATGTGGGGACGTGTGTGTATGATTGTGAGTGATTGGTGCACATGAATGTATGTGAGGGAATGTGAGTGCTCAGTGGGATTGGGTGAGTGTGGGTTACAGGACTTGTCAGTGTGGGCCTCTGGAGGAGGTCGGGTTTAGGGGAGCCAGGGATACACACTCATCCTCCACCCTTTACCCCGTACCTGCCCTCCCTCCTCACTCCCCCTCTTCTCAGCACAAATCAGGGCAGGACAGGTCAGGCCTCAATCTGGAGCCAGGGAGAGGCGGAGCCGCCCAGAGCTGATGCTGCCCACATCAGCTCCCACCAGGCCCTCTGTCGGGCCAAGGAGCTGGAGACCCCAGCCCCAGGTGTCCCCGCGGGCGGACACTGGGGAGAAGGGAGCCCAGCGGCCTTCCGGGAGGAGGTGACTTGGGCCGGGCAGGCGGGCGGCGCGCATTCCTGAGCTCTGAGTCAGCGCGACCGCCCCCTCCGGCCGGGCCCGCCCCCGGCGCGCACGCCCCTCGCTCCATGGTATTCCCGGGCGGGCCGGACCGGCGGGCGGGCGGGGACTCGGCCCTCCCGGCCAGCGGCGGCAGCCCCACCTCCCCGGCGCCCTCAGGACCCCCCAAAGACCCCCGGCGGCGGCAGTGAGTGAGCGCGGCCGGGAGCGCAGGGCTCCGGGGGCGGGCGGGTTCCGGGGCTGCGTCCGCCGAGCGCGGGGCGAGTCCTCAGCACCCCGTGGCCGGAGCTGCTCAGAGCGGCCGGGGCCGTGTCGGGGCCGGTGTCGGGGCCGGGGCTGGGGAGGGATCGCGGCGACGCCCCGCTGGGGCGGCCGGAGTTTTCTTCCTGGAGTTTCCCGAGTCGCCCGCAGAGGCGGCCCAGCCCCGGATTCCTAGCCCGGCGCGCCGCAAAAATAGCCCGTGGCCGGATTAGCAGTCCCAGCGGCCTGGCCGGGCCGGACAGCTCGGCTCCAGCCCCCGCCCAACAGCTGAGGGTCCCAGGAACGGGAGGCTAGAGTCCGGGGGTGCCCCAGGTTCCTCTAAACTCCCCCCACTGCATTTTCCTTCCCGGACACCACCGGTGGGTGGTGTCTCCAAGTTGAAACTCCAGCTCAGGGCGGGATGGTCCCTGTCCCAGCTGCCCTCACCGATAGGAATAGCAGGAACCGTGGAGCTCGGGGTGGGGGACTGACTCCACCTTCTGCCCCACGACACCGACTCCCCCATCTGTAAACATCGAAGCTCCAGGGTGGGCTGGGAGCGACTCCTAAAAACATACTCTCACTCTGTGCGCAGAGGCCAACGGGGACAGGCCTTCTCCCAGCCGGGGTGACAGCCAGACCCCAGATGCTCGGGGCGTTGGCAGAGGGCCTGGTTGTCTGCCATGCTGGGGGCATGTTTGTGGGGCTGGATGGGGAATGGGCAGGGGATCTTCCCTGGCCCCCCAAGGCCTGCTTCCAACCCAAGTGGTCCTGACGAGTTTCTTCTGTGTGTGCCGCTTGAGATGGTGAATGTGTGTCTGTCCGGGTGGGTGGGGCCTAGGTCTGGAGGCCCTACTCCTGTCCTGGGAACTCCCACCCGCCAACGGGACTTCCTGTTGGATACTGGGAGAAGATTCAAGGATGAAACTGGCTTTTCAGGTTTGACCCAGCTAGATGCCTGGGCAGTCCCAGGCTGGGTTCTCCCCACCCCTGTGGAGCCAACCGCAACCTCCTAGCCCCCACCCCAAGGCTGGGCGGAAGCTGGGGACCAAGCAGCTGGCTGGGGCTCAAGGGGTCCCTGAGGCGGAGCCCCCTGCCACCAGGGGTCATTCTGGGCAAGCTGGGCCCCTTTTCCTGAGAATGGGGCAGGGGCAAATGGAGTGCACGGGAGTCTGGTGGTCCCAGATTGAAGGCACTGGGCCTCAGACCCTTTTCCAGCCCTTCCAAGTAGCCTTCACTGGCTGGGTGGCCTCCACTGCACAAGCAGGCCCCTCAACCAGCACCCCTCATGAGCTGGCCGGTCCCCACCTTGGGGAGCTGACTTTCTAGGGGGCGCTCTTGGTTTAGGGGGAGTCGCCCAGGTCTCCCCTGCCTTTCAGGGACCATCAGGCCCTCCCCTAGGATCTTCCCAGCTACAGTCCCTGCCCAGGGCACCCCCAGTTGCTCTCCGCTGTGAGGGCCTCCGCCACACCGGCTTCCGTTCCCCCACCTCAGTGTCTGTGCCAGGATCACATTTTGCCCAATGATCGGATTCCTTGGCTTCAGCCTGTTGTCTGAGTTGGACGATTTTGGGGGTGACTCCTTCCTTCTTCAACTGAGATGCCCCTGATGGAGCAGATGGCAAGGGGTCTTAGAGGGGTCTGACAGCCGTCCACAGCCACAAGGCTGAAGAACCCTGGTGGTCTGCCTTGTCTCCTGGGGGTCTGCAGACAGGGTCCCTTCTACCACAGCTCCTGGGCAGACCTGGCCCAAGGCTTTGAGCTCCTTTATAGGCTCTGGGACCTTCCGCAGTGATGGGCTTCTCTGAGCCTCAGTTTCCTTATCTGTAAGATGGATACAGAGCACCCCTCCCAGGGGTTAGACAGACCGGTGTGTTCAGTCAGGATCTGGTTTGAGGAAGCTGAGCCAGGCTCCTGAGGACCGAAGCCATTTCTACTCTGACTTGGTTTCCCTCCTGTGGCCTCTCCAGTCCTACCCTGCTTCTGGTGGTCCTGGGAGGGGGTTGCGGGGTTGCTGAGCCCAAGGGTTTCTGGGCATCCGGGAGCATGTGTGTAGGGTCAGTCAGGGACACCTCTGGAGGGCTCTGACTGGTGACTGGGCTGCCCATCTGTCCTCTGGCCAGACGTGTGCAGGGGCTGTGGGGCCTCTGCCACCTCCAGCCTGGGGAGGGTGTCTTTGCCTAACTCCTGAGACCCAGCTAGACTCCAGACTGGGGACTAGAAGTGACCAGCTTACCAGGCAGTTTACACCCAGAATCTAGTGTAGCTAAGTCCTTGCTGCCATCTGCTTTCTGACTGTGTGGCCTGGACAGGTGCCCTGACCTGCACTTGGTGTCCCCTGATTCCTGGGTGTGTCTGCCATGTCAGCCCGTCAGACCCAACAGAGTCAGGGGTTTAGCTCTGGTGACCCCTGTGCCACATTTGCTAGCTGAGCCATGGGGCAGTGCCCCCCACCCAGTGCTGGCCCCTTTGTGTACTACCCTCCTAGGTCAGGTCCTCAGGGATTCCTGTGTCTCCAGGCCCTAGGGCGGCCTCCCTCACAGATGGCCTGTAGCAGGGAACCTCTTGTTCTGTCTACTTGTCTAGGGTGAGGAGGGAAGGCAGGGCGCTAGTCTGTCCTGCTGGGGACCTGGAGAGAACCTGCAAGGGTCTCAGGCCTGCCCTGCTCCACCCAGAACCTCATTTCTTCCACAGAAAAGAAGAGGCTTCACTGGGAGGGTTGAAGAGCACTTTGGGGTTTGCAAAGGGCCTAGCAAATATCATTCTGAGCATGATGCCATTAATAGACAAGGCAGACAGGCCAGGTGACTTTCCCTTCATTAATCCAGAAGACCTGGATGCGAGGCTGCCAGACAGCTGGTGACCCCCTTCTCAAGGGAGATCTAGGGTTGAGCTTCAGATTAGGAGTCAAACAGGAGCCTGAGGGTCAGAGAGCAGCATGTGGGTGGGGATGCTGGAGGAGCCACCTCCCCTGGGATGAGACTCGGGTGAGCTGAGGACACGTCTGGGCAGGTGTCCCGGGGTGAGACCCCTTGCTCCAGCTGACCTCAGCAGCAGGCGGTTCCCTGGGAGGAGCCGAGTCCAGGCTTGATGGTTCTGGCCCCGGGGTTGGCAGTCAACTCTGCTGCCAGTTGTCCCTGCCAGCATGGTCCTGTGAGTGCAGGGCAGGCCTGAGCACGGCAGTGGCTGCTGCTCACACCTGAGGGTGCACTCTACACTGGCTGTGGCCACTGTCTGTGCCTGGACTGGCCAGAGCTTCTCTCTAGTCTCTTCCCAAACTCGACACCTTTGGAGGGTCCTGTCCCCAGGTGTCCCCGGGGCTGCCCCCTTGTTGCATATGCTTTAGGGCCCTTTCACCCCCCAGCTCCTGCCCCCAGAGAGTGCCAAGTACCCACAGGCTGCACCACTCTGTGATGGAGTCAGCCGCTGCCTCTTGTGCCAGGCACTGCTGTGACCCCTGATTTCCGGATGGGAAAGCTGAGGCTTGCTTAGGGTTGTAGGTGGTGGAGACACATGGGGCCGGAGCATCAGCCTGGGCTGTCCCCAGTGGCCTCCCTCCATTGGCTCCTGCTTTCTGGCTCTCCCTGCACCTGTGCACACGGCTAGCTTGATAGGTGCCCAGACATCCCCAAAGCAGAAACCTGAGTTAACAGGACTCTCCACCATCCCCCACCCAGCCCTTCCACAGCAGGCTCTGCAGGCAGCCAGAGTGGGCTTCAGCGTGCCTGGCGCCAGTGGCTCCCTTGACCCTGCTCGTCCCTCAGCCTCATCGAGAGTCCGGCCCGCATCCCCCCAGCTGGTCCTGGGATGCACTGTGGCTTTGGGTGTCTCCTGATGGGGCTGGGCCTGGGCTGGCAGCTGTGATGCTGCTGCAGTGACTCAGATGCTGTGTGACCCCAGGCAGTCAGGCCTTCCATGGGCCACGGTTTCCCCATACACTGAGGGGTCAGTGGGGTGGGGGAGACACTGTTTGGATCCCCCAAGGGGCTTTCTGGGAACAAGAGCCCACTGTGCGCCTGGGGAAGGCCTGGACACTGAGCCACTGTCTCTGGGAGAGCAATGTGCTGCTCCCTGGCCAGACTCTTTGTCCTGGGCCTGCCCCTCCCCACGCCTACTCCGGCTCTTCCTTTGGAATCCCACCCACTTGAGGCCCAGATGGGGATCTAGGCACACAGGGGTGGGGCAGCCCGGAACACCCAGCACTGCCCACCCACAGGACCTGTAACTGTGGGTTCTCAGGTCCCCTCCTGCCTGTACTCCTAGCAGCAGGGGTTTTTGTGGAGGTGGGAGCCCCAGGAGACCTGGATGTACAGTCATGGTGGCTGGTGCCTCCCTCATGAGCTGAGCACTCTACTGTCTCCTGGGGCCGACTGTGGTCCCCGGCTGAGACAGTACTGGGGAGGTCAGGTTCCCCGTACACGCTCACAGCTCTCAGCTCTTCTCACCCCCTAACTGTTCCCGCTTGTACCCCCTCATGCTAGACAGCCCCTCTTCCCAGACCCAGTTGAGGGGTCATCTTGAGGAATCCTCCATTACCCCAGATTAGGGACCCGATGGCCTGCGTTCTTCAGTGATCAGTGTTTACCCAGCGGTGGCTTCAGAGCAGGCCAGTCCTGAGCACTGTGGAGCCAGCAGTGACAGGACAGTGGCCCATACATATGTGGACGAACTCTTGTCTTGTGCTGTGCCAGGGGATCCAGGCCGAGGACCACCTTTGGGGAGTAGGGCAGCCTGAGGCTGCAGGTCCTCCAGCACAGGGGAGGTTGGGCAGAGCGCATTTGCAGGGCTCTGAGATGGGAGGGAGTCAGGTGTGAGGAGCAGCGGAGAGCAGGAGCCATGGAAGTCATGGATGTGTGTGAGCCCATCAGCTGGCAAAGGTCTCGCACACTCCTGAGTGAAGAACCAGCTGGACGTCGCCTAGTGCCGCTGGGCACAGGTGGAGACTCCTGGAGAGGCTGCCCCCTGGATTCAGCCTGCTGATTCCTGGCAGTGGCCCCAGTCTCTGCTCTGGGTCCTGCTCCTCTCTGGCCCCCATAATGGCCTCACTAAGAGCATTCGTCCATTTTCTGGGTGAGAACATGCTGGGAGTGTACTCAGAATGCTGTCCCAGCACTGTGGGTTCCGGAAGCCCCTTGCCGAGCACCACCTGCCTTCCCAACGTGCCTGACGCTGTCTGAAATTCCACCCTGAGTGTCTGAGACTCAGAGGTGGCCCCTCCTGGCTTTTCCTTACCAGCAGGGTGATCTTGCTGCAGTCCATATGCCCTGTGGAGGGAGGGCTGGGGGACGATGAGGAAATTGAGTTGTGACCCCTTCACACTGTGGCTGGGCCGTATTCAGGACACGCAGGTCTGGGCTGGGTTTGGGCCACGAGTCAGATGCAGAGGGGTCTCCTGGTGCAGTTCCCAGAGGGACCTTGACCCACCCAGTTCTCAGTTAGGATGCCTTCCTGTCCGACCCTGTTGCACTCTGGGGCTCTGCATGGGCGAGGGGCCCTGGAGGGATTTCCCAGTGATGTGGAGGCAAGCTGCCACTCTTGGCTCTTGCCCCTGATTCCAGGCCAAGTATGGGCCGGGGACAGGAACTCAGCCTTAGGGGGCCATGTGGATGGAACAACCCCTGGGCACCATGCCTGGGGGGTGCCCCAAAGCTTTGCCCCCCAACTCTCACCTGGGACCTGAAGTGCACAGTCAGCTCAGATAAGGGGCTGGAGCGTGAGGGGTGGGGTAAGAGCCAGCAGAAGGCATCCCTGAAGGACCCCCACCCACCTGTATCTGTTCTGGTACATGTAGGACCAGTAGGGGCTGTGAGCAGCATTCCCAGCCTTTCCCTGGTAGTACAGGGTCGGAAGAAGCCATGAGCTCTGTCCCAGGCCCGTCCCTGGCTGGCATAAGACCATTAGGAGCTGTGAGCAGCACCCTAGGCTGTCTCTAATTGTGCTGCCCTCCATATATGACCTTGAGCAAGGCAAGCCTGTGTTTCCTGGCCTCAGTTTCCCTATTTGTACAGCATAGGTGGGGCTTTCCTCCAAGCAGCTGAGAGGGAGACCTATGAGTGAAAGCCATTTCTGGGCCCTTAGTGGGCGGGTTGCAGACCCTGCGGCTCTGAGTCTGTCGGAGGCGGCAGCCCTTTTTTTGTTGTTTCGTTTTGTTTTTTCTTTGAGATGGAGTCTCGCTCTGTCGCCCAGGCTGGAGTGCAGTGGCGCGATCTCGGCTCACTGCAAGCTCCACCTCCTGGGTTGACGCCATTCTCCTGCCTCAGCCTCCTGAGTAGCTGGGACTACAGGCGCCCACCACCACACCCGGCTAATTTTTTTGTATTTTTAGTAGAGACGGGGTTTCACCGCGTTAGCCAGGATGGTCTTGATCTCCTGACCTCGTGATCCGCCCGCCTTGGTCTCCCAAAGTGCTGGGATTACAGGCGTGAGCCACCGCGCCCGGCCTGAGGTTGCAGCTCTTTAAAGAGGCTGAGGAATTTGGGGTTTTCTGTCCAAAATTGCTTCAGGAAGCTCTGGCCAGCCCCCCACTATCTGTCTCGTGTCATGCTCAGGGGCCCTTCTCAATTTGAGTCTCCACTGGAATTGCCGTGTGGTCCCCCTTGGTTGGGAACAGCTGCAGGTCTGCCAGGAAGGTGTAAGGGGGAAATGGAGTCACAGTCACAGGGCCAGGCAGTGGTGGCCAGAATCGAACCCTGCCTGTCTGCTCTGGGCCCTTCCCCTGGGCCCTGGCCCTGTGCCTGGGATGCTCACAGTAGAGCCAACCATGCGATGCCCCGCAGCCCCGGCACCGAGCCGCCTCACTGCTGTTTCTGGGCACGTGGCGCCACCTGGTGGTCACTATGGTGTCTGCGCCCAGGTGGTTTCTGGAAAGTCATTTGTGCACAGGAGCCTTGGGGCCACCAGCTGCTGCTCTGTCACCCTCTTTCATGAATGTGGTGACTCTATGCAGTGGACCGATCACACACCCCTTACAGGCTGTCATGTGCATAGTGGGCCCTTTGTCCCTGGAGTGGAAGTCTTGGTGGGTAAGAGGGTGAGGCCTGGGTAAGACAGGTCTGAGATTTGCCCTGGGCACAGACTAGGGTGAGCCTCATGTCACTAAGACCTCACATCGGCTGTCCTGTGTGTGTGCAAACTCCTGCAACCCCAGCTGTGCTTTCTCCCCTCCTTCAAGCCTTTGCTCAGATGTCACTTCACAGGGAGGCCTCACTGCCTCCTGTCAAGCAACCCTAGTTTGCTTTTTTCCCCCCCATCATACTTAGCATCTTTTAACCAGTACATTCACTTATTTAAAAAGTTTATTGTCTAGGCTGTAAGCTCCAGGAGGGCAGGGATTTTGTCTCGTTTCTCCACCAATGTGCCTCAAGCACCTGGAGCAGTATCCTGATCGTAGTGTGTGCTAAGATAGTTGTCCCATGGACTTATGTTGTCTGAGGACCTAGGATGTGCCCAGCACTGTCTGTTGGGATGAACAAGGCAGGCACAGAGAAAGTCAGTGCTGAGCACATAGTAGTGCTCTGACAGTGGGGGACATGAGCACCACGGTTGGGCTTATCACTGCTTCTCCCTCCTCCCGGGTCTGGGTGCAATGAATCTTCAGATGTCAGCGTTGTCATTACTGAATAACACACCGTGCCCCGCAGGCCTGCCTTGCTCCGCCAGGAACCATGAGTGAGGCCCGCAGGGACAGCACGAGCAGCCTGCAGCGCAAGAAGCCACCCTGGCTGAAGCTGGACATTCCCTCTGCGGTGCCCCCGACAGTGGAAGAACCCAGCTTCCTGCAGGTAGGCCCTGGCCTGCAGGGACTGTGGGTGCCCCCTGTCCAGTATCCTCACCATGACCCTGTTGCCCAGCCCCTGAGGCGACAGGCTTTCCTGAGGAGCGTGAGTATGCCAGCCGAGACAGCCCACATCTCTTCGCCCCACCATGAGCTCCGGCGGCCGGTGCTGCAGCGCCAGACGTCCATCACACAGACCATCCGCAGGTACCAACACTGCCCAGCTGCTCCATGGGGTGGGAGCTGGGGGCTGGTGGGGCAGAGGCAGGTACACTGAGGATGGGGATGAGAACAAGGGCCCTCCTGTTTCAGCTTCCTCCTCCATGTTGGTCCCCACATCCCCTTGCCCTCCTCCTGTTCTAGAGACTGACCGCTCCCACCCCACTACCCTGCTCCACTCCCTTCTCTTCAGCACTCACTCTCTCCTTCTCTGTCTCCACCACCCGGATGCTCTGGCCTCTTAGCAGCCGACAAGTACGCTTCGGGCGTGTCCACACTCTACCCCTCTGGGGTCCCCGGACTGCCCGCAGGGCCTTCCCACAGCGCCAGTCTCTCTCTCGGTCCCTGCTCAGGTATCTCATACAGGTCATGAATGTGTTGGTGTTTTCTGGCATGTGCTTGGCATGTGGCCTCTTGGGAGCTGCCAGCGTGGTTGGCATTCCCTGGGGCTCCTAACGGCAGGTGCTGGCAGTGTTTTTGTTTGCATGTCCAAGTGCTGTGGACAGCCTGCCTGGGCCTGTAAGCGCCTGCTGTCTGAGCTCTGTGGGGTCCTGGGGCCAAGCTTTCTCGGGTTGAGCTCTCAGCTACGTCTCTGGACTCAGTGTCTCCCCTCAACTGCCCCTCAGGGATGGTGGGTGAGGGCCTCTATGAAGCATTCAACCAGGCAAGGCCTGCCAGCTGTGGTCTAGTGGAAACCTGGAGTTGGCTAACAGTTCAGGGGGTGGCTAGAACCCACTCATCCTCTTATTGGACCTTGCGCACCCAGACCCTGGCCCCTGGAGTGACTACAGGCTGGGATCAGGGCATGCTGCCCCAGAGGAGGGCCTTTGAAGTCCCCTGCCTGGGAGGAGGCGATCTGGCCACCCCTTGCTGAGTCCCTGCCATGCCAGGGGGACCGCTGACTGGTTTGGAGTGAGCAAGGACACTGACAGCACCCAGAAATGGCAGCGCAAGAGCATCCGTCACTGCAGCCAGCGCTACGGGAAGCTGAAGCCCCAGGTCCTCCGGGAGCTGGACCTGCCCAGCCAGGACAACGTGTCGCTGACCAGCACCGAGACGCCACCCCCACTCTACGTGGGGCCATGCCAGCTGGGCATGCAGAAGGTATGCCTGCCTGTTGCTGCCTCCTGCAGGCCCCTCCTTCTGCTCCCAGGGGCTGGGGCTGCGGACACAGCCAGCCTGAGCAGAAGGGACTCTCTGGGAGCTCACGGTCTGGAAGGGCAGTCAGACAGCCTGCTCGTGAAGGCACCTGAAACAGTCTCTGGGGAGGGGTACCTTGGGATTGCACCAGGGGGCCAGTGTCTGGATGGGAGAGCATTCCAGGCAGGACCTCTAGGTGCTGTAGGGTGGGAGTGGTGCCCATACAGCTGTCCAGGGGCCCGTGAGGAGTCAGGAGCAGCAGTCACGCTCTCTTTGCAAGGCCTCTGTGCATCTGGGTGAGCTAGGAGCCCCCGTGGTCCTGACTCCAGCATCTCCTCCCCTCCTCCAGATCATAGACCCCCTGGCCCGTGGCCGCGCCTTCCGTGTGGCAGATGACACTGCGGAAGGCCTGAGTGCCCCACACACTCCCGTCACGCCGGGTGCTGCCTCCCTCTGCTCCTTCTCCAGCTCCCGCTCAGGTTTCCACCGGCTCCCGCGGCGGCGCAAGCGAGAGTCGGTGGCCAAGATGAGCTTCCGGGCGGCCGCAGCACTGATGAAAGTGGGTGCAGGGGCCAAAGGTGGGGTTGGGGGCCGAGCCAGCAGCCGGGTGTCATGCTCACTTCCCCGTCCCCAGGGCCGCTCCGTTAGGGATGGCACCTTGCGCCGGGCACAGCGTCGAAGCTTCACTCCAGCTAGCTTTCTGGAGGAGGACACAACTGATTTCCCCGATGAGCTGGACACATCCTTCTTTGCCCGGGTAAGAAGTGCCCAGGGCGTCCCCCCATCCCCCGTTCCCTTCATCCCTGCGTCCAGCCTGACCTCATGTGTTTGCTCAGGAAGGTACCCTCCATGAAGAGCTGTCCACATACCCGGACGAAGTTTTCGAGTCCCCATCGGAGGCAGCGCTAAAGGACTGGGAGAAGGCACCGGAGCAGGCGGACCTCACCGGCGGGGCCCTGGACCGCAGCGAGCTTGAGCGCAGCCACTTGATGCTGTGAGTGCGGCAGGCAGGGAAGGGGGGCAGAGAGAGACCCCGGGGCCCGCCAGGAACAGCTGGGCGAGTGTCGGCACTCACCTCTGTGGGCGATGGAAGGGGTAGCCTCAGGGACTGGGAACTCACTGGCCACCAGGGGTGGGAGATGCAGGGCTGGGCATGGCCTCAGTCTCATGGCTTGCCTGTGGAATGGGACAGCAATCTTAGAGCCTAGGGGCTGGGCAGAATCCAGGGGGGAGGCGGAGGTGACAGGGTGATACTTGCTGAGTTGCAGAACTCAGCGGGTCCCAGTTCCAGCTCCCTGCCATCCCCGGAGGCGCGCAGTGTTGCTTTTTTGCTGGCAAGGAGAAGGCAGATGCCGGGTGACTTGCACAGCATCTTCACCAGGATAGAGACAGGGTGCCCTGGTGCCCCGGGGAGGGACGGCAGCAGTCTGGGGGGCTGGAGCGGGAGGTGAACGCCGGCTCCCTCCAGGCCCTTGGAGCGAGGCTGGCGGAAGCAGAAGGAGGGCGCCGCAGCCCCGCAGCCCAAGGTGCGGCTCCGACAGGAGGTGGTGAGCACCGCGGGGCCGCGGCGGGGCCAGCGTATCGCGGTGCCGGTGCGCAAGCTCTTCGCCCGGGAGAAGCGGCCGTATGGGCTGGGCATGGTGGGACGGCTCACCAACCGCACCTACCGCAAGCGCATCGACAGCTTCGTCAAGCGCCAGATCGAGGACATGGACGACCACAGGTAGGCGTGGCGGGCAAGGCCTGGGTTGGGATGGAGGCTCCTGGGGGAGGGTGGGGGCTCCGGGTTGGGGATGAGGCCCCCGCTGACGCTCCACCCCGCAGGCCCTTCTTCACCTACTGGCTTACCTTCGTGCACTCGCTCATCACCATTCTAGCCGTGTGCATCTATGGCATCGCGCCCGTGGGCTTCTCACAGCATGAAACGGTGGACTCGGTGAGCCCCTGTGCCTTCACTGGGCCCAGATGAGTGGAGTCTGGGCACTGGACCCGCTCCCGACCCGCTCTGGGAGGCGAGGGCCAGAGTCGGGCCCGTCTGATCCCGCTCCCCAACCTCCCAGGTGCTGCGGAACCGCGGGGTCTACGAGAACGTCAAGTACGTGCAGCAGGAGAACTTCTGGATCGGGCCCAGCTCGGTGAGGGCGGGGCTGGGGGCGGGGCCGGCGGGGGCGGGACCTGGAGGTGCCCGGCGGGCAGGAGGCCTGGACTGCAGCTGCTCGTCTCCCTGGCCCGCAGGAGGCCCTCATCCACCTGGGCGCCAAGTTTTCGCCTTGTATGCGCCAGGACCCGCAGGTGCACAGCTTCATTCGCTCAGCGCGCGAGCGCGAGAAGCACTCCGCCTGCTGCGTGCGCAACGACAGGTCGGGCTGCGTGCAGACCTCGGAGGAGGAGTGCTCGGTGCGTTTCCCCGCCCTGGACTCCCACCCTCGTCTGTCCCGTGTTCGCTCCTTCCTTCAGACTTCAGATAGACTCGGCAGAGTGATCCTTCGCGCTCGTTCCTGGCACATCCCGCCGTCCTTATGTGCAAGGCCTTTCTTGTCATATTTATTCTAACCCTAACCCTAACCCTAACCCTCCCCCATCTCCAGCTCCTCGCCCCAGAGACCATCATCTGATTTGGTCTTTTGATTGGGGGGTACTCTTCCAGCATGGGTCTTAAAGCTTACATGAGTGGTATTTGCCTCTTTTACACTAAGCAATTTTTAAAAAAAATCATCCATACTTTCATCACATCATCTTATATGGAAGTGCCATAGTCCATACCAGTTCCCTGATTTAGGAGACAGAGGCTGTTTCTGATTTTCAGCTAACAGGAATTATGCCATCAAACTCCTTGTAAGAGTCTTTTCCAACATGCATGTGTATCTCAAGAGCGGGGGTGACTCGTAGAAGCGGAGGGAAGAGCTCAGTGGCTTTGCCTTCAGCTCCTGACTCTCTGCGCGCCCCTCACTGCCCTGACCCAACTGGACCTGACCCTGTGTCCCCCTCCCACAGTCCACGCTGGCAGTGTGGGTGAAGTGGCCCATCCATCCCAGCGCCCCAGAGCTTGCGGGCCACACGAGACAGTTTGGCTCTGTCTGCCACCAGGATCCCAGGTTAGTCCTGCCGGCAGCTCTCTCACCTGCCTTTGTCCACGCCTTCCCCGGGGGCTGTGGTGCAGAGGGTGTAGGGGCTGCTCTTGGTGACTCGGCTGGAAGGGTGCCAATGCTAGGGGCTGGAAGCAGGGTCTGACCACATACTTGGCTTCTGCAGGGTGTGTGATGAGCCCTCCTCGGAAGACCCTCACGAGTGGCCAGAAGACATCACCAAGTGGCCGGTGAGCTGCAGCGGGTGGGGGCGGTGAGCTGCAGTGGGGAGTGGCCGGTGAGCTGCAGGGGGGGAGGAGTGGCCGGTGAGCTGCAGTGGGGGAGGAGTGGCCGGTGAGCTGCAGCGGGTGGGGGCCGGTGAGCTGCGGCGGGGGGAGGTCGGTGAGCTGCAGCGGGAGGGAGGTCAGTGAGCTGCAGCGGGGGAGGGGGAGGTCGGTGAGCTGCAGCGGGGAGGGGGTGGCCGGTGAGCTGCAGCGGGGAGGGGGTGGCCGGTGAGCTGCAGCGGGGAGGGGGTGGCCGGTGAGCTGCAGCGGGGAGGGGGTGGCTGGTGAGCTGCAGTGGGGAGGGGCCGGTGAGCTGCAGTGGGGGGTTGTTAGGGAGTCCTCCATGTCATGCGGGGGAGAATGCCACACCCCACCCACTGGTGATGCCAGAGATTCCCATCATGGGACCACCTCACGTTTTCAGATGCTGTGCACCTGGCCTTTGCACAGCCTGTCCACCAACCAGCGCCTGCCCCTCTGAGCAAGTAGATCAAGAGAACTAGATGGAGACTTGAAAGGTCAAGTGACATTATTCCAGTTTGATAGAGACTCAGAGTGTGGTGGCTTGAAGTCAAGGAAGCCACACCGTTTTCTACTTTATGAGCCCACCCATCTTTGCCGCTACCCCCAAACATGGTGTGGGGCCAAAGGTTGGGGGAGGCCCTGACCCAGCTCGTCCCCATTTGTGACCCAGATCTGCACCAAAAACAGCGCCGGGAACCACACCAACCATCCCCACATGGACTGTGTCATCACAGGACGGCCCTGCTGCATTGGCACCAAGGGCAGGTACGTGTGCGTGCCAGCAAGTGCAGCTGGTCTCTGGGCTCAGAGCATCGCCCTAGGGCGGTGCCTTCTCCCTAACTAAATCCTGAAATAACCCAGTATACCAAGGGTGTGGGGTTAGAGGGGGTCTGGACTTCCATGGGGCCAACAAAGGTGGGTAGGTGCGGCTGAAGCTTGCCCTGGATGCCAGCAATCCCCCTCTGCGAGGCAGCAGCCTCCGAACCCTGGCCTGCCTTTCTAGGTGTGAGATCACCTCCCGGGAGTACTGTGACTTCATGAGGGGCTACTTCCACGAGGAGGCCACGCTCTGCTCTCAGGTAGGTCTCCCGAGTGTCCGTCGTTCCCCTCCCCCAGCTGCTGTGATGCTGATCTGCTGCTCTGCGCAGGTGCACTGCATGGATGATGTGTGTGGGCTCCTGCCTTTCCTCAACCCCGAGGTGCCTGACCAGTTCTACCGCCTGTGGCTATCCCTCTTCCTGCACGCCGGGCAAGTGACACTGTGGGCCGGGTGGGGGGTCTCAGGGTCCCCGGGATAGGCTGGCTGGGGGTGGCACAGAGGTCACTTCCCTGCTGAATGTCTCCCGACCCCCACCTGCTACTGACTACAGGATCCTGCACTGCCTGGTGTCCATCTGCTTCCAGATGACTGTCCTGCGGGACCTGGAGAAGCTGGCAGGCTGGCACCGCATAGCCATCATCTACCTGCTCAGTGGTGTCACTGGCAACCTGGCCAGTGCCATCTTCCTGCCGTACCGAGCAGAGGTAAGGCTGGCCCTCAGGGTGGGGGTCCTCCCGTGTGCACCTGCAGCCTGCTGTGAGCCTGTCCGTATTGGGTACTGACTCTGGGAGCATCTCCAGTTGGATCCTAGGTCTGTGTGCTCTGGGCCATGGGAAGTGGGGCAGAAAGATGAGGCCTTGGGTCCAGGGGGCCTGCCCAGCCCCACTGCCTTATAGCTACCCCAACCATCCCCCAGGTGGGTCCCGCTGGCTCCCAGTTCGGCATCCTGGCCTGCCTCTTCGTGGAGCTCTTCCAGAGCTGGCAGATCCTGGCGCGGCCCTGGCGTGCCTTCTTCAAGCTGCTGGCTGTGGTGCTCTTCCTCTTCACCTTTGGGCTGCTGCCCTGGATTGACAACTTTGCCCACATCTCGGGGTTCATCAGTGGCCTCTTCCTCTCCTTCGCCTTCTTGCCCTACATCAGCTTTGGCAAGTTCGACCTGTACCGGAAACGCTGCCAGATCATCATCTTTCAGGTGGTCTTCCTGGGTCTCCTGGCCGGCCTGGTGGTCCTCTTCTACTTCTACCCTGTCCGCTGTGAGTGGTGTGAGTTCCTCACCTGCATCCCCTTCACTGACAAGTTCTGCGAGAAGTACGAACTGGACGCTCAGCTCCACTGACAAGTTCTGCGAGAAGTACGAACTGGACGCTCAGCTCCACTGAGCTGGCTGTGGGCTCCAGCAGGCCAGAGCCAGACACGGCAACCCTGAGCCTCACAGGCTTACAGGAGTCACCTGCTCCATGTGGGGACTGGCCTGTTTCCTGAACACAGACCTCTTTCTTGTGCCTTGTTCACTTCCGTTGAATCCCTCGTACTGCCGGGCATTTATTATACTACTTCCTGTCATAACCTTCTAACTTGTTCCTTGACGACCACCTCATGTGGCCAATAAATGGACTGGGAGCGTTTTAGCTGCCGTTAACTTGACCACGGCTTCTCCGCCCTTCTTTGTTTCTGGCTGGAAGCTGTGGAGGGAGGTCCTGCAGGCCCCCTTGTGGCTGACTCACCTGGGCAGGGAACTGAGTGTCAGATACAGTCACAGGCTCTTTCACTTCCAGTGAAATCCCTCAGCCAGGCACGTGCACCTTGCTGTTTCTCCTTAGAGTGGCTGCTAGCCGACGCTGGGAAAAGGACCTAGGGATGTGCTGTCATACCCTCCCCATATGCTGGGAAGCACCCTGCCCCCACCCTTAGCAGCTCCAATTTCCACCCCACACTCCCTCCCTGTCCACTGAACCTGCTGAAAGCACTGCTGCAGGCGAACCCTAAAGGCTGAGGCTGGAGGGCCCACACATAGCTGTGCTGTGCTCGCTGCCACCGTGAGCTCCAGGCTGTAGACCCTAAAGCCACTCTGCTTTTATTTCCTCCTTGCTGTGGAGATCATGGTAACACAGTTGTGTGGTTTGGGGAGTGGTGTGGCCTCAAGGCTTTGGTGGTGTGATGCCATCTTGGACTATAGGACTCACCTGTACCAATTCTCTCCCCTTAACTCTGTGATGGGGCAATCTCAGTCTTTGCTACCCAGGTTACTGTGGCTTTTCACTTTTCAAACTAAGAAGCAAACAGGTTTATGTTATACACCGGGCCAGGCCGTGGCTCTGCCATGTGACTAGGGTATTTGGACCCAGGGAGAGGTCAGTCTCAGGCCAAGTACATGAAAGAACGGAGCACTGGCTCACCCTGGCCTAGTCCTGAGGGCCCCCAGGTTTATGCTGACAGTTCCTGTTGGGCATGCCTGGGGTGAGGCCACCACAACATCCTTTCTGTGAAAGAGGCACAGTGACTCGAGGACCCCATCCTGCTGGGAAAAGGCTCAGCCACCAGTGGTGAAGAGAGTGGTCCTGTCTGGAGGCTCACTTTTGCCTCAGCTTTTTGATGAAGGAAACCTCGTCTCGATTCCGGATGCCGTAGCTGAAAAAGAAGGAAAGGCATAAAGCACCTGCCCTACAGAAGGACACATCTGTGACTCCCCTCCTGAGGCTGTGGGGGACCATGAAGAAACGACAGAGGGGGGCATGTGGCTTCTGGGGAGGCCAGGAAGTGGCCATCCTCTCAGACCCAGAAGCAACTCCGAATCACATGTCCCTGGGGCAGGGAACTGAATGTCAGATAGAGTCACAGCCTTCAGCCTCCATGCCCACTCTGATTTCCTCCCTCCTGGCACTGTGTAGCCCTAAGGTGCCACTGCTGGGAAGCAGCAAGGCCCCTCCAGGTGCCCTCTGCCTGCCATTCTCCTAGTGGGGAGGGTCCCAAGGAAGCTCCTTGGAGGAGGGTGTTATCTCCGGAGAGGGAGCCGCAGCCCTCTGGCAGAGCATGGGGGACTAAGGGGCAACAGAACAGCCGTCCCCTACGGCTCAAGATGTGGCCGGCACTTACTCTCGGAGCTTCTTTCTGTCTTCTGTGAGTTTCTCTCCTGCAGAGGTCAGATGGTACGTCCTCCACACATAGGACCTGCAAGAGGGGAACGCAGGTAAACCACATGCCCTGAGCAGGGTGAGCTGAGTGGCTGGGCATGACGTGGGCTTGAGGCATTCAGCCCTATGGGACCTGGGGCAGCTGTCCTCCCTACCTAGGCTGTTCTGTACAATGTGCAAATTGGGTCTGAGGCAGCTACAAGGAGGCTCTGTTCTCAGAGGGCTGTATGGGGCGGCTTGGCCAAACACAGCTTGCTAATGCAGTAGGTGACAGTGTTGAGACTCAGTGAACAGGACAGTTGACCCAATAGGAGAGTGAGGGCTGACAGCACCCAGGTGAGAAGGGGATGGGAGCCACTAGAGGTGTACCATCCATAACTAGGGAGGCCACTTCCAGACACACTGGAAATTCCCGACGGTGTCCCCAAGTGAAGATATCCAGCAGCTTGGATGGGGTGATGGCGATGAAAGGGCAGTATGTTGGGGATGGCCGAGGCAGGAGTCCCAGGCACAGAAGGACCTGCACTGTCTGAACCCTTGTGACAGGGAGCTCATCACTTCAGTGGTGCTGTACTCATGCAGAGCCGAGAGCTGTTTCCAGGTGGTGCCTGGTGACAGCGCCACGAAGGGCACTAGCCCCAGGAAGGGCTATAATGAAGGGATTGTTCCACTTACCAGCTGATGTGCTGAATGCCCCCTTCTCGCTCCTGCTTGAGCTGCACGTACCTCTGGATGGCCTTCTTCAGGTCCAGGACTGTGGCACTCTGCACTACAACCACAGCTGCAACCACGGACACAGATGGGAGAAGATCCATGGTGAGAACCCAAAGCCATAGCCTCTGATGGCAGGAAAGGAACCCAGAACTCTGTGCACAGGGCAGGTTTGTGGTTGCCCCAGTACCCCTGGGCATGGCCTGTGAGTTTCTGAGCATGCTGACCAGCACCGTTACATCTTCCTGCTGTGAAAGCCTGGACCACATAACCTGAAGGGAGGAGGGCAGCACTTACGCATTACTTCTCCATCCATCTTGCACACTCGGACCGTCATTGCCTGGCCGTATTCTAGGGCTATCTGGGAGTTGACTTCTTCCAAAGTAACCTACAAAAGACCAAGGGCAGAAGTGGGAACCCTGGCTCTCTTTACCACCTTGGCAACAACAAAGAACAAGCCGATAGTGGCCAAAAAGTGGTGCTCCATTTTACGAAGGGCGAGGAAGGGTGGTTGCCTGTATGCTAGGGTTTCCCAATTCATCAGAGCCCCAATCTCATGTTCCACTCACAGTTTAATGTCCATAGTGGACACAGTCTCTGGGGGACAGAGGTGCTAAGAAACAGGCAAGAGAATAAACTCACATTAAGGATCCGCCCCCAGGGGTGGGTAGGGGCCTGTCAGTTCACCCCGAGTATATCCCTGATCATCAGGACCCAGGCCAGGGCTCGGGACTGAGTAATGCAGGTGTGCAAAATTTACCAGGGCAGCAAAAAACGGTAATAACAATAAATATTTTAATACAACATTTAAGAAATACAAGGCAATGAAAATATCCATGATGAGCAAAATATAAAACATTTAAAATTTGCTGGCGCGGTGGCTCACGCCTGGAATCCCAGCACTTTGGGAGGCCGAGGCAGGTGGATCACGAGGTCAGGAGATTGAGACCACCCTGGCCCAACATGGTGAAACCCCGTCTCTACTAAAATACAAAAAATTAGCCAGGCGTTGTGGCGCGTGCCTGTAGTGAACCCGGGAGGGGGAGGGTGCAGTGAGCTGAGATCGCACCACTACACTCCAGCCTGGCAACAGATCAAGATTCAGTCTCAAATAAATAAATAAATAAATAAACAAACAAAGCATAATACTGACGCTTTGACACATGATTGACGCTTGAGGCAAATGGAACAATCGGTACTACTAATCTTGCTCTTATTTAAAACTAAGATTTTTCGTTTACCGTAAGCTCTTTTTTTGCATCAACTTTGACTTTTAAAGGTATTACAGGCCGGCCGGGTGGCTCACACCTATAATCCCACCATTTTGGGAGGACGAGGCAGGAGGATCGCCTAAGCCCAGGAGTTTCACACCAGCCTGGGCAACATAGTGAGACTCCCTCTGTACAAAAAATTTAAAAATTAGCCGGGTGTGGTAGCGCGCACCTGTGGTCCCAATTACTCGGGAGGCTGAGGTGGGAGGATGGCTTGCGCTCAGGAGGTGCGGCTGCAGTGAGCCAAGATAACGCCACTGCACTCCAGCCTGGGCGACAGAGCAAGACCCTGTCCCCCGAGCCCCCTAAATACAATAAATGTCATTTAATGTCACTCACTAATGAGGTTTTTGGTTCCTCTTTAAGCTTCGCGCCCCAGGCGAGTGCGCCCGGCCAACGTTAAAACCCTCGTTTACGCCCAGAGGCGCCTTCCTCAGCCTTGGGCCGCAGCCTCCCACCAGCACCTTCGGAGGCTGCCGGCGCCCGGATGCCCGGCCCCCGGGGAACGACTCCCGCGCCCCCAGCCCCCGCCCGCACACACCTGGATCGGCAGATCGCAGAGCAGCGGGTCCTGCACCACCATGGCCAGACCCTCCTGGAACACGTCCATGGCCTCGGAGTGCGGCAGCGCCTCTTCTTCGTCCTCATCTTCCTCTTGCGCCTCGGGCCCACGCGCGGCCTCCGTCTCCTCCAGCGCCGCGGCTCTCAGCCGGCCTCTGCCTGCACTGCCAGGCCGCACCAGGGAGGCCAAGCGCGCACGCGCAGGAACTGCGGCCCGCCCCAGCGAGGCCGCCCAGCCATTGGCGCGCCGAGGGGTGGGGCTGCTGCAGTGACCAATGACAAGTGCGAGACAGACCGCAGCGGGGCTGGGAGCGCAGAATCGCCCTGTCTATTGGTTGGTGGGCGGGGCGGGGCGGCTGCCAGGACCAATGTGAGCTCGAGGCGGGCGGCGCGTCGGCGCTGAGCGGCAGTGGGAGCTGCCGGGAGTCGGAGCCTGCGGAGTTCGAGACCATGCTGCTGTTCTGCCCCGGCTGCGGGAACGGGCTGATCGTGGAGGAGGGACAACGCTGCCACCGCTTCGCCTGCAACACGTGCCCCTACGTGCACAACATCACCCGCAAGGTGGGACCCGAAGGCTGGCGCTGGGCCGCGGGCGACTCTCGCAGGCCTTCCGCTTCCTCCGACTGCTGCTCCATCGCCGCCAGCCCCGGCGTCTGCCTCTGTCCGCTCTTTCTCGCGCGCCTTTCTGGTCTGCAGCAGATCTGTGGGCTCTACTTTCCAATACACTCAGAAAGCCCCACGGTTTCCCACCTCCTTGGGTTCCTGCTCCCACGCTTGCGCCCTTCTCTGCATTCACAGCAGCGGCCACGGTGATTCCCTTAAAGCTGAGACACGCAGGTCCGTGCTGTGCGCAGAAACCTTCGGCGGTTCCCCAGCTCCCGCAGACGAAAAGCCGGAGTTCTCCCAGGGCCTACCAGGTTCTGACACTGACCCCCTCCCCTACTTGCTTCTCCGATTTCAAGTCCTAATGCCCTTCCCGTTGACCTTTGCCCCATCAACACCGCCTCCTGGACGATCTCTCATCGTGCACATGGTGCTAGCAGGGCCTTTGCACTTACTGTTGCTCACTTCACTTTTCCCCTAGATGGCCGCCTTACTCACTGGTCTTTACCGCATTTTAAATTTCAGCCCCTCATTCCAATTTATCCTCCTTCCCTTTGTAATTGTTTCCATAGGGCTTATTACCTTCTAATATATTACGTAATGTATTATATGCTTTATTTATTTATTTATTTATTTATTGAGACGGAGTCTCGCTCTGTCGCCCAGGCTGAAGTGCAGTGGCGCGATCTCGGCTCACTGCAAGCTCCGCCTCCCGGATTCACGCCATTCCCCTGTCTCAGCCTCCCAATTAGCTGGGACTACAGGCGCCCGCCACCACGCCCAGCTAATTTTTTTTTGTATTTTTAGTAGAGACGGGGTTTCACCGTGTTAGCCAGGACGGTCTCGATCTCCTGACCTCGTGATCCGCCTGCCTCGGCCTTCCAAAGTGCTGGGATTACAGGCGTGAGCCACCGCGCCCGGCCTTTTTTTGAGACAGAGTCTCGCTCTGTTTCCTAGGCTGGAGTGCAATGGTGTAATCTCGGCTCACTGCAACCTCTGCCCCGGCTTCCCGAGTAGCTGGGATTACAGGCGCCTGCCACCATCCCCGGCTAATTTTTGTATTTTTAGTAAAGATGGGGTTTCACCGCGCTGGCCCGGCTGGTCTTGAACTCCCGACCTTAGGTGATCCGCTTGCTTTGGCCTCCCAAAGTGCTAGGACTACAGGCGCCTGCCACCACGCCCGGCTAATTTTTTGTATTTTTAGTAGAGATGGGATTTCACCGTGTTAGCCAGGATGGTCTCATCTCCTGACCTCGTGATCCGCCCACCTCGGCCTCCCAAAGTGCTGGGATTACAGGTGTCAGCCACCACGCCTGGCCGAGTGAACTCTTATGTAATCCTGAAATATGAGGTTTGGCAGCCCAGGTTTGCGCTATTCAGTTACTTGGAGTCTGAAGTGTTGTTTTTGTTAGGTAACAAATCGGAAGTACCCAAAACTGAAAGAAGTGGATGATGTGCTTGGTGGAGCAGCTGCCTGGGAGAATGTTGACTCTACTGCAGGTAAGAGGGAAAACTGTTTCTGTTGCTAAACTGTGGATAATTATGAGGCTGTTGATGCCACTGCATGGCAGAGGCTATAAAGTCACATAAATGATGTAGGTTTCTAAAAATAGAAAATTGTTCTTGGCCGGGCGCGGTGGCTCACGCTTGTAATCCCAGCACTTTGGGAGGCCGAGGCGGACGGATCACGAGGTCAGGAGATCGAGACCATGGTGAAACCCCGTCTCTACTAAAAATACAAAAAATTAGCCGGGCGTGGTGGCGGGCGCCTGTAGTCCCAGCTACTCGGAGAGGCTGAGGCAGGAGAATGGCGTGAACCCGGGAGGCGGAGCTTGCAGTGAGCCGAGATTGCGCCACTGCACTCCAGCCTGGGCGACAGAGCGAGACTCCGTCTCAAAAAAAAAAAAAAAAGAAAATTGTTCTTGAATAATTTATTTGTATTTGTTACTGTTTAATAATCTATCAGACAAGCAATATTTGTACCAGCCTTGGAGTTATACAGGCCCGGGTTAGATTCTCAGGGCAACCTTGTATTGTTGTAGGACCTTCCTCAGGTCTCTTGACTTCTCTGGGGCTAATCTATATTCGTAGGTCGTGAGGGCATAAAGTGAATTATACCGTGCTTGGTATGTAAGAGGCACTCAACAGGTGATAGCTTTGATAATGGCAATGATGAGTAGATTAATAAAAATAAGAGTCCAAGGAAAAAAATATGTTCTTTCTGTTTGATGTGGTTTGTCTGTGTCTCCACCCAAATCTCATCTTGAATTGTAGTTCCCATAATCCCCAGGTGTCCTGGGAGGGGCCCAGTGGGAGGTAATTGAATCACGGAGCGGTTTCCCCCCATGCTGTTCTCCTGAGAGTGAGTGAGTTCTCACGAGATCTGATCGTTTTATAAGCGTTTGGCGTTTCCCCTTCTCGCACGCATTCTGTCTCCTGCTGCCCTGTGAAGAGGTCCCTTCCACCACGATTGTAGGTTTCCTGAAGCATCCCCAGCTATGCAGAAATGTGAGTAAATTAGACCTCTTTTCTTGGCTGGGTGTGGTGGCTCACGTCTGTAAATCCCAGCAGTTTGGGAGGCCAAGGTAGGCAGATCACTTGAGGTCAGGAGTTCCATACCAGCCTGGCCCACATGGCGAAACCCTGTCTCTAGTAAAGATAAAATAATTAGCCGGGTGTGGTGGCACGAGCCTGTAGACCCAGCTGCTCAGGAGGCTGAGGCACGAGAATTGCTTGAACCCAGGAGGCAGAGGTTGTAGTGAGCTCAGATCACACTACTGCACTCCAGCCTCGGTGACAAGAGTGAGACTCTGTCTCTAAACAAGCAAACAAACAAAACCCCTTTTTTCTGCATAAATTACCCAGTCTCAGGTATTCATAGCAGTGTAAGAATGGACTAATACACGGTTCTAATATAGATTTTTAGAAGTTAATAGCAATGAGCATTAAACTGCAGATTGGGTAAAATAAATGTTTATTGCATGTCTGATAGAGATAGATGTGACCAGGAGAAGAAAGGGGAAGGCCCTAAATAGAACTTGTTTTGAGAGGTGAGAGAGATAACTGATGGTTAGTATTGTGTTTTTCCCCCTATAAAAGAACATATAGGCCAGGTGTGGTGGCTCACACCTGCAGTCTCAGCACTTTTGGAGGCCAATGCAGGTGGATCACCTGAGGTCAGGAGTTCGAGACCAGCCTGGCTAGCATGGTGAAACCCCGTTTCTGCTAAAAATACAAAAAATTAGCCAGGCGCGGTGGCGGGCGCCTGTAATCCCAGCTACTTGGGAGGCTGGGACAGGAGAATCGCTTGAACCCGGGAAGCAGAGGTTGCAATGAGCCGAGACTGCATCATTGCACTCCAGCTTGGGCAACAAGAGCGAAACTGTTAAAAAAAAAAAAAAAAAAAAGAAGAAGAAGAACATACAAATCTGTTATGTGAAAAAGTTAGTGGCTGGCGCAGTGGCTCACACGTATAATCCCAGCACTTTGGGAGGCCGAGGTGGGTGGATCACGAGGTCAAGACATCGAGACCAGCCTGGCCAATATGGTGAAACCTCGTCTCTACTAAAAATACAAAAAGTAGCTGGGCATGATGGTGCAGGCCTGTAATCCCAGCTACTTGGGAGGCTGAGGCAGGAGAATCGCTTGAACCTGTGAGGCGGAGGTTGTAGTGAGCCGAGATCGTGCTATTGCACTCCAGCCTAGGCAACAAGAGCAAAACTCTGTCTCAAAGAAAAAAAAAAAGCAAATTAGCCAGGCTCAGTGGCGCATGCTTGTAGTCCCAGCTACTCAGAAGGCTGAGGCAGGAGAATTGCTTGAACCAGGAGGCAGAGGTTGCAGTACACCGAGACCATGCCACAGCACTCCAGCCTGAGCGAGACTGTCTAAAAAAAATATTCTTTTTACTTAACGTCAGAAATAGTGTTAGAGTGTTTGAAGCCATTTCTATTAGGTGTAGGATAAGTTTCTCAAAGTGAAATCGCTTTGAAGAGAAATATGTGCCTTGGGGTACTTCTTTTTTTTTTTTTTTGATGGAGTCTTGCTCTGTCATCTAGGCTGGAGTGCAATGGTGCGATCTCGGCTCACTGCAACCTCCACCTCCCGGGTTCAAGCGATTGTCCTGCCTCAGCCTCCCTAGTAGCTGGGATTACAGGCAACTGCCACCACGCCCGGCTAAGTTTTGTAGTTTTGGTAGAGACGGGGTTTCACCATCTTGGCTAGGCTGGTCTTGAACTCACGACCTCGTGATCCACCTGCCTCAGCCTTCCAAAGTTCTGGGATTACAGGCATAAGCCACCATACCCGGCCTCTTCTCTTCTTTTGATCCCACACCAGAATCGCCCTTAATGCTCAATTCTTTTTTTTTTTTTTTTTTTTGAGACGGAGTCTCGCTCTGTTGCCCAAGCTGGAGTGCAGTGGCGCAATCTCGGCTCACTGCAAGCTCCGCCTCCCAGGTTCATGCCATTCTTCTGCCTCAGCCTCCCGAGTAGCTGGGACTACAGGCGCCCACCACGACACCTGGCTAATTTTTTGTATTTTTAGTAGAGACAGGGTTTCACCGTGTTAGCCAGGATGGTCTCGATCTCCTGACCTCGTGATCCGCCCGTCTCGGCCTCCCAAAGTGCTGGGATTACAGGCGTGAGCCACCGCGCCCGGCCCTTAATGGTCAATTCTTGACAATGCAGGCTTTTCCCAGCATTTACTTCAAAACTCTTCCACCATCTAACCATTACTTAGTCTTAGGCATTTTGTTACAGCAGCACAAAATGGACCAAAACAGTTCACCTTCCATGCTATGTTTCCCACCAGCCTTCAGCTGGATTTGAGAAGAACCATGGGACTCAGGGAGGGGGGAAGGAGAGTGTGTGAGTCACAGGTCTCCCAGATTCCCTTAGTGTTAGACCGTAGTGGGAATGACATCACTGTTTGTAGATCTACCCTCGTCAAGGGGGATCAAATGAGCAGGGAGGTTCTTTACCATCTTTAAAGATATTAAGTAGGCTGGGCACGGTGGCTTACGTCTGTAATCCCAGCACTTTGAGAGGTTGAGGTGGGCAGATCACGAGGTCAGGAGTTTGAGACCAGCCTGGCCAACATAGTGAAAACCCGTCTCTACTGAAAATACAAAAAAATTAGCCGGGTGTGGTGGCAGGTGCCTGTAATCCCAGCTACTTGGGAGGCTGAGGCAAGGAGAATCACATGAACCCGGGAGGCAGAGGTTGCAGTGAGCTGAGATTGCCCAACTGCCCTCCAGCCTGGGTGACTGCGAGATTCCATCTAAAAAAAAAAAAAGATATTAAGTAATACCTACTTTTTTTTTTTTTTTTTTTTTTTTGATACTGAGTCTCACTCTGTCGCCAGGCTGGAGCGCAGCGGCGTGATCTTGGCTCACTGCAATCTCTGCCTCCCGGGTTCAAGTGATTCTCCTGCCTCAGCCTCCCAAGTAGCTGGGATTCCTGCCACCACACCCGGCTAATTTTGTATTTTTAGTAGAGACGGGTTTCACCATGTTGGCCAGGGTGGTCTCAAGCTCCTGACCTCAGGTGATCCGCCCGCCTTGGCCTCCCACATACTAAGTAATACCTACTTTTGAGAGTCATGAGCATCGTCTTTTTTTAATGTGGTCACTTCTTTTTTGTCGTTGCCAGAGCCGTGTCCCAAATGCGAACATCCTCGTGCTTACTTCATGCAGCTTCAGACTCGCTCTGCAGATGAGCCGATGACCACCTTCTACAAGTGCTGCAATGCTCAGTGTGGACACCGCTGGAGGGATTAGAGCCAGGATGGCCCAGCTGCCTTAGTGTGTGCTTACCTTGTCCCTCGGGGTAGATGCTTAGCTGGCAGTGTGAATCGTGTGTCCTGAGGGTCTTTGCTGGTGTGGTGGAAAGATAAACCTTTTGAGGTGAAGAGCCGGGGGTCAGGAAATATGGCCTATCTGCCAGGCAGGGTGGATGAAGTCATGAATGTCTGGGAGTTTTTCTGAGTGGGGAGGAGACGGAGACCCATAATTAAATATGCTCCGTTCAAAGTCCTGTTCTTTCATCTGCCACATTTATTGGCAGTTGACGTTCCCTTACTCCTAATCAATACTCTTAAATACTTGTACTGTTTCCAAAACTTAGTACATTACATGTCCCTAAATATTTAACTGTTGTTACTTGTAAACCTGTGTAATTTGTTATTTATTTTAATCAAAATTCTGAATATTTCATTTAAATGAAAGTTCTAATATTGCCTTCTCAGTGTTTTAAATAGCTTAAGAGAGGCCGGGCGTGGTGGCTCACGCCTGTAATCCCAGCAGTTTGGGAGGCCGAGGCAGGCGGATCACGAAGTCAGGAGATCGAGACCATCCTGGCTAACACGGTGAAACCCCGTCTCTACTAAAAATACAAAAAATTAGCCGGGCGTGTTGGTGGGTACCTGTAGTCCCAGCTACTCGGGAGGCTGAGGCAGAAGAATGGTGTGAACCCGGGAGGCGGAGCTTGCAGTGAGCTGAGATCACGCCACTGCACTCCAGCCTGGGCGACAGAGCGAGACAATGTCTCAAAAAAAAAAAAAAAAAAAAAACTTCTTAAGAGGTAGAAAGCAAACCCCAAATCACAGTGATCCCAGAATGGACTCTACATACTTACATTTGAACAGGCTGTGAAAATGCTAACACCAGGATTTCAGTTTCTCTCTTTCTTCTTATTCTTACTCCCTTATTCATTTTTTTGAACCTTTCCTGATTTGCTTCCTAGGGTTGCTTTAAATGTGTAAGATACTATTTATTTATTTATTTATTTAAGACAGAGTCTCGCTCTGTTGCCCAGGCTGGAGTGTAGTGGCGTGATCTTGGCTCATTGCAACCTCTGCCATCCAGGTTCAAGGGATTCTCCTGCCTCAGCCCCCCAAATAGCTGGGACTATAGGCGCCCACCACCATGCCCAGATCATTTTTGTATTTTTAGTAGAGACAGGGTTTCACCATATTGGCCAGACCCGTCTCGAGCTCCTGACCTCGTGATCCACTCTCCTTAGCCTCCCAAAGTGCTGGGATTACAGGCGTGAGCCACTGCGCCCAGCTGAGTTACAATGGTTTTTTTTTTTTTTTTTTTGAGATGGAGTTTCGCTCTTGTTGCCCAAGCTGGAGCGCAGTGGCGTGATCTCGGCTCACCATAACCTTCACTTCCCTGGTTCAAGCGATTCTCCTGCCTCAGCCTCCCAAGTAGCTGGGGTTACAGGCATGCACCACCACACCTGGGTAATTTTGCATTTTTGTAGAGACGGGGTTTCTCCATGTTGGTTGGGCTGGTCTCCAACTCCTGACCTCAGATAATCTGTCTGCCTCGGCCTCCTAAAGTGCTGGGATTACAGGTGTGAGCCACTGTGTCCGGCCAATCTTTACATTTAATATGAGTATTTTCTTATTGTTTGAACATGTTGACCAGTTCCTGAGCCTGTAATCTCTAATTGGCTCTAGTTCAGAATCGTTTGTTCTGGTTTTGCAAATGTGATTTTATCATGTGGGTATTATCTGTAATGTCTTCTGCTTATGCTGTTAGTTTTATTTCCTCAGGCAACAGTTCTTCTGTTTGAGTTTGTTGTTAGAAGGCAGCATGGATCTGTGGCACACACCATGTACTCTGAAGCCAGCATCCCTGACTGCATCTTAGCTGTGAAACCCTGGTCAAGTTGCAGAACCTCTGCCTTCATTTCCTCATCTATAAAGTAGATGTAATAATAGCCTGTTTTGGCCGGGCGCGGTGGCTCACGCCTGTAATCCCAGCACTTTGGGAGGCCGAGGCGGGCGGATCACGAGGTCAGGAGATGGAGACCATCCTGGCTAACATGGTGAAACCCTGTCTCTACTAAAAATACAAAAAATTAGCCAGGCGTGGTGGCGGGCACCTGTAGTCCCAGCTACTCTGGAGGCTGAGGCAGGGGAATGGCGTGAACCCGGGAGGCAGAGCTTGCAGTGAGCTGAGATCGGGCCACTGCACTCCAGCTTGGGTGACAGAGTGAGACTCTATCTCAAAAAATAATTTATAATAATAGCCTGTTTTAGGGGTTTACAAACATTGTTTTCTTAAGGGTCGTAGGGTGAATATTATAATTATTTACTTTTTAGTTTTCTTTGAGACAGGGTCTCACTCTGTTGCCCAGGCTGGATGTAGTGGAAATGTAGCAGGATTGATCAAGAATCAGAGAGACCGAGGGGTTGAGGAGGATATTTATTATTTAGGTGCACTGGCCCGGTCAGATTAACATCTAAAGGACTGAGCCCCGAACAAAGAGTTAAATTACCTTTTAAGCATTTTGTGGGGTGGAGGGAGATCTGTACAGGGGGAAGCATATTACAGAAGCAAGAAACAAAGACAGTTATTTAATTGAGACATGCATTACATCATTTCTTACTTTTCAAGGAAAAACATGTTTTATGATTTGAGTTTATCTGTCTAGTGAACTCGCAGCTGCACAGCTAGAGAAACAGGGTCTTCCCAATGCCTGGGAAGGGAGGAGAGGTAAGGCTCACTAGCCACAGAAAAACAGGCAGTTAACTTTTACAGGACTCCAGCTCTTTCTCTTTCTCAGGGGGAACTGGGTTTTCTTACATACAGCTGAGTTTCTGCTTACACGCTCTTTAATTTCTTTTAATTCCTGTTCCATTTCCCTCCTTTGGTGCTTTTTATAACAGAGGTGTTAATAGAAAGCACCACTATTTGCCACCTCTTCGTGGAGCTGAGCTGCTTCTTCTACTGGCGGCGTCTGATATTTGGTTAATGCCGTCAACTACGTGGTAGTGTGTCGGGTTACTATTGCCTCTGTAGTTGACTGAACGCCCCTAATAAACAGGAGTAAAAGGCAAGGGAGGATGAGGTAGATGCCAAGAATAAATAAGAACCCACCATCGAGAGTTTCAAACCCTCCAAAGATTGAGAACCGTCCTCCAAACAAGGAATCCAGGGGCCACCTGGACCAAGTCTGGCCTGGGGCGTGGGCCGACTTGTGCATTCTAGCTGAGATGTCCCTGACAGCTTTGCCAGTATCATCGATTTCCAGGCAAAAGTGGGTTAAGTTAAATTTTCCATATACTCCTCCTCAGGCTAAGAGGTAATCTGAAGCCAATCTATTTTGATATATGGCATTTCTTTTTTTTTTTTTGAGACAGAGTCTCGCTCTGTCGCCTAGGCTGGAGTGTGGTGGCGCGATCTTGGCTCACTGCAAGCTCCACTTCCTGGGTTCACATCATTCTCCTGCCTCAGCCTCCCGAGTAGCTGGGACTATAGCTGCCCGCCACTGTGCCCGGCTAATTTTTTGTATTTTTAGTAGAGATGGAGTTTCACCATGTTAGCCAGGGTGGTCTCGATCTCCTGACCTTGTGATCCGCCCACCTCGGCCTCCCAAAGTGCTAGGATTATAGGCATGAGCCACTGCGCCTGGCCTAATTTTTATATATTTTTTTGTAGAGACAGGGCTTTGCCATGTTGCCCAGGCTGGTAACTTCCATATGTTTTTTATAGGCAATTTTTTTTTATTTTATACTTTTTATTTAATTTTTTTGAATTTAACCTCAGAATGTGATTATAGTCAAAATTGAAAACATAATAATTGAGTTTAATTTTTGTAATGTGGGTCTATTACTGAGAAGAGTGGATGCCATTTTGCTTAATTTGGGTTCACATTTAGTGTTCCCTATCATTGAAATCAATTGCAAATGTGCATCTGTGAATGCTGGTTACGTGCAGGAGAGCAAACCAAGTGTACCACTGACACCACTGATAGAGTCAATAGATTCACCACTGATAATGGATTCAGATATTTCCCACAGAGTTCCTGCTGATGAATAATGCAGTGAAGTCAGGCGCAGTGGCTCATGCCTGTAGTCCTAGCACTTTGAGGCTGAGGTTGGCAGATCACCTGAGGTCAGGGGTTCGAGACCAGCCTGGCCAACATGGCGAAACCTCATCTTTACCAAAAATACACAAATTAGGCTGGGGATGGCGGCACAGCTTGTAATCCCAGCTATTCTGGGTGCTGAGGCAGGAGAACCTGGAAGGCAGAGGTTGCAGTGAGCCGAGATTGCGTCATTGCACTCCAGCCTGGGCGACAGAGTGTGACTCTGTCTCAATAATAATAAATGATAATAATAGTACTAATAATAATGATGATGGAGTGAAAAACCATACAGTTTAAGCAGTTTATGTTTTCACAACCTTCGTACATTTGTCCAGCTAAGCTTTTTCCTGCTCCACACATGCTTTTACCAGCGCCAGTTTTAACACATATTAGTAGATTATACTTCCTTTTTTGCTGCATTAGTTTCCTTATCTTTGGGAATATTCTTGCTGCAGTTGTTGGTTTCTTTTTTTTTTTTTTGGAGACAGGGTTTCACTGTCACCTAGGTTGGAGTACAGTGGTGCAATAATGACTCACCACAACCCGAAATTGCTGGGCTCAGGAGATCCCCCCACCTCAGCCTCCCGAGGAGCTGGGACTATAGGTGTGGGCCACCCTGCCCAGCTAAGGGAGGGTGAAAGGCTGAGCTTGCCTGAAGACCCTCCCGTGGGTGTGGCAGAGCCTGTGGTCTGAGGCAGGGGTCTAGCTGTGGGGCAGCCCGCAGCTTCACAGTGGCCCAGGCAACCAGGGCAGGCAGGCGGTGAGGCCCAGTGGTCATCTGGGCCAGGCCTTGATACTGAGGCCGTGGAACAGGTGAGGCTCTGAGAAGGGCCCAGATGACCATGGGCTGGAGACCGTGGCCGCAGATCCAGTGCAGGAGAGGGTGTGTTGGGCAGTGATGTCAGCCAGGCTCCCCAGCAGGACCGGGGGTGTGGGGCAGCTCTGTCCCAGGTGGCAGACACTGGCTTCCCCTCTTGCTCTCACAACTGTCCTGTGACCTAGTGTTGTCTGAGCTGTGGTAAGGCCTCCCTGGTGACATCCAGGAGCACGGAGCATGTGGGTGGGGGTGTGTGCACCTGCTCTGACTGCCTGGTCCTGTGGTCAATGATGGGGGAAGGCAGGTCTGCCTGTAGCTCCACCCCATTTGTAAAGCACTGTGGTGCCGCCTGCTGGGGCATGTGCTGAGTGGTGCCTCGCAGGCACTGCCGTCGGGAAGTTCGCAGGCTCGTGTAGAAGCTGATGGGAATATGCCAAGAACAGAGGTGTCAGGAGCCAGGTATTGGGCAGGTGCCAGGTCTCTGAGCCTCAGTTTCCTCATCTGTAGGAGGGTGGTAACCCTGCCCTGCTCAGTTTACCAGGTGCAGATAGAAGTTTTCAGTGCAGAGGAAAAGCAGAGACCTTCCCCTCAGATGGCCATATTGCCTTGTCGCTGTACCCAACTCTCCAGTGCTCCCTAGGGTGTGTCCTGGCCTCCTTTGCAGCTCTCAGGTGTCACATGTGGGTCCTGCCCTACCATCCCCTCTCCCTGTCTAGAAAGGAGGCCTGCTGAGCTTGGAGCCACCCACTCCCTGCTCTCAAGCCGTCTGCTCCTGGGTTAGCTTGTGGCTGGCCTGGCCTGATTCTACACAGATGTGGGTGTTTCTCCACTGCTGGGGCAGCAGTTGTCCATCCTGGGGCCTGGGCCAGCTCTCAGCTGTGGCTATTGTGCCTGTGCTTCCCCCAGGTCCTGGTGGTCACTCCAGCCCTGCCCTCACATATCCCAAGAGCAGGCTGACTGTCTTCCCCATTCCTACCTTTCCAGTATCTGCTGCAAGAAGGGACAGACACTGCTGCAGAGAGCTTGCCATGGTGTCTCATGTTGTGGCTGGTGGTGCCAGAGTGCACCCTCCATTCTAGGGGAGGTGAGGCTTCCCGATCATCAGTCTTAACAGGGGACTGTCCTGTGGGTACCTGGGTAGGCTGCCAGGAGTGGGGTTAGAGTAGTGCCTACTGCCTGTTTAGAGTGTGTGAGTTCCTTAAGAGCGTGCATGCTGGGCCAGGCATGGTGGCTCATGCCTGTAATCCCAGCACTGTGGGAGACCGAGGCGGGCAGATCATGAGGTCAGGAGTTCAAGACCAGCCTGACCAACATGGTGAAACCCTGTCTCTACTAAAAATACAAAAGTTAGCTGGGAATGGTGGTACGTACCTGTAATCCCAGCTACTCAGGAGGCTGAGGCAGGAGAATCACTGGAACCCAGGAGGCAGAGTTTGCAGTGAGCTGAGATTGCGCCACTGCACTCCAGCCTCTCCACTCCAATGAGACTCTGTCTCGAAAAAAAAAAAAGGCATGCATGCTGTAGTCTGCGTATATGTCTGTTTTTTTCTCCTCCTTAACACTGGTCAGTCTTGTATAACCAGGCTGGCCCTGCTTCCTGCTTAGAAGCTATTGGTGTGTCATCTGGGCATCTGGAGCTGCAAATAGGGTGATAGGGCGTCAGTAGCCTTCCCACACTGAAGAGCTTCCTGACACCCAGCCCCTCATCTCCAGCCAGCCTCTGGCTCTCCTAGGAATCTTGGGGCTCAGGCCTCACACTCCAGCATAGAGGGCTTTGCCCTTCTGGTGTGCTTTTACTTGGAGGAACCTTGGAACAGGGGTACAACAGAGTTCTGGAAGTGCTGTCTGTTGCATCGATACCTCGCTGCCGCCTTCGTCCACCTTCCTGGGGCAGAATCCTGGGATGGGTCTTTATTTAAGAAGACAAAAGGGAAAGAGAATGCATAGAGGCTGGGCATGGTGGCTCACTCCTGTAATCCCAGGACTTTGGGAGGCTGGGGCTGGTGGATCACTTGAGGCCAGGAGTTCGAGACCAGCTTGGCCAACAAGGTGAAACCGTCTCTACTAAAAATACAAAAAAACTAACTGGGTGTGGCAGTGGGCACCTGTAATCCCAACTACTTGAGAGGCTGAGGCAGAAGAATCGCTTGAACCCAGGAGTCAGAGGTTGCAGTGAGCGGAGATCGCACCACTGCACTCCAGCCTGGGCAACAGAGGGAGACTCCGTCTCAAAAAAAAAAAAAAAAAAGAAGAAGAAGAAAAGAATGCATAGAGGCCGTCTGTGACCCTGGGCAAGTAATTTTCCCTGCTTCACTCCTTGGGACTCAGCCTGTGAACGGGGACAGTGCTTCTCCCTTACAGAGGTGTTGTGAGAATTTTCATGGAAAATGCACCAGTGGAGGCCGGAGGCTGGGTGCAGGGGCGGAGACGCGGAGAACGTGGGACCCTGGTTTAAGGGAGCTGGGAAACTGCCGCAGGTTTGTTTAAACGCTTTTTTTTTGGTGGCGGAACACGAAATAAAGGTTTCCGTCGGCGCCGTTCCTGCGTGTGCGGTTCAGGCGGCCTGAAGTGCGTTCAGGTTCAGCCGGGCTGTCCCTCCTCCTGGTCCCGACCCCCCAACCCCGGGCCGAACACCGCCCTCTCCGCGGGACAGTCTATGGCCGGCGCGTTTCGCTTAGCAGGGTCCTCAGAGGCACCGCGTTAGAGCCTGGGTTTCCTTCCAGGGGGACCAGCGCTCCCTGCGTGGACCGACCCCACCGCTAACCCATTGCTGGACGCTTGGCCTGTTGCCGTCTCCTGGCTGCGTGAACAGTGCTGTCTGCAGAGCTCTCTCGCGTTGAGTGTTTCGCGTCTGTCCCCAGAAGTGGGATTGTTGGACCATCTCTGCCCATTTTAAAATTGGGAAATGACATGATCTGATTTAAGCTATTTAAAAATCACTTGGGCTTCCTTCCCTCCCTTCCTTCCTTCCTTCCTTCCTTCCTTCCTTCCTTCCTTCCTTCCTTCCTTCCTCTCTTTCTCTCTCTCTTCTCTTCTCTTCTCTTCTCTTCTCTTCTCTTCTCTTCTCTTCTCTTCTTTTTCTTTTTTGAGACGGTCTCCCTCTGTTGCCCAGGCTGGAGTGCAGCGGCGTAATCTGGGCTCACCGCAACCTCCCTGCCTCGGGCTCCCGTGATTCTCCTGCCTCGGCCTGCCGAATACCTGGGATTGCAGGCGCACACCACCACGCCTGGCTGGTTTTTGTATTTTTGGTGGAGACAGGGTTTCGCTGTGTTGGCCAGGCTGGTCTCCAACTCCTGACCTCGAGTGATCTGCCCGCCTCGGCCTCCCGAAGTGCTGGGATTACAGACAGAGTCTCGCTCACTCAATGCTCAAAGTTGCCCGGGCTGGAGTGCAGTGGCGTGATCTCAGCTCGCTACAACCTCCACCTCCCAGCCGCCTGCCTTGGCCTCCCAAAGTGCTAAGATTACAGCCTCTGCCCAGCCGCCACCCCGTCTAGGAAGTGAGGAGCACCTCTGCCTGGCCGCTGTGCAACCTTCCAAGTGTGAGGTGACAGCCTTCGTTGTAGAACGAATGAAGACACTGGCACTGATTATATAACACCTTGGCAGCTAGCTCAAGTCGTTGATGGTGGAGGTATTGGAATTATAGAAGAAAGCAAACACACAAATTTGACTAAAGGCGATTTTGTGACTTCTTTCTATTGGCCCTGTCAAACCAAGGTTATTCTGGATGGAAATAGCCTTGAAAAGGTGATATATATATGAACGTATCTGATTTTTTTCCCCTATAATTCTTTGTGCATTTGATATTCAGTTGTGTTTGTAATCACGGAAAAATAAAAGCATATATTTTCTTAAAAAGAAAAAGAAAGAAAATGCACCTGTGGTGGTTGTTGGTAGTGACTGGTTCCCCCAATCCTGACTCCCCTGCAGAATGGGGCCTGGGCCCAGGGACAGGAGATGGGCTGGCGGAGGATGCCCGTCTTAGAGAGGAGCCTTCTTTGTGGACGTGGAGACCTAGCTAAGTCAGAGTCCGGATCTAAGTTTGAGGGTGCATCTGACACCCTGAAGCCATGAGTCTTTGGCTGGGTCAAGCGGCCTTTCTGAGCTTCAGTTCCTTATCAGTAAACCCTGGGCAGTGATGCCCAGTGTCTTTCACAGGACACTGTGTGAGTGCAGATGGAGACCCACTGTGCACTCTGCTGGGGAGCAGTTCATGGGGAGCACCCTTCCAGAGAGGGATGGCTCGCACAGGCCCTCAGCCCAGCCCCTCGCAGGCTGGACCTTGGAGAGTGAGACCCTGAGGCGAGACATGGGCACCTGGGTCCTGGCCTGCATCTTTGTCTTCTCTGGAGTCTCTGTCTTGGGGGAAGGACGAGGTGAGGGCTGGGCACTAGTGTCTGTATGAGGTGGGTGGAGAACTAGGGCATGTTTGGGGGACAGGGTTGTCCGATGCTGAGCCCCTAGGGAGAGGTTTGGCCCAAACTGTGCTGGGGCGTGTCCTCTAGGGTTCAGCCTGGACTTGTTTCTATTCTTCCTTCCCTTACCTCCCTATCTTCAGTCCCTGGACAGACCTTAGTCTCCCTTCCTTCACCCTCTTGATGCCTCTCTGGGTCTGACTTGCCCATGTACCACGGCCAGAGCCGATCACTTCCCAGGCCTCCCAGTGCTTCCCTGGACAGATTCTGGGAGCATTCACTGGTGACTGCCCTGCTAGGGTGTCAGCTGTCAGATCTCCCTGCAACCCCCCAACTCAGCTCTGCCCTGAAGCACTCACTGTGGGCTCCCAACCGTCACTGTCTCCAGGGCCAAGGGCTGGAACCTCCACCTGCCTCACCAACGGCATTCTCAGGATCGATTGCCACTGGTCTGCCCCAGAGCTGGGCCAGAGCTCCAGCCCCAGGCTCCTCTTCACCAGGTGAGTGTGGAGGGCTATGCCCACCTGGCAGGGATGAGGGTGAGGTCCCCAGGATTGCAGCAGATGTGCCAGGATAGTGTAGCAGCCCCGTGGTGCTGACACTTGCCCTTTCCAGCAACCAGGCTCCTGGTGGCACACACAAGTGCATCTTGCGGGGCAGTGAGTGCACCGTTGTGCTGCCGCCCGAGGCAGTGCTCGTGCCATCTGACAATTTCTCTATCACTTTCCAAATGTGTGTCTGGGAAGGAGCAGGTCAGCCTGGTGGACCCGGAGTACCTGCCCCAGAGACACGGTGAGCAGCGGCTATAGGCCTGGGGCGGGGCCCTTTGGCAAGAACATCCTGGCTGCTTGGGGGCTGGGATCAGGGCCCTGCAGCCTGTGACCCCTGTGGCCCAGTGAGTGTTCTCAGTCCCTGCCAACTGAGATCCAGGGCTGGGGGCAGGCTTGGCCCCTGGGAGGGGTGGGCCCACATGGTTACTGCAGGAGCAGGGTTTGTAGAAAATAAAGATGCAGGGCTGCTAGTTGGGGCAGGGGCTGGCACTTGAGTCATGTGAAATGCACTTCAGTCATACCAGGAAGGGCTCCAATAAGATGCTGGGAAGAACTCCCGGCAGCAGACTGTGAAGGAAAGGGAAAGCAAGATTTAGAAACCGCCTGGTCTAGCTGCAGAGGCCAGAAAAAGTCATCGCTGTCCCGTCCCACCTGGGGCTTTTCTGGACCAGTCTCTCCCAGTGAGGTGGCTGGTCTGAGAGGGCCTTGACCATGCCCCTTGGGAATCTTCCAGATCCCCGGCCTTGTGTGTTCTGACTGACACACCCAGACCCATGGGGCTTCAGCCTTACGTAGATTCTCTCTGTTCCAGTGAAGCTGGACCTACTCTGAGTTGCAACATCAGCTCTGGCCGCTGCATCCTGACCTGGAGCCTCAGTCCTGCCTTGGAGCTGATGACCACACTTCTCAGCTATGACCTGGCCTTCGAGAGGCAGGAAGAGGCCTGGGAGGTAACGCTTTGGCTGGGTTCCCCTGGGGGCCTCTCTCCTGGGAGCAGCAGTCCAGGGCAGACTCCCCGCCCTAAATAAGGAGAGGTCAAGTTGGAGTGAAGAGGAGGGGAGGAGCTAGAGCCAGGTGTGTGTGTGCACACATGCTGACATGCACATCTGTGTGCTTCGTGTGTGTATGTGCATAGGGTGAGTGTGCCTGTGTTTATGTGTGTGCACATGTAAGTGTGCCCATTTGTGTTTGTAAGTGTACACGAGTGTGTGCCACGTGGTTGTACACGTGAGTGTGCACATGGGCATGCCTACGGGTATGAGTGTGTATGTGTGGTGAGTTCCTTCTGTGCACACACTTGTGTTTGTGATTGTGCATGCAAGTGTGATGAGTGTGAAAGTGTTCCTGTAGACATGTTTGCCTGTGTGTGCATATGTGTATTTGTGGGCAAACGCAGCTGTGTCTGTGTGTGAGTGTGAGTGCCTTCTCTCTGTGTGTGCATGTGGACGTGGTGAGTGTGTTTGTGTGAACACAGATGTGTTCCTGTGTGTGCTATGTGAGCGTGTGCATGTGTGTATTCTCGAGAGGGACCCAGCCCCACCTTCAGCACCTGCCAACTGTCCCCACCCCCACAGCGGGCCCAGCACAGGGATCACATTGTCGGGGTGACCTGGCTCATACTGGAAGCCTTTGAGCTGGATCCTGGCTTTATCCGTGAGGCCAGGCTGCGTGTCCAGATGGCCACAGTGGAGGATGACGTGGTACAGGAAGAGCGTTACACAGGCCAGTGGAGCGAGTGGAGCCAGCCTGTGTGCTTCCAGGCTCCCCAGAGACAAGGTGGGCGCTGCTGTGGCCGCTGCACTTCCAGAGTCTGGGCTGGGCATCCTCTCCCCTGATCACCTCACCCCCGCACCCTTTCAGCCTCCTGGAAGCCGCTCCCTGAGGCAGCCATGCCCCAGTTGACCCCCTTCCTCTGAAGGTCCGAGGTCTGTAGGGAGGACACAAACACCTGCCAACTCTGGGGCTTCCTGGGAACCCGTAGTCAGTGGCTCCTGTTAGCAGTGAGGGTGGCAGGGCTGCACACTAGGGCTGGTGCTCCTGCCTGGAGGCTGGACATGACCTCAGTGTCCTTAATGAGGGCTGGGCTGACCCTTGCACACTGCAGTGCTGAGACAGCCCATGGACCTTATGACCCACTGTGTGGCAGATTGGAAGAGTGAGGCCCAGGAGTGTGGCTCACACAAGGTCCTTCAGCAGGTGACAGAAACCTCCAAGGCCCATCACAAACCTTCCACTTTGGCCCAGGGCACTAAAGGGTGCACTTTTGCCAGGTGGGTTTTGGGGGAGCCTCCTGGCACTGAGGCTGCTCGCAGCCCTGGGCCCTTCCTGCCCACGGGCCCTCTGATCCCACCCTGGGGGTGGCCAGGCAGCACCTTTGTTGCTGTGTCCATCTTTCTCCTGCTGACTGGCCTGACCTACCTCCTGTTCAAGCTGTCACCCAGGTAGGTAGCTGTGTGTGTGTGTGTGTGTGTACATGTGTGGGCGGGTAAGAGTGTATATGTTAGTGTGTGTGTGCAGATGTGTCACTGTGTGCATGTGTGAGTGTGTTGTCTGGTTCCTCTCCTCCCCTCTCCACTGCCTCGTCCTGGATGGGGTGGGCTTTTCAAGTCTCCACTGTGGGCCAGTAGAGAGTTGTCAAGTTGCCAGGGGAGAGAAGGGAAGGGGGATCTGAGGCAGAGGCTGAAGATAAGGGCAGCTTGGTCCCGACCAGACCCAGAATCACCGAGAGCAAGAGCCCGGGGTCCTAGTCTCCTGCCTCTGGAGGAGCTTGGTTTGTTCATTTGTTCACATGTTCTATGAAAGGACAGTTGGGGCATCCGGTGTGCTCGGGACCCTGTTCTCACCCTGGCAGATGCCTTAGAGAACAAGATGGACAAGGGCCCGCCTTAAATAAACCGTCACGCCTCATGCATCACATGTCAGGTTACAAGAGGGGATGCAGGGGCCATGTCAGGCCGCGGATGTGAGGAAGAGGGTGTGGGGAGAGGGGTGTTGGGTGGGGCTAAGCAGGAGGGTGCTTGGCTTCTCCTTGGAGCAAAGGAAAGTATGAAACTGTGTAACACGACCTAATTTATGTTTTGAGGAATGGGTTGCTGGGAAAAGGGGACATGGGGGACCTGCTGGGGGCCAGTGGGGGCCAGTGGGGTGCCCACAGGGAGATGATTTGGCATGAGCCAGTGAAAGAAGTGGAGATAGAGCAAAGCAGAGGGAATTGCAGGGTCTTAGGAGGAGAAATAGAGGGGATTGTGGCTGGATGAGATCTGAGTGATGACCCGTGAGGTAGGGAAATGGGGCACAGCCTTCCGGGGAGGTTGGCGAGGTCTCTTTGCACCTGTTGGGTTGGAGCCCCAGGTGACATCCTTATGGGAGGGTCAGGGGATCCTTGGCAGCAAGTCAGGTGCTCAGGGAGACACTGGGTGGGGGGGATCCACAGATGTGCTGATGGCAAAGACAGAGTTCCTGGAGGTGCAGCTCCCTCTGTGGGCTGAGGATCTAGCTGGTAACTCCCTGTTCTGAACCCGCCATCGCAGCTCACGCCGTAAAGGACGCGCGCCTCAGTATAAGTCAGTTCTATGCGGCCGTTAGGCAAGGAGGCCCAGTTGGGTCCTGCCCTGAGAGTGTGTTGGGATGTGATGAGATGGGAGAGAGGCAGTGGCAGGGACGAGCTGGGCGGGCCTCCCGCTGATGGAAGGAAGCTCAGCCTCTGCAGTGACCTCAGGCCACCTGGGTTCCCATAGGCCTCTGACTGGCCTCTCCTGGCCTCAGGGTGGAGAACCTTCTACTAGAACGTGCCGTCTCCAGCGGTGTTCTTCTAGCCCCTCTACGGTGTGCACAACGGGAGCTTCCAGGTGTGTGCAGAGACCACGGCAGGGCGTCGGGGGCAGGGGTCTCTGGCCTGCCCGAGGTGTTGGCTTTCATGAGGGTTCGCGGCCAGTGTGGGAGCCTTGTCAGTGCCTGGAGCCTTTTTTGTATGTTCATGAATTTCAATTTGTACGCGTGTCTCAAATGGGGAAAAATTGGCTTTATTTTCCATTGGTGATTTCTTTTTGTTCTCATGTCTCCAGTTCCATTGTTGATGGAAAAACGTAAATTTCTCATGACTTATCTCTGTCCCCTCTGGTTTGCAGCTGTCTGCATGCACCATGTGCCTCACCTCCTCCTTCTGCGAAGGTGTCTGTCCTGTGGCCGTGGGGAAGGGTCTGTGGTGTGTGCGCTGCCCTTGGGGCTCTCACTGCCTCTGGGCTCCTGCTCTGCCTGGCCCCCTGGTCCCCGGTCTCCCCGGATCGCATGCTGGCACCACAGCTGTGGAGTGGGCTCTGCAAGTCCCCCTCTGTGGCCCTGGTGGGCCCCCACAGCCCAGGAACCAGTGAGCAACTTGAGGGTTGCATCAGCCCCTCCCCTCCCTGCTGGGCTGGCGGTTCATGCCCCCTGGGTGGGAGGTGGGGGAGAGGGAGGGCTCTATTGAATGGTCTCTGGTTTTTCCCCTCTGACTCCTCACTTTGGGCAAAGGACAAGACGCAGTGAGGGCCCTTCCTGGGTTCTGGGCCAAGCTGACCCCTCTTCTCCAGGATCTTCCCTCCCTGCGCCCTGGGGCATCCCTGGGCCCTGTGTGGCAAGGATGTCCCTTCCACACCGCGGCTCCAACTTGCTATGCAGAAAAATCCTTTTTTCTCTCAATGAGGAGGCTAGTTTTCAAGATTTTTGTCCAAATGTTCAATTTGAACCATAAACTGGGCACCTGGCTCTTGGCAGAGTCTCCCCCTTTCCCCAAGGCGGTAGGTGTGACCATCAAAAGCCTGGGCAGCCGAGTACAAGGCTGAGCAGGGCACAGATCGTGACTGTCTCCTGGACTGTCATCCTGTTGCAGGTACCAGCCCTTCCCTAGAGAATCAGGGCACCTGCCAGGGGTTATTTAGACCCTCGGGTGGGGCTCTGGTGCCACAGGTTTGTCTCCAGGGAGCAGTGCAGTGATGGACGGTGTGTTGTGTGTGATGCATGGGATGGAAGTTCCTGGTCTCACCAAGGGAACACCTTCCTTTTGGAGGTGGGGGCCTCCTGTGGCCCCATAGAAGGATCCAGGTCTGCTAGCCTTAGCCCAGTGCTTTAAAAGTCACCAGTCCTGACAGCGACTCGTGTGTGTGTGTGTGTGTGTGTGTGTGTGTGTGTGTGTGTGTGTGTGTGTATGGTGGGAATGCCCAGTCCCTGCAGCTGCTGAAAGGCCTTGAGGCACATGCTGTCAGGAGTTGGCTCTGTCCTGGGAAGATATCACCATCTGTACCTTGGTTCAGGCTGCTGTGAGCACCAGGCCCTGTGCTGGTGGAGCAGTGAGGAGCCTGAAGTGACTTAGAGTCCCATGATGAGGCTGGGCTGGCACATGGAGGAAAGACAGAATGTCCAAGACACAGGCGCTGCTTGGCCTCTGGGTGTGGACCTCAGGAGGGCTTCCTGGAAAAGGAGGGATGCTGGGCTTGCCAGAAAGGAGGCAGCTGCTCCCAGGATGAGTTCTCAACATGCTACCTGAGCCCTTCCCTCCTCCCGCACTCTGTTCCAGACTTGGATGGGGGCCCACAGGGCTGGTGTGCTGCTGAGCCAGGACTGTGCTGGCACCCGACGAGCCTCAGAGCCCTGCGTCCAGGAGGCCACTGCACTGCTCACCTGTGGCCCAGCGGGTCCTTGGAAATCTGTGGGCCTGGAGGAGGAGCAGGAAGGCACTGGGACCTGAGCTCAGAGCATGTGCTGCCAGCAGGGTGTACGGAGTGGAGGGCACAGCCACTTCCCTATCTGCCACAGGAGGACTGGGCCGCCACGTCCCCCACCAGGGCACGTTACTCCCTTCCGTTCTCAGCAAGGCTCGGTCCTGGATGTTCTAGGCCCCTGACTTGCCAGAGGCATCATGTCCGTTTTGGGAAAATGGACTGAAGTCTCCGGAGCCCTTGTCTGGGACTGAACCTCCTGAGGACGGGCCCCAGCAAGGGTCGGAGGGCCTGTCTGGATGGAGGCTCAGGGGCAGGTTCAGGGAGGAAGGATCCCTCCGCTCACTGCCTGTAGGAAGGAATCTCTACCCTCCGCATCCTGCCCACAGGTTCCTCCTTCCGCTGTCCCTTTTCTTTCTCCCTGGCCTCTCTGAGAAGAGGTGGGTGGTTTCTCAGCTGCTCCACCTACATCCCCTTAAAGGGCCAGCCTGGGCCCAGTGGACACAGGTAAGGCACCATGACCACCTGGTGTGACCTCTCCGTGTCTTCCTGAGGCACCTTTCTAGAGATTAAAAGGGGCTTCTTGGCTGTTCCAAAGTGCTGATGGCTAGGAAGAGGGGCCAGAGGAGGAGGGAGGGGTGAGGTTTGGCCAGCCCTAGGCTTTCTGGGCTCTAGGGACAGTGTGGTGGATGCTCAATGACAGTTTCGGGGACAGCAGGGTGGAGGCTCGGGGCAGCTCCGGGGACAGCAGGGTGGAGGCTCAGGGATAGCTCTGGGGACAGCAGGGTGGAGGCTCAGGGACAGTTCCTGGGAGGCCAGAGCCCTCATTCCTCCTTGTCCTCATCCTCCCACTTGCTCCTGGAAACTGAGAGATGAGGCTGGAGCTCCCAGACAGTCAGTGCTGGAAGTGACCGTCCAGCAGTGATGGTGGCCTGTGAAGGGTCCTGCTTCTGTCCTCAGCCTCTCATGGGGTGGGCTTGGGGAAGAGCTGTGGTCTGGAGAGAGTGGTAGATGGAGCAGAACATGCCTGCATTTGTTTCCTAGGGCTGCCATAACAAAGTGCCACAAAATGGGTAGCTTAGAACCACAGAGATTTGTTGTCTCAGTTCTGAAGTCCAGAAGTTGGAAATAAAGATGTTGGCAGTGTTCCCGACTACATGTTCTTAGGCTCCCATGAAACAGAAGTTGATACAAGGCCAAGCAAGTTTCCCAGACAAGGGTTTATTAAGTCTTATGCCCCTAAAGTTTGGGCAGAAAAGAGACATATTAAGTCTTATGCCCTAAAGGTTGGGCAGGAGGAAGGATTCTTGGCTGGCTCCCCAAGGGGAGTGTATTGTGGTGTCTTAAGGAGGGTGACATGCATAATTTATGAGTTAGGTGAGTGTCGTTACACCTACAGGGTGGAGTGAAGGGTGCTCAGATGCAGTAAAGAATTGTGCTAACACATACGTTGCGTGATCAGAAAATAGCAGATAAGCTATACCTGGGTGGGGACTTTAGTATTATAATGAGGCCACGGGTAAGGATCATTCTCCTGGCCTCATGCACAAGTGGGTGATAGAGTCAACTCCCTTGAGTAGGTCTTACGGACAGATGCTGCTTATCTTAGTTTATTTCAGACAGTTGGCAAGGTCTGGCCAGCGAGTATGGCACCCGGAGGGTGGTGCTGCAAGGTCTGGTGGTCAGCGGGCACGTATGGAACAACATGTCAGTGGGGGTGGGCCGAGTCCCATTTCTACTCTCTCTCAGCAGGGCCATGCTCCCTCTGAAGGCACTAGGGAAGGATCCATTTTGGGCCTGTCTTCAGCTTCTGTTAGTTTCTTGGCTTGTGACAGCAAAACTCCATTTTTTTTTTAAGATGGCGTCTTGGTCTGTCCCCCAGGCTGAAGTGCAGTGGCGTGATCTCAGCTCTCTGCAACCTCTGCCTCCCCGGTTCAAGTGATTCTCCTGCCTCCACCTCCCAAGTAGCGGGGATTACAGGCACGAGCCACCACGTCCAGCTAATTTTTGTATTTTTAGTAGATACAGGATTTTGCCGTGTTGGCCAGTCCGGTCTCAAATTCCTGGCCTCAAGTGATTGCCTGCTTCCCCTTCCCGAAGTGCTGAGATTACAGACATGAGCCACTGCACCCAGCATGTCATCTGTATATCTTTTTTGGTGAGGTGTCTATCTTTTAATTGGGTTGTTTTTCTTTTAGTTATTAGAATTTGTTTGTATATTTTGCACACAAGTGTCTTTCAGGTTTGTTTTTTAAAGATTTTCTCTCAGTCTGTGGCTTGTTTTTTGATTCTCTTAATGGGATATTTCACAGAGTAGTCGTTTTAAATTTTAATAAAGTCCACATTATCATTTTTTTATTTTATGAACTGGCTTTTGGTATTGTATCTAAAGACTCATCACCAATCCAAAGTCATATGGATTTTCTTCTATAACTTTTATAATTTTATGTTTGAAAATTTAAGTCTACAGACTATCTTGAGTGATTTTTTAGGGGTGACCTATGAAGTTTGTATCTACGTTCATTTTTTTCCCTATGGTTTCCGATTGTTCTGTCGCCATCTGTGGAACAGACTTTTCTTTCCCCATTGAATATTTTTGCCCCTTTGACAAAAGCAGTTGACTATATTTATTTGGGTCTTTTGGGTTCTGTATTCTATTCTGTTTATCTATTTGTCCATTCCTTCATTAATATCACTCTCTTCATTACTTTAGCTTTGTGTTCAAGCTAACAGTCATGAGTGTACTGCTCCTAAAGAAGGAGTATCTGCATTTATTTATATATTTTTTATTCTTTCCAACCATGATCCGAGGTTTTCTGAATGCATATTTAGATGTATTGTGTTACATTTATACTTAATAAATTCAATTTTGGGGGTGCTATTGTAAATGGCATTTTTAAAAAAACTTCAAATTATTCCTATACATTATTGCTGATAGAAAGAAAGTCAGGCAGTGCATGGTGGCTCACGCATGTAATCCTAGCACTTTGGGAGGCTGAGTTGGAAGGATCACTTGAGCTTGGGATTTCTAGACCAGCCTGGACAATATAGTGAGACCCACCCTCCCAATAAAAAATACAATAAAATAAAATAATTAAAATAAATAAAAGAAAATCAGGTGAGGCTGGGCACGGTGGTTCACACCTGTAATCCCAGTGCTTTGGGAGGCTGAGGTTGGAGAATCTCTAGAACCCAGGAGCTGGAAGCTGATCCCAGGAGCTGTGATTATCCCACTGTCCTCAAGCCTGGGTAACAGAACGAGACCCTATCTCTTGAAAAGAAAGAAAATCAATTTAGTTTTGTTTACTGGCCATCTTCTTTTTCTTTCTTTCTTTTTTTTTTTTGGGAAGGAGTCTCGCTCTGTTGCCCAGGCTGGAGTGCAGGGTACAATCTCAGCTCACTGCAACCTCCGCCTCCCGGGTTCAAGCGATTCTCCTGCCTCAGCCTCCAGAGTAGCTGGGATTACAGGCACGCGCCATCATGCCTGCTAATTTTTGTATTTTTAATAGAGACGAGGGTTCACCACGTTGGCCAGGCTGGTCTCGAACACCTGACCTCAAGTGATCCGCCTGCCTCAGCCTCTCAAAGTGCTGGGATTACAGGCGTGAACTGGCCATCCTCTTTGATTGCTATCTCAATGCTTTCCCGTCAAGGCACGGGATGGGGGGCTCCATTTGAATTGAAATTTCCAAAATCTCGGCCTGGAAAAATCCAGACGCTGATTTCCAGAGATTCTCCAGAGCTGCCGCGAGGGGGCGCCCGGCCCCGCCAAACCCGGAGGGCTGCGCGCGAACCGCGTCCGAACCGCACGGCGGCGTCCTGGGGCGTCCACTGTGAGGACGGAGCTTCCTCTCAGCACCCACCCAGGAGGGGCCGGGGCTTCGGGACACCTGGGGACACCTGGGGCTACGTCCGCTGTGAGGACAGGGAGACGCTCCGGGACACCTGGGGCCGCCGAGGAGAAAGTGAGAGAAAGGGTTCCTGCCCCGGCTGTGAGTGCAGCGGAGCGAGCGCGGCGCATTTCCCGTCTGGCCATTTGTATCCGGACTTCACTTTGTACGAGCGTCCCTTCATGGAGGCTTGGGCGGCTCACCCCCAGCACAGGACAAGATGCCGGTTATGGATGCGATTTTGTTTCTGGGGAGAGACCTTGGTCCCGGGAGAAGAGGAGGAACGTGGAGACGCCGTTGTGCCGTCGGGCGGTCGGGAGGTTGGGGACTGGCAGGGGCCACAGCCTGAGGCCGAGGAAACAGACGCCCCCTGATCAGTTCTCCTTATTATTATGATTTTTTTTTTGAGACGGAATTTCGCTTCGGTTTCCCAGGCTGGAGTGTAGTGGCGCGATCTCGGTTCACTGCAACCTCCGCCTCCCGGGTTCAAGCGATTCTCCTGCCTCAGCCTCCCGAGTAGCTGGAATTACAGGGACCTGCCATCACGCCCAGCTAATTTTTTCTATTTTTAGTAGAGACGGGTTTCACTGTCTTGGCCAGGCTGGTCTCGAACTCCTGACCTCAGGCAATGCACGCGACTTAGCCTCCCAAAGTGCTGGGATTACAGGCGTGAGCCATCTCGCCTGGCCAGTGCTTGGTGTTTTAAGGCTTACTTGTGAACGTAGTGGAAACAACACAGGAAAATGGAAAAGTAGCACATTACCATGCTCATGGCACTAAACTCCAGTCTGGGCGACAGAGCGAGACGTTTTTTAAAAGTAAAAAGAAAAGAAAGAAAATAAATTGAATTTTGTCTACTGGCCATCTTCTTTTTTCCTTTTTTTTTTTTTTTTTGAGACAGAGTCTTGCTCTGTCGCCCAGACTGGAGTGCAGTGGTGCGATCTTGGTTCACTGCAACCTCTGCCTCCCAGGTTTAAGCAATTCTCCTGCCTCAGCCTCCTGAGTAGCTAGGATTACAGGCGCCCACCAACACATCTGGCTAATTTTTGTATTTTTAGTAGGGATGGGGTTTCCTCATGTGGGCCAGGCTGGTCTCGAACTCCTGACCTCAGGTGATCCACCCGCCTCTGCCTCCCAAAGTGCTGGGGTTACAGGCGTGAGCCACCACGCCCAGCATTTTTTTTGGTTTGTTTTGTTTTGTTTTAAGAGAGAAGGTCTTGCTCTATCACCCAGGCTGGAGTGCAGTGGTGTGATCACAGCTCATTGCAGCCTCCGTCTCCTGGGCTCCAGCAATCCTCTGACCTCAGCCTCCCAAGTAGTTAGGAATATAGGCACCAGTCAGCATGCACATCTACTTAAAAAAAAAAAAAATTACAGGTTCGGTGGCTCACGCCTGTAATCCCAGGCCTGAATGACTTTGGGAGGCCTTGGTGGGGGGGGATCACCTGAGTTCAGGAGTTCGAGACCAGCCTGGTCAACATGGCAAAACCCGTTCTGTACTAAAAATACAAAAATTAGCCATGCATGGTGGCATGCGCTTGTAATCCCAGCTACTCCGGAGGCTGAGGCAGGAGAATTGTTTGAACCCGGGAGGTGGAGGTTGCAGTGAGCCAAGATCACACCATTGCACTCCAGCCTGGGCCATAAGAGTGAAACTCCGTCTCAAAAAAAAAAACAAAACCAAAATTTTGGCACAGACAACACGATCTTTACGTCGCTCAGGTTTGTCTTGACCTCCTGGGCTCAAGTGATCCTTACACCTCAGCCTCCCACAGTACTGGGATTACACGCGTGAGCCACTGCACCTAGCCTGGAGTCTCCTCTTAACTTCCTTCTCCCTTCCCCTTCCCCTTACTTTCTTCCTTCTTTCTTTTTATTTATTTTTTTCTTTTTCTTTTTTTTTGATACTGAGTCTCGCTCTGTCGCCAGGCTGGAGTGCAGTGGCGCGATCTCGGCTCACTGTAAACTCCGCCTCCTGGGTTCAAGGGATTCTCCTGCCTCAGCCTCCAGAGTAGCTGGGACTACAGGCCTGTGCCACCACGCCCAGATAATTTTTGTATTTTTAGTAGAGATGGGGTTTTACTATGTTGGCCAGTATGGTCTCGATTTCCTGACCTCAACTGATCCGCTGGACTCGGCCTCCCAAAGTGCTGGGATTACAGGCGTGAACTGGCCATCCTCTTTGATTGCTATCTCCATGCCTTCCAGTCAAGGCACGGGATGGGGTCTCCAGTTCAGTTGAAATTTCCAAAATCACGGCCTGGAAAAAATCAGACGCTGATTTCCAGAGATTCCCCAGAGTTGCCGCGAGGGGGCGCCCGGCGCTGCCAAACCCGGAGGGCCGCGCGCGCGAACCGTGTCCGATCCGCACGGCGGCGTCCTGGGGGGTCCACTGTGAGGACGGAGCTTCCTCTCCTCAGGACCCACCCGGGAGGGGCCGGGGCTTGGGACACCTGGGGACACCTGGGGCCGCGTCCGCTGTGAGGAGCGGGAGACGCTGCTGCAGCTCCGGGACACCTGGGGCCGCCGAGGCGAAGGTGAGGAAAAGGCTTCCTGCCACCGCTGTGAGTGCAGCGGAGCGAGCGCGGCCGCGTTTCCCGTCGGGTTGTTTGTTCCTGGACTTCACTTCGTGCGAGCGTCCCTTCATGGCGGCTTGGGCGGGTCACCCCCAGCGCAGGACAAGATGCCGGTTACGAATGCGAGTTTGTTTCTGGGGAGAGACCCTGGTACCGGGAGAGGAGGAGGAACGCGGAGACGCCGTCGGGCGGTCGGGATGTTGGGGACTGGCAGGCGCCACAGCCTGAGGTCGAGGAAACAGGCGCCCCCGATCAGTGCTCATTTTTTTTTTTTTTTTTTTTGAGACGGACTTTCACTCTCGTTTCCCAGGTTGGAGTGCAATGGCGCGATCTCGGCTCACTGCAGTCTCCGCCTCCCGGGTTCAAGCGATTCTCCTGCCTCAGCCTCCCGAGTAGCTGGGATTACAGGCATGCGCCAGCACGCCCGGCTAATTTTGTATTTTTAGTAGAGACGGGGTTTCTTCATGTTGGTCAGGCTGGTCTCGAACTCCTAACCTCATCAGGTGATCCACCCACCTCGGCCTCCCAAAGTGCTGGGATTACAGGCGTGACCCACCGCGCCTTGTCAGTGCTCCGTGTTTTCAGGCTCATTTGTTAACATAGTGGAAACAACACAGGAAAATGGAAAAGTAGGCACATTATCATGCTCATGCCACTGCACTCAAGCCCTGGGCAACAGAGCGAGACCTTGTCTCAAAAAACAAAAACAAGTGAAAACAAAACCAAAAAAACCATTGTGTGCGTCTAATGGAAGTGAACTCGTCAACAACAGTTTTTCTTTTGTTGAGAAAGTCTGTTTAATCTGCAGTGTATTTGTAATGGGACGTAAAATGACGTCTGTTTTACAAACATTCTCATCCTTAGTTAGTTGAAATGTATTAACTATATCAAGCTTTGACATGATACCATAAAATTAATTGAAGAAAGTCAGTACTCTTTTTTCCCTTGGCCTTGACCATTTTAAATAAAATCAGATTTCGTTAAGGTTACTTAATACAGAGCTGTAAACCCGTATGGCCCTGCAGTGTCTTTTCTTTTTTTTTCTTGTATTGTTTTTTTTTGAGATGGAGTCTAGCTCTGTCTCCCAGGCTGGAGTGCAGTGGCGTGATCTCAGCTCACTGTAACCTCCACCTCCCAGGTTGAAGCAGTTCTGTGTCTCAGCCTCCCCAAGACCTGGGATTACAGGCGCCTGCCACAACGCCCAGCTATTTTTTTTGTATTTTTAGTAGAGATGGGGTTTCACCATCTTGGCCAGGCTGGTCTTGAACTTCTGACCTCATGATCCACCCTCCTTGGCCTCCCAAAGTGTTGGGATTACACGTGTGAGCTACTGAGCCCAGCCTCTTTTTGACATGGAGTCTCACTTTGTTGCCTAGGTTGGACTGCAGTGGCGCGATCTCAGCTCACTGCAACCTCCGCCTCCCAGGTTCAAGCACTTCTCCTGCATCAGCCTCCTGAGTCGCTGGGATTATAGGCCTGCATCACCACGCTGGGCTAATTTTGTATTTTTCATGGGGGTGGGGTTTCACCATGTTGGCCAGATTGGTCTCGAACTCCTTACCTCAAGTGATCCACCCGCCTTGGCCTCCCAAAGTGCTGGGATTGCAGGTAGTCCTGAGCCACCACACCTGGCTGCTTTTTTTTTTTTAATTAAAAATTTTTTTTTGTTTTTTGAGATGGAGTTTAGCTCCTGTTGCCCAGGCTGAAGTGCAATGTCCCGATCTTGGCTCACTGCAACCTCTGCCTTCCGGTGAAATGCCTAACCTTGTTTTTACTTCAACTCATTACTTTGAATTTTGTCCTGTTTATCTCTTTAAATCACCTAGCCTTGCTTCTCATGTAAATGAGACTCTCTCTAGCTAGGAAAGCCGGACAAACTCCAACTGACCCCTTAATTTACAAGACCGTAGGGATCCTCACCCAACCCCCTTTCGTGAGGAGTTGTCCTGGGTGAGCAGATCCTCAGCATTTCGAAGGAGCCCAGTTAACTGATAAGTTACCAACACCAACAATGTACGAAGTTCCCAGGAATTTTCTCCAAGAGATAACAACATAAAACCTTGATTTCCTGTGCGGCATAGACCCTGTATCTAATTATAATGAAAGATTTAGAAGCTTGCACCTGGTACCGTTGCTCTTCTTGTAATCATTTGTCTTTTAAGTTGTTTATCACTCTGTAACCATTTTGATTCTTTTGATTCTTGCATGTTTTTACTTCTGTAGAATTATTACATTTGAGTCCCCCTCCCCTTCCTAAACCTAGGTATAAAAGTTAATTGAGCCCCTTCCTCATGGCCAAGAGAATTTTGAGCATTAGTCGTCTGTTTGGCTGCCAGCTTAATAAAGGACTCTTAATTCGTCTGAAAGTGTGGCGTTTTTTTAACTCGCCTGGGTACGACACTGGGTTCAAGCAGTTCTCCTACCTCAGCCTCCTGAGTAGCTGGGAATACAGGTGTGCACCAGAATGCCTGGCTAATTTTGTATTTTTAGTAGAGATGGGGTTTCACCATGTTGGTCTGGCTGATCTCTAACTCCTGATCTCAAGTGATCCACCTGCCTCTGCCTCCCAAAGTGCTGGGATTGCAGGCGTGAGCCCCTGCACTCAGCCTAAGGTCTCCCCCACTTTTTTTTTGAGACAGATTTTCACTGTTTTTTCCCAGACTGGAGTGCAATGGTGAGATCTTGGCTCACTGCAACCTCTGACTCCTGGGTTCAAACAATTGTCCTGCCTCCACCTCCCAAGTAGCTGGGATTACAGGCATGCGGCTAATTTTATATTTTTAGTAGAGATGGGGTTTCACCATATTGGTCAGGCTTGTCTCAAACTCCTGACCTCAGGTGATCCCCCTGCCTCGGCCTCCCCAAAGTGCTGGGGATTACAGGTGTGAGCTACTGTGCCCGGCCCTGCGGTATTTTTCTTTTTTCTTTTTCTTTTTTTTTGAGATGCAGTCTCACTCTGTTGCCCAGGCTAGGGTGTAGTGGCGCGATATCCGCTCACTGCAACCTCCCCTTCCTGGACTCAAGCGATTCTCCTGCCTCAGCCTCCGAAGTAGCTGGGACAACAAGTGTGTTCCATGATGCCCGGGTAATTTTTATTTTATTTTATTTTATTTTATTTTTTAGTAGAGGTGGGGTTTCACCATGTTGGCAAGGCTGGTCTCAAACTCCTTACCTCAAGTGATCTGCCCGCCTCGGCCTTCCAAAGTGTTGGGATTACAGGCATGAGCCACCACCCCCTGCCCCTGGGGTCCTTTTTTAAAGGGGCTCTCTAAGGGTCACTCCAAGCTTTTCTATGCTAATTGGTGTATTTAAATTTTCCTTATTTTAGAGTCCATTTTGTTAATGTGTATTTTTACCAGGAAATCACCCATTTTCTCTTGGTTTCCAGTTTGATTCAGTAAGTTTCTCCTTTTTTTTATTTTTCATTTTTTGAGACGGGATTTTGCTCTGTCTCCCATGCTGGAGTGCAGTGGCGCAGTGGAGATCTCAGCTGACTGCAGCCTCCGCCTCCTGTGTTCAAGCAATTTGTTCCCAGCCTCTTGAGTAGCTGGGATTACAGGTCTGCGCCACCATGCCCGGGTGATTATTGTATTTTTAGTAGAGACTGGGTTTTGCCATGTTGGCCATGCCATTCTCAAACTCCTAACCTCAGCTTATCCGCCCGCCTCGGTCTCCCAAAATACTGTGATTACAGGCATGAGCCACCGTGCCTGGCCAATAAGTTTCTCTTATTTGACTTCTAATTTATCTCTTTCTAGTTTTCAACAGAATTCTTAATCCTGTGTATTTCTGCTATTTGTTTCTATCGATAATTTTTTTTTTTTTTTTTGAGACGGAATCTTGCTCTGTCACCCAGGCTGGAGTGCAGTAGCGCAATCTCGGCTCACTGCAAGCTCCGCCTCCTGGGTTCACGCCATTCTCCTGCCTCAGCCTCTCCGAGTAGCTGGGACTACAGGCGCCTGCCACCACGCCCGGCTAATTTTTTGTATTTTTGGTAGAGACGGGGTTTCACCGTGGTCTCGATCTCCTGACCTCGTGATCTGCCCGCCTCGGCCTCCCAAAGTGCTGGGATTACAAGCGTGAGCCACCGCGCCCGGCCTCATCAATAATATTTTAAAAATATGCTTCTTAGTTTATCTTGTTTTCAATTGAGGGAATTGTTATATTAAAGAATTTCTTATGACCCAATGACAAGCTTTAATTATTTTAAAATAATTCCTGCTTAACGCAACACCTTTTGCAGGAACCAGCTGTCAGTGGTATTTGTTACTGACCAGGGTTTCTTGGCTCTCCGGTAATGGAAATTGACATGTGGATGAGCAAGTTTCCCAGACAAAGCTGTTATTTAGGTGTTTTGTTTGGCTTGGTTAAATTTATTTCACAAAGCTTTTATTTTTGTGTTTTATATTCAAACACAAAGGAGGCAGCAGAAGAGACAAAATTCTCTGTCTGGCTCCCTGAAGAGTCAGGAGGAGAGTGTTTCTAAGGTCTGGCCCAGTTGCCCAGGCTGGAGTGCTGTGGCACCTTCTCGGCTCACTGCATCATCCTGGGCTCAAGCCATCCTCCCACTTCAGCCTCCCAAGTAGCTGGGACTACAGTAATATACAACCGTGCTCAACAGATTTTTTATTTTTTTTTTGTAGAGATGAGGTTTTGCCATGTTGCCCAGGCTGGCTGCAGACCCCCGCAAAGTGCTGGGATTAGAAGCATGAGCCACCATGCCCGGCCCAGTGTGTTCTTATTAAATTTCAGTAATTAGTCATGACATTTGCCTTTTGTTCAACACTGAGATTTCGTTTTTCTTTCCTAGTTATCTCATACATGGACTTTGGTTCCATTAAACTATTATTTCCTTGATCTACAAATTGCGGGTGATTCTTGCAGATTATCTAAGAAATAATTACGTTTTGTTTTTAGAAAAACCACATTATTAACTTTACTACCATTAGATACCACAACTGCTGTGGCTTTAAGGATTTTGCTGGACAATGTCTTAGACAATTTGCTAAGGGTGGACATTGGGTGAATGGTTTGAGGGAACATGCATTAAATACTCGAGACACCCAGCAGGCTGCTGTGTCCCCGTAAGAGAGAGCATACGAGGCTGCAGGCCATTGGGGTTGGATGCCTTGGAAAGCGCAGCATGCAGGAGCACACAGTGTGTGGAGGTCATGGTCAGTCCTGCGGTCCTTATTCTAAGGCCAGTGGGAAACCATTGTAAAAGTTAAATCAGAGAGTGACATGATGAACCTTAGGTTTGAAAATGAGAATTTTGCCATTATAAAGTTGAGATCACCAGTTGTGTGCAGGTGGATTGTGCTCTTTCTGGTGGGTTGCACTGAGAAGAGCAAGCATTGGGCTGAGGTGTTTCTGCTGGGAACGCTCGGTCTGCATCTGCTCAGGAGGAAACACGGGGCAGAACCAGCTTGGAGTTATCTGCCAAAGTTGTGAAACTGAGGGACAGCTCAGGAACATTCCAGAAAAAGGAAAACCCAACCCAAATGGAAAGAGACACTTTCTCCCAGTTGGGGCAGGCAGTGAAGTGAAATGGGTCTGTGGATTGGATTGTCAGGTAGAGACCTCGTATTTCCTGATTTGGGTGTTGTGTGGTGGTTAGCTGGGAGGCTGTCTTTGCTTTGGTAAAATACACTGGAGTGTTTTGTGTGGAGTTGCTGTAACTGCTGAGGAATCTAACAGGAGGGATAAGTTACACTTTACACTGCTATTGCAAGATTCCTAGAAGTATGAAATTACTGTAAATTATAAACAACCCCAGTAATACCAGGGCAATAAAGCAGAGACGACATGAAACTTCACTATAGAGGCCAAACCCAGTCCAAATGCAGGTCAGTGGAAGCTGTGTACCAAGCACCCTGTGAGAGTCTGGATGCTGTATCCGTATTGCGGCTGAAATATCAGTATTGAGGGTGTCACATGAGTCTTAGGGGTGTGATAGCAGTATTGTGGGTGTCATATCAATATTTTGGGTGTCATATCTGTATTGTGTGTGTCATATCAGTACTGCAGGTGTCCCATCAGTCTTACGAGTGTCATATCTGCCTCACAGGTGTCGTATCAGTATTATGGGTATCATATGAGTCTTAGGAGTGTCATGAATCTTGCGGGCTTCAAATCAGTCTTACGGGTGTCACAGTAGTCTTGTGGGTGTCATATCAGTATTACTTTATGCCGTGATATGTTATACCAGTATGATACCTCTTCTGAAAACACCTTCACAGACATACCCACACACAGTGCTTTCACAGCTCTCTGTGTATCCCTTAATCTAGTAAAGTTGACACCTAAAATTAACCATCACAGTAATTATGCCTGATTCGTGGCTAAACTTTTAGAATTTTTAAAAATTTTAGAATGAAAGCTGGGCACCATAGCCAGACACCGTCCCTACAGAAATATTAAAAAGTTAACTGGTTTGCTTGCACACATATGTAGTTCCAGTTACTCTAGAGGCTGAGGTGGGAGGATCTTTTGAGCCCAGGAGATTGATGCTGAAAAGCTAGGATTGTAGCACTGCATTCCAGCCTGGGTGACAGTGTGAGACTCTCTCAAAAAACAATCAACAGTAATAATATTCTTTGGAATAAATTTAACCAAGTTACAAGACTTGTACATGAGGCTGGGCATGGTGGCTCCCGCCTGTAATCCCAGCACTTTGGGAGGCCAAGGCGGGTGGATCCACGTGATCAGGAGATTGATACCATCCTGGCTAACATGGTGAAACCCCATCTGTACTAAAAATTTAAAACATTAGCTGGGCATGGTGCCATGTGCATGTAATCCTAGCTACTTGGGAGGCTGAGGCAGGAGACTTGCTTTAACCCAGGAGGCAGAGGTTGCAGTGAGCTGAGATCTCGCCACTGCACTCCACCCTGGGTGACAGAGTGAGACTCCGTTTCTGGAAAACACACACACAAAAAACAGCAAAATAACTTGTACATGGAAAATTTTAAAGCATTGCTGAAGTAAATTCAAGAAAGCTTACATAAATTTAAAGACACCTCATATTCATAAACTAGAAGACTTAATAATTCTTAAGTTGGCAGTACTACACAAAGCCATCTACAGATTCTTGGTGATTCTTGTTACAGTCCCAACGTCCTTTTGGCAGAAATCAACAGGCTGATCTTGTCATTTATGTGAAATTTCAAGGGATGGAGAATAGCCAAAATTGTGTCAAAAAAAAAAAAAAAAAAAAACAACTCCGAGGCTCACAGTTCCAAATTTCAAATCTTACTACAAAGCAACAGTAATAAAATCAACATGATTCTGGTACAATCAATTGAATAGATCAATGGAACTGAATTTTGAGTTCAGAAATAAACCCATATTTCTATGAGCAATTGCTTTATTTTTATTTTTTTGAGACAGGGTCTCACTCTGTCTCCCAGGCTGGAGTGCTGTGGCACCATCATGGCTCCTGCAACCTCTATCTCTGGGGCTCAAGTGATCCTTCCGCCTCAGCCTCCAAGTAGCTGGGACTACAGGTGTGCACCACCACATCTGGCTAATTTTTTGGTTTTTTATACAGGTAGGGTCTTGCTGTCCTGCCCAAGTTGGCCTCAAACTCCTGTTCTCAAGTGATACTCCTCTCTTGGCCTCCCAAAGCATTGGGATTACAGATGTCAGCTACCATGTCCAGCCTGTTGATTTTTAAAAATGTAATCTCTTTTTCTTTCTTTTTTAAGGCATGGTTTTTCTCTGTTGGCCAGGTTGGAGTGCAGTGGTGTGAACCTGGCTTATTGCAGCCTAAACCTCCTGGGCTCAAGCAATCCTCCCTCCTCCATCTCCCGAGTAAATAGGACCACAGACGTGCACCCTCACACCTAGCTAATTTTTAAGTTATTTGTAGAGAGACTGTTTTCCTGTGTTGGCCAGACTGGCCTGAAACTCCTGGGTTCAAAAGATCTTCCTACCTGAGCATCTCAAGGTGCTGGTATTACAGGTGTGAGCCACCACCCCCAGCCTGGAATGGTTTTCATAATTACAGTCTCATGTTGTTTGTTGCTAGTGTCTGGAAATACAGCAGATTACTGTGTATTGACATTTTGTGTTGTCATTTTGTAGTTTACTAGTTTTAATAATATTTTGGGGGTTCGTCACGATATTTCTATACGTAAGATACCTCCTGTGATCTGTGAGTAGCCGTTTTTACTGCTTTCTAACACATATAAGTGCTCTGTACTTCTTTTTCTTTCCTATTTGTTGTGGATGGAACTTCCCATACAGTGTTGAATACGGTGATGAAAATGAGCATTGGTGCCTTGGTCCTGATCTTAGGAGTAAAGCACTGGGCCCTGACAATGGAGTTGGTGCTGAAGTCCTATTGAGGTGTTTAGAAAATTCCTACCCCTGGTTTGTTGGGTGTTTTTGTGATGAAATGGTGTTGACTTTGTTTAAAGTGCTTCCTGCATCTGTGGAAACTAGTATGTGGGTTTCTTCTTTATTCTGTTTATTTGATGTTTATTTGCAGTGATGGGTTTAGTATGCCAAACCAGCTTGATTTTCTGAGAAAAGGATGTAGTGATCATGTTGTGTAATCCTCAAAGTACGTGCTAGTATGAAATTACAGTTATTTTCTTGAGCATTATTATTATTATTTTTAAATTTTTTTTGAGACAGAGTCTCACTCTTGTTGCCCAGGCTGGAGTGCAATGGTGTGATCTCTGCTCACTGCAACCTCTGGCTCCCAGGTTCAAGCGATTCTCCTGCCTCAGCCACCTGAGTAGCTGGGATTACAGGCTCCCGCCACCACGCCTGGCTAATTTTTGTATTTTTAGTAGAGACAGGGTTTCACCATGTTGGCCAGGCTGGTCTCGATCTCCTGACCTCAGGTGATCTGTCCACCTTGGCCTCCCAAAGTGCTGGGATTTCAGGTGTGAGCCACCGCACCCCGCCTCTTGAGCAATATTAATTGAATAATTATACTAGACATTGATCTGTACCTTTCTGTTCTTGTGATGTCAAGTCCTAGTGTGGTTTAGTATTAAAATGGGGATGGGATTGGGTATGGGTTGGTTTACTCTTCAGTGTATTAAGTGTTAGAAGTTTAGGGGAAAAAAATTAGCAGAAAGAAAACATACCCGAGGAATTGCAGGGAAGAGTATGATGAGGTCTGGGTCAAAGTCCGGGTTTAGGGTTAGCAAGAGAGCGCCTGTAGCCTTTGCCAACAGTGAATATCAGTCCTTTTCTTGAGACAGGTTCTCGCTCTGTTGCCCAGGGTGGAGTGCAGTGGTGCAGTCTTGGCTTATAGCAACCTCTGACTCCTGGGTTCAAACGATTTTTGGGCCTCAGCCTTCCAAGTAGCTGAGAACACAGGCGTGTGCCAACATGCCCAACTTTTATTTTTTTATTTTTAGTGGAGATAAGGGTTTCCCCATGTTGACCAGGCTGGTCTCAAGCTTCTGGCCTCAAGTGATCCACTCACTTCTGCCTCCCAAAGTGGTGCGATTATAGGCAGGAGCCACCCCGCCCAGCCTGCAAATGGGCAGGCAAAAATATTTTAATATTCTTTTAATTGGCACTTCCTTCAGTATTAGTCAGTGTAAGCAACTTTTCATTTATTTCTTAGTTGAGAGTTCTTTGGGTCACAAATCAGATGACATTTCAGTATGTGTAGGGGTATGCATAAGTGAGTGTGTTGATGTGTGTGTGTGTGAGGAATTGCAAACATAAGTATGACAGAATGAATATGCACACCTCTGTTCTTGTGTGCCTAGCGTGTTAGGGTTTGCTTACAGTTTGATTTAGCGTTGGGGTAATGGTTAGGTTTAGGTTATGGAGAAGGTTTAGATGGTTAGTGTTAGGGTTAAGGGTTAGGGTGAGGGTGAGGGTCAGGGTGAGCGTTAGGGGTTAGTGTTGGGGTTGGGGTTAGGGTTTTAGGGTTAGGGGTTAAGGGTTAGGGTTAAGGGTTAGGGTTAGGGGTTGGTGTCAGTGGTTAGGGGTCATGGTTAAGGGTTAAGGGTTGGGGTTAGGGGTTAGGGTTAGGGTAAGGGTTAGGGCTAAGGCTAGGGCTATGGTTAGGGTTTGGGGTTAGGCTTAGGGTTAGGGCTAGGGCTTTGAATAAACTTATATGGTAGCCAAGTTGTGGTTACAGTGGGCCTTGGGAGAGACCAAGTTCTGTGCCTACTTCAAGTGTGAACCAGCACAGTCTCAGGGGTAGCCTGAGGGGTAGCCTCAGGGGTGCTTATGTTACCCTAACTCCTGCTCCACATGCCTCAGCACAGAAAGAGAGACTGCTGGTTTCAGAGAAAAAAGGGGAAGAGAACAAGAACCTCTACTGATAAATCAAGATAATTTTTCTTGATGTTAATCCAAGGCCACCAAAGCAGTACCTGTACGTGTTTGCTACTGTGTTATTGGGCTTGGGACCTAAGTCTCTTTGAACACCTGGAAAGTGTTCCCAAAAATAATGGGCATAAACAAGCCCAGACTGTGAAGACTACAATAAAGACTGAACTCTTCAATGCCCAGATATAGATGAACATCTACAAGTATCAAGGCCATCCAGGAAAACATGACCTGACCAAACAAGCTAAATAAGGCACCAGGGGTAAATCCTGGAAAAATAGAGATATGTGACCTTTCACACAGGAAATCCAAAATAGCTGGTTGAGATAATTCAAAGAAATTCAATATAACAGAGAAGGAATTCAAAATTCTATCAGATAAATTTAACAGTGAGATTGAAATAAAAAGAATAAAGCAGAAATTCTGAACTTAAAATGCAACTATCATACTGAAGAATGCGTCAGAGTTACTTAAAAAAATTGATCAAGGAGAAGACAGATTTAGTGAACTTGAAGTCAGACTATTTGAAAAGACAAAGTCAGAGGAGACAAAAAAGAATAAAAAATAAAGCATGCGTACAGAATCTAAAGAATAGCCTCAAAATAGGAATCTAAGAGTTATTGGCCTTAAAGAGGTGGTAGAAAAAGAGATAAGAGTTAAACATTTGTTGGCCCGGTGCAGTGGCTCACGCCTGTAATCCAAGCACTTTGGGAGGCCAAGGCGGGTGGATCACAAGGTCAGGAGATCAAGACCATCCTGGCTAACACAGTGAAACCCTGTCTCTACTAAAAATACAAAAAGAAATTAGCTGAGTGTGGTTTGGGTGCCTGTAGTCCCAGCTCCTTGGGAGGCTGAGGCAGGAGAATGGCGTGAACCCAGGAGGCGGAGCTTGCAGTGAGCCGAGATCGCGCCATTGCACTCCAGCCTGGGCTACAGAGCGAGACTCCATCAAAAAAAAAATTAAACATTTATTTAAAGAAATAATATTAAATAATATTAAACAATTCCCAAACATTTGATATCAACATTCAAGTACAAGAAAGTTACAGAACATCAAGCATATTTAACCCAAAGAAGACCACCTCAAGGCACTTAACTGAACTCCCAAAGGTTAAGGATAAAGACATGATTCTAAAAGCAGCGAGAGAAGAGACACAAATAACATTCAGTGGAACTCCGATACATCTGACAGCAGACTTTTCAGGGGAAAATTTATAGGCTGAGAGAGTGGCATTACATATTTAAAAAGCTGAAAAAAAAAGACTTTTACTTTAGAATAATGTATCTGGCAAAAAGTCCTTTAAACTTGACAGAGAAATAAGAACTTTTTCCGACAAACAAAAACTGAGGTATTTCATTAACACCAGACCTGTCCTACAAGAAATGCTAAAGGGAGTTCTTAGCCTGAAAGAAAAAAAGTGAGTGAGCAATAATAAGTCATCTGAAGGTACAAAACTCACTAGTAATAGCACATGGAAAAACACAGAATATTATACCATGATAATTATGGTGTGCAAAAATCTCAAATAGAAAGAGTAAACAATAAACCAATAAAAAATAACTACAATATATTTCGAAGACATAGGCAGTAAAATAGGGAAGGAAGAGAAACAACAAAAAGTTTAAAAGAATGGCAATGGGGTTAAAGTGTAGAGTTTTTATTAGTTGCTTTGCTTGTTTCTTTGTTTATGCAATCAATGTTAAATTGTCCACAGTCTAAAATGATGTGTTATAAGATATTATATTCAAGTCTCATGGTAATTTTAAATCAAAAAGCGTACCATAGATGTACAAAAAGTAAAAAGCAATAAATTAGATAATATTAAAAGACAAATCACCTTCACTAAAAGGAAGACAGGAAGAAAGAAAAGAACGATGAGAGGACGAAAAGCAATCAGAAAACAAGTAACAAAATGGCAGGAATAAGTGCTTATCAATAATAACATTGAATGTACATGAACTAAATACTCCAATCAAAAGACAAATAGTGGATGAATGGATAGAGAAGCAAGACAATAATCTGTGACCTACAAAAAAAATACTTTACCTATAAAGATACATTTAGACAGAAAATAAAATGATGGAAAAAGTTATTCCATGCCAATAGAAACCCAAAAGGAGCAGAAATAGCTTTACTTATACCAGACAAAAATAGATTTCAACAAAAGACTGTAGGAAGATATTAAGAAGGTCATTATGTAGTAATAAAGAGATCAATTCTTCAAGAGGATATAATGGGAAATATATATGCACCCAACACTAAAGCACCTAGATAAATGAAGCAAATACTGTAAGAGCTAAAGAAAGAGACATCAATACAGTAATGGCTGGACACTTCAACACCCCACTGTAGTCACTGGATAGACCTTCCAGACAGAAAATCAACAAAGAAACATCAGTCTTAATCTGCACTGTATAACAAATGAACCTAATAGATACTTACAGAAAATTTCATCCAACAGTGCAGAATATGCATTCTTCTTCTCTGCACATGGGTTATTTTCAAGGATAGACCATATGTTAAGTAACAAGTCTAAAAACATTAAAATAATTTGAAGTAATATCAAGCATTTTCTCTGACCACAATGGAACAAACTAGAAATCCATTAAAAAATGAATTTCAGAAACTATACAAACACTTGGACATTAAACAATATGCTCTTGAATGATCAGTAGGTCAATAAAAATGCTAAAAAGAAAATGGAAAAATTTCTTGAAGCAAATGATAATGGAAACATAGCATAGCAAAACCTGTGGAATATAGTAATAGTAAAAGAGGTACTATTATAAAAGGAAAATTTATAACTGTAAGTGCCTATATAAAAATCAGAAAAGCTGCAAATAAATAACCTAACAATACATCTTAATTCACTAGAATAAAAAGGCCAAACCAAACTCAAAATTAGAAGAAAAGAAATAAAAATTAGAGTAGACATGAAAGGAAGAAAACAATGCAAAAGATCAATGAAACAAAAAGTTGATTTTTTGAAAAGTAAAACAATCGACAAATATTTAGACAGGCTGGCTAAAAACAGAGAAGATACAAATTAATAAAATCAGAGGTGAAAAAGGAGACATTACAAGTAACGTTTCAGAAAATCAAAGGCTCATTAGTGGCTAAGTAATTGTATGCCAACAAATTAGAAAACCTAGAGGAAATTAATTCTTAGACACACACAACTTACCAAGAGTGAACTAGGAAAAAATCCAAAGCCTGAACAGACCGATAACAGGTAACAAAATTAAAGCCATAATGAAAAAATGTCTGTAGGGCCGGACTGAAAAACAGAGAACGAAAGAACATTTCCAAACTCATTCTTTGAGGCTAGTATTACACTGATATCAAAACAAGACAAAGACACATTTAAAAAGCAAACTATGGGCCCATATTTGAGACTATTGATGCAAAAATTTGCAAAAAACCTAGCAAACTCAATTAAACAATACATAAGTAGGTAATTCATAATGACCAAGTGGAATTTATCCCAGGGATACAAGAATGGTTCAACATGCAAATCAATCAATGTGATATATCATGTAAACAGAATGAAGGGGCCGGGCACAGTGGCTCACACCTGTAATCGCAGCACTTTGGGAGGCCAAAGCAGGGGGATCACCTGAGTTCAGGAGTTCAAAACCAGCCTGGTCAACGCGGCAAAACTCCATCTCTACTAAAAATACAAAAATTAGCCAGGTGCAGTGGTGGGCCCCTGTTATCCCAGCTACTTGGAAGGCTGAGGCAGGAAAATCGCTTGAACCCTGGAGGCAGAGGTTGCAGTGAGCTGAGATCATGCCATTGCACTCCAGCCTGGGTGACAGAGGAAGACTTCATCTCAAAAAAAAAAAAAAGAATGAAGGACAAAATCCATATAATCATTTCCATTATGCTAAAAAAGTATTTGATAAAATTTAATATTCTTTAATAATAAACCCTTTGAAAACTGAGTATGGAATGAACATATCTCAACATAATAAAAGTCATATATGAAAGGCCCACAGCTAGTATCATACTAAGTGGGGAAAAACTAAAAGCCTTTCCTCTAAAATCTGGAAGATGACAAGAATATCCAATTTTACCACTGTTATTCAACATAATTCTGAAAGTCCTATCTGGAGCAATCACAAGAGAAAGCAATAAAAAGCATCCCAATTGGAAAAGAAGTCAAATTATCGTTTTTGCCAGTGATATAATCTTATATTTGGAAAAACATAAAGACTCGTCTGATAGGGTTTGAATGTGTGTCCCCTCCGAAATCTCATATTTAAATGTAATTCTCAATGTTGGAGGTGGGCCAGGTGAAAGGTGATTTAACCATTGGGGTGGATTACTCATAAATGGCTTAGCACCATCCCATTTAGTACCATCTTCATGATAGTGAGTGAGTTCCCATAAGACCTGGTTATTTAAAAGTGTGTAACAACTCACCCCTCTGTTTTTTGCTCCTGCTTTTTGCCCTATGATGTGCAAGATTCTGCTTCAACTTTCGCCATGACTGTAAACTTCCAGAGGCCTTCCCAGAAGTGCATGCCAGTGCTGTGTCTTCTCTACAGCCTGTAGAATCATAAGCCACTTAAACCTCCTTTTTAAAAAATAAATTACCCAGTCTCAGGTATTTATAGTGATGGAAAAAAAGCTTAAAACAGAAAATTGTCACAAAGGAGTGGAAAATTGTTATAAGAATACCTGAAAATGTGGAATCAGCTTTGTAACTGGGTAAACAGGCAGAGGTTGGAAGAGTTTGTAGGACTCAGAAGAAGACAGAAAAACGAGGGAAAGTTGAGATTTTCTTAACTTTGAATGGCTGTGACCAAAATGCTGATAGTGATCTGGACAGTGAAGGCTGAGCTGAGGAGGTCTCAGATGAAAATTAGAAACTTATTAGGACCGAAGCAAAGGTCATTCATGTTGTCTTAGCAAAGTGGTTGGCTGAATTTCTGTCATGCCCTAGGGATATATAAAAGTTTGAATTTGAAAATGATGATTTAGGGTTTCTGTTGGAAAAATGTCTAAGCACCAAAGCATTCAAGATGTGGCCTGGCTGCTTCTAACAACTTATGCTCACATGTTGGAGCAAAAAAAAGTAAGTTGTAATTTATATTTACTTGCAAGGGAAGCATAGCGTAAAAGCTTAAAAACTTTGCAGCCTAGTCATGTGGCAGAAAAATAAAAAGCTTTTACAAGAGAGGAACTCGAGCAGACTGTGGAGCAATCACTTGTTAGAGATATTTGTATAACTTAAAAAAAAAAGCAAGTGTTGATAGCCAAGACAATGGGAAAGAGGAATTGAAGGCATTTTAGAAATCTAAAAGGCAGCCCCCCATCACGGGCCCTGAGGCCTAAAAGAAGAGAATAGTTTCTGGGATCAGGCCCAGGAACTGCTGCCTTGGGTAGCCTTAGAACATGGCTCCCTGCATCCTGGCCACCGTTCCAGCTCCAGGTGTAGCACAAATTGGCCCAGTTACAACTCCAGTCACTGCTTCAGAGGGTGCAAGCCGTAAGCCTTGGTAGCTTTCATATGGTGTTATGCCTGTGAGTGTACAAAATGCAAGAGTTGAGACTTGGGAACCTCCACCTTTACTTCAAAGAATGTATAAAAAAGCCAGGGAGTGCAGGCAGAAGCATGTTGCAGGGAGCCCTCATGGAGAACCTCTACTAAAACAATGCAGAGAAGAAATGTAGGTTACAGTCCCCATGTGGGTTCCCCACTGGGGCATGGCCTAGTAGATCTGTGAGGAGAGGATCACTGTCCTCCAGACCTCAGAATGGTAGATCTAGCTACAGCTTGCACTTTGCACCTGGAAAAGCCAGAAGCACACAAAACCAGCCAGAGGCACACAATACCAGCCCATGAGAGCAGCTGTGGGGGCTGAATCATGCAAAGCCACAAGGTCTAGATGTCCCAAGGCATTAGTGTGCCCTGGAAATGGGACATAGAGTCAAAAATAATTATTTTGGAGCCTTAAAATTCAATAACTCCCCTTCTGGCCTTAAGACTTGTATGGGTCCTGTGGCCTCTTTTTTTTTTTTAGCTGATTTTTTCCTTTTAGAATAGGAGTATTTACCCGTTGCCTATGCCCCATTTGTATCTTGGAAGAACTTAATTTGTTTTTTATTTTACAGGCTTATAGGAGGAATAAACTAGCTTTGTCTTAGATGAGACTTTTGACTTTTGAGTTAAGGCTGAAATGAGTCAAGACTTTGGGGATTGTTGGAATGTCATGATTGTATTTTGAAATATGAGAAGGATATGAGATTTGGAATGGCCAGGGGCAAAATGATACAGTTTAGGTGTGTGTTCCCACCAGGATCTTGTATTGAAATGTAATCCTCAATGTGGGAAGTGGGCCTAGTGGGGAGGTGATTGAGTCATGAGGGCCGGATTTCCATGAACAGTTTGGCATCATCTCCCTTGGTGCCATTCTCACAACAGTAAGTTTTCATGAGAGCTGGTTATCTACAAGTGTGCAGCCCTACCCCTGCCCTCGCACTTACCATGTGATGTGCAAGCACCGGATTTATTTTTCACCTTGATTGTCAGTTGTCAGAGGCTTCACCAGAAGCAGAAGCCAGTGCTATGCTTTCTGTGCAGCCTGTAGAACCATGAGCCATTTAAACCTATTTCCTTTATAAATTAACCAGTCACCAATTATTTTTACAGCAATGTGAGAATGGCCTAATATATCCATCAAAAAACTATTAGAAGTAATAACTTGAGTATTTAATTGACTCACAGTTGCACATGGTCGGGGAGGCCTCACGCTCATGGCAGAAGGCAAATGAGGAGCAAAGTCACATCTCTTACATGGCAGCAGGCAAGAGAGCTTGTGTAGGGGACTCCTCTTTATAAAACCATCAGCTGTAACCCCAGCACTGTGGGAGGCGAAGGCAGTGGATGACCTGAGGTGAGGAGATCGAGGCCAGCCTGGCCAACATGGTGAAACTCCGTCTATACTAAAAGTACAAAAATTAGACAGGCATGGTGGTGGGCGCCTGTAATCCCAGCTACTCAGGAGGCTGAGACAGGAGAATCGCTTGAACCCAGGAGTCAGAGGTTGCGGTGAGCCAAGATCATGATAACACACTCCAGCCTGAGAACAGAGCAAGACTCTGTCTCAAAAATAAATAAATAAATAAACCATCAGATCTCATGAGGCTTATTCACTGTCACGAGAACAGCATGGGAAAGACCCACCCCCTGATTTGATTGCCTCCCACTGGGTCCCTCCCACGATATATGGGAATTATGGGAGCTGCAATTCAAGATAAGATTTGACTGGGGACACAGCCAAAGTATGTCATAGGTTATGAAACAAATTTATTCTAGCAGGCCAGCCTTAAGAGAGATGAGCCCCTTGACCATCCCAAGGAAGAGTGCTTAACAGATGCAAGTTGTTTTATGCATCAGGAAAACAGGAGGGCTAGATATGCTATTATTAGTCAGCACAAGAGAATCAAAGCACAAGCCTTGCTGGCCTCGACCTCAGCTCAAAAAGCTGCGTTAATTGAACTTACTAGGCCCCTGCAATTGGGAAAGGATTTAAAAGTTAACATTTACACTGATTCCAAGTATGATTTTTTAGTGCTTCATGCTTATGCTGCCATTTGGAATGGGTAGGGATTCCTGACACCCAAGGGCTTTTCCATACAACATCATTCAGATTTTGAGCTTGTTAGAATGCTGCTTTGCTGCCAAAAAGTGACTATAATTAATTGCAGAGGACATCAAAAGAGAGACTGACTGTGTAAAAGGAGATGCCCTTGTAGATGCCGCAGCCAAGGCACCTGCACTGAAAGGGCCAGTGAAGCTTATGGGCATGCTGGTCAGCATGCGTAGAACTGGGCCAGAACACTCTGAAGAAGAACAAAAATGGGCCAGGGATTGCATTTCAGTCCAGGGTCCCTCTGGCTGGCTGAATGATGGTAATAAGTTACTAATGCCAAATACCAATCATAGGGATATAATTCAGCACTTTCATGATTCTTTTCACCCTAGAAGGGATTCTTTGTTTCTGTTAATGTCTCATTTGTTTATAGGGGTAAATCTTTTCAAAACACTAAAACAGGTGACTCAGCACTGTGAGCTCTGTGCCTGACATGACCCAAACAGCCAGAAATTTTCTCCTTCTCCAGTTAAACCTGTCCAAAATTGAGGAACCTATCCAGGTGAGAACTGGCAACTCTAATTTACCCCGACGCCTTTCTGCAGGAGATTCAAATATTTGCTAATGCTTACTGATACCGTCACTGGTTAGATTGAGGCATTCCCCACCCCATCTGAAAAATGTTTATTAGAAGAAATAACTCCTCAGTCTGGGTAATCTAAAAGCCTGCAGAGTGACAATGGCCCATCTTCCACAGCAGGCGTAACCCATCACCTATCCTGAGCTTTAAGAATCCAATATCACCTTCACTCTGCTGGAGACCGCAGTCCTCTGGAAAGGTGAAAGGGCTAATCCCACCGTAAAGAAGACTCTAGCTAAATCAGAGCCTGACTATCTCTAACACCCATAGCTTACTGCGGGTTTGAGCTGCCCCAAAGTAAAACATATAATTAAGTCCTGTTGAGTTAACATATGGAAGGCCTTTCCTAACCACAGATCTCCTAATAGATGAAAGGACTCATCCATTACACAAATATGTCATCAATCTAGGACAGGTGCAAAGGCACTCTGTGAATATGGAAACAAGAGTCTTCCCCTCCCACATGGGAGGAAAATTCAGTTTCAGCTCAGCTAGGGATCTAGTCTCACTAAAGACGCGGGAGGAAGTTCTCCAGCTGAGCAGCTTTCCCCAACGTGGAAAGGACCACAGGAAGGACACCTGAGCTCTCCAACAGACGTTCAACGCCAAGGGATTCACAGGTGGGTGCACCTGTGTGAAAGCAAAGCTGTTGCTTATTCTGGGAGCCCAATCCGAGGCTGAGGGAGGTGGGCGCGGGGCTATTTAAGCGTTGGCGGAGGGCGGGCTGGGTCGCTGCGCGTCTGCTCCTCCTCGTGCTTCTGCTGCCTCCGTAATTCCGCCTGGGCCATGAGGGAGATTGTGCTCACGCAGGCCGGGCAGTGCGGGAACCAGATCGGTGCCAAGGTTGGCAGCTGGGGCTCTGAGGGCCCAGCCCGGGCCTGCGGGGTGGCCAGGGAAGATGTTGGCAGTGGCGGGGCGGTGCCCCTGCATTGCGGCCGCTGGGCTCCCTGCCGGGGACGGTGGAACTGGGCGGCTGGCGAGGCGGCCGGGGTGGACCCCAGGGACACGGCGGCCTAGGGATGGGGGTGCGGATGAGGGTGGGGGTGGGAGAGCGGCTGGGGCGCCTCTGTGACTCAGCCCTGGCCTGTCTGGCCCCTCCCGTCTCTGGCAGTTCTGGGAGGTGATCTCCGATGAACATGCCGTCGACTCCGCTGGCACCTACCACGGGGACAGCCGCCTGCAGCTGGAGCGCATCAACGTGTACTACAACGAGGCCAGCGGTGAGACCCCGTCCTTCCCCCACCGCTTCCTGGGAACGAGGCCCTCCCCTGCTAATGCTCTCCCGCCCCTCAGGTGGCAGGTACGTGCCCCGCGCTGTGCTCGTGGATCTGGAGCCGGGCATCATGGACTCTGTGCGCTCAGGGCCCTTCGGGCAGATCTTCAGGCCGGACAACTTCATCTTCGGTGAGCTGCGGGGGAGGACTGGGGTCAGGGCCGCTCAAAATCCACGAGTGCCCCAAAGTCATCGCTGTGGGCACTGTGGAGCCAGGGCCCCTGAACCCCCTCCTATCTTCCGAGTTGAGTCGCTCCATCTGCTTCTCCTAAACGGGCTTTGGGAGGAAGGCCCGGGTGTCTCCTCGAGGTGAGGAGCTACTGATGTAAACTGCCTGCGGGGAGCTGAGCTGGGGCCGTGGCTACTGCCTTCCCTGAGAATAGGCAGGAGCTGCCTGCAGCGAGGTCTGTTAGCCCGTCTCAGATTTGACTCCTGACTTAATTCCTAACAGGGGAAGCTGCTGTCCTGTAACTGGGGGAGGGGGTTTCATTTGCTCCACCTGCAGGGCGAATGGTGCGCTCACCTCACAGGTGACACTGGCGCTTTCTGCATTATGGTGACCACTGATGACCGTACACCCGGCCATCGAGTGACTGGCTGTACTGTCTTACAGGTCAGTGTGGGGCCGGAAACAACTGGGCCAAGGGACACTACACAGAAGGCGCGGAGCTGATGGGGTCAGTGATGGACGTTGTCAGAAAGGAGGCGGAGAGCTGCGACTGTCTGCAGGGTTTCCAGCTGACCCACTCCCTGGGTGGCGGGACTGGGTCTGGGATGGGCACCCTTCTGCTCAGTAAGATCCGGGAGGAGTACCCAGACAGGATCATAAACACATTCAGCATCCTGCCCTCGCCCAAGGTGTCAGACACCGTGGTGGAGCCCTACAACGCCACCCTCTCAGTCCACCAGCTCATAGAAAACGCGGACGAGACCTTCTGCATAGATAACGAAGCGCTATATGACATATGTTCCAGGACCCTAAAACTGCCCACACCCACCTATGGTGACCTGAACCACCTGGTGTCTGCTACCATGAGTGGGGTCACCACGTGCCTGCGCTTCCCCGGCCAGCTGAATGCTGACCTGCGGAAGCTGGCCGTCAACATGGTCCCGTTTCCGCGGCTGCATTTCTTCATGCCTGGCTTTGCCCCACTGACCAGCCGGGGCAGCCAGCAGTACCGGGCCTTGACTGTGGCTGAGCTTACCCAGCAGATGTTTGATGCTAAGAATATGATGGCCGCTTGCGACCCCCGCCATGGCCGCTACCTAACGGCGGCTGCCATTTTCAGGGGTCGCATGCCCATGAGGGAGGTGGATGAACAAATGTTCAACATTCAGGATAAGAACAGCAGCTACTTTGCTGACTGGCTCCCCAACAATGTAAAAACAGCCGTCTGTGACATCCCACCCCGGGGGCTAAAAATGTCGGCCACCTTTATTGGGAATAATACGGCCATCCAGGAACTCTTCAAGCGTGTCTCAGAGCAGTTCACAGCAATGTTCAGGCGCAAGGCCTTTCTCCACTGGTACACGGGCGAGGGCATGGATGAGATGGAATTCACCGAGGCCGAGAGCAACATGAACGACCTGGTGTCTGAATATCAGCAATATCAGGATGCCACGGCCGAGGAGGAGGAGGATGAGGAGTATGCTGAGGAGGAGGTGGCCTAGAACTCTCCTTTTCTAGGTAAAGGGGGGGAAGCAGTGTGGATTCTTTACTGTGTTGACAGCCATGTGTCACTACACGCTTGTTTGTTTGTGTCTTCGCATCTCCTCCTGCTGCATTTTTTAAAACATTTTTATAGTATGCAGTTTTGCTTAATAAAGTATTTTCATAGCATCTGGTTTCCCCTCCAACTTCTTTCTATGGGCCCTCTGGCTACTGTTGCCAGATGCGCACAGTTGTCCTGCAAGGCTGAAGCTGTCTGGGTTTATCACATGCCCAGGAACAAGCATTCCAGTTGCTCCAGGAGGGGTCGGCGTGGGCTGTGGACGTGGCAGGCAGGCTTCACACGAACTTGGGGATGCCCTGGGCCTTGGGCAGCGACGTGGTGGAAAAACCTGTTCCTGAAGGCAAGCCTTGGCTTATCCCACGTGCCAAATTCTAGGGGACCAGCTGGCCATGTTTCTGGAACTTTAAAAGGGGTCAGTGACCCTGGTGGACCATGTCCTCAAAGTCCCATCTCGGGGCAGGAATGTGGTCAGACAGCTGGCTCTGGACCAGTAATGAAGGGTGGGCAAGTCGGACCCCAGCCACTCCATCACCATGACGGCCTGCGTGTGTTTGTGTGGCCTCATTCTCTTAATGAGGTGGGCATGGGATATCTGGCAGGGACTAGGAAGGAATCAAGCCCAGTGTCTGCTAACATGCACTGAACGCTGTGTAGACGGGGATTAGGTCCTGGGGGCTGTAGATGGTGGTTGCTGGGCCTGTGTGCTCAGGGCAGTCTCTCGAAAGGCACAGTTGGGGTTTCTGAACAGGACCTGGGGAGACAGGCCGGTGCTCTCAAATGCTGTTTCCCCCAACTGGCAACCAGTGAGAAAAACGCCTGAGTGGAGGTCTGACCTGCCCCAGTCTGGAGGACTGATGCTCTCTGGAAAGGTGGCTAATGTGTACTGTCTGCTGTCTCCCTGTCTGCCACTCCAAAACTTCAGGGCAAAAATAATCCAAGATTGTCAGGATGAGCCTGGTGAGGGTGGCACCTTTGGGGACAGGCGCTTCAGCCTGGCAGAGTCTCCTCCCCAGGCTTCTTGGGGAGCCTGGACGGCAAAAGCCTGCTTTGGGAAAGCAGTCAAATGAGAGATGTGTGTGTGAGCTGGGTTGCTGGGCAGCATGCACGGACAGTGCTCTTCTCCCTGGCTCTTGTAGAACTTGTTCATGGCCTGTGTGATGGTCTCTTGGTAATTCCCACCCCCCCACCCCACAGATAAGATGAAGCCAGCATAGCCTGGGGGTGGGCAGATGTACAGGATCTACCCCAGGTCCCCTGGGCATGCCCACCTGCCTCCGATGTGTCAGGGAAAATAGGTGAGGCCCCTTTTTGTTCTCTAAATGTTGGCAATGGTCTATTGCAGCCAAATGGGAACAGGCAGGCAGGAGAGTGTCTCATCTCGAAAGAAGTGGCTCCTGGAAGCAGCTGGGAGGTGGGAGAGGTCCCCCATACTCCCCCAACCTGTTCTAGGAGCAGGAAAAGGGGCCTCTGTGACAGCCCTCCTCAGTGGCGCTCACTGTCTGAGGGGTGTCCTTGCCCAACCCAGGTGCACACCCATCTGAGATGGCCTTGCATGGACCTGGTTGGGAAGGTTCAGCTACAGCAACCACTGGAACCTGCCCACACCTAGTGTCTCCACTCACGTGTGGAGCTAGATGTTCCTCCCTCCTGTAGTGGTACAGCCAGAGGGGCAGAGGGGACAAGTCACTGCTGCAGTTCCCATCTGGGTCTGAGTGGGGGTCAGGCTTGGGTGCCCATGTGTTTCCCAATTACCTGGTTCCATGTGGGGGCTTCATGGACAGGAGTGGTGCTTTTCCAGGCCTCTTTTCCATATGCCAGCTACAGGCCCAGGTTTCCCAAGTTTCTGGAGCCCCTCTTCCAGCCTGGCAAGCATGGCATGTTGTAGGGGAAGGACATCAAGCCTACAGGCAGCAGAACCTGTCTGGGTATGTTCTCTAACCTGGAGGCCCCTGGCTGTTTACCTCTTTGGGTGAGTCGGCTTAGGATCTCAACATTCTTGTAGGACTTCAGAAGTGTACAGACAGTGGCCCAGGAGGGAACAGGGGCTGGGAGTAGCTGCTAACCAGCGTGGTGGGGGTTGTAGGGCTCAGTTTGGTCTTGCAGGGAATTCAGGGAGGCTTGGATTTGCTGAAGCTCTAGACAAGCTTGGGCTTGGATATGGAAACAGCATAGAGCAGGGGCCGTTCTGCACACTGGACTCTGAGTAGTTGCACCCCGGTGCATCCATAGGTGTTCCTCACCTGGAGCACAGCTGTGGATAGAAGCAGGGAGAGCTGTGGAGGGAAGAGGAGGAGGAGGGAGTCTCAGGGCAGCCCCAGCATCCAGGCAGGGCCTCTGCAAGTGAGATGCAGATCCAGCCTGTTGGCCACTTAGCAGCTGCTTAGCCGGCTACAGATCACCTGACCTCTGTTCACCAGTAAATGGGGGTTGCAGTAGCACTTAACTTCTGGGACTTCTGCAGCTTGAAGGGGCAGCAAACACCACGTGCTGAGAAAGCGCTGAACTCAGGCAAGCTTCTCCAAGAGCACCACAGCAGATTAACATCCAGCCTGTACAGGACACCATCAAATCTCCCCATCCCTCATTCCAACGGAAGAAAAGGGAGTCTCTGTCCTAGGGGAGCAAGCACAGGCCTATCTATGCAGTGGGCACACGGCCCAGGTGGGGGAAAGGCCCTTGGATACGGGCTGGTTTCACCAACCATCTGTGGGTTGGGTTTGGCCTGGACCCCTGCACTGCAGGAGGCCAGTAGCCCCCTGCATGGGAGAGGACTGGGAGGTGGTTGGGAGGTCTGAGCTTTGAGGGAAGCCATTATTTGGCCTCATGGGAAGTGGTGCAGGTAGTTGTTGGTGGCTCAGTTTTGCAGGACCTGGGTGATCACCCAAGGAGTGAAAATGGCCTTTTTATGAGAAATTGCCAAAATTGATGCAAGCTCATCAGTCGAAAAGGTGAGTAATGCTGACAGTTGGCTTCACCTGCCCCTTCCCCACAAGTAACTGGTGTTCAGAGGTGGATTGGGTTCCTTCCCAGCCTTTCCCCTTTGCATGTAGCTGTGCATGTACTTTTGTGTGCACACATACACATGTTCCCTGGAGGGGTTACTTTTTTTATTTGAGGGGATAACTAGTGAGGCAGCCTGACACTTGCTTATCTTTTAAGTGTGGAGTCCTCTATGGGGTGGGACTGGGTACTTACTAGCTGGCCTCTGCCAGCTGTTTGGCTGCCCCAGTTTCTGCCCTTCACAGACATGCTGGCCAGCTGTTGTGACATTCAGTGGCCTTGTTTGCAGCTAGTGTGATGAGGCAAGTGGATCCAGGTGCATTATAAACTGAAAAAGCACACAACATGCAGAGGGAAAGGATAAATGACCATGTGTGTCCTGCTCTGCTAAAGTCCACATCACATGACTGAGATGAAAAACATTTTTTCACCTAACATTTGGGCCCTGAGAAACGGCATCTATGTTTTACTTTTTACTTATAACAGAAGAAATACTGCCAGGCTTTCTTTTCCATTTTCCCCAACTCCCACTTTACCCCGTCAAGTTTACCTACCGCAGAGAGAAAGCGGAGCTCGCCTGGTTAATGAGAGCCTGAAATAATTTGAGCCAGGTCGCTGTGTAAAGGTCAGAGTGCTTCTGTCTCCTTGTGCCTCACTTGTGCAGCTCGGATATTTCATAGCTCCCTGTATACAGGTAGCTGTGTTACCCTCCTAGCTGCTTTCTTGGTTTGATACATGCATAAGAGCATGTGGGAGCACTTCAGGTCTAGGGTCGTGGGAGGACTGTTCTGCCAGCCCAGCTCATCCTCCAGCTCAGCCTGCAGCATGGCTTCCTCCATCTGATTCCAGGGTGGGAGATGGCAGGTCTCACACTGACCTCAAGTTTATGTGACTTTTTCCACCTCTGCTTTCCCAGACAGCCCCTGCTGTGGGACTTGTAAGGAGATTTGGGAAGTCAGTATCTACTTTTCTTGTGTGGGTGTTTTATAAATTAGAGCCCTGGAGGGGAATAAATGTTAGAGGTACTCCAAACCCCTAACGTATAAACATCTAAGCCTGGCCCTTTTTTGGTGTTAAAATATATACAACATAAAACTTACCATTTTAACCATGTTTAAATGTACAGTTGAGTGGCGTCCAGTATAATCTGTTATACAACCATCTCCTTTATCCATATCTACAACTTCTTTATCATCCTAAACTGAAACATCAAACCCATAAATAAGTCTTTGAATAGAAGACTGATGCGTTTGACTCCGTAAAAATTAACACTTTATAGGCGAGAAAAATGCCTCAATGTCAAAGTCAACAGACTGGGGAAATAGATCTGCAACATACATGACAGACAAAAAGCTAATTTGGGTAATATATACATATATATATTTATATGTGTTTATATATTTATGTATATATTTATATATTTATGTGTGTATACATATTTATATATTTATGTATGTATATATTTATATATAAATTTATATATATTTATATTTATTTATATATTTATTTATATATATGTAGCTATGTAGCTATCCTAAATTATTAAAAGACCAACAGCCAAATTGAAAAATGGACAAGGGATGTAAAGAAACAGTTCAAAGAAACATGTAGATTTTTAAATACTTGCTAATTTTTTTACTGTGGTAAAATATGTGTAACAGAAAATGTAAGTACGTTAAGTATAAATACATTGTTGTGCAACTATCACCACTATCCCTTCTAAACCTGTCTTATCCCAAAGTGAAACTCTATCCACGGAACAATAGCTCCCCTTTCCCTTCCCCCCATCCCCTGGAAACCACATCCTACTTTCTGTGTCTATGAATTTAACTGCTCTAGGTATGCTATAAAAGTGGAAAGCATGGAGTATTTGCATTTTTTTTGTTTTAATCTTTTCAAGGTTTATGTTGTAGCATGTATTAGAATTTCTTTTTAAGGCTGAATAATATACCATTGTGTGTATTGATCATACTTGCTTATCCATTCATCTGAAGATGGACATTTGGGCCTTTTCTACCCTTTGGCTCTTGTGAATGCTGCTATAAACAGGGGTGTGCAAATTCCCACTTTCAGTTTTTTGGGGTATATACCCAGATGTGGAATTGCTGGATCATACGGTGATTACTGTTTTCCACAGTGGCTGTGCCATCTTACTTTCCCACCAGCAGTGTGCAGGAGTCCTGACTTCTCCACATCCAGCATTTGCTGCTCTTGGGGGCTTTGTTGCTTTGGTTTGCTGGTGGTGGTTTGTTTGATGGCAGCTATACTTATGTGTCAGTTGGTATTGCATTGTGGTTTGGATTTACATTTTTCTCATGATTAGTGATGCTCAGCACCTTATACTGTGCTTACTGGTCATATGTATATATTGTTTAAAGAAATGTGTATTTTAAAACCTTTGCTCATGTTTAAATTGGATTGTTTTGTTGTTGCTGGGGTCTTTATGTGGCCTGGATATTAATTACTTATCAAATATATAATGGTGAATATTTTTTTCCCTCCGTGATTTGTATTTTCAATCTATTGATTATAACTTCAGATACATACAAGCTTGGCACTTTGATGAATCTTTTTATGTGTTTTTTGTTGTTGTTGTTGTCTGTGCTTTCACTGTCATATCCAAGAAGTTATTGCCAGATTCTATGTTATGAAACATTTTTCCTATGTTTTCTTCTAAGGGTTTTATAGTTTTAGCGCTTACAATTAGATGTTCTGTCCATTTTAAATTAAGTTTTTTATACGGTGTAAAGGGTCCAACTTTATTGTGTTCCATGTAAATATTCATTTTTAACACCATTTAAAATATACTGTCCTTTCCCCAATGAATAGTGTTGACACCCTTGTTAAAAATCATGACCGTGTTCTTTGGTTCTTTATTTCTATTGCATTGGTCTTTATGTCTGTCTCTATGCTGGCACAGCCTCGGTTTGGGTACTGAAGCATTGCAGTAAGTTTGAAACCAGGAGTTGTTAGTCCTCTAACTTTGTTAGTTTTTAAGATTTGATTTGGCTACTTGGGGTTTTTTGAGATTTCATTGGAATTTTAGAATAGGTTTCTCTATTTTTGCAAATATTGAAATTTTTGTAGTGATTTTATTGAATCTGTAGGTGACTATAGACAATGGCATCTTGACAAGGTTTTGTCTTCCAGTCCGTAAACATGATGTCTTTTCATTTATTTGTGTCATCTTTAATACTTTTCTGCAATGTTTATAGTTTTGCTGTACAGGTTTTTCATTTCCTTGGTGAAGTTGGTTTCTAAGTATTTTGTTCTTTTGTGCTATCAAATGATACTGTTCTCTTGATTTCTTCTTCAGATAGTTTGTTATTGTAGAAATAAAACCAGTTTTTGTGTGTTGATTTTGTATCCTGCAGTTTTGCTGAATGTTATTTATTGCATCTGATAGTTTATCTCACAGAAACTAAAAGATTTTTAATATATAAGATTATGTCATCTGCGAACAGAAAATTTTATTTTTTTAAAAATTGGAATATCTTTTATTATTTTACTTGCCTTATTGTTCTAACTAACTAGAACCTTCAGTACTGTATTAAATAGAAGCAGCAAAAGCAGGAATCCTTGATTTTGCTCTTAGGGTAAAAGCTTTCAGTCTCATTATAATGTTAGCTGTGTGTTTTTTTTAAATATAACCTTATGTTAAGGTGCTTTATTCCTTTTTATAGCTTATTAAGAACATTTTATCATGAATGTGGGTTAAATTTTGACAAATGCTTTTCCTTCTTTGATTAAGATGATCACATGAGGGTTTTTTCCTTTATGTTAATGTGATATTACGCTGATTTTCATGTGTTGAAACATACTTTTATTTCAGGAGTCAATTATGCTCATTCATAGTGTATAATCCTTTTAATGTACTGCAAAATTGGAATTGCTGGTATTTTGTTGAGGATTTTTGCATCAGCATTTGTAAGGGATGTTTGTAGTTTTCTTATGGTACCTTTGTCTGGCTTGGTGTCAGGGTAATACTGGCCTCATAGAATAAGTTAGAAAATGTTACCTCCTCTTCAACGTTTTGAAAAAGTTTGAGAAAAACTGGTGTTAATTCTGCTTTAAACGTTGGGTAGAATTCAACAGTGAAGCCATGTGGTCCAGGCTTTTCTTTGTTGCTGGGTTTTTGATTACTGATGCCATCTTCCTGCTGAATCTGCTTGCTGAATAGGTTTATTCAACTTTTCTGATTCAGTCTTAGTAGGTTTTTTGTTTCTAGGAATTTGTTCATTTTATTTAGGTTATTCAATTTTTTAGTGTATAGTTCCTTATGGTCCTCTCCTACATTCCTTTTTTACACCAAAAATTTGTTAGTAATGTACCCATTTTATTTTTGAGTTTAGTAATTTGAGTATTCCCTTTTTTTCTTGGTTGATCTAGATAATATTTTGTCAGTTTTGATCTTTTTCAGAGAACAAACTTGGTTTTGTTGATTTTTGATATTTTTCTGTTCTCTATTTCACTTATTTCCACTGTCGTCTTTATCATTTATTAAATTCTGCTAGCTTTTAGTTGTCCCTCTTTTAGTTGTCCCTCTTTTTCCCTCTGTTTTTAGTTCCTTACGAGTAAAGTTGTTGATTCGGTATCTTATTTTTTATAATCATCGATATAAATCTTTCCCTTATGCTATGGTTTTTGATGTATCTCTTTTGGTATTACATATTTTTAATTTGTCTCTAGATATTTTCTGTTTTCTCTTGTGATTTCTTTTATCCATCCTTGAGGGTTTAATATCTATATTTTTAGACATAAAATATATAACCTACAAAATTTTCTTGATTTGTTACAGTTTTATTTGTTGTAAGTTTTTATTTCAGAATTAATGTGTGTATCAACATTTGTTATGTTCTCATAAACTTTGTAATACATGGAGATTCCTGCTCCACATATGTAAGCCTCTATATGAATATTATTTTGAAGCATTTAACGTTTTGTTTTAATATTTTGAAGGTCTAAATTAAATTGAGATTTTGGTTTCTGAGATGATATCATGGTAGGTGACTGATAAATGCTTAAAAATTAGCCAAAACTAAAAATTAAGTTAAAGTTTACCTTCAAGATTCAACCTGAATGAGTCACCCTGTATTGCTGGTAATAAAAAATAAGTCTTTAATGGTATAAAAGCAAACTTCAGAGAATGTTTTTTCCCCGTTGACATCTAAATTAAAAGCTGTAAAACATTTTGATGGCCTTATGCATTTTTTACTTTAGAATTCTGACTTTTTCTGGTTAAATTTTGATGGCCTTATGCATTTTTTACTTTAGAATTCTGACTTTTTCTGGTTAAAATTTTTCCAAACAGATTCCTGTGTATTTGAAAGACAAATAATTTTTTTAGTTGAAATGCTTCAGCGGTTAAATAAGGCCATGAAACTTTCTTGAACTTGTGGGAATCCATGAGAAAATCTGACATTATGTTCTACTCTCTTGGAAGGTAGAAATATCGTTTGACTTCTGTTTTGCTGACAAGAAATGTGGTCCTGACAAGGCTACCTGGGACCATGACCTCACAGAAAACGCTGGAGCCCATCTGTTTCCAATCTGCTGTTTTCCAAAAATTAGGGAAGTTCAGCTTTCCCTTTGATACTCTCTGTTTCTAACAACCCCAATGCCGGGGCTGTCCTGCTTCTACAAGTGACAATGACAAATATAGACCTGAAGGAAGATGAGCTGATGGCATTCCCAGCTTATTACCACTCCTTGGGGGCCTTATCTCACATACATGGATTCAACTCATAGACTCAGCTGGTAAGTATCTATTATTCAGCTACATTAGAAGTGACTGCTTAAGACTCAGGTGTGTGGTGAAATGAGGCAGAATTTTCTCAGCGGAGTGTTAGAATGTTCTCCTCATAATTACCATCTTACTATCACTAAATCATAGCTAAAATAAGGAAATTATTCAAGAAGAAATAGAAATATAATCTTATGAGGACATAAATTTAGAGATTTGTGGAAGGCCCTTCATAATTTTATGGTGTTCTCTTTGAGCTGGGATTATAGTTGACATTTCATTATAATATGTTAGCTGTTCTAGACTTTATGCATTTATGTAAAGTTTTCTTTGTTGTACTTTAAGTTCTGGGATACATGGGCAGAACATGCAGGTTTGTTATATAGGTATACATGTGCTATGGTGGTTTGCTGCACCCATCAACCTGTCATCTACATTAGGTATTTCTTCTTATGCTATTCCTCCCCCAGCCTCCCACCCCTCAACAGACCCCAGTGTGTGATGTTCCCCTCCCTGTGTCCATGTGTTCTCATTGTTCAACTCCCACTTATGAGTGAGAACATGCAGCATTTGGTTTTCTTTTCTTCTTTTTCTTGAGACAAAAGTTCACTCTTTTTGCCCAGGTTGGAGTGCAATGGCATGATCTTGGGTTACCACAACCTCTGCCTCCTGGGTCCAAGCGACTCTCCTGCCTCAGCCTCCCAAGTAGCTAGGATTACAGGCATGTGCCAATATTCCTGGCTAATTGCTTGTATTTTTAGTAGAGACGGGATTTCTCCATGTTGGTCAGGCTGGTCTCAAACTCCCCACCTCGGCCTCCCAGAGTTCTGAGACTACAGGTGTGAGCCACTGCTCCTGGTCTGGTTTTCTTTTCTTGTGTTAGTTTGCTGAGAATGATGGTTTCCAGCTTCATCCATGTCCCTGGAAAGGACATAAATGCATAGTATTCCATGGTGTATATGTGGCACATTTTCTTTATCCAATTTATCATTGATGGGCATTTGGGTTGGTTCCAAGTCTTTGCTATTGTGAACAGTGCTGAAATAAACATACAGTGCATGTGTCTTTATAGTATAATAATTTATAATGCTTTGTGTATATACCCCATAATGGGATGGCTGCGTCAAATGGTATTTCTGGTTCTAGATCCTTGAGGAATTGTCACACTGTCTTCCATAATGACTGAACTAATTTACATTCCTACCAACAGTGTAAAAGCATCCCTATTTCTCCACAGCCTCATCAGCAACTGTTGTTTCCTGACTTTTTAATAATCGCCATTCTAACAGGTGTGAGATGGTATCTCATTGCGGTTTTGATTTGCATTTATCTAATGACCAGTATTGATGAGCTTTTTTTTTTTTTTTTTTTTTTTTAGACAGAGTCTCGCTTTGTCGCCCGGGCTGGAGTGCAGTGGCGCAATCTCGGCTCACTGCAAGCTCCGCCTCCCGGGTTCACGCCATTCTCCTGCCTCAGCCTCCGAGTAGCTGGGACTACAGGCGCCCGCCACCGCGCCCGGCTAATTTTTTGTATTTTTTAGTAGAGGCGGGGTTTCACCGTGGTCTCGATCTCCTGACCTCGTGATCCGCCCGCCTCGGCCTCCCAAAGTGCTGGGATTACAAGCGTGAGCCACCGCGCCCGGCCGAGCTTTTTTTTCGTATGTTTGTTGGCTGCATAAATGTCTTCTTTTGAGAAGTGTCTGTTAGTTTCCTTTGCCCAGTTTTCGATGGGGTTTTGTTTTCTTGTAAATTTGTTTAAGTTCTTTGTAGATTCTGGATATTAGCCCTTTGTCAGACAGATTGCAAAAATTTTCTCCCAATCTTTAGGTTGTCTGTTCACTCTGATGATAGTTTATTTTGCTGTGCAGAAGCTCTTTAGTTTAATTAGATCCCATTTGTCAATTTTGGCTTTTGTTGCCGTTGCTTTTGGTGTTTTAGTCATAAATTATTTGTCCGTGCGTATGTCCTGAATGGTATTCCTAGGTTTTCTTCCAGGGTTTTCATGGTTTTAGGTCTTATGTTTAAATCTTTATTCCATTTTGAGGTATTTTTTTGTATAAGGTGTAAGGAAGATGTCTAGTTTCAGTTTTCTGCATATGGTTAGCCAGTTTTCCCAACATGATTTATTAAATAAGGAATCCTTTCCCCATCGCTTGTGTTTGTCAGGTTTGTCAAAGATCAGATGGTTGTATGTGTATGGTCTTATTTCAGAGTTCTCTATTCTGTTTCATTGGTCTATGTGTCTGTTTTTGTACCAGTACCATGCTGTTTTGGTTACTGTAGCCATATAGTATAGTTTGAAGTTGGGTAGTGTGATGCCTCCAGCTTTGTTCTTTTTGCTTAGAATTGTCTTGGCTATTTGGGCTCTTTTTTGGTTCATGAGAATTGTAAAATAGTTTCTTCTAATTCTGTGAAGAATGTCATTGGTAGTTTAATGGGCATAGCACTGAATTCTTTTATAAATTACTTTGGGCAGTATGGACATTTTAATGAATTAATTCCCTATCCATGAGCATGAAATGCTTCTCCATTTGTTTGTGTCCTATCTGATTTCTCTAGGCAGTGGTTTGTAGTCCTCCTTGAAGAGGTTCTTCACTTCACTTCTTAGCTGTATTCCTATGTATTTTATTCTCTTTGTAGCAATTGTGAATGAAGTTCATTCATGATTTGGCTCTCTACTTGACTGCTGTTGGTGTATAGAAATATTAGCGATTTTTGCACACTGATTTTGTATCCTGAGATTCTGTTGATGTGGTTCCTCAGCTTAAGAAGCTTTTGGGGTGAGATGATGGGGTTTTCTAGATATACAGGATCATGTCATCTGCAAACAAAGATAATTTGACTTCCTCTCTTCCTATTTAAATACCTTTATTTCTTTCTCCTGCCTGATTGCCCTGGCCAGAAATTCCAGTACTATGTTGAATAGGAGTGGTGAGAGAGGCCATCCTTGTTTTGTGCCAGTTTTCAAGGGGAATGCTTCCAGCTTTTGCTCATTCAGTATGATATTGGCTGTGGGTTTGTCATATATGGCTCTTATTATTTTGAGGTGTGATCCTTCAACAGCTGGTTTATTGAGAGTTTTTGACGTGAAGGGATGTTGAATTTTATTGAAGGCCTTTTTTTCATCTGTTGAGATAATTGTGTTGTTTTTGTGTTTAGTTCTGTTTATATGAGGAATTACATTTATAGATTTGCCTGTGTTGAACCAACCTTGTATCACAGGGATGAAGCCATCTTGATTGTGGTGGGTCAAGGTACCCTTATCAGTCTTAGGTTCAGTCTTTTTACATAATCCCATATTTCTTGAAGGTTTTGTTCATTCTTTTTTGTTCTTTTTTCTCTATGTTTCTCTTCCTGTCTTAGACAGATAGTTTTGAAGCTCTGAGATTCTTTCCTCCACTTGGCCTATTCTGCTAGTGATACTTGTGGTTGCATTGTGAAGTTCTTGTGTTGTGTTTCTCACCTCCATCAGGTCAGTTATGTTCCTCTCTAAACTGAATATTCTGGTTGTCAGCTTCTGTAACTTCTTTTATGATTTTTAGCTTCCTTGCATTAAGTTAGAATGTGCTTCTTTAGCTCAGTGAGGTTTGTTATTACCCACCTCCTAAAGCCTACTTTTGTCAATTCAGCCATCTCAGCCTGGGGTCAGTTCTGTGCCCTTGCTGGGGAGGTGTTGTTGTCATTTAGAGGAGAAGAGGCATTCTGCCTTTTTGAGTTTTCACCGTTTTTGTGTTGATGCTTCCTCATCTTTGTGGGCTTATCTACCTTTGATCTTTGACGTTGCTGACCTTTGAATGGGGCTTTTGTGGGGTCTTTTTTGTTGATATTGTTGTTGTTGCTTTCTGTTTGTTTTTAACAGTCAGACCACTCTTCCCTAGGGCTGCTGTGGTTTTCTGGGGGTCCACTCTTGATCTTCATCACCTCAGTCTTTCCTGCATCTGGAGGTATCACCAGTGAAGGCTGCGAAACAGCAAAGATGGCAGCCTGATCTTTCCTCTGGGAGCACCAGTCCAAGGGGGTACTGACTTAATGCCAGCTAGAAGCTCCTGTAGGAGATGTCTGGAGACCCCTCTTGGGAGGTCTTGCCCAGTCAGGAGGAATAGGATCAGGGACTGCTTGAAGAGGCAGTCTGGCTGCCCTTTGGCAGAGCAAGTGTGCTGTGCTGATCCCCAGGAGTCTCCAGAGCCAGCAGGCTGGAAATGCTCAGTCGGCTGAACTGGGGAGACAGCAGCTACCCCTCTCCCTGGGGACTTCATCCCAGGGAGAAATCAGAGTTCTGTCCATAGAACTCTGGCTGGAGTTGCTAAAATTCTGATGGGGAGGCCCTGTCCAGTGAGGAGGGATGGATTTGGGTCTCACTTAAAGAAGCAGCCTGGCCACGATCAGGCTCAGCAGCTGTGCTCTGTTATGGGGAACTCCTCCTGGTCCCTGGTGCCAGCAGGCTAGAGCGGCCAACTCAAACCACAGACATAGCGGCTGCCCTCCCCCCGGGAACTTGGTCCATCTCTGGCTGTCTCCAGCCTGCTGCCGCTGGCCAGCTGGAATTCCCAGCCAATAGGTCTTATGGGGTGCTGTGGGAGTGGGCCTCAGAATGATGTCACTTGGCTCCCTGGCTTCAGATCCCTTCCTAGGGGAATGCATGGATTTGTCTCTCACTTTGCTGGAATTCTCGGGGCAGAGGATGTAAAACTCCTGGGTTTCCATGCATGCTCCAGTGAGCCAGCGAGCACTCCGCCGAGATTCCACACAGCTCTGTGCTTCAGACCCAAGGCCATGGCTGAGCTCACCAGGGGACCTCCTGATCTGCAGGTTGCAAAGATCCGTGGGAGAAGCATGGTTTCTTGGGCAGAGTCGCATAATCACTCACCGCCTCCCTTGGCTGCGAGTGGGGGCTCCCCTAGCTCCGTGTCACACCTGGGTGGACCATCGCCCCACTTGCTTTTCCTCACTCCCTGTGGGTCAAGCTGTCTGCCTAGTCAGTCCCAATGCAAGAACCTGGATACCTCAATTGAAGGTGCAGAATTCACTCGCAGTTTTCACTGCTCTCCGTGAGAGCCGCAGGCCACAGCTGCTTCTAATCAGCCAGCTTGGCCCCATCTAAAGTATGATTTCCTAATACATGAGATGTTTTAAATACATAACAATGTTTATCACAAATAATATTTTGTCACAATGTGATATAAAAATTGCTAATAAATCCTTTTTAGGTTACCACAAAGCTATCTGGAAATGTAACATCTGCCATTTATAAAATTTTTGTAGAGTTAATAGAACTTTACCTGAAGGGAGGCTGGCAATATGCATCATGATTTCAAATATTGTATTAATTGTTTTGTAATTTTGTGTTTTTTAAAACTAAACTTTTTAAATTGGTTGTATATTAACTTAGGTAACACTATTTGGTGATGAGAGAATAATAATTTGCAAAATATAAGACTTCCTTACTATAAAAATGCCGCTGTTTTATATTACTACCATTTCCTCTGAAAGTTTAAAATTGTAATTTTCTAATTAAAATATATATTCACAAATGTGACTTGTAAATGTTAATATTTATAATTTTAGGGTTTTTTTTTTGCGTTTGGTAGGGATAGGGTTTTCTGTGTCTATTCTTCTTCAAAATAAAAGGTAGAGAGAATGGAATCAGGAAAAGTTAAAACACAAAGGAACACAATGATGATGATAGAGATTATTCATTTGCGGCTGGCCAGGGCCTAAAAATATCAAGAAGAAACATGATCAATAGAAAACCTGCATGTCCTTGAACATTATAGAATTTTTAATTTCTCTTAAAATTATTCATGATAAAAATCTCTGTACTTTGCACATTTAAGAGAGATAAAATCAGAGTGCAGGGTCCTCCCTGATCCTGATAAGAGCACCCGAAGCACAAAGGATGTGTCTTTATCTCCTCCCAACTCCACGGTGGAAACAGTTGCTCTGGTTATCTTATCACAGTGATGCACATAGATATGATGGCCAAAGAGCTTGCACACTTTAAAAAAGAAATGTTGGCTGGGTGCGGTGGCTCACATCTGTAATCCCAGCACTTTGGGAGGCCAAGGCTGGTGGATCACGAGGTCAGGAGTTTAAGACCAGCCTAGTCAAGATGGTGAAACCCCATCTCTACTAAAAATATAAAAATTAGCCAGGCACGGTGGCAGGAACCTGTAATCCCAGTTACTTGGGAGGCTGAGGCAGAGGAATCACTTGAACCAGCATGGAAGAGGTTGCAGTGAGCCAAGCCGAGATCTAGCCACGGCACTCCAGCCTGGGCAACAGAGTGAGACTCTTTCTCAAAAAAAAAAAAAGTTATATTATGTTGAGATTAAAAAAATAAATGACATGATTTGTCTACAGATCTTCATTACTCTACCTCATTTATATTAAATTTATGAACAACTTAAATAATAAAATAACACATAGGGCTTTTATTATTATTATTGTGATCATTTCTTTGTCAACATCATTTTTACCATATTGTATAAACAGCATCGTAAGACCTGTGACTGGTCATTGACAATATATATAATATGTGTATATTTGTACACAGGATCTAGCTCTGTCATTCTTGCTGGAGTGCAGTGGCACAATCACAGATCACTGCAGATTCAAACACCTAAGCTCAAGCCATTCTCCCACCTCAGCCTCCCTAGCGGCTGGGACTACAGGCATATGCTGCCACAGTCGGCTAGTTTAAAAAGAAATTGTAGAGACAGAGTTTTGCTATGTTGCCCAGGCTAGACTTGAGCTCCTGGCCCCAAGTGATCCTCCAACACTGGCCTCCCAAACTGCTGGGATTACAGGTTTGAGCCAGCATGCCCTGCCTGCTCATATATTCTTCAATAATGAGATAAGAAAAACCTATCACCAGGCAGGATTTCTGTCTTTTATCTCTGCAATAACAGTTCTACTACTTTTTTCCTCAACAAGCTAAGAATTAAATGTCTCGAGATCAAAAATGTCCATGTTAGTAAACATTGTGATTCTGGCTGCACCCTGCATTAAGTGAAATTGTCAGAGAAATTGAGACGTATTTTAGTTATTTGGTTATTATCATAATTATTCTTTTGGCATTTCTGCATTTCACAAGATTCTTTTCATGGAAATATCTAGTTAGAAAGAATAACACTTTTCTAAAATTGTGAGCTCAGTTTCTCAGGTTGCTGACTATTGCCACTGCACTAACCAACCTTCGTTCATCTGTCACATGAAACTCTCATAGTCACTTTATGTTGTTGATAACCAGTCATAGATCTTACAGTGCCATTTATAGAATATGATCAAAATAGTGTTGACCAAGAAATTATCAATATAATAATAAAACAGCCCAGTATTTTATTATATAAGTTGTATATGCATTTAATTTAAGCCAGAGTACAAAGATCTGTAGACAAATCATGCCATTTTTAAAAAATCTCAACAAATTTGACATTATGAAGATGAAGAAACAGATTTATCAAGCTCTGTTTTCTTTAAATCATTTTTTATTACACTCTTTCTTTGCTTCAGACATCTGATCTAAGCATCTGCAGTATTTGTGATCAGTCTTTTGTTACATTTAATGGTGTTATTTTCCCCACAGCTACTCATGATTATATATATGCTTAGGGACTTACACAATTTTGAAGGTCTAGCAAGCACAATGAGAATGCATTTGATTTGCATTGTCTGTTTCAGAGTGCTCAGGGACTTCACCCTCAGCCCAAGGACAATCTGGTTGCCACGTCTCCTGGTGAGAGCTGAGATGTACATCCTGATTTATGTTTTTAATGTATCATATGGGACTCAGTTTTCTTTTATACTCTTACCAACCCATATGACCTCTAAGGATTTTTATTGTATTCTTTTTTCCTCACATCTGTGCAATGTTATTGTAAATCCTATGATACTTCTAAAATCAATGTGTCAGATTTACTGAAAGAAAATATAAGGAACACAGTAAAGTTTAAAATTGGGATGAGCAATGAATAACTTTTTAGTATAGCTAAGCAATATTTGCATATTTATGTGTAATATATTTAAGCAAGTAGTGGAAGATATTTATACAAGTAATAACATTACCTACACAAAATTCAAATTGAGTCGTGTCTTATAATTTTTTAATTTTTAATTTTTGTGGGTACATAGGTGTATATATTTATAACATAAATGAGATGTTTTGATACAGACATGCAAAGTTAAATAATCACATCACAAAGAATGGGACATCCATCCCCTCAAGCATTTATTTTTCGAGTTGTGAACAATCTAATTACACTCTTTAAGTTATTTTAAAATGCACAATTACATTACTATTGACCATTGTCACCCTGTTGTGCTATCAAATGGCAACTCTCATTCATTCTAATTATTTTTTGTACCCATGATCAATGCCCACCTCATTCTAGCTCCCCACTATCCTTCCCAGCCTCTAGTAATCATCCTTCTCTCCATGTTCATGAGTTCAAGTGGGTTGATTTTGAGATCCCACAAATAAGTGAGAACATGCGATGTTTGTCTTTCTGTGCCTGGCTATTTCACTTAACACAGTGATTTCCAGTTCCATCCATGGTCTTGCAGATGACTGGTTCTCATTCTTCTTTAGGGCTGAATAGTACTCCATTGTGTATATGTACCACATTTTTTAATCCATTCTTGGTGGACACTCAGGTTGCTTCCAAATCTTAGCTATTGTAGATAGTGCTGCAACAAACACAGGAGTGCAGATATCTCAACATACTGATATCCTTTCTCTTGGGTATATACCCAACAGTAGGATTGTTGGATAATGTGGTAGCTCAATTTTTAGTTTCTTGAGGAACCTCCAAACAGTTCTTTATAGTGGTCGTACTAATTTACATTCCCGTCAACAGTAAATGCGGGTTTCCTTTTCTCCAAATTCTCGCTAGCATTTGTTATTTCCTGTATTTTGAATATAAGCCATTTTAACTCCAGTGAGACGATATCATACTGCAGTTTCGATTTCCATTTCTCTATCAATGATGTTGAGCACCTTTTCATATGCCAGTTTCCATGTGTATGTCTTCTTTTGAGAAATATATCTTCAAATCTTTTTGGCCATTTTTGACCAGGTTATTAGATTTTTTTCTTGTAGAGTTGTTTGAGCTTCTTATATATTGCAGTTATTAATCCTTTGTCAGATGGATAGTTTGCAATAATTTTTTTCCCATTTTGTGGGTTATCTCTTTACCTTCTTGGTGTGTTATATTTTATTTTTCTTTTCTTTTTTTTTTTTTTTTCTGAGACAGAGTCTCGCTCTTTCGCACAGGCCGAGTGCAGTGGCGCAATCTCTGCTCACTGCATGCTCTGCCTCCCGGGTTCATGCCATTCTCCTTCCTCGGTCCCCCGAGTAGCTGGGACTACAGGCGCCCGCCACCACGCCTGGCTAATTTTTTGTATTTTTTTTTAGTAGAGACGGGGTTTCACCGTGTTAACCAGGATGGTCTTGATCTCCTGCCCTCATGATCCACCCGCCTCGGCCTCCCAAAGTGCTGGGATTACAGGCGTGAGCCACTGTGCCCAACCTTATTTTTCATTTGTTATTTTTATTTTTTCATAAGTTATCGGGGTACAGATGGTATTTGGTTACATGAGTAATGTCCTTAGCAGTGATTTGTGAGATTGTGGTGCACCCATTACCCAAGCCATATACACTGCACCATATTTGTAGTCTTTTGTTGCTCGCCTCCCTCCCACTCTTCCTCCCAAGTCCCCAAAGTCCATTGCATCATTCTTATGCCTTTGTGTCCTCATAACTTAGCTCCTACATATCAGTGAGAACATACGATGTTGAATTTTCCATTCCTGGGTTACATCACTTAGAACAATAGTCTCCAATCTCGTCCAGGTCACAGCAAATGCTGTTAATTCATTCCTTTCTATGGCTACATAGTATTCCATTATATATATATATATATATGCGTCTCACAGTTTCTTTATCCACTTGTTGACTGATGGGCATGTGGGTTGGTTCCACGATTTTGCAATTGTGAATTGTGCTGCTATAAACATGCGTGTGCAAGTATCTTTTTTGAATAATGATTTATTTTCCTCTGGGTAGATACCTAGTAGTGGGATTGCTGGATCAAATGGTAGTTCTACTTTTAGTTATTTAAGGAATCTCCACATTATTTTGCATAGTGGCATGCTAGTTTACATTCCCACCAGCAGTGTAGAAGTGTTCCCTGTGCACTGCATCCACAGCAACATCCACTGTTTTTTTATTTTTGGGTTGCAGGAGGTAAGGTGGTATTGCATTGTGGTTTTGATGTGCATTTCCCTGATCATTAGTGATGTTGAGTGTTTTTATTTATGTTTGTTGGCCATTTGCATATCTTCTTTTGAGAACTGTCCATTCATGTCCTTAGCCCATTTTTTGATGGGGTTGTTTGTTTTTTTCATACTGATTTGTTCGAGTTTGTTGTGGATTCTGGATATTAGTCCTCTGTCAGATGTATAGATTATGAAGATTTTCTCCCACTCTGTGTGTTGTCTATTTACTCTGCTGACTGTTTCCTTTGCCATGCAAAAGCTCTTTTGTTTAATTAAGTCTCAGCTATTTATCTTTGTTTTTATTGCATTTGCATTTGGGTTCTTGGTCATGAAATCCTTGCCTATGCCAATGCCTAGAAGGGTTTATCCAGTGTTATCTTCCAGAATTTTTATAGTTCAGGAATTAGGTTAAAGTTCTTAATCCATCTTGAGTAGATTTTTATATAAGGTGAGAGATGAGAATCCAGTTTTATTCCTCTACATGTGGCTCGCCAATTATCCCAACATCATGTGTTGAAAAGGGTGTCCTTTTACCACTTCACGTTTTTGTTTACTTTGTTGAAGATCAGTTGGCTGTAAGTATTTGTGTTTTCTGGGTTCTTTCTTCTGTTCCATTGTCTACATGCCTATTTTTAAGCCAGTACCATACTGTTTTGGTAACTATGGCCTTATTGTACAGTTTGAAATCAAGTAGTGTGATGCTTCCAGGTTTGTTCTTTTTGCTTAGCGTTGGTTTGGCTACATGGCTCTCTTTTGTTCCATATTAATTTTAGAATTGTTTTTGCAATTCTGTGAAGAATGATGGTGGTGTTCAGATGGGGATTGCATTGAATTTGTAGATTGCCTTTAACAGAATGGTAATTTTCACAATATTGGTTCTACCCATCCATGAGCATGGGGATGCATTTCCATTTGTGTCATCTATGATTTCTTTTCTTGTTTTTTTTTTTTTTTTTTTTTTTTTGTTCCCCAGAGGGAGTTTCGCTCTTGTTGCTGAGGTGGGAGTGCAATGATATGATCTCGGCTCACTACAACTTCTGCCTCCCAGGTTCAAGCGATTCTCCTGCCTCAGCTTCCCGAGTAGCTGGGATTATAGGCATGTGCCACTATGCTTGGCTACATCTATGATTTCTTTCAGCAGTGTTTTGTAATTTTCATTGTAGAGGTCTTTTGATTCCTTTGCTAGGTATATTCCTAAGTTTTGTTTTTTTTCTTTTTTGTTTTCTGCAGCTATTGTAAAAGGGATGGAGTTCTTCATGTGATTCTCTGCTTGGTAGCTGTTGATGTATAGAAGAGCTACTGATTTGTGTACCTTAATCTTGTATCTGGAAACTTTGCTGAATTCTTTTATCAGTTCTAGGAGCTTTCTAGAGGAGTCCGTAGGGTTTTCAAGGCAAAAGATCCTATCGTCAGCAACCAGTGACAGTTTAACTTCCTCTTTACTGATTTGGATTTCCTCTATTTCCTTCTTTTGTCTGATTGCTCTGGCTAGGACTTCCAGTACTATGTTGAAGAGGAGTAGTGAGAGTGGGCTCCTCATCTTGTTCCAGTTCTCAGAGGGAATGTTTTCACCTTTTCCCCATTCAGTATTATGTTGACTGTGGGTTTGTCATAGACAGCTTTTATTACATTAAGGTATGTCTCTTGTATGCCTATTTTGCTGAGAGCTTTAATCATAAAACAATGCTAGATTTTGTCAAATACTTTTTCTACATCTGTTGGTATGATCATGTGAGTTTTTTTTTAATTCTGTTTATTTGGTTTATCACATTTATTGACTTGCATATGTTAAACCATTCCTGTATCACTGGTAAGAAACCCACTTGATCATGGTGGATTATCTTTTTGATATGTTGTTGGATTCAGTTAGATAGTATTTTGTTAAGGATTTTGGCATCTGCGTTCATCAAGGATATTGGTCTGTAGTTTTCTTTTTTGGTTATGTCCTTTCATGGTTTTGGTATTAGGGTGATGCTGGCTTCACAGAATGAATCAGGGAGGGTTTCTTCTTTCTCTGTCTTGTGGAATAGTGTAAAAGGATTGGTATCATTTCTTCTTTGAATGTCTGATAGAATTCTGCTGTGAATCTGTCTGGTCCTCGGCTTTTTTTGGTGGTAATTTTAAAATTACCATTTCAATCTTGCTGCTTGTTTTATTGGCCTGCTTGGGGTATCTAATTCTTCCTGATTTAAACTAGGAGGGTTGTATTTTTCCAGGAATTTATCCAACTCTTCTAGGTTTTCTAGTTTATGTGCCAAAAGGTGTTCATAGTACCCTTGAATAGTCTTTAATATTTCAGTGGTGTCAGTTGTAATATCCCGTTTCATTTCTTAGTGAGGTTATTTGGATTTTCTCTCTTCTTTTCTTGGTTAATCTTGCTAATGGTCTATCAATTTTATTTATCTTTTAAAATAACCAAGATTTTGTTTTATTTATGTTTTGTATTTTTTTTGTTGTGTCAATTTCATTTAGTTCTGCTCTGATCTTGGTTATTTCCTTTGTTTGCTGGGATTGGGTTTGGCTTGTTCTTGCTTCTCTGGTTCCCGGAGATGTGAACTCAGATTGTCTGTTTGTGCTCTTTCAGACTTTTTGACGTAGGTGTTTAGGGCTATAAACTTTCCTCTTAGCACTGCCTTTGCTGTATCGCAGAGGTGTCGATAAGTTGTGTCATCCAGTTTGAAGAAATTTTTTACATTTCCATCTTGATTTCTTTTTTCACCCAATGCTCATTCAGGAGCAGGTTATTTAATTTCTATGTATTTGCATGGTTTTGAAGGTTCCTTTTGGAGTTGATTTTCAGTTTTATTCCACTGTGATCTGAGAGAGTACGTGATACAATTTCAATTTTCTTAAATTTATTGAGACTCGTTTTATGGCCTATCGTATGGTCTATCTTAAATTCCATGTGCTGTTGAATAGAATGTGTATTCTGTGGTTGTTGGATGAAATGTTCTGTATATACCCGTTAAGTCCATTTGTTCCAAAGTATAGTTTAAATCCCTTGTTTCTTTGTTGACTTTCTGTCTTGATGACCTGTCTAGTGCTGTCAGTGGACTATTGAAGTCCCCCACTGTTATTGTGTTGCTGTCTATCTCATTTCTTATGTCTACTAGTAATTGTTTTATAAATCTGGGAGCTCCAGTGTTAGCTTCACGTATGTTTAGGATTGTCATATTTTTCTGTTGGATGAGACCTTTACCATTATATACTGTCTCTGTCTCTTTTAGCTACTGTTGCTTTAAAGTTTGTTTTGTCTCATAGGAGAATAGCTACCACTGCTCGCTTTTGGTGTCCATTTGCATGAAATACCTTTTTCTTTTTTTTTTTTTTTTTTTTTTAATTAATTTTTTTTTGCATACAAAAGCAATAAACATTTTCTAAAAATACATACAAACAAAAAGATGCGTATCAAACATATTAGGAAGGTTGCACATGGGAAGTCGGGGAATAGAAATGGGGGTGGGAGTTAAAATAAATGAGAGAGGGACTTTATATGGATCAGTGATAATAACTCAATCCTCTATTTGACAAAGAAGAGGGAGAAGGAAGAGGAAGAAAAAGAAAGTGGGATAAAGGATCAGAAAGGGAGGAAAATAGAAAAAATTAGAGTATGACTCCAGGGTAGACCTGTTTTGTTGTCACTGAGTTGGTTGGTTGGTTTGTCTGTTGTATTCTTCATGTTTCGCCAAGTTGGCCAGACTGGTCTCGAACTCCTAGTCCGAAGTGATCAACCCGCCTCGCCCCCCAGAGTGCCGGGACCACAGGCGTGAGCCACCACAACCAGCCCCCACATTGCTTCTGGCCTCCGTGGTAGACCTCCCAGACGGAGCGGCCAGGCAGAGGAGCTCCTCACTTCTACCCAGACACGGGGCGGCCGGGCAGAGGCGCTCCTCACTTCCCAGACGGGGCGGCCAGGCAGAGACGCTCCTCACTTCCCAGACGATGGGTGGCCGGGCAGAGGGGCTCCTCACCTCCCAGACGGGGTGGCCGGGCAGAGGCGCTCCTCACTTCCCAGACGGTGGGTGGCCGGGCAGAGGCGCTCCTCACTTCCCAGACGGGGTGGCCGGGCAGAGGTGCTCCTCATCTCCCAGACGATGGGTGGCCGGGCAGAGGCGCTCCTCACTTCTTCCCGGACGGGGCGGCCGGGCAGAGGCGCTCCTCACTTCTTCCCGGACGGGGCGGCCGGGCAGAGGCGCTCCTCACTTCTTCCCGGTCGGGTCGGCCGGGCAGAGGCGCTCCTCACTTCTTCCCGGACGGGGCGGCCGGGCAGAGGCGCTCCTCACTTCTTCCCGGACGGGGCGGCCGGGCAGAGGCGCTCCTCACTTCTTCCCGGACGGGGGCGGCCGGGCAGAGGCGCTCCTCACTTCTTCCCGGACGGGGCGGCCGGGCAGAGGCGCTCCTCACTTCTTCCCGGACGGGGCGGCCGGGCAGAGGCGCTCCTCACTTCCCAGACGGGGCGGCCGGGTAGGGGCGCTCCTCACTTCCCAGACGGGGCGGCCGGGCAGAGGCGCTCCTCACTTCCCAGACGGGGCGGCCGGGCAGAGGCGCTCCTCACTTCCCAGACGGTGGGTGGCCGGGCAGAGGCGCTCCTCACTTCCCAGACGATGGGTGACCGGGCAGAGGCGCTCCTCACTTCTTCCCGGATGGGGCGGCCGGGCAGAGGCGCTCCTCACTTCTTCCCGGATGGGGCGGCCGGGCAGAGGCGCTCCTCACTTCTTCCCGGATGGGGCGCCCGGGCAGAGGCGCTCCTCACTTCTTCCCGGACGGGGCGGCCGGGCAGAGGCGCTCCTCACTTCCCAGACAGGGCGGCCGGGCAGAGGCGCTCCTCACTTCTTCCCGGACGGGGGCGGCCGGGCAGAGGCGCTCCTCACTTCTTCCCAGACGGGGCGGCCGGGCAGAGGCGCTCCTCACTTCTTCCCGGACGGGGCGGCCGGGCAGAGGCGCTGCTCACTTCCCAGACGGGGCGGCCGGGTAGGGGCACTCCTCACTTCCCAGACGGGGCGGCCGGGCAGAGGAGCTCCTCACTTCCCAGACGGTGGGTGGCCGGGCAGAGGCGCTCCTCACTTCCCAGACGGTGGGTGGCCGGGCAGAGGCGCTCCTCACTTCCCAGACGGTGGGTGGCCGGGCAGAGGCGCTCCTCACTTCCCAGACGGGGCGGCCGGGCAGAGGCACTGCTCACTTCCCAGACGAGGCGGCCGGGTAGAGGCGCTCCTCACTTCCCAGACGGGGCGGCCGGGCAGAGGTGCTCCTCACTTCCCAGACGGTGGGTGGCCGGGCAGAGGCGCTCCTCACCTCCCAGACGGTGGGTGGCCGGGCAGAGGCGCTCCTCACTTCCCAGACGATGGGTGGCCGGGCAGAGGCGCTCCTCACTTCTTCCCGGACGGGGCGGCCGGGCAGAGGCGCTCCTCACTTCTTCCCGGACGGGGGCGGCCGGGCAGAGGCGCTCCTCACTTCTTCCCGGACAGGGCGGCCGGGCAGAGGCGCTCCTCACTTCTTCCCGGGCGGGGCGGCCGGGCAGAGGCGCTCCTCACTTCTTCCCGGGCGGGGCGGCCGGGCAGAGGCGCTCCTCACTTCCCAGACGATGGGTGGCCGGGCAGAGGCGCTCCTCACTTCCCAGACGGTGGGTGGCCGGGCAGAGGCGCTCCTCACTTCCCAGACGGGGCGGCCGGGCAGAGGCGCTCCTCACTTCCCAGACGGTGGGTGGCCGGGCAGAGGCGCTCCTCACTTCCCAGACCGTGGGTGGCCGGGCAGAGGCGCTCCTCATTTCCCAGACGGTGGGTGGCCGGGCAGAGGCGCTCCTCACTTCCCAGACGGTGGGTGGCCGGGCAGAGGGGTTCCTCACTTCCCAGACGGTGGGTGGCCGGGCAGAGGCGCTCCTCACTTCCCAGACGGTGGGTGGCCGGGCAGAGGCGCTCCTCACTTCCCAGACGGTGGGTGGCCAGGCAGAGGCGCTCCTCGCTTCCCAGACGGTGGGTGGCCGGGCAGAGGCGCTCCTCGCTTCCCAGACGGTGGGTGGCCGGGCAGAGGCGCTCCTCACTTCCCCGACGGTGGGTGGCCGGGCAGAGGCGCTCCTCGCTTCCCAGACGGTGGGTGGCCGGGCAGAGGCGCTCCTCACTTCCCAGACGGTGGGTGGCCGGGCAGAGGCGCTCCTCACCTCCCAGACGGGGCGGCCGGGCAGAGGCGCTCCTCACCTCCCAGACGGGGCGGCCGGGCAGAGGCGCTCCTCACCTCCCAGACGGGGCGGCCGGGCAGAGGTGCTCCTCACCTCCCAGACGGGGCGGCCGGGCAGAGGCGCTCCCCACCTTCCAGATGGGGCGGCGGCCGGGCAGGGGCTGCAATCCCAGCACCCTGGCAGGCCAAGGCAGGCGGCCGGGGGGTAGAGGCTGCCGCGAGGCCGGACCACGCCACCGCCCTCCATCCTGGGCAACACCGAGCACTGGGTGAGCGAGACTCCGTCTGTAGTCCCAGTACCTCGGGAGGCTGAGGCGGGCAGAGCACTCGGCGTCAGGAGCTGGCGACCAGCGTGGCCAAGATGGGGAACGCGTGCCTGCATCCAAAGGAGAAAAGGCAGGCAGCGGTGGGGGGCGTCGGCAGTCCCAGGCAGTCCGCGGCGCGGGCAGCAGCAAGCCGAGTAGATTGTAGCCCGGGCCAGAGAGGGAAAGAAAGAAAGAAAGAAAGGAAGAAAGGAAGAAAGGAAGGAAGGAAGGAAGGAAGGAAGGAAGGAAGGAAGGAAGGAAGGAAGGGAAATACCTTTTTCTACCACTTTCCTTAAGTTTATGTAAGTTGTTATGTGTTAGGTGAGTCTCCTGAAGGCAGCAGATAGTTAGTTGGTGAGTTCTTATCCATTCTGTGGTTCTGTATCTTGTAAGTGGAGCATTTAGGCCATTTACAACCAATGTTAGTATTAAAAAATGAGGTACCATTGCTTTCATCATGCTCTTTGTTGCCTCTGTACTTTGTTTTTGTTTTTTGTTTTTGCTTTTTAACTCGTATTTTTGTTTTATAGGTCCTGTGTGATTTATGCTTTAATGAAGTTGTGTTTTGATGTGTTTCCAGGATTTGTTTCATGATTTAGAGCTCCTGTTAGCAGTTCTTACAGTGCTGGTTTGGTAATGGCAAATTCTGTTAGGATTTGTCTGAAAATGACTGTATCTTTCCTTCATATATGATGCTTAGTTTCGCTGCATACAAAACTCTCTTTTTATTTTTTTTATTATTATACTTTAAGTTTTAGGGTACATGTGCACAATGTGCAGGTTTGTTACATATGTATACATGTGCCATGTTCATTTCCTGCACCCATTAACTCTTCATTTAGCATTAGATATATCTCCAAATGCTATCCCTCCCCCCTCCCCCCACCCCACAACAGTCCCTGGAGTGTGATGTTCCCCTTCGTGTGTCCCTGAGTTCTCATTGTTCAATTCCCACATATGAGTGAGAACATGCAGTGTTTGGTTTTTTGTCCTTGTGATAGTTTGCTGAGAATGATGTTTTCCAGTTTCATCCATGTCCCTACAAAGGACATGAACTCATCATTTTTTATGGCTGCATAGTATTCCATGGTGTACATGTGCCACATTTTCTTAATCCAGTCTATCGTTGTTGGACATTTGGGTTGGCTCTAAGTCTTTGCTATTGTGAATAGTGCCGCAAAAAACATATGTGTGCAACCTTACAAGCTAGATGGGATTGGGGCCCTTTCTTCAGCCTCCTCAAACAAAACAATTATCAGCCAAGAGTTTTGTATCCATGTGATCAAAATTCTTGGCTGATAATTGTTCTGTTTGAGGAGGCTGAAGAAAGGGCCCCAATCCCATCTATCTTGTAAGGTTCCTGCTGCAAAATCTGCTGTCAGTTTGATAGGTTTTCCTTTATAGGTTGCCTAGTGTTTCTGTCTCACAGCTCTTAAGATTCTTTCCTTTGTCTTATCTTTGGATAACCTAATGAAAATGTGCCTAGGCTAAGATCTTTCTGTGATGAATTTCCCAGGTGTTATTTGTGCTTCTTGTATTTGGATGTCTAGGTCTCTCACAAGGCCAGGGAAGTTTTCCTTGATTATTCCCCCAAATACGTTTTCCTGGCTTTTAGAATTCACTTCTTCCTCAGGTACACCGATTAGTCTTAGGTTTCATCGTTTAACAGAATGCCAGACTCCTTGGAGTCTTTGCTCATATTTTCTTATTATTTTTTCTTTGTCTTTATTGGATTGGGTTAAATCAAAGTCCTTGTCTTCTAATTCTGAATTTCTTTCTTCTACTTGCTCAATTCTATTGCTGAGACTTTCCAGAGCATTTCACATTTCTAAAAGTGTATCCAAAGTTTCCTTATTTTTTTATTATTTTTTTTTAATTTAAGCTATTGATTTCCTTGAATATTTCTCCCTTCACCTATTGTATCAGTTTTTGTATTTTCTTGCATTGGGCTTCATCTTTCTCTGGCCCCTCCCTGATTAGCTTAATAACTAACCTGAATTCTTTTTCAGATAAATCAATGGTTTCTTCTTTGGATCCACTGGTGATGAACTGGTGTGATTTTTTGGGGGGTGTTGAAGAGTCTTGTTTTTTCAGATTACCAGGGTTGGTTTTCTGGTTCCTTCTCATTTTGGTAGACTCTGTCAGAGGAAAGGTCTAGGGCTGAAGACTGTTGTTCAGACTCTTTTGTCCCATGGGGTGTTCCCTTGACATATACTCTCCCTCTTTTCCTATGGGCGTGGCTTCCTGTGAGCCGAAGTGCATTGATTGTTGTCTCTCTTCTGGGTCTAGCCACCCAGCAGGTCTACCTGGCTTTGGGCTGGTACTAGGGGTTGTCTGCATAGAGCCCTGTGATGTGAACCATCTATGGGTCTCTCAGCCATGGATACCAGCACCTATTCCAGTGGAGGTCGTGAAGGGTGCAATAGACTCTGTGAGGGTCCTTAGCTTTGGTGGTTTAATGCTCTATCTGTGCTGGTTGGCCTCCTGCCAGGAGGTGGTGCTTTCCAGAAAGCATCAGCTGTAGTAGTGTGGAGAGGGACTGGCAGTGGGCAAGGCCCTAGGACTCCCAAGATTATATGTCCTTTGTCTTCCACTAGCAACTCAAACATTTGTGACAATTTCAATATCAGAAATTTAGGCCGGGCGCGGTGGCTCACGCTTGTAATCCCAGCACTTTGGGAGGCCGAGGCGGGTGGATCACGAGGTCGGAGATCGAGACCACGGTGAAACCCCGTCTCTACTAAAAATACAAAAAATTAGCCGGGCGTGGTGGCGGGTGCCTGTAGTCCTAGCTACTCGGAGAGGCTGAGGCAGGAGAATGGCGTGAACCCGGGAGGCAGAGCTTGCAGTGAGCCGAGATCGCGCCACTGCACTCCAGCCTGGGCGACAGAGCAAGATTGTGTCTCAAAAAAAAAAAAAAAAAAAAAATATCAGAAATTTATGCGTAATTGAATTTATTCTGGTAGCTTAAATTCTGGTAGCTTATTTTCTTATATGCTTCAATCTTTGTAATTCAGTTCTCACATGAGGGAGATCTCATATTGTAAATATTTTCAATCTGCATGTTTATGTATTTATTCCAATTGTCCTGGCACAAGGTTATCAACGTTGCTGTGGGACCAGCCGTTGGCTTTTCACATTTACAACTCCCCTGAATTTTTTCTTGCCTCATTTCTGGTGCTGGGGAATTCTGATATTTTCTCCTCATCTCCATTGTACATTTTAGGGATTCTTGAAACTTTTGATGCCCAAACATCCACACTTTCCACATAAGTAAAATATTTTACTTAGATATTTTCTAGCAGACATTGAAATCCTCAGTCTCTTTATTTGGAACACCCTCTCCCCAATATTCCATATGGAGTAGTTATGTGTAGAATGTGATTACTTCATTAATACGTCAAAGTATGGATACATTTTGAACACATTTCTGAAGTTGTAATCCCTTTCTTGAAGAATAGTACCTGCACATGAACAGAATTGATGTTTTCTCTGGAGCAGTAAGTTAGCACTGGTAGAATCTGTTCTGTAATCCCAGGCCCTTGGGTTCCAGTGTCAATGCTTCCTCCTTAGATCCTCCCTGACCCTGTAAATTTACATCAGTCTCTATTTCTTAATCCAATAGTTATTTAAATTGATCTTCAATTACTTTGTATGTGGCCAGATATTATTTATGGGTTATATTCTAATTCACATTTTTCTGATGTAATTTCAGAGAGCCTAGAAAATATCACCTAGTGAATATCTACTTCCATGAAGTCAGTGATACGTTTTTAGGTCTTAAACTTCAATATTTAAAATATTTGTCTCTGGAATTTGAAAATAATATGTATGCCTTGTTTACTGGATAAAAAGGCTAATCACTTGTTCATCTGATCAGTAATCAAAGTTTCTAAAATTTATTTAATACTTGATGTTACTTTATATTTTACATAAATGTGTATTTCTATGACAGTTTTAGTGTCACCTAATATTATTTTCAATGTTGTAATTTTTATTTATATGAATCTTTGTGTTATACATTTTAATGTCATTGATGTTAAAACTGTATGTGCAAGTAGCTTGAAATAGCACCTAACACGTCATGGATTCTATGTAAATATTCACCACTCTATTTCATCACATTTTAACCAATTCATGCCATTCTTCATTTGCTAACATTTTGTTTGTCCTCATTCAAATCTGTGTTGGTGTCCTGTCTACATATTAATGAAAGAGAGGAGGTAGGCCCAGACTTCCATCTTGATTAAATACTAAGACAAATGGCATATTTTCCTAGTTGTATTTATATGCAACATTACATTTGTCTCACATTGTAAATATGAGTATTAAGTATGGCAAAAAAAATCTTAACCTTCGTACAACAGATTTTGGGATATTCACGGATTGTCCACAACTTCCTTCTCCCAACATTATTTTTATTCTTACATCTCAACTTCCATGAGAACCTAGAAGCATGAAATACTACAAATTAGAAACAAATTCCCTGCTATACACAAATTGTAAAAGTAAACCAAGAAGAAATAGAATATATGAGTACTCATACAGCAAGTAAATAGATTAGACTAACGAAAACTCTTCATCAGTCTAGCCCAGGCTCACATAGCTTCACTAGTGAATTCTATTAAACACTTAACGAATAACCAATCCTTCACAAACACTTGCAAAGCAGAGAAGCAGGAAAACATCAATTCATTTTTGAGGCCAGTGTTACCCAGATAACAAATCAGACAAAAGCATCACAAGAAAATAAATGTGCAGACTATTATTCCTCATGAATGAAGATGGAAATCTTCAAAAACTCTAGCAAACTGGATGAAGCAACACATAAAAATGTTAGACAAGCCTGGAATGGCGGTGCACACCTGTAGTCCAAGCTACTTAGGAGGCTGAGGTGGCAGGATCACTTGAGCCCAGGAGTTTGAGGTTATAGTGAGCTGTGACTCAGCTCTTCCATTATATCATGAAAGTAGCCAGAGACATTATGTAACACATGTATTGGCTGTGTCCCATTACAACTTTACTTACAAACGCAGACTGTGTCAGACATGGTCCATGCATGGTAGTTTGCCACACCCTGTTTTAGAAAGCTCAGGTTTATGGTGTGTTGGAGAATGCCTATGAGAGCTCTTGTTTTAAATGGTAGAGTGAACATACATTGGAATTCTATCCTGCTTGACCCAAGCTCTTGATAGTGAACGGTAGAAAAGATAGATAGTAAATAGATAGATAGATGATAGGCAGGTAGATAGATAGATGATAGAGAAAGAAAATACATAGCTGTTCCAGAAAACAGAAATGGATAAGTTCATGAACCAAAAGCAGAGTAATATACTTTAGAAAGGAAGCAGTCCGGGAAACCCACAGTTGCAAAGCAAATAGAATTTCCAACTTCCTCTTATAGCCCCTTCCTGGAAGTAGTCATAGCCCAGGGTGTTTGAATTCTTCCTGTTTTTTGTTTGTTGCTTGCTTTTCTGTGGGGTTTTTGTTGGTGTTGTTTGCTTTTTTTAAAAAAAATTCCCTTTCCCTGCTTTTTTGTCACAGCAGCCTTTGTCATTTCAAACACCGCAAGTGTTCTTTAAAAAACATTGTATCAACCTTTCAATTAAAATGCAACATGTGTGAAACTTGGCATCTGGAGAGGTGAGATGGACAAAGGAGCCCTTATTGCTGCACGTTTTCATTCTCCAAACTTCACCTTGCTCACAGTAACAGACAATGCACAAAGCCACGTCCTTATGGACTGAAATTCTGAAATCCTTTTATGCCTGGCCTTTCCATCCCTCAACTTCCCCTCTCCCACGCTGTGAATGATTGTATTGGACATTTCTGTTTTAATCTCAGTGACAGGGAACATAGATAGCTCTAATATAGCTGTGAACCAGATGCTTCTGTTTCTAGCATGTATTTATTTTGTAGCAAACATTTACATCCATGATTTTTCACTGTCTTTTTAAAATAATTAGGCAATATCTCATCTGAGGTAGGATGTTTCTAGTGGTTGTTTTCTGAGGGAGAAAAACTAATCTGTTCTCTTTCCACTGCATTCTCGGAACAGTAAGAGGACCTTGTGTATGAATAATGTGTTTCCACACTACAGAGTGGGTAATAAGCAGATTAGTAAAAACAATTCTGCTTCACTTCAATAACAGCCTCCTCCAACTCATTTTTTCTCAACAAACGTATTTTTCCAGCAGAAAAATCCCAGACTTCTTAGAGAACCCAGTGACTTTTTGCACCTTAAATCTGTGAAATCCTCATGTTTTCTTCTGCTGTATCCATAGTTCAAACAAAGATGAGGCAAAGCTAGACACATTCCTGAAGGAACCTAAGAAATTCCTCTCTTTCTCTCTCTCGAATGAAGTGAATTCTCTAGACCATCAGTTCTAACCTTCAGAAACAAACCTGTTTATGAGATCTCCTTCAAATACTACTGTAGACCCCAGTGTTTATTCATTAAAATTTTTAAATATTTGTTTTATTTGGAATCAAAGTATTTGTAATTTTAGTATTTGTATTAATATAAGGGAGAAATGTTTAAATCTGTCTATGCCATATATGCCTCTGGCTTATTGCCCAATTAATTGTAGCCTCAGGCTAAACTTTTGTTTCTGTCTTTAATTTTTGTCAGAAGAAATGTAACTGATCTCAAAACATCTGCTTTTATTATAGGGACTCCTGCTGCCATCTCCATTCCTCTCTCTTTTCTTGCAATCTGGGTGGAAGTTCTTTAATATGAACATTTCATTCTACCATGTCCACTATCAGCACATTCAAACTTATCCAGCCAAGGCTGTCATCTTAGGCCAGGGATATTTTAGGAATCTATTTTGCTGTGACGCGGCTGGCACCCCTTTGACTCACTGTATCACCCCTGGGTTCTTTTCATCTTAGAAGCCCCAGAGGGCAGAAAAAGAAGTAGGTGAGCAATTAAACACTGAGTCAGGAGCGTCTCCCCTTGGGTTAAGCAATGTTGTAGAACATCGTATTTAGTAAGCTCCTAGCAGATGAGCCACGTGGCTGCTGAGCACACATGCCTGCTTGCTGCTGTGAGCTCAGACACCCTCATCATTAGAATTGTAAGGGCCACTTAATAACCTGTAAATCATAGAGAGTTAAAGGTGTTTCCCTGAAACACTGATGACAGAATGGAAGGTGAGGAGTGTTAGCCACAGGTCAAAAGTGCAGGAAAGTCTCTCAGTGTGGGTTGTTGAAGAAATGCAGGTTTTTTTTCTTTTGGAAGTCTCCCTAGAATGGGGTCAAGGACTCTGCCCATTCTAGGATGAAAAATTGGTATATTAGACACCCTCAGATATTTATCCCAAGCTTTCATTTTGGGCTCTTAATTAGTTTGTTCATCCATCACAATCTTAAATGCTAAACAGGGCATTTGAATCTCTCCACAGTCCAAATCAGCACCGTCTTTTAAAGTTGCATTTCTTGTTATTCTCACCTGATATACCTTATTTATCACACACCCACCCCAATAACATGTTGTGCTCACTGTTATCTTTGAGACAACACTTGAATTTTACTCAGCCTGGAGCGCTCTTCACATGTCTTGTCCAGATCCAGTTCGGACTCATTCTTCAGCCGTGCATCAGTCAATGGGGGCTAGGTTAAACTGTGGTGACAAACAACCTCCGAATATCAGTGGCTCAAAAATCTTCTTCGTCATTTATTTACATCTCATCACGGGTCAGGTGAGAGGTAGCTCTGTGCTGTGTCATCCTAACACAGGAATCCAGACGGAAGGAGGGACCATCAATATGATCCCCATTGCTATAGAAAAGAGAAAAAAGCCTGCGGAATGGAACTCTGTTTCTTGGAGATTTCTCCTGAAAAAGTCACATGTTATTTCTTCTCACCTCCACTGACAAAAAAAAAAAAAAAAAAGTCATGTGGCCATGGGAAAATTTAAGTAGGTGGGATGGAACAGTCAGAATGCATTCATAAAAAATGAACTGAAAATATTTGGAGAACAATACCTATGACTATCATGAATGCCAATATGGCTGCAGGCCATTGAGGAAGGTGAGGCGAAAGCTTCCTGTCTGCTCCCCGTGTGCTGAGGAGGGAGCTCTGCCATGGGCTTTACTTTCACATGTTATATTCTACAAGTCTCGTTTTACAAAAGCATCCCTTCCTTGAGGCTTCGGCTGCTCATCGCTGCTCATCATCATAACGTGCCATAACATATAGTAAGATTTGGGTTTGTTTCTGGGGAGAGATCTTGGTATAGAGAAAGGAGAAATGCTTAGAGCCACCATCAGGACAGTTGGGATGAAAGCTGGGGATAGGCAGAGTCTGGAGGAAACATGTGCACCCACTGTAAACACTTTTATTCATGTTTTAATTACTCATTTTTCTTACAGTGTTAAATTAGTAAAAATAGTATTGAAAAATTGAAAAGTGGGTATATTAAAACTAGCAACACTATTTAAGCTTAGATATATTATTTGTACCTCATCAACATTTTTTAGTTTGTTGAGAAATTCTAAGGTTAATTGGCAGCATATTTCTAATAGTAGATAGAATAATGTCTGTTTTATAAACATTGACATCCTACCTTACATGTGTGAACCCTGAAAATCTGAGACAGTTCTCTGATTTTTTAGAAAGTTTATTTTGCCAAGCTTGAGGATGTGTGCCTGTGATGCATCCTCAGGAGTTCCTGACAACATGGGCCCAAGGTTGGTTGGGGCACAGCTTGGTTTTATACACTTTAGGGAGACATGGGACATCAATCAATATGTGTAAGATGTACATTGGTTCAGTCTGGAAAGGTGAGAAGGCCAGAGAGGGGGCTTCCAGGTCGTAGGTAGGTAAGAGACAAATGGTTTCATTCTTTTGCGTTGCTGATTACCCTCTCCAAATGAGGCAATCAGATATGCATTTATCTCGGTGAGCAGACGGGTGTCTTTGGATAGAATGGGAGGCAGATTTGCCCTAAGCAGTTCCCAGCTTGACTTTTCCCTTTAGCCTAGTGATTTTGGGTCCCCAAGATTTGTTTTCCCTTCATAAGGTTTTCCTATGAGCATTAATTATTCATTGTGTATTTTATTACACAAATAAGGCACAGATTTTTAAAAAATCATCAACTTCGTGGCTACCTATACAGACATAATTACATAGAAGCTCAACTAAATTTGCAAACATTCCAGAGTTTGGGTTTCCAATAATTCTTTGTGATTCTTTAAGAGGTAAAGTATTTTTTTCCCATAAAACATAGCAACATTTAAAATCACCCATAGAATGTCCTGCCATTTTTGTTTTTGTAGTTTCCTCATTTTCTGCAAAGCCTCGCTGAGGAAATTGACTTTGAATATCCTTTTACACTCTTCTGTTTTAGAAAGCATTGTGGTAAAACATTGAATCATCATGGTCATAAGTTCTGTTCACACTCTTTCTTTCTTTGAATATTTTTTCCCAGTGGCCAATATTTGATTCTGTTGTATTATGGCTAAAAGGTAACCATAATACAACAAAATAAATTTGGGAACAAAATAAATTTTGTGAACAAAATTTGGGAACAAAATAAAGACGAGAAGTCTTTGGAATAAGTGATCCCACCACAATGAATCAATTTGCCATTGGAACATATTTTGACAAAGTAACACACATGTGTTTCTACTATAACAGAAAACATGTGAAGAACATTTGTTTTGATTTATACGTCAGTCTGCACTGTTTAATTTTTTGTGTCATAAACGCTCGTATTTAAAAAAACAGGACTAGTTAACAGTGTCAATTACTAGTAATTCATGGTATAAATAATTAAACAAGGAAGTGTTAAAAAAAACACTGTTTTAAATAAAGTTTTATTTTACATATTTTTTTTACTTACATAGAAATTGCCAAAAAAAGAGCAGAGATTTCCCATGTAGCCGCAAGCTAGTTTCCTCTCATTAACATCTTCTATCCGTGTGTCTCACATGGCTCATTAATATCTTACATAATTTGTCACAGTTAATGAACCAATACTGATAGACTATTATTAACTAAAGTTCATATTTCATTTGGACTCCCTTAGTTCTGTCTTACTCTGACCCAGGATCCCATCCAGGATCCCGCATGACTTGTAGTCATCACGTGGGCTCTTCCTGGCTGTGACAGTGTGTCAGGCTTTCCATCTCATGCTGACCTTGATAGTACTGAGGAGGATTGGTCAGGAATTTTGTAGAATGTCGCCCGTTGTTACTTCATGTTCTCAAGGTGAACTGTCACCTTTGATGTTCACTTGGATCGTTTGGCAGAACTACTGTTTGTCAGGTTTCTCCACTGTGAAGTTATTTTTCCTCCTGTCCATACTGCATGTGTTCTTTTGGAGCAAGTCACTATGCAGAGCCCACACTTACGGAGTGAGGAGTTGGCTCCACCTTCTTGATGGCTGAGTGTCTGCATCAATTATTTGGAATTCTTTTGCAAAGGAGATTTCTGTGCAACTCCATTTGCTCATTCACCTATGTATACAAATACAGAGACCTAGATAATCACTTTAAGCTTTAGTTAGTATTCAACACTGCAGCATTATGTTGCACAATTCATTCCAGTGTTGGCCATCGGTAGCTGTTTTTATTGGCTCTTATTTTTCTTTGATATATTTTAATTTTTTTTTAGTACTTACTTACTTTCTGATACTTACAGATTATCCTGGCTCCTATATTTACTGTCCCAGTTCTAGTATCAGACATTTCTTCAATGAGCCTGATTCCTTTCAGAATGGCAGGAAAACTTACATCTGGCTGCTGAATGAGCACATTGTATCTTGTCCCTCATTAGCAATGCTAGGAAGTACATGTGTGTATCTAACCTACCTACACGCCTAATTATAAAGTTTTCTATGTAGAACTGTGTGTATCTATATTAAACTAAACATAAGTTTACGTTGATGTCTCCACCCCTGATCTACTATCACAGGGATCATTCTAGCCTTCTCGCCTTGCTAATTTGTAACCTCCCACTTCAAGAGTGAGAAACCTGGTTCCCACCATCTGCGACTTATGTAAGTCATTGTTTTATTCCAGATACAGACACTGTGGTTTTACAATGGTTCACAATTGCTTCTGTCAGAAAGAACTTTATAAAGTGGAATCCAATGATGAAGTATAGTTCATTTGCCTTCAGCCTACAGATTCTATTCATTTTCAGAGTGACTTAGGTCAACACCATTTTCCCTGCACCTTCAGTGAGTTTTTACCTACATTTGTGTCTTAGTCCATTTTGTGCTTCTGTAACAGAATACCTGAGGCTGGGTAATTTATACGTAAAAAAGGTTCATTTGGCTCCCAATACTGGTGGCTGGAAAGTCTGAGATTGGGCAGTTGCATCTGGTGCGGCCTCCGTCTTTTTCACCTCATGGTGGAAAGTGGAAGGGGAGCAAGGGGTGCACCAGAGATCACATAGCAAAAGTGAAAGCAAGAGGGAAGCCAAGGAAGCCAGACTCTTTTTAACTAGCTACTCCTGCAGGAATTAATCCATTCCTGTGAGAGAAGAACTCACTCACCCCCATGGAGAACATTAATCTATTCATGAGGGATCCGTCCCCATGACCCAAACACTGTCCACTAGGCCCGACAGCCCCACACTGCCACATTGGCGGTCAAATTTCAACACTAGTTTTTGTGGGGACAAACTACATCCAAACCCTAGTAATTTGTAGCGTAAATTCTTTTTCACATGATGTATTCTGTCCTGGGATACTCCACATTCTGAGTAATTTTATTTAATTTGAATAGAGTTTGATTTACCCATTTGGCCATGAAATTCTGCGTATTTTGACAAATGCATTGTGGCAGGTATCCCACTATTAAAGTATCGTATGGAATGCTTTAAACCCCCACCCCATGGAGCCGATGGCTTCCCATCTGTGTAGTTTGCCTTCTCCAGTGTCTCATTAAATGAGGTCACACTGTGTGTATCCTCCTCAGACTGTCTTCTTCCCCTTAGCAATGTGCATGCAAGATTCACTCATGTCTTTGTGTGAGTTGATAGCTTGTTCCTTTCTATGGCTAAATAGTATTCCAGTGCATGAATGTACCACAGTTTGGTTATGCATCATGGGGAGCAAAACCTTCCTCTTCTAACTTTGTTCCAGGGCTGGAGACCTTCAAATTAACTGACAATAGATATATTAGTAGGAGAGACAATACTTGGCTTCTTATTCCACAAGTATCATTGTGGGACAAAATTCATCAGATGGCAGGATTCAGTTTATAAAGAAGTAAAAATAGCCCCAAAACAAGAAACAAGACTAGAATCTGATAGTCCACAATAGCTATAGTTTTCCTTTAAAAAAATGTTTTTTGAGACAGGATCTGGCTCTGTCGCCCAGGCTGGAGTGCAAAGGTGCAATCACAGCTCACTGCAACCTCTACCTCCTGGGTGTAAGCGATCCTCCCTCCTCAGCCTCATGATTAGCTGGGACTACAGGCACATGCCATCATGCCCATCTAAGTTTTGTATTCTTGGTAGAGATGGGGTTTCACCATGTCACCCAGGCTGGTCTTGAACTCCTGGCCTCCCAAAGTGCTGGAATTATAGGCATGTGCTGCCATGCCTGGCCACGTTGTAGTTTTCCATTGAAACATGAAATTTCTCTCTGTAGTAACCATCATTTTTGATCATAAAGTAAGACTATTCTTGTTTTAAAAATCAGTCTAGTTTTGTTAGATTTTACTTGATTATTTACATAAGTGCAGCAAGAACAGGAGATGACCACATAGGTGCTTTCAAGTTTCTTTGCTGGAAGTTTTCATACAGAATCTCAGATTTCACTTTTAAAGGTCTAATTCAGGCTAAAAGCCAAGCTAAGAACATACTATCAGATTTCAGCTGCAGTCCTCATAGCTTTGTGTGAATTCCTCTCCTCTTGAAGCCCCCAAAATATCCCTAAATTCCTGGGCCTACCAGGAAATGGCCTTCTTTACTAACCTGTAAGGCTGCGAACCCTGTAATCTAGGTATCAGGCTGGCTTTTCTCAGAGTGCTGTTGGGAATGAAGTTTTTGGTGTTCCAAAAAAAAAAAAGAATTAACATGGAAACAAATGATCTCTTAGCGAGGCGAGCTTTACTTTCTGCATAAAGGCTGCTACTCAATAGCTGTCCAGCCACAAGAGCACACCAAACAAAGGAGACAGAGTTACTTATAACCTGATATGTCTACCCTAGTGCTGTGTCCAGTTTCCATTGGCTGAAATAGGACCTCACATTTTACACTTTACCTGATTGGCTGTTAGTTTACTTAATTAGGTAAGGGGAATAGAAGAAAGAAAGAAAAGGAAGTTGCCCAGGGATAGTTAAGGAAACATCTCCAAATAAGGAATGGCATGCACTATGGGCTGGGGCTTGTCTAGTTCTGTCCAGGCCTGCTGGAGCAAGCTAGGACAAGTGATTTGGAATACACACACACACACACGCACACACACACACATAAAAATAGTGGATAGTTGTGACTTTATAATCTTTGAGGAAAAACTTTCCCATTTTCACAGTGCTTTGTAAGCATTGTCTCCATAAAAGTCAACCTTACTTCCTTAAAATTGCCAGTCATAACTGATCTTAGGTACACTTCCTAAATATGATATTCCAGTAAAAACGTTGATAATATAACCAAAATTTCCAATTATGCCCTGTTATAAGGCGAATAGATTCTTATTGGACTTTTGCTAACAACTATATCATCGTGAAAATAAGAGTATTCAGTAAGGATTTCAAAATTATGGAAAAATCAGGCAGGGAAAAAAAGATAAATGCTTCATTTCTATTTACAAAAGTATAATCTACTAAGCTGTTGTAAGTTACAGTTAGATTAAGAGGAAGAGATTTCTTAAATCCAGAAACAAGAACATTAAAGAACCAGCAATGCTCCAAAAAAGCTATAAAATTATAATCAATTTTCATCAGTTCATTCAGTGCCATGTAATCAATTCCAGTCTTGTTGGATCTTGGGTTAGCAGCGTCATGAACCCATCAATTTCTCAACCAGAGTTCTGGAGATCTTCACTGAGTCAAGTGTATGGTCTTAAAGTTATTTAAGCAATATCATCAGAAGCCTGTAGCCAGAGTACCTGTCATGGGCTTCCGTGAGTCTCAGAGGGAGTCCTGTGTTGGAGACGAACATTCTGAGCTGTAGCTAATTGCAGGAGCTTTCAGGAAAGCATCAGGGGGAAATAATATCTAAGTGACAAAGAGTATGAAATGGCTGTGATGAAAGATCTGATGAGAGTTCTTTATACCACAGCTGACAAGGATATTCGATTTTTTCTGTGGCATAAAACATTTATTTATTTATTTAGAGACAGAGTCTTTCTCTGTTGCCCAGGCTGGAGTGCAGTGGCGCGATCTCGGCTCACTGCAAGCTCTGTCTCCCAGGTTCACGCCATTCTCCTGCCTCAGCCTCCCGAGTGGGACTACACGCGCCTGCCACCACGCCCCGCTAATTTTTTGTATTTTTAGTAGAGACAGGGATTCACCGGGTTAGCCAGCATGGTCTCGATCTCCTGACCTTGTGATCCGCCAGCCTCAGCCTCCCAAAGTGCTGGGATTACAGGTGTGAGCCCCTGCACCTGGCACAACATTTAAAATAATAGTTGGAATTATGACTCATTACTCTATACTGGCACATAGCATGGATAAGGAGGACATTGACACATTTCCAGGAATTTTATATAATTTTTGAAAACATAAGATTTTACCCATACAAATATAACACAGGGGAGGTTAGGTATCTCTTTTTATTTGTATCTTATGTATGATTTTCCTTATAAAAAATATATCCTACTTTACTTGCAAAACATGCCCTACTTTTCTGGCATGCTTTGCATAGAGTTGTTTCTAGTTGTTCTATTATTGCTAGTAGTTTTATTTACATATATTGATTATAATTTTAATACTTAGTAATCTTTCATTTTCCAGAGAAAACTAGGAAGTAGACAGTTATAAACTGTCATACATTAGCATTCTATCGTAGGTTAGAAAATGTATGAATATGCCATCTCCCAACATCTTAGAGGGATGTGTTTCCTCATAATACAATTTCTCAGTGTGGCAGAAAAAAAAGATGTTTATTAATGGGCCAAAATATCTTTAGTCTCTCTGTAAAAATAGGAAGCCAAAAGTATATAAACTTGAATTATTTATGTTCAGTAATTAATGTTTTAGTATTGTACCTTATTTATAAGTGGTCTAGATATTTAAGGCAAATCTTTTACTTAGCTTAACTTTAAGGTTAAAAATTACCAAAAGCACTTTGGAAACTACTATTAGGCAGATTTACTGTAAACAAATTATTTTTGAAATAATGGTTTTCGCTTTTCACAAGATGGCACCGAAAGCGAAGAAGGAAGCTCCTGCCCCTCCTAAAGCCGAAGCCAAAGCGAAGGCTTTCAAGGCCACGAAGGCAGTGTTGAAAGGTGTCCACAGCCACACGCCAAAAAGAAGATCCGCAAGTCACTCACCTTCAGGCGGCCCAAGACACTGCGACTCCAGAGGCAGCCCAGATATCCTCGGAAGAGCACCCCCGGGAGAAACAAGCTTGACCACTATGCTATCATCAAGTTTCCGCTGACCGCTGAGTCAGCCAGAAGAAGATAGAAGAAAACAACACGCTTGTGTTCATTGTGGATGTTAAAGCCAGAAGCGCCAGATCAAACAGGCTGTGAAGAAGAAGCTCTATGACAGTGATGTGGCCAAGGTCACCACCCTCATTTGTCCTGATAAAGAGAAGAAGGCATATGTTCGACTGGCTCCTGATTATGATATTTTGGATGTCGCAACAAAATTGGGATCATCTAAACTGAGTCCAGCTGGCTAACTCTAAATATATGTGTATCTTTTCACCATAAGAAAATAACGTTTTTCATAAGAATGACAAATTAATTAGAATCAAATCTATAAGCTTTAAGATTTTACATTTCTAGTAAGTATAATATTAGCTTATTTGACTAGAACTCAAGCAGAATAGGAATTTATGTTTGTTTTATATTCAATAGTGATACCTTTGAAGACATAATTGTTTTATTACACCAAAAATATTATATTAATCTTATTTAACTAAGTTTTATCCAAATCGTGTTAACTTAAAACACATTTGATCATTTCCTATATTTCTAGGGTTTGGTGAATATTTCTTTATAAATGCTTATTTTTTTCCAAGCCAAGTTAGAATAGAGCACTTTTAGAGGATTTTATAAATGAATTTTGCAATGCTATCTGGAGTTAGGAAAACATCACATATATATAACATACATTAATAGATATACAAACACAAATAGAGATTTCATAGCTTTCATCCTGAAATTTCAGCCATGAATCGGGCATAAATATTCTGATGGTTAATTTTAGACATCTACTTAATTGGATTAAGAGACACACATAGCTGGTAAAACACAATTTCTGGGCATATCTGTGAGGGTGTTTCTGGAAGACACTGAGATAACCATGACCCAATGTGGATGGGCACTGATATGGTTTGGCTATGCCCCCACCCAGATCTCATCTTGAATTGTAGTTCCTATAATCCCTACATGTCGTGGGAGGGACCCAGTGGGAGGTGATTGAATCACGGTGGTGGTTACTGCCATGCTGTTCCCATGACAGTGAGTGAGTTCTCATGATCTGATGGTTTCATAAGGGGCTTTTCCCCTTTGGCTCAGCACTTCTCCTTGTTGCTGCCATGTGAAGAAGGACGGCTTTGCTTCCCCTTCTGCCATGATTGTGAGGCCCCTGCAGCCATGTGGAACTGTCAGCCCATTAAACCTCTTTGTTCTTTATCGATTGCTCAGACTCAGGTGTTTCTTCATAGCTGTATAAAAATGGATGAATACAGGCATCATCCAATTGGTTGAGAGCCCAGATAGAACAACAAGGAAAAGGAAAGTTGAATTATCTCCTTCTGAAATGGAAACATCTTTCTTCTCCTGCCCTTGACATCAGAACTTCAGGGTCTCAGACCTTTGGCCTCAGAATCAGAGTTACACTACTGGCTTCCCTGATTCTGAGTCCTTTGTGTCTGGAGTGAGCCATGCTACCAGCTTTCCTGGTTCTCCAACTCGGAGACAGGCTATTGTGGAACTTCTCAGCCTCCATAATTATGTGAACGAATTCCCCTAATGAATCTTCTCTCATCTGTCTATCTACATATATCCTATTGATTCTGCCTTTCTGGAGAATCCTGACTAATGTGATTACAATAACTACAAAATTCACTAGTTTATATAGAAGAATTGGTTTTTATCTTTGCCCCATTTTATATTTGTATTATAACTCTGTATCTGGAAAATGGAACAAGTTTTTATCTTCTTCATATGAGGGCTAAAGCTTTTCTCTCACCAGCGTTTTTGGAGATTTTTAAGTTTTTTCTTGTTTGTTTTGACGTATAATCTTATGGAGGGTGAGAAATAATTTTTTTTTCTATTTTATTTTTCAGCCCCAGGTGTTTGCTTTTGCAGATTCTTCAGCACATTGAGAGCCTTCAAGGCATGGAGCAGGGTGCCTAAAATTTCAGTGATTATAGGGAGTTGAGAGACTCAATTGGGAAAGGAAAGGTCTAAAAGGAGGCAATTTTGAAGATAAAAGTTTTCTCAAAGTAGCCACTGAAGTTTGAAATAATTCTTAGTAAAGTCATCCAAACAGGAAAGGAAGTGGAATTAATTCCATATTGGTGGAACGCATAGTCAGCAGAGGTTTGAGAACGGATAATTTAGTCAATTTTAAATTAGTCAGTGTAGGCTAATTTTTTGTATTTTTAGTAGAGACAGGGTTTCATCATGTTGGACAGGCTGGTCTGAAACTCCTGACCTCAGGTGATCCACATGCCTTGGCCTCCCAAAGTGCTGGGATTACAGGGATGAGCCACCGCACCCAGTGAGAGATGTATTTCCTATAAAGGGTTGCAGCCTGCAGGGTTGTCCTTCTGACAGGCTGGGAAGCCTAGCCTCCAGCCAGAAGCCAGAAACAGATGCTTCAAGGAGGAGGTAAAGGAAATAGTAATTTATGCTGAGTGGAATGGCCAAATACATTTATTTAATAACCTCTAGGAGGAGTCATGAATATTTATGGAAGGAGAAATGCATGCATGCGCAATTGAGTTTCTTGCTTCTTCATGGGTCCCATGTACAAAAAATGGCAGTGTTAGCATGATCCCAGGGTGGAATTTTCAGCCCTCTGACATTAAAAGGTGAAGCAGAGGACATGAAAACTCGCTCTGTGCATCCTCTGTACACTGGCCAGAACCTCTCCGTCATGGGTGGTCTCTTATCAGGCAAGAAAGGAGAGGCTGACATCAGTGGTGGAGACTTTGAAAGGGCTGGTTTCTGTTAAATCCTTAGGGAAGAAAGCCTCATCATGGTTAGCAAAGGAGGGGGTATAACGATGTGTAACTGACCCCCATCATCCCATCCTAGCAAAGCTGAGAACTCAGTTTTGAAAGTTACTCTGGGGTCCCCTCAGCCAAGAGTGGGTCTGTTCAGTCAGTTGGGAGCTTAGGATTTCATTTTCATTTGTCAGTGCTAATGGGAAAGAGTGTGCTGTCTCCATGGCAGCTGAATTTGCAAGAAACTCCTTTGAAGGGGTTAATGGCAGTTGTATTTTTCTGGGAGCTCTGCTTTAATTGGATAAAGTAAGTTCTGGTAAGATTTCTTCCTTTATCTTCGGTATCTCAAATGTTTTCATTTACATAATCTTTATAACAGCTTTTGATGTCTGAGTGGATTCCCACACAGTCAGCTATTGTAAGACTTTCTGATTCCTTTTTTTTCCTTTGGTCATTATGAATAGGGCTTCTGTAAGTAATTGCGTGGTAGCTTTTGTTTGGAAATAACATCAAAATAGTTGTCAAAATACTTAGGAATGTGATTTTTGGATTGTAAGGTGAGACTTGTTTAGCTTTAGAAAAAACTGCCCAACTTGTAATGGGGAGGAAAAAAATTTTCTATGTTTTTGGAATTCTTAGATGGGACCCTCTGTAAAAACTGACAGATTAAAATGAGAAAAACAGAAAAGTTTAAAAACATGTATACCTTATGGATACATGGGAGATACTCACAGAAAAATGAGTAAATCTCCCACAGGTGACTTTCAGTTCAAGCCTAAATACTATCTTTAACTTAAAGAAAGAAGATTTGAGGTGCAGTAGTGGGGAGTTAACCAGCAAAAGCGCAGTAGACAAGGGTAAGGTTTGTTATACAGAGTTAAGTCCATGCGTTCTCCATTGATAAGACTCTTTAGTGATTTAGTTATCCTTCTCTTCTTGGTGTCAAGAGAGGTAGCTTTTAAATGGGGATTTCCTTGATAGATGTAAATTTTCCTTACACAAGTGTAACTTCTACTTTGTTTTCAGAATTTCCTTTGTTAGAATTTTTTTTTTCAAAATAATCAGCTTGAAATAATTCTTAAGCCGAAGGGACATATATTGGGGTTGCATATTCTGGTTTCCTACCAGTATATTTTGGGGTGGCATATTTTGGTCCTACACACTGTGTTCCACCAGCAATGAAAAGAGTTCTTGTTTTTTCTCCAGCAATTTGTCATTTTTTAAAGAGTTTAGCAGTTCTAAGATATATAGACCAGCTGTGCTATCTCATTGTGGTTTTCAGTTCTCTATTATGTTGAGTATCTTTTTGTATGTTTACTTGGCATCTGTAGGTCTTCTTTGGTGAGGTGTCTGTTCAGATCTGTGTCATTTTTAATTGGGCTGTTTAACTTATTGTTTAGTTTTAACAATTTTTATATATTTTGAATACAAATTCTGAGATCTGTATTTTGCAAATATTTTCTTCAATATGTGGCTTTTCTTTTTGTTCTCTTAACAAGGTCTCTTCCAGAGTATAAACTTTGAATATTAAGAAATCCACATTGTCATTTCTTCTGTGTATATCAACCTTTTCTGTCAGTTGTTAAAATTCATTACCAAACCCAAAGGCACATAGCTCTTCTATAGTTTCTTCTAGAAATGGTATAGTTTTAGATTTTTAGTGTAAGGATGATTTTGAGTGATTATTTGTGTAAGTTGTAAAGTTTTCATCTACACGGATGTCATTTCTTATGGCTTCCAATTAATCATTCCCTATTTTTGGGAAGGACACAGGATAGTGGGCTCCGTTAGAATAGATAGCTAGACATGAACAGGAGGGGGAGCTCCTGAAAAAGGGAAAGCCTGGGAAGGCTCTCCTGGAGGGACCACCAAAAATTCACGTTAGTAGCATCTCTAGTGCTGGAGTGGATGGGCACTTGTCAATTGTGGGTAGGAGGGAGAAGAGGTACCTATGCAGAAAGAAACAACCTAGAACTCTTCTTAAGATGCCCCAATCATCATTCATTCTGCAATAAAAATGTCAGAATATTGCTAGGTACATGCTGATAAGAACAACAAAGGGGACATTCTTAAGAGAAACCTGGCACCATAAGTACAGATTAGGGCAGAGAAGGACATTCAAAAGAGATGGGCAGGTGCAGTAGGTACAAAGATGACCGCTGTCAGCCGGCCTGTGATGGCGGGAAAGAGGCTGGTGCCAGAGTGGATTTGGATTGATCACCACACATGTACCTCAACCAACAGCGAGGAGGTCCCACATGCCTAAGTGGGGCAAGTCGGGGACCTAAGGCAGTAGCAGGAAAACCAGACAAAGAAAACAGGCAGAGACTTGAGACAGAGGCAGGAATGTGAAGAAGTCTAAAATAAAATTCCCTGCAGAGGACTCTTAGGCTGTTTTCACGCACGATCAGCCCACTCCTCCCTATTTTTCTACAATAAGCTCTTTACACTGTATTTCTTTTGAATGAAGTTATCTGCCATCTTTGTACTGCCTCTTGGTGAAAATCTTTCTTCCAAGTTAGACAAGAACTGGGACATCAGCTCTCCCCAGTAATAGCTCCATTTCAGTTTGAATTTACAGAACTGATGGGGCTTAATAACTGGCACTCTGACTTTAAGTGGTGCAGGAGGTGGCCAGTAGCGGACCCCAGCCGTCACACCGGGAGCAAGAGGGCCCTGCATAGTCCCCATCTGCCTGCAGGTGGCATGCTGCCATGACACTGCCAGCAAGAGGGCCTAGCAGTGTCCCCAGCTGCCAGCAGGGGTATACGACGACTACACTGTGAGCAAGAGGGCCCTGCAGTGTCCTTAGCTGCCAGCAGGTGGCACACGGGCACCACAACATGAGCAAGAGGACCCTGCAGTGCCCTGGTTGCCAGCACGGGGCGTGCTGCCACTACACTGGGAACAAGAGGATCTTGTAGTGTCCGCAGGTGCCAGAAGAGGGCTTGCCCGCACTACACTAAAAGCAAGAGGGCCCAGCAGTGTCCCCAGCTGCCAGCAGGGGACCCGGCCGCCACTACACTTGGAGCAGGAGGGCCCAGCAGTGTCCACAGCTGCCAGCACGCGAGCATGCTGCCACTACACTGTGAGCAAGAGGGCCCTGCAACGTCCCTAGCTGCCAGCAGGCGGCGTACCGCCACTATACTGTGAGGAAAGGGGCCCTGCGTGTCCCGCCGCCAGCAGGGGGCGCTGGCCACCAGTGTAAGCAAAAGGGCGCTGCAGTTGCCCTAGGCGCCAGCAGGAGGCGCAGAGGCACAGCAACGTGAGCAAGCAGGTCCTGTAGGGCCCGGCTTTTCAGATTACTGAGGTTCCACCCGTCTCCGCGCCGCACCCCCGGCGACGTGCGTCTCTCTGCCTGCACCGCGTCCACCGCCGCCCCCCGCCCGGCGGCGTGTGAATGTGCACCTGTGTGCCTGCAACGCTCCCCCAACCCCAGGCCCGGCGGCGTGCATGTCTGCGCCTGCGCCGCACCCGCCCCACCGGCGACGCGCCGCTGTGCATCTCTGCCCTGCGCCACGCCTCCCCGCGGGGGCCGGGCTGCCGCGCATCTCTGCACCTGCGCCGCGGAGCGACGGCGCGCCGCCCCTCTCTGCGCCCGCGCGGGCCCGCCGCGCCTCTCTGCGCCTGCGCTGCGGAGCTACGGCCCACCGTGCTTCTCTGCGCCTGCGCGGGCGCGGTGCGCCCCTCTGCGCCTGCGCGGGCGCGGTGCGCCCCTCTGCGCCTGCGCGGGCGCGGTGCGCCCCTCTGCGCCTGCGCGGGCGCGGTGCGCCCCTCTGCGCCTGCGCGGGCGCGGTGCGCCCCTCTGCGCCTGCGCGGGCGCGGTGCGCCCCTCTGCGCCTGCGCGGGCGCGGTGCGCCCCTCTGCGCCTGCGCGGGCGCGGTGCGCCCCTCTGCGCCTGCGCGGGCGCGGTGCGCCCCTCTGCGCCTGCGCGGGCGCGGTGCGCCCCTCTGCGCCTGCGCGGGCGCGGTGCGCCCCTCTGCGCCTGCGCGGGCGCGGTGCGCCCCTCTGCGCCTGCGCGGGCGCGGTGCGCCCCTCTGCGCCTGCGCGGGCGCGGTGCCTTTGCGAGGACGGAGCTGCGTTCGCCGCAGCACAGACCCAGAGGGCATCGCGAGGGCGGAGCTGCATTCTCCTCTGCACAGACTCCGGGGTACTGCGAAGGCGGAGCAGTGTTCTTTTCAGCACAGACCTGGGCGTGCGGGCCAGGGGCACCGCGAGGGCGGAGCTGCGTTCTGCTCAGCACAGACCTGGGGGACAGCGCAAAGGCGGAGCACCATTCTCCTCAGCACAGACGTTGGGGGCCCTACCTCGCTTTGGGACAACTCGGGGCAGCATCGACGGTGAGTAAAATCCTTCCTGTTTGCAGCCCTGAATAATCAAGTTCAGAGACCAGTTAGAAGGGTTCGGTGTGCAAAATGGGAAACCAAAAGCCCCTCTGAATCCTGCCCACCAAAGTTCTCCCAAGCGAAGGCAAGGGGCCACAGTGCCAGGTCCACACTGCAGCTTCGAAACACAAATGCAGCACTGCTAATGCAGACATGACACCCAAAATATGACACCGACATTACTCATGTCACAAGCACCTGTAATGCTAATGCACTGCCTCAATAAAAAAAATTAATGTAAGATTGGCAATCCGCATGCTGCTGTGCAGTCCTCACAGAGTAATCGTAATAATCCACATTAACAAAGTACATACAAACTTAGTAAGGAACCTAGGGTTAGGATTAGAGTTGTCGTCAGGGCCCAGGTTAGGGTTAGGGTTAGGGTTGGGGTTGGGGTTGCGGTTGGGGTTGGGGTTGGGGTTAGGGTTAGGGTTAGGGGTTAGGGATTGGGGTTAGCGTTAGGGTTAGGGTTAGGGGTTAGGGTTAGGGCTTAGGGTTAGGGCTAGGGGTTAGGGTTAGAGTTGGGGTTAGGGTTAGGGGTAGTGGTTGGGGTTAGGGTTAGGGGTTAGGGTTAGGGTTAGAGTTTGGGTTGGGTTAGGGTTAGGATTAGGGGTTAGGGTTAGGGTTAGGGGTTAGGGTTAGGGGTTAGGGTTAGGGTTAGGGGGTAGTGTTAGGGTTACGGTTGGGGTAGGGTCCAATCTCCACCCCGTGGAGATTCTATTTGGATCAGTATCGTCAGGTGGGTGTACACCTATTGCGATATTGAAAGTAATACCATGCTCTCTCCGTCCCTGGACATTAGGAACACTATCGCAGGTGGGGGTACACCCACTGCGGTATTAGGAGTCATATTAGTATTACTTGTTACTCATTTACGAGTCACGTTAATATGAATTACCAATATTAATGTTAAGAAATAATTGCTAATGAAAAGTTTTTGGGTTATTAATATTAATTATTGGGAGCTAATATTACTGTGTTCTAATGAATATGATCAGCCCCAGTTATTAATATCAGGCGTTATTAATAGTTAATATTAATAATTTATTGTTATCGTCAGTATGACTCTTGAATATTATCATTATTATCGATATTGATTTTAAAAATTATACAATCAGTTATTAGTATTGATAATTATTAATATCAATTAATAATTGATATTATTAATTTTGATAAGTAATATTGCGACCTTCCTCACAGTATTATTGGGAGTTATATCATCCTGTGTCCCTGAGGAGAGAAGGCATTTCTCTGTCTCCTGTCTCTGAAGAGGAGGAGGAAGTAAAAGTTGAAAACCAAGAAGATTGAAGTCAGTGGCAAGACCAGCCGCTGCCACTGATGAGCTGAGGTGAAAAGATGAACCCCCCCTCCGCCACTCTAAGCACATGTGCTCTGAATCCATCGGGACCCTTTCAGGTGGAAACTCTTAGAGTTGTAAGCCCTGAGAAAAGGCCTAGGAAGTCTGTCTTCCTTCGGGGCGCTCGGCTCTTAAGATGCGAGTCTGCTGACGCCCCCAGCCGATTAAAAGCAACCTCTTCCTTCTTGAATCTGGCGTCTGAGGGGTTTGTGTCCGTTACGCGTCCTGCTCCACTTTTTGGTTCACATGACCAGGAATCGAACCTGGGCCGCGGTGGTGAGAGCGCCGACTCCTAACCACCAGACCACCTGGGAACTTCAAACTTCATGGGAAATAGATTGCCCAACATTAGAAGTGGGTTGGCCATCAGAATTAAGCCTGGACAGGTCCCTTGTTTCTCAAGTGTGGCACAAGGTAACTGGGAAAGGATACCTAGACCGCTTCCCATACATAGACACTTGGTGACAGCTGGTGCTAGACCCCCCACAGTGGCTAAGAGGGCAGGCAGCAGCAATACTAGTAGCCAAGGGACAGACAGCTAAGGAAGGATCCCGCTCCACCTGCCCAGGGAAATCAACTCCTCAAGTTCTGTTCGACCCAACATCAGAAGATCCATTGCAGGAGATGGCACCAGTGATCCCAGTGGTGCCCTCCCCTTACCAGGGAAAGAGGCTCCCCACTCTTGAGCCCACAGTGCTTGCGCCTCCGCAAGACAAGCATATCCCTAGGCCACTCAGAGGAGACAAGAGAGGAGGTGATGCCTCGGGAGAAACCCCTCCCTTGGCAGCCCGTTGACGACCCAAAACGGGGATACAGATGCCCCTGACAGAGCAGTGGTATACTGGGATAGATGAGGATGGTCACGTGGTGAAGAGGCGTGTTTTTCTCTTCCAGCCCTTCACCTGTGCCGACCTTCTCAACTGGAAAAACCATACCCCGTCGTATACCGAAAAGCCACAAGCTCGAATTGATTTGCTCCCAACTATTATCCAGACCCACAACCCCACCTGGGCTGATTGCCACCGGTTGCTCATGTTCCTCTTTCACAGAGATGAAAGGCGGAGAGTGCTCCTAGCAGCAACTAAGTGGCTAGATGAACATGCACCAGCTGATTATCAAAACCCCCAAGAGTATGGAAGGACCCAGTTACCAGGAACCGGCCCCCAGTGGGACCCAAATGAAAGAGAGGATATGCAAAGGCTAAACCGAGACAGGGAAGCTCTCTTGGAAGCATTCAAGAGGGGAGCTCAGAAGGCCACAAACGTTAACAAGGTCTCTGAGGTCATTCGGGGAAAAGAAGAAAGTCCAGCACAATTCTATGAGAGATTGTGTGAGGCCTATCGTATGTATACTCCCTTTGATCCCGATAGCCCTGAAAATCAGCACATGCTTCACATGGCTTGAGTCCGTCAAAGCGCAGAAGACATGAGAAGAAAACTGCAGAAACAGGCTGGGCTTGCAGGGATGAATACGTCACAATTATTAGAAAGAGCTAAGCAGGTGTTTGTAAACAGGGATGCAGTAAGCTGTAAGGAACACCGCACAGAGAATGAACGTCAGGCCCGGCGACACCGACCTGCCTGTTAGCTTCAGGAATCAGAGGGCTCCCCCCAAAGAGGCAAGGGAAGGGGGGCCCTGGGAAAGGAACTCAGCTTCGCTGTCAGAGTTGGCAGCGTAACCAGTGTGCTTATTGTAAAGAAATAGGACATTGGAAGAACAAATGCCCTCAGCTTTAAAGAAAACAAGGTGACTCAGAGCAGGAGGCCCCAGACAAGGAGGAAGGGGCCCTGCTCAACCTGGCAGAAGTGTTGTTGGACTGAGGGAGAGTGGGCTCAAGTGTCCCCAAAGAGCCTATGGTCAGAATGACAGTCGGGGGTAGAGGCGTTGATTTTCTCGTAGATACCGGTGCTGGACATTCGCTAGTAACCGCCCCGGTCGCCCCCTTCTCCGGAAAGACTATTGACATCATCGGAGCCACAGGGGTTTCAGCAAAGCAAGCTTTTTGCTTGCCTGGGACTTGCACTGTTGGAGGACATACAGTGACTCATCAGTTTTTGTCCATGCCTGACTGTCCCTTGCCCTTGTTGGGGAGGGACTTGCTTAACAAGCTGAGAGCCACTGTCTCTTTGACAGAGCATGGCTCTTTGCTGCTAAAGCTACCCAGAACGAGAGTCACTATGACCCTTATGGTCCCCGGAGAGGAGGAATGGAGACTTTTCTTCACTGAACTGGGCCAAGAGAGAAGACCAGCTCTGGCTAAGCGGTGGCCAAGAGTAGGGGTGGAAGATAACCCTCCAGGGTTGATATGGGGAGTAATATCATCCTATCCCCGTTGGGACATTCGGAACCATATCCCAGGGGGGTGTCCACCCTCTGTGATATTGGGAGTAATGTCATCCTCTGTTTCCTTGGATATTAGACACAATATCACAAAAAGGTGTACACCCCCTGTGATACTGGGAGTAATATCATACTCTCCTTCCCTGGATATTAGAAAACAATATCATCAGGGCTGAACACCCCCTGCGATAATGGGAGTAATATTTTCTTTTTTTCTTCTTTTTTTTTTCTTTTTCTTTCTTTCTTTTCTTTTTTTTGAGACAGAGTTTCACTCTTGTTGCCCAGGCTGGAGTGCGATGGCACGATCTCGGCTCACTGCAACCTCTGCCTCCCGTATTCAGGCAATTCTCCTGTCTCAGCCTTCCGAGTAGCTGGGATTACAGGCATGTGCTACCACGCCCCATTCAGTTTTCTTTTCTTTTTTTTTTTTTTTGTATTTTTAGTAGAGACATTGTTTCTCCATAATGGTCAGGCTGGTCTTGAACTCCCAACCTCAGGTGATCCGCCCGCTTCGGCCTCCTAAAGTGCTGGGATTACAGGCGTGAGTGACGGTGCCCATCCACCACTTAGCATTTTCATTTTACATTTGTTGAAGTCACAGATCTCTACACACATTGATTGCTGCTTTATTCTACACTTACATATAAATAAAATGGGAAATAGAAAAGAATAAAATGGGCACAGTATCCCTAAAGTTTCACATTCTGAGACATTTTAAAAATATTTGCTTTTTTGAATTTTGTTTCAATGAAGAAACTGTGGTATACACACACTATGCGGTATTATCCAGCCTAAAAAGGCATAAAATCCTCTCCACTGCAGAAAAAATGGATAAGACTGCAGGGTCTGTATGTTAAGTGAAGTAAGGCAGGCACAGAATGACAGATATTACATGTCCTCACTTAGATGTGGGAACAAAAGAAAATCTTGGCCAGATGTGGTGGCTCAGGTCTGTCATCCCAGCACTTTGGGAGGCCAAGGCTGGCAGATCACGAGGTCAGGAGATCGAGACCATCCTGGCTAACATGGTGAAACCCCGTGTTACTAAAAATACAAAAAATTAGCTGGGCGTGGTGGCGGGCAGTTGTAGTCCCAGGTACTTGGGAGGCTGAGGCAGGAGAATGGCGTGAACCTGGGAGGTGGAGCTTGCAGTGAGCCAAGATCGTGCCACTGCACTCCAGCCTGGGCGACAGAGCAAGACTCCGTCTCATAAAAAAAAAAAAAGACAATGCAAAAAATTAGCCCAGCGTGGTGGCGTGTGCATATAGTCCCAGCTACTCGGGAGGCTGAGGCACAAGAATCACTTGAACCCGGGAAGCGGAGGTTGCAGTAACCCCAGATTGTGCCACTGCAGTCCAGCCTGTGCGACAGTGAGACTCCATGTAAACACAAAACAAAACAAAATGAAACAAAACCAAAAAACAAAACCAGATAGGCACTTCTGACACAGGCTGCAACATTGATGAACCTTGAAGACATTATCGTCAGTGAAATAAAGAAATCCCAAAAGGATAAACACGACCAGGCTCAGTGGCTCACACCTGTAACCCCAGCGCTTTGGGAGGCTGAGGCAGGCGGATCCCTTAAGGTCAGGAGTTCGAGAGCAGCCTGGCCAATATGCTGAAAGCTCGTCTCTGTTAAAAACACAAAAATTAGCTGGGCGTGGGTGCGCACGCTTGTAATCCCAGCTACTCGGGAGACTGGGGCACAAGAATCGCTCGAACCCACGATGTGGAGGTTACAGTGAGCCGAGATCACGCCACTGCACTCCAGCCTGGGCGACAGAGAAAGACTCTGTCCCAAAAAAAAAAAAAAAAACAGGAAAACAAATTCAACACGGTATGATTCCACTTCCATCAAGTGCCTAGAGTAGTTAAACTCATAGAGTTGCAAATCAGAATGGTGGCCCCCGGGGTGGGCAAGAGAGAGGAATGGAGAGTTTGGTGAATGGGTGCCATTTCCATTTTGAAAGATAAAACTGTTCTGGAGATGACGGTGGTGATGGTTGCTAAACAATGTGAAGGTACTTAATGTCATTCAACTGTCAACTGAAAAATAGTGGAAACTGTCAATGTTTATACCGGCCATTCTAGATGCAATCATTTCTATTTACAACTTTTCGTATTGATACGTGGTATATTTTCCCATAATAAAAGATGAAAATGAAAGCAGTTGGATCTTTAGAAAGGAAAGAAAGAAGCCAAGAATACACGAAAGCTTCCTCCTGATTACAGGAAGAGCCCCAAAGCTTCTACGGACACTCCCTTTTCTCTTCTTCTTCCTGCAGTCTTATGAGGGAATCTTTAGAGATTGGGGAGCTTGGGCGACTTTGGCTAATGAGCTCTGTGCCTTGAGCCCCCCAGGCCATAGAATAGTCACTACTCAGTCTGTGCCTCCAGCCCTGCAGTCTGAGGTTCCAGTCCTGGGGGCTCCACACCCGTCACCTGTATCAGGAGGCTCATGTCTCACCCTGTCTTCTTGCCAGCCTTGAGGACGGAGTCTGAGCCTCCATCATGCACCACGCAGGGAGGACCGTGGACCTGTTCTCCGTGGTCATGGCCCGGCAGGGGGGAAGGGCAGTTCAGCTGAGGGATGTTCGGGAGCCTCGCTTTGTTTCCTCATCCTCAGGACAAACAGGACAGAGCGGTGGGCAGATGGGAGGAGACCAAGGTGCAACCTGTCAGCTCAGCAGACTGTGCAGTTTCTGTTCTTGTTTGTGGTGAGGGGGCCTCAGAAATCTTACTCAAACTTTTGCCTTCCTCCCCCACTGAGTTGTCCTTTTCATAGACACCTCACCCAAGATAGCAGGGAATGAGTCCCTCTAAACTATTCCCTAAGAACAACAAAGATGATGAAGGTGATGATGAGGATAAAGAGGATGAAGACAGACACCAGGGCATCATGAACCCTTACTGAGGGCTTCCTAAAGGCCAGGCTCTGAGCTCTGTGCTCTATGCAGCTTGTTTCATTTCATCTGCCTAGTTTCCCAGTTACGAGTGCACATTTCATGATGATTTTACGGACTAGAGAAGGAGCAACGCATTTTCATAGGACTTGTACCAGATCATGAAGTCAAAAAGGGTGAAGTCCAATTTGAACCAGGCAGTCTAAGTCCGGACACATGGCATTTGGCCAATCCTCTCCCTGCATCCAACCTGCCCTCTCAAATCCTTGTCACTCAGGCCGATGCCCCTGCTCACTGTGCCCTTCCCTTTGGGGGTTCCTTGTAGACCACAGCTAGACCAGTGGGTGCCACAATCACTGTGTCAAGTAGAGAAAGGGCAGCTGAGATCACATCAAAGGTTCCAGAAAGAATGGGCACAGGATCATTCGGGACGCATCTCTCCCTTGCCCCTGTTCCTGGCTCTCCTTACAGCTCTCGACTGCCTCAAAGGAGTCATCGATTCGGAGTTTGGCTTCCATTCTTACTGAGGAAGATGGAAAGCGTTTCAAAAAATGCTCCTCAGACGTGCCCGTGGTTGAGACCTCTGAGCTCTGCTTACAACTTTTGGAAGCTGGGCGCGGTAGCTCACCCCTCTAATCCCAGCACTTTGGGAGGCTGAGGCAGGCGAATCACAAGGTCAGGTGTTCGAGACCAGCCTGGGCAACACGGGGAAACCCCGTCTCTACTAAAAATAGAAAAAAAGGAGCCGGGCGTAGTGGCGGGCACCTGTCCTCTCAGCTGCTCGGCAGGCTGAGGCAGGAGAATAGCTTGAACCTGGGATGCGGAGGCTGCAGTGAGCCGAGATCACTCCACTGCACTCCAGCCTGGGCCACAGAACGAGACTCCGTCTCAAAAAGCAAAACGCAAACCACAACTTTTTGAGAGTTGGAAGACCGTGAAGTAGAGTACCCGGGACTTAGAGTCTGGCCATGAATTTGGAATACCACCCTTTCTACTTCTCTGTATGGCAGGCGGTGAGATGTCCATCCTCTGAGACTCAGCACTCTCATCTGAGCTGATTTCTAGGTGATCTAATGGAAGCGAGCCATGATGAAACCGATCGTGGGTGCCCGCTGCGTGATCTCTCTGTGATGGATGCGGAAAGTCAAGGCAAAGTGAATCTCCCATACATTCGTTACTATTTTAAGCTTCAACTCCATACAGTTCAATGGAAATATCCCCTGACCTGAAGTTCCGGTTTCCCTGCATTCCAGACAGGACATTTTCTTTTGTCCTTATCTCAGTAAGTACTGAGTATTGTGAGAGGAACAAGTGAGTCTCTGTTGTTTCTGATTCTCCAGAGCCTGTATCTTGCTTGGCACAGAAGAGGTAGCAAAAGTCAAAATCTATGTTAATTCTTGAATTGACACTTCCTTGGTTCACAACAATTGGCTGTCATCAGCGTGACTTCGACTTACTTGATTCTTTTTGTTTTTTGTTTTTTGAAACGGAGTTTTGCTCCCGTTGCCCAGGCTGGAGTGCAGTGGTGTGATCTCGGCTCACCGTAGCCCCTGCCTCCCAGGTTCAAGCCATTCTCCTGCCTCAGCCTTACGAGTAGTTGGGGCTACAGGCGCCCGCCGCCATACCGGGAGAAGTTTTTGTATTTTTAGTAGAGGCGGGGTTTCACCATGTTGGCCAGCATGGTCTTGATCCCCTCACACCGTGATCCGCCCTCCTCGGCCTTCCAAAGTGCTAGGATTACACACATGAGCCACCGCGTCCAGCCGAACTTTCTGATGAAAACTCTAAGTCCACCTAAGCTAAGGACAGGAGTTGTAGCTGACATGAATTTTCAAAGAAGACCCACCGATTTGAGGAAGAAATTACTCTCCTGCTGAAGGTGAAAAGTCAGAAAACGGAACGATGACATCACTAGGACCTAACCGGCATGTGGAACTAGTTTCTGCTTAGGAACTATCAACTTTCATTTCATTTCCAGCTGACATGGTCTCAGCTCTTGTTGCCCAGGCTGGAGTGCAATGGCTCAATCTCGGCTCACCGCAACCTCCGCCTCCCAGGTTCAAGCAATTCTCCTGCCTCAGCCTCCCGAGTAGCTAAGATTACAGGCATGCACCACTACGCCCGGCTAATTTTGTATTTTTAGTAGAGACGGGGTTTCCCCATGTTGAGGCTGGTCTCGAACTCCTGACCTCAGGTGATCCGCCCGCCTCAGGCTCCCAAGGTGCTGGGATTACAGGCGTGAGCCACCGCGCCCCACCCGGTCTCAGCTGCTATTCAGTGTTTATAAATGTTCTAAATCAAGGGAATTTGTATCAATCTAGTAGAATAAAATAAAATAAAATATTTGAGTTCTTAATTTCCTTTAATTAGGATAACCTTTTTCTTCAAGTGAAGAGAACGGCTTTGTTACGTATTTTTCTTCGGACAAGATAGGCTGTATTTTCTAGCAGTTATGCATTTGTTATATATGATGATCTGGTTCTTGGAACATTCTTGAATCTAGTGTCTCTAAGGCAGGCGTGTACAGCAAGAAGTGAAGAACACAGAAATCAATGATGAAAGCATTAGAAGACAAGTGAGTTTGTCAGAACTGCAAAATATTGCTGAGCGTGGATTGCTCTGAAATCTGAAAACATTACTTGTGAATTGCTTCTATCCAAAATGCAGACACAATGCCGGGTGTTGGTTTACTTGTTTCCCATTTTTCAACCCCCTTTTCTAGGCAAAAGGTGTCCACACCATGCAGACCCACAGAATCTAACCGATGTCTCTAGATTCCTCCTCCTAGAACTCTCGGGGGATCTAGAACTGCAGCCGATCCTCACCGGGCTGTTCCTGTCCATGTGCCAGGTCACGGTCCTGGGGAACCTGCTCATCATCCTGGCCATCAGCCCTGACTCCCACCTCCACACCCCCATGTACTTCTTCCTCTCCAACCTGTCCTTGCCTGACATGGGTTTCACCTCCACCACGGTCCCCGAGATGATTGTGGACATCCAATCTCACAGCAGAGTCATCTCCTAGGCAGGCCGCCTGACTCAGATGTCTCTGTCTGCCATTTTTCGAGGCATGGAAGAGAGACACGCTCCTGAGTGTGATGGCCTATGACCAGTTTGTAGCCATCTGTCACCCTCTGTATCATTCGGCCATCATGAACCCGTGTTTCTGTGGCTTCCTAGTTTGGTTGTCTTTTTTTTTGTTTTTTTTTCTTCTCAGTCTTCTAGACTCCCAGCTGCACAACTTGATTGCCTTGCTAACGACCTGCTTCAAGGGTGCGGAAATTCCTAATTTCTTCTGTGACCCTTCTCAACTCCCCCATCTTGCATGTTGTGACACCTTCACCAATAACATAGTCATGTATTTTCCTGCTGCCGTATTTGGGTTCCTTCCCATCTCGGGGACCCTTTCCTCTTACTATAAAATGATTTCCTCCATTCTGAGGCTTTCATCGTCAGGTGGGAAGTATAAAGCCTTCTCCACCTGTGGGTCTCACCTGTCAGTTGTTTTCTGAGTTTATGGAACAGGCGTTGCAGGGTACCTCGGTTCAGATGTGTCCTCTTCCCCCAGAAAGGTTGCGGTGGCCTCAGTGATGTACACGGTGGTCACCCCCATGCTGAACCCCTTCGTCGACAGCCTGAGAAACAGGGATATTAAAGGTGTCCTGCAGCGGCCACACGGCAGCACGGCCCAATCTCCATATCTTTTTTATCTGTTCCATTCCTTTTGTAGTGTGGGATAAAAAAGGCAGTCAGGTCAAATAAGAATGATAACACAGGGTGAACACCCACTGTGACATTAGGAGTAATACCTCCTTAGGATACAAAAAACACTGTCACAGAGTATACACACGAGGGGTACACCCACTGTGATATTAGAAGTAATATCTCCCTATAATATGAAGAACAATATCACAGGGTGATTTCATTCCCGATGTTGGTAATAAAACAATGATAAACATTAAGATTAATAACTAATATTAAAAATGACATTAATAGTAATAATTCTAATCATGCATAATCCTCTCTTTAAAATAATCATTAATGATTAATAGCGTTATACTATGAATTAATATTACCATTGATAGTTATTAATGAGACTGATGTTTAATAATTCACAATATTATGACTCCTAATACCGCAGGAGGTGTACACCTCCCTGTGATATTGTTCCTAATATCCAGGGATGGAGAGCATGATATTAGTTTTAATATCGCAGTAGGTGTACACTCACCCTGTGACACTGATCCTAATATCCAGCGGGTAGAGTATGACATGACTGCAACATAGCAATGAATGTACAGCCACCCGGTGATATTGCTCCTAACATTCACGGAAGAAGCGTATGACGTTACTCCCAATATCGCAGGGAGTGTCCACCCCTTTTGTGATATTGTTCCTAGTATCCCGAGGGGGAGAGGATGATAATAATTCCAGCATCGCAGGCTGTGTTCACCCACTCTGTGATATTGTTATTAATATCGCAGGGAGTAGAAACACCCCTGTGATACTGTTCTTAATCTTCAGGGAGGAAGAGGATGATATTACTCGAATACAGACGGGTGTACGTCCTCTGTAGAAAGCCGGTGTACACCCGTCTGTGCAATAGTTGATAATTTCCAGAGGGGAAGATGATATTAGTCACAATATGGTAAACAGGCTGTGAGTCCACCGCGGGTCCTAAGAGCCAGGGGGGCAGAGGGGCTGGCCCTCAGTCCCCACCTCGCGGGGGGGGCCTCGCCCCCCTGCCTCTCTCGCCCTGCATATTACGAAAAATATCACAGAGTGGGTGTACACCTCCTGCGATATGGGGGGTAATATCATCTTGTCTTCTTTTGGATAATAGGAACAATATCAGCCGGTTTGTACACTTTCTGTGATATTGGGAGTAATATCAACCTCTCTGCCTTGGAATATTAAGAACAATGTCACAGAATGGATGTACACCCCCTGCGATATTGGGAGTAATAGCAGCCTCTCCTCTCCGTGGGTGTTCGGAGTCATATCCCAGGGTGGCTGTACACCTCCTGCTGTATGCACCCTATTTGTAATCTTTTATCCCTCGCCCCCCTCCCTATTAAATAATAGACAAAAAATAATGGGTTTAGAATAAATGAGTTCAAACAAATTGTCAAACATGTGGGAAAATTGGAATCAGTTTCTGAGGAAAAGCAAAAAACTCAACAGAAATGCTCATAAAGCATCATCCCTTCATGGCTAGAGCTGCCAGGACACCAGAACACCAAAATCAGCTAGGGAAATTTTGTAGAAGTCCTAGATGTACTAATTGTTCTGTGAATACACAGAGATGTAATTATAACTGTTACCTGCATGTAGAGTAAAGATGAGAAGGGATTGGTCATGGTGGCAGCTACCTCAGGTGTTACAAGGCAGACGTGGTTCCAGGACAGTATGTTTCAGGGCAGAGGGGTCCTCGGAGGCTATTAGAAGCTGGTCATGGCACAGACATTGTAAGTCAGATGGTCTCATTACTTTCGATGACAAAACCAAAATTGCTTTTGCATCAGCCTAATACAACGGCCTGGCAAGAGCACAGGAAAAGTCCCTGTGGTGTTAGATGGGGACCTCTGATGCAGCACAATTCCTTCATCCCCTTCTCCAAAACCCCCTCTTCCAATTCCACTGAAGAGAAAATCTGATGGAAGTCTGGTGTAAGCAGGCTCAGATATATCTACCACTATAGATAGTAGAGGTGACTCACAAATCCAAGCCTATCAAATACATCACTAACAAATTACATGTTTAATTTTTTTTTGAAATTAGGGATCATGATATGAAAGTTATCAGAATCAAAACTGTCACTAACGTTTAAAAGGAAAACACCTGGACAAATAGATTCAGAGAAGGCCTTGAAGAGAGGGTTCTCATGCTTCTAGGCCTGATAACAAAAACTATCACAAAATACCACAAAAACCACAACCTTGCACAAAGGCCATAGCAACCTTACACAAAATACACTTCTGCGAGGACATCTATCCAGCAACCACCTGCCCAACCTTCAACTGACATCGACCTTCTTGTTGATCTGTATAGTTGAAGATAACTGTATCGAAACAATTACATAAGCCTCTTCATTTTTCCTTTGTTTCTACTCCCCCATGCTTCCAGGTTGATCGTTTTTCTGTTAAAGACCTTGTCTTCCTTCACCATTTGAATCTACATAGTTTCTTTTGTCAGGCATGTTCCCATTGCAATATCCTCCTCCCTAAGGTCTGTCTTTTTCCATCAGAGAGCCTTTCTCTGTTTTCTAGGTTTACAATGAGAAGGGCTCTAAAGCATTTTTGTAAAATTTTTACTGTCTTCCTAGGAACAAATCATTGACTTACAGTATTGATATTGACTTATTTACATTTCTGGGGATGAGGAATTAAAGATTTCACAAATTTTCTTCTTGAGAAGATCCAAGTTTTCACGTGAGCAAAACTGAATATGTAAATTGATATGTAAATTATGCTGCAGATAATATAGTCAAATGTTTAGTTGTATTTAATTTGTTACACATGGAAATTGCATATGTGAGATAATATACTAAGAAATTATCACATTTAATGAAATGCTTTAATCAAATTCCCGATTGAATTTTTGATATCAATATCTTTTTCTTTGTTTAATCCATCTTTAGAGTGAACAGGGCTGTCTAGGCCAAAGTCCTCACTTCTATCTACATTGTCTGAGTTACAGAATTTTTGAATTTATTATGTTGTCACAGGAAGTTTCCTATTGCTTGTTTAAAGGAGTCTCTCTCAATATGATGCAGAATCCAAAAGCCCTGAAAGGCGGATATCCTGAGTTTCTGTTACCGGAGCCAAAGGTTGCCAATTTCTTGTAGATCCTGCTACAGTTAAACTTCATTTAAGTAATCATTAAAAGCTGCATTTATTCCCTCACTTGAAATTTTGATTTCACACTATTAGGACTAATTCTCTAAGTCTTTGCTAAGTAATGTTCCTCCTTTTCTTGTAGCTTCACTCTGATGATGTCTATATGCAACATCAATTGACATAAAGTACATTCGGGGCAAGAGAGTTTCCTTAAATATTACTTCGTTATTCAAAATAATCACAAAAGTACTCATCATGGGAAAACTTGTGAGGATTCATATATAGGGAAATACTTTTTCTGAGGCATAATTCTGTAAAGAAATTCACCTTAATTTGAATATATATGGGAAAATATCCTTGTTCACTAGTAGTCTATATTCACTGTTTTCTTCCCTCATAGACCAGCCAGTTCACTATTATTCTCCAAATGATGTGTGCCTCTGTAGAGTCTAGGCTATCTGCATACCTAATTTTTCCCACAAATTACTGTTTTGAATTGCACTGAATTCAATTCAAGGGGATGTCATTTATAAACAGTGCAAATATATACTGCACAAGGGATCTTAGAAATCATATGCATGGTTTGATCCATAAGCTCATATGAGCGTGCAATGTCAACTTTTTTCATGTTTTTTTTAAAGCCACTTAAATTCTATTTTAAGCCACCATCTGTCTGTGCTCTTAGGGCAGTTAGCCTTAAATCATTTTAAGATGCTCCACCTCTAAGTACTGTGATAGTGATAGAGATCAATTAGCCGGGCGTGGTGGCGGGCGCCTGTAGTCCCAGCTACTCGGAGAGGCTGAGGCAGGAGAATGGCGTGAACCCGGGAGGCGGAGATTGCAGTGAGCCGAGATTGCGCCACTGCACTCCAGCCTGGGCGAAAGAGCAAGACTTCGTCTCAAAAAAAAAAAAAAAAAAAAAAAAAAAAAAGATAGTGATAGAGATGTCACCAGTCAGGTGTCCTAGGAAACTGACTCGGAGTTGGAGATTTGCATGCAAAGAAGTTGAAATGGATATTCCCAACACCTGCGAAGAGTGAAAGCAATAGGATTGGGCAGAGCAGGAAGCTGGCTGGAATGCAATCACTATCATGGCCGCAGCCCGCTCTACAGGGATCTTGGTGAGTTTACCTAATGACCTCAAATTGGAGCAAGCAAGCCAGGCCATTATATTTCTGTACCAAGCAGTTCTCGGATGTGGGATGCCTTGAGAAGGGACATGAACTTGGATGAAGGAACTTTACTGTGCTGTGAGTGTTGTTGCCAGGAGTCAGCTGTCAACACTCCCAGGAGACGGGGAATTATGCTTTAGTCACTGAGGTGGCACCTAGTGCCAGACCACAGCCTTGTTAAACAGAGCCAGAATTTGGAGGATGGATGGTGGGTTTAACATTTGGGGCTTGATATCTTGTCCCCACAAGCTGCTGCTGGCCTATTCCTTGTCCATTTCTGTGTGGCCTGTTTAGGCCCACCGGCTTCCTGCTTCTTCTTTACCATATCTGGAATGCAAAAGTCTACTCGTAATTTGGCCCATGGTCCCTTCTGCTTAGACATATCCTTGTAGCTATTTTTTTTAAAGATGACTATGCCTTCTAGAATATTTCTAAGAAACTGCCTAAGTCACCACTGCTACCAAGAGGCCTTTGCTTTTTCCTCTTCTTAACTATGGGAAAGGAAGGTAGGAATGTAGGGAGGAGTATTTTCTAACCTGGAAAAAAGTCATTTTACCCTATATAATTTTTGTTAGCGAATTCCTTCTTTGCACTTACTCCACAATCTTTCCAAATTCTCCCAAATGCTCAAGCTTTTAAAAAACAAAAGACAGAAATGATAGCAGGTTATTATTTTTTCCACCAAACCTTTTGTTTCTATTCCTTTACGTCAATGAGCTTAGAATAACTGCTCCTGAAACTGGGAAAGGGACTTGGGAAAAGAAAGAAAAAAAAAGCTCTCAAAGTTTAACATCACAAAACATTATAGTCACTGTTATTTTATATTTATTTATTTATTTATTTATTTATTTTTGAGATGGAATCTTGTTCTGCCACCAGGCTGCAGTGCAGTGGTGCAATCTCAGCTCACTGCAACCTCCGCGTCTTGGGTTCAAGCGATTCTCCTGCCTCAGCCTTCTGAGTAGCTAGGACTACAGGCGCCGCCACCACACCCAGCTAATTTTTGTATTTTTAGTAGAAATGGGTTTCACCGTGTTAGCCAGGATGGTCTCGATCTCCTGACCTTGTGATCCACCCGCCTCGGCCTCCCAAGGTGCTGGGATTACAGGCGTGAGCCACCGCGCGTGGCCTTGTTTCGTAATTTTTACATCATATATCCCCTGCGTTAGACCAAGAGCTTGTAAAAGCCAGAAGACATACACCATTTGTAGTTCAATTAGAGATGTTTACTGATAAAACTGATTCTTCCATCTGAGGGTGGTATTTGTAGTTACAGTAATGTAGATGACAATCTAAGTTATGTTCTATAAACCGTGTCACTGACATCTCAATCTACAGCTAACTTTAATTTTTTAGAAGCAGAGGAGTGGGTTGTATAGGTTTAGAAATACATCCATCAAGCTAGTTAAGTGAGATGGATTCAAACCTTCAACTCACTGGAATATTTACCAAATTGACTATTCATTCTCTAAAGGAGCCATATAAACAAGGTACTTTCTAAAATTCAAAATTATGTAAGGTTTTATTTCCTTTTTATGCTGTTATGAATTGGATTGTAGAGGTTATAAGGTGAAATAAGATTACTTTTACAGTAAAACATACAACACATTGTCACAAGAGGGCAGCCTTTGAACATGAATTGCTTCTCAGGCATCCTTGAAATTTTGAGAGTTACTTTAATTCACACAACTAAATAATAAAACACTACAGAGGATCTAAGAAGATACTTTGACTTACGCATATTGTTACATTTTTATTACTGCTAGTGGAAGATGTAATCTATAAGGAAGGCAAGGGCTGAATTTGTTTTATGTAAAAAGACAAATTTCTTTGGGTTGTAGCTTTCAAACATCAAGATAGTAGGTCAATGTCTAAATGAGTGTATCAAAGTTCTCACATTAGCACATGTAAGTCCACCTCTTATCTACCCAAAATTCTAACCAAGCAAAGGCAAGGTGGAAGAACCAGACAAATATAAGTGCCTAGGATACATAATTGCCACTGGATTTTATGGTTTAGTTTTCAACCTGCCAAGTTTCTCTAAGAGACATGTTATTTGGAGAGGTTGCTAAAGTGTAATTGCATGATGTCTCTGTGTACGGTTGGTCTGGACCTCTCTCTGTCCAGTGGTTGCCCTCAACTGGTTAGAGCCACTTCTCTAAAGATCATGCTTATGTCCCTGGAGCAGTCCACAGCACTATCAATGTCTGACCTCCACCTTGTTCCAATTAATATTTCTGTACTTACTGAATTGGAAAACATACAGGTGTTTTCTGCCTGGTCACTTGTGGTTTTACAACACTCTCCCCCTCCCCACCACTGTCCCAGGTGATTTTGATGCCAGCCAAAGTGTGAGAACTACTGGCAGCTGCTGGCAGAGAGCAACAAAGGCCCAAACCCTCTGCGCGATTTCAAGACCCGTATCTGCTTTTCAGCTCTATGTCCTTCTCCTTCTCACAGCTGAGCCCACGCCTCCTCCCTCAGCACTTGCAGGCTGTGCTGTCCAGCCTGTGTCCAGGATCAGTCCTGACGTAAGGCACGTGGGGTTTAAGGAGTTCTCTCTTCAGTCTTGTTTCTGCACCATCTCTGACAGTTATATTCTAGTTGTAATCATGGGGCTTCCTCCTTTTGTTTCCAGTCCCATGCTCGTTTTCTCTATCACATTCTACCTTGTAATAACCTAAATCTTCTGGTGGGCAAGCTTCTTCCTCAATCCAATTTGTGTTTATGAGTTCCTGCTTTGGGGATTGGCTTCGTAATCCAGGTATTGCTACTGCCTTGAATGCGGAGACTGCATCCTTCTGTCTGGATTTCTTGAGTTTCTGGATCGTAAACCTTATTAGGGCCCCTTTTTCCTAGAATTGGAGCCTCTACTTTGTTCTTGCTACTTTAGTTCACCCAGAAAGCGCGATCTCTGCCTAAATTTCAAAGTGTTGGCTAGTTTAAATATCCTTTTGTGAGACTTTTGTCTTCCTGTGGGGTGATTTTTTCATCTTACATACAATTGCTAATCCTTTTATCTTGAATGTAATTGAAATACTTTAATCTGTGTTACCAGCAACAAGAACCCCTTTTATGAGATGGAGAAGGCAGGTCAGTCTCATAACATGTGTCCCCCTCTGTGTGTTGAATTTATGTCAGAGCCAGACTGTTTCCTACCTGATGTCTCTCACCAAATTCCAGTGTTTATGTCCTAGGAGGTGCCCAATAAATTCTAGAGTTGATACAAGCTGTAATTTTAGAGAAATTCAATTAAGTTGCTTAATTTAAGCAAAATTCAATTAAGTTGCTTAATTTAAGCAAAAGTTGCTTAAATTAAGCAACTTAATTGAATTTCTCTAAAATTAAGCCCAAAGCAAGTAGAATTAGATTATATACAACCTAATCAACTTTTTTTTTTTTTTTTCTGAGGATGACCAAGATTTGGGCTTCAGTGACAACAGTTGTCCCCTAAATATTAATACCCAAAATCTGGAATCACCAGTACAATGTTGAATAGAGGTGACGAACACACACATCCTTTTCTTGTCCTAATCTGTGTGGTTTAAACATTGACGCTTTCACCATTAAATATAATATTGTTTATATGTTTTGCTGTGGATGCTTTCCATCACTTCGAGAAAATTTCTTTTTCTAGCTTGCTGAGAGTTTTTTCTTTTTTTAATCAGCAATAGATATTTCTCCAAATGAAATATCCAAATGACCAACAGGTACATGAAAAAGATGCTCAGCATCACTAATCATCAGGGAAATGTAATTCAAAACCACAGAGATATTGCCTCAAGCCTGTTAGAATGGTCTTATTAAAAGAAAAAGATAATGAGTGTTAACAATGGGGAGAAATTGGAACACTTGTACAGTGTTTCTGGGAATGTAAAACTGTGCAGCCTCTATGGAAAGCTGTACGGTGGCTCCTCAAAAAAATTAAGAAAGTAGAACTACTATATCATCTGGCAATCTCACTTCAGGTTATTTATCTGAAAGGATTGAAATTGGGATGATTCTCTGATTCTCAGGCTCATTGCAGCATTATTTACACAAATCAAAATGTGGGAATAAGGTTAATGTCTATTGGCAGATCAATAGATAAAGAAAATGTGGTATATTCATGCAACGGAGTATTATTCAGCTTTAAAAACAGAAAGCCCTGCAATATGCAACATGGATGAACCTAGAGGACATTAATGCTAAGTAAAGGAAATCAGTCACAGAAGGACAAACTGTGTGATTCCACGTGTATAAAGTATCTAAGATAGCCAAATTCATTAGAATCACAGATTAGAATGGTGATAGCTCTTTAAGCTGAAATCAGTTTTGCATTCCTGGGTTTTGCAGTTTTGGTATCAGAATTCTGACTCATAAAACAAGTTTGGAATTTCCCCCTTCTTTATTTCTGAAATAATTTCAACATTTTATTTTTTTAAAATGTTTGAAAGAATTCACCAGCAAAACTCTTTGGATCTGGAGTTTGCTTATTTTTTTATTTTCTTTAGTTTTATGTTTTTATGTGCAAGTATTTGACAATTAATTACTTTAATAAATGTCAATTCATATGTTCCATTTAATCTTGTGAATTTTTTTATGTTTTTTTCAACGAATTCACCCTTTCATCCAAGTAATGAAAATTGGTATAAAATGTTTTACAATATTCCATTATCTTGTTAATGTCCCTTGTGTCTACAACTGTACAATCTCATTAATCCCTGATATTTATAATTTGCGTTTTCTTTCTTTCTCACAGAACTAACTTTTGGCCATGTTACTTTTCTCCTGTGTCTGTTTTCTGTCTCATTGATTTCTAATTTCTGTTTTATTTCCTTTCTTCTACTTTGTTTGGACTTAATTTGCTCTCTTGCTTTAGATTTTCTTTTTAAGGTAGAAAATTAGTTCACTTGTTTTGAACTTCTCTTTTTTAGAATAAGCATTTATACAAAAACTTTACTCTGGGTCTGCTTAACTTTATCCCACACATTTTGATATAGTATATTTTTATTTGTATTCAGTTCAATGTATTTTAAGGTGTTTCTCATGATTTCTTCCTTGAGCTAAAGGGCATTTTAAGGTGTATTTAAATCTTCCAGTAGTGTAGACTTTCCTGGGTAGCTTGTTTTTACCCATTTCAACTCATTTTCATTATGGTCAGAAAGCATACTTTCTATGATTACAGTGTTTTGAAACTTCTTGAGGGATATTTTGTGGTCTATAGTCTATTGATAAATGTTTCACGTGTAGCATAATAGAACATATATTCTATCGTCTTGGTCAATATTGATTAGGTCAAGCTGTTGTCAAAATTATTTTATCTTAACTTTCTTTAGTTATTCTATCAGTTAGCAATATAGCATTATGTCTTCATAAGTACTTGACATTTGATCATTATGAAATAGCTTTCTGTTGTAATATTGCTTGTTTGGAGGTCTATTTTTTCTTCTATTAATATAGCCACATAAGATTTCTTGTGCTTGTTGTTTCCATGGTATACTTGGAAATTATTTTACTCTCAGCTTATCTATATCATAATATTTGGCATGCATCTCTTATAGGTACTTTTATTAATGTCTATTGGCAGATGAATAAAGATAATGTGGTATATTCATACAACAGAATATACCGATGGACAATCTGTGTTTTATTTGGAGTATTTAAAATACATTTGAAATAATTATTGATAAGGTTGGATTTAAGCCTGCTATTTTTCTTTTTTTTTCTTTTTTTCTTTTTTTTTTTTTTTAGACGGAGTCTCGCTCTGTCGCCCATGCTGGAGTGCAGGGGCGCTATCTCAGCTCACTGCAAGCTCCGCCTCCCGGGTTCACGCCATTATCCTGCCTCAGCCTCCCGAGTAGCTGGGACTACAGGTGCCACCACCACGCCCGGCTAATTTTTTGTATTTTTAGTAGAGACGGGGTTTCACCGTGTTAGCCAGGATGGTCTCGATCTCCTGACCTCGTGATCCGCCTGCCTCGGCCTCCCAAAGTGCTGGGATTACAGGCGTGAGCCACCGCGCCCGACCTATTTTGCTCTTATGTTCTATTTGTTCCCTCATTTTTTGCTCCTCTGTTCTTTCTTTCATGCCTTTTTATATTAACTGAACAATATTCGGCGTTCCATTTTAATTCCTTTATTGGCATTTTAGAAGAATGTCTTCATATGATGTGGTGGTTCTCTAGGGATTATAATCAGCACCCTGGACTTATCGCAGTCCACTTACTGTTAACAGTCAACGTTTTCATGTAACATAAAGAAATGTTGCAGCAAAATTGTTGCGTTTAGTCTCCTGTCAGAGCTATTAATTTAGAATAGTTTACATACATTATCAACAGTACACTTAATTTTTTATTTAAACCATCAGTTGTTTGTTATAAAACTAAAAGAAAAAAGCCTTAGCTTTTCATGTTGATGCACTTGCCATTCCTAGAGCTTCTCCTTGCTTCCTGTAGTTCAGAATTTCCATCTGTTGTTATCTTTCTTTAGCCCGAAAAATTTCCGTTTGCATTTCTTGTATTTAGGTCTGCAAATGACAGATGTTCGAAGCTTTCTTTTATCTGAATAAATCTTTATTTTCTCAAGAATTACTTTTTCTGGTTATAGAATTTGGAGTTGACAGGTTTTTTTTTTTATTTTGAAGATGTGGTTTCATTGCTTTTTAAACTGTCATTTCTGATGACAGGTAATCTGTCTATTTGTTTCCATGTATGTACATTATTTTTCTCCCTCCCTTTAGCTACTTTCAAGATTTACTCTTTTTTTGCCCAGTGGTTTGACTATGATATGTCTGCATTTGGTTCTTTATTTTTATTCTGTTCTTTGAGTTTCTTAAACCTGTAAGTTGATATATGCTGACAATTAGGAAAACTTTTGGTCTTTACTTTTTCAAATAGCTTTTTCTGTCTCATTTTCTCCTTCTCTACTCTTTCTAGGACTCCAATTTTATTAGTTCTAGACTGGCCCTATTTTTATTATTTTTCTTCCTCTGTGTTCTTAACTGTATTGGGAAATTGTTCTTGATCTCTTTTTAAGTTCACTGATAGTTTTTTTCTGCCATCTTTAATTTACTGGTATGTGCGTACGATGTCATTTTTATATAAGATATTCTGTCCCTCAGTTCTAAAATTTGTCCCATTATTTCTTTGTCGTTTTTACTTCTCTGTTGAGATTCTCCATATATTCACTCTTATGACCGTCTATTCCTTAAATCCTTGAATATGCTTACAATAGCTTATTTTAAATTTCTTATCTTCTAATCCCAGCGTGTGGGCCATTTCAATGTCTTAATCCATTGTTTACTTTTTTTCTTATGCGTCATATTTTCCTGGTTCTATGTCTAGACAGGTTAAATTATTTTTTTTTTTTTTTTTTTTTTTTTTTTTTTTTTTTTTTTTTTTTTATTATACTTTAGGGTTTTAGGGTACATGTGCACAATGTGCAGGTTTGTTACATATGTATCCATGTGCCATGTTGATTTCCTGCACCCATTAACTCGTCATTTAGCATTAGGTGTATCTCCTAATGCTGTCCCTCCCCCCTCCCCCCACCCCACAACAGTCCCCGGAGCGTGTTGTTCCCCTTCCTGTGTCCATGAGTTCTCATTGTTCAATTCCCACCTATGAGTGAGAACATGCGGTGTTTGGTTTTTTGTCCTTGCGATAGTTTACTGAGAATGATGTTTTCCAGTTTCATCCATGTCCCTACAAAGGACACGAACTCATCATTTTTTATGGCTGCATAGTATTCCATGGTGTATATGTGCCACATTTTCTTAATCCAGTCTATCGTTGTTGGACATTTGGGTTGGTTCCAACTCTTTGCTATTGTGAATAGTGCCGCAATAAACATACGTGTGCATGTGTCTCTATAGCAGCATGATTTATAGTCCTTTGGGTATATACCCAGTAATGGGATGGCTGGGTCAAATGGTATTTCTAGTTCGAGATCCCTGAGGAATCGCCACACTGACTTCCACAATGGTTGAACTAGTTTACAGTCCCACCAACAGTGTAAAAGTGTTCCTATTTCTCCACATCCTCTCCAGCACCTGTTGTTTCCTGATTTTTTAATGATGGCCATTCTAACTGGTGTGAGATGGTATCTCACTGTGGTTTTGATTTGCATTTCTCTGATGGCCAGTGATGAGGAGCATTTCTTCATGTGTTTTTTGGCTGCATAAATGTCTTCTTTTGAGAAGTGTCTGTTCATGTCCTCTGCCCACTTTTTGATGGGGTTGTTTGTTTTTTTCTTGTAAATTTGTTTGAGTTCATTGTAGATTCTGGATATTAGCCCTTTGTCAGATGAGTAGGTTGCAAAAATTTTCTCCCATTCTGTAGGTTGCCTGTTCACTCTGATGATAGTTTCTTTTGCTGTGCAGAAGCTCTTTAGTTTAATGAGATCCCATTTGTCGATTTTGGCTTTTGTTGCCATTGCTTTTGGTGTTTTAGACATGAAGTCCTTGCCCACGCCTATGTCCTGAATGGTATTGCCTAAGTTTTCTTGTAGGATTTTAATGGTTTTAGGTCTAACATATAAGTCTTTAATCCATCTTGAATTAATTTTTGTATAAGGTGTAAGGAAGGGATCCAGTTTCAGCTTTCTACATATGGCTAGCCAGTTTTCCCAGCACCATTTATTAAATAGGGAATCCTTTCCCCATTTCTTGTTTTTGTCAGGTTTGTCAAAGATCAGATAGTTGTAGCTATGCGGCATCATTTCTGAGGGCTCTGTTCTGTTCCATTGATCTATGTCTCTGTTGTGGTACCAGTACCATGCTGTTTTGGTTACTGTAGCCTTGTAGTATAGTTTAAAGTCAGGTAGCGTGATGCCTCCAGCTTTGTTCTTTTGGCTTAGGATTGACTTGGCGATGCGGGCTCTTTTTTGGTTCCATATGAACTTTAAAGTAGTTTTTTCCAATTCTGTGAAGAAAGTCATTGGTAGCTTGATGGGGATGGCATTGAATCTATAAATTACCTTGGGCAGTATGGCCATTTTCACGATATTGATTCTTCCAACCCATGAGCATGGAATGTTCTTCCATTTGTTTGTATCCTCTTTTATTTCATTGAGCAGTGGTTTGTAGTTCTCCTTGAAGAGGTCCTTCACATCCCTGGTAAGTTGGATTCCTAGGTATTTTATTCTCTTTGAAGCAATTGTGAATGGGAGTTCACTCATGATTTGGCTCTCTGTTTGTCTGTTATTGGTGTACAAGAATGCTTGTGATTTTTGTACATTAATTTTGTATCCTGAGACTTTGCTGAAGTTGCTAATCAGCTTAAGGAGATTTTGGGCTGAGACAATGGGGTTTTCTAGATATACAATCATGTCATCTGCAAACAGGGACAATTTGACTTCCTCTTTTCCTAATTGAATACCCTTTATTTCCTTCTCCTGCCTGATTGCTCTGGCCAGAACTTCCAGCACTATGTTGAATAGTAGCGGTGAGAGAGGGCATCCCTGTCTTGTGCCAGTTTTCAGAGGGAATGCTTCCAGTTTTTGCCCATTCAGTATGATATTGGCTGTGGGTTTGTTGTAGATAGCTCTTATTATTTTGAGATACGTCCCATCAATACCTAATTTATTGAGAGTTTTTAGCATGAAGGGTTGTTGAATTTTGTCAAAGGCCTTTTCTGCATCTATTGAGATGATCATGTGGTTTTTGTCTTTGGTTCTGTTTATATGCTGGATTACATTTATTGATTTGCGTATGTTGAACCAGCCTTGCATCCCAGGGATGAAGCCCACTTGATCATGGTGGATAAGCTTTTTGATGTGCTGCTGGATTCGGTTTGCCAGTATTTTATTGAGGATTTTTGCATCAATGTTCATCAAGGATATTGGTCTGAAATTCTCTTTTTTGGTTATGTCTCTGCCAGGTTTTGGTGTCAGGACGATGCTGGCTTCGTAAAATGTGTTAGGGAGGATTCCCTCTTTTTCTATCGATTGGAATAGTTTCAGAAGGAATGGTACCAGTTCCTCCTTGTACCTCTGGTAGAATTCAGCTGTGAATCCATCAGGTCCTGGACTCTTTTTGGTTGGTAAGCTATTGATTATTGCCACAATTTCAGAACCTGTTATTGGTCTATTCAGAGATTCAACTTCTTCCTGGTTTAGTCTTGGGAGGGTGTATTTGTCGAGGAATTTATCCATTTCTTCTAGATTTTCTAGTTTATTTGCATAGAGGTGTTTGTAGTATTCTCTGATGGTAGATTGTATTTCTGTGGGATCGGTGGTGATATCCCCTTTTTCGTTTTTTATTGCATCTATTTGATTCTTCTCTCTTTTCTTCTTTATTAGTCTTGCTAGCGGTCCATCAATTTTGTTGATCTTTTCAAAAAACCAGCTCCTGGATTCATTAATTTTTTGAAGGGTTTTTTGTGTCTCTATTTCCTTCAGTTCTGCTCTGATTTTAGTTATTTCTAGCCTTCTGCTAGCTTTTGAATGTGTTTGCTCTTGCTTTTCTAGTTCTTTTAATTGTGATGTTAGGCTGTCAATTTTGGATCTTTCCTGCTTTCTCTTGTGGGCATTTAGTGCTATAAATTTCCCTCTACACACTGCTTTGAACGTGTCCCAGAGATTCTGGTATGTCGTGTCTTTGTTCTCGTTGGTTTCAAAGAACATCTTTATTTCTGCCTTCATTTCATTATGTACCCAATAGTCATTCAGGAGCAGGTTGTTCAGTTTCCATGTAGTTGAGCGGTTTTGACTGAGTTTCTTAATCCTGAGTTCTAGTTTGATTGCACTGTGGTCTGAGAGACAGTTTGTTATAATCTCTGTTCTTTTACATTTGCTGAGAAGAGCTTTACTTCCAACTATGTGGTCAATTTTGGAATAGGTGTGGTGTGGTGCTGAAAAAAATGTATATTCTGTTGATTTGGGGTGGAGAGTTCTGTAGATGTCTATTAGGTCCACTTTATGTAGAGCTGAGTTCAATTCCTGGATATCCTTGTTAACTTTCTGTCTCGTTGATCTGTCTAATGCTGACAGTGGGGTGTTAAAATCTCCCATTTTTATTGTGTGGGAGTTTAAGTCCCTTTGTAGGTCACTGAGGACTTGCTTTATGAATCTGGGTGCTCCTGTGTTGGGTGCATATATATTTAGGATAGTTAGCTCTTCTTGTTGAATTGATCCCTTTACCATTATGTAATGGCCTTCTTTGTCTCTTTTGATCTTTGTTGGTTTAAAGTCTATTTTATCAGAGACTAGGATTGCAACCCCTGCCTTTTTTTGTTTTCCAGTTGCTTGATAGATCTTCCTCCATCCCTTTATTTTGAGTCTATGTGTGTCTCTGCACGCGAGATGGGTTTCCTGAATACAGCACACTGATGGGTCCTGACTCCTTATCCAGTTTGCCAGTCTGTGTCTTTTGATTGGAGCATTTAGCCCATTTACATTTAACGTGAATATTGTTATGTGTGAATCTGATCCTGTCATTATGATGTTAGTTGGTTATTTTGCTCGTTAGTTGCTATAGTTTCTTCCTAGCCTCGATGGTCTTTACAATTTGGCATGTTTTTGCAGGGGCTGGTACCGGTTGTTCCTTTCCATGTTTAGTGCTTCCTTCAGGAGCTCTTTTAGGGCAGGCCTGGTGGTGACAAAATCACTCAGCGTTTGCTTGTCTGTAAAGTATTTTATTTCTCCTTCACTTATGAAGCTTAGTTTGGCGGGATAGGAAATTCTGGGTTGAAAATTCTTTTCTTTAAGAATGTTGAATATCGGCCCCCACTCTCTTCTGGCTTGTAGAGTTTCTGCTGAGAGATCAGCTGTTAGTCTGATGGGCTTCCCTTTGTGGGTAACCCGACCTTTCTCTCTGGCTGCCCTTAACATTTTTTCCTTCATTTCCACTTTGGTGAATCTGACAATTATGTGTCTTGGAGTTGCCCTTCTCGAGGAGTATCTTTGTGGCGTTCTCTGTATTTCCTGAATCTGAATGCTGGCCTGCCTTGCTAGATTGGGGAAGTTCTCCTGGATAATATCTTGCAGAGTGTTTTCCAACTTGGTTCCATTCTCCCCATCATTTTCAGGTACACCAATCAGACGTAGGTTTGGTCTTTTCACATAGTCCCAAATTTCTTGGAGGCTTTGTTCATTTCTTTTTATTCTTTTTTCTCTAAACTTCCCTTCTCTCTTCATTTCATTCATTTCATCTTCTATCAGCGATACCCTTTCTTCCAGTTGATCGCATCTGCTACTGAGGCTTCTGCATTCTTCGCGTAGTTCTCGAAACTTGGCTTTCAGCTCCATCATCTCCTTGAAGCCCTTCTCTCCATTGGTTATTCTAGTTATCCATTCTTCTAATTTTTTTTCAAAGTTTTTAACTTCTTTGCTATTGTTTTGAATTTCCTCTCGTAGCTCAGAGTAGTTTGATCGTCTGAAGCCTTCTTCTCTCAACTCATCAAAGTCATCCTCCATCCAGCTTTGTTCCGTTGCTGGTGAGGAACTGCGTTCCTTTGGAGGAGGAGAGGTGCTCTGTTTTTTAGAGTTTCCAGTTTTTTTGGTCTGTTTTTTCCCCATCTTTGTGGTTTTGTCTACTTTTTGTCTTCGATGATGGTGATGTACAGATGGGTTTTTGGTGTGGATGTCCTTTCTGTTTGTTAATTTTCCTTCTACCAGACAAGACCCTCAGCTGCAGGTCTGTTGGAGTTTACTAGAGGTCCACTCCAGACCCTGTTTGGCTGGGTGTCAGCACCGGTGGCTGCAGAACAGCGGATTTTCGTGAGACCACAAATTCAGCTGTCTGATAGTTCCTCTGAAAGTTTTGTCTCAGAGGAGTACCCAGTTGAATGAGGTGTCAGTCTGTCCCACTCGGGGGGTGCCTCCCAGTTAGGCTGCTCAGGGGTGAGGGACCCACTTTAGGAGGCAGTCTGTCCGTTCTCAGATCTCCAGCTGCGTGCTGGGAGAACCACTACTCTCTTCAAAGCTGTCAGTCAGACAGGGACATTTAAGGCTGTGGAGGTTCTCGCTGAGTTTTTGGTTGTCTGTGCCCTGCCCCCAGAGGTGGAGCCTACAGAGGCAGGCGGGCCTCCTTGAGCTGTGGTGGGCTCCACCCAGTTCGAGCTTCCTGGCTGCTTTGTTTACCTAAGCAAGCCTGGGCAATGGCGGGCGCCCCTCCCCCAGCCTCGTTGCCGCCTTGCAGCGTGATCTCAGACTGCTGTGCTAGCAATCAGCAAGACTCTGTGGGCATAGGACCCTCCGAGCCAGGTGCGGGACACAATCTCCTAGTGTGCCGTTTTCCAGGCCTCAAGCAGAAATGCAGAAATCACCCGTCTTCTGTGTCGCTGGGGCTGGGAGCTGGAGACCGGAGCTGTTCCTATTCGGCCATCTTGGCTCCACCCCCCAAATTATATGTTAGATTATGTGGATGATATTTTGTAGAGATAGGTTCTTTTATTTTCCTTTGAAGAGCGACTCTTTTCTAATATTAGTCTTCTTTGTGTAGTCAAACACCAAACTTTTACTCCTGAGCTATATGCAATGGTTGAAATATCTGCTCTGTACTAGCAATTTAGCTGTTGTTTTCTGCTGGATTCTATGGAGTCTCTTTTTATCAATGTGAAATGTAGCAGCCGTCATATATCTGAATGAAGTTTAAGTGCTGATTTTAGATTTTTACTCTGTGACATTCTCCTCTGTGACTTTCACTTGTGTGAGATTTCCTCCCATGTCACTCAAATTTCCCAGTTCTTCTTTTCTGTCAGCCTGGAACTCTGTGCTCTTATTCCTCAAGCTAGTAAAACTCACTGCTTTACTCGTAGACATGCAATTTTGCACAGACCAGGGAGTGTCATCAGGTGTGAAGCTGCATTGATGCAAATTTAAATCATTGGAATTTTTCTTTATTCAATGGTTAAAAACTTCATCAGTGATCAAATATTCTACTATTTCTGCCTATTTTCTGTTTCTTATTACCATCAAATGTGTATTTATTTTTTTTAGAGTTTACAGTTTTTTTTTTCCCTGCATTTGAGTTAGACATGAGCTACTACCACATTTTGTAATTCAAACTTTTTGTCTAACAGTGTTTTAAAAAACTCTTTCTTTGGAGGGAATTCTCAAATTTCTAAATACTCTACAAACATTAGGATTGGGGCTCAAATTCCCAGTTTCCCTTGTAGCCAGATGTGCCTATGAAACATGGCCTCAGCTAATTAAGCATACCCAGATATTTGAAAGTAAGAAAAGTGTTAAGAGGAACTATAGATATCATTTTAGTTGATGCAAGGATGGAAAAAAAAATAACCAACTTTCACTGGTGAACTTTGTCTTCAATTATTGTTTTCCTGTGGGAAGTGGCTAATTTTCTGGCCTAGAGGTGGAATTGGTGTGTTGGTAACAATTGATTTGATGATAATCTGCGTTCATCTTTTTTAAAATTGCTGACCCACCATTGTTTCTGGTCCTGTTTTATACTTATGCAGTGTATAATCTCTCATGCAAAATTTAGTTCTTTGTTTCTCAGCTTAAACTGGATTTTGATGAGCAGTTTTCACCTTCAAATGAAAGAAACGGCTTTGTTTGATGTTACTCAAAAATAACAACAAGAGGGAATTAAAGAAATACGTTCGTCACCTTGTGACACTACATAAATGAAACTTTGAAAATTCAACAATTCTGCTTTATAAGAAAATAGAAAGTTTCTACTGTTTTTCTTTATTTTCAAAGCTATATCATTAAATGAAATTTCTGCCTCATGGAAGATTTTTAGAACTATGTAACAATAACATACAGACCATCAGGAGAGAAATGAATAAAGACAGAAAGAAGTAGGCACTGTGTGGTAACGTAGATGGCGCACAGTTTTGTGCCTGGAGCCCTAATACATTTTACCATGGAATTTATACAATAAATGTTAGTTTCCTGTGAACCTGCTAATTAATATGACTTCTGCAAACATTTCATTAACCTGAACAGTTGAGGTTTCCTGTAGACAGACTCCACGTATTCTCATCTTTAACCTTTCCATAATGTTCTCTAATTAGAGATGTCACTGGTTCTCAAGAGCAAAAGAACAGCAGTAGCTTATAAAGTTACATTATTTGTTTTTTACTAATATGTAAAGTGATTTTGTCTTTCATTTCACCTCTAGAGCTAATTATGTATTCTAGGTTAACAAAAATTCCAGATCATACCATCATGAGTTTAAATTTTACAATGAACTCGTTATTTCCATTTATTACTAGCCTGCATTATAGCAATATTTAGCTAATGAATTCTCAAAATAGTTCTTGAAAGGGGAAAGAGTGCCTCAAGTAAATGGTGTAATTATTTATTTCTCAGAATTTTAAATTCAGTGTTCTGTTTAATCTCAAAGGGATACCAATGAAGTTAGGGTGTAAGGACTCTGTGGTTAATAAAATGGCAAGAATTAAAAAGGATTATTACATTTTTTCCTCATATTATGATGGCTACAATTTTTTAAAACAGTAGAAATGTTTAATTTTTGAAGGCCGCTACTGTGTATTTTATGCAAAATGTGAGCTCCCCAGTTCAACCTGTTGTTTGAAATTTGACCAGCTTTTTCTTGCTCTTGTTCAGGACAGTTATTAAACAGTCCAGGCAGGCCTCCGGAGTTACATATATGTATGTGGCTCTGTGTGTATATATACACAGAAGTACAAGTAGCATATAATCAATTTACATAAGACTTTTGCTTTTGATGAAAATTCTTCTAAAAGTGAATATAAATTAATAGCATATGGAGCCTACAAAAATTGTCTAATAGGCAAGTAGTCAAAGATAATCTGTGAACAAAGAGTTTGCTAAAACATACTTTTTTTTTTACATGTAATAACATTGTATCGAAGGGTTTCCAGAATTACATAATGTTATAGGGCACTTATCCTGAGACACACAAAGGAGACAAGGGGTAGAGCTAGAATGGAAGGGAAAATAAAGGACAAATAGAGATAGGTACTTAAGTGGAAATGTTTTTATAAGAAAATCATCAAACAGGTGGTAATTTTAAAACATGGCTTTTCCAGGCAGGAAATTTTCTGAATTTATTGCAAAAGAAGATAAATCAGGTGTCTACGTAGATCATGCCAATGAAATGAACAATAAAGGTTACTTATTAGAATATTGAAAATGGTTGATAATAAATTATTTATATTTATGGTAAGAGCAATAAACTTGATTTTTAGGGGGTTCAATGACTTCCTGAAAATATCCTTTCACAGATTTTCTCAGAGTGTCTAATTGGCAAAAGCACAGCTCCAAATAGCTCTTTCTGTCAATGTCTACAGAACATTTACAGTTTGATTTCTGAAAGTTACCATTTCTACTGATCTTACAAATTTGTAAAATGAATGCCCACCAGGACAAAATATTAAGTGATAAAATTAATTGGATCCTACAAGTGAAAATCTAGGCAAGGAAAGTCTTCTTCCTTCTTAATGAATGATTTTTATGTCTCTTTATTCATGTCCTTCTAGGTAGAGCAACACTCTGCAGACCTTCTTTTGAGGCATTTCACCACCAGAGTAAGTGTGATGTATGACTAATTAGTCCACCCACAGGGGGCTGGTGAAATTAAATTGGAAGTTATTTCCTAACTGGCATATCTTGGAGTAAAATTAATCTAATAACAGCTCTCATAAGAGAGCATAAGCTTTAAAGACCATTTTTCATTCAACTTTACCAAACAAAGTGCAAATTTAGGACTCCAGTTGTGAAGTTTGGTTGTTTGTGGATTGTACAGTGAAGGTACCAGTGGACAACCATTGCTCATCAAGCAAGTTTATACAAAAGCTTTGGGACAAGTCCAACTCTAGATAAAATTCTAAAGGATTTCGTGCCTGTGTTCAGAGTTCCTTTTTCTCTCTCCAAGGTAACCCACATATCAAAAGACATATAGGTTGTGGGTAGAACTTCCTAAAATTGCTGGTGAGAAGTGTGCCATGCATAAACATACTTCACTAGCTTGAATTTTCTATTAGTCTCACAGGCAGCAATTACAAACATGTATGTTGTTCTATCTCCACACACTCCTGTACATAGAAAGATCAAGTAACATCCCTGGTTAAGATGTGTACAGGTTACAAGACATGTCTAAATATATTCACCAAGAGGTTTATTATTTTCACAGTGGCATTCACTAAATCAGTTGTCAGTGCAGCAATACTCAAGGAATAAGCAGGGTCTTTACTTTATCAAAGTTTGGAGTCAACCCCAAGTTAGATCACTGAAGCACATAACTATAGATAAGGTCACTCAAAAGCACAAATCCAGGTTATAAATATTCAGTTGTCATTTATATGCATTTAGCAATTTGAATGCTGGGAAGTGTAGCCCAGAAAATCAATCGACATGGAACTATTGAAGAGGCATTCATGGCACCTGCACTTTGAATCTCTTCAGACTCAGGTTAAACAGGAGACACCGTAGCTCATGTACCCTGCAATAACACTTCCTCATCGCCTTTTTATCTACGAACCTGCCCTTTTCAATGTTATCTATATGCCTGAAGGTATGAATACCCTTGATCTTGCTAAAAAATGGTACCACCCGTCAGCAAAATCTCACTGATCAGTGTCTATGTTACCTCACCGAGTTAGCCTTTTGTGTTGTTGTGGCCCAGGATGACAATGTTGACACAATCCAAACCAGTATTGGAAAGTTAATGTTGGATGCGTCTTTGACAATTGATGGAATGACCTGAAATCAAATGTGAGGCAGTGGAGACTCAAGAATGCTATTCAGGCAGTTAGTGATCTGTGGAGATACTAAATGAAATATCTGGAAAGAATTGTAATCTTGCAACTATGCTGTTATGTGTTTTTTGACATAAACGGTTTCTATTTATGATGGAGCTGCAGAGTGCATTTCCCATGAAGTTCCCTCAGTGTTAACTAACATAGTCATGTGTCACTTAATGACAGGGGTATGTCTGAGAAATGCATTGCTGGACAATTTTATTATTGTATGAACATCACAGAGTTTACTTACACAAACCTAGATACTATAGCTGATTATATACCTATGCTATATGGTATAGCCTATTCCTCCTAAGCTACAAACCTGTGCAGCATGTTACTGCACTGAATACTGTAGGCAATTGTAACACAACAGTTAAGTATATCTATATGCTTACTTATATCTATACAGTATGTGTATCTATACATGTCTAAACATAGAAGAGGTACAGTAAAAATACAGTGTTATGATTTTATTGCACCACTGTCATGTGTGTGCACCATCCTTGACCAAAATGTTATGTGATGTATGATTGTAACAAAAGAATTAATTAAAGATAATATTGAAGTGCCTATTGAAATTTCAATGAAGGAATGAATATTTGTAAATTCTGATTGCCTTAAGTGGGAGTTGACTTTCTTCCTGTTTCCACGGTTGTTCTTGTGAAAGGGCGTAGCTTTCCAAAGACCTGAAATCTCCGACAAGTCTTGCAATTCTCTATTGCCTGCATTATGAAGGTCACCTGGTATGAAATGAAGCAAAATGGTAGATTATAAAGACCTGTACTTTCTTGTCAGTTCCTAAACATAGCAAGCATTGGTCTGTCTTGAACATTTCTGCGGTTATAAATTAGCCTTGGGTCATGATTTTCTGCCTTTTTATCATAGACAAGATTTAATTTAGGAGATGTCCTTTTAATGTGTTATGTGAATAGTAAGTGCCACTTATGGAGCCCTATTTTCTTCCAGTCATTTTAATTGTCGAATCTATCCAGTCAAGATGCATTGTTAGAGGCTTCACTGACAACACCGTCTGTGTGTGTGTGTGTGTGTGTCTGTGTACATACATATGATTGAGCAGGATTTAATGTAAGTCAAAACAATCTCAAATTTCTTAGGACAATACAGCTTCCTTGGCCATTCCCTTGGAGCTCTGGGTTGAGGAGCTGGTGATGTGTGTTTCTTTTGCGTGTTCTACACGTTATCCCTATGCAGGCCTTCCTTGGGCTTGGTTTTGGAACCAGTGATGAGGAATATCATTAGAATTGTTGTGCTCAAAAAGATTCTTCCATTCTTCTGTATAAGCAATGGCAATTTTCCCAGACAAATATTTCTTCTTTTGAAATGGTAAATTTTGAATAGTAACAGGTTAGTATAATCCCATAAAATAACAAAGTTTGAGTTCTATGAACTGTGTTTTATGCTAAATCATCATTTACTCCTTGTATGATCTTTTTTTTTTTTTTGAGATGGAGTCTCACACTGTCGCCGAGGCTGGAGTGCAGTGGCATGATTTTGGCTCACAGCAATCTCCACCTCCCGGATTCACACCATTCTCCTGCCTCAGCTTCCTGAGTAGCTGGGACTACAGGTGCTGCCACCATGCCTCGCTAATTGTTTTTTAAGATTAAGGGCAAAATCAAAGCTGCTCCCCTATATTATATTCATAAACCAGAATGATTAAAGCAAGCTATTAATTTATTAGAAGCAAATACTCCAAATTTAGCATCTAAGACATGACAGCCTTTCAAAAGACATCAATTTACATTTTAGTGTCTATAGCTATGTTTGTATTCATGTTATTGGTGTCCGTAATATTTCACTAGATGTTCTGGGCAAATCGATAAATGAAAATAAAGTATATGATTAGGAGAACAATCTAGGCCACCTGGAGACCCCTTACAACTCAGCTGGTGAAGCAGGAATGCCTGGGTGTAATAGTGAGCAACAACCTTTCAAACGTGTTGGGCAGTTTTCAGGCAGCGGAATATGTATGCCAAACCAGGCAGAAAGATAAGTGGAGGCCAGTTAAAAGATCAGGCTGTGATTACACGTTTTTTGTTTGTTTGTTTCTACTGAGGAAATATAACACTTACTTATTATTTTCTCCATCTATCCCGCTATTTTGTCAAAACCTTTCATGTAAGTTACTACCAAACACAGGGTTATCCAAGATCTGTGGGTCGTATTCAATATTTGCTTTTCCCTCCACTACTAACACATTTGATTCCCTTTGTAACTTTCTCCCGTTTCTCCTTTCAGCCTGTTTTCTCCAACCACACTGAGGTTATGAGCCGCCCTATGTACTCTCCCACCCTGTTTCATCTCATAGTGGAAAAACAAATATCTTCATATAAAACTACACAGAAGCATTCTGTGAAACTAATTTCTGTTCCGTGCATTCAACTAACAGAGTTAAACCATACTTTTGATAGAGCAGTTCTGAAACACTCTTTCTGTAGAAAATGCAAGTGAACATTCGGAGTGCTAAGAGGGTAATAGTGGAAAAAGGAATATCTTCAAATATAAACTACTCAGAATCATTCTATGAAACTTCTTTCTGTTCCGCGCATTCGACTAACAGTGTTTAACCGTACTTTTGATTGAGCAGTTCTGAAACACTCTTTCTGTAGATACTGCAATTGGACATTCTGAGTGCTAAGAGTCCTATATTGGAAAAAGGATTATCTTCAAATAAAAACTACACAGAAGCATTCTGTGAAACTTCTTTCTGATCTGTGCCTTCAACTAACAGAGTTAAAACATACTTTTGATTGAGCAGTTCTGAACATTCTTTCTGTAGAAAATGCAAGTGGACATTCGGGGCGCTAAGAGGGTAATAGTGGAAAAAGGAATATATTCAAATATAAACCTCACAGAAGCATTCTGTGAAAATTCTTTCTGTCCTGTGCATTCAACTAACAGAGTTGAACCTTACTTTTGATTGATCCGCTCTGAAACACTCTTTCTGTAGAAACTGCAATTGGACATTCTGAGCGCTAAGAGGCCTATATTAGGAAAAAGAATATCTTCAAATAAAAACTACACAGAAGCATTCTGTGAAACTTCTTTCTGATCTGTGCATTCAGCTAACAGATTTAAACCATACTTTTGATTGAGCAGTTCTGAAACACTCTTTCTGTAGAAAATGCAAGTGGACATTCGGAGCACTAAGATGGTAATAGTGGAAAAAGGAATATCTCCAAATAAAAAGTAAACAGAAGCATTCTCTGAAACTTCTTTCTCTTCTCCGCATTCAACTAACAGAGTTGAGCCTTCTTTTTGAAGGAGCAGCTCTGTAACACTCTTTCTGTAGAAACTGCAAGTGGACATTCAGAGCGCTAAGGGGGTAATAGAGGAAAAAGGAATATTTTCAAATAAATACTATAAAGAAGGATTCTGTGAAACTTCTTTCTGTTCTGTGCATACAACTAAAAGAGTTGAACCTTACTTTTGATTGAGCCGTTCTGAAACACTCTTTCTGTAGAAACTGCAATTGGATATGCGGAACGCTAAGAGGCCAATATTGGAAAAAGGAGTATCTTCAAATAAAACTACAGAAAAAATATTCTGTGAAACATCTTTCTGATCTGTGCATTCAGCTAACAGAGTTCAACCATACTTTTGATTGAGCAATTCAGAAACACTCTTTTTGAAGAAAATGCAAGTGGACATTCGGATCTCTAAGAGGTTAATAGTGGAAAAAGAAATATCTTCAAATATAAACTACACAGAAGCATTCTCTGAAACTTCTTTCTGTTCCGCGCATTCAACTAACAGAGTTGAACCTTACTTTTGATTGAGCAGGTCTGAAACACTCTTTCTGAAGAAACTGCAATTGGACATTCTTAGCGCTAAGAGTCCTATATTTAAAAAAGGAATATCTTCAAATAAAAACTACACAGAAGCATTCTGTGAAACTTCTTTCTGATCTGTGCATTCAACTAACAGAATTAAACCATGCTTTGGATTGAGCAGTTCTGAACACTCTTTCTGTAGAAAATGCAAGTGGACATTCGGAGCGCTAAGAGTGAAATAGTGGAAAAAGGAATATATTCAAATATAAACTACACAGAAGCATTCTATGAAACTTCTTTCTGTTTTGTGCATTCAACTAACAGAGTTGAACCTTACTTTTGATTGAGCCCTTCGGAAACACTCTCTCTGTGGAAACTACACTTGAACATTCTGAGCGCTAAGAGGCCTATATTGGGATAAAGAATATCTTCAAATAAAACTACACAGAAGCCTTCTGTGAAACTTCTTGCTGTTCTGTGCATTCAACTAACAGAGTTGAACCTTACTTTTGATTGAGCCGTTCTGAAACCCTCTTTCTGTAGAACATGCAAGTGGACATTCGGAGTGCTAAGATGGTAATAGTGGAAAAAGGAATATCTTCAAATATAAACTACACAGAAACATTCTCTGAAACTACTTTCTGTTCCGTACATTCAACTAACAGAGTTGAGCCTTACTTTTGAAGGAGCATTTCTGAAACACTCTTTCTGTAGAACCTGCAAGTGGACATTCGGAGCGCTAAGAGGGTAATAGTGGAAAAAGGAATATCTTCAAATAAATACTACACAGAAGCATTCTGTGAAACTTCTTTCTGTTCTGTGCATTCCACTAAAGTAGTTGAACCTTACTTTTGATTGAGCCGTTCTGAAACACTCTTTCTGTAGAAACTGCAATTGGATATTCAGAGCGCTAAGAGGCCTATATTGGAAAAATGACTATCTTCAAATAAAAACTACACAGAAGCATTCTGTGAAACTTCTTTCTGATCTGTGCATTCAACTAACAGAATTAAAACATACTTTTGATTGAGCAGTTCTGAACACTCTTTCTGTAGAAAATGCAACTGGACATTTGGAGCGCTAAGAGGGTAGTAGTGGAAGAAGGAATATATTAAAATGTAAACTACACAGAAGCACTCTGTGAAACTTCTTTCTGTTCTGTGCATTCAACTAACAGAGTTGAACCTTACTTTTGATTGAGCCGTTCTGAAACACTCCTTCTGTAGAAACTGCAGTTGGACATTCTGAGCGCTAAGAGGCCTATATTGGTAAAAAAATATCTTCATATAAAAACCACACAGAAGCATTCTGTGAAACTTCTTTCTGATCTGTGCATTCAGCTAACAGAGTTAAACCATACTTTTGATTGAGCAGTTCTGAAACATTCTTTCTGTAGAAAATGCAAGTGGACATTCGGAGCGCCAAGTGGGTAATAGTGGAAAAATGAATATCTTCAAATATAAACTACACAGAAGCATTGTATGAAACTACTTTCTGTTCTGTGCATTCAACTAACAGACTTGAACCTTACTTTTGATTGAGCCGTTCTGAAACACTCTTTCTGTAGAAACTGCAATTGGACATTCTGAGCGCTAAGAGGCCTGTATTGGGAAAAAGAATGTCTTCATATAAAAACTACACAGAAGCATTCTGTGAAACTTCTTTCTGATCTGTGCATTCAGCTAACTGAGTTAAACCATACTTTTGATTGAGGAGTTCTGAACACTCTTTCTGTAGAAAATGCTAGTGGACATTCGGAGCACTAAGAGGGTAATACTGGAAAAAGGAATATATTGAAATATAAACTGCACAGAAGCATTCTGTGAAACTTCTTTCTGTTCTGTGCATTCAACTAACAGAGTTGAACCTTACTTTTGATTGAGCCGATCTGAAACACTCTTTCTGTAGAAACTGCAATTGGACATTCTGAGCGCTAAGAGGTCTATATTGGGAAAAAGAATATCTTCAAATAAAAACTACACAGAAGCATTCTTTGAAACATATTTCTGATCTGTGCATTCAGCTAACAGAGTTAAACGATACTTTTGATTGAGCAGTTATGAAACACTCTTTCTGTAGAAAATGCAAGTGGACATTTGGAGTGCTAAGATTGTAATAGTGGAAAACGGAATATCGCCAAATGAAAACTACACAGAAGCAAACTCTGAAACAACTTTCCCTTCTCTGCATTCAACTAACAGAGTTGAGCCTTACTTTTGAAGGAGCAGTTCTGAAACCCTCTTTCTGTAGAAACTGCAAGTGCACATTCGGAGCGCTAAGAGGGTAACAGTGGAAAAAGGAATATCTTCAAATATAAACAACAGAGAAGCATTCTCTGAAACTGGTTTCTCTTCCGTGCATTCAACTAACAGTGTTGAACCTTACTTTTGATTGAGCAGTTCTGAAACACTCTTTCTGTAGATACTGCAATTGGACATTCTGAGCGCTAAGAGTCCTATATTGGAAAAAGGAATATCTTCAAATAAAAACTATACAGAAGAATTCTGTGAAAATTCTTTCTGATCTGTGCATTCAATTAACAGAGTTAAACCATACTTTTGATTGAGCAGTTCTGAACACTCTTTCTGTAGAAAATGCAAGTGGACATTCGGAGCTCTAAGAGGGTAATAGTGGAAAAAGGAATATCTTCAAATATAAACTACACAGAAGCATTCTGTGAAACTACATTCTGTTCTATGCATTCAACTAACAGAGTTGAATCTTACATTTGATTGAGCCCTTCTGAAACACTCTTTCTGTAGAAACTGCAATTGGACATTCTGAGCGCTAAGGGGCCTATATTGGGAAAAAGAATACCTTCAAATAAAAACTAGAGAGAAGCATTCTGTGAAACTTCTTTCTGATCTGTACATTCAGCTAACAGAATTAAACCATACCTTTGATTGAGCAGTTCTGAAACACTCTTTCCGTAGAAAATGCATGTGGACATTCGGAGTGCTAAGAGGGTAATAGTGGAAAAAGAATATATTCAAATATAAACTACATAGAAACATTCTGTGAAACTTCTATCTGTTCTGTGCATTCAACTAACATAGTTGAACCTTACTTTTGATTGAGCCGTTCTGAAACAGTCTTTCTGTAGAAACTGCAATTGGATATTCGGAGCGCCAAGAGGCCTATATTGGAAAAAGGACTATCTTCAAATAAAAACTACACAGAAGTATTCTGTGAAACTTCGTACTGATCTGTGCATTCAGCTAACAGAGTTAAACCATACTTTTGATTGAGCAGTTGGGAAACACACTTTCTGTAGAAAATGCAAGCGCACATTCGGAGCGCTTAGAGGGCAATAGTGGAAAAAGGAATATCTTCAAATATAAACTACACAGAAGCATTCTCTAAAACTTCTTTCTGTTCCGTGCATTCAACTAACAGTGTGGAACCTTACTTTTGATTGAGCAGTTCTGAAACACTCTTTCTGTAGATACTGCAATTGGACATTCTGAGCGCTAAGAGTCCTATATTGGAAAAAGGAATATTTTCAAATAAAAACTACACAGACGAATTCTGTGAAACTTCTTTCTTATCTGTGCATTCAACTAACAGAGTTAAACCGTACTTTTGATTGAGCAGTTCTGAACACTCTTTCTGTAGAAAATGCAAGTTGACATTCGGAGCTCTAATAGGGTAATAGTGGAAAAAGGAATATCTTCATATATAAACTACACAGAAGCATTCTGTGAAACTACATTCTGTTCTGTGCATTCAACTAACAGAGTTGAACCTTACTTTTGATTGAGCCGTTCTGAAACACTCTTTCTGTAGAAACTGCAGTTGGACATTCTGAGCGCTAAAAGGCCTATATTGGGAAAAAGAATATCTTCAAATAAAAACTACACAGGAGCATTCTGTGAAACTGCTTTCTGATCTCTGCATTCAGCTAACAGAAATAAACCATACCTTTGATTGAGCAGTTCTGAAACACTCTTTCAGTAGGAAATGCCAGTGGACATTCAGAACGCTAAGAGAGTAAAAGTGGAAAAAGAATATATTCAAATATAAACTACACAGAAGCATTCTGTGAAACTTCTTTCTGTTCTGTGCATTCAACTATCATAGTTGAACCTTACTTTTGATTGAGCCGTTCTGAAACACTCTTTCTGTAGAAACTGCAATTTAACATACTGAGCGCTATGAGGCCTATATTGGGATAAAGAACATCTGCAAATAAAAACTACACAGATGCATTCTGTGAAACTTCTTTCTGATCTGTGCATTCAGCTAACAGAGTTAAACGATACTTTTGATTGAGCAGTTCTGGAACACTCTTTCTTTAGAAAATGCAAGTGGACATTCGGTGCGCTAAGATGGTAATAGTGGAAAAAGGAATATCTTCAAATAAAAACTACACAGAGGCATTCTCTGAAACTTCTTTCTGTTCTCTGCTTTCAACTAGCAGAGTTGAGCCCTATTTTTGAAGGAGCAGTCCTGAAACACTCTTTCTGTAGAAACTGCAAGTGGACATTCGGAGCGCTAATAGGGTAATAGTGGAAAAAGGAATATCTTCAAATAAATACTACGCAGAAGCATTCTGTGAAACTTCTTTCTGTTCTGTGCATTCCACTAACAGAGTTGAACCTTACTTTTGATTGAGCCGTTCTGAAACACTCATTCTGTAGAAAATGCAATTGGACATTCTGAGCGCTAAGTGGCCTATACTGGGAAAAAGAATATCTCCAAATAAAAACTACACAGAAGCATTCTGTAAAACATGTTTCTGATCTGTGCATTCATCTAACAGAGTTAAACCATACTTTTGATTGAGCAGTTATGAAACACCCTTTCTGTAGAAAATGCAAGTGGACATTCGGAGCGCTAAGATTGTAATAGTGGAAAAAGGAATATCTCCAAATAAAAACTACACAGAAGCATTCTCTGAAACTCCCTTCTGTTCTCTGCATTCAACTAACAGAGTTGAGCCTTACCTTTGAAGGAGCAGTTCTGAAACACTCTTTGTGTAGAAACTGCCAGTGGACATTCGCAGTGCTAAGAGGGTTATAGTCGAAAAAGGAATATCTTCAACAAAATACTACACAGAAGCATTCTGTGAAACTTCGTACTGATCTGTGCATTCAGCTAACAGAGTTAAACCGTACTTTTGGTTGAGCAGTTCGGAAATACACTTTCTGTAGAAAATGCAAGTGGACATTCGAAGCGCTTAGAGGGTAATAGTGGAAAAAGGAATATCTTCAAATATAAACTACACAGAAGCATTCTCTGAAACTTCTTTCTGTTCCGTTAATTCAACTAACAGAGTTGAACCTTAGTTTTGATTGATCAGTTCGGAAACACTCTTTCTGTAGATACTGCAATTGGACATTCTGAGCGCTAAGAGTCCTATATTGGAAAAAGGAATATCTTCAAATAAAAACTACACAGAAGCATTCTGTGAAACTTCCTTCGGATCTGTGCGTTCAACTAACAGAGTTAAACCATACTTTTGATTGAGGAGTTCTGGACACTCCTTCTGTAGAAAATGCAAGTGGACAATCGGAACGCTAAGAGGGTAATAGTAGAAAAAGGAATATATTCAAATATAAACTAAACAGAAGCATTCTGTGAAACTTCTTGGTGTTCTGTGCATTCAAGTAACAGAGTTGAACCTTACTTTTGATTGAGCCGTTCTGAAACCCTCTTTCTGTAGAAAATGCAAGTGGACATTTGGAGCGCTAAGATGGTAATAGTGGAAAAAGGAATATCTACAAATATAAACTACACAGAAACATTCTTTGAAACTTCTTTCTGTTCCGTGCATTCAACTAACAGAGTTGAGCCTTACTTTTCAAAGAGCAGTTCTGAAACACTCTTTCTGTAGAACCTGCAAGTGGACATTCGGAGCGCTAAGAGGGTAATAGTGGAAAAGGGAATATCTTCAAATATAAACAACACAGAAGCATTCTCTGAAACTTCTTTCTGTTCCGTGCATTCAACTAACAGAGTTGAACCTTACTTTTGATTGAGCAGTTCTGAAACACTCTTTCTGTAGATACTGCAATTGGACATTCTGAGCGCTAAGAGTCTTATAATGGAAAAACGAATATCCTAAAATAAAAACTACAAGAATCATTCTGTGAAACTTCTTTCTGATCTGTGCATTCAACTAACAGAGTTAAAACATACTTTCGATGGAGCAGTTCTGAACACTCTTTCTGTAGAAAATGCAAGTGGACATTCGGAGCACTAAGAGGGTAATAGTGGAAAAAGGAGTATCTTCAAATGTAAACTACACAGAAACATTCTCTGAAACTTCTTTCTGTTCCATGCATTCAACTAACAGAGTTGAGCCTTACTTTTGAAGGAGCAGTTCTGAAACACTCTTTCTGTAGAACCTGCAAGTGGACATTCGGAGCGCTAAGAGGGTAATAGTGGAAAAAGGAATATCTTCAAATATAAACAACACAGAAGCATTCTCTGAAACTTCTTTCTGTTCCGTGCATTCAACTAACAGAGTTGAACCTTACTTTTGATTGAGCAGTTCTGAAACACTCTTTCTGTAGATACTGCAATTGGACATTCTGAGGGCTAAGAGTCTTATATTGGAAAAACGAATATCTTCAAATAAAAACTACACAGAATCATTCTGTGAAACTTCTTTCCGATCTGTGCATTCAACTAACAGAGTTAAACCATACTTTTGATTGAGCAGTTCTGAACACTTTTTCTGTAGAAAATGCAAGTGGACATTCGGAGCACTAAGAGGGTAATAGTGGAAAGAGGAATATATTCAAATATAAACTGCACTGAAGCATTCTCTGAAACTTCTTTCTGTTCCGTGCATTCAACTAAAAGATTTGAACCTTACATTTGATTGAGCCGTTCTGAAACACTCTTTCTGTAGAAACTGCAATTGGACATTCTGAGGGCTAAGAGGCCTATATTGGGAAAAAGAATATCTTCAAATAATAGCTACACAGAAGCATTGTGGGAAACTTCTTTCTCATCTGTGCATTCAGCTAACAGAATTAAACCATACCTTTGATTGAGCAGTTCTAAAAAACTCTTTCCATAGAAAGTGCATGTGGACATTCGGAGCGTTAAGAGGGTAATAGTGGAAAAAGAATATATTCAAATATAAACTACACAGAAGCATTCTGTGAAACTTCTTTCTGTTCTGTGCATTCAACTAACATTGTTGAACCTTACTGTTGATTCAGCCATTCTGAAACACTCTTTCTGTAGAAACTGCAATTGGATATTCGGAGCGCTAAGTGGCCTATATTGGAAAAAGGACTATCTTCAAATAAAAACTACACAGAAGCATTCTGTGAAACTTCGTACTGATCTGTGCATTAAGCTAACAGAGTTAAACTGTACTTTTGGTTGAGCAGTTCGGAAATACACTTTCTGTAGAAAATGCAGGTGGACATTCGGAGCGCTTAGAGGGTAATAGTGGAAAAAGGAATATCTTCAAATATAAACTACACAGAAGCATTCTCTGAAACTTCTTTCTGTTCCGTTAATTCAACTAAGAGAGTTGAACCTTACTTTTGATTGAGCAGTTCGGAAACACTCTTTCTGTAGATACTGCAATTGGACATTCTGAGCGCTAAGAGTACTATATTGGAAAAAGGAATATCTTCAAACAAAAACTACACAGAAGCATTCTGTGAAACTTCCTTCGGATCTGTGCATTCAACTAACAGAGTTAAACCATACTTTTGATTGAGGAGTTCTGGACACTCCTTCTGTAGAAAATGCAAGTGGACATTCGCAGCGCTAAGAGGGTAATAGTAGAAAAAGGAATATATTCAAATATAAACTACACAGAAGGATTCTGTGAAACTTCTTGGTGTTCTGTGCATTCAAGTAACAGAGTTGAATCTTACTTTTGATTGAGTCGTTCTGAAACCCTCTTTCTGTAGAAAATGCAAGTGGACATTCGGAGCGCTAAGATGGTAACAGTAGAAAAAGGAATGTCTTCAAATATAAACTACACAGAAACATTCTCTGAAACTTCTTTCTGTTCCGTGCATTCAACTAACAGAGTTGAGCCTTAGTTTTGAAGGAGCAGTTCTGAAACACTCTTTCTGTAGAAAATGCAAGTGGACATTCGGAGCGCTAAGAGGATAATAGTGGAAAAAGGAATATCTTCAAATGTAAACTACACAGAAGCATTCTCTGAAACTTGTTTCTGTTCCGTGCATTCAACTAACAGTGTTGAACCTTACTTTTGATTGAGCAGTTCTGAAAAACTCTTTCTGTAGATACTGCAATTGGACATTCTGAGCGCTAGGAGTCCTATATTGGAAAAAGGAATATCTTCAAATAAAAACTACACAGAAGAATTTTGTGAAAATTCTTTCTGATCTGTGCATTCAATTAACAGAGTTAAACCATACTTTTGATTGAGCTGTTCTGAACACTCTTTCTGTAGAAAATGCAAGTGGACATTCCGAGCTCTAAGAGGGTAATAGTGGAAAAAGGAATATCTTCAAATATAAACTACACAGAAGCATTCTTTTAAACTGCATTCTGTTCTGTGCATTCAACTAACAGAGTTGAACCTTACTTTTCATTGAGCCCTTCTGAAACAATCTTTCCGTAGAAACTGCAATTGGACATTCTGAGCGCTAAGGGGCCTATATTGGGAAAAAGAATATCTTCAAATAAAAACTACACAGAAGCATTCTGTGAAACTTCTTTCTGATCTGTGCATTCAGCTAACAGAATTAAACCATACCTTTGATTGAGCAGTTCTGAAACACTCTTTCCATAGAAAATGCATGTGGACATTCGGAGTGCTAAGAAGGTAATAGTGGAAAAAGAATATATTCAAATATAAACTAAACAGAAGCATTCTGTGAAACTTCTATCTGTTCTGTGCATTCAACTAACATAGTTGAACCTTACTTTTGATTGAGCCGTTCTGAAACAGTCTTTCTGTAGAAACTGCAATTGGATACTCGGAGCGCTAAGAGGCCTATATTGGAAAAAGGACTATCTTCAAATAAAAGCTACACAGAAGCATTCTGTGAAACTTCGTACTGATCTGTGCATTCAGCTAACAGAGTTAAACCGTACTTTTGGTTGAGCAGTTCGGAAATACACTTTCCGTAGAAAATGCTAGTGGACATTCGGAGCGCTTAGAGGGTAATAGTGGAAAAAGGAATATCTTCAAATATAAACTACACAGAAACATTCTCTGAAACTTCTTTCTGTTCCGTTAATTCAACTAAGAGAGTTGAACCTTACTTTTGATTGAGCAGTTCGGAAACACTCTTTCTGTAGATACTGCAATTGGACATTCTGAGCGCTAAGAGTCCTATATTGGAAAAAGGAATATCTTCAAATAAAAACTACACAGAAGCATTCTGTGAAACTTCCTTCGGATCTGTGCATTCAACTAACAGAGTTAAACCATACTTTTGATTGAGGAGTTCTGGACACTCCTTCTGTAGAAAATGCAAGTGGACATTCTGAGCGCTAAGAGGGTAATAGTAGAAAAAGGAATATATACAAATATAAACTACACAGGAGGATTCTGTGAAACTTCTTGCTGTTGTGTGCATTCAAGTAACAGAGTTGAACCTTACTTTTGATGGAGCCGTTCTGAAACCCTCTTTCTGTAGAAAATGCAAGTGGACATTCGGAGCGCTAAGAGGGTAATAGTGGAAAAAGTAATATCTTCAAATATGAACTACAGAGAAGCATTCTGTGAAACAACTTTCTGTTCTGTGCATTCAAATAACAGAGTTGAACCTTACTTTTGATTGGGCCGTTGTGAAACACTCTTTCTGTAGAAACTGCAATTGGACAATCTGAGCTCTAAGAGGCCTATATTGGGAAAAAGAATATCTTCAAATAAAAAGTACACAGAAGCATTCTCTGAAACTTCTTTGGGATCTGTGCATTCAGCTAACAGAGTTAAAACATACATTTGATTGAGCAGTTCAGAACACTCTTTCTGTAGAAAGTGCAACTGGACATATGGAGCGCTAAGAGGGAAGTAGTGGAAAAAGGAATATATTCAAATATAAACTACACAGAAGCATTCTGTGAAATTTCTTTACGTTCTGTGCATTCAAATAACAGAGTTGAACCTTACTTTTGATTGAGCCGTTCTGAAACACTCTTTCTATAGAAACTGCAATTGGACATTCTGAGCGCTAAGAAGCCTATATTGGTAAAAAGATTAACTTCATATAAACACTACACAGAAGCATTCTGTGAAACTTCTTTCTGATCCGTGCATTCAGCTAACAGAGTTAAACCATACTTTTGATTGAGCAGTTCTGAAACACTCTTTCTGTAGAAAATGCAACTGGACATTTGGAGCGCTAAGTGGGTAATAGTGGAAAAAGGAATATCTTCAAATATAAACTACACAGAAGCATTGAATGAAACTTCTTTCTGTTCTGTGCATTCAACTAACAGAGTTGAACCTTACTATTGATTGAGCCATTCTGAAACACTCTTTCTGTAGAAACTGCAATTGGACATTCTGAGCGCTAAGAGACCTATTTTGGGAAAAATAATATCTTCAAATAAAAACTACACTGAAGCATTCTATGAAACATATTTCTGATCTGTGCGTTCAGCTAACAGAGTGAAACCACACTTTGATGGAGCAGTTCTGCACACTCTTTCTGTACAAAATGCAAGTGGACATTCGGAGCGCTAAGACGGGAATACTGGAAAAAGGAATATATTCAAATATAAACTACACAGAAGCATTCTGTGAAACTTCTTTCTGTTCTGTGCATTCAACTAACTGAGTTGAACCTTAATTTTGATGGAGCCGTTCTGAAACACTCTTACTGTAGAAACTGCAATTGGACATTCTGAGCGCTAAGAGGCCTATATTGGGAAAAATAATATCTTCAATTAAAAACTACACAGAAGCATTCTGAGAAACTTATTTCTGATACGTGCATTCAGCTAACGGAGTTAAACCATACTTTTGATTGAGCAGTTCTGAACACTCTTTCTGTAGAAAATGCAAGTGGACATTCTGAGCGCTAAGAGGCCTATATTGGGAAAAAGAATATCTACAAATAAAAACTACACAGAAGCATTCTGTGAAACTTCTTTCTGATCTGTGCATTCAACTAACAGAGTAAAATCATACTTTTGATTGAGCTGTTCTGAACCCTCTTTCTGTAGAAAATGCAAGTGGACATTCGGAGCGCTAAGAGGGTAATAGCGGAAAAAGGAATATATTCAAATATAAACTACACAGAAGCATTCTGTGAAACTTCTTTCTGTTCTGTTCATTCAACTAACAGAGTTAAACCTTACTTTTGATTGAGCCGTTCTGAAACACTCTTTCTGTAGAAACTGCAATTGGACATTCTGAGCGCTAAGAGGCCTATATTGGGAAAAAGAATATCTTCAAATAAAAACTACACAGAAGCATTCTGTGAAACTTAATTCTGATCTGTGCATTCAGCTAACAGAGTTAAACCATTCTTTTGATTGAGCAGTTATGAAACACTCTTTCTGTAGAAAATCCAAGTGGACATTCGGAGCGCTAAGATTCTATTAGTGGAAAAAGGAATATCTCCAAATAAAACTACACAGAATCATTCTCTGAAACTCCTTTCTGTCCTCTGCATTCAACTAACAGAATTGAGCCTTACTTTTGAGGGAGCAGTTCTGAAACACTCTTTGTGTAGAAACTGCCAGTGGACATTCGGAGCGCTAAGAGGGTAACAGTGAAAAAAGGAATATCTTCAACTAAATACTACACAGAAGCATTCTGTGAAACTTCTTTCTATTCTGTGCATTCAACTAAAAGAGTTGAACCTTACTTTTGATTGAGGCTTTCTGAAACACTCTTTCTGTAGGAAAAGCAAGTGGAGATTCGGAGAGCTAAGAGGGTAATAGTGGAAAAATGAATATCTTCACATATAAACTACAGAGAAGCATTCTCTGAAACTTCTTTCTGTTCCGTGCATTCAACTAACAGTATTGAACCTTACTTTTGATTAAGCAGTTCTGAAACACTTTTTCTGTAGATACTGCAATTGGACATTCTGAGCGCTAAGAGTCCTATATTGGAAAAAGGAATATCTTCAAATAAAAACTACACAGAAGCATTCTGTGAAACTTCGTACTGATCTGTGCATTCAGCTAACAGAGTTAAACCATACTTTTGATTGAGCAGTTCGGAAACACACTTTCTGTAGAAAATGCAAGTGGACATTCGGAGCGCTTAGAGGGTAATAGTGGAAAAAGGAATATCTTCAAATATAAACTACCGGGAAGCATTCTCTGAAACTTCTTTCTGTTCCGTTAATTCAACTAACAGAGTTGAAAATTACTTTTGATTGAGCAGTTCGGAAACACTGTTTCTGTAGATACTGCAATTGGACATTCGGAGCGATAAGAGTCCTATATTGGAAAAAGGAATAACTTCAAATAAAAAGTACACAGAAATATTCTGTGAAACTTCTTTCTGATCTGTGAATTCAACTAACAGAGTTAAGCCATACTTTTGATTGAGGAGTTCTGGACACTCCTTCTGTAAAAAATGCAAGTGGACATTCGGAGCGCTAAGAGGGTAATAGTGGAAAAAGGAATATATTCAAATATAAACTACACAGTAGCATTCTGTGAAACTTCTTGCTGTTCTGTGCATTCAAGTAATAGAGTTGAAGCTTACTTTTGATTGAGCCGTTCTGAAACCCTCTTTCTGTAGAAAATGCAAGTGGACATTCGGAGCGCTAAGATGGTAATAGTGGAAAAAGGAATATCTTCAAATATAAACAACACAAAAGCATTCTCTGAAACTTCTTTCTGTTCCGTGCATTCAACTAACCGAGTTGAACCTTACTTTTGATTGAGCAGTTCTGAAACACTCTTTCTGTAGATACTGCAATTGGACATTCTGAGCGTTAAGAGTCTTATATTGGAAAAACGAATATCTTCAAATAAAAACTACACAGAATCATTCTGTGAAACTTCTTTCTGATCTGTGCATTCAACTAACAGAGTTAAACCATACTTTCGATTGAGCAGTACTGAACACTCTTTCTGTAGAAAATGCAAGTGGACATTCGGAGCACTAAGAGGGTAATAGTGGAAAAAGGAATGTATTCAAATATAAACTACACAGAAGCATTCTGTGAAACTACTTTCTATTCCGTGCATCCAACTGACAGATTTGAACCTTACATTTGATTGAGCCGTTCTGAAACACTCTTTCTGTAGAAACTGCAATTGGACGTTCTGAGCACTAAGAGGCCTATATTGGGAAAAAGAATATCTTCAAATAATAACTACACAGAAGCATTGTGGGAAACTTCTTTCTCATCTGTGCATTCAGCTAACAGAATTAAACCATACCTTTGATTGAGTGGTTCTGAAACACTCTTTCCATAGGAAATGCATGTGGACATTCGGAGCGCTAAGAGGGTAATAGTGGAAAAAGAATATTTTCAAATATAAACTACACAGAAGCATTCTGTGAAACTTCTTTCTGTTCTGTGCATTCAACTAACATAGTTGAACCTTACTTTTGATTGAGCCGTTCTGAAACACTCTTTCTGTAGAAACTGCAATTGGATATTCGGAGCGCTAAGTGGCCTATATTGGAAAAAGGACTATCTTCAAATAAAAACTACACAGAAGCATTCTGTGAAACTTATTTCTGATCTGTGCATTCAGGTAACAGAGTTAAACCATACTTTTGATTGAGCTGTTCTGAACACACTTTCTGTAGAAAATGCAAGTGGACATTCCGAGCTCTAAGAGGGTAATAGTGGAAAAAGGAATATCTTCAAATATAAACTACACAGAAGCATTCTGTGAAACTACATTCTGTTCTGTGCATTCAACTAACAGAGTTGAACCTTACTTTTGATTGAGCCGTTCTGAAACACTCTTTCTGTAGAAACTGCAATTGGACAATCTGAGCGCTAAGAGGCCTATATTGGGAAAAAGAATATCTTCAAATAAATACTACACAGAAGCATTCTGTGAAACTTCTTTCTGATCTGTGCATTCAACTAACAGAGAAAAATCACACTTTTGATTGAGCCGTTCTGAACCCTCTTTCTGTAGAAAATGCAATTGGAAATTCGGAGCGCTAAGAGGGTAATAGTGGAAAAAGGAATATCTTCAAATACGAACTACAGAGAAGCATTCTGTGAAACAACTTTCTGTTCTGTGCATTCAAATAACAGAGTTGAACCTCACTTTTGATTGGGCCGTTCTGAAACACTCTTTCTGTAGAAACTGCAATTGGACAATCTGAGCTCTAAGAGGCCTATATTGGGAAAAAGAATATCTTCAAATAAAAAGTACACAGAAGCATTCTCTGAAACTTCTTTGGGGTCTGTGCATTCAGCTAACAGAGTTAAAACATACATTTGATTGTGAAGTTCAGAACACTGTTTCTGTAGAAAATGCAACTGGACATATGGAGCGCTAAGAGGGAAGTAGTGGAAAAAGGAATATATTCAAATATAAACTACACAGAAGCATTCTGTGAAACTTCTTTATGTTCTGTGCATTCAACTAACAGAGTTGAACCTTACTTTTGATTGAGCCGTTCTGAAACACTCTTTCTATAGAAACTGCAATTGGACATTCTGAGCGCTAAGAGGCCTATATTGGTAAAAAGAATATCTTCATATAAACACTACACAGAAGCATTCTGTGAAACTTCTTTCTGATCTGTGAATTCAGCTAACAGAATTAAACCATACTTTTGATTGAGCAGTTCTGAAAGTCTCTTTCTGTAGAAAATGCAACTGGACATTTGGAGTGCTAAGTGGGTAATAGTGGAAAAAGGAATATCTTCAAATATAAACTACACAGAAGCATTGAATGAAACTTCTTTCTGTTCTGTGCATTCAACTAACAGGGTTGAACCTTACTATTGATTGAGCCGTTCTGAAACACTCTTTCTGTAGAAAGTGCAATTGGACATTCTGAGCGCTAAAAGACCTATATTGGGAAAAATAATATCTTCAAATAAAAACTACAATGAAGCATTCTGTGAAACTTATTTCTGATCTGTGCATTCAGCTAACAGAGTTAAACCATACTTTTGATGGAGCAGTTCTGCACACTCTTTCTGTAGAAAATGCAAGTGGACATTCGGAGCGCTAAGACGGGAATACTGGAAAAAGGAATATATTCAAATATAAACTACACAGAAGGATTCAGTGAAACTTCTTTCTGTTCTGTGCATTCAACTAACTGAGTTGAACCTTACTTTTGATGGAGCCGTTCTGAAACACTCTTTCTATAGAAACTGCAATTGGACATTCTGAGCGCTAAGAAGCCTATATTGGTAAAAAGAATATCTTCATATAAACACTACACTGAAGCATTCTCTGAAACTTCTTTCTGATCTGTGCATTCAGCTAACAGAGTTAAACCATACTTTTGATTGAGCAGTTCTGAAACACTCTTTCTGTAGAAAATGCAACTGGACATTCGGAGCGCTAAGTGGGTAAGAGTGGAAAAAGGAATATCTTCAAATATAAACTACACAGAAGCATTGTATGAAACTTCTTTCTGTTCTGTGCATTCAACTAACTGAGTTGAACCTTATTTTTGATGGAGCCGTTCTAAAACACTCTTTCTGTAGAAACTGCAATTGGACATTCTGAGCGCTAAGAGGCCTATATTGGGAAAAATAATATCTTCAAATAAAAACTACACAGAAGCATTCTGTGAAACTTATTTCCTATACGTGCATTCAGCTAACAGAGTTAAACGACACTTTTGATTGAGCAGTTCTGAACACTCTTTTTGTAGAAAATGCAAGTGGACATTCGGAGCGCTAAGAGGGTAATACTGGAAAAAGGAATATGTTCAAATATAAACTACACAGAAGCATTCTGTGAAACTTCTTTCTGTTGTGTGCATTCAACTAACTGAGTTGAATCTTACTTTTGATTGAGCCGTTCTGAAACCCTCTTTCTGTAGAAACTGCAATTGGACATTCTGAGCGCCAAGAGGCCTATATTGGGAAAAAGAATATCTACAAATTAAAACTACACAGAAGCATTCTGTGAAACTTCTTTCTGATCTGTGCATTCAACTAACAGAGTAAAATCATACTTTTGATTGAGCCGTACTGAACCCTCTTTCTGTAGAAAATGCAAGTGGAAATTCGGAGCGCTAAGAGGGTAATAGTGGAAAAAGGAATATCTTCAAATATGAACTACAGAGAAGCATTCTGTGAAACAAATTTCTGTTCTGTGCATTCAAATAACAGAGTTGAACCTTACTTTTGATTGGGCCGTTCTGAAACACTCTTTCTGTAGAAACTGCAATTGCACAATCTGAGCTCTAAGAGGCCTATATTGGGAAAAAGAATATCTTCAAATAAAAAGTACACAGAAGCTTTCTCTGAAACTTCTTTGGGATCTGTGCATTCAGCTAACAGAGTTAAAACATACTTTTGATTGAGCAGTTCAGAACACTCTTTCTGTAGAAAATGCAACTGGACATATTGAGCGCTAAGAGGGAAGTAGTGGAAAAAGGAATATATTCAAATATAAACTACACAGAAGCATTCTGTGAAACTTCTTTATGTTCTGTGCATTCAACTAACAGAGTTGAACCTTACTTTTGATTGAGCCGTTCTGAAACACTCTTTCTATAGAAACTGCAATTGGACATTCTGAGCGCTAAGAGGCCTATATTGGTAAAAAGAATATCTTCATATAAACACTACACAGAAGCATTCTGTGAAACTTCTTTCTGATCTGTGCATTCAGCTAACAGAGTTAAACCATACTTTTGATTGAGCAGTTCTGAAACACTCTTTCTGTAGAAAATGCAACTGGACATTTGGAGCGCTAAGTGGGTAATAGTGGAAAAAGGAATATCTTCAAATATAAACTACACAGAAGCATTGAATGAAACTTCTTTCTGTTCTGTGCATTCAACTAACAGGGTTGAACCTTACTATTGATTGAGCCGTTCTGAAACACTCTTTCTGTAGAAAGTGCAATTGGACATTCTGAGGGCTAAGAGACCTATATTGGGAAAAATAATATCTTCAAATAAAAACTACACTGAAGCATTCTATGAAACTTATTTCTGATCTGTGCATTCAGCTAACAGAGTTAAACCATACTTTTGATGGAGCAGTTCTGCACACTCTTTCTGTAGAAAATGCAAGTGTACATTCAGAGCGCTAAGTCGGGAATAGTGGAAAAAGGAATATATTCAATTATAAACTACACAGGGGCATTCTGTGAAACTTCTTTCTGTTCTGTGCATTCAACTAACTGAGTTGAACCTTACTTTTGATTGAGCCGTTCTGAAACACTCTTTCGGTAGAAACTGCAATTGGACATTCTGAGCGCTAAGAGGCCAATTTGGGAAAAGGAATATCTACAAATAAAAACTACACAGAAGCATTCTGTGAAAATTCTTTCTGATCAGTGCATTCAACAAACAGAGGAAAACCATACTTTTGATTGAGCCGTTCTGAACACTCTTTCTGTAGAAATTGCAAGTGGACATTCGCAGCGCTAAGAGGGAAATAGTGGAAAAAGGAATATATTCAAATATAAACTACACAGAAGCATTCTGTGAAACTTCTTTCTGTTCTGTGCATTTAACTAACAGAGTTGAACCTTACTTTTGATTGAGCCGTTCTGAAACACTCTTTCTGTAGAAACTGCAATTGGACATTCTGAGCGCTAAGAAGCCTATATTGGGAAAAAGAATATCTTCAAATAAAAACTACACAGAAGCATTCTGTGAAACTTATTTCTGATCTGTGCATTCAGTTAACAGAGTTAAACCATACTTTTGATTGAGCAGTTATGAAACACTCTTTGTGTAGAAAATGCAAGTGGACATTCGGAGAGCTAAGATTGTAATAGTGGAAAAAGGAATATCTCCAAATTTAAACTACACAGAAGCATTCTCTGAAACTCCTTTCTGTTCTCTGCATTCAACTAACAGAGTTGAGCCTTACTTTTGAAGGAGCAGTTCTGAAACACTGTTTGTGTAGAAACTGCCAGTGGACATTCGGAGCACTAAGAGGGTAATAGTCGAAAAAGGAATATCTTCAACTAAATACTACACAGAAGCATTCTGTGAAACTTCTTTCGGTTCTGTGCATTCAACTAAAAGAGTTGAATCTTACTTTTGATTGAGCCGTTCTGAAACACTCTTTCTGTAGAAAATGCAAGTGGAGATTTGGAGCGCTAAGAGGGCAATAGCGGAAAAAGGAATATCTTCAAATATAAACCACACAGAAGCATTCTCTGAAACTTCTTTTTGTTCCGTGCATTCAACCAACAGTATTGAACCTTACTTTTGATTGAGCAGTTCTGAAACTCTCTTTCTGTAGATACTGCAATTGGACATTCCGAGCGCTAAGAGTCCTATATTGGAAAAAGTAATATCTTCAAATAAAAACTACACAGAAGAATTCTGTGAAACTTCTTTCTGATCTGTGCATTCAACTAACAGAGTTAAACCATGCTTTTGATTGAGCTGTTCTGAACACTTTTTCTGTAGAAAATGCAAGTGGACATTCCGAGCTCTAAGAGGGTAATAGTGGAAAAAGCAATATCGTCAAATATGAACTACAGAGAAGCATTCTGTGAAACTACTTTCTGTTCTGTGCATTCAAATAACAGAGTTGAACCTTACTTTTGATTGAGCCATTCTGAAACACTCTTTCTGTAGAAACTGCAATTGGACAATCTGAGCGCTAAGAGGCCTATATTGGGAAAAAGAATATCTTCAAATAAAAACTACACAGAAGCATTCTGTGAAACTTCTTTCTGATCTGTGCATTCAACAAACAGAGTAAAACCATACTTTTGATTGAGCAGTTATGAAACACTCTTTGTGTAGAAAATGCAAGTGGACATTCGGGGCGCTAAGATTGTAATAGTGGAAAAAGGAATATCTCCAAATTTAAACTACACAGAAGCATTCTCTGAAACTCCTTTCTGTTCTCTGCATTCAACTAACAGAGTTGAGCCTTACTTTTGAAGGGGCAGTTCTGAAACACTCTTTGTGTAGAAACTGCCAGTGGACATTCTTAGCGCTAAGAGGGTAATAGTCGAAAAAGGAATATCTTCAACTAAATACTACATGGAAGCATTCTGTGAAACTTCTTTCTGTTCTCTGCATTCAACTAAAAGAGTTGAACCTTACTTTTGATTGAGCCGTTCTGAAACACTCTTTCTGTAGAAAATGCAAGTGGAGATTCGGAGCGCTAAGAGGGTAATAGTGGAAAAAGGAATATCTTCAAATATAAACTACACAGAAGCATTCTGTGATACTACATTCTGTTCTGTGCATTCAACTAACAGAGTTGAACCTTACTTTTGATTGAGCCGTTCTGAAACACTCTTTCTTTAGAAACTGCAATTGGACATTCTGATTGCTAAGAGGCCTATATTGAGAAAAATAATATCTTCAAATAAAAACTACACAGAAGCATTCTGTGAAACTACTTTCTCATCTGTGCATTCAGCTAATAGAATTAAACCATACCTTTGATTGAGCAGTTCTGAAACACTCTTTCCGTAGAAAATGCAAGTGGACATTCGGAGCGCTAAGAGGGTAATAATGGAAAAAGAATATATTCACATATAAACTACACAGAAGCATTCTGTGAAACTTCTTTCTGTTCTGTGCATCCAACTAACATAGTTGGACCTTACTTTTGATTGAGCCGTTCTGAAACACTCTTTCTATAGAAACTGCAATTGGACATTCTGAGCGCTAAGAGGCCTATATTGGTAAAAAGAATATCTTCATATAAACACTACACAGAAGCATTCTGTGAAACTTCTTTCTGATCTGTGCATTCAGCTAACAGAGTTAAACCATACTTTTGATTGAGCAGTTCTGAAACACTCTTCCTGTAGAAAATGCAACTGGACATTTGGAGCGCTAAGTGGGTAATAGTGGAAAAAGGAATATCTTCAAATATAAACTACACAGAAGCATTCTCTGAAACTTCTTTCTGTTCCGTGCATTTAACTAAGAGTGTTGAACCTTACATTTGATGGAGCAGTTTTGAAACGCTCTTTCTGTAGATACTGAAATTGGACATTCTGAGCGCTAAGAGTCCCATATTGGAAAAAGGAATATTTTCAAATAAAAACTAAACAGAAGAATTCTGTGAAACTTCTTTCTGATCTGTGCATTCAACTAACAGAGTTAAACCATACTTTTTATTGAGCAGTTCTGAACACTCTTTCTGTAGAAAATGCAAGTGGACATTCTGAGCGCTAAGAGGGTAATACTGGAAAAATGAATATATTGAAATATAAACTACACAGAAGCATTCTATGAAACTTCTTTCTGTTCTGTGCATTAAACTAACAGAGTTGAACCTTACTTTTGATTGAGCCGTTCTTAAACTCTCTTTCTGTAGAAACTGCAATTGGATATTCTTAGTGCTAAGAGGCCTATATTGGGAAAAATATATCTTCAAATAAAAACTACACAGAAGCATTCTGTGAAACTTCTTTCTGATCTGTGCATTCAACTAACAGAGTTAAACCATACTTTTGATTGAGGAGTTCTGAACACTCTTTCTGTAGAAAATGCATGTGGACATTCGGAGCGTCAAGAGGGTAATAGTGGAAAAAGGAATATATTCAAATATAAACTACACAGAAGCATTCTGTGAAACTTCTTTCTGTTCTGTGCATTCAACTAACAGAGTTGAAGCTTACTTTTGATTGAGCCCTTCTGAAACACTCTTTCTGTAGAATCTGCAATTGGACATTCTGAGCGCTAAGAGGCCTATATTGGGAAAAAGAATATCTTCAAATAAAAACTACACAGAAGCATTCTGTGAAACTTGTTTCTGATCTGTGCATTCAGCTAACAGAGTTAAACCATTCTTTTCATTGAGCAGTTATGAAACACTCTTTCTGTAGAAAATGCAAGTGGACATTCGGAGCGCTAAGAAGGTAATAGTGGAAAAAGGAATATCTTCAATTATAAAATACACAGAAGCATTCTCTGAAAGTTCTTTCTGTTCCGTGCATTCAGCTAACAGAGTTGATCCTTAGTTTTGAAGGAGCAGTTCGCAAACACTCTTTCTGTAGATTGTGCAATTGGACATTCTGAACGCTAAGAGTCCTATATTGGAAAAGGGAATATCTTCAAGTAAAAACTAAACAGAAGCATTCTGTGAAACTTCTTTCTGATCTGTGCATTCAGCTAACAGATTTAAACCATGCTTTTGATTGAGCAGTTCTTAAACCCTCTTTCTGTAGCAAATGCAAGTGGACATTCGGAGCGCTAAGATGGTAATAGTGGAAAAAGGAATATCTCCAAATAAAAACTACACAGAAGCATTCTCTGAAACTTCTTTCTGTTCTCTGCATTCAACTAACAGAGTTGAGCCTTACTTTTGAAGGAGCAGTTCTGAAACACACTTTCTGTAGAATCTGCAAGTTTACATTCGGAGCGCTAAGAGGGTAATAGTGGAAAAAGGAACATCTTCAAATAAATACTACACTGAAGCATTCTGTGAAACTTCTTTCTGATCTGTGCATTCAGCTAACAGAGTTAAACCACACTTTTGATTGAGCCGTTCTGAAACACTCTTTCTGTAGAAAATGCAAGTGGAGATTCGGAGCGCTAAGAGGGTAATAGTGGAAAAAGGAATATCTTCAAATATAAACTACACAGAAGCATTCTGTGATACTACATTCTGTTCTGTGCATTCAACTAACAGAGTTGAACCTTACTTTTGATTGAGCCGTTCTGAAACACTCTTTCTTTAGAAACTGCAATTGGACATTCTGATCGCTAAGAGGCCTATATTGAGAAAAATAATATCTTCAAATAAAAACTACACAGAAGCATTCTGTGAAACTTGTTTCTGATCTGTGCATTCAGCTAACAGAGTTAAACCATTCTTTTCATTGAGCAGTTATGAAACACTCTTTCTGTAGAAAATGCAAGTGGACATTCGGAGCGCTAAGAGGGTAATAGTGGAAAAAGGAATATCTTCAAATATAAACAACACAGAAGCATTCTCTGAAACTTCTTTCTGTTCCATGCATTCAATTAACAGTGTTGAACCTTACTTTTGATGGAGCAGTTCGCAAACACTCTTTCTGTAGATACTGCAATTGGACATTCTGAACGCTAAGAGTCCTATATTGGAAAAGGGAATATCTTCAAGTAAAAACTAAACAGAAGAATTCTGTGAAACTTCTTTCTGATCTGTGCATACAACTAACAGAGTTAAGCCATACTTTTGATTGAGCAGTTCTGAACTCTCTTTCTGTAGAAAATGCAAGTGGACATTCGGAGCGCTAAGAGGGTAATAGTGGAAAAAGAATTATCTCCAAATAAAAACTACACAGAAGCATTCCCTGAAACTTCTTCCTATTCTCTGTATTCAACTAATAGAGTTCAGCCTTACTTTGATCGAGCCGTTCTGAAACACTCTTTCTGTAGAAACTGCAATTGGACATTCTGAGTGCTAAGAAGCCTATATTGGAAAAAGGACTATCTTCAAATAAAACTACACAGAAGCATTCTGTGAAACTTATTTCTGATGTGTGCATTCAGCTAACAGATTTAAACCATACTTTTGTTTGAGCAGTTCTGAAACACTCTTTCTGTAGAAAATGCAAGTGGACATTCGGAGCGCTAAGATGGTAATAGTGGAAAAAGGAATATCTTCAAATATAAAATACACAGAAGCATTCTCTGAAAGTTCTTTCTGTTCTGTGCATTCAGCTAACAGAGTTGATCCTTAGTTTTGAAGGAGCAGTTCTGAAACACTCTTTCTGTAGATTGTGCAATTGGACATTCTGAGCGCTAAGTGTCCTATATTGGAAAATTGAATATCTTCAAATAAAAACTACACAGAAGCATTCTGTGAAACTTCTTTCTGATCTGTGCATTCAGCTAACAGATTTAAACCATGCTTTTGATTGAGCAGTTCTTAAACCCTCTTTCTGTAGGAAATGCAAGTGGACATTTGGAGCGCTAAGATGGTAATAGTGGAAAAAGGAATATCTCCAAATAAAAACTACACAGAAGCATTCTCTGAAACTTCTTTCTGTTCTCTGCATTCAACTAACAGAGTTGAGCCTTACTTTTGAAGGAGCAGTTCTGAAACACTCTTTCTATAGAAACTGCAAGTGGACATTCGGAGCGCTAATTCGCGTAAAGTGCAAAAACAAATATCTTCAAATAAAACTAGACAGAAGCATTCTGTGAAACGTCTTTCTGTTCTGTGCATTCAACTAACAGAGTTGAACCTTACTTTTGATTGAGCAGTTCTGAAACACTCTTTCTGAAGAAACTGCAAGTTTACATTCGGAGTGTTAAGAGGCCTATATTGGAAAAAGGAATATCTACACATTAAAAACTACACAGAAGCATTCTGTGAAACTTCTTTCTGATCTGTGCATTCAACTAACAGAGTTAAACCATACTTTTGATTGAGCAGTTCTGAAACACTGTTTCTGTAGAAAATGCAGGTGGACATTGGAGCGCTAAGAGGCCTATAGTGGAAAAAGGAATATCTCCAAATAAAAACTACACAGAAACCTTTTCTGAAACTTCTTTCTCTTCTCTGCATTCAACTAACAGAGTTTGTCTCACTTTTCATTGCGTAGTTCTGAAACACTCTTTCTGTAGAAAATGCAACTGGACTTTCGCAGCGCTAAGAGGGTAATAGTGGAAAAAGGAATATCTTCAAATATAAACTACACAGAGGCATTCTGTGAAACTTCTTTCTGTTCTGTGCATTCAACTTTCAGAGTTGAACCTTACTTTTGATTGAGCAGTTCTGAAACACTCTTTCTGCAGAAACTGCAAGTGGAAATTCGGAGCGCTAAGAGACCAATAGTGGAAAAAGGAATATCTTCAATTAAACACTACACAGAAGCATTCTGTGAAGCTTCTTTCTGTTCTGTGCATTCAACTAACAGAGTTGAACCTTACTTTTGATTGAGGAGTTGTCAAACACTCTTTCTGTAGAAACTGGAAGTGGACATTTGGAGCAATATAACATGAATATATTTTCACTTTAAGCCTAGGAGTATAAGAGTAAGGGAATATGCCTGCAATTCCGCAAGGTTTGATTTTATTTTACATGTAGTTCGTTATCCAGTCAGTAAGTGTTTGTTGTACTCGATCCTGTGCCAAGTGCTGGGAATTGAGGTATGAGGACATAGTTGTAGAAACTCGGCCTATTGAGATTCTATTCAAAAGGCTTTCCTCAGTATAAGTTAGTAAGCACATAAATAGACGAGATATTGACATATTATAATATATGGTATGAAGAAAAATCAGATTGAAGATTTTTAAAAGAGGTTGAAGGTAAAGTGAGATAAGGTGGGATCAAGAAAGGCCTGTTTGAGGAAATTAATCTCAGGCCTGAAAGAGGAGAAGATGACAAGAGATTTCCAGGCAACCAGAAGAACACATGACAAGGCCTTCTAACAGGAGAATGTTCAGCGTGTATGAGTAGTAGAAGTCCATGGTGGCCGGAGCATATTAAGTGAGGGATGCATGACATGAGGTTATACACACATTTAGAGTTAGGGGGTCCGAATATGGGGTGTGAGCTTTCTTGCACAAGTATTGGGAAGCTTCTGCAAGATTTTTCTAGGGCAATGACCTGATGTTATTCCTTTCCTGTTTTCTTTTTCTTTTTCTTTTTTTGGTGATTACTTTCTTTGCTTTCTAGAGAACAGATGGTAGAAGGGGCAAGTGGAAATATGCAGACACATTAGGGATCCATCAAAATATTGAACTGAACTGATGGGTTTGGCCGTGGTTTGACCTAGAGTGGTTATTATAGAGAATGAGCAGAATGGATGCATTAGAGAGATTTCTCAAGTTTGATATGGTTGAGCTACAGATTGGATACAGGTAGGAAGATGGTAAAGGAAGGGATGACATCAGGTATACTTCGAGTTTGGTGTTGACAAGCAGGGTGCATGGTAGAGCCGTTTATGAGAAGGCTTCAGGAGAAAAAGGAGACTTGGAAACTATTCAGAAAGGTCAGAGACTGTTCTGAATCTCATGGTAGAAACAGGAAGGATTCTATTGCATACAGTAACAGGAAGAAGAATGCAAATGCAACTTTTTTGACCAGCTTTACAGAGTTCAGCCAAACAAGCCATACCTAGTTCAACCTCATGTTAGAGATGAGCAAACTGAACTTCAGAACCTGTAAACAACCTGTCAGAATCAAAAACGAGACAGAAGAATATTTCGCCCATTACATGATACTTTGTTTATTTAAAGAGTTATAATTATTTTAGATATTTTACTTTCTTGATTTTATTATTAAGCACAAATAACATTGTACTTAAAGTTTATCTCTATTTTTCACTTTTCTTATTTTATCATAATTTCAGGTAAAAATCAATCAAAAAATTATATTGAAATTGAAATACTGAATTTTATACTAAAGACAAGGCATCCAAATGAAAATGAAATTTTCCAGGTGAAAATTTCCAAATCATAAATATGTAGGGACATAAACTTTATTTATAAAGAAAAAGATAATTCTAATTAATTGATGATTCAAAGGTTTACAACTTTAAAAGTAAATATTATCTTTGAAGTAAAGTCCATTTAAATTATTTATGCAGCCAAAGTTTTAGTAATTGTATATGTATATCATGTAAACTTTTTCGAGAAAAATGGAATTGGAAATGTTAGAGTATTATGCGGAAAAAATCACCTAAAGGAAAAAATTATCTCCTCATGAAGGATTACTTTAGCCACTTTGACAGGTGTAGGTAAAAGAACACTAAATGCACATCAATATGATTAGGAGATGCGCGCTTAGAAATACGTTATCATTGAAAAGAGAATTGTATTATCAGGTTTGCAGGGGCCCTTCTTATCCTTCATATTTATGTAACTTTGTCATCTATAGAAAGATTATGGGAATTTTAAAAATAGCTGATAGTTAAGAAACATCACCATAACACTGTGCTGAATGCATAATAAAACATTTCCCTTCTCTCTAAAAGCCTTTTAAAATTATATACCATAATCAGTATGGCCAGCAGAGGGTCATTTCCATGTTCAAGTTCCTCTGTTTCTCGAGGGTGAGAATCCTTCTATAGTCTTCTGAGGGTGACACTGTAGTGTTCTCTTAGCCTGATTATTTTTACCTATTTTTTTCGATCCTTTCCTTTGTATATTTACATTTTACATATTGAAAGTTATTTTTTCAAATATTTTATATGCAAGTTTACAAAGTACAACGACTGTACATTAAAATAACTTATTTATGCCATATGGAAGTTTAAATATAATTTTACAATATCTAATATTGATTGTTTAGTTTCTAATCATTGATACTTGACATGATTTTTTCCAGCACACCTCAAAATATTCTTCAAAATCCTGCGAATTAATTCCTGTAATACTTCTGAGGTGTATTAATAAGCTAGAGACGTAAAGAAGATTTGCAGAGAAAATTAGGTTCCCAAATTAGAAATTTTGTCCCACTATCGACTAGAAACCTCTTGAAATGATCAAAAACAATAATAATGCATGTCATAGAGGAAAACCAATAAGCCTGCTGCAGCATGACTACCTCTGTGACCTCAGACAAGTTACGTGTGGGTCCCTACTTCTGTGACCTCAGACAAGTTACGTGTGGGTCCGCACTTATTTTCTTCATCTCTAATAAATATTTGACAAATCTCATTTTCAAAAGTCTTTTAAGGCCTTTCCATCTTTTTTTTTTGAGATGGAGTTTTGCTCTCATTGTCCAGGCTGCAGCGCAATGTCATGGTCTCGGCTCACACAACCTCCGACTCCCGGGTTCATGTGATTCTCCTGCCTCCACCTCATGAGTAGCTGGGATTACAGGCGCGCAACACAACGCCCAGCTAATTTTTTGTATTTTTAGTAGAGATGGGGTTTCACCATGTTGGTCAGGCTGGTCTTGAACTCCCGACCTCAGGTGATCTGCACGCCTCGGCCTCCCAAAGTGCTGGGATTACAGGCATGAGCAACCGCGGCCTGTGAGGGCTTTCTACTTTTAAGATTTCAGGACGTATAGCCTGGGAGGTAAATGGTAGTATATATATATATATATATACACACACACACACACACACACAGTATATATATACATATATACGGTATATTATACTATATATACATATATACTGAATATTATACTCTATATATACATATCTACTGTATATTATACTGTATATATATATATACACATACACACATACACACATGAGACAGAGAGAAGAGATAGACAATTTCATGTGAAAATATAAACTGTTAACATAAAATTTTGCTTCTCTGAGGAATATTTAGCATTGTTCTCAATCTTCTCTGCAGAATTTAAGCATTTTTCTCAGAACTCACCAGATAGAATGAGGGAGGGGCCATATGATAGGAGCCAGAGATGAAGGGAGAACAATAGAGAGGGTGCTTTGGGAAAAATAGTACAGTAAGGCTAGGGAATACTTCTCTCCAACAAAAAGACCAAGGTCACAGCTATATCTCTTCAGAAGCCAAACTTTCTTTTAAAATGTCAATTTCCATCTATTTCTTGCTTCACAGACATTCCATTCATTGCTGGATTTCAAATAAAGCCTTCATTTGCAACCTTTCTATAGAAAAAGAGAAATATGGGGGACAGTACAGTCTAAGAAGTGGTTAAGAATATTTAGTGGACTTTCCCAGACTGTAAATCTTTACATATATCTGAGCCTAATGAGGTGATTTATTGTGCTATAATGCACAGTGAACTATACAGATGCTTCTTTTTGATCATGCTGCAGAATGGAACTAAATACTAAATACCAAATAGCACTCCCATGATTCTTATACATGTCATTCATATGGCATATTTATGCTTTTTTATATAGCAATTCTTATTCTTAGCTCTTAGGCAATTACGGAATCTTTTTTGTCATTTTAATAATCATGCTCCATTTGAGTTATGCAAGGTAGAAATTCTAAGTAGAAAATCTTGTTTTTATTGAATGTTTTTAGTAAACATTTTGGAAAAAGTCTGTTTTTTGATGCTACTTCTGCACGCTTTCTCAACATGATATTACTTGGTATTGTCCTTATTAACCATAGTACACCATATTCTACAAATATTACAGAGGGTTAAAAATCAGTCATGTATAAGTAAAGTTAATGAAATAGAAAGGAAACCACATTTAGGAAATGGAAGGCAGAAGCAAATGTATTAACTGTGAGTTAGAAACGGTTTAGTCTTTGGAATGAAGCAGCAAGAGTTTAAAAATCTTGTTTGTGATTCACTAGCTTTGTGACCTTGGAGAATTACTTCAGATTTCTGAGTATCAGTTTAGTAGGTGATATCAATTGCAACTTCACAGAATTATCACAAGTATTAAATAAAGGACTTAGTATCTGGGAGAGCATATAAAATTACTAATAGTTACATTTTTGTTAATATTACCGTTATTATTATCATACGTATAGTATTTTCTTTCACTGACAATGCATTTAGGACACAAGGAGAACTATAGAACAGTGCTTCTCCAACTTAAATGCAGAGCATGAATCACCTGGAGTTTTGTCAAAATGCGAATTCTGACTCAGTAGTCCTGCAAACTAAGGAACTCTTGGTAATGCTGGTGCTGCTAGTTCACCAACAGACCACACGTTTTGCAACAGCTATATAGAATGTCCTGTTTCTTTTTTTAATCACAAAACATGGCAAGCTCTAAAATAAAGCAGAATAACAGATTTAAATGTTAATACTCATGTCCTCAATTTATAATTTCTCCCTCCCTAACAATGGTATAATTCTGATTAAAAATTGGCAAAGAAAAAAATGGAAATTAATCTTCCTATGTTTATTCTTTTAACAAATTCTGGGTGATTACTACTGGGTTACTTGCTGTAGGAAATAGAAAAATTGCTTTGACATAGATCCTCAGGAATCTGTCCCACTACAAGCTTATTTTTGTAGGAAGCTAAAAGATTTATATAAATAACCGTAATTAAAGAGATAAATGAAGAAGTGCAATGAAAGACGTAGGGAAAGTGCCAGAGGAGTTCGGGGTGGAGGAAAATTATCCTCAAATAATATCTATGCGTAACATTATGCTATCTTCCCTAACCAGCGCTTGACCAGATTGTCACAGTGAACTTTGGTCCTTTCTTATATCTTAGTTTTGGTTCCCACATCCTTCTGTTTGGGGAAGTTCTTGTTTTCCTCATGTAATGACAACAACACTTAAACAATGTATACTAGATAAAAGGAACTATATTGCTTGCTTTATTTACATAGTTAATTTAATTTGCCCAATGAACTATGAAGTAATCAGCAATACTTCCTTCATTTTACATATGAGAAAATGGAGAATCAGCGACATTGAATCATCTCAAGTTTCTAAAATATCCACTCTCACCAGGCTGTTTACCCTGTTTTTGTCTGTAAGCTGCTATAACAAAATGCCACAGATTGAGTAATTCATAAAAAACAGAAATGTATTTCTCACAGTTCTGGGGCTGAGAAGTCCGAAATCAAGGCAGCGGAGATTTGGCAGTTGGTCCCGAGGTGGCACCTTCTTGCTTCGTCTTCACGTGACAAAAGTGGGCAAAAACGGACAATGTGACGACATGGCAGAAGAGACTGAGGAGCCCGGCATTCCTCTAAAGCATCTTTTACGAGGACGTTTATCTCATTCATGAGGGTGGATCCTTCTTCACTTAATCACTTAACCAAAAGCCCCATCTCTTGATGTCATTGTCCTGGGATTTCAGTTTCAACATACAAACTTTGGATGGGCACATAGGTTCAAATCATAGCACCCTCCAAATTATAATGCCTCTCTCATGCCTGTTCTCCTTGAAGTACCCTCTGGTTTTGCTCTCTTCATTCTTGCCATCACAGTTAACCCTTCAGTTCCATTTCTTTAAGTAATCTCTAAATTTGTAAGATGGTTCCATCTTTTTTTTTGTATATGGCAGTCTCTCAAACATATTTGTCATATGAACTAAGCAGGTAAATATGTAAATGCCTGCTAAATTTTAGTGAATGATATAATGGCCTAAAGATGTATCTACCCTTCAGCCAAATATATTTACTTTTAGTAGCAATCTCCTGTCATATACAAAGTCACGACTCTAGGGGTAAACATTTTAGCCTGTGGGTAAGATGTAAAGCAGTGGTAAGTTATAGTGACAACTCACTGTCATAGCACTGGGACATGCTCCTCTATCTGCTACAAATTGAATCAACAAAATATATATGATTTTGTGAGATTTAAATGTATTCTCCTGTTAGTAAAATAAAAGTATGGGAAAACTTTACGGAGTAGATTTAATAGAAATGTTTTCCTGAGTTATCTGCCTTCTTTATTTTTATGTTATGCTTTAAGTCTATGGTCAATGTATAGAGCTATGATTGATGTGCTTTTCCAAGTCTGTTCAGATCAGACAGGTTAATTTTCTTCTTTTAAATCTTCTTGAATTTTGTCTAACACTTTTTGTTCCAATTTCTTACTAGATTATACTCCCTTCCCTAACTGCTTCATGATTACTTATACACAAACGATATTATGATATTTTCACATTGAATTCATTTTAGGTGATGATTTTGGTCATAAACATGAGCAGGTTGTGAACTGTTTCAGCCATCCCAGGGCACGGCTGTCAGTCCCTTGTCTAATGTTTCAAAAAAATCTTGAATTTGTGATGATGCTGTGATGGTCCCTCAGATATTCTTACACACATCTTTGCCCCTTGTTCCCTCTAACTTTCCTCTTCTGATAAAAAAGCAAACACTGCCAAGCTCAAATGGAATTACATTTGGATGCAAGTGTCACTATGCGATGGTTGCCAATAAAAGTACACAAGGAATTTTATTATGGTGAATTAAAGGCAAACAGACTTCAGAGAAATGAGCACGAACACGAAAATGGCGCATGGTACGCGGATCTCACTGGAAAGTCATTCGGTACACAATGTTTTCACTAGAAAAATCCATTAGCTTTAGCTAGAAATTGAAATTACTTTGTAGGAAATCAGAATAAAATATGTGAAAACATTATATTCTGTGCAAGATTAATACCACGCCTGGTGTTGAAAGGTTTGTGGTCTTGCTTCGACGATGCTAAAAGGTCAGAAACCACAAAGATGCATATGTGTTGTCGTTTGCACAGTTACTAATTTTTCTCATTATTTCCATAATGCGATGTGCTGTTTCAACAGAGAAACCCTCTGGAGAGTGGCTTGCACTGTTTTCAGGCAGCTCTTTTGCTTTCATGTTTTGGCCTTGGCCAGGGAATTCAGACAGACTTTTCATTTATTTTCGACAAGAATGTATTCATTTATTGTTTTAAATAATAATAAATAGATTTTAAAATTACTGACATTACTGCACTTTAAACTCCATGAGGTCAAGGACTCTAAAGTCTGGACATCATTGTGTACCCTACATCTTGCACAAGGTTTAGAAAAAATGGCATGGACACCTATTATTTGAAGCAATAAATGAATACATAAAAGAATTCCAAACTCTAGTCCAAGGTTTTAGATTAATAATGTATTAAAATGCATAAAATTTATAGACAAAACTCTTCTTATTTAGAAGTTTATTCTTTAGTTGGAGAGATAAAATATATGCACATAAAAGCTTAAGGAAAAATAATAAGGGTTTTGAAGTACTTACTATGTGAAAAATTTAGCATAAAACTTACATCCATTTTTTTAACACATTTTATACGTTGCATTATTTATATATAGTGCTGATTGGTAGAATTCATATGTGAACGGAACTATAAAAATTTTGAGGATAAGCACTAGAAACACAGAATAAATAGAGTGTTAACATGCAAAACACAGAAATACTTAAATTGACTAGGTGAAAGAAAAGATTTCTGGTTCCATGTACACTGATTATTGAGGGATGAGTATGACATTATTATGCCAGAATCAATAAATATTTTAAATAGGGAGAAAACTATAATTATATATCTTTGTGTTCAACAGGAGTAGCAGTACTGATAAAGTAGAAGTTTGTTATACCTTTTTTATAGTCTTTTAAAGTTGTTTATAAATAAAATCTATTCTTAGTTAATTAATGGTTGATGTTCATTGAAGTGTTTTCAAATTTTTGACCTCTGAATTGCCTTGTACATATGGAGAAATAAAGCTTGCCTAGCATAATTTCTTGAGTGGAGAATGAATGAGCTGGATAGATTTGTTGACAATATGTCTGTACTTATTTTATTAATTCTTTAATCTTCATGAAGAAAAATATAAGAGTCATATTCTAGTATTTTATACCATGGAAAAAATGTCTTATCCTTTTCCTAAGGAAAAATACATCATGACACAAAAGTAAAGTTAATTAAATTACTTACTTTATTAATTAACTGTCTATTATTTCTATGGGTTGAAGTAAATTTGATACTCAATGCTATTTAATCTAATTCTAAAAGCTTGAATGAGTAATGATTTTTTCATGTAAGGTTAGTTGAAATAAATTATCACTGATTTTCAGATTTAATATTAATTAGCTATTGCATATTCTTAATGGGAAATAAGTGTTTAAAAAGCCCTTTTTGGTTGCGAAAAGACCACGCCCATTGTAGACTTCTTAGAATACATCACATCTGGCCTCCTTTTTAGAGTGGGGAATTCAACTCATAAGTGGCTGGACATTGATTCTGAACATTTTGAACATTATTTGCCTGTCTTCACTCATACTGGTTGCTGTTCTTTTATAAGTAATCACCATGTTTAGCATGCACTTGAACTATTGTTACTTAGGGTGCTTGACTATTTACAAGTCTCACTAGGATTCTAGGTATTCATTAGTCTCGTGGTGTGTATTTGCTGATGGTCCTATTATCTTTGTTGGTTCAGTTACACAGTACCATCCAAGATGCTGCAACACATTATACACAGGCTATGGGTTGTGGGAGCTACAGATTTCAGTTATTATTTAGGCTCAGAAACTTAGAATCTCTGCAAGGTTGGACATGATCCTTTGTCTTGTTTTAAGACCGTCTTGTTTTAAAAGTTAAACCCAAATTCTTAAAATATAGAATAGGGGTGCTAGTAGTGCTCACAGAATTGTAGTAAAGATCAGCTGGGAAAGAAGAGCCTATTAGACAGAGCCTGGTATTTAATAAGTATCAGCTGCCTTCAATTAGGAATCTGTGTTGTCATGATTAGAAGATTGCTGGTTTATTTTACAGATCTGTAAGTATAGCCAAAATATGTCAAAATAACCACCAGAAAGAATCATATACCGTCCCTTGAACATTTCATCCCTAGAATCTAGCCAGATTAGCATCTCTATACTGGCAATACTGTTAACACAGATTGTGCTCAAACCCCTCATTGACTTTTCAGCACCTGTAAATTACTGGAGATTTAGGAAGAAGTCTGGGGTTATGGCTTAGTTAAGCTGAGTGGCCAGAAAGTGTGAGATGCTGGATGCCTCCTCCAGTTCATTTCTCCAGCGGCCGCACCAGGCGTATCCATAGCTCCGCTCCCGGGAGCTCGTCTCCGGCGTGGGGTGTGTGCGCACCCCTGGCCGGGCGGAGCCTGGAGCCTGCTCATTAGCAGCGCGGGCAGCTCGTGCGCCCGCAGGAGGGAGGCGGAAGCACAGCCCTGAGCCGCCAGCAGGAGGAGGGAGCGCGGCGGCTGCAGGCAGGGGAGGGAGAGGAAAGAACGGAGGGACGGTTCCCGGACAGAGCGGGAGGAATCGGGGAGCGGCCAGTCCAGGGGGAGCTGCTCCGCTGCGCTGCGCTCGTTATTCACAGGACGCGGCGGCGCTTCCCGGGGCCGCTTCCCGGTCCCCTGGGTGGAGGCTGCCATCTAAACCTGACTCCAGGTGAGTTCCCCAAAGAGGCGAAGCGAGGGGTCTCGAACCAGAGACTTGGAACTGGCGAGGCTGCTCGGCTCCCCAAGCGCTGCTGCCTTGACATTTCCCGATTCACGGGAGGTTTTGGGGGCGGCTGCACAGGCTGGAGGGGCGGATGGGCGGTTGCGATCCTCAGCCGGCGTGGGGGCGTTCGGGAGGAATTAGCTTCAGTGAACGGGGTTTTAGGAGATGTCCCCAAGGCACGCGCTATGTACGCGTTTCTAGACGAGCTTTTGAGACAGAAATTTGGCTTCCCGGATGCCCGTTTTGGCCTTCTGTCCTTCCTTTTGCTTGCCTCATGCCCAATTTTCCAAGCCGAGGAAAGGACTGGAAGGGCGTGGAAGTAGGAGGTCTGGGCACAGCATTCGGCAGGGCAGCCCTGGTCTCCAAGTTTGGGGGTGGGGGGTGGGACTCTTTTCCTTTCAGCCTAATTTACCAGGGGAAAACCCGCAGAGCACCTTGAGGTGCCTTTGCTCCGCACCCTCCATAAGCTTATTAGAGGGAACTTGAGGCTCGCTAGACAACCTGTGACAGGTGACGGCAATTTAGCTTAAAAGCCATGTTGGTTCACTTCGTCTCCTCTTTATCCTTTGTTGCAAAATTGATACCTTTTTGGATTTCTTTAACAGCACAAAGTTTAAGTGGCCGGCTGACAGGAAATATTTCTTTTGAAAATGCTATGAGAAAAGTGATGAGTTAACGTTGAGAGAAAGGCAACTTTATTTTCTCGGAAGAACTTTGGGGAAAGAGATTGATAGAGAAATTCTGGGCATGAAATTATGGACATTTCCCACAGAACTTCCTTCATTTATTTATTTTTTTACATTTCCTTCATTTTTTTTTTAATCGTGTGTGTGTGTATCAGAGAGACAAAATTCATTGGAGGTATTAGGACTTTATTTGGTTTAGAAGTTTCTTTCTTACTAATAGCACTAATTTGTGATCTTCATGATTATAAGAATTTACTAAGTGTTTTGCTTTTAGGTGTTTTGGGTCTGTTTTTTAAAAAAATTCAATACTTACTTTGTGGGCCTTGCTGAATACCTGTCAATAAAATCGGTGGGCATACAGTTAGTGACATGACCCCTGTGGATTTAATAGCAGGTAAGTATACAAATGATAAGTTTAGGAAATAAATGTCAGAATCAACATTTAGGTGTGAAATTGAAATATCTTTCAAATATTTACCAAATTCTCTTTTAGGATCCAATGTCATTTTATGGTCAAGAGAGCTTAAAGGTTTCTCAGATTGAGATATATGTATCTACTTTGTTAATCCAAATGTAATGTTTTATTTTGTTCTTTCTTTAATGACTGTTTGAATTCAACAAATAAAACTTGCATATTTAATGTAAGGTTCTTTCACATATATTACTTCTCCAATTTTTAATATAAATTTAAGGAGAAAAGCAATATTAATTCCATTTTGTAGATGAAGAGACTGTGTCACAGAAGTATTACTCTACCTACATTTCTGTAATTATTATGTTATAAACTTAGAAATTACATATTATTCTGGAACATATAAAATATATGAATGTTATAAACCATAAGAATTCAGACCTATGCTATTTAACTTCAAGTTTAGTTCTTTACCCAAACAATTGCATGACTACATTGAGACTACTGAAGTAATTATATATGAACACGCTATACGAAAAAATACTTAAAACATTTCTTATTTTTGTCGTTTCTCTTTGATATAAAATATACTATAATTTAATGGAGTTATATTCCATATTTAGATGCTCCTAACTTCCAAATAACACCTAAACTCCTAAAAACTGACCTGTGTCCTTCTTAATAGAAGTGGCTTGACCGGGAGACCCAATTTTTACTAAGAATATTCTTGGGATAATTTATGTCTTATAATCAAGATAAAGACAGGCCACATTTAGTTGTATTTTTAAACCACTTAGTGTGAAGTTGCAACGCAGACATAACTTGCTTTCAGGCTACACTGCCAGCTTTGCAGTGAATAGTCTTTAAGATTCCGTGGAAACATTGGCAGATATAGCTAATGTCTATCTGATGTAGGATTTATGAGAAAAGGAGAGGTAGAAACTGAATGCTCTTATATTTCATATGTGACCACATTCATAAAACTTTATTGATAAGTACTTTGTTGTCTGACACGGGCTGATACAAATAGGCTTCTTCAAGAGTTGAGGAAGAAAACGAAATCCCTATAATACAGCCTTTTTCCTCCTTTTCTTTCTTAAGCGGTAATAGTTGATCCTAGCTTTTGTGTGTCTATGCATGCTCAATACAGTTAGGGGTATAAGGAGAAGTTAAGCAAGAATATTGAATGCTAGCTAGGAAAGTTTTTGGAGTCTCAAATACTTTGGAACGATTTTTCACATTATATACATAAAATTCCTAGTTACATTTGGGAACTAAGTATATTATACACAACTTTGCATCTGATTACAGGATTCCCTGTACATTTATAGCTCAGGTATTCTGGAAAGAGTCAAGATAATTAGTTTTATGGCTCTTGCCCGTGCGACCTGTTTCTTTCTGGTCCTGATATTAAAAGGATGACTTAAATTTTCTGGAATGTCAAAATTTTCTCTTCCCTTGGATCCTACAAAATACTTCAAGCAGTGTATGTGTGATACTCGCTGTCATTCCAACATTTCCAATCCTCCTGAGAATGCTAAACAATGCCCTAGATTTCTTCCTTTGTAATTCTTTCAGATAGAGGGTTAGCTGAGTTAGGAAGAAAGGAGAGAGGGAGAGAAGAAGAGAGATGACATTTTATCCCTCAGGAAAGAACAAGACCAATTGTATTCCTAATTTAGAAATATTATTCTACAAACATTCCTGAACAAGAGGGCTTTGCATATACATTAAAGCAGAATACCTAGTCAACTTCTAGTTATGCCATGTAGTGAAATGGAAGTAAGATGAGTAGGCCGAGATCATTTTTGTTGGAGAACTGAGACCACATGAAATAGGTAACAGAGTTACCCCAACTGGGGGGCAAGAGGACTTGAAAGTTTCCTCCATAAATTTGCAGTTAGTACAGGGCTGCTCCAGTGATCAGAGTCATGAATGCCCTAGAGTGTCTGTATAACCCTGTACACAGGCTGAGACAGCTCTAATGGCCCAGAAAAGCCTCTGGACAGAATCACTGCACCCTTGGACATTGTCCGACCGCATGTATGAGAATAGTGAGTGCTGAGGAGTTGTGGGTAGCTCGGTACAACTCTTGCTAAAGGAGTGTCATCAACATTCATTGCTGAAAGTGAATTTTTTCATTCACATATGTGATGCCTATTAGGTCATGATTTCTTGGATACCAATTTGTACAAGATATGAATTAATTTTTGAACATCCTTTCTTAAAAGTACCATGTTCATATAGTTGCTCATTTTAATATGAGTAGTTCAGATGGGACATAATAGAGTAAGGAAATGATTGAACATCCTAAGATCTAGTGTATATACCTTTGTTCATGATGAGATTCATCCCCTGTCCCCCTTTGTAGTGACACTGATGGCATAAGGAGTATTAGATGAAATTTAATGCAGAAAACAATGGGATATATGAATGGTAGATATGGTTGACAACCACCATTTTCACTGAAGTTGTTTCAAAGCAAAGAAATTTGGGATAAATTCATTTTATTTGCTCCTGAAGGGTAATTAGGAATAAGTAGGAATTGTGAAGAGGCTGTAGTGTTGACATTAAGAGAAGTTTTTGATTCTTAAAATAGGATATATTACACAAGAGTGAACAAACAGAAGATACTGAACAAATATTCTGTCATAAGTAAGTGATGGATTATTCGGACTTGTTGAACTATGTTTTTAAATGTATTATTTAAATATTTAAATATTATTAAAACCTTAAATAATATTTAAATATTATAAAAGTTGTAGAAAATTATGTTTTCAATACAAATATACACTTATAAGCTATATTGTAGATATGGGAGTAAACAATGCAATTTTTTTTAACTGAGTGAAAAATTTAGTTTTTTAAAATTCCAAATGGAGCTAACAGCTTAGTGTGATACATATTTTGAATTTCAAAATTTGTAACCAAATAGGACAAATGTGTTGAACTGTACTTTTCTTGAAGAACCGTGATAAGAATGAGCGGTGAAAAAATTACAGCATACTTACCAGGGATCAAATACTTGCTTAGGGTTAATAAGAAAAATCTCAGCAAACGCTAGAAATGAGGTACACCATCTATCAGAGACCCATGATTAAAGTGGTATCTTGTTAGGTATATGAGCTTGAAAAGAAACGGCATAGCTTCACTTTACCCCAGTTGCTTCTTTTGTAAAACGGGGAGACTAAGAGTGTGGTAACTCAAAATCCTTTGTTAATGATTTTCTTCTTAGAACAGTGCCAGGTCCTATTAGGATTAGATTGCTATTTTTATTATTGATATTTGCCCTAGTTCTGCCTTTTATTGACTGTGTGAAATTGGTGAAGATCCCTTTCTGAAGCTTTGTTTCTTACCTACAAGCTGGGAATAGAATACCTGCTATGAAGAGTGGTTGTTAGTACATTAGAAAGGCTGGATATTTGTTTATATAAGGGGCTCAGCGCATGGTAGAAATTTGATAGCATTTTTTTCTTGCCCTCCCATGTATTACTGTGGAGACATCCCACATATTATGTCCAAGTTTTTATTTTCCCCTCAAATGCAATGTCAAGCACAAAACATTCCCATCTCCCAATTCTCTTCTGATGTTCTACAACCATTAAAGTATAGAAAACTAGAATGAGTGTTTTTATAACTTTTGCTGTACTTAAGCATGTGGAGAGAAGAGCGCTAGATCACAGGACACACTTTGATAGGAAAAGGGAAATATTTACACTGCAAACAACTTTCTCCTCATGCTTAACAGTTTTATGCTGTCATTCTGTCAGCACCAAGTGAGATTTTTCTATTTAAATAGTTTTCTATTTGTGGTATGATAATTCATGTATGGACTTCATGTAATTAACATAAATATAATGGATGGTTGAGAAGTGGTTTATTTTTACCAAGAGGAAAAAATGTGTACACGATTTTTTAAAATATTGCTTTGAAAATATTTAAAATTAATTTTGATTCAGTTGGTGGAAGATAGCGTCACAAACTCACTGCTAGTGGTATTCTTGAGAAGTAATGTTTGAATTTTCTAGGTATTGTCCCCAGACTGGCTTAAAAGAATTTAATTTTAGATGTAAATTTTCTGCTTAACATGGAAGATTTTCCCTGAAAATATTAGCTTCATCAGATACATAGTTGCTTAGGGGTAGCTGCATGGAATTATGGGAAGAGTGAAATAGAAAAAAATTTTCATGTCTAAGTTATACATACTGGTGTAATCATATTGATTGGATGATAATGATAATTACAGCAATAATGTGATTGAAAGGGTAAGCAAGTAACGTATACTACAGTTACTAATATAATCCTGTGATTGAGTTTACCACTTCGTTTCTCTTTCCTGGAAACCCTTAAGTTTGTCACTATTGCACTTTATTTCCTTTGCTTATTGTAGTGGTGTATTAGTTGTATTACTGCTGCTATAACAAATTACGACACATTTACATAACTTAACACATATTTATTGTCTTGCAGTTTCAAAGGTCAGAAGTCCAAAATCACTTTAATTAGGCTAAGTCAATGTGTCTGCAGTGTGGGTTCCTTCTCGAGGTGCTGAGGGGAGAATCCATTCTCTTGCATTTTCTGCTTCTGGTGGCACCTGTCTTCATTGTCTTTTCCCCATTCCTCCATTTTCAAGGTGCGTTGCTTTTATTTCTGTTTCTGTCTCCGCGCTGTCTCCTCCTTTAACTTTGAGTCCTTCTCTCCACTTCATCTAAGGACTCCTGTGATTACTTTGGACTCACGTGGATGATCTGGGATAATCACCTTGTCTCCAGATCCTTAAATGAATCGTATCTACAAGTCCTTTGGCTGTGTAAGGCAGCACATTCCCAGGGCCGGGAGATTAGGTGAAGAACATCTTTTGGGACTATTATGCAGCCTATCACAAGTGGTAATATCACTTTTATGCCTTGAGACCCTGAAATTAATGTACTTGCTTACGCATGGAAAAACAATGTATCTGTGGGGGTAACAGTTTATTTTTGAACCATTAGAAGGTATTGATGGGGAAGTTTTCATCTGACAACAGATACTGATAAATTAAATACCCTTAGATTTGTCAAAACTAGCTTTAGTAAAATATAAGTAAAAGTATTTGCACTGCTAGGGTCAAAAATATTAATTAAACCCATTATTTATCAAGGCCAAGTCCTGGATTAGTTAGGTTTAAATTAACCTAGAACATTATCTTCCATAGTGCTTAATTGTGAAGCTTAGTTCTTGTTGACAAAAGCTCATCCATATAAGAAAGCATCGAAAGGTTGGTGTTTTTTTAACCTTTGCAGAATATAACTTTTCAAAGGGATGTTAGACAGTAGTTCCATCACAATTGATGCAGTTCACAGACATTCTTTGTGAATATTTTATCTCATGAGTTATATCTATGACACTAATCATAGACTTCTAGAAGAAATTTAGCAATGGTCATGTCAGCCTTTCAAATCTTTCTGTAACCTAGAAGAGGATCATTGCATAAGATAGATTCATTTTCCCCTTTATTCCATTGTTGCCAGAGAGAACTTGAAATGCCCTGTTCAAATTAATTTAATGCAAATGAATTCTTGCTGCCTCACAAGTAGTTTGTCCTTCATTTTTCTTAAAATTATATTGAAAATGGATGTGATCTGCTTTACTGGTTGTTGTGCAGGAAGCGTTGTCCTTCCTGAAAGCTCCCTCAGTTGTCAAAATGAAGCCATTAAGAGTAAAGTAAATTATATTATCTGATCATAGTATCACAATTGACCTTAAAACAATAAATTTTATAATCAGTGCAAATTGCTGAATAGTGTTTGCAGTTGTAGAAATTTCAAAGGAAACCCTGGTTGAGATACAAAGCTGCTATAATCATTTTTAAAATCTTTGTTTTTCTTTTACTTTGGAACAGTAGTGCAGTAAGTACTTTTGCCTTATTGTTCTCTCTGCCTTCCAGAAACCCTCATTCAAATATTCTAAGTTTTTAAGTCTTTTTCATTTCTTTTAATATTGTAACATTTAACAATGTCAAAGAAAGTATAATTTTTCTGGAAATCAAGCTAAAAATAAAGAGAAGCCGATGTAAATGAACATCAAATTAACAAGATTGATTAGGAAAAGTAATTTTTGAAAAGGGCCCAAAATCCCTTTGCACATAAATGCAAAAGAATTTAGTGAAAGAAGGTGAAACTGGAGTAAAGAACTCTACGGATGCGTAAGTAACTCTTAATAAGAATGAGTAACGTACATGCATATCTTTAGCTCCCAGTTTCAGAGATACAGTAGTTGTACAACAAATGGTCCTTTCCTGCTCTTAAGGAAGCCTCTCCTCCTCCAGCCATGCCATTCCTCAGAGCAAGCTCTTCCACTGAGTTTTCAGCAACCATAAGTAAGAAGGATGGTACGATAGGCTGCGTGTACATATGGCCCTCATTAGCAGGCCAACTGTTCCTTTTGCCCACCCACATCACTGGGGACATATGGCGTTACTTTGACTGTTGAAACAAGTGTGTGTGGACATATCTTGGTATGAGTAAAAGACTGTTGATTGTCTTTCTCTTGTCGCTCGTGCAACCGTCTCCTTGTGGAGATCGTATTATCCATAACACTAGATTTGAGGATGATAAATGACGTTGTTATTATTAACTGAATTTGCCTCTCTAGTTTGATCACAAAACCAGCGAATGTTTGCTTATGGAACATGTAAAGCTTATAGAAGACGGAAAGCTTACAGAAAGAAATGATGGCTTTTCTAAGCATAAGAGTCAGGTCTTTTTCAATCAAAAACGAACTCATTCAAAAATTCAAGAGTTATGTAAAACCAGAACAGCAGAGGTTTCAGAAATGCTATTGAGATCATTTATTATAAAATGGCCATTAATGAAATGTAATAGTGAGTCTGTTGTTGTGACTATGTGGAGAAATGAATGAGAAAATATAAGATAGGCTGGAATGAAGAGAGTCATCGGATCCCAACATAATTCATTTTGTATAGTTCACAGTATTGTAGCTTTAAAAAAATTATGAATTTTTTCAGTACTGTGAATTCTGAATTTGCAATATGAGGCTTTTCAATCCTTGCAACAAGTGTGTATTTTTCAGTGGTTCTAGAATTATCGGGGCTTTCGAGCTGCTTCTGATAAGAAGGCAAGGCTAGAGGACTCGTGTTGAGGTGGCATTTGCACAGGACTTTAGATAACATACATCGATGATGTAGAGAGAAGAGCGGGTGATGTTGCTGTGGATTATAGTGGAAAGGCACCTTTTGCTCCCTCTGCTGACCTATTTGTGTATTCAGCTGTGTAGCATATTTCTTGTATAATTACATAGTAATTTCACACACTACATTAAGAAAATCTGAACAATTTTTACTAAACTCATGTTTTCTAAATATTAAGTAAATAAAACCAATATTTGGCTAGGTAACATTTATAAAAACAGGATTTCTAGATAGATGATGATAAATTTTCATCTATATCTATAGAGCTGATAAATTTTCAAAACCCTTTGAATATCACTTGTACTACAAAGTCTCGTTTCAGTTTCAGTGCCATGGCACATTGATTAATCACCACTAAAGCGGTACATGAAATATTTGGCAATATAGGTATTTGGTAATGGTGATTGATGCACAGAATACGGCACCGTTATTATGCACTGGCCTTGAGAACTTTAGTTTTCATCTTCGATCACCTGATAGAGAACAAACTAACAGCTTTTTTCTTTCACCTTGCTGGAGAATAAACTAACAACTTCAAATTATCTGATCCATCCAAAAACTTATTTCCGTGAAACTCACTGATTTATTTATTATTTCGTGGGGATCACTATTATTTGCTGTAGTAAAATATCAAATGATCGATGTTTTATACCAACATGGCAGCTCACATGGTAGGCAACAGAATGAAAACAAACAGGTTTACTACCAAGAATTATACTATATTGCTTTTATTGACAGAAAAAGCATACAGATAATTTTATTCAGAGATTTTATGTGAATTATTTTGATAAGTGTACACATATATTTATAACTGACCTTTCTTTGTCAAGTGTGTGCCCACACACGTATTCATACTAAATCAATCTTAGAGATCTTATCCAAAGATTGAATTTCTTAAAGTGACTGTTCCAAATATGTATAATTTATGGCAAAAAAGTCACAAAATGGCAATACAAGGAGGCATAAAAGTGAAGATAAAGGGGGAGATGATGGTTAAAAACACCTGTAAATGAATAATTGATTTTGATTTAAATTCTTTTTAGTTCTTAGCTGATGAAATGAATATAAATGAAATTATTATGCAAAACACCTCTATTTGTTGTATATGCATGTACATATATGTGTTACAAATACAAAACTGATAGGATATTATTTAACATATATTCACACTCATAATGTGCATATATGTACATAATGAAAATGAGTGCTTGTTTTATATGTATGTATACACACACATACACATGTTGCATACTTTCATTTTTTAAAATTTTACTTTAAGTTCTGGGATACATGTGCTGAACATGCAGGTTTGTTACATAGGTATACTTGTGCCATGGTAATTTGCTGCACCCATCAACCCGTCATCTAGGTTTTAAGCTCCACATGCATTAGCTATTTGTCCTAATGCTCTCCCTCCCCTTTCCCCCCACCCACCTACAGACCCCAGTGTGTGATGTTCCTCTCCCTGTGTCAACATGTTCTCATTGTTCAGCACCCACTTATGAGTGAGAACATGCAGTGTTTGGTTTTCTGTTCCTGTGTTAGTTTGCTGAGGATGATGGTTTCCAGCTTCATCCATATCCCCGCAAAGGACGTGAACTCATCCTTTTTTATGGCTGTGTAGTATTCCATGGTGAATATGTGCCACATTTTCTTCATCCAGTCTATCATTGATGGGCATTATGTTGGTTCCAAGTCTTTGCTATTGTAAATAGTCCCATGATAAACATATATGTACATGTGTCTTTAGAGTAGAATGATGTATAATCCTTTGGTATATACCCAGTAATGGGATTGCTGGGTCAAATGGTATTTCTGGTTTTATATCCTTGAGGAATCACCACATTGTATTCCACAATGGTTGAACTATTTTACAAGCCCACCAACAGTGTAAAAGTGTTCCTATTTCTCTGCATCTTCTCCAGCATCTGCTGTTTCCAGAATTTTTAATGATCACCATTCTAACTGGTGTGAGATGGTATGTCATTGTGGTTTTGATTTGCATTTCTCTAATGAACAGTGATAATGAGCTTTTTTCATATGTTTATTGGCCACATACATATCTTCTTTTGAGGAGTGTCTGTTCATATCCTTTGCCCACTTTTTGATGGGGTTGTTTGTTTTTTTTTTCTTGTAAATTTGTTTAAGTTCCTTCTAGATTCTGGATATTAGACCTTTGTCAGATGGATAGATTGCAAAAATTTTCTCATATTTTGTAGGTTGCCTGTTCACTCTTGTGATAGTTTATTTTACTGAGCAGAAGCTCTTTAGTTTGATTAGATTCCATCTGTCAATTTTGGCTGTTGTTTCAAGTGCTGTTGGTGATTTAGTCATGAAGTCTTTGCCCACACCTATGTCCTGAATCATATTGCCTAGGTTTTCTTCTAGGGTTTTTATAGTTTTAGGTTTTACATTTATGTTTTTAATCCACCTTGAGTTAATTCTTTTATAAGGTATAATGAAGGGGTCTAGTTTCTCTTTTCTGCATATGGCTACCCAGTTTTCCCAGCGCCATTTATTACATAGGGAATCCTTTCCCCATTGCTTGCTTTTGTCAGGTTTGTTGAAGATCAGATTGTTGTAGATGTGTGGTGTTATTTCTGAGGCCTCTATTCTGTTTCATTGGTCTATATATCTGTTTTGGTATTAGCACCATGCTGTTTTGGTTACTTTAGCTTTGTAATATAGTTTGAAGTCAGGCAGCGTCATGCCTCCAGCTTTGTTCTTTTTGCTTAGGTTAGCCTTGGCTCCACAGGCTCTTTTTTGCTTCCATATGAAATTTAACATAGTTTTTTTCTAGTTCTGTGAAGAAAGTCAATGGTAGCTTGATGGGAATAGCATTGAATCTATAAATTACTTTGGGCAATATGGCCATTTCCATGATATTGAGTCTTCCTATCCATGAGGATGGAGTGTTTCTCTATATGTTTGTGTCCTGTCATTTCCTTGAGCTCTGGTTTGTAGTTTTCCTTGAAGAGGTCCTTCACATCCCTTGTAGGTTGTATTCCTAGGTATTTTGTTTTCTTTATAGCAATTGTGAATGGGAGTTTACTAATGATTTGGCTCTCTGCTTGTCTGTTATTGGTATATAAGAATGATTGTGATTTTTGCACATGAATTTTATATCCTGAGACTTTGCCAAAGTTGCTTATCAGGTTAAGGAATTTTTGGGCTGAGGTGGTGGCGTTTTGTAAATATGCAATCATGTCATCTGCAGACAGAGACAATTTGATTTCCTCTCTTCCTATTTGCATGCTTTTATTTCTTTCTCTTACTCGATTGCCCTGGCCAGAACTTCCAATACTATGTTGATAAGAGTGGGGAGAGAGGGCATCCTACTCTTGGGCCAGTTTTCAAAGGTAATGCTTCCAGCTTTTGGCCATTTAGCATGATATTAGCTATGCATTTGTCATAAATAGCTCTTATTTTTGTGAGATATGTTCCATCAATACCTAGTTTATTGAGAGTTTTTAGTATGAGGGGTGTTGAATTTTATTGAAGGCCTTTTCTGCATCTATTGAGATAATCATGTGGTTTTTGTCATTGGTTCTGTTTATGTGATGGATTATGTTTATTGATTTGCATATGTTGAACCAGCCTTGCATGCCAGGCATGAAGCCAACTTGATCGTGGTGGATAAGTTTTTGATGTGCTGCTGGATTCTCTTGCCAGTATTTTATTCAGGATTTTCGCATCGATGTTCATCAGTGATATTGGCCTGAAATTTTCTTTTTCTATTGGGTCTCCGCCAGGTTTTGGAATCAGAGTGATGCTGGCCTCATAAAATGATTTAGGGAGGAGTCTTTCTTTTTCTATTGTTCAGAATAGTTTCAGAAGGAATGGCACCAGCTCCTCTTTGTACCTCTGGTAGAACTCGGCTGTGAAGACATCTGGTCCTGGGCTTTTTTTGGTTGGTAGGCTAGTAATTACTGAGTCAATTTCAGAACTTGTTATTGGTCTATTCAGGGATTTGACTTCTTCCTGCTTTAGTCTTGGGAGGGTGTATGTGTCCAGGACTTTATCCATTTCTTCTAGATTTTCTAGTTTATTTGTGTAGAGGTGTTTACAGTATTCTCCAATAATAGTTTGTATTTCTGTGGGATCAGTGGTGATATCCCCTTTATCGTTTTTTAATGTGTCTATTTGATCTTTCTCTCTTTTCTTCCTTGTTAGTCTGGCTACCGGTCTATCTATTTTGTTAATCTTTTCAAGAAACCCACTCCTAGATTCATTGATTTTTTTTTGAAGGTTTTTTTGTGTTTCTCTCCCATTCGGTTCTGCTGTGATCTTAGTTATTTCTTGTTTTATACTAGGTTTTTAATGTGTTTTCCATTGCTTCTTTTGATTGTGATGTTAGGGTGTCTATTTTAGATCTTTCCCACTTTCTAATGTGGACATTTAATGCTGTAAATTTCCCTCTAAACACTGTTTTAACTGTATCCCAGAAATTCTGATATGTTGTGTCTTTGTTCTCATTGGTTTCAAAGAACTTATTTATTTCTGCCTTAATTTTGCTATTTACCCAGTAGTCATTCATAAGCAGGTTGTTCAGTTTCCATGTAGTTGTGTAGTTTTGAGTGAGCTTCTTAATTCTGAGTTCTAATTTGATTACACTGTGGTTTGAGAGATTGTTTGTTATGATTTTCATTCTTTTGCATTTGCTGAGGAGTGTTTTACTTCCAATTATGTGGTTGATTTTAGAATAAGTGCTATGTGGTGCTGAGAAGAATGTATATTCTGTTGTTTTGGGGTGGAGAGTTCTGTAGGTATCTATTAGGTCCACTTGGACCAGAGCTGAGTTCAAGTCTGAATATCCTTGTTAATTTCCTTTCTTGTTGATCTGTCTAATATTGATAGTGGGTTGTTAAAGTTTCCCACTATTATTGTGTGGGAGTCTAAGTCTCCTTGTAGGTCTCTAGGAACTCGTTTTATGAATCCTGGTGCTCCTGTATTTGGCATATATATATATTTAGGATACTTAGCTCTTCTTGTTGCATTGATCCCTTTACTACTATGTAATGCCCTTCTTTGTCCTTTTTTATCCTTGTTGGTTTAAAGTCTGTTTTATTAGAGACTAGGATTGCAACTCCTGCTTTTTTTTTCTTTCTTTCCATTTGCTTGGTAAATATTCCTCCATCCCTTTATTTTGAGCCTATGTGTGTCCTTGCAAGTGAGATGTGTCTCCTGAATACAGCACACCTGTGGGTATTGACTCTTTATCCAATTTGCCAGTGTATGTCTTTTAATTGGGGCATTTAGCTCATTTATATTTACCGTTAATATTGTTATGTGTGAATTTGGTCCTGTCATCATGATGTTAGCTGGTTATTCTGCACATTAGTTGAAGCAGTTTCTTCCTAGTTTCATTGGTTTATATATTTTGGTGTGTTTTTGCAGTGGCTGGTACTGGTTTTTCCTTTCCATGTTTAGTGCTTCCTTTAGGAGCTCTTGGAAGGCAGGTCTGATGGTGACTAAATCTGTCAGCATCTGCTTGTCTGTAAAGGATTTTATTTCTCATTCACTTATGAAGCTTAGTTTGGCTGCTTATGAAATTCCATATGTACATCATGGAAACGAGTGCATGTGATACACACACACACACACGCACACACATTGCATACTTTCATTTTTGTGTCCATTTCTTTTCTGATTTTATCAGCAGCCAACTAAAGAAAATAGAAAAAAAAATTGGTAATTCGATCTTTCATGTTCTGCATCTTCCAGCTTCACAACTTATAGTTTTCTATTTTTATTGTTATTGTGATCAGAATGAAAATGTATACAATAGAATCAGAATCAGGTCAGAATCAACAAAAATACTATAATGTTTGTACATGCTTTCGATGCAGTTTGTCTCTGCAAAGGGTGTGTGTGTTTCTATGCACATGTGCATGTACACAAGTGTGTAAATAAGTGTTTTATTCATGATGGAGAAAGGCTGGTCAAAATGATTCTGAATGAGATAGCACCACTACAGCAGATAATTAGGTCTCTAGCAATAAAACAAGTCATTAAACATGTTTCTAAGCATCTACTCAGTATCTGGCACAATGTTAAGTAGTGTAAATATAATCATTAGCAAAATTCAGCTTCTACCCTCAATGGTATATGTGTAGAACAAATTGGTAAAGCTGGAGTACATTTCAGGACCAAAAACAGTTTCTGTGTAGTTCCCACTTCATCAAGACCATGTTGTATACCTCTCATACACTTAAGCCATAGGGAAGCAATTATTCCATCCATCCTTTTACAGGGTAGTGGTGGGGAAGAAGAGCTGACTGTCATGCTTGAATTCACATAATTTCATAATTAAATAATTTCATGTTACATAATCTCGATAAACCTAAAATCCAATATATGATAAAGATAGTGTTTCAAATCAGTGGATAAGTGATAAACAGTTCATAAAATGGTGTTCAGATAATTGGCTATATGTATTTTATAGTTGCACAAAGGTATAATATGTCATTAATAAATATTAATTCCATAGTGGATGTCAAATACACTTTTTCAAAATATAAAGAAAAAATACCATAGACAAATATCACTTGCAACATTACGGTTAAAATTAAATATCCAAACATAGCCCTAACCAATAACAGAAAATTTAAAAAAAAATTTATGGATTGGAATTTGTTAAAACATAAAACTTTTCTTTTTCAGAGGATACAATGAATATGTGTAAAAAGCAAATATCAAATCAGCAACAAGTGCTTGCAATTCACTTGACATATTTAAAATATGAGTAGTTCCAACAAATCATAAATAAATGATTAGTAGTCCAATAAAAAAAAGACAAAGTACATTGACAGGAAACTGTATGAAACTCATGAACACTAAATGTCTTAGATTCTCTATTGTTAAACAAAATGCAAAAACAATAGAGAACATTATGAATATGGAGTTAATATTTAACAAAATTATTTTATCCATGTTATAAGTAAATATTTACATCCAAAAACCCTTGTTTTCTCTGAAAGTTGTCACTTATGAGTCTATTTTGAAAATGTTTAAAGAATAGTAATTAATTAACTTTAATAAATAGGTACTCCTATTGAGGGAAAACAGACATTTCCATAATTTTTCTTCTGTTTCTAATCTAGTAGATGGTAGGAAAATAATGACAATTGCATGTTCATACCTGGAGAATATGCATTCCATTTCTTTTAAACTTTTGCATTCTCAAAACTATATTGATACCTCAAAGCATACCCTTTGCTGTTGAAAACAGCCTTTCAAGTATAAAGACACACACATCACTTTCCTTAAATCTTATATAAGGCAAGGGCCTAGATTCCTATCAGAAAATGTATTTCAAGAATGCTTTTTTAGTAGTTCCTGTGGCCTTATCTTATAGAGGAAGGTTTTTTTTTAAACATACACACAGTATTTGATGCACATTTTTATTGGAAAGAGCTTTTATTTCCTTAAATGTTTTGTTGTCTAAGTGTGAAAAGTATCCTGCAGTGGAATTTAGTGGCACAGATGCTTATTGTGATAGATGAGATGAACTTGCTTCCCTAAGCATGCATGGGCATGAAATGCATCTGGCTTCTGTACATAAAAGTCAGTTATGTTCCCAAATGTGTCTCTGCATTTACACAGACGTTTAGGGGCAGACACCCTACTGTTCCCTCAAAAGGCGGCTCTGCTTAATTATGAAGTTCAAGTTAGACCAGAAGTTGGAAAATACTAAATTCCACATTGCAGACAGAGCCTGAGCAGGTGATGTCACCACTGCATTCTAAGGTGGCAAGTCCTCAGAGAAGTCACTTATCACCTTACCATGGAGAAAAATAACCGTGTCCAGAACACAAGAGGATGCTTTAAGGTAGCGTACAATCAAGTGTGCAAACCTGTGCAATACATACCAGATGAAATCCAGTTCAGAGGCTCAGGAAAACAAACAAATGAGGATATGCTTTAAAAAATAGGACTTAATATAAACAGTCGTGAGAGTAAAACTATTGCTAAGCACATAGGAAACATAAACCAGGCTTTCAGGAAGGAGTTTGGCACATGTGTGCACTGGTAGGAGGTGTAATGTGCAGAAATCCGGCCTTTTGTGGCATAGCAACTAAAGTTCCTTTTCTATTGTCCAGACAACCTTAAATATTCCTTTATGCAGTACTATTTTAAAAAGGCCATCTACTGTGCACAATGTGTTAGCATCAAGGACATGAAATTTATCTGGAATATACCAAAACTTTAATCAATAGACTAGGACCAAAGCTTTTAAAAACAGGTTTTCGTAGATAAATCATTATAAGTTATTATTTCCTCGCCATAGGTAAGGCATGATAGATAACTTTACTTTTTCTCAGTCACTTAGTGTGTAGGTAGAATAATGACCCTTAGCAGGATGACCTTTTGAATGTGTTGTTAGGCAGCATGGAAGCATTATGGTTAGAGGTGGAATTAAGATTGCTAATCACCTCACCTTAAACTGGAGCGATTATCCTGAATTATATAGGTGGGCCCACTGTAGTCACAAAGAACCTTCAGACAGGAAGGCGGAGAGACCAGAGTGAGCAGAAGAGCTTGGGGAAACTGGAGCCGAGGCTGAAGTGATGTGCTGTGTCCAAGATGTGCAGAGACCAAGAGCTCAGGGATACATGTGACCCCTCAAACCTGGTGAATTCTCTCCTGGAATCTCTAGACAAAATATACACTTGATGATACCTTGATTTTAGCACACTAAGACCCATTTTGGACTTCTGACCCCCAGAAGTATAAAGAAAAAAAATGTGTTGTTTTAAGCCTCTGAGTTTATGTTAATTTACTGTAACAGCAGTAAGAAACTAACACAGTAAGACGGCTTTTATTTTTATGTGATGTATAGAATTAAATTGGATATGCTAGGAAATATTGGAAATTTATTGATTTATTTTTTTGTCTGAGCTGGAGTCTGGCTCTGTCGCCCAGGCTGGAGTGCAGTGGCGCGATCTCGGCTCACTGCATGCTCTGCCTCCCGGGTTCCCGCCATTCTCCTGCCTCAGCCTCCCGAGTAGCTGGGACTACAGGCGCCGCCACCACGCCGGCTAATTTTCTGTATTTTTAGTAGAGACGGGGTTTCACCGTGGTCTCGATCTCCTGACCTCGTGATCCGCCCGCCTCGGCCTCCCAAAGTGCTGGGATTACAAGTGTGAGCCACCGCGCCCGGCCAGGAATTTATTTTCTTAATATAGTTCTTCATATTAGAATAATGAGAACCATCGAGTAATGAAGTGTTCTATTTTGTGAAGGATGATTATATAAACAGTACGAAGGTTAAAAACCGGGCGGGACCGGCTGGGCACAATGGCTCGTTCATGTAATCCCAGCACTTTGGGAGGCCGGGGCAGGTGGATCTCTTGAGCCCAGGAGTCTCAGATCAGCCTGGGCAACATGTGAAACCCCATCTCCACAAAAATACAAAAACCAGGCAGACGTGGTGGCGGCGCCTGTGGTCCCAGCCACTCAGGAGGCTGCGGTGGAAGGATCGGAGCCCGGCAGGTGCAGGCTGCGGTGGACCGTGATTATGCCACTGCGCTCCAGTCTGGGTGACAGAGTGAGACCTTGTCTCCATTAAATAAATAGATAAATAAATATATATATAAGTAAAAGAGGAGGGTGTCTTTTGAAGGCTATTAAAGTCGTCTAAGTGTCCTCTGATTATATGAGGCTGGAATGGTGCATGGAATGTTGTGTTGAATAACCTGATACAGTCTCTGAAACTATAGAAGCATTAGTAATTTTAGCCTGAGAGTGCTATAATCTGGGATAATTTGGTCCAATACTTCCAGAGAGGGTTGAAGTTTTGAGATAGCTGGAGTTATTTCAGTTGAAGACCTGAATATGAGGCAACTGGATACTCAATTACAATTCAATTTCTACTCTTTATATAAGGTAGAAATGGGTAACATGTGGGACACTGTGTTAAAAGTAATGCAGCCATAGTGTAGTGGTAGAAGCAGATGAAAAGTACTATAATAGTCGTATAGATGAGGTACTGGAAAGAAGCAGAGTTGAAAAATTGGAGATAAATGTCAGTTTTCCAGAGCCATGGGATGAAAACCAAACAGGATTACAACAGATTCAATTCACTCAAGATGTCTAACTTGGTAATAGGTCAGAAAACTCAATTTGTCGTATTTTCTTAAAAGTACACAAAAATGTTCCTTTTGATAAAACACGTGTAGTGCACCTTCGGATTTGATTTTTCTTTATGTTCTGTAAACTGCTCACAGTAAAACAGAAAAAAAGTCTGACAAATATGATGGTCCTTAAATATTGTAGGAGTATGATGCTTCTCCAAAGAATAGAGGTTTTCCTAGGAAGGCCCTAAGCAAGGAATCAAGTTTCCTTTTGCAAGAAATAAAATTCTCAAAAGTTCCCTGCACCTTGGAAAGGCTCTGGTTGAAATTAATAGCACAACGTTATTTATTTAAATTTTAACTTTTAAGTTCAGGGGTACAAGTGTAGGTTTGTTACAGAGGTAAGCTTATGCCATGGGATTGGTTGTACAGTTTATTTCATCACCCAGATATTAAGCCTAATATCCATTAGTTGTTTTTCCTGATCCTCATAGCAAATATTACCCCCATAAAGTTTTATGGTTACTTTTTTCTTATCTTCTGATTAATGCCATTAGATTCACCAATTGAAATTATTTTTCAGTAGTTTAATTCCCTCTAGAAGGTTTAAAAAATGTTTCCGAATTTCCTAAGTCTTCTTTCTTTGTTAGTCTTCTAAAAAGCTATATTCAATAGAATTCATGTGCTTAGGTACAGTTTCACTAAAAGCGTATCTTCAACATTTGATCTGTTTAAAAGTTCTTAAGGTGTTAAGGAACATTAGGTTTCAGAGTTTATGGCATTTGATTAATCTGAATAAATCTTGGCATCAAATTGAATTCAGCAAAAGTAACAGTGATAAATCAGAGAGCAATATTTGAAATGTCTCCAGGAAACATTTTAAAACAATTTTTAAGTTCACTAATTTGAGTCATTACACTTGGCCCTAATATGGTAGATTTTAAGTGAAGCTCAGTCGAACCTGGCAGATATCATATACAAACTTTTAATAGTCCTAACAATTCCTGTACCTCATTTGGATAAAGATTATTTCCAGAGCATCAGTGCTTTGACCAGAAAGGCATTTATTATTCTGTAACACTTTTCTTGAGAAATTAGCATGATTCATCATTTGAGTACGCTCTCTCAGATAAGATTCTAATATTTGGGTGTGAATAAAACTTCAGGGCATTGAAAACAGCTGGAAGATAGACAATAGGGTGATCATCCTCTCTTGTCATTCTCTATCAAGGTCCTCTTTAATTATTGGCCTAAACAGCTATAACTTTATGGTGAAAACAAACCGCTCGGATATAGCGTTAAAGGTTGAAATAATGAATTATACATAAATCAATTTAGTTCAGTTATATTCTGTTGAATTGGGAGAACATCGAATTTTTAAATTTCTCTGCATTTCTTGAAGTTAGGAATAAAAGCTGGGGTGGGGTCTCCTGAAATAATGAGGTCTAGAATAATTTCTGTTAAATTTACTTTTTAGTAGGATAAGTCTACTAAAATCAATATGAATGGAACCTTCAATGTACCACTGAAGATAATTAATCTTTGAGAGGTTAAGTAACCATTACAAGGTAATTTACCTAATTAGCAACTAAACCAACCAAATTTTAGATTTCTTAACTTTAAGACTATTGCTCACATAGTCACGTAAAGTATATCTTCCACATAGTCACAGGCAATCACAAGCTAACACGAGCAGTTAGCACAAAATAGATGTTCCACACAGAATGCAGAACAAAAAAAGACACTTTAAAAATAGTTTTCCCTTTTCCAAATTCATATTTAAAAAGTTTCTTGTGGAATTTCCCAAATGCCAGCATGGCCACATATAATACAGATTGATACTCAGACCTCTAATGAGAAACAGTTAGAATTATGCTAAACAAGGAACATTCTATATTGATTTCACAAATTCTCCTCTTTCCACTTATAGTTTCTCATAAAATGTAACATGTTTGTCTCGTGTGGAGTCTGTATAGAAAAAGTGTGATAACTGAAGATATAGACACACAGGTGTATGTATGTCTGTGTGTTCCTGTGTATTATAGCCTTTCTTTAATGGTTTTCTCTTTATATATATATACTTTAAGTTCTAGGACACATGTGCACAACGTGCAGGTTTGTTACATATGTATACATGTGCCATGTTGGTGTGCTGCACCCAGTAACTCATCATTTACATTAGGTATATCTCCAAATGCTGTCCCTCCCCCTCACCCCACCCCATGACAGGCCCCGGAGTGTGATGTTCCCCTTCCTGGGTCCATGTGTTCTCATTGTTCAATTCACACCTGTGAGTGAGAACATGCAGCGTTTGGTTTTTTTTGTCCTTGTGATAGTTTGCTGAGAATTATGGTTTCCAGCTTCATCCATGTGTCTACAAAGGACATGAACTCATCCTTTTTTATGGCTGCATAGTATTACATGGTGTATATGTGCCACATTTTCTTTTTTTTTCTTTTTTTTATTATACTTTAGGTTTTAAGGTACATATGCACAATGTGCAGGTTTGTTACATATGTATCCAGCCACATTTTCTTAATCCAGTCTATCATCGTTGGACGTTTGGGTTGGTTCCAAGTCTTTGCTATTGTGAATAGTGCCACAATAAACATACGTGTGCATGTGTCTTTATAGCAGCATGACTTATAATCCTTTGGGTATATATACATATATATATAAAAAAACTATATATATGTATTTTGGGGACGGAGTTTCGCTCTGTCACCCAGCTGGAGTGCAGTGGCGCGATCTCGGCTCACTGCAAGCTCCGCCTCCCGGGTTCACACCATTCTCCTGCCTCAGCCTCCAGAGTAGCTGGGACTACAGGTGCCAGCCACCATGCCCAGCTAATTTTTTGCATTTTTAGTACAGACGGGGTTTCACCGTGTTAGCCAGGATGGTCTCGATCTCCTGACCTCATGATCCACCCTCCTCGGCCTCCCAAAGTGCTGGGATTACAGGCATGAACCACCGCGCCTGGTCTCTATTTAAGTTAGCTCTGTCCAGGGCAAACCAGCATTTCAAAGATACAAACTGTTTTTGCAAAAAACAGGTATACACCTATCCATAGTGCAGACATTATGTCTACTTATTTCTCTCTAAATAGATCTTTCATTTTAACAAGTACTTCACCTTCACAAAATTTAGTTGAGTCAGTGAACTCTTATCCAGATGCTATATCTTGGCCAGATTATCAAGAATTAAGCCTCACAGATAGGCTGTTTCCATTTCCTTTAACAAAGTTTATCAGTCCTGAGTTACTTCTTGATTTCTTGCCAGTGGCATATAATGATGACTCAGCCAAGTCAGTTCCCAGAGTTGGACTCTTTTTTTTCTTATACACAGGAAACTTCTTTTCCAAGAATACTTGTTCCAGTTGCTCACAATCTTCATAGTTGATGATTATAGAATGATCTATGTACTTTCAATGTACCTTCAAAAATGAGATCTGCAGCTGGATAAGACGTGTGTGTGTGTGTGTGTGTGTGTCTTAGTAGACTTAAACCGTTCATTGAATAAGAAGCCTAGTTGATAGTGTAAGGTGAGAGTTAGAAGAACAGGGAATTATTTGGTTTAAGGAATTGTGAAGAAATGTGCTATGCCATTAAAATTTTTCTCTACTTTTGTGTTAAATCTTAATTTTGTGCAGAATTTACTAAGCTGCAGGAAACTGTCAAAATTGACTCTTGCTAAGTTCCATATTGGTTTGTAATTATCTTAAAACAAAAGTTGGTTGATACTAAAGTGCAGTTTTTCCTCTAGCTTTCATAAATTGAGACAGGTCTTTTTCTCACCCTCCACATACCTATGGCTGGAAGCCGAGGTGGTTATTCTTGGTTCCCGTTACAACTTCTAGACTGTTAATTTCTCCGCTCCTTGCAAATTAGACTGTTCCTTTGAAACTCAAACCCCTTGGAAATATCGGCCATGCCCCTTTGGTATTACCATCATCAACAGACCTCCCTCCTGGGCACTCTGGTCTTATTTTTTTTTTTTTTTGAGATGGAGTCTTGCTCTGTCACCCATGCTGGAGTGTAATGGTGTGATCTCGGCTCACTGCAACCTCCTCCTCCCGGTTTCAAGTGATTCTCCTGCCTCAGGTTCCTGAGTAACTGGGATTACAGGTGCATACCACCACACCCAGCTAATTTTTGTATTTTTGGTAGAGACGGGGTTTCGCCATGTTGGCCAGGCTGGTCTCGAACTCCTGACCTCAGGTGATATGCCTGCCTCAGCCCCCCAAAGTGCTGGGATTACAGGCATGATCCACTGCACCTGGCCTCTTGCCATTTATTTAAGGCTTTAGATCTTTTGCTCAATATCATCTTCAGGCAAGTTCAGCCATCATTTTAGTGGCTCAGCTTTCACGTGAAAGGACCAGTACAAACCTCGGTTCCCCGTTTTTTGACATCTTTATTTCCATTACTTTTTTTCTTTCCTCCACTTTATTGTCATCAAATCTGAAACATTTTCTATAAGGGTATGTACCACCAGGATCTAGATGCAAATATTCTGCCTCCTGGACATCACTCCTTGCCAGCTCGTTGGCCCAGATGTCCTCATTCCTACAACCCTTCATTTTCACTGAGACTCTCCTTAGGACACAGATGCTGCTGCTCCCTCACGATCCATCCGTACTCTCTTGCTTTCAGTTTCCACGTTTTCCTCCTCAAATGCCATAGTTCATTTTTAGCATTCCCTTGCAACTACCCTGAGCTTCATTTTCCCACAATTTATTTGTTTCTCTTTCTCTTCCCAAATTTTAAATGTTGATGTTTCTAAGGGTTCTGTCCTAATTGCTCTTCTTTTCTCTCCACACACATACTCTCTCTAAGCTCTAAACACTACTAAACAGCTAATAATTTCCAGTCTTAGAGTTTGGTCCAGACCTTTATTCTGGGAGTTGATGATTTACGTGACAATAGCACTCGAATAATTCAGAGGTAACATGTCCTGGTTTCCCACATGATAGTAAGTGGCACTGCCAGCCATGCTAGATGCTTATAAGTCATTTTTGGCCCTTCCTCAATATTCTGACAATATCCAATTCAACATTCATTTAAAAAATATTTTGGTTCCAAATACATCTGTAATTTCCTCCACCTATTTTGATTTCCAATGTCCCCAGCCTAGCCAGAGCCACATATTTTCTTACCTACGCTTATTTTCTTAGGTCATCCTTAGTCAACTTACTTTAATTCTTATCTCCGACACCCTGTTAGCTACAGAGAAACCAAAGTGATCTCTTAACATGTCTTTCAGTTTCCAACTCTCCCACTTTTCTGGTGTACTTGGACTAAGATTTATGTTCCTCATCATTACTAATGAAGACCTGTACTGTTTCACATATCCTTCTCTTTCAGCCACGTCTCACATTACTCTTTCTCCCTTCTGTACTTCATCCAGATTCGTACTTTTCAGTTTTTCATTTCATCCAATTCACAGGTTTCTTCTACATGCCAAGATCTTGCTCATATATTAGGGTCCTTGAACACTGGGGGTTTTTCCTATAAGACGAATCTTTCTGTATTGTATGAAAAGCTAACTCTTTTTATTCTCAGGTCTTAGCTTAAATATTCTCACTTGAAAGAAGTGGTTAGAGTCTGTATAATCCAAATTAATATTACTTTTTTTCTTTTTCTTTTGAGACAGGGTCTTGCTGTGTCACCCAGGCTGGAGTGCAGTGCCACAATCTTGGCTCACGGAAACCTCTGCCTCCTGGGTTCAAGCAGTTTTCCTTTCTCAGCCTCCTGAGTAGCTGGGACTACAAGCGCACACCACTACACCCGGCTTTTTTATTTTTAGTAGAGATGGGGTTTTGCCATGTTGATCACACTGGTCTCAAACTCCTGGACTCAAGTGATCCATCCGCCTTGGCCTCCCAAAATGCTGGCATTACAGGCATAAGCCACCACGCCCGGCCCAAATTAATATATCTATATATAAAAATTATATGTATGAATCTTATATAATGTGAATTAAGATTATATCTAATGTTCGCCCCAACACCCTTGTTGGATATTCAGTCCCTTGCTTCACTTTGCATGTGAACACATTTTGTAATAATCTCTTCACTTTGCTCAGTTGGATTTCTGTGCCTGTCTTCGTCTTCAGAATTGAAACCCTAGGAATACAGGACTGTGGCTTTCTTATTCACCACTGCAGCTCCGTAACTAAGAGAGCATCTGATACATATGTGTGAAGGGAATTGGTTAAATATAGACCACTAGGTCCAGTGGAGTCCACAGCCTATTCACTTCATGTAGTTTCCAAGAAACAAATGCTTCTCAACATATATTAATGAATGAGATATGGGCCAGGGTATCTGGTCTGGCTGGAGATGGCTTAATTTGAGTTCACTTGAGAGGGTATCAGTGTGAGCAGGAATGCTTTCACTCACTTCAAGAATTGCATGGTGTTGGCCGGGCGCGGTGGCTCTCGCTTGTAATCCCAGCACTTTGGGAGGCCGAGGCGGGCGGATCACGAGGGCAGAAGATCGAGACCACGGTGAAACCCCGTCTCCACTAAAAATACAAAAAAAATTAGCCAGTCGTGGTGTCGGGCGCCTGTAGTCCCAGCTACTTCGAGAGGCTGAGGCAGGAGAACGGCGTGAACACAGGAGGCGGAGCTTGCAGTGAGCCGAGATTGCACCACTGCACTCCAGCCTGGGTGACAGAGCGAGACTCCGTCTCAAAAAAAAAAAAAAAGAAGAAGAATTGCATGGTGTTTAGGGGGAAGAATCACCCCGCTTCTCTGGGGAGACATGAGGGCTCTGTGGCTCCTGTGGGCTCTCAAACTGTTGGAAGATGATTGCTAAACCTGAGTTTTCAGGTCTCCTAGTTATATTCATTTAAACTTATACATGATTTGTCACTATTTTAAGTTGTTTTTCACTGAAAAGTCAGTCTGAATATAGAGCCTTATTTCATTCAGATCAGAAAAACTGGGTTTTGGTAAAATCTGTTTATCTATAATTTTTAAGTAAGTACAATTTTATAAACCAGTTATTCCTAACTTGAGAGGCCTGGAGGATTTATTACAATGTGTATTTCAGGGCCACATCTGCAGAAGTTTTGATACAACATTTCCTTACTAATACCCCTGACAGCACATTTTAGCAGGCATCCTGTGTTATTCAGAAGCAGAGCGTTTATGCACTACACTTTGGGAGAGAGAAGTGCATGTTATGTTACCATTTAAAGATGCCTGGTTCTTGTGGGGCAAATTGGCAAATGATTTATCTGAACTAATGGCAGAGTGGAATTTTAATACTTTAGGGTTTTCAGGAATCTTAGAGCTGTTTTCATTTGTCTCACACATATAGCCTGAACCTTGAAGACATTAATGAATTTGTCACAGAAATTAAATTGGGCCAAAATTTACATTTGCAACCCATGTCTGTGCTCTTCATTCTAAAGCACAATGGCCTAGAGTCATATTTTAACCTCTAAGTTTCATCTTATTAAAAAATAAAATAAAATAAATAATTGTAAATACATGCATGTATTATACCTATATATATACAATTTATATACATTACAATATTAATTTGAATTACACATGACATCACTAGTAAAGGCCAGTTACAGTTTAGACTGAGATAAGCCCTGTGAGAATTTACTAAGGTCAAAAAGACTCCTTTTAATAGTGACTCAGTGGCACCTACTCTAAGGACAAAGGCTCCAGTATGTATCCTAATCTAAGTTATTACTGAATGTGAGTCCTGTGATAGCTTCTAATGAAAATTTTCCATTGAAAAAAATCAATGTTAATAACTGGAACTCGAGAGCTGTAATGGGTTCTGCTGTGTTTTTCGGGCTTAGACTGTGTGCTATAATATGCTAAGAAGAGGAGTTGATGACCTGTGAGCTCTGGTCACTTCCTGATCTCATTTGACTCTTTGGTCTTTAGTTTTAAAAGGGTGATCAGAGAGGTTGCTTTATAATGGAGAAGTTGAACAAAAGGACCATCAACCTGCAGGCTCACTGGCACAGCGCAAGTTTCACCGGATAAGCATTTTAGTAAACAGGACTATTGCCAACAGCAATACTTGCAAGGAAGCTTTGTTACAGAGAGGATTTTTTTTTTTAAAGAAGCTGCTAGGAAAACTGACACTAGAAGCTAACTAGAGTCACTCTTTATAGATATCAATGAAATGGTAAGTCTGAAGACATTACTTACCTAGATACAGAAATGGACTTTATTTAAGAACCAACTTTATACATACCTAATATACCTAGGCTTGTTGATCAAGTTGGCTGGCTGGGGAAGAATAAAACCATCTAGAAGATCCACATGATGAGAGAAAGCATTCGGGGAAGGCAGACAGAGACATGATGCTGGCCACAGATAGAACCCAGAGACGCTCTGTGATTGAAGTAGTTCTAATACCTGGAAGCTTCGATTTGCTCTTATAACGTGTCTAAAGCCATTTAATTCAAGACTACCCTTCCTAGTTGGTACCTGTAGATGTAATGCATCTCCTAAGGTATTAGTCTAGGCTCCACCGGACAGAACAACTACCTGGAGGTAGGTGGTGGAGCCTCCGGACTCCGCGACACATTTCACAATGCTGTTTACTTCAAAACACTGGCCTTATTGAACTAATCTAGCTATTGGGTAAGACGAAAAGTAATACACGAACATTCTTAAAGTCTGTTCTCTTTTGCCTTGTGACCTTAAACATTTCAAAGACCAACATGAACACTATTGAATAGAATTGTGTTTCCATCGTCATAACTAATCGGAAAGCCTAAGTTATACCTCTTTCACTGCACATCCAATCTATTTTATGGGCAGAAGAGCACAATGGGCTCAGCTATGCAGGCTTTAGGAGTTATTTTAACCTTTAAAGAACAATAGACACAAGTAAAAGTACATACATAAAGTAGGCATTTTATATTTAATTTTTATTTTCATATGCATGAAAAGTGTGTTCCAAAAAAAGATTAGAGAAATCCATGGCATGTCTTTCTGGTTAATGTTACTTTATTTTTTGGTTCATCTACGCTACTACTTACGAGTTACTTGTTTTTTTTTTCATGGAAAATTTTTTTTAAATGAATTGATTTTACTTTTCATCAGCACAGTTGTTGACTAATACCAAAGTTAGTTAGAAGGTTATGATTTTTACATTTATAGAATGTCAGGGGCAGCATTTAGACAATACATCATAGTAACTTGGCATTTATGAAATATTAGTTTTCCATAAACATGAACTCAGAGAGGAAGGTTACATTTTTTTAAATTATAATAACATTTTGAAAACCATCTGTCCTTTAAAATGTTACTAAAATATATATTGGAACTGGTGTTTTAGATGCCAGTCCTTCCTGAAGAGTGTTTTGAGATTTTTTTCAAATACTGCCTCAGTTCTATATAAAATAGAAAATATTCTGCCTTGTAAAATGACTACTGGATGTAGGTAAGAAGAAGTTAAGGAAATATTACATAAAAGTAGATTTGCAAAGGTAATTTGCTGAAGGATTATTTACACTTTGATGAGTGGATCTGGATATTTTGATACTAAGTGAAAGTGGTTCCACTGGGATTAGAAGGGAATAGAGATCTGAAAGCAGGAGTGAAAAGAATGTGTGTAAGCCGGGCACGGTGGCTCATGCCTGACCTCAGGTGAGCCGCCCACCTCAGCCTCCCAAAGTGCTGGGATGACACGCTTGTTAAGTGGTACTCTAATTAATCAGTAACTTAAACCTCAAAAGAGATTCATTATGTACACAAAATTAATCTTGTGTAATCAAGTGTATAAGTAAAATTAATTGAAGAAATCAAAAAACGCAAGGTGGCTGACACCTGTAATCTCAGTGCTTTCGGAAGTCTAGGTGGGAGGATCCCTTGACTTAAGGAGGCTGAGACCAGTCAAGCAACACGGTGGGACCCCATCTCTGTAAAACAATTAGCTGGGGATGGTGGTGCGTGCCTGTAGTCCGAGCTACTTGAGAGGCTGAGGCAAAAGTATCGCTTGAGCCTAGGACTTGGAGTCTGCAGTGAGCTATGATCACACCACTGACTCCAGCCAGAGCAACAGAGGGAGACAATGAGAACACGTGGACACAGGAAGGGGAACATCACACTCTGGGGACTGTTGTGGGGTGGGGGGAGGGGGCAGGGACAGCATTAGGAGATACACCTAATGCTAAATGACGAGTTAATGCGTGCAGCACACCAACATGGCACATGGATACATATGTAAGAAACCTGCACGTTGTGCACATGTACCCCAAAACTCAAAGTATAATAATAAATAAATAATAAACCACAAAACACTTGTAATTCCAAATCCAGATATATAAACCACAGGAATACTTAGATAAACACACGTTATACACACATATAGTATATGTATGATAAAATATACTTGTATGTTCAACTTGGGAAAGGTTGATGATTTTAGAAACAAACTAATAATTCTATTGCCTTGTGCTCTAATGATTTTCAATTTGAAGATTTATTTGGGATCAAATATATGAGGCTCCATATACAAGACATCTTTCTTTCCCCTCTTCTCAGCACCATTTTTTGGCTGATTATTGGACTACAACTGGGAGATCTAGAACTAAATTCCTGCTTAGTGTTTACTTGTTCAGAGCATAGGCTTTGAAATCGTCCTGTTTTGCCTCAGTCTCCACAGTGGTACCTACTAACCTCATGACTAGGGGATCGTGTAGCATTTCTCTAAGCCTTGTTTTCTTAGCTGTGAAGTGGTAAATTTTGGAAGTGCTTTGTTCATAGGATTTCTGTGGAAACTGAATTGGGTAAAGAATGTAAGGCATTTAGCACAGTCAAATAACCTGGATTACAGTAACTTTTCAAGGAGTGTTTATTAGTACTTAAACTGCCATTGTCATCAAAATTCTGTTTTTACATATGAACTTAGAAATGCCATTGTAACCTTCTCAACTCATTTGGTCATTTAAAATAGAGAGGTTGAGTTAGGTGTTTCTTAAATTTCTCTTTAGCTCTGATACTATGTGTCTGACGTTAAGTAATGCAAAGTTGGTAATTAAATCTTCCCCTTTCGTGATGTAGGAGAAAGGCATAAAAAATTTCTGGGTGACTGGATTCCCTTGCAAGTTTATTAGAATTGTAATTACGTAGCATTTTGAATAAAGCGTTCATTCTGGAAATCATTAAGTTTATTTTTCTTAACTCCGTATTTTGTCAACTGTGGAAAAATTGGGATTTAGGAGTAACCTCTGATTTAAAATTCCACCTAGTAACCATCTAAATTGTAGTCTTGTAATTTCCTAACTTTGGTCTTGAAGGTGTTTATCATTCTTATGCGTTATTATACTGTATTATATATTTATGCAACATAAAATGTATAGTTTTAACTATTGCACATGTTTACATATGAAAGGTGTAGTTTTGAACTTATCATTATTAAATTTGCTAATTTTGCTTCACTATTCATTTTGGACACTTATCCATATTAGTACATGCAACTCAAGTTTATTCTTTTGAGCTACTGTATATCATTCAAATGTATGAATAAATAACCTTGCTTTGGTGGACATTTAAGTATTTTCATGTATCAGTATGAAAAACAGTTTCAAAATGAACATTCAAATATACATTGCATATATGTGTATAATATTTGTATATATGAAGGTTCCTGTGGCTCATATATCTGAAATCAAAATTACAAGTGTTTTGTACCTTCTATAATTAATTTTACTCTCAATTTTAAGTAAACAAGATTAGTTTTTGCACATGATGCATCTCTTTATTCAGTTAAAATTACTGACATAATTAGAATACCACTTAAAACTTGAGAATATTTTCAAGGGTATTTATGCAAAACTTACATAAATGTGTTGAAAAGTCCTTTTGTATATATGTAGAGATTACATGGTATGTTAAATTCATCAATTTGCCTAAATATCAAGTTATACTTAAGTAGTGTCCATACACCATGCTTTTGCTTGACTGAACTCCAATATGTATATCCGGAGTACTTTTTAACATTCATAGGTTAAGTGGCCTGTTTTGGAAAATGATATTAAAAATGTAATTCAGATGAATGCTTAAAGATTAAAAATGAATGAGCTTTCGTATTAATCATCAATATGACAACCCTAAAGGGAAGCATGATTTTCAAATATACCTCCTTGTAGGCAGGATAATTCAGAAATGCACAGTGCATATTAGATATGGGATTTGAGTCATAGTGTATTTCTCTAAGAATGTAATTTATTGTACTTTTACATCCACCCCACTGAATATGCAGAGTTTAAGATGCAATGGCCAGAAGACACGAGCGTGTCACTAGAAGGATGTGGACGTGGGCTCCGGGGCTGTTGATGATGACGGTGGTCTTTTGGGGTCATCTGGGGAATGGACAAGGCCAAGGTAAGTGCAAGGATTTTCTAATTCTTTGCGAGTTGGATGCGAATTTCACTTTGTGATGAAATTATGTTGAGTCTTTGGTTTGATGTTTAAGCAATTTGTTACAATCTTCCGTCAGGTTTTTGTTACAGGGCATTGTAATATCTCTGCACCAGTTAAATTGAAATAGAATTAGGTGTGAGTAAATGCATCAAAATTGAAGCCATCTTTCTGAAATTGGCTTTTCTCTGTTGTAATTGATGATATGTATATATATGTGAGGTTTTATGAAGCCATATATATGCGTGTGTCTCTGTTGTAGTTGGTGATATGTATATATATGTGAGGTGTTACGAGGCCATAAATATGCGTGTGTGTGGGTTTTGGGTGGGTGGGTGTGCCTGTGAGTTTGTGTGTGTGGTATTTTACAAGAACACGTAGCATATAAAGTTGTCGTGATTTTGAAGAAAAGTTTTTGGACGTTTGTCTGTTTAGGGTTTTTATGTTTTTGGATGTTTGTCTCTTTAGGGTTTTTATGTTTTACATTTTAAAATTTCAAGAACCTATTCTTAAAGGATGCGATGTTCTTTAGAAATTAAATGAAAAATGTGACGTTTCTCATTCTTCTGCCAAGTGTATTTAGGGGAAATTAATGAGAGAGTGGAGCTGCAAGGTTGTGGCATCCTGAAATGTCTGTTGGAGCGTAGAAAAAGGCCATAGATTTTGTAATAAGGCTTTCAATACTGATTTCATCAATAGCTGTATGGAGTGGTTTGTGCCAAATCTAGTATCTGTGAATGTATTTTGTGATAAGTATTGTATTATTTTTGGAGGTGTGTTGCCTGCTCAGATACAAATTGCAATTCTGTATTTTATGTGATAAAACATCCTGACATCGCTGAAATTTTCTTTTCCTTTCGGGGCAAGTATATTCGGCATTGATTTCCTGCATTTTCAAGGCTTGAAATGAAATCTGTGAGCAGGAAGTTTACAGAGTTATTTCAAGGGATAGGTATATTTCTCCAGATAAAATTGAAAGTGTGCAGTGTTATTATATAATTGTGATGAAGTTGAGCTTTGCTAGTTTGAAGTATCTAATAAAGTTTAACACTTTTTAAAAGATCCTTCAAAAAAAGCAGTTTTCTTGCCATATGTAATATTGTTCAATGAAGTTTTGAAATGAAATAGATATTTTTCAAAACCACAAATGCATCTGTGCCTTTATATGAACAGTTGTATATACATGTAAGCAGATAATACATTTTGTTAATTAAGATCAGCTTTGATTTTAATTTTTCTTTCCTGTCATTCAGAATTTGTATTTGCATCTAATAGAATTCTCATTTTTCTTTTCTGTGATAAAACTAATGTAAAATATATTCAATACACATAGTAGTTTTTTTCACCAAAGGTCTGAAACAAGAATATGTAGACAGTAGCTACGTTGGATTTCTGTGGCTATAAGAGTTGTCTATTTCTCTGGTAATGTGTAGAATTACTAAAATGCAGCATGACAACTGTTTCTCTGTAATAGCGATCCAACATGACATGTAGTATTACACAGGGTTGCTAAAACCTTCCTCTGACCATCATTTCCAGTAATTGTGGCTTGTTTTAGATGAGGAATAGGTTATTAGATATTTAAAATATTTGAGAAAAATAGGTATCTTCTCTCTTATTTACCCAAACCCTTTTATTTACTCAATATTGATGGCTCAAGTATTCTATCTTTCACTAGGGACAATCATTTATTAAAAAATGGCCTGAAATCAATTCCAAGTCTAGCTGTAGTGAAGCTTCTAGTGGGAAATGCAAATTAAGTAATTTGTTTTCTTTCTAAAAGGATAAATTAAAATAGACAATGATTCAAAGAACAAAACAACTTAATAGAAAACATAATGGAATGCTTTGATATTATGATTCAGGGAATTTTGCTTCCTTAGTGGTAGCGAGATTGAGTGAAGGAGATTGCTTAGGTATAATGAGCAAATCTTATAATTGCAAGTATAACCCAAGCTGCATATCATCATTTAGCTCAATAAGCCTCATTAAATATTAAATATTACCTTTTAACTTTTATGCAATTAAGCAGAATTTAAAAATAAAAGTTTTAAAAATTAAAGTTTTTATTACTAAGTATCTTTTAAAATACAAATCTCACAGCTCCTTATTGTCAAGAAAAGAACACATGAAAATTTATAAATAAGGTTTTCTCTCTATTAAATTTACAGTCTTGCATTAAATATTGGTTATTGGGACCCACCATGTCCATGATTATGATTAAGTATCAATGAAAGATGACTCTTGCAGCAAATATGCATGCAAATGTTTTAAGATTATTTTCACATTATTTCACATAATTTCTTAAGCATAATAGGATAAGTAAATTATACTTTCTACACAAGCTCTTCATATTTATGAATAGACCATGTTCTAAATTTTTCAATCATTGGGAAATCCCAATGTCATATTTATGAATGGACCATGTTCTAAATGTTTCAGTCATTGGGGAATCCCAATGTCATATTTATGAATGGACCATGTTCTAAAAGTTTCAGTCATTGGGGAATCCCAGTGTCGTATTTATGAATGGACCATGTTCTAAATGTTTCAGTCATTGGGGAATCCCAGTGTCGTATTTATGAGTGGACCATGTTCTAAATGTTTCAGTCATTGGGGAATCCCAGTGTCGTATTTATGAATGGACCATGTTCAAAATGTTTCAGTCATTGGGGAATCCCAGTGTCGTATTTATGAATCGACCATGTTCTAAATGTTTCAGTCATTGAGGAATCTTCCTAGAGAAACCGTGTGAGAAATTGTAGCTAAGCTCAAAAACGGAAGACAAAAATCGATTTAACGAGGAATGTAGATTAATGTCATAGTATTATCGCGACTGTGTGCAACCACTACTTATAAACAATGATATAAGAAATGCAATCTGAAATCTGAATTCTAAATAGGAATGTAGTGCCATTATCCCTCTGGGACCCTTAGGGTCAAAATAAGATAAAAGGGATGAATGGTGGGTTGGAAGTCAGTCAGTGATCCTTGTCAAATTTTTGTATCTGTCAAGAAAAGCATCTGCTTGAGGACATCCATTTTCCTACTTCTGAGTTACAGAATAATAGGTACTTATCCTGAATGTGACATTCCCTGACGTGGACTCTGTCTTTGCTGCTTAGGTGGTGTGTGCATGAGAAAGTGCTTAACATCTGAAAACGGAGACAATCCTTAGAGAAAGATATATATGAATTTTAAAAGGAAATATACCTACGATGGAAATAAAACAAATAGCATAAATATCTAGCTGTATTTGGTCTTTTTGGTAACTATTACAAGATATACATTTTCAAACAACTAAGTTCAGCACTGACTTTGGGAGAATCTAGATAAAACTGAACTGACATATAATAAGCATTGGTGTAATTAATAGCACAGCAGGCAGAACCATGGGGGTATTTCCTGAGGAAGAGGGACTATAGAGAGGCAAAAGAAAACCCAGCTCATTCTGGGGAGTGCCAGGAGCAGTTATTATATTCAGAACTGAGAACTTATTTCTAACTCACCAACCCATAGTTCTGGCTGAAGTGCAGTGGTGCAGTCATAGCTCATTCTCAGCCCCAAACTCCTGGGTTCATATGGTCCTCTCATCTCAGCCTCCTGGTAGCTATGACCACAGGTGTGCACTACTTTGTCCAGCCAGTTTATTTTATATTTTATTTTCATTTCATTTGTAAAGACTGGGTCTTGCTATGTTGCCCAGGCAGGTCACAAACTCCTATCCTCAAGCAGTCCTCTAACCTAGGCCTCCCAAAGTACTGACATTACAGGCATGAGCCATTGCATCTGGCTCAAAAATATTTCTGTCCTAATGGCTTTAACAAAGAAGTGCCGTTTTGGGGATATATACAATGGTGTGCTGCTTGGGAGTGACAAAAAAATAATTATAAGAAGAATGGAACGAATATGTCAGTATGTTTTCAAAAGCAAGTTAGCCCAAGTTTTTAAACAAGCATAATTTTAGGGTTTTTGTAACTAACTTAGGGTTTAAATGTAGCAAAAATTTTAAACATTATCATGAATACACAGAAAATTTTAATCAATTTGGTTTCCATGATGAATTTACATGCTTAAATTCCTAATTTCAATTTGCTGCTAGATATGAGAAAGTTTGAGATTTTGAAGAAGCAAGTGGTTCTTACAAATGTAGCAAACTTAAATTTTGAGGACAATTTAATTTAACTTCCATTTTTATGACCAGATTTTGGGTCAGCTGTTAAGCATTCAAAAAATAAAATCTGATAATATCTGGCAATTCCAATTTTCAGTTTTATTGATCTTCACCATGAAATAATATATAAGGTAAGGGGCAAAATTTTGGAAAAGCAGATCACTTTGTTGTCCTATTTAGCAAGTTCTCAAATTATGCCATCTTGGAATCATTACAAGTAATTATAGGAAGACAGTATCTTGTGTTTTGTATTTCATTGTTACACATCCAATTGTTCTCTAGAGATATCAGAGAAAACCCACTCAAGAAGGGAAGGTTAGATAAACAGCCCTCTCTCTCTCTCTCTCTCTGTCTTTGCCTCCATTTGGTTCCTTATGTTCATTTCTCAGTGCATTTCAGTTACTTTTATTGTTCCCTTCATTTTCTCTTTCATTCCAGAAGTTTAAGTGATTGCATAATTCTTTTGACAGCTGAAAGTAGTATCCGACTTTGAATGAAAGGTTTACAGCTACAGCTTTTCAATTAGAAAATCTCAGATCATGTGATCTATGAGTTTTAATATCTTAGGATCTCGACCAGTAAGGAATAATCACTTTGAAAAACCTTGATGCTACCTAGAGTTTGTGTTTTGTGAGGTTGCTTGGTAAATTATTTTCCTTTGATAATTGAATATTGCTTCAAGAGAGGTGAGCTCAGACATTTGGCAATGAATATTGAATGTGTATTCCAAGAGACATGACCTTAAAATATCATCAAGCTAAGTATTAGTGAAATTGAACTCTGCTGTATAATAGAAGTCAGTGTTTCTTACATCTTTGTGATATATAAATATTTTTACATTGTGGTAGATAATAATTTGTATGGGAACATTTAATTGAATTTAATTTATCCTATGGCAGAATTATGTTGCATAGGTCATTTTAGTTTTTGATTTAAGCATCTTAAAATTACAAATGCAAATATTCAACACGTAAAACCCACATGAATACACACTCCCAAACATTTGAAATCCTAACAGTCATTTCCAACAGCTTTTTCCTACAAAAGAAGTCAGCTCTTCTTAGAGAAGACATGCATTCCCATAGCTTGAGAGGTGCACACTATAAGGTAAACAGAGAAAGGATTACAGCAGTTTAAGTATACCAGCGGATTTACTTTATATACAATAGACTTTTGAATTACTTGTCTTCAAAATTTGGTTTCTTGAGAAAATTATCTGTGTAGATTAATCATGCATTTCAGATACTTTCCAGACATCTGAATGTTGTTTTCTTAAAAGTGGCCAGCACGCCTTTTTATGCAGTCTGCATGGGAGATAGTAAGAGATGTGTATGCTGTATATCTACTAGTAGAGATTGGTTTTTGAGTGCTTCCTTAAAAAATTATTTTTTCTGAAGAAAGGGATTTCTTTTTTATAATTTAGATTAGATGATTTTAAATGTTTTTAGGTTTTAACCTCTCTGATCATCAGGGTCATTGCCATGGAAAAAATGCAAGTTATAGCATATTTCATTTTTATAAGGAAAGAAGTTGATAATTTAGACTTTTTTCTTTTACTAAATTGAATTACATCACTCAATATTTGGATGGCATTAATTCACAATAGCAACAAAAAATCTTACTATTCAACAAAATAAAGTATGATTTCCTTCACATTTAACTTAATTTGTTCTTTAAAACATCTCCTAACGAAGGTTTTCTCATCCTCTGAAGCTGAATTTATTTAGGAAAAAATATTTTAAACACCATCCCAAGTGATATAACTATTTTTATTGAGCTTTGATGTTCTATTTGAACATATTTGAAGACTGTACAAGCACTCAATTTAGAATTAAGATTTTATTTGGAGATTTTGGTTGTATTTGAAATCTGTTGTGGAATTAAACATGAAGAATACGTCAATTTACTAGATGTCATTGTCTATGACACATTTTAGTCTTATCTTTCTGCCTATATGTAAAGAGGAATAGAAATAATTGGTATAAACAGGAAAAAAGAAGTAAAGTGGTAGGATCAGATGTGAGAAATATATAAGCTAAGATACTCTTTTTTTGTTTGTTTGTTTTTTGTTTTTGTGAGACAGAGTCTTGCTCTGTTGCCCAGGCTGGAGTGCAGTGACACAATCTTGGCTCACTGCGGCCTCCACCTCCCAGGCTCAATGGTTCTCCTGCCTCAGCCTCCTGCGTAGCTGGGATTACAGGTACGCATCACCACACCCGGCTAATTTTTGGATTTTTAGTAGAGACTAGGTTTGACCATGTTGGCTAGGCTAGTCTCAAACTCCTGACTTCAGTTGATCCGCCCACTTCAGCCTCCCAAAATTCTGGGATTTCAAGTGTGAGCCACCAGGGCCAGCCTAAGCTAAGATATTCTAGAAGCTATTAATAGTAAAATATAATGTAAATTGTTTAAAATTAATCTGTATATGAAATTTTTTCTAGGACTTTCCTGCCAGAAAAGTAGGAATAGAATGGCAAAAGGAACGAGGTTCCTTCTACAAGTAGGCACACATCCTATTTCACTTTATCCTGTGATCAGTCTCATAACCATCTCCTGGTGTGAAGTGCTAAAACTGTGCTTTAAGAATAACTTAAGTCCTTTATGTACAAACTAAAGTATGAGAGCCTGAACCTTGGAAACCAAGAGATTCCAAAAAGCCTTATGTGTGAGACTGGGTGCCACAGATCTTGGCAGAAATTACTGCTTATTCTTAATTCTTATTGTTCCTTTCTAGCACTTCAATTTATAATGCCAATATCTACCTCAGCCTAAAGACAAGCTCTAGAATCACTTGTGTTACTTATTACATTTCTTTTAAAAAACTCATGAATTACACATGAATTTCAAAGTTGCCAACTGAGATTCCAAGGACTTAAAAAAGAAAAAACGTGGCACCTTTCCATTATAAAGGCTGTACGCAGTCTTCATAGTGTTTGTCTTTAAGGGACAACATGCCTCATCCATCAGCAACTTTTCTTCCTTAAATCATCATATCTTGCCTAAAAAGGTTTTCTGAAAACTAAGATTTGCAGATTGTTATATCACATCTTAATCTACGTATCAACTTTAGCATTATCAAAGCATGAACTGTTCTGGGTTTTCATAGTTAATTATGTTTGTGGTAATAACTGGGATGCAATTGTTTTTCTTCTGATGATTTTGTACTTGCTTTTCTTATGGTAACTTCTGATGCTTGTTTGTAAGATCTTCCTCTCTTCTCTCCATCTGGTTATCTTCTTACCTTCTGTCCTTTAACTCAGATGTCACCCACACTGTGTGTCTTTCTGGATTGCTTCTTATTTAACTGTTGCTTCTCATAGTTTACATACCTCCTCCTGTACCACACTATCAACATTTCTCAAGCTGCACTATATGCTGGGTTGTGTCTTTATTTATTTATAAGTTCCTTGATAATTCGGACTATATATTAGTATATTCAAAAAATACTTATGAAGTGTTTACTTTGGGTCAGGAATTATTGAGTGAAGGAAATTGACCAAAACTCTGCCATCATGAAGCTCGCATTCTAACTTAGGGAGACAGATAACAGACAATGAGCCACATAAATATGCAAAGTATCGTAAGTTAGATGGTGAAAAGTAATCCTGGATGGGGATCAGATAATTTTGATAGGATAATTTTTAACTGGGTAGTCAAGAAAGGCCGCACAGAGAAGATGGCAATTGGAAGAACAAGGTGGTGAGAACTGCTGAGTCTGGAGCAAACACACAATTTGGAGTAGTAGAAGATTCCAGAAGTAACAGAATAGAGGCGAAGAAGTGGGAATTGTGTGGAGTCTTTTACTTGCTGTTGTAATGACCTTGGCTATGCTTTGAAGTGAGGTGGAAAGTTGGCAGGGACCTTAGTTTTCTTTTTAATAATTCACTATGAATTTTGAACGGTCACTATTATAGACTCAATAATTTTGCTTTATTGCTCTTGCAATTGACTACAAAAGAGCGTATTGAAGAAATGTTAAATTCTAATTTAAACTGATTGAAATAGGTTTTTATCTTTTTATATTTCTCATCACTGAATATCTCATTTTTAATTAGTTTGAAAGCATTCTAAGATAGTGAGCCAATGCAATTTAGCATAATGCATAACTTATTATTCATCAGATTTAGGTATTTAACCGAGGATGCTAATTAGGAAAGTAACTTGTTCTGTTGGATGATTTTGATAAAGCTACTTTCAAATGATTATCACATCCATTGATGTCATATTAAGTTGTGTTTCTGGAAACCAAATTTAGGCAGTGGTAATGAGTTAATATCTCTAAGTGGATACCTTCTATCTCTACAGTCAAGGATACTTGAAAGTGGAAAAACATACTGGCTTCAAGTCTTGGGAACTAGGACTTACCGGAAATGTGTGTGTTTGTTTTGTTTCCTGGTGGAATTGTCTTCTCGGAAAGATGGTGTTTCCTTTTCAATAGGAAAAAATTGATCCTATGCTGCTTTACTTCAATGCTTTGCTTTTGTCAAAATAGTGTTTTCTTAGGAAAATTAACCTATCATAATATAATGAAAAGAGAAATGCTGAAGACACAAAATGATGTCCATGTTAATATTGAGTAGGAAGCATCAAGGGACATGAGAAGAGGGAAGCGAAGAGAGAGAGAAGAGAAATTTATAGTGTAACAACAATTAGTAAAAAGGATTAGCATATACATGTAGTCAATAAGTCAATAAATGGCTGTTTATAGAAAGCCTACCAGGCACTAGGGGATATAGCAGTGAAGAAGGCAAAGACACAATTGGCTATACTGTAGTGAGGAGGGAAAGAGGAGGAAGACATACAAATACCTAAAAAAAGCAATGGTGTGAAGGGCTATAAAGTACACTACTACGAAGAAGATTACATGTGATAACATGGCTGAGTAAAACTGTCAAGGAGGAAGGCACTGATCTGGCTGTAGGTATTTCAGAGCATTTTTCTCTCTGAGGAGGTAATATTTCATTTGAGAGTTGAGTGAAGACAAAGAGGAAGGTACTTTGAAGATCTGGGGTGCTCTGAGCAGAAAGAAGGGCAGATATAAAGATTCTGTAATTTAAAAAGAGAGCTTGATAGTTTCTTACAAAGAAAAGAAGGCCGGTTTGGCTGGAATGTCCATGAAGGAAGAGCATGGAGAGAGATTACATGAGTGTTCTCAGGGACCAAATCTAGATCTTATATCAAAATGTGAATATAAATTAACTACATTGAAAAGTGTATGATGGATGTGTGATACGATGAGGTTAGCTCTTAGGAGGGTGTACTATTGTGGAAGGGTACACTAGTGAAGGAAGGGGGTTCATTTAGCTGACTATTGCACCTGTCCAGTTGAAGGATGATGGTAGTTGGGATTATGAGTGTAGCAATAAAGTTGGAGAAAATCAGTTGAGATTGGAAGTTGATTTGAAGATGATTGAATTTACTGAGCAAGAATTATATCAAGGTATTTGGATTTAGGGACATGGGGGATTATGGTCACTTTTAGTGATATGGCAAAGTCTTGATGACATGAGGCAGTTTGCAAGTGACAGAGGTGTGGGTAGGTGCGTATGTGTGATTGATTTTACATTTTTTAATCTTAAATTAAGACGCTAGTTAGAATCCAAGTGGAGACATCAAGTAGGCACTGACAAGTTGACTTGGCTAGAGATGTGAGTTAGATCATCGTAGCCTATAGAGCATGCCTAAAGTCATGAATCTAGGTGAGGGGTTGGAAAACTATTATAGCCCATGAGCCAGATCTGGTCTGCCACCTATTTTTGTATGGCTCATGAGTTATAAGTACGTGTGGCATTTATAAGTCTAAAATGTAAAATACAGGGAAATTTTTCAGCAGGGAAAGTTCCATAAATTTGCCTCTTGGCAACACAAAGCCTGCAATATTTACTATCTGGCTCTTTGTCAAAAATGTTACTGACTCCTGATCTGGATGAAACCCTGTGAGGAGAGAGTGTTGACAGAAGAGAGAGAAGCATCACAGTGGAAATTAAAATTATGTCAACTGAAGTGTGTAGGGTAGAGAATTTAAGCCTGAGTATAACAGTAAGAGATTAACAGTAAATTCATTATCAGCGTGATCAATGAAACCTTTGGGGGCAAAGAGGAACTATCTTCGTCACACCTTTCACTCACTCATAGAAAGATCTTAGGCAGGAAATATAACTTGTTTGAAGATCTGAGATAAGGCTAATGTAGTTTGGACAAAGAAAGCCAATGGGAGGATGACATTACATCTGGCCAAAGATTTAGGGAAGAGCCAAATACTTCAGGCTTTTTAAAGTGATCTTTAGATAAAGAGGAGGTCATCAAGCCATTCCGAAGTTGGAGGATCAAATCACATCTGATGGGAAAAAATCTGGCTGTATGTGCATCTAGGATGTAAGGAAGCCAACATGGATGTGAAGTTAAAATTGTCCATTGCAAATAATAAAATGAAGGCCCCAGGTAGCCTTGGCAAGGGCAGATTTGGTATAAAATCCTTATTGGAATGGGCTTAAGCAGTAACGGGAATACGGATCTAGCTGTTGTGTTTAGTGGAATTTTATCAGTCTTTTTGTTGTGTATGATATATAGATGGTCAAAATAAGGAACTTCTACATTTTCGGTTTTTGTTTTATTTTAATTGAGATTTGAATTAAAAATAAGAAACTTTTATTTTGAAACTTGGAGACTGTGTTTAAAAAGTATAGAGTAGGGCTAGAAAAAAACCTAAAACTCTCCTGATGAGGAGAGTGCTAATCGTGACTCTAATAATAATAAAATACTTTTCTGATAATTTTTTGTGTGTTTCATTATTTATATATGTATGGGAAGTTGTACCCTAGCCACATGCCAATTCACCTGGTGAACTTGCTCTTCAACGTGGCACAAATATTTCCTTCTATCTTTAGCCTTCCGGGGTTTCTCACATGGACTATCGGCTCTTCCTACTTGAACCTGCTGGTAGTACCCTGTAGGAGACATGCTACTCCATGACAACAGGCACCACGCTGTAGGGGAATTACCATACCTGTCAATCACTATCTCTAGAATGTGGCCTTTCATGAGCCCTGAGATTTCATACTGTTTCTCTGAGCTGTAACAATATTTATATTGAAAAAATAAACATGTTCTTCTATCTTTAATATTTTATATCTTATAATTTGAATATCCCATTTTCATTATACTACTTAGCTGCTAAGTTATGTTATAAAAACAAGTTTTAATTATCTGCAAACACCTTCAAATCTAATCCTTACCGGTGAAGACTGATGTCTGGTTAACATCTGTTAGGACATTTATTTCCATAAAGTATTTATAGCGCCTTTTTGTTATTGATTGGTATGATAAATGTGTAACTCTTACACAAAGATAAAATTTTTAGATTTTTGTATTTAAAATACTGGTTATCAAAAGAAAAACCCAGATGTTATTTGTTTATGTTTCTGCTTGAGGTACTGAATCTATTTCAAGTCATATTTCTCAGTATTGATATACTTAATTTTGCTGAAATAATAACACACTAACTTTAGCTACTTTTTTTCTCAGTGTGTCTCCTTGTCGCTCACCATTTCCGCCTCATTTCACTTCTCATCTTTATTTCTTTTTCTTTGGTCTTCTTTTACTTTAGGGATTCTTTCAATTTAGAAGTGTTCTTGTTTTCTGTTAATTACTATTCTTGGATGTACACAGATATCCTTTTCCATTTCATTTGTGAATTCATCTCAGAGGCATTTTGTGTGTGCCTTTTACTCATAGCTTCTCAGAAGTCCCTTTCGAGGTTACCGATTTAACATGTCATGTACTATAAGGTTTGCATGGCATGGTGGCAGCTGACTTTGGTCTTTACAAGGATTGAAATGTTCACTCAACATGGATTGGTAGAATTTTTTTTTTCCTTAAACATTTCATCGCCTTGTAAACAAACAAAAGCAAACCCAAGACTCAAAACTGACATTACTATTGGTGCCCCTGGAAATAGCTACCTTCTCACTAAAGTAGATTTTGTCATCCAACTTTATGTGTTGTTGAACACACATGGTGCTGTATGAGCACTCACTCACTAGTCTAGAAAACATTGCTATGACCAGTTACCAGAAAAATAAATTCAGATTGCTCTTCACCTTCCACAGATGACCCTTCTGAAAGCCATTTGAATTCATTATAAATTATAGTTATATTAGTGTGACTTTAATTCACTTGTAATCTGAACTTTATGTGCAATGCATTTTTTCCCGTGTTTAATCATTTTTGAATGCTAAATCATTTTTTTTTTTTTTTTTTTTCTTGAGACGGAGTCTTGCTCTGTCACCCAGGCTGGAGTGCAGTGGCGCAATCTCGGCTCACTGCAAGCTCCGCCTCCTGGGTTCACGCCATTCTCCTGCCTCAGCCTCTCCAAGTAGCTGGGACTACAGGCGCCCGCCACCACGCCCGGCTAATTTTTTGTATTTTTAGTAGAGACGGGGTTTCACCATGGTCTCGATCTCCTGACCTCGTGATCCACCCACCTCGGCCCCCCAAAGTGCTGGGATTACAAGCGTGAGCCACCACGCCCGGCCAAATGCAAAATCATTTGCAAACAAATGGCTTGTCCTTGAGAAAGAATTTAAGGCTGAAAGTACATTAAGTGCCATCTGGGTATCTGTGTCAATGGTTTTGTCACTACATATGTGTGTGTGTGTGCATATCACCTACTTTATCACATTTATTTGATAAAATTGATATGCAATCTCTAAATCATTGTGTCTCCAACTTGTGTTATACCACAAATACAAATTTTTGTCCTAAAATTGGTGGTACCCTTTGTAAAACTAGAAGTTCTCATTTGTGCAAAGGAAGGAAAAATAAAACAAGAAACAAATTCAATAAAAAAATTAAAGGTCAGATTTCTTTTATAGCTGCTGAGTTCCTTTATTTCCTTTCCATCATCCTCACATTCCCAAATCTCAACAAAGTTAAGAAATTAAAACACACATCATGAGATCATATGTTCACCTTGTTCAGGAACTGAAGGATTACATATACAAGACTATACCTTAATAAGTAGAGGGAGAAATAGGAAGATATAAATAGAATATGAAAATTTATTATAATGCAGTTCTATTCTAAAGTGTTTCCTAGGCAGGCTAAGAGTATGTTGCCAGGAAATTTTAAGAGACCCACTCCATTATATAGAAGAGGATGTGTGTAGATCCCGTAATTCTGAAGTGTTTAGAACTGAGTACAACAGGTCTTTGAATAACGACGTTTCATTCAATGTCATTTCATTATAATGTTGATGAGAAAAAACAAATTGATTCCAATTGGGGTTCACTGTCTGTGTAGAGCTTATATATTCTCCCCATGTCTGCATTGATATTCTCTGGATGCTCCAGTTTCCTCTCACTTCCCAAGGCTGTGCATGTGAGGTTGATTGACGTGTCTATGTGGTCCCAGTCTGAGTAACTGTGGGTATGTGTGAGTGCACCTGCAATGCGACGGCGCCCTGTCCAGGGCTGGTTCCCACATTGCGTCCTGAGCTGACAGGATAGGCTGCGGTCAACTGCAACCCCAAACTGAAATAAGTAGGTAAATAATGATTTTACTAGCTTTTATTAATCTTAAACGTATGAATAGCTGAAATTTATTTCAGCATTTAATATTAGAAGTGTTTTGATCTTTATTTACAAGTTTGTTGACGTTTTAGTTACCAAAAGCCATAGAAGCTTAACTCTTTTGATGTCAACCTATGGTAAAATGGGTTTCGCTGACTGTATTTTTGTACCAATTAACCATCCCCAATTTATCCCTCCGTATGCGTGTATCAAAACATCACGTGACCATAAATATATATACCTATGACCAGTTTTCAAGCACCTGTCGATGATGTTAAGTGAAGACTTATTGTAGTCCTTTTTTGGCATAACAAAAATGTGTGTGTTTTGTTCAAGATTGGAAAAGTTCTTTGTGTAAAGAACTAGACAGTAAATATTATAGGCTTTGCTGGCCATATGTAGTCTCTGTCTCTCCTTCATCTACTCATTCTTCTTCTCCCCTTCCTTCTCCTTCTTTAAACACTTCAAAAATGCCAAAACAATTTTTAGCTCTCAGCCATATGAAGCAAGCCATTGATTAAATTTGGCTTGTAGGCCCATAAAGTGTGAATTCCTTTACATCATCAGAATGCCGCATATATATGAAATGTGATCTATGAGAAATTAATGGTGCTCCCAGCAGAGAGAAATTAGCCTAAGTTAAGTTTGGGCTTTGGAATTCAGGGGAATGCCATGCACAAAAATGCTCTGCTTTTAAAACTAGTTACTAACAGTCCATTTCTGATATCAGAAATACATGAAAACTACCAATTGAATGGACATTATTCACTACTTTAGTGCTGCTACTCATATGTGGTGGAAAATGAATCCAGAAAGTTTTCCTGTCCATTTGAACATTCATGCAATAAAAATTTCCAAATCTTTTTTTGAACACATTTTTATCTGATAGCTCTCTTGTGTACTTTATAAGTACCTTTTGCTGCTTATTCTCAGTAACTGTATCGAAACAATCTGTTTTCCTTTATCAATCAAAATAAAATAAGAAATTTAGCTTAATACTAATATTAAGCTGAAGTGCAAGATATATGAAAAAGAGAGAAAAGAAGCAGGATAAACTTACCTTTTGATAACTGCAGAGGACAGCAGATCAAAGACTGGACTTTAACGTCTTACATTTTCAGAATCTATCACAGTAAGTCCACTGGGTCCAGAAATAGGTTTTAATCCTAGATTGAAATGACTCACAATGCTGTCATGACATTGAGTTTGATGGAAAAAGTGAAGTTAAAGTTTTTCTCAATATTTTTTTAAAATCAATGATTGATTTAACTATAAAATGGACTGATTCTGAAGAACTCATTCTGACGTTGGAGGTAAAAATGCTTTTACTCTAATCATTAAAATCAATTTCTCTAGATATCTGACTTTATTCTGCTTTATAACATAGAGAATGAAACTATATTTATTAATGAAGTGTAATCTAGCAAACTGGCATAAGCATAATTATCAGTCACTTACTAAAGTTGTGTGTTTTTTTCCATTGCATGAAAACCCTGCCTTGTTTTAATTTTTATTGACTCTTTAAAAGCAATTTTAGGTTTGTAGAAAGAAGTGAATAAGCATTCACACGTCATCCTCAGCCTCTACCCCAATTTCCCCGATTTTTAACATCTTGCAATAGTGTGGTACATTTGTTATAGTTGATGAGTCAATATTGGTACATTATTATTGACTAAAGTATGTAGTTTGTATTAGAGTTTACTCCTTGTCTTATGAATTCTATAGGTTTTGTCAAATGTGTAATGACAAATAATCCTCATTACAGTGTCATACAGAATAATGGATTCACTCTCCTAAAATTCTTCCTTGCTCCATCCGTTCATCGTTTCCTCTACTAATTTATGTAGAAGGTAAATTAGTAGATTGAGTTGATGGTTATAGCAGTTTAAAGCACAGATAGAAAACTAGATTGACCTACCTACCCAGACTGTGCTTCTCACTCTCACTGTGCCCTTTCTTAACCTTTGGAAATGCTTTTATTCATATATAAAATAGGCTATAACTTCATATAGTTGTATTACAAAAAGTTAATGCACAGAAAAAGACTTGTGCTAGGTATATGGTTTCTTCTCAGTTAAATGGAAGCCATTGCATGTGTTTGTCAATAGAATTCGTCATACTTTATCTCACATATCTTTACGTCATTGTTGGCACATGACATGTTTAGACTGCACAAATCTCCTCCAAATCCCTAATAGCCACTGATCTCTTTACTGTCTCCATAGTTTTGCTTTCTCCAGAAGGTCATGCAGTTGAATCATACGGTATGTAGACTTTTCAGACTGGCTTCTTTCACTTGGCAATATGCATTTAAAGGTTCCTGTGTGTCTTCTGTAGCTTGACAGAATACTATTCCATTGCCTGGATATACCACAGTTTATTTTTCCATTCACTTCCTGAAAGACATTTCGATTTTAGTGATCATGAATAAGGCTCCTGTAACATTCATGGGAAGAAGGCTTTTGTGTGCATGTAAGTTTTCAAATCCTTTAAGTAAATACCGGGAATGTAATTGCTGGGTTGTTTGGTAGGGTATGTTTAGTTTTATAAGAAACTGCCAAACTGACTGCCAAAGTAGCTGTACTATTCTGCATTCTCACCAGCAATGAATAAAAGTTCCTGTTTCTCCTCACATTTGCCAGCTTTTGGTATCATCAGACTTTTGGATATTGGTCATTTTAATAGTCATGTAATAATATCTCACGGTTGCTGTGACTTGCAGTTCCCTAATGATACATGACTAGTAACTTCAAAATCCCCATTTGACAGCTGTATTTAGACCTTTGGACTATTTTTTAAATGAGTTGTTTTCTTTCTTATTTTCGAGTTCTCTGTATACTTTAAATACCAGTAATTTATCTGATATGTTTTGAAAATGTTTTGAATATGTTTTGAAAAGATTTTCTCCCAACCTGTGGCTTTTGTTTTCATTCTAAGCACAGTTTGAATAACAAAAGTCTTTAATTTTAATGATGCTCAATTTCTCAATTTTTTCTTTGTCTAACCCAATAAATCAGAAAGCTTTTTATCATTTCACATGACTTAATATTCAGGCAAGGTCTATATAGGCCCCTTTCAAACAGTCATAAAGTTTAGAAGCTCTCACCTCACAAACAATAGCAACAACAACATAGAAACAAAAATGACAGCTTTTGATGTTGTCTCAGTAATTTCTCAATTCAAGAACAGATTGCTGAGCTTTATAAGCAATACGTATAGATATCAATTTCACAATAAAATACCTTATGATATTTATCAAATCACCTTAGTTTTGGTCACTTATTACTATTAGTCTAAAATGTAATTTGTCAGACATGAGAAATCTTTTTTAGTATTTTTTAGAGAACCAAGTATTTGTTTTAGCCTTTTCAGTTCTTCTCTTGCTGTTTCTCCAGTATAGTCATTCCAATTGTCTCTATAGATGTATTAATACCAGGTACATAGTAAACACAATTATCTCCCACGTGTACCCCAACCCCCTTCCCTGTTCATGCAGTGAACATAAAGGAAGCAGGTCAAAAGGAAGCAGGTCATGTACCCTGTGATGTCCTGGGCTGTAAGGAAAGGTACACAATTAATTTACCATGTCTGAGTTTTCTTCTTCTCTGTATTTGTTCCATTTAATGCATGTATGTTTTTTATTCCTCAGGCCTCTCCAGTCCTAACACACTCAGGGATACTTGATACAGCTATAAGGCTGTGTCTTTATCAGGTACCTTTGGGTTACCTCCGGCCAGGGGTGGGAAATAGAGGAAGTGAATGTCTGTATCCTCATTATGTATCACACAGAGCAGAAACATAAAGAAGCCTGTGCCATGAATGGGTCTCTTCTTTCTCCAAAAACCACCTGCCCCTTCAACTCTCACTGCTTAAAGGAAAATCTTGTATTAGTCTCCCCATTTTCTCCTCAAACTTGCTTTAGCAAAGCAGTTCCTAAACCTCTGTTAATGTATGTCCCCACCCCTAACTCAACACACAGTCTTATGTCACATCACAGAAAAGAAGTTCAAAACAAAACAAAACAAAGCCACAGTCTTACAAGAAAAATAGGTAAGTTTTACAAAAGTTGTGTACTGTATCTCTGCTTTGAATTTTGTCATTGGCCAAGGATGGTAAAACTCCTGGAAAACTATAAAACAGGAACTTACTTAATATGTTTTACTCAAGATTTTTCAAACATTTTTGGAAGGATACGTATTAACATCTTGCAGAGGTAATGTTACATGCAAAACTTAGCATAAGACCAATCAGGTATTCTATGCAATAATGCAGATATATGAAAAAATAATATAATGAAATAAATGACTTTTCAAAAGGCATTGATCCTAGATCCACATTCTTTTTTTGGTTCATGTGAGGCAATTAGAATGTGAAAAAAAGAAGCACAGAACAACTGTCTTATGAGAGGGACGAATGCTCCTGGGTGGAAAGTTATTAGAAGATAAATTAGTAGATTGACCTTTTTGCCGTCTATGTAGGTTTTTTTTTTTTTTTGTGCTAGTACCAATAGAAACAAATTCATTTTATTGTTTGTGTCAATGGAAATGTATAACTTAGTGGTAGCTGTATAGCAAACTTTCAATATGTAATAATAAGAGATTAGATGTAGGTTTAATATCATTATTTAATTTATTTGCTTGAATACCAGTGAGGAATTTCCACTTAAGCTCTCGTTTTCCAGATGAGTGTTTAATTGAATTCCAGAATTCATTTTGAAATAGAACTTTGTGTAGAATATGAATTTCTTTGCAAGAAAAATCATTTGTACACTTGGGTTTGAGAACAGTTTAATGTCAATATAACTTCTTTCCAGGCTTTCATTTCCTACTTTTTGATATGGGAATAATCTCATGGCGTGATTGTGAAAGTCTTAAAAGATAATGTTTGGGGGGAGGGGAAGGGATAGCATTAGGAGATATACCTAATGTTAAATGATGAGTTAATGGGTGCAGCACACCAACATGGCACATATATACATATGTAACAAACCTCCACGTTGTGCACGTGTACCCTAAAACTTAAAGTATAATAAAAAAAAGATAATGTTTGCAAAGATACTCTGTGCACTCAAAGCGTGCTCTATGAACTTCATTGCCGTTCACATTTTGGGTTTATGAGGCTTCCATTTGCTGGCAATTGAAATGTGACTCTGAGTTAGATGCCGTGGTGTGGGAGATGATGTTTATTGGAGTTTAAAGCACAGATAGACAACTAGATTGTCCTGCCCACCCAGACTGTGCTTCTCACTCTCACCGTGCCCTTTCTTAACCTTTGGAAACACTTTTATTTACATATAAAATAGGCTATGACTTCATATAGTTGCATTGTGAAAAGTTAATGCACAGAAAAAGACTTGTGCTAGGTATACGGTTTCTTCTCAATTAAATGGAAGCTATTGCCTGTATTTGTCAATAGAATTCATCATACTTTATCTCACATATTCAGTGCTTTACATCATTTTTGGCACGTGGTATGTTTAGACTGTGCAAGGGTTAATTACGCCAAATTTATCTATCTACAGTAAATATAGCCCAAGGTACCTTGTTTAGCTGAGCCAAAGTTTGCATTTATTAAAAATGTAAATTTTATCTTGAAATGATGCCTGATCTCACAGAACTATGGGTTCCAATCTCTAAATCACCGTGATCAGTAGTAAAACTATGTACTCTGTGTCTGTCCTACTAGCTACATTGCCGGGATCTGGAGCATGACTTTTGTGTCTTTCTGTAATGCCTTACCTCTCATCAAAATTCACAAAATTCACATGATCTGCCCTCTGGATTGTGAGACTTTTGCATTACAAAGGAAAAGGTGCTGTCCTAATGGCATTCCAAAGCCATTTGAAATGAGTTGCTTTCGTTTACAGGGAGTCATTTTTATGTTGGTTATCATTACTTTACCATTACCTTTTAATTTGGAAATGTTAAAATCCATTGCCATGCTCCTTGGAATATAAAGATCATATAGGGTCATTGAGATGAGTCTGAGAGTATCAGTCACTGGAGACCTTCTAGTGGGATAATGTTGTTAATATTGCTGATATTCTATTCTTCACATTTCCTCCAGTAAAATGTAAAGTGACCAAAATATAAGCATCACGCAGGCAAAGATCCTTTTATTTGTTCAACGAACACTGCCTTCACATAGTAGTCAGTTAATATTCACTACTAGAATGCATGTTGAATGGCAGCTCTTTTATTTGCCATTAGCGTTGGCCTACTTTATAGCAGTTGGACAAAAAAATTGGACAAAGTGTGTTGATCTTTTATGAAAAAATAGATATCTTTCTTTCTTTCATTGTTGCGTTTTCTGTGGGCAAGTTGATAGACACTGTAGTCCTGAGGGCATTTTAGGGCATACAGTTGAAATTACTAGATCCTTTAGAGTTTATTTAATTATAATATGAAGCTTTGAGTTTCTGTTTCATTATTAAATAATTTAATTTATGATATTGTTACTTAACTAAGTGTGCAAGGCCTACAAATAAACCTAATAAATATCTTACAAACTACCTTAAAATAAATCTAACATTTTTTACTGAAATATTTTTAAACATGTTGAAGTTAGAATGCCAGGTAATTGTATACACACACACAGACACATAAACACACACTAGGTTTTCATTTGGTTTCTTTGTTCCTATTATTGAAATTCCTATGCTAATAACCATATCAATTTATGAAACACATTTTGAGAAAAAAGGCCTAAAATATAACTCATTTTTAAAATGATTTTCTCTTAATTTATAATGTAATACTTTAATAAAATATGGTAGGGCAATTTTGTATAAATATTTATGCTAAATTTTCTACATAAGTTACTGCATATAGTCTAATTTTTAATAGAAGGGTTTTTTTTTGCTTCAGTATCCACTTTAAATTCAATGACATTTAGTGTTTTTTACTTTACAGTTCTAAGTTACTTACGCTTGGTATTGCCTAGGTTTTCTTGTAGGATTTTAATGGTTTTAGGTCTAACATATAAGTCTTTAATCCATCTTGAATTAATTTTTGAAAAAGGTGTAAGGAAGGGATCCAGTTGCAGCTTTCTACATATGGCTAGCCAGTTTTCCCAGCACCATTTATTAAATAGGGAATCCTTTCCCCATTTCTTGTTTTTGTCAAGTTTGTCAAATATCAGATAGTTGTAGCTATGCGGCATCATTTCTGAGGGCTCTGTTCTGTTCCATTGATCTATGTCTCTGTTGTGGTACCAGTACCATGCTGTTTTGGTTACTGTAGCCTTGTAGTATAGTTTAAAGTCAGGTAGCGTGATGCCTCCAGCTTTGTTCTTTTGGCTTAGGATTGACTTGGCGATGCGGGCTCTTTTTTGGTTCCATATGAACTTTAAAGTAGTTTTTTCCAATTCTGTGAAGAAAGTCATTGGTAGCTTGATGGGGATGGCATAGGCGTGGGCAAGGACTTCATGTCTAAAACACCAAAAGCAATGGCAACAAAAGCCAAAATCGACAAATGGGATCTCATTAAACTAAAGAGCTTCTGCACAGCAAAAGAAACTATCATCAGAGTGAACAGGCAACCTACACAATGGGAGAAAATTTTTGCAACCTACTCATCTGACAAAGGGCTAATATCCAGAATCTACAATGAACTCAAACAAATTTACAAGAAAAAAACAAACAACCCCATCAAAAAGTGGGCAGAGGACATGAACAGACACTTCTCAAAAGAAGACATTTATGCAGCCAAAAAACACATGAAGAAATGCTCCTCATCACTGGCCATCAGAGAAATGCAAATCAAAACCACAGTGAGATACCATCTCACACCAGTTAGAATGGCCATCATTAAAAAATCAGGAAAAACAGGTGCTGGAGAGGATGTGGAGAAATAGGAACACTTTTACACTGTTGGTGGGACTGTAAACTAGTTCAACCATTGTGGAAGTCAGTGTGGCGATTCCTCAGGGATCTAGAACTAGAAATACCATTTGACCCAGCCATCCCATTACTGGGTATATACCCAAAGGACTATAAATCATGCTGCTATAAAGACACATGCACACGTATGTTTATTGCGGCACTATTCACAATAGCAAAGAGTTGGAACCAACCCAAATGTCCAACAACGATAGACTGGATTAAGAAAATGTGGCACATATACACCATGGAATACTATGCAGCCATAAAAAATGATGAGTTCGTGTCCTTTGTAGGGACATGGATGAAACTGGAAAACATCATTCTCAGTAAGCTATTGCAAGGACAAAATCCAAACACCGCATGTTCTCACTCATAGGTGGTAATTGAACAATGAGAACTCATGGACACAGGAAGGGGAACATCACGCTCCAGGGACTGTTGTGGGGTGGGGGGAGGGGGGAGGGACAGCATTAGGAGATACACCTAATGCTAAATGATGAGTTAATGGGTGCAGGAAATCAACATGGCACATGGATACATATGTAACAAACCTGCACATTGTGCACATGTACCCTAAAACCCTAAAGTATAATAAAAAAAAAAAAAGTTACTTACGCTTAAAAAGTCATCTGACTTTTAAGTTAATGTCCAACTTGAGTGCTATCTCTCTGTATCTCATCGATGTGTTCTTGAAAGTAGTTAGATTTTGAAAGACATTACTAAGAGGGCTTTCTTCATCTTTGGAGCGTAACTTGGGGTAAATGGTTGTCTTTCGTCTTTGTCCTCCCCTCTACCCACAACTCCCCATCCCAGATCATTAGCTGAACTTGTGTGCTCAGGTTAATGTTCTGTTTCACCTTTCTTGTCAAATTGCTAGATACAACTCTCTTCAGTTATATACTGTACAAACAGAATCTCATCTTTTTAATCTCTCTCTTTTAAACAAATGTGTTCACCCTCAGATTTGTTGTTATTTAGAACAGGACTTCCTATTAGGAATATAATAATTTTCTTTCGTGTGGAATCTTCAATACAAAAAAAACAGAAAAACACGTATCAATGGTTTGCATGTGTCATGCTGATGGTTGGGGGACAGCTGATATTAGAAAAAGTGACACTGTATTTCTGAACACAAACCTTGTTTCATCTTAGAATTTGGTGTTGAACCAATTTTGTACCTCATTGCTATAAACATTAATGAGTTGTTAATATGTGATTAACTGCCTTGGCCAAACGCAAAACCTTATTCACACATAAAATACACACAGAGAACTTATTTTTATTTGTTCAGTCACTCCTTTAGTCCTTCATTTATTTCACAAACATTCATTGACACTTACGTGGCAGCACTCTTAGAAGAATAGAATATACCCTGTTAAATCAGACATGATACTTGCTTTTGTGGAGCTTATGCTTTAATGGAGAAACAGAAAGTCAAGCAAAAACTCAAACTATATAACTTTAAATTGGATATGTGCTAATGAAGGAAAATGTGGCAGTGTAAGAAAAAATAATAGGGAGTTAAAGGATAAATAGGAGTTTGGTGGATGAAATTTATGAAGGGCTGAAGATTTCAAACAAAAGAAACTGATGCAGGAGGGTGCAGCTTTGGAGTCAAGAATGAAGTTCTAGGAGATAGCAAGGAAATGGTGGGAGAGGAGTTCAAAGTAGGTAGGATTTTATATATTATCAATGGGAAAATATTGAACAACCCTAAGCAGAAACGCAATGATATATGTTCATCTTCATTACAAATTCTTCTATCTTTAGTAGACCTGTTTTCAGGCAAAACATCATGAGAGAATAGTAACAAAGAGAAAAAAAGTGGTGTTCTCAGATTATCTCTAACTCACCTGATGACTTGAAGTTAAATGACCTCAACATTTTGTGAGGCTTTTCCTTCTTATAAAGTAAGGAGTTTAGATGAGGTGAGGTGTCCAATTTCATTTAGCTTCAATTTCCTGTAATTTGACAGCTGTCAAGTCATGCTTTGATTTGTTCTGTTTGTGAGCCAGGGTAACTTTAAGGCAGTATATTAACTAGGAGAACTATTTCTTTACTTTTAAACTTCAAAATTATGATGACGTAAGTATTTTAAAGAGCATTTAGAAAGTAGACAAATGAAAAATTTTTAACATTTTGGAATGCTTCTTTTATTTCTTTTTGAAACCTAGGTTTTTGGTGGTAGTGATGATATTTATTTTTGCCAAACTAACTATTCCATGTAATTTTGTAGCATTTTGGGTTGATGACCACCGTAAGTCTAGTATTCCCGTATGTGTTAAAATTTATCTTTACAATTAATATATTTTCACTGAATAATTTAATTAAAAATTAAACTACGATTTCTAATACATGTTCAGTGAGATATTATTAGGCATTACCTGAAAGGGATTTCTGGAGAAAGAAAGAATTTCTGGTTAAAAGCAGTTGAGCAGGTTTTCCTAGAGCGATTCTCTCTGTCTCTAGGATGGAGCTACAGCATAAAATATCCTCCTAATTTACTTCACAAATTAGCCCTTAGATTTCATGAATTACTTATAATTTTTTTTGTAGACCACAGTTTCTTTGCTCTTCAGTATTACACTTGCTTATGTGAGTTTCTAAAACTAAGTTTAATTTTGGAAATTCTTAATTTTATGTTTATATTTTGAATTTTGTTTAAAATTAAGTTTAGTAAAAAGCTAGGTTTTTCTTTCTACCTACAAATTCAGTGTCCCGTCAATAGAAAAAAAAATTCTCAATAATATTTTGAAGTTACTTTAGTCTTTGTCATTAAAGAATAAAAATTTACCAGGCAGAAATGCCCCAGAAGCTACCTATGGAGGAAATATAAATATTATTATTACCTACTAATATGAATATACAAAATAGTCAATTATGTGTATAGAAGTTAAATGTATATAAAAGTTAAATATTTATAAATGATACAGGACTCACGTATTTGTATGCTCTGACTGCTGTGCAATCACAGTCTGATAAATTGATAAACAGAGTTTTCAGTAAAGAAGGAGTTTAATGATTGCAGGACAGCTGAGTGAGGAGATGAGAGCACCCTCAAATCTGTCTTTCCAGAGAGTAGTTGGTTGGGGTGAAGGGATTGTAGAGGACCACGGGCTACTGACTGGTTTGGGCTAGGGGGATTAAATCACCAGGATGTGGAAACTTCGCCCTTTAGTGAGTCAGCTTCTCCTGGATCCCTTCGGAGGACCTGATGTCAGTAGTTTCACTGGTATGTAGGATCTGAAGGAATACCTCAGAGAGAAAACTTAACATTTCACAATGCTCAAGTTGTTATCTATGAGTAGTTAAGTTTAACTGTAATCTTGTGACAGGATATAAATGATTGTGGGACTGTACCTAATAAACAATTATGAGGAAGCAGGACAGATAGCAAGTTAACTTAATGTTTAAGGCTGGATGTGTTGGAAGCTTATTTTTATTTCATCCCCTCCCTCCTTTCCCAAATAATTTTATAAAGTTTATAGGGGTGGTTTATATATATATGTATAAATAACTTCTAATATTTTATCAGTTAATAAAAGCTCACATTTTCTAGACATTTTTGTTGATTAAGCTAATAAGATGGCTTTTACCAATGGATCTTGAAATGTGGTATGCTAAATGAATTTCTGTTTTCAAAAAGAATTGTGCATGATCAATAATTCACTAAAACAGTAGGCAAGTAAACTATATCACTAAGACAGTAGGAAAGTAAACTATATTTTTAAATTTACTAGTGGTGCAATCTTGTGCAAGTCACCTGACACTTTATGCCTTAATTTCTAAAAGAAAAAAGAGAACTTCCTAAATTACAGAGTTGGGTTCAAATATGAATGAGAAATATAAATATGAAGGTATTGGAAATATTAGAAATAGGAATATGAAGGTATCTGCTATAGTGTTAGTGACTGACATGTACTTAACTATCATTGACAAAATTATTATTCTTTTCTTTTTTGAAATAATGGAGACATAGTAGAGAAGATTTTGTTAATTTCAGGTGTTTTAACTCTTTATTCAGTAAGTTCTTTGTAAAAATTTATAGGAAGAACTGAAGGGATATAAAGGGTTCATAATAAACACAGCAGATGATTTCTGATCCTTAAATCCAGAAACTGGGCCCTAGTCTATTTTACTTTCTTATTTCTAGCAAACTACCTAGAAAAAGTTGGAGAATGGCACTATTTTGCTTATTGATCTCAGCTTCAAAAATTTCAAAATGTAGTTTTTCATTAGTAGTAGTAATTCAAGCTAGAACATATAATATATTCAACATTACACTAAGTGATTTACTTTTATATAAGTTATTTCATTTAACCTTAAGAATACTTTGTGGATATATTTATATTTATTTTTACAGATTAATAGATTGTTATTAGCAGAGGTTGGGTAACTTGCTGAACTCTGATACATTGCTAAGGAGTGATTGACCTATAATTGAGCCAGGTTTCTTCTAAATACTATGCTCCACTGTAAATACATGAGATTACAGGTTAAAGTTTGAGAATTACTTCTAAGTAAGAAATAGCTCACTCAATTTTAATATCGATTCTGGTAAAATTCTTTATAAAGGGTTTAGCATTCTTTATAATGTTTGGGGTTGGGTCAGGGAGAATATAATGAAAAGAGAACAGAGCAGATAAGAAACATTTTGCACATCTGACTTCCAAACTGATCCTCTAAATAGATTTTTTTATGCTATCTCATCAAATTGAAACTTTTTGATGGATATAGAAACAGAAAGTATTGTATTAAAAATATTGAGATAGATTGAGGAGAAAGAAGATTTTTTTCAATAGAATCAAACTATATTATTTAAGGTATATTTCTCTGTGAATCTTGAAAGTAGGGAAAGAAATATGTCAGCAAAAATACTAGAAGTAATTTATTATTTGATTGTCACAAAAACATTGATTGATTAATATGTAGCAATCACTAATCTAGGATGCTCTTGCTCTGACTTATATTCCTTTCCCAAATATTCCAAACCATGACCTTGTATTAATAAAAGAAGACATTAAAGTAGTATATTGATAGTTTACAAGCACTTAGAATTTATATTTTGAAATTTTGTGGTGATCTGATGAGTGACCTTGAGTCTCAAAATTAGAGAAGTTTCTAATAATTCTGGATTAAATAAAATGTGAAGGGAGTTAATCTTGAAACAAAAGGAAAAGAACTCATCCATACAAGGAAACGACTTTGTGATTAACACCTGACTTTTCATCAGAAACAATGATAGTCAGAACACAATGGGATAGCACATCCAAAGTGCTGAAAGAAAGAATAAGTGTCTTGTTCTGTTTATGTTACCAAAGTTGTAATGTGCGTAGGATTTATATTTAAAGGGGAAAAACTTTAAGAGGAATTAGACATAGTCAATGGAAAGTATATGACCAATAATATGCTGTAGATCTGGCTTTGTTAGATATAATGCGTTTAAGTTTGGATAATTCAGGAATCCTTTGCAAATCTTTGTTTCTTTGCCTCCAATATAACTGGCCTGGAGTCAACACTAAAAAGCTTGAACTCTCAATATTGTGTGTATCTGTTATTTCAAGTTATCTTTGCCTCTGATATAACTGGGCTGGAGTCAACACTAAAAGCTTGGACTCCAAATATAGTGTATATCTGTTATTTCAAGTTAGTATATTTTATGTTTCCTTCTTGATGGAAGCTTGTCTTATTTTGTTCTCTACAGTCTGTATTTTTTTCTTTTCATAGTTCTGCAGCATTTGTTTTCCAAATATAAAAATAATTCTTTTGTGCTGTGTGAAAATATGCATCCTTTTATTTCAGCTGCCAGAGAGATGTTTTATTTCAAGTGGGAGACTATGATTTTTCTCTATAGATGATGGGTGGGGTTTTGTTGTTGTTGTTGCCATTTGTTTGTTTGTCTAACTTTACTAGTAGGTAGATTATTTGAATGACTGATCTGATTAACCATCATTCCTTCTAAATCTGTCTCCTTTCCTTCAGGTCTCTCATCTGAACACATTAGAAATTCTCAATACAGTTGGTATTGTGCCCAGCTAACTCCATCTGATTTTTGTTTTTAAAAATGGCAAGTTGATGTAACATTTCATCATACTATATAAAATAGAAAAATCAGAACAAAATGTAATTGACAGTTTTCTGAGTTTCTTTTAGTCTTAAGTTTTGAAATTGTTTTTGTCTATTTTTATTTAGGGTCTCACTCTGTCACCCAGGGTGGAGTGCAGTGGTGCAATTATGGTTCACTGTACTCTTGATCTCCTGGGCTCAAGCAGTCCTCCCAACTCAGCCCCCAAGTAGCTAGAACTACAGGTGTGTGCCACCACACCCAGTTTTATTTTTTATTAAAGAAAAACAATTGTAGACCTTAGCTTTCATTATGTTGCTCTGGCTGGTCTTGAACTTCCAACCTCAAGTGATCCTCCCACCTTTGCCTCCCAAAGTGCTGGGATTAAAAGTGTGAACCACCTCACAAAACTGTTTTTTTAAATTATCATTAGAATACTTGATAAAATAAAATAAAATAAACATCTGAAAATGATGCTGACATAGTTGGGTGCTGGCTTTAAAAAGTCCTTTATGTCCGTTTTCTAAGGTGGCACTTAAACACATGCACACACGTACGGACTGGGTGGCTTAAACAACAGATATGTATTTTCTCACAGTTCTAGAGGCTGTAAATCCAAGGTCAAAGTGCTCCTCTGAGGACCATGATGGAAGGATCTGTTTTAGGCCTCTCTTCTTGGCTTGTAGGTGTCTGGCTTCATGGAGTTGTACTTCTGTGCATGCATGTAGCTGATTTTTACCCCTTTCCAAATTTTATTTTATATGGACTTCATTTTTGTTGGATTGGAACCCACCCTGAGGGCCTCATTTTAACTGAATTCTTATTTAAAACATCCAAATATGGTTACTTTCAGAAATACTAGGCTTTAGAATTTCACCATATGAATTTGGAGAGAGGGGAGCACAGTTCAGCCCATAACTAACACACGGTAAGTAACTATTGACCAAGTTACTCATGTTACTCAAGAGAGATAATTCACTTTGTTAACACAAAGCAATTTTTTTCCTCAGTAGGTGTAAGAGTGTGTCAAACAGAAGTAGCATTTTAACATATAAGATACGTAGCTGAGCTCTAAATATAGGAGACAGTATGATAATTTTTACATTTCGAATTCTCTGCCTGCATTAGAATATTTTTGCAGAATGTGTAAAACAATCTAATGAATTGATTGGAATGTGTGGGAACAAGAAATATGGTTGTGGTTTTTACATAAAGCTTTTATATAGTTCCCTTAAAAATATAATTCTCATTTACCGATTTCCCTAAGGCAATGGGTATATTTTGTTTTATTATTTTTGATCCCTTGATTTTTCTGACTATGGTTCACAAAAAAACCATAAGATAAAGTACCATCCTGTACCTTATTTTCATGCGACAGTTTTTTTCTGCTAAATTAATAGTTTGTATATTATTTTGTATATATTTGGTATAATTCTGTTAATATTTTATATATTTTGCATATTTGTATATGAGATGCAGATGCCTTAGACAACATGAAAATATCTTTGAACATCCCTATTTTACCAAGGAAGAAAGATAAGCAAAGCACATGATTTAATAGATTTTAGAATTAACTGGTAAGTTACATGAGTTTCAATTTCCCAGAACTCTAATATATATCCCTGCATTCTTACCATGAAATATACAGAAAACACCATTTTGTTGCATATTGTTACATTTATTTATATTGTACACATAATCTCAAAGTTTATATTTTGCCACCATTTATGCATGAACTTTTCATGACAAATATTCCTAAGTATTCCTATTATAGGTATATGTTTCCCAGAATAGTGGTTTCAGGAAGTCGTACTATTATCCAACTGTCAATTTACTTATTTATTTATTTTATTTATTTTTTCTGTTTATTTTTAAGGCTAAGTGCGAGTGGAAAAGAAAACAAGAAATCTGTAACTGGTTGTGATTAATTAGTTTTGAACACCACTACATTTGGACCAGCCTGCTAATTTATTTTTCATCTATACTTACCTCATCAGCACTCCCTAATTCTTGCTTATCTTAAGCAATTGAAATTTTCACTCAAGCTTTAACCTAGTTAGAAATATATTTTTCTAAATTTCAAACTCCATACTGTTAAGGTCATACCTTTCTGAAATGTAGTAATATTTTCACTACTGTTTAAATCCAAACATTTCTAACTCTGTGTTGCAGATATGGATATGAAGAGGCCTACTGCTACAAGTTTATATAGGCTGGCTATTTTGCACTTTAGTGACTGATTACTGTTTCTTTAGGATTGGACATATTTGTCTTTTTCTATAGTTACCATTCATTGAATTGTTAAATGTGCGGTCAATATTGTATATGACCTATTCAGATATGTGTGATGTGCACGTGCACAGGGATCTTTGTCCTTTGTGATTAGTATAACTGTGCATACTCATCTTTTTGTGAGTCTCTTGGTCATTCAAACTCAGCTACTCATTCTGTACTTTATCTTCATGCAACAGTTTTTTTTCTGCTAAATTAATATTTTGTATATTTTTATTTTGTATATATTTGGCATACTTCTGTTAATATTTTATATATTTTGTATATTTTCGTATGAGATACAGATGCTTTAGACAACATGAAAATATCTTTGAACATCCCTATTTTACCAAGGAAGAAAGATAAGCAAAGCACATGATTAATAGATTTTAGAATTAACTGGTAAGTTACACAAGTTTCAGTTTCCCAGAACTCTAATATATATCCCTGCATTCTTATCGTGAAATATACAGTAACAAGGAATGAAATTAATGTATTAAAGTATCTTAATCTATCCAATTAAATGGCATTTTGAAAAGGACTTTAATGCTCTTTTGACATTGAAATAAAGTGAGTTTATCTTGAGATTCCATAAGATAATGAAGAGCTGGTAATTACATCTTTACATTTTATTGCTCTTTAAATGGCAGAATCTTCATTATTTCTGCAAGAGGTCACAAGCATGTTCATCTTAACTTGACTATTATACCAATAAGGCTTTATTAATACATCTGTAGGAGTAGCCAAATCATTCATTCCATGACTAGGCAATTAAGTAATCCTGTTAAGCTAAGGAAGTAATGACTCAAATGTGTTGGGTAAAACTGTAAGACACAATGTCAGCAAGGTGAAGTAACTTCTCTTTAGCACTTTGCCTAAATAGCGATTTTTTTTAAAGAGACATATGCAAAAAAACATGAATGTTTCATGAATTAATTTGTGCATGGTTTCCCTATAAAATAGTCACAGTAGCAACCACAATTATGGTAAATTAAAAGTTGTAAAACTAAATGTTTTTAGATCAGTAGTTTTCTCTTTAATGCTGTTTTCAATCTAATGCTGGCCTATTTTTCTGGGCTTCCATACAGACTTTATAATTAGTTGGATACAGTGGTTGTATGATTAATAAAATATAGACTGTGGTGCTGCCACGTTTGCATTTGAATCCTGCCTCAGCCACCCAATATGGCATGAGTGATGTCAAGTCAGAACCTGGGTTTTCTCATACAGAAAAATAGTCATAGAAACATCAATCTCATAATGTTTTGTGTTGGTTAAATAAGAAAGTTATGTAAAACTGTCAAAGCACAATAGCTACACATAACAGGCATTCAAGTATTAGTGCCTATATTCTGATCTCTGTTGCCCTCACTTTTCTATTCCCCCAAATGATAACAGAAGCTACATTTAAAATCACTATTCCACTCTATAATTTCTGTTGTGGAAAAATAGAGAAATCTGTATTTTCTTATGTAGTAACTTTTATCTGCATATCTTCTTGAGTCTCTAGAGTTATATAATTTTCATATATACAATTAATTTGACCTCCGGTCTCTACAGATAGTTTATCAACACACTGCTACACATAGACCCAGGTCTTTGATTTCCACAATGTGTGTGTCTGCATGTGTATTTATTAATATGCTTTATTTTCTGGCTGTTGAGTTGATGGGAGAAAAGTGAAGAAATCATAAGTAAAATTTTTACTCCATGCTAAGGTGCTGATTTTTTTTTAAGGAGTATACCAATATAACTATTTAAACTTGGAACTATTAAGCTATCTTTTTTCTCTTTTTTGTAAGTATCTCAAGCTGAAATGACGGTCAGCAGGATGAGGCACATGCCAGTATATGCTGCCAATTTGAGATAGTTCATATCCCAGGACTTTTTTAGAATTGTCTATATGCCAGTCCTGAGAAAATTTCAGTTACTTGCAGAGTTTTCCTTTGTGCAGAAGTGAACTCAGTTCAGATATTTTGACTTCACTACTAAAAGTGTGTAAGTCAATTTTCTATAACTGGAGACAACTGACTCAACTTTTAAAATAATTCTAGGTGTCTCTAGGATTACTGTATATTAACGCAAAAAGGGTTATAACCACATACTACAATAACTACAATAATTAAAATAACATAAAATTACAAACAAATTCATGGCACTCAGATTTAGTAGGTATGTATGGCCCTTACACATTTATTTATCCTAATAATTTGTTCTGATGGCAAAAACGTACCCAAGTAGGAAGAATAATGTTAGAAGGCATGGAGTAACCTTGCATTTTTCATTATAATTTCATATATAATTTCATTTTTCATATATAATTTTGTTTTTAATGCATAGTTACCATGCATTAAAAACCAACCTTCTTTTTAGCCTCTTTAAATAAACACAGCTAACCCAATCAAGATGGCAGAGATTTTCAGGGATCATCTTATCAAGTTGCCCATTTCTAAGAGTATTTGGAAGCAGATATTACTAAAAACAGTAGTTAGGGTGCCATAATTGCCTTGAGGTAATATTGACTATAAGTATCTTCAATGTCCAGAAGTTTTCCTGAAAAATAACTTCAAATATAAACTTCACGTGATAATTTATTTTTTAAAATTACAATAGTTTATTTTTGTTTCGTTGTTTTTGAAAATGGTTGCGATCAAGGTGACACATGCATACATGATCAGAGAGGCAGTTAATTAGGACGATAGATGCCTGAATCAAGATTTGCTGTTCTGTTTGTGTTTCATATGTTGTAAAAATAATATATTCACAGCAAAGTTTTTGATGGTTTGGCTGTCAACGCTATGGATGTTATTACTGTCCCTCAGGCTTTGCTGATGAGTCTACATGTATCAGGTTGTCTCCTTCCTCTACTTATCTTCCGTCATTGCCACTCTAATAGGATTGAAGTAATTGTAAATCTCTCCCATTGAGTTATTTTTTCAAGTTTTGAAATTTTTAGTGTATAAATTGTTAAGTTTTGATAACCTACATTTTAGTTTATTTACTTATTTTCATGGTACATATTTAAGGCATAAATATATGCCGTGAAATTATTACTACAATCAAGCCAATTAACATATCCATCACCTTTCATAGCTTTATTTTTATGTGATTGGCAAGAGCACCTAAATAATATACTTTTAGAAAATTTTCAGTATAGAATACAATATTATTAACTATTGGTATCATACTATAGGTTAGATACAACTTACTCATCCTACATGACTGCCAGTTTGTACCCTTTGATCTGCTTTTTTTCGTTTCCTCTTAATCCTTATCCCTGATGACCACCATTCTACTGTTTCTGTATACTTGGCTTGTTTTTAGATAGCACATAGAAGTGAGATCATGAAGCATTTTTCTTTCCATGTCTGGTTTTATTTTACTTAGCATAATGCCATCCAGGTTCATCCATATCATCAAAAATGGCAATTTTAATCTTTTTTTAAGATTGAATACTATATACATAATATTTTTATTATTATTACAGAGTTTATAAGATTATAATATGATATATAACTATATATCATAATTTGTTTATCCAATTGTATTCATAGCCTGACTATTGTGAAATATACTGCAATAAACATGAGAATACAGATATATCTTTCATACACTGATTTCAGTTCCTTTGGGTGTATACCCAGCAGGGGGATTGTGGAGTCATACAGTAACTCTATTTTAAATTTTTGAGGAACCCTCATGCCGTTTCCCAAAATGGATGTATCAGTTTACATTCCCACCAGCAGTGAACATGGGTTTCCTTTTTCCACACCCTCATCACACTTCTCTCTTTTTTATATAATAACCATCCTAACAGTTGTGAAATGATATATTTGTTTTGATTAACATTTTTCTGATTAATGATGTTGAGCACCTTTTCATACACTTGTTGCCCTTCGTATGCCTTTTAAATAACGTCTATTCAGATACTTTGGGTATTTATCAGTCGGATTGTTTTTTGACATTGAGTTGTGTGAGATTTTTATTTCACATGTCAACCCCTATCTGACATATGGTTTGTAAATATTCTCTCCCATTCTGCAGGCTGTCTTTTCATTTTGTTGAGTGTTTGCTGTGCAGAAGCTTTTTATGCACTGCATTTTGATGCAGTCTCACTTCTTTATTTTTGCTTTTGTTGCCTGAGCTTTTGGTGTGATAGCCAAAAAAAAATTGTCAAGGCCCATATCAAGGAGTTGTTTTCTCTGTGTTTTCTTCTGGGAATTTTATACTTGCAGGTCTTACAGGTAGGCCTTTAATCTACCTTGAGTTGGTTTTGTGTACAGTCTAAGATAAGGGTCCAGTTTTATTCTTTTATATGTAGATAACCAGACTCTCACTGTTGCTTCTTCACAGGAACCATTCTTTGCCCCAATTTTGGCCAAGTACTTTCTACACCACCTTCAAGTCTAAGTGCAACAGAAAATGCATCTTTCTCAGGAAAGACATTTATTGTTCACTCATAATTCGGTCTTTAATAGACATATCCAATAGAATATACAGTTCGCAAGATTAAAAACAAGGTTTATATTGCTTCATAAGGAGCAAGCACATTTTTGAAGCGCAGGGTAATTCTTGACAATGAAACCTGCAACTCATTATGATTTTTAAGTTGTGTGACGTGGATACCCAGCATTTTCATGATGAGGCTGTGCTTTCTTACATTTTCAGTGATGAAGAAGACATGCCAACAGAGGGTTAGTTCCAGATAAAATGAAATGTTCCAAACAGTATGTATTGTTTATTTGAATCATCTGTGGGGGAAGGAAAGATAATTTTCCAAAGGACATTCCTCCTAAATTCTGTCTTAAAGTTGTTTGTAAGTAGAAGATTGAGTTTATATTACATTACAAGACCATAATGTCTTTATTAAATTCACTGTGCAATCTTTAATCAAATAAGTAAATGCATTATTTATTTCCAAGTTTGAAGCACACATTCTCTTCAGCTGAAATGCCAATTCTGGAGGAAAACATAACCAATTATATATGAAACTGAAGGCCATTTTTACTTTTTATTATTCTTGTAGCATTTAAAGACCAAAAGCCTGTCTTATATCTAGTTGCATGTTTTCAGGAAATATGCTTTTTGAAACTATTCTCATGAATATGAAATTAACCTCAATAAATAATTTATTTTTGAACTCTTATTTCTTGCTAATTAAATATCTTTGGCCAAAACATTTTTAATCCTCCTATTTGTTCTTTGAGAAATTTTGACAATAAATTCAAAACTTTTAATGGAGAATATTTAAAAGGTCTTCTTAGAATAAAAAAAATTTTACTTTTATTCTTCATCAAAGTTGTGTATCCCTATATTTCTAATGTTTAGGACATAAACAATTAGGTGTGATTATGACCACTAACTAACTAAGAACAATATACATTTTTAGATTTCAGGCTTTAAAAGTAAAACACTTGTTAGAATTTTATGGTTAAATCATGTTCTTTGTACCATGAAAGAAAAGAAAATCATCGTGTTATATATCAAAATAAAATAATGAGGTATCATCTCTCTCAGAGATCTCTGAACAACATCATAAAACCTGAACATGTTTCTTTTCAGTAATATTTGAGTGATGAATGCATCAAAAACTTGGAACAAAATAAGATTAAAGCAGAATAATAGCTTAAAAATTAGGTCTAAATTCTAGTTCTCTTCCTTGTGGCAAAACTTTGGTCAAGTAAGTAACCTCTGATTTCTCATTTTCTTCATCTATAAAGACAGAAAAATTCAATTCATCCTACTTTGCCAAACTCTGTGAGAAAGCTGCATAACCTTGAAATTTTGTGGTAGCATAGAATTTTTTAAGCATCTAGATTATTAAAAATTCATTTAAAAATTAGCTGTTTTTTGAAGTACAAATTCTAATAAATTCTATAACTTTGAAAAAATAATTTTCCAAGTTTGGAAAACTTCAGTCTATGTGGCTAAATCAGAGGGCAATACAGCATGTATACACCAATATATATCAAATTTTTCTTGTAACATTTTAGAGATTCTTAAGTTTTACAGAAGCTTATTCACAAAAAGCGTTGCTACAAATTCAGAAATATATCCTTCAGCCTCTTCCATTAATTGGAAAACATTATATAATCAGAGTCCCACCTGTCCAAAGTACATAATAAAATATAGCATCCTGAAATATTTGTTATTTTTATTGCTTATGTTGTGAAATCGAAGCTTATTGCTAAGTAAATCAAATAAATTATTCTGTTCTGTGTTTATAAAAGTGAGATTTCAGACCCAATTTTAGATAATTTGCCATCATCATGGAAATGGAAAACGTTGCTAAGTCAGTTATTTGTTCTTTCTTTCCCTTCTCCTGGGGGTCCAGTAAATGATTATTGAAAAAGTGCTTATCAAAAAACTGTTTTGAGCAACATAATTTAGAAGCAATATTATTAAGACACAAGCATTTTTAAGAGAGTTAAGAAATATGCATAGAAATGATCAATAAAATCAAAATGTGTGAAATAGCACACAATAGTATACTTGATTGTTATGGGGGTGCAAAGTTAAAGTATTCTAAGGTGAGTGTGAAGTTCTGGAAAGTACTTTTTGGCCATTGACGAGGACTTTGTTTCAATGAAGGAAGCAAGGAGGGAGTGTTGAGGCAGGGACACTGGGCATCATGTTGAACAAGTAGTAAAGACCAAAGACAGATTCTGGAAAATGGATGGCCTCTTGAGAGAAAAATTATGTTTGTGCTACCAGCTTGACTTATTACTCTTATATAAGCAACTTCTAAATAAATGAAGCCGAATTTGATTATGTTAGGGATTGCCTGGACAGAGACTTGGGTTTTGGAGAAATTCAGGGCATAATTTTCTTGGATTCAAATCATGTAGATCATTGATTCTCAAAGAGTGGTCTTTGATCCAACAACATCGGTGTTACATTGAGACGTCAATTCTTGGGCCCCCAGATCTGTTGAATCAGAAACTCAGGAAATCTCAGCAGTCTCTTTTGCAGCACGTCCCCTGGGTGACTCCATTGCACAGTGGAGTTTGAAAGCCACTGCTGTGGACAAACAACCGAAGTCCCTCGAAGGCCGTCTGGCACTAGCTGTGGCAGCCCGTTAAGTGTGGCTCCTGCAGGACCATCCCTTGTTCACTCTGTCTATTAAAGTTTAGTGGCAGATGGAAAGATAACGAATGATAGGGTACAATTTTGTATCTAAACCATAATCTGAGAAATAATCTATTTTCAATCTTCTAACTAGAAGGTACTTCACTCGAATTTAAGCTATTCTAAATAACAACATTTTTCTGAATTAAGAAGACATAGAGTCAAAGGACGAGGCAATCAATTACTGATTAGTGGTTAGTTAACAAGAAATAAATAAAACTATTATCAGAATGTCATTTACATAAGCAAAGCATAGCCAGGTAGGTAGATCATATTAGAAGGATTATAAGATGAATAACTACACATCTATTCTGTAACACTAGAAATTATAAAAATGACAAAAATTTAATTACCAAATGAACAAATATTGTAAGATTCCTTCACAGTGGTTTATCTTCATTATTGGAAGAGTGCTTTAGTACAAACTTTCTAGGCTCAGTTTGGCAGAATTTATCAAGAATTTAAAAAATATGGCCATTGACACAATAATACGGTTAAACAATCATCTTAAAGGAATAGAAATCTAAGCCAAGAACTAAAGAACCAGGAACTGAAAAGGCAAAAGGGACTAAGTGATGGAAAGAGCAAGAGGGAGTGATGTGAGACCTTGCACCAAAGATAAAACTTAAAACTGCAACAACGAAAAGTATAGCTAGACTCTGTTACCTGAATATGAACATAAAGGAAAAGTAACAGTCAAAATTTTGTCTGGAATAATAGAAATGTTGTAAAAACAGGAGAGTAAGAAAAGGAAACTGATTGTATAGAATGTGAAGTGTGATTGTGGATTCCTCTCTGATACAGAGAGTTCATCAAGCACTGACAAATAATTGTGTGTGTGTGGATAGACTTAAATTCCCACAAATCAGCACCATTTATTTTATGGCCACATGATGCCATAATATATAGACATAAAACCATGAAATCATAAAGCAAGAAATGAAATTATACATGGAATTGTCAACTTTGTCAAAATAAAAACATGCCTAGAAAAAATGAAAAGTTAATTCAGCAAAACAATGCATAAGGTTGATTATCTCACACTGGCAGATTCATTGGTAATTACATAATAATAAATATTATTAGTATCATTATTGATTTGCAGCATAGTGTTGAACAGAGCACTCTCTAGAGCCGGACCAACTCACATGAACCTTGATCCCGTCACTTTGTGGTGAACTCAAGTAATTTAGCCTCTCAGAACCTCAGTTTTTCCATCTCTAAAATAGTGATAAGGTAATGCCTATCTTTAATCAGGGCTAAATGGATAAATTATTTATAGGGGTTAGGAAGTTGCTTGGTGTTGTAATTACTCAATAAATAAAATATCCAATAAATTTTTTAAAATAAAAGTATAAAAATTATGTAAGGTTTATAATCATAAAAATACTCGAATCCAAAGATATTTACAACACAATGATGTATTCTTTTTAAAAAATACTAACATGTAGGTTAGCTAATATTTGGTGTCCTATATATGAACAACAACAACATAAGGCTACCTGTGAAAGAACCAAGTGGATGTCCACTTCAATAAGAGTGAGTGGTCAGAGGAAGGTAAGTTTGTGCTTCGTGATAAATAGTGTTGCACGGAGGCAAGTTCAGGGACATTTCTTAGAGGAAGTAATTTGGGCTTTATGGAAGACTAATTGTAAAGTAAGGTTGAGAGCAAGGGTATTCAAATGCTGAAATATGATCCATGCAAAGTATGAAAATGTAAAGGGTTGTCCAGGTGGCAGTGTGCAGAGTTGTGGCCATTCGTGATGGCAGATATGGTTTTGTTTGCCATCTCTAGTTGAGTCTAGTACTGCTGATTTTGGCCAGACTATCCAGGAATTTGATGATCCAATTAATGAATCTGGTGTCGGAGTATAAAGATAGAATTAGGCTTTTAGGAAGACTAACGTGGCAATAGTGTGTGTTATGAGCGACAGGAAAGAGGAATTGCCCTACAGAAGGCCTAAAAGCCCAGAAACTAAAAAGGCAAGGAATAGTGATGGAAGGAGCAAGAGGGAGAGATGTGAGACCTCGCACCAAAAATAAAAATTAAAACAACAAAAAAAGTATAGATAGACTCTGTTACCTGAAAGCAACAGTGAAAATTTTGTCTGGAATAATAGAAATTTTGAAAAAACAGGAGAGTAAGAAAAGGAAACTAATTTTATAGAAAGAATGTTAATTTGATTTTGGATTACTGAAATGACAGCAGGCCATGGAAATGAAAGGAACTAAGTAGCAGAGGGAATTGGTGATAGGAAGTTTTAGATGGAGTGGCTTCCGATTCATCAAATAAAAATAATAGTTGAGATTTCAGAGGTAGAAGAAAAGAGAAAATTTGAAGGCAGAAGATTATAATTAATTACCCAGGGTTAGAAAAAAATCGTAAAAATGAAGCCAGCAAAGATGGTGGGAAAGGGCTCATGAGTAGTTAAGGTAGGGATGAGGGAGGAGAAAAACCATGGTAATGTGGTTATATAACATGAGAATAATATGGAAGGAAAGGGTAATTATTTTAAAGAAGAAAGTGAAGGAAAACAGCAATAGGTAATGGTGAGGACCAAATACTGCGAACAGCTTACAGTTTGCTGAAACTGAAGGGACATTGGGATTGACCATTATGAGGTGATTATGATTGCTAAATATAGTGCATTTGGTGAATACAAAAGGTAGAGGCTGAAAGAAGCAATGTATGAAAATATTTCAACGCAAGAAAGAATAGATTCAGGCATTTGGTAAATGTAAAATATAGTAGGCACAAAATGCATAGCAGTGCATAGAAACAGATAAGTATTAATTTTTTGTTCAGAGGCACTCAGTTACAAAAGAAATTATGTTCGCTGTTGCAATTATTATCAGCATAATAGAAGGAAATATTATGCACCCTATATTTTGAAAGATAGGTGCATTTGAACAGTTGAGAGTAGCTATACTTCAAAGTAGCTATCATGGGAATGTTTCGGGGGTTAAAATCATTAATTAAGTAAAATTTATCGAAAATTTGTCAAAGTATTGTTGGCATTAACAGACAATTTAATTTTATGAATTATGGCTTGTCTTGTAATTCTATGTACTGCGTCAAATGTAAATTTGGCTAAACAATGTTTCGGATTTTACTGTTAGCAGTTATTCTCTAATGTTAGGTAAACATTTATAATGTTTTCAATTATTTGAGTTTAATTTTGCAAGAGATTTATTGAAAAGTTTAGTGAGTTGTAAATTTCCATATTGCACAATAAGAGGCAGTTTTGAGAGGCTAAAATATGTAGATACATTTACTTTCACAACTTTTTAGACTTAAGTCACATTATATTTATTCGATGGCAGCAGGAAAATAGTTGTTGATGCCATGTAAAACATAGAGAGATGTGTGTTTATACAGATAGTGTTTTTGATAAATTGATGAGCTTTATTTTATTTTTGTCGGGCTATAACATATTTTTAACCTGTCCTCAAAATATAAATAATAACAAGTAAAATGAACTTGTTAACAAGTATAATAATCTTTTTCACAATGGCTGAAAAAGATTGAATTATTTTTGAGATTCATAATGTATGCTTAAAATTTGGAAGAAGATACATACTTTGGGATTAGAATTGGCTAGACATAAAATAGTTGGCAGATATCTAGACAATTATCACTGTCATATATTGGTTTATTTTGTAATTGGGTACAATACATGAATATTGGCAAATTGGGTAAATAAGGTCTTCCACAGATACAAATTTAAACATATTTGTACAAATTTAATAGTTTGTTGGCCTCTTTATAGGTACTTTTGCAAGGCCAAATTCTTTATCAAATTATTTATATTAAAATGAATAATTTTTATAAATGACTAAGATATTCGAATATTTGAAGAGCAATTTCGTCTACCCTTTATTTATATGTACTAATATATTTTGGTAGCCTCTGTTTAGATCAATTTCATCTACTCTTTATATATACTCTTTATTTATATATATATACTTTATATATACTCTATTTATATATACTTTATATATATATATTAAATATACTTTATTTGTATATATATAATCTCTTTTTTTCCCATTATTTGGCTATCACTAGTTACCAATGTTTATTTTTTGAAGTAATATGATCCTTGATATCAACAATTATGACATTCAATCAACAATGTGGTTGATAGAAGCCTTAAGAAAATTACCTGCTCTGATTACTTCTCAGTGAACAGGAGATGCTAACATGACCATATAGAAATATTATGTGAGAATTAAATCAAAGATTATGTGTGAATCTGTGATCTATAATTTATTAGCATAAAATCACTAAACAGCAAAATCCCATCTGGCTATAATTGGGAGAGATACTCACTAATGGAAGACAGGAAGTAGTATTAATCTGATTTCTACAGGACCAGGGGGCTTTTTATTGGTTGAGCCTAAGTTGGGCCATAGAACTCCAGTCACTGCCATGAAATTCTGAAAATCATTGAATAGCAACTCTCAGTGTACATGAAGCAGAAGTCCCATTGCCAGGTAATAGAGGTCTTTGGCTTGTGCCTATGAGCTTTCATTGGAGAGGAGAGAATAGTGTCAATATCCACGCAAATGGGAACAGCAGAAGCACAAGTTATAAAACTTAATTAAAAAGAAACTCTGCCAAAAATTTACATGTGACTATGCATATACCATGACCCAGAAACTCAATAAAAATGTGTACATGTGTTTAAAAAACCGTACTGAAATGTTTGTGTCAGCAGTATTCAAAATAGCCACACACTGGAGATCACTCAAATGCCCAGAAAATGTAGAAGAGATAAATTAATTATTGCACATTCATGCAGTGTAATACTATTAAGCAATAAGATTGAACTACAACCGTGGGCTGTAGTTAAATGACTCTCCAAAATACAGTGTTGAGTGAAGAAATCTAGACACAGAAGATACATACTGTTTAATTCCACTTATACAAAGTAGAAAGGAAGGAAATTTTTTGTGACTCTTGGAGTGGAAGAGACGAATTTCAAAGACATTAGCAATATTTCTTATCTGATTTGACTATTGGCTACATGGATATTGACGTATAATACATTCTCCAAATGTATTACATGTTAATAAAAGTTTAAAAATCAATTTTTCATTGTCACAAAGAAAGAATGGTTATTTTCAATAATTCATATTAAAAACAAAATCTAAGGAAGTTCCATTGTGACACAGAGCATTGTAAGACAAGGACTATGTAATATACGGAAGAGGAATTAGAAACAAAAAGAAGACTCGGAGGAAATAAAAGGGAGGGAAATCCACTTATGAATGGCACAAACCATGTTTCTTTGCCACACGTCTGTGGAAAGGGTTACTCCATACCATAGAATGGAATAATTAAAGACTCATTATCTATATGGTGTGTTTTATTTTTAGCTGGTTGCCTCAAAAGTTACGTTACCTATCAAGGAAATGGCTTAGTGTTTGCTTCCCATTATGTAGCTTAGGTATTCTCAATTATCCCTCTGTTCTTTATAATGTGTTGTGTGGATCACTCTTTCATATAGTATCAAAGAATTGCAAAATAATACTTTTGTGCATAGAGTTCTACAATATGATTAAAAGCAACCATTTCAGGAAAACATGCTAATTAATAGATCAAACACTTAACGAAAGGAATTCTCGCCTGGCCTTACTCTGTCTCACAAATGTGCCTGGCAACGTAATAGACACTTGATAGGTTCTGATACGACTAGAGCACAGATCAGAAGAAATGTCCAAACATAGACCAAACACATAGCTGAAAAGTAAAGTTGAAAAAAAATTCATGGTCTGTGCTTGGTACAATGGATTATCTCAACCTACTACTACTTGTCGGAAATATCTAACTTAAAGTCAAATAGCTAATTGTAGACATAAAAAAGTTGCGTCTCCATATTTGGTTTTCAGTTGATTCAATGGAGAACAATTTTAGTTTTGAATCCATAAAGTTGAAAACTCTTCCTTTTTGAAAATGCTTAAAAAGGCTTTTCTGCCACAAGCAACTCTTTCTACATGCCATATTTTATACTAGTTAGAGCCATTATTTGAGTTTACTTAAAATATAAGGATATGAATTTAGCTAAATAAATGAGTAGGGGTATGCTAGTTGCAAGTTAACTAGGATGGATCAATGTTCATGATAAGGAAATTTGAAAAGTGTGAACTGCCATATTGATACGTACACATCAGCATATACTTTGTACTCAAAGATCCAGAAAAGGTAGAGTGACAAAGATAAATTGCACTATACATTACTTTCTGCTATTGATTATTTTCACTATTTACAACTTGTGGTATTTTGGGTAACAATGAGACATTCTTGTATACCACATGAACAATTTTGAAAACAATGAGTAAATTATTATAGCTTTAACATTTTCTCATTGAACTTGTCAATTTAGAGACACTATCCTGAAACCAGCTCTATGGAAAGATGTTATAATGTAAAGGAAGTTAAATGAGCAAGAAGTAATACAACGTTAGTTCAAATATGTCCCAATTTTTCAAAATAGTGATATATTACACATCAAAACAGTTTGTAAAGCTATATCTGAAAAAATCAGCAATAGTAGTTTTCTGTAGATATTAAATTTTACCATCGTAAATATGGTGTAGAGAATTATAGTTCAGAGTAACTTGAATTGGAATCATGGTGCTTCCACTTAAAAACTGGTTGGCTTTTGTTAAACATTTCACTTCTTTGTTTTTCTGTTTTTTCATAAGTCTAGTGGATATAATAATGGGCTCTCTTTTTGCAGGGTTTTGTAGAGTAGTCAATAATTTTAAAAAAGTACTTACAATGCCAAAATTATTCATAAGGTTTAGTTATTATTTTACTAATATTTTATGTTAGCTAGTATTTCAAACTTCGAGATCTTTCATTTTTAATTTAATATGCAATTGATGGTGTTCAACAAAATTTTACCTATGTTTTACAAAAGCAAAATATTTTTTTTTTATTATACTTTAGGTTTTAGGGTACATGTGCACAATGTGCAGGTTTGTTACATATGTATCCATGTGCCATGTTGATTTCCTCCACCCATTAACTCGTCATTTAGCATTAGGTATATCTCTTAATGCTGTCCCTCCCCTCTCCCCCCACCCCACAACAGTCCCCGGAGTGTGATGTTCCCCTTCCTGTGTCCATGAGTTCTCATTGTTCAATTCCCACCTATGAGTGAGAACATGCGGTGTTTGGTTTTTTGTCCTTGTAATAGTTTACTGAGAATGATGTTTTCCAATTTCATCCATGTCCCTACAAAGGACACGAACTCATCCTTTTTTATGGCTGCATAGTATTCCACGGTGTATATGTGCCACATTTTCTTAATCCAGTCTATTGTTGTTGGACATTTGGGTTGGTTCCAAGTCTTTGCTATTGTGAATTCTGCCGCAATAAACATACGTGTGCATGTGTCTTTATAGCAGCATGATTTATAGTCCTTTGGGTATATACCCAGTAATGGGATGGCTGGGTCAAATGGTATTTCTAGTTGTAGATCCCTGAGGAATCGCCACACTGACTTCCACAATGGTTGAACTAGTTTACAGTCCCACCAACAGTGTAAAAGTGTTCCTATTTCTCCACATCCTCTCCAGCACATGTTGTTTCCTGATTTTTTAATGATGGCCATTCTAACTGGTGTGAGATGGTATCTCACTGTGGTTTTGATTTTCATTTCTCTGATGGCGAGTGATGATGAACATTTCTTCATGTGTTTTTTGGCTGCATAAATGTCTTCTTTTGAGAAGTGTCTGTTCATGTCCTCTGCCCACTTTTTGATGGGGTTGTTTGTTTTTTTCTTGTAAATTTGTTTGAGTTCATTGTAGATTCTGGATATTAGCCCTTTGTCAGATGAGTAGGTTGCAAAAATTTTCTCCCATTCTGTAGGTTGCCTGTTCACACTGATGGTAGTTTCTTTTGCTGTGCAGAAGCTCTTTAATTGGATCCCATTTGTCAATTTTGGCTTTTGTTGCCATTGCTTTTGGAGTTTTAGACATTAAGTCTTTGCCCACGCCTATGTCCTGAATGGTATTGCCTAGGTTTTCTTGTAGGATTTTAATGGTTTTAGGTCTAACATTTAAGTCTTTAATCCATCTTGAATTAATTTTTGTATAAGGTGTAAGGAAGGGATCCAGGTTCAGCTTTCTACATATGGCTAGCCAGTTTTCCCAGCACCATTTATTAAATAGGGATTCCTTTCCCCATTTCTTGTTTTTGTCAGTTTTGTCAAAGATCAGATAGTTGTAGATATGCGGCATCATTTCTGAGGGCTCTGTTCTGTTCCATTGATCTATGTCTCTGTTGTGGTACCAGTACCATGCTGTTTTGGTTACTGTGGCCTTGTAGTATAGTTTGAAGTCAGGTAGCGTGATGCCTCCAGCTTTGTTCTTTTGGCTTAGGATTGACTTGGCGATGCGGGCTCTTTTTTGGTTCCATATGAACTTTAAAGTAGTTTTTTCCAATTCTGTGAAGAAAGTCATTGGTAGGTTGATGGGGATGCCATTGAATCTATAAATTACCTTGGGCAGTATGGCCATTTTCACGATATTGATTCTTCCAATCCATGAGCATGGAATGTTCTTCCATTTGTTTTTATCCTCTTTTATTTCATTGAGCAGTGGTTTGTAGTTCTTGAAGAGGTCCTTCACGTCCCTTGTAAGTTGGATTCCTAGGTATTTTATTCTCTTTGAAGCAATTGTGAATGTGAGTTCACTCATGATTTGGCTCTCTGTCTGTCTGTGATTGGTGTACAAGAATGCTTGTGATTTTTGTACATTGATTTTGTATCCTGAGACTTTGCTGAAGTTGCTAATCAGCTTAAGGAGATTTTGGGCTGAGACAATGGGGTTTTCTAGATATACAATCATGTCATCTGCAAACAGGGACAATTTGACTTCCTCTTTTCCTAACTGAATACACTTTATTTCCTTCTCCTGCCTGATTGCCCTGGCCAGAACTTCCAACACTATGTTGAATAGGAGCGGTGAGAGAGGGCATCCCTGTCTTGTGCCAGTTTTCAGAGGGAATGCTTCCAGTTTTTGCCCATTCAGTATGATATTGGCTGTGGGTTTGTCGTAGATAGCTCTTATTATTTTGAGATACGTCCCATCAATACCTAATTTATTGAGAGTTTTTAGCATGAAGGGTTGTTGAATTTTGTCAAAGGCCTTTTCTGCATCTATTGAGATAAACATGTGCTTTTTGTCTTTGGTTCTGTTTATATGCTGGATTACATTTATTGATTTGCATATGTTGAACCAGCCTTGCATCCCAGGGATGAAGCCCACTTGATTATGGTGGATAAGCTTTTTGATGTGCTGCTGGATTCGGTTTGCCAGTATTTTATTGAGGATTTTTGCATCAATGTTCATCAAGGATATTGGTCTGAAATTCTCTTTTTTGGTTATGTCTCTGCCAGGCTTTGGTATCAGGACGATGCTGGCTTCATAAAATGTGTTAGGGAGGATTCCCTCTTTTTCTATCGATTGGAATAGTTTCAGAAGGAATGGTACCAGTTCCTCCTTGTACCTCTGGTAGAATTCAGCTGTGAATCCATCAGGACCTGGACTCTTTTTGGTTGGTAAGCTATTGATTATTGCCACAATTTCAGAACCTGTTATTGGTCTATTCAGAGATTCAACTTCTTCCTGATTTAGTCTTGGGAGGGTGTATTTGTCGAGGAATTTATCCATTTCTTCTAGATTTTCTAGTTTATTTGCATAGAGGTGTTTGTAGTATTCTCTGATGGTAGATTGTATTTCTGTGGGATCGGTGGTGATATCCCCTTTTTCATTTTTTATTGCATCTATTTGATTCTTCTCTCTTTTCTTCTTTATTAGTCTTGCTAGCGGTCTATCAATTTTGTTGATCTTTTCAAATAAGCAGCTCCTGGGTTCATTAATTTTTTGAAGGGTTTTTTGTGTCTCTATTTCCTTCAGTTCTGCTCTGATTTTAGTTATTTCTAGCCTTCTGCTAGCTTTTGAATGTGTTTGCTCTTGCTTTTCTAGTTCTTTTAATTGTGATGTTAGGGTGTCAGTTTTGGATCTTTCCTGCTTTCTCTTGAGGGCATTTAGTGCTATAAATTTCCCTCTACACACTGCTTTGAACGTGTCCCAGAGATTCTGGTATGTTGTGTCTTTGTTCTCGTTGGTTTCAAAGAACATCTTTATTTCTGCCTTCATTTCATTATGTACCCAGTAGTCATTCAGGAGCAGGTTGTTCAGTTTCCATGTACTTGAGTGGTCTTGAGTGAGTTTCTTAATCCTGAGTTCTAGTTTGATTGCACTGTGGTCTGCGAGAGAGTTTGTTATAATTACTGTTCTTTTACATTTGCTGAGGAGAGCTTTACTTCCAACGATGTGGTCAATTTTGGAATAGTTGTGGTGTGGTGCTGAAAAAAATGTATATTCTGTTGATTTGGGGTGGAGAATTCTGTAGATGTCTATTAGGTCCACTTTATGTAGAGCTGAGTTCAATTCCTGGATATCCTTGTTAACTTTCTGTCTCATTGATCTGTCTAATGTTGACAGTGGGGTGTTAAAATCTCCCATTATTATTGTGTGGGAGTTTAAGTCCCTTTATAGGTCACTCAGGACTTGCTTTATGAATCTGGGTGCTCCTGTGTTGGCTGCATATATATTTAGGATAGTTAGCTCTTCTTTTTGAATTGATCCCTTTACCATTATGTAATTGCCTTCTTTGTCTCTTTTGATCTTTGTTGGTTTAAAGTCTATTTTATCAGAGACTAGGATTGCAACCCCTGCCTTTTTTTGTTTTCCATTTACTTGATAGATCTTCCTCCATCCCTTTATTTTGAGTCTATTTGTGTCTCTGCACGTGAGATGGGTTTCCTGAATACAGCACACTGATGGGTCCTGACTCCTTATCCAGTTTGCTGGTCTATGTCTTTTAACTGGAGCATTTTGCCCATTTACATTTAACGTTAATATTGTTATGTGTGAATCTGATCCTGTCATTATGATGTTAGTTGGTTACTTTGCTCGTTAGTTGCTGCAGTTTCTTCCTAGCCTGGATGGTCTTTACAATTTGGCGTGTTTTTGCAGGGGCTGGTACCGGTTGTTCCTTTCCATATTTAGTAATTCCTTCAGGAGCTCTTTTAGGGCAGGCCTGGTGGTGACAAAATCACTCAGCGTTTGCTTCTCTGTAAAGTATTTTATTTCTCCTTCACTTATGAAGCTTAGTTTGGCTGGATAGGAAATTCTGGGCTGAAAATTCTTTTCTTTAAGAATGTTGAATATTGGCCCCCAGTATGTTCTGGCTTGTAGAGTTTCTGCTGAGAGATCAGCTCTTAGTCTGATGGGCTTCCCTTTGTGGGTAACCCGACCTTTCTCACTGGCTGCCCTTAACATTTTTTCCTTCATTTCAACTTTGGTGAATCTGACAATTATGTGTCTTGGAGTTGCTCTTCTCAAGGAGTATCTTTGTGGCGTTCTCTGTATTTCCTGAATCTGAATGTTGGCCTGCCTTGCTAGATTGGGGAAGTTCTCCTGGATAATATCTTGCAGAGTGTTTTCCAACTTGGTTCCATTCTCCCCATCATTTTCAGGTACACCAATCAGACGTAGGTTTGGTCTTTTCACATAGTCCCAAATTTCTTGGAGGCTTTGTTCATTTCTTTTTATTCTTTTTCCTCTAAACTTCCCTTCTCTCTTCATTTCATTCATTTCATCTTCCATCAGCGATACCCTTTCTTCCAGTTGGTCGCATCTGCTACTGAGACTTCTGCAATCTTTGCGTAGTTCCCGATACTTGGCTTTCAGCTCCATTAGCTCCTTTAAGCCCTTCTCTCCATTGGTTATTCTAGTTATCCAGTCTTCTAATTTTTTTTTCAAAGTTTTTAACTTCTTTGCTATTGTTTTGAATTTCCTCTCGTAGCTCAGAGTAGTTTGATCGTATGAAGCCTTCTTCTCTCAACTCGTCAAAGTCATCCTCCATCCAGCTTTGTTCTGTTGCTGGTGAGGAACTGTGTTCCTTTGGAGGAGGAGAGGTGCTCTGTTTTTTAGAGTTTCCAGTTTTTCTGCTCTGTTTTTTCCCCATCTTTGTGGTTTTATCTACTTTTTGTCTTTGATGATGGTGATGTACAGATGGGTTTTTGGTGTGGATGTCCTTTCTGTTTGTTAGTTTTCCTTCTACCAGACGGGACCCTCAGCTGCAGGTCTGTTGGAGTTTGCTAGAGGTCCACTCCAGACCCTGTTTGGCTGGGTGTCAGCAGTGGTGGCTGCAGAACAGCGGATTTTCGTGAGACCACAAATTCAGCTGTCTGATAGTTCCTCTGGAAGTTTTGTCTCAGAGGAGTACCTGGCCGTGTGAGGTGTCATTCTGTCCCTACTGGGGGGGTGCCTCCCAGTTAGGCTGCTCAGGGGTGAGGGACCCACTTTAGAAGGCAGTCTGTCCGTTCTCAGATCTCCAGCTGTGTGCTGGGAGAACCACTACTCACTTCAAAGCTGTCAGTCAGACAGGGACATTTAAGTGTGAGGAGGTTCCTGCTGACTTTTGTTTGTCTGTGCCCTGCCCCCAGAGGTGGAGCCTACAGAGGCAGGCCAGCCTCCTTGAGCTGTGATGGGCTCCACCCAGTTCGAGCTTCCTGGCTGCTTTGTTTACCTAAGCAAGCCTGGGCAATGGCGGGCGGCCCTCCCCCAGCGTCGCTGCCGCCTTGCAGCTTGATCTCAGACTGCTGTGCTAGCAATCAGCGAGACTCCGTGGGCATAGGACCCTCCGAGCCAGGTGCGGGACACAATCTCCTAGTGTGCCATTTTCCAGGCCCGTTGGAAATGTGCAGTATTAGGATGGGACTGACCCGATATTCCAGGTGCCATCTGTTACCCCTTTCTTTGACTAGGAAAGGGAACTCCTTGACCCCTTGCACTTCCCCAGTGAGGCAATGCCTCGCCCTGCTTCGGCTCGCGCACAGTGCGCTTCACCGACTGTCCTGCACCCACTGTTTGGCACTCCCTAGTGAGATGAAACCGGTACCTCAAGCAGAAATGCAGAAATCACCCGTCTTCTGTGTCGCTGGGGCTGGGAGCTGGAGACCAGAGCTGTTCTTATTCGGCCATCTTGGCTCCACCCCCCAAAAACAAAATATTTTCTAAATGCTTCACAATTTTAAAATAAAGCAAAATATTTAAAAAATTGATTAAAGGAAGTGAGACAAAAAAGTAAAAAGCTGTCTGAAAATTTTAAAATTACTGTAGTTATATATATTTAATATGAAGTATTTGGTATTCAGCTTATTAACTGATATCCGTCCTTAAGAGTTAATAGTTGATCTGAACTCTCAACAGTAGTAAAACTGCACTGTTGTGGTAAAGACACATGCAAGTTCCATGAAAATTTTACCAACCAAGTGAATAAATTTACAGAATACATAGACACAGTGATTTATACCAGTAATCTCTTTAAAGTGAGGTTTTTCTAGGAAACTATGCCATTTTCTTGGCAAGCTCACATCTTGTTATTGAGTATCACTGGAATGGGGCAGAGCACATGTGGGATGGAGCGGGAGTAAGTGCTTGTGCAGTTTTGCTTCCTCACTGGCTCCTCTCCCTCCACCGTGAGATCATACCTGGGTTAGTGTGCTAAAGAATGAGAGATTAGAACACAGGTGAATACTTTCAGCTGAGGGCAAACTATGTCAACCAATGTCTGCCTGACCCACCAGCTGAAAACCGATGCATGTGTAAGATCCACTGCTCCCAGCTCAGATAGGCAGAACCAGTTAACTAATCTATAGACATTTGAAAAATAATAAGTGATTGTTTTAAGCTATTAAATTTGGAGGTGGTATGTTATAAAAAGTTATGGCGGTGATAACTAACAGATGCTCTATCATACTAGGAGGGCATGATAAAGATATGTGGGACAGTAACTGGCGAGGGATAAAGGGATGAGTGAACCTTACATTTTTAAAGGAAGGGAATATACACACATATACAGAGAGAGATAATAATAGACTTGCTTATTTAATTGTATACTAATTATCTTATCCAAGACAGGCAGGGGAAGTGCTGTACAATGTCTTGAATAGGAAGCAGAGAATAGGATCAGCCCAAGTGGATAGTGTTGAAACCCACAAGAATGGATATAAGTTTATCTAGTAAGTGATTACATTGGAAAAATGGTTCCGAGGACAGGTTTTTTTCACACTCTAACCTATCGGGAGCACATGGAAATTCTCTTCTGGCACATAATTTTTAGAGTTGTTAATGGAGATTTAGGACATAACATGCGTTAAAATGCCTTTTCTACTGGTGTCCAAAATAAGTTGGGTGCTTTGTGTGTTTCTTGTGTCCCTTCAATGTCTATATAAACTTCTTAAGAGCCTCAGCATTCTGAAATTCAGATAATGACCAGTAAAACACAACCTTTATTTCTTCTAAGCCTGAAAGCTACACATTGTTTTAGTTAATTCTTAATTTCTTCCAAAGTATAAATTTTGTAGAGATGTTGATATCCTTTAATCCAGTATTTAGGAAGTATGCCATTTAATTTTATGTAAGTTGCTTAGTTTATTTTTTCAGACTGTTTTTTCAAGAAATTCCATTTCCTAAAAAATACCCATGGGAGCCTTGGATAAGGATGAAAATGCTAAATTATATGCATAAAATACAAAATTAAAAATCAGTGACGTTTTTCAAGTTACATAAACTTGTCTTCCATTTGTAGTAGGTGTTTCGTGTTACTATTAGCTGGATGAGTAGTAATACCAGTTAAAGTCCTCACGTTCCACATTTCCAAGTGATACAGGGCAAAGTATTTTGCCATCATGGACTTCAGATTTCATAAAGAAAGTGCTTCCATTTCTCTTATTAAATGAATTCTCTGAACTCCTAAAATGTATAAACTTTATGAGTATGTGGAACATGAGCCTCCCTCTCTGCCTTCTGCTTTCAGAATGATGTCAGTGCTTGAAAACGGAAAACAGTTCAGTGTCTTTAGGGGTTCCTGATCCAACAATTACTTATTCCATTCATCTTCTATAGAAGCATTTCTGATGATGTTTGAATTTGACTTTCAGTCTGAGCCAAATGTATATGGCTTTTTTTTCTGCTTAGTATTCATTGTCACACTTACTCTTGAAATTATAAAAAACTGTTGTGAAGCAAACAGAAGTGAGTAAGTTACCTCAAATCTTTTCATGCGTCAGCATCCATGACTGTGGAAGAGGCAGCAGTTTATTTTCGCATGAAATATGTCAAGTTTCTGTAGTCAAACTATACAAAGCTGGGCTGCACCTAATTATTGGTATAAATTACATAAGGCATCTAAACAGTGATAATTTAGAAGACTCAAAGCATTGCTATTCACTTAAATCCGAAGAGGATCTGACTGGACACATGTATCTCTGACAAAAAGTCCGAGTGCCATGTAGATGTTTATGTTGGCGTTCCTTGATTCTCGGCCAGTAACTTCTCCCCACCACTTCTCTCACTATTTTCTGAAGAATACACTAAGTGCAGGAACAAACATTATTAATAAGATAGGGAATAATAAACATGTATTATAAGATACACATTGATGTTAAAATAAATTAATATTTACACTTCTATGTAGAAAATATTTTTGCAACTATTTTTACCATGTGAAGTATTCAAATAAAGTATTATTTTGTGCAACAGAAACAAGATGGTTAATACTTTTTATATGATAACATTACAACTAGCTCAAATGTTAGCCAAGCATTTCTATTTTAATATCAGAAATGAATAAACAGATTATATTTGCCATAATGTAACATCATTTTCTGTATTATGCAAGATCAATGAAGACAAGGGCCCGTGTGTTTTTTCAGCAATATTTTAGAGCATTAGCATTCACAGTGTGAAGAAATTGGGCAAAATAATTACACAACCTTATATTTTATTCCTTGTTCTGCCATTTAATTGCTGGAACTAATTATTTAACTATTCAGTTTCCCAAGTTTTCCACTGGTACAAAGGAATTATCTATGTCCTATATTCTATATCTACATCATAGGCTTGTTGTGAGGAATAAAGTAGGATATTCGTATATCTTGAAAGACAGTGTTAATTATATAGTATGTATTAAATGTTAGGTTTTGATTATTATTATTCACAAAAAATAACTGATGTGACTCTATGTTGAATGCCTACTATGTGTGAGAGATGTGGGTTGCAGTTTATATAAATATTTTAATTAATTATTAAATATTAATATTTGTATTGATATTACACAAGTACTGTAAACTGTAATATATATTTAAATTGTTTTTTAATTATTTTTAAATTTTTTGTGGGTCCATAGTAGGTGTGTATATTTATGGGGTACATGAGATATTTTGATACAAGCATGCAACGTGAAAGAAGTACATCATGGTGAATGGGGTATCCATTCCCTAAGCATTTATCCTTTGATTTACAATCCAGTTCCACTCTTTAGGTGAATTTGAAATATACAATTAAGTTATTATTGACTATAGTCACCCTATTGTGCTATCAAGTAGTAGGTCTCATTCATTCTATTTTTTGTACCTATTAACAATCTCCACCCTCCGCCCCCTCCCAAAAACCCACTACCCTTCCCAGCCTCTGGTAACCACCCTTCTACTTTCTATGTCCATGAATTCAACTGTTTTGATTTTTAGATCCCACAAATAATTGAGAACATGCGATGTTTGTCCTTCTGTGCCTGGCTTGTTTCCAGTAACCTAATGATCTCCATTTCCATCCATATTGTTGCAAATAACTGACTCTCATTCTTTTTTATGGCTGCATAGTACTCCATTGTGTATATGAACCACATTTTCTTCATCCATTCTTCTGTTGATGGACACTTAGCTTTCTTCCAAATCTTAGCTGTTGTAAACAGTGCTGCAATAAACAAAGGAGTGCAGATATCTCTTTGATTTACTCATTTTTTTTCTCTTTGGTATATACTCACCAGTGGGATTGCTGGATCATGTGGTAGCTCAATTTTTAGTTTTTTGAGGAACTGCCAAACTGTTCTCCGTCGTGGGTGGTTGTACAAATTTACATTCCCGCCAACAGTGTACAAATGTTTCCTTTTTTCCACACCCTTCTCAGCATTTGTTACTGCCTGTCTTTTGGATAAAAGCCATTTTAACTGGGGTAAGATAATATCTATTGTAGCTTTGGTTTGCTTTTCTCTGGTGATCAGTGATGTTGAACATCTTTTCATAGGCTTGTTTGCTAGTCTTAATGTGTTCTTTTAATAATATATTTAAATTTTTAAAGCCCCGATTTTTCAGTAGAAGAAAATAAGTCCCAGGATTCTGTCTTCCATTTGTGATTTCAATCACATCTTTGTTTTACCTAATAAATCACTGCTGTTGTCTTCTTCCTAGGATGAATGCAAAAGTTTGCTAACACTTTTGACCCTTGACTGTGGCAGTTGTCTGCTAGTCACCCTTCAACCTTGCCAGCAAATCCAATCAGCTTAAGAGCGTTTTAATGTACCTATGCAAGTCCTCAGCATTTCAGATTAGGAAAGAAAGCAGGTCTTGTGACCTTCATAAGTGGTATTGAATGGTTCCTCTGGAAATGATAAAATTAGCTGAATTTCAGCTGCAATTTGAGGGAAATGTTTCCCAATTTTAAATTGGACACTCTACCAGCACCCACGATGTGAGGAAGGTTCTATGCTGTGCGTTTCTGATGCAGTAGAAGTGCAGTTGAGTCCACCAAAATCATTTGTCATCAGTAATCAGGACAAGGTTGCCCTAGACATTTCACATCCCAATTGTAATTTAACAAGAAAGCTTCAGTGTACAGTAGGATAGAGTGTATTTGACTCAGATCTTTTTCCTTAGAAAAAAAGTGCAATATTTTACTTCATTCTGACCTTGAGTCAAAAGCTTTAGAAGTATGTGAAGAATCTGATTCTGAGTGGATTGAGGGTAAGCTGAAATGAAAAAGAAGGAAGAACTGCTTTTAACATAACCAGATGGTAATTTTTACTAGTTGGCAGTGTACTGAAAGCACATTTTCTGAAAGGGAAGTATACATTATAGACTGGCACAATGAAATGTGTAAAACCGTTCCCAAAATAGATTTAAAATATTCTTTAGTTTTAAAGTAAAGTTATGATAAACTTGTGTGGTATATGTTTCTCTTTAAGGTAAAGATAGTAGCAGACTAACTGTACAGTCAGAAGTCCTGTTGAAATTAGAATTGATTTGATGGTATTTAACATTTGACATTATGTTCTAAAAAGCTGAATTGTGCCCCTTACATTGCCAGCTTCAGGATAAATAATAAACTGTATATAATAATTGAATATTGACTGTTTCCTTGTTCCACTGAGATCCTGGCCAGTCTCACTAACCCACATCCTGGTTTTCCTAACTAAGTTTCTGATGTCAACTGCAGTCATCACAGGGTAGACATTTTGAAGTCTGCATTTAAACAGCTTATTTCATTCCTTTATGCACATTCATAGAGTTGGCATGAAGTTATCTGAAAACTATTAAAACTCACTTGTCAAAAGTCTGGAAAACACAGACATTTAATTACTTATTCATAATTAGTTTCGTTTGTCTTATTTTTGGCATGGCCAAGCTGGTTAGACACAATCACTCTGCCTGATCCTTTGCTCACTAATTCGGTTTATCTATGTGCTCCTTGAGAAATAGTAGCAGTCTTCAAACCTTTCCAGTAGGGGGATACCTAAATATTCCCATCTGGAAGTGACTGAAACATCGTTACAACACACCACTGCAAGTGGAAGCTGGAACACGCCCACGTTTCCATAAAGGCCACTGTCAAACCTTAATATCACTGAACAGGTCAATGTGTTATTCAGAGATGTACAGTTAGAAGAATAATAGAGTACATTGTTGAGCAGCCACATTTGTATTAATTAAAAACTCACTCTTTTAAAGGAGTTATTAAACTAATCACTAAGTTGATTTGCCTTTTACTTTAGTTTTTGAAATAACCAGTATGGTTAGAGTAAAATGCCCGTGATGGTCGTTTATTTCCCTTGTTTTTTAACTGTAAAAAACACAGAGTGATATTTATTCTTTGTTTGAGTTTTCAGAAGCAAGCTTGGAAAATGACTGTAACACAGATTCGGATCTCTGGATAAACCAGTAATTAGCATCTGATAAAAAGAACTGAGAGCATTTGAATACTCAGTACTATGAGATAAGCGTAAATATTTAAAATAAATTTGTAGCATAAATTTAAATTTTTATACTATAGTCATTAACTGGAATGAACACAAATAGCCGAATAGGATAATAACAATACAAAAACCAGTATTTTTCTGCATGCTGTGTACATGCATACATCTATAAGTACAGCATACTGAATTCTTGACAGAAATTTATGAGGAATGGAGAAGTTAACGCTAATGGTTAATCACACAACTGGTGAGTGATAGAAGACCTGAAAATCCAACCCAGAAAACCTGGCTTAGGGGTCTATTTCTGATCATTACATAATTCTGCCTTTCTTAGATAATTAGAAGAATTTGTTTTCAATTTAATAGTAGCATATTTTGTATAATGTATTGGTTTATTTTACAAGCATGATATACACTTGGAACATAAGGGTAATACTCTTTTATTTAAATGGACATCAATTCTACCAAAGCTTTCTAATCCCTATTAGTATCTGCATGTTTCCTTGGAGATCTTTATTCTAATCATATAAAATATACACACATATGTCATTTTTATTTAGATTTATCTAAATAGAATAATGTTGCATATACTCTTCTAAAAATTGTTATTCTTCATGTAATAATGAATGCCCGTTCTTATGCATCGGATCTTGACAGTAAATTCTGTCAAACTCTCACTGCCCCACCTAACAAACTTTCCTACTCATTTTATTATCACGGCTCTCACCTGCTTCAGACTTTGCCCAATATCCGTAAGTGAAGACAGAGATGGTAACTTTGCAAAATAAAATACACTTAATGTGAAATTTATTATCTTAATTATTTTAAAGTAGACCATGCATCACTTAAAAGACAGTGATACATTGTGTCCATAGGTTACAAACCTGTAAAGCATGTTACTGTACTGAATATTACAGATAATTATAAGACAATCTTAAGTATTTGTGTATCTAAACATAGAAAAGGCAATGCATTGATGCATTGTACTATGACATGATAGCTTCAGTTTCACTAGGCAATAGGAATTTTTCAGCTGCATAACAAACTTATGGCAATAATGACCTGTAAGTGGTCTGTTGTTGACAGAAACATCATTATGTGGTGTATGGCTATATATAGGTCAGTGATACTAAGTACATTTATATTGTGCAATAATCATAACCGTCCATCTCCAGAGCTCTTTAGTCTTGTGAAACCGAAGCTTTCGACCCATTAATCAATATATATCTCTGGAAACTACCATTGGTTTTGTCTGTGATTTTCACTATTCTAAGAACCTCATACAAATGAAATCATACAGCATTTGTCTTTTGTTATTGGCTTATTTAATTTAGCGTAATGACCTCCATTTCATCCTATTGTAGAATATGTCAGAATTGTATTCATTTTTAAGGCTGAATAATATTCTTTTGTTTGTGTACACTACATTTTGCTTATCCATTAATCCACTGACAAACACTTAGATTGCTTCCATTTTAGCTATTTTGAATAATATTGCTGTGAACATGTGTGTACAAATATCTTTTCAAGACCTTGCTTTAAAATCTCTTGGGTATATACCTGGATTGGGGTTGCTGGATTATATGTACTTATATTTTTAATCTTTACAAGAACTGACATACTGCTTTCTACAGTGGCTGTATCATTTTACATCCTCACCAACAGTGCACAAGTGTTACAGTTTCCCACATTCTAGCCAACAGTTTTTATTTTCTGTTTTTTAAATAGTAACTGTCATAATGGGTATGAGGTGTTATGTTATTCTAGCTTTGATTTGCTAATTAATTATGTTGATTAATGATTAATTATGTTGAGGCTCCTTTTATGTACTTATTGAACATTTCTATTCTTTGGAGAAAAGTTCTTTGCCCATTTTTGAATCAGGCTATTTGTTTTATTTTGTTGGTGAGATTTTAAAATCCCCCATCTATTCTGGATCTCAGTCCCTTGTCAAATATCATTTGCAAATTTATTTTTCATTCTCTGGGTTGCCGTTTTATTCTGATGATAGTATTTTTTGAATACAGTTTTTTAAAAAGTTTATCAACTACAATTTTTAAATTTTTTTCTTTTGTTGCCTGTGCCTTTGATGTCACATCTCAGAAATTATTGCCAACTCCGATGTTGTGAAGCTTTTGTTCTATTATTTCTTCTCAGAGTTTTATAGTATTTTTTGTATTACATTTAGTTCTTTGATTAATTTTGAGTCAATTTTTCCACATACTGTTATACAAGGGTCCAACTTCATTATTTTATATGTGATTTTTCAGTTGTTCCGCCACCATCCCACCATTTTTTTTTTTTTTTTTTAAGATTGTTTTTTCTCTCATTGAATGATCTTGGACCCATGGTCAAAAATCATTTCACCATATATGTGAAGATTTATTTCTGGGATCTCGATTTTACTTCATTGGCCTGTAAGTCTATCTTTATGCCTGTGGCACCCTGTTTTGATTACTGAAGCTTTGTAATAAATTTTGAAACCAGGAAGTGTGAGTTCTCCAGCTTTGTTCTTTTTTAAGATTGTTTTGGCTATTTGGTGTCCCTTGGTTTTTCCATATACATTTTAGAATAGATTATTTCTTTCTATAAAAATTGCTGAAGTTTTGAAGGGCATAGTATTTAATGTTAAGATTGCTTTTGGTAGTGTTAACATCTTAAAAATATTAAGTCTTCCAACACATGGACATGGAATATCTTTCTGTTTATTTAAGTCTTCCATAGTTTTCGTTTTACAAGTCTTTCATATCCCTGGCTAAGTTAATAAGTATTTCATTCTTTTTGATGCTATAATCAATGGAATTATTTTGTTAACTTTCTTTTCTGATTGTTCATTGTTAGTAAGTAAAAATGAAACTAATGTTTATGTGTTGCTTTTGTATCCTACTGCTTTCCTAAATTTGTTTCTTAGTTTTAACTATGTGTGTGTGCATGTGAGTGTGTGTGTGATCTTTAGAGTTTTATACCTAAAGTATTATGCTGTGTACAAACACAGATAATTGTACTTCTTCCTTTCCAACTTGGGTGCCTTTTATGTCTTTTCCTTGCCCGATTTCACTGGTTAGGACTTTCAGTATTTTGTTGAATACAAGTGGCAATGTATGCGTCATTATCTTGTTCCTGATCTTAGAGGTAAAACTTTCAGTCTTTTAACAGTGAGTGTGATGTTGGCTATTGAATATTTATGTATGGATTTTATTATGTTAAGGTAGTTTTCTTCAGTTCCTAGTTTGTTGAGTGTTTTTGATATGAAAGATGTTGAATTTTACCAAATGCATAATTGAGACAATTATGCTTTTTTCCCTTCTGTTAATATGGGGTATTACACTGATCAATTTTCGTGTGTTGAACCATGCTTAGATTCCAGGAATAAATCCCACTTGGTCATTCTAATATGCTGCTGAATTTGGTTTGCTAGTATTTTGTGGAGGATTTTTGCGTTGATGTTCATAATAGATATTAGTCTGTTGTGTTTTCTTGTTTTTTGTTTTTTGCAACATCTTTGTCTGGTTTTGGTAGTATGGTGATGCTGGCCTCACATGAAGTATTCCTCCTCTTTAAGTTTTTGGAAATGTTTATGAAGGACTGGCATTATTATAGTTCTTCTTTAAATGTTTAGTATAATTCAGCAGTGAAGCTGTCAGGTCCAGGAATTTTCTTTGTTGCTAGATTTTTTATTAGAGATCCATAATCCTAACTAAGTATAGATCTATTCAGATTTTCTATTTTTCATGATTTAGTCTTGGTATGTTGCATATTTCTAGGAATTTGTCGATTTCATCTGGTACATGCAATTTTTGACATATAATTTTTCATAGTACTCTTATAATACTTTTTATTTATGCAGAGTAAGTAATAATGTTCTCATTTTCATTTGTGATTTTGGTGATTTGAGCCTTCTTTATTTTAAGTCAATCTAGCTAAAGGTTTTCACATTGATTTTTTTTGAAGAATCAACTTTTGATTTCATTGATTTTTCTCTACATTTTCAATTCTCTACATCTGCTGCCTTTGGGTTTTCTTTGTTCTTCTTTTTCTAGTTGTACAAATGGGTTCTTGAATTAAGATCTGCATTCTGTTTAAATGGAAGCTTTTTAACTATAACTTTTCTCCTTAGCACTTATTTTACTATGTCCCATAATTTTTGTTTTGTTTTTGTTTTTATTCTGTTTAAATGGAAGCTTTTATAACTATAAGTTTTCTCCTTAGCACTTATTTTACTATGTCCCATAATGTTTGTTTTGTTTTTGTTTTTATTCATCTGTATTTTTAAATTTCTTTTTATGATTTCTGTAATGATCCATTAGTTGTTTAGAGAGTGTTTTTAATTCTCAGAAATTGAAGTTTTCTAGTTCTCCGTTACTGATTTCTAACTTCATCCTCTGCTGGTTGGAGAATATATTTTCTATGATGTTTACATATTAAAATCTGATGATATATAATTATATCAGTTCTATTTTAACTGAAATATTATAAAACATTACTATTAATATAAATTTAAAATCTTATATTGGATTTTTTATAAATCAAATGTGTAAGACTGATTTTTCCTGGATTTGTTTTATAAAGATACTTCACGTTAATATATATGTTAATTTTAAAAATGGGTTTTGGCTACTCTATTTTTCCATGAAGTATTGCATTATTAAATATTCGTTTTGTTGTTGTTGTTGTTGTTTTGTTTGTTTGTTTGTTTTTGAGATGGAGTCTTGCTCTGTTGACCAGGCTGGAGTGCAGTGGTGCGATCTGGCTCACTGCAACCTTCACCTCCCAGGTTCAAGCAATTCTCCTGCCTCAGCCTCCCGAGTAGCTGGGACTACAGGAGCACGCCACCATGCCTGGCTAATTTTTGTACATTTACTAGAGATGAGGTTTCACCACGTTGGCCAGGCTGGTCTCGAACTCTTGACCTCATGATCCACCTGCTTCAGCCTCCCAAAGTGCTGGGATTACAGGCAAAAGCCACTGCACGTGGCCAAATATTCTTAAAGGGGCTCTATGTTTTAGGAGCATTTAAAATTGGTTAACCCAACAAAGTGTTCTTGCTTCTCAAACACAGCTCAAAAATGACTGTTTTCCAGTAATACCTGGTGGATATTAAGCTACTTTATAATTTACAACAAGAAAAAATAGAAGTTAATAACTTCTTAGGAGTTGCAGGTTTTAAAAGAACACATTGAAGAAGTATGGAGATTACCAAAAACAGATTTGTCTCTCAGGTTTGTCTGTTCTCACTTCAGCTTTGCTAGAACCGTGTTAATATAAGAATGATCTCAATACAAAATAAAATTTGAAGCTAGCCTACAAAATTCACAGAGATATCAGAGGGGCTGTGGACAGAGAAACAGACAAACTGATGAGAAATTGTAGAAGTATGTGCTATGGATGCGTAACACACATTCTGTGATTGGTGGCGGGTTTGCATGTCAGCAATTGCAGGCCTATTTTTGGCGATGTTTCTGCCACACTGTTACTGATCACAGCTAGGAATTTCCTTTTAATTGGCATGTGTGTTTTTTTCCTTCAAATTAATAATTGATTTCTCAAGGTATAAAAAATCCCTCAATTGTATTCATTACAGAATTTCTAAACTGTAACTTTTCTTAAAAACATTGTTAAAATCCTTTTAAAAATTAAATAAGCTTATCAATTATGTTTCTAGAAACACACTTAACATTCTCAAGGCATAAAGTATATCTCAAATGTATTTATTACAGAATTACTAAACTTTAACTTTTCTAGAAACTATAATTAAAATCCTTTTAAAAAACAAGCTTATAAGGTATGTTTTTAATACTTTGGTTTATCTCTCGATCACATGACTTCCTGAAAACTCCGCTTAAGGGCTAACAGAATTACAGAGATTAGACTTCATAGGGGATATAATTTGTTTTGGGTCACCTGTCTTTGGGTTTTGTCCACACATTTGTTGGGGACTGGCTCTGGAACAATAAAGGGGAAACTTAGGGATGACTAGGCTTTTGTGAAACGCATTTATAGAGTTGGCCTCTAAAAGTGGCTTATTTTTTGCTCCAGCATAGATTGAGGTGGAGTGCATTAATGCTCAATTTAATTTTGCCAAGGGTTCAATAACAAAATGGTGTTTTTTTCTAATAAATTACTGAAAGATAGACTAACCTTTTGTAATCCATTGCTAAAATGGAAATAAGTAATTTAATTGTGAGCTTAAAAAATAACACTCAGCTAGAATTACCACCATTGGAAGGTAAGGTAAGAGTTGTATTTATGCTTTAAACTAAAAATAGCCAGGTGCGGTGGCTCACGCTTGTAATCCCAGCACTTTGGGAGGCCAAGGCAGGTGGATCACCTGAGGTTGGGAGTTTGAAATCACCCTGACCAACGTGGAGAAACCCCGTCTCTACTAAAAATACAAAATTAGCTGGGTGTGGTGGCCTGTAATCTCAGTTGCTCGGGAGGCTGAGGCAGGAGAATCACTTGAACCCAGTAGTCGGAGGTTGTGTGAGCCAGAGATCATGCCATTGCACTCTAGCCTGGGCAACAAGAGCAAAATTCCATCTCAAAACAAACAAAAAAAAACTAAAAATAAAATATACATTAATCTTTTTGTTCTTTATCTAGTCCTTATCTTTTTCATGAAATATTTAATTTTTTTTGTGTTAACTTTATTCACCTAAGGAATACCCAGGGAGCTGGTAAGACATTATTTATGAGTGTGTCTGTGAGGATCTTTCCATAAGAGATTAGTACTTGAATCAGTAAACTGAGTGAAGAAGATCTGCCCTAATAAATGTGAACAGGCATCTTCTAATCCACTGAGGTCCTAAATAGAACAAAAAGGTACACTACGTGTGAATTTGCTCTAACTGGGACATTCATCCATGATGACTTTAAACATTGGCACTCCTGGTTCTTTGACCTTTAAACTGAGCATGAGTTATATATAGTACCTGCTTTCCTGTTTCCTACCTTTCAGACATCACATGGTGGGACTGGTGGGTCTCCCTAGCCTTGTGAGCCAAGTCCCATAATAAATCTCTTCATCTGTGTGTGTATGTATGTATGTATGTATGTATGTATGTATGTATCTATTTATTATTGGTCAATTTCTCTAAAGAACCCTGACTAGTACAATAATTATAATAAGGAAAAGATACAAGATGACAGTTGATATGGTTTGGCTGTGTCCCCACCCAAAACTCATTTTGAATTGTAACTCCTACCATTCACACGTGTCATGGGAGGAATCCAGTGAGAGGTAATTGAATTATGGGGTCAGGTCTTTCCCACATTGTTCTTGTGATTGTAAATAAGTCTCACAAGATCTGATGGTTATAAAACACAAGTTCCCTGCACAAGCTCTCTCTTTGCCTGTTGCCATCCATGTAAGAAGTGATCTTCTCCGCCTTACCTTCCACCATGATTGTGAGGCCTCCCCAGGCATGTGGAACAGTAAATCTATTAAAATTTTTTTCTTCCCAGTCTCAAGTATGTCTTCATGCACAGCATGAAAGCAAACTAATATAGTAAGTTGGTACCAGTAGAGTGGAGTGTTGCTGAAAAGATACCCCAAAATGTGGAATCAACTTTGGAATTGGGTAACAAGCAGAGGTTGGAAAGGCTCAAAATCAGGACAATGTGGGAAAGTTTGGAACTCCCTAGAGACTTGTTGAATGGCTTTGACTAAAATGCTGATAATGATACAGACAATAATATCCAGGTGGGGGAGGTCTGAGATGGAGATGAGGAACTAGACTCGTTTGGAAAAAGGTTACTCTTGTTATGCTTCAGCAAAGAGACTGGTGACATTTTGCCCCATCCTAGAGATTTGTGGAACTTTGAACTTCAGAGAAATGATTTGGAGTATCTGGTGGAAGAAATTTCTAAGCAGCAAAGCATTCAAGAAGTGACAGGTGCTGTTAAAGGAAGTCAGTTTTAAAAGAGACACAGAACATAAAAGTTTGGAAAATTTGCAGCCTGTCAATGAGATAGAAAAGAAAATCCCATTTTCTGAGGAGAAATTCCAGCCAGCTGCAAAATTTGCATAAGAAACCGGGAGCTGAATGTTAATCACCAAGACAATGGGGAAAATGTCTCTCGGGCATATGAAAGGTCTTTGTGGTAGCCCTTCCCATCACAGGCCCAGAGGTTTAGGAGAAATAAATGGTTTCATGGGTGGAGCTCAGGGTCCCCCTCTTGTGTGCAGTCTAGGGACTTGGTGCCCCATATCTCAGTCACACCAGCCATGACTAACAGAGGCCAAGCTCAGCCCATTGCTTCTGAGGGCGGAGCCCCCAAGCCTTGGCATCTCCCACATGGTGTTGAGCCTGTAGGTGCACAAAAGTCAAGAGTTGAGGTGGGGGAACCTCCATCTAGATTTCAGAGGACGTATGGAAACATCTGTATGCCCAGGCAGAAGTTTGCTGCATGGGTGGTGCCCTCAGGGAGAACCTCTGCTAGGAAAGTGCAGAAGGGAAATGTGGAGTTGGAGCCCCTACAGAGAGTCCTGGGACACCACCTAGTGGAGCTGTGAGAAGAGGGCCACCGTCCTCCAGAACTCAGAATCATAGATCCACTGAAAGCTTGCACCATGCACCTGGAAAAGCCACAGGCACTCAATAGCAGCCTGTGAATGCAGCCAGGTGATGGGCTAAACCCTGAAAAGCCACAGGGGCAGAGCTGCCCAAGACCATGCTAATCCACCTCTTCCATCAGCATGACATGGATGTGAGACATGAAGTCAAAGGAGATCTTTTTGGCACTTTAAGTTTTAACTGCCCTGCTGGATTTTGGACCTGCATGGGGCCTTTAGCACCTTTGTTATGGCCAATGTTGTATTTACACAATACCTGTACCCCATTGTATCTAGGAAATAACTAGCTTGATTTTGATTTTACAACCTCATAGGCAAAAGTGACCTGCCTTGTCTCACAGGAAACTTTGGACTGTGGACTTTTGGGTTAATGCTGAAATGACTTAAGACTTTGGGGGCTGTTGGGAAGGCATGATGGGTTTTGAAATGTGAGGACATGAGATTTGGGAGGGTCCAGGGGTGGAATGGTATGGTTTGGCTGTGTCCCCACCCAAATCTCATCTGAAGTTGGAACTTTCATAATTCCTGTGTGTCGTGGGAGGGACCCAGTGGGAAGTAATTGAATCATGGGGGTGGATCTTTCTTGTGCTGTTCTCATAATAGTGAATAAGTCTTATGAGATCTGATGGTTTTAAAAAGAAGTGTTCCCCTGCACAAGCCCTGTCTCTCTTTTTGCCTGCTGCCATGCATGTAAGATATGACTTACTCCTGCTTTCCTTCTGCCATGAATGTGAGGCCTCCCCAGCCATGTGGACTTGTAAGTCCATTAAACCTCTTTTTCTTCCCAGTCTCAGGTATGTCTTTATTAGAAGCAGGAAAATGGACTAATAAAGCAGTAAATTAATTTCTAGGACTAGTCCCTTAACTATCTAAGCCACTTTCAGTTTTTTTAATTCTGCAATTTTAGGTGGAAACTGTACAGATATCTACTGGCATGAAGAGGAAGACTGTTTACTGAATATAATTGAATGGATTTTTTTATGAGTATTGGTATTATTTCAGTTTTCAATTAAAAAAATAAACTGTTACATGCAAAATCTTCATGCTGTGGGCCATATTGAAAGATAGTAAATAATTGAAATAAAATGCCGAGATATTGGTGGGGACCCGTCTGCAGCCACTAGGGTCTTGATGTTACCTGAGCCCCCTTAGATATTTTAAATATGTGCCAGAAGACATGCTTCTCAGGACATGATTTTTCTATTCCTAAAAATAAGTTACAGGAAAAATAGACAAATGAAGACTAAATGTTTCAAGAGGGAACCCATATAATGGGTTAAATGAGGCACAGGATAGCAGTGTGTGAGGCATTTTGTATTAGAGCTCATTTAAAATACCATCGGTTACATGAGGTTTCAGAAAAAAAGAAAACAGCCTGTGTTCTACATAAACAAATGTATGCAATGTATTGTAAAATGGGTATGAGGAATTAAGGAAAGAATGCCTTTTCTTCTGGTGTTCATCTTCCTCCTGGTTCCTAGCCAACTACAACAATTTGTTTTATAATCTTGCTTATGGCACCTTCCATGGCAACAGGTGCTTACTCATTTTGACAAATGTCACTTTATTAACAATCGTGATGTATGCAAAGAGGACTAACAATCCCTCTAGTTATGCAAAGGACAGGCACAGCACACGCTGGGGATCAGAACCTACCAACTTTTTGACAGCTCACAGTATATTTTCACTATTGAAGCCAATGGAGTATATATTGAATATACACGTTGTTCAAGGATTGGTCCTGCTTTATGCTTGAGGCTTATTTTATTTTCAATGTGTCCTGATTTATTAAACTAGTTTTATGATGGGCACACCTAAAGAGCATCTGTCTCCTATACAAGAAATGGCCATGTTATAGTGACAAACTTGGCAATGTAGAAATAAACTTAGAAATGTAGGCAAATATGAGATGATACCTGAATATCATCTCAGCCACACCACAGTTATTGAGATATTGTTTTCTAAGGCTAAGGTCCAAACACTTTATCATATTTTTATATCTTGCTGGTAGTACATAATTTATATACATACCAATCACACACACACAAACACACACACACACACTCAATGTCATAGCAATCTAATTAGAAATAAAAGTTTCTAAATTTCAAATAATGTGGAGCAAAACTATAAAATATTGTCTTAAGTTTTACAAATTTTTTAAAAAGATGATTCACAGAATTATGGAGGATATTGATCCAATTGAATAAAACATAAAGCCCTGAATGCTTCTCCACTCTTCCATTTTTATAGAAACTAAGAAGCAATTTAAGGATTTCTTTTTTAATGTGAAGAAAAATGTTTTGTCAGATTTTCTGCTAAATGCCATTTAAATAATCAATTTGCCAACATTTAGGGAAATTGAGTATGCCACTTCTCTAAAAAGCTTGTCATTTCTCTTTAGGGTAACGTGTAACAGAGATGCATAGGAAAATTCAGGGATGTGCTTTGAAATACTATTAGTAGATAGCAAATGGGGGATAGATGGATAAAAATTTAATCTATATATTACTGGGCAATAGTTAAAAGGAATAAAGTATCTCTCTATATACATGGGTCTCAAAATTGGCCTCAAAAATGATACTGAGTTAAAAAACACTAAGTGAAACATGGTGAATATCACATTTCCCTGTGTAAATATAAAAATAGAAAAAATATAACAATCATTGTTGATATATATTTAGGAAAGAAAGGATTAATAGTTTAATATTGAGAGTAGATTAGACACACACATGTATTAAGTATATAAGAATTAGCCTTTGGATTTGTTAATCTTTTTGTTTTAATCTGCTCTATCTCTATTTAGTATTTCATTCATTATTGTTGTTGATTTTTATAATTGCATTTCTTCTGCTTGGGTTTCTTATGTTTTCCCTAATATCTTAAGTTAACTGTTGAATTTATCTGTTTTCAGACTTTATTGCTTTCTTGTATGTTTTAAATATGCTTTCCTGTTTCCAAATCTACAAATTTTTCAAAAAAAATTGTTTTTTTCTGACTTTGAACTTTGTTGTGCTTAGAGAAGTGTATCTGTCTGATAATTCCTTGGAATTGGCTGATATGTGCATTATGTCTTCCCCACGTGGTTCGGCTTTCTCTGAAGCTCCGTGCGTACCTGAGAACACTGTGTATTCCTTGGTATGATGGGTTTGTTGACTTATTTATATGTTTTGAGGCAAGTTATTAGAGGCATCAAAGTTGAAATGAGTGTATAATTATCATTGTTTTATGATGTTTTCCATTCTATGTGATGCTTTGTGCCTTCAAGACTTCACTCTATAATATTAATATAGATACACCAGCTTTCCTTTGACTAATATTTAAGCTGCCTAATTCCTTATCCTTTGTGTGTCAGTTTTCCCATGTTTTTATTTTCATGTGTGATTCTTCGATAGTATAATCCTGGATCTTATCTTTTATTGAATTTAACCTTTAACTAGAAAGTTAATTTATTTACATTTATTAGGATTGCTGTTATATTTGGATTCATTACCATCCTATTTCTTGTTTTGTATGTTCCTCTTTTGCTACATCGCTTTTACTTTTTATCACTTTTTCTGCATCCTTTACATGAAGTTTTTATTTAAATTCTATTTCCCTCTTTATTCTTTTAATAGTTACCATGAAATTTTAACAGATTTTTTTACTTAAAGTCTACATTAATCATTTTCTCTATTCCTTCTTTATATAACATAGGGACCTTTGAATTATAGAAATCAAATCATCTGCTATTTAGTCTTACTTATTGTCCCATATTTTAATTATATCCTTTCTTTATTCCCAAATTTAATATTTTTGTTATTTCACACAGACTCTGGTTTATCTACATGCTTTCCACGTTTTTCACTCAACGTTTCTTCTTGTATCTCCAGCTTTCCTTTTGTGGTTATTTTCCATCTTGCTGACATCGTCAAAAGTTTGTTGAAGTGTGAATCTATTCACTTTTAGGTTTCCTAAAGGGAGTTTTAGTTTTTCTTTTAGGTTTACTTACATCTTACTTTTGAATTATTTCAAACATGACAAAATATGTGAGAGGAGTGCAAATATTAATACTTCCTATATACCTTGCGCCCACATCCTTTACTTGTTTATGTTTTACTGAATGCACTTTATCATTCTCTCTCTTTCTTCATCCTCAGTGTTCATTTTATTACCATGTTGACAGGAAGAGTTGTTCTTGATATTAAGTAAGGATTTTAAATCAGCTTATTATCACTGCAAATTTCCAAAAGACAGAAAGAAGGGTAACAGTGTGAATCTCTCTATGGCTTCTAGTAGAAATGGAAATATTGCTTAGATTGGAGGAAGGTCATAGAGCACTCAGAAGAAATATAATCGTATTGCCATCATAGAAGCAATACATTTGTCTTTTGTCTCCTTATTTGTTTATATTTTTTCAACTATTTAAATCAAACAATTTGAGGTGAAAGTTCACCACCACTCTCACCTACCAATAACAAGATAGAACAATGGAAATATTATTTCCCAAACGTGTTTTCATTTTGATGATAGTCAGCTACTAATCTAGATGCTTGATATAAGAGACATTATCTAAGCTCTACCATACCTGTATCAGTAGAATTACTTCCCTATTATACATGAAGATATACAGGCATACCTTGGAGATATTGCAGATTCAGTTCCAGACCACTGCAGTAAAGCAAACATTGCAATAAAGTGAGTCATACAAATTTGTTGGTTTTCCAATGCATAAAAAAGTCATGTTTACTTACAATATAAGCAGCTGAGTGTGCAATAGAAGTATGTCTAAAAAACAATGCACATACTTTAATTTTAAAATAGTTTATTGCTAAAATGCTAATGATTATCTGTTCTTTCATCAAGTTGTGATTTTTCACAGGTAAAGGGTTTGGTCCCAGTGTTGGTGGCAGCTGACCAATCAGGGTGGTGGTTTCCTAAGGTTAGTGTGGCTGTGGCAATTTCTTCTAACAAGGCAGCAATGAAGTTGCCACATTGGTTGACTTTTCCTTTCGTGAAAGATTTTTTTTTTTGTAGCATGTGATGCTGTTTGATAGCTTTTTCCCCACAGTAGGACTTCTTTCAAACACAAATTCTACCACTGCTTTATCAACTAAGTTTCTGTAATATTCTAAATTCTTTGTTGTTATTTCAAGAGTGTTCACAGCATCATTACCAGGAGTAGATTCTATCTTAAGGAACGTCTTTCTTTGCTCATCTGTAAGAAACAAATCCTAATGCATTAAAATTGTATCTTGAAACTGCAGCAACTCAGTCACATTTTCAGGCTCCACTTCTAATTCTAGTTGTCTTGCTGATTCCACCACATCCGCATTTACTTCCACTGAAGAGTTAAACCCCTCAAAGTCATCTGTGAGAGTTGGACTCAACTTATTCTAAACTCCTGTTATTGTTGATATTTTGGACTCCTCCCAGTAATCACAAATGTCCTTAGTGTTATCTAGAGTGGTGAATCCTTTCCTGAAGATTTTCAATTTATTTTACCCAGATTAATCAGAGTAGTCATTATGGCAGCAATAACCTTACCATGTTTAGTTCTTATGTAATAAAACTTGAAAGTTGAAATTACTCCTTGATTCAGAGGCTACAGAATGGATGTTGTGCTAACCAGCTTAAAAACACGAATATCCTTGTTCATCTCCATCAGAACTCTTGGGTGTTCAGGTACATTGTCAATGAACAGCAATATTTTGAAAGGACTCTTTTTTTTTCTGAGCAGTAGGTCTCAAGAGCAGGATAAAAATATCCAGTAGACCATAGTGTTAAAAGATATGCTGTCATTCAGACTTTGCTCCATTTATAGAGTACAGGCACAGTAGATTTAGCATAATTTTTACTATTTTCAGAATCGTAAATCAGTATTGGCCTCAACTTCAATTTACCAGCTGCAATAGCCCCTACCAAGAGTGTCACCCTGTGCATTGAAGCTTTAAAGCCAGGCATTGACTTATTTTCTAGCCATGAACGTCCTAGACCCCATCTTCTTTCAATATAAGTCTGTTTCATCTACACTGAAAATCTCTTGTTTAGTGTAACAACCTTCATCTATTATCTTAGCTACATTTTCCAGGTTATATGCTAAAGCTTCTACATCAGCACATGCTAGTACTTCACCTTGCACTTTTTCTTTTATTTTGGGATGGCTTCTTTCCTTAAAAATTATCAGCCAACTTCTTCTAGCTTCTCACTTTTCTTCTTCATTTCTCTCAGCCTGAAGAGAATTGAAGATAATTTGGGCCTTGTTGTAGTTGGTTTGCTTTTCTATCCAGACTAATAAAACGTTCTTCATATCATCAACAAGTCTGTTTTACATTCTTTATCGTTCATTTGTTCACTGTAGTAGCACTTTCAATTACCTTCCAGAACTTTCCCTTTGTGTTCCTAAGTTGGCTGTTTGTTATAAGAGACCTAGCTTTTAGCCTCTCTCAGCTTTCAACATGCCTTCTTCATTAAGTTTAATCATTTCCAGCTTTTGACTTAAAGTGAGAGATGTATGATGCTTTTCTTCTCACTTGAACACTTACAGGCCATTGTAGAGTTATTACTTGGTCTAATTTTAATATTGTTGTGTCTCAGGGAATAGTGAGGCTTGAGGAGAAGAAGAGAGATGGAAGAACAGCTAGTTGCTGAAGAAGTGAGAACACACATGATATTAATTAAGTTCACTATCTTATATGTGCAGAGTGTATGGTGTCCCACAATTACAATAGTGACATAAAAGATCATTGATCACAGATAACCATAAGTAATATAATGACAATGAAAAAATCTGAAATATTGTGAGAATTACTGGAATATGACACAGAAACTAAAAGTGAGCAAATGCTGTTGGAAAAAATGGTGTGGATAGAATTGCTCAAGGCAGGCTGGCCACTAACCTTCAATTTGTAAAAAACACAACATCTACAAGAAAAGTGCAACAAAACAAAGTACGCTTGCCATTGCTCCAGGTTACAGAGAAAAAAAGTGGAAGAGATTAGATTCAAATCAAATCTCTCTGATGCCAAAATCCATGATCTTAATCATTAAATACATTGCTTCCAATTTTATGTCTAGATAATATATATTTCATAGGTTTTATATAAAAATCTATTGTTTAACATCATCTCATTACTAATATATATATTATGTTCAATTAAACAATGGTTGCTTAAATGAACTACTGCTTTGTTAAGCAAGAAACAAATCTTTATCTGTAATATATCTTTAGAAGTAGCATTTATAACATTAAAATAATCCATGACGATTTTTCCAAAATAATGAGAAAATGACCCCTTAAATCAATTATACTTTAAAAAGAAAGATGCCTGTTTTGTCTACCTTCATGAAGGAGGTGAAATTTGGCAAGGCAAAAACTTGAGGTTGTTAAAAGAAGCAAGTTAACTCATGTTTATGTTTTATAACTTATTTTTTAAGACAACCTTGAGTTGAGTTTTCTTTGTATTTATTTTGTACTATTTTAAGATGTATAGGTCATTTGCAAGTAGTTCGTTTCTGAATTTTCGGTGCAATCCAAATACTTAGTTTAGTATTACCTGTGGTTTACCTGCTAATTTAAAAAGGTGACTATAACATGCAAATTAAGTTTATAACCACGCATTTTCAACTGCAAACTATATGGAAAGAGTATTCGATATGAAAAAGACAAAAAATGAAAATTATATTGTTTCTATTTTCTTTGCAGTTTAAAAATGATTTGGAAAATGAATTAGTAATAATGTTTAAAATGCATTTAATTGTGTTTTTTAATGTTGCATGGCATAAAATTTTGATAACTCGGTTTGAAATGTATGTCTGAACTAGATTTCAGAGAAATTGTTTTCCTCTTTGTATTGGTGAAATACTAACTGCTATGTCTTGATATGACCACTTGATGGAACTCTTTCATTTTGCTTTCAGCAATCTCTAAGCAGTGACAAACTTACCTTTGTGGGCAGGTATAAAAGTATATATATGTATGTGTGTGTGTATATATACATGTATATGTATGTGTGTGTGTATATATATGTATATATGTGTGTGTGTATATATATGTATATATGTGTGTATATATGTGTATATATATATATATATATGTATGCTTAAAGGAATTCGTTATTTGGCATATTTAGTATTCTCTACCGTTTTTTATGTATGTCAATTTTATTTATTTCTATGGAGAACCATAGTGTTAGTAAGTCGATCTCTAGAAAAAAAAATAAAATACTACTTCTTAAATAAACTCTTGTTCTCATTTCCCTCCAAGACTTTTTGGCAGAAAATTAATTTTAAATAATTCTAAATATTTAAATACAATAATATCCGAGATATTATTTTCTTTATAATCAAACTGAAACTCTATTTCTGGGATGCCTTCAAAATTAATAGTCAGAAGCATTCACAAGGTCTTGGGAATTAGAGGGTGTTAGGTAGCTGTGGGAACTTCCTAACAATTATCCTTATTAAGAAAGATAGCTTGAGAAGGGGAGAGATTGATTTTGAAGTAAAGCTTTCAATAAAGTCATGTAGAACAATTAGGAAAAATTAGAAGTGAAGGACGGGGTGAAAATCACCTTCTCTTCATTGAAAACTTTGACGCTATAGGTCATCCAAGAGCTGTGGATTAGGTATCAATCATCTATTTATGACCTTTAATTTAAACTTTCTGAAGTTTTGCATAAAATAGGAATAATCGTAAATCTCTCATGAGGCTCAGATACAATAAAACTCACTATAGTAATACATTTGTAAACTCTAAAAACATCGTGGAACTAGTAGTTGTTGGAATGATCACATTGTTGTAAAGAAAGCCCACATTAAGCATGTCAGCATATCTCGGAGAAAAAGGCCGTCTTCGGTAACTCTACCTTATAAAATATTTTCCATGCTCTGTAGTGTCTGGCTCCTAGTCACAAGAATCTCAAGGAAGTAAGGCCTCTTTTTTGTTTGCCATTTATTCTAAGTGATCTCTGCCACTTCAGTGGCATCTAGTCCTATGCTAATGGTGGCCAAATCATTTTTCCAGTCCAGAATCTCTACATGAACTCCACCATCCTATTAGACACTTTCTCCCCAATATTCTGGAAACTTAAATTTCTCTTTGTCTTAAACCAAACTCACTGTGTTTATTCTGCAAAACTGTTGCATACACTTGGCTGACAGAGTTTCTGGTTTTTTAATTGATGACCGTGATTAATTTCTCTTTTGGCTCCCCAGTACCCAGCCTACAGTAGTCAGTGACAGATTAATCATTGAATGAATGAAGTATTTTGAAGCTCAAGACATAGATTTGACCTAATGGTGATAATTTCAAACATTAATTTGTTTTATTGTGACTCTGTTAGAGATTGGCTTATACAATATTACTTTCCTACTGATTCTTGTTTTTATCTATTTTTGGTCTACACAAGGCATTGAAAATATAAGGCACTGAATGTGCCCTCATTTTCAGAGTTTAAAAGAAATTTCATTGCTGCACTAATGATAAAAATTTAATCAACTCTTTTTTAGGAATAAGTTATAAAATACTATTAATGCTTTTTCTCTATATACACTTTTCCTTCTTGAATTACTGGAGTGAGGAAACTCACTTAAGAGGAATGTCTTTCAATAAGAGCAGCTGTAAGGAAAAAGCATATTTTCACTGCCAAGAAAAACTATCAGATAAAATACATTCACTGTACAAAAAAATTATGAACGATATCTGTAAACATGCAATATGGTATGTACTATTGAATGTGTTGGGGATAAAGTAATAAACAAAAGTACATGTTCTTACATTCTTTGAGCTTGTGTGGGAAACCCAATATAAACAAATGTGCTATTTATATTTTGGTTTAACTTATTTTATTTCAGGTTGCAACGGAACTATACAAAATGTGAAGTAGGGAAGGTGATGAAGTAACAGGCTGCTATTTTCTAATGGGTTGTCAGAGAAGATCTGTCTAAGGGGGGACTTTATATAGATATCTGAGTGAAATGATGGGCCAAGTCATTTGGGGAAGACATTTTGGATTGCCTCGAGAGGTCTCAAGAACCTTGCAGGGCTCTCCAGAACCCCTCTTCAGGGATCTCTGACAAGATACTGATTACAGAGATGTCTGAGGACTGAGCTGGGACAATCCAACATTTGTAGTACTGATGCAAAGAAAGCCCACCAAAAGAGATTTAGATCATTTCTACAGTCCTATAAAAATATTTTTATGACTCCCAATTTTCATTTAGTTAGCGTATTTTTTCTTCTTCATGTCACCTTTACCCTTTTGTTGACTGTAAAGAAATCCATACACTTACGCGATGTATTCTGTAACAGCATAAGCTGTTTTCAATGATGGGAGCATCAATTTATAGGTAAGTATAACTCAATTAAAGCACATAAGTTCAGGTACTAAAATCAATACAAAGAGCATATTCTGCTACCTCCCAGTCGCCCGCCCCCGGTTTACATATGCTTAACATTTCTGGTGGACAGAATCTTGCTGCTTGTTTGGGATTCTTGACATCACAATATTCATCGTAGAGTAGGCATGCAATGCTTTTAATTTAAATCAATAAGTTAATTTCAAGGGGCAGGGAAGTGAGCAAAAGGGGGCTTATGACCCTTTTTCCTAAAGAGCAACCAATGGTCAGCCACCATTGATTGCTGCGCAAGGCCACTCCTGAGATCCCAGTTCTAATATCATAAATAATCAAGTACATGAAAATAATAGAAAATGAAACCCATCCTTTTCTGACAACAGTGTCTTGCTTCTGGAGATAAAACTAATGATTTTCCCAGAAAATTTTTAAGCAACATTTGGAGGAAAAGCTAAAGAGAGATTTGAATATTATTCCTTTAGGACAGGATTGCCTGGTAACTTACAGGGCACCTATTTATATGTGAACTTCAGATAAGCCTCTAAGTATTTAAGATGTTCTTATACTAAAAAGTTATTTGTTTTTTACATGAAATTGAAATATAACTAGAAATCCTCTATTTTTATTTGCTAAATCTGACAATCCTATGTTAGGAATGCTTTAGACAGATGAGGGTAAGATACTTTTTCTGGAAACATCAAGCAACCTATTTTTGTTAGTCCATCAATCAAAGCCAAGGAGCCAATAGGATAGATTAGTATGGCTAAATGTCTTAGGCTATTGGCAAAAAAGTGTGGGTGTAGTATTTTTCAAGACAAAATAAAAGAAAGGAAGTTAGCTTTTAGATGTATGAAATGTTCTTTCTTAGTTATGATTTTATTAAGAATATACTGAGATGAGAAAATCAATCCTTTCTCAGATGAGAAGAAATCCAAACATAAGCACAATAAAACGTGTGAAAGCAATAAAATACATGCTATAGAATTCAACCATATTCAAATATACACTGATAGAGCAAATATGAGAGAGGATAATAATACATGAAGCTAAACTAGGCCCTCTTCCATGAAAAATCATAGGCTCAAAGTGTCTATGGAGGGGCTAGGCCACTCAGAATGACAAAAGATGAAGACACTAATAAAAGTTATATAACATTTTTAGTAGTTATATTAAGCTTCTTAGTGAGGGTAAAAAGTAACAGAAATATTCCCAACCGTGTGATAAAAACATTAAAAAAATACTATAATTGACAGAACTCCAGGATCATAAGAGACTTGTTAGATTCTAAAGGAAGTTGCTAATGAATAAGGAAAGCTGTTAAACAGGCATTGAAAATCTCCAAAGAACTAGCGCATGCATTAAAGAAATCTTCAGGAAAATGCAATATAGTAAAATTCAGAAAAAAATGTTTAACAGTGGTGTGGTATAAAATTCCAGTGGTGTGAATTTCAGAATCAAGAATAGACCTGAGAAGGAAGAGGAGGAGGAGGAGGAGGACCTTTCTACCAAAGATCATTCCCTGTCAAAACCATGAAGTCTCTTAATAAAATAAGCTACTGACTAGATTTTAAATTTGCATTGGAAATGCCATGATTATTAAAAATTTTTACATAAAAAAAGGCCTGGGTTATTTGAATGTGTTCTCTAACTCTGGTTGTGTGCTTGGAATTAAAGCCCTATCACTGGCGTTCCAACTCTGCTGCGATCCTATTTTGGGGGCCAGTTCCTGGCAATGATGCTATGAGCATATTTGCCAAATTGCCTAAAGACCACTTTTCTTGTTATGCAAATATCAGTTTAGTCATCCAACTTGTGTTTACAGTTCTGGAACAAGAAGCACCTGGAAAAAAAAAGAACATATTATGACAGTTAGCTAAAAGTGGGGGATGGGGATATTCTTTGGAGGAAAAGAATTCTATCAAGGACCTAATATATTTAATTCTGTTCGTTAAAAACAAATTTCTACTCATCTGACAAAGGGCTAATATCCAGAATCTACAATGAACTCAAACAAATTTACAAGAAAAAAACAAACAACCCCATCAAAAAGTGGGCAGAGGACATGAACAGACACTTCTCAAAAGAAGACATTTATGCAGCCAAAAAACACATGAAGAAATGCTCCTCATCACTGGCCATCAGAGAAATGCAAATCAAAACCACAGTGAGATACCATCTCACACCAGTTAGAATGGCCATCATTAAAAAATCAGGAAACAACAGGTGCTGGAGAGGATGTGGAGAAATAGGAACACTTTTACACTGTTGGTGGGACTGTAAACTAGTTCAACCATTGTGGAAGTCAGTGTGGCGATTCCTCAGGGATCTAGAACTAGAAATACCATTTGACCCAGCCATCCCATTACTGGGTATATACCCAAAGGACTATAAATCATGCTGCTATAAAGACACATGCACACGTATGTTTATTGCGGCACTATTCACAATAGCAAAGAGTTGGAACCAACCCAAATGTCCAACAATGATAGACTGGATTAAGAAAATGTGGCACATATACACCATGGAATACTATGCAGCCATAAAAAATGATGAGTTCGTGTCCTTTGTAGGGACATGGATGAAACTGGAAAACATCATTCTCAGTAAACTATCGCAAGGACAAAAAACCAAACACCGCATGTTCTCACTCATAGGTGGGAATTGAACAATGAGAACTCATGGACACAGGAAGGGGAACATCACGCTCCAGGGACTGTTGTGGGGTGGGGGGAGGGGGGAGGGACAGCATTAGGAGATACACCTAATGCTAAATGACAAATTAATGGGTGCAGGAAATCAACATGGCACATGGATACATATGTAACAAACCTGCACATTGTGCACATGTACCCTAAAACCCTAAAGTATAATAAAAAAAAAAATTGTTTAAATAAAAATAAATAAAATTTTAATGAGGGTTAAAAAAAAAAAAAAAAAAAAATTTCCAATGGTTTCAAGCCAGAAATTAATTAAAATAAAAATGGGAGTTAATATGAAATATTAACAAAACTTTATCATTTCTATTTGTTTTTGTTAACTGTGCTTAATAAGTGTTCAGAAAAAACATGGCATTATATTCATGTCTCCTAAATATTTGAAAATCTGTAATTTAGCACTTCTTACATTTCTTTATTATTATTATTATACTTTAAGTTCTAGGGTACATGTGCACAATGTGCAGGTTTGTATACATGTGCCATGTTGGTGTGCTGCACCCATTAACTCCTCATTTACGTTAGGTATTTCTCCTAATGCTATCCCTCCCCCAACCCCCCACCCCATGACAGGCTCTGGTGTGTGATATTCCCAACCCAGTGTTCACATGTTTTCATTGTTCAATTCCCACCTGTGAGTGAGAACATGCAGTGTTTGGTTTTCTGTCCTTGCGATAGTTTGCTCAGAATGATGGTTTCCAGCTTCATCCATGTCCCTACAAAGGACATGAGCTCATCCTTTTTTACAGTTGCATAGTATTCCATGGTGTATATATGCCACATTTTCTTAATCTAATCTATCATTGATGGACACTTGGGTTGGTTGCAAGTCTTTGCTATTGTGAATAGTGCCACAATAACATATGTGTGCATGTCTTTATAGTAGCATGATTTATAATCCTTTGGGTATATACCCAGCAATGGAATTGCTGGGTCAAATGGTATTTCTAGTTTGAGATCCTTGAGGAATCACCACACTGTCTTCCACAATGGTTGAACTACTTTACAGTCCCACCAACAGTGTAAAAGCCTTCCTATTTCTCCACATCCTCTCCAGCACCTGTTGTTTCCTGACTTTTTAATGATGGCCATTCTAACTGGTGTGAGATGGTATCTCATTGTGGTTTTGATTTGCATTTCTCTGATGACCAGTGATGATGAGCCTTTTTTCATGTGTGTGTTGGCTGAATAAAGGTCTTCTTTTGAAAAGTGTCTGTTCATATCCTTTGCCCACGTTTTGATGGGGCTGTTCGATTTTTTCTTGTAAATTTGTTAAAGTCTTCGTTGATTCTGGATATTAGCCCTTTGTCAGATGGGTAGATTGCAAAAATTTCCTCCCAATCTGTAGGTTGCCTGTTCACTCTGATGGTAGTTTCTTTTGCTGTGCAGAAGCTCTTTAGTTTAATTAGATCCCATTTGTCTATCTTGGCTTTTGTTGCCACTGCTTTTGGTGTTTTAGTCATGAAGTCCTTGCCCATGCCTATGTCCTGAGTGGTATTGCCTAGGTTTTCTTCTGGGTTTTTATGGTTTTACATATAACATTTAAGTCTTTAATAAATCTTTAATTAATTTTTGTATAAGGTGTAAGGAAGGGATCCAGTTTCAGCTTTCTATACATGGCTAGCCAGTTTTCCCAGCACCATTTATTAAATAGGAAATCATTTCCCCATTTCTTGTTTTAGTCAGGTTTGTCAAAGATCAGATGGTTTTAGATGTGTGTTGGTATTTCTGAGGCCTCTGTTCTGTTACATTCATCTATGTATCTGTTTTGGTACCAGTACCATGCTATTTTGGTTACTGTAGCCTTGTAGTATAGTTGGAAGTAGGGTAGCATGATTCCTCCAGCTTTGTTGTTTTTGCTTAGGATTGGCTTGGCAATACAGGCTCTTTTTTGGTTCCATATGAACTTTAAAGTAGTTTGTTTCCAATTCTGTGAAGAAAGTCATTGGTAGCTTGATGGGGATGGCATTGAATCTATAAATTACCTTGGGGAGTATGGCCATTTTCACAATAGTGATTCTTCCTATCCATGAGCATGGAATGTTCTTCCATTTGTTTGTATCCTCTTTTATTTCATTGAGCAGTGGTTTGTAGTTCTCCTTGAAGAGGTCCTTCACATCCCTTGTGAATTGGATTCTTAGGTATTTTATTCTCTTTGTAGCAATTGTGAATGAGAGTTCACTCATGATTTAGCTCTCTGTCTGTTACTGGTGTATAGGAATGCTTGTGATTTTTGCACATTGATTTTGTATCCTGAGACTTTGCTGAATTTATCAGCTTAAGGAGATTTTGGGCTGAGTGATGGGGTTTTCTAAATATAAATCATGTCATCTGCAAACAGGGACAATTTGACTTTCTCTTTTCCTAATTGAATATTTATTTCTCTTTATTTCTTTATTTCTTTCTCTTGCCTGATTGCCCTGGCCAGAACTTCCAGCACTATGTTGAATAGGAGTGGTGAGAGAGGGCATCCCTGTCTTGTGCCAGTTTTCAAAGGGAATGCTTCCAGTTTTTGCACATTCAGTAAGATATTGGCTGTGCGTTTGTCATAAATAGCTCTTACTATTTTGAAATACGTCCCATCAATACCAAATTTATTGAGAGTGTTTAGCACGAAGCGCTGTTGAATTTTGTCAATGGCCTTTTCTAAATCTATTGAGATAATCATGTGGTTTTTGTCTTTGGTTCTGTTTATGTGATGGACTATATTTATTGATTTGCGTATGTTAAACCAGCATTGCATCCCAGGGATGAAGCCAAATTGATCTTGGTGGATAAGCTTTTTGATGTGCTGCTGGATTCGGTTTGCCAGTATTTTATTGAGGATTTTCGCATCGATGTTCATCAGGGATATTGGTCTAAAATTCTCTTTTTTTGTTGTGTCTCTGACAGGCTTTGGTATCAGGATGAAGCTGGCCTCATAAAATGAGTTAGGGAGGATTCCCTCTTTTCCTGTTGTTTGGAATAGTTTCAGAAGGAATGGTACCACTTCCTCTTTGTACCTCTAGTAGAATTCAGCTGTGAATCCTGGCCTTTTTTTGGTTGGTAGGCTATTAATTATTGCCTCAATTTCAGAGTCGGTTGTTGGTCTATTCAGGGATTCAGCATCTTTCTGGTTTAGTCTTGGGAGGGTGTATGTGTCCAGGAATTTATCCATTTCTTCTAGATTTTCTAATTTATTTGCATAGAGACACTTATAGTATTCTCTGATGGTAGTTTGTATTTCTGTGGGATCAGTGGTGATATCCCCTTTATCACTTTTTATTGCGTCTATTTGATTCTTCTCTCTTTTCTTCTTTATTGGTCTTGCTAGCGGTCTATCAATTTTGTTGATCTTTTAAAAGAAACCAGCTCCTGGATTCATTGGTTTTTTTGAATGGTGTTTTGTGTCTCTATTTCCTTCAGTTCTACTCTGATCTTAGTTATTTCCTGACTTCTGCTAGCTTTGGGATGTGTTTGCTCTTGCTTCTCTTGTTCTTTTAATTTTGATGTTAGGGTGTCAATTTTGGATCTTTCCTGCTTTCTCTTGTGGGCATTTAGTGCTATAAATTTCCCTCTACACACTGCTTTGAATGTGTCCCAGAGATTCTGGTATGTTGTGTCTTTGTTCTCATTGGTTTCAAAGAACATCTTTATTTCTGCCTTCATTTTGTTATTTTTCCAGTAGTCATTCAGGAGCAGGTTGTTCAGTTTCCATGTAGTTGTGCAGTTTTGAGTGAGTTTCTTAATCCTGAGTTCTAATTTGATTGCGCTGTGGTCTGAGAGATAGTTTGTTGTGATTTGTGTTCTTTTACATTTGCTGAGGAGAAGCATTTCTTACATTTCTGATGTGAAAACTGTTTAAACACTATGGCATCCTAGTTTAAAAATTACATATTGAGTGGTCCAAACAGACCGTAAACTTTTCAGAAAGCAATATTCATATCACACACATTGAAGTTAGTTTCGACTGGCTATTATAGGATACTGCTTATTTAGGCAAGATAGTGTTTTCTTTTAATATTGCAATGTGTGATGTACTAAAGAACTTTTATGTTGAAGCTTTAAAAAGACAGAAATAAGAGACACCCACACACATTCTGACTGGCTTTAAAAGTAAGAATAAGTAGTACTTCCAAAGCATCATAAAATGGATATAACAGCAAAAAAAAAAAAAAAAAAAATGCGTAGAAATGTTATCGTTGTTTTTTCTTTGTTTCCTCAAGGGGGAAAAAATAGCACTTTTATCATGATTGGGACATAACTTCTAAAGAAAAACAAGTTTAGATCTTTCTATGTATTTTCTATTTCTTTCTTTAGACAATATTACCACGTGGTCTGGTCTAATGCAGCTGTCACACATACACACACACACATCACCGACCAGGATATGCTGTGCTATTGCTTTTGCTTCTTAGTGTGAATATTGAAAGGCCACAGGGTCACCTTCAGCTCTTTGGACACTGGCTTCCTGTGTGTCCCGCTGTGCATATAGGGCCTGCTACTGTGGTGTCTCCTCTGAGTCCCACACGCTGTGCCATTTTTGTACGAATTGAGCCAGATATTTTCTACATGGCATCATGGTCTGCCACTGGAATTTTACACTGAAAAGTTAGCAATAAGCATTTTGCTACTCATTATTATTTATATGTTGCTATGTAATAAAGCACCCCAAAGCTTAATGACTTCAAATCACAGCAATTTTATTGGGTATGATGCCATGAGACAGTAGTATGGGCAGGATGAAGAAGAGAGAACTCGTCCATGATTGACATGGTTTTGGCTGGGACAGCTCAGCTGGAGCTAGTGGAACCCATTGACCTCATTCGCACGTGGGGCCTGGTACTTGCTGTTGGCTGGAATGCCATGGGTCTCTTCCATGTAGATTGTGTTTCTGCCTGTGGCCTGTCACCCTCCCGTCTCTCTGTGTGGTTACCCTCCTTAACAGGAGATTCTGGAATTCTTTATGCGGAGCTGAGTTCCGAAAGGGAAAGTAGAAACTGAAGACCTGAGCTCAAAAGTCCTAGAACATAATTTCTGTGACATTTCATTGATCAAAGCAAGCCACGTGGGCAACCCAGATTGAGGAGTTAAAGAAACAGACTTCACCTCTTGACAGGAGTGTGGCAAACACCTTAGAAAACGGGCATAGGCATGACCATTGGTGGGCAGTTTTTATCACTCTAGCACACTGCTTTTATGGGAGATGTGCAGTGGCCTTTGAAATGAACAGCTGTACCCAATATCATTTTGCTTTGAATAAGGCAGGAGCATGGATTTTAATTTTTCTCTAAAGTAGTTTCTGAATGAAAAAAAAAATATATATCTGTTCGTTTGTGTTTATAATGTTAAATTAGTTTTAAAAGTTTAAAATTTTGATATAATCTCCTCCTCCTCAAGTAGCTTAGCTGGTTAATTCAGAAGGACTAAATGCATCTATTTCTATTATATTTTTCTCCCCGTTTGAAAATAGACAAGTCACCTGTACTAATTTTCTATGATAAGACGTGGAGACTAGGTTATGTATCTTTGCAGATAAGCACGCTCAGAACTGAAAGAACAAAGTTGAAAGTATGTTGTTTCAGTAGGGAACAATGTGAAATAATTAATAATCCACATTAGTTCTGTATGTTGGAATGTTTTTGTGGGGTAGGAAAAGTACTTATTTTGCGGTTAAATTATACAAGTCTACTTCCTAATGCTTCTGCTACAGTAACTTCTTTTTGTCTTACCACCTCGAATCCATGTGTTTTGTGATGTGCCATTATCTTGCTTTAAGCTCTTCAGTTTCTTCCAGTGGCTGGTAGAAAACAGTGAGAATTCCTTAGTGTGACATTTATGAGCCTTGCCTGGTTCCAGCTATCACTCATCATGCCCCACCTCACGGCCTGTGCCCCAGCCAATCAAACTGCCTGTAATTTTCTCAGATGACAGTCTGGGTCAGACCTGCAAGGCTGCTCGTTCAGTGCTCTCTGTTGTAGCTTCCTTTGGTCCCGGACTTCTTTTACTCTCCCACCTCCCAGAAAACTTGGTCCAAGAACACTGCTTCTCTCTTTAACCTTAGGTCAATACTGAATCTTATGTGAATCTTCTTGATAATCGCCTCCTCTTATGTAGAAGTGACCTTTTTATCCTATGTGTGCTAATTTCCGCACCTTCATAAGTTTTATTTTTGAAGCTATAGTATACTCCTGCATTTAATTACTTACTTATCTTTTTCTATGGCTGGACTACATGTAAATATATCTTTTTTTTTTTTTCTAAATCCTCTCTTCCTAGGACAATGTCTGGCACATGTTTGGTATTGAAGAAATGAGGCTTGCTGAATTAATGCACATATGCCAAAATCCCTTTTGATAGTGAGTCTTCCTAGTAAGTATTCTAGACATGTTCTAAGACAGATGCATAAGTATTATCTCAGCATGGATTTTCCCTGTATGATTCAGGACAGATTACTCATATATGATTCTCTGTTTTTTGTTTTGTTTTTAATTGAGACTGGAAGCATGATGAGAAGGTGAATGTGATCAGTCTGAGGATGTGCTCGGCTAGATTTCTCCAGGGTAAATTTTCTCCTCTATGCCATAAAATAACCAGCAGACTGTTTAAGAGCCTCCAGGAACTCCAGTTTTTCTTTCAGAAATCTGTTAAGACATAATGTTTGATGTGCTTGCTTTCAAAGGCATACATTAGTTGAGTGCAATTATATAAAGGAATGTTGAATCCACAAGCCATATTGCATCCAGTATGCTTTGCAGAAATGTACCTTGATATGCCACATAATTCCCATACACATTTGCAGGCCTGCACTCATTATCGATTGAAAACAATCTGATCAAAAATTGACAGTCTTGATTGCGATTTTCATTTGATCTTACAAGTTATTTCCAAGGGCCACGGTGTTGGCACATTTTTAACTCCTGTGTCTCCTTCACCCTCTACAACAGACTTAGCCCCACCTTTTCATGGAAAAGCACAAGACACTCAAATCATTGTGTTGTCCTAACGGCTTTCAAAGAATTACTTCCTTCGAAGTTATTTTCCTCTTTTTTTAACTTACGTTTCTAAAGCTAGAGTCAGGATAGTTGATTCTGGTGCTGAAAAAAAATCAGTTAATAACCATTTTTATAAACTTCTACACATTTCTTTGGTGTAGGGTTGGTGTCGTGGAATATTGTGCATTTGGAGGTTAGAAAGAAACTGGTTTACTTTTATTTATTTATTTATTTTTGAGGCAGGATTTCACTCTGTCCCCCAGGCTGGAGTGCAGTGGTGCGATCCCGGCTCACTGCAACCACCGCCTCCCGGGTTCAAGTGATTCTCCTGCCTCAGCCTCCCAAGTAGCTGGGATTACAGGCACGTGCCACCACGCCCAGTTAATTTTTGTATTTTTAGTAGAGACGGGGTTTCACCATGTTTGCCAGGCTGGTCTCAAACTCCTGACCTCAGGTGATCTGCCTGCCTCGGCCTCCCAAAGGGCTGGTATTACAGGTATGAGCCAACATGCCCAGCTGGTTCACATTTTAAATATGCAACTTTTTAACCAAATGATTTGGGGCAAGTTTCTCCCGTTTTTCTTTTTTTTTGAAATGGAGTTTCACTCTTGTTGCCCAGGCTGGAGTTCAGTGACGCGATCACGGCTCACCACAACCTCTGCCTCCCAGGTTCAAGCGATTCCCCTGCCTCAGCTTCCCTAGTAGCTGGGATTACAGGCATGCACCACCATGCCCAGCTAATTTTGTGTTTTTTGTAGAGACGGGGTTTCTCCATGTTGGTCAGGCTGGTCTCACACTCCCGACGTCAGGTCATCCACCCGCCTCGGCCTCCCAAAGTGCTGGGATTACAGGCGTGAGCCACTGCGCCCGGCCATTTCTCCCCTTTTTCACATGTGTTTTCTCAGCTATAAAATATTATTTATCCCTGTAGATCTCTATTCACCTCGAAAGTCAAGATAAAACTTTCCATTTGCTTGCCAGTATATATTTGGACATTTTGCCATAGTGAACTTACCCATGCCTGTTTTTCAGTGTGTTCATTTGCATTACTTTGGAAAAGCAATTATCTTGCCATCCTCTTTGTTGCCTTCTGATTTCTACTCCATATTTTTCATTGAGATTTTCTTCTGCCCTCAGGTAGTACATGCTCATCCATCTCCATTTTATATTAATAGGCCTTTGAAAATAATCCTAGCTATAAATCCTGACTATTAAATAATTCAGAATTATTTACTCATCTGCATCATCCTGATATATATTCCTATGTTTCCCACACTGTGTTCAGTGGTAGAAACACATGCTAAATTATGCATGTACATTTCCTTTTTACTTTTTTTTTTTAGACAGAGTATCACTCTGTTGCCCAGGCTGGAGTGCACTGGCACGATCTTGGCTCACTGCAACCTCTGCCTCCTGGCTTCAAGTGATTCTGCTGCCTCAGCCTCCCAAGTAGCTGGGATTACAGGTGTCCACCACCATGCCTGGCCAATTTTTGTATTTTTACTAGAGACAGGGTTTCACTTGTGGGCTGGGCTGGTCTCAAATTCTTGACCTCATGATCTGCCCTCCTCGGACTCCCAAAGTGCTGGGATTCGCATGTTCATTTTCCAGTCACTATTTATGCATTCTTCAATCATACTGCTTTTCTCAGCATATACATACATAAAATGTTTTCTGTGCATGAAGCCTTATTCTAGGCACTGGGGATAGAATAAAAACAAAAAAAAATAGGATAATCTGTTCCCCTGCCCCCTTGAAACTCACGGGCAAACAGAAGAAAAATATATGAAACAAAAGAATAAAGTACATAATTTTGTCATTTGAATAAACACAAAGACAGAGTGATATTATAGCACAAAATCCTTAAGTACTTTTAGACAATGAATAAGAGTTTTTAAAGAAATGCCATTTAAACAGATACTTTAAAAATAAAGAAAGATTCACCAAATGACAGGGATCAAGGAGGAAGTATGAATAAATAAAATTAACCTAGAGAGGAACTTAAGGAAGAAACATAGATCAGAATGTGCAGAGCTTTGAAACAGTCATTTTAAGAATGTTCTTACCTTATCTGAAGGTTACTGGGAAGATACCGAAAAGTTTCAGCAGAAGGGTAACTTGACCTCATTTGTATTTTTAAAGAAATCATTCTAGTTTCTGTTTGTGGAGCAAGAAAAAAGAAAGATTGTTTGGGAAAGAACAGGAAGTGGGGGAAGATCATGAGTAGAATTCTACAAGTAGGTTTTGCAAATATATGTCTAGAGCTAGAGGAAATATCTGGTACAGATATAAATTTGGGTCCCTTCAGTCTATCATTATTAAAGGAAAGAATGGGAGTAGGTGAGATTGCACTGAGTGTATATTGCATGAAGAGTGGGGAAAAGAAATTATGAGGAACTTCAACACTTTAAAATTAAGTAGAAAAGTAGGACCTGGTAATGAACAATCAAGATGCAAGAATGATAGAGGTGTGAGGAACATCCTCAGAATGAGGTTACATTGTATGATGGGTGCTGTGATCACAGCCCTCTTTAAGGGTGGCCTCAACTGCCTGCAACCAATGACTGATCAATAGACGGATATGAAGGCACAGTCTACCCGTTCCAACTAGAACATGGCCTTTATACAACTCTGAAGTGTTATTTTACCAGTGTCCCCATAGGCTGAAGCTGCATCCAGCCCACTTTCTCTCCTTGTCCTACCATGCTTCTCTCTACTTTCCTAGGTATTGATCCCAAGAGAATTCCATAAAAGACATCCTTCTTGTTAGTACCCATCAGACATTCTCCTTCCCTGGGAACACAACTGTTAGCACATGGAAAACTGCACCATTTTCTGAGAAGACTGTATTTGTTCCACTGTATTACCTTCACTCATTCGTCAAGATCAGTTAACTCCATTTATGTGGGTCTGTTTCTGGGCTCTCTATTCTGTTCTATTTATCTATTTGTCTATTCTTTCACCAACACCACACTAATTTGATTACAATAGCTTTATAGTAAGTCAAAGTTTGATAGCATCACTCCTCCAATTTTATTCTTCTTCAATATTGAATTGGCAATTCTGATTCTTTTGCTTCTCTGTATAAACGTTAGAATCACTTTGTTGATATCTATAGAATAACTTGCTAAGATTATTTCGGATTGTGTTGAAACTATAGATCAAGTTTGGGAGAACTGATATCTTGACTACCTTGAGGTTTTTATACAAAAGCATGAAATATATCCTTTATTTATTTATTTATTTATTTATTTTTTGACAGGATCTCACTCTGTTACCCAGGCTGGAGTGCAGTGGCATGATCTCTCAGATTCAAGCTATTTTCCTGCCTTAGCCTGCAGAGCAGCTGGGATTATAGGCGCCTGCCACTATTCTTAGTAGAGATGGAGTTTCACCATGTCAGCCAGGCTGGTCTCGAACTCCTGACCTCAGGTGGTCTGCCTGCCTCACTCTCCCAAAGTGTTGGGATTACAAGCATGAGCCACCGCACCCAGCCTAGTTCTTTGAAATCTTTCATGAGAGTTTTGCTGTGTTCCTTACATAGATTTTGTACATATTTTGTTAGATTTATACCTAAGTATATCATTTTGAGGGATAATAATGTAAATATTAGTGTGTTTGTAATTTCAAATTGTGTTTGTTCATTGCTAATATGTAGAAAAGCAACTGAGTTTTATATATTAACCTTATATTCTGATACCTTTCTATAATCACTAATATTCCAGGAATTTTTCTGAGAATTCTTTTGGATTTTTTATGTCAACAATCATGTCATCTGCAAACAAGGAAAGTTCTTTTTATTCCTTTCCACTCTATATTTTAAAATTTTGTTTTCTTATTTGATTAGCTCGAACTTCCAGTACAATCTTGAGAAGAGTGGTGAATTGAATCTCCTTGCATTTTTCCTGATCTTAACGTGGAAGCTTTGAGTTTCTCACTGTTACGTATGATATTAGCTGTAGATTTAGAGCTTTTTCCAGATATGCTTTATCAACTTGAAGAAGTTCTCTGTTCCTAGTTTACTGAGAATTTATCGTGAATGGGTGTTTGATTTTGTCAAATGTTTTTTCTTCATATATTAGTATTATCATGTAATTTTTCTTCTTCAGTCTGTTGATGTGATGGGTTACATTAATTCATTTTTAAATATTTAACCAGACTTGCATGCCTAGATAAATCTAATTTGGTTGTGGTGTATAATTCTTTTTATACATGCTCAATTTAATTTGCTAATATTTTCTTGAGTATTACTGCAGCTATTTTCCTGACAGACATTGTTTTGTAGTTTGCTTTTCTTATAATATCTTTGGTTTTTCTATTAGGGTAAAGCTGGCCTCAAATAATGAGTTTGAAAGTATCTCCTTTGTTTTTGCCTTCCAAAAGAGACTGTGGAGAATTGGCATAATTTATTTTATAAATGTGTGCTAAAATTCCTCCCTGAACTCATCTGGGTCTGGTGTTTCTATTCTGGTAACTGATTAAGTCAATTTCCTTAATGGATATAAGCCTATTATAACTCTGTTTCTTTCAGTGGAAGATTTGACAGATGGTGTCTTTTAAGGAATTGGTCAATTTTATTTGGATTACCCAATTTGGAAGCACAGATTTGTTCGTAATATTCTTTTACTACCCTTTTAATGCCCATAAATCTATAGTGATGTCCTCTTTTTCATTTCCGATATTGGTAATTCGCGTGGTCTCTCTCATTCTCTCTCTCTTCCACTCCGATCTTTTCAAATAACCAGTTTTTTGTTTCACTGATTATTTGAATCCGTCTTTAGTTTCATTGATTCCTCCACTAATTTTTATTATTTCTTTTCTCTGCCTACTTTGGATTTAATTTGTTCTGTTTTTCTAGTTTCTTAATGTGGAAGGTTATATTGTTGCTTGTTCTTTCATCTTTCCTAACATGTGCATTCGATGCTATAAATTTCCCTCATGCATTGCTTTTGTTGCCTCCCACAAATTTTGATAAACTGTATTTTCTTTTAAATTCAGTTCAAAATATATTTTTACTTTCTCTTGAGATATTTTATTTGACCCATGGGTTATTTAGAAATGTGTTATTTAACCTCCAAGATTTTGAGATTTTTCCAGCTGTCTTTCTGTGATCGACCTAGTGTAATTCCAGTGTAGTCTGATAGCAGACAATGCATGGTTTCTATCTTTTTTAATTTGTTAAGGTGTGATTTTATTGTTCAGATGTAATCTATCTTGGTGAATGTTCTATGTGAGCTTGAAAGACTGTGTAATACGCTATTGTCAGATAAAGTAGTCTATATGTCAGTTACATCCAAATGATTTGGTAATGCTGTACATCCATGTCCTTACCAATTTTCTGCCTGTTGGATTTGTCCACTTATGGTGGCAGGGTATTAAGGTCTCTAATTATGAGTGGATTTATGCATTTTTCCTTGCAGTCCTATCAGTTTTTGCCTCACATGTTATAACACTCTGATGTTAGGTGCATACACATTAAGGATTTTTATGTGCTCTTGGAGTATTGACCCTTTATCATTATGTAATATTTTTCTTTATCCCTGATAACTTCCTTTGCTCTGAAGTCTGTTCTGTCTGAAATTGATATAGCTACTCCTGCTTTCTTTTGATTAGTGTTAGCATAGTGTATCTCTCACCATCCTATTTTTTACTTTTCATCTATGAGTCTTTAGATATAAGACTTTTTATAAATAACATATAATTGCTTATAGTTTCTTGATCCATTCTTACAGTCTTTGTCTATAGTGTGTTAATATCATCCATATTACTTACAATTAAAATTACTTGCCCTACAGGTTGCAATATACCTTTACATCTAATCCAAATGCACTTTGAAACAATGCTTTACTGCCTCATGGGTAGTGTGTGAACTTTATAACACAATAATCCTAATTACTCACTCCTGTCTCTTGTATCATTAGTGTCACTCATTTTATTTACACATAGCCATATATATGAACAGAAGTGTAAACAATCTAATTCATTATTGCTATTATTATTTTGAAGCAACTATTAGATAAAATAACAAAAATAAAAGGTTTATCTTCACTTATTCCTTTTCTGATTCTATTCACTTCTTTATGTAGATATGACTTTGTAACCTGTATACTTTTCCTTCTTTCTACATAACTTTTTTTTTTTTAACATTTCTTGCAAGGCAGGTCTACTGACCAAACATTCTCTCAATTTATGTTTGAGGGTGTCTTTCTTTCTCTTCCACTTTTGGAGGATAATTTTGCAGGGTACAGAATTCTAGCTTGGAGAGTGTTTTATTTCTACCAAGACATTAAATATTTAAACCCATTCTGTTCTTGCTTACACTGCTTCTGAAAAGAAGTCAGATATAATATTTTTCTTTGATCTTTTATAAATAGGTATTTTAAAAATCTGGCATCTTTTTAGGCTTTTTCTTTGCCTTTCCTTTTCTGAAGTTTGAGTATAATATGCCTACGTGCAGGTTTTCTGACATTTATCCTCTTTGGTGTTCTCTGAGCTTTCTGGATCTGTGGTTTGGTGTCTGTCATTAATTTGGGAGAAACTCTGTTATTATTGCTTCAAATCCTGCTTCTTTCTTTCTTCTTCTTGTATTCTCTTTATGCATAGTTTTTAGTTGTTTCCCATTTCTTGGATATTATATTCTGATTTATTTCATCATTTGTCTCTTCTCTTTTCTATTGTGGATGTTTCTGTAGTCATATTCTCCAGCTCAGAGAGGCTTTTCTCATACACGTCTAGTCTGTTAATGACGCATCAAAGGCACTCGCCATTGCTGTTAGTGTTTTTAAACTCTAACACTTCTTTTTGACTCTTTTTTATAATTTTCATCTGTTCACATTGTCTATGTGTTCTTCCAAGTTATTTACTTTTTCTATTAAATCTCATAGCATATTGATCATAGTTACTAAATAAAAAATTTCTTGTCTAATACTTCCAACTTTCTTGCCTTATCTGACTCTGATTTTGATGATTGTTCTTTGTTTTCAAATTGTGCTTATTACATTTTAGTATGCCTCGTAATATTGTGTTGAAAGGAAGACATGATGTACTGGGTAAATAGAACTGCAGCAAACAGGCCTTTAGTAGATTGCTAAGGTGTTGCAGTAGAGGAAGTTATTAGTATTTTGTTGAGCCTGTGACTTCGGACTATGAATTTCACCTGCTTCTCAGCCCCATCCACAACCTCTGCCCATTGGGTGACATAGGATGACAAGCAGTGGCTGAAGTTGGGTGATATGGTTTGGCTGTGTCCCCACCCAAATCTCATACTGAACTGTAGTTCCCATAGTCCCCACGGGTCATAGGAGTGACTTAGCGGGAGGTGATGGAATCCTGGGGGCCGTTACCTCCGTGCTGTTCTCATGGTGGTGGGTGAATTCTCCTGACATCTGGTGGTTTTATAAGCGGCTTTTCCTCCCCTTCGCTCTCACTTCTTGCTGCCACCACGTGAAGAAGGATGTGTTTGCTCCGATTCCACCATGATTGTAAGTTTCCTGAGGCTTCTGAAGCCAGGCCGTACTGTGAGTCAATTAAACACCTTTCCTTCAGAAATTACTCAGTCTCAAGTATATCCTTTTGCTGCGGGAGGACAGACTAATACACAGGATATTTTCCTTCCTTCACGTCAGTTAGGCTTTGACAATACCCCAGACGGTCAGTCCCTGATAAAATAGTTTCTCTGGAAGACAAGTCTTTAAGAACGGTTGCCCTTTTGTATTTCAAATCGGTTCATTTCTCCCTCTCCCTTGCAGAAGCTTGAGAGACTTTTATCCAATATTCACTGTGAGGACCCGGTAGAGTTCTTAGAGCTCAAATTCACAAAAGTGTGGGGGCCCTTTGTGACGTGCTCCCTTGGAGCTTTTAATTCTCAGAGTTGTCCACAGTGGGCCTCCAGCAATTCCTCAATGATGGTTCAGGTTTCCCTACTCTGGCACTGGTTCCCACAGGTGTTACTGCTGACGGGTTTCTGTGCAAGTAGGTTTTGAATCTCTGTATCTGCCTGTGTGTCTCTCCGATTTCAGGGGCAACAGTTTGCTCTGTGATCTGACATCTAGATGGATCTGAAAAGAACTGTTAGTTTTTCATTTGATAAGCTTTTAACTTGTTGTTAGAATGAAGTGGTGACTGCTAAGCTCTTTACATGCTGTAATGAAAACTGCAAGTCTCATGTATATTTTTTATTTTAAAAAATACCTGCTAGATTTACTTCCATTTAAAAGATAAAGATATGCAGTGCTTGTGATTTTTTGTTTACCTTTTTAAAAGTAGAAACAAAATCTGGGATTCCTTGATATCTGATAAATTAGCTTTTGTAAATCAGGTCAAACTTCCATAGCATTCCTATAATACTTAACTAAGGTAAGATAAGAATCAAACATTTGTTAAAGGTGTCTTTGAGAATGAATTGGTTTGTCAATGATTCTTAAGAACTTTAGAAATCCACTTAATGATATGTTTCTATATGCATATACTCAATTTTCCATGCATACATATCATATAGGTATATGTGTGTGTGTGTGTGTGTGTGTATGTAAACTGGGGGTTTGTGTTACACAAACTCTGAAGCAGATCATGGATAAGCTTTAAGCACAAGAATAGTCAGCATTTCCAAGCACACAGGTGTTACATGAGTTTTCATAATTTTTTTTTTAAAAGCCTAAATATTACCTAAGTAATGTAGTTGGGTACTAATTCAGACACATTCTGAACATTTATGTATTTCATTTTATTTTATTAATTTAATTAAGCTCGGTTTCTATATGTTTCACAAAATAAGATGTGGTCCAAGGATTGGATGAGTCCACAGAGAATACCCTAATTGCCTCTTGAGCAGCAAGGACATATTAATGTGATTTCATTCTGTAAGGTGGTAATTCTTCTGTCAGTGTATGTAGATAGAAAAGAAATGTAAACCCCATAATGTAAAAATCCATTTACAGACATGAGAAGATGGAGACAGGGCACTAGTATGGACAGACTTTAGAGGAAACCGCACGCCAGATATTATAATGGAAACCCTAATATGTAGCCAAATTCGGGTCAGGACAGGTGGAATAATATTGAGGGATTTAGAATAGGTTAGGGTTTAATTCCTGCATCTGTGCCTCAATTAACTGTGTAATTTTGAGTAAATTCCTCATCCTTTCTGTTCCTCAGCTTTCTTATCTGTAAAACAGTAGTAATAACTGCCTCATAGAATTGTGCTGAAAATTAAATGATATAATGACATCATGTTCATAAAATATGTAGCACAATTAATGGCACATGATAAATGACTAATTAGGACTCTGGTGGCTGTGGAGAAGACTAAGCAACTCCACCTTAAGGAACAGCCACTTCTTACTTCATATGACTAAAAAGTCTACACGAGTCATATGAAGAGCTTACATAACTATTTTCTTTTTGTTTCTTTGTTTCTCAGATCTGCATTCTTCTACATATTTGGCTTCATACTTAAGGTTTGCTTTTATGATTACAACATGGCAGCAGCTGTTTCTCATATTCCCTCACGAAAGAGCACAAAAGTGTCTGCTTTTTTCTAGGAATTCCATTAATTCTTACATATCATTGGTTCTGCATGGATTTTTTTCCCCAACACAATATCCAGCAGTCCCAGTTCCATTAAAAACAATAGACTGAGAGCGGGTAAGTGGCCGTTTCCCAGGTGTCAGTTGGAAGAAGCTCACCAATGGATGGGTGGCTTTCCAATGCCTCCCTGATGAGCATGCAGTTGTGGTAACCGTCATGTTGCCATCATTGTTGACATTGCCATGATGGAATTTTGGTGACCAATTTAGAGGAGAGAGAAAAGGGTGTGCACCTGAGAAAGTCTACAAGCTATTCAATTATTTCTGCTTTGTCACATATAGAATTAAAGGAAAGACATTCAAACGGGAAATAAGTACATAGAAGAAGCCATAGGAAGTGTAGACTTTTGGGACAGGAGGGAACATTTCAGATGCTGGTTCTATCAGGAAACTGGTGAAAGACAAAAAGTGCTCTATGAATCTAAACTCAGATGTTGACCTACATATTTCTGAAATCTAAAAGCTTAGTAAGTTTCTACACTTTAAAGTGCAAAAATCACAAACTAGTCTAGCAAAAAGTGTATTTTTTTCCTTCCCATGCTGTTGCTAAAAAACAAAACAAAAACAAAAACTTATCTAGTTCTCCTGATGAACAGTGGCCAATCTCAAAGACTCCCAGTGCAACTTCGGAATCATAGAATTTTTGTCATCCTTAACTCTCATTTTAAAAATATTATCGTTTTATTTCCTGACCTTAATATTTTTCCAAATGCTCTAAACTTTGCAGTATTTATATTCTTATGCTCACTATTCATATGACTTTTATACTTGTGTCTTCTACTGCTATCAATTTTTAATGATTTATACATCCCTACCTTAATCTCAGAGCTTTCTCCTGGGCCCCAGGCCTGCAATTCCATTCCCTTTTGACTGACAGAGAACTGATGTTTAACACCCCTGATACTGAATTTATGATCTCCTTCCCAAAGGTGTTCATATTACATTTCATTTCGGTGAATGTCATCATAATTCATCCAATCTCCCACACTGTGAAGGAAGCACCTCCTTTTTTGATCTTTCCTCCCTCATTACATATATTCCATCACCAAATACGTTTGGTTGATTTAATTTGGAAAAGCTTCTTAAGTCTGTACTCTCTACTCTATGCCCGTGGTGATCGCCTTGGGCCGGGTCTTCATGAGCTCACATTTTGAAAAAAATCATTGATTTATTCACAAAATATTTACTGAGTAGCTACTACGTTCCAGGCAACATTCTGGTCACTGAGGCTATGGCAATTATCTCAAAAGATATAAAAAATGACATACTAATGGGAAAATCATAACTAATCCTGTAATGATTTTTTCAAAGAAAAATAAAATAGGAAATAAGGAAAGAGAGTAGCAGCGACTGTTATTTAAAGGTCATTCAAATCAATCTCTGTAAAGTGGCAATATTTGAGCAGAGACTTGAAGGAGGTAAAGACAAAAGGCTTGTCACTCCCTCCACTCTTACTGGCCTCTGCTAACTTGTCACTCTCTCTTAAACAATCTTTTCCAGGGAACACAGGAGTTATTTTGTATACAGATAAGAGTCAATTATGTAGCTCTTCTATTTAAGAAACTGCCAGTTGTTTACCCTCTTGTTCCTGCTTCTCATTTCCCACTCGGCATCCTATACTCTCCTCATCTACCCTTCCCATTGATCTCTGCACATAGCATAACTTTTTATGCCTTTACACACTTAGTTGTAAAAAAATCGAAAAGGAACTTTCCTCTTCTCAATCCATTAAATTTCTGCTAAACCCTTAAGGACTCATCTTAAATGTGACTTTCTCTGGTGAGTCTTCCCTAATTTCTGGTAGTAAGAGTAGTCACATCATCTCTTATACCTACTTTGTCATGGTATGCAACACAGTGGATTGAAATTTCTTACCTTTTACATCAGTCTATCTTTAGGGCGTTGATTGACATTTATTTGGGCATATGGCTCAGTGACTGAAGCTTGTAGATAGTAAATATGTTTGTTGAATGAATCAAGTAGCTTGGAGTGAAGAAAGGAGATTAACGGTTGGGGGCTCAATTACCTTTGCCAGTCACAAAAATCTGTGGCTTGATTCTATTTTCATTAGCAAAATAAAGTTAGATTTTAAATGCATGTCTACACTTCTGCATCTGAGTATTTTGCTCTTGAGGCTTTCCTTTATCTTTTCTTTCAGTTTTTCTGGTGTGTGTGTGTGTGTATGTGTGTGTGTATTTTCATGTGCCATTTTGTATTCTATATACAGGACAAAGGGAAATTGTACAGACTTAAAACCATGATAGTTTAGCTACTTACAGGCCTTTAAAGGACAGGTGTGGTATCCAGCTCGAGAGAAATGAGAACATCTATGAAAAGGGGACCTTAAGCTCTTATCCAGCAGCCTCAGACATGGGTTGTTTTCTGATGGCAAATTTCTCTGCAGGAGCTGAGTGAAGTGAAACATATCTAAGTGTTCAATTCACGTCTGCTTTGGTGACATAGGTGAATTTTTCATTCTCATCCAATTCTATGCCAGGTATTGAAAGATAGGGAAGTATTAAAACAAGTTATTTATTATTTTTATTATTGTTTATTGATTGCTTAATTATGTGAGGCTGAGCTAAATTCATATTATCAAATATTACCCATTTCACTATCCCTTTGTTGAGGCATAATTTTCACCATTTACAGAGAAAATCGGTTCAGATAGGTTCAGTTACATGACTATTCATACATCTATTAGGAAGTAGAGCTGGGGCAAAATTCAAGCATCTACATCAGTCTACATAAATCTATGTTTTAGAACCATAGATTGTTAATTTCCATCTAGTAAGCATCTAAGTAATGCCTGCTAAAAAATGTAGTTTGTACATGGAATAGAATATATATATACACATATATGTATGTGTATATATATGTGTATATATATAAAATTTTGTAAAAAAATTATAAAACTAATTTTCAATGATTCTCATGAATTTCCCCTTAAAGTAACTTGAAAGTGGTTGCTAATGCCCCTGATTTCTTGCCACAAAGCCCTTAAAGAGCTGTGTTTTTAAAAGAGGAGCTATAAATTTCACTTGGTTGAATTTTTTTCCATTAACAAGCCAGTCTCTTTAGCATGAGAGAATATTTTTATAAAGGAATACTAATAGGACAAACAATTGTAAGATTGCATGTCATACTGGCAAAATCAAGGATTAAAAATAGTTTGAAGAATGCTTTAAATATGGTAATTCCAGTGCCGCAAAGAAAAAGATGATCTATTTTCTCTTCTTTGTTTGCATAAAGAGTCATATATCTTACTACATATCCTTGGCCTATTTAGATCTGTTGTAGATGGTTGAAAAAGAAATTTTAACAGATAATTTGCTCCTGAAATAAGTGAAAATGATGAAAATAAAGACTGATATCTAATCTTAAAATGCTTTGATTTATAAATGTGACAACTGAGTAGACAGTGAGCAGACATACATGATCAAAAAATTCTTTGTAAGCAACTCCTCAGATCCATTTAGGGGTTCTTTGATTAAACAGAGTGAATCTGAAACTTAACAATGGCAGAAATTAGCATCTTTTGCAGAAACGAAAAAGAATGTGTTATCCTCCTACCATCAGGCTAAAATACTGTTTTTTACAACATAATCCAGGCACCAGTTCTTCCACCTGAAATCCTGCACAAGTTGGTCTTTGGGAACAGTAGAAAAAAACATGGTTGAATTTTACTTTAGGACTGAATTATAAATGTCTCCATGGTCTCACTATGTTAGGATATTTGAAAGCAACCAGGAATAATAAGCGCTGAAGCCACAAATAGAGCCGATTTTTCTGGTGGTCAGTATGCACTGAGCCTGGGTCAGAGAGTTAGGCAGCGGTGCTTTCGTCAGCATCCTCTCCGAGGCTTCTAAGCTCGGACTAGAATTGCTGGTCTTCACTAAACCACGGCAGGCGGAGAGCCGGGTCACTACTTGGCTAGATTTAATTTCGCCTTCAACATGAGAAATCAGTGTGTCATGTTTCTACACAAAAGGGAAAAGCATTTAAATATTGTATCTATGTGAAGGCCAATTATGTTATCTCATTCTTATGCATTCCTGCTATAAAATATTTGAGGGCAACAATCAGGCATATCATTGGTTCTATTTTTCTTCTCTCATTTTCCAAATTACAAGATTTTTAGTAAAGCCAATCTTTCAGGATTTTGTAGAAATTTCTTTCTTTCTTTCTTTTCTTTCTTTCATTTTTGTTGTTGTTCATCCCTTGTTTGTAATTTCTGCCTACTTAGTCACACTTTACTTCATTTAAAATCCTAAATTTTACCTGGCACTCTGGGAGGCCAAGGCGGGCGGATTGCCTGAGCTCAGGACTTCGAGACCAGCCTGGGCAACACGGTGAAGTCCCGTCTTCACTAAAATACAAAAGAAAAGAAATTAGCCGGGCGTGGCGGCATGCACCTGTAATCCCAGCTACTTGGGAGGCTGAGATGGAAGAACTGCTTGAACCTGGGAGGCGGAGGTTGCAGTGAGCCCAGATTGTGCCACTGCACTCCAGCTTGGGTGACAGAGCAAGACTCTGTCTCTACAAAAAAAAAACAAAAAAACAAACAAAAAAAACTAATAATACTAAATAAATTTTCAATGTTTAATGATACATCATAATTGCACATATTTATGGGAGTACATGTGATATTTTGATACACACATACAATGTTTAATGATCACAAGAGGGTTATTGGGATATTCATCACCTCAAGCATTTATTGTTTCATTGTGTTAGGAACACTCCAACTTCACTCTTCTAGTTACTTTGAAATACGCAATAAATTATTGTTACCTGTGGTTACCTTATTGTGATAATGAACACTAGATTTTATTACTTTCATCTAATCGTATTTGTACTCATTAACCAACCCCTCTTAATACTTGTTTCTTCACTACCCTTCCCAGTTTATTATAATCATTGTTCTCCTATCTCTGTAAGATCAGTTTTTTTAGCTCCCACATATGAGTGAAAACAGGAGATACTGGTCTTTCTGTGCGTAGCTCATTTCACTTAACGTGGCGTCTTCCAGTTCCGTCCATGTGCTCAGCAGCACTAGTCATCAGAGAAATACAAATCAAAACTACGATGAGCTGTTATCTTGTTATCTCACCCCAATTAAAATGGTTTTATCAAAAATAAAACACAGGCAACAATGAATTTTGATGAGAATGAGGAGAAAGGGGCACTTGCACACTGTTAGTAGAGATGTAAACCAGTAAAACCATGGAGGTCCCTCAAAAAACTCAACATTGAAGTTATTTTATTATGTATCATCTACTCCAATTACATATAGCAAGCTTTTTGTTTTTCTAATTTTTAAAGTATTATGTTACATTAGTTAAGATATTGAACAATTTGATTTTGTTCTTTAAAAGCTTATTACTGAGGCCAGGCATGGTGGCTCACACCTATAATCCCAGCACTTTAGGAGGCCAAGGAAGGAGGATCTCTTGCGTTCAGGAGTTTGAGACCAGCCTGGGCAACATAGGGAGACTCTGTCTCTACAAAAGAATGAGAATTAGCTGGGCAAGGTGGTGTGCGTCTGTAGTCCTAGCTACTTGGGAAGCTGAGCAGGAGGATTGCTTGAGCCTAGGAGGTCAAGGCTGCAGTGAACTATGATCATGCTATTGCACTCCAGCCTGGGGATGACAGGACAAGACCCTGTCATTAAAAATAAATAAGTAAATAAATACATAAATAAATACATCGCTTACTGCTAAATCCAACACTAGGACTGAGTTGTGCAAAAGTTGACTCAGATTCAGATTCTCCAAATACATCCAAATCTGTTTCTATGAAACAATGTTATAGGTTAAGTAATGGAACAACTTAAGAATTTCAACTCAGAAACATTAACAAAAAATCTGGCCTACCTCACAACCAATAACGAAAACACAGGTTGTTACGATCCTCTCGCTACCAAACTCTGTCATACGAATGTTGCATTGATTTTCCACTCTTCTAATTGCCACTAAAGGAAGATTATATTCCAGTATTGTGAAATTTTGAAAAATTAAGCAGTTCTCTGGGAAGAAGAGAGGGGGTGGAAAGCAGGTTGTTAGCAGTAAATTTATATTGCAGGTTCATTCTAAGAAATGAGGCAATTACGCTCTTCTGTTTGATTTTGGTGGCAAAGGGGGAATGGTTATCAATGGAAGTTGGCAACTAGTGTTTGTCTTAGAATTGGAATAGACTCCTTTAATCAGTTCTTTGATCTTCCAACTCACTTTGCTGATTATCTCCACTTTGTTCCTACTTTTCCACTGCAACTCAGAATCTAAGGTATTTTAATGTTTAATTATCCATTTTTGTCTTTACATCTAACGTTTCTTAAAATTTTAATTTGTCATACCCACATGTGTTTCCTCCTTACCCATTTGTATATTACTTCTTTTTTTAAATAATAATAGGAAAAATATTGTTCAAGAAGAATCGTTATAATGAAAATTCATTACGATTTTATTATTGTTGTTATTATTATTATTTTGAGACGGAGTCTCACTTTGTCACCCAGGCTGGAGTGCAGTGGCACGATCTCACTTCACTGCAACCTCCATCTCTGGAGTTCAAGCAATTCTCCTGCCTCAGCCTCCCGGGTACCTGGGACTACAGGTGCCCACCACCACTTATGGCTAATTTTTGTATCTTTGGTAGAGACAGGGTTTCGCCATGTTGGCCAGGCTGGTCTCGAACTCCTGACCTCAAATGATCCTCCCACTCGGCCTCCCAAAGTGCTGAGATTACAGGCATAAGCCACCTCACCCGGCCTCATTAAGATTTTAAAACATTATCAAATTTATATAAGATTTCCAAATTCCCCAATCCCTAGTTTCATGTTGTTTTGCTTTTCTACACATTATGGGAAACGTTTAAAATATAATCACTCCATTCATGGACTCAATTAATTACCGAAGTTGCCATCCACACTGCATTTATTGTGTACTACTGAAAATTATGTTTTAGGGGATAATCGACAACAACTAAAATAAAAACAAACAAAATTCACTTTGCACTACCAGGGAGTAAAATATTACAGTAGGGAAGTAGAGCCCGAATTAAACAGGAAAATACTAGGCAATACTCCAACTTCACGATAAATCCAACCTAGACGTCTGAGCTTACATAAAAGACCAAAACAACAGTTATAATTTACCAGGGATAGTTCGACAGGACAACAGTTAACGTCACCGAAGTTGTAAAAAGACAATGTATGGCATCTCTTTAATTAGAGTTTAAATCTGCTCATCTTGATGCAGTAATAAACTGAGAAATGCCAGGTTATATGCTCTTTTGGAAGACAGCAATTCTATATAACACATGTGGCCGTTTCCAGTTCAACCCCTGATTCCTGGCTCCTGCTTCTGAAACACAATGTTTCATTTTAATGAAAAATACATTACTGTGGTAAGATAGGTCATCAGCTGTTAAGTGTAATGCAATTTCTGTAACAAAATTAATTTTACAGCTTGCATAAAAGACTTTACACAGGTTAAATACTGTTAATTACTAGCTAAATTTTGTTCCTTAGAATGCATAAATGAAGCACCTCCACCCTCTATAAAAATAATATCTATAGTACAAAATGTCCATAGGATTCTTTATGATTTCCATTTTTTATATCATGCTAAAATGCCAGCCATAGCCAACTGTGAGTTAATATGGCCTTTCATTGGTCACTGAAACAGAGGATATATTTGCTGGTGTCTTAAGACTAAAACAGTTGTGCTGGTGAAAGGCCAGTGCAATTTTCTTCTGGGTTACTTATTTAGAGATAGCAATTCAGACCAAAAAAACTCTGATACATAGTTATAGATTTACGTAACCTAAGTTAACCATCCAGCAAATGGATGCAGTTGATCTCAAAGGGAGGCGCAGCAGAGTAAAGGACATTCAAACCCCATCTATAACCAACATTGGAAAAACATTTCAATGTGGGTAAAATTACAGTCACATAAAAGGACAACAGATTATCGGTCAAATGTACATGCGAGCATTAATGCAATAACCTTTTTGCTCTGTGAAAAGTTTTCGTTGAGCTATTTGCTAAAATAATATTTTAAGTAATAAAGAATTTGGAATTAGTACAGAATATGGAATTGGACAGCTCTGAATTTGAACCCAAACTTTTTCATCAATTAATTAGTTACTTAGAGCCAGGAAAAGTTACTGTATCTTCCTGATCCTGTTTTATTATCTGCTCTGTAAGTAAGTACAAGACAATTGCCTCACAGTGTTATTGCCATGCTTGAATATAATGATGGATAAAAATTTCTTGGCACTAAGGCGGCCTTTATAGATGTTCCTTTTCCTTCTGTTTTGCTGTTTCTATTGACTCATGGGAGCCGTTAAGGAAGAGATGTGATCAGATTTTAGATGCTCGTTTGTTTGTCTACGTTACTGGGATACTGTAGCGAATCGCTGATTTGAATGCGATACCTGGTTTAAAAAGGCACTACACGGTGTAAAATGTTACATTTAATTCAATCTAAGAAATTTTCAGTTAGTTTTGCAAATAGCACGTCTATGCTTTTTGATACTTGTTATATGGAAAACAGGAACACTAGCAAAAAAAAAAAAAAATAGGAAAAGTCTTCAGGGGAACATTTTTTAAAATATCCCTCATTTAACTCCAGATGGGAGGCAAAGACAGAGGAACAGCGTATAGGAACTCCTAGATGTGGAATGATGTCAGAGATTCTCCACTCTGCATTTGGTCACATTCAGGCTGTAGATATCACCAGTGTACCTTGCTTTCCTGGTAATAAGGACATAATCTTTCTTCCTCCCCTGGCCACTCTCAGCCTTGGAAGTTACTGGCTAGTGGATAGTAGATACTGGATGAGCCATCACAAGGTGGCCCTGGCACAGAAAGCCTGGGTGACACGGCTCCACACAGCACAATTCAGACGGGCTGTGGGAAAGATCATGTGGGGAAGCAATGTCGTTTCAACAAAGAACTCAGCAGGATAAATACGACCAAGCTCATGTCTCACAAATGATCACTTGTGTCTGAATGTCTTCCATTTCTGTTCGTATTCATGCCTAATGGGTTAAGTCTCATCGCCAAGTATGTTTCTAGTGAATATGAAAGACCCTATTGTCACATATTTCTTTCTTTATATGCAACTACCATCATTTCATTAACTTTTGCTTAAAGGAACATCTTTCAAAAATAATCTGACACGTTACTTTACCATTTTTTGATCAATTTATTTTGTGTCTTCTTTACATATATTGTGAAGGGCCATATCTGAAAGAGAACTTTTTCATTAAAAAACTAGCATATGTGGGCTATCTGCGTTTATATTCATTTTATTGACTATTTTACTATGAACAGTCTTATATTTTACTTTATACTAATTCCTCCAGATTAATGACAAGTATTTAACCTAACACATTGATACATCTCACTTAATATTAGTTTAACTTCATTTAATTCCTTCCTTTTTACTCATCATCTTTTTCCTCATGAGAAATTAAGGAAGAAGATATGTTTGGCACCTCTGTCCATCTCTTTGCCCATTTCATACTCCTCTAAGAAGGCAAGAAATGCTAATCTGATTACACATTACCAATTAATTGGGCCACATTTACTTGTGGGCCATCTGGCTGAATATTTTTAAATCATGAACAAACCATGGTGCTCTTCTTCTCTCTTGCCCCTGCCTTAACGAAGTGAGGCATTTTCCTTGACTTATTTCCTTCTCATTGCAGCAGAGTTGAAATGTGAGATGGGGTGTAGCTTCTCCTAACCCCTGGCGTATCATCTGATGGAACTGAAGAGTGAGAAATGACCTCCACGGACCTGGAGCCTCAGCTTCATGTCTCCACCGAGATGCCACATTGGAGGCAAGCTCAACGCAATGCCTTTATTAGAAACGTTTTTAAAAGGGAACCCGTATTCACGTTTGTCAGGACACTGCTTATCTCTCTAGTTGAACCAGTATAACTTACTTTATAAGATGGTAAGATACAAAGACTCTTAATCTTCTATCTACCAGGACTCTTGACATAAATTGAAAGCTCACTTATAACAGCTCTAGCATCCCAAGTGCCTTGGACTACACTCCAATTTAACTTATTGTTCAGTTTTTATATAACTGTCTTCCTTATATTGTGCTTAATTTTCTTATTAATTTAATATTTTAAGAAGAATACTCATTCTGAGAAGTTCACAAATCAGTTAGGCTTAAGTTTTTAAATAAATGTTTTAAAAATATTAAAAGCACACGTATGAAACAATGATACTAGACTTAATTATGGAGAGCAGCCTCCCCTACAAATTTCAGCCACAACACAAGAGCAGTCAAGAGCAGTAAGCAGATCAGTCCCCTCACCTTCCTTCCAACATTTCAAGTGACTGGGGAAAGAATAGGGACAAAATAAGATAAAACAAAATAAAGGTTTCTGGTGGAACACTGAAAAATTATTATGTGCCAAGGTGTGAGAATGCTTTATATCCATCCCATCGTTTGTCCTGGGAGGTACTTTCTATTATTGATTTCATTTGACAAATGAGGAAACAGAGGTCTGAATAGGTAGAGAAACAATTGTCAACTTTCTACTTCTTAGTATAACTTTACTGCCTCTGAGGCCTGCCTGCATTCCTGCACTGGGGTTTCCTGCACTGGGGTTTCATGGACATTACTCGAGACCACTGGCCCTATGTCTGTCATCTTTTATGTTTCATTTATAAACACCCTCAGCTCTTGATCTGTGAGGGTCTTAATAAATATAGTTGTATTAAATTGTTGCGCTTTAAAGAATAATATATGATATTAAGAAATAGTATTTCTGATAACAGCTTAAGCCATAATATGAAGTGTGCTGATACAAGAGGAGTTTGTAGGTCTTAAAAAAACAAAACAAAAAAACTAAGCTCTAATTTAGTACAAGTTTCTGACCTTCCTGCTAAAATTTATCTAGGAGTATATATAAAGAAAAGGCCTTATTGAATAAACTGGTAAATGCATCTCTCAAGTTTTATTTTATATTCAACATAATATGAAGTAAAAATAAAAATAAAATACAACTAAGAAATATAGCATTGGCTACTTTTTGAAACATTTCTCCACAAAATAGGGGGTTAAGTTTCAACACAATGTTTTGAATCTCTATTTCTTTATAACCTAAAGGAAATAAGAATTTGATATGCCTTAAGGAAAAAAAATCCAACGAAATTTTTTTTGCGGGGGAAAGAAAGTCTACTATCCAGCCTCAGAGATTAGATTTAAAAGCCAAAGAAAACTTTGTTAGATTATAGTGTGACAGAGCAAACCAATCTTTAAATCTACCAAGACACTTCTAGAATGCTAGAACACAGTATGTGTGAGTAAATAACAAGTGTTTTGAGAAACATCATTTTTTTATGTCCTAAACCACTGACTTACAACGTATGAAAAGATGTGGCATGACATGGATTTGAGAATATATACTGTAGAACAGCTATTAACAAGCTTTTCTTGGTACTGAAGTGTGTTCCACAAAACACTTTTTACTCTTACATAAAGAAGAGAGTGGACCAAAGTAAATTAAACTACCAGAAACAGGTGTTAGCTTGACATTAAGAACCCACAAATCAACATTTGTTTCCATTCCTGAAAATCAGCTTTCAATTAATAATAATATTATAATCATTAAAAAATATATATTTTTAAAGCATCTGTTTACTTTCCTTAACTTGTAAATCACTGCTGGTGTTTTCCAACTCTCTTAGTGAATTTAAATGACAATATCATTCCTTAATTTTTCTATGACCTGAAAAAGTCCGATTAGAAAATGAGCAAATTCTCACAATGCTGATAGAAATCAAAGTAAAAGCTTGTATTTAAGAACATCAGTCTCTACTAAAACGAGAAATACCTAAAAATACGAATATATCCAAAATGTCGCAAAGCACATAAACCAGGTTGAAATAAAAATTTGAACGGGCAATTATGTAACATAAAGCCAGATAACCCAACCAGTTCATACATTTTATACTCAGTATAGGATATTATAAATTAGATAGTTACTGATGAAATAATAGCTTTTATAGTTAACTCTGTAGTAATTAAGTAGGATGGCAAGGCAGCAAAGAGGTCAAATTAATTTCTGAGTTCTTCCATTTATCTTTAGAAATGATGGGGAAAATTCTAACTCCAGAAGTGTTTTATGGGAATCTAAAGAACAGTTTTGACAAAGAGGAGGTCTTAAGAAAGCATTTATGATTAAGCAACCTGACATAAAGAGTAACTGCAAATTATTAGAACCAGTTGATATTTATCTAAATGGATAAATCATTCATCTGAATAATTATCAACCCAGACAAAATATAGGCCTTGAAATTGCAATTATGAAAGAGAACCAATCAAATGTTAAGACCAAATTTAAAATTTTAGCAATGGTAGAAATTATGAATCATAAAATGCTACCTTTGACTCAAGAAATGCAACCCTTGGTTAGACAGCATATTAAAAACTAGATGGCTAATGAGGTATTTCTATGGTTTCTTTTTATACTTGTTTTTGTGACATTAAGACTCTCAAAGAATCACAAATTCTAATAAAGCAATAGGCCTCTTCTCTCTGAGTTTATCTTAGACCTTCCCTTACCTAACACGTCTGAACGTGTTCTTTGTTCTTGAACAAGATTTCACCATTAAAACTCACACAGAAAGAACTTGTCAAGACTTTACTAAATAAAGTTTAGGATGTTTCTAATTTTCATTAAAAAATAGTGTATGTATTTTTAATGAGATTACATAATTTCTAAGTCAGTTATTTAAGACCCACCAAATTACAATAATTTATTTCTTTCAGGAAAAAAAAAAAAAAAAACTAGCCATCAGCCTGCTGTCCGGCTTCATCAGCTCTAGACGCAAACAGGAAACTAAGGCAATATTCCATTGAGAGCTGATGGTGGTTTATACCAAGTAGTGTCTGTGCAAATTACCTCAACAGGCATTCAGTTTAAAAGTAGACTTGCAGGATTTCCTGATGGATTGAATCTGGGAAAAATAGAAATAGCAGGTAAGGATAACTTCATAGAGTTTGGTTTAAATTATCGAAGAATAAAACTGTCATTTATTGAGCTGGCCAAGTTGCGGCAGAACCAGGTTTAGGGAGAAAATCAGAGGGTCAATTTTGCAAATAATAACCTTGAGTTACTTATTAGATTTCAAGAAGTAATATCAACTAGGTGGCTCAATGTACAATTCCACAGTTCTACAGCACAATGAAGGCTGGGGATTATAAACTTGAAAATCGGCAGTATATGCATAGGAGTTAAAGCATGACACCATCTGAGGTAAAAAAGAAAATGCATTTAAATAAAGTAAATAAATGCCAGAATCATCCCTTCTGTGCTGTAACTGAGAAATCAGGAAGATGGTGGTGAACGAAGGAACGCAGGAAGCAGCAGCTATAACATGGTGAATAGAACTGACAATACTGTGACCTGGAACCCAGGTGACAAACATGTTTCAAGGAGAAGTCGAAGATTACCTGTGTCAAATTTTGTGAAAAGGACTAAAAGTTGAAGAATATGGAGATCAATGTTATCCTTGGCAACAACAAATTTTGGACAGTAGAAAAGGAGAAGGCAGATTGGGGTGGAAGCTTTAAAAACCAAGATGAAAGGATTTGGGTATAATGGGTGCATGGAGTTTTGCTCTGAGGGTCAGAGAAAGGAGGCAGTATCTTGAGAGATTTGTAGAATATGGAAAGGTATTTTAAAATAAGAATAATTGTAGCATGTTTGCATGTGAAGAATATTATTAATTAGCAAGAGGAGAATTGATGATGCAGAAGAAAGGGAAAAGTTGGGGGAATGATGTTCCTGCATTAGGTGAGAGGTGACAGTGTCTGGCACACAGGTAGAAGGCTTAGCATTTCCAATGAACACACTGTGAACCCTTAGGGCACCTTCTCCATGGCACCCACAGTGACAGTTTCTCGTATTAAACCAGACCATAAGGTATGGCTGGTTACAAACTCCTCAGTGGCTTTCCATCTCATTCAAAGTAAAAGCCTGAGGTGTTACGGAGGCCTACAAGGAACTATGTAATTTGGCTCCATTACCCCGCTGTCTCCTTCTGCTCTCACTGTCCTTTAGCTGACTACAGCCCAGTCAGACAGAACTCCTTACCCTCCCTCAAACACACCAGACACCTGCATGCCTCTCTACCTGCAAAGTCTGTGCTCTTAACAACAAGGCCATTCTGCATGGCTTGCCTTCTCTTTTCATCTGTGTCTTTGCTCACATTTCACCTGCTTAATGAAGTCTTTCCTGACCTTGTAACCCTCCACCCTCCATGTGTACTTCTTCTCCTTAGCACTCACCAATACACGACATATTAAGAGTTTTAAATATTTTCTTTGATAATTGTCTTACCCCTTTAGATTTTAAGAGAACACAAATTTTTACCCGTCGTTCACTGCTATATATCCAGCAGCTAAATTACTATCTATCACATATTACATGTTCAGTAAGTTTGCCAGATAAATGAATAAAATGATATTTTAGGGCTTAACCTCAAACTTTTACTGCTTTGCATAAAAATCCTAAAACAACATTAATGTTTAAACTATATGCAATCATGTACACTAGAGGGTATTGTAGTTTTCAGTGAGATTTCTCATATGACAAGACTAGAAGGCAAAAATAAACATTGGTAACTAGAGCATTGGTGAAAGTTTACAAAATAAATACAGTTCCTACTTCGTAATTGGCAGAAACCAGGCCCTCTCGGAAACGTTTTTGATATGACACCAAGTACAGATAAATGCTACAGGATAATAATAATATAAAAAAGATTCTTTTTCTACTTAATTTTGCGGAGCCTGATATATTTATTGATCTTCAGGTAAACAATAGTTTTTTTTTTTAAACATTTCCAAGGCTCTGGTATCTATTGTAAAGAAAAGCAGTGAATCGCAGGAATTCTGTAAACTATTTGACTAAATTTGGCTGCCAATCTCTACCATGTTTTCCAAACATTTGTTCAGAAAGATTCCTCTTAGTCCCTGTTACTAGTATACACAATAGCTGTTATTTGCTGATTATTATGCAGATATTGTCCTCCTTTGATCTTGATATAAAATAATTAATCATACAACAGATGTGAGCTGTGTTGTATTCTTTATTATCCCCATTTTTAACTGAAGGGAACTGGGGCTTAGAAAAATCAGATAACTGGCCTGTGATCACATTTCTGATTTGTGTCAAATCTGGGATTCAAACCAAAAAAGCCGACTCCAGAATTCACAACCTGAACCACTTTGCTCAGCTATTGCCTCGGGCTTCCTGTGTCAGCCACACAACCTCAGGCACCCTACAGTCATCGAGCTGGAGACTCGTATTTGTCCATGGAAAGTGTCTTTGTTTCGAAAGAGCTAATAAAGAATTCACGTTAAGGCAAAAAGACAATTGAAAAGAAATTGCTGGCTTCAAACACGCAGCCAAGAAGATAACACCCGGATTCCAAAAGATTCTGATGCATTCTAAGCTAACTTGATTGATTATATCTATCAGCTTAATTATCTTTTAATATTTATATATTATTTCTGAAATTCTTAAAACAATAAACATGAAATTTTAAAGAGAACAGAAAAGAACTTATTATAAAGTACCACTAAGATAAATGTCTGAAAACCTAATTTCTAATTTCATTTCTTTGTCAGTCTAACTGACTGCATTCCTTAACATAGGTGAGCCTGTTTTTTCACATATAAAATTGGCAGACTAAATCATATTTCTCTATTCCTTTCTTCTCTGTGGATTCTAATATCCTTAAAGTTTTCTCTTAAATTTATTCTTGCTAATTTGAAAAATGTTCAATAAACATCTCAATTTTTGCAAAGTCTTATTAGTCTTATGTCTATTGTATTATTCTTAAGAAAATGGTTCATTATAAAAAATATTTGGTTTCGTAATTTAATATTTTGTACAACTAAAGAAGTTAACTTATATAAAATATTATCAAATAATTAAATAAGTTTGAGTATTCATTTGCATTATCCATTCTAAGTTATAAATTGGTGTAAGACTACAGATTTGGCTGGGCGCGGTGGCTCACGCTTGTAATCCCAGCACTTTGGGAGGCCGAGGGGGGCGGATCACGAGGTGAGGAGATCGAGACCACGGTGAAACCCCATCTCTACTAAAAATACAAAAAAATTAGCTTGGCGTGGTGGTGGCGCCTGTAGTCCCAGCTACTCAGAGGCTGAGGCAGGAGAATGGCGTGAACCCGGGAGGTGGAGTTTGCAGTGAGCCAAGATTGTGCCACTGCACTCCAGCCTGGGCTACAGAGCGAGACTCAGTCTCAAAAAAAAAAAAAAAGGGAGGAGGGCAGCATAAAAAAATTCTCAGAGCAACGTCTATGGTCTGGACTCAGTGAACGGCAGCTATTTTTAGACTTCGCCCAGTAACTCAAAAGGCCCCATGCCCTCTGCCACATTACATTACGCTCATGATTAACAATGCAAAACTTTTGCATAGCTGCCAAGTATGGTGACTCATTCCCTCTTTAAAGGCTATAGTTAGTGTTACCTTGCATAAACATAGGTTAAGTATTTGAGTGCCAGTTGTTTAAATGAGCTGATATGTGACAAAATGTAACCAGGCTTTTAGAATGAATGCATCTAATAAGCTTAATCAAGAACTTACAGTAATAGATTTCTAACTTATGAATAGAAAATCACTTAAATGAACTCTGATTGTTAAAAATGACATAGACAAATATTAGTATCAGTAGGCGTTATTTTCTCCTATATTAACTCCAACATATATGATTTTAACAATTTTGAAATCTCCCCCAATGTTTTCTGTGATTTCTCACCATTATCTGGGGGAAAACAGAACAAAGCTATGATTTGCTAGGGTCAAGCAACGATTCCGTTCTGACAGCCCTATAGCTAACACTGTTCATGCTTTTTGATCTGCACTTCTTTGAATACTATGCCTGTGTCTGGGAAAATTTCACCTTATAAATTCGTCTCTAAGATGAAAGCACAAACCCAATTTCCTTTGCATCTAGAACACAGGCCTATAACCCTCATATAAGCATATGTTGCTAATCCCAAGTAAGAAGAATGCCAGGTAAGATTGAGTGTTGACTTCACTTCATATCAATGAAGGAGGGAGAAACTTGGATTTGAAATTTCGCGTTTTGTGACTGACAAAACCTGGTACAATGTTTTGCTAATGTTGTAAAACTACAGTGACTCGTACACCTGTAATTGTTTGGGGATCACATTAGTGAAGTAGTCGGACAGCATATAACTCTGCTAGGATTTCTGATAAAAAATTATGTTTCAATTGAAATTTGTAAGTTAACTTTTAAAACAAATTATTTTAGACGTGCTGTTTTGATTATCTTATTAATATTTAAATTTTACTGTTGCACCCAAAAGTCAGTTATGCCTTTCAAAGATTGTTTTAAAAGTTGGCTCCATCTTTGTGGTGGGCAGAACTAGGCCATATCCCCCAAGAACGTCCGCATTCTAATCTCTGTACACCTGTGAATATGTTAGGTTACATGCCACAGGGAAAGTTAAGGTTGCTAGCCAGTTGGCCTCAAAATAGGTAGATTATTTAGAGTCATCCCAGGAAGCCCAGTGACATCAGAATGGTCTCTAAAATGGGAAAGAGAAGCTGAAGAGCGAGAGTCAGAGGGAGATGTGACTATGGAAGGAAGAAAGAGAGAGAGCAGTGTTGCTGGCTTTGAGGATGCTGTGGGACCACAGGAATGCGGGTGGCCCCTGCCGGATAGGAAAAGAAAGGAAATGGACCCTGTAGAACCTCCAGAAAGGAATTCAGTCCTGCTGATACCTCGATTTCAGCCCACTGAGACCCTTGTTGAATTTCTAAGATACATAATTTAAGATAATGGATTTCTGGGGTTTTAGCCACCAAGCCATTAGAGGTAATTTGTTACAGCAGCTGCATAGAACTAATACAATTAAAAAGTGTGACTTTACTTTCTCCAGGAGGGAAATTTCTGGTCCTTCCAGCTGTATATCCAAAAAGTATTTGGTAAACAGGTTCATCTAGATAAAATATGTTTTTTTCACAAATTTCAACAGAACATGTCTCTACTATCAAACAACTCTGTTAATAACTCCTGGTCAAATATAGAAAATACAGTCAAGCAATATTTTATATCTGTGTCCACCTTTAGTTACAGAGTAAACAATGACTACAGGTTCCTTTAAAAGTAAAAAATACATCTTACCAAAAAAAGAAAAAAACAATCTGAATAATGAGACTATACTTAAACACAGAGAGCTCAAACAACTCAGCTGAAATGCGATGTGTTTCCTAATTATCAACTTGGTTGCTGACCATGAGATGCAGGATGCAGGTGTTCAAAGGAAGCATGCACTTTACCTGAATTTATTCAGTAAAACAATTCCAGCTTCTAAAATTGGTTTTAGGAATGATAACGACATTTTTTTTAAACTTTGACATTAAATTAACTTGTTGCTGAGAATTTGCACATGTGAATTCACCTTGACATTGATTTTTCGCAATCTTTATAAAGAAGAATAACATAAATAAACATGGCATTTTCCAGGTGGCTGCAAATCATACCAGGGAAAATAAAATCCTCAAATCGAGTGGAGTTTTGCAATAATCTTGTCCTTGGGGTGAAACTATAGCAAGAACATGCTTCTAGGATTTCTAATGTTGAAACACTGACCGCTGTCCAAGGTGAAAGAACATTAAATCAAATTCCAAGGTGGGAACAGGGATGATCATGAGATGGCGAAGTTTGAGATTTCTTATTCTCTGTTATTTCTCTGCCCATAACAAATCATTTTTCCAAGTTAAGAGTCACAGACAAGATCTATTAATTATCTTTCACACAGCAGTAAGAAGGAGATGTCTATTCCTGACTTGAAAAAATTCAAAAGAGTTGTAACATTGGTGTGACACCGTAAGCAAAAACCTTGGACTAGTTATTTACAGTTGTAAAGGGACCCAAATTAGCCACAGCAGTCAGATTATATTTACACTTCCCATTGTTAGGGATGAAAATCCTCGGTGACAATCACCAGCAGAAATCGCTGCCAGCCTTCAAAACGACCACCTTCTGTGGAAGCCAATGTTTTCCCAGAAGACAACAGATCCGGGGCCAAAATGTCCTGTGCTGATTAAAATAACTAACCCTAGCATAATTTTATAAACCTCAGAGAGATGCAACAGCAGATGGGTTTTATTATTTACTAAAAGGTAAGATATTTCTCAAGATTATGGTTACAGATATAGTTAATCGTTCCTTCACCACATGGGATTATTAATACAATACCCATATTAGGTTTTATTCTATTTCTGATGTACACAAAAATCAGGTCTCTGTGTGAAAATGCTTTTTAGTTTATGTATGAATGAACATTCAGCATAGATGTGATTGCTAATAATTTTCCCACAGGTAGTTTTTGGATTATAAGAGCATGGAAATGATTTATAGTTATAGTCAGTGATGATAATCAAATACTCAAATCACATTGTCTTTTTTTAAAAAAAACCATTTTCTAGCCGATTCTGCTGGAAATCACACCAAAATACCTTGATGTGATAATATCTTAAAAATATATAAAAGAATTTCTCTGGTACCAAAACAGAGATATAGACCAATGGAACAGAACAGAGCCCTCAGAAATAACACCACACATCTACAACCATCTGATCTTTGACAAACCTGACAAAAACAAGAAATGGGGAAAGGATTCCCTATTTAATAAATGGTGCTGGGAAAACTGGCTAGCCATATGGAGAAAGCTGAAACTGGATCCCTTCCTTACACCTTATACAAAAACTAATTCAAGATGGATTAAAGACTTACATGTTAGACCTAAAACCATACAAACCCTAGAAGAAAACCTAGGTAATACCATTCAGGACATAGGCATGGGCAAGGATTTCATGTCTAAAACACCAAAAGCAATGGCAACAAAAGCCAAAATTGACAAATGGGATCTAATTAAACTCAAGAGCTTCTGCACAGCAAAAGAAACCACCATCAGAGTGAACAGGCAACCTACAGAAAGGGAGAAAATTTTCACAACCTACTCATCTGACAAAGGGCTAATATCCAGAATCTACAATGAACTCAAACAAATTTACAAGAAAAAAACAAACAACCCCATCAGAAAGTGGGTGAAGGACATGAAAAGACACTTCTCAAAAGAAGACATTTATGCAGCCAAAAAACACATGAAAAAATGCTCATCATCACTGGCCATCAGAGAAATGCAAATCAAAACCACAGTGAGATACCATCTCACACCAGTTAGAATGGCCATCATTAAAAAGTCAGGAAACAACAGGTGCTGGAGAGGATGTGGAGAAATGGATAAATAGGAACACTTTTACACTGTTGGTGGGACTGTAAACTAGTTCAACCATTGTGGAAGTCAGTGTGGCGATTTCTCTGGGATCTAGAACTAGAAATACCATTTGACCCAGCCATCCCATTACTGGGCATATACCCAAAGGATTATAAATCATTGCTACTATAAAGACACATGCACACATATGTTTACTGAGGCACTATTCACAATAGCAAAGACTTGGAACCAACCCAAATGTCCATCAGTGATAGACTGGATTAAGAAAATGTGGCACATATACACCATGGAATACTATGCAGCCATAAAAAAGGATGAGTTCATGTCCTTTGTAGGGACATGGATGAAGCTGGAAACCATCATTCTCAGTAAACTGTCACAAGGACAAAAACCAAACACCACATGTTCTCACTCACAGGTGGGAATTGAACAATGAGAACACATGGACACAGGAAGGGGAACATCACACTCCGGGGACTGTTGTGGGGTGGGGAGAGGGACAGCATTAGGAGATATACCTAATGTTAAATGACGAGTTAATGGGTGCAGCAAACCAACACGGCACATGGATACATATGTAACAAACCTGCACGTTGTGCACATGGACCCTAAAACCTAAAGTATAATAATAATTAAAAGAAAAAGGCAAAGAAACCATCTTGCAACCAAATAGCAAAAAAAAAAAAAAAGAGTTTCTGCTGTTTCGACATGTGATAGTTCATGTGTAACGTTCATCAACAAGTGGAAATTGTCACTCTACCTATTTCATCAATTAGGTCGCAATGAGTTTTATAATTACCCACTAGATGCTTCATGCAAAAGGCAGTATTACATTCATAATATGAACTTATTAGAACTTCTAAATACATTCAGTAGTAATAACTATAGTATCTGTTTTCCTTTTAAAAATATTCTCTACAGAAAACCAAACACCGCGTGTTCTCACTCCTAAGTGGGAGTTGAACAATTAGAACACGTGGACACAGGGAGGGGACATCACACACTGGGGCCTGTCAGGGGTGGGAGTTATGGGAGGGAGAGCATTAGGAGAAATGCCTAATGGAGGTGATGGGTTGATGGGTGCAGCTATCCACCATGGCACGTGTAGACCTACGTAACAAACCTTCACATTCTGCACATGTGTCCCAGAAGTGAATGTATAGTTTAAAAAAGGGGAAAAAAAAAGCTCTTTATAATGATTACAATTCTGAAAGTTACAACACTATCCTCCTAAAATAACATTATTGGATTTCTTTTATCTACCTCACTCAGGTTCCATTTTTAATCATAACCCTTCACAAACACATGGTAAAAGCAGTGATTTACTGTACTGGATTTTTAACTACCTATCTACATTTATGCTTTGCTGTTAAATCTGTCATTCCTGACAAACACAGCTAAACAAAAACATTTGTTTATGGTATGAGATTAGGAACAAAAATCAAGAAAAATGATTTAGAACAGGGAATGATCTTATTTTTCAGACCAAAAAACTAATTGAATTGTTACTTCAACAAGGAAAGATAAAACAAAGGACATTTGGTGAATATTTGCAAAAAGGGAAAAAAAAGCTGGTCTCATTGGTCAGCAGCAGTGATCTACAGCTCTGTATAATACGGTTCCAGCTCTATAAATCTGTTCTACTCCACAATACTTTCCCGAGAAAGTGATATATCTCTAAAAAAGTTCCATCTACGTGTCACCCTGAAAGCTTACTATGCTGAGGATAATTCCAAATGCAGAAGTGTGCAGCACAACCCCTTTTTGTGACCCAAAACTGACTTATTTATCAACCATGAACATGTTTATAAAGGAAATATGGAAATATTCTAGCTTTTTAAGAGAATGCTTGTCTCCTTTAAAGTATTTCGAACCTTCCAAAGCTTCTAAATATTAACATCTCTAAGCATAAGAGCTTTGTTCCTCCTGAGGTACTGAGGATCATTCATACTGAATTACTGAAGTAACAAATGTGTCGCATAAACCCAAGGATGGAGAGTCTAAATGACTTTAAGAAACTCCTTCAATGTCATAGGCACTGCAGGCTGTGAGTGGCACACATTTGAATAAGCCTGCATACGCCTAGTATCAGATTGAAGCACGTATAAATAAAAGGCCCTAGAAGGTGAGAGATGATGGTAACTTAAAATATTACACACAAAGGAACGGAATCCAGATGCTGATGATAAAATATTTTAAGATCTCATTTTGTTTCTAACAAGTCTGTAGAAAATTTGGGGAACTCCAAAATTAAGTAGACAGAATATTTAGGTAAATAACATATTTTAAATACATACACATGCATACACAACATAATTATTTTTTTTAAAAAAAGACCATAATTTTTAGCTGTTTTGTTTTGTTTTAATGAAGGATTGAAACTGCATACTATTAACATATGCCCCCAAATTGCAATTTGCTACATCTGACATTACACTTTCCTCTATTATAGGGTAGACTTTAGCAAATCAATTTGCAGATTATAAAGTGCTACCAATCACCACTTCTGAATTCATAATCTACTGATGTATGTTTAAGATGTGTACCTCCTTAAATTGCCATAAACATCTGCAACCCTCCCATCATAAATGTTCCTCAGAATGTTACAAGACTCAAATTTAAGTCTATGCTAAGTATTCTGAAGGCAATTGCTTCAGTGTAGTGATACATGTAAGATCCTTTTTCTTTTCTTTTTTTTGGTAACCTCCACTATAAACAGGCAACAAAACCTCAGTATTTTAAAAGTGAATGGGTTATTTTTTTTCGATTTTATTTTGGAGACCCTTTTAGAACATGTAGTTAAAATTAAATACAACCAACATGATCGTGCCTTTTAAAAAGTCACCATTTTTTAAAGAAAATATCATGTAATTTAAAAGTTTTAAAAGCAGGGTTAGTATTAGAACTATATTATATGGGCCAATGACTTCTGTTTAAGAATATTTTGTTTCAGTCTGAATACAGTCATCCCTTGGTACCTGTGGGGCGCTTGTTCCAGAACGGACCCTCCTCAGAATCTGCAGATACTCAAGTCCTTTACATAAAATGGTGTAATATGTGTATATAATCTATGCACATCCTCCCGTATACTTTAAATTATCTACAGAGTTGTTATAATACTTAATACAATATGAATGCTATGTAGCTGTTATACTGTATTGTTTTTAATTTGTGTTATTTGTATCTTTTTTTGTTTTTCATTTTTTCAAATATTTTCAATTAGCACTTGGTTGAATCCACGGATGCAAAACCAGAGGATGTATTTTTAATCTCCAAAGTGTTGAATGAGTCGTGAGTCACAAAAACTAGTAAAATTAGTCAATCAAGTTTGTTTTTAAAAGCTGGTGGTCCAGCCGGGTGTGGTGGCGGTGCCTGTAGTCCCAGCTACTTGGGAGGCTGAAGCAGGAAAATCGCTTGAACCCAGGAGGTGGAGGTTGCAGCTAGCCGAGATGGCACCACTGCACTCCAGCCTGGCAACAGAGTGAGACTCCATCTCAAAAAATGAAATTAAAAAAATAAATAAATAAAATAAAAGCTGGTAGTCAACAGTTGATTAGATTTAAAAAATGTATATATACACCATGGAATACCATACAGTCATAAAAATAATAAAATCATGCCCTTTGCAGCAATGTGGATGGAGCTAGAGGCTATTATTCTAAGTGAACAAACCCAGAAGCAGGAAATCAAATCATTTCATATTCTCACAAGTAGGAGCTAAATAATGGGGACACATGGACATAAAGATGGAGATAACAGACACTGAAAACTCCAAAAGCGGGGAGGGCGATGGGAATGAGGGTTCATAAACTGCCTATTGTGTATAATGTTCACCATTTGGGTGACAGGTGTACTAGAAGCACATTCCCTACCATCACGCATGGAATAGCCATGTAACAAATAATCTATGTATCTAAAATTAGACATAAGATAAATACAATAAAAAGATGGTGGTGACAATTAGTAAGGTCTGCCTGATATGGTTTGGCTTTGTGTCCCCACCCAAATCTCATCTTGAATTGTAGCTCCCAGAATCCCCACAGGTTGTGGGAGGGACCCCGTGCGAGATACTGAATCGTGGAGGTGGTTATTTTCCATGCTGTTCTCGTGATGTTGAATAAGTCTCATGAGAGCTGATGGTTTTATAAAGCACATGCCCTCTTCCCTGCTGCCATGTAAGATGTGACTTTGCTCCTCATTCACCTTCAGCCATGATTGTGAGGCCTCTCCAGCAATGTAGAACTGTGAGTCCATTAAACCTCTTTCCTTCATAAATGACCCAGTCTCGGGTGTGTCTTTATTAGCAGCATGAGAACAGACTAGTACACTGCCCTTTCAAACTGATAATCAATCAACTCAAGGATATGTCCAGAGATTCCTCACCTCCCCAAACTCCAGCTTAAGGGTTTCAGGGCTGACACGGGATGTGTCAGTTTATGCAAGCTAATGCATAAGCAAGCATACCAAGAGGACAGCTAGAAAATCTCTGCTCTTCTCTCCAACTTTCCCTGATAAACTATGCCAAAAATGCGTTTCAAACTTCCATGTTTAAAATTATTTTTGAAATAATTATTATGCACCTCCACTGATAGGCTCATAGGACTTAATGTGAATAATATAATACATAATCCAAATCCTGTTGGAATTCCCAGTGTCTGTTATCTCTGTTTATGTCCATGTGTCCTTACTCTTCAGCTCCTACTTATAAGTGACAACATGCAATAGGCATGTAAACAAGAAGGCATTAAACTTGGAGGGAATAAAACTAGAAGTATTTTTGGCCGGATAGAAAAATGAAAGTCATGATAACAGTGAACAACAGGGGTATAGTTAACTTTAGTTGACGTTTCTGAATTTCTGTCTAAACTCACTCTATGACTACTACTTTTAGAAGTTGATTCCTCAAGAGAAGTGACTTGACATGTCAGTAAGTAGATTTTCCAATTATTGGAGGTAGGGCTAGGCAGGAGAGGTTTTTCAATCGGAACTAAAGAACTAAATTCAGATAAAATATTTTATACAAATTACACAATACTGTATATAATTTATACAAACATAAACTAAGACATTTCACCTCACCAAATCAGGATTCATTCATGATAGGGGTTGCCTTATGATTGTAATTACTTATAACATTTAAATATTCGAGTAAAAATATAACTCTCAATTACAAAAAGGCAGGACTTAAAACATATTTCCATAAAGACATAAAACTTAAATTTCCCTATGTGTTTGTTAATGTCTTTGGTCAATTTAGTTTCAAATAGATAAATTACATTGTTAGACAATGGTAATAGATATATAAAGTACGGATTATTGACTTAAATTTAGTATGTTTGCACGATATTTTTGGGAAATAGGCAAATGTTTATTAAACTATAAAAAGCTCTGAAAAACTATTTTATGAGTACTACTGTATCTGCTAGCCCACTTAATCTACATCAACAAGAGTTCATACAAGAAGATATATCATCAGGAAGCCAGGATTTCAATTTGCCTCTTATCACAGTAATATGAAGTCAATCTCCAAAATAAAAAAGATGGGTGGAAGAAGTTAATGAACGCATTTATCTTAATGTATGGAAAATCTAATGCCAAAACAGCACATGATATTGTATTCACTATTTTCCTAGTGCATCCTACATTATGGAAGAGTTATTTTATAGCATCTGATAACATTTCTTTTGACTTCTATTTGTATGAAATAATAGTTTAAATATAAAGAAATGTTTTCATGTAGAATGTATTCAAATGCTAAAATATACATACATGTTATTCTCATCACAGTTGTAACAAATCTTTGCTTATTAATGAACTACCTTTAAATAATAGAACATTGTTTAGGTTTTGAAATGAAAGGAAAAGAACATCTACAATGCAGTTTTAACCTTTTTACAACTAGAAAATAGTCTCAGACTTTAAGTGTTTTATTTAAATTTAACTCTAGAAATAACAGTGCACTTCTCAAAGCTCTGTAAGTCTCAGTAACTTTGTATTAGTTGTAAAATTTAAAGAACTAAGTCAGCAGACTTGGCCCTCAGATATTTTATTTTAAAAACAAAAACTAAATGAATCATGTACTTTAACGTAAAAAGTAAAACTGACCCTGAATAAGTTCAGTGGATTATATCAATGTCAGCATCTTTGTTACGATACTGTCCTATAGTTTGGCCTACATGACCACTGCGGGAAGCTAGGCAAGTGGCAATAAAATATCTCTGTATTATTTCTTATAACTGCCTATGAACATATAATTATCTCAGAATTAAAGCTTAATTCATAAAACTAGCTTCTTTCAAATATAAATAACCAAAGGTTATATTTCCTGAGGAAAAATCCAGACTTGAACACTTTCAATGTTTAGAATTTCCCCAGTCAATTTAACATGTGATATGACCATTAGCTATTTTGAAGGTGACAACTTTGTGTTCCCTTGTCCGAAACACAGAATGAGTTTTACAAAATATCACTTACAAAGAGATTGGTCAGTTTATCACATCAGATCTGAAGATATGAATGTAGATTATGCAGGGAAAATTTCAATTTGGAACCACAAACAATAATTCCTGAGAAATCTGCTGTAAAAAGACATCAACATAGTGAAGGATTACAAAGATTTCTGGTTCTTATATTTTGCTTTATAAAGCAGAAAGAGTATTTGCCAAAGTCCTTACAGAAACACTGAGAAATTTTACTTTAATCAGAAAATAAGGAGATACCCTAAGTTTTAAAAATACTTCACGCAAAATGTGTATCATGCAGTTTAACAAAAAGAATCTCAAGGACAGCATCTGAAATAATTGGGGTAGGAAATTCCATAAGCAAACATTACTAATTTAGATTAACCAAGCATTTCTTTGCTAGAAATTAAACCCATTATTTTATTTCACCAATTAACTTTATTATGGAACACAAACCATCTATGCGTGCATGTGTCAGTCCCAGCATACACATTTGATGCTAGATGATAAATGTTGCAATTTGCAGGGTAAAGTTAGTATTTGCATTACTCCGTTGTCTCTTAATTTTAAACAGAATTGGCACCTCTTCCTGGAAGACATCCTGTCCTTTCCTGTGCCATTTCAAGGGTTGTTAACTTTTTCTGACTGCTGTAGTTCTTAACACATCCTATGACACTGTTGTTTACATATGGGTTTTTAAAATAGATTGAGAACTTTTTAATTTATGAAGTGTGTGTAAAAGAATGTATGATCATTCATATTCCCATTTCATGAAAAAATAAATCATATTTTGGACGTAAAAATTGTTAAAGGAAAGCTTTTCTATAAATATTTTCTTTTAATAGTACTTTTAATCATTGAAATTTAGATCATTCAATTATGGAGATTTCTTCATTGAAGAGAAAATATCTCTTCAAAACTCTAAATAAGCTGAGCTTTATCAACTAAATTTATAGGAATACAGGCTTCAGAGGTATTAATTTATCTTACAATATTTTCCCTTCTAAAATTTGTCATGTTTTGTCACAGGTTTAAAGTGCAAGGCAACTATTGACATGAAAGATAATGTGGTATATGTAGTATAAGTGAACCTGATCTTTTCTCAAATATTTATTATTTTTATTTTCTTTGCTGTCAAGAAGAGTGGTAACAAATACGTATTATTTGTAAAGCCCCACAAAATTTGCATGAAAATAATTGTTGCATGAACTAGACATGCTTTCTGTGATATTAATCTGCAATATTCTGCAAGCCCCCAAAAAAATTCACATTCATTACAAGAAGCTTATTTCAGCATTTTACCTGTCAGAAACAGTGATTAATGTAGTTCAAATTATTTCATCAGCTAAATTCCTTTGAGATGTGTAAGATAAGGTGGTTCTTCAGAGGAACTTTGGACGGGAACTTACGACTGTAGTGACATGAATACATATGAAAGTAATTCATTTTTAAAATATAGAAAACAGACATGAAGAAAATGTACTTTAGAGTTTCATATAACTGAAATCATCATTTTTTTCAAATGAGGCACTAAGTAAGTGCATACGTCAATTTTTTTCCCAGCCTAGGCAATATGGCAATATATATAAGAACAAGTAAATATAACAAACAGTACAAGATTCATCTGGAGAAAAATAATTATACACGTGATAAAATACGAAAGAACAGAAGAAAACTCAATTGTTGATGTGGGAAAAACTCATCACAGGATATCAATATATCACCAAGGTTTGCACATTTAAAACATGGGCAGGCCACAAGGAGGAGCTCTTGTGCAGGGATAGTGGCCTTTAATCTTCTATCTTCACTGTTTAATGAAAACGATAGGAATGTTAGTAATTTCAAAAAGCATCACAGCAGTATTCATTAGAGAAGAATTGTGTGAACTGCCTTTCACCTGCTGAGCCCTGTTGGAAGGAATCAGCTGTAGGAGGGAAGAAGGCATTTATAAAGGCAAAGATCTGGAAACAGCTCTGGCCATCAGGTACTGAGAGAGAAGAGGGAGAGCACAGCAAGCACACAGCCGTTGCGAACTCGATGGAGAAATAAACACTGTAAGAGGCAGTGGCCACAAGAACCAGCCTGTGGGTGGTATTTACAACTTAAGTGTACCTCCTAGCTGGGTGTATTAGTCAGGGTTCTCTAGGGCGACAGGACTAATAGGATAGATGTATGCATGAAAGGGAGTTTATTAGGAGAATTGACTCACATGATCTTAAGGTGAAGCCCCCAATACGCCATCTGCAAGCTGAGGACCCAGGAAGCCAGTCTGAGTCCCAAACTGCAAAAGCAGGGAAGCCAGCAGTGTCCCCTTCAGTGTGTGGCCGAAGACGCGAGAGCCCCTGGCAAATCACTGGTGTAATCCAAGAGTCTGAAAGCTGAAGAACTCAGAGTCCGATGTTCGAGGTCAGAAAGCACCCAGCACGGGAGAAAGATGGAGACCTGAGGACTTAGCCAGTCTGGTCCTTCTGCGTTCTCCTGCCTGCTTTTATCTTAGCCACAATGGCAGCTGCTTAGACAGCGCCCACTCAGATTGACGGTGGGTCTGTGTCTCTTAGTCCACTGACTCAAATGCTAATGTCCTTTGGCAATACCCTCAAAGACACACCCAGGAACAGTTATTTGCATCTTTCAACCCAATCAAGTTGACACTCGTTATTAACCATCACACTGGGGAATAGCAAGCATCAGCTACCAACTATTCTGTACTCATTTAATCAAAGCTTTGCTATGCTTGGGTTGTATTACAACACGAAGAAGAAGAGGCCTATCTTTTTATCATTTTTAATACACTGGGGCAGGAGGCAGAAATACAGAGGACTCTACCAATTGACCTGATTTCCAGAGAGGGACTATGCACTACCAGGAGTGAAAAATTTGCAACATGCCACCCAGGGTACGAGGACACACACATATCTTCCTCGTTTGATGAAAAAGTGGCACAAATTAGAGGACACTGGACAATAACTTTTATGAATTAAATTCAGAGAAGAATATGTGTAAATAATAAAGTAAGAGGAGGTGCTTCTCTAAAGAGCGTGATATAAATAACTTTACTTAGAAAATATTTAAGGTCTAAATATTTTCTCATTGTTTGTCCTTGTTGGAATATTGAATACATAGACACTAAAGGAACGCTTGTGGCCAGGCTCTGTGGCTCTCGCCTGTAATCCCAGCACTTTGGGAGACTGAGGGAGATGGATCACTTGAGTCCAGGAGTTTGAGATCAGCCTGGGCAATATGGAAAACTCTGTCTCTACACACACAAAATATATATATATACACTTAAATTAGCCAGGGGTGGTGGCATGCGCCTGTGGTCTCAGCTACTCCAGAGGCTGAGGTGACAGGACTGCTTGAGCCCAAGAGGTCGTGGCTGAAGCAGTGAGCTGTGGTCACATCATTGCACTCCAGCCTGGGCAGCACAGCAAAACCCTGTCTCAAAAAAACAAAAGCAAAAACAAAAAATGCTTGTGATAAACGTGAGACACTGAGATTAAATGTAAAAGGGTGTTCCTTACACCCACCGCCTAGCTACCCAGCTCAAAATAAGAAGTTGCTGAGGCTGGGCACGGTGGCTCACGCTTGTAATCCCAGCACTTTGGGAGGCCGAGGCGGGCAGATCACGAGGTCAGGAGATCGAGACCACGGTGAAACCCCGTCTCTACTAAAAATACAAAAAATTAGCCGGGCCTGGTGGCGGCGCCTGTAGTCCCAGCTACTCGGAGAGGCTGAGGCAGGAGAATGGCGGGAACCCGGGAGGCGGAGCTTGAAGTGAGCCGAGATCGCGCCACTACACTCCAGCCTGGGTGACAGAGCGGGACTCCGTCTCAAAAAAAAATAAAAAAAAAAGAAGTTGCCGAAACCCTTAGGGTCCCTGAGGGTCCCTCAACCTGACAACTCTCTCCCCCAAAGAGATTACCGTTATCCTGTATCTTGTGTGGTTTTTAATTCCTCTTTATTTTTATTAATAGTTGTACCATCATATGTACCTCTAATATGTTGTTTAGTGTTGCATGCTTTGAACTTTATTCAAGTATACTCAAGAAGTATGTATCTTTCTGTGGTGTGCTATTTTCATTCAACATTGTGTTTCTGAGATTAATCTTGTTAACATTTACAGTTCCTGTCCCTCATTCACACTGCTGTGTAGTATTCCATTTGTAAACATGCTATGATTTGTTAACTTGCTCTCCTGCTAATCTTCAGTGCCCCGTTACCGTAGACAGAGCTGCCATGGATGCTCTTGTGTGTCCTTATGCACATGTGTCTGAGCTTCCTTGCTAGCTTTTTAGGGGTTGTGAGCATCTTAAAACATATTGTATAATTTCATATTGTTTTTTCAACCAGTGTGACAATCCATAATCTCATCTGCAGTGCATAAGGGCTGCAATATTCCCATGTTCAAATTGTCATTCATATGATCAAAAACATTGACTAATTATTTACTGCTTACTATATTAAGTAAAAATATTTGCAGTTTACGTACAAACTCATTTTTCTGGCTTATCACTGTCTGTTTGCTACTCTAAAACATAAACCTGAGTGCCAATCATGATGTGTGCCTCCCTGTCATTGCAGGAAAAATTCACAATTTTCAAGTTATACAAATACAAGTTTAATTTTTAATTTTATCTAAAATGGTATGATTTCAATCAGAATTGCCCTATCACTAGCAGAAGATAGAGCTTTGCCAAACCCCACCGTGCAAAGGAAGTGTGCATATAGGTTAAGAGATGTGAATGCAACTATTTTCTTTTTTTTTTTTTAGCATAAAATACCTGCCCACCTAAGGGAATGCAAACAATTTACTCCACTTATCATTCTCAAAATGTTGACAATGCATTCCATAAAATGTTTTACGATGACTAAATGAGATAATATATGAAAAGCCGCTAATACAACGCTCAGTATCAAGCAGACATTCAATAAAGCTATTGTTATTCAGCAGCAACGCATTGATAAATCACCAACTTTGAGGGCTACTCTAATAACGAACAGGTATAATATAACCATATTCATTAAAAATATAATTTCTCCAAAGTTGTAACTTCAATAATATTTAATATTCCAGGTAAGATAACCTTACTATATTTTAAAAGCCCAGGTGTTCTTTATCGTAATAAAAATGTAGTAATCTGCAGATGAGATTATTAGATCAGAGACTAACACACTTCTTCGTAGAAATTAACTGGGGTCAAAGAATGTACATGCTTTCCAGACATACACCATGCACACAGGCATATTGTCTCTGGTCTCAAGACTGAATTCAAGGCTAGCCTTCTGAACATCTACATCTTATTAAATTATGTTTACACTAAGTTAAAAGCATTTTAATATAATTATCGCTGAGGCTTGTCGTCACTTACAAATCCCAGAAGGATTGTGTTGCATGACAAAGCAGACCAGAGATCCAGATCCTAAGTGGTAAACAAGACTCCTTCTCACCTCCACACAGTGCTGTCAATCTGCACTGAGGGCAATCTCTGTATCACTAACATCTATTAATGTCACACACATGTTGAGGGCAGGCTAGGTCTTTTCATAGAACCAGACGGACAGAGAGAAATGGAGAATGAATATTAGCTTTAATGAATGGATGCAGAGGATCAAATATTATCCTTAAAAGAATATTTTTGGTTCTTTTCATCTCTTTCTCCCTATTTAGCTATATTTTTCATGAGGAATATTAATGCATTATTAGTCCACAAGTTCAACCTCTGTGCACTGAGAAATAGGATTAGCATGGCTTATAAAATTTATCTGGGGGGAGGTTTCAGCTATCGAGGAATTATAGGGTGTATTAATTCTTACTTATTTAGGTTACAGACGGTTAAGCCAGGAATTATGTACTTATAATTAGGTACAGAATCGATAGCGATCCCATGGTTGCTACTTATCTATCACTTCTGTTCCCAATGCATTTAAGTTGCTTGCAAATGCATACAATATAGCAATATAAAATACTTAAACTCTTTAGAAAGAACCTTTAGAAAATACAAAAAATAGGGAAGCAAGATGGTGTCAGAAACGTGGTCAGTGAACAAATGGACACTTTGACGAATCATGCACTGAGTCAGGGCAGAGCACAAATTTGACTTTGAGTTTTCTAATTAACATGCAGAAAGGAGAAAATATAACCAGTAACAAGACCGTGCATGATATATTCTAGTTATTTGGGAGAACACCAATATGAAATAAGAGAAAATATTTCCTACGGCCCCTCAAGAAGAGAAGGTTTTATGATGGCTAAAGCAGTTCAGTAAGAAGCGACTGTGTTGGGCCCAGTATGATGTGGTCCAGTTAGGCTTCTTTTTCTTTTTTCTTTTTTTTTTTTTTGAGACAGAGTCTCACTCTGTCGCCCAGGCTGGAGTGCAGTGGTGCAATCTCGGCTCACTGCAAGCTCCGCCTCCCGGGTTCACACCATTCTCCCACCTCAGCCTCCCAAGTAGCTGGGACTACAGGCGCCGCCACCACGCCTGGCTAATTTTTTGTGTTTTTAGTAGAGACGGGGTTTCACCGTGTTAGCCAGGATGGTCTCGATCTCCTCATCTCATGATCCGCCCGCCTCAGCCTCCCAAAGTGCTGGGATTACAGGGGTGAGCCACCGCACCCGGCCAGTTAGGCATTTTTGATGGTCTCACTTCATCTTGAAACAGATTTTAGATAACAATGCAGAATAGATGGCTTCGTTTCCTCCAGGCCATCTTTCATAAATATTATTTATCTTATCCACGTGTCTGAAAAGTATCCAGCTGCAGTGAATTCGTGATTATAGTCCCTGACAAGTACCGGGAAAGCTGTAATTCTATGTTTTCATTTGCAAACAAAGCATTACACTCCAAAAGTCAACAAAATTGCATGTAGCACAAACATCCTCATGTGAAAAGCAGGAGATGGATAAAGATGGGCCTTAACAGACCGCTCAATTTCTGACTTGAAAGGTACACAAGCAGCGCTGGCAGTCAAAGTGAAGAGTTCCTCAGAAAACAATTTTGGGACTACTTTAATGCAAAGAAAAGCAGGAAATAAAGTTCAACAGCTGCATTCCATAAAGCATACTGGCAGTCATTTGTCAAAAAAAATAAATAAAAATAAAATTAAAAATAAAACTCTTCTAGTGAAAAATGGCTCAAGCCTTAGAAAGGAAGAAGGAAGAGAGAGGAAGGGAGAGGAGGAAAGAAACCAGCTCCAGCTACAGTGCTTGGTTTTGAGCAACAAAGATTCCTGAAATACTTTCCAAAATAAACCTGTGGCAAAATGCTGAACTTGGAAACAGAAATAGACAACTTGATGCACAAAATAATCAGTTCTAAAATAGTCAAAATGTACAAAAGGATACAAAGCATTTGTGGTGTTGACTGAGAAATTAACCATGTACATTTGCTAAACGTAGAAATCTGGGGACAGAGACTGAAAAATACAATGATCCCCAAGGCTATTTATTTTGGCATTACTTATTTATAAAGTAAATACATAAAATTGAAAGTCTTTCCTATAACCTGCTTCTCCAAATCTCTCGGAGTCTTTGTTTCAGGTCTGGTCTGGCCTCCCTCATTTTTGTTCTCAGTCTGCCTGGATCCTGAGGTCACTGGATTCTGTGCTCCCAGCGCGTGTCCATTCCACAGTGGAATGTGAGAAAGTAGTAAAACACAAAAATACAAATAAATAAGATTCTATGTTTGAGTCTGAGTGAGAGCAGCTAGAGGTGACTTAGATTAACTGAAAAAGGTGTAAAAGAATTTTGCTAAAATCATGCCTCAGAGTCTACAGTATTAATCGTGTAATACAGCACTATGCCACACGAGGGCACTATATGGTCAGCTTACTCAGATGAAAGCAAAATGTAAACGGAGTTTATAAGAACAAGATTTGATGAAAATAAAATTACATCCTCTCCCAGGTAATAAAAAAAATCAAAATTCTGGAACATTTAAAGACCCTATGTGTGGTTTGTAATAAAATGGTAATAGCTTGACTTGCTCTCATCCATTTCACCTGCAACTTGGCCGCTATCAGTTTTTCAAACAGCTTAGGAATTTTTCAACGTAAAGTCATTTACACATTCTATTTATCTCTGCCTAGGACACTCTCCGACCTCATTGTAATCTTTTAGGTCTCAGCTGAAATGCAATTTCCTCAGAGACAGCTAACCTAGACACCTTACCTAACGCAAGTCTCTCTTACGCAACATGCAACTGTATGTCAGCCCTCGGTGTATTTTAGTCATGGCACTTACCGAAAGTATTTTATTTATGCACATCGCACATTCCTATGTGAGTTTTGTCTGTTCCCTTCAATATGCTTTAAGCTCCATGAGGCTAAATACCTGTCAGTTTTGGTCACTGTCTAATCCCCAGAGCCTAGGACACTGGGGCATAATAGAAACAAAGCTATGTGTTGAATGAATGAATGAATCTCTGTGACTGTGGCTTATTTCTCCCTACAAAGTTTGACTGAGCCCCACACTCTCACAGAAATCTTTAAAATAATAACAAAAAAGTAGTGAATGTCACCATGTGTTTTCTGACCAATAAACCTGAGAGCTTGTCTGGAGGTTATATGAATTATGGAGCGTCATGATATACTCTTTATTCAACATTGCTTCTCTTCTATTTAAAAACCTGCCCTTCTTTGGAAAGGGTGAAGTGGGACAGGCTGAAGAACACAGATGTTTGAGGGAAGAATGCTTACATTCACCTACTTTGTGATAACTTTACCCTTGTTAAAACGGAAATACAGAAAAGAGGTTACGGAGGAGTTTAATGCTGCCCTTTCTTAGAACGAGAACAACACAATTCTCTTTTCTTTGTCTCCAACTTTACAGGTACTTACTGTGGCGTATAAAATGGTCACTTACAAATTAGACCAACAAAAGGGTATTAAAAGTATTTGTTTATGGGACATCGGGGTGTAAAACACACCACTCAACATCGTGATGTAACTTTACACGACAATAGGGAAGGAGATAGAAAAGACAAAATGCACGGGGTGGGGGGAAAACAGCAGGGCAAAGTGATCCGAAGACAATCTCCACAGAGTTCCAAGATCATGTGGATTCCAAAAGGCCAGAGGCCATTTGCTCCTTGATATTAACTCCAGGCTTAGCGTGATACTACAATGTAATTGTGGATGAAGTAGATAAGTGCGTCTTGAAGGCTTAAACCAAAACTATGGTTGGTCATAAAGAGGTGGCCGTGTTTTTTTGTTTTGTTTTGTTTGGTTTTTGGTTGTTTTTTTTTTTTTGGCCGAGGAAGAATTGGTTAGGGTATAAGGTCTGCATTTCAGGCTTCCATCATCAAAGACTGACAAATTCAGGCGAGCTGGAGTGAAGGTTAGGTCTTCCCCAGCCATGGTCTTCACAGAGTGGGGGATCAGACCAGCAGGATTAAGGGGAATTCGGTGACCTTGTTACTCATAGGTCAGTAGCTTGGGGTTGCGCTTTCTCCTTTTTTCAACCTGTAGTCGACACAGCAAAAAGGCCCAGAACTGGCGAAGGAACAAAGCAGCAAAAAGTGAGGCCCAATAAAAGCTTCAGGCTCAAGAAGACCCCTGAGAAACGAAAGGGAGAGACTATTCCAGGGGACAGTAGGTGAAAAGGAGATAACTAAAAGCGCAGTGGCAAAATGTTCTTACACGTAAGGGATGTTCGTTAATGGACAAATATTCATGGCACTATGATCTGTTAGGACAAATGTAGAATCATCTGTATGCTTTAAATACCGTGTGTGTAAGATTTTAACTGTTTATTAGAAGTCCGAGAACCCCGTTTAAGGTATCTGGATATTCCCTCCCCTTCCTTTCCAAGATTCAGACACTACTAAGTGTGTAGCAGGATGAGCCGCAGACAAAACCCCTCAGACGCCGAGTTGTAGAAGGAAGGGCTTTATTCAGTGGGGAGCATCAGCAAGCTACTGCCTCAAAACCCGAGCTCCCCAAGTGCACAATTTCTGTCCCTTTTAAGGGCTCACAACACTAAGGATTTCACAAGAAAGGGTCGTGATTGATTTGAGCAAGCAAGGGGTACGTGGCAGGGGCTGCATGCACCGGTGGTCAGAGTGAAACGGAACAGGGCAGGGAGTTTCACAATGTTCTTCCATACAATGCCTGAAATCTATGGGTAACATCGGGTTCTAAGTCATGAGTTGATTTTTAGCTACTAGGTTTAGGCCAGGCAGGCCCAGGCCTGGTTTTGGGTCTGGCGCTGGGCTGCCTGTCTTTGATTTCACTTCCTTGTTTTTTTCTTAAAACAGGTACTGAGTATAAAACAGTATAAAACAATATGAGAGGGTCTCTCTCTTCCCTCAAGGGTAAAAATAAGATTGCGACAAATCTAAACTTTATGGAAGTCAAATAAAAAACACTTAAACATATGTAAATAATTGCATACATAAAATATTGCATTAAAATGCCTCCTAAGTGTCACGTAGTCTTTAAACAAATACATTTTCAATGATGGCACAGCTTTTTGGTTCCATTTCTATTTTAATCTCTGATATTCGCACATACCTGTGCACACGTGGAAACATCTATTACTGTTTCAAAAAGACAACTATTAGCAAAGTTCTTACATACACCTGCATATCATGCATTAGAATCAAGTACTTTATTCATTTCATGTCTTCAAAATTACGTTAATGTACTAATCAGGTATTCCATCCTTTCTACAGTATGGTCTTCCTAGAATAAGCTACCCAACTTTCTCAAAGGTGCAAAATGACCATATTTAAAGTTTGGATGAAATTTAATTCATCTTTAATTTGTTTCTGTCACTTTACTATGTTCTGGGGTGTTTTTTAATCTCTCTCTCTCTCGCTCTCTCTCTCCCTCTCTCACTGTCACACACACACAAACACACATGCCTGGTGCTGTCAGCTCTGAGATTTCTGATGATCAAGAGAAACAGGACATCTTTTAAACTTGAAGTACATTCATATGTCAATGAATGACAATGTGTTTGCGCCATTACAGACAAAATCACAGCAGTCTTTATTTCCAAAAGCCAAAAATGTAGGGCTAAATCAACATAAAATGTCATAAGCAATAATTAAATAAATGCCAATAGAATGACCTTATAATTTTCAAACCCATGTCAGATAAAGCTATAAGAGATATCCAAATGCCAATACATATGATATTAATACCTGTGTTTTGTGGTATTAAGAACACGAAAAAATAGAAAATTCTATGAAGTTCAAAGTTCTTTAAAGTTAGATGGAAAAGGCATTCATTGGTATTCCCACGAAGTTTTACGGTTTAGTTGGAAAATACACATATGTTTCTTAAGAGCTAAAATAATGCATTCGACATACAGACAAAGGACCAATGTAGGTGGGAGGGCAGAGTTCTGTGATTAGACAGGAGAATTAGAAAATCTGTTCCAAGGAACTCCAGGGAATGGGTGGTATAACTTCCTCCTTGAGGTCCGAGGGTCACCAACATAAAAGCTCTACATAAGTTTTTATTAGTAGCTCAGAAAAAAAAATAGAATCTAAAAAGATCAAAATCCTGGCAAAGGTTTCCGGTCATAATAAATCATAGTCGCGCAGGATGACATGATCTCCCACAGCATAAGATTTAGAATTAAGTGTTTGGTACTGTGAGTATCTTCAGTTACCAGATAGTCGTTGCTTTCATGATGTGTACACGTCTCCTTAGCCTCGGCAGGGTTTCCAATTAAGCATAGAAATACTTTAAAAATTTGAAATCCTAGTAAAGATAGTTTGGCATTGGAAAGGATCCAATCTGTGTTGGAAATCTACATACGTGTAATGTTTAAGAGAACTTCGCTTATGAGAGAAAGCTTCGTTTTGTTTTTTGAGAGAGAGTCTCACTCTGTCGCCCAGGCTGGAGGGCAGTGGTGGGATCTCAGCTCACTGCAACCTCCCCTCCCAGTTCAAGCAATTCTCCTGCCTCAGCCTCCTGAGTAACTGGCACTACAGATGCACCCCACCACGCCCGGCTAATTTTTGTATTTTTAGTAGAGACAAGGTTTCTCCAGGTTGGCCAGGCTGGTCTTGAACTCCTGACCTCAGGTGATCTGCCCTCCTTTGCCTTCCAAAGTGCTGGGATTACAGGCATGAGCCCCCATGCCCAGCAGAGAGTGAGTTTTAAAGGTACAATATCTAATATGCAGTTGAGTACTTGAAACAGATATTTGATTTTAAATTTCTTACTAATATAAACAATATTGGAACATTTGGCAAAGCGTTTGGATTCACCATATTGATTGTTCTTACAAAAATAAAATTATCGGGGAAATTTTGTTTGTAGATGCAGACACTAAAGAACTTAAGTGAAATAAAATATATTACATTTGGAATTCCTAGTGAATTGGAATGATGGTTTCATAATTTCAAACTTAAAATATGTAATTATTTGCTTGATTTTGACATGGTATTTTAAATTGATATTTTAGTATTTATATATTATTTTGGAACAACTAGATGCATTTTAGGGTCACTATTTTTATTAATTATATTTATAAAAGTTATTTAGATATGCAGAAAAAATTTACTGTCCTAAATTTGAAGCACTCAAAAAATAAGTTATAAAGGTTTATAAATAAATTTAAAAATATTTGAAAATGTCTTACATTTGTAAACAAGATTAAAAAAATTCATAAGCCCTTAAAATAATTGCTGCAATTTCCCATTTTAAAAATAAAATAATCTCAGTAATGAAAGAGACCTAGAGAAGAACTAGGCTTATAAATCTATAAATTGAATAGCAAATGTTAAAAATGAGCTTTAGAAGTTTTCTCTGCACAAAAAAGAAGACAAAAGAAGTCATTAAACCCTACATTCATTTTTAATTACAAGTCGGATATTATTTAAGAGAGCAATAATATGTCCCCTTTCATGTAATGTCCAGAATTCAAAGGAACCACAGGATGTCATGTCGTTTATTCTCCGAAGTGGAATGCCATCACTTCCGCAGATAATACTGATTAATTTGAGCCAGCCTTCCACCTACATCCCCTATGCAAATAAACTTTACAAAGCCTTTCATTACATTATATACAAATATTTCTTCTCTTCATCAGTCATATTCTAATTATAGAGGCTCAACCAGGTAAGTTTAGCCTGACAAATATCTATGCTTATTATTATAGATTCACAAAGAGCTCCTTCTTCCTTATTAGTCAGATAATGTTCTTTCCTTTTACCCTATAGACAAAGGATGCGATTCATTAGGAAGTATTCCCCAACAGAGAAAATGTTTATATAAGCTTATTGATGTGTTCTTTTCAAATGCAAGGTAATTTAAATTTTCTTTAAATGGTATTTTTCTTAAGAGAGTAAAAAAAAAGGGAAACAGATGTTTTCATCACAAACACCATTTACCAACCAACCCAAAATGCATGGCCATTTATATTAAACAAGAAAACAAGTAGAACATGTGATTGCCTACATTTGTGCCGTATAAATTCATTGTCATTACTCTCAACTGAACTCCTGATGCTGCCTAAAAAAAAAGAGACCACGTTTATTTTCTCAATTCAACCCATCACCCTTCAGAATGACTATTTTAATCTTTCACCACAAACACAACCTGTATTTCCCTCTGCTGTCCTTAATCTTTGTCTCTTTCTTCCCTGAAACAAACAAAAGCCAAGACAGGAAACTGTGCTGCATCCTCCTCTAGTCAACCTAACGCCAGTCTTTCCTATGGCCCCTCCGCCACCTGTGGAGGAACATTCCAAAGTCAATGTCATTTCTTCCACCTGAAACAAATTTTACATGTGTTACCACTGTCCTGATTTTGTGTTTCCTCCTAAGCTCTTCAGGAAGATTGTCAACATTACCCATCCTAAGTCTCCCTCTCTTATTCCTCTACACGGTCCAATTCCATTGCTGCTGGCATGACTTGACCAATTTAGCTGCATTCACTACTGAAACAAAAGGGCGAATCACTACTTTGTTCCTATTGCAGACATTATTTATTGACTGTGCAAGATTACTAGACACAATCTAGCACACTCTTTTAACACACACATACACACACACACATAAACACACATACACACACATACACACACACATACATACACACACATACACACACATACACACACACACATACACACACATACACACACACACATACACACACACATACACACACATACATAAACACACATACACACACATACATACACATACACACACACATACATACACACACATACACACACAGATACACACACACACACACATACACACACACACACATGCAGTTTTCCACGTGCTACCAGTTGTGTTCCCAGGGAAGGAGAATGTCAGATGGATACTAACAAGAAGGATGTCTTTTATGGAATTCTCTTGGGATCAATACCTAGGAAAGTAGAGAGAAGCATGGTAGGACAAGGAGAGAAAGTGGGCTGGACGCAGCTTCAGCCTATGGGGACACTGGTAAAATAACACTTCAGAGTTGTATAAAGGCCAAGTTCTAGTTGGAACGGGTAGACTGTGCCTTCATATCCGTCTATTGATCAGTCATTGGTTGCAGGCAGTTGAGACCACCCTTAAAGAGGGCTGTGATCACAGCACCCATCATACAATGTAACCTCATTCTGAGGATGTTCCTCACACCTCTATCATTCTTGCATCTTGATTGTTCCTTACCAGGTCCTACTTTTCTACTTAATTTTAAAGTGTTGAAGTTTCTCATAATTTCTTTTCCCCACTCTTCATGCAATATACACTCAATGCAATCTCACCTACTCCCATTCTTTCCTTTAATAATGATAGACTGAAGGGACCCAAATTTATATCTGTACCAGATATTTCTTCTAGCTCTACACATATATTTGCAAAACCTACTTGTAGAATTCTACTCACCATCTTCCCCCACTTCCTGTTCTTTCCCAAACAATCTTTCTTTTTTCTTGCTCCACAAACAGAAACTAGAATGATTTCTTTAAAAATACAAATGAGGTCAAGTTACCCTTCTGCTGAAACTTTTCGGTATCTTCCCAGTACCCTTCAGAAAAGGTAAGAACATTCTTAAAATGACTCTTTCAAAGCTCTGCACATTCTGATCTACGTTTCTTCCTTAAGTTCCTCTCTAGGTTAATTTTACTTATTCATACGTCCTCCTTGATCCCTGTCATTCGGTGAATCTTTCTTTATTTTTAAAGTATCTGTTTAAATGGCATTTCTTTAAAAACTCTTACTCATTGTCCAAAAGTAGTTAAGGATTTTGTTCTATAATATCACTCTATCTTTGTGTTTATTCAAATGACAAAATTATTTACTTTATTCTTTTGTTTCATATATTTTTCTTCTGTTTGACCGTGAGTTTCAAGGGGGCAGGGGAACAGATTATCCTATTTTGTTTGTTTTTAGTCTATCCCCAGTGCCTAGAATAAGGCTTGATGCACAGAAAACATTTTATGTATGTATACGCTGAGAAAAGCAGTATGATTGAAGAATGCGTAAATAGTGACTGGAAAATGAACATGTGAATCCCAGCACTTTGGGAGTCCGAGGAGGGCAGATCACGAGGTCAGGAGTTTGAGACCAGCCCAGCCCACAGGTGAAACCCCGTCTCTAGTAAAAATACAAAAATTAGCCAGGCATGGTGGTGGACACCTGTAATCCCAGCTACTTGGGAGGCTGAGGCAGCAGAATCGCTTGAAGCCAGGAGGCAGAGGTTGCAGTGAGCCAAGATCGTGCCAGTGCACTCCAGCCTGGGCAACAGGGTGATACTCTGTCTAAAAAAAAAAAGAAAAAAGAAAATGTACATGCATAATTTAGCATGTGTTTCTACCACTGAACACAGTGTGGGAAACATAGGAATATAAATCAGGATGATGCAGATGAGTAAATAATTCTGAATTATTTAATAGTCAGGATTTATAGCTAGGATTATTTTCAAAAGCCTATTGATATGCAATGGAGATGGATGAGCATGTACTACTTGAGGGCAGAAGAAAATCTCAATGAAAAATAGGGAGTAGAAATCTGAAGACAACAAAGAGGATGGCAAGATAATTGCTTTTCCAAAGTAATACAAATGAACACACTTAAAAACAGGCATGGGTAAGTTCACTATGGCAAAATGTCCAAATATATACTGGGAAGCAAATGGAAAGTTTTATCTTGACTTTCGAGGTGAACAGAGATCTACAGGGATAAATATTTTATAGCTGAGAAAACATGTGAAAAAGGGGAGAAATGGCTGGGCATGGTGGCTCATGCCTGTAATCCCAGCACTTTGGGAGGCCGAGGCTGGCGGATCACCTGAGGGCGGGAGTCTGAGACCAGCCTCACCAACATGGAGAAACCCCGTCTCTACTAAAAACATGAAATTAGCTGGGCATGGTGGCGCATGCCTGTAATCCCAGCTACTAGGGAAGCTGAGGCAGGAGAGTCGCTTGACCCTGGGAGGCAGAGGTTGTGGTGAGCTGAGATTGCGCCATTGAACTCCAGCCTGGGCAACAAGAATGAAACTCTATTTCAAAAAAAAAAAGAAAAACAGGAGAAACTTGCCCCAAATCATTTGGTTAAAAAGTTGCATATTTAAAATGTGAACCAGCCAGGCGCGTTGGCTCACACCTGTAATCCCAGCACTTTGGGAGGCCGAGGCTGGCGGATCACCTGAGGGCGGGAGTCTGAGACCAGCCTCACCAACATGGAGAAACCCCGTCTCTACTAAAATCATGAAATTAGCTGGGCATGGTGGCGCATGCCTGTAATCCCAGCTACTAGGGAAGCTGAGGCAGGAGAGTCGCTTGACCCTGGGAGGCAGAGGTTGTGGTGAGCTGAGATTGCGCCATTGAACTCCAGCCTGGGCAACAAGAATGAAACTCTATTTCAAAAAAAAAAAAGAAAAACAGGAGAAACTTGCCCCAAATCATTTGGTTAAAAAGTTGCATATTTAAAATGTGAACCAGCCAGGCGCGTTGGCTCACACCTGTAATACCAGCACTTTGGGAGGCCGAGGCAGGCAGATCACCTGAGGTCAGGAGTTTGAGACCAGCCTGGCCAACATGGTGAAACCCCATTTCTACTAAAAATACAAAAATTAACTGGGCGTGGTGGCGGGTGCCTGTAATCCCAGCTACTTGGGAGCCTGAGGCAGGAGAATCACTTGAATCCGGGAGGCGGTGGTTGCAGTGAGCCGGGATCGCACCACTGCACTCCACCCTGGGCAAGAGTGAGATCCTGCCTCAAAAAAAAAAGAAGTGAAACAGTTTCTTTCTAACCTCCAAATGCACAATATTCCACGACACCAACCCTACACCAAAGAAATGTGTAGAAGTTTATAAAAATGGTTATTAACTGATTTTTTTCAGCACCAGAATCAACTATCCTGACTCTAGCTTTAGAAACGTAAGTTAAAAAAAGAGGAAAATAACTTCGAAGGAAGTAATTCTTTGAAAGCCGTTAGGACAACACAATGATTTGAGGGTCTTGTGCTTTTCCATGAAAAGGTGGGGCTAAGTCTGTTTTAGAGGGTGAAGGAGACACAGGAGTTAAAAATGTGCCAACACCGTGGCCCTTGGAAATAACTTGTAAGATCAAATGAAAATCGCAATCGAGACTGTCACTTTTCGATCAGATTGTTTTCAATCGATAATGAGTGCAGGCCCGCAAATGTGTATGGGTGTTATGTGGCATATCAAGGTACATTTCTGCAGAACATACTCAGTGCAATATGGCTTGTGGGTACAACATTCCTTTATATAATTGCACTCAACTAATGTATGCCTTGGAAAGCAAGCACATCAAACATTATGTCTTAACAGACTTCTGAAAGAAAAACTGGAGTTCCTGGTGGCTCTTAAACAGTCTGCTGGTTATTTTATGGCATAGAGGAGAAAATTTACCCTGCAGAAATCTAGCCGAGCACATCCTCAGACTGATCACATTCACCTTCTCATCATGGTTCCAGTCTCAATTAAAAAAAAAAAAAACAACAAAGAATCATATTTGAGTAATCTGTTCTGAATCATACAGGGAAAGTCCATGCTGAGATAATACTTATGCATCTGTCTTAGAACATGTCTAGAATATTTACTAGGAAGACTCACTATCAAAAGGGATTTTGGCATATGTGCATTAATTCAGCAAGCCTCATTTCTTCAATACCAAACATGCGCCAGACATTGTCCTAGGAAGAGAGGATTTAGAAAAAAAAAAAATAAAGATATATTTACCGCAGTCCAGCCATAGAAAAAGATAAGTAAGTAATTAAATGCAGGAGTATACTATAGCTTCAAAGATAAAACTTATGAAGGTCTGGAAATTAGCACACATGGGATAAAACAGTCACTTCTACATAAGAGGAGGCGATTATAAAGAAGATTCACTTAAGATTCAGTATTGGCTAAGGTTAAAGAGAGAAGCATTGTTCTTGGACCAAGTTTTCTGGGAGGTGGGAGAGTAAAAGAAGTCCGGGACCAAAGGAAGCTACAACAGAGAGCACTGAACGAGCAGCCTTGCAGGTCTGACCCAGACTGCCATCTGAGAAAATTACAGGCAGTTTGATTGGCTGGGGCACAGGCCGTGAGGTGGGGCATGATGAGTGACAGCTGGAACCAGGCAAGGCTCATAAATGTCACACTAAGGAATTTTCACTGTTTTCTACCAGCCACTGGAAGAAACTGAAGAGCTTAAAGCAAGATAATGGCACATCACAAAACACATGGATTCGAGGTGGTAAGACAAAAAGAAGTTACTGTAGCAGAAGCATCAGGAAGTAGACTTGTATTAATTTAACTGCAAAATAATTACTTCTCCTACCCCCACAACAACATTCCAACACACAGAACTAATGTGGGTTATTAATTATTTCCCACTGTTCCCTACTGAAACAACATACTTTCAACTTTATTCTTTCAGTTCTGAGCGTGCTTATCTGCAAAGATATATAACCTAGTCTCCACGTCTTATCATAGAAAATTAGTACAGGTGACTTGTCTATTTTCAAACAGGGAGAAAAATAGAAATAGATGCATTTAGTCCTTCTGAATTAACCAGCTAAGCTACTTGAGGAGGAAGAGATTATATCAAAATTGTAAACTTTTAAAACTAATTTAACATTATAACCACAAATGGATATATAAATTTTTTTCCTTCAGGGAATACTTGGGAGAAAAATTAGAATCCATGCTCCTGCCTTATTCAAAGCAAAATGATATTGGGTACAGCTGTTCATTTCAAAGGCCACTGCACATCTCCCATAAAAGCAGTGTGCTACAGTGATGAAAACTGCCCACCAATGGTCATGCCTATGCGCGTTTTCTAAGGTGTTTGCCACCCTCCTGTCAAGAGGTGAAGTCTGTTTCTTTAACTCCTGAATCTGGGTTGCCCACGTGGCTTGCTTTGATCAATGAAATGTCACAGAAGTTATGTTCTAGGACTTTTGAGCTCAGGTCTTCAGTTTCTACTTTCCCTTTCGGAACTCAGCTCCGAATAAAGAATTCCGGAATCTCCTATTAAGGAGGGTAACCACACAGAGAGACGGGAGAGTGACAGGCCACAGGCAGAAACACAATCTACATGGAAGAGACCCATGGCATTCCAGCCAACAGCAAGTACCAGGCCCCACGTGCAAATGAGGCCAATGGGTTCCACTATGTCCAGCTGAGCTGTCCCAGCCAAAACCATGTCAATCATGGACGAGTTCTCTCTTCTTCGTCCTGCCCATATTGCTGTCTCATGGCATCATACCCAATAAAATGGCTGTGATTTGAAGTCATTAAGCTTTGCGGTGCTTTATTACATAGCAACATATAAATAATAATGAGTAGTAAAATGCTTATTGCTAACTTTTCAGTGTAAAATTCCAGTGGCAGACCATGATGCCATGTAGAAAATATCTGGCTCAATTCGTACAAAAATGGCACAGCGTGTGGGACTCAGAGGAAACACCACGGTAGCAGGCCCTATATGCACAGCAGGACACACAGGAAGCCAGTGTCCAAGGAGCTGAAGGTGACCCTGTGGCCTTTCAATATTCACACGAAGAAGCAAAAGCAATAGCACAGCATATCCTGGTCGGTGATGTGTGTGTATGTGTATGTGTCACAGCTGCATTAGACCAGACCACGTGGTAACATTGTCTAAAGAAAGAAATAGAAAATACATAGAAAGCTCTAAACTTGTTTTTCTTTAGAAGTTATGTCCCAACCATGATAAAAGTGTTATTTTTCCTCCTTGAGGAAACAAAGAAAAATCAACGATAACATTTCTACGCATTTTTTTTTTTTTTTGCTGTTATATCCATTTTATGATGCTTTGCAAGTACTATTTATTCTTACTTTTACAGCCAGTCAGAATGTGTTTGGGTTTCTCTTATTTCTGTCTTTTTAAAGCTTCAACATTAAAGTTCTTTAGTACATCACACATTGCAATATTAAAAGAAAACACTATCTTGCCTAAATAAGCAGTATCGTATAATATCCAGTCGAAACTAACTTCAATGTACGTGATATGAATATTGCTTTCTGAAAACTTTACGGTCTGTTTGGACCACTCAATATGTAATTTTTAAACTAGGATGCCATAGTGTTTAAACAGTTTTCACATCAGAAATGTAAGAAGTGCTTCTCCTCAGCAAATGTAAAAGAACACACATCACAACAAACTATCTCTCAGACCACAGTGCAATCAAATTAGAACTCAGGATTAAGAAACTCACTCAAAACTGCACAACTACATGGAAACTGAACAACCTGCTCCTGAATGACTACTGGGTACATAACGAAATGAAGGCAGAAATAAAGATGTTCTTTGAAACCAATGAGAAAAAAGACACAACATACCAGAATCTCTGGGACACATTCAAAGCAGTATGTAGAGGGAAATTTATAGCACTAAATGCCCACAAGAGAAAGCAGGAAAGATCTAAAATCAACACCCTAACATGACTATTAAAAGAACAAGAGAAGCAAGAGCAAACACATCCCAAAGCTAGCAGAAGTCAGGAAATAACTAAGATCAGAGCAGAACTGAAGGAAATAGAGACACAAAACACCCTTCAAAAAAACCAATGAATCCAGGAGCTGGTTTTTTTTAAAAGATCAACAAAATTGATAGACCGCTAGCAAGACAAATAAAGAAGAAAAGAGAGAAGAATCAAATAGACGCAATAAAAAATGATAAAGGGGATATCACCACCGATCCCACAGAAATACAAACTACCATCAGAGAATACTATAAATGCCTCTATGCAAATAAATTAGAAAATCTAGAAGAAATGGATAAATTCCTGGACACATACACCCTCCCAAGACTAAACCAGAAAGATGCTGAATCCCTGAATAGACCAACAACAGACTCTGAAATTGAGGCAATAATTAATAGCCTACCAACCAAAAAAAGTCCAGGATTCACAGCTGAATTCTACTAGAGGTACAAAGAGGAATTGGTACCATTCCTTCTGAAACTATTCCAAACAATAGGAAAAGAGGGAATCCTCCCTAACTCATTTTATGAGGCCAGCTTCATCCTGATACCAAAGCCTGTCAGAGACACAACAAAAAAAGAGAATTTGAGACCAATATCCCTGATGAACATCGCTGCGAAAATCCTCACTAAAATACTGGCAAACCGAATCCAGCAGCACATCAAAAAGCTTATCCACCAAGATCAATTTGGCTTCATCCCTGGGATGCAATGCTGGTTTAACATACGCAAATCAATAGATATAATCCATCACATAAACAGAACCAAAGACAAAAACCACATGATTATCTCAATAGATTTAGAAAAGGCCCCTGACAAAATTCAACAGCGCTTCGTGCTAAACACTCTCAATAAATTTGGTATTGATGGGACGTATCTCAAAATAATAAGAGCTATTTATGACAAACGCACAGCCAATATCTTACTGAATGTGCAACAACTGGAATCATGCCCTTTGAAAACCGGCACAAGACAGGGATGGCCTCTCTCACCACTCCTATTCAACATAGTGCTGGAAGTTCTGGCCAGGGCAATCAGGCAAGTGAAAGAAATAAAGAAATAAAGAGAAATAAATATTCAATTAGGAAAAGAGAAAGTCAAATTGTCCCTGTTTGCAGACGACATGATTTATATTTAGAAAACCCCATCATCTCAGCCCAAAATCTCCTTAAGCTGATAAGTAACTTCAGCAAAGTCTCAGGATACAAAATCAATGTGCAAAAATCACAAGCATTCCTATACACCAGTAACAGACAGAGAGCTAAATCATGAGTGAACTCCCATTCACAATTGCTACAAAGAGAATAAAATACATAAGAATCCAATTCACAAGGGATGTGAAAGACCTCTTCAAGGAGAACTACAAACCACTGCTCAATGAAATAAAAGAGGATACAAACAAATGGAAGAACATTCCATGCTCATGGATAGGAAGAATCACTATTGTGAAAATGGCCATACTCCCCAAGGTAATTTATAGATTCAATGCCATCCCCATCAAGCTACCAATGACTTTCTTCACAGAATTGGAAAAAAACTACTTTAAAGTTCACATGGAACCAAAAAAGAGCCTGTATTGCCAAGCCAATCCTAAGCAAAAACAACAAAGCTGGAGGCATCATGCTACCTGACTTCCAACTATACTACAAGGCTACAGTAACCAAAACAGCATGGTACTGGTACCAAAACAGATACATAGATGAATGGAACAGAACAGAGGCCTCAGAAATACCACCACACATCTAAAACCATCTTATCTTTCACAAACCTGACTAAAACAAGAAATGGGGAAATGATTTCCTATTTAATAAATGGTGCTGGGAAAACTGGCTAGCCATAGGTAGAAAGCTGAAACTGGATCCCTTCCTGACACCTTATACAAAAATTAATTCAAGATGGATTAAAGACTTAAATGTTATATGTAAAACCGTAAAAACCCAGAAGAAAACCTAGGCAATACCATTCAGGACATAGGCATGGGCAAGGACTTCATGACTAAAACACCAAAAGCAGTGGCAACAAAAGCCAAGATAGACAAATGGGATCTAATTAAACTAAAGAGCTTCTGCACAGCAAAAGAAACTACCATCAGAGTGAACAGGCAACCTACAGAATGGGAGGAAATTTTTGCAATCTACCCATCTGACAAAGGGCTAATATCCAGAATCAACGAAGACTTTAACAAATTTACAAGAAAAAATCGAACAGCCCCATCAAAACGTGGGCAAAGGATATGAACAGACACTTTTCAAAGGAAGACCTTTATTCAGCCAACACACACATGAAAAAAGGCTCATCATCACTGGTCATCAGAGAAATGCAAATCAAAACCACAATGAGAAACCATCTCACACCAGTTAGAATGGCCATCATTTAAAAAGTCAGGAAACAACAGGTGCTGGAGATGATGTGGAGTAATAGGAAGGATTTTACACTGTTGGTGGGACTGTAAAGTAGTTCAACCATTGTGGAAGACAGTGTGGTGATTCCTCAAGGATCTCAAACTAGAAATACCATTTGACCCAGCAATTCTATTACTGGGTATATACCCAAAGGATTATAAATCATGCTACTATAAAGACATGAACACATATGTTTATTGTGGCACTATTCACAATAGCAAAGACTTGCAACCAACCCAAGTGTCCATCAATGATAGATTAGATTAAGAAAATGTGGCACATATACAGCATGGAATACTATGCAACTGTAAAAAAGGATGAGTTCCTGTCCTTTGTAGGGACATGGATGAAGCTGGAAACCATCATTCTGAGCAAACTACCGCAAGGACAGAAGACCAAACACTGCATGTTCTCACTCACAGGTGGGAATTGAACAATGAGAACATTTGAACACTGGGTTGGGAATATCACACACCAGAGCCTGTCATGGGGTGGGGGTTGGGGGAGGGATAGCATTAGGAGAAATACCTAACGTAAATGAGAAGTTAATGGGTGCAGCACACCAACATGGCACATGTATACAAACCTGCACATTGTGCACATGTACCCTAGAACTTAAAGTATAATAATAATAATAAAGAAATGTAAGAAGTGCTAAATTACAGATTTTCAAATATTTAGGAGACATTAATATAATGCCATGTTTTTTCTGAACACTTATTAAGCACAGTTAACAAAAACAAATAGAAATGATAAAGTTTTGTTAATATTTCATGTTAACTCCCATTTTTATTTTAATTAATTTCTGGCTTGAAACCATTGGAAATTTGTTTTTAACGAACAGAATTAAATACATTAGGTCCTTGATAGAATTCTTTTCCTCCAAAGAATATCACCATCCCCCACTTTTAGCTAACTGTCATAATATGTTCTTTTTTTCCAGATGCTTCTTGTTCCAGAACTGTATACACAAGTTGGACGACTAAACTGATATTTGCATAACAAGAAAAGTGGTCTTTAGACAATTTGGCAAATATGCTTATAGCAGCACTGCCAGGAACTAACCCCCAAAATAGGATCACAGCAGAGTTGGAACGCCAGTGATAGGGCTTTATTTCCAAGCACACAACCAGAGTTAGAGAACACATTCAAATAACCCAGGCCTTTTTTTATGTAAAAATTTTTAATAATCATGGCATTTCCAATGCAAATTTAAAATCTAGTCAGTAGCTTATTTTATTAAGAGACTTCATGGTTTTGACAGGTAATGATCTTTGCTAGAAAGGTCCCCCTCCTCCTCCTCCTCCTCTTCTTTCTCAGGTCTATTCTTGATTCTGAAATTCACACCACTGGAATTTTATACCACACCACAGTTAAACATTTTTTTCTGAATTTTACTATATTGCATTTTCCTGAGGATTTCTTTAATGCATGCCCTAGTTCTTTGGAGACTTTCAATGCCTGTTTAACAGCTTTCCTTATTCATTAGCAACTTCCTTTAGAATCTAACAAGTCTCTTATGATCCTGGAGTTCTGTCAATTGTAGTAATTTTTTATTGTTTTTATCACACGGTTGGGAATATTTCTGCTACTTTTTACCCTCACTTAGAAGCTTAATATAACTACAAAAATGTTATATAACTCTTATTAATGTCTTCATCTTTTGTCATTATGAGTGGCCTAGCCCCTCCATAGACAATTTGAGCCTATGATTTTTCATGGAAGAGGGCATAGTTTAGCTTCATGTATTATTATCCTCTCTCATATTTGCTCTATCAGTATATATTGGAATATGGTTGAATTCTATAGCATGTATTTTATTGCTTTCACACGTTTTATTGCGCTTATGTTTGGATTTCTTCTCATCTGAGAAAGGATTGATTTTCTCATCTCAGTATATTTTTAATAAAATCATAGCTAAGAAAGAACATTTCATCCATCTAAAAGCTAACTTCCTTTCTTTTATTTTGTCCTGAAAAATACTACACCCACACATTTTTGCCAATAGCCTAAGACATTTAGCCATACTAATCTATCCTATTGGCTCCTTGGCTTTGATTGATGGACTAACAAAAATAGCTTGCTTGATGTTTCCAGAGAAAGTATCTTACCCTCATCTGTCTAAAGTATTCCTAACATAGGATTGTCAGATTTAGCAAATAAAAATATAGGATTTCTACTTATATTTCAATTTCATGTAAAAAACAAATAACTTTTTAGTATAAGAACATCTTAAATACTTAGAGGCTTATCTGAAGTTCACATTTAAATAGGTGCCCTGTAAGTTACCAGGCAATCCTGTCCTAAAGGAATAATATTCAAATCTCTCTTTAGCTTTTCCTCCAAATGTTGCTTAAAAATTTTCTGGGAAAATCATTAGTTTTATCTCCAGAAGCAAGACACTGTTGTCAGAAAAGGATGGGTTTCATTTTCTATTATTTTCATGTACTTGATTATTTATGATATTAGAACTGGGATCTCAGGAGTGGCCTTGTGTAGCAATCAATGGTGGCTGACCATTGGTTGCTCTTTAGGAAAAAGGGTCATAAGCCCCCTTTTGCTCACTTCCCTGCCCCTTGAAATTAACTTATTGATTTAAATTAAAAGCATTGCATGCCTACTCTACGATGAATATTGTGATGTCAAGAATCCCAAACAAGCAGCAAGATTCTGTCCACCAGAAATGTTAAGCATATGTAAGCCGGAGGCGGGCGACTGGGAGGTACCAGAATATGCTCTTTGTATTGATTTTAGTACCTGAACTTATGTGCTTTAATTGAGTTATACTTACCTATAAATTGATGCTCCCATCATTGAAAACAGCTTATGCTGTTACAGAATACATTGCGTAAGTGTATGGATTCCTTTACAGTCAACCAAAGGGTAAAGGTGACATGAAGAAGAAAAAATACGCTAACTAAATGAAAATTGGGAGTCATAAAAACATTTTTATAGAACTATAGAAATGATCTAAATCTCTTTTGGTGGGCTTTCTTTGCATCAGTACTACAAATGTTGGATTGTCCCAGCTCTGTCCTCAGACATCTCTGTAATCAGTATCTTGTCAGAGATCCCTGAAGAGGGGTTCTGGAGAGCCCTGGAAGGTTCTTGAGACCTCTCGAGGCAATCCAAAATGTCTTCCCGAAATGCCTTGGCCCATCATTTCACTCAGATATCTATATAAAGTCTCCCCTTAGACAGATCTTCTCTGACAACCCATTAGAAAATAGCAGCCTCTGTTACTTCATCACCTTCCCTACTTCACATTTTGTATAGTTCTGTTGCAACCTGAAATAAAATAATTTAAACCGAAATATAAATAGCACATTTGTTTATATTGGGTTTCCCACACAAGCTCAAAGAATGTAAGGACATGTACTTTTGTTTATTACTTTATCCCCAACACATTCAATAGTACATACCATATTGCATGTCTACAGAAATCGTTTGTAATTTTTTTGTACAATGAATGTATTTTATCTGATAGTTTTTCTTGGCAGTGAAAATATGCTTTTCCCTTACAGCTGCTCTTATTGAAAGACATTACTCTTAAGTGAATTTCCTCACTCCAGTAATTCAAGAAGAAAAAGTGTATATAGAGAAAAAGCATTAATAGTGTTTTATAACTTATTCCTAAAAATGGGTTGATTAAATGTTTATCATTAGTGCAGCAATGAAGTTTCTTTTAAACTCTGAAAATGAGGGCACATTCAGTGACTTATATTTTCAATGCCTTGTGTAGACCAAAAATAGATAAAAACAAGAATCACTAGGAAAGTAATATTGTATAAGCCAATCTCTAACAGAGTCACAATAAAACAAATTAATGTTTGAAATTATCACCATTAGGTCAAATCTGTGTCTTGAGCTTCAAAATACTTCATTCATTCAATGGTTAATCGGTCACTGACTACTGTAGGCTGGGTACTGGGGAGCCAAAAGAGAAATTAATCACGGTCATCAATTTAAAAACCAAAAACTCTGTCAGCCAAGTGTATGCAACAGTTTTGCAGAATAAACACAGTGAGTTTGGTTTAAGACAGAGAAATTTAAGTTTCCAGAATATTGGGGAGAAAGTGTCTAATAGGATGGTGGAGTTCATGTAGAGATTCTGGACTGGAAAAATGATTTGGCCACCATTAGCATAGGACTAGATGCCACTAAAGTGGCAGAGATCACTTAGAATAAATGGCAAACAAAAAAGAGGCCTTACTTCCTTGAGATTCTTCTGACTAGGAGCCAGACACTACAGAGCATGGAAAATATTTTGTAAGGTAGAGTTACCGAAGACGGCCTTTTTCTCCGAGATATGCTGACATGCTTAATGTGGGCTTTCTTTACAACAATGTGATCATTCCAACAACTACTAGTTCCACGATGTTTTTAGAGTTTACAAATGTATTACTACAGTGAGTTTTATTGTATCTGAGCCTCGTGAGAGATTTACGATTATCCCTATTTTATGCAAAACTTCAGAAAGTTTAAATGAAAAGTCACAAATAGATGATTGATACCTAATCCACAGCTCTTGGATGACCTATAGCGTCAATGTTTTCAATGAAGAGAAGGTGATTTTCACCCCATCCTTCACTTCTAGTTTTTCCTAATTGTTCTATATGACTTTATTGAAAGCTTCACTTCAAAATCAATCTCTCCCCTTCTCAAACTATCTTTCTTAATAAGGATAATTGTTAGGAAGTTCCCACAGCTACCTAACACCCTCTAATTCCCAAGACCTTGTGAATGCTTCTGACTATGAATTTTGAAGGCATTCCAGAAATACAGTTTCAGTTTGATTATAAAGCAAATAACATCTTGGATATTATTATATTTAAATATTTAGAATTATTTAAAATTAATTTTTTGCAAAAAATTCTTGGAGGGAAATGAGAACAAGAGTTTATTTAAGAAGTAGAATTTTATTTCTTTTTCTACAGGTCGACTTACTAACACTGTGGTTCTCCATAGAAATAAATAAAATTGACATACATAAAAAACGGTAGAGAATACTAAATGTGCCAAATAACGAATTCCTTTAAGCATAGATATATATATACACATATATACACACATATATATACATATATACATACGCACACATATATATACATATATATACACACACACACATACATATACATGTATATATACACACATACATACTTATATACACTTTTATACCTGCCAAGAAAGGTAAGTTTGTCACTGCTTAGAGATTGCTGAAAGCAAAATGAAAGAGTTCCATCAAGTGGTCATATCAAGACACAGCAGTTTGTATTTCACCAATAGAAAGAGGAAAACAATTTCTCTGAAATCTAGTTCAGACATAGATTTCTAACCGAGCTATTAAAATTTTATGCCATGCAACATTAAAAAACACAATTAAATGCATTTTAAACATTATTACTAATTCATTTTCCAATTCATTTTTAAACTGCAAAGAAAATAGAAACTATGTGATTTTTATTTTTTATCTTTTTCATAACGAATACTCTCTCCATATAGTTTGCAGTTGAAAATGCGTGGTTATAATCTTAATTTGCATGTTAGTCATTTTTTTAAATTAGCAGGTAAACCACAGGTAATACTAAACTAAGTATTTCGATTGCACCGAAAATTCAGAAACTAACTACTTGCAAATGACCTATACATCTTAAAATAGTACAAAATAAATACAAAGAAAACTCTACTCAAGGTTGTTTTAAAAAATAAAATAAGTTATAAAACATAAACATGAGTTAACTTGCTTCTTTTAACAATCTATAGTTTTTGCCTTGCCAAATTTCATCTCCTTCATAAAGACAGACAAAACAGGCATCTTTCTTTTTAAAGTATAATTGATTTAAGGGGTCATTTTCTCATTATTTTGGAAAAACCATCATGGCTTATTTTAATGTTATAAATGCTACTTCTAAATATATATTACAGATTAAGATTTGTTTCTTGCTTAATAAAGCAGTAGTTCATTTAAGCAACCATTGTTTAATTAAACTTTCTGAATATTATATATATATTACTAATGAGATGAGGTTAAACAATAGATTTTTATATAAAACCTATGAAATATATATTATCTAGACATAAAATTGGAAGCAATGTATTTAATGATTAAGATCATGGATTTTGGCATCAGAGAGATTTGATTTGAATCTAATCTCTTCCACTTTTTTTCTCTGTAACCTGGAGCAATGACAAGCGTACTTTGTTTCATTGCACTTTTCTTGTAGATGTTGTGTTTTTTACAAATTGAAGGTTTGTGGCCAGCCTGCCTTGAGCAATTCTATCCACACTATTTTTTCCAACAGTATGTGCTCACTTTTGGTTTCTGGGTCACAGTTCAATACTTCTCACAATATTTCAGATTTTATCATTGTCATTATATTACTTATGGTTATCTGTGATCAATGATCTTTTATGTCACTATTGTAATTGTGGGACACCATACACTCTGCACATATAAGATAGCAAACTTAATTAATATCATGTGTGTTCCCACTTCTTCAGCAGCTAGCTGTTCTTCCATCTCTCTTCTTCTCCTCAAGCCTCACTATTCCCTGAGACACAACAATATTAAAATTAGACCAAGTAATAACCCTGCAATGGCCTGTAAGTGTTCAAGTGAGAAGAAAAGCATCATACATCTCCCACTTTAAGTCAAAAGCTGGAAATGATTAAACTTAATGAAGAAGGCATGTTGAAAGCTGAGAGAGGCTAAAAGCTAGGTCTCTTATAACAAACAGCCAACTTATGAACACAAAGGAAAAGTTCTTGAAGGTAATTGACAGTGCTACTACAGTGAACAAATGAACGATGAAGAATGTAAAACAGGCTTGTTGCTGATATGGAGAACGTTTTATCAGTCTGGATAGAAAATCAAACCAACTACAACAAGGCCCAAATTATCTTCAATTCTCTTCAGGCTGAGAGAAATGAAGAAGAAAAGTTGGAAACTAGAAGAAGTTGGTTGATAATTTTTAAGGAAAGAAGCCATCCCAAAATAAAAGAAAAAGTGCAAGGTGAAGTAGTAGCATGTGCTGATGTAGAAGCTTTAGCACATAATCTGGAAAATCTAGCTAAGATAATAGATGAAGTTTGTTACACTAAACAAGAGATTTTCAGTGTAGATGAAACAGACTTATATTGAAAGAAGATGCTGTCTAGGACGTTCATGGCTAGAAAATAAGTCAATGCCTGGCTTTAAAGCTTCAGTGCACAGGGTGACACTCTTGGTAGGGGCTAATGCAGCTGGTAAATTGAAGTTGAAGCCAATACTGATTAACGATTCTGAAAATAGCAAGAATTATGCTAAATCTACTGTGCCTGTACTCTATAAATGGAGCAAAGTCTGAATGACAGCATATCTGTTAACAGTATGGTATACTGGATATTTTTATCCCGCTCTTGAGACCTACTGCTCAGAAAAAAAAGAGTCCTTTCAAAATATTGCTGTTCATTGACAATGTACCTGACCACCCAAGAGTTCCGATGGAGGTGAACAAGGATATTAGTGTTTCTAAGCTCGTTAACACAACATCCATTCTGTAGCCTCTGAATCAAAGAGTAATTTCAACTTTCAAGTTTTATTACATAAGAACTAAACATGGTAAGGTTATTGCTGCCATAATGACTACTCTGATTAATCTGGGTAAAATAAATTGAAAATCTTCAGGAAAGGATTCACCACTCTAGATGACACTAAGGACATTTGTGATTCCTGGGAGGAGTCCAAAATATCAACAATAACAGGAGTTTAGAAGAAGTTGAGTCCAACTCTCACAGATGACCTTGAGGGGTTTAACTCTTCAGTGGAAGTAAATGCGGATGTGGTGGAATCAGCAAGACAACTAGAATTAGAACTGGAGCCTGAAAATGTGACTGAGTTGCTGCAGTTTCAAGATACAATTTTAATGCATTAGGATTTGTTTCTTAGAGATGAGCAAAGAAAGTCGTTCCTTGAGATAGAATCTACTCCTGGTAATGATGCTGTGAACATTCTTCAAATAACAACAAAGAATTTAGAATATTACAGAAACTTAGTTGATAAAGCAGTGGTAGAATTTGGGTTTGAAAGAAGTTGTACTGTGGGGAAAAAGCTATCAAACAGCATCACGTTACAAAAAAAAAAAAAAATCTTTCATGAAAGGAAAAGTCAACCAATGTGGCAAACTTCATTGCTGCCTTGTTAGAAGAAATTGCCACAGCCACATTAACTTTAAGAAACCACCACCCTGATTGGTCAGCTGCCACCAACACTTGGACCAAACCCTTTACCTGTGAAAAATCACAACTTGATGAAGGAACAGATAATCATTAGCATTTTAGCAATAAAGTATTTTAAAATTAAAGTATGTGCATTGTTTTTTAGACATACTTCTATTGCACACTCAGCTGCTTATATTGTAATGTAAACATGACTTTTTTATGCATTGGAAAACCAACAAACTTGTATGACTCACTTTATTGCAATGTTTGCTTTACTGCAGTGGTCTGGAACTGAATCTGTAATATCTCCAAGGTATGCCTGTATATCTTCATGTATAATAGGGAAGTAATTCTACTGATACAGGTATGGTAGAGCTTAGATAATGTCTCTTATATCAAGCATCTAGATTAGTAGCTGACTATCATCAAAATGAAAACACATGTTTGTGAATTAATATTTCCACTGTTCTATCTTGTTATTGGTAGGTGAGAGTGGTGGTGAACTTTCACCTCAAATTGTTTGATTTAAATAGTTGAAAAAATATAAACAAGTAAGGAGACAAAAGACAAATGTATTGCTTCTATGATGACAATACGATCATATTTCTTCTGAGTGCTCTATGACCTTCCTCCAATCTAAGCAATATTTCCATTTCTACTAGAAGCCAGAGAGATTCACACTGTTACCCTTCTTTCTGTCTTTTGGAAATTTGCAGTGATAATAAGTTGATTTAAAATCCTTACTTAATATCAAGAACAACTCTTCCTGTCAACATGGTAATAAAATGAACACTGAGGATGAAGAGAGAGAGAATGATAAAGTGCATTCAGTAAAACATAAACAAGTAAAGGATGTGGGCGCAAGGTATATAGGAAGTATTAATAGTTGTACTCCTCTCACATATTTTGTCATGTGTGAAATAATTCAAAAGTAAGATGTAAGTAAACCTAAAAGAAAAACTAAAACTCCCTTTAGGAAACCTAAAAGTGAATAGATTCACACTTCAACAAACTTTTGACGATATGTCAGCAAGATGGAAAATAACTACAAAAGGAAAGCTGCAGATACAAGAAGAAATGTTGAGTGAAGAACATGGAAAGCATGTAGATAAACCACAGGGTCTGTGTGAAATAACAAAAAAATTAAATTTGGGAATACAGAAAGGATATAATTAAAATATGGGACAATAAGTAAGACTAGCAGGTGATTTGATTTTTATAATTCTAAGGTCCCTATGTTATATAAAGAAGGAATAGAGAAAATGATTAATGTAGACTTTAAGTAAATAAATCTGTTAAAATTTCATGGTAACTATTAAAAGAATAAAGAGGGAAATAGAATTTAAATAAAAACTTCATGTAAAAGATGCAGAAAAAGTGATAAAAAGTAAAAGCGATGAAGCAAAAGAGGAACATACAAAACAAGAAATAGGATGGTAATGAATCCAAATATATCAGCAATCCTAATAAATGTAAATAAATTAACTTTCTAGTTAAAGGTTAAATTCAATAAAAGATAAGATCCAGGATTATACTATCGAAGAATCACACATGAAAATAAAAACATGGAAAAACTGATACACAAAGGATAAGAAATTAGGCAGCTTAAATATTAGTCAAAGGAAAGCTGGTGTATCTATATTAATATTATAGAGTGAAGTCTTTAAGGCACAAAGCATCATATAGAATGGAAAACATCATAAAACAATGATAATTATACACTCATTTCAACTTTGATGCCTCTAATAACTTGCCTCAAAACATATAAAGAAGTCAACAAACCCATCATACCAAGGAATACACAGTGTTCTCAGGTACGCACGGAACTTCAGAGAAAGCCGAACCACATGGGGAAGACATAATGCACATATCAGCCAATTCCAAGGAATTATCAGACAGATATACTTCTCTTAGCACAACGAAGTTCAAAGTCAGAAAAAAACATTTTTTTTGAAAAATTTGTAGATTTGGAAATAGGAAAGCATATTTAAAACATACAAGAAAGCAATAAAGTCTGAAAACCGATAAATTCAACAGTTAACTTAAGATATTAGGGAAAATATAAGAAACCCAAGCAGAAGAAATGCAATTATAAAAACCAACAATAATAATGAATGAAATAGTAAATAGAGATACAGCAGATTAAAACAAAAAGATTAACAAATCGAAAGGCTAATTCTTATATATTTAATATATGTGTGTGTCTAATCTACTCTCAATATTAAACTATTAATCCTTTCTTTCCTAAATATATATCAACAATGATTGTTATATTTTTTCTATTTTTATATTTACACAGGGAAATGTGATATTCACCATGTTTCACTTAGTGTTTTTTAACTCAGCATCATTTTTGAGGCCAATTTTGAGACCCATGTGTATAGAGAGATACTTTATCCCTTTTAACTCTTGCCCAGTAATATATAGATTAAATTTTTATCCATCTATCCCCCATTTGCTATCTACTAATAGTATTTCAAAGCACATCCCTGAATTTTCCTATGCATCTCTGTTACACGTTACCCTAAAGAGAAATGACAAGCTTTTTAGAGAAGTGGCATACTCAATTTCCCTAAATGTTGGCAAATTGATTATTTAAATGGCATTTAGCAGAAAATCTAACAAAACATTTTTCTTCACATTAAAAAAGAAATCCTTAAATTGCTTCTTAGTTTCTATAAAAATGGAAGAGTGGAGAAGTATTCAGGGCTTTATGTTTTATTCAATTGGATCAATATCCTCCATAATCCTGTGAATCACCTTTTTAAAAAATTTGTAAAACTTAAGACAATATTTTATAGTTTTGCTCCACATTGTTTGAAATTTAGAAACTTTTATTTCTAATTAGATTGCTATGACATTAAGTGTGTGTGTGTGTGTGTGATTGGTAGGTATATAAATTATCTACTACATGCAAGATATAAAAATATGATAAAGTGTTTGGACCTTACCCTTAGAAAACAATATCTCAATAACTGTGGTGTGGCTGAGATGATGTTCAGGTATCATCTCATATTTGCCTACATTTCTAAGTTTATTTCTACATTGCCAAGTTTGTCACTATAACATGGCCATTTCCTGTATAGGAGACAGATGCTCTTTAGGTGTGTCCATCATAAAACTAGTTTAATAAATCAGGACACGTTGAAAATAAAATAAGCCTCAAGCATAAAGCAGGACCAATCCTTGAACAAAGTGTATATTCAATATATACTCCATTGGCTTCAATAGTGAAAATATACTGTGAGCTGTCACAAAGTTGGTAGGCTCTGATCCCCAGCGGGTACTGTGCCTGTCCTTTGCATAACTAGAGGGATTGTTAGTCCTCTTTGCATACATCACGATTGTTAATAAAGTGACATTTGTCAAAATGAGTAAGCACCTGTTGCCATGGAAGGTGCCATAAGCAAGATTATAAAACAAATTGTTGTAGTTGGCTAGGAACCAGGAGGAAGATGAACACCAGAAGAAAAGGCATTCTTTCCTTAATTCCTCATACCCATTTTACAATACATTGCATACAGTTGTTTATGCAGAACACAGGCTGTTTTCTTTTTTTCTGAAACCTCATGTAACCGATGGTATTTTAAATGAGCTCTAATACAAAATGCCTCACACACTGCTATCCTATGCCTCATTTAACCCATTATATGGGTTCCCTCTTGAAACATTTAGTCTTCATTTGTCTATTTTTCCTGTAACTTATTTTTAGGAATAGAAAAATCATGTCCTGGGAAGCATGTCTTCTGGCACATATTTAAAATACCTAAGGGGGCTCAGGTAACATCAAGACCCTAGTAGGTGCAGACGGGTCCCCACCAATATCTTGGCATTTTATTTCAATTATTTACTATCTTTCAATATGGCCCACAGCATGAAGATTTTGCATATACCAGTTTATTTTTTAATTGAAAATTGAAATAATACCAATACTCATAAAAAAATCCATTCAATTCTATTCAGTAAACAGTCTTCCTCTTCATGCCAGTAGATATCTGTAACTCTTTCCCCAGGTTCCTTATTTAAAGTATCTTTACCAAAAAAAGCAGACAGGCTTCAAATAACCGTCTGACATTGGAGAATGACAATATTTTTTCTTGTGAATTAGCATCCTAGCTAGGCACTGATATGAGATATACTGACATAGCTTTCCTGCCAAATCTCATTCTTGTATTGTTCATGAATAGATTCATTATTTTGGTACAAAGACTTTAAATATCAAGTTTAATTGATCTTTTATATCACACTTCTCCAGAATTTTTTACTGAAGGATAAATTTGTTCCTCTAAAAAGCACAGCCTGTCCCGAGCAGATGCATGCCATTAAAAAAAAAAAAAATCACATAAATGTCTTCTTTTGGTTCTATCACAGCCTAACATATGAATCCATGTTTATTGTGGTAATGATTCAAACTAGTAAAATGGGGTATAATTTTTGTTTGTATTATAATTGCAGTGCTCCTCATTTCTAGGTACCCCATACTGGCTATTCTCATGTTTTATGTGAATCTCAGGGTGTATTGACTAGCTCTGTGATCTTGGAAAAAATGACTGGCTGCAAAAAGTTCTCTCATTTCTTCTGCCAGTCCCATTCTCTGAAGAGGAAAATGTAAGACTATGTGTGCAAAAATTCTAAGACACTGAGAGTCCAAAGAAAATAGAGAATAGATATTTAAGCTTGAGACCAGAAAGCATTTGTGATTATTAAGACTGAATTCTTGTGACTTTGAGTCAGAATGGCTTGTTTTTAGTTGGAAGTTATCTTCTAGATCCTTATTCTCTGATTATATGCAATTTGGAAATGTCCTACATAAAAACTGCTGCCTAACTTGTCACCTGGTTTTCTTCCAATGCACAGAAAGAACTAGAAGCCCTGCAACAAATGGATTATGTGCACCATCTGGCCATTTTGTGTCGCATACTAAATTTTAAACTAAAAATGCCTTTCTTCTTCCCATACTAGAACATAAGAAATTTGCTATCTTTTCTGGCTTGATGTATAACTTAATTTATTTGTTAATATAAGTTGTTGATGGCTAAAATTGTGTAAAATGTAGTTATACATAATTTTTAGCTTCAAAGTCACAAATTTTGTCACTTTATTATGGAGGAATTGCAAATATCTCTAGGGTATAAACTCAGCCTGATTTCTGGATATCTGTTTTTTTCTATTTGCAACTTCAAATATGTGTGTAACGCCATTGCGAACGAACTCTCAATTTTGTTAGGTGTCTTTCAAGTATATATGAGAAGTTAACATATGCATATTTTATATAATTTTTACATGTAAGTGCATATGAGTTCCTCTGAACTTTGAGAAACTAAACTGTCCAGAAAGGTATGTTTTTACATGTAGCCATTTGTAATTTGGTAACCACAGGAAATGTAAATCTGAAAATAACTATAAAACAGTTAAGGATAAGTATATAGTGTGATTCTTTTCCTTATCTAATATAAATTTTTAAAGCCACAGGAAAAGGAGCCGAAGACTGGACTATAACAGGTTTGGAGGCTATGAATACATAGAATGATACCAATTTATGGAAATACAGATTGATATTAGCTCATGTTATTGAGGGCCTACTCTTTGCCTTTTTTGTGTATGTATGTATGTATGTCTTTATTTATTTATTTCTGTATTTATTTATTTTTAGAGACAGGGTCTCACTCTGTGGTTCAGATTGGAGGGCAGTAGCGCGATCACAGCTCACTGCAACCTCAACCTCCCAGGCCTAAGCAATCCTTCTGCTACAGCCTCCCAAGTAGCTGGGACTACAGGCACGTGCCACTGCACCCAGCTAAATTTAAAAATATTTTGTAGAAACTGGGTCTTTCCCTGTTGCCCAGGCTGATCTTGAACTCCCGGGCTAAAGCGATCGTCCCACCTGGGCCTCCCAAATTGCGGGGATTACACGCACAAGCCACCGTGCCCAGCCACCATTGCCTTTATACATATTACCTCATTTAAATATGCATTTTTCCAATGGAAGGAACTGGAGCTTAGATAAATTCTATACCTCTCAAAATAACACCACGTGGATATTTAAAAAAATCTTTAAGCATTTACCTACTTATTTATTTGGCTAATGGGAAAAAAAAGCTCCCAGTCACAAACATCCCCCGTCACAAACATCACGATCCATGATGATAGAGCAAAATCAGATATGCTAAATTTAGCCAAATGTATTGCATACAGTAGGTCATCAATACATGCTTATTGAATTAATTAAAATCCAACTTGAAAAGGAAATTGACCCTGTCAAATATTTGTATATTTTATCTCATCAAATTTAGTTGTGTGTGAGCCAAAGAAAACATATGAAAAGTGTTTTATTTTGCAGGGACAGATGTATAAAATATTATCTAATTTTAATATACTAAAGGCATAGTTATAGTTTTCCTTTAAACATCATTTTGACCTTAATGATGTGACTTACTATTTTACCCTCCAAAAACAGTACACTTTATAATTATAATTGCTGGAACACGCCACTTTCTAGAATTACGAAAAATAATTCATTACACATAAAGGCTTTATTTTGGAATGAATAAATGAATGTTGGCTGTCATCGTAATTTGTGCCTCCCAAAAGATTGGTTTCCTACCTCTAGATAGAGAGAAAATAAAATTTAATCTTTAAGAATTCACATTTCTTGTTTGGCAAGAGTTTGTATTGCTACTAATTAGCTGAAATAGAAATTAAAGAATCTCGGCTACATTGAACAACTGGGCTTTGAATGTCTAAAACTGTTTCCTCAGAAGAGAACAGGTGATGTCATTGCATCAAGTCACTGGGATGAATTGCTGAAAGGGAGATGCATGGAAACAATATCGTACCCTCAAAATTTCCATTGAGGAGCACAATGTCTCCATATACACTATTACCAGTTTCCCTTCAGAATTTTCTCTATGTCTGCTTTTAATTATCACAAATTCATTTATCCCCCCTATTTAAGTTCCCCCTCCCTCTTCCCCTATATTTCCCCTTGAACCTATCTTTTCTGTATCCATTGCAGAGAGATCACTTCGTTGTAACTGAATACAGATCTGAATGCTTACCACTTGCAGAGTCCAATTCACAAGAGTGAGGTCTGGTGGAAAGAAAGGGATTTTACTAACCAAAACTAGTAAAGGGGATGTGGCCGGATTCCCATCCAAAGCAACCACTTCAATTTTGGGGGTGAGGGTAGGAGTTTAAGTGTGGAAAAATTGATAAGGAAGGCGCGCAAAATTGTGCTGAGTACAATGTCTGTGTGTCTTGCTCTGGTGGCTATTTTGTGTCTCAGTCCTCCTGAATCACGAGCTGGCAGCATCTCAACAATGGCGGGGTTGTTGACTAGCCAGCCACCTTGAAATAATCTTGGGAATTTTGCAGCTGAGTCTCCAAGCTTCCTTTGTCAGACTCAAGATTAGCCCCTGCAACTTCTAAGAAGGCATATAGACGACAGCATACAATTAGATAAATGTGAAGGGAGTATACATGGTAGGAAAGGGAGGGATATGGAGTCTATTTTATGGCTAAGAGAAAAGGCTTCTACAGTTTTCTTCAAGGTTTTATCTTGAAACCCAAGACTAAAAAAAATAAAATGCATTTTGAAGTTAAGCTATCTGGTTTTTTAATGATTTATAGCTCTGGGGGTCTTCTCTTTTCTAAATATCCCCAAGCCCTAGGATGTATTTTGGGCAATAATTTGTACTAAATATGTGAGTTCAAAATGAGATATTTATTTACCTTGTACTTTATGTTGCAAATTTCCTAAAACTGTAATTTTAACAATCTACACGTTTATATTTATGTGATGGTTTTGTTAATTTCATTTCAACACTTTTCTCCAACAAGTGGATTTATACAAAACTGACAATGTGAATCTTCTTCAGCATCCCCCTTCAACATCTTAATAGGATAAAATGAATCATAATTTTAAACTACATTTCTTAATTTAAAGAAAAAAATTATGTGGACATATTCACATTCAAGGTGAGTATCCAGCAAACAGTAAATCAGGCAGGTGGTTATGTTGGGAAATGGTAGCAAAACATTTACAATTGATGCCATATGGCTTTCAGCCTAGTAGGGCCAACTAGCTGTGTTCAATGACTCTGGGGAAATTAAGCTGTTTGAAGGTCATTAATGCTAATTCTAAACCTCTGGGGCAGTGACAGGAAGTTGGCAGCAATATGCAGGGAAACCATACCTCCAACTGAGTGGATAAGCCTCCTTCATAAGTGGACCGAGGATTGTTCTTGTTGGGCCTGTGCTCTGATTTGGAGACAAAGAACCAGGTATAACCACTATTGCTGCATATACACAGCAGGCAGTAACGTATATTCTGATCCTGCCATTGTCTTTCTTAAACTGACCAGGAGTCCTTATCATAAAGTTCAAATCCCCTTCCATTATCTTCCTGTTTCAGCTGATACCACTGTCCTCTGGACTAAGCCCCAGGCACATTAAGTTTCTAAGTTGACATTTTTAATTAAGTTTTAAAGACATATTTGGAGAATTTTTTAATGCACAAGTATATGTCCAGCTCAAATAATTCCACTTTCAATGTGCTTTCCTGGGTTTCTTGAATGCCATTGAGAAATTACAGTACATATAAAGAAAATAGAAAAGAAATAGTAATCACTGAATCAATGATTAGCGAAAAAAAAACAGCAAAAGCTAAAGCTTTTCAGCAATTAAGTTCACCAATTTTCAGTAAATAACTCAAGTGAAAAAAATTAATTTATCTACTTGAAAATGGCTAATGCAGAGTCAAAGATTAAAATGTTGGAAATAAATTTTCTTCTTCCACGCCAACCTTTAAGGAAAATATTATTGAACTCTTCTGGAACACAAAATCTTTGCAACCAGCATTATTATGTATATTATCCACTTACATTAAATTAAAACTCTATATGCATGAGGGAATGTTTCTTCAAATATTAACCATAAATAGAAATTAGAAAAATGTATAAAATTAGGTTGTATATTTCATTCCTAAGATTTTCTAGACTGGGTTTTCTGAAAGATGCAACACCATTCTCTTGATATTCTACAAATAGAAACACGCTACCCCAGAGCATTGGGTTCAGAACGTGCTACCCCAGAAGATGGCACCTTCACATTTGAGAAAATCACAAAGGAGAAAGGTCTCTGACCTTCTCCAATCCTTCTTCTCTGAAGCAAGCTGTAAAAGAATCTGATCTTCAGCTGGGTGCGGTGGCTCACTCCTGTAATCCCAGCACTTTGGGACGCCGAGGTGGGTGGATCACGAGGTCAGGAGATTGAGACCATCCTGGCTAACACGGTGAAACCTCGTCTCTACTAAAAATACAAAAAATTATCCGGGTGTGGTGGTGGCGCCTGTAGTCCCAGCTACTCGGGAGGCTGAGGTAGGAAAACGGTGTGAACCCGGGAGGTGGAGCTTGCAGTGAGCGGAGATCACGCCACTGCCCTCCAGCCTGGGCGACAGAGCGAGACTCTGTCTCAAAAAAAAAAATAAAAAAAGAATCTGATCTTCCTCTGAAGTATGTGATAAGAGCCTCATGTGCCTCATATCTGGAGACAAGGAATGTCACACTGGGACACAGAAAATAATATGAACAAACAGGCCTTGCTAAGTTCCCCCAGCTTATTACCATTAGATCATACTCCCTCTGTTCAATCATGCTTCCTCATGACTGTCTACTCCCCATCCAACCTAAGCATAAATATACATAGATTTCGCCATTTCTTTGGGTCTTCATTTCTGAAGGTCCACATGTCACATAAAATTTACATTAAATAAATATGTATGCTTTTCTGTTGTTAAACTGCCTTTTGTTATAGGTGCTTCAGCCATGAACCTAGTGATGGATGAGAAAAAAAAATCCCTTCTACCCTACACTAACAAGGAAGGACGAGAGAGAGAATTCTAATTTCTTACCATAGGTATTCAATGTGATGAGAGGGTGGTCATTTGATGTATAAAATTAGGAATTCATTCTAAAACATGTTTGAAACTTTTGTTTACTTTATTGCAGAGGAAGGGGCAAGTTTGGTGCTCCAAATTCCTGTTTTATTTGCCATCATAGAAAGGATTTGAATTTGCAAGACACTTCAGAAAAGTCTGATTTTTTTTTTCACTTTAAATGTGGTATTGTGGTTACCGTAATGAGGTGGCATCGACACTGCTAATACTTACCCTTTGGAGTTTACCCCAAGGCTTTACCATAAGACATCATCCAGATCACTGTGCTTTCTTTTAAAAAACAAGTCTTTATTAAAAAGAAAAGCACAAACTAGACCATCACAAATAGAAATTAGTAATAGCCAGAAACGTATTTAGCAGCGATATTTTTTCTTTTTTTTTTTTTAACAGTCTTGCTCTGTCTCTCAGGCTGGAGTGCAGTGGCGTGATCTCGGCTCACTGTAACCTCCACCTCCCAGGTTCAAGCAATTCTCCTGCCTCAGCCTCCCAGAGTAGTTGTAACTAGAGGTATCCACCACCACACCCAGGTAATTTGCATATTTTTAGTAGAGTTGGGGTATCACCATGTTGGCCAAGCTGGTCTTGAACTCCTGACCTCAGGTGACCCGCCTACGAAAGTGCTGGGATTACAGGAGTGAGGCACTGCACCCAGACTTATTTAACATCAGTTCTAAACATTGTTGACACATTGCAGTATCTAATTTTCTCTAGTATCCTTAATTAATTATATAATGTGACTTTTGAAGAATTCTTATATACATTAAGATAAAGTTCAAGAAGGCCATTAGCAAAGGATTTTAAAAAGAGTAGTTTTTTTACAAAGATTTTCCATTTTAAACAGATTTTTCTTATAAAATAAATTTCTCCATGTCTTTTAAAAATACGAAACTTGGCTCCCATTAAATATGCTCATTTTTAGTTACCCATGGGATACCCTTACTTATCTATGATAACAGATACTTGTCATAATTTCCTGTATACTCCTAATGTCAGAGGTATGTTTACAAGTGGTATCATTTACTTCTGGATTTCATTTCCAGCTATTTAACCTCCAGATTCATGATAAAGCATTTTTAAGATTATCTCTGAAAACAATACCTGCTTTTTATTTACTCAAAATATATCTACACTTAACATAAGTACACTTTGGATAAGCAGTTATTTTTAGGCAAACTTTTACTAAGATAAGTATATGACAACATAAATAATGGAGGATATCCATGTGTAGCTAAAAGTGAAAATATTTACTTTACCTGGAAGATGTGTTTTTTTTTAAAAAAAAAACCCTGAAACAATTGATTTCATGCAAAAAAAGTGCTAAAAGAAAAATGCGTAATCTCTGTATGATAAAAACATTTTCTCGAGCTGTGCAAATGACCTTGTTGATTTTTATTTTATCTAAGAATGATTTTAATATGCAATAATACAACTTACAGCAACATATAACAATGCATTTAATAGTAATGCACAAAAGTAACAAAGCAATGCAGATAAAAATGTTATACTGAACTCATCATTTGACATACTTCCTGTATTAGAATAATTTGCTGAATAATGTCAATTATCAAAACATGTAGCTGCTATGTAGTCCCTTAAAAACTGATATTTCCAGCATGTATATAATACACATATAAGTATATTCGTGTTGAACATAGCTTTAGTACTTTTTATATTTTTTTAAAAAGAAATTGTATGCCTTTTGTTCAAAACCACTATAACTTACTTGACCTGTGTGTGATTTTTATTTTCCGTTAAAATATTTAATTTCCAATATAGTTTGGATGTAGGACAGTCTGCATTTTAGGAAGCAAAAAAATAAATTTTAGAAAGGTAAAATATCAAAGCCAGTTTTGTAGTAATAGTGATGTCTAAAAGTTGAAATAGTAGCTGTCATTAAATGAGCACCTACTATATTTCAGGCACTAAACTGGATTCTTATAGACTCTTTAATAATAATATCATACATTATAAATGTGAAATTTTAGACTGCAAAGTACATAATTTGCTAAAAGTCACAGATGTAATAAACTGTCAATCCAGAATTTGAACTTAAATCTTTTGGCTGCAGAGAGGAAAACAAAAGAACGGTAGGTAAATAGCTAGATGAATCCGTTGACTGACAGTCGTATCAGCTTCCCTTTACTGAATGCTGATCTCATCACACCAGTATAACTTTGTAAAATGTGTTTATTATTTCCATGTTCAAAGTGAGTGACTTAAGGCTAAAAATGATAAGAAATGTGTCCTTGATGGCAGCTATCACTGGAAGATCCAGAATTTTAACCAATATTTCACTATCCAGTATTACTCATTTCAAAGCACTCAGCCTTTCTGCTATCACATACAATTTCCACTTCAAGTAACAAATTCAAATATAATCGGTACAAAGTTTATCCTACCCTGAAAATGAAATGTATAATATTCAAGAACAACTTGATGATTCACATCTGAGAAAACATAGTACTCTCAAAGTGACAAATACTGAATAAATAAATATTACCTCTGTATTGGATGTCTAAAAATGAGTAAGGACAAGATACTTCAAGCTGGAAAAATTAGAATGCAAACAAAAGACAACGGAGAAACCAAACATAGCTGGTCACATATGTATTTTTGTAACGATTTTTAAGTCTGGGAGTCTTGTTTCCTAAGCAAACATTTATTTTTTTGTTAGCCAGAAGTTTATATCTCCCTAGATTATGTAAAATACTGAAAAAAGAAATATGAAAACTTTATTTTTAGTTGTGTCATCAAACAGTGCCTTACATATTTGAATGACTACACTTTCAAAAGCTGCCAAACTTTAATTTCTTCTGTTAGTATCTATATCTACACATATTCAACATTCAAAGTAAGGAATCTTGTAGTGTGTGTTATATTGTTCAAGTATTGATGATTTTGTTGCAACTCTGGGAACACTTTTTAGCCCCTGAAGCCTGAATTAGGGGTATCTATATAGAGAGGAAATTATTGGCTTATCAAAAGTGTGCATAGATTCTGTAGGTCAAGTCTATCCATCATAGACTTCCTAAAAGGTGGATTAGATTTGAAGCTCTCCCAATTTATTTTGTTATGGTTTATTGGCACATTCATTTTGCACAACTGTTTATACAAAATAAATGGCTGCTGATATCTTAAGCCCCTCCATTAGTGGAGTCCAATTCACCATCTAAGATAACAAAAACATAGGAATCTTCAGTTCCTACTGCTACCATTACAGAAGGCTCAAGCTGTAGAATATTTGATGCTTTCTGCTCTCAAAGTTCTGATCCAGTCCTTTCTCTTACATAACATCTGTCCATGGCCTTGCTCAGAGGGACCCAGTGCTCATTCAAAGATCCCTTTATTGTGGTGAATGTTTAATTTCTTACTAATATTCATTCAAATGCAATACATGTATAGTTACATTCAGTCTGTGCTGCTATAATGGAATATAAGAGACTGGGCAATTTGTAGAGATTCTTCATGGTTCTGGAAACTGGAAAATCCAAGATGCAAAGGCAAGTGTCTGGTGAGGACCTTCTTTCTGTGTCATCTCATGGTGGAAGGTGAGACAGCAAGAGATTGAACTCCCAGCTTTAAGTTATTTTAAATCAGCATGAATCTGTTCACAAGGCTTCAGCCTTCATGACCTAAACACCTCCCATTGGGCCCCACCTCCCAACAGTGGTTCATTGGATTATGTTCCAACACACGCCTTTTGGAGGGACACAGCCAAACGATAATGATATATAACAGCATTTTCTAAGTGTTCATTTTGATGAATTTTGACAAATGTTTACAGTAGTGTAACAACCACTTCAATGGAGACGTTTCATCCTAAAAATTCCCTTGTTCTATAGATTCAATTTTTATATTCTTCTGAAATTTTATGCTGAAATCTAATACCCAATATAATGGTATTGCGAGTTGGAGGCTTTGGAAGGTGATTAGATCATAAGAACAGAGACTTAATCAAAGGAGTTAGTGCTTTTTATAAGAGACCCTGGAGATATCCCGTCCTTCTACAATGTGAGGAGACAAAAGAATGACAGCCACCTCTGAATCAGGAAGTGAGTCATTACCAGGCACTGAATCTGTCAGTAACGTGAATTTGAACTTCTGGTCACGAAAACTGTGAAAAATAAATTTTGGTTGTTTATAAACTACCCAGTCTATGATATTCTGTTACAGCAACCTAAAGTACTATGTTACCTGGTGCCCCTTTGTAATCAGTCCTCGCCCCCAACCTGACACCTAGCCCCTGTCTACCCCACTCAGATTTGGGTGGCTACAGTTTTGGCTATTAAATAATGTCACAAAAATGGAATCATATACTATGTAGCTTTGATTGTTTTTTATTGAGTTTACTTAATGCGTTGGAGATTTATTCATGCTGTTACATATGTCTATATTGTATTTTTTTATCGCAAACTAGTGTTCCATTTGATTATACCTTTACTAATACATGGGCCTCTGGATTATTTCTAGTTTAAGGCCATGCAAATAAAGTTGCTATAAACATTAGCAAATGGGTCTCTGTATGAACATGCTTTTATTTCTCTTGGGTAAACATCCAGGAATTGATAGTTGAGTCATATGATAAATGTATATTTAAATTTAAAAGAAACTTCCCTATTGTTATCCAAAGCAACTATACCACTGATGTTTCTACATATCCTCATCAGTACTCCGTCTTCTGTGATTTGATTATAGCCGTCCTAGTAGCTGTATAGAGCATCTCATTGCAGTTTTAATTGCATTTTCCTAATGACTAGTGGCGTTAAGCAAATTTTCACTGCTTATTTGCCATTGGTATATACAGTGGTTCCACGTTCTCCGTGAGAGATTAGTTCTAGAACCCTGATGGATGCCAAAATCCAGAAATGCTAAAATTCCAACATTGGTCCTGTATAACCTGGGAAAATTAAAACTGAGCCCTCTGCATCCTTGGGCTGCCCAATCTGGGAATACTATATTTTCTATCCATAGTTGGTTGAATCTGTGAATGTGGAGCTCGTACACATGAAAGGCCAACTGTATTTTTTGAAAGTCCAGTTTTTAGTCTGTTTCTACCAGTTATAAAAATTTCCAGTTCGCCTATATAGAAACTGTTTTTATGTGGATGGCTGAGGATTCTTTTGGAAAAACATACTGTCAAGAAAAGAACATAGGGATTATAAGCCTGACTCTATAGCAAAATCTGATTTTTTAAAAAGAAATTTTTATTAAAATGTCTAAAAATTACTCTGGCCCCGTTGACATCACTTGGATACCCGGCTGGTATAATCTATGACAGTATAAAGAGCCCGTCTATGTACTCTTGCATGGAATATGAGATGTTGAGGACTTTGGCATGTCGGTAGTTATGTCCACTGGTATTTATTTAGGCAGAGTATGGGAGGTTGCCAGGATTAAGAGAGGGCATAGGGTCAAGTGTGCATCCTGAGAAGCCATAAACAGAAAAGAAAGTGTAACCTAGTAAACCGTGCAGTTCCTGCAGGAATCTGGCAGGAATGGGACACAGTGGGCCCAGCATGGTCTACCAACCCCCTGCCGAATCCTTGAAATTCCTTCTGAAAACCTCCAGAAAGAAAGGACAGAGTACTGCATAGAGGGTTGAAGGTTCTGGTTTCTCCTGGCTCTTGTTTCTGTTTACGATTTGTATCTGTAGTAGTTTCCTGGGACTGCCCTAACAAAACAGTGCACAGTGGTTGGCTTAACCATAAGTGTACTGTCTCAGAGTTCTGGAAGGCAGAAGTCTAAAATCATGGTGTTGAAAAGGTGGCTCCTTCTGAGAGCCACAAGGAAAAAGCTATTCCAGAGAAGTCTCTCTCCTTATGTCATGCAGCTTTGGGTGTTTCTTGGTGTTTTAGTCTGTTCTCCTGCTGCTCATGAAGACATACCAGAGACTGGATAATTTATACAGAAAAAGGGGTTTAATGAACTCACAGTTCCATGTGCTGGGAAGGCCTCATAGTCATGGCAGAAGACGAAAGGCTCATTTCACATGGCGGCAGGCAAGAGAGAATGAGAACCAAGCAAAGAGGAGACCCCTTATCAAACCAACAGATCTTGTGAGACTCATTCACCACCACAAGAACAGTATGGGGAAAACCACCCCGTGATTCAATGATCTCTCACCAGATCCCTCCCACAACACATGGGAGTTACGGAAACTACAACCATGATTCAGTTACCTCCCCCAAATCCCTCCCACAACACATGGGAGTTACAGGAGCTAAGACAGACCATATCGCTTGGCTTATCAATGGCATTCTTCCTGTGTCTTCACATCGCCTTCTCTGTATGCCTATCTTTCCCTGTGTCCACATTTCTCCTTTTTGTAACTACAGAGTCATATTGGATTGGGCCCATCCTAATGACTTCATCCTGACTTGGTCATCTGCAAAGGCTGTATTTCCATACAAGGTCACATTCACAGCTACTGGAATTACCGCCTCATTATTTGCTGAAGGTACACAATTCAACCCATAACACTGTCAGTATAGTAATTGTGCCCTTTTAGGTAATTTCTGTTTTCTACTCATAATTTAAAATGAAAGCATCTTGAAATTATAAAAGACAATAGTGCTAAGAGAAAATTTCCATCAACCTATGATTTTAAACTCTTCAAAGTGCTAAGAGAAAATATCCATCAATCTATTATTTTAAACCTTTCTAAATTATTAAGAGTAAGATATATAAAATAAGATAATTTTCAGGACAGCCATAGTTGTTCATGCGTGTAATCTCAGCACTTTGGGAGGCTCGGGAGAGCAGACTGCTTGAGCTCAAGAGTTCAAGACCAGCCTGGACAAGATGGTGAAACTTCATTTCTACTAAAAATACAAACAATTAGCCTGGTGTGGGCATGGTGGCAAATGCCTGTAGTCCCAGTTACCCAAGAGGCTGAGGTGGGAGACCTGCTTGAGCCCAGAAAGTCAAGGCTGCAGTGAACCATGATTGCACCACAGCACTGCAGCCTGGGTGACAGCCTGAGACCTGCCACAGACACACACACACACACACACATTCAAATAAATGATTGAGTTTACATACCAAAGAGCACCAAAATATATGCTTCAATGAGAAGAAAAGAGTGAGATCTAAGTGGCACTGAGTTATACAGAAACTTGAAAACACGTTGGTGTATCTAAATAATCAATAACCAAAGTAACAGCAATAATAACATTAAGGATAATGACTATTTAGCTTGGAATTTAAAAAACAATACATAATTATATTTACAAATTGCAATAATATAAAAACTGGAAGAGATGATCATATCTAAAATTTTCTATAGCCCTTAAATTTTTCAGGTAGAAGGAGATGATTGATTCAAGTTGTACTTTGTTAATGCAACCTTGTGCTTCATTAGTGCTAATGCACTTTGTTCAACATTTAATAACTAAAGAGCAATGAAAAGCGACACAGATTAAATGGAAAAGGAAATATACAAACAACACACCCCCCAAAAATATGCAATCAAGTCAATGAAAAGCAGAAAACAAACGAAAAAAGTAAAGAAGTAAAAATACAGTGAAATTTTATTAAAGATGCAGAAACATATCCATATGTGTCAAAATCATATTTAGTATAAATACATTAAGTTCACTATTAAAAGACAGAGAGTACAAGCTATAATGACAAAGGATTTTTACACGCTGAGGGACATAAAATGATATGCCAAAATTTAGATTGTATAGTGACATTAATATCTCATTAAATATGCTAGAGCAAAATCTGAAATATATTCAAAAATTAACTTTGGGAGCCCGAGGTGGGTGGATCACGAGGTCAGCAGATCGAGACCATCCTGGCTAACATGGTGAAATACCGTCTCTACTAAAAATACAAAAAATTAGCCAGGCATGGTGGCAGGCGCCTGTAGTCCCAGCTACTAGGGAGGCTGAGGCAGGAGAACAGGGTGAACCCGGGAGGCGGAGCTTGCAGTGAGCCGAAATCGTGCCCCTGCACTCCAGCCTGGGCGACAGAGCCAGATTCCATCTCAAAAAAAAAAAAAAAAAAAGCTTTCCAGTTGAAATATCTTTATAACGTAATATTGAATTCCCATGGCTAAGGAAAAATAATTTTATAATTAATCAGGTCTAAATAAAATAAATTAAATACTGAAAGGACAAAAAATTATCTTAAAGCTTTTACACTTCAATGCTCAGTTTTGCTGTGAACCTAAAACTGTTTTAAAATTAAATTATGTTAAATAGAAATAATTATTTGTGGGACATTTAATGTTTCTTGATTAACCCTTGGACTTGTAGAGATTTTAACTTAGAACAGTCATAAAAATTGTAAAAATTGTTATTGTGAATAGAATAGAATATTGTTCTGAGAACAGTAAATATTTCTTGAGAATTTCGATGTGTCAGAGGCTGGAATATTTTCACATATTGTTTAACTCTTTTGTCTTATATACTATTTTGTCTTTAAAACAATCAGATGAGGAAAATGAGGCTCAGATAGCAACTAGCCTGACCCAAATCACACAGCTAGGAAACAGAGGATGCAGGATTTAAACCCAGAACCTGTTTGACTATTCACTACACTCTACCACCTCCAAGGAAAGTGGTGCGAATATGATACTTGAGGACATATCAACAGTCACGACTAAGGTTTAGTAAAACGGTGGAGAAATGAAGACAATGTTGAAAGAGAAAGAGTTCTAAGCCAACCACAATTAAAGTCTGAGTATGAAGAAGTCATGCAAAATATTTAACAATTTTACAAATGAAGAAGATGAGGCTAAGAGAGAATTCATTGCTTGCCTTATCGGACATCACAGTCCTCACTAATTATTTTAGTTTGTGTTTTCTTTCACATGTCTTGAAACTTGCATCATCCTATAATAGTCACTAGAATTTAGTACTTAATTTTTCTCTCGTTTCTGTGCATCTGTGCATGGAAAGGGATACGCCTGCTGCATGCTGATAGAAACTGACATTGTTTGAAAACACCTACTTTCATTTCCTAAATATGTGACTTCAAATATAACATAATTAAATATATAAATACTTAGGATATTTTTCTCTCTCTTAAAATTTATCTTAGCTTTGCAGGCCATAAGCCCAGAAATATGTGTTCCTTGTAAAAGCCACCATCTTGACCTCTTATTCTCCAACCATTAGCACAGTAAGTGTGCATTTAAACAGTTAACTAGCTATGAAATTGTTGGTAGAGGAGTTCTACAAAAACTGCAATGTATTAAAATCCTGTTTGGTCACAACTTTCTGAGGGAGGGAAGAAAACTTCATATGAGTTATGGCGATGTAATTTATGTTGATTATAAGAAAAAATTGCTTTAGGCCAATAAATTCAAATTAAAAAAACACATTCAGAAACGAGGTTTAAAACATAAATAGCATGAAATAGGGGAGATTAGAGCTAATATTTTCCAGGAGCTAAATAAACACACAAGCTCATATAGCATTTATTGTAAAGGTTAGAAGAGAAATCTAATTCAATATATTTTATGTACATGTAGAATGATTAGAATCTGTCTGGTTCTTGATAAATATAATCTAAAGAATTAGTTTAGACATCTTTCTCCCATCTTCAGTCAGAGTTTTATAAATTAATGAAATTATCTATTATCATTTCATCTTAGATGTCATAAGACTTTGGAAACAGGGGGTATTAGGGACTAATTTACAACACATAAATAGCTTGAATAGGTGGTACTTAATACCATCACAGATACTGGTCACTGGGTAGAGTTCACAGTTATGGAAGTGAATGCCAATTAGAAAAATGTTCATATCCTTATCACTGAGTAAACTTAAACTAAGTGAAAAGATACCACTTGCCAGGTGCAGTGGCTCAGGCCTGTAATCCCAGCACTTTGGGAGGCCGAGGCAGGCAGATCACGAGGTCAGGAGATCGAGACCATCCTGGCTAACAGGGTGAAACCCCGTCTCTACTAAAAATGCAAAAAAAATTAGCCGGGCGTGGTTGCGGACACCTGTAGTCCCAGCTACTCGGGAGGCTGAGGCAGGAGAATGGTGTGAACCCGGGAGGCGGAGCTTGCAGTGAGCCGAGATCGCACCACTGCACTCCAGCCTGGGCGACAGAGCGAGACTCCGTCTCAGGAAAAAAAAAAAAGAATGGACGAATACAAATGCCTTTAATTCCGTTCAGACTTAAGACTTCACAGTTCTCAGAGACACCAAAGAAATTCTTTCCAAAAGTTTTTTTTGCAGAGATATATTTAAAGGCATAATTATATTTTTGAGAGCTTCCCAGATTGTAACAAATATAAGTAACTTCAACTAGCAAATAAGAAATTCATAAATGTAGCTAGCTGCTCAGTATTGCTGATTTGATATCATTTGATATCTTCGAACTGTACCAACATTTAATGAGGATATAACTGAGTGAATCCTGCAACAGAAATATTAACATATGTGCTAAAATGAGCTATAATGGATATATATATATTTCCAATGTCATTTAGAGCAAATACTTATATTAATCAGGCTGAATTATATGACTCCTACATTGAATCTTTGAACAATTGAGTTACAGTGGCAAATAATAGACAAATAAAGAAATGACATAATTAGATCATAAACTGATTTAGTAGTCTTATATAATTTTTATGTAGAGCCTGAAGGAAGAGTGCTGATCATGAAATAGTATCCTAAAAGAATGCAGCTATTACTTAATAATACAAGGAAATCAGAAAATTTGTCAAGGATCATGCAGCATAGTGAGTAGTGATGATTTACATATATCTGAATAGATGATTTACATATATCAGAATAGATGATTTACATATATCAGAACTGATGATTTACATATATCAGAATAGATGATTTACATATATCAGAATTGATGACTTACATATATCAGAATATTCATCCCTTAACTTAACTACTCATAGATAACAACTTGAGCATTGTGAAATGTTGTTTTCTCTCTGAGGTATTCTTTCAGATCCTACATACCAGTGAAACTACTGACATCAGGTCCTCCGAAGGGCTCCAGGAGAAGCTGACTCACTAAAGGGCGAAGTTTCTACATCCTGGTGATTTAAGATTTAATCCCCCTAACCCAAACCAGTCAGTGACCCCATTTATCCAGCCCCTGGTCCTCTACAATCCCTTCACCCCAACCAAGTACTCTCTGGAAAGACAGATTTGAGGGTGCTCGCATCTCCTCACTCAGCTGTCCTGCAATCATTAAACTCCTTCTTTACTGCAAACTCTGTTTATCAATTTATCAGACTGTGACTGCACAGCAGTCAGAGAATACAAACACGTGAGTCCTGTATCATTTATAAATATTTAACTTTTATATATATTTAACTTCTATACACATAATTGACTATTTTGTATATTACTATTAGTAGGTAATAATAATATTTATATTTCCTCCATAGGTAGCTTCTGGGGCATTTCTGCCTGGTAAATTTTATTCTTTAATGACAAAGACTAAAGTAAGTAACTTTAAAATATTATTGAGAATTTTTTTTCTATTGACGGGACACTGAATTTGTAGGTAGAAATAAAAACATAGCTTTTAACTAAACTTAATTTTAAACACAATTCAAAATATAAACATAAAATTAAGAATTTCCAAAATTAAACTTAGTTTTAGAAACTCACATAAGCAAGTGTAATACTGAGGAGCAAAGAAACTGTGGTCTACAAAAAAAATTATAAGCAATTCATGAAATCTAAGGGCTAATTTGTGAAGTAAATTTGGAGGATATTTTATGCTGTAGCTCCATCCTAGAGACCGAGAGAATCGCTCTAGGAAAACCTGCTCAATTCTTTTTAACCAGAAATTCTTTCTTTCTCCAGAAATCCCTTTCAGGTAATGCCTAATAATATCTCACTGAACATGTATTAGAAATCGTAGTTTAATTTTTAATTAAATAATTCAGTGAAAATATATTAATTGTAAAGATAAATTTTAACACATATGGGAATACTAGACTTACGGTGGTCATCAACCCAAAATGCTACAAAATTACATGGAATGGTTCGTTTGGCAAAAATAAGTATCACCACTACCACCAAAAACCTAGGTTTCAAAAAGAAATACAAGAAGCATTCCAAAATGTTAAAAATTTTTCATTTGTCTACTTTCTAAATGCTCTTTAAAATACTTACGTCATCATAATTTTGAAGTTTAAAAGTAAAGAAATAGTTCTCCTAGTTAATATACTGCCTTAAAGTTACTCTGGCTCACAAACAGAACAAATCAAAGCATGACTTGACAGGCGTCAAATTACAGGAAATTGAAGCTAAATGAAATTGGACACCTCACCTCATCTAAACTCCTTACTTTATAAGAAGGAAAAGCCTCACAAAATGTTGAGGTCATTTAACTTCAAGTCATCAGGTGAGTTAGAGATAATCTGAGAACACCACTTTTTTTCTCTTTGTTACTATTCTCTCATGAAGTTTTGCCTGAAAACAGGTCTACTAAAGATAGAAGAATTTGTAATGAAGATGAATATATATCATTGCCTTTCTGCTTAGGGTTGTTCAATATTTTCCCATTGATAATATATAAAATCCTACCTACTTTGACCTCCTATCATTGCCTTTCTGCTTAGGGTTGTTCAATATTTTCCCATTGATAATATATAAAATCCTACCTACTTTGACCCCCTATCATTGCCTTTCTGCTTAGGGTTGTTCAATATTTTCCCATTGATAATATATAAAATCCTACCTACTTTGACCTCCTCTCCCACCATTTCCTTGCTATCTCCTAGAACTTCATTCTTGACTCCAAAGCTGCACCCTCCTGCATCAGTTTCTTTTGTTTGAAATCTTCAGCCCTTCATAAATTTCATCCATCAAACTCCTATTTATCCTTTAACTCCCTATTATTTTTTCTTACAGTGTCACATTTTCCTTCATTAGCACATATCCAATTTAAAGTTATATAGTTTGGGTTTTTGCTTGACTTTCTGTTTCTCCATTAAAGCATAAGCTCCACAAAAGCAAGTATCATGTCTGATTTAACAGGGTATATTCTATTCTTATAAGAGTGCTGCCACGTAAGTGTCAATGAATGTTTGTGAAATAAATGAAGGACTAAAGGAGTGACTGAACAAATAAAAATAAGTTCTCTGTGTGTATTGTATGTGTGAATAAGATTTTGAGTTTGGCCAAGGCAGTTAATCACATATTAACAACTCATTAAAGTTTATTGCTATGAGGTACACAATTGGTTCAACACCAAATTCTAAGATGAAACAAGGTTTGTGTTCAGAAATATAGTGTCACTTTTTCTAATATCAGTTGCCCTCCAACTATCAGCATGACACATGCAAACCATTGATACGTGTTTTTCTGTTTTTTTTTGTATTGAAGATACAACATGAAGGAAAATTATTATATTTCTAATAGGAAGTCCTGTTCTAAATGACAACAAATCTGAGCGTGAACACATTTGTTTAAAAGAGAGAGATTAAAAAGATGAGATTCTGTTTGTACAGTATATAACTGAAGAGAGTTGTATCTAGCAATTTGACAAGAAAGGTGAAACAGAACATTAACCTGAGCACACAAGTTCAGCTAATGATCTGGGATGGGGAGTTGTGGGTAGAGAGGAGGACAAAGACGAAAGACAACCGTTTACCCCAAGTTACTCTCCAAAGATGAGAAAAAGCCCTCTTAGTAATGTTTTTCAAAATCTAACTACTTTCAAGAACACATCGATAAGATACAGAGAGATAGCAATCAAGTTGGACAGTAACTTAAAATTCAGATGACTTTTTAAGCATAAGTAACTTAGAATTGTAAAGTAAAAAACACTAAATGTCATTGACTTTAAAGTGGATACTGAAGAAAAAGAAAACCCTTCTATTAAAAACTAGACTACATGCAGTAACTGATGTAGAAAACTTAGCATAAATATTTATACAAAATTGCCCTACCCTATTTTATTAAAGTATGACATTATAAATTAAGAGAAAATCATTTTAAAAATGAGTTATATTTTAGGCCTTTTTTCTCAAAATGAGTTTCATAAATTGATATGGTTATTAGCATAGGAATTTCAATAATAGGAACAAAGAAACCAAAAGAAAATGTGTGTGTGTGTGTGTATACAATTACCTGGCATTCCAACTTCAACATGTTTAAAAATATTTCAGTAAAAAATGTTAGATTTATTTTAACGTAGTTTGTAAGATATTTATTAGGTTTATTTGTAGGCCTTGCACACTAAGTTAAGCAACACTATCATAAAATAAATTATTTAATAATGAAACAGAAACTCAAAGCTTCATATTATGATTAAATAAACTCTAAAGTATCTAGTAACTTCAACTTTATCCCTAAAATAACATCAGGTCTACAGTGTGTATCAACTTGCCCAGAGAAAACGCAACAATGAAAGAAAGAAAGAGATATCTATTTTTTCATAAAAGATCAACACACTTTGTCCAATTTTTTTGTCCAGCTGCTATCAAGTGGGCCAACGCTAATGGCAAATAAAAGAGCTGCCACTCAACATGCATTCTAGTAGTGAATATTAACTGACTACTATGTGAAAGCAGTGTTCGTTGAACAAATAAAAGAATCTTTGCCTGCGTGACGCTTATATTTTGGTCACTTTACATTTTACTGGAGGAAACGTGAAGAATAGAATACCAGCAATATTAACAACATTATCCCACTAGAAGGTCTCCAGTGACTGATACTTTCAGACTCATGTCAATGACCCTATATGATCTTTATATTCCAAGGAGCATGGCAATGGATTTTAACATTTCCAAATTAAAAGGTAATGGTAAAGTAATGATAACCAACATAAAAATGACTCCCTGGAAACGAAAGAAACTCATTTCAAATGGCTTTGGAATGCCATTAGGACAGTACCTTTTTCTTTGTAATGCAAAAGTCTCACAATCCAGAGAGCAGGTCTTGTGAATTTTGTGAATTTTGATGAGAGGTAAGGCATTACAGAAAGACCCAAAAGTCATGCTCCAGATTCCGGCAATATAGCTAGTAGGACAGACACAGAGTACATAGTTTTACTACTGATCACAGTGATTTAGAGATTGGAACCCATAGTTCTGTGAGATCAGGCATCACTTCAAGATAAATTTACATTTTTAATAAATGCAAACTTTGGCTCAGCTAAACAAGGTACCTTGGGCTATATTAACTGTAGATAGATAAATTTGGCGTAATTAACCCTTGCACAGTCTAAACATACCATGTGCCAAAAATGATGTAAAGCACTGAATATGTGAGATAAAGTATGATGAATTCCATTGACAAATACAGGCAATAGCTTCCATTTAATTGAGAAGAAACCGTATACCTAGCACAAGTCTTTTTCTGTGCATTAACTTTTCATAATACAACTATATGAAGTATATAGTATAAAATAGTATATGAAACTAATTTATATATAAATAAAGGTGTTTCCAAAGGTTAAGAAAGGGCACGGTGAGAGTGAGAAGCACAGTCTGGATGGGCAGGACAATCTAGTTGTCTATCTGTGCTTTAAACTCCAATAAACATCATCTCCCACACCACGGCATCTAACTCAGAGTCACATTTCAATTGCCAGCAAATGGAAGCCTCATAAACCCAAAATGTGAACGGCAATGAAGTTCATAGAGCACGCTTTGAGTGCACAGAGTATCTTTGCAAACATTATCTTTTTTTATTATACTTTATGTTTTAGGGTACATGTGCACAACGTGGAGGTTTGTTACATATGTATACATGTGCCATGTAGGTGTGCTGCACCCATTAACTCATCATTTAACATTAGGTATATCTCCTATTGCTATCCCTTCCCCTCCCCCCAAACATTATCTTTTAAGACTTTCACAATCACGCCATGAGATTATTCCCATATCAAAAAGTAGGAAATGAAAGCCTGGAAAGAAGTTATATTGACATTAAACTGCTCTCAAACCCAAGTGTACAAATGATTCTTCTTGCAAAGAAATTCATATTCTACACAAAGTTCTATTTCAAAATGAATTCTGGAATTCAATTAAACACTCATCTTGAAAACGAGAGCTTAAGTGGAAATTCCTCACTGGTATTCAAGCAAATAAATTAAATAATGATATTAAACCTACATCTAATCTCTTATTATTACATATTGAAAGTTTGCTATACAGCTACCACTAAGTTATACATTTCCAGTGACACAAACAATAAAATGAATTTGTTTCTATTGGTACTAGCAAAAAGAAAAAAAACCTGCGTAGACAGCAAAAGGGTCAATCTACTAATTTATCTTCTAATAACTTTCCACCCAGGAACATTCGTCCCTCTCATTAGACAGTTGTTCTATGCTTCTTTTTTTCACATTCTAATTGCCTCACCTGAACCAAAAAAAGAATATGGATCTAGGATCAATACCTTTTGAAAAGTCATTTATTTCATTATATGATTTTTTCATATATCTGCATTATTGCATAGAATACCTGATTGGTCTTATGCTAAGTTTTTCATGTAACATTACCTCTGCAAGATGTTAATAAGTATCCTTCCAGAAATGTTTGAAAAATCTTGGGTAAAACATATTAAGTAAGTTCCTGTTTTATAGTTTTCCAAGAGTTTTACTATCCTTGGCCAATGACAAAATTCAAAGCAGAGATACAGTACACAACTTTTGTAAAACTTACCTATTTTTCTTATAAGACTGTGGCTTTGTTTTGTTTTGTTTTGAACTTCTTTTCTGTGATGTGACATGAGACTGTGTGTTGAGTTAGGGGTGGGGACATACATTAACAGAGGTTTAGGAACTGCTTTGCTAAAGCAAGTTTGAGGAGAAAATGGGGAGACTAATACAAGATTTTCCTTTAAGCAGTGGGAGTTGAAGGGGTAGGTGGTTTTTGGAGAAAGAAGAGACCCATTCATGGCACAGGCTTCTTTATGTTTCTGCTCTGTGTGATACATAATGAGGATACAGACATTCACTTCCTCTATTTCCCACCCCTGGCCGGGGGTAACCCAAAGGTACCTGATAAAGACACAGCCTTATAGCTGTATCAAGTATCCCTGAGTGTGTTAGGACTGGAGAGGCCTGAGGAATAAAAAACATACATGCATTAAATGGAACAAATACAGAGAAGAAGAAAACTCAGACATGGTACATTAATTGTGTACCTTTCCTTACAACCCAGCACATCACAGGGTACATGACCTGCTTCCTTTTGACCTGCTTCCTTTATGTTGACTGCATGAACAGGGAAGGGGGTTGGGGTACACGTGGGAGATAATTGTGTTTATTATGTACCTGGTATTAATACATCTATAGAGACAATTGGAATGACTATACTGGAGAAACAGCAAGAGAAGAACTGAAAAGGCTAAAACAAATACTTGGTTCTCTAAAAAATACTACAAAAAGATTTCTCATGTCTGACAAATTACATTTTAGTCTAATAGTAATAAGTGACCAAAACTAAGGTGATTTGATAAATATCATAAGGTATTTTATTGTGAAATTGATATCTATACGTATTGCTTATAAAGCTCAGTAATCTGTTCTTGAATTGAGAAATTACTGAGACAACATCGAAAGCTGTCATTTTTGTTTCTATGTTGTCGTTGTTATTGTTTGTGAGGTGAGAGCTTCTAAACTTTATGACTGTTTGAAAGGGGCCTATATAGACCTTGCCTGAATATTAAGTCATGTGAAATGATAAAAAGCTTTCTGATTTATTGGGTTAGACAAAGAAAAAATTGAGAAATTGAGCATCATTAAAATTAAAGACTTTTGTTATTCAAACTGTGCTTAGAATGAAAACAAAAGCCACAGGTTGGGAGAAAATCTTTTCAAAACATATTCAAAACATTTTCAAAACATATCAGATAAATTACTGGTATTTAAAGTATACGGAGAACTCGAAAATAAGAAAGAAAGCAACTCATTTAAAAAACAGTCCAAAGGTCTAAATACAGCTGTCAAATGGGGATTTTGAAGTTACTAGTCATGTATCATTAGGGAACTGCAAGTCACAGCAACCGTGAGATATTATTACATGACTATTAAAATGACCAATATCCAAAAGTCTGATGATACCAAAAGCTGGCAAATGTGAGGAGAAACAGGAACTTTTATTCATTGCTGGTGAGAATGCAGAATAGTACAGCTACTTTGGCAATCAGTTTGGCAGTTTCTTATAAAACTAAACATACTCCTACCACACAACCCAGCAATTACATTCCCTGGTATTTACTTAAAGGATTTGAAAACTTACATGCACACAAAAGCCTTCTTCCCATGAATGTTACAGGAGCCTTATTCATGATCACTAAAATCGAAATGTCCTTCAGGAAGTGAATGGAAAAATAAACTGTGGTATATCCAGGCAATGGAATAGTATTCTGTCAAGCTACAGAAGACACACAGGAACCTTTAAATGCATATTGCCAAGTGAAAGAAGCCAGTCTGAAAAGTCTACATACCGTATGATTCAACTACATGACCTTCTGGAGAAAGCAAAACTATGGAGACAGTAAAGAGATCAGTGGCTATTAGGGATTTGGAGGAGATTTGTGCAGTCTAAACATGTCATGTGCCAACAATGACGTAAAGATATGTGAGATAAAGTATGACGAATTCTATTGACAAACACACGCAATGGCTTCCATTTAACTGAGACGAAACCATTTACCTAGCACAAGTCTTTTTCTGTGCATTAACTTTTTGTAATACAACTATATGAAGTTATAGCCTATTTTATATATGAATAAAAGCATTTCCAAAGGTTAAGAAAGGGCACAGTGAGAGTGAGAAGCACAGTCTGGGTAGGTAGGTCAATCTAGTTTTCTATCTGTGCTTTAAACTGCTATAACCATCAACTCAATCTACTAATTTATCTTCTACATAAATTAGTAGAGGAAACGATGAACGGATGGAGCAAGGAAGAATTTTCGGAGAGTGAATCCATTATTCTGTATGACAGTGTAATGAGGATTATTTGTCATTACACATTTGACAAAACCTATAGAATTCATAAGACAAGGAGTAAACTCTAATACAAACTACATACTTTAGTCAATAATAATGTACCAATATTGACTCATCAACTATAACAAATGTACCACACTATTGCAAGATGTTAAAAATCGGGGAAATTGGGGTAGAGGCTGAGGATGACGTGTGAATGCTTATTCACTTCTTTCTACAAACCTAAAATTGCTTTTAAAGAGTCAATAAAAATTAAAACAAGGCAGGGTTTTCATGCAATGGAAAAAAACACACAACTTTAGTAAGTGACTGATAATTATGCTTATGCCACTTTGCTAGATTACACTTCATTAATAAATATAGTTTCATTCTTTATGTTATAAAGCAGAATAAAGTCAGATATCTAGAGAAATTGATTTTAATGATTAGAGTAAAAGCATTTTCACCTCCAACGTCAGAATGAGTTCTTCAGAATCAGTCCATTTTATAGTTAAATCAATCATTGATTTTAAAAAAATATTGAGAAAAACTTTAACTTCACTTTTTCCATCAAACTCAATGTCATGACAGCATTGTGAGTCATTTCAATCTAGGATTAAAACCTATTTCTGGACCCAGTGGACTTACTGTGATAGATTCTGAAAATGTAAGACGTTAAAGTCCAGTCTTTGATTTGCTGTCCTCTGCAGTTATCAAAAGGTCAGTTTATCCTGCTTCTTTTCTCTCTTTTTCATATATCTTGCACTTCACCTTAATATTAGTATTAAGCTAAATTTCTTATTTTATTTTGATTGATAAAGGAAAACAGATTGTTTCAATACAGTTACTGAGAATAAGAAGCAAAAGGTACTTATAAAGTACACAAGAGAGCTATCAGATAAAAATTTGTTCAAAAAAAGATTTGGAAATTTTTATTGCATGAATGTTCAAATGGAAAGGAAAATTTTCTGGATTCTTTTTCCACCACACATGAGTAGCAGCACTAAAGTAGTGAATAATGTCCATTCAATTGGTAGTTTTCATGTATTTCTGATATCAGAAATGGACTGTTAGTAACTAGTTTTAAAAGCAGAGCATTTTTGTGCATGGCATTCCCCTGAATTCCAAAGCCCAAACTTAACTTAGGCTAATTTCTCTCTGCTGGGAGCACCATTAATTTCTCATAGATAACATTTCATATATATGCGGCATTCTGATGATGTAAAGGAATTCACACATTATGGGCCTACAAGCCAAATTTAATCAATGGCTTGCTACATATGGCTGAGAGCTAAAAATTGTTTTGGCATTTTTGAAGTGTTTAAAGAAGGAGAAGGAAGGGGAGAAGAAGAATGAGTAGATGAAGGAGAGACAGAGACTACATATGGCCAGCAAAGCCTATAATATTTACTGTCTAGTTCTTTACACAAAGAACTTTTCCAATCTTGAACAAAACACACACATTTTCGTTATGCCAAAAAAGGACTACAATAAGTCTTCACTTAACATCATCGACAGGTGCTTGAAAACTGGTCATAGGTATATATATTTATGGTCACGTGATGTTTTGATACACGCATACGGAGGGATAAATTGGGGATGGTTAATTGGTACAAAAATACAGTAAGCGAAACCCATTTTACCATAGGTTGACATCAAAAGAGTTAAGCTTCTATGGCTTTTGGTAACTAAAACGTCAACAAACTTGTAAATAAAGATCAAAACACTTCTAATATTAAATGCTGAAATAAATTTCAGCTATTCATACGTTTAAGATTAATAAAAGCTAGTAAAATCATTATTTACCTACTTATTTCAGTTTGGGGTTGCAGTTGACCGCAGCCTATCCTGTCAGCTCAGGACGCAATGTGGGAACCAGCCCTGGACAGGGCGCCGTCGCATTGCAGGTGCACTCACACATACCCACAGTTACTCAGACTGGGACCACATAGACACGTCAATCAACCTCACATGCACAGCCTTGGGAAGTGAGAGGAAACTGGAGCATCCAGAGAATATCAATGCAGACATGGGGAGAATACATAAGCTCTACACAGACAGTGAACCCCAATTGGAATCAATTTGTTTTTTCTCATCAACATTATAATGAAATGACATTGAATGAAACGTCGTTATTCAAAGACCTGTTGTACTCAGTTCTAAACACTTCAGAATTACGGGATCTACACACATCCTCTTCTATATAATGGAGTGGGTCTCTTAAAATTTCCTGGCAACATACTCTTAGCCTGCCTAGGAAACACTTTAGAATAGAACTGCATTATAATAAATTTTCATATTCTATTTATATCTTCCTATTTCTCCCTCTACTTATTAAGGTATAGTCTTGTATATGTAATCCTTCAGTTCCTGAACAAGGTGAACATATGATCTCATGATGTGTGTTTTAATTTCTTAACTTTGTTGAGATTTGGGAATGTGAGGATGATGGAAAGGAAAGAAAGGAACTCAGCAGCTATAAAAGAAATCTGACCTTTAATTTTTTTATTGAATTTGTTTCTTGTTTTATTTTTCCTTCCTTTGCACAAATGAGAACTTCTAGTTTTACAAAGGGTACCACCAATTTTAGGACAAAAATTTGTATTTGTGGGATAACACAAGTTGGAGACACAATGATTTAGAGATTGCATATCAATTTTATCAAATAAATGTGATAAAGTAGGTGATATGCACACACACACACATATGTAGTGACAAAACCATTGACACAGATACCCAGATGGCACTTAATGTACTTTCAGCCTTAAATTCTTTCTCAAGGACAAGCCATTTGTTTGCAAATGATTTAGCATTCAAAAATGATTAAACACGGGAAAAAATGCATTGCACATACAGTTCAGATTACAAGTGAATTAAAGTCACACTAATATAACTATAATTTATAATGAATTCAAATGGCTTTCAGAAGGGTCATCTGTGGAAGGTGAAGAGCAATCTGAATTTATTTTTCTGGTAACTGGTCACAGCAATGTTTTCTAGACTAGTGAGTGAGTGCTCATACAGCACCATGTGTGTTCAACAACACATAAAGTTGGATGACAAAATCTACTTTAGTGAGAAGGTAGCTATTTCCAGGGGCACCAATAGTAATGTCAGTTTTGAGTCTTGGGTTTGCTTTTGTTTGTTTACAAGGCGATGAAATGTTTAAGGAAAAAAAAAAATTCTACCAATCCATGTTGAGTGAACATTTCAATCCTTGTAAAGACCAAAGTCAGCTGCCACCATGCCATGCAAACCTTATAGTACATGACATGTTAAATCGGTAACCTCGAAAGGGACTTCTGAGAAGCTATGAGTAAAAGGCACACACAAAATGCCTCTGAGATGAATTCACAAATGAAATGGAAAAGGATATCTGTATACATCCAAGAAGAATAGTAATTAACAGAAAACAAGAACACTTCTAAATTGAAAGAATCCCTAAAGTAAAAGAAGACCAAAGAAAAAGAAATAAAGATGAGAAGTGAAATGAGGCGGAAATGGTGAGCTACAAGGAGACACACTGAGAAAAAAAGTAGCTAAAGTTAGTGTGTTATTATTTCAGCAAAATTAAGTATATCAATACTGAGAAATATGACTTGAAATAGATTCAGTACCTCAAGCAGAAACATAAACAAATAACATCTGGGTTTTTCTTTTGATAACCAGTATTTTAAATACAAAAATCTAAAAATTTTATCTTTGTGTAAGAGTTACACATTTATCATACCAATCAATAACAAAAAGGCGCTATAAATACTTTATGGAAATAAATGTCCTAACAGATGTTAACCAGACATCAGTCTTCACCGGTAAGGATTAGATTTGAAGGTGTTTGCAGATAATTAAAACTTGTTTTTATAACATAACTTAGCAGCTAAGTAGTATAATGAAAATGGGATATTCAAATTATAAGATATAAAATATTAAAGATAGAAGAACATGTTTATTTTTTCAATATAAATATTGTTACAGCTCAGAGAAACAGTATGAAATCTCAGGGCTCATGAAAGGCCACATTCTAGAGATAGTGATTGACAGGTATGGTAATTCCCCTACAGCGTGGTGCCTGTTGTCATGGAGTAGCATGTCTCCTACAGGGTACTACCAGCAGGTTCAAGTAGGAAGAGCCGATAGTCCATGTGAGAAACCCCGGAAGGCTAAAGATAGAAGGAAATATTTGTGCCACGTTGAAGAGCAAGTTCACCAGGTGAATTGGCATGTGGCTAGGGTACAACTTCCCATACATATATAAATAATGAAACACACAAAAAATTATCAGAAAAGTATTTTATTATTATTAGAGTCACGATTAGCACTCTCCTCATCAGGAGAGTTTTAGGTTTTTTTCTAGCCCTACTCTATACTTTTTAAACACAGTCTCCAAGTTTCAAAATAAAAGTTTCTTATTTTTAATTCAAATCTCAATTAAAATAAAACAAAAACCGAAAATGTAGAAGTTCCTTATTTTGACCATCTATATATCATACACAACAAAAAGACTGATAAAATTCCACTAAACACAACAGCTAGATCCGTATTCCCGTTACTGCTTAAGCCCATTCCAATAAGGATTTTATACCAAATCTGCCCTTGCCAAGGCTACCTGGGGCCTTCATTTTATTATTTGCAATGGACAATTTTAACTTCACATCCATGTTGGCTTCCTTACATCCTAGATGCACATACAGCCAGATTTTTTCCCATCAGATGTGATTTGATCCTCCAACTTCGGAATGGCTTGATGACCTCCTCTTTATCTAAAGATCACTTTAAAAAGCCTGAAGTATTTGGCTCTTCCCTAAATCTTTGGCCAGATGTAATGTCATCCTCCCATTGGCTTTCTTTGTCCAAACTACATTAGCCTTATCTCAGATCTTCAAACAAGTTATATTTCCTGCCTAAGATCTTTCTATGAGTGAGTGAAAGGTGTGACGAAGATAGTTCCTCTTTGCCCCCAAAGGTTTCATTGATCACGCTGATAATGAATTTACTGTTAATCTCTTACTGTTATACTCAGGCTTAAATTCTCTACCCTACACACTTCAGTTGACATAATTTTAATTTCCACTGTGATGCTTCTCTCTTCTATCAACACTCTCTCCTCACAGGGTTTCATCCAGATCAGGAGTCAGTAACATTTTTGACAAAGAGCCAGATAGTAAATATTGCAGGCTTTGTGTTGCCAAGAGGCAAATTTATGGAACTTTCCCTGCTGAAAAATTTCCCTGTATTTTACATTTTAGACTTATAAATGCCACACGTACTTATAACTCATGAGCCATACAAAAATAGGTGGCAGACCAGATCTGGCTCATGGGCTATAATAGTTTTCCAACCCCTCACCTAGATTCATGACTTTAGGCATGCTCTATAGGCTACGATGATCTAACTCACATCTCTAGCCAAGTCAACTTGTCAGTGCCTACTTGATGTCTCCACTTGGATTCTAACTAGCGTCTTAATTTAAGATTACAAAATGTAAAATCAATCACACATACGCACCTACCCACACCTCTGTCACTTGCAAACTGCCTCATGTCATCAAGACTTTGCCATATCACTAAAAGTGACCATAATCCCCCATGTCCCTAAATCCAAATACCTTTATATAATTCTTGCTCAGTAAATTCAATCATCTTCAAATCAACTTCCAATCTCAACTGATTTTCTCCAACTTTATTGCTACACTCATCATCACAACTACCATCATCCTTCAACTGGACAGGTGCAATAGTCAGCTAAATGAACCCCCTTCCTTCACTACTGTACCCTTCCACAATAGTACACCCTCCTAAGGGCTAACCTCATCGTATCACACATCCATCATACAATTCTCAATGTAGTTAATTTATATTCACACTTTGATATAAGATCTAGATTTGGTCCCTGAGAACACTCATGTAATCTCTCTCCATGCTCTTCCTTCATGGACATTCCAGCCAAACCGGCCTTCTTTTCTTTGTAAGAAACTATCAAGCTCTCTTTTTAAATTACAGAATCTTTATATCTGCCCTTCTTTCTGCTCAGAGCACCCCAGATCTTCAAAGTACCTTCCTCTTTGTCTTCACTCAACTCTCAAATGAAATATTACCTCCTCAGAGAGAAAAATGCTCTGAAATACCTACAGCCAGATCAGTGCCTTCCTCCTTGACAGTTTTACTCAGCCATGTTATCACATGTAATCTTCTTCGTAGTAGTGTACTTTATAGCCCTTCACACCATTGCTTTGTTTAGGTATTTGTATGTCTTCCTCCTCTTTCCCTCCTCACTACAGTATAGCCAATTGTGTCTTTGCCTTCTTCACTACTATATCCCCTAGTGCCTGGTAGGCTTTCTATAAACAGCCATTTATTGACTTATTGACTACATGTATATGCTAATCCTTTTTACTAATTGTTGTTACACTATAAATTTCTCTTCTCTCTCTCTTCGCTTCCCTCTTCTCATGTCCCTTGATGCTTCCTACTCAATATTAACATGGACATCATTTTGTGTCTTCAGCATTTCTCTTTTCATTATATTATGATAGGTTAATTTTCCTAAGAAAACACTATTTTGACAAAAGCAAAGCATTAAAGTAAAGCAGCATAGGATCAATTTTTTCCTATTGAAAAGGAAACACCATCTTTCCGAGAAGACAATTCCACCAGGAAACAAAAAAAACACACACATTTCCGGTAAGTCCTAGTTCCCAAGACTTGAAGCCAGTATGTTTTTCCACTTTCAAGTATCCTTGACTGTAGAGATAGAAGGTATCCACTTAGAGATATTAACTCATTACCACTGCCTAAATTTGGTTTCCAGAAACACAACTTAATATGACATCAATGGATGTGATAATCATTTGAAAGTAGCTTTATCAAAATCATCCAACAGAACAAGTTACTTTCCTAATTAGCATCCTCGGTTAAATACCTAAATCTGATGAATAATAAGTTATGCATTATGCTAAATTGCATTGGCTCACTATCTTAGAATGCTTTCAAACTAATTAAAAATGAGATATTCAGTGATGAGAAATATAAAAAGATAAAAACCTATTTCAATCAGTTTAAATTAGAATTTAACATTTCTTCAATACGCTCTTTTGTAGTCAATTGCAAGAGCAATAAAGCAAAATTATTGAGTCTATAATAGTGACCGTTCAAAATTCATAGTGAATTATTAAAAAGAAAACTAAGGTCCCTGCCAACTTTCCACCTCACTTCAAAGCATAGCCAAGGTCATTACAACAGCAAGTAAAAGACTCCACACAATTCCCACTTCTTCGCCTCTATTCTGTTACTTCTGGAATCTTCTACTACTCCAAATTGTGTGTTTGCTCCAGACTCAGCAGTTCTCACCACCTTGTTCTTCCAATTGCCATCTTCTCTGTGCGGCCTTTCTTGACTACCCAGTTAAAAATTATCCTATCAAAATTATCTGATCCCCATCCAGGATTACTTTTCACCATCTAACTTACGATACTTTGCATATTTATGTGGCTCATTGTCTGTTATCTGTCTCCCTAAGTTAGAATGCGAGCTTCATGATGGCAGAGTTTTGGTCAATTTCCTTCACTCAATAATTCCTGACCCAAAGTAAACACTTCATAAGTATTTTTTGAATATACTAATATATAGTCCGAATTATCAAGGAACTTATAAATAAATAAAGACACAACCCAGCATATAGTGCAGCTTGAGAAACGTTGATAGTGTGGTACAGGAGGAGGTATGTAAACTATGAGAAGCAACAGTTAAATAAGAAGCAATCCAGAAAGACACACAGTGTGGGTGACATCTGAGTTAAAGGACAGAAGGTAAGAAGATAACCAGATGGAGAGAAGAGAGGAAGATCTTACAAACAAGCATCAGAAGTTACCATAAGAAAAGCAAGTACAAAATCATCAGAAGAAAAACAATTGCATCCCAGTTATTACCACAAACATAATTAACTATGAAAACCCAGAACAGTTCATGCTTTGATAATGCTAAAGTTGATACGTAGATTAAGATGTGATATAACAATCTGCAAATCTTAGTTTTCAGAAAACCTTTTTAGGCAAGATATGATGATTTAAGGAAGAAAAGTTGCTGATGGATGAGGCATGTTGTCCCTTAAAGACAAACACTATGAAGACTGCGTACAGCCTTTATAATGGAAAGGTGCCACGTTTTTTCTTTTTTAAGTCCTTGGAATCTCAGTTGGCAACTTTGAAATTCATGTGTAATTCATGAGTTTTTTAAAAGAAATGTAATAAGTAACACAAGTGATTCTAGAGCTTGTCTTTAGGCTGAGGTAGATATTGGCATTATAAATTGAAGTGCTAGAAAGGAACAATAAGAATTAAGAATAAGCAGTAATTTCTGCCAAGATCTGTGGCACCCAGTCTCACACATAAGGCTTTTTGGAATCTCTTGGTTTCCAAGGTTCAGGCTCTCATACTTTAGTTTGTACATAAAGGACTTAAGTTATTCTTAAAGCACAGTTTTAGCACTTCACACCAGGAGATGGTTATGAGACTGATCACAGGATAAAGTGAAATAGGATGTGTGCCTACTTGTAGAAGGAACCTCGTTCCTTTTGCCATTCTATTCCTACTTTTCTGGCAGGAAAGTCCTAGAAAAAATTTCATATACAGATTAATTTTAAACAATTTACATTATATTTTACTATTAATAGCTTCTAGAATATCTTAGCTTAGGCTGGCCCTGGTGGCTCACACTTGAAATCCCAGCATTTTGGGAGGCTGAAGTGGGCGGATCAACTGAAGTCAGGAGTTTGAGACTAGCCTAGCCAACATGGTCAAACCTAGTCTCTACTAAAAATCCAAAAATTAGCCGGGTGTGGTGATGCGTACCTGTAATCCCAGCTACGCAGGAGGCTGAGGCAGGAGAACCATTGAGCCTGGGAGGTGGAGGCCGCAGTGAGCCAAGATTGTGTCACTGCACTCCAGCCTGGGCAACAGAGCAAGACTCTGTCTCACAAAAACAAAAAACAAACAAACAAAAAAAGAGTATCTTAGCTTATATATTTCTCACATCTGATCCTACCACTTTACTTCTTTTTTCCTGTTTATACCAATTATTTCTATTCCTCTTTACATATAGGCAGAAAGATAAGACTAAAATGTGTCATAGACAATGACATCTAGTAAATTGACGTATTCTTCATGTTTAATTCCACAACAGATTTCAAATACAACCAAAATCTCCAAATAAAATCTTAATTCTAAATTGAGTGCTTGTACAGTCTTCAAATATGTTCAAATAGAACATCAAAGCTCAATAAAAATAGTTATATCACTTGGGATGGTGTTTAAAATATTTTTTCCTAAATAAATTCAGCTTCAGAGGATGAGAAAACCTTCGTTAGGAGATGTTTTAAAGAACAAATTAAGTTAAATGTGAAGGAAATCATACTTTATTTTGTTGAATAGTAAGATTTTTTGTTGCTATTGTGAATTAATGCCATCCAAATATTGAGTGATGTAATTCAATTTAGTAAAAGAAAAAAGTCTAAATTATCAACTTCTTTCCTTATAAAAATGAAATATGCTATAACTTGCATTTTTTCCATGGCAATGACCCTGATGATCAGAGAGGTTAAAACCTAAAAACATTTAAAATCATCTAATCTAAATTATAAAAAAGAAATCCCTTTCTTCAGAAAAAATAATTTTTTAAGGAAGCACTCAAAAACCAATCTCTACTAGTAGATATACAGCATACACATCTCTTACTATCTCCCATGCAGACTGCATAAAAAGGCGTGCTGGCCACTTTTAAGAAAACAACATTCAGATGTCTGGAAAGTATCTGAAATGCATGATTAATCTACACAGATAATTTTCTCAAGAAACCAAATTTTGAAGACAAGTAATTCAAAAGTCTATTGTCTATAAAGTAAATCCGCTGGTATACTTAAACTGCTGTAATCCTTTCTCTGTTTACCTTATAGTGTGCACCTCTCAAGCTATGGGAATGCATGTCTTCTCTAAGAAGAGCTGACTTCTTTTGTAGGAAAAAGCTGTTGGAAATGACTGTTAGGATTTCAAATGTTTGGGAGTGTGTATTCATGTGGGTTTTACGTGTTGAATATTTGCATTTGTAATTTTAAGATGCTTAAATCAAAAACTAAAATGACCTATGCAACATAATTCTGCCATAGGATAAATTAAATTCAATTAAATGTTCCCATACAAATTATTATCTACCACAATGTAAAAATATTTATATATCACAAAGATGTAAGAAACACTGACTTCTATTATACAGCAGAGTTCAATTTCACTAATACTTAGCTTGATGATATTTTAAGGTCATGTCTCTTGGAATACACATTCAATATTCATTGCCAAATGTCTGAGCTCACCTCTCTTGAAGCAATATTCAATTATCAAAGGAAAATAATTTACCAAGCAACCTCACAAAACACAAACTCTAGGTAGCATCAAGGTTTTTCAAAGTGATTATTCCTTACTGGTCGAGATCCTAAGATATTAAAACTCATAGATCACATGATCTGAGATTTTCTAATTGAAAAGCTGTAGCTGTAAACCTTTCATTCAAAGTCGGATACTACTTTCAGCTGTCAAAAGAATTATGCAATCACTTAAACTTCTGGAATGAAAGAGAAAATGAAGGGAACAATAAAAGTAACTGAAATGCACTGAGAAATGAACATAAGGAACCAAATGGAGGCAAAGACAGAGAGAGAGAGAGAGAGAGGGCTGTTTATCTAACCTTCCCTTCTTGAGTGGGTTTTCTCTGATATCTCTAGAGAACAATTGGATGTGTAACAATGAAATACAAAACACAAGATACTGTCTTCGTATAATTACTTGTAATGATTCCAAGATGGCATAATTTGAGAACTTGCTAAATAGGACAACAAAGTGATCTGCTTTTCCAAAATTTTGCCCCTTACCTTATATATTATTTCATGGTGAAGATCAATAAAACTGAAAATTGGAATTGCCAGATATTATCAGATTTTATTTTTTGAATGCTTAACAGCTGACCCAAAATCTGGTCATAAAAATGGAAGTTAAATTAAATTGTCCTCAAAATTTAAGTTTGCTACATTTGTAAGAACCACTTGCTTCTTCAAAATCTCAAACTTTCTCATATCTAGCAGCAAATTGAAATTAGGAATTTAAGCATGTAAATTCATCATGGAAACCAAATTGATTAAAATTTTCTGTGTATTCATGATAATGTTTAAAATTTTTGCTACATTTAAACCCTAAGTTAGTTACAAAAACCCTAAAATTATGCTTGTTTAAAAACTTGGGCTAACTTGCTTTTGAAAACGTACTGACATATTCGTTCCATTCTTCTTATAATTATTTTTTTGTCACTCCCAAGCAGCACACCATTGTATATATCCCCAAAACGGCACTTCTTTGTTAAAGCCATTAGGACAGAAATATTTTTGAGCCAGATGCAATGGCTCATGCCTGTAATGTCAGTACTTTGGGAGGCCTAGGTTAGAGGACTGCTTGAGGATAGGAGTTTGTGACCTGCCTGGGCAACATAGCAAGACCCAGTCTTTACAAATGAAATGAAAATAAAATATAAAATAAACTGGCTGGGCATAGTAGTGCACACCTGTGGTCACAGCTACTAGAAGGCTGAGATGAGAGGACTATATGAACCCAGGAGTTTGGGGCTGTGAATGAGCTATGACTGCACCACTGCACTTCAGCCAGAACTATGGGTTGGTGAGTTAGAAATAAGTTCTCAGTTCTGAATATAATAACTGCTCCTGGCACTCCCCAGAATGAGCTGGGTTTTCTTTTGCCTCTCTATAGTCCCTCTTCCTCAGGAAATACCCCCATGGTTCTGCCCGCTGTGCTATTAATTACACCAATGCTTATTATATGTCAGTTCAGTTTTATCTAGATTCTCCCAAAGTCAGTGCTGAACTTAGTTGTTTGAAAATGTATATATTGTAATAGTTACCAAAAAGACCAAATACAGCTAGATATTTATGCTATTTGTTTTATTTCCATCGTAGGTATATTTCCTTTTAAAATTCATATATATCTTTCTCTAAGGATTGTCTCCGTTTTCAGATGTTAAGCACTTTCTCATGCACACACCACCTAAGCAGCAAAGACAGAGTCCACGTCAGGGAATGTCACATTCAGGATAAGTACCTATTATTCTGTAACTCAGAAGTAGGAAAATGGATGTCCTCAAGCAGATGCTTTTCTTGACAGATACAAAAATTTGACAAGGATCACTGACTGACTTCCAACCCACCATTCATCCCTTTTATCTTATTTTGACCCTAAGGGTCCCAGAGGGATAATGGCACTACATTCCTATTTAGAATTCAGATTTCAGATTGCATTTCTTATATCATTGTTTATAAGTAGTGGTTGCACACAGTCGCGATAATACTATGACATTAATCTACATTCCTCGTTAAATCGATTTTTGTCTTCCGTTTTTGAGCTTAGCTACAATTTCTCACACGGTTTCTCTAGGAAGATTCCTCAATGACTGAAACATTTAGAACATGGTCGATTCATAAATACGACACTGGGATTCCCCAATGACTGAAACATTTTGAACATGGTCCATTCATAAATACGACACTGGGATTCCCCAATGACTGAAACATTTAGAACATGGTCCACTCATAAATACGACACTGGGATTCCCCAATGACTGAAACATTTAGAACATGGTCCATTCATAAATACGACACTGGGATTCCCCAATGACTGAAACTTTTAGAACATGGTCCATTCATAAATATGACATTGGGATTCCCCAATGACTGAAACATTTAGAACATGGTCCATTCATAAATATGACATTGGGATTTCCCAATGATTGAAAAATTTAGAACATGGTCTATTCATAAATATGAAGAGCTTGTGTAGAAAGTATAATTTACTTATCCTATTATGCTTAAGAAATTATGTGAAATAATGTGAAAATAATCTTAAAACATTTGCATGCATATTTGCTGCAAGAGTCATCTTTCATTGATACTTAATCATAATCATGGACATGGTGGGTCCCAATAACCAATATTTAATGCAAGACTGTAAATTTAATAGAGAGAAAACCTTATTTATAAATTTTCATGTGTTCTTTTCTTGACAATAAGGAGCTGTGAGATTTGTATTTTAAAAGATACTTAGTAATAAAAACTTTAATTTTTAAAACTTTTATTTTTAAATTCTGCTTAATTGCATAAAAGTTAAAAGGTAATATTTAATATTTAATGAGGCTTATTGAGCTAAATGATGATATGCAGCTTGGGTTATACTTGCAATTATAAGATTTGCTCATTATACCTAAGCAATCTCCTTCACTCAATCTCGCTACCACTAAGGAAGCAAAATTCCCTGAATCATAATATCAAAGCATTCCATTATGTTTTCTATTAAGTTGTTTTGTTCTTTGAATCATTGTCTATTTTAATTTATCCTTTTAGAAAGAAAACAAATTACTTAATTTGCATTTCCCACTAGAAGCTTCACTACAGCTAGACTTGGAATTGATTTCAGGCCATTTTTTAATAAATGATTGTCCCTAGTGAAAGATAGAATACTTGAGCCATCAATATTGAGTAAATAAAAGGGTTTGGGTAAATAAGAGAGAAGATACCTATTTTTCTCAAATATTTTAAATATCTAATAACCTATTCCTCATCTAAAACAAGCCACAATTACTGGAAATGATGGTCAGAGGAAGGTTTTAGCAACCCTGTGTAATACTACATGTCATGTTGGATCGCTATTACAGAGAAACAGTTGTCATGCTGCATTTTAGTAATTCTACACATTACCAGAGAAATAGACAACTCTTATAGCCACAGAAATCCAACGTAGCTACTGTCTACATATTCTTGTTTCAGACCTTTGGTGAAAAAAACTACTATGTGTATTGAATATATTTTACATTAGTTTTATCACAGAAAAGAAAAATGAGAATTCTATTAGATGCGAATACAAATTCTGAATGACAGGAAAGAAAAATTAAAATCAAAGCTGATCTTAATTAACAAAATGTATTATCTGCTTACATGTATATACAACTGTTCATATAAAGGCACAGATGCATTTGTGGTTTTGAAAAATATCTATTTCATTTCAAAACTTCATTGAACAATATTACATATGGCAAGAAAACTGCTTTTTTTGAAGGATCTTTTAAAAAGTGTTAAACTTTATTAGATACTTCAAACTAGCAAAGCTCAACTTCATCACAATTATATAATAACACTGCACACTTTCAATTTTATCTGGAGAAATATACCTATCCCTTGAAATAACTCTGTAAACTTCCTGCTCACAGATTTCATTTCAAGCCTTGAAAATGCAGGAAATCAATGCCGAATATACTTGCCCCGAAAGGAAAAGAAAATTTCAGCGATGTCAGGATGTTTTATCACATAAAATACAGAATTGCAATTTGTATCTGAGCAGGCAACACACCTCCAAAAATAATACAATACTTATCACAAAATACATTCACAGATACTAGATTTGGCACAAACCACTCCATACAGCTATTGATGAAATCAGTATTGAAAGCCTTATTACAAAATCTATGGCCTTTTTCTACGCTCCAACAGACATTTCAGGATGCCACAACCTTGCAGCTCCACTCTCTCATTAATTTCCCCTATATACACTTGGCAGAAGAATGAGAAACGTCACATTTTTCATTTAATTTCTAAAGAACATCGCATCCTTTAAGAATAGGTTCTTGAAATTTTAAAATGTAAAACATAAAAACCCTAAAGAGACAAACATCCAAAAACATAAAAACCCTAAACAGACAAACGTCCAAAAACTTTTCTTCAAAATCACGACAACTTTATATGCTACGTGTTCTTGTAAAATACCACACACACAAACTCACAGGCACACCCACCCACCCAAAACCCACACACACGCATATTTATGGCCTCGTAACACCTCACATATATATACATATCACCAACTACAACAGAGACACACGCATATATATGGCTTCATAAAACCTCACATATATATACATATCATCAATTACAACAGAGAAAAGCCAATTTCAGAAAGATGGCTTCAATTTTGATGCATTTACTCACACCTAATTCTATTTCAATTTAACTGGTGCAGAGATATTACAATGCCCTGTAACAAAAACCTGACGGAAGATTGTAACAAATTGCTTAAACATCAAACCAAAGACTCAACATAATTTCATCACAAAGTGAAATTCGCATCCAACTCGCAAAGAATTAGAAAATCCTTGCACTTACCTTGGCCTTGTCCATTCCCCAGATGACCCCAAAAGACCACCGTCATCATCAACAGCCCCGGAGCCCACGTCCACATCCTTCTAGTGACACGCTCGTGTCTTCTGGCCATTGCATCTTAAACTCTGCATATTCAGTGGGGTGGATGTAAAAGTACAATAAATTACATTCTTAGAGAAATACACTATGACTCAAATCCCATATCTAATATGCACTGTGCATTTCTGAATTATCCTGCCTACAAGGAGGTATATTTGAAAATCATGCTTCCCTTTAGGGTTGTCATATTGATGATTAATACGAAAGCTCATTCATTTTTAATCTTTAAGCATTCATCTGAATTACATTTTTAATATCATTTTCCAAAACAGGCCACTTAACCTATGAATGTTAAAAAGTACTCCGGATATACATATTGGAGTTCAGTCAAGCAAAAGCATGGTGTATGGACACTACTTAAGTATAACTTGATATTTAGGCAAATTGATGAATTTAACATACCATGTAATCTCTACATATATACAAAAGGACTTTTCAACACATTTATGTAAGTTTTGCATAAATACCCTTGAAAATATTCTCAAGTTTTAAGTGGTATTCTAATTATGTCAGTAATTTTAACTGAATAAAGAGATGCATCATGTGCAAAAACTAATCTTGTTTACTTAAAATTGAGAGTAAAATTAATTATAGAAGGTACAAAACACTTGTAATTTTGATTTCAGATATATGAGCCACAGGAACCTTCATATATACAAATATTATACACATATATGCAATGTATATTTGAATGTTCATTTTGAAACTGTTTTTCATACTGATACATGAAAATACTTAAATGTCCACCAAAGCAAGGTTATTTATTCATACATTTGAATGATATACAGTAGCTCAAAAGAATAAACTTGAGTTGCATGTACTAATATGGATAAGTGTCCAAAATGAATAGTGAAGCAAAATTAGCAAATTTAATAATGATAAGTTCAAAACTACACCTTTCATATGTAAACATGTGCAATAGTTAAAACTATACATTTTATGTTGCATAAATATATAATACAGTATAATAACGCATAAGAATGATAAACACCTTCAAGACCAAAGTTAGGAAATTACAAGACTACAATTTAGATGGTTACTAGGTGGAATTTTAAATCAGAGGTTACTCCTAAATCCCAATTTTTCCACAGTTGACAAAATACGGAGTTAAGAAAAATAAACTTAATGATTTCCAGAATGAACGCTTTATTCAAAATGCTACGTAATTACAATTCTAATAAACTTGCAAGGGAATCCAGTCACCCAGAAATTTTTTATGCCTTTCTCCTACATCACGAAAGGGGAAGATTTAATTACCAACTTTGCATTACTTAACGTCAGACACATAGTATCAGAGCTAAAGAGAAATTTAAGAAACACCTAACTCAACCTCTCTATTTTAAATGACCAAATGAGTTGAGAAGGTTACAATGGCATTTCTAAGTTCATATGTAAAAACAGAATTTTGATGACAATGGCAGTTTAAGTACTAATAAACACTCCTTGAAAAGTTACTGTAATCCAGGTTATTTGACTGTGCTAAATGCCTTACATTCTTTACCCAATTCAGTTTCCACAGAAATCCTATGAACAAAGCACTTCCAAAATTTACCACTTCACAGCTAAGAAAACAAGGCTTAGAGAAATGCTACACGATCCCCTAGTCATGAGGTTAGTAGGTACCACTGTGGAGACTGAGGCAAAACAGGACGATTTCAAAGCCTATGCTCTGAACAAGTAAACACTAAGCAGGAATTTAGTTCTAGATCTCCCAGTTGTAGTCCAATAATCAGCCAAAAAATGGTGCTGAGAAGAGGGGAAAGAAAGATGTCTTGTATATGGAGCCTCATATATTTGATCCCAAATAAATCTTCAAATTGAAAATCATTAGAGCACAAGGCAATAGAATTATTAGTTTGTTTCTAAAATCATCAACCTTTCCCAAGTTGAACATACAAGTATATTTTATCATACATATACTATATGTGTGTATAACGTGTGTTTATCTAAGTATTCCTGTGGTTTATATATCTGGATTTGGAATTACAAGTGTTTTGTGGTTTATTATTTATTTATTATTATACTTTGAGTTTTGGGGTACATGTGCACAACGTGCAGGTTTCTTACATATGTATCCATGTGCCATGTTGGTGTGCTGCACGCATTAACTCGTCATTTAGCATTAGGTGTATCTCCTAATGCTGTCCCTGCCCCCTCCCCCCACCCCACAACAGTCCCCAGAGTGTGATGTTCCCCTTCCTGTGTCCACGTGTTCTCATTGTCTCCCTCTGTTGCTCTGGCTGGAGTCAGTGGTGTGATCATAGCTCACTGCAGACTCCAAGTCCTAGGCTCAAGCGATACTTTTGCCTCAGCCTCTCAAGTAGCTCGGACTACAGGCACGCACCACCATCCCCGGCTAATTGTTTTACAGAGATGGGGTCCCACCGTGTTGCTTGACTGGTCTCAGCCTCCTTAAGTCAAGGGATCCTCCCACCTAGACTTCCGAAAGCACTGAGATTACAGGTGTCAGCCACCTTGCGTTTTTTGATTTCTTCAATTAATTTTACTTATACACTTGATTACACAAGATTAATTTTGTGTACATAATGAATCTCTTTTGAGGTTTAAGTTACTGATTAATTAGAGTACCACTTAACAAGCGTGTCATCCCAGCACTTTGGGAGGCTGAGGTGGGCGGCTCACCTGAGGTCAGGCATGAGCCACCGTGCCCGGCTTACACACATTCTTTTCACTCCTGCTTTCAGATCTCTATTCCCTTCTAATCCCAGTGGAACCACTTTCACTTAGTATCAAAATATCCAGATCCACTCATCAAAGTGTAAATAATCCTTCAGCAAATTACCTTTGCAAATCTACTTTTATGTAATATTTCCTTAACTTCTTCTTACCTACATCCAGTAGTCATTTTACAAGGCAGAATATTTTCTATTTTATATAGAACTGAGGCAGTATTTGAAAAAAATCTCAAAACACTCTTCAGGAAGGACTGGCATCTAAAACACCAGTTCCAATATATATTTTAGTAACATTTTAAAGGACAGATGGTTTTCAAAATGTTATTATAATTTAAAAAAATGTAACCTTCCTCTCTGAGTTCATGTTTATGGAAAACTAATATTTCATAAATGCCAAGTTACTATGATGTATTGTCTAAATGCTGCCCCTGACATTCTATAAATGTAAAAATCATAACCTTCTAACTAACTTTGGTATTAGTCAACAACTGTGCTGATGAAAAGTAAAATCAATTCATTTAAAAAAAATTTTCCATGAAAAAAAAAACAAGTAACTTGTAAGTAGTAGCGTAGATGAACCAAAAAATAAAGTAACATTAACCAGAAAGACATGCCATGGATTTCTCTAATCTTTTTTTGGAACACACTTTTCATGCATATGAAAATAAAAATTAAATATAAAATGCCTACTTTATGTATGTACTTTTACTTGTATCTATTGTTCTTTAAAGGTTAAAATAACTCCTAAAGCCTGCATAGCTGAGCCCATTGTGCTCTTCTGCCCATAAAATAGATTGGATGTGCAGTGAAAGAGGTATAACTTAGGCTTTCAGATTAGTTATGACGATGGAAACACAATTCTATTCAATAGTGTTCATGTTGGTCTTTGAAATGTTTAAGGTCACAAGGCAAAAGAGAACAGACTTTAAGAATGTTCGTGTATTACTTCTCGTCTTACCCAATAGCTAGATTAGTTCAATAAGGCCAGTGTTTTGGAGTAAACAGCATTGTGAAATGTGTCGCGGAGTCCGGAGGCTCACCACCTACCTCCAGGTAGTTGTTCTGTCCAGTGGAGCCTAGACTAATACCTTAGGAGATGCATTACATCTACAGGTACCAACTAGGAAGGGTAGTCTTGAATTAAATGGCTTTAGACACGTTATAAGAGCAAATCGAAGCTTCCAGGTATTAGAACTACTTCAATCACAGAGCGTCTCTGGGTTCTATCTGTGGCCAGCATCATGTCTCTGTCTGCCCTCCCCGAATGCTTTCTCTCATCATGTGGATCTTCTAGATGGTTTTATTCTTCCCCAGCCAGCCAACTTGATCAACAAGCCTAGGTATATTAGGTATGTATAAAGTTGGTTCTTAAATAAAGTCCATTTCTGTATCTAGGTAAGTAATGTCTTCAGACTTACAATTTCATTGATATCTATAAAGAGTGACTCTAGTTAGCTTCTAGTGTCAGTTTTCCTAGCAGCTTCTTTAAAAAAAAAAATCCTCTCTGTAACAAAGCTTCCTTGCAAGTATTGCTGTTGGCAATAGTCCTGTTTACTAAAATGCTTATCCGGTGAAACTTGCGCTGTGCCAGTGAGCCTGCAGGTTGATGGTCCTTTTGTTCAACTTCTCCATTATAAAGCAACCTCTCTGATCACCCTTTTAAAACTAAAGACCAAAGAGTCAAATGAGATCAGGAAGTGACCAGAGCTCACAGGTCATCAACTCCTCTTCTTAGCATATTATAGCACACAGTCTAAGCCCGAAAAACACAGCAGAACCCATTACAGCTCTCGAGTTCCAGTTATTAACATTGATTTTTTTCAATGGAAAATTTTCATTAGAAGCTATCACAGGACTCACATTCAGTAATAACTTAGATTAGGATACATACTGGAGCCTTTGTCCTTAGAGTAGGTGCCACTGAGTCACTATTAAAAGGAGTCTTTTTGACCTTAGTAAATTCTCACAGGGCTTATCTCAGTCTAAACTGTAACTGGCCTTTACTAGTGATGTCATGTGTAATTCAAATTAATATTGTAATGTATATAAATTGTATATATATAGGTATAATACATGCATGTATTTACAATTATTTATTTTATTTTATTTTTTAATAAGATGAAACTTAGAGGTTAAAATATGACTCTAGGCCATTGTGCTTTAGAATGAAGAGCACAGACATGGGTTGCAAATGTAAATTTTGGCCCAATTTAATTTCTGTGACAAATTCATTAATGTCTTCAAGGTTCAGGCTATATGTGTGAGACAAATGAAAACAGCTCTAAGATTCCTGAAAACCCTAAAGTATTAAAATTCCACTCTGCCATTAGTTCAGATAAATCATTTGCCAATTTGCCCCACAAGAACCAGGCATCTTTAAATGGTAACATAACATGCACTTCTCTCTCCCAAAGTGTAGTGCATAAACGCTCTGCTTCTGAATAACACAGGATGCCTGCTAAAATGTGCTGTCAGGGGTATTAGTAAGGAAATGTTGTATCAAAACTTCTGCAGATGTGGCCCTGAAATACACATTGTAATAAATCCTCCAGGCCTCTCAAGTTAGGAATAACTGGTTTATAAAATTGTACTTACTTAAAAATTATAGATAAACAGATTTTACCAAAACCCAGTTTTTCTGATCTGAATGAAATAAGGCTCTATATTCAGACTGACTTTTCAGTGAAAAACAACTTAAAATAGTGACAAATCATGTATAAGTTTAAATGAATATAACTAGGAGACCTGAAAACTCAGGTTTAGCAATCATCTTCCAACAGTTTGAGAGCCCACAGGAGCCACAGAGCCCTCATGTCTCCCCAGAGAAGCGGGGTGATTCTTCCCCCTAAACACCATGCAATTCTTCTTCTTTTTTTTTTTTTTTTTGAGACGGAGTCTCGCTCTGTCACCCAGGCTGGAGTGCAGTGGTGCAATCTCGGCTCACTGCAAGCTCCGCCTCCTGTGTTCACGCCGTTCTCCTGCCTCAGCCTCTCGAAGTAGCTGGGACTACAGGCGCCCGACACCACGACTGGCTAATTTTTTTTGTATTTTTAGTGGAGACGGGGTTTCACCGTGGTCTCGATCTTCTGCCCTCGTGATCCGCCCGCCTCGGCCTCCCAAAGTGCTGGGATTACAAGCGAGAGCCACCGCGCCCGGCCAACACCATGCAATTCTTGAAGTGAGTGAAAGCATTCCTGCTCACACTGATACCCTCTCAAGTGAACTCAAATTAAGCCATCTCCAGCCAGACCAGATACCCTGGCCCATATCTCATTCATTAATATATGTTGAGAAGCATTTGTTTCTTGGAAACTACATGAAGTGAATAGGCTGTGGACTCCACTGGACCTAGTGGTCTATATTTAACCAATTCCCTTCACACATATGTATCAGATGCTCTCTTAGTTACGGAGCTGCAGTGGTGAATAAGAAAGCCACAGTCCTGTATTCCTAGGGTTTCAATTCTGAAGACGAAGACAGGCACAGAAATCCAACTGAGCAAAGTGAAGAGATTATTACAAAATGTGTTCACATGCAAAGTGAAGCAAGGGACTGAATATCCAACAAGGGTGTTGGGGCGAACATTAGATATAATCTTAATTCACATTATATAAGATTCATACATATAATTTTTATATATAGATATATTAATTTGGGCCGGGCGTGGTGGCTTATGCCTGTAATGCCAGCATTTTGGGAGGCCAAGGCGGATGGATCACTTGAGTCCAGGAGTTTGAGACCAGTGTGATCAACATGGCAAAACCCCATCTCTACTAAAAATAAAAAAGCCGGGTGTAGTGGTGTGCGCTTGTAGTCCCAGCTACTCAGGAGGCTGAGAAAGGAAAACTGCTTGAACCCAGGAGGCAGAGGTTTCCGTGAGCCAAGATTGTGGCACTGCACTCCAGCCTGGGTGACACAGCAAGACCCTGTCTCAAAAGAAAAAGAAAAAAAGTAATATTAATTTGGATTATACAGACTCTAACCACTTCTTTCAAGTGAGAATATTTAAGCTAAGACCTGAGAATAAAAAGAGTTAGCTTTTCATACAATACAGAAAGATTCGTCTTATAGGAAAAACCCCCAGTGTTCAAGGACCCTAATATATGAGCAAGATCTTGGCATGTAGAAGAAACCTGTGAATTGGATGAAATGAAAAACTGAAAAGTACGAATCTGGATGAAGTACAGAAGGGAGAAAGAGTAATGTGAGACGTGGCTGAAAGAGAAGGATATGTGAAACAGTACAGGTCTTCATTAGTAATGATGAGGAACATAAATCTTAGTCCAAGTACACCAGAAAAGTGGGAGAGTTGGAAACTGAAAGACATGTTAAGAGATCACTTTGGTTTCTCTGTAGCTAACAGGGTGTCGGAGATAAGAATTAAAGTAAGTTGACTAAGGATGACCTAAGAAAATAAGCGTAGGTAAGAAAATATGTGGCTCTGGCTAGGCTGGGGACATTGGAAATCAAAATAGGTGGAGGAAATTACAGATGTATTTGGAACCAAAATATTTTTTAAATGAATGTTGAATTGGATATTGTCAGAATATTGAGGAAGGGCCAAAAATGACTTATAAGCATCTAGCATGGCTGGCAGTGCCACTTACTATCATGTGGGAAACCAGGACATGTTACCTCTGAATTATTCGAGTGCTATTGTCACGTAAATCATCAACTCCCAGAATAAAGGTCTGGACCAAACTCTAAGACTGGAAATTATTAGCTGTTTAGTAGTGTTTAGAGCTTAGAGAGAGTATGTGTGTGGAGAGAAAAGAAGAGCAATTAGGACAGAACCCTTAGAAACATCAACATTTAAAATTTGGGAAGAGAAAGAGAAACAAATAAATTGTGGGAAAATGAAGCTCAGGGTAGTTGCAAGGGAATGCTAAAAATGAACTATGGCATTTGAGGAGGAAAACGTGGAAACTGAAAGCAAGAGAGTACGGATGGATCGTGAGGGAGCAGCAGCATCTGTGTCCTAAGGAGAGTCTCAGTGAAAATGAAGGGTTGTAGGAATGAGGACATCTGGGCCAACGAGCTGGCAAGGAGTGATGTCCAGGAGGCAGAATATTTGCATCTAGATCCTGGTGGTACATACCCTTATAGAAAATGTTTCAGATTTGATGACAATAAAGTGGAGGAAAGAAAAAAAGTAATGGAAATAAAGATGTCAAAAAACGGGGAACCGAGGTTTGTACTGGTCCTTTCACGTGAAAGCTGAGCCACTAAAATGATGGCTGAACTTGCCTGAAGATGATATTGAGCAAAAGATCTAAAGCCTTAAATAAATGGCAAGAGGCCAGGTGCAGTGGATCATGCCTGTAATCCCAGCACTTTGGGGGGCTGAGGCAGGCATATCACCTGAGGTCAGGAGTTCGAGACCAGCCTGGCCAACATGGCGAAACCCCGTCTCTACCAAAAATACAAAAATTAGCTGGGTGTGGTGGTATGCACCTGTAATCCCAGTTACTCAGGAACCTGAGGAAGGAGGATCACTTGAAACCGGGAGGAGGAGGTTGCAGTGAGCCGAGATCACACCATTACACTCCAGCATGGGTGACAGAGCAAGACTCCATCTCAAAAAAAAAAAAAAAATAAGACCAGAGTGCCCAGGAGGGAGGTCTGTTGATGATGGTAATACCAAAGGGGCATGGCTGATATTTCCAAGGGGTTTGAGTTTCAAAGGAACAGTCTAATTTGCAAGGAGCGGAGAAATTAACAGTCTAGAAGTTGTAACGGGAACCAAGAATAACCACCTCGGCTTCCAGCCATAGGTATGTGGAGGGTGAGAAAAAGACCTGTCTCAATTTATGAAAGCTAGAGGAAAAACTGCACTTTAGTATCAACCAACTTTTGTTTTAAGATAATTACAAACCAATATGGAACTTAGCAAGAGTCAATTTTGACAGTTTCCTGCAGCTTAGTAAATTCTGCACAAAATTAAGATTTAACACAAAAGTAGAGAAAAATTTTAATGGCATAGCACATTTCTTCACAATTCCTTAAACCAAATAATTCCCTGTTCTTCTAACTCTCACCTTACACTATCAACTAGGCTTCTTATTCAATGAACGGTTTAAGTCTACTAAGACACACACACACACACACACACACGTCTTATCCAGCTGCAGATCTCATTTTTGAAGGTACATTGAAAGTACATAGATCATTGTATAATCATCAACTATGAAGATTGTGAGCAACTGGAACAAGTATTCTTGGAAAAGAAGTTTCCTGTGTATAAGAAAAAAAAGAGTCCAACTCTGGGAACTGACTTGGCTGAGTCATCATTATATGCCACTGGCAAGAAATCAAGAAGTAACTCAGGACTGATAAACTTTGTTAAAGGAAATGGAAACAGCCTATCTGTGAGGCTTAATTCTTGATAATCTGGCCAAGATATAGCATCTGGATAAGAGTTCACTGACTCAACTAAATTTTGTGAAGGTGAAGTACTTGTTAAAATGAAAGATCTATTTAGAGAGAAATAAGTAGACATAATGTCTGCACTATGGATAGGTGTATACCTGTTTTTTGCAAAAACAGTTTGTATCTTTGAAATGCTGGTTTGCCCTGGACAGAGCTAACTTAAATAGAGACCAGGCGCGGTGGTTCATGCCTGTAATCCCAGCACTTTGGGAGGCCGAGGAGGGTGGATCATGAGGTCAGGAGATCGAGACCATCCTGGCTAACACGGTGAAACCCCGTCTGTACTAAAAATGCAAAAAATTAGCTGGGCATGGTGGCTGGCACCTGTAGTCCCAGCTACTCTGGAGGCTGAGGCAGGAGAATGGTGTGAACCCGGGAGGCGGAGCTTGCAGTGAGCCGAGATCGCGCCACTGCACTCCAGCTGGGTGACAGAGCGAAACTCCGTCCCCAAAATACATATATATAGTTTTTTTATATATATATGTATATATACCCAAAGGATTATAAGTCATGCTGCTATAAAGACACATGCACACGTATGTTTATTGTGGCACTATTCACAATAGCAAAGACTTGGAACCAACCCAAACGTCCAACGATGATAGACTGGATTAAGAAAATGTGGCTGGATACATATGTAACAAACCTGCACATTGTGCATATGTACCTTAAAACCTAAAGTATAATAAAAAAAAGAAAAAAAAAGAAAATGTGGCACATATACACCATGTAATACTATGCAGCCATAAAAAAGGATGAGTTCATGTCCTTTGTAGACACATGGATGAAGCTGGAAACCATAATTCTCAGCAAACTATCACAAGGACAAAAAAAACCAAACGCTGCATGTTCTCACTCACAGGTGTGAATTGAACAATGAGAACACATGGACCCAGGAAGGGGAACATCACACTCCGGGGCCTGTCATGGGGTGGGGTGAGGGGGAGGGACAGCATTTGGAGATATACCTAATGCAAATGATGAGTTACTGGGTGCAGCACACCAACATGGCACATGTATACATATGTAACAAACCTGCACGTTGTGCACATGTGTCCTAGAACTTAAAGTATATATATATAAAGAGAAAACCATTAAAGAAAGGCTATAATACACAGGAACACAGACATACATACACCTGTGTGTCTATATCTTCAGTTATCACACTTTTTCTATACAGACTCCACACGAGACAAACATGTTACATTTTATGAGAAACTATAAGTGGAAAGAGGAGAATTTGTGAAATCAATATAGAATGTTCCTTGTTTAGCATAATTCTAACTGTTTCTCATTAGAGGTCTGAGTATCAATCTGTATTATATGTGGCCATGCTGGCATTTGGGAAATTCCACAAGAAACTTTTTAAATATGAATTTGGAAAAGGGAAAAGGATTTTTAAAGTGTCTTTTTTTGTTCTGCATTCTGTGTGGAACATCTATTTTGTGCTAACTGCTCGTGTTAGCTTGTGATTGCCTGTGACTATGTGGAAGATATACTTTACGTGACTATGTGAGCAATAGTCTTAAAGTTAAGAAATCTAAAATTTGGTTGGTTTAGTTGCTAATTAGGTAAATTACCTTGTAATGGTTACTTAACCTCTCAAAGATTAATTATCTTCAGTGGTACATTGAAGGTTCCATTCATATTGATTTTAGTAGACTTATCCTACTAAAAAGTAAATTTAACAGAAATTATTCTAGACCTCATTATTTCAGGAGACCCCACCCCAGCTTTTATTCCTAACTTCAAGAAATGCAGAGAAATTTAAAAATTCGATGTTCTCCCAATTCAACAGAATATAACTGAACTAAATTGATTTATGTATAATTCATTATTTCAACCTTTAACGCTATATCCGAGCGGTTTGTTTTCACCATAAAGTTATAGCTGTTTAGGCCAATAATTAAAGAGGACCTTGATAGAGAATGACAAGAGAGGATGATCACCCTATTGTCTATCTTCCAGCTGTTTTCAATGCCCTGAAGTTTTATTCACACCCAAATATTAGAATCTTATCTGAGAGAGCGTACTCAAATGATGAATCATGCTAATTTCTCAAGAAAAGTGTTACAGAATAATAAATGCCTTTCTGGTCAAAGCACTGATGCTCTGGAAATAATCTTTATCCAAATGAGGTACAGGAATTGTTAGGACTATTAAAAGTTTGTATATGATATCTGCCAGGTTCGACTGAGCTTCACTTAAAATCTACCATATTAGGGCCAAGTGTAATGACTCAAATTAGTGAACTTAAAAATTGTTTTAAAATGTTTCCTGGAGACATTTCAAATATTGCTCTCTGATTTATCACTGTTACTTTTGCTGAATTCAATTTGATGCCAAGATTTATTCAGATTAATCAAATGCCATAAACTCTGAAACCTAATGTTCCTTAACACCTTAAGAACTTTTAAACAGATCAAATGTTGAAGATACGCTTTTAGTGAAACTGTACCTAAGCACATGAATTCTATTGAATATAGCTTTTTAGAAGACTAACAAAGAAAGAAGACTTAGGAAATTCGGAAACATTTTTTAAACCTTCTAGAGGGAATTAAACTACTGAAAAATAATTTCAATTGGTGAATCTAATGGCATTAATCAGAAGATAAGAAAAAAGTAACCATAAAACTTTATGGGGGTAATATTTGCTATGAGGATCAGGAAAAACAACTAATGGATATTAGGCTTAATATCTGGGTGATGAAATAAACTGTACAACCAATCCCATGGCATAAGCTTACCTCTGTAACAAACCTACACTTGTACCCCTGAACTTAAAAGTTAAAATTTAAATAAATAACGTTGTGCTATTAATTTCAACCAGAGCCTTTCCAAGGTGCAGGGAACTTTTGAGAATTTTATTTCTTGCAAAAGGAAACTTGATTCCTTGCTTAGGGCCTTCCTAGGAAAACCTCTATTCTTTGGAGAAGCATCATACTCCTACAATATTTAAGGACCATCATATTTGTCAGACTTTTTTTCTGTTTTACTGTGAGCAGTTTACAGAACATAAAGAAAAATCAAATCCGAAGGTGCACTACACGTGTTTTATCAAAAGGAACATTTTTGTGTACTTTTAAGAAAATACGACAAATTGAGTTTTCTGACCTATTACCAAGTTAGACATCTTGAGTGAATTGAATCTGTTGTAATCCTGTTTGGTTTTCATCCCATGGCTCTGGAAAACTGACATTTATCTCCAATTTTTCAACTCTGCTTCTTTCCAGTACCTCATCTATACGACTATTGTAGTACTTTTCATCTGCTTCTACCACTACACTATGGCTGCATTACTTTTAACACAGTGTCCCACATGTTACCCATTTCTACCTTATATAAAGAGTAGAAATTGAATTGTAATTGAGTATCCAGTTGCCTCATACTCAGGTCTTCAACTGAAATAACTCCAGCTATCTCAAAACTTCAACCCTCTCTGGAAGTATTGGACCAAATTATCCCAGATTATAGCACTCTCAGGCTAAAATTACTAATGCTTCTATAGTTTCAGAGACTGTATCAGGTTATTCAACACAACATTCCATGCACCATTCCAGCCTCATATAATCAGAGGACACTTAGACGACTTTAATAGCCTTCAAACGACACCCTCCTCTTTTACTTATATATATATTTATTTATCTATTTATTTAATGGAGACAGGGTCTTACTCTGTCACCCAGACTGGAGCGCAGTGGCATAATCACGGTCCACCGCAGCCTGCACCTGCCGGGCTCCGATCCTTCCACCGCAGCCTCCTGAGTGGCTGGGACCACAGGCGCCGCCACCACGTCTGCCTGGTTTTTGTATTTTTGTGGAGATGGGGTTTCACATGTTGTCCAGGCTGATCTGAGACTCCTGGGCTCAAGAGATCCACCTGCCCCGGCCTCCCAAAGTGCTGGGATTACATGAACGAGCCATTGTGCCCAGCCGGTCCCGCCCGGTTTTTAACCTTCGTACTGTTTATATAATCATCCTTCACAAAATAGAACACTTCATTACTCGATGGTTCTCATTATTCTAATATGAAGAACTATATTAAGAAAATAAATTCCTGGCCGGGCGCGGTGGCTCACACTTGTAATCCCAGCACTTTGGGAGGCCGAGGTGGGCGGATCACGAGGTCAGGAGATCAAGACCACGGTGAAACCCCGTCTCTACTAAAAATACAGAAAATTAGCCGGCGTGGTGGCGGCGCCTGTAGTCCCAGCTACTCGGGAGGCTGAGGCAGGAGAATGGCGGGAACCCGGGAGGCAGAGCATGCAGTGAGCCGAGATCGCGCCACTGCACTCCAGCCTGGGCGACAGAGCCAGACTCCAGCTCAGACAAAAAAATAAATCAATAAATTTCCAATATTTCCTAGCATATCCAATTTAATTCTATACATCACATAAAAATAAAAGCCGTCTTACTGTGTTAGTTTCTTACTGCTGTTACAGTAAATTAACATAAACTCAGAGGCTTAAAACAACACATTTTTTTTCTTTATACTTCTGGGGGTCAGAAGTCCAAAATGGGTCTTAGTGTGCTAAAATCAAGGTATCATCAAGTGTATATTTTGTCTAGAGATTCCAGGAGAGAATTCACCAGGTTTGAGGGGTCACATGTATCCCTGAGCTCTTGGTCTCTGCACATCTTGGACACAGCACATCACTTCAGCCTCGGCTCCAGTTTCCCCAAGCTCTTCTGCTCACTCTGGTCTCTCCGCCTTCCTGTCTGAAGGTTCTTTGTGACTACAGTGGGCCCACCTATATAATTCAGGATAATCGCTCCAGTTTAAGGTGAGGTGATTAGCAATCTTAATTCCACCTCTAACCATAATGCTTCCATGCTGCCTAACAACACATTCAAAAGGTCATCCTGCTAAGGGTCATTATTCTACCTACACACTAAGTGACTGAGAAAAAGTAAAGTTATCTATCATGCCTTACCTATGGCGAGGAAATAATAACTTATAATGATTTATCTACGAAAACCTGTTTTTAAAAGCTTTGGTCCTAGTCTATTGATTAAAGTTTTGGTATATTCCAGATAAATTTCATGTCCTTGATGCTAACACATTGTGCACAGTAGATGGCCTTTTTAAAATAGTACTGCATAAAGGAATATTTAAGGTTGTCTGGACAATAGAAAAGGAACTTTAGTTGCTATGCCACAAAAGGCCGGATTTCTGCACATTACACCTCCTACCAGTGCACACAGGTGCCAAACTCCTTCCTGAAAGCCTGGTTTATGTTTCCTATGTGCTTAGCAATAGTTTTACTCTCACGACTGTTTATATTAAGTCCTATTTTTTAAAGCATATCCTCATTTGTTTGTTTTCCTGAGCCTCTGAACTGGATTTCATCTGGTATGTATTGCACAGGTTTGCACACTTGATTGTACGCTACCTTAAAGCATCCTCTTGTGTTCTGGACACGGTTATTTTTCTCCATGGTAAGGTGATAAGTGACTTCTCTGAGGACTTGCCACCTTAGAATGCAGTGGTGACATCACCTGCTCAGGCTCTGTCTGCAATGTGGAATTTAGTATTTTCCAACTTCTGGTCTAACTTGAACTTCATAATTAAGCAGAGCCGCCTTTTGAGGGAACAGTAGGGTGTCTGCCCCTAAACGTCTGTGTAAATGCAGAGACACATTTGGGAACATAACTGACTTTTATGTACAGAAGCCAGATGCATTTCATGCCCATGCATGCTTAGGGAAGCAAGTTCATCTCATCTATCACAATAAGCATCTGTGCCACTAAATTCCACTGCAGGATACTTTTCACACTTAGACAACAAAACATTTAAGGAAATAAAAGCTCTTTCCAATAAAAATGTGCATCAAATACTGTGTGTATGTTTAAAAAAAAACCTTCCTCTATAAGATAAGGCCACAGGAACTACTAAAAAAGCATTCTTGAAATACATTTTCTGATAGGAATCTAGGCCCTTGCCTTATATAAGATTTAAGGAAAGTGATGTGTGTGTCTTTATACTTGAAAGGCTGTTTTCAACAGCAAAGGGTATGCTTTGAGGTATCAATATAGTTTTGAGAATGCAAAAGTTTAAAAGAAATGGAATGCATATTCTCCAGGTATGAACATGCAATTGTCATTATTTTCCTACCATCTACTAGATTAGAAACAGAAGAAAAATTATGGAAATGTCTGTTTTCCCTCAATAGGAGTACCTATTTATTAAAGTTAATTAATTACTATTCTTTAAACATTTTCAAAATAGACTCATAAGTGACAACTTTCAGAGAAAACAAGGGTTTTTGGATGTAAATATTTACTTATAACATGGATAAAATAATTTTGTTAAATATTAACTCCATATTCATAATGTTCTCTATTGTTTTTGCATTTTGTTTAACAATAGAGAATCTAAGACATTTAGTGTTCATGAGTTTCATACAGTTTCCTGTCAATGTACTTTGTCTTTTTTTTATTGGACTACTAATCATTTATTTATGATTTGTTGGAACTACTCATATTTTAAATATGTCAAGTGAATTGCAAGCACTTGTTGCTGATTTGATATTTGCTTTTTACACATATTCATTGTATCCTCTGAAAAAGAAAAGTTTTATGTTTTAACAAATTCCAATCCATAAATTTTTTTTTAAATTTTCTGTTATTGGTTAGGGCTATGTTTGGATATTTAATTTTAACCGTAATGTTGCAAGTGATATTTGTCTATGGTATTTTTTCTTTATATTTTGAAAAAGTGTATTTGACATCCACTATGGAATTAATATTTATTAATGACATATTATACCTTTGTGCAACTATAAAATACATATAGCCAATTATCTGAACACCATTTTATGAACTGTTTATCACTTATCCACTGATTTGAAACACTATCTTTATCATATATTGGATTTTAGGTTTATCGAGATTATGTAACATGAAATTATTTAATTATGAAATTATGTGAATTCAAGCATGACAGTCAGCTCTTCTTCCCCACCACTACCCTGTAAAAGGATGGATGGAATAATTGCTTCCCTATGGCTTAAGTGTATGAGAGGTATACAACATGGTCTTGATGAAGTGGGAACTACACAGAAACTGTTTTTGGTCCTGAAATGTACTCCAGCTTTACCAATTTGTTCTACACATATACCATTGAGGGTAGAAGCTGAATTTTGCTAATGATTATATTTACACTACTTAACATTGTGCCAGATACTGAGTAGATGCTTAGAAACATGTTTAATGACTTGTTTTATTGCTAGAGACCTAATTATCTGCTGTAGTGGTGCTATCTCATTCAGAATCATTTTGACCAGCCTTTCTCCATCATGAATAAAACACTTATTTACACACTTGTGTACATGCACATGTGCATAGAAACACACACACCCTTTGCAGAGACAAACTGCATCGAAAGCATGTACAAACATTATAGTATTTTTGTTGATTCTGACCTGATTCTGATTCTATTGTATACATTTTCATTCTGATCACAATAACAATAAAAATAGAAAACTATAAGTTGTGAAGCTGGAAGATGCAGAACATGAAAGATCGAATTACCAATTATTTTTTCTATTTTCTTTAGTTGGCTGCTGATAAAATCAGAAAAGAAATGGACACAAAAATGAAAGTATGCAATGTGTGTGCGTGTGTGTGTGTGTGTATCACATGCACTCGTTTCCATGATGTACATATGGAATTTCATAACCAGCCAAACTAAGCTTCATAAGTGAATGAGAAATAAAATCCTTTACAGACAAGCAGATGCTGACAGATTTAGTCACCATCAGACCTGCCTTCCAAGAGCTCCTAAAGGAAGCACTAAACATGGAAAGGAAAAACCAGTACCAGCCACTGCAAAAACACACCAAAATATATAAACCAATGAAACTAGGAAGAAACTGCTTCAACTAATGTGCAGAATAACCAGCTAACATCATGATGACAGGACCAAATTCACACATAACAATATTAACGGTAAATATAAATGAGCTAAATGCCCCAATTAAAAGACATACACTGGCAAATTGGATAAAGAGTCAATACCCACAGGTGTGCTGTATTCAGGAGACACATCTCACTTGCAAGTTCACACATAGGCTCAAAATAAAGGGATGGAGGAATATTTACCAAGCAAATGGAAAGAAAGAAAAAAAAAGCAGGAGTTGCAATCCTAGTCTCTAATAAAACAGACTTTAAACCAACAAGGATAAAAAAGGACAAAGAAGGGCATTACATAGTAGTAAAGGGATCAATGCAACAAGAAGAGCTAAGTATCCTAAATATATATATATGCCAAATACAGGAGCACCAGGATTCATAAAACGAGTTCCTAGAGACCTACAAGGAGACTTAGACTCCCACACAATAATAGTGGGAAACTTTAACAACCCACTATCAATATTAGACAGATCAACAAGAAAGGAAATTAACAAGGATATTCAGACTTGAACTCAGCTCTGGTCCAAGTGGACCTAATAGATACCTACAGAACTCTCCACCCCAAATCAACAGAATATACATTCTTCTCAGCACCACATAGCACTTATTCTAAAATCAACCACATAATTGGAAGTAAAACACTCCTCAGCAAATGCAAAAGAATGAAAATCATAACAAACAATCTCTCACACCACAGTGTAATCAAATTAGAACTCAGAATTAAGAAGCTCACTCAAAACTGCACAACTATATGGAAACTGAACAACCTGCTTATGAATGACTACTGGGTAAATAGCAAAATTAAGGCAGAAATAAATAAGTTCTTTGAAACCAATGAGAACAAAGACACAACATATCAGAATTTCTGGGATACAGTTAAAACAGTGTTTAGAGGGAAATTTACAGCATTAAATGTCCACATTAGAAAGTGGGAAAGATCTAAAATAGACACCCTAACATCACAATCAAAAGAAGCAATGGAAAACACATTAAAAACCTAGTATAAAACAAGAAATAACTAAGATCACAGCAGAACCGAATGGGAGAGAAACACAAAAAAACCTTCAAAAAAAAATCAATGAATCTAGGAGTGGGTTTTTTGAAAAGATTAACAAAATAGATAGACCGGTAGCCAGACTAACAAGGAAGAAAAGAGAGAAAGATCAAATAGACACATTAAAAAACGATAAAGGGGATATCACCACTGATCCCACAGAAATACAAACTATTATTAGAGAATACTGTAAACACCTCTACACAAATAAACTAGAAAATCTAGAAGAAATGGATAAAGTCCTGGACACATACACCCTCCCAAGACTAAAGCAGGAAGAAGTCAAATCCCTGAATAGACCAATAACAAGTTCTGAAATTGACTCAGTAATTACTAGCCTACCAACCAAAAAAAGCCCAGGACCAGATGTCTTCACAGCCGAGTTCTACCAGAGGTACAAAGAGGAGCTGGTACCATTCCTTCTGAAACTATTCTGAACAATAGAAAAAGAAAGACTCCTCCCTAAATCATTTTATGAGGCCAGCATCACTCTGATTCCAAAACCTGGCGGAGACCCAATAGAAAAAGAAAATTTCAGGCCAATATCACTGATGAACATCGATGCGAAAATCCTGAATAAAATACTGGCAAGAGAATCCAGCAGCACATCAAAAACTTATCCACCACGATCAAGTTGGCTTCATGCCTGGCATGAAAGGCTGGTTCAACATATGCAAATCAATAAACATAATCCATCACATAAACAGAACCAATGACAAAAACCACATGATTATCTCAATAGATGCAGAAAAGGCCTTCAATAAAATTCAACACCCCTCATACTAAAAACTCTCAATAAACTAGGTATTGATGGAACATATCTCACAAAAATAAGAGCTATTTATGACAAATGCATAGCTAATATCATGCTAAATGGCCAAAAGCTGGAAGCATTACCTTTGAAAACTGGCCCAAGAGTAGGATGCCCTCTCTCCCCACTCTTATCAACATAGTATTGGAAGTTCTGGCCAGGGCAATCGAGTAAGAGAAAGAAATAAAAGCATGCAAATAGGAAGAGAGGAAATCAAATTGTCTCTGTCTGCAGATGACATGATTGTATATTTACAAAACGCCACCACCTCAGCCCAAAAATTCCTTAACCTGATAAGCAACTTTGGCAAAGTCTCAGGATATAAAATTAATGTGCAAAAATCACAATCATTCTTATATACCAATAACAGACAAGCAGAGAGCCAAATCATTAGTAAACTCCCATTCACCATTGCTATAAAGAAAACAAAATACCTAGGAATACAACCTACAAGGGATGTGAAGGACCTCTTCAAAGAAAACTACAAACCAGAGCTCAAGGAAATGACAGGACACAAACATATAGAGAAACACTCCATCCTCATGGATAGGAAGACTCAATATCATGAAAATGGCCATATTGCCCAAAGTAATTTATAGATTCAATGCTATTCCCATCAAGCTACCATTGACTTTCTTCACAGAACTAGAAAAAAACTATGTTAAATTTCATATGGAAGCAAAAAAGAGCCTGTGGAGCCAAGGCTAACCTAAGCAAAAAGAACAAAGCTGGAGGCATGACGCTGCCTGACTTCAAACTATATTACAAAGCTAAAGTAACCAAAACAGCATGGTGCTAATACCAAAACAGATATATAGACCAATGAAACAGAATAGAGGCCTCAGAAATAACACCACACATCTACAACAATTTGATCTTCAACAAACCTGACAAAAGCAAGCAATGGGGAAAGGATTCCCTATGTAATAAATGGCGCTGGGAAAACTGGGTAGCCATATGCAGAAAAGAGAAACTAGACCCCTTCATTATACCTTATAAAAGAATTAACTCAAGGTGGATTAAAAACATAAATGTAAAACCTAAAACTATAAAAACCCTAGAAGAAAACCTAGGCAATATGATTCAGGACATAGGTGTGGGCAAAGACTTCATGACTAAATCACCAACAGCACTTGAAACAACAGCCAAAATTGACAGATGGAATCTAATCAAACTAAAGAGCTTCTGCTCAGTAAAATAAACTATCACAAGAGTGAACAGGCAACCTACAAAATATGAGAAAATTTTTGCAATCTATCCATCTGACAAAGGTCTAATATCCAGAATCTAGAAGGAACTTAAACAAATTTACAAGAAAAAAAAAACAAACAACCCCATCAAAAAGTGGGCAAAGGATATGAACAGACACTCCTCAAAAGAAGATATGTATATGGCCAATAAACATATGAAAAAAGCTCATTATCACTGGTCATTAGAGAAATGCAAATCAAAACCACAATGACATACCATCTCACACCAGTTAGAATGGTGATCATTAAAAATTCTGGAAACAGCAGATGCTGGAGAAGATGCAGAGAAATAGGAACACTTTTCCACTGTTGGTGGGCTTGTAAAATAGTTCAACCATTGTGGAATACAATGTGGTGATTCCTCAAGGATATAAAACCAGAAATACCATTTGACCCAGCAATCCCATTACTGGGTATATACCAAAGGATTATACATCATTCTACTCTAAAGACACATGTACATATATGTTTATCATGGGACTATTTACAATAGCAAAGACTTGGAACCAACATAATGCCCATCAATGATAGACTGGATGAAGAAAATGTGGCACATATTCACCATGGAATACTACACAGCCATAAAAAAGGATGAGTTCACGTCCTTTGCGGGGATATGGATGAAGCTGGAAACCATCATCCTCAGCAAACTAACACAGGAACAGAAAACCAAACACTGCATGTTCTCACTCATAAGTGGGTGCTGAACAATGAGAACATGTTGACACAGGGAGAGGAACATCACACACTGGGGTCTGTAGGTGGGTGTGGGGAAAGGGGAGGGAGAGCATTAGGACAAATAGCTAATGCATGTGGAGCTTAAAACCTAGATGACGGGTTGATGGGTGCAGCAAATTACCATGGCACAAGTATACCTATGTAACAAACCTGCATGTTCAGCACATGTATCCCAGAACTTAAAGTAAAATTTTAAAAAATGAAAGTATGCAATATGTGTATGTGTGTGTATACATACATATAAAACAAGCACTCATTTTCATTATGTACATATATGCACATTATGAGTGTGAATATATGTTAAATAATATCCTATCAGTTTTGTATTTGTAACACATATATGTACATGCATATACAACAAATAGAGGTGTTTTGCATAATAATTTCATTTATATTCATTTCATCAGCTAAGAACTAAAAAGAATTTAAATCAAAATCAATTATTCATTTACAGGTGTTTTTAACCATCATCTCCCCCTTTATCTTCACTTTTATGCCTCCTTGTATTGCCATTTTGTGACTTTTTTGCCATAAATTATACATATTTGGAACAGTCACTTTAAGAAATTCAATCTTTGGATAAGATCTCTAAGATTGATTTAGTATGAATACGTGTGTGGGCACACACTTGACAAAGAAAGGTCAGTTATAAATATATGTGTACACTTATCAAAATAATTCACATAAAATCTCTGAATAAAATTATCTGTATGCTTTTTCTGTCAATAAAAGCAATATAGTATAATTCTTGGTAGTAAACCTGTTTGTTTTCATTCTGTTGCCTACCATGTGAGCTGCCATGTTGGTATAAAACATCGATCATTTGATATTTTACTACAGCAAATAATAGTGATCCCCACGAAATAATAAATAAATCAGTGAGTTTCACGGAAATAAGTTTTTGGATGGATCAGATAATTTGAAGTTGTTAGTTTATTCTCCAGCAAGGTGAAAGAAAAAAGCTGTTAGTTTGTTCTCTATCAGGTGATCGAAGATGAAAACTAAAGTTCTCAAGGCCAGTGCATAATAACGGTGCCGTATTCTGTGCATCAATCACCATTACCAAATACCTATATTGCCAAATATTTCATGTACCGCTTTAGTGGTGATTAATCAATGTGCCATGGCACTGAAACTGAAACGAGACTTTGTAGTACAAGTGATATTCAAAGGGTTTTGAAAATTTATCAGCTCTATAGATATAGATGAAAATTTATCATCATCTATCTAGAAATCCTGTTTTTATAAATGTTACCTAGCCAAATATTGGTTTTATTTACTTAATATTTAGAAAACATGAGTTTAGTAAAAATTGTTCAGATTTTCTTAATGTAGTGTGTGAAATTACTATGTAATTATACAAGAAATATGCTACACAGCTGAATACACAAATAGGTCAGCAGAGGGAGCAAAAGGTGCCTTTCCACTATAATCCACAGCAACATCACCCGCTCTTCTCTCTACATCATCGATGTATGTTATCTAAAGTCCTGTGCAAATGCCACCTCAACACGAGTCCTCTAGCCTTGCCTTCTTATCAGAAGCAGCTCGAAAGCCCCGATAATTCTAGAACCACTGAAAAATACACACTTGTTGCAAGGATTGAAAAGCCTCATATTGCAAATTCAGAATTCACAGTACTGAAAAAATTCATAATTTTTTTAAAGCTACAATACTGTGAACTATACAAAATGAATTATGTTGGGATCCGATGACTCTCTTCATTCCAGCCTATCTTATATTTTCTCATTCATTTCTCCACATAGTCACAACAACAGACTCACTATTACATTTCATTAATGGCCATTTTATAATAAATGATCTCAATAGCATTTCTGAAACCTCTGCTGTTCTGGTTTTACATAACTCTTGAATTTTTGAATGAGTTCGTTTTTGATTGAAAAAGACCTGACTCTTATGCTTAGAAAAGCCATCATTTCTTTCTGTAAGCTTTCCGTCTTCTATAAGCTTTACATGTTCCATAAGCAAACATTCGCTGGTTTTGTGATCAAACTAGAGAGGCAAATTCAGTTAATAATAACAACGTCATTTATCATCCTCAAATCTAGTGTTATGGATAATACGATCTCCACAAGGAGACGGTTGCACGAGCGACAAGAGAAAGACAATCAACAGTCTTTTACTCATACCAAGATATGTCCACACACACTTGTTTCAACAGTCAAAGTAACGCCATATGTCCCCAGTGATGTGGGTGGGCAAAAGGAACAGTTGGCCTGCTAATGAGGGCCATATGTACACGCAGCCTATCGTACCATCCTTCTTACTTATGGTTGCTGAAAACTCAGTGGAAGAGCTTGCTCTGAGGAATGGCATGGCTGGAGGAGGAGAGGCTTCCTTAAGAGCAGGAAAGGACCATTTGTTGTACAACTACTGTATCTCTGAAACTGGGAGCTAAAGATATGCATGTACGTTACTCATTCTTATTAAGAGTTACTTACGCATCCGTAGAGTTCTTTACTCCAGTTTCACCTTCTTTCACTAAATTCTTTTGCATTTATGTGCAAAGGGATTTTGGGCCCTTTTCAAAAATTACTTTTCCTAATCAATCTTGTTAATTTGATGTTCATTTACATCGGCTTCTCTTTATTTTTAGCTTGATTTCCAGAAAAATTATACTTTCTTTGACATTGTTAAATGTTACAATATTAAAAGAAATGAAAAAGACTTAAAAACTTAGAATATTTGAATGAGGGTTTCTGGAAGGCAGAGAGAACAATAAGGCAAAAGTACTTACTGCACTACTGTTCCAAAGTAAAAGAAAAACAAAGATTTTAAAAATGATTATAGCAGCTTTGTATCTCAACCAGGGTTTCCTTTGAAATTTCTACAACTGCAAACACTATTCAGCAATTTGCACTGATTATAAAATTTATTGTTTTAAGGTCAATTGTGATACTATGATCAGATAATATAATTTACTTTACTCTTAATGGCTTCATTTTGACAACGGAGGGAGCTTTCAGGAAGGACAACGCTTCCTGCACAACAACCAGTAAAGCAGGTCACATCCATTTTCAATCTAATTTTAAGAAAAATGAAGGACAAACTACTTGTGAGGCAGCAAGAATTCATTTGCATTAAATTAATTTGAACAGGGCATTTCAAGTTCTCTCTGGCAACAATGGAATAAAGGGGAAAATGAATCTATCTTATGCAATGATCCTCTTCTAGGTTACAGAAAGATTTGAAAGGCTGACATGACCATTGCTAAATTTCTTCTAGAAGTCTATGATTAGTGTCATAGATATAACTCATGAGATAAAATATTCACAAAGAATGTCTGTGAACTGCATCAATTGTGATGGAACTACTGTCTAACATCCCTTTGAAAAGTTATATTCTGCAAAGGTTAAAAAAACACCAACCTTTCGATGCTTTCTTATATGGATGAGCTTTTGTCAACAAGAACTAAGCTTCACAATTAAGCACTATGGAAGATAATGTTCTAGGTTAATTTAAACCTAACTAATCCAGGACTTGGCCTTGATAAATAATGGGTTTAATTAATATTTTTGACCCTAGCAGTGCAAATACTTTTACTTATATTTTACTAAAGCTAGTTTTGACAAATCTAAGGGTATTTAATTTATCAGTATCTGTTGTCAGATGAAAACTTCCCCATCAATACCTTCTAATGGTTCAAAAATAAACTGTTACCCCCACAGATACATTGTTTTTCCATGCGTAAGCAAGTACATTAATTTCAGGGTCTCAAGGCATAAAAGTGATATTACCACTTGTGATAGGCTGCATAATAGTCCCAAAAGATGTTCTTCACCTAATCTCCCGGCCCTGGGAATGTGCTGCCTTACACAGCCAAAGGACTTGTAGATACGATTCATTTAAGGATCTGGAGACAAGGTGATTATCCCAGATCATCCACGTGAGTCCAAAGTAATCACAGGAGTCCTTAGATGAAGTGGAGAGAAGGACTCAAAGTTAAAGGAGGAGACAGCGCGGAGACAGAAACAGAAATAAAAGCAACGCACCTTGAAAATGGAGGAATGGGGAAAAGACAATGAAGACAGGTGCCACCAGAAGCAGAAAATGCAAGAGAATGGATTCTCCCCTCAGCACCTCGAGAAGGAACCCACACTGCAGACACATTGACTTAGCCTAATTAAAGTGATTTTGGACTTCTGACCTTTGAAACTGCAAGACAATAAATATGTGTTAAGTTATGTAAATGTGTCGTAATTTGTTATAGCAGCAGTAATACAACTAATACACCACTACAATAAGCAAAGGAAATAAAGTGCAATAGTGACAAACTTAAGGGTTTCCAGGAAAGAGAAACGAAGTGGTAAACTCAATCACAGGATTATATTAGTAACTGTAGTATACGTTACTTGCTTACCCTTTCAATCACATTATTGCTGTAATTATCATTATCATCCAATCAATATGATTACACCAGTATGTATAACTTAGACATGAAAATTTTTTTCTATTTCACTCTTCCCATAATTCCATGCAGCTACCCCTAAGCAACTATGTATCTGATGAAGCTAATATTTTCAGGGAAAATCTTCCATGTTAAGCAGAAAATTTACATCTAAAATTAAATTCTTTTAAGCCAGTCTGGGGACAATACCTAGAAAATTCAAACATTACTTCTCAAGAATACCACTAGCAGTGAGTTTGTGACGCTATCTTCCACCAACTGAATCAAAATTAATTTTAAATATTTTCAAAGCAATATTTTAAAAAATCGTGTACACATTTTTTCCTCTTGGTAAAAATAAACCACTTCTCAACCATCCATTATATTTATGTTAATTACATGAAGTCCATACATGAATTATCATACCACAAATAGAAAACTATTTAAATAGAAAAATCTCACTTGGTGCTGACAGAATGACAGCATAAAACTGTTAAGCATGAGGAGAAAGTTGTTTGCAGTGTAAATATTTCCCTTTTCCTATCAAAGTGTGTCCTGTGATCTAGCGCTCTTCTCTCCACATGCTTAAGTACAGCAAAAGTTATAAAAACACTCATTCTAGTTTTCTATACTTTAATGGTTGTAGAACATCAGAAGAGAATTGGGAGATGGGAATGTTTTGTGCTTGACATTGCATTTGAGGGGAAAATAAAAACTTGGACATAATATGTGGGATGTCTCCACAGTAATACATGGGAGGGCAAGAAAAAAATGCTATCAAATTTCTACCATGCGCTGAGCCCCTTATATAAACAAATATCCAGCCTTTCTAATGTACTAACAACCACTCTTCATAGCAGGTATTCTATTCCCAGCTTGTAGGTAAGAAACAAAGCTTCAGAAAGGGATCTTCACCAATTTCACACAGTCAATAAAAGGCAGAACTAGGGCAAATATCAATAATAAAAATAGCAATCTAATCCTAATAGGACCTGGCACTGTTCTAAGAAGAAAATCATTAACAAAGGATTTTGAGTTACCACACTCTTAGTCTCCCCGTTTTACAAAAGAAGCAACTGGGGTAAAGTGAAGCTATGCCGTTTCTTTTCAAGCTCATATACCTAACAAGATACCACTTTAATCATGGGTCTCTGATAGATGGTGTACCTCATTTCTAGCGTTTGCTGAGATTTTTCTTATTAACCCTAAGCAAGTATTTGATCCCTGGTAAGTATGCTGTAATTTTTTCACCGCTCATTCTTATCACGGTTCTTCAAGAAAAGTACAGTTCAACACATTTGTCCTATTTGGTTACAAATTTTGAAATTCAAAATATGTATCACACTAAGCTGTTAGCTCCATTTGGAATTTTAAAAAACTAAATTTTTCACTCAGTTAAAAAAAATTGCATTGTTTACTCCCATATCTACAATATAGCTTATAAGTGTATATTTGTATTGAAAACATAATTTTCTACAACTTTTATAATATTTAAATATTATTTAAGGTTTTAATAATATTTAAATATTTAAATAATACATTTAAAAACATAGTTCAACAAGTCCGAATAATCCATCACTTACTTATGACAGAATATTTGTTCAGTATCTTCTGTTTGTTCACTCTTGTGTAATATATCCTATTTTAAGAATCAAAAACTTCTCTTAATGTCAACACTACAGCCTCTTCACAATTCCTACTTATTCCTAATTACCCTTCAGGAGCAAATAAAATGAATTTATCCCAAATTTCTTTGCTTTGAAACAACTTCAGTGAAAATGGTGGTTGTCAACCATATCTACCATTCATATATCCCATTGTTTTCTGCATTAAATTTCATCTAATACTCCTTATGCCATCAGTGTCACTACAAAGGGGGACAGGGGATGAATCTCATCATGAACAAAGGTATATACACTAGATCTTAGGATGTTCAATCATTTCCTTACTCTATTATGTCCCATCTGAACTACTCATATTAAAATGAGCAACTATATGAACATGGTACTTTTAAGAAAGGATGTTCAAAAATTAATTCATATCTTGTACAAATTGGTATCCAAGAAATCATGACCTAATAGGCATCACATATGTGAATGAAAAAATTCACTTTCAGCAATGAATGTTGATGACACTCCTTTAGCAAGAGTTGTACCGAGCTACCCACAACTCCTCAGCACTCACTATTCTCATACATGCGGTCGGACAATGTCCAAGGGTGCAGTGATTCTGTCCAGAGGCTTTTCTGGGCCGTTAGAGCTGTCTCAGCCTGTGTACAGGGTTATACAGACACTCTAGGGCATTCATGACTCTGATCACTGGAGCAGCCCTGTACTAACTGCAAATTTATGGAGGAAACTTTCAAGTCCTCTTGCCCCCCAGTTGGGGTAACTCTGTTACCTATTTCATGTGGTCTCAGTTCTCCAACAAAAATGATCTCGGCCTGCTCATCTTACTTCCATTTCACTACATGGCATAACTAGAAGTTGACTAGGTATTCTGCTTTAATGTATATGCAAAGCCCTCTTGTTCAGGAATGTTTGTAGAATAATATTTCTAAATTAGGAATACAATTGGTCTTGTTCTTTCCTGAGGGATAAAATGTCATCTCTCTTCTTCTCTCCCTCTCTCCTTTCTTCCTAACTCAGCTAACCCTCTATCTGAAAGAATTACAAAGGAAGAAATCTAGGGCATTGTTTAGCATTCTCAGGAGGATTGGAAATGTTGGAATGACAGCGAGTATCACACATACACTGCTTGAAGTATTTTGTAGGATCCAAGGGAAGAGAAAATTTTGACATTCCAGAAAATTTAAGTCATCCTTTTAATATCAGGACCAGAAAGAAACAGGTCACACGGGCAAGAGCCATAAAACTAATTATCTTGACTCTTTCCAGAATACCTGAGCTATAAATGTACAGGGAATCCTGTAATCAGATGCAAAGTTGTGTATAATATACTTAGTTCCCAAATGTAACTAGGAATTTTATGTATATAATGTGAAAAATCGTTCCAAAGTATTTGAGACTCCAAAAACTTTCCTAGCTAGCATTCAATATTCTTGCTTAACTTCTCCTTATACCCCTAACTGTATTGAGCATTCATAGACACACAAAAGCTAGGATCAACTATTACCACTTAAGAAAGAAAAGGAGGAAAAAGGCTGTATTATAGGGATTTAGTTTTCTTCCTCAACTCTTGAAGAAGCCTATTTGTATCAGCCCGTGTCAGACAACAAAGTACTTATCAATAAAGTTTTATGAATGTGGTCACATATGAAATATAAGAGCATTCAGTTTCTACCTCTCCTTTTCTCATAAATCCTACATCAGATAGACATTAGCTATATCTGCCAATGTTTCCACGGAATCTTAAAGACTATTCACTGCAAAGCTGGCAGTGTAGCCTGAAAGCAAGTTATGTCTGCGTTGCAACTTCACACTAAGTGGTTTAAAAATACAACTAAATGTGGCCTGTCTTTATCTTGATTATAAGACATAAATTATCCCAAGAATATTCTTAGTAAAAATTGGGTCTCCCGGTCAAGCCACTTCTATTAAGAAGGACACAGGTCAGTTTTTAGGAGTTTAGGTGTTATTTGGAAGTTAGGAGCATCTAAATATGGAATATAACTCCATTAAATTATAGTATATTTTATATCAAAGAGAAACGACAAAAATAAGAAATGTTTTAAGTATTTTTTCGTATAGCGTGTTCATATATAATTACTTCAGTAGTCTCAATGTAGTCATGCAATTGTTTGGGTAAAGAACTAAACTTGAAGTTAAATAGCATAGGTCTGAATTCTTATGGTTTATAACATTCATATATTTTATATGTTCCAGAATAATATGTAATTTCTAAGTTTATAACATAATAATTACAGAAATCTAGGTAAAGTAATACTTCTGTGACACAGTCTCTTCATCTACAAAATGGAATATTGCTTTTCTCCTTAAATTTATATTAAAAATTGGAGAAGTAATATATGTGAAAGAACCTTACATTAAATATGCAAGTTTTATTTGTTGAATTCAAACAGTCATTAAAGAACAAAATAAAACATTACATTTGGATTAACAAAGTAGATACATATATCTCAATCTGAGAAACCTTTAAGCTCTCTTGACCATAAAATGACATTGGATCCTATAAGAGAGTTTGGTAAATATTTGAAAGATATTTCAATTTCACACCTAAATGTTGATTCTGACATTTATTTCCTAAACTTATCATTTGTATACTTACCTGCTATTAAATCCACAGGGGTCATGTCACTAACTGTATGCCCACCGATTTTATTGAGAGGTATTCAGCAGGGCCCACAAAGTAAGTATTGAATTTTTTTAAAAAACAGACCCAAAACACCTAAAAGCAAAACACTTAGTAAATTCTTATAATCATGAAGATCACAAATTAGTGCTATTAGTAAGAAAGAAACTTCTAAACCAAATAAAGTCCTAATACCTCCAACGAATTTTGTCTCTCTGATACACACACACACGATTAAAAAAAAAATGAAGGAAATGTAAAAAAATAAATAAATGAAGGAAGTTCTGTGGGAAATGTCCATAATTTCATGCCCAGAATTTCCCTATCAATCTCTTTCCCCAAAGTTCTTCCGAGAAAATAAAGTTGCCTTTCTCTCAACGTTAACTCATCACTTTTCTCATAGCATTTTCAAAAGAAATATTTCCTGTCAGCCGGCCACTTAAACTTTGTGCTGTTAAAGAAATCCAAAAAGGTATCAATTTTGCAACAAAGGATAAAGAGGAGACGAAGTGAACCAACATGGCTTTTAAGCTAAATTGCCGTCACCTGTCACAGGTTGTCTAGCGAGCCTCAAGTTCCCTCTAATAAGCTTATGGAGGGTGCGGAGCAAAGGCACCTCAAGGTGCTCTGCGGGTTTTCCCCTGGTAAATTAGGCTGAAAGGAAAAGAGTCCCACCCCCCACCCCCAAACTTGGAGACCAGGGCTGCCCTGCCGAATGCTGTGCCCAGACCTCCTACTTCCACGCCCTTCCAGTCCTTTCCTCGGCTTGGAAAATTGGGCATGAGGCAAGCAAAAGGAAGGACAGAAGGCCAAAACGGGCATCCGGGAAGCCAAATTTCTGTCTCAAAAGCTCGTCTAGAAACGCGTACATAGCGCGTGCCTTGCGGACATCTCCTAAAACCCCGTTCACTGAAGCTAATTCCTCCCGAACGCCCCCACGCCGGCTGAGGATCGCAACCGCCCATCCGCCCCTCCAGCCTGTGCAGCCGCCCCCAAAACCTCCCGTGAATCGGGAAATGTCAAGGCAGCAGCGCTTGGGGAGCCGAGCAGCCTCGCCAGTTCCAAGTCTCTGGTTCGAGACCCCTCGCTTCGCCTCTTTGGGGAACTCACCTGGAGTCAGGTTTAGATGGCAGCCTCCACCCAGGGGACCGGGAAGCGGCCCCGGGAAGCGCCGCCGCGTCCTGTGAATAACGAGCGCAGCGCAGCGGAGCAGCTCCCCCTGGACTGGCCGCTCCCCGATTCCTCCCGCTCTGTCCGGGAACCGTCCCTCCGTTCTTTCCTCTCCCTCCCCTGCCTGCAGCCGCCGCGCTCCCTCCTCCTGCTGGCGGCTCAGGGCTGTGCTTCCGCCTCCCTCCTGCGGGCGCACGAGCTGCCCGCGCTGCTAATGAGCAGGCTCCAGGCTCCGCCCGGCCAGGGGTGCGCACACACCCCACGCCGGAGACGAGCTCCCGGGAGCGGAGCTATGGATACGCCTGGTGCGGCCGCTGGAGAAATGAACTGGAGGAGGCATCCAGCATCTCACACTTTCTGGCCACTCAGCTTAACTAAGCCATAACCCCAGACTTCTTCCTAAATCTCCAGTAATTTACAGGTGCTGAAAAGTCAATGAGGGGTTTGAGCACAATCTGTGTTAACAGTATTGCCAGTATAGACATGCTAATCTGGCTAGATTCTAGGGATGAAATGTTCAAGGGACGGTATATGATTCTTTCTGGTGGTTATTTTGACATATTTTGGCTATACTTACAGATCTGTAAAATAAACCAGCAATCTTCTAATCATGACAACACAGATTCCTAATTGAAGGCAGCTGATACTTATTAAATACCAGGCTCTGTTTAATAGGCTCTTCTTTCCCAGCTGATCTTTACTACAATTCTGTGAGCACTACTAGCACCCCTATTCTATATTTTAAGAATTTGGGTTTAACTTTTAAAACAAGACGGTCTTAAAACAAGACTAAGGATCATGTCCAACCTTGCAGAGATTCTAAGTTTCTGAGCCTAAATAATAACTGAAATCTGTAGCTCCCACAACCCATAGCCTGTGTATAATGTGTTGCAGCATCTTGGATGGTACTGTGTAACTGAACCAACAAAGATAATAGGACCATCAGCAAATACACACCACGAGACTAATGAATACCTAGAATCCTAGTGAGACTTGTAAATAGTCAAGCACCCTAAGTAACAATAGTTCAAGTGCATGCTAAACATGGTGATTACTTATAAAAGAACAGCAACCAGTATGAGTGAAGACAGGCAAATAATGTTCAAAATGTTCAGAATCAATGTCCAGCCACTTATGAGTTGAATTCCCCACTCTAAAAAGGAGGCCAGATGTGATGTATTCTAAGAAGTCTACAATGGGCGTGGTCTTTTCGCAACCAAAAAGGGCTTTTTAAACACTTATTTCCCATTAAGAATATGCAATAGCTAATTAATATTAAATCTGAAAATCAGTGATAATTTATTTCAACTAACCTTACATGAAAAAATCATTACTCATTCAAGCTTTTAGAATTAGATTAAATAGCATTGAGTATCAAATTTACTTCAACCCATAGAAATAATAGACAGTTAATTAATAAAGTAAGTAATTTAATTAACTTTACTTTTGTGTCATGATGTATTTTTCCTTAGGAAAAGGATAAGACATTTTTTCCATGGTATAAAATACTAGAATATGACTTTTATATTTTTCTTCATGAAGATTAAAGAATTAATAAAATAAGTACAGACATATTGTCAACAAATCTATCCAGATCATTCATTCTCCACTCAAGAAATTATGCTAGGCAAGCTTTATTTCTCCATATGTACAAGGCAATTCAGAGGTCAAAAATTTTAAAACACTTCAATGAACATCAACCATTAATTAACTAAGAATAGATTTTATTTATAAACAACTTTAAAAGACTATAAAAAAGGTATAACAAACTTCTACTTTATCAGTACAGCTACTCCTGTTGAACACAAAGATATATAATTATAGTTTTCTCCCTATTTAAAATATTTATTGATTCTGGCATAATAATGTCATACTCATCCCTCAATAATCAGTGTACATGGAACCAGAAATCTTTTCTTTCACCTAGTCAATTTAAGTATTTCTGTGTTTTGCATGTTAACACTCTATTTATTCTGTGTTTCTAGTGCTTATCCTCAAAATTTTTATAGTTCCGTTCACATATGAATTCTACCAATCAGCACTATATATAAATAATGCAACGTATAAAATGTGTTAAATAAATGGATGTAAGATTTATGCTAAATTTTTCACATAGTAAGTACTTCAAAACCCTTATTATTTTTCCTTAAGCTTTTATGTGCATATATTTTATCTCTCCAACTAAAGAATAAACTTCTAAATAAGAAGAGTTTTGTCTATAAATTTTACGCATTTTAATACATTATTAATCTAAAACCTTGGACTAGAGTTTGGAATTCTTTTATGTATTCATTTATTGATTCAAAAAATAGGTGTCCATGCCATTTTTTCTAAACCTTGTGCAAGATGTAGGGTATACAATGATGTCCAGACTTTAGAGTCCTTGACCTCATGGCGTTTAAAGTGCAGTAATGTACAGTAATTTTAAAATCTATTTATTATTATTTAAAACAATCAATGAATACATTCTTGTCGAAAATAACTGAAAAGTCTGTCTGAATTCCCTGGCCAAGGCCAAAACATGAAAGCAAGAGAGCTGCCTGAAAACAGTGCAAGCCACTCTCCAGAGGGTTTCTCTGTTGAAACAGCACATCGCATTATGGAAATAATGAGAAAAATTAGTAACTGTGCAAACGACAACACATATGCATCTTTGTGGTTTCTGACCTTTTAGCATCGTCGAAGCAAGACCACAAACCTTTCAACACCAGGCGTGGTATTAATCTTGCACAGAATATAATGTTTTCACATATTTTATTCTGATTTCCTACAAAGTAATTTCAATTTCTAGCTAAAGCTAATGGATTTTTCTAGTGAAAACATTGTGTACCGAATGACTTTCCAGTGAGATCCGCGTACCATGCGCCATTTTCATGTTCGTGCTCATTTCTCTGAAGTCTGTTTGCCTTTAATTCACCATAATGAAATTCCTTGTGTACTTTTATTGGCAACCATTGCATAGTGACACTTGCATCCAAATGTAATTCCATTTGAGCTTGGCAGTGTTTGCTTTTTTATCAGAAGAGGAAAGTTAGAGGGAACAAGGGGCAAAGATGTGTGTAAGAATATCTGAGGGACCATCACAGCATCATCACAAATTCAAGATTTTTTTGAAACATTAGACAAGGGACTCACAGCCATGCCCTGGGATGGCTGAAACACTTCACAACCTGCTCATGTTTATGACCAAAATCATCACCTAAAATGAATTCAATGTGTCAATATCATAATATTGTTTGTGTATAAGTAATCATGAAGCAGTTAGGGAAGGGAGTATAATCTAGTAAGAAATTGGAACAAAAAGTGTTAGACAAAATTCAAGAAGATTTAAAAGAAGAAAATTAACCTGTCTGATCTGAACAGAATTGGAAAAGCACATCAATCATAGCTCTATACATTGACCATAGACTTAAAGCATAACATAAAAATAAAGAAGGCAGATAACTCAGGAAAACATTTCTATTAAATCTACTCCGTAAAGTTTTCCCATACTTTTATTTTACTAACAGGAGCATACATTTAAATCTGACAAAATCATATATATATTGTTGATTCAATTTGTAGCAGATAGAGGAGCATGTCCCAGTGCTATGACAGTGAGTTGTCACTATAACATACCACTGCTTTACATCTTACCCACAGGCTAAAATGTTTACCCCTAGAGTCGTGACTTTGTATATGACAGGAGATTGCTACTAAAAGTAAATATATTTGGCTGAAGGGTAGATACAACTTTAGGCCATTATATCATTCACTAAAATTTAGCTGGCATTTACATATTTACCTGCTTAGTTCATATGACAAATATGTTTGAGAGACTGCCATATACAAAAAAAAAAGATGGAACCATCTTACAAATTTAGAGATTACTTAAAGAAATGGAACTGAAGGGTTAACTGTGATGGCAAGAATGAAGAGAGCAAAACCAGAGGGTACTTCAAGGAGAACAGGCATGAGAGAGGCATTATAATTTGGAGGGTGCTATGATTTGAACCTATGTGCCCATCCAAAGTTTGTATGTTGAAACTAAAATCCCAGGACAATGACATCAAGAGATGGGGCTTTTGGTTAAGTGATTAAATGAAGAAGGATCCACCCTCATGAATGAGATAAACGTCCTCGTAAAAGATGCTTTAGAGGAATGCCGGGCTCCTCAGTCTCTTCTGCCATGTCGTCACATTGTCCGTTTTTGCCCACTTTTGTCACGTGAAGACGAAGCAAGAAGGTGCCACCTCGGGACCAACTGCCAAATCTCCACTGCCTTGATTTCGGACTTCTCAGCCCCAGAACTGTGAGAAATACATTTCTGTTTTTTATGAATTACTCAATCTGTGGCATTTTGTTATAGCAGCATACAGACAAAAACAGGGTAAACAGCCTGGTGAGAGTGGATATTTTAGAAACTTGAGATGATTCAATGTCGCTGATTCTCCATTTTCTCATATGTAAAATGAAGGAAATAATGCTGATTACTTCATAGTTCATTGTACAAATTAAATTAACTATGTAAATAAAGCAATATAGTTCCTTTTATCTAGTATACATTGTTTAAGTGTTGTTGTCATTACATGAGGAAAACAAGAACTTCCCCAAACAGAAGGATGTGGGAACCAAAACTAAGATATAAGAAAGGACCAAAGTTCACTGTGACAATCTGGTCAAGCGCTGGTTAGGGAAGATAGCATAATGTTACGCATAGATATTATTATAGGATAATTTTCCTCCACCCCGAACTCCTCTAGCACTTTCCCTACGTCTTTCATTGCACTTCTTCATTTGTCTCTTTAATTACGGTTATTTATATAAATCTTTTAGCTTCCTACAAAAAGAAGCTTGTAGTGGGACAGATTCTTGAGGATCTATGTCAAAGCAATTTTTCTATTTCCTACAGCAAGTAACCCAGTAGTAATCACACAGAATTTGTTAAAAGAATAAACATAGGAAGATTAATTTCCATTTTTTTCTTTGCTAATTTTTAATCAGAATTATACCATTGTTAGGGAGGGAGAAATTATAAATTGAGGACATGAGTATTAACATTTAAATCTGTTATTCTGCTTTATTTTAGAGCTTGCCATGTTTTGTGATTAAAAAAAGAAACAGGACATTCTATATAGCTGTTGCAAAACGTGTGGTCTGTTGGTGAACTAGCAGCACCAGCATTATCAAGATTTCCTTAGTTTGCAGGGCTACTGAGTCAGAATTCGCATTTTGACAAAACTCCAGGTGATTCATGCTCTGCATTTAAGTTGGAGAAGCACTGTTCTATAGTTCTCCTTATGTCCTAAATGCATTGTCAGTGAAAGAAAATACTATACGTATGATAATAATAACGGTAATATTAACAAAAATGTAACTATTAGTAATTTTCTATGCTCTCCCAGATACTAAGTCCTTTATTTAATACTTGTGATATTTCTGCGAAGTTGCAATTGATATCACCTACTAAACTGATACTCAGAAATCTGAAGTAATTCTCCAAGGTCACAAAGCTAGTGAATCACAAACCAGATTTTTAAACTCTTGCTGCTTCATTCCAAAGACTAAACCGTTTCTAACTCACGGTTAATACATTTGCTTCTGCCTTCCATTTCCTAAATATGGTTTCCTTTCTATTTCATTAGCTTTACTTATACATGACTGATTTTTAACCCTCTCTAACATTTGCAGAATATGGTGTACTATGGTTAATAAGGACAATACCAAGTAATATCATGTTGAGAAAGTGTGCAGAAGTAGCATCAAAAAACAGACTTTTTCCAAAATGTTTACTAAAAACTTTCAATATAAACAAGATTTTCTACTTAGAATTTCTACCTTGCATAACTCAAATGGAGCATGATTATTAAAATGACAAAAAGATTCCGTAATTGCCTAAGAGCTAAGAATAAGAATTGCTATATAAAAAAGCATAAATATGCCATATGAATGACATGTATAAGAATCATGGGAGTGCTATTTGGTATTTAGTATTTAGTTCCATTCTGCAGCATGATCAAAAAGAAGCATCTGTATAGTTCACTGTGCATTATAGCACAATAAATCACCTCATTAGGCTCAGATATATGTAAAGATTTACAGTCTGGGAAAGTCCACTAGATATTCTTAATCACTTCTTAGACTGTACTGTCCCCCATATTTCTCTTTTTCTATAGAAAGGTTGCACATGGAAAGGCTTTATTTGAAATCCAGCAATGAATGGAATGTCTGTGAAGCAAGAAATAGATGGAAATTGACATTTTAAAAGAAAGTTTGGCTTCTGAAGAGATACAGCTGTGACCTTGGTCTTTTTGTTGGAGAGAAGTATTCCCTAGCCTTACTGTACTATTTTTCCCAAAGCACCCTCTCTATTGTTCTCCCTTCATCTCTGGCTCGTATCATATGGCCCCTCCCTCATTCTATCTGGTGAGTTCTGAGAAAAATGCTTAAATTCTGCAGAGAAGATTGAGAACAATGCTAAATATTCCTCAGAGAAGCAAAATATTATGTTAACAGTTTATATTTTCACATGAAATTGTCTATCTCTTCTCTCTGTCTCATGTGTGTATGTGTGTATGTGTGTATGTGTATATATATATATATATAATATACAGTAGATATGTATATATAGAGTATAATATTCAGTATATATGTATATATAGTATAATATACCGTATATATGTATATATATACAGTGTGTGTGTGTATATATATATACATATATATATATATATATATATATGTATATATATACTACCATTTACCTCCCAGGCTATACGTCCTGACATCTTAAAAGTAGAAAGCCCTCACAGGCCGCGGTTGCTCATGCCTGTAATCCCAGCACTTTGAGAGGCCGAGGCGTGCAGATCACCTGAGGTCGGGAGTTCAAGACCAGCCTGACCAACATGGTGAAACCCCATCTCTACTAAAAATACAAAAAATTAGCTGGGCGTTGTGTTGCGCACCTGTAATCCCAGCTACTCAGGAGGTGGAGGCAGGAGAATCACATGAACCCGGGAGTCGGAGGTTGTGTGAGCCGAGACCATGACATTGCACTGCAGCCTGGGCAATGAGAGCAAAACTCCATCTGAAAAATAAAGGTGGATAGGCCTTAAAAGACTTTTGAAAATGAGATTTGTCAAATATTTATTAGAGATGAAGAAAATAAGTGCGGACCCACACGTAACTTGTCTGAGGTCACAGAAGTAGGGACCCACACGTAACTTGTATGAGGTCACAGAGGTAGTCATGCTGCAGCAGCCTTATTGGTTTTCCTCTATGACATGCATTATTATTGTTTTTGATCATTTCAAGAGGTTTCTAGTCGATAGTGGGACAAAATTTCTAATTTGGGAACCTAATTTTCTCTGCAAATCTTCTTTACATCTCTAGCTTATTAATACACCTCAGAAGTGTTACAGGAATTAATTCGCAGGATTTTGAAGAATATTTTGAGGTATGCTGGGAAAAATCATGTCAAGTATCAATGATTAGAAACTAAACAATCAATATTAGATATTGTAAAATTATATTTAATCTTCCATATGGCATAAATAAGTTATTTTAATGTACAGTCGTTGTACTTTGTAAATTTGCATATAAAATATTTGAAAAAATAACTTTCAATATGTAAAATGTAAATATACAAAGGAAAGGATCGGAAAAAATAGATAAAAATAATCAGGCTAAGAAAACACTACAGTGTCACCCTCAGAAGACTATAGAAGGATTCTCACCCTCGAGAAACAGAGGAACTTGAACATGGAAATGACCCTCTGCTGGCCATACTGATTATGGTACATAATTTTAAAAGGCTTTTAGAGAGAAGGGAAATGTTTTATTATGCATTCAGCACAGTGTTATGGTGATGTTTCTTAACTATCAGCTATTTTTAAAATTCTTATAATCTTTCTATAGATGACAAAGTTACATAAATATGAAGGATAAGAAGGGCCCTGCAAACCTGATAATACAATTCTCTTTTCAATGATAACGTATTTCTAAGCGCGCATCTCCTAATCATATTGATGTGCATTAAGTGTTCTTTTACCTACACCTGTCAAAGTGGCTAAAGTAATATTTCATGAGGAGATAATTTTTTCCTTTAGGTGATTTTTTCCGCATAATACTCTAACATTTCCAATTCCATCTTTCTCGAAAAAGTTTACATGATATACATATACAATTACTAAAATTTTGGCGGCATAAATAATTTAAATGGACTTTACTTCAAAGATAATATTTACTTTTAAAGTTGTAAACCTTTGAATCATCAATTAATTAGAATTATCTTTTTCTTTATAAATAAAGTTTTTTGTCCCTACATATTTATGATTTGGAAATTTTCACCTGGAAAATTTCATTTTCAGTTGTATGCCTTGTCTTTAGTATAAAATTCAGTATTTCAATTTCAATATAATTTTTTGATTGATTTTAATGCAGAGAACAGAAAGGAATATCTTCAAATATAAACTACACAGAATCATTCTGTGAAACATCTTTCTGATCTGTGCATTCAGCTAACAGAGTTAAACCGTACTTTTGATTGAGCAGTTCTGAACACTCTTTCTGTAGAAAATGCAACTGGACATTTGCAGCGCTAAGAGGGTAGTAGTGGAAAAAGGAATATATTCAAATATAAAGTAAACAGAAGCATTCTGTGAAATTTCTTTCTGTTCTCTGCAACTTCTTTCTGTTCTCTGCATTCAACTAACAGAGTTGAGCCTTACTTTTGAAGGAGCAGTTCCGAAACACTCTTTGTGTAGAAACTGAAACTGGACATTCGGAGAGCTAAGAAGATAAAAGTCGAAAAAGGAATATCTTCAGCTAAATACTACACAGAAGCATTCTGTGAAACTTACTTCTGATATGTGCATTCAACTAACAGAGTAAAACCATACTTTTGATTGAGCCATTATGAACACTCTTTCTGAAGAAAATGCAAGTGGACATTCGGAGCACTAAGAAGGTAATACAGGAAAAAGGAATATATTCAAATATAAACTACACAGAAGAATTCTGTGAAACTTCTTTCTGTTCTGTGCATTCAACTAACAGAGTTGAACCTTACTTTTGATTGAGCCGTCCTGAAACACTCATTCTGTAGAAACTGCAATTGGACATTCTGAGCGCTAAGTGGCCTATATTGGGAAAAAGAATATCTCCAAATAAAAACTACTCAGAAGAATTCTGTGAAACTTATTTCTGATATGTGCATTCAGCTAACAGAGTTAAACCATACTTTTGATTGAGCAGTTATTAAACACTGTTTCTGTAGGAAATGCAAGTGGACATTAGGAGCGCTAAGATTGTAATAGTGGAAAAAGGAATATCCCCAAATAAAAACTACACAGAAGCATTCTCTGAAACTCCTTTCTATTCTCTGCATTAAACTAACAGAGTTGAGCCTTACTTTTGAAGGAGCTGTTCTGAAACACTCTTTGTGTAGAAACTGCCAGTGGATATTCGGAACGCTAAGAGGGTAATAGTCGAAAAAGGAATATCTTCAACTAAATACTAAACAGAAGCATTCTGTGAAACTTCTTTCTTTTCTGTGCATTCAACTAAAAGAGTTGAACCTTACTTTTGATTGAGCCGTTCTGAAACACTCTTTCTGTAGAAAATGCAAGTGGTGATTCGGAGCGCTAAGAGGGTAATAGAGGAAAAAGGAATATCTTCAAATAGAAACTACACAGAAGCATTCTGTAGAACTTCTTTCTGTTCCTTGCATTCAACTAACAATATTGAACCTTACTTTTGATTGACCAGTTCTGAAACTCTCTTTCTGTAGATACTGCAATTGGAAATTCTGAACGCTAAGAGTCCTATATTGGAAAAAGGAATATCTTCAAATAAAAACTACACAGAAGAATTCTGTGAAACTTCTTACTGATCTGTGCATTCAACTAACAGAGTTAAACCATACTTTTGATTGAGCAGTTCTGAACACTCTTTCTGTAGAAAATGCAAGTGGACATTCGGAGCTCTAAGAGGGTAATAGTGGAAAAAGTAATATCGTCAAATAAGAACTACAGACAAGCATTCTGTGAAACTACTTTCTGTTCTGTGCATTCAAATAACAGAGTTGAACCTTACTTTTGATAGAGCCATTCTGAAACACTCTTTCTGTAGAAAATTCAATTGGACAATCTGAGCGATAAGAGGCCTATATTGGGAAAAAGAATATCTTCAAATAAAAACTACACAGAAGCATTCTGTGACACTTTTTCTGATCTGTGCATTCAGCTAACAGTGTTAAATCATACATTTGATTGATCAGTTCTGAACACTCTTTCTGTAGAAAATACAACTGGACATTTGGAGCGCTAAGAGGGTAGTAGTGCAAAAAGGAATATATTCAAATATAAACTACACAGAAGCATTCTGTGAAACTTGTGTCTGTTCTGTGCATTCAACTAACATAGTTGAACCTTACTTTTGATTGAGCCTTTCTGAAACACTCTTTCTGTAGAAAATGCAATTGGACATTCTGAGCGCTAAGAGGCCTATATTGGTAAAAAGAATATCTTCATATAAACACTACACAGCAGCATTCTGTGAAACTTCTTTCTGATCTGTGCATTCAGCTAACAGAGTTAAACCATACTTTTGATTGAGCAGTTCTGAAACACTCTTTCTGTAGAAAATGCAACTGGACATTCAGAGCGCTAAGTGGGTAATAGTGGAAAATGGAATATCTTCAAATATAAACTACACAGAAGAATTCTGTGAAACTTATTTCTGATCTGTGCATTCACCTAACACAGTTAAACCATACTTTTGATAGAGCAGTTCTGAACACACTTTCTGTAGAAAATGCAAGTGGACATTCGGAGATCTAAGAGGCCTATATTGGTAAAAAGAATATCTTCATATAAACACTACACAGCAGCATTCTGTGAAGCTTCTTTCTGATCTGTGCATTCAGCTAACACAGTTAAACCATACTTTTGATTGAGCAGTTCTGAAACACTCTTTCTGTAGAAAATGCAACTGGACATTCAGAGCGCTAAGTGGGTAATAGTGGAAAATGGAATATATTCAAATATAAACTACACAGAAGCATTCTGTGAAACTACATTCTGTTCTGTGCATTCAACTAACAGAGTTGAACCTTAATTTTGATTGAGCAGTTCTGAAACACTCTTTCTGTAGAAAGTGTAATTGGATTTCTGAACGCTAAGAGTCCTATATTGAGAAAAATAATATCTTCAAATAAAAACTACAGAGATGCATTCTCTGAAACTACTTTCTGATCTGTGCATTCAGCTAACAGAATTAAATGATACATTTGATTTAGCAGTTCTGAAACACTCTTTCTGTAGAAAATGCAAGTGGACATTCGGTGCGCTAAGTTGGTAATTGTGGAAAAAGTAATATCTTCAAATAAAAACTACACAGAGGCATTCTCTGAAACTTCTTTCTGTTCTCTGCATTCAACTAACAGAGTTGAGCCTTATTTTTGAAGGAGCAGCCCTGAAACACACTTTCTGTAGAAACTGCAAGTGGACATTCCGAGCGCTACTAGGGTAATATTGGAAAAAGGAATACCTTCAAATAAATACTACACAGAAGCAATCTGTGAAACTACTTTCTGTTCTGTGAATTCAACTAAAAGTGTTGAACCCTACTTTTCATTTTGCCGTTCTGAAACACTCTTTCTGTAGAAACTGCAATTGGATATTCGGAGCGCTAAGAGGCCTATATTTGAAAAAGGACTATCTTCAAATAAAAACTACACAGAAGCATTCTGTGAAACTTCGTACTGATATGTGCATTCAGCTAACAGAGATAAACCATACTTTTGATTGAGCAGTTCTGAACACTCTTTTTGTAGAAAATGCAGGTGGACATTCGGAGCGCTAAGAGGGTAATACTGAAAAAAGGAATATATTCAAATATAAACTACACAGAAGCATTCTGGGAAACTTCTTTCTGTTCTCTGCATTCAACTTACAGTGTTGAGCATTACTTTTGAAGGAGCAGTTCTGAAAAACTCTTTGTGTAGAAACTGCCAGTGGACATTCGGAGCGCTAAGAGGTTAATATTCAAAAAAGGAATATCTTCAACTAAATACTACACAGAAGCCTTCTCTGAAACTTATTTCTGATATGTGCATTTAACTAACAGAGTAAAACCATATTTTTGATTGAGCCGTTCTGAACACTCTTTATGTAGAAAATGCAAGTGGACATTCGGAGCGCTAAGAGGGTAATAGTGGAAAAAGGAATATATTCAAATATAAACTACTCAGAAGCATTCTGTGAAACTTCTTTTTGTTCTGTGCATTCAACTAACAGAGTTGAACCTTACTTTTGATTGAGCCGTTCTGAAACACTCTTTCTGTAGAAACTGCAATTTAACATACTGAGCGCTATGATGCCTATATTGGGATAAAGAATATCTTAAAATAAAAACTAAACAGATGCATTCTGTGAAACTTCTTTCTTATCTGTGCATTCAGCTAACAGAGTTAAACGATACTTTTGATTTAGCAGTTCTGAAACACTCTTTCTGTAGAAAATGCAAGTGGTCATTTGGTGCGCTAAGATGGTAATTGTGGAAAAAGGAATATCTTCAAATAAAAACTACACAGAGGCATTCTCTGAAACTTGTTTCTGTTCTCTGCTTTCAACTAACAGGGTTGATCCTTATTTTTGAAGGAGCAGTCCTGAAACACTCTTTCTGTAGAAACTGCAAGTGGACATTCGGAGCGCTAAGAGGGTAATAGTGGAAAAAGGAATATATTCAAATAAATACTACACAGAAGCATTCTGTGAAACTACTTTCTGTTCTGTGCATTCAACTAAAAGAGTTGAACCCTACTTTTGATTGAGCCATTCTGAAACACTCTTTCTGTAGAAACTGCAATTGGATATTCGGAGCGCTAAGAGGCCTATATTGGAAAAAGGACTATCTTCAAATAAAAACTACACAGAAGCATTCCGTGAAACTTCGTACTGATCTGTGCATTCAGCTAACAGAATTAAACCATACTTTTGATTGAGCAGTTCGGAAACACTCTTTCTGTAGAAAATGCAAGTGGACATTCGGAGCGCTTAGAAGGTAATAGTGGAAAAAGGAACATCTTCAAATATAAACTACACAGAAGCATTCTATGAAACTTCTTTCTGTTCCGTTCATTCAACTAACAGAGTTGAACCTTACATTTGATTGAGCAGTTCAGAAACACTCTTTCTGTAGATACTGCAATTGGACATATTGAGCGCTAAGACTCCTATATTGGAGAAAGGAATATCTTCAAATAAAAAGTACACAGAAGCATTCTGTGAAAATTCTTTCTGATCTGTGCATTCAGCTAACAGAGTTAAACCATACTTTTGATTGAGCAGTTCTGAACACTCTTTCTGTAGAAAATGCAAGTGGACATTCGGAGCGCTAAGAGGGTAATACTGAAAAAGGGAATATATTCAAATATAAACTACACAGAGGCATTCTGTGTAACTCCTTTCTGTTCTCTGCGTTCAACTAACAGAGTTGAGCCCTACTTTTGAAGGAGCAGTTCTGAAACACTCTTTGTGTAGAAACTGAAATTGGACATTCGGAGAGCTAAGAGGATAATAGTCGAAAAAGGAATATCTTCAACAAAATACTACACGGAAGGATTCTGTGAAACTTATTTCTGTTATGTGCATTCAAATAACAGAGTAAAACCATACTTTTGATTGAGCCGTTCTGAACACTCTTTCTGTAGAAAATGCAAGTGGACATTCGGAGCACTAAGAGGGTAATACTGGAAAAAGGAATATATTCAAATATAAACTACACAGAAGCATTCTGTGAAACTTCTTGCTGTTCTGTGCATTCAAGTAACAGAGTTGAACCTTACTGTTGATGGAACCGTTCTGAAACCCTCTTTCTGTAGAAAATGCAAGTGGACATTCGGAGCGCTAAGATGGTAATAGTGGAAAAAGGAATACATTCAAATATAAACTACACAGAAGCATTCTGTGAAACTTCTTTCTGTTCTGTGCATTCAACTAACAGAGTTGAACCTTACTTTTGATTGAGCCTTCTGAAACACTCATTCTGTAGAAACTGCAATTGGACATTCTGAGCGCTAAGAGGCCTATATTGGGAAAAAGAATATCTCCAAATAAAAACTACTCAGAAGCATTCTGTGAAACTTATTTCTGATCTGTGCATTCAGCTAACAGAGTTAAACGATACTTTTGATTGAGAATTTATGAGACACTCTTTCTGTAGAAAATGCAAGTGGACATTCGGAGCGCTAAGATTGTATTAGTGGAAAAAGGAATATCCCCAAATTAAAACTACACAGAAGCATTCTCTGAAACTCTTTTCTGTTCTCTGCATTCAACTAACAGATTTGAGCCTTACTTTGAAGGAGCTGTTCTGAAACACTCATTGTGTAGAAACTGCCAGTGGACATTCGGAACGCTAAGAGGGTAATAGTTGAAAAAGGAATATCTATAACTAAATACTACACAGAAGCATTCTGTGAAACTTCTTTCTGTTCTGTTCATTCAACTAAAAGAGTTGAACCTTACTTTTGATTGAGCCGTTCTGAAACACTCTTTCTGTAGAAAATGCAAGTGGTGATTCGGAGCGCTAAGAGGGTAATAGTGAAAAAAGGAATATCTTCAAATATAAACTACACAGAAGCATTCTCTGAAACTTGTTTCTGTTCCGTGCATTCAACTAACAGTATTGAACCTTACTTTTGATTGAGCAGTTCTGAAACTCTCTTTCTGCAGATACTGCAATTGGACATTCTGAGCGCTAAGAGACCTATATTGGAAAATGGAATATCTTCAAATAAAAACTACACAGAAGAATTCTGTGAAACTTCTTTCTGATCTGTGCATTCAACTAACAGAGTTAAACCATACTTTTGATTGAGCAGTTCTGAACACTCTTTCTGTAGAAAATGCAAGTGGACATTCGGAGCTCTAAGTGGGTAATAGTGGAAAAAGTAATATCGTCAAATATGAATTACAGAGAAGCATTCTGTGAAACTACTTTCTGTTCTGTGCATTCAAATAACAGAGTTGAGCCCTACTTTTGAAGGAGCAGTTCTGAAACACTCTTTGTGTAGAAACTGCAATTGGACAATCTGAGCGCTAGAGGCCTATATTGGGAAAAAGAATATCTTCAAATAAAAACTACACAGAAGCATTCTGTGCAACTTATTTCTAATCTGTGCATTCAGCTAAGAGAGTTAAATCATACATTTGATTGAGCAGTTCTGAACACTCTTTCTGTAGAAAATGTAACTGGACATTTGGAGCGCTAAGAGGGTAGTATTGGAAAAAGCAATATATTCAAATATAAGCTACACACAAGCATTCTGTGAAACTTCTTTTTGTTCTGTGCATTCAACTAACATAGTTGAACCTTACTTTTGATTGAGCTTTTCTGAAACACCCTTTCTGTAGAAACTGCAATTGGACATTCTGAGCGCTAAGAGGCCTATATTGGTAAAAAGAATATCTTCATATAAACATTACACCGCAGCATTCTGTGAAACTTCTTTCTGTTCTGTGCATTCAGCTAACAGAGTTAAACCATTCTTTTGATTGAGCAGTTCTGAAACAATCTTTCTGTAGATAATGCAACTGGAGATTCAGAGCGCTAAGTGGGTAATAGTGAAAAATGGAATATCTTCAAATATAAACTACACAGAAGAATTCTGTGAAACTTCTTTCTGATCTGTGCATTCACCTAACAGGGTTAAACCACACTTATGTTTGAGCAGTTCTGAACACTCCTTCTGTAGAAAATGCAACTGGACATTTGGAGCGCTAAGAGGTTAATAGTGGAAAAAGGAATACCTTCAAATAAATACTAAACAGAAGCATTCTGTGAAACTTCTTTCTGTTCTGTGAATTCAACTAAAAGAGTTGAACCCTACTTTTCATTGAGCCGTTCTGAAACACTCTTTCTGTAGAAACTGCAATTGGATATTCGGAGCGCTAAGAGGCCTATATATGAGAAAGGACTAATTTCAAATGAAAACTACACAGAAACATTCTGTGAAACTTCGTACTGATCTGTGCATTCAGCTAACAGAGTTAAACCATACTTTTGATTGAGCAGTTCGGAAACACTCTTTCTGTAGAAAATGCAAGTGGAAATTCGGAGCGCTTAGAAGGTAATAGTGGAAAAAGGAATATCTTCAAATATAAACTACACAGAATCATTCTCTGAAACTTCTTTCTGTTCTGTTCATTCAACTAACAGAGTTGAACCTTACTTTTGATTGAGCCTTTCTGAAACACTCTTTCTGTAGAAACTACAATTGGACATTCTGTGCGCTAAGAGGCCTATATTGGTAAAAAGAATATCTCCATATAAACACTACACAGCAGCATTCTGTGAAACATCTTTCTGATCTGTGCATTCAGCTAACAGAGCTAAACCATACTTTTGATTGAGCAGTTCTGAAACACTCTTTCTGTAGAAAATGCAACTGGACATTCAGAGAGCTAAGTGGGTAATAGTGGAAAATGGAATATCTTCATATATAAACTACACAGAAGAATTCTGTGAAACTTATTTCTGATCTGTGCATTCACCTAACAGAGTTAAATCATACTTTTGATAGAGCAGTTCTGAACACACTTTCTGTAGAAAATGCAAGTGGACATTCTGAGCTCTAAGAGGGTAACAGTGGAAAAAGGAATATCTTCAAATACAAACTACACAGAAGCAATCTGTGAAACTACATTCTGTTCTGTGCATTCAACTAACAGATTTGAACCTTAGATTTGATTGAGCCGTTCTGAAACACTCTTTCTGTAGAAAATGCAAGTGGAGATTCGGAGCGCTAAGAGGGTAATAGTGGAAAATGGAATGTCTTCAAATATAAACTGCACAGAATGATTCTGTGAAACTTCTTTCTGATCTGTGCATTAAGCTAACAGAGTTAAACCATACTTTTGATTCAGCAGATCTGAACACTCTTTCTGTAGAAAATGCAACTGGACATTTGGAGCGCTAAGAGGGTAGTAGTGGAAAAAGGAATATATTCAAATATAAACTACACAGAAGCATTCTGTGAAACTTCTTTGTGATCTGAGCATTCAGCTAACAGAGTTAAACCATACTTTTGATTGAGCAGTTTTGAAACACTCTGTCTGTAGAAAATGCAACTGGTCATTCGTAGCGCTAAGTGGGTAATATTGGAAAAAAGGATATGTTCAAATATAAACTACACAGAAGCATTGTATGAAACTTCTTTCTGTTCTGTGCATTCAACTAAAAGAGTTGAACCTTACTTTTGATTGAGCCGTTCTGAAACACTCTTTCTGTAGAAACTGCAATTGGACATTCTAAGCGCTAAGAGGCCTACATTGGGAAAAATAATATCTTCAAATAAAAACTACACAGATGCATTCTGTGAAACTTATTTCTGATCTGTAAATTCAGATAACAGAGCTAAACCATATTTTTGATTGAGCAGTTATGAAACACTCTTTTTGTAGAAAATGCAAGTGGACATTCGGAGCGCTAAGATTGTAATAGAGGAAAAAGGAATATCTCCAATTAAAAACTACACAGAAGCATTCTCTGAAACCCCTTTCTGTTCTCCGCATTCAACTAAGAGAGTTGAGCCTTACTTTCGAAGGAGCAGTTCTGAAACACTCTTTGTGTAGAAACTGCCAGTGGATATTCGGAGCGCTAAGTGGGTAATAGTCCAAAAAGGAGTATCTTCAACTAAATACTACACAGAAGCATTCTGTGAAACTTCTTTCTGTTCTGTGCATTCAACTAAGAGAGTTGAACCTTACATTTGATTGAGCCGTTCTGAAACACTCTTTCTGTAGAAACTGGAATTGGACATTCTGAGTGCTAAGAGGCCTATATTGGGAAAAATAATATCTTCAAATAAAAACTACACAGAAGCATTGTTTGAAACTTATTTCTGATATGTGCATTCAGCTAACAGAGTGAAACCATACTTTTGATTGCGCAGTTCAGAACACTCTTTCTGTGGAAAATGCAAGTGGACATTTGGAGCGCTATGAGGGTAAGATTGGAAAAAGGAATATATTCAAATATAAACTACACAGTAGCATTCTGTGAAACTTCTTTCTGTTCTGTTCATTCAACTAAAAGAGTTGAACCTTAGTTTTGATTGAGCCGTTCTGAAACACTCTTTCTGTAGAAACTGCAATTGGACATTCTGAGCGCTAAGAGGCCTATATTGGGAAAGAGAATATCTACAAATAAAAACTACACAGAAGCATTCTGTGAAACTTCTTTCTGTTCTGTTCATTCAACTAAAAGAGTTGAACCTTAGTTTTGATTGAGCCGTTCAGAAACACTCTTTCTGTAGAAAATGCAAGTGGAGATTCGGAGCGTTAGAGGGTAATAGTGGAAAAAGGAATGTCTTCAAATATAAACTACACAGAATCATTCGGTGAAACTTCTTTCTGATCTGTGCATTCAGCTAACAGAGTTAAACCATACTTTTGATTGAGCAGATCTGAACACTCTTTCTGTAGAAAATGCAACTGGATATTTGGAGCGCTAAGAGGGTAGTAGTGGAAAAGGAATATATTCAAATATAAACTACACAGAAACATTCTGTGAAACTTCTTTCTGATCTGAGCATTCAGCTAACAGAGTTAAACCATACTTTTGATTGAGCAGTTTTGAAACACTCTGTCTGTAGAAAATGCAACTGGACATTCGTAGCGCTAAGTGGGTAATAGTGGAAAAAAGAATATGTTCAAATATAAACTACACAGAAGCATTGTATGAAACTTCTTTCTGTTTTGTGCATTCAACTAACAGAGTTGAACCTTACTTTTGATTGAGCCGTTCTGAAACACTCTTTCTGTAGAAAATGCAGTTGGACATTCTGAGCGCTAAGAGGCCTATATTGGGAAAAATAATATCTTCAAATAAAAACTACACAGAAGCATTGTGTGAGACTTATTTCTGATAAGTGCATTCACCTAACAGAGTTAAACCATACTTTTGATTGCGCAGTTCCGAACACTCTTTCTGTAGAAAATGCAAGTGGACATTCGGAGCACTAAGAGGGTAATAGTGGAAAAAGGAATATATTCAAATATAAACTACACAGTAGCATTCTGTGAAACTTCTTTCTGTTCTGTGCATTCAACTAACAGAGTTGAACCTTACTTTTGATTGAGCCGTTCTGAAACACTCTTTCTGTAGAAACTGCAATTTTACATTCTAAGGGCTAAGAGGCCTACATTGGGAAAAAGAATATCTTCAAATAAAAACTACACATATGCATTCTGTGAAACTTATTTCTGATCTGTAAATTCAGTTAAAAGAGCTAAACCATATTTTTGATTGAGCAGTTATGAAGCACTCTTTTGTAGAAAATGCAAGTGGACATTCGGAGCGCTAAGATTGTAATAGAGGAAAAAGGAATATCTCCAATTAAAAACTACACAGAAGCGTTCTCTGAAACCCCTTTCTGTTCTCCGCATTCAACTAACAGAGTTGAGCCTTACTTTCGAAGGAGCAGTTCTGAAACACTCTTTGTGTAGAAACTGCCAGTGGATATTCGGAACGCTAAGTGGGTAATAGTCCAAAAAGGAGTATTTTCAACTAAATACTGCACAGAAGCATTCTGTGAAACTTCTTTCTGTTCTGTGCATTCAACTAAGAGAGTTGAACCTTACATTTGATTGAGCCGTTCTGAAACACTCTTTCTGTAGAAACTGCAATTGGATATTCTGAGCGCTAAGAGGCCTATATTGGGAAAAATAATATCTTCAAATAAAAACTACACAGAAGCATTGTGTGAAACTTATTTCTGATATGTGCATTCAGCTAACAGAGTTAAACCAAACTTTTGATTGCGCAGTTCAGAACACTCTTTCTGTAGAAAATGCAAGTGGACATTCGGAGCGCTAAGAGGGTAATAGTGGAAAAAGGAATATATTCAAATATAAACTACACAGAAGCATTCTGTGAAACTTCTTTCTGTTCTCTGCATTCAAGTACCAGGGTTGAACCATACTTTTGATTGAGCCGTTCTGAAACACTCTTTCTGTAGAAACTGCAATTGGACATTCTGGGCGCTAAGAGGCCTATATTGGGAAAAAGAATATCTACAAATAAAAACTACACAGAAGCATTCTGTGAAACTTCTTTCTGTTCTATTCATTCAACTAAAAGAGTTGAACCTTAGTTTTGATTGAGCCTTTCTGAAACACTCTTTCTGTAGAAAATGCAAGTGGAAATTCGGAGCGCTAAGAGGGTAATAGTGGAAAAAGGAATGTCTTCAAATATAAACTACACAGAATCGTTCTGTGAAACTTCTTTCTGATCTGTGCATTCAGCTAACAGAGTTAAACCATACTTTTGATTGAGCAGATCTGAAAACTCTTTCTGTAGAAAATGCAACTGGACATTTGGAGCGCTAAGAGGGTAGTAGTGGAAAAAGAATATATTCAAATATAAACTACACAGAAGCGTTCTGTGAAACTTCTTTGTGATCTGAGCATTCAGCGAACAGAGTTAAACCATACTTTTGATTGAGCAGTTTTGAAACACTCTGTCTGTAGAAAATGCAACTGGACATTCGTAGCGCTAAGTGGGTAATAGTGGAAAAAAGAATATGTTCAAATATAAACTACACAGAAGTATTGTATGAAACTTCTTTCTGTTCTGTGCATTCAACTAACAGAGTTGAACCTTACTTTTGATTGAGCCGTTCTGAAACACTCTTTCCGTAGAAACTGCAATTGGACATTCTGAGTGCTAAGAGGCCTATATTGGGATAAATAATATCTTCAAATATAAACTACACAGAAGCATTGTGTGAAACTTATTTCTGATATGTGCATTCAGCTAACAGAGTTAAACCATAATTTGATTGCGCAGTTCCGAACACTCTTTCTGTAGAAAATGCAAGTGGACATTCGGAGCGCTAAGAGGGTAATAGTGGAAAAAGGAATATATTCAAATATAAACTACACAGAAGCATTCTGTGAAACTTCTTTCTGTTCTGTGCATTCAACTACCAGGGTTGAACCTTACTTTTGATTGAGCCGTTCTGAAACACTCTTTCTGTAGAAACTGCAATTGGACATTCTGAGCGCTAAGAGGCCTATATTGGGAAAAAGAATATCTACAAATAAAAACTACACAGAAGCATTCTGTGAAACTTCTTTCTGTTCTGTTCATTCAACTAAAAGAGTTGAACCTTAGTTTTGATTGAGCTGTTCTGAAACACTCTTTCTGTAGAAAATGCAAGTGGAGATTCGGAGCGCTAAGAGGGTAATAGTGGAAAATGGAATGTCTTCAAATATAAACTACACAGAATCATTCTGTGAAACTTCTTTCTGATCTGTGCATTCAGCTAAAAGAGTTAAACTATACTTTTGATTGAGCAGATCTGAACACTCTTTCTGTAGAAAATGCAACTGGACATTTGGAGCGCTAAGAGGGTAGTAGTGGAAAAAGGAATATATTCAAATATAAACTGCACAGAAGCATTCTGTGAAACTTCTTTCTGATCTGAGAATTCAGCTAACAGAGTTAAACCATACTTTTGATTGAGCAGTTTTGAAACACTCTGTTTGTAGAAAATGCAACTGGACATTCGTAGCGCTAAGTGGGTAATAGTGGAAAAAAGAATATGTTCAAATATAAACTACACAGAAATATTGTATGAAACTTCTTTCTGTTCTGTGCATTCAACTAACAGAGTTGAACCTTACTTTTGATTGAGCCGTTCTGAAACACTCTTTCCGTAGAAACTGCAATTGGACATTCTGAGCGCTAAGAGGCCTATATTGGGAAAAATAATATCTTCAAATAAAAACTACACAGAAGCATTGTGTGAAACTTATTTCTGATATGTGCATTCAGCTAACAGAGTTAAACCATTCTTTTGATTGAGCAGTTCCGAACACTCTTTCTGTAGAAAATGCAAGTGGACATTCGGAGCGCTAAGAGGGTAATAGTGGAAAAAGGAATATATTCAAATATAAACTACACAGTAGCATTCTGTGAAACTTCTTTCTTTTCTGTGCATTCAACTAACAGATTTGAACCTTACTTTTGATTGAGCCGTTCTGAAACACTCTTTCTGTAGAAACTGCAATTGGACATTCTAAGCGCTAAGAGGCCTACATTGGGAAAAAGAATATCTTCAAATAAAAACTACACAGATACATTCTCTGAAACTTATTTCTGATCTGTAAATTCAGTTAACAGAGCTAAACCATATTTTTGATTGAGCAGTTATGAAACACTCTTTTTGTAGAAAATGCCAGTGGACATTGGGAGCGCTAAGATTGTAATAGAGGAAAAAGGAATATCTCCAATTAAAAACTACACAGAAGCATTCTCTGAAACCCCTTTCTGTTCTCCGCATTCAACTAACAGAGTTGAGCCTTACTTTCGAAGGAGCAGTTCTGAAGCACTCTTTGTGTAGAAACTGCCAGTGGATATTCGGAGCGCTAAGTGGGTAATAGTCCAAAAAGGAGTATCTTCAACTAAATACTACACAGAAGCATTCTGTGAAACTTCTTTCTGTTCTGTGCATTCAACTAAGAGAGTTGAACCTGACATTTGATCGAGGCGTTCTGAAACACTCTTTCTGTAGAAACTGCGATTGGACATTCTGAGCGCTAAGAGGCCTATATTGGGAATAATAATATCTTCAAATAAAAACTACACAGAAGCATTGTTTGAAACTTATTTCCGATATGTGCATTCAGCTAACAGAGTTAAACCATACTTTTGATTGCGCAGTTCAGAACACTCTTTCTGTAGAAAATGCAAGTGGACATTCGGAGCGCTAACAGGGTAATAGTGGAAAAAGGAATATATTCAAATATAAACTACACAGAAGCATTCTGTGAAATTTCTTTCTGTTCTGTGCATTCAACTACCAGGTTTGAACCTTAATTTTGATTGAGCCGTTCTGAAACACACTTTCTGTAGAAACTGCAATTGGACATTCTGAGTGCTAAGAGGCCTATATTGGGAAAAAGAATATCTACAAATAAAAACTACACAGAAGCATTCCGCGGAACGTTTTTCTGTTCTGTTCATTCAACTAAAAGAGTTGAACCTTAGTTTTGATTGAGCCGTTCTGAAACACTCTTTCTGTAGAAAATGCAAGTAGAGATTCGGAGCGCTAAGAGGGTAATAGTGGAAAAAGGAATGTCTTCAAATATAAACTACACAGAATCATTCTGTGAAACTTCTTTCTGATCTGTGCATTCAGGTAACAGAGTTAAACCATGCTTTTGATTGAGCAGATCTGAACACTCTTTCTGTAGAAAATGCAACTGGACATTTGGAGCGCTAAGAGAGTAGTAGTGGAAAAAGGAATATATTCAAATATAAACTACACAGAAGCATTCTGTGAAACTTCTTTCTGATCTGAGCATTCAGCTAACAGAGTTAAACCATACTTTTGATTGAGCAGTTTTGAAACACTCTGTCTGTAGAAAATGCAACTGGACATTCGTAGCGCTAAGTGGGTAATAGTGGAAAAAAGAATATGTTCAAATATAAACTACACAGAAATATTGCATGAAACTTCTTTCTGTTCTGTGCATTCAACTAACAGAGTTGAACCTTACTTTTGATTGAGCCGTTCTGAAACACTCTTTCCGTAGAAACTGCAATTGGACATTCTGAGCGCTAAGAGGCCTATATTGGGAAAAATAATATCTTCAAATAAAAACTACACAGAAGCATTTTGTGAAACTTATTTCTGATATGTGCATTCAGCTAACAGAGTTAAACCATTCTTTTGATTGCGCAGTTCCGATCACTCTTTCTGTAGAAAATGCAAGTGGACATTCGGAGCGCTAAGAGGGTAATAGTGGAAAAAGGAATATATTCAAATATAAACTACACAGTAGCATTCTGTGGAACTCCTTTCTGTTCTGTGCATTCAACTTACAGAGTTGAACCTTACTTTTGATTGAGCCGTTCTGAAACACTCTTTCTGTAGAAACTGCAATTGGACATTCTAAGCGCTAAGAGGCCTTCATTGGGAAAAAGAATATCTTCAAATAAAAACTACACAGATACATTCTCTGAAACTTATTTCTGATCTGTAAATTCAGTTAACAGAACTAAACCATATTTTTGATTGAGCAGTTATGAAACACTCTTTTTGTAGAAAATGCAAGTGGACATTGGGAGCGCTAAGATTGTAATACAGGAAAAAGAAATATCTCCAATTAAAAACTACACAGAAGCATTCTCTGAAACCCCTTTCTGTTCTCCGCATTCAACTAACAGAGTTGAGCCTTACTTTCGAAGGAGCAGTTCTGAAACACACTTTGTGTAGAAACTGCCAGTGGATATTCGGAGCGCTAAGTGGGTAATAGTCCAAAAAGGAGTATCTTCAACTAAATACTACACAGAAGCATTCTGTGAAACTTCTTTCTGTTCTGTGCATTCAACTAAGAGAGTTGAACCTGACATTTGATTGAGGCGTTCTGAAACACTCTTTCTGTAGAAACTGCAATTGGACATTCTGAGCGCTAAGGGGCCTATATTGGGAATAATAATATCTTAAAATAAAAACTACACAGAAGCATTGTTTGAAACTTATTTCCGATATGTGCATTCAGCTAACAGAGTTAAACCATACTTTTGATTGCGCAGTTCAGAACACTCTTTCTGTAGAAAATGCAAGTGGACATTCGGAGCGCTAAGAGGGTAATAGTGGAAAAAGCAATATATTCAAATATAAACTACACAGAAGCATTCTGTGAAATTACTTTCTGTTCTGTGAATTCAACTACCAGGTTTGAACCTGAATTTTGATTGAGCCGTTCTGAAACACTCTTTCTGTAGAAACTGCAATTGGACATTCTGAGCGCTAAGAGGCCAATATTGGGAAAAAGAATATCTACAAATAAAAACTACACAGAAGCATTCTGTGAAACTTCTTTCTGTTCTGTTCATTCAACTAAAAGAGTTGAACCTTAGTTTTGATTGAGCCGTTCTGAAACACTCTTTCTGTAGAAAATGCAAGTGGAGATTCGGAGCGCTAAGAGGGTAATAGTGGAAAAAGTAATGTCTTCAAATATAAACTACACAGAATCATTCTGTGAAACTTCTTTCTGATCTGTGCATTCAGGTAACAGAGTTAAACCATACTTTTGATTGAGCAGATCTGAACACTCTTTCTGTAGAAAATGCAACTGGACATTTGGAGCGCTAAGAGGGTAGTAGTGGAAAAAGGAATATATTCAAATATAAACTACACAGAAGCATTCTGTGAAACTTTTTGTGATCTGAGAATTCAGCTAACAGAGTTAAACCATTCTTTTGATTGAGCAGTTTTGAAACACTCTGTCTGTAGAAAATGCAACTGGACATTCGTAGCGCTAAGTGGGTAATAGTGGAAACAAGAATATGTTCAAATATAAACTACGCAGAAGCATTGTATGAAACTACTTTCTGTTCTGTGCATTCAACTAACAGAGTTGAACCTTACTTTTGATTGAGCCGTTCTGAAACGCTCTTTCCGTAGAAACTGCAATTGGACATTCTGAGCGCTAAGAGGCCTATATTGGGAAAAATAATATCTTCAAATAAAAACTACACAGAAGCATTGTGTGAAACTTATTTCTGATATGTGCATTCCGCTAACAGAGTTAAACCATACTTTTGATTGCGCAGTTCCGAACACTCTTTCTGTAGAAAATGAAAGTGGACATTCGGAGCGCTAAGAGGATAATAGTGGAAAAAGGAATATATTCAAATATAAACTACACAGAAGCATTCTGTGAAACTTCTTTCTGTTCTGTGCATTCAAATACCAGGGTTGAACCTTACTTTTGATTGAGCCGTTCTGAAACACTCTTTCTGTAGAAACTGCAATTGGACATTCTGAGCGCTAAGGGGCCTATATTGGGAAAAAGAATATCTACAAATAAAAACTACACAGACGCATTCTGTGAACCTTCTTTCTGTTCTGTTCATTCAACTAAAAAAGTTGAACCTTAGTTTTGATTGATCCGTTCTGAAACACTCTTTCTGCAGAAAATGCAAGTGGAGATTCGGAGCGCTAAGAGGGTAATAGTGGAAAAAGGAATGTCTTCAAATATAAACTACACAGAATCATTCTGTGAAACTTCTTTCTGATCTGTGCATTCAGCTAACAGAGTTAAACTATACTTTTGATTGAGCAGATCTGAACACTCTTTCTGTACAAAATGCAATTGGACATTTGGAGCGCTAAGAGGGTAGTAGTGGAAAAAGGAATATATTCAAATATAAACTACACAGAAGCATTCTGTGAAAATTCTTTCTGATCTGAGCATTCAGCTAACAGAGTTAAACCATACTTTTGATTGAGCAGTTTTGAAACACTCTGTCTGTAGAAAATGCAACTGGACATTCGGAGCGCTAAGTGGGTAATAGTGGAAAAAATAATATGTTCAAATATAAACTACACAGAAACATTGTATGAAACTTCTTTCTGTTCTGTGCATTCAACAAACACAGTTGAACCTTACTTTCATTGAGCCGTTCTGAAACACTCTTTCCGTAGAAACTGCAATTGGACATTCTGAGCGCTAAGAGGCCTATATTGGGAAAAATAATATCTTCAAATAAAAACTACACAGAAGCATTGTGTGAAACTTATTTCTGGTATGTGCATTCAGCTAACACAGTTAAACCATACTTTTGATTGCGTAGTTCCGAACACTCTTTCTGTAGAAAATGCAAGTGGACATTCGGAGCGCTAAGAGGGTAATAGTGGAAAAAGGAATATATTCAAATATAAAATACACAGTAGCATTCTGTGAAACTTCTTTCTGTTCTGTGCATTCAACTAACAGATTTGAACCTTACTTTTGATTGAGCCGTTCTGAAATACTCTTTCTGTAGAAACTGCAATTGGATATTCTAAGCGCTAAGAAGCCTACATTGGGAAAAAGAATATCTTCAAATAAAAACTACACAGATACATTCTCTGAAACTTATTTCTGATCTGTAAATTCAGTTAACAGAGCTAAACCATATTTTTGATTGAGCAGTTATGAAACACTCTTTTTGTAGAAAATGCAAGTGGACATTGGGAGCGCTAAGATTGTAATAGAGGAAAAAGGAATAACTCCAATTAAAAACTACACAGAAGCATTCTCTGAAACCCCTTTCTGTTCTCCGCATTCAACTAACAGAGTTGAGCCTTACTTTCGAAGGAGCAGTTCTGAAACACTCTTTGTGTAGAAACTGCCAGTGGATATTTGGAGCGCTAAGTGGGTAATAGTCCAAAAAGGAGTATCTTCAACTAAATACTACACAGAAGCATTCTTTGAAACTTCTTTCTGTTCTGTGCATTCAACTAAGAGAGTTGAACCTGACATTTGATTGAGGCGTTCTGAAACACTCTTTCTGTAGAAATTGCAATTGGACATTCTGAGCGCTAAGAGGCCTATATTGGGAATAATAATATCTTCAAATAAAAACTACACAGAAGCATTGTTTGAAACTTATTTCCGATATGTGCATTCAGCTAACAGATTTAAACCATACTTTGATTGCGCAGTTCAGAACACTCTTTCTGTAGAAAATGCAAGTGGACATTCGGAGCGCTAAGAGGGTAATAGTGGAAAAAGGAATATATTCAAATATAAACTACACAGAATCATTCTGTGAAATTTCTTTCTGTTCTGTGCATTCAGCTACCAGGTTTGAACCTTAATTTTGATTGAGCCGTTCTGAAACACTCTTTCTGTAGAAACTGCAATTGGACATTCTGAGCGCTAAGAGGCCTATATTGGGAAAAAGAATATCTACAAATAAAAACTACACAGAAGCATTCCGTGAAACTTCTTTCTGTTCTGTTCATTCAACTAAAAGAGTTGAACCTTAGTTTTGATTGATCCGTTCTAAAACACTCTTTCTGTAGAAAATGCAAGTGGAGATTCAGAGCGCTAAGGGGGTAATAGTGGAAAAAGGAATGTCTTCAAATATAAACTACACAGAATAATTCTGTGAAACTTCTTTCTGATCTGTGCATTCAGCTAACAGAGTTAAACTATACTTTTGATTGAGCAGATCTGAACACTCTTTCTGTAGAAAATGCAACTGGACAATTGGAGCGCTAAGAGGGTAGTAGTGGAAAAAGGAATATATTCAAATATAAACTACACAGAAGCATTCTGTGAAACTTCTTTCTGATCTGAGCATTCAGCTAACAGAGTTAAACCATACTTTTGATTGAGCAGTTTTGAAACACTCTGTCTGTAGAAAATGCAACTGGACATTCGTAGCGCTAAGTGGGTAATAGTGGAAAAAAGAATATGTTCAAATATAAACTACACAGAAGTATTGTATGAAACTTCTTTCTGTTCTGTGCATTCAACTAACAGAGTTGAACCTTACTTTTGATTGAGCCGTTCTGAAACACTCTTTCCGTAGAAACTGCAATTGGACATTCTGAGCGCTGAGAGGCCTATATTGGGAAAAATAATATCTTCAAATAAAAACTACACAGAAGCATTGTGTGAAACTTATTTCTGATATGTGCATTCAGCTAACAGAGTTAAACCATACTTTTGATTGAGCAGTTCCGAACACTCTTTCTGTAGAAAATGCAAGTGGACATTCGGAGCGCTAAGAGGGTAATAGTGGAAAAAGGAATATATTCAAATATAAACTACACAGTAGCATTCTGTGAAACTTCTTTCTGTTCTGTGCATTCAACTAACAGAGTTGAACCTTACTTTTGATTGAGCCGTTCTGAAACACTCTTTCTGTAGAAACTGCAATTGGACATTCTAAGCGCTAAGAGGCCTACATTGGGAAAAACTATATCTTCAAATAAAAACTACACAGATACATTCTCTGAAACTTATTTCTGATCTGTAAATTCAGTTAACAGAGCTAAACCATATTTTTGATTGAGCAGTTATGAAACACTCTTTTTGTAGAAAATGCAAGTGGACATTGGGAGCGCTTAGATTGTAATAGAGGAAAAAGGAATATCTCCAATTAAAAACTACACAGAAGCATTCTCTGAAACCCCTTTCTGTTCTCCGCATTCAACTAACAGAGTTGAGCCTTACTTTCGAAGGAGCAGTTCTGAAACACACTTTGTGTAGAAACTGCCAGTGGATATTCGGAGCGCTAAGTGGGTAATAGTCCAAAAAGGAGTATCTTCAATAAATACTACCCAGAAGCATTCTGTGAAACTACTTTCTGTTCTGTGCATTCAACTAAGAGAGTTGAACCTGACATTTGATTGAGGCGTTCTGAAACACTCTTTCTGTAGAAACAGCAATTGGACATTCTGAGCGCTGAGAGGCCTATATTGGGAATAATAATATCTTCAAATAAAAACTACACAGAAGCATTGTTTGAAACTTATTTCTGATATGTGCATTCAGCTAACAGAGTTAAACCATACTTTTGATTGCTCAGTTCAGAACACTCTTTCTGTAGAAAATGTAAGTGGACAATCGGAGCGCTAAGAGGGTAATAGTGGAAAAAGGAATATACTCAAATATAAACTACACAGAAGCATTCTGTGAAACTTCTTTCTGTTCTGTGCATTCAACTACCAGGGTTGAACCTTAATTTTGATTGAGCCGTTCTGAAACACTCTTTCTGTAGAAACTGCAATTGGACATTCTGAGCACTAAGAGGCCTATATTGGGAAAAAGAATATCTTCAAATAAAAACTACACAGAAGCTTTCTGTGAAACATCTTTCTGTTCTGTTCATTCAGCTAAAAGAGTTGAACCTTAGTTTTGATTGAGCCGTTCTGAAACACTCTTTCTGTAGAAAATGCAAGTGGAGATTCGGAGCGCTAAGACGGTAATAGTGGAAAAAGCAATGTCTTCAAATATAAACTACACAGAATCATTCTGTGAAACTTCTTTCTGATCTGTGCATTCAGGTAACAGAGTTAAACCATACTTTTGCTTGAGCAGATCTGAACACTCTTTCTGTAGAAAATGCAACTGGACATTTGGAGCGCTAAGAGGGTAGTAGTGCAAAAAGGAATATATTCAAATATAAACTACACAGAAGCATTCTGTGAAACTTCTTTCTGATCTGAGCATTCAGCTAACAGAGTTAAACCATACTTTTGATTGAGCAGTTTTGAAACACTCTGTCTGTAGAAAATGCAACTGGACATTCGTAGCGCTAAGTGGGTAATAGTGGAAAAAAGAATATGTTCAAATATAAACTACACAGAAGCATTGTATGAAACTTCTTTCTGTTCTATGCATTCAACTAACAGAGTTGAACCTTACTTTTGATTGAGCCATTCTGAGACACTCTTTCTGTAGAAACGGCAATTGGACATTCTGAGCGCTAAGAGGCCTATATTGGGAAAAATAATATCTTCAAATAAAAACTACACAGAAGCATTGTGTGAAACTTATTTCTGATATGTGCATTCAGCTAACAGAGTTAAACCATACTTTTGATTGCGTAGTTCCGAACACTCTTTCTGTGGAAAATGCAAGTGGACATTCGGAGCGCTAAGAGGGTAATAGTGGAAAAAGGAATATATTCAAATATAAACTACACAGTAGCATTCTGTGAAACTTCTTTCTGTTCTGTGCATTCAACTAACAGAGTTGAACCTTACTTTTGATTGAGCCGTTCTGAAATACTCTTTCTGTAGAAACTGCAATTGGACATTCTAAGCGCTAAGAGGCCTACATTGGGAAAAGGAATATCTTCAAATAAAAACTACACAGATACATTCTCTGAAACTTATTTCTGATCTGTAAATTCAGTTAACAGAGCTAAACCATATTTTTGATTGAGCAGTTATGAAACACTCTTTTTGTAGAAAATGCAAGTGGACATTTGGAGCGCTAAGATTGTAATAGAGGAAAAAGGAATATCTCCAATTAAAAACTACACAGAAGCATTCTCTGAAACCCCTTTCTGTTCTCCGCATTCAACTAACAGAGTTGAGCCTTACTTTCGAAGGAGCAGTTCTGAAACACTCTTTGTGTAGAAACTGCCAGTGGATATTCGGAGCGCTAAGTGGGTAATAGTCCAAAAACGAGTACCTTCAACTAAATACTACACAGAAGCATTCTGTGAAACTTCTTTCTGTTCTGTGCATTCAACTAAGAGAGTTGAACCTGACATTTGATTGAGGCGTTCTGAAACACTCTTTCTGTAGAAACTGCAATTGGACATTCTGAGCGCTAAGAGGCCTATATTGGGAATAATAATATCTTCAAATAAAAACTACACAGAAGCATTGTTTGAAACTTATTTCTGATATGTGCATTCAGCTAACAGAGTTAAACCATACTTTTGGTTGGGCAGTTCAGAAAACTCTTTCTGTAGAAAATGCAAGTGGACATTCGGAGCGCTAAGAGGGTAATAGTGGAAAAAGGAATATATTCAAATATAAACTACACAGAAGCATTCTGTGAAACTTCTTTCTGTTCTGTGCATTCAACTACCAGGGTTGAACCTTACTTTTGATTGAGCCGTTCTGAAACACTCTTTCTGTAGAAACTGCAATTGGACATTCTGAGCGCTAAGAGGCCTATATTGGGAAAAAGAATATCTACAAATAAAAACTACACAGAAGCATTCTGTGAAACTTCTTTCTGTTCTGTTCATTCAACTAAAAGAGTTGAACCTTAGTTTTGATTGAGCTGTTCTGAAACACTCTTTCTGTAGAAAATGCAAGTGGAGATTCGGAGCGCTAAGAGGGTAATAGTGGAAAATGGAATGTCTTCAAATATAAACTACACAGAATCATTCTGTGAAACTTCTTTCTGATCTGTGCATTCAGCTAAAAGAGTTAAACTATACTTTTGATTGAGCAGATCTGAACACTCTTTCTGTAGAAAATGCAACTGGACATTTGGAGCGCTAAGAGGGTAGTAGTGGAAAAAGGAATATATTCAAATATAAACTGCACAGAAGCATTCTGTGAAACTTCTTTCTGATCTGAGAATTCAGCTAACAGAGTTAAACCATACTTTTGATTGAGCAGTTTTGAAACACTCTGTTTGTAGAAAATGCAACTGGACATTCGTAGCGCTAAGTGGGTAATAGTGGAAAAAAGAATATGTTCAAATATAAACTACACAGAAATATTGTATGAAACTTCTTTCTGTTCTGTGCATTCAACTAACAGAGTTGAACCTTACTTTTGATTGAGCCGTTCTGAAACACTCTTTCCGTAGAAACTGCAATTGGACATTCTGAGCGCTAAGAGGCCTATATTGGGAAAAATAATATCTTCAAATAAAAACTACACAGAAGCATTGTGTGAAACTTATTTCTGATATGTGCATTCAGCTAACAGAGTTAAACCATTCTTTTGATTGAGCAGTTCCGAACACTCTTTCTGTAGAAAATGCAAGTGGACATTCGGAGCGCTAAGAGGGTAATAGTGGAAAAAGGAATATATTCAAATATAAACTACACAGTAGCATTCTGTGAAACTTCTTTCTTTTCTGTGCATTCAACTAACAGATTTGAACCTTACTTTTGATTGAGCCGTTCTGAAACACTCTTTCTGTAGAAACTGCAATTGGACATTCTAAGCGCTAAGAGGCCTACATTGGGAAAAAGAATATCTTCAAATAAAAACTACACAGATACATTCTCTGAAACTTATTTCTGATCTGTAAATTCAGTTAACAGAGCTAAACCATATTTTTGATTGAGCAGTTATGAAACACTCTTTTTGTAGAAAATGCCAGTGGACATTGGGAGCGCTAAGATTGTAATAGAGGAAAAAGGAATATCTCCAATTAAAAACTACACAGAAGCATTCTCTGAAACCCCTTTCTGTTCTCCGCATTCAACTAACAGAGTTGAGCCTTACTTTCGAAGGAGCAGTTCTGAAGCACTCTTTGTGTAGAAACTGCCAGTGGATATTCGGAGCGCTAAGTGGGTAATAGTCCAAAAAGGAGTATCTTCAACTAAATACTACACAGAAGCATTCTGTGAAACTTCTTTCTGTTCTGTGCATTCAACTAAGAGAGTTGAACCTGACATTTGATCGAGGCGTTCTGAAACACTCTTTCTGTAGAAACTGCGATTGGACATTCTGAGCGCTAAGAGGCCTATATTGGGAATAATAATATCTTCAAATAAAAACTACACAGAAGCATTGTTTGAAACTTATTTCCGATATGTGCATTCAGCTAACAGAGTTAAACCATACTTTTGATTGCGCAGTTCAGAACACTCTTTCTGTAGAAAATGCAAGTGGACATTCGGAGCGCTAACAGGGTAATAGTGGAAAAAGGAATATATTCAAATATAAACTACACAGAAGCATTCTGTGAAATTTCTTTCTGTTCTGTGCATTCAACTACCAGGTTTGAACCTTAATTTTGATTGAGCCGTTCTGAAACACACTTTCTGTAGAAACTGCAATTGGACATTCTGAGTGCTAAGAGGCCTATATTGGGAAAAAGAATATCTACAAATAAAAACTACACAGAAGCATTCCGCGGAACGTTTTTCTGTTCTGTTCATTCAACTAAAAGAGTTGAACCTTAGTTTTGATTGAGCCGTTCTGAAACACTCTTTCTGTAGAAAATGCAAGTAGAGATTCGGAGCGCTAAGAGGGTAATAGTGGAAAAAGGAATGTCTTCAAATATAAACTACACAGAATCATTCTGTGAAACTTCTTTCTGATCTGTGCATTCAGGTAACAGAGTTAAACCATGCTTTTGATTGAGCAGATCTGAACACTCTTTCTGTAGAAAATGCAACTGGACATTTGGAGCGCTAAGAGAGTAGTAGTGGAAAAAGGAATATATTCAAATATAAACTACACAGAAGCATTCTGTGAAACTTCTTTCTGATCTGAGCATTCAGCTAACAGAGTTAAACCATACTTTTGATTGAGCAGTTTTGAAACACTCTGTCTGTAGAAAATGCAACTGGACATTCGTAGCGCTAAGTGGGTAATAGTGGAAAAAAGAATATGTTCAAATATAAACTACACAGAAATATTGCATGAAACTTCTTTCTGTTCTGTGCATTCAACTAACAGAGTTGAACCTTACTTTTGATTGAGCCGTTCTGAAACACTCTTTCCGTAGAAACTGCAATTGGACATTCTGAGCGCTAAGAGGCCTATATTGGGAAAAATAATATCTTCAAATAAAAACTACACAGAAGCATTTTGTGAAACTTATTTCTGATATGTGCATTCAGCTAACAGAGTTAAACCATTCTTTTGATTGCGCAGTTCCGATCACTCTTTCTGTAGAAAATGCAAGTGGACATTTGGAGCGCTAAGAGGGTAATAGTGGAAAAAGGAATATATTCAAATATAAACTACACAGTAGCATTCTGTGGAACTCCTTTCTGTTCTGTGCATTCAACTTACAGAGTTGAACCTTACTTTTGATTGAGCCGTTCTGAAACACTCTTTCTGTAGAAACTGCAATTGGACATTCTAAGCGCTAAGAGGCCTTCATTGGGAAAAAGAATATCTTCAAATAAAAACTACACAGATACATTCTCTGAAACTTATTTCTGATCTGTAAATTCAGTTAACAGAACTAAACCATATTTTTGATTGAGCAGTTATGAAACACTCTTTTTGTAGAAAATGCAAGTGGACATTGGGAGCGCTAAGATTGTAATACAGGAAAAAGAAATATCTCCAATTAAAAACTACACAGAAGCATTCTCTGAAACCCCTTTCTGTTCTCCGCATTCAACTAACAGAGTTGAGCCTTACTTTCGAAGGAGCAGTTCTGAAACACACTTTGTGTAGAAACTGCCAGTGGATATTCGGAGCGCTAAGTGGGTAATAGTCCAAAAAGGAGTATCTTCAACTAAATACTACACAGAAGCATTCTGTGAAACTTCTTTCTGTTCTGTGCATTCAACTAAGAGAGGTGAACCTGACATTTGATTGAGGCGTTCTGAAACACTCTTTCTGTAGAAACTGCAATTGGACATTCTGAGCGCTAAGGGGCCTATATTGGGAATAATAATATCTTAAAATAAAAACTACACAGAAGCATTGTTTGAAACTTATTTCCGATATGTGCATTCAGCTAACAGAGTTAAACCATACTTTTGATTGCGCAGTTCAGAACACTCTTTCTGTAGAAAATGCAAGTGGACATTCGGAGCGCTAAGAGGGTAATAGTGGAAAAAGCAATATATTCAAATATAAACTACACAGAAGCATTCTGTGAAATTACTTTCTGTTCTGTGAATTCAACTACCAGGTTTGAACCTGAATTTTGATTGAGCCGTTCTGAAACACTCTTTCTGTAGAAACTGCAATTGGACATTCTGAGCGCTAAGAGGCCAATATTGGGAAAAAGAATATCTACAAATAAAAACTACACAGAAGCATTCTGTGAAACTTCTTTCTGTTCTGTTCATTCAACTAAAAGAGTTGAACCTTAGTTTTGATTGAGCCGTTCTGAAACACTCTTTCTGTAGAAAATGCAAGTGGAGATTCGGAGCGCTAAGAGGGTAATAGTGGAAAAAGTAATGTCTTCAAATATAAACTACACAGAATCATTCTGTGAAACTTCTTTCTGATCTGTGCATTCAGGTAACAGAGTTAAACCATACTTTTGATTGAGCAGATCTGAACACTCTTTCTGTAGAAAATGCAACTGGACATTTGGAGCGCTAAGAGGGTAGTAGTGGAAAAAGGAATATATTCAAATATAAACTACACAGAAGCATTCTGTGAAACTTTTTGTGATCTGAGAATTCAGCTAACAGAGTTAAACCATTCTTTTGATTGAGCAGTTTTGAAACACTCTGTCTGTAGAAAATGCAACTGGACATTCGTAGCGCTAAGTGGGTAATAGTGGAAACAAGAATATGTTCAAATATAAACTACGCAGAAGCATTGTATGAAACTACTTTCTGTTCTGTGCATTCAACTAACAGAGTTGAACCTTACTTTTGATTGAGCCGTTCTGAAACGCTCTTTCCGTAGAAACTGCAATTGGACATTCTGAGCGCTAAGAGGCCTATATTGGGAAAAATAATATCTTCAAATAAAAACTACACAGAAGCATTGTGTGAAACTTATTTCTGATATGTGCATTCCGCTAACAGAGTTAAACCATACTTTTGATTGCGCAGTTCCGAACACTCTTTCTGTAGAAAATGAAAGTGGACATTCGGAGCGCTAAGAGGATAATAGTGGAAAAAGGAATATATTCAAATATAAACTACACAGAAGCATTCTGTGAAACTTCTTTCTGTTCTGTGCATTCAAATACCAGGGTTGAACCTTACTTTTGATTGAGCCGTTCTGAAACACTCTTTCTGTAGAAACTGCAATTGGACATTCTGAGCGCTAAGGGGCCTATATTGGGAAAAAGAATATCTACAAATAAAAACTACACAGACGCATTCTGTGAACCTTCTTTCTGTTCTGTTCATTCAACTAAAAAAGTTGAACCTTAGTTTTGATTGATCCGTTCTGAAACACTCTTTCTGCAGAAAATGCAAGTGGAGATTCGGAGCGCTAAGAGTGTAATAGTGGAAAAAGGAATGTCTTCAAATATAAACTACACAGAATCATTCTGTGAAACTTCTTTCTGATCTGTGCATTCAGCTAACAGAGTTAAACTATACTTTTGATTGAGCAGATCTGAACACTCTTTCTGTACAAAATGCAACTGGACATTTGGAGCGCTAAGAGGGTAGTAGTGGAAAAAGGAATATATTCAAATATAAACTACACAGAAGCATTCTGTGAAAATTCTTTCTGATCTGAGCATTCAGCTAACAGAGTTAAACCATACTTTTGATTGAGCAGTTTTGAAACACTCTGTCTGTAGAAAATGCAACTGGACATTCGGAGCGCTAAGTGGGTAATAGTGGAAAAAATAATATGTTCAAATATAAACTACACAGAAACATTGTATGAAACTTCTTTCTGTTCTGTGCATTCAACAAACACAGTTGAACCTTACTTTCATTGAGCCGTTCTGAAACACTCTTTCCGTAGAAACTGCAATTGGACATTCTGAGCGCTAAGAGGCCTATATTGGGAAAAATAATATCTTCAAATAAAAACTACACAGAAGCATTGTGTGAAACTTATTTCTGGTATGTGCATTCAGCTAACACAGTTAAACCATACTTTTGATTGCGTAGTTCCGAACACTCTTTCTGTAGAAAATGCAAGTGGACATTCGGAGCGCTAAGAGGGTAATAGTGGAAAAAGGAATATATTCAAATATAAAATACACAGTAGCATTCTGTGAAACTTCTTTCTGTTCTGTGCATTCAACTAACAGATTTGAACCTTACTTTTGATTGAGCCGTTCTGAAATACTCTTTCTGTAGAAACTGCAATTGGATATTCTAAGCGCTAAGAAGCCTACATTGGGAAAAAGAATATCTTCAAATAAAAACTACACAGATACATTCTCTGAAACTTATTTCTGATCTGTAAATTCAGTTAACAGAGCTAAACCATATTTTTGATTGAGCAGTTATGAAACACTCTTTTTGTAGAAAATGCAAGTGGACATTGGGAGCGCTAAGATTGTAATAGAGGAAAAAGGAATAACTCCAATTAAAAACTACACAGAAGCATTCTCTGAAACCCCTTTCTGTTCTCCGCATTCAACTAACAGAGTTGAGCCTTACTTTCGAAGGAGCAGTTCTGAAACACTCTTTGTGTAGAAACTGCCAGTGGATATTTGGAGCGCTAAGTGGGTAATAGTCCAAAAAGGAGTATCTTCAACTAAATACTACACAGAAGCATTCTTTGAAACTTCTTTCTGTTCTGTGCATTCAACTAAGAGAGTTGAACCTGACATTTGATTGAGGCGTTCTGAAACACTCTTTCTGTAGAAATTGCAATTGGACATTCTGAGCGCTAAGAGGCCTATATTGGGAATAATAATATCTTCAAATAAAAACTACACAGAAGCATTGTTTGAAACTTATTTCCGATATGTGCATTCAGCTAACAGATTTAAACCATACTTTGATTGCGCAGTTCAGAACACTCTTTCTGTAGAAAATGCAAGTGGACATTCGGAGCGCTAAGAGGGTAATAGTGGAAAAAGGAATATATTCAAATATAAACTACACAGAATCATTCTGTGAAATTTCTTTCTGTTCTGTGCATTCAGCTACCAGGTTTGAACCTTAATTTTGATTGAGCCGTTCTGAAACACTCTTTCTGTAGAAACTGCAATTGGACATTCTGAGCGCTAAGAGGCCTATATTGGGAAAAAGAATATCTACAAATAAAAACTACACAGAAGCATTCCGTGAAACTTCTTTCTGTTCTGTTCATTCAACTAAAAGAGTTGAACCTTAGTTTTGATTGATCCGTTCTAAAACACTCTTTCTGTAGAAAATGCAAGTGGAGATTCAGAGCGCTAAGGGGGTAATAGTGGAAAAAGGAATGTCTTCAAATATAAACTACACAGAATCATTCTGTGAAACTTCTTTCTGATCTGTGCATTCAGCTAACAGAGTTAAACTATACTTTTGATTGAGCAGATCTGAACACTCTTTCTGTAGAAAATGCAACTGGACAATTGGAGCGCTAAGAGGGTAGTAGTGGAAAAAGGAATATATTCAAATATAAACTACACAGAAGCATTCTGTGAAACTTCTTTCTGATCTGAGCATTCAGCTAACAGAGTTAAACCATACTTTTGATTGAGCAGTTTTGAAACACTCTGTCTGTAGAAAATGCAACTGGACATTCGTAGCGCTAAGTGGGTAATAGTGGAAAAAAGAATATGTTCAAATATAAACTACACAGAAGTATTGTATGAAACTTCTTTCTGTTCTGTGCATTCAACTAACAGAGTTGAACCTTACTTTTGATTGAGCCGTTCTGAAACACTCTTTCCGTAGAAACTGCAATTGGACATTCTGAGCGCTGAGAGGCCTATATTGGGAAAAATAATATCTTCAAATAAAAACTACACAGAAGCATTGTGTGAAACTTATTTCTGATATGTGCATTCAGCTAACAGAGTTAAACCATACTTTTGATTGAGCAGTTCCGAACACTCTTTCTGTAGAAAATGCAAGTGGACATTCGGAGCGCTAAGAGGGTAATAGTGGAAAAAGGAATATATTCAAATATAAACTACACAGTAGCATTCTGTGAAACTTCTTTCTGTTCTGTGCATTCAACTAACAGAGTTGAACCTTACTTTTGATTGAGCCGTTCTGAAACACTCTTTCTGTAGAAACTGCAATTGGACATTCTAAGCGCTAAGAGGCCTACATTGGGAAAAACTATATCTTCAAATAAAAACTACACAGATACATTCTCTGAAACTTATTTCTGATCTGTAAATTCAGTTAACAGAGCTAAACCATATTTTTGATTGAGCAGTTATGAAACACTCTTTTTGTAGAAAATGCAAGTGGACATTGGGAGCGCTTAGATTGTAATAGAGGAAAAAGGAATATCTCCAATTAAAAACTACACAGAAGCATTCTCTGAAACCCCTTTCTGTTCTCCGCATTCAACTAACAGAGTTGAGCCTTACTTTCGAAGGAGCAGTTCTGAAACACACTTTGTGTAGAAACTGCCAGTGGATATTCGGAGCGCTAAGTGGGTAATAGTCCAAAAAGGAGTATCTTCAATAAATACTACCCAGAAGCATTCTGTGAAACTACTTTCTGTTCTGTGCATTCAACTAAGAGAGTTGAACCTGACATTTGATTGAGGCGTTCTGAAACACTCTTTCTGTAGAAACAGCAATTGGACATTCTGAGCGCTGAGAGGCCTATATTGGGAATAATAATATCTTCAAATAAAAACTACACAGAAGCATTGTTTGAAACTTATTTCTGATATGTGCATTCAGCTAACAGAGTTAAACCATACTTTTGATTGCTCAGTTCAGAACACTCTTTCTGTAGAAAATGTAAGTGGACAATCGGAGCGCTAAGAGGGTAATAGTGGAAAAAGGAATATACTCAAATATAAACTACACAGAAGCATTCTGTGAAACTTCTTTCTGTTCTGTGCATTCAACTACCAGGGTTGAACCTTAATTTTGATTGAGCCGTTCTGAAACACTCTTTCTGTAGAAACTGCAATTGGACATTCTGAGCACTAAGAGGCCTATATTGGGAAAAAGAATATCTTCAAATAAAAACTACACAGAAGCTTTCTGTGAAACATCTTTCTGTTCTGTTCATTCAGCTAAAAGAGTTGAACCTTAGTTTTGATTGAGCCGTTCTGAAACACTCTTTCTGTAGAAAATGCAAGTGGAGATTCGGAGCGCTAAGACGGTAATAGTGGAAAAAGCAATGTCTTCAAATATAAACTACACAGAATCATTCTGTGAAACTTCTTTCTGATCTGTGCATTCAGGTAACAGAGTTAAACCATACTTTTGCTTGAGCAGATCTGAACACTCTTTCTGTAGAAAATGCAACTGGACATTTGGAGCGCTAAGAGGGTAGTAGTGCAAAAAGGAATATATTCAAATATAAACTACACAGAAGCATTCTGTGAAACTTCTTTCTGATCTGAGCATTCAGCTAACAGAGTTAAACCATACTTTTGATTGAGCAGTTTTGAAACACTCTGTCTGTAGAAAATGCAACTGGACATTCGTAGCGCTAAGTGGGTAATAGTGGAAAAAAGAATATGTTCAAATATAAACTACACAGAAGCATTGTATGAAACTTCTTTCTGTTCTATGCATTCAACTAACAGAGTTGAACCTTACTTTTGATTGAGCCATTCTGAGACACTCTTTCTGTAGAAACTGCAATTGGACATTCTGAGCGCTAAGAGGCCTATATTGGGAAAAATAATATCTTCAAATAAAAACTACACAGAAGCATTGTGTGAAACTTATTTCTGATATGTGCATTCAGCTAACAGAGTTAAACCATACTTTTGATTGCGTAGTTCCGAACACTCTTTCTGTGGAAAATGCAAGTGGACATTCGGAGCGCTAAGAGGGTAATAGTGGAAAAAGGAATATATTCAAATATAAACTACACAGTAGCATTCTGTGAAACTTCTTTCTGTTCTGTGCATTCAACTAACAGAGTTGAACCTTACTTTTGATTGAGCCGTTCTGAAATACTCTTTCTGTAGAAACTGCAATTGGACATTCTAAGCGCTAAGAGGCCTACATTGGGAAAAGGAATATCTTCAAATAAAAACTACACAGATACATTCTCTGAAACTTATTTCTGATCTGTAAATTCAGTTAACAGAGCTAAACCATATTTTTGATTGAGCAGTTATGAAACACTCTTTTTGTAGAAAATGCAAGTGGACATTTGGAGCGCTAAGATTGTAATAGAGGAAAAAGGAATATCTCCAATTAAAAACTACACAGAAGCATTCTCTGAAACCCCTTTCTGTTCTCCGCATTCAACTAACAGAGTTGAGCCTTACTTTCGAAGGAGCAGTTCTGAAACACTCTTTGTGTAGAAACTGCCAGTGGATATTCGGAGCGCTAAGTGGGTAATAGTCCAAAAACGAGTACCTTCAACTAAATACTACACAGAAGCATTCTGTGAAACTTCTTTCTGTTCTGTGCATTCAACTAAGAGAGTTGAACCTGACATTTGATTGAGGCGTTCTGAAACACTCTTTCTGTAGAAACTGCAATTGGACATTCTGAGCGCTAAGAGGCCTATATTGGGAATAATAATATCTTCAAATAAAAACTACACAGAAGCATTGTTTGAAACTTATTTCTGATATGTGCATTCAGCTAACAGAGTTAAACCATACTTTTGGTTGGGCAGTTCAGAAAACTCTTTCTGTAGAAAATGCAAGTGGACATTCGGAGCGCTAAGAGGGTAATAGTGGAAAAAGGAATATATTCAAATATAAACTACACAGAAGCATTCTGTGAAATTTCTTTCTGTTCTGTGCATTCAGCTACCAGGTTTGAACCTTAATTTTGATTGAGCCGTTCTGAAACACTCTTTCTGTAGAAACTGCAATTGGACATTCTGAGCGCTAAGAGGCCTATATTGGGAAAAATAATATCTACAAATAAAAACTACACAGAAGCATTCCGTGAAACTTCTTTCTGTTCTGTTCATTCAACTTAAAGAGTTGAACATTAGTTTTGATTGAGCCGTTCTGTAACACTCTTTCTGTAGAAAATGCAAGTGGAGATTCGGAGCGCTAAGAGGGTAACAGTGGAAAAAGGAATGTCTTCAAATATAAACTACACAGAATCATTCTGTGAAACTTCTTCCTGATCTGTGCATTCAGGTAACAGAGTTAAACCATGCTTTTGATTGAGCAGATCTGAACACTCTTTCTGTAGAAAATGCAACTGGACATTTGGAGCGCTAAGAGGGTAGTAGTGGAAAAAGGAATATATTCAAATATAAACTACACAGAAGCATTCTGTGAAACTTCTTTCTGATCTGAGCATTCAGCTAACAGAGTTAAACCATACTTTTGATTGAGCAGTTTTGAAACACTCTGTCTGTAGAAAATGCAACTGGACATTCGTAGCGCTAAGTGGGTAATAGTGGAAAAAAGAATATGTTCAAATATAAACTACACAGAAGTATTGTATGAAACTTCTTTCTCTTCTGTGCATTCAACTAACAGAGTTGAACCTTACTTTTGATTGAGCCGTTCTGAAACACTCTTTCTGTAGAAACTGCAATTGGACATTCTAAGCGCTAAGAGGCCTACATTGGGAAAAAGAATATCTTCAAATAAAAACTACACAGATACATTCTCTGAAACTTATTTCTGATCTGTAAATTCAGTTAACAGAGCTAAACCATATTTTTGATTGAGCAGTTATGAAACACTCTTTTTGTAGAAAATGCCAGTGGACATTGGGAGCGCTAAGATTGTAATAGAGGAAAAAGGAATATCTCCAATTAAAAACTACACAGAAGCATTCTCTGAAACCCCTTTCTGTTCTCCGCATTCAACTAACAGAGTTGAGCCTTACTTTCGAAGGAGCAGTTCTGAAACACTCTTTGTGTAGAAACTGCCAGTGGATATTCGGAACGCTAAGTGGCTAATAGTCCAAAAAGGAGTATATTCAACTGTATACTACACAGAAGCATTCTGTGAAACTTCTTTCTGTTCTGTGCATTCAACTAAGAGAGTTGAACCTGACATTTGATTGAGGCGTTCTGAAACACTCTTTCTGTAGAAACTGCAATTGGACATTCTGAGCGCTAAGTGGCCTATATTGGGAATAATAATATCTTCAAATAAAAACTACACAGAAGCATTGTTTGAAACTTATTTCTGATATGTGCATTCAGCTAACAGGGTTAAACCATACTTTTGATTGCGCAGTTCAGAACACTCTTTCTGTAGAAAATGCAAGTGGACATTCGGAGCGCTAAGAGGGTAATAGTGGAAAATGGAATATATTCAAATATAAACTACACAGAAGCATTCTGTGAAATTTCTTTCTGTTCTGTGCATTCAACTACCAGGGTTGAACCTTAATTTTGATTGAGCCGTTCTGAAACACTCTTTCTGTAGAAACTGCAATTGGACATTCTGTGCGCTAAGAGGCCTATATTGGGAAAAAGAATATCTACAAATAAAAACTACACAGAAGCATTCCGTGAAACTTCTTTCTGTTCTGTTCATTCAACTTAAAGAGTTGAACATTAGTTTTGATTGAGCCGTTCTGTAACACTCTTTCTGTAGAAAATGCAAGTGGAGATTCGGAGCGCTAAGAGGGTAACAGTGGAAAAAGGAATGTCTTCAAATATAAACTACACAGAATCATTCTGTGAAACTTCTTCCTGATCTGTGCATTCAGGTAACAGAGTTAAACCATGCTTTTGATTGAGCAGATCTGAACACTCTTTCTGTAGAAAATGCAACTGGACATTTGGAGCGCTAAGAGGGTAGTAGTGGAAAAAGGAATATATTCAAATATAAACTACACAGAAGCATTCTGTGAAACTTCTTTCTGATCTGAGCATTCAGCTAACAGAGTTAAACCATACTTTTGATTGAGCAGATTTGAAACACTCTGTCTGTAGAAAATGCAACTGGACATTCGTAGCGCTAAGTGGGTAATAGTGGAAAAAAGAATATGTTCAAATATAAACTACACAGAAGTATTGTATGAAACTTCTTTCTCTTCTGTGCATTCAACTAACAGAGTTGAACCTTACTTTTGATTGAGCCCTTCTGAAACACTCTTTCTGTAGAAACTGCAATTGGACATTCTAAGCGCTAAGAGGCCTACATTGGGAAAAAGAATATCTTCAAATAAAAACTACACAGATACATTCTCTGAAACTTATTTCTGATCTGTAAATTCAGTTAACAGAGCTAAACCATATTTTTGATTGAGCAGTTATGAAACACTCTTTTTGTAGAAAATGCCAGTGGACATTGGGAGCGCTAAGATTGTAATAGAGGAAAAAGGAATATCTCCAATTAAAAACTACACAGAAGCATTCTCTGAAACCCCTTTCTGTTCTCCGCATTCAACTAACAGAGTTGAGCCTTACTTTCGAAGGAGCAGTTCTGAAACACTCTTTGTGTAGAAACTGCCAGTGGATATTCGGAACGCTAAGTGGCTAATAGTCCAAAAAGGAGTATATTCAACTGTATACTACACAGAAGCATTCTGTGAAACTTCTTTCTGTTCTGTGCATTCAACTAAGAGAGTTGAACCTGACATTTGATTGAGGCGTTCTGAAACACTCTTTCTGTAGAAACTGCAATTGGACATTCTGAGCGCTAAGTGGCCTATATTGGGAATAATAATATCTTCAAATAAAAACTACACAGAAGCATTGTTTGAAACTTATTTCTGATATGTGCATTCAGCTAACAGGGTTAAACCATACTTTTGATTGCGCAGTTCAGAACACTCTTTCTGTAGAAAATGCAAGTGGACATTCGGAGCGCTAAGAGGGTAATAGTGGAAAATGGAATATATTCAAATATAAACTACACAGAAGCATTCTGTGAAATTTCTTTCTGTTCTGTGCATTCAACTACCAGGGTTGAACCTTAATTTTGATTGAGCCGTTCTGAAACACTCTTTCTGTAGAAACTGCAATTGGACATTCTGAGCGCTAAGAGGCCTATATTGGGAAAAAGAATATCTACAAATAAAAACTACACAGAAGTATTCCGTGAAACTTCTTTCTGTTCTGTTCATTCAACTAAAATAGTTGAACATTAGTTTTGATTGAGCCGTTCTGAAACACTCTTTCTGTAGAAAATGCAAGTGGAGATTCGGAGCGCTAAGAGGGTAATAGTGGAAAAAGGAATGTCTTCAAATATAAACTACACAGAATCATTCTGTGAAACTTCTTCCTGATCTGTGCATTCAGGTAACAGAGTTAAACCATACTTTTGATTGAGCAGATCTGAACACTCTTTCTGTAGAAAATGCAAGTGGAGATTCGGAGCGCTAAGAGGGTAATAGTGGAAAAAGGAATGTCTTCAAATATAAACTACACAGAATCATTCTGTGAAACTTCTTTCTGATCTGTGCATTCAGCTAACACAGTTAAACTATACTTTTGATTGAGCAGATCTGAACACTCTTTGTGTAGAAAATGCAACTGGACATTTGGAGTGCTAAGAGGGTAGTAGTGGAAAAAGGAATATATTCAAATATAAACTACACAGAAGCATTCTGTGAAACTTCTTTCTGATCTGAGCATTCAGCTAACAGAGTTAAACCATACTTTTGATTGAGCAGTTTTGAAACACTCTGTCTGTAGAAAATGCAACTGGACATTCGTAGCGCTAAGTGGGTAATGGTGGAAAAAAGAATATGTTCAAATATAAACTACACAGAAGTATTGTATGAAACTTCTTTCTGTTCTGTGCATTCAACTAACAGAGTTGAACCTTACTTTTGATTGAGCCGTTCTGAAACACTCTTTCCGTAGAAACTGCAATTGGACATTCTGAGCGCTAAGAGGCCTATATTGGGAAAAATAATATCTTCAAATAAAAACTACACAGAAGCATTGTGTGAAACTTATTTCTGATATGTGCATTCAGCTAACAGAGTTAAACCATACTTTTGATTGCGCAGTTCTGAACACTCTTTCTGTAGAAAATGCAAGTGGACATTCGGAGCGCTAAGAGGGTAATAGTGGAAAAAGGAATATATTCAAATATAAACTACACAGTAGCATTCTGTGAAACTTCTTTCTGTTCTGTGCATTCAACTAACAGAGTTGAACCTTACTTTTGATTGAGCCGTTCTGAAACACTCTTTCTGTAGAAACTGCAATTGGACATTCTAAGCGCTAAGAGGCCTACATTGGGAAAAAGAATATCTTCAAATAAAAACTACACAGATACATTCTCTGAAACTTATTTCTGATCTGTAAATTCAGTTAACAGAGCTAAACCATATTTTTGATTGAGCAGTTATGAAACACTCTTTTTGTAGAAAATGCCAGTGGACATTGGGAGCGCTAAGATTGTAATAGAGGAAAAAGGAATATCTCCAATTAAAAACTACACAGAAGCATTCTCTGAAACCCCTTTCTGTTCTCCGCATTCAACTAACAGAGTTGAGCCTTACTTTCGAATGAGCAGTTCTGAAACACTCTTTGTGTAGAAACTGCCAGTGGATATTCGGAGCGCTAAGTGGGTAATAGTCCAAAAAGGAGTATCTTCAACTAAATACTACACAGAAGCATTCTGTGAAACTTCTTTCTGTTCTGTGCATTCAACTAAGAGAGTTGAACCTGACATTTGATTGAGGCGTTCTGAAACACTCTTTCTGTGGAAACTGCGATTGGACATTCTGAGCGCTAAGAGGCCTATATTGGGAATAATAATATCTTCAAATAAAAACTACACAGAAGCATTGTTTGAAACTTATTTCCGATATGTGCATTCAGCTAACAGGGTTAAACCATAATTTTGATTGCGCAGTTCAGAACACTCTTTCTGTAGAAAATGCAAGTGGACATTCGGAGCGCTAAGAGGGTAATAGTGGAAAAAGGAATATATACAAATATAAACTACACAGAAGCATTCTGTGAAATTTCTTTCTGTTCTGTGCATTCAACTACCAGGGTTGAACCTTAATTTTGATTGAGCCGTTCTGAAACACTCTTTCTGTAGAAACTGCAATTGGACATTCTGAGCGCTAAGAGGCCTATATTGGGAAAAAGAATATCTACAAATAAAAACTACACAGAAGCATTCCGTGAAACTTCTTTCTGTTCTGTTCATTCAACTAAAATAGTTGAACCTTAGTTTTGATTGAGCCGTTCTGAAACACTCTTTCTGTAGAAAATGCAAGTGGAGATTCGGAGCGCTAAGAGGGTAATAGTGGAAAAAGGAATGTCTTCAAATATAAACTACACAGAATCATTCTGTGAAACTTCTTCCTGATATGTGCATTCAGGTAAAAAAGTTAAACCATACTTTTGATTGAGAAGATCTGAACACTCTTTCTGTAGAAAATGCAACTGGACATTTGGAGCGCTAAGAGCGTAGTAGTGGAAAAAGGAATATATTCAAATATAAACCACACAGAAGCATTCTGTGAAACTTCTTTCTGATCTGAGCATTCAGCTAACAGAGTTAAACCATACTTTTGATTGAGCAGTTTTGAAACACTCTGTCTGTAGAAAATGCAACTGGACATTCGTAGCGCTAAGTGGGTAATAGTGGAAAAAATAATATGTTCAAATATAAACTACACAGAAACATTGTATGAAACATCTTTCTGTTCTGTGCATTCAACTAACAGAGTTGAACCTTACTTTTGATTCAGCCGTTCTGAAACACTCTTTCCGTAGAAACTGCAATTGGACATTCTGAGCGCTAAGAGGCCTATATTGGGAAAAATAATATCTTCAAATAAAAACTACACAGAAGCATTGTGTGAAACTTATTTCTGATATGTGCATTCAGCTAACAGAGTTAAACCATACTTTTGATTGCGCAGTTCCGAACACTCTTTCTGTGGAAAATGCAAGTGGACATTCGGAGCGCTAAGAGGGTAATAGTGGAAAAAGGAATATATTCAAATATAAACTACACAGTAGCATTCTGTGAAACTTCTTTCTGTTCTGTGCATTCAACTAACAGATTTGAACCTTACTTTTGATTGAGCCGTTCTGAAACACTCTTTCTGTAGAAACTGCAATTGGACATTCTAAGCGCTAAGAGGCCTACATTGGGATAAAGAATATCTTCAAAGAAAAACTACACAGATACATTCTCTGAAACTTATTTCTGATCTGTAAATTCAGTTAACAGAGCTAAACCATATTTTTGATTGAGCAGTTATGAAACACTCTTTTTGTAGAAAATGCAAGTGGACATTGGGAGCGCTAAGATTGTAATAGAGGAAAAAGGAATATCTCCAATTAAAAACTACACAGAAGTATTCTCTGAAACCCCTTTCTGTTCTCCGCATTCAACTAACAGAGTTGAACCTTACTTTCGAAGGAGCAGTTCTGAAACACACTTTGTGTAGAAACTGCCAGTGGATATTCGGAGCGCTAAGTGGGTAATAGTCCAAAAAGGAGTATCTTCAACTAAATACTACACGGAAGCATCCTGTGAAACTATTTTCTCTTCTGTGCATTCAACTAAGAGAGTTGAACCTGACATTTGATTGAGGCGTTCTGAAACACTCTTTCTGTAGAAACTGCAAATGGACATTCTGAGCGCTGAGAGGCCTATATTGGGAATAATAATATCTTCAAATAAAAACTACACAGAAGCATTGTGTGAAACTTATTTCTGATATGTGCATTCAGCTAACAGAGTTAAACCATACTTTTGATTGCTCAGTTCAGAACACTCTTTCTGTAGAAAATGTAAGTGGACATTCGGAGCGCTAAGAGGGTAATAGTGGAAAAAGGAATATATTCAAATATAAACTACACAGAAGCATTCTGTGAAACTTCTTTCTGTTCTGTGCATTCAACTACCAGGGTTGAACCTTAATTTTGATTGAGCCGTTCTGAAACACTCTTTCTGTAGAAACTGCAATTGGACATTCTGAGCACTAAGAGGCCTATATTGGGAAAAAGAATATCTACAAATAAAAACTACACAGAAGCATTCTGTGAAACTTCTTTCTGTTCTGTTCATTCAACTAAAAGAGTTGAACCTTAGTTTTGATTGAGCCATTCTGAAACACTCTTTCTGTAGAAAATGCAAGTGGAGATTCGGAGCGCTAAGAGGGTAATAGTGGAAAAAGGAATGTCTTCAAATATAAACTACACAGAATCATTCTGTGAAACTTCTTTCTGATCTGTGCATTCAGGTAACAGAGTTAAACCATATATTTGATTGAGCAGATCTGAAGACTCTTTCTGTAGAAAATGCAACTGGACATTTGGAGAGCAAAGAGGGTAGTAGTGGAAAAAGGAATATATTCAAATATAAACTACACAGAAGCATTCTGTGAAACTTCTTTCTGATCTGAGCATCAGCTAACAGACTTAAACCATACTTTTGATTGAGCAGTTTTGAAACACTCTGTCTGTAGAAAATGCAACTGGACATTCGTAGCGCTAAGTGGGTAATAGTGGAAAAAAGAATATGTTGAAATATAAACTACACAGAAGCATTGTATGAAACTTCTTTCTGTTCTTTGCATTCAACTAACAGAGTTGAACCTTACTTTTGATTGAGCCGTTCTGATACACTCTTTCCGTAGAAACTGCAATTGGACATCCTGAGCGCTAAGAGGCCTATATTGGGAAAAATAATATCTTCAAATAAAAACTACAAAGAAGCATTGTGTGAAACTTATTTCTGATATGTGCATTCAGCTAACAGAGTTAAACCATACTTTTGATCGCGCAGTTCCGAACACTCTTTCTGTAGAAAATGCATGTGGACATTCGGAGCGCTAAGAGGGTAATAGTGGAAAAAGGAATATATTCAAATATAAACTACACAGTAGCATTCTGTGAAACTTCTTTCTGTTCTGTGCATTCAACTAACAGATTTGAACCTTACTTTTGATTGAGCCGTTCTGAAACACTCTTTCTGTAGAAACTGCAATTGGACATTCTAAGCGCTAAGAGGCCTACATTGGGATAAAGAATATCTTCAAATAAAAACTACACAGATGCATTCTCTGAAACTTATTTCTGATCTGCAAATTCAGTTAACAGAGCTAAACCATATTTTTGATTGAGCAGTTTTGAAACACTCTTTTTGTAGAAAATGCAAGCGGACATTGGGAGCGCTAAGATTGTAATAGAGGAAAAAGGAATATCTCCAATTAAAAACTACACAGAAGCATTCTCTGAAACCCCTTTCTGTTCTCCGCATTCAACTAACAGAGTTGAGCCTTACTTTTGAAGGAGCAGTTCTGAAACACTCTTTGTGTAGAAACTGCCAGTGGATATTCGGAGCGCTAAGTGGGTAATAGTCCAAAAAGGAGTATCTTCAACTAAATACTACACAGAAGCATTCTGTGAAACTTCTTTCTGTTCTGTGCATTCAACTAAGAGAGTTGAACCTGACATTTGATTGAGGCGTTCTGAAACACTCTTTCTGTAGAAACTGCAATTGGACATTCTGAGCGCTAAGAGGCCTATATTGGGAATAATAATATCTTCAAATAAAAAGTACACAGAAGCATTGTTTGAAACTTATTTCCGATATGTGCATTCAGCTAACAGAGTTAAACCATACTTTTGATTGAGCAGTTCAGAACACTCTTTCTGTAGAAAATGCAAGTGGACATTCGGAGCGCTAAGAGGGTAATAGTGGAAAAAGGAATATATTCAAATATAAAGTACACAGAAGCATTCTGTGAAATTACTTTCTGTTCTGTGAATTCAACTACCAGGTTTGAACCTTAATTTTGATTGAGCCGTTCTGAAACACTCTTTCTGTAGAAACTGCAATTGGACATTCTGAGCGCTAAGAGGCCTATATTGGGAAAAAGAATATCTACAAATAAAAACTACACAGAAGCATTCTGTGAAACTTCTTTCTGTTCTGTTCATTCAACTAAAAGAGTTGAACCTTAGTTTTGATTGAGCTGTTCTGAAACACTCTTTCTGTAGAAAATGCAAGTGGAGATTCGGAGCGCTAAGAGGGTTATAGTGGAAAAAGGAATGTCTTCAAATATAAACTACACAGAATCATTCTGTGAAACTTCTTTCTGATCTGTGCATTCAGGTAACAGAGTTAAACCATACTTTTGCTTGAGCAGATCTGAACACTCTTTCTGTAGAAAATGCAACTGGACATTTGGAGCGCTAAGAGTGTAGTAGTGCAAAAAGGAATATATTCAGATATAAACTACACAGAAGCATTCTGTGAAACTTCTTTCTGATCTGAGCATTCAGCTAACAGAGTTAAACCATAATTTTGATTGAGCAGTTTTGAAACACTCTGTCTGTAGAAAATGCAAATGGACATTCGTAGCGCTAAGTGGGTAATAGTGGAAAAAAGAATATGTTCAAATATAAACTACACAGAAGCATTGTATGAAACTTCTTTCTGTTCTGTGCATTCAACTAACAGAGTTGAACCTTAATTTTGATTGAGCCATTCTGAAACACTCTTTCCGTAGAAACTGCAAATGGACATTCTGAGCGCTAAGAGGCCTATATTGGGAAAAATAATATCTTCAAATAAAAACTACACAGAAGCATTGTGTGAAACTTATTTCTGATATGTGCATTCAGCTAATAGAGTTAAACCATACTTTTGATTGCGTAGTTCCGAACACTCTTTCTGTAGAAAATGCAAGTGGACATTCGGAGCGCTAAGAGGGTAATAGTGGAAAAAGGAATATATTCAAATATAAACTACACAGTAGCATTCTGTGAAAATTCTTTCTGTTCTGTGCATTCAACTAACAGAGTTGAACCTTACTTTTGATTGAGCCGTTCTGAAATACACTTTCTGTAGAAACTGCAATTGGACATTCTAAGCGCTAAGAGGCCTACATTGGGAAAAAGAATATCTTCAAATAAAAACTACACAGATGCATTCTGTGAAACTTATTTCTGATCTGTAAATTCAGTTAACAGAGGTAAACCATATTTTTGATTGAGCAGTTATGAAACACGCTTTTTGTAGAAAATGCAAGTGGACATTCGGAGCGCTAAGATTGTAATAGAGGAAAAACTAATATCTCCAATTAAAAACTACACAGAAGCATTCTCTGAAACCCCTTTCTGTTCTCCGCATTCAACTAACAGAGTTGAGCCTTACTTTCGAAGGCGCAGTTCTGAAACACTCTTTGTGTAGAAACTGCCAGTGGATATTCGGAACGCTAAGTGGGTAATAGTCCACAAAGGAGTATCTTCAACTATATACTACACAGAAGCATTCTGTGAAACTCCTTTCTGTTCTGTGCATTCAACTACCAGGGTTGAAACTTACTTTTGATTGAGCCGTTCTGAAACACTCTTTCTGTAGAAACTGCAATTGGACATTCTGAGCGCTAAGAGGCCTATATTGGGAAAAAGAATATCTACAAATAAAAACTACACAGAAGCATTCTGTGAAACTCCTTTCTGTTCTGTTCATTCAACTAAAAGAGTTGAACCTTAGTTTTGATTGAGTCGTTCTGAAACACTCTTTCTGTAGAAAATGCAAGTGGAGATTCGGAGCGCTAAGAGGGTAATAGTGGAAAAAGGAATGTCTTCAAATATAAACTACACAGAATCATTCTGTGAAACTTCTTTCTGATCTGTGCATTCAGCTAACAGAGTTAAGCCATACTTTTTATTGAGCAGAACTGAACACTCTTTCTGTACAAAATGCAACTGGACATTTTTAGCGCTAAGAGGATAGTAGTGGAAAAGGGAATATATTCAAATACAAACTACACAGAAGCATTCTGTGAAACTTCTTTCTAATCTGAGCATTCAGCTAACAGAGTTAAACCATACTTTTGATAGAGCAGATTTGAAACACTCTGTTTGTAGAAAATGCAACTGGACATTCGTAGCGCTAAGTGGGTAATAGTGGAAAAAAGAATATGTTCAAATATAAACTACACAGAAGCATTGTATGAAACAACTTTCTGTTCTGTGCATTCAACTAACAGAGTTGAACCTTACTTTTGATTGAGCTGTTCTGAAACACTCTTTCTGTATAAACTGCAATTGGACATTCTGAGCGCTAAGACGCCTATATTGGGAAAAATAATATCTTCAAATAAAAACTACACAGAAGCATTGTGTGAAACTTATTTCTGATATGTGCATTCAGCTAACAGAGTTAAACCATACTTTTGATTGCGCAGTTCCGAACACTCTTTCCGTAGAAAAGGCAAGTGGACATTCGGAGCGCTAAGAGGGTAATAGTGGAAAAAGGAATATATTCAAATATAAACTACACAGTAGCATTCTGTGAAACTTCTTTCTGTTCTGTGCATTCAACTAACAGAGTTGAACCTTACTTTTGATTGAGCCGTTCTGAAACACTCTTTCTGTAGAAACTGCAATTGGACATTCTAAGCGCTAAGAGGCCTACATTGGGAAAAAGAATATCTTCAAATAAAAACTACACAGATGCATTCTGTGAAACTTATTTCTGATCTGTAAATTCAGTTAACAGAGCTAAACCATATTTTTGATTGAGCAGTTATGAAACACTCTTTTTGTAGAAAATGCAAGTGGACCTTCGGAGCGCTAAGATTGTTATAGAGGAAAATGAATATCTAAAATTAAAAACTACACAGAAGCATTCTCTGAAACCCCTTTCTGTTCTCTGCATTCAACTAACAGAGTTGAGCCTTACTTTTGAAGGAGCAGTTCTGAAACACTCTTTGTGTAGAAACTGCCAGTGGATATTCGGAGCGCTAAGTGGGTAATATTCCAAAAAGGAGTATCTTCAACTAAATACTACACAGAAGCATTCTGTGAAACTTCTTTCTGTTCTGTGCATTCAACTAAGAGAGTTGAACCTTACATTTGATTGAGCCGTTCTGAAACACTCTTTCTGTAGAAACTGCAATTGGACAATCTGAGCGCTACGAGGCCTATATTGGGAAAAATAATATCTTCAAATAAAAACTACACAGAAGCATTGTTTGAAATTTATTTCTGATATGTGCATTCAGCTAACAGAGTTAAACCATACTTTTGATTGCGCAGTTCAGAACACTCTTTCTGTAGAAAATGCAAGTGGACATTCGGAGCGCTAAGAGGGTAATAGTGGAAAAAGGAATATATTCAAATATAAACTACACAGAAGCATTCTGTGAAACTTCTTTCTGTTCTGTGCATTCAACTACCAGGGTTGAAACTTACTTTTGATTGAGCCGTTCTGAAACACTCGTTCTGTAGAAACTGCAATTGGACATTCTGAGCGCCAAGAGGCCTATATTGGGAAAAATAATATCTACAAATAAAAACTACACAGAAGCATTCTGTGAAACTTCTTTCTGTTCTGTTCATTCAACTAAAAGAGTTGAACCTTAGTTTTGATTGAGCCGTTCTGAAACACTCTTTCTGTAGAAAATGCAAGTGGAGATTCGGAGCGCTAAGAGGGTAATAGTGGAAAAAGGAATGTCTTCAAATATAAACTACACAGAATCATTCTGTGAAACTTCTTTCTGATCTGTGCATTCAGCTAACAGAGTTAAACCATACTTTTGATTGAGCAGATCTGAACACTCTTTCTGTAGAAAATGCAACTGGACATTTGGAGCGCTCAGAGGGTAGTTGTGGAAAAAGGAATATATTCAAATACAAACTACACAGAAGCACTCTGTGAAACTTCTTTCTGATCTGAGCATTCAGCTAACAGAGTTAAACCATACTTTTCATTGAGCAGTTTTGAAACACTCTGTCTGTAGGAAATGCAACTGGACATTCGTAGCGCTAAGTGGGTAATAGTGGAAAAAAGAATATGTTCAAATATAAACTACACAGAAGCATTGTATGAAACATCTTTCTGTTCTGTGCATTCAACTACCAGGGTTGAACCTTACTTTTGATTGAGCCGTTCTGAAACACTCTTTCTGTAGAAACTGCAATTGGACATTCTGAGCGCTAAGAGGCCTATATTGGGAAAAATAATATCTTCAAATAAAAACTACACAGAAGCATTGTGTGAAACTTATTTCTGATATGTGCATTCAGCTAACAGAGTTAAACCATACTTTTGATTGCGCAGTTCCGAACACTCTTTCTGTAGAAAATGCAAGTGGACATTCGGAGCGCTAAGAGGGTAATAGTGGAAAAAGGAATATATTCAAATATAAACTACACAGTAGCATTCTGTGAAACTTCTTTCTGTTCTGTGCATTCAACTAACAGAGTTGAACCTTACTTCTGATGGAGCCGTTCTGAAACACTCTTTCTGTAGAAACTGCAATTGGACTTTCTAAGCGCCAAGAGGCCTACATTGGGAAAAAGAATATCTCCAAATAAAAGCTAAACAGATGCATTCTGTGAAACTTATTTCTGATCTGTAAATTCAGTTAACAGAGCTAAACCATATTTTTGATTGAGCAGTTATGAAACACTCTTTTGGTAGAAAATGCAAGTGGACATTCGGAGCGCTAAGATTGTAATAGAGGAAAAAGGAATATCTCCAATTAAAAACTACACAGAAGCATTCTCTGAAACACCTTTCTGTTCTCCGCATTCAACTAACAGAGTTGAGCCTTACTTTTGAAGGAGCAGTTCTGAAACACTCTTTCTGTAGAAAGTGCAATTGGACATTCTGAGCGCTAAGAGGCATATATTGGGAAAAAGAATGTCTAAAAATAAAAACTACACAGAAGAATTGTGTGAAACTTCTTTCTGTTCTGTTTGTTCAACTAAAAGAGTTGAACCTTAGTTTTGATTGAGCCGTTCTGAAACACTCTTTCTGTAGAAAATGCAAGTGGAGATTCGGAGCGCTAAGAGGGTAATAGTGGAAAAAGGAATGTCTCCAAATATAAACTACACAGAATCATTCTGTGAAACTTCTTTCTGATCTGTGCATTCAGCTAACAGAGTTAAACCATACTTTTGATTGAGCAGATCTGAACACTCTTTCTGTAGAAAATGCAACTGGACATTTGGAGCGCTAAGAGAGTAGTAGTGGAAAAAGGAATATATTCAATTATAAACTACATAGAAGCATTCTGTGAAACTTCTTTCTGATCTGAGCATTCAGCTAACAGAGTTAAACCATACTTTTGATTGAGCAGTTTTGAAACACTCTGTCTGTAGTAAATGCAACTGGACATTCGTAGCGCTAAGTGGGTAATAGAGGAAAAAAGAATATGTTCAAATATAAACTACACAGAAGCATTGTATGAAACTTCTTTCTGTTCTGTGCATTCAACTAACAGAGTTGAACCTTACTTTTGATTGAGCCTTTCTGAAACACTCTTTCTGTAGAAACTGCAATTGGACATTCTGAGCGCTAAGAGGCCTCTATTGGGAAAAATAATATCTTCAAATAAAAACTACACAGAAGCATTGTGTGAAACTTATTTCTGATATGTTCATTAAGCTAACAGAGTTAAACCATACTTTTGATTGCGCAGTTCTGAACACTCTTTCTGTAGAAAATGCAAGTGGACATTCGGAGCGCTAAGAGGGTAATAGTGGAAAAAGGAATATATTCAAATATAAACTACACAGTAGCATTCTGTGAAAATTCTTTCTGTTCTGTGCATTCAACTAACAGAGTTGAACCTTACTTTTGATTGAGCCGTTCTGAAACACTCTTTCTGTAGAAACTGCAATTGGACATGCTAAGCGATAAGAGGCCTACATTGGGAAAAAGAATATCTTCAAATAAAAACTACACAGATGCATTCTGTGAAACTTATTTCTGATCTGTAAATTCAGTTAACAGAGATAAAACATATTTTTGATTGAGCAGTTATGAAACACTCTTTTTGTAGAAAATGCAAGTGGAGATTCGGAGCGCTAAGAGGGTAATAGTGGAAAAAGGAATGTCTTCAAATATAAACTACACAGAATCATTCGGTGAAACTTCTTTCTGATCTGTGCATTCAGCTAACAGAGTTAAACCATACTTTTGATTGAGCAGATCTGAACACTCTTTCTGTAGAAAATGAAACTGGACATTTGGAGCGCTAAGAGCGTAGTAGTGGAAAAAGGAATATATTCAAATATAAACTACACAGAAGCATTCTGTGAAAGTTCTTTCTGATCTGAGCATTCAGCTAACAGAGTTAAACCATACTTTTGATTGAGCAGTTTTGAAACACTCTGTCTGTAGAAAATGCAACTGGACATTCGTAGCGCTAAGTGGGTAATAGTGGAAAAAAGAATATGTTCAAATATAAACTACACAGAAGCATTGTATGAAACTTCTTTCTGTTCTGTGCATTCAACTAACAGAGTTGAACCTTACTTTTGATTGAGCCGTTCTGAAACACTCTTTCTGTAGAAACTGCAATTGGACATTCTGAGCGCTAAGAGGCCTATATTGGGAAAAAGAATGTCTACAAATAAAAACTACACAGAAGAATTGTGTGAAACTTCTTTGTGTTCTGTTTGTTCAACTAAAAGAGTTGAAACTTAGTTTTGATTGAGCCGTTCTGAAACACTCTTTCTGTAGAAAATGCAAGTGGAGATTCGGAGCGCTAAGAGGGTAATAGTGGAAAAAGGAATGTCTCCAAATATAAACTACACAGAATCATTCTGTGAAACTTCTTTCTGATCTGTGCATTCAGCTAACAGAGTTAAACCATACTTTTGGTTGAGCAGATCTGAACACTCTTTCTGTAGAAAATGCAACTGGACATTTGGAGCGCTAAGAGAGTAGTAGTGGAAAAAGGAATATATTCAAATATTAACTACACAGAAGCATTCTGTGAAACTTCTTTCTGATCTGAGCATTCAGCTAACAGAGTTAAACCATACTTTTGATTGAGCAGTTTTGAAACACTCTGTCTGTAGAAAATGCAACTGTACATTCGTAGCGCTAAGTGGGTAATAGTGGAAAAAAGAATATGTTCAAATATAAACTACACAGAAGCATTGTATGAAACTTCTTTCTGTTCTGTGCATTCAACTAACAGAGTTGAACCTTACTTTTGATTCAGCCGTTCTGAAACACTCTTTCTATAGAAACTGCAATTGGACATTCTGAGCGCTAAGAGGCATATATTGGGAAAAAGAATGTCTATAAATAAAAACTACACAGAAGAATTGTGTGAAACTTCTTTCTGTTCTGTTTGTTCAACTAAAAGAGTTGAACCTTAGTTTTGATTGAGCCGTTCTGAAACACTCTTTCTGTAGAAAATGCAAGTGGAGATTCGGAGCGCTAAGAGGGTAATAGTGGAAAAAGGAATGTCTCCAAATATAAACTACACAGAATCATTCTGTGAAACTTCTTTCTGATCTTTGCATTCAGCTAACAGGGTTAAACCATACTTTTGATTGAGCAGATCTGAACACCCTTTCTGTAGAAAATGCAACTGGACATTTGGAGCGCTAAGAGAGTAGTAGTGGAAAAAGGAATATATTCAAATATAAACTACACAGAAGCATTCTGTGAAACTTCTTTCTGATCTGAGCATTCAGCTAACAGAGTTAAACCATACTTCTGATTGAGCAGTTTTGAAACACTCTGTCTGTAGAAAATGCAACTGGACATTCGTAGCGCTAAGTGGGTAATAGTGGAAAAAAGAATATGTTCAAATATAAACTACACAGAAGCATTGTATGAAACTCCTTTCTGTTCTGTGCATTCAACTAACAGAGTTGAACCTTACTTTTGATTGAGCCGTTCTGAAACACTCTTTCTGTAGAAACTGCAATTGGACATTCTGAGCGCTAAGAGGCCTATATTGGGAAAAAGAATGTCTACAAATAAAAACTACACAGAAGAATTGTGTGAAACTTCTTTCTGTTCTGTTTGTTCAACTAAAAGAGTTGAACCTTAGTTTTGATTGAGCCGTTCTGAAACACTCTTTCCGTAGAAAATGCAAGTGGAGATTCGGAGCGCTAAGAGGGTAATAGTGGAAAAAGGAATGTCTCCAAATATAAACTACACAGAATCATTCTGTGAAACTTCTTTCTGATCTTTGCATTCAGCTAACAGAGTTAAACCATACTTTTGGTTGAGCAGATCTGAACACTCTTTCTGTAGAAAATGCAACTGGACATTTGGAGCGCTAAGAGAGTAGTAGTGGAAAAAGGAATATATTCAAATATTAACTACACAGAAGCATTCTGTGAAACTTCTTTCTGATCTGAGCATTCAGCTAACAGATTTAAACCATACTTTTGATTGAGCAGTTTTGAAACACTCTGTCTGTAGAAAATGCAACTGGACATTCGTAGCGCTAAGTGTTTAATAGTGGAAAAAAGAATATGTTCAAATATAAACTACACAGAAGCATTGTATGAAACTTCTTTCTGTTCTGTGCATTCAACTAACAGAGTTGAACCTTACTTTTGATTGATCCTTTCTGAAACACTCTTTCTGTAGAAACTGCAATTGGACATTCTGAGCGCTAAGAGGCGTATATTGGGAAAAATAATATCTTCAAATAAAAACTACACAGAAGCATTGTGTGAAACTTATTTCTGATATGTTCATTAAGCTAACAGAGTTAAACCATACTTTTGATTGCGCAGTTCTGAACACTCTTTCTGTAGAAAATGCAAGTGGACATTCGGAGCGCTAAGAGGGTAATAGTGGAAAAAGGAATATATTCAAATATAAACTACACAGTAGCATTCTGTGAAAATTCTTTCTGTTCTGTGCATTCAACTAACAGAGTTGAACCTTACTTTTGATTGAGCCGTTCTGAAACACTCTTTCTGTAGAAACTGCAATTGGACATGCTAAGCGCTAAGAGGCCTACATTGGGAAAAAGAATATCTTCAAATAGAAACTACACAGATGCATTCTGTGAAACTTATTTCTGATCTGTAAATTCAGTTAACAGAGATAAAACATATTTTTGATTGAGCAGTTATGAAACACTCTTTTTGTAGAAAATGCAAGTGGAGATTCGGAGCGCTAAGAGGGTAATAGTGGAAAAAGGAATGTCTTCAAATATAAACTACACAGAATCATTCGGTGAAACTTCTTTCTGATCTGTGCATTCAGCTAACAGAGTTAAACCATACTTTTGATTGAGCAGATCTGAACACTCTTTCTGTAGAAAATGCAACTGGACATTTGGAGCGCTAAGAGCGTAGTAGTGGAAAAAGGAATATATTCAAATATAAACTACACAGAAGCATTCTGTGAAAGTTCTTTCTGATCTGAGCATTCAGCTAACAGAGTTAAACCATACTTCTGATTGAGCAGTTTTGAAACACTCTGTCTGTAGAAAATGCAACTGGACATTCGTAGCGTTAAGTGGGTAATAGTGGAAAAAAGAATATGTTCAAATATAAACTACACAGAAGCATTGTATGAAACTTCTTTCTGTTCTGTGCATTCAACTAACAGAGTTGAACCTTACTTTTGATTGAGCCGTTCTGAAACACTCTTTCTGTAGAAACTGCAATTGGACATTCTGAGCGCTAAGAGGCCTATATTGGGAAAAAGAATGTCTACAAATAAAAACTACACAGAAGAATTGTGTGAAACTTCTTTCTGTTCTGTTTGTTCAACTAAAAGAGTTGAACCTTTGATTTGATTGAGCCGTTCTGAAACACTCTTTCCGTAGAAAATGCAAGTGGAGATTCGGAGCGCTAAGAGGGTAATAGTGGAAAAAGGAATGTCTCCAAATATAAACTACACAGAATCATTCTGTGAAACTTCTTTCTGATCTGTGCATTCAGCTAACAGAGTTAAGCCATACTTTTGGTTGAGCAGATCTGAACACTCTTTCTGTAGAAAATGCAACTGGACATTTGGAGCGATAAGAGAGTAGTAGTGGAAAAAGGAATATATTCAAATATTAACTACACAGAAGCATTCTGTGAAACTTCTTTCTGATCTGAGCATTCAGCTAACAGAGTTAAACCATACTTTTGATTGAGCAGTTTTGAAACACTCTGTCTGTAGAAAATGCAACTGGACATTCGTAGCGCTAAGTGGGTAATAGTGGAAAAAAGAATATGTTCAAATATAAACTACACAGAAGCATTGTATGAAAGTTTTTCTGTTCTGTGCATTCAACTAACAGAGTTGAACCTTACTTTTGATTGAGCCTTTCTGAAACACTCTTTCTGTAGAAACTGCAATTGGACATTCTGAGCGCTAAGAGGCCTCTATTGGGAAAAATAATATCTTCAAATAAAAACTACACAGAAGCATTGTGTGAAACTTATTTCTGATATGTTCATTAAGCTAACAGAGTTAAACCATACTTTTGATTGCGCAGTTTTGAACACTCTTTCTGTAGAAAATGCAAGTGGACATTCGGAGCGCTAAGAGGGTAATCGTGGAAAAAGGAATATATTCAAATATAAACTACACAGTAGCATTCTGTGAAAATTCTTTCTGTTCTGTGCATTCAACTAACAGAGTTGAACCTTACTTTTGATTGAGCCGTTCTGAAACACTCTTTCTGTAGAAACTGCAATTGGACATGCTAAGCGCTAAGAGGCCTACATTGGGAAAAAGAATATCTTCAAATAAAAACTACACAGATGCATTCTGTGAAACTTATTTCTGATCTGTAAATTCAGTTAACAGAGATAAAACATATTTTTGATTGAGCAGTTATGAAACACTCTTTTTGTAGAAAATGCAAGTGGAGATTCGGAGCGCTAAGAGGGTAATATTGGAAAAAGGAATGTCTTCAAATATAAACTACACAGAATCATTCGGTGAAACTTCTTTCTGATCTGTGCATTCAGCTAACAGAGTTAAACCATACTTTTGATTGAGCAGATCTGAACAATCTTTCTGTAGAAAATGCAACTGGACATTTGGAGCGTTAAGAGCGTAGTAGTGGAAAAAGGAATATATTCAAATATAAACTAAACAGAAGCATTCTGTGAAACTTCTTTCTGATCTGAGCATTCAGCTAACAGAGTTAAACCATACTTCTGATTGAGCAGTTTTGAAACACTCTGTCTGTAGAAAATGCAACTGGACATTCGTAGCGCTAAGTGGGCAATAGTGGAAAAAAGAATATGTTCAAATATAAACTACAAAGAAGCATTGTATGAAACTTCTTTCTGTTCTGTGCATTCAACTAACAGAGTTGAACCTTACTTTTGATTGAGCCGTTCTGAAACACTCTTTCTGTAGAAACTGCAATTGGACATTCTGAGCGCTAAGAGGCCTATATTGGGAAAAAGAATGTCTACAAATAAAAACTACACAGAAGAATTGTGTGAAACTTCTTTCTGTTCTGTTTGTTCAACTAAAAGAGTTGAACATTAGTTTTGATTGAGCCGTTCTGAAACACCCTTTCTGTAGAAAATGCAAGTGGAGATTCGGAGCGCTAAGAGGGTAATAGTGGAAAAAGGAATGTCTCCAAATATAAACTACACAGAATCATTCTGTGAAACTTCTTTCTGATCTGTGCATTCAGCTAACAGAGTTAAACCATACTTTTGGTTGAGCAGATCTGAACACTCTTTCTGTAGAAAATGCAACTGGACATTTGGAGCGCTAAGAGAGTAGTAGTGGAAAAAGAAATATATTCAAATATTAACTACACAGAAGCATTCTGTGAAACTTCTTTCTGATCTGAGAATTCAGCTAACAGAGTTAAACCATACCTTTGATTGAGCAGTTTTGAAACACTCTGTCTGTAGAAAATGCAACTGGACATTCGTAGCGCTAAGTGGGTAATAGTGGAAAAAAGAATATGTTCAAATATAAACTACACAGAAGCATTGTATGAAACTTCTTTCTGTTCTGTGCATTCAACTAACAGAGTTGAACCTTACTTTTGATTGAGCCTTTCTGAAACACTCTTTCTGTAGAAACTGCAATTGGACATTCTGAGCGCTAAGAGGCCTATATTGGGAAAAATAATATCTTCAAATAAAAACTACACAGAAGCATTGTGTGAAACTTATTTCTGATATGTTCATTAAGCTAACAGAGTTAAACCATACTTTTGATTGCGCAGTTCTGAACACTCTTTCTGTAGAAAATGCAAGTGGACATTCGGAGCGCTAAGAGGGTAATAGTGGAAAAAGGAATGTCTCCAAATATAAACTACACAGAATCATTCTGTGAAACTTCTTTCTGATCTGTGCATTCAGCTAACAGAGTTAAACCATACTTTTGGTTGAGCAGATCTGAACACTCTTTCTGTAGAAAATGCAACTGGACATTTGGAGCGCTAAGAGAGTAGTAGTGGAAAAAGGAATATATTCAAATATTAACTACACAGAAGCATTCTGTGAAACTTCTTTCTGATCTGAGCATTCAGCTAACAGAGTTAAACCATACTTTTGATTGAGCAGTTTTGAAACACTCTGTCTGTAGAAAATGCAACTGGACATTCGTAGCGCTAAGTGGGTAAGAGTGGAAAAAAGAATATGTTCAAATATAAACTACACAGAAGCATTGTATGAAACTTCTTTCTGTTCTGTGCATTCAACTAACAGAGTTGAACCTTACTTTTGATTGATCCTTTCTGAAACACTCTTTCTGTAGAAACTGCAATTGGACATTCTGAGCGCTAAGAGGCCTATATTGGGAAAAATAATATCTTCAAATAAAAACTACACAGAAGCATTGTGTGAAACTTATTTCTGATATGTTCATTAAGCTAACAGAGTTAAACCATACTTTTGATTGCGCAGTTCTGAACACTCTTTCTGTAGAAAATGCAAGTGGACATTCGGAGCGCTAAGAGGGTAATAGTGGAAAAAGGAATATATTCAAATATAAACTACACAGTAGCATTCTGTGAAAATTCTTTCTGTTCTGTGCATTCAACTAACAGAGTTGAACCTTACTTTTGATTGAGCCGTTCTGAAACACTCTTTCTGTAGAAACTGCAATTGGACATGCTAAGCGCTAAGAGGCCTACATTGGGAAAAAGAATATCTTCAAATAGAAACTACACAGATGCATTCTGTGAAACTTATTTCTCATCTGTAAATTCAGTTAACAGAGATAAAACATATTTTTGATTGAGCAGTTATGAAACACTCTTTTTGTAGAAAATGCAAGTGGAGATTCGGAGCGCTAAGAGGGTAATAGTGGAAAAAGGAATGTCTTCAAATATAAACTACACAGAATCATTCGGTGAAACTTCTTTCTGATCTGTGCATTCAGCTAACAGAGTTAAACCATACTTTTGATTGAGCAGATCTGAACACTCTTTCTGTAGAATATGCAACTGGACATTTGGAGCGCTAAGAGCGTAGTAGTGGAAAAAGGAATATATTCAAATATAAACTACACAGAAGCATTCTGTGAAAGTTCTTTCTGATCTGAGCATTCAGCTAACAGAGTTAAACCATACTTCTGATTGAGCAGTTTTGAAACACTCTGTCTGTAGAAAATGCAACTGGACATTCGTAGCGCTAAGTTGGTAATAGTGGAAAAAAGAATATGTTCAAATATAAACTACACAGAAGCATTGTATGAAACTTCTTTCTGTTCTGTGCATTCAACTAACAGAGTTGAACCTTACTTTTGATTGAGCCGTTCTGAAACACTCTTTCTGTAGAAACTGCAATTGGACATTCTGAGCGCTAAGAGGCCTATATTGGGAAAAAGAATGTCTACAAATAAAAACTACACAGAAGAATTGTGTGAAACTTCTTTCTGTTCTGTTTGTTCAACTAAAAGAGTTGAACCTTAGTTTTGATTGAGCCGTTCTGAAACACTCTTTCCGTAGAAAATGCAAGTGGAGATTCGGAGCGCTAAGAGGGTAATAGTGGAAAAAGGAATGTCTCCAAATATAAACTACACAGAATCATTCTGTGAAACTCCTTTCTGATCTGTGCATTCAGCTAACAGAGTTAAGCCATACTTTTGGTTGAGCAGATCTGAACACTCTTTCTTTAGAAAATGCAACTGGACATTTGGAGCGCTAAGAGAGTAGTAGTGGAAAAAGGAATATATTCAAATATTAACTACACAGAAGCATTCTGTGAAACTTCTTTCTGATCTGAGCATTCAGCTAACAGAGTTAAACCATACTTTTGATTGAGCAGTTTTGAAACACTCTGTCTGTAGAAAATGCAACTGGACATTCGTAGCGCTAAGTGGGTAATAGTGGAAAAAAGAATATGTTCAAATATAAACTACACAGAAGCATTGTATGAAACTTCTTTCTGTTCTGTGCATTCAACTAACAGAGTTGAACCTTACTTTTGATTGAGCCTTTCTGAAACACTCTTTCTGTAGAAACTGCAATTGGACATTCTGAGCGCTAAGAGGCCTCTATTGGGAAAAATAATATCTTCAAATAAAAACTACACAGAAGCATTGTGTGAAACTTATTTCTGATATGTTCATTAAGCTAACAGAGTTAAACCATACTTTTGATTGCGCAGTTCTGAACACTCTTTCTGTAGAAAATGCAAGTGGACATTCGGAGCGCTAAGAGGGTAATAGTGGAAAAAGGAATATATTCAAATATAAACTACACAGTAGCATTCTGTGAAAATTCTTTCTGTTCTGTGCATTCAACTAACAGAGTTGAACCTTACTTTTGATTGAGCCGTTCTGAAACACTCTTTCTGTAGAAACTGCAATTGGACATGCTAAGCGCTAAGAGGCCTACATTGGGAAAAAGAATATCTTCAAATAAAAACTACACAGATGCATTCTGTGAAACTTATTTCTGATCTGTAAACTCAGTTAACAGAGATAAAACATATTTTTGATTGAGCAGTTATGAAACACTCTTTTTGTAGAAAATGCAAGTGGAGATTCGGAGCGCTAAGAGGGTAATATTGGAAAAAGGAATGTCTTCAAATATAAACTACACAGAATGATTCGGTGAAACTTCTTTCTGATCTGTGCATTCAGCTAACAGAGTTAAACCATACTTTTGATTGAGCAGATCTGAACACTCTTTCTGTAGAAAATGCCACTGGACATTTGGAGCGCTAAGAGCGTAGTAGTGGAAAAAGGAATATATTCAAATATAAACTACACAGAAGCATTCTGTGAAACTTTTTTCTGATCTGAGCATTCAGCTAACAGAGTTAAACCATACTTCTGATTGAGCAGTTTTGAAACACTCTGTCTGTAGAAAATGCAACTGGACATTCGTAGCGCTAAGTGGGCAATAGTGGAAAAAAGAATATGTTCAAATATAAACTACACAGAAGCATTGTATGAAACTTCTTTCTGTTCTGTGCATTCAACTAACAGAGTTGAACCTTACTTTTGATTGAGCCGTTCTGAAACACTCTTTCTGTAGAAACTGCAATTGGACATTCTGAGCGCTAAGAGGCCTATATTGGGAAAAAGAATGTCTACAAATAAAAACTACACAGAAGAATTGTGTGAAACTTCTTTCTGTTCTGTTTGTTCAACTAAAAGAGTTGAACCTTAGTTTTGATTGAGCCGTTCTGAAACACCCTTTCTGTAGAAAATGCAAGTGGAGATTCGGAGCGCTAAGAGGGTAATAGTGGAAAAAGGAATGTCTCCAAATATAAACTACACAGAATCATTCTGTGAAACTTCTTTCTGATCTGTGCATTCAGCTAACAGAGTTAAACCATACTTTTGGTTGAGCAGATCTGAACACTCTTTCTGTAGAAAATGCAACTGGACATTTGGAGCGCTAAGAGAGTAGTAGTGGAAAAAGGAATATATTCAAATATTAACTACACAGAAGCATTCTGTGAAACTTCTTTCTGATCTGAGAATTCAGCTAACAGAGTTAAACCATACCTTTGATTGAGCAGTTTTGAAACACTCTGTCTGTAGAAAATGCAACTGGACATTCGTAGCGCTAAGTGGGTAATAGTGGAAAAAAGAATATGTTCCAATATAAACTACACAGAAGCATTGTATGAAACTTCTTTCTGTTCTGTGCATTCAACTAACAGAGTTGAACCTTACTTTTGATTGAGCCTTTCTGAAACACTCTTTCTGTAGAAACTGCAATTGGACATTCTGAGCGCTAAGAGGCCTATATTGGGAAAAATAATATCTTCAAATAAAAACTACACAGAAGCATTGTGTGAAACTTATTTCTGATATGTTCATTAAGCTAGCAGAGTTAAACCATACTTTTGATTGCGCAGTTCTGAACACTCTTTCTGTAGAAAATGCAAGTGGACATTCGGAGCGCTAAGAGGGTAATAGTGGAAAAAGGAATATATTCAAATATAAACTACACAGTAGCATTCTGTGAAAATTCTTTCTGTTCTGTGCATTCAACTAACAGAGTTGAACCTTACTTTTGATTGAGCCGTTCTGAAACACTCTTTCTGTAGAAACTGCAATTGGACATGCTAAGCGCTAAGAGGCCTACATTGGGAAAAAGAATATCTTCAAATAAAAACTACACAGATGCATTCTGTGAAACTTATTTCTGATCTGTAAATTCAGTTAACAGAGATAAAACATATTTTTGATTGAGCAGTTATGAAACACTCTTTTTGTAGAAAATGCAAGTGGAGATTCGGAGCGCTAAGAGGGTAATAGTGTAAAAAGGAATGTCTTCAAATATAAACTACACAGAATCATTCGGTGAAACTTCTTTCTGATCTGTGCATTCAGCTAACAGAGTTAAACCATAATTTTGATTGAGCAGATCTGAACACTCTTTCTGTAGAAAATGCAACTGGACATTTGGAGCGCTAAGAGCGTAGTAGTGGAAAAAGGAATATATTCAAATATAAACTACACAGAAGCATTCTGTGAAACTTCTTTCTGATCTGAGCATTCAGCTAACAGAGTTAAACCATACTTCTGAATGAGCAGTTTTGAAACACTCTGTCTGTAGAAAATGCAACTGGACATTCGTAGCGCTAAGTGGGTAATAGTGGAAAAAAGAATATGTTCAAATATAAACTACACAGAAGCATTGTATGAAACTTCTTTCTGTTCTGTGCATTCAACTAACAGAGTTGAACCTTACTTTTGATTGAGCCGTTCTGAAACACTCTTTCTGTAGAAACTGCAATTGGACATTCTGAGCGCTAAGAGGCCTATATTGGGAAAAAGAATGTCTACAAATAAAAACTACACAGAAGAATTGTGTGAAACTTCTTTCTGTTCTGTTTGTTCAACTAAAAGAGTTGAACCTTAGTTTTGATTGAGCCGTTCTGAAACACTCTTTCCGTAGAAAATGCAAGTGGAGATTCGGAGCGCTAAGAGGGTAATAGTGGAAAAAGGAATGTCTCCAAATATAAACTACACAGAATCATTCTGTGAATCTTCTTTCTGATCTGTGCATTCAGCTAACAGAGTTAAACCATACTTTTGATTGAGCAGATCTGAACACTCTTTCTGTAGAAAATGCAACTGGACATTTGGAGCGCTAAGAGAGTAGTAGTGGAAAAAGGAATATATTCAAATATAAACTACACTGAAGCATTCTGTGAAACTTCTTTCTGATCTGAGCATTCAGCTAACAGAGTTAAACCATACTTTTGATTGAGCAGTTTTGAAACACTCTGTCTGTAGAAAATGCAACCGGACATTCGTAGCGCTAAGTGGGTAATAGTGGAAAAAAGAATGTGTTCAAATATAAACTACACAGAAGCATTGTATGAAACTTCTTTCTGTTCTGTGCATTCAACTAACAGAGTTGAAACTTACTTTTGATTGAGCCTGTCTGAAACACTCTTTCTGTAGAAACTGCAATTGGACATTCTGAGCGCTAAGAGGCCTATATTGGGAAAAATAATATCTTCAAATAAAAACTACACAGAAGCATTGTGTGAAACTTATTTCTGATATGTTCATTAAGCTAACAGAGTTAAACCATACTTTTGATTGCGCAGTTCTGAACACTCTTTCTGTAGAAAATGCAAGTGGACATTCGGAGCGCTAAGAGGGTAATAGTGGAAAAAGGAATATATTCAAATATAAACTACACAGTAGCATTCTGTGAAAATTCTTTCTGTTCTGTGCATTCAACTAACAGAGTTGAACCTTACTTTTGATTGAGCCGTTCTGAAACACTCTTTCTGTAGAAACTGCAATTGGACATGCTAAGCGCTAAGAGGCCTACATTGGGAAAAAGAATATCTTCAAATAAAAACTACACAGATGCATTCTGTGAAACTTATTTCTGATCTGTAATTCAGTTAACAGAGATAAAACATATTTTTGATTGAGCAGTTATGAAACACTCTTTTTGTAGAAAATGCAAGTGGAGATTCGGAGCGCTAAGTGGGTAATATTGTAAAAAGGAATGTCTTCAAATATAAACTACACAGAATAATTCGGTGAAACTTCTTTCTGATCTGTGCATTCAGCTAACAGAGTTAAACCATACTTTTGATTGAGCAAATCTGAACACTCTTTCTGTAGAAAATGCAACTGGACATTTGGAGTGCTAAGAGCGTAGTAGTGGAAAAAGGAATATATTCAAATATAAACTACACAGAAGCATTCTGTGAAACTTCTTTCTGATCTGAGCATTCAGCTAACAGAGTTAAACCATACTTCTGATTGAGCAGTTTTGAAACACTCCGTCTGTAGAAAATGCAACTGGACATTCGTAGCGCTAAGTGGGTAATAGTGGAAAAAAGAATATGTTCAAATATAAACTACACAGAAGCATTGTATGAAACTTCTTTCTGTTCTGTGCATTCAACTAACAGAGTTGAACCTTACTTTTGATTGAGCCGTTCTGAAACACTCTTTCTGTAGAAACTGCAATTGGACATTCTGAGCGCTAAGAGGCCTATATTGGGAAAAAGAATGTCTACAAATAAAAACTACACAGAAGAATTGTGTGAAACTTCTTTCTGTTCTGTTTGTTCAACTAAAAGAGTTGAACCTTAGTTTTGATTGAGCCGTTCTGAAACACTCTTTCTGTAGAAAATGCAAGTGGAGATTCGGAGCGCTAAGAGGGTAATAGTGGAAAAAGGAATGTCTACAAATATAAACTACACAGAATCATTCTGTGAAACTTCTTTCTGATCTGTGCATTCAGCTAACAGAGTTAAACCATACTTTTTGTTGAGCAGATCTGAACACTCTTTCTGTAGAAAATGCAACTGGACATTTGGAGCGCTAAGAGAGTAGTAGTGGAAAAAGGAATATATTCAAATATTAACTACACAGAAGCATTCTGTGAAACTTCTTTCTGATCTGAGCATTCAGCTAACAGAGTTAAACCATACTTTTGATTGAGCAGTTTTGAAACACTCTGTCTGTAGAAAATGCAACTGGACATTCGTAGCGCTAAGTGGGTAATAGTGGAAAAAAGAATATGTTCAAATATAAACTACACAGAAGCATTGTATGAAACTTCTTTCTGTTCTGTGCATTCAACTAACAGAGTTGAACCTTACTTTTGATTGAGCCTTTCTGAAACACTCTTTCTGTAGAAACTGCAATTGGACATTCTGAGCGCTAAGATGCCTATATTGGGAAAAATAATATCTTCAAATAAAAATTACACAGAAGCATTGTGTGAAACTTATTTCTGATATGTTCATTAAGCTAACAGAGTTAAACCATACTTTTGATTGCGCAGTTCTGAACACTCTTTCTGTAGAAAATGCAAGTGGACATTCGGAGCGCTAAGAGGGTAATAGTGGAAAAAGGAATATATTCAAATATAAACTACACAGTAGCATTCTGTGAAAATTCTTTCTGTTCTGTGCATTCAACTAACAGAGTTGAACCTTACTTTTGATTGAGCCGTTCTGAAACACTCTTTCTGTAGAAACTGCAATTGGACATGCTAAGCGCTAAGAGGCCTACATTGGGAAAAAGAATATCTTCAAATAAAAACTACACAGATGCATTCTGTGAAACATATTTCTGATCTGTAAATTCAGTTAACAGAGATAAAACATATTTTTGATTGAGCAGTTATGAAACACTCTTTTTGTAGAAAATGCAAGTGGAGATTCGGAGCGCTAAGAGGGTAATAGTGGAAAAAGGAATGTCTTCAAATATAAACTACACAGAATCATTCGGTGAAACTTCTTTCTGATCTGTGCATTCAGCTAACAGAGTTAAACCATACTTTTGATTGAGCAGATCTGAACACTCTTTCTGTAGAAAATGCAACTGGACATTTGGAGCGCTAAGAGCGTAGTAGTGGAAAAAGGAATATATTCAAATATAAACTACACAGAAGCATTCTGTGAAACTTCTTTCTGATCTGAGCATTCAGCTAACAGAGTTAAACCATACTTCTGATTGAGGAGTTTTGAAACACTCTGTCTGTAGAAAATGCAACTGGACATTCGTAGCCCTAAGTGGGTAATAGTGGAAAAAAGAATATGTTCAAATATAAACTACACAGAAGCATTGTATGAAACTTCTTTCTGTTCTGTGCATTCAACTAACAGAATTGAACCTTACTTTTGATTGAGCCGTTCTGAAACACTCTTTCTGTAGAAACTGCAATTGGACATTCTGAGCGCTAAGAGGCCTATATTGGGAAAAAGAATGTCTACAAATAAAAACTACACAGAAGAATTGTGTGAAACTTCTTTCTGTTCTGTTTGTTCAACTAAAAGAGTTGAACCTTAGTTTTGATTGAGCCGTTCTGAAACACTCTTTCCGTAGAAAATGCAAGTGGAGATTCGGAGCGCTAAGAGGGTTATAGTGGAAAAAGGAATGTCTCCAAATATAAACTACACAGAATCATTCTGTGAAACTTTTTTCTGATCTGTGCATTCAGCTAACAGAGTTAAACCATACTTTTGATTGAGCAGAACTGAACACTCTTTCTGTAGAAAATGCAACTGGACATTTGGAGCGCTAAGAGAGTAGTAGTGGAAAAAGGAATATATTCAAATATAAACTACACAGAAGCATTCTGTGAAACTTCTTTCTGATCTGAGCATTCAGCTAACAGAGTTAAACCATACTTTTGATTGAGCAGTTTTGAAACACTCTGTCTGTAGAAAATGCAACCGGACATTCGTAGCGCTAAGTGGGTAATAGTGGAAAAATGAATGTGTTCAAATATAAACTACACAGAAGCATTGTATGAAACTTCTTTCTGTTCTGTGCATTCAACTAACAGAGTTGAAACTTACTTTTGATTGAGCCTTTCTGAAACACTCTTTCTGTAGAAACTGCAATTGGACATTCTGAGCGCTAAGAGGCCTATATTGGGAAAAAGAATGTCTACAAATAAAAACTACACAGAAGAATTGTGTGAACCTTATTTCTGATATGTTCATTAAGCTAACAGAGTTAAACCATACTTTTGATTGCGCAGTTCTGAACACTCTTTCTGTAGAAAATGCAAGTGTACATTCGGAGCGCTAAGAGGGTAATAGTGGAAAAAGGAATATATTCAAATATAAACTACACAGTAGCATTCTGTGAAAATTCTTTCTGTTCTGTGCATTCAACTAACAGAGTTGAACCTTACTTTTGATTGAGCCGTTCTGAAACACTCTTTCTGTAGAAACTGCAATTGGACATGCTAAGCGCTAAGAGGCCTACATTGGGAAAAAGAATATCTTCAAATAAAAACTACACAGATGCCTTCTGTGAAACTTATTTCTGATCTGTAAATTCAGTTAACAGAGATAAAACATATTTTTGATTGAGCAGTTATGAAACACTCTTTTTGTAGAAAATGCAAGTGGAGATTCGGAGCGCTAAGAGGGTAATATTGGAAAAAGGAATGTCTTCAAATATAAACTACACAGAATCATTTGGTGAAACTTCTTTCTGATCTGTGCATTCAGCTAACAGAGTTAAACCATACTTTTGATTGAGCAGATCTGAACACTCTTTCTGTAGAAAATGCAACTGTACATTTCGAGCGCTAAGAGCGTAGTAGTGGAAAAAGGAATATATTCAAATATAAACTACACAGAAGCATTCTGTGAAACTTCTTTCTGATCTGAGCATTCAGCTAACAGAGTTAAACCATACTTTTGATTGAGCAGTTTTGAAACTGTCTGTAGAAAATTCAACTGGACATTCGTAGCGCTAAGTGGGTAATAGTGGAAAAAGAATATGTTCAAATATAAACTACACAGAAGCATTGTATGAAACTTCTTTCTGTTCTGTGCATTCAACTAACAGAGTTGAACCTTACTTTTGATTGAGCCGTTCTGAAACACTCTTTCTGTAGAAACTGCAATTGGACATGCTAAGCGCTAAGAGGCCTATATTGGGAAAAAGAATGTCTACAAATAAAAACTACACAGAAGAATTGTGTGAAACTTCTTTCTGTTCTGTTTGTTCAACTAAAAGAGTTGAACCTTAGTTTTGATTGAGCCGTTCTGAAACACTCTTTCTGTAGAAAATGCAAGTGGAGATTCGGAGCGCTAAGAGGGTAATAGTGGAAAAAGGAATGTCTCCAAATATAAACTACACAGAATCATTCTGTGAAACTTCTTTCTGATCTGTGCATTCAGCTAACAGAGTTAAACCATACTTTTGGTTGAGCAGATCTGAACACTCTTTCTGTAGAAAATGCAACTGGACATTTGGAGCGCTAAGAGAGTAGTAGTGGAAAAAGGAATATATTCAAATATTAACTACACAGAAGCATTCTGTGAAACTTCTTTCTGATCTGTGCATTCAGCTAACAGAGTTAAACCATAATTTTGATTGAGCAGATCTGAACACTCTTTCTGTAGAAAATGCAACCTGACATTTGGAGCGCTAAGAGCGTAGTAGTGGAAAAAGGAATATATTCAAATATAAACTACACAGAAGCATTCTGTGAAACTTCTTTCTGATCTGAGCATTCAGCTAACAGAGTTAAACCATACTTCTGATTGAGCAGTTTTGAAACACTCTGTCTGTAGAAAATGCAACTGGACATTCGTAGCGCTAAGTGGGTAATAGTGGAAAAAAGAATATGTTCAAATATAAACTACACAGAAGCATTGTATGAAACTTCTTTCTGTTCTGTGCATTCAACTAACAGAGTTGAACCTTACTTTTGATTGAGCCGTTCTGAAACACTCTTTCTGTAGAAACTGCAATTGGACATTCTGAGCGCTAAGAGGCCTATATTGGGAAAAAGGATGTCTACAAATAAAAACTACACAGAAGAATTGTGTGAAACTTCTTTCTGTTCTGTTTGTTCAACTAAAAGGGTTGAACCTTAGTTTTGATTGAGCCGTTCTGAAACACTCTTTCCGTAGAAAATGCAAGTGGAGATTCGGAGCGCTAAGAGGGTAATAGTGGAAAAAGGAATGTCTCCAAATATAAACTACACAGAATCATTCTGTGAAACTTCTTTCTGATCTGTGCATTCAGCTAACAGAGTTAAACCATACTTTTGATTGAGCAGATCTGAACACTCTTTCTGCAGAAAATGCAACTGGACATTTGGAGCGCTAAGAGAGTAGTAGTGGAAAAAGGAATATATTCAAATATAAACTACACAGAAGCATTCTGTGAAACTTCTTTCTGATCTGAGCATTCAGCTAACCGAGTTAAACCATACTTTTGATTGAGCAGTTTTGAAACACTCTGTCTGTAGAAAATGCAACTGGACATTCGTAGCGCTAAGTGGGTAATAGTGGAAAAAAGACTGTGTTCAAATATAAACTACACAGAAGCATTGTATGAAACTTCTTTCTGTTCTGTGCATTCAACTAACAGAGCTGAAACCTACTTTTGATTGAGCCTTTCTGAAACACTCTTTCTGTAGAAACTGTAATTGGACATTCTGAGCGCTAAGAGGCCTATATTGGGAAAAATAATATCTTCAAATAAAAACTACACAGAAGCATTGTGTGAAACTTATTTCTGATATGTTCATTAAGCTAACAGAGTTAAACCATACTTTTGATTGCGCAGTTCTGAACACTCTTTCTGTAGAAAATGCAAGTGGACATTCGGAGCGCTAAGAGGGTAATAGTGGAAAAAGGAATATATTCAAATATAAACTACACAGTAGCATTCTGTGAAAATTCTTTCTGTTCTGTGCATTCAACTAACAGAGTTGAACCTTACTTTTGATTGAGCCGTTCTGAAACACTCTTTCTGTAGAAACTGCAATTGGACATGCTAAGCGCTAAGAGGCCTACAATGGGAAAAAGAATATCTTCAAATAAAAACTACACAGATGCATTCTGTGAAACTTATTTCTGATCTGTAAATTCAGTTAACAGAGATAAAACATATTTTTGATTGAGCAGTTATGAAACACTCTTTTTGTAGAAAATGCAAGTGGAGATTCGGAGCGCTAAGAGGGTAATATTGGAAAAAGGAATGTCTTCAAATATAAACTACACAGAATCATTCGGTGAAACTTCTTTCTGATCTGTGCATTCAGCTAACAGAGTTAAACCATACTTTTGATTGAGCAGATCTGAACACTCTTTCTGTAGAAAATGCAACTGGACATTTGGAGCGCTAAGAGCGTAGTAGTGGAAAAAGGAATATATTCAAATATAAACTACACAGAAGCATTCTGTGAAACTTCTTTCTGATCTGAGCATTCAGCTAACAGAGTTAAACCATACTTCTGATTGAGCAGTTTTGAAACACTCTGTCTGTAGAAAATGCAACTGGACATTCGTAGCCCTAAGTGGGTAATAGTGGAAAAAAGAATATGTTCAAATATAAACTACAGAGAAGCATTGTATGAAACTTCTTTCTGTTCTGTGCATTCAACTAACAGAGTTGAACCTTACTTTTGATTGAGCCTTTCTGAAACACTCTTTCTGTAGAAACTGCAATTGGACATTCTGAGCGCTAAGAGGCCTATATTGGGAAAAAGAATGTCTACAAATAAAAACTACACAGAAGAATTGTGTGAAACTTCTTTCTGTTCTGTTTGTTCAACTAAAAGAGTTGAACCTTAGTTTTGATTGAGCCGTTCTGAAACACTCTTTCCGTAGAAAATGCAAGTGGAGATTCGGAGCGCTAAGAGGGTAATAGTGGAAAAAGGAATGTCTCCAAATATAAACTACACAGAATCATTCTGTGAAACTTCTTTCTGATCTGTGCATTCAGCTAACAGAGTTAAACCATACTTTTGATTGAGCAGAACTGAACACTCTTTCTGTAGAAAATGCAACTGGACATTTGGAGCGCTAAGAGAGTAGTAGTGGAAAAAGGAATATATTCAAATATAAACTACACAGAAGCATTCTGTGAAACTTCTTTCTGATCTGAGCATTCAGCTAACAGAGTTAAACCATACTTTTGATTGAGCAGTTTTGAAACACTCTGTCTGTAGAAAATGCAACCGGACATTCGTAGCGCTATGTGGGTAATAGTGGAAAAAAGAATGTGTTCAAATATAAACTACACAGAAGCATTGTATGAAACTTCTTTCTGTTCTGTGCATTCAACTAACAGAGTTGAAACTTACTTTTGATTGAGCCTTTCTGAAACACTCTTTCTGTAGAAACTGCAATTGGACATTCTGAGCGCTAAGAGGCCTATATTGGGAAAAAGAATGTCTACAAATAAAAACTACACAGAAGAATTGTGTGAAACTTATTTCTGATATGTTCATTAAGCTAACAGAGTTAAACCATACTTTTGATTGCGCAGTTCTGAACACTCTTTCTGTAGAAAATGCAAGTGGACATTCGGAGCGCTAAGAGGGTAATAGTGGAAAAAGGAATATATTCAAATATAAACTACACAGTAGCATTCTGTGAAAATTCTTTCTGTTCTGTGCATTCAACTAACAGAGTTGAACCTTACTTTTGATTGAGCCGTTCTGAAACACTCTTTCTGTAGAAACTGCAATTGGACATGCTAAGCGCTAAGAGGCCTACATTGGGAAAAAGAATATCTTCAAATAAAAACTACACAGATGCATTCTGTGAAACTTATTTCTGATCTGTAAATTCAGTTAACAGAGATAAAACATATTTTTGATTGAGCAGTTATGAAACACTCTTTTTGTAGAAAATGCAAGTGGAGATTCGGAGCGCTAAGAGGGTAATATTGGAAAAAGGAATGTCTTCAAATATAAACTACACAGAATCATTTGGTGAAACTTCTTTCTGATCTGTGCATTCAGCTAACAGAGTTAAACCATACTTTTGATTGAGCAGATCTGAACACTCTTTCTGTAGAAAATGCAACTGGACATTTGGAGCGCTAAGAGCGTAGTAGTGGAAAAAGGAATATATTCAAATATAAACTACACAGAAGCATTCTGTGAAACTTCTTTCTGATCTGAGCATTCAGCTAACAGAGTTAAACCATACTTCTGATTGAGCAGTTTTGAAACACTCTGTCTGTAGGAAATGCAACTGGACATTCGTAGCGCTAAGTGGGTAATAGTGGAAAAAATAATATGTTCAAATATAAACTACACAGAAGCATTGTATGAAACTTCTTTCTGTTCTGTGCATTCAACTAACAGAGTTGAACCTTACTTTTGATTGAGCCGTTCTGAAACACTCTTTCTGTAGAAACTGCAATTGGACATTCTGAGCGCTAAGAGGCCTATATTGGGAAAAAGAATGTCTACAAATAAAAACTACACAGAAGAATTGTGTGAAACTTCTTTCTGTTCTGTTTGTTCAACTAAAAGAGTTGAACCTTAGTTTTGATTGAGCCGTTCTGAAACACTCTTTCTGTAGAAAATGCAAATGGAGATTCGGAGCGCTAAGAGGGTAATAGTGGAAAAAGGAATGTCTCCAAATATAAACTACACAGAATCATTCTGTGAAACTTCTTTCTGATCTGTGCATTCAGCTAACAGATTTAAACCATACTTTTGGTTGAGCAGATCTGAACACTCTTTCTGTAGAAAATGCAACTGGACATTTGGAGCGCTAAGAGAGTAGTAGTGGAAAAAGGAATATATTCAAATAATAACTACACAGAAGCATTCTGTGAAACTTCTTTCTGATCTGTGCATTCAGCTAACAGAGTTAAACCATAATTTTGATTGAGCAGATCTGAACACTCTTTCTGTAGAAAATGCAACTGGACATTTGGAGCGCTAAGAGCGTAGTAGTGGAAAAAGGAATATATTCAAATATAAACTACACAGAAGCATTCTGTGAAACTTCTTTCTGATCTGAGCATTCAGCTAACAGAGTTCAACCATACTTCTGATTGAGCAGTTTTGAAACACTCTGTCTGTAGAAAATGCAACTGGACATTCGTAGCGCTAAGTGGGTAATAGTGGAAAAAAGAATATGTTCAAATATAAACTACACAGAAGCATTGTATGAAACTTCTTTCTGTTCTGTGCATTCAACTAACAGAGTTGAACCTTACTTTTGATTGAGCCGTTCTGAAACACTCTTTCTGTAGAAACTGCAATTGGACATTCTGAGCGCTAAGAGGCCTATATTGGGAAAAAGAATGTCTACAAATAAAAACTACACAGAAGAATTGTGTGAAACTTCTTTCTGTTCTGTTTGTTCAACTAAAAGAGTTGAACCTTAGTTTTGATTGAGCCGTTCTGAAACAATCTTTCCGTAGAAAATGCAAGTGGAGATTCGGAGCGCTAAGAGGGTAATAGTGGAAAAAGGAATGTCTCCAAATATAAACTACACAGAATCATTCTGTGAAACTTCTTTCTGATCTGTGCATTCAGCTAACAGAGTTAAACCATACTTTTGATTGAGAAGATCTGAACACTCTTTCTGTAGAAAATGCAACTGGACATTTGGAGCGCTAAGAGAGTAGTAGTGGAAAAAGGAATATATTCAAATATAAACTACACAGAAGCATTCTGTGAAACTTCTTTCTGATCTGAGCATTCAGCTAACAGAGTTAAACCATACTTTTGATTGAGCAGTTTTGAAACACTCTGTCTGTAGAAAATGCAACCGGACATTCGTAGCGCTAAGTGGGTAATAGTGGAAAAAAGAATGTGTTCAAATATAAACTACACAGAAGCATTGTATGAAACTTCTTTCTGTTCTGTGCATTCAACTAACAGAGCTGAAACTTACTTTTGATTGAGCCTTTCTGAAACACTCTTTCTGTAGAAACTGCAATTGGACATTCTGAGCGCTGAGAGGCCTATATTGGGAAAAATAATATCTTCAAATAAAAACTACACAGAAGCATTGTGTGAAACTTATTTCTGATATGTTCATTAAGCTAACAGAGTTAAACCATACTTTTGATTGCGCAGTTCTGAACACTCTTTCTGTAGAAAATGCAAGTGGACATTCGGAGCGCTAAGAGGGTAATAGTGGAAAAAGGAATATATTCAAATATAAACTACACAGTAGCATTCTGTGAAAATTCTTTCTGTTCTGTGCATTCAACTAACAGAGTTGAACCTTACTTTTGATTGAGCCGTTCTGAAACACTCTTTCTGTAGAAACTGCAATTGGACATGCTAAGCGCTAAGAGGCCTACATTGGGAAAAAGAATATCTTCAAATAAAAACTACACAGATGCATTCTGTGAAACTTATTTCTGATCTGTAAATTCAGTTAACAGAGATAAAACATATTTTTGATTGAGCAGTTATGAAACACTCTTTTTGTAGAAAATGCAAGTGGAGATTCGGAGCGCTAAGAGGGTAATATTGGAAAAAGGAATGTCTTCAAATATAAACTACACAGAATCATTCGGTGAAACTTCTTTCTGATCTGTGCATTCAGCTAACAGAGTTAAACCATACTTTTGATTGAGCAGATCTGAACACTCTTTCTGTAGAAAATGCAACTGGACATTTGGAGCGCTAAGAGCGTAGTAGTGGAAAAAGGAATATATTCAAATATAAACTACACAGAAGCATTCTGTGAAACTTCTTTCTGATCTGAGCATTCAGCTAACAGAGTTAAACCATACTTCTGATTGAGCAGTTTTGAAACACTCTGTCTGTAGAAAATGCAACTGGACATTCGTAGCCCTAAGTGGGTAATAGTGGAAAAAAGAATATGTTCAAATATAAACTACACAGAAGCATTGTATGAAACTTCTTTCTGTTCTGTGCATTCAACTAACAGAGTTGAACCTTACTTTTGATTGAGCCGTTCTGAAACACTCTTTCTGTAGAAACTGCAATTGGACATTCTGAGCGCTAAGAGGCCTATATTGGGAAAAAGAATGTCTACAAATAAAAACTACACAGAAGAATTGTGTGAAACTTCTTTCTGTTCTGTTTGTTCAACTAAAAGAGTTGAACCTTAGTTTTGATTGAGCCGTTCTGAAACACTCTTTCTGTAGAAAATGCAAGTGGAGATTCGGAGCGCTAAGAGGGTAGTAGTGGAAAAAGGAATGTCTCCAAATATAAACTACACAGAATCATTCTGTGAAACTTCTTTCTGATCTGTGCATTCAGCTAACAGAGTTAAACCATACTTTTGGTTGAGCAGATCTGAACACTCTTTCTGTAGAAAATGCAACTGGACATTTGGAGCGCTAAGAGAGTAGTAGTGGAAAAAGGAATATATTCAAATATTAACTACACAGAAGCATTCTGTGAAACTTCTTTCTGATCTGAGCATTCAGCTAACAGAGTTAAACCATACTTTTGATTGAGCAGTTTTGAAACACTCTGTCTGTAGAAAATGCAACTGGACATTCGTAGCGCTAAGTGGGTAATAGTGGAAAAAAGAATATGTTCAAATATAAACTACACAGAAGCATTGTATGAAACTTCTTTCGTTCTGTGCATTCAACTAACAGAGTTGAACCTTACTTTTGATTGAGCCTTTCTGAAACACTCTTTCTGTAGAAACTGCAATTGGACATTCTGAGCGCTAAGAGGCCTATATTGGGAAAAATAATATCTTCAAATAAAAACTACACAGAAACATTGTGTGAAACTTATTTCTGATATGTTCATTAAGCTAACAGAGTTAAACCATACTTTTGATTGCGCAGTTCTGAACACTCTTTCTGTAGAAAATGCAAGTGGACATTCGGAGCGCTAAGAGGGTAATAGTGGAAAAAGGAATATATTCAAATATAAAATACACAGTAGCATTCTGTGAAAATTCTTTCTGTTCTGTGCATTCAACTAACAGAGTTGAACCTTACTTTTGATTGAGCCGTTCTGAAACACTCTTTCTGTAGAAACTGCAATTGGACATGCTAAGCGCTAAGAGGCCTACATTGGGAAAAAGAATATCTTCAAATAAAAACTACACAGATGCATTCTGTGAAACTTATTTCTGATCTGTAAATTCAGTTAACAGAGATAAAACATATTTTTGATTGAGCAGTTATGAAACACTCTTTTTGTAGAAAATGCAAGTGGAGATTCGGAGCGCTAAGAGGGTAATAGTGGAAAAAGGAATGTCTTCAAATATAAACTACACAGAATCATTCGGTGAAACTTCTTTCTGATCTGTGCATTCAGCTAACAGAGTTAAACCATACTTTTGATTGAGCAGATCTGAACACTCTTTCTGTAGAAAATGCAACTGGACATTTGGAGCGCTAAGAGCGTAGTAGTGGAAAAAGGAATATATTCAAATATAAACTACACAGAAGCATTCTGTGAAACTTCTTTCTGATCTGAGCATTCAGCTAACAGAGTTAAACCATACTTCTGATTGAGCAGTTTTGAAACACTCTGTCTGTAGAAAATGCAACTGGACATTCGTAGCGCTAAGTGGGTAATAGTGGAAAAAAGAATATGTTCAAATATAAACTACACAGAAGCATTGTATGAAACTTCTTTCTGTTCTGTGCATTCAACTAACAGAGTTGAACCTTACTTTTGATTGAGCCGTTCTGAAACACTCTTTCTGTAGAAACTGCAATTGGACATTCTGAGCGCTAAGAGGCCTATATTGGGAAAAAGAATGTCTACAAATAAAAACTACACAGAAGAATTGTGTGAAACTTCTTTCTGTTCTGTTTGTTCAACTAAAAGAGTTGAACCTTAGTTTTGATTGAGCCGTTCTGAAACACTCTTTCTGTAGAAAATGCAAGTGGAGATTCGGAGCGCTAAGAGGGTAATAGTGGAAAAAGGAATGTCTCCAAATATAAACTACACAGAATCATTCTGTGAAACTTCTTTCTGATCTGTGCATTCAGCTAACAGAGTTAAACCATACTTTTGATTGAGCAGAACTGAACACTCTTTCTGTAGAAAATGCAACTGGACATTTGGAGCGCTAAGAGAGTAGTAGTGGAAAAAGGAATATATTCAAATATAAACTACACAGAAGCATTCTGTGAAACTTCTTTCTGATCTGAGCATTCAGCTAACAGAGTTAAACCATACTTTTGATTGAGCAGTTTTGAAACACTCTGTCTGTAGAAAATGCAACCGGACATTCGTAGCGCTAAGTGGGTAATAGTGGAAAAAAGAATGTGTTCAAATATAAACTACACAGAAGCATTGTATGAAACTTCTTTCTGTTCTGTGCATTCAACTAACAGAGTTGAAACTTACTTTTGATTGAGCCTTTCTGAAACACTCTTTCTGTAGAAACTGCAATTGGACATTCTGAGCGCTAAGAGGCCTATATTGGGAAATAGAATGTCTACAAATAAAAACTACACAGAAGAAATGTGTGAAACTTATTTCTGATATGTTCATTAAGCTAACAGAGTTAAACCATACATTTGATTGCGCAGTTCTGAACACTCTTTCTGTAGAAAATGCAAGTGGACATTCGGAGCGCTAAGAGGGTAATAGTGGAAAAAGGAATATATTCAAATATAAACTACACAGTAGCATTCTGTGAAAATTCTTTCTGTTCTGTGCATTCAACTAACAGAGTTGAACCTTACTTTTGATTGAGCCGTTCTGAAACACTCTTTCTGTAGAAACTGCAATTGGACATGCTAAGCGCTAAGAGGCCTTCATTGGGAAAAAGAATATCTTCAAATAAAAACTACACAGATGCATTCTGTGAAACTTATTTCTGATCTGTAAATTCAGTTAACAGAGATAAAACATATTTTTGATTGAGCAGTTATGAAACACTCTTTTTGTAGAAAATGCAAGTGGAGATTCGGAGCGCTAAGAGGGTAATATTGGAAAAAGGAATGTCTTCAAATATAAACTACACAGAATCATTCGGTGAAACTTCTTTCTGATCTGTGCATTCAGCTAACAGAGTTAAACCATACTTTTGATTGAGCAGATCTGAACACTCTTTCTGTAGAAAATGCAACTGGACATTTGGAGCGCTAAGAGCGTAGTAGTGGAAAAAGGAATATATTCAAATATAAACTACACAGAAGCATTCTGTGAAACTTCTTTCTGATCTGAGCATTCAGCTAACAGAGTTAAACCATACTTCTGATTGAGCAGTTTTGAAACACTCTGTCTGTAGAAAATGCAACTGGACATTCGTAGCCCTAAGTGGGTAATAGTGGAAAAAAGAATATGTTCAAATATAAACTACACAGAAGCATTGTATGAAACTTCTTTCTGTTCTGTGCATTCAACTAACAGAGTTGAACCTTACTTTTGATTGAGCCGTTCTGAAACACTCTTTCTGTAGAAACTGCAATTGGACATTCTGAGCGCTAAGAGGCCTATATTGGGAAAAAGAATGTCTACAAATAAAAACTACACAGAAGAATTGTGTGAAACTTCTTTCTGTTCTGTTTGTTCAACTAAAAGAGTTGAACCTTAGTTTTGATTGAGCCGTTCTGAAACACTCTTTCTGTAGAAAATGCAAGTGGAGATTCGGAGCGCTAAGAGGGTAGTAGTGGAAAATGGAATGTCTCCAAATATAAACTACACAGCATCATTCTGTGAAACTTCTTTCTGATCTGTGCATTCAGCTAACAGAGTTAAACCATACTTTTGGTTGAGCAGATCTGAACACTCTTTCTGTAGAAAATGCAACTGGACATTTGGAGCGCTAAGAGAGTAGTAGTGGAAAAAGGAATATATTCAAATATTAACTACACAGAAGCATTCTGTGAAACTTCTTTCTGATCTGAGCATTCAGCTAACAGAGTTAAACCATACTTTTGATTGAGCAGTTTTGAAACACTCTGTCTGTAGAAAATGCAACTGGACATTCGTAGCGCTAAGTGGGTAATAGTGGAAAAAAAATATGTTCAAATATAAACTACACAGAAGCATTGTATGAAACTTCTTTCGTTCTGTGCATTCAACTAACAGAGTTGAACCTTACTTTTGATTGAGCCTTTCTGAAACACTCTTTCTGTAGAAACTGCAATTGGACATTCTGAGCGCTAAGAGGCCTATATTGGGAAAAATAATATCTTCAAATAAAAACTACACAGAAGCATTGTGTGAAACTTATTTCTGATATGTTCATTAAGCTAACAGAGTTAAACCATACTTTTGATTGCGCAGTTCTGAACACTCTTTCTGTAGAAAATGCAAGTGGACATTCGGAGCGCTAAGAGGGTAATAGTGGAAAAAGGAATATATTCAAATATAAACTACACAGTAGCATTCTGTGAAAATTCTTTCTGTTCTGTGCATTCAACTAACAGAGTTGAACCTTACTTTTGATTGAGCCGTTCTGAAACACTCTTTCTGTAGAAACTGCAATTGGACATGCTAAGCGCTAAGAGGCCTACATTGGGAAAAAGAATATCTTCAAATAAAAACTCCACAGATGCATTCTGTGAAACTTATTTCTGATCTGTAAATTCAGTTAACAGAGATAAAACATATTTTTGATTGAGCAGTTATGAAACACTCTTTTTGTAGAAAATGCAAGTGGAGATTCGGAGCGCTAAGAGGGTAATAGTGGAAAAAGGAATGTCTTCAAATATAAACTACACAGAATCATTCGGTGAAACTTCTTTCTGATCTGTGCATTCAGCTAACAGAGTTAAACCATAATTTTGATTGAGCAGATCTGAACACTCTTTCTGTAGAAAATGCAACTGGACATTTGGAGCGCTAAGAGCGTAGTAGTGGAAAAAGGTATATATTCAAATATAAACTACACAGAAGCATTCTGTGAAACTTCTTTCTGATCTGAGCATTCAGCTAACAGAGTTAAACCATACTTCTGATTGAGCAGTTTTGAAACACTCTGTCTGTAGAAAATGCAACTGGACATTCGTAGCGCTAAGTGGGTAATAGTGGAAAAAAGAATATGTTCAAATATAAACTACACAGAAGCATTGTATGAAACTTCTTTCTGTTCTGTGCATTCAACTAACAGAGTTGAACCTTACTTTTGATTGAGCCGTTCTGAAACACTCTTTCTGTAGAAACTGCAATTGGACATTCTGAGCGCTAAGAGGCCTATATTGGGAAAAAGAATGTCTACAAATAAAAACTACACAGAAGAATTGTGTGAAACTTCTTTCTGTTCTGTTTGTTCAACTAAAAGAGTTGAACCTTAGTTTTGATTGAGCCGTTCTGAAACACTCTTTCTGTAGAAAATGCAAGTGGAGATTCGGAGCGCTAAGAGGGTAATAGTGGAAAAAGGAATGTCTCCAAATATAAACTACACAGAATCATTCTGTGAAACTTCTTTCTGATCTGTGCATTCAGCTAACAGAGTTAAACCATACTTTTGGTTGAGCAGATCTGAACACTCTTTCTGTAGAAAATGCAACTGGACATTTGGAGCGCTAAGAGAGTAGTAGTCGAAAAAGGAATATATTCAAATATTAACTACACAGAAGCATTCTGTGAAACTTCTTTCTGATCTGAGCATTCAGCTAACAGAGTTAAACCATACTTTTGATTGAGCAGTTTTGAAACACTCTGTCTGTAGAAAATGCAACTGGACATTCGTAGCGCTAAGTGGGTAATAGTGGAAAAAAGAATATGTTCAAATATAAACTACACAGAAGCATTGTATGAAACTTCTTTCTGTTCTGTGCATTCAACTAACAGAATTGAACCTTACTTTTGATTGAGCCTTTCTGAAAAACTCTTTCTGTAGAAACTGCAATTGGACATTCTGAGCGCTAAGAGGCCTATATTGGGAAAAATAATATCTTCAAATAAAAACTACACAGAAGCATTGTGTGAAACTTATTTCTGATATGTTCATTAAGCTAACAGAGTTAAACCATACTTTTGATTGCGCAGTTCTGAACACTCTTTCTGTAGAAAATGCAAGTGGACATTCGGAGCGCTAAGAGGGTAATAGTGGAAAAAGGAATATATTCAAATATAAACCACACAGTAGCATTCTGTGAAAATTCTTTCTGTTCTGTGCATTCAACTAACAGAGTTGAACCTTACTTTTGATTGAGCCGTTCTGAAACACTCTTTCTGTAGAAACTGCAATTGGACATGCTAAGCGCTAAGAGGCCTACATTGGGAAAAAGAATATCTTCAAATAAAAACTACACAGATGCATTCTGTGAAACTTATTTCTGATCTGTAAATTCAGTTAACAGAGATAAAACATATTTTTGATTGAGCAGTTATGAAACACTCTTTTTGTAGAAAATGCAAGTGGAGATTCGGAGCGCTAAGAGGGTAATATTGGAAAAAGGAATGTCTTCAAATATAAACTACACAGAATCATTCGGTGAAACTTCTTTCTGATCTGTGCATTCAGCTAACAGAGTTAAACCATACTTTTGATTGAGCAGATCTGAACACTCTTTCTGTAGAAAATGCAACTGGACATTTGGAGCGCTAAGAGCGTAGTAGTGGAAAAAGGAATATATTCAAATATAAACTACACAGAAGCATTCTGTGAAACTTCTTTCTGATGTCAGCATTCAGCTAACAGAGTTAAACCCTACTTCTGATTGAGCAGTTTTGAAACACTCTGTCTGTAGAAAATGCAACTGGACATTCGTAGCGCTAAGTGGGCAATAGTGGAAAAAAGAATATGTTCAAATATAAACTACACAGAAGCATTGTATGAAACTTCTTTCTGTTTTGTGCATTGAACTAACAGAGTTGAACCTTACTTTTGATTGAGCCGTTCTGAAACACTCTTTCTGTAGAAACTGCAATTGGACATTCTGAGCGCTAAGAGGCCTATATTGGGAAAAAGAATGTCTACAAATAAAAACTACACAGAAGAATTGTGTGAAACTTCTTTCTGTTCTGTTTGTTCAACTAAAAGAGTTGAACCTTAGTTTTGATTGAGCCGTTCTGAAACACTCTTTCTGTAGAAAATGCAAGTGGAGATTCGGAGCGCTAAGAGGGTAATAGTGGAAAAAGGAATGTCTCCAAATATAAACTACACAGAATCATTCTGTGAAACTTCTTTCTGATCTGTGCATTCAGCTAACAGAGTTAAACCATACTTTTGGTTGAGCAGATCTGAACACTCTTTCTGTAGAAAATGCAACTGGACATTTGGAGCGCTAAGGGAGTAGTAGTGGAAAAAGGAATATATTCAAATATTAACTACACAGAAGCATTCTGTGAAACTTCTTTCTGATCTGAGAATTCAGCTAACAGAGTTAAACCATACTTTTGATTGAGCAGTTTTGAAACACTCTGTCTGTAGAAAATGCAACTGGACATTCGTAGCGCTAAGTGGGTAATAGTGGAAAAAAGAATATGTTCAAATATAAACTACAGAGAAGCATTGTATGAAACTTCTTTCTGTTCTGTGCATTCAACAAACAGAGTTGAACCTTACTTTTGATTGAGCCTTTCTGAAACACTCTTTCTGTAGAAACTGCAATTGGACATTCTGAGCGCTAAGAGGCCTATATTGGGAAAAATAATATCTTCAAATAAAAACTACACAGAAGCATTGTGTGAAACTTATTTCTGATATGTTCATTAAGCTAACAGAGTTAAACCATACTTTTGATTGCGCAGTTCTGAACACTCTTTCTGTAGAAAATGCAAGTGGACATTCGGAGCGCTAAGAGGGTAATAGTGGAAAAACGAATATATTCAAATATAAACTACACAGTAGCATTCTGTGAAAATTCTTTCTGTTCTGTGCATTCAACTAACAGAGTTGAACCTTACTTTTGATTGAGCCGTTCTGAAACACTCTTTCTGTAGAAACTGCAATTGGACATGCTAAGCGCTAAGAGGCCTACATTGGGAAAAAGAATATCTTCAAATAAAAACTACACAGATGCATTCTGTGAAACTTATTTCTGATCTGTAAATTCAGTTAACAGAGATAAAACATATTTTTGATTGAGCAGTTATGAAACACTCTTTTTGTAGAAAATGCAAGTGGAGATTCGGAGCGCTAAGAGGGTAATAGTGGAAAAAGGAATGTCTTCAAATATAAACTACACAGAATCATTCGGTGAAACTTCTTTCTGATCTGTGCATTCAGCTAACAGAGTTAAACCATAATTTTGATTGAGCAGATCTGAACACTCTTTCTGTAGAAAATGCAACTGGACATTTGGAGCGCTAAGAGCGTAGTAGTGGAAAAAGGAATATATTCAAATATAAACTACACAGAAGCATTCTGTGAAACTTCTTTCTGATCTGAGCATTCAGCTAACAGAGTTAAACCATACTTCTGATTGAGCAGTTTTGAAACACTCTGTCTGTAGAAAATGCAACTGGACATTCGTAGCGCTAAGTGGGTAATAGTGGAAAAAAGAATATGTTCAAATATAAACTACACAGAAGCATTGTATGAAACTTCTTTCTGTTCTGTGCATTCAACTAACAGAGTTGAACCTTACTTTTGATTGAGCCGTTCTGAAACACTCTTTCTGTAGAAACTGCAATTGGACATTCTGAGCGCTAAGAGGCCTATATTGGGAAAAAGAATGTCTACAAATAAAAACTACACAGAAGAATTGTGTGAAACTTCTTTCTGTTCTGTTTGTTCAACTAAAAGAGTTGAACCTTAGTTTTGATTGATCCGTTCTGAAACACTCTTTCCGTAGAAAATGCAAGTGGAGATTCGGAGCGCTAAGAGGGTAATAGTGGAAAAAGGAATGTCTCCAAATATAAACTACACAGAATCATTCTGTGAAACTTCTTTCTGATCTGTGCATTCAGCTAACAGAGTTAAACCATACTTTTGATTGAGCAGATCTGAACACTCTTTCTGTAGAAAATGCAACTGGACATTTGGAGCGCTAAGAGAGTAGTAGTGGAAAAAGGAATATATTCAAATATAAACTACACAGAAGCATTCTGTGAAACTTCTTTCTGATCTGAGCATTCAGGTAACAGAGTTAAACCATACTTTTGATTGAGCAGTTTTGAAACACTCTGTCTGTAGAAAATGCAACCGGACATTCGTAGCGCTAAGTGGGTAATAGTGGAAAAAAGAATGTGTTCAAATATAAACTACACAGAAGCATTGTATGAAACTTCTTTCTGTTCTGTGCATTCAACTAACAGAGTTGAAACTTACTTTTGATTGAGCCTTTCTGAAACACTCTTTCTGTAGAAACTGCAATTGGACATTCTGAGCGCTAAGAGGCCTATATTGGGAAAAATAATGTCTTCAAATAAAAACTACACAGAAGCATTGTGTGAAACTTATTTCTGATATGTTCATTAAGCTAACAGAGTTAAACCATACTTTTGATTGCGCAGTTCTGAACACTCTTTCTGTAGAAAATGCAAGTGGACATTCGGAGCGCTAAGAGGGTAATAGTGGAAAAAGGAATATATTCAAATATAAACTACACAGTAGCATTCTGTGAAAATTCTTTCTGTTCTGTGCATTCAACAAACAGAGTTGAACCTTACTTTTGATTGAGCCGTTCTGAAACACTCTTTCTGTAGAAACTGCAATTGGACATGCTAAGCGCTAAGAGGCCTACATTGGGAAAAAGAATATCTTCAAATAAAAACTACACAGATGCATTCTGTGAAACTTATTTCTGATCTGTAATTCAGTTAACAGAGATAAAACATATTTTTGATTGAGCAGTTATGAAACACTCTTTTTGTAGAAAATGCAAGTGGAGATTCGGAGCGCTAAGAGGGTAATAGTGGAAAAAGGAATGTCTTCAAATATAAACTACACAGAATCATTCGGTGAAACTTCTTTCTGATCTGTGCATTCAGCTAACAGAGTTAAACCATACTTTTGATTGAGCAGATCTGAACACTCTTTCTGTAGAAAATGCAACTGGACATTTGCAGCGCTAAGAGCGTAGTAGTGGAAAAAGGAATATATTCAAATATAAACTACACAGAAGCATTCTGTGAAACTTCTTTCTGATCTGAGCATTCAGCTAACAGAGTTAAACCATACTTCTGATTGAGCAGTTTTGAAACACTCTGTCTGTAGAAAATGCAACTGGACATTCGTAGCGCTAAGTGGGTAATAGTGGAAAAAAGAATATGTTCAAATATAAACTACACAGAAGCATTGTATGAAACTTCTTTCTGTTCTGTGCATTCAACTAACAGAGTTGAACCTTACTTTTGATTGAGCCGTTCTGAAACACTCTTTCTGTAGAAACTGCAATTGGACATTCTGAGCGCTAAGAGGCCTATATTGGGAAAAAGAATGTCTACAAATAAAAACTACACAGAAGAATTGTGTGAAACTTCTTTCTGTTCTGTTTGTTCAACTAAAAGAGTTGAACCTTAGTTTTGATTGAGCCGTGCTGAAACACTCTTTCCGTAGAAAATGCAAGTGGAGATTCGGAGCGCTAAGAGGGTAATAGTGGAAAAAGGAATGTCTCCAAATATAAACTACACAGAATCATTCTGTGAAACTTCTTTCTGATCTGTGCATTCAGCTAACAGAGTTAAAACATACTTTTGATTGAGCAGAACTGAACACTCTTTCTGTAGAAAATGCAACTGGACATTTGGAGCGCTAAGAGAGTAGTAGTGGAAAAAGGAATATATTCAAATATAAACTACACAGAAGCATTCTGTGAAACTTCTTTCTGATCTGAGCATTCAGCTAACAGAGTTAAACCATACTTTTGATTGAGCAGTTTTGAAACACTCTGTCTGTAGAAATTGCAACCGGACATTCGTAGCGCTAAGTGGGTAATAGTGGAAAAAAGAATGTGTTCAAATATAAACTACACAGAAGCATTGTATGAAACTTCTTTCTGTTCTGTGCATTCAACTAACAGAGTTGAAACTTACTTTTGATTGAGCCTTTCTGAAACACTCTTTCTGTAGAAACTGCAATTGGACATTCTGAGCGCTAAGAGGCCTATATTGGGAAAAAGAATGTCTACAAATAAAAACTACACAGAAGAATTGTGTGAAACTTATTTCTGATATGTTCATTAAGCTAACAGAGTTAAACCATACTTTTGATTGCGCAGTTCTGAACACTCTTTCTGTAGAAAATGCAAGTGGACATTCGGAGCGCTAAGAGGGTAATAGTGGAAAAAGGAATATATTCAAATATAAACTACACAGTAGCATTATGTGAAAATTCTTTCTGTTCTGTGCATTCAACTAACAGAGTTGAAGCTTACTTTTGATTGAGCCGTTCTGAAACACTCTTTCTGTAGAAACTGCAATTGGACATGCTAAGCGCTAAGAGGCCTACATTGGGAAAAAGAATATATTCAAATAAAAACTACACAGATGCATTCTGTGAAACTTATTTCTGATCTGTAAATTCAGTTAACAGAGATAAAACATATTTTTGATTGAGCAGTTATGAAACACTCTTTTTGTAGAAAATGAAAGTGGAGATTCGGAGCGCTAAGGGGGTAATAATGGAAAAAGGAATGTCTTCAAATATAAACTACACAGAATCATTCGGTGAAACTTCTTTCTGATCTGTGCATTCAGCTAACAGAGTTAAACCATACTTTTGATTGAGCAGATCTGAACACTCTTTCTGTAGAAAATGCAACTGGACATTTGGAGCGCTAAGAGCGTAGTAGTGGAAAAAGGAATATATTCAAATATAAACTACACAGAAGCATTCTGTGAAACTTCTTTCTGATCTGAGCATTCAGCTAACAGAGTTAAACCATACTTCTGATTGAGCAGTGTTGAAACACTCTGTCTGTAGAAAATGCAACTGGACATTCGTAGCGCTAAGTGGGTAATAGTGGAAAAAAGAATATGTTCAAATATAAACTACACAGAAGCATTGTATGAAACTTCTTTCTGTTCTGTGCATTCAACTAACAGAGTTGAACCTTACTTTTGATTGAGCCGTTCTGAAACACTCTTTCTGTAGAAACTGCAATTGGACATTCTGAGCGCTAAGAGGCCTATATTGGGAAAAAGAATGTCTACATATTAAAACTACACAGAAGAATTGTGTGAAACTTCTTTCTGTTCTGTTTGTTCAACTAAAAGAGTTGAACCTTAGTTTTGATTGAGCCGTTCTGAAACACTCTTTCTGTAGAAAATGCAAGTGGAGATTCGGAGCGCTAAGAGGGTAATAGTGGAAAAAGGAATGTCTCCAAATATAAACTACAGAGAATCATTCTGTGAAACTTCTTTCTGATCTGTGCATTCAGCTAACAGAGTTAAACCATACTTTTGGTTGAGCAGATCTGAACACTCATTCTGTAGAAAATGCAACTGGACATTTGGAGCGCTAAGAGAGTAGTAGTGGAAAAAGGAATATATTCAAATATTAACTACACAGAAGCATTCTGTGAAACTTCTTTCTGATCTGAGCATTCAGCTAACAGAGTTAAACCATACTTTTTATTGAGCAGTTTTGAAACACTCTGTCTGTAGAAAATGCAACTGGACATTCGTAGCGCTAAGTGGGTAATAGTGGAAAAAAGAATATGTTCAAATATAAACTACACAGAAGCATTGTATGAAACTTCTTTCTGTTCTGTGCATTCAACTAACAGAATTGAACCTTACTTTTGATTGAGCCTTTCTGAAACACTCTTTCTGTAGAAACTGCAATTGGACATTCTGAGCGCTAAGAGGCCTATATTGGGAAAAATAATATCTTCAAATACAAACTACACAGAAGCATTGTGTGAAACTTATTTCTGATATGTTCATTAAGCTAACAGAGTTAAACCATACTTTTGATTGCGCAGTTCTGAACACTCTTTCTGTAGAAAATGCAAGTGGACATTCGGAGCGCTAAGAGGGTAATAGTGGAAAAAGGAATATATTCAAATATAAACTACACAGTAGCATTCTGTGAGAATTCTTTCTGTTCTGTGCATTCAACTAACAGAGTTGAACCTTACTTTTGATTGAGCCGTTCTGAAACACTCTTTCTGTAGAAACTGCAATTGGACATGCTAAGCGCTAAGAGGCCTTCATTGGGAAAAAGAATATCTTCAAATAAAAACTACACAGATGCATTCTGTGAAACTTATTTCTGATCTGTAAATTCAGTTAACAGAGATAAAACATATTTTTGATTGAGCAGTTATGAAACACTCTTTTTGTAGAAAATGCAAGTGGAGATTCGGAGCGCTAAGAGGGTAATATTGGAAAAAGGAATGTCTTCAAATATATACTACACAGAATCATTCGGTGAAACTTCTTTCTGATCTGTGCATTCAGCTAACAGAGTTAAACCATACTTTTGATTGAGCAGATCTGAACACTCTTTCTGTAGAAAATGCAACTGGACATTTGGAGCGCTAAGAGCGTAGTAGTGGAAAAAGGAATATATTCAAATATAAACTACACAGAAGCATTCTGTGAAACTTCTTTCTGATCTGAGCATTCAGCTAACAGAGTTAAACCATACTTCTGATTGAGCAGTTTTGAAACACTCTGTCTGTAGAAAATGCAACTGGACATTCGTAGCGCTAAGTGGGTAATAGTGGAAAAAAGAATATGTTCAAATATAAACTACACAGAAGCATTGTATGAAACTTCTTTCTGTTCTGTGCATTCAACTAACAGAGTTGAACCTTACTTTTGATTGAGCCGTTCTGAAACACTCTTTCTGTAGAAACTGCAATTGGACATTCTGAGCGCTAAGAGGCCTATATTGGGAAAAAGAATGTCTACAAATAAAAACTACACAGAAGAATTGTGTGAAACTTCTTTCTGTTCTGTTTGTTGAAATAAAAGAGTTGAACCTTAGTTTTGATTGAGCCGTTCTGAAACACTCTTTCTGTAGAAAATGCAAGTGGAGATTCGGAGCGCTAAGAGGGTAATAGTGGAAAAAGGAATGTCTCCAAATATAAACTACACAGAATCATTCTGTGAAACTTCTTTCTGATCTGTGCATTCAGCTAACAGAGTTAAACCATACTTTTGGTTGAGCAGATCTGAACACTCTTTCTGTAGAAAATGCAACTGGACATTTGGAGCGCTAAGAGAGTAGTAGTGGAAAAAGGAATATATTCAAATATTAACTACACAGAAGCATTCTGTGAAACTTCTTTCTGATCTGAGCATTCAGCTAACAGAGTTAAACCATACTTTTGATTGAGCAGTTTTGAAACACTCTGTCTGTAGAAAATGCAACTGGACATTCGTAGCGCTAAGTGGGTAATAGTGGAAAAAAGAATATGTTCAAATATAAACTACACAGAAGCATTGTATGAAACTTCTTTCTGTTCTGTGCATTCAACTAACAGAGTTGAACCTTACTTTTGATTGAGCCTTTCTGAAACACTCTTTCTGTAGAAACTGCAATTGGACATTCTGAGCGCTAAGAGGCCTATATTGCGAAAAATAATATCTTCAAATAAAAACTACACAGAAGCATTGTGTGAAACTTATTTCTGATATGTTCATTAAGCTAACAGAGTTAAACCATATTTTGATTGCGCAGTTCTGAACACTCTTTCTGTAGAAAATGCAAGTGGAGATTCGGAGCGCTAAGAGGGTAATAGTGGAAAAAGGAATGTCTTCAAATATAAACTACACAGAATCATTCGGTGAAACTTCTTTCTGATCTGTGCATTCAGCTAACAGAGTTAAACCACACTTTTGATTGAGCAGATCTGAACACTCTTTCTGTAGAAAATGCAACTGGACATTAGGAGCGCTAAGAGCGTAGTAGTGGAAAAAGGAATATATTCAAATATAAACTACACAGAAGCATTCTGTGAAACTTCTTTCTGATCTGAGCATTCAGCTAACAGAGTTAAACAATACTTTTGATTGAGCAGTTTTGAAACACTCTTTCTGTAGAAAATGCAACTGGACATTCGTAGCGCTAAGTGGGAAATAGTGGAAAAAAGAATATGTTCAAATATAAACTACACAGAAGCATTGTATGAAACTTCTTTCTGTTCTGTGCATTCAACTAACAGAGTTGAACCTTACTTTTGATTGAGCCGTTCTGAAACACTCTTTCTGTAGAAACTGCAATTGGACATTCTGAGCGCTAAGAGGCCTATATTGGGAAAAACAATGTCTACAAATAAAAACTACACAGAAGAATTGTGTGAAACTTCTTTCTGTTCTGTTTGTTCAACTAAAAGAGTTGAACCTTAGTTTTGATTGAGCCGTTCTGAAACACTCTTTCTGTAGAAAATGCAAGTGGAGATTCGGAGCGCTAAGAGGGTAATAGTGGAAAAAGGAATGTCTCCAAATATAAACTACACAGAATCATTCTGTGAAACTTCTTTCTGATCTGTGCATTCAGCTAACAGAGTTAAACCATACTTTTGATTGAGCAGATCTGAACACTCTTTCTGTAGAAAATGCAACTGGACATTTGGAGCGCTAAGAGCCTAGTAGTGGAAAAAGGAATATATTCAAATATAAACTACACCGAAGCATTCTGTGAAACTTCTTTCTGATCTGAGCATTCAGCTAACAGAGTTAAACCATACTTTTGATTGAGCAGTTTTGAAACACTCTGTCTGTAGAAAATGCAACTGGACATTCGTAGCGCTAAGTGGGTAATAGTGGAAAAAAGAATATGTTCAAATATAAACTACACAGAAGCATTGTATGAAACTTCTTTCTGTTCTGTGCATTCAACTAACAGAGTTGAACCTTACTTTGGATTGAGCCGTTCTGAAACACTCTTTCTGTAGAAACTGCAATTGGACACTCTGAGAGCTAAGAGGCCTATATTGGGAAAAATAATATCTTCAAATAAAAACTACACAGAAGCATTGTGTGAAATTTATTTCTGATATGTTCATTAAGCTAACAGAGTTAAACCGTACTTTGATTGCGCAGTTCTGAACACTGTTTCTGTAGAAAATGCAAGTGGACATTCGGAGCGCTAAGAGGGTAATAGTGGAAAAAGGAATATATTCAAATATAAACTACACAGTAGCATTCTGTGAAAATTCTTTCTGTTTTGTGCATTCAACTAACAGAGTTGAACCTTACTTTGATTGAGCCGTTCTGAAACACTCTTTCTGTAGAAACTGCAATTGGACATGCTAAGCGGTAAGAGGCCTACATTGGGAAAAAGAATATCTTCAAATAAAAACTACACAGATGCATTCTGTGAAACTTATTTCTGATCTGTAAATTCAGTTAACAGAGATAAAACATATTTTTGATTGAGCAGTTATGAAACACTCTTTTTGTAGAAAATGCAAGTGGAGATTCGGAGCGCTAAGAGGGTAATAGTGGAAAAAGAAATGTCTTCAAATATAAACTACACAGAATCATTCGGTGAAGCTTCTTTCTGATCTGTGCATTCAGCTAACAGAGTTAAACCATACTTTTGATTGAGCAGATCTGAACACTCTTTCTGTAGAAAATGCAACTGGACATTTGGAGCGCTAAGAGCGTAGTAGTGGAAAAAGTAATATATTCAAATATTAACTACACAGAAGCATTCTGTGAAACTTCTTTCTGATCTGAGCATTCAGCTAACAGAGTTAAACCATACTTTTGATTGAGCAGTTTTGAAACACTCTGTCTGTAGAAAATGCAACTGGACATTCGTAGCGCTAAGTGGGTAAGAGTGGAAAAAAGAATATGTTCAAATATAAACTACACAGAAGCATTGTATGAAACTTCTTTCTGTTCTGTGCATTCAACTAACAGAGTTGAACCTTACTTTTGATTGAGCCTTTCTGGAACACCCTTTCTGTAGAAACTGCAATTGGACATTCTGAGCGCTAAGAGGCCTATATTGGGAAAAATAATATCTTCAAATAAAAACTACACAGAAGCATTGTGTGAAACTTATTTCTGATATGTTCATTAAGCTAACAGAGTTAAACCATACTTTTGATTGCGCAGTTCTGAACACTCTTTCTGTAGAAAATGCAAGTGTACATTCGGAGCGCTAAGAGGGTAATAGTGGAAAAAGGAATATATTCAAATATAAACTACACAGTAGCATTCGGTGAAAATTCTTTCTGTTCTGTGCATTCAACTAACAGAGTTGAACCTTACTTTTGATTGAGCCGTTCTGAAACACGCTTTCTGTAGAAACTGCAATTGGACATGCTAAGCTCTAAGAGGCCTACATTGGAAAAAGAATATCTTCAAATAAAAACTACACAGATGCATTCTGTGAAACTTATTTCTGATCTGTAAATTCAGTTAACAGAGAGAAAACATATTTTTGATTGAGCAGTTATGAAACACTCTTTTTGTAGAAAATGCAAGTGGAGATTCGGAGCGCTAAGAGGGTAATAGTGGAAAAAGGAATGTCTTCAAATATAAACTACACGGAATCATTCGGTGAAACTTCTTTCTGATCTGTGCATTCAGCTAACAGAGTTAAACCATACTTTTGATTGAGCAGATCTGAACACTCTTTCTGTAGAAAATGCAACTGGACATTTGGAGCGCTAAGAGCGTAGTAGTGGAAAAAGGAATATATTCAAATATAAACCACACAGAAGCATTCTGTGAAACTTCTTTCTGATCTGAGCATTCAGCTAACGGACTTAAACCATACTTTTGATTGAGCAGTTTTGAAACACTCTGTCTGTAGAAAATGCAACTGGACATTCGTAGCGCTAAGTGGGTAATAGTGGAAAAAAGAATATGTTCAAATATAAACTACACAGAAGCATTGTATGAAACTTCTTTCTGTTCTGTGCATTCAACTAACAGAGTTGAACCTTACTTTTGATTGAGCCGTTCTGAAACACTCTTTCTGTAGAAACTGCAAATGGACATTCTGAGCGCTAAGAGGCCTATATTGGGAAAAAGAATGTCTACAAATAAAAACTACACAGAAGAATTGTGTGAAACTTCTTTCTGTTCTGTTTGTTCAACTAAAAGAGTTGAACCTTAGTTTTGATTGAGCCGTTCTGAAACACTCTTTCTGTAGAAAATGCAAGTGGAGATTCGGAGCGCTAAGAGGGTAATAGTGGAAAAAGGAATGTCTCCAAATATAAACTACACAGAATCATTCTGTGAAACTTCTTTCTGATCTGTGCATTCAGCTAACAGAGTTAAACCATACTTTTGATTGAGCAGATCTGAACACTCTTTCTGTAGAAAATGCAACTGGACATTTGGAGCGCTAAGAGAGTAGTAGTGGAAAAAGGAATATATTCAAATATAAACTACACAGAAGCATTCTGTGAAACTTCTTTCTGATCTGAGCATTCAGCTAACAGAGTTAAACCATACTTTTGATTGAGCAGTTTTGAAACACTCTGTCTGTAGAAAATGCAACTGGACATTCGTAGCGCTAAGTGGGTAATAGTGGAAAAAAGAATATGTTCAAATATAAACTACACAGAAGCATTGTATGAAACTTCTTTCTGTTCTGTGCATTCAACTAACAGAGTTCAACCTTACTTTTGATTGAGCCTTTCTGAAACACTCTTTCTGTAGAAACTGCAATTGGACATTCTGAGCGCTAAGAGGCCTATATTGGGAAAAATAATATCTTCAAATACAAACTACACAGAAGCATTGTGTGAAACTTATTTCTGATATGTTCATTAAGCTAACAGAGTTAAACCATACTTTTGATTGCGCAGTTCTGAACACTCTTTCTGTAGAAAATGCAAGTGGACATTCGGAGCGCTAAGAGGGTAATAGTGGAAAAAGGAATATATTCAAATATAAACTACACAGTAGCATTCCGTGAAAATTCTTTCTGTTCTGTGCATTCAACTAACAGAGTTGAACCTTACTTTTGATTGAGCCGTTCTGAAACACTCTTTCTGTAGAAACTGCAATTGGACATGCTAAGCGCTAAGAGGCCTACATTGGGAAAAAGAATACCTTCAAATAAAAACTACACAGATGCATTCTGTGAAACTTATTTCTGATCTGTAAATTCAGTTAACAGAGATAAAACATATTTTTGATTGAGCAGTTATGAAACACTCTTTTTGTAGAAAATGCAAGTGGAGATTCGGAGCGCTAAGAGGGTAATAGTGGAAAAAGGAATGTCTTCAAATATAAACTACACAGAATCATTCGGTGAAACTTCTTTCTGATCTGTGCATTCAGCTAACAGAGTTAAACCATACTTTTGATTGAGCAGATCTGAACACTCTTTCTGTAGAAAATTCAACTGGACATTTGGAGCGCTAAGAGCGTAGTAGTGGAAAAAGGAATATATTCAAATATAAACTACACAGAAGCATTCTGTGAAACTCCTTTCTGATCTGAGCATTCAGCTAACAGAGTTAAACCATACTTTTGATTGAGCAGTTTTGAAACACTCTTTCTGTAGAAAATGCAACTGGACATTCGTAGCGCTAAGTGGGTAATAGTGGAAAAAAGAATATGTTCAAATATAAACTACACAGAAGCATTGTATGAAACTTCTTTCTGTTCTGTGCATTCAACTAACAGAGTTGAACCTTACTTTTGATTGAGCCGTTCTGAAACACTCTTTCTGTAGAAACTGCAATTGGACATTCTGAGCGCTAAGAGGCCTATATTGGGAAAAAGGATGTCTACAAATAAAAACTACACAGAAGAATTGTGTGAAACTTCTTTCTGTTCTGTTTGTTCAACTAAAAGAGTTGAACCTTAGTTTTGATTGAGCCGTTCTGAAACACTCTTTCTGTAGAAAATGCAAGTGGAGATTCGGAGCGCTAAGAGTGTAATAGTGGAAAAAGGAATGTCTCCAAATATAAACTACACAGAATCATTCTGTGAAACTTCTTTCTGATCTGTGCATTCAGCTAACAGAGTTAAACCATACTTTGATTGAGCAGATCAGAACACTCTTTCTGTAGAAAATGCAACTGGACATTTGGAGCGCTAAGAGCGTAGTAGTGGAAAAAGGAATATATTCAAATATAAACTACACAGAAGCATTCTGTGAACTTCTTTCTGATCTGAGCATTCAGCTAACAGAATTAAACCATACTTTTGATTGAGCAGTTTTGAAACACTCTGTATGTAGAAAATGCAACTGGACATTCGTAGCGCTAAGTGGTTAATAGTGGAAAAAAGAATATGTTCAAATATAAACTACACAGAAGCATTGTATGAAACTTCTTTCTGTTCTGTGCATTCAACTAACAGAGTTGAACCTTACTTTTGATTGAGCCGTTCTGAAACACTCTTTCTGTAGAAACTGCAATTGGACATTCTGAGCGCTAAGAGGCCTATATTGGGAAAAATAATATCTTCAAATAAAAACTACACAGAAGCATTGTGTGAAACTTTTTTCTGATATGTTCATTAAGCTAACAGAGTTAAACCATACTTTTGATTGCGCAGTTCTGAACACTCTTTCTGTAGAAAATGCAAGTGGATATTCGGAGCGCTAAGAGGGTAATAGTGGAAAAAGGAATATATTCAAATATAAACTACACAGTAGCATTCTGTGAAAATTCTTTCTGTTCTGTGCATTCAACTAACAGAGTTGAACCTTACTTTTGATTGAGCCGTTCTGAAACAGTCTTTCTGTAGAAACTGCAATTGGAAATGCTAAGCGCTAAGAGGCCTACATTGGGAAAAAGAATATCTTCAAATAAAAAGTACACAGATGCATTCTGTGAAACTTATTTCTGATCTGTAAATTCAGTTAACAGAGATAAAACATATTTTTGATTGAGCAGTTATGAAACACTCTTTTTGTAGAAAATGCAAGTGGAGATTCGGAGCGCTAAGTTGGTAATAGTGGAAAAAGGAATGTCTTCAAATATAAACTACACAGAATCATTCGGTGAAACTTCTTTCTGATCTGTGCATTCAGCTAACAGAGTTAAACCATACTTTTGATTGAGCAGATCTGAACACTCTTTCTGTAGAAAATGCAACTGGACATTTGGAGCGCTAAGAGCGTATTAGTGGAAAAAGGAATATATTCAAATATAAACTACACAGAAGCATTCTGTGAAACTTCTTTCTGATCTGAGCATTCAGCTAACAGAGTTAAACCATACTTTTGATTTAGCAGTTTTGAAACGCTCTGTCTGTAGAAAATGCAACTGGACATTCGTAGCGCTAAGTGGGTAATAGTGGAAAAAAGAATATGTTCAAATATAAACTACACAGAAGCATTGTATGAAACTTCTTTCTGTTCTGTGCATTCAACTAACAGAGTTGAACCTTACTTTTGATTGAGCCGTTCTGAAACACTCTTTCTGTAGAAACTGCAATTGGACATTCTGAGCGCTAAGAGGCCTATATTGGGAAAAAGAATGTCTACAAATAAAAACTACACAGAAGAATTGTGTGAAACTTCTTTCTGTTCTGTTTGTTCAACTAAAAGAGTTGAACCTTAGTTTTGATTGAGCCGTTCTGAAACACTCTTTCTGTAGAAAATGCAAGTGGAGATTCGGAGCGCTAAGAGGGTAATAGTGGAAAAAGGAATGTCTCCAAATATAAACTACACAGAATCATTCTGTGAAACTTCTTTCTGATCTGTGCATTCAGCTAACAGAGTTAAACCATACTTTTGATTGAGCAGATCTGAACACTCTTTCTGTAGAAAATGCAACTGGACATTTGGAGCGCTAAGAGAGTAGTAGTGGAAAAAGGAATATATTCAAATATAAACTACACAGAAGCATTCTGTGAAACTTCTTTCTGATCTGAGCATTCAGCTAACAGAGTTAAACCATACTTTTGATTGAGCAGTTTTGAAACACTCTGTCTGTAGAAAATGCAACTGGACATTCGTAGCGCTAAGTGGGTAATAGTGGAAAAAAGAATATGTTCAAATATAAAGTACACAGAAGCATTGTATGAAACTTCTTTCTGTTCTGTGCATTCAACTAACAGAGTTGAACCTTACTTTGGATTGAGCCGTTCTCAAACACTCTTTCTGTAGAAACTGCAATTGGACATTCTGAGCGCTAAGAGGCCTATATTGGGAAAAATAATATCTTCAAATAAAAACTACACAGAAGCATTGTGTGAAACTTATTTCTGATATGTTCATTAAGCTAACAGAGTTAAACCATACTTTGATTGCGCAGTTCTGAACACTCTTTCTGTAGAAAATGCAAGTGGACATTCGGAGCGCTAAGAGGGTAATAGTGGAAAAAGGAATATATTCAAATATAAACTACACAGTAGCATTCTGTGAAAATTCTTTCTGTTCTGTGCATTCAACTAACAGAGTTGAACCTTACTTTTGATTGAGCCGTTCTGAAACACTCTTTCTGTAGAAACTGCAATTGGACATGCTAAGCGATAAGAGGCCTACATTGGGAAAAAGAATATCTTCAAATAAAAACTACACAGATGCATTCTGTGAAACTTATTTCTGATCTGTAAATTCAGTTAACAGAGATAAAACATATTTTTGATTGAGCAGTTATGAAACACTCTTTTTGTAGAAAATGCAAGTGGAGATTCGGAGCGCTAAGAGGGTAATAGTGGAAAAAGGAATGTCTTCAAATATAAACTACACAGAATCATTCGGTGAAACTTCTTTCTGATCTGTGCATTCAGCTAACAGAGTTAAACCATACTTTTGATTGAGCAGATCTGAACACTCTTTCTGTAGAAAATGCAACTGGACATTTGGAGCGCTAAGAGCGTAGTAGTGGAAAAAGGAATATATTCAAATATAAACTACACAGAAGCATTCTGTGAAACTTCTTTCTGATCTGAGCATTCAGCTAACAGAGTTAAACCATACTTTTTATTGAGCAGTTTTGAAACACTCTGTCTGTAGAAAATGCAACTGGACATTCGTAGCGCTAAGTGGGTAATAGTGGAAAAAAGAATATGTTCAAATATAAACTACACAGAAGCATTGTATGAAACTTCTTTCTGTTCTGTGCATTCAACTAACAGAGTTGAACCTTACTTTTGATTGAGCCGTTCTGAAACACTCTTTCTGTAGAAACTGCAATTGGACATTCTGAGCGCTAGGAAGCCTATATTGGGAAAAAGAATGTCTACAAATAAAAACTACACAGAAGAATTGTGTGAAACTTCTTTCTGTTCTGTTTGTTCAACTAAAAGAGTTGAAACTTAGTTTTGATTGAGCCGTTCTGAAACACTCTTTCTGTAGAAAATGCAAGTGGAGATTCGGAGCGCTAAGAGGGTAATAGTGGAAAAAGGAATGTCTGCAAATATAAATTACACAGAATCATTCTGTGAAACTTCTTTCTGATCTGTGCATTCAGCTAACAGAGTTAAACCATACTTTTGATTGAGCAGATCTGAACACTCTTTCTGTAGAAAATGCAACTGGACATTTGAGCGCTAAGAGAATAGTAGTGGAAAAAGGAATCTATTCAAATATAAACTACACAGAAGCATTCTGTGAAACTTCTTTCTGATCTGAGCATTCAGCTAACAGGGTTAAACCATACTTTTGATTGAGCAGTTTTGAAACACTCTGTCTGTAGAAAATGCAACTGGACATTCGTAGCGCTAAGTGGGTAATAGTGGAAAAAAGAATATGTTCAAATATAAACTACACAGAAGCATTGTATGAAACTTCTTTCTGTTCTGTGCATTCAACTAACAGAGTTGAACCTTACTTTTGATTGAGCCTTTCTGAAACACTCTTTTTGTAGAAACTGCAATTGGACATTCTGAGCGCTAAGAGGCCTCTATTGGGAAAAATAATATCTTCAAATAAAAACTACACAGAAGCATTGTGTGAAACTTATTTCTGATATGTTCATTAAGCTAACAGAGTTAAACCATACTTTTGATTGCGCAGTTCTGAACACTCTTTCTGTAGAAAATGCAAGTGGACATTCGGAGCGCTAAGAGGGTAATAGTGGAAAAAGGAATATATTCAAATATAAACTACACAGTAGCATTCTGTGAAAATTCTTTCTGTTCTGTGCATTCAAACTAACAGAGTTGAACCTTACTTTTGATTGAGCCGTTCTGAAACACTCTTTCTGTAGAATCTGCAATTGGACATGCTAAGCGCTAAGAGGCCTACATTGGGAAAAAGAATATCTTCAAATAAAAACTACACAGATGCATTCTGTGAAACTTATTTCTGATCTGTAAATTCAGTTAACAGAGATAAAACATATTTTTGATTGAGCAGCTATGAAACACTCTTTTTGTAGAAAATGCAAGTGGAGATTCGGAGCGCTAAGAGGGTAATAGTGGAAAAAGGAATGTCTTCAAATATAAACTACACAGAATCATTGGGTGAAACTTTTTTCTGATTTGTGCATTCAGCTAACAGAGTTAAACCATACTTTTGATTGAGCAGATCTGAACACTCTTTCTGTAGAAAATGCAACTGGACATTTGGAGCGCTAAGAGCGTAGTAGTGGAAAAAGGAATATATTCAAATATAAACTACACAGAAGCATTCTGTGAAACTTCTTTCTGATCTGAGCATTCAGCTAACAGAGTTAATCCATACTTTTGATTGAGCCGTTTTGAAACACTCTGTCTGTAGAAAATGCAACTGGACATTCGTAGCGCTAAGTGGGTAATAGTGGAAAAAAGAATATGTTCAAATATAAACTACACAGAAGCATTGTATGAAACTTCTTTCTGTTCTGTGCATTCAACTAACAGAGTTGAACCTTACTTTTGATTGAGCCGTTCTGAAACACTCTTTCTGTAGAAACTGCAATTGGACATTCTGAGCGCTAAGAGGCCTATATTGGGAAAAAGAATGTCTACAAATAAAAACTACACAGAAGAATTGTGTGAAACTTCTTTCTGTTCTCTTTGTTCAACTAAAAGAGTTGAAACTTAGTTTTAATTGAGCCGTTCTGAAACACTCTTTCTGTAGAAAATGCAAGTGGAGATTCGGAGCGCTAAGAGGGTAATAGTGGAAAAAGGAATGTCTCCAAATATAAACTACACAGAATCACTCTGTGAAACTTCTTTCTGATCTGTGCATTCAGCTAACAGAGTTAAACCATACTTTTGATTGAGCAGATCTGAACACTCTTTCTGTAGAAAATGCAACTGGACATTTGGAGCGCTAAGAGAGTAGTAGTGGAAAAAGGAATATATTCAAATATAAAATACACAGAAGCATTCTGTGAAACTTCTTTCTGATCTGAGCATTCAGCTAACAGAGTTAAACCATACTTTTGATTGAGCAGTTTTGAAACACTCTGTCTGTAGAAAATGCAACTGGACATTCGTAGCGCTAAGTGGGTAATAGTGGAAAAAAGAATATGTTCAAATATAAACTACACAGAAGCATTGTATGAAACTTCTTTCTGTTCTGTGCATTCAACTAACAGAGTTGAACCTTACTTTGGATTGAGCCGTTCTCAAACACTCTTTCTGTAGAAACTGCAATTGGACATTCTGAGCGCTAAGAGGCCTATATTGGGAAAAATAATATCTTCAAATAAAAACTACACAGAAGCATTGTGTGAAACTTATTTCTGATATGTTCATTAAGCTAACAGAGTTAAACCATACTTTGATTGCGCAGTTCTGAACACTCTTTCTGTAGAAAATGCAAGTGGACATTCGGAGCGCTAAGAGGGTAATAGTGGAAAAAGGAATATATTCAAATATAAACTACACAGTAGCGTTCTGTGAAAATACTTTCTGTTCTGTGCATTCAACTAACAGAGTTGAACCTTACTTTGATTGAGCCATTCTGAAACACTCTTTCTGTAGAAACTGCAATTGGACATGCTAAGTGCTAAGAGGCCTACATTGGGAAATAGAATATCTTCAATAAAAACTACACAGATGCATTCTGTGAAACATATTTCTGATCTGTAAATTCAGTTAACAGAGATAAAACATATTTTTGATTGAGCAGTTATGAAACACTCTTTTTGTAGAAAATGCAAGTGGAGATTCGGAGCGCTAAGAGGGTAATAGTGGAAAAAGGAATGTCTTCAAATATAAACTACACAGAATCATTCGGTGAAACTTCTTTCTGATCTGTGCATTCAGCTAAAAGAGTTAAACCATACTTTTGATTGAGCAGATCTGAACACTCTTTCTGTAGAAAATGCAACTGGACATTTGGAGCGCTAAGAGCGTAGTAGTGGAAAAAGGAATATATTCAAATATAAACTACACAGAAGCATTCTGTGAAACTTCTTTCTGATCTGAGCATTCAGCTAACAGAGTTAAACCATACTTTTGATTGAGCAGTTTTGAAACACTCTGTCTGTAGAAAATGCAACTGGACATTCGTAGCGCTAAGTGGGTAATAGTGGAAAAAAGAATATGTTCAAATATAAACTACACAGAAGCATTGTATGAAACTTCTTTCTGTTCTGTGCATTCAACTAACAGAGTTGAACCTTACTTTTGATTGAGCCGTTCTCAAACACTCTTTCTGTAGAAACTGCAATTGGACATTCTGAGCGCTAAGAGGCCTATATTGGGAAAAAGAATGTCTACAAATAAAAACTACACAGAAGAATTGTGTGAAACTTCTTTCTGTTCTGTTTGTTCAACTAAAAGAGCTGAAACTTAGTTTTGATTGAGCCGTTCTGAAACACTCTTTCTGTAGAAAATGCAAGTGGAGATTCGGAGCGCTAAGAGGGTAATAGTGGAAAAAGGAATGTCTCCAAATATAAACTACACAGAATCATTCTGTGAAACTTCTTTCAGATCTGTGCATTCAGCTAACAGAGTTAAACCATACTTTTGATTGAGCAGATCTGAACACTCTTTCTGTAGAAAATGCAACTGGACATTTGGAGCGCTAAGAGAGTAGCAGTGGAAAAAGGAATATATTCAAATATAAACTACACAGAAGCATTCTGTGAAACTTCTTTCTGATCTGAGCATTCAGCTAACAGAGTTAAAAAATACTTTTGATTGAGCAGTTTTGAAACACTCTGTCTGTAGAAAATGCAACTGGACATTCGTAGCGCTAAGTGGGTAATAGTGGAAAAAAGAATATGTTCAAATATAAACTACACAGAAGCATTGTATGAAACTTCTTTCTGTTCTGTGCATTCAACTAACAGAGTTGAACCTTACTTTTGATTGAGCCTTTCTGAAACACTCTTTCTGTAGAAACTGCAATTGGACATTCTGAGCGCTAAGACGCCTATATTGGGAAAAATAATATCTTCAATTAAAAACTACACAGAAGCATTGTGTGAAACTTATTTCTGATATGTTCATTAAGCTAACAGAGTTAAACCATACTTTTGATTGCGCAGTTCTGAACACTCTTTCTGTAGAAAATGCAAGTGAACATTCGGAGCGCTAAGAGGGTAATAGTGGAAAAAGGAATATATTCAAATATAAACTACACAGTAGCATTCTGTGAAAATTCTTTCTGTTCTGTGCATTCAACTAACAGAGTTGAACCTTACTTTTGATTGAGCCGTTCTGAAATACTCTTTCTGTAGAAACTGCAATTGGACATGCTAAGCGCTAAGAGGCCTACATTGGGAAAAAGAATATCTTCAAATAAACACTACACAGATGCATTCTGTGAAACTTATTTCTGATCTGTAAATTCAGTTAACAGAGATAAAACATATTTTTGATTGAGCAGTTATGAAACACTCTTTTTGTAGAAAATGCAAGTGGAGATTCGGAGCGCTAAGAGGGTAATAGTGGAAAAAGGAATGTCTTCAAATATAAACTACACAGAATCATTCGGTGAAACTTCTTTCTGATCTGTGCATTCAGCTAACAGAGTTAAACCATACTTTTGATTGAGCAGATCTGAACACTCTTTCTGTAGAAAATGCAACTGGACATTTGGAGCGCTAAGAGCGTAGTAGTGGAAAAAGGAATATATTCAAATATAAACTACACAGAAGCATTCTGTGAAACTTCTTTCTGATCTGAGCGTTCGGCTAACAGAGCTAAACCATACTTTTGATTGAGCAGTTTTGAAACACTCTGTCTGTAGAAAATGCAACTGGACATTCGTAGCGCTAAGTGGGTAATAGTGGAAAAAAGAATATGTTCAAATATAAACTACACAGAAGCATTGAATGAAACTTCTTTCTGTTCTGTGCATTCAACTAACAGAGTTGAACCTTACTTTTGATGGAGCCGTTCTGAAACACTCTTTCTGTAGAAACTGCAATTGGACATTCTGAGCGCTAAGAGACCTATATTGGGAAAAAGAATGTCTACAAATAAAAACTACACAGAAGAATTGTGTGAAACTTCTTTCTGTTCTGTTTGTTCAACTAAAAGAGTTGAACCTTAGTTTTGATTGAGCCATTCTGAAACACTCTTTCTGTAGAAAATGCAAGTGGAGATTCGGAGCGCTAAGAGGGTAATAGTGGAAAAAGGAATGTCTCCAAATATAAACTACACAGAATCATTCTGTGAAACTTCTTTCTGATCTGTGCATTCAGCTAACGGAGTTAAACCATACTTTTGATTGAGCAGATCTGAACACTCTTTCTGTAGAAAATGCAACTGAACATTTGGAGCGTTAAGAGAGTAGTAGTGGAAAAAGGAATATATTCAAATATAAACTACACAGAAGCATTCTGTGAAATTTCTTTCTGATCTGAGCATTCAGCTGACAGAGTTAAACCATACTTTTGATTGAGCAGTTTTGAAACACTCTGTCTGTAGAAAATGCAACTGGACATTCGTAGCGTTAAGTGGGTAGTAGTGGAAAAAAGAATATGTTCAAATATAAACTACACAGAAGCATTGTATGAAACTTCTTTCTGTTGTGTGCATTCAACTAACAGAGTTGAACCTTACTTTTGATTGAGCCGTTCTGAAACACAATTCTGTAGAAACTGCAATTGGACATTCTGAGCGCTAAGAGGCCTCTATTGGGAAAAATAATATCTTCAAATAAAAACTACACAGAAGCATTGTGTGAAACTTATTTCTGATATGTTCATTAAGCTAACAGAGTTAAACCATACTTTTGATTGCGCAGTTCTGAACACTCCTTCTGTAGAAAATGCAAGTGGACATTCGGAGCGCTAAGAGGTTAATAGTGGAAAAAGGAATATATTCAAATATAAACTGCACAGTAGCATTCTGTGAAAATTCTTTCTGTTCTGTGCATTCAACTATCAGAGTTGAACCTTACTTTTGATTGAGCTGTTCTGAAACACTCTTTCTGTAGAAACTGCAATTGGACATGCTAAGCGCTAAGAGGCCTATATTGGGAAAAAGAATATCTTTAAATAAAAAGTACACAGATGAATTCTGTGAAACTTATTTCTGATCTGTAAATTCAGTTAACAGAGATAAAATATATTTTTGATTGAGCAGTTATGAAACACTCTTTCTGTAGAAAATGCAAGTGGAGATTCGGAGCGCTAAGAGGGTAATAGTGGAAAAAGGAAGGTCTCCAAATATAAACTACACAGAATCATTCTGTGAAACTTTTTCTGATCTGTGCATTCAGCTAACAGAGTTAAACCATATTTTGATTGAGCAGATCTGAATACTCTTTCTGTAGAAAATGCAACTGGACATTAGGAGCGCTAAGAGAGTAGTAGTGTAAAAAGGAATATATTCAAATATAAACTACACAGAAGCATTCTGTGAAACTTCTTTCTGATCTGAGCATTCAGCTAACAGAGTTAAACCATACTTTTGATTGAGCAGTTTTGAAACACTCTGTCTGTAGAAAATGCAACTGGACATTCGTAGCGCTAAGTGGGTAATAGTGGAAAATAGAATATGTTCAAATATAAACTACACAGGAGCATTGTATGAAACTACTTTCTGTTCTGTGCATTCAACTAATAGAGTTGAACCTTACTTTTGATTGAGCCGTTCTGAAACACTCTTTCGGTAGAAACTGCAATTGGACATTCTGAGCGCTAGGAGGCCTATATTGGGAAAAAGAATGTCTACAAATAAAAACTACACAGAAGAATTTTGTGAAACTTCTTTCTGTTCTGTTTGTTCAACTAAAAGGGTTGAACCTTAGTTTTGATTGAGCCGTTCTGAAACACTCTTTCTGTAGAAAATGCAAGTGGAGATTCGGAGCGCTAAGGGGGTAATAGTGGAAAAAGGAATGTCTCCAAATATAAACTACACAGAATCATTCTGTGAAACTTCTTTCTGATCTGTGCATTCAGCTAACAGAGTTAAACCATACTTTTGATTGAGCAGATCTGAACACTCTTTCTGTAGAAAATGCAACTGGACATTTGGAGCGCTAAGAGCGTAGTAGTGGAAAAAGGAATATATTCAAATATAAACTACACAGAAGCATTCTGTGAAACTTCTTTCTGATCTGAGCATTCAGCTAACAGAGTTAAACCATACTTTTGATTGAGCAGTTTTGAAACACTCTGTCTGTAGAAAATGCAACTGGACATTCATAGCGCTAAGTGGGTAATAGTGGAAAAAAGAATATGTTCAAATATAAACTACACAGAAGCATTGTATGAAACTTCTTTCTGTTCTGTGCATTCAACTAACAGAGTTGAACCTTACTTTTGATTCAGCCTTTCTGAAACACTCTTTCTGTAGAAACTGCAATTGGACATTCTGAGCGCTAAGAGGCCTATATTGGGAAAAATAATATCTTCAAATAAAAACTACACAGAAGCATTGTGTGAAACTTATTTCTGATATGTTCATTAAGCTAACAGAGTTAAACCATACTTTTGATTGCGCAGTTCTGAACACTCTTTCTGTAGAAAATGCAAGTGGACATTCGGAGCGCTAAGAGTGTACTAGTGGAAAAAGGAATATATTCAAATATAAACTACACAGTAGCATTCTGTGAAAATTCTTTCTGTTCTGTGCATTCAACTAACAGAGTTGAACCTTACTTTTGATTGAGCCGTTCTGAAACACTCTTTCTGTAGAATCTGCAATTGGACATGCTAAGCGCTAAGAGGCCTACATTGGGAAAAAGAATATCTTCAAATAAAAACTACACAGATGCATTCTGTGAAACTTATTTCTGATCTGTAAATTCAGTTAACAGAGATAAAACATATTTTTGATTGAGCAGTTATGAAACACTCTTTTTGTAGAAAATGCAAGTGGAGATTCGGAGCGCTAAGAGGGTAATAGTGGAAAAAGGAATGTCTTCAAATATAAACTACACAGAATCATTCGGTGAAACTTCTTTCTGATCTGTGCATTCAGCTAACAGAGTTAAAACATACTTTTGATTGAGCAGATCTGAACACTCTTTCTGTAGAAAATGCAACTGGAAATTTGGAGCGCTAAGAGCGTAGCAGTGGAAAAAGGAATATATTCAAATATAAACTACACAGAAGCATTCTGTGAAACTTCTTTCTGATCTGAGCATTCAGCTAACAGAGTTAAACCATACTTTTGATTGAGCAGTTTTGAAACACTCTGTCTGTAGAAAATGCAACTGGACATTCGTAGCGCTAAGTGGGTAATAGTGGAAAAAAGAATATGTTCAAATATAAACTACACAGAAGCATTGTATGAAACTTCTTTCTGTTCTGTGCATTCAACTAACAGAGTTGAACCTTACTTTTGATTGAGCCGTTCTGAAACACTCTTTCTGTAGAAACTGCAATTGGACATTCTGAGCGCTAGGAGGCCTATATTGGGAAAAAGAATGTCTACAAATAAAAACTACACAGAAGAATTGTGTGAAACTTCTTTCTGTTCTGTTTGTTCAACTAAAAGAGTTGAACCTTAGTTTTGATTGAGCCGTTCTGAAACACTCTTTCTGTAGAAAATGCAAGTGGAGATTCGGAGCGCTAAGAGGGTAATAGTGGAAAAAGGAATGTCTCCAAATATAAACTACACAGAATCATTCGGTGAAACTTCTTTCTGATCTGTGCATTCAGCTAACAGAGTTAAACCATACTTTTGATTGAGCAGATCTGAACACTCTTTCTGTAGAAAATGCAACTGGACATTTGGAGCGCTAAGAGAGTAGTAGTGGAAAAAGGAATATATTCAAATATAAACTACACAGAAGCATTCGGTGAAACTCCTTTCTGATCTGAGCATTCAGCTAACAGAGTTAAACCATACTTTTGATTGAGCAGTTTTGAAACACTCTGTCTGTAGAAAATGCAACTGGACATTCCTAGCGCTAAGTGGGTAATAGTGGAAAAAAGAATATGTTCAAATATAAACTACACAGAAGCATTGTATGAAACTTCTTTCTGTTCTGTGCATTCAACTAACATAGTTGAACCTTACTTTTGATTGAGCCTTTCTGAAACACTCTTTCTGTAGAAACTGCAATTGGACATTCTGAGCGCTAAGAGGCCTCTATTGGGAAAAATAATATCTTCAAATAAAAACTACACAGAAGCATTGTGTGAAACTTATTTCTGATGTGTTCATTAAGCAAACAGAGTTAAACCATACTTTTGATTGAGCAGTTTTGAAACACTCTGTCTGTAGAAAATGCAAGTGGACATTCGGAGCGCTAAGAGGGTAATAGTGGAAAAAGGAATATATTCAAATATAAACTACACAGTAGCATTCTGTGAAAATTCTTTCTGTTCTGTGCATTCAACTAACAGAGTTGAACCTTACTTTTGATTGAGCCGTTCTGAAACACTCTTTCTGTAGAAACTGCAATTGGACATGCTAAGCGCTAAGAGGCCTACATTGGGAAAAAGAATATCTTCAAATAAAAACTACACAGATGCATTCTGTGAAACTTATTTCTGATCTGTAAATTCAGTTAACAGAGATAAAACATATTTTTGATTGAGCATTTATGAAACACTCTTTTTGTAGAAAATGCAAGTGGAGATTCGGAGCGCTAAGAGGGTAATATTGGAAAAAGGAATGTCTTCAAATATAAACTACACAGAATCATTCGGTGAAACTTCTTTCTGATCTGTGCATTCAACTAACAGAGTTAAACCATACTTTTGATTGAGCAGATCTGAACACTCTTTCTGTAGAAAATGCAACTGGACATTTGGAGCGCTAAGAGCGTAGTAGTGGAAAAAGGAATATATTCAAATATAAACTACACAGAAGCATTCTGTGAAACTTCTTTCTGATCTGAGCATTCAGCTAAGAGTTAAACCATACTTTTGATTGAGCAGTTTTGAAACACTCTGTCTGTAGAAAATGCAACTGGACATTCGTAGCGCTAAGTGGGTAATAGTGGAAAAAAGAATATGTTCAAATATAAACTACACAGAAGCATTGTATGAAACTTCTTTCTGTTCTGTGCATTCAACTAACATAGTTGAACCTTACTTTTGATTGAGCCTTTCTGAAACACTCTTTCTGTAGAAACTGCAATTGGACATTCCGAGCGCTAAGAGGCCTATATTCGGAAAAATAATATCTTCAAATAAAAACTACACAGAAGCATTGTGTGAAACTTATTTCTGATATGTTCATTAAGCTAACAGAGTTAAACCATACTTTTGATTGCGCAGTTCTGAACACTCCTTCTGTAGAAAATGCAAGAGGACATTCGGAGCGCTAAGAGGGTAATAGTGGAAAAAGGAATATATTCAAATATAAACTACACAGTAGCATTCTGTGAAAATTCTTTCTGTTCTGTGCATTCAACTAACAGAGTTGAACCTTACTTTTGATTGAGCTGTTCTGAAACACTCTTTCTGTAGAAACTGCAATTGGACATGCTAAGCGCTAAGAGGCCTATATTGGGAAAAAGAATATCTTTAAATAAAAACTACACAGATGAATTCTGTGAAACTTATTTCTGATCTGTAAATTCAGTTAACAGAGATAAAACATATTTTTGATTGAGCAGTTATGAAACACACTTTCTGTAGAAAATGCAAGTGGAGATTCGGAGCGCTAAGAGGGTAATAGTGGAAAAAGGAAGGTCTCCAAATAAAAACTACACAGAATCATTCTGTGAAACTTCTTTCTGATCTGTGCATTCAGCTAACAGAGTTAAACCATACTTTTGATTGAGCAGATCTGAACACTCTTTCTGTAGAAAATGCAACTGGACATTTGGAGCGCTAAGAGAGTAGTAGTGGAAAAAGGAATATATTCAAATATAAACTACACAGAAGCATTCTGTGAAACTTCTTTCTGATCTGAGCATTCAGCTAACAGAGTTAAACCATACTTTTGATTGAGCAGTTTTGAAACACTCTGTCTGTAGAAAATGCAACTGGACATTCGTAGCGCTAAGTGGGTAATAGTGGAAAAAAGAATATGTTCAAATATAAACTACACAGGAGCATTGTATGAAACTACTTTCTGTTCTGTGCATTCAGCTAATAGAGTTGAACCTTACTTTTGATTGAGCCGTTCTGAAACACTCTTTCTGTAGAAACTGCAATTGGACATTCTGAGCGCTAGGAGGCCTATATTGGGAAAAAGAATGTCTACAAATAAAAACTACACAGAAGAATTGTGTGAAACTTCTTTCTGTTCTGTTTGTTCAACTAAAAGAGTTGAACCTTAGTTTTGATTGAGCCGTTCTGAAACACTCTTTCTGTAGAAAATGCAAGTGGAGATTCGGAGCGCTAAGAGGGTAATAGTGGAAAAAGGAATGTCTACAAATATAAACTACACAGAATCATTCTGTGAAACTTCTTTCTGATCTGTGCATTCAGCTAACAGAGTTAAACCATACTTTTGATTGAGCAGATCTGAACACTCTTTCTGTAGAAAATGCAACTGGACATTTGGAGCGCTAAGAGCGTAGTAGTGGAAAAAGGAATATATTCAAATATAAACTACACAGAAGCATTCTGTGAAACTTCTTTCTGATCTGAGCATTCAGCTAACAGAGTTAAACCATACATTTGATTGAGCAGTTTTGAAACACTCTGTCTGTAGAAAATGCAACTGGACATTCGTAGCGCTAAGTGGGTAATAGTGGAAAAAAGAATATGTTCAAATATAAACTACACAGAAGCATTGTATGAAACTTCTTTCTGTTCTGTGCATTCAACTAACAGAGTTGAACCTTACTTTTGATTGAGCCTTTCTGAAACACTCTTTCTGTAGAAACTGCAATTGGACATTCTGAGCGCTAAGAGGCCTCTATTGGGAAAAATAATATCTTCAAATAAAAGCTACACAGAAGCATTGTGTGAAACTTATTTCTGATAAGTTCATTAAGCTAACAGAGTTAAACCATACTTTTGATTGCGCAGTTCTGAACACTCTTTCTGTAGAAAATGCAAGTGGACATTCGGAGCGCTATGAGGGTAATAGTGGAAAAAGGAATATATTCAAATATAAACTACACAGTAGCATTCTGTGAAAATTCTTTCTGTTCTGTGCATTCAACTAACAGAGTTGAACCTTACTTTTGATTGAGCCGTTCTGAAACACTCTTTCTGTAGAAACTGCAATTGGACATGCTAAGCGCTAAGAGGCCTACATTGGGAAAAAGAATATCTTCAAATAAAAACTACACAGATGCATTCTGTGAAACTTATTTCTGATCTGTAAATTCAGTTAACAGAGATAAAACATATTTTTGATTGAGCAGTTATGAAACACTCTTTTTGTAGAAAATGCAAGTGGAGATTCGGAGCGCTAAGAGGGTAATAGTGGAAAAAGTAATGTCTTCAAATATAAACAACACAGAATCATTCGGTGAAACTTCTTTCTGATCTGTGCATTCAGCTAACAGAGTTAAACCATACTTTTGATTGAGCAGATCTGAACACTCTTTCTGTAGAAAATGCAACTGGACATTTGGAGCGCTAAGAGCGTAGTAGTGGAAAAAGGAATATATTCAAATATAAACTACAGAGAAGCATTCTGTGAAACTTCTTTCTGATCTGAGCATTCAGCTAACAGAGTTAAACCATACTTTTGATTGAGCAGTTTTGAAACACTCTGTCTGTAGAAAATGCAACTGGACATTCGTAGCGCTAAGTGGGTAATAGTGGAAAAAAGAATATGTTCAAATATAAACTACACAGAAGCATTGTATAAAACTTCTTTCTGTTGTGTGCATTCAACTAACAGAGTTGAACCTTACTTTTGATTGAGCCGTTCTGAAACACTCTTTCTGTAGAAACTGCAATTGGACTTTCTGAGCGCTAGGAGGCCTACAATGAGAAAAAGAATGTCTACAAATAAAAACTACAGAGAAGAATTGTGTGAAACTCCTTTCTGTTCTGTTTGTTCAACTAAAAGAGTTGAACCTTAGTTTTGATTCAGCCGTTCTGAAAAACTCTTTCTGTAGAAAATGCAAGTGGAGATTCGGAGCGCTAAGAGGGTAATAGTGGAAAAAGGAATGTCTCCAAATATAAACTACACAGAATCATTCTGTGAAACTTCTTTCTGATCTGTGCATTCAGCTAACAGAGTTAAACCATACTTTTGATTGAGCAGATCTGAAAACACTTTCTGTAGAAAATGCAACTGGACATTTGGAGCGCTAAGAGAGTAGTAGTGGAAAAAGGAATATATTCAAATATAAACTACACAGAAGCATTCTGTGAAACTTCTTTCTGATCTGAGCATTCAGCTAACAGAGTTAAACCATACTTTTGATTGAGCAGTTTTGAAACACTCTGTCTGTAGAAAATGCAACTGGACATTCGTAGCGCTAAGTGGGTAATAGTGGAAAAAAGAATATGTTCAAATATAAACTACACAGAAGCATTGTATGAAACTTCTTTCTGTTCTGTGCATTCAACTAACAGAGTTGAACCTTACTTTTGATTGAGCCTTTCTGAAACACTCTTTCTGTAGAAACTGCAATTGGACATTCTGAGCGCTAAGAGGCCTCTATTGGGAAAAATAATATCTTCAAATAAAAACTACACAGAAGCATTGTGTGAAACTTATTTCTGATATGTTCATTAAGCTAACAGAGTTAAACCATACTTTTGATCGCGCAGTTCTGAACACTCTTTCTGTAGAAAATGCAAGTGGACATTCGGAGCGCTAAGAGGGTAATAGTAGAAAAAGGAATATATTCAAATATAGACTACACAGTAGCATTCTGTGAAAATTCTTTCTGTTCTGTGCATTCAACTAACAGAGTTGAACCTTACTTTTGATTGAGCCGTTCTGAAACATTCTTTCTGTAGAAACCGCAATTGGACATGCTAAGCGCTAAGAGGCCTACATTGGGAAAAAGAATATCTTCAAATAAAAACTACACAGATGCATTCTGTGAAACTTATTTCTGATCTGTAAATTCAATTAACAGAGATAAAACATATTTTTGATTGAGCAGTTATGAAACACTCTTTTTGTAGAAAATGCAAGTGGAGATTCGGAGCGCTAAGAGGGTAATAGTGGAAAAAGGAATGTCTTCAAATATAAACTACACAGAATCATTCGGTGAAACTTCTTTCTGATCTGTGCATTCAGCTAACAGAGTTAAACCATAATTTTGATTGCGCAGTTCTGAACACGCTTTCTGTAGAAAATGCAAGTGGACTTTCGGAGCGCTAAGAGGGTAATAGTGGAAAAAGGAATATATTCAAATATAAACTACACAGTAGCATTCTGTGAAAATTCTTTCTGTTCTGTGCATTCAACTAACAGATTTGAACCTTACTTTTGATTGAGCCGTTCTGAAACACTCTTTCTGTAGAAACTGCAATTGGACATGCTAAGCGCTAAGAGGCCTACATTGGGAAAAAGAATATCTTCAAATAAAAACTACACAGATGCATTCTGTGAAACTTATTTCTGATCTGTAAATTCAGTTAACAGAGATAAAACATATTTTTGATTGAGCAGTTATGAAACACTCTTTTTGTAGAAAATGCAAGTGGAGATTCGGATCGCTAAGAGGTTAATAGTGGAAAAAGGAATGTCTTCAAATATAAACTACACGGAATCATTCGGTGAAACTTCTTTCTGATCTGTGCATTCAGCTAACAGAGTTAAACCATACTCTTGATTGAGCAGATCTGAACACTCTTTCTGTAGAAAATGCAACTGGACATTTGGAGCGCTAAGAGCGTAGTAGTGGAAAAAGGTATATATTCAAATATAAACTACACAGAAGCATTCTGTGAAACTTCTTTCTGATCTGAGCATTCAGCTAACAGAGTTAAACCATACTTTGATTGAGCAGTTTTGAAACACTCTGACAGTAGAAAATGCAACTGGACATTCGTAGCGCTAAGTGGGTAATAGTGGAAAAAAGAATATGTTCAAATATAAACTACACAGAAGCATTGTATGAAACTTCTTTCTGTTCTGTGCATTCAACTAACAGAGTTGAACCTTACTTTTGATTGAGCCGTTCTGAAACACTCTCTCTGTAGAAACTGCAATTGGACATTCTGAGCGCTAAGAGGCCTATATTGGGAAAAAGAATGTCTACAAATAAAAACTACACAGAAGAATTGTGTGAAACTTCTTTCTGTTCTGTTTGTTCAACTAAAAGAGTTGAACCTTAGTTTTGATTGAGCCGTTCTGAAACACTCTTTCTGTAGAAAATGCAAGTGGAGATTCGGAGCGCTAAGAGGGTAATAGTGGAAAAAGAAATGTCTCCAAATATAAACTACACAGAATCATTCTGTGAAACTTTTTTCTGATCTGTGCATTCAGCTAACAGAGTTAAACCATACTTTTGATTGAGCAGATCTGAACACTCTTTCTGTAGAAAATTCAACTGGACATTTGGAGCGCTAAGACGGTAGTAGTGGAAAAAGGAATATATTCAAATATAAACTACACAGAAGCATTCTGTGAAACTTCTTTCTGATCTGAGCATTCAGCTAACAGAGTTAAACCATACTTTTGATTGAGCAGTTTTGAAACACTCTGTCTGTAGAAAATGCAACTGGACATTCGTAGCGCTAAGTGGGTAATAGTGGAAAAAAGAATATGTTCAAATATAAACTACACAGAAGCATTGTATGAAACTTCTTTCTATTCTGTGCATTCAACTAACAGAGTTGAACCTTACTTTTGATTGAGCCTTTCTGAAACACTCTTTCTGTAGAAATTGCAATTGGACATTCTGAGCTCTAAGAGGCCTCTATTGGGAAAAATAATATCTTCAAATAAAAACTACACAGAAGCATTGTGTGAAACTTATTTCTGATATGTTCATTAAGCTAACAGAGTTAAACCATACCTTTGATTGCGCAGTTCTGAACACTCTTTCCGTGGAAAATGCAAGTGGACATTCCGAGCGCTAAGAGGGTAATAGTGGAAAAAGGAATATATTCAAATATAAACTACACAGTAGTATTCTGTGAAAATTCTTTCTGTTCTGTGCATTCAACTAACAGAGTTGAACCTTACTTTTGATTGAGCCGTTCTGAAACACTCTTTCTGTAGAAACTGCAATTGGACATGCTAAGCGCTAAGAGGCCTACATTGGGAAAAAGAATATCTTCAAATAAAAACTACACAGATGCATTCTGTGAAACTTATTTCTGATCTGTAAATTCAGTTAACAGAGATAAAACATATTTTTGATTGAGCAGTTATGAAACACTCTTTCTGTAGAAAATGCAAGTGGAGATTCGGAGCGCTAAGAGGGTAATAGTGGAAAAAGGACGGTCTCCAAATATAAACTACACAGAATCATTCTGTGAAACTTCTTTCTGATCTGTGCATTCAGCTAACAGAGTTAAACAATACTTTTGATTGAGCTGATCTGAACACTCTTTCTGTAGAAAATGCAACTGGACATTTGGAGCGCTAAGAGAGTAGTAGTGGAAAAAGGAATATATTCAAATATAAACTACACAGAAGCATTCTGTGAAACTTCTTTCTGATCTGAGCATTCAGCTAACAGAGTTAAACCATACTTTTGATTGAGCAGTTTTGAAACACTCTGTCTGTAGAAAATGCAACTGGACATTCGTAGCGCTAAGTGGGTAATAGTGGAAAAAAGAATATGTTCAAATATAAACTACACAGAAGCATTGTATGAAACTTCATTCTGTTCTGTGCATTCAACTAACAGAGTTGAACCTTACTTTTGATTGAGCCGTTCTGAAACACTCTTTCTGTAGAAACTGCAATTGGACATTCTGAGCGCTAGGAGGCCTATATTGGGAAAAAGAATGTCTACAAATAAAAACTACACAAAAGAATTGTGTGAAACTTCTTTCTGTTCTGTTTGTTCAACTAAAAGAGTTGAACCTTAGTTTTGATTGAGCCGTTCTGAAACACTCTTTCTGTAGAAAATGCAAGTGGAGATTCGGAGCGCTAAGAGGGTAATAGTGGAAAAAGGAATGTCTCCAAATATAAACTACACAGAATCATTCTGTGAAACTTGTTTCTGATCTGTGCATTCAGCTAACAGAGTTAAACCATACTTTTGATTGAGCAGATCTGAACACTCTTTCTGTAGAAAATGCAACTGGACATTTGGAGCGCTAAGAGAGTAGTAGTGGAGAAAGGAATATATTCAAATATAAACTACACAGAAGCATTCTGTGAAACTCCTTTCTGATCTGAGCATTCAGCTAACAGAGTTAAACCATACTTTTGATTGAGCAGTTTTGAAACACTCTGTCTGTAGAAAATGCAACTGGACATTCGTAGCGCTAAGTGGGTAATAGTGGAAAAAGGAATATGTTCAAATATAAACTACACAGAAGCATTGTATGAAACTTCTTTCTGTTCTGTGCATTCAACTAACAGAGTTCAACCTTACTTTTGATTGAGCCTTTCTGAAACACTCTTTCTGTAGAAACTGCAATTGGACATTCTGAGCGCTAAGAGGCCTCTATTGGGAAAAATAATATCTTCAAATAAAAACTACACAGAAGCATTGTTTGAAACTTATTTCTGATATGTTCATTAAGCTAACAGAGTTAAACCATACTTTTGATTGCGCAGTTCTGAACACTCCTTCTGTAGAAAATGCAAGTGGACATTCGGAGCGCTAAGAGGGTATTAGTGGAAAAAGGAATATATTCAAATATAAACTACACAGTAGCATTCTGTGAAAATTCTTTCTGTTCTGGGCATTCAACTAACAGAGTTGAACCTTACTTTTGATTGAGCCGTTCTGAAACACTCTTTCTGTAGAAACTGCAATTGGACATGCTAAGCGCTAAGAGGCCTATATTGGGAAAAAGAATATCTTCAAATAAAAGCTACACAGATGCATTCTGTGAAATTTATTTCTGATCTGTAAATTCAGTTAACAGAGATAAAACATATATTTGATTGAGCAGTTATGAAACACTCTTTCTGTAGAAAATGCAAGTGGAGATTCGGAGCGCTAAGAGGGTAATAGTGGAAAAAGGAAGGTCTCCGAATACAAACTACACAGAATCATTCTGTGAAACTTCTTTCTGATCTGTGCATTCAGCTAACAGAGTTAAACCATACTTTTGATTGAGCAGATCTGAACACACTTTCTGTAGAAAATGCAACTGGACATTTTGAGCGCTAAGAGAGTAGTAGTGGAAAAAGGAATATATTCAAATATAAACTACACAGAAGCATTCTGTGAAACTTCTTTCTGATCTGAGCATTCAGCTAACAGAGTTAAACCATACTTTTGATTGAGCAGTTTTGAAACACTCTGTCTGTAGAAAATGCAACTGGACATTCGTAGCGCTAAGTGGGTAATAGTGGAAAAAAGAATATGTTCAAATATAAACTACACAGAAGCATTGTATGAAACTTCTTTCTGTTCTGTGCATTCAACTAACAGAGTTGAACCTTACTTTTGATTGAGCCGTTCTGAAACACTCTTTCTGTAGAAACTGCAATTGGACATTCTGAGCGCTAGGAGGCCTATATTGGGAAAAAGAATGTCTACAAATAAAAACTACACAGAAGAATTGTGTGAAACGCCTTTCTGTTCTGTTTGTTCAACTAAAAGAGTTGAACCTTAGTTTTGATTGAGCCGTTCTGAAACACTCTTTCTGTAGAAAATGCAAGTGGAGATTCGGAGCGCTAAGAGGGTAATAGTGGAAAAAGGAATGTCTCCAAATATAAACTACACAGAATCATTCTGTGAAAGTTTTTTCTGATCTGTGCATTCAGCTAACAGAGTTAAACCATACTTTTGATTGAGCAGATCTGAACACTCTTTCTGTAGAAAATGCAACTGGACATTTGGAGCGCTAAGAGAGTAGTAGTGGAAAAAGGAATATATTCAAATATAAACTACACAGAAGCATTCGGTGAAACTCCTTTCTGATCTGAGCATTCAGCTAACAGAGTTAAACCATACTTTTGATTGAGCAGTTTTGAAACACTCTGTCTGTAGAAAATGCAACTGGACATTCGTAGCGCTAAGTGGGTAATAGTGGAAAAAAGAATATGTTCAAATATAAACTACACAGAAGCATTGTATGAAACTTCTTTCTGTTCTGTGCATTCAACTAACATAGTTGAACCTTACTTTTGATTGAGCCTTTCTGAAACACTCTTTCTGTAGAAACTGCAATTGGACATTCTGAGCGCTAAGAGGCCTATATTCGGAAAAACAATATCTTCAAATAAAAATTACACAGAAGCATTTTGTGAAACTTAATTCTGATATGTTCATTAAGCTAGCAGAGTTAAACCATACTTTTGATTGCGCAGTTCTGAACACTCCTTCTGTAGACAATGCAAGTGGACATTCGGAGCGCTAAGAGGGTAATAGTGGAAAAAGGAATATATTCAAATATAAATTACACAGTAGCATTCTGTGAAAATACTTTCTGTTCTGTGCATTCAACTAACAGAGTTGAACCTTACTTTTGATTGAGCCGTTCTGAAACACTCTTTCTGTAGAAACTGCAATTGGACATGCTAAGCGCGAAGAGGCCTATATTGGGAAAAAGAATATCTTCAAATAAAAAGTACACAGATGCATTCTGTGAAACTTATTTCTGATCTGTAAATTCAGTTAACAGAGATAAAACATATTTTTGATTGAGCAGTTATGAAACACACTTTCTGTAGAAAATGCAAGTGGAGATTCGGAGCGCTAAGGGGGTAATAGTCGAAAAAGGAAGGTCTCCAAATATAAACTACACAGAATCATTCTGTGAAACTTCTTTCTGATCTGTGCATTCAGCTAACAGAGTTAAACCATACTTTTGATTGAGCAGATCTGAACACTCTTTCTGTAGAAAATGCAACTGGACATTTGGAGCGCTAAGAGAGTAGTAGTGGAAAAAGGAGTATATTCAAATATAAACTACACAGAAGCATTCTGTGAAACTTCTTTCTGATCTGAGCATTCAGCTAACAGAGTTAAACCATACTTTTGATTGAGCAGTTTTGAAACACTCTGTCTGTAGAAAATGCAACTGGACATTCGTAGCGCTACGTGGGTAATAGTGGAAAAAAGAATATGTTCAAATATAAACTACACAGAAGCATTGTATGAAACTTCATTCTGTTCTGTGCATTCAACTAACAGAGTTGAACCTTACTTTTGATTGAGCCGTTCTGAAACACTCTTTCTGTAGAAACTGCAATTGGACATTCTGAGCGCTAGGAGGCCTATATTGGGAAAAAGAATGTCTACAAATAAAAACTACACAGAAGAATTGTGTGAAACTTCTTTCTGTTCTGTTTGTTCAACTAAAAGAGTTGAACCTTAGTTTTGATTGAGCCGTTCTGAAACACTCTTTCTGTAGAAAATGCAAGTGGAGATTCGGAGCGCTAAGAGGGTAATAGTGGAAAAAGGAATGTCTCCAAATATAAACTACACAGAATCATTCTGTGAAACTTCTTTCTGATCTGTGCATTCAGCTAACAGAGTTAAACCATACTTTTGATTGAGCAGATCTGAACACTCTTTCTGTAGAAAATGCAACTGGACATTTGGAGCGCTAAGAGAGTAGTAGTGGAGAAAGGAATATATTCAAATATAAACTACACAGAAGCATTCTGTGAAACTCCTTTCTGATCTGAGCATTCAGCTAACAGAGTTAAACCATACTTTTGATTGAGCAGTTTTGAAACACTCTGTCTGTAGAAAATGCAACTGGACATTCGTATCGCTAAGTGGGTAATAGTGGAAAAAAGAATATGTTCAAATATAAACTACACAGAAGCATTGTATGAAACTTCATTCTGTTCTGTGCATTCAACTAACAGAGTTGAACCTTACTTTTGATTGAGCCGTTCTGAAACACTCTTTCTGTAGAAACTGCAATTGGACATTCTGAGCGCTAGGAGGCCTATATTGGGAAAAAGAATGTCTACAAATAAAAACTACACAGAAGAATTGTGTGAAACTTCTTTCTGTTCTGTTTGTTCAACTAAAAGAGTTGAACCTTAGTTTTGATTGAGCCGTTCTGAAACACTCTTTCTGTAGAAAATGCAAGTGGAGATTCGGAGCGCTAAGAGGGTAATAGTGGAAAAAGGAATGTCTCCAAATATAAACTACACAGAATCATTCTGTGAAACTTCTTTCTGATCTGTGCATTCAGCTAACAGAGTTAAACCATACTTTTGATTGAGCAGATCTGAACACTCTTTCTGTAGAAAATGCAACTGGACATTTGGAGCGCTAAGAGAGTAGTAGTGGAGAAAGGAATATATTCAAATATAAACTACACAGAAGCATTCTGTGAAACTCGTTTCTGATCTGAGCATTCCTCTAACAGAGTTAAACCATACTTTTGATTGAGCAGTTTTGAAACACTCTGTCTGTAGAAAATGCAACTGGACATTCGTAGCGCTAAGTGGGTAATAGTGGAAAAAGGAATATATTCAAATATAAACTACACAGAAGCATTGTATGAAACTTCTTTCTGTTCTGTGCATTCAACTAACAGAGTTGAACCTTACTTTTGATTGAGCCTTTCTGAAACACTCTTTCTGTAGAAACTGCAATTGGACATTCTGAGCGCTAAGAGGCCTCTATTGGGAAAAATAATATCTTCAAATAAAAACTACACAGAAGCATTGTGTGAAACTTATTTCTGATATGTTCATTAAGCTAACAGAGTTAAACCATACTTTTGATTGCGCAGTTCTGAACACTCCTTCTTTAGAAAATGCAAGTGGACATTCGGAGCGCTAAGAGGGTATTAGTGGAAAAAGGAATATATTCAAATATAAACTACACAGTAGCATTCTGTGAAAATTCTTTCTGTTCTGGGCATTCAACTAACAGAGTTGAACCTTACTTTTGATTGAGCCGTTCTGAAACACTCTTTCTGTAGAAACTGCAATTGGACATGCTAAGCGCTAAGAGGCCTATATTGGGAAAAAGAATATCTTCAAATAAAAGCTACACAGATGCATTCTGTGAAATTTATTTCTGATCTGTAAATTCAGTTAACAGAGATAAAACATATTTTTGATTGAGCAGTTATGAAACACTCTTTCTGTAGAAAATGCAAGTGGAGATTCGGAGCGCTAAGAGGGTAATAGTGGAAAAAGGAAGGTCTCCGCATACAAACTACACAGAATCATTCTGTGAAACTTCTTTCTGATCTGTGCATTCAGCTAACAGAGTTAAACCATACTTTTGATTGAGCAGATCTGAACACACTTTCTGTAGAAAATGCAACTGGACATTTTGAGCGCTAAGAGATTAGTAGCGGAAAAAGGAATATATTCAAATATAAACTACACAGAAGCATTCTGTGAAACTTCTTTCTGATCTGAGCATTCAGCTAACAGAGTTAAACCATACTTTTGATTGAGCAGTTTTGAAACACTCTGTCTGTAGAAAATGCAACTGGACATTCGTAGCGCTAAGTGGGTAATAGTGGAAAAAAGAATATGTTCAAATATAAACTACACAGAAGCATTGTATGAAACTTCTTTCTGTTCTGTGCATTCAACTAACAGAGTTGAACCTTACTTTTGATTGAGCCTTTCTGAAACACTCTTTCTGTAGAAACGGCAATTGGACATTCTGAGCGCTAAGAGGCATCTATTGGGAAAAATAATATCTTCAAATAAAAACTACACAGAAGCATTGTGTGAAACTTATTTCTGATATGTTCATTAAGCTAACAGAGTTAAACCATACCTTTGATTGCGCAGTTCTGAACACTCTTTCTGTAGAAAATGCAAGTGGACATTCGGAGCGCTAAGAGGGTAATAGTGGAAAAAGGAATATATTCAAATATAAACTACACAGTAGCATTCTGTGAAAATTCTTTCTGTTCTGTGCATTCAACTAACAGAGTTGAACCTTACTTTTGATTGAGCCGTTCTGAAACACTCTTTCTGTAGAAACTGCAATTGGACATGCTAAGCGCTAAGAGGCCTACATTGGGAAAAAGAATATCTTCAAATAAAAACTACACAGATGCATTCTGTGAAACTTATTTCTGATCTGTAAATTCAGTTAACAGAGATAAAACATATTTTTGATTGAGCAGTTATGAAACACTCCTTTGTAGAAAATGCAAGTGGAGATTCGGAGCGCTAAGTGGGTAATAGTGGAAAAAATAATATGTTCAAATATAAACTACACAGAAGCATTGTATGAAACTTCTTTCTGTTCTGTGCATTCAACTAACATAGTTGAACCTTACTTTTGATTGAGCCGTTCTGAAACACTCTTTCTGTAGAAACTGCAATTGGACATGCTAAGCGCTAAGAGGCCTATATTGGGAAAAAGAATGTCTACAAATAAAAACTACACAGATGCATTCTGTGAAACTTCTTTCTGTTCTGTTTGTTCAACTAAAAGAGTTGAACCTTAGTTTTGATTCAGCCGTTCTGAAACACTCTTTCTGTAGAAAATGCAAGTGGAGATTCGGAGCGCTAAGAGGGTAATAGTGGAAAAAGGAATGTCTCCAAATATAAACTACACAGAATCATTCTGTGAAACTTCTTTCTGATCTGTGCATTCAGCTAACAGAGTTAAACCATACTTTTGATTGAGCAGATCTGAACACTCTTTCTGTAGAAAATGCAACTGGACATTTGGAGTGCTAGGAGAGTAGTAGTGGAAAAAGGAATATATTCAAATATAAACTACACAGAAGCATTCTGTGAAACTTCTTTCTGATCTGAGCATTCAGCTAACAGAGTTAAACCATACTTTTGATTGAGCAGTTTTGAAACACTCTGTCTGTAGAAAATGCAACTGGACATTCGTAGCGCTAAGTGGGTAATAGTGGAAAAAAGAATATGTTCAAATATAAACTACACAGAAGCATTGTATGAAACTTCTTTCTGTTCTGTGCATTCAACTAACAGAGTTGAACCTTACTTTTGATTGAGCCTTTCTGAAACACTCTTTCTGTAGAAACTGCAATTGGACATTCTGAGCGCTAAGAGGCCTCTATTGGGAAAAATAATATCTTCAAATAAAAACTACACAGAAGCATTGTGTGAAACTTATTTCTGATATGTTCATTAAGCTAACAGAGTTAAACCATACTTTTGATTGCGCAGTTCTGAACACTCCTTCTGTAGAAAATGCAAGTGGACATTCTGAGCGCTAAGAGGGTATTAGTGGAAAAAGGAATATATTCAAATATAAACTACACAGTAGCATTCTTTGAAAATACTTTCTGTTCTGTGCATTCAACTAACAGAGTTGAACCTTACTTTTGATTGAGCCGTTCTGAAACACTCTTTCTGTAGAAACTGCAATTGGACATGCTAAGCGCTAAGAGGCCTATATTGGGAAAAAGAATATCTTCAAATAAAAACTACACAGATGCATTCTGTGAAACGTATTTCTGATCTGTAAATTCAGTTAACAGAGATAAAACATATTTTTGATTGAGCAGTTATGAAACACTCTTTCTGTAGAAAATGCAAGTGGAGATTCGGAGCGCTAAGAGGGTAGTAGTGGAAAAAGGAAGGTCTCCAAATATAAACTACACAGAATCATTCTGTGAAACTTCTTTCTGATCTCTGCATTCAGCTAACAGATTTAAACCATACTTTTGAGTGAGCAGATCTGAACACTCTTTCTGTAGAAAATGCAACTGGACATTTGGAGCGCTAAGAGAGTAGTAGTGGAAAAAGGAATATATTCAAATATAAACTACACAGAAGCATTCTGTGAAACTTCTTTCTGATCTGAGCATTCAGCTAACAGAGTTAAACCATACTTTTGATTGAGCAGTTTTGAAACACTCTGTCTGTAGAAAATGCAACTGGACATTCGTAGCGCTAAGTGGGTAATAGTGGAAAAAAGAATATGTTCAAATATAAACTACACAGAAGCATTGTATGAAACTTCTTTCTGTTCTGTGCATTCAACTAACAGAGTTGAACCTTACTTTTGATTGAGCCTTTCTGAAACACTCTTTCTGTAGAAACTGCAATTGGACATTCTGAGCGCTAAGAGGCCTATATTGGGAAAAAGAATGTCTACAAATAAAAACTACACAGAAGAATTGTGTGAAACATCTTTCTGTTCTGTTTGTTCAACTAAAAGATTTGAACCTTAGTTTTGATTGAGCCGTTCTGAAACACTCTTTCTGTAGAAAATGCAAGTGGAGATTCGGAGCGCTAAGAGGGTAATAGTGGAAAAAGGAATGTCTCCAAATATAAACTACACAGAATCATTCTGTGAAACTTCTTTCTGATCTGTGCATTCAGCTAACAGAGTTAAACCATACTTTTGATTGAGCAGATCTGAACACTCTTTCTGTAGAAAATGCAACTGGACATTTGGAGCGCTAAGAGAATAGTAGTGGAAAAAGGAATATATTCAAATATAAACTACACAGAAGCATTCTGTGAAACTTCTTTCTGATCTGAGCATTCAGGTAACAGAGTTAAACCATACTTTTGATTGAGCAGTTTTGAAACACTCTGTCTGTAGAAAATGCAACTGCACATTCGTAGAGTTAAGTGGGTAATAGTGGAAAAAAGAATATGTTCAAATATAAACTACACAGAAGCATTGTATGAAACTTCTTTCTGTTCTGTGCATTCAACTAACAGAGTTGAACCTTACTTTTGATTGAGCCTTTCTGAAACACTCTTTCTGTAGAAACTTCAATTGGACATTCTGAGCGCTAAGAGGCCTCTATTGGGAAAAATAACATCTTCAAATAAAAACTACACAGAAGCATTGTGTGAAACTTATTTCTGATATGTTCATTAAGCTAACAGAGTTAAACCATACTTTTGATTGCGCAGTTCTGAACACTCTTTCTGTAGAAAATGCAAGTGGACATTCGGAGCTCTAAGAGGGTAATAGTGGAAAACGGAATATATTCAAATATAAACTACACAGTAGCATTCTGTGAAAATTCTTTCTGTTCCTTGCATTCGACTAACAGAGTTGAACCTTACTTTTGATTGAGCCGTTCTGAATAACTCTTTCTGTAGAAATTGCAATTGGACATGCTAAGCGCTAAGAGGCCTACTTTGGGAAAAAGTATATCTTCAAATAAAAACTACACAGATGCATTATGTGAAACTTATTTCTGATCTGTAAATTCAGTTAACAGAGATAAAATATATTTTTGATTGAGCAGATATGAAACATTCTTTTTGTAGAAAATGCAAGTGGAGATTCGGAGCGCTAAGAGGGTAATAGTGGAAAAAGGAATGTCTTCAAACATAAACTACACAGAATCATTCAGTGAAACTTCTTTCTGATCTGTGCATTCAGCTAACAGAGTTAAATCATACTTTTGATTGAGCAGATCTGAACACTCTTTCTGTAGAAAATACAACTGGACATTTGGAGCGCTAAGAGCGTAGTAGTGGAAAAAGGAATATATTCAAATATAAACTACACAGAAGCATTCTGTGAAACTTCTTTCTGATCTGAGCATTCAGCTAACAGAGTTAAACCATACTTTTGATTGAGCAGTTTTGAAACACTCTGTCTGTAGAAAATGCAACTGGATATTCGTAGCGCTAAGTGGGTAATAGTGGAAAAAAGAATATGTTCAAATATAAACTACACAGAAACATTGTATGAAACTTCTTTCTGTTCTGTGCATTCAACTAACAGAGTTGAACCTTACTTTTGATTGAGCCGTTCTGAAACACTCTTTCTGTAGAAACAGCAATTGGACATTCTGAGCGCTAAGAGGCCTTTATTGGGAAAAAGAATGTCTACAAATAAAAACTGCACAGAAGAATTGTGTGAAACTTCTTTCTGTTCTGTTTGTTCAACTAAAAGAGTTGAACCTTAGTTTTGATTGAGCCCTTCTGAAACACTCTTTCTGTAGAAAATGCAAGTGGAGATTCGGAGCGCTAAGAGAGTAATAGTGGAAAAAGGAATGTCTTCAAATATAAACTACGCAGAATCATTCTGTGAAACTTCTTTCTGATCTGTGCATTCAGCTAACAGAGTTAAACCATACTTTTGATTGAGCAGATCTGAACACTCTTTCTGTAGAAAATGCAACTGGACATTTCGAGCGCTAAGAGAGTAGTAGTGGAAAAAGGAATATATTCAAATATAAACTACACAGAAGCATTCTGTGAAACTTCTTTCTGATCTGAGCATTCAGCTAACAGAGTTAAACCATACTTTTGATTGAGCAGTTTTGAAACACTCTGTCTGTAGAAAATGCAACTGGACATTCGTAGCGCTAAGTGGGTAATAGTGGAAAAAAGAATATGTTCAAATATAAACTACACAGAAGCATTGTATGAAATTTCTTTCTGTTCTGTGCATTCAACTAACAGAGTAGAACCTTACTTTTGATTGAGCCTTTCTGAAACACTCTTTCTGTAGAAACTGCAATTGGACATTCTGAGCGCTAAGAGGCCTCTTTTGGGGAAAATAATATCTTCAAATAAAAACTACACAGAAGCATTGTGTGAAACTTATTTCTGATATGTTCATTAAGCTAACAGAGTTAAACCATACTTTTGATTGCGCAGTTCTGAACACTCTTTCTGTAGAAAATGCAAGTGGACATTCGGAGCTCTAAGAGGGTAATAGTGGAAAAAGGAATATATTCAAATATAAACTACACAGTAGCATTCTGTGAAAATTCTTTCTGTTCATTGCATTCAACTAACAGAGTTGAACCTTACTTTTGATTGAGCCGTTCTGAATAACTCTTTCTGTAGAAATTGCAATTGGACATGCTAAGCGCTAAGAGGCCTACATTGGGAAAAAGAATATCTTCAAATAAAAACTACACAGATGCATTCTGTGAATCTTATTTCTGATCTGTAAATTCAGTTAACAGTGATAAAACATATTTTTGATTGAGCAGTTATGAAACACTCTTTTTGTAGAAAATGCAAGTGGAGATTCGGAGCGCTAAGAGGGTAGTAGTGGAAAAATGAATGTCTTCAAATATAAACTACACAGAATCATTCGGTGAAACTTCTTTCTGATCTGTGCATTCAGCTAACAGAGTTAAACCATACTTTTGATTGAGCAGATCTGAACACTCTTTCTGTAGAAAATGCAACTGGACATTTGGAGCGCTAAGAGCGTAGTAGTGGAAAAAGGAATATATTCAAATATAAACTACACAGAAGCATTCTGTGAAACTTCTTTCTTATCTGAGCATTCAGCTAACAGAGTTAAACCATACTTTTGATTGAGCAGTTTTGAAACACTCTGTCTGTAGAAAATGCAACTGGACATTCGTAGCGCTAAGTGTTTAATAGTGGAAAAAAGAATATGTTCAAATATAAACTACACAGAAGCAATGTATGAAACTTCTTTCTGTTCTGTGCATTCAACTAACAGAGTTGAACCTTACTTTTGATTGAGCCGTTCTGAAACACTCTTTCTGTAGAAACTGCAATTGGACATTCTGAGCGCTAAGAGGCCTATATTGGGAAAAAGCATGTCTACAAATAAAAACTACACAGAAGAATTGTGAAACTTCTTTCTGTTCTGTTTGTTCAACTAAAAGAGTTGAACCTTAGTTTTGATTGAGCCGTTCTGAAACACTCTTTCTGTAGAAAATGCAAGTGGAGATTCGGAGCGCTAAGAGGGTAATAGTGGAAAAAGGAATGTCTCCAAATATAAACTACACAGAAACATTCTGTGAAACTTCTTTCTGATCTGTGCATTCAGCTAACAGAGTTAAAACATACTTTTGATTGAGCAGATCTGAACACTCTTTCTGTAGAAAATGCAACTGGACATTTGGAGCGCTAAGAGAGTAGTAGTGGAAAAAGGAATATATTCAAATATAAACTACACAGAAGCATTCTGTGAAACTTTTTTCTGATCTGAGCATTCAGCTAACAGAGTTAAACCATACTTTTGATTGAGCAGTTTTGAAACACTCTGTCTGTAGAAAATGCAACTGGACATTCGTAGCGCTAAGTGGGTAATAGTGGAAAAAAGAATATGTTCAAATATAAACTACACAGAAGCATTGTATGAAACTTCTTTCTGTTCTGTGCATTCAACTAACAGAGTTGAACCTTACTTTTGATTGAGCCTTTCTGAAACACTCTTTCTGTAGAAACTGCAATTGGACATTCTGAGCGCTAAGAGGCCTCTATTGGGAAAAATAATATCTTCAAATAAAAACTACACAGAAGCATTGTGTGAAACTTATTTCTGATATGTTCATTAAGCTAACAGAGTTAAACCATACTTATGATTGCGCAGTTCTGAACACTCTTTCTGTAGAAAATGCAAGTGGACATTCAGAGCGCTAAGAGGGTAATAGTGGAAAAAGGAATATATTCAAATATAAACTACACAGTAGCATTCTGTGAAAATTCTTCCTGTTCTGTGCATTCAACTAACAGAGTTGAACCTTACTTTTGATTGAGCCGTTCTGAAACACTCTTTCTGTAGAAACTGCAATTGGACATGCTAAGCGCTAAGAGGCCTACATTGGGAAAAAGAATATCTTCAAATAAAAACTACACAGATGCATTCTGTGAAACTTATTTCTGATCTGTAAATTCAGTTAACAGAGATAAAACATATTTTTGATTGAGCAGTTATGAAACACTCTTTTTGTAGAAAATGCAAGTGGAGATTCCGAGCGCTAAGAGGGTAATAGTGGAAAAAGGAATGTCTTCAAATATAAACTACACAGAATCATTCGGTGAAACTTCTTTCTGATCTGTGCATTCAGCTAACAGGGTTAAACCATACTTTTGATTGAGCAGATCTGAACACTCTTTCTGTAGAAAATGCAACTGGACATTTGGAGAGCTAAGAGCGTAGTAGTGGAAAAAGGAATATATTCAAATATAAACTACACAGAAGCATACTGTGAAACTTTTTTCTGATCTGAGCATTCAGGTAACAGAGTTAAACCATACTTTTGATTGAGCAGTTTTGAAACACTCTGTCTGTAGAAAATGCATCTGGACATTCGTAGCGCTAAGTGGGTAATAGTGGAAAAATAATATGTTCAAATATAAACTACACAGAAGCATTGTATGACACTTCTTTCTGTTCTGTGCATTCAACTAACAGAGTTGAACCTTACTTTTGATTGAGCCTTTCTGAAACACTCTTTCTGTAGAAACTGCAATTGGACATTCTGAGCGCTAAGAGGCCTCTATTGGGAAAAATAATATCTTCAAATAAAAACTACACAGAAGCATTGTGTGAAACTTATTTCTGATATGTTCATTAAGCTAACAGAGTTAAACCATGCTTTTGATTGCGCAGTTCTGAACACTCTTTCTGTAGAAAATGCAAGTGGACATTCAGAGCGCTAAGAGGGTAATAGTGGAAAAAGGAATATATTCAAATATAAACTACACAGTAGCATTCTGTGAAAATTCTTCCTGTTCTGTGCATTCAACTAACAGAGTTGAACCTTACTTTTGATTGAGCCGTTCTGAAACACTCTTTCTGTAGATACTGCAATTGGACATGCTAAGCGCTAAGAGGCCTACATTGGGAAAAAGAATATCTTCAAATAAAAACTACACAGATGCATTCTGTGAAACTTATTTCTGATCTGTAAATTCAGTTAACAGAGATAAAACATATTTTTGATGGAGCAGTTATGAAACACTCTTTTTGTAGAAAATGCAAGTGGAGATTCCGAGCGCTAAGAGGGTAATATTGGAAAAAGGAATGTCTTCAAATATAAACTACACAGAATCATTCGGTGAAACTTCTTTCTGATCTGTGCATTCAGCTAACAGAGTTAAACCATACTTTTGATTGAGCAGATCTGAACACTCTTTCTGTAGAAAATGCAACTGGACATTTGGAGAGCTAAGAGCGTAGTAGTGGAAAAAGGAATATATTCAAATATAAACTACACAGAAGCATTCTGTGAAACTTCTTTCTGATCTGAGCATTCAGCTAACAGAGTTAAACCATACGTTTGATTGAGCAGTTTTGAAACACTCTGTCTGTAGAAAATGCAACTGGACATTCGTAGCGCTAAGTGGGTAATAGTGGAAAAAAGAATATGTTCAAATATAAACTACACAGAAGCATTGTATGAAACTTCTTTCTGTTCAGTGCATTCAACTAACAGAGTTGAACCTTACTTTTGATTGAGCCGTTCTGAAACACTCTTTCTGTAGAAACTGCAATTGGACATTCTCAGGGCTAGGAGGCCTATATTGGGAAAAAGAATGTCTACAAATAAAAACTACACAGAAGAATTGTGTGAAACTTCTTTCTGTTCTGTTTGTTCAACTAAAAGAGTTGAACCTTAGTTTTGATTGAGCCGTTCTGAAACACTCTTTGTGTAGAAAATGCAAGTGGAGATTCGGAGCGCTAAGAGGGTAATAGTGGATAAACGAATGTCTCCAAATATAAACTACACAGAAACATTCTGTGAAACTTCTTTCTGATCTGTGCATTCAGCTAACAGAGTTAAACCATACTTTTGATTGAGCAGATCTGAACACTCTTTCTGTAGAAAATGCAACTGGACATTTGGAGCGCTAAGAGAGTAGTAGTGGAAAAAGGAATATATTCAAATATAAACTACACAGAAGCATTCTGTGAAACTTCTTTCTGATCTGAGCATTCAGCTAACAGAGTTAAACCATACTTTTGATTGAGCAGTTTTGAAACACTCTGTCTGTAGAAAATGCAACTGGACATTCGTAGCGCTAAGTGGGTAATAGTGGAAAAAAATATGTTCAAATATAAACTACACAGAAGCATTGTATGAAAATTCTTTCTGTTCTGTGCATTCAACTAACAGAGTTGAACCTTACTATTGATTAAGCCGTTCTGAAACACTCTTTCTGTAGAAACTGCAATTGGACATTCTGAGGGCTAAGAGGCCTCTATTGGGAAAAATAATATCTTCAAATAAAAACTACACAGAAGCATTGTGTGAAACTTATTTCTGATATGTTCATTAAGCTAACAGAGTTAAACCATACTTTTGATTGCGCAGTTCTGAACACTCTTTCTGTAGAAAATGCAAGTGGACATTCAGAGCGCTAAGAGGGTAATAGTGGAAAAAGGAATATATTCAAATATAAACTACACAGTAGCATTCTGTGAAAATTCTTCCTGTTCTGTGCATTCAACTAACAGAGTTGAACCTTACTTTTGATTGAGCCGTTCTGAAACACTCTTTCTGTAGAAACTGCAATTGGACATGCTAAGCGCTAAGAGGCCTACATTGGGAAAAAGAATATCTTCAAATAAAAACTACACAGATGCATTCTGTGAAACTTATTTCTGATCTGTAAATTCAGTTAACAGAGATAAAACATATTTTTGATGGAGCAGTTATGAAACACTCTTTTTGTAGAAAATGCAAGTGGAGATTCCGAGCGCTAAGAGGGTAATATTGGAAAAAGGAATGTCTTCAAATATAAACTACACAGAATCATTCGGTGAAACTTCTTTCTGATCTGTGCATTCAGCTAACAGAGTTAAACCATACTTTTGATTGAGCAGATCTGAACACTCTTTCTGTAGAAAATGCAACTGGACATTTGGAGAGCTAAGAGCGTAGTAGTGGAAAAAGGAATATATTCAAATATAAACTACACAGAAGCATTCTGTGAAACTTCTTTCTGATCTGAGCATTCAGCTAACAGAGTTAAACCATACTTTTGATTGAGCAGTTTTGAAACACTCTGTCTGTAGAAAATGCAACTGGACATTCGTAGCGCTAAGTGGGTAATAGTGGAAAAAAGAATATGTTCAAATATAAACTACACAGAAGCATTGTATGAAACTTCTTTCTGTTCAGTGCATTCAACTAACAGAGTTGAACCTTACTTTTGATTGAGCCGTTCTGAAACACTCTTTCTGTAGAAACTGCAATTGGACATTCTCAGGGCTAGGAGGCCTATATTGGGAAAAAGAATGTCTACAAATAAAAACTACACAGAAGAATTGTGTGAAACTTCTTTCTGTTCTGTTTGTTCAACTAAAAGAGTTGAACCTTAGTTTTGATTGAGCCGTTCTGAAACACTCTTTGTGTAGAAAATGCAAGTGGAGATTCGGAGCGCTAAGAGGGTAATAGTGGATAAACGAATGTCTCCAAATATAAACTACACAGAAACATTCTGTGAAACTTCTTTCTGATCTGTGCATTCAGCTAACAGAGTTAAACCATACTTTTGATTGAGCAGATCTGAACACTCTTTCTGTAGAAAATGCAACTGGACATTTGGAGCGCTAAGAGAGTAGTAGTGGAAAAAGGAATATATTCAAATATAAACTACACAGAAGCATTCTGTGAAACTTCTTTCTGATCTGAGCATTCAGCTAACAGAGTTAAACCATACTTTTGATTGAGCAGTTTTGAAACACTCTGTCTGTAGAAAATGCAACTGGACATTCGTAGCGCTAAGTGGGTAATAGTGGAAAAAAATATGTTCAAATATAAACTACACAGAAGCATTGTATGAAAATTCTTTCTGTTCTGTGCATTCAACTAACAGAGTTGAACCTTACTATTGATTAAGCCGTTCTGAAACACTCTTTCTGTAGAAACTGCAATTGGACATTCTGAGGGCTAAGAGGCCTCTATTGGGAAAAATAATATCTTCAAATAAAAACTACACAGAAGCATTGTGTGAAACTTATTTCTGATATGTTCATTAAGCTAACAGAGTTAAACCATACTTTTGATTGCGCAGTTCTGAACACTCTTTCTGTAGAAAATGCAAGTGGACATTCAGAGCGCTAAGAGGGTAATAGTGGAAAAAGGAATATATTCAAATATAAACTACACAGTAGCATTCTGTGAAAATTCTTTCTGTTCTGTGCATTCAACTAACAGAGTTGAACCTTACTTTTGATTGAGCGGTTCTGAAACACTCTTTCTGTAGAAACTGCAATTGGACATGCTAAGCGCTAAGAGGCCTACATTGGGAAAAAGAATATCTTCAAATAAAAACTACACAGATGCATTCTGTGAAACTTATTTCTGATCTGTAAATTCAGTTAACAGAGATAAAACATATTTTTGATTGAGCAGTTATGAAACACTCTTTTTGTAGAAAATGCAAGTGGAGATTCCGAGCGCTAAGAGGGTAATATTGGAAAAAGGAATGTCTTCAAATATAAACTACACAGAATCATTCGGTGAAACTTCTTTCTGATCTGCGCATTCAGCTAACAGAGTTAAACCATACTTTTGATTGAGCAGATCTGAACACTCTTTCGGTTGAAAATGCAACTGGACATTTGGAGAGCTAAGAGCGTAGTAGTGGAAAAAGTAATATATTCAAATATAAACTACACAGAAGCATTCGGTGAAACTTCTTTCTGATCTGAGCATTCAGCTAACAGAGTTAAACCATACTTTTGATTGAGCAGTTTTGAAACACTCTGTCTGTAGAAAATGCAACTGGACATTCGTAGCGCGAAGTGGGTAATAGTGGAAAAAAGAATATGTTCAAATATAAACTACACAGAAGCATTGTATGAAACTTCTTTCTGTTCAGTGCATTCAACTAACAGAGTTGAACCTTACTTTTGATTGAGCCGTTCTGAAACACTCTTTCTGTAGAAACTGCAATTGGACATTCTGAGCGCTAGGAGGCCTATATTGGGAAAAAGAATGTCTACAAATAAAAACTACACAGAAGAATTGTGTGAAACTTCTTTCTGTTCTGTTTGTTCAACTAAAAGAGTTGAACCTTAGTTTTGATTGAGCCGTTCTGAAACACTCTTTCTGTAGAAAATGCAAGTGGAGATTCGGAGCGCTAAGAGGGTAATAGTGGATAAACGAATGTCTCCAAATATAAACTACACAGAATCATTCTGTGAAACTTCTTTCTGATCTGTGCATTCAGCTAACAGAGTTAAACCAAACTTTTGATTGAGCAGATCTGAACACTCTTTCTGTAGAAAATGCAACTGGACATTTGGAGCGCTAAGAGAGTAGTAGTGGAAAAAGGAATATATTCAAATATAAACTACACAGAAGCATTCTGTGAAACTTCTTTCTGATCTGAGCATTCAGCTAACAGAGTTAAACCATACTTTTGATTGAGCAGTTTTGAAACACTCTGTCTGTAGAAAATGCAACTGGACATTCGTAGCGCTAAGTGGGTAATAGTGGAAAAAAGAATATGTTCAAATATAAACTACACAGAAGCATTGTATGAAACTTCTTTGTGTTCTGTGCATTCAACTAACAGAGTTGAACCTTACTTTTGATTGAGCCTTTCTGAAACACTCTTTCTGTAGAAACTGCAATTGGACATTCTGAGCGCTAAGAGGCCTCTATTGGGAAAAATAATATCTTCAAATAAAAACTACACAGAAGCATTGTGTGAAACTTATTTCTGATATGTTCATTAAGCTAACAGAGTTAAACCATACTTTTGATTGCGCAGTTCTGAACACTCTTTCTGTAGAAAATGCAAGTGGACATTCGGAGCGCTAAGAGGGTAATAGTGGAAAAAGGAATATATTCAAATATAAACTACACAGTAGCATTCTGTGAAAATTCTTTCTGTTCTGTGCATTCAACTAACAGAGTTGAACCTTACTTTTGATTGAGCCGTTCTGAAACACTATTTCTGTAGAAACTGCAATTGGACATGCTAAGCGCTAAGAGGCCTACATTGGGAAAAAGAATATCTTCAAATAAAAACTACACAGATGCATTCTGTGAAACTTATTTCTGATCTGTTAATTTAGTTAACAGAGATAAAACATATTTTTGATTGAGCAGTTATGAAACACTCGTTTTGTAGAAAATGCAAGTGGAGATTCCGAGCGCTAAGAGGGTAATAGTGGAAAAAGGAATGTCTCCAAATATAAACTACACAGAATCATTCTGTGAAACTTCTTTCTGATCTGTGCATTCAGCTAACAGAGTTAAACCATACTTTTGATTGAGCAGATCTGAACACTCTTTCTGTAGAAAATGCAACTGGACATTTGGAGCGCTAAGAGAGTAGTAGTGGAAAAAGGAATATATTCAAATATAAACTACACAGAAGCATTCTGTGAAACTTCTTTCTGATCTGAGCATTCAGCTAACAGAGTTAAACCATACTTTTGATTGAGCAGTTTTGAAACACTCTGTCTGTAGAAAATGCAACTGGACATTCGTAGCGCTAAGTGGGTAATAGTGGATAAAAGAATATGTTCAAATATAAACTACACAGAAGCATTGTATGAAACTTCTTTCTGTTCAGTGCATTCAACTAACAGAGTTGAACCTTACTTTTGATTGAGCCGTTCTGAAACACTCTTTCTGTAGAAACTGCAATTGGACATTCTGAGCGCTAGGAGGCCTATATTGGGAAAAAGAATGTCTACAAATAAAAACTACACAGAAGAATTGTGTGAAACTTCTTTCTGTTCTGTTTGTTCAACTAAAAGAGGTGAACCTTAGTTTTGATTGAGCCGTTCTGAAACACTCTTTCTGTAGAAAATGCAAGTGGAGATTCGGAGCGCTAAGAGGGTAATAGTGGATAAACGAATGTCTCCAAATATAAACTACACAGAATCATTCTGTGAAACTTCTTTCTGATCTGTGCATTCAGCTAACAGAGTTAAACCATACTTTTGATTGAGCAGATCTGAACACTCTTTCTGTAGAAAATGCAACTGGACATTTTGAGCGCTAAGAGAGTAGTAGTGGAAAAAGGAATATATTCAAATATAAACTACACAGAAGCATTCTGTGAAACTTCTTTCTGATCTGAGCATTCAGATAACAGAGTTAAACCATACTTTTGATTGAGCAGTTTTGAAACACTCTGTCTGTAGAAAATGCAACTGGACATTCGTAGCGCTAATTGGGTAATAGTGGAAAAAAGAATATGTTCAAATATAAACTGCACAGAAGCATTGTATGAAACTTCTTTCTGTTCTGTGCATTCAACTAACAGAGTTGAACCTTACTTTTGATTGAGCCTTTCTGAAACACTCTTTCTGTAGAAACTGCAATTGGACATTCTGAGCGCTAAGAGGCCTCTACTGGGAAAAATAATATCTTCAAATAAAAACTACACAGAAGCATTGTGTGAAACTTATTTCTGACATGTTCATTAAGCTAACAGAGTTAAACCATACTTTTGATTGCGCAGTTCTGAACACTCTTTCTGTAGAAAATGCAAGTGGACATTCGGAGCTCTAAGAAGGTAATAGTGGAAAAAGGAATATATTCAAATATAAACTACACAGTAGCATTCTGTGAAAATTCTTTCTGTTCTGTGCATTCAACTAACAGAGTTGAACCTTACTTTTGATTGAGCCGTTCTGAAACACTCTTTCTGTAGAAACTGCAATTGGACATGCTAAGCGCTAAGAGGCCTACATTGGGAAAAAGAATATCTTCAAATAAAAACTACACAGATGCATTCTGTGAAACTTATTTCTGATCTGTAAATTCAGTTAACAGAGATAAAACATATTTTTGATTGAGCAGTTATGAAACACTCTTTTTGTAGAAAATGCAAGTGTAGATTCGGAGCGCTAAGAGGGTAATAGTGGAAAAGGAATGTCTTCAAATATAAACTACACAGAATAATTCGGTGAAACTTCTTTCTGATCTGTGCATTCAGCTAACAGAGTTAAACCATACTTTTGATTGAGCAGATCTGAACACTCTTTCTGTAGAAAATGCAACTGGACATTTGGAGCGCTAAGAGCGTAGTAGTGGAAAAAGGAATATATTCAAATAAAAACTACACAGAAGCATTCTGTGAAACTTCTTTCTGATCTGAGCATTCAGCTAACAGAGTTAAACCATACTTTTGATTGAGCAGTTTTGAAACACTCTGTCTGTAGAAAATGCAACTGGACATTCGCAGTGCTAAGTGGGTAATAGTGGAAAAAAATATGTTCAAATATAAACTACACAGAAGCATTGTATGAAACTTCTTTCTGTTCTGTGCATTCAACTAACAGAGTTGAACGTTACTTTTGATTGAGCCGTTCTGAAACACTCTTTCTGTAGAAACTGCAATTGGACATTCTGAGCGCTAAGAGGCCTATATTGGGAAAAAGAATGTCTAGAAATAAAAACTACACAGAAGAATTGTGTGAAACATATTTCTGTTCTGTTTGTTCAACTGAAAGAGTTGAACCTTTGTTTTGATTGAGCCTTTCTGAAACACTCTTTCTGTAGAAAATGCAAGTGGAGATTCGGAGCGCTAAGAGGGTAATAGTGGAAAAAGGAATGTCTCCAAATATAAACTACACAGAATCATTCTGTGAAACTTCTTTCTGATCTGTGCATTCAGCCAACAGAGTTAAAGCATACTTTTGATTGAGCAGATCTGAACACTCTTTCTGTAGAAAATGCAACTGGACATTTGGAGCGCTAAGAGAGTAGTAGTGGAAAAAGGAACATATTCAAATATAAACTACACAGAAGCATTCTGTGAAACTTCTTTCTGATCTGAGCATTCAGCTAACAGAGTTAAACCATACTTTTGATTGAGCAGTTTTGAAACACTCTGTCTGTAGAAAATGCAACTGGACATTCGTAGCGCTAAGTGGGTAATAGTGGAAAAAAGAATATGTTCAAATATAAACTACACAGAAGCATTGTATGAAACTTCTTTCTGTTCTGTGCATTCAACTAACATAGTTGAACCTTACTTTTGATTGAGCCTTTCTGAAACACTCTTTCTGTAGAAACTGCAATTGGACATTCTGAGCGCTAAGAGGCCTATATTCGGAAAAATAATAGCTTCAATTAAAAACTACACAGAAGCATTGTGTGAAACTTATTTCTGATATGTTCATTAAGCTAACAGAGTTAAACCATACTTTTGATTGCGCAGTTCTGAACACTCCTTCTGTAGAAAATGCAAGTGGACATTCGGAGCGCTAAGAGGTTAATAGTGGAAAAAGGAATATATTCAAATATAAACTGCACAGTAGCATTCTGTGAAAATTCTTTCTGTTCTGTGCATTCAACTATCAGAGTTGAACCTTACTTTTGATTGAGCTGTTCTGAAACACTCTTTCTGTAGAAACTGCAATTGGACATGCTAAGCGCTAAGAGGCCTATATTGGGAAAAAGAATATCTTTAAATAAAAAGTACACAGATGAATTCTGTGAAACTTATTTCTGATCTGTAAATTCAGTTAACAGAGATAAAATATATTTTTGATTGAGCAGTTATGAAACACTCTTTCTGTAGAAAATGCAAGTGGAGATTCGGAGCGCTAAGAGGGTAATAGTGGAAAAAGGAAGGTCTCCAAATATAAACTACACAGAATCATTCTGTGAAACTTTTTCTGATCTGTGCATTCAGCTAACAGAGTTAAACCATATTTTGATTGAGCAGATCTGAATACTCTTTCTGTAGAAAATGCAACTGGACATTAGGAGCGCTAAGAGAGTAGTAGTGTAAAAAGGAATATATTCAAATATAAACTACACAGAAGCATTCTGTGAAACTTCTTTCTGATCTGAGCATTCAGCTAACAGAGTTAAACCATACTTTTGATTGAGCAGTTTTGAAACACTCTGTCTGTAGAAAATGCAACTGGACATTCGTAGCGCTAAGTGGGTAATAGTGGAAAATAGAATATGTTCAAATATAAACTACACAGGAGCATTGTATGAAACTACTTTCTGTTCTGTGCATTCAACTAATAGAGTTGAACCTTACTTTTGATTGAGCCGTTCTGAAACACTCTTTCGGTAGAAACTGCAATTGGACATTCTGAGCGCTAGGAGGCCTATATTGGGAAAAAGAATGTCTACAAATAAAAACTACACAGAAGAATTTTGTGAAACTTCTTTCTGTTCTGTTTGTTCAACTAAAAGGGTTGAACCTTAGTTTTGATTGAGCCGTTCTGAAACACTCTTTCTGTAGAAAATGCAAGTGGAGATTCGGAGCGCTAAGGGGGTAATAGTGGAAAAAGGAATGTCTCCAAATATAAACTACACAGAATCATTCTGTGAAACTTCTTTCTGATCTGTGCATTCAGCTAACAGAGTTAAACCATACTTTTGATTGAGCAGATCTGAACACACTTTCTGTAGAAAATGCAACTGGACATTTGGAGCGCTAAGAGCGTAGTAGTGGAAAAAGGAATATATTCAAATATAAACTACACAGAAGCATTCTGTGAAACTTCTTTCTGATCTGAGCATTCAGCTAACAGAGTTAAACCATACTTTTGATTGAGCAGTTTTGAAACACTCTGTCTGTAGAAAATGCAACTGGACATTCATAGCGCTAAGTGGGTAATAGTGGAAAAAAGAATATGTTCAAATATAAACTACACAGAAGCATTGTATGAAACTTCTTTCTGTTCTGTGCATTCAACTAACAGAGTTGAACCTTACTTTTGATTCAGCCTTTCTGAAACACTCTTTCTGTAGAAACTGCAATTGGACATTCTGAGCGCTAAGAGGCCTATATTGGGAAAAATAATATCTTCAAATAAAAACTACACAGAAGCATTGTGTGAAACTTATTTCTGATATGTTCATTAAGCTAACAGAGTTAAACCATACTTTTGATTGCGCAGTTCTGAACACTCTTTCTGTAGAAAATGCAAGTGGACATTCGGAGCGCTAAGAGTGTACTAGTGGAAAAAGGAATATATTCAAATATAAACTACACAGTAGCATTCTGTGAAAATTCTTTCTGTTCTGTGCATTCAACTAACAGAGTTGAACCTTACTTTTGATTGAGCCGTTCTGAAACACTCTTTCTGTAGAATCTGCAATTGGACATGCTAAGCGCTAAGAGGCCTACATTGGGAAAAAGAATATCTTCAAATAAAAACTACACAGATGCATTCTGTGAAACTTATTTCTGATCTGTAAATTCAGTTAACAGAGATAAAACATATTTTTGATTGAGCAGTTATGAAACACTCTTTTTGTAGAAAATGCAAGTGGAGATTCGGAGCGCTAAGAGGGTAATAGTGGAAAAAGGAATGTCTTCAAATATAAACTACACAGAATCATTCGGTGAAACTTCTTTCTGATCTGTGCATTCAGCTAACAGAGTTAAAACATACTTTTGATTGAGCAGATCTGAACACTCTTTCTGTAGAAAATGCAACTGGACATTTGGAGCGCTAAGAGCGTAGCAGTGGAAAAAGGAATATATTCAAATATAAACTACACAGAAGCATTCTGTGAAACTTCTTTCTGATCTGAGCATTCAGCTAACAGAGTTAAACCATACTTTTGATTGAGCAGTTTTGAAACACTCTGTCTGTAGAAAATGCAACTGGACATTCGTAGCGCTAAGTGGGTAATAGTGGAAAAAAGAATATGTTCAAATATAAACTACACAGAAGCATTGTATGAAACTTCTTTCTGTTCTGTGCATTCAACTAACAGAGTTGAACCTTACTTTTGATTGAGCCGTTCTGAAACACTCTTTCTGTAGAAACTGCAATTGGACATTCTGAGCGCTAGGAGGCCTATATTGGGAAAAAGAATGTCTACAAATAAAAACTACACAGAAGAATTGTGTGAAACTTCTTTCTGTTCTGTTTGTTCAACTAAAAGAGTTGAACCTTAGTTTTGATTGAGCCGTTCTGAAACACTCTTTCTGTAGAAAATGCAAGTGGAGATTCGGAGCGCTAAGAGGGTAATAGTGGAAAAAGGAATGTCTCCAAATATAAACTACACAGAATCATTCGGTGAAACTTCTTTCTGATCTGTGCATTCAGCTAACAGAGTTAAACCATACTTTTGATTGAGCAGATCTGAACACTCTTTCTGTAGAAAATGCAACTGGACATTTGGAGCGCTAAGAGAGTAGTAGTGGAAAAAGGAATATATTCAAATATAAACTACACAGAAGCATTCGGTGAAACTCCTTTCTGATCTGAGCATTCAGCTAACAGAGTTAAACCATACTTTTGATTGAGCAGTTTTGAAACACTCTGTCTGTAGAAAATGCAACTGGACATTCGTAGCGCTAAGTGGGTAATAGTGGAAAAAAGAATATGTTCAAATATAAACTACACAGAAGCATTGTATGAAACTTCTTTCTGTTCTGTGCATTCAACTAACATAGTTGAACCTTACTTTTGATTGAGCCTTTCTGAAACACTCTTTCTGTAGAAACTGCAATTGGACATTCTGAGCGCTAAGAGGCCTCTATTGGGAAAAATAATATCTTCAAATAAAAACTACACAGAAGCATTGTGTGAAACTTATTTCTGATGTGTTCATTAAGCAAACAGAGTTAAACCATACTTTTGATTGAGCAGTTTTGAAACACTCTGTCTGTAGAAAATGCAAGTGGACATTCGGAGCGCTATGAGGGTAATAGTGGAAAAAGGAATATATTCAAATATAAACTACACAGTAGCATTCTGTGAAAATTCTTTCTGTTCTGTGCATTCAACTAACAGAGTTGAACCTTACTTTTGATTGAGCCGTTCTGAAACACTCTTTCTGTAGAAACTGCAATTGGACATGCTAAGCGCTAAGAGGCCTACATTGGGAAAAAGAATATCTTCAAATAAAAACTACACAGATGCATTCTGTGAAACTTATTTCTGATCTGTAAATTCAGTTAACAGAGATAAAACATATTTTTGATTGAGCATTTATGAAACACTCTTTTTGTAGAAAATGCAAGTGGAGATTCGGAGCGCTAAGAGGGTAATATTGGAAAAAGGAATGTCTTCAAATATAAACTACACAGAATCATTCGGTGAAACTTCTTTCTGATCTGTGCATTCAACTAACAGAGTTAAACCATACTTTTGATTGAGCAGATCTGAACACTCTTTCTGTAGAAAATGCAACTGGACATTTGGAGCGCTAAGAGCGTAGTAGTGGAAAAAGGAATATATTCAAATATAAACTACACAGAAGCATTCTGTGAAACTTCTTTCTGATCTGAGCATTCAGCTAAGAGTTAAACCATACTTTTGATTGAGCAGTTTTGAAACACTCTGTCTGTAGAAAATGCAACTGGACATTCGTAGCGCTAAGTGGGTAATAGTGGAAAAAAGAATATGTTCAAATATAAACTACACAGAAGCATTGTATGAAACTTCTTTCTGTTCTGTGCATTCAACTAACATAGTTGAACCTTACTTTTGATTGAGCCTTTCTGAAACACTCTTTCTGTAGAAACTGCAATTGGACATTCCGAGCGCTAAGAGGCCTATATTCGGAAAAATAATATCTTCAAATAAAAACTACACAGAAGCATTGTGTGAAACTTATTTCTGATATGTTCATTAAGCTAACAGAGTTAAACCATACTTTTGATTGCGCAGTTCTGAACACTCCTTCTGTAGAAAATGCAAGTGGACATTCGGAGCGCTAAGAGGGTAATAGTGGAAAAAGGAATATATTCAAATATAAACTACACAGTAGCATTCTGTGAAAATTCTTTCTGTTCTGTGCATTCAACTAACAGAGTTGAACCTTACTTTTGATTGAGCTGTTCTGAAACACTCTTTCTGTAGAAACTGCAATTGGACATGCTAAGCGCTAAGAGGCCTCTATTGGGAAAAAGAATATCTTTAAATAAAAACTACACAGATGAATTCTGTGAAACTTATTTCTGATCTGTAAATTCAGTTAACAGAGATAAAACATATTTTTGATTGAGCAGTTATGAAACACACTTTCTGTAGAAAATGCAAGTGGAGATTCGGAGCGCTAAGAGGGTAATAGTGGAAAAAGGAAGGTCTCCAAATAAAAACTACACAGAATCATTCTGTGAAACTTCTTTCTGATCTGTGCATTCAGCTAACAGAGTTAAACCATACTTTTGATTGAGCAGATCTGAACACTCTTTCTGTAGAAAATGCAACTGGACATTTGGAGCGCTAAGAGAGTAGTAGTGGAAAAAGGAATATATTCAAATATAAACTACACAGAAGCATTCTGTGAAACTTCTTTCTGATCTGAGCATTCAGCTAACAGAGTTAAACCATACTTTTGATTGAGCAGTTTTGAAACACTCTGTCTGTAGAAAATGCAACTGGACATTCGTAGCGCTAAGTGGGTAATAGTGGAAAAAAGAATATGTTCAAATATAAACTACACAGGAGCATTGTATGAAACTACTTTCTGTTCTGTGCATTCAGCTAATAGAGTTGAACCTTACTTTTGATTGAGCCGTTCTGAAACACTCTTTCTGTAGAAACTGCAATTGGACATTCTGAGCGCTAGGAGGCCTATATTGGGAAAAAGAATGTCTACAAATAAAAACTACACAGAAGAATTGTGTGAAACTTCTTTCTGTTCTGTTTGTTCAACTAAAAGAGTTGAACCTTAGTTTTGATTGAGCCGTTCTGAAACACTCTTTCTGTAGAAAATGCAAGTGGAGATTCGGAGCGCTAAGAGGGTAATAGTGGAAAAAGGAATGTCTACAAATATAAACTACACAGAATCATTCTGTGAAACTTCTTTCTGATCTGTGCATTCAGCTAACAGAGTTAAACCATACTTTTGATTGAGCAGATCTGAACACTCTTTCTGTAGAAAATGCAACTGGACATTTGGAGCGCTAAGAGCGTAGTAGTGGAAAAAGGAATATATTCAAATATAAACTACACAGAAGCATTCTGTGAAACTTCTTTCTGATCTGAGCATTCAGCTAACAGAGTTAAACCATACATTTGATTGAGCAGTTTTGAAACACTCTGTCTGTAGAAAATGCAACTGGACATTCGTAGCGCTAAGTGGGTAATAGTGGAAAAAAGAATATGTTCAAATATAAACTACACAGAAGCATTGTATGAAACTTCTTTCTGTTCTGTGCATTCAACTAACAGAGTTGAACCTTACTTTTGATTGAGCCTTTCTGAAACACTCTTTCTGTAGAAACTGCAATTGGACATTCTGAGCGCTAAGAGGCCTCTATTGGGAAAAATAATATCTTCAAATAAAAGCTACACAGAAGCATTGTGTGAAACTTATTTCTGATAAGTTCATTAAGCTAACAGAGTTAAACCATACTTTTGATTGCGCAGTTCTGAACACTCTTTCTGTAGAAAATGCAAGTGGACATTCGGAGCGCTATGAGGGTAATAGTGGAAAAAGGAATATATTCAAATATAAACTACACAGTAGCATTCTGTGAAAATTCTTTCTGTTCTGTGCATTCAACTAACAGAGTTGAACCTTACTTTTGATTGAGCCGTTCTGAAACACTCTTTCTGTAGAAACTGCAATTGGACATGCTAAGCGCTAAGAGGCCTACATTGGGAAAAAGAATATCTTCAAATAAAAACTACACAGATGCATTCTGTGAAACTTATTTCTGATCTGTAAATTCAGTTAACAGAGATAAAACATATTTTTGATTGAGCAGTTATGAAACACTCTTTTTGTAGAAAATGCAAGTGGAGATTCGGAGCGCTAAGAGGGTAATAGTGGAAAAAGTAATGTCTTCAAATATAAACAACACAGAATCATTCGGTGAAACTTCTTTCTGATCTGTGCATTCAGCTAACAGAGTTAAACCATATTTTTGATTGAGCAGATCTGAACACTCTTTCTGTAGAAAATGCAACTGGACATTTGGAGCGCTAAGAGCGTAGTAGTGGAAAAAGGAATATATTCAAATATAAACTACAGAGAAGCATTCTGTGAAACTTCTTTCTGATCTGAGCATTCAGCTAACAGAGTTAAACCATACTTTTGATTGAGCAGTTTTGAAACACTCTGTCTGTAGAAAATGCAACTGGACATTCGTAGCGCTAAGTGGGTAATAGTGGAAAAAAGAATATGTTCAAATATAAACTACACAGAAGCATTGTATAAAACTTCTTTCTGTTCTGTGCATTCAACTAACAGAGTTGAACCTTACTTTTGATTGAGCCGTTCTGAAACACTCTTTCTGTAGAAACTGCAATTGGACTTTCTGAGCGCTAGGAGGCCTACAATGAGAAAAAGAATGTCTACAAATAAAAACTACAGAGAAGAATTGTGTGAAACTCCTTTCTGTTCTGTTTGTTCAACTAAAAGAGTTGAACCTTAGTTTTGATTCAGCCGTTCTGAAAAACTCTTTCTGTAGAAAATGCAAGTGGAGATTCGGAGCGCTAAGAGGGTAATAGTGGAAAAAGGAATGTCTCCAAATATAAACTACACAGAATCATTCTGTGAAACTTCTTTCTGATCTGTGCATTCAGCTAACAGAGTTAAACCATACTTTTGATTGAGCAGATCTGAAAACACTTTCTGTAGAAAATGCAACTGGACATTTGGAGCGCTAAGAGAGTAGTAGTGGAAAAAGGAATATATTCAAATATAAACTACACAGAAGCATTCTGTGAAACTTCTTTCTGATCTGAGCATTCAGCTAACAGAGTTAAACCATACTTTTGATTGAGCAGTTTTGAAACACTCTGTCTGTAGAAAATGCAACTGGACATTCGTAGCGCTAAGTGGGTAATAGTGGAAAAAAGAATATGTTCAAATATAAACTACACAGAAGCATTGTATGAAACTTCTTTCTGTTCTGTGCATTCAACTAACAGAGTTGAACCTTACTTTTGATTGAGCCTTTCTGAAACACTCTTTCTGTAGAAACTGCAATTGGACATTCTGAGCGCTAAGAGGCCTCTATTGGGAAAAATAATATCTTCAAATAAAAACTACACAGAAGCATTGTGTGAAACTTATTTCTGATATGTTCATTAAGCTAACAGAGTTAAACCATACTTTTGATCGCGCAGTTCTGAACACTCTTTCTGTAGAAAATGCAAGTGGACATTCGGAGCGCTAAGAGGGTAATAGTAGAAAAAGGAATATATTCAAATATAGACTACACAGTAGCATTCTGTGAAAATTCTTTCTGTTCTGTGCATTCAACTAACAGAGTTGAACCTTACTTTTGATTGAGCCGTTCTGAAACATTCTTTCTGTAGAAACCGCAATTGGACATGCTAAGCGCTAAGAGGCCTACATTGGGAAAAAGAATATCTTCAAATAAAAACTACACAGATGCATTCTGTGAAACTTATTTCTGATCTGTAAATTCAATTAACAGAGATAAAACATATTTTTGATTGAGCAGTTATGAAACACTCTTTTTGTAGAAAATGCAAGTGGAGATTCGGAGCGCTAAGAGGGTAATAGTGGAAAAAGGAATGTCTTCAAATATAAACTACACAGAATCATTCGGTGAAACTTCTTTCTGATCTGTGCATTCAGCTAACAGAGTTAAACCATAATTTTGATTGCGCAGTTCTGAACACTCTTTCTGTAGAAAATGCAAGTGGACTTTCGGAGCGCTAAGAGGGTAATAGTGGAAAAAGGAATATATTCAAATATAAACTACACAGTAGCATTCTGTGAAAATTCTTTCTGTTCTGTGCATTCAACTAACAGATTTGAACCTTACTTTTGATTGAGCCGTTCTGAAACACTCTTTCTGTAGAAACTGCAATTGGACATGCTAAGCGCTAAGAGGCCTACATTGGGAAAAAGAATATCTTCAAATAAAAACTACACAGATGCATTCTGTGAAACTTATTTCTGATCTGTAAATTCAGTTAACAGAGATAAAACATATTTTTGATTGAGCAGTTATGAAACACTCTTTTTGTAGAAAATGCAAGTGGAGATTCGGATCGCTAAGAGGTTAATAGTGGAAAAAGGAATGTCTTCAAATATAAACTACACGGAATCATTCGGTGAAACTTCTTTCTGATCTGTGCATTCAGCTAACAGAGTTAAACCATACTCTTGATTGAGCAGATCTGAACACTCTTTCTGTAGAAAATGCAACTGGACATTTGGAGCGCTAAGAGCGTAGTAGTGGAAAAAGGTATATATTCAAATATAAACTACACAGAAGCATTCTGTGAAACTTCTTTCTGATCTGAGCATTCAGCTAACAGAGTTAAACCATACTTTGATTGAGCAGTTTTGAAACACTCTGACAGTAGAAAATGCAACTGGACATTCGTAGCGCTAAGTGGGTAATAGTGGAAAAAAGAATATGTTCAAATATAAACTACACAGAAGCATTGTATGAAACTTCTTTCTGTTCTGTGCATTCAACTAACAGAGTTGAACCTTACTTTTGATTGAGCCGTTCTGAAACACTCTTTCTGTAGAAACTGCAATTGGACATTCTGAGCGCTAAGAGGCCTATATTGGGAAAAAGAATGTCTACAAATAAAAACTACACAGAAGAATTGTGTGAAACTTCTTTCTGTTCTGTTTGTTCAACTAAAAGAGTTGAACCTTAGTTTTGATTGAGCCGTTCTGAAACACTCTTTCTGTAGAAAATGCAAGTGGAGATTCGGAGCGCTAAGAGGGTAATAGTGGAAAAAGAAATGTCTCCAAATATAAACTACACAGAATCATTCTGTGAAACTTTTTTCTGATCTGTGCATTCAGCTAACAGAGTTAAACCATACTTTTGATTGAGCAGATCTGAACACTCTTTCTGTAGAAAATTCAACTGGACATTTGGAGCGCTAAGACGGTAGTAGTGGAAAAAGGAATATATTCAAATATAAACTACACAGAAGCATTCTGTGAAACTTCTTTCTGATCTGAGCATTCAGCTAACAGAGTTAAACCATACTTTTGATTGAGCAGTTTTGAAACACTCTGTCTGTAGAAAATGCAACTGGACATTCGTAGCGCTAAGTGGGTAATAGTGGAAAAAAGAATATGTTCAAATATAAACTACACAGAAGCATTGTATGAAACTTCTTTCTATTCTGTGCATTCAACTAACAGAGTTGAACCTTACTTTTGATTGAGCCTTTCTGAAACACTCTTTCTGTAGAAACTGCAATTGGACATTCTGAGCTCTAAGAGGCCTCTATTGGGAAAAATAATATCTTCAAATAAAAACTACACAGAAGCATTGTGTGAAACTTATTTCTGATATGTTCATTAAGCTAACAGAGTTAAACCATACCTTTGATTGCGCAGTTCTGAACACTCTTTCTGTGGAAAATGCAAGTGGACATTCCGAGCGCTAAGAGGGTAATAGTGGAAAAAGGAATATATTCAAATATAAACTACACAGTAGTATTCTGTGAAAATTCTTTCTGTTCTGTGCATTCAACTAACAGAGTTGAACCTTACTTTTGATTGAGCCGTTCTGAAACACTCTTTCTGTAGAAACTGCAATTGGACATGCTAAGCGCTAAGAGGCCTACATTGGGAAAAAGAATATCTTCAAATAAAAACTACACAGATGCATTCTGTGAAACTTATTTCTGATCTGTAAATTCAGTTAACAGAGATAAAACATATTTTTGATTGAGCAGTTATGAAACACTCTTTCTGTAGAAAATGCAAGTGGAGATTCGGAGCGCTAAGAGGGTAATAGTGGAAAAAGGACGGTCTCCAAATATAAACTACACAGAATCATTCTGTGAAACTTCTTTCTGATCTGTGCATTCAGCTAACAGAGTTAAACAAAACTTTTGATTGAGCTGATCTGAACACTCTTTCTGTAGAGAATGCAACTGGACATTTGGAGCGCTAAGAGAGTAGTAGTGGAAAAAGGAATATATTCAAATATAAACTACACAGAAGCATTCTGTGAAACTTCTTTCTGATCTGAGCATTCAGCTAACAGAGTTAAACCATACTTTTGATTGAGCAGTTTTGAAACACTCTGTCTGTAGAAAATGCAACTGGACATTCGTAGCGCTAAGTGGGTAATAGTGGAAAAAAGAATATGTTCAAATATAAACTACACAGAAGCATTGTATGAAACTTCATTCTGTTCTGTGCATTCAACTAACAGAGTTGAACCTTACTTTTGATTGAGCCGTTCTGAAACACTCTTTCTGTAGAAACTGCAATTGGACATTCTGAGCGCTAGGAGGCCTATATTGGGAAAAAGAATGTCTACAAATAAAAACTACACAAAAGAATTGTGTGAAACTTCTTTCTGTTCTGTTTGTTCAACTAAAAGAGTTGAACCTTAGTTTTGATTGAGCCGTTCTGAAACACTCTTTCTGTAGAAAATGCAAGTGGAGATTCGGAGCGCTAAGAGGGTAATAGTGGAAAAAGGAATGTCTCCAAATATAAACTACACAGAATCATTCTGTGAAACTTGTTTCTGATCTGTGCATTCAGCTAACAGAGTTAAACCATACTTTTGATTGAGCAGATCTGAACACTCTTTCTGTAGAAAATGCAACTGGACATTTGGAGCGCTAAGAGAGTAGTAGTGGAGAAAGGAATATATTCAAATATAAACTACACAGAAGCATTCTGTGAAACTCCTTTCTGATCTGAGCATTCAGCTAACAGAGTTAAACCATACTTTTGATTGAGCAGTTTTGAAACACTCTGTCTGTAGAAAATGCAACTGGACATTCGTAGCGCTAAGTGGGTAATAGTGGAAAAAGGAATATGTTCAAATATAAACTACACAGAAGCATTGTATGAAACTTCTTTCTGTTCTGTGCATTCAACTAACAGAGTTCAACCTTACTTTTGATTGAGCCTTTCTGAAACACTCTTTCTGTAGAAACTGCAATTGGACATTCTGAGCGCTAAGAGGCCTCTATTGGGAAAAATAATATCTTCAAATAAAAACTACACAGAAGCATTGTTTGAAACTTATTTCTGATATGTTCATTAAGCTAACAGAGTTAAACCATACTTTTGATTGCGCAGTTCTGAACACTCCTTCTGTAGAAAATGCAAGTGGACATTCGGAGCGCTAAGAGGGTATTAGTGGAAAAAGGAATATATTCAAATATAAACTACACAGTAGCATTCTGTGAAAATTCTTTCTGTTCTGGGCATTCAACTAACAGAGTTGAACCTTACTTTTGATTGAGCCGTTCTGAAACACTCTTTCTGTAGAAACTGCAATTGGACATGCTAAGCGCTAAGAGGCCTATATTGGGAAAAAGAATATCTTCAAATAAAAGCTACACAGATGCATTCTGTGAAATTTATTTCTGATCTGTAAATTCAGTTAACAGAGATAAAACATATATTTGATTGAGCAGTTATGAAACACTCTTTCTGTAGAAAATGCAAGTGGAGATTCGGAGCGCTAAGAGGGTAATAGTGGAAAAAGGAAGGTCTCCGAATACAAACTACACAGAATCATTCTGTGAAACTTCTTTCTGATCTGTGCATTCAGCTAACAGAGTTAAACCATACTTTTGATTGAGCAGATCTGAACACACTTTCTGTAGAAAATGCAACTGGACATTTTGAGCGCTAAGAGAGTAGTAGTGGAAAAAGGAATATATTCAAATATAAACTACACAGAAGCATTCTGTGAAACTTCTTTCTGATCTGAGCATTCAGCTAACAGAGTTAAACCATACTTTTGATTGAGCAGTTTTGAAACACTCTGTCTGTAGAAAATGCAACTGGACATTCGTAGCGCTAAGTGGGTAATAGTGGAAAAAAGAATATGTTCAAATATAAACTACACAGAAGCATTGTATGAAACTTCTTTCTGTTCTGTGCATTCAACTAACAGAGTTGAACCTTACTTTTGATTGAGCCGTTCTGAAACACTCTTTCTGTAGAAACTGCAATTGGACATTCTGAGCGCTAGGAGGCCTATATTGGGAAAAAGAATGTCTACAAATAAAAACTACACAGAAGAATTGTGTGAAACGCCTTTCTGTTCTGTTTGTTCAACTAAAAGAGTTGAACCTTAGTTTTGATTGAGCCGTTCTGAAACACTCTTTCTGTAGAAAATGCAAGTGGAGATTCGGAGCGCTAAGAGGGTAATAGTGGAAAAAGGAATGTCTCCAAATATAAACTACACAGAATCATTCTGTGAAAGTTTTTTCTGATCTGTGCATTCAGCTAACAGAGTTAAACCATACTTTTGATTGAGCAGATCTGAACACTCTTTCTGTAGAAAATGCAACTGGACATTTGGAGCGCTAAGAGAGTAGTAGTGGAAAAAGGAATATATTCAAATATAAACTACACAGAAGCATTCGGTGAAACTCCTTTCTGATCTGAGCATTCAGCTAACAGAGTTAAACCATACTTTTGATTGAGCAGTTTTGAAACACTCTGTCTGTAGAAAATGCAACTGGACATTCGTAGCGCTAAGTGGGTAATAGTGGAAAAAAGAATATGTTCAAATATAAACTACACAGAAGCATTGTATGAAACTTCTTTCTGTTCTGTGCATTCAACTAACATAGTTGAACCTTACTTTTGATTGAGCCTTTCTGAAACACTCTTTCTGTAGAAACTGCAATTGGACATTCTGAGCGCTAAGAGGCCTATATTCGGAAAAACAATATCTTCAAATAAAAATTACACAGAAGCATTTTGTGAAACTTAATTCTGATATGTTCATTAAGCTAGCAGAGTTAAACCATACTTTTGATTGCGCAGTTCTGAACACTCCTTCTGTAGACAATGCAAGTGGACATTCGGAGCGCTAAGAGGGTAATAGTGGAAAAAGGAATATATTCAAATATAAATTACACAGTAGCATTCTGTGAAAATACTTTCTGTTCTGTGCATTCAACTAACAGAGTTGAACCTTACTTTTGATTGAGCCGTTCTGAAACACTCTTTCTGTAGAAACTGCAATTGGACATGCTAAGCGCGAAGAGGCCTATATTGGGAAAAAGAATATCTTCAAATAAAAACTACACAGATGCATTCTGTGAAACTTATTTCTGATCTGTAAATTCAGTTAACAGAGATAAAACATATTTTTGATTGAGCAGTTATGAAACACACTTTCTGTAGAAAATGCAAGTGGAGATTCGGAGCGCTAAGGGGGTAATAGTCGAAAAAGGAAGGTCTCCAAATATAAACTACACAGAATCATTCTGTGAAACTTCTTTCTGATCTGTGCATTCAGCTAACAGAGTTAAACCATACTTTTGATTGAGCAGATCTGAACACTCTTTCTGTAGAAAATGCAACTGGACATTTGGAGCGCTAAGAGAGTAGTAGTGGAAAAAGGAGTATATTCAAATATAAACTACACAGAAGCATTCTGTGAAACTTCTTTCTGATCTGAGCATTCAGCTAACAGAGTTAAACCATACTTTTGATTGAGCAGTTTTGAAACACTCTGTCTGTAGAAAATGCAACTGGACATTCGTAGCGCTACGTGGGTAATAGTGGAAAAAAGAATATGTTCAAATATAAACTACACAGAAGCATTGTATGAAACTTCATTCTGTTCTGTGCATTCAACTAACAGAGTTGAACCTTACTTTTGATTGAGCCGTTCTGAAACACTCTTTCTGTAGAAACTGCAATTGGACATTCTGAGCGCTAGGAGGCCTATATTGGGAAAAAGAATGTCTACAAATAAAAACTACACAGAAGAATTGTGTGAAACTTCTTTCTGTTCTGTTTGTTCAACTAAAAGAGTTGAACCTTAGTTTTGATTGAGCCGTTCTGAAACACTCTTTCTGTAGAAAATGCAAGTGGAGATTCGGAGCGCTAAGAGGGTAATAGTGGAAAAAGGAATGTCTCCAAATATAAACTACACAGAATCATTCTGTGAAACTTCTTTCTGATCTGTGCATTCAGCTAACAGAGTTAAACCATACTTTTGATTGAGCAGATCTGAACACTCTTTCTGTAGAAAATGCAACTGGACATTTGGAGCGCTAAGAGAGTAGTAGTGGAGAAAGGAATATATTCAAATATAAACTACACAGAAGCATTCTGTGAAACTCCTTTCTGATCTGAGCATTCAGCTAACAGAGTTAAACCATACTTTTGATTGAGCAGTTTTGAAACACTCTGTCTGTAGAAAATGCAACTGGACATTCGTATCGCTAAGTGGGTAATAGTGGAAAAAAGAATATGTTCAAATATAAACTACACAGAAGCATTGTATGAAACTTCATTCTGTTCTGTGCATTCAACTAACAGAGTTGAACCTTACTTTTGATTGAGCCGTTCTGAAACACTCTTTCTGTAGAAACTGCAATTGGACATTCTGAGCGCTAGGAGGCCTATATTGGGAAAAAGAATGTCTACAAATAAAAACTACACAGAAGAATTGTGTGAAACTTCTTTCTGTTCTGTTTGTTCAACTAAAAGAGTTGAACCTTAGTTTTGATTGAGCCGTTCTGAAACACTCTTTCTGTAGAAAATGCAAGTGGAGATTCGGAGCGCTAAGAGGGTAATAGTGGAAAAAGGAATGTCTCCAAATATAAACTACACAGAATCATTCTGTGAAACTTCTTTCTGATCTGTGCATTCAGCTAAGAGAGTTAAACCATACTTTTGATTGAGCAGATCTGAACACTCTTTCTGTAGAAAATGCAACTGGACATTTGGAGCGCTAAGAGAGTAGTAGTGGAGAAAGGAATATATTCAAATATAAACTACACAGAAGCATTCTGTGAAACTCGTTTCTGATCTGAGCATTCCTCTAACAGAGTTAAACCATACTTTTGATTGAGCAGTTTTGAAACACTCTGTCTGTAGAAAATGCAACTGGACATTCGTAGCGCTAAGTGGGTAATAGTGGAAAAAGGAATATATTCAAATATAAACTACACAGAAGCATTGTATGAAACTTCTTTCTGTTCTGTGCATTCAACTAACAGAGTTGAACCTTACTTTTGATTGAGCCTTTCTGAAACACTCTTTCTGTAGAAACTGCAATTGGACATTCTGAGCGCTAAGAGGCCTCTATTGGGAAAAATAATATCTTCAAATAAAAACTACACAGAAGCATTGTGTGAAACTTATTTCTGATATGTTCATTAAGCTAACAGAGTTAAACCATACTTTTGATTGCGCAGTTCTGAACACTCCTTCTTTAGAAAATGCAAGTGGACATTCGGAGCGCTAAGAGGGTATTAGTGGAAAAAGGAATATATTCAAATATAAACTACACAGTAGCATTCTGTGAAAATTCTTTCTGTTCTGGGCATTCAACTAACAGAGTTGAACCTTACTTTTGATTGAGCCGTTCTGAAACACTCTTTCTGTAGAAACTGCAATTGGACATGCTAAGCGCTAAGAGGCCTATATTGGGAAAAAGAATATCTTCAAATAAAAGCTACACAGATGCATTCTGTGAAATTTATTTCTGATCTGTAAATTCAGTTAACAGAGATAAAACATATTTTTGATTGAGCAGTTATGAAACACTCTTTCTGTAGAAAATGCAAGTGGAGATTCGGAGCGCTAAGAGGGTAATAGTGGAAAAAGGAAGGTCTCCGCATACAAACTACACAGAATCATTCTGTGAAACTTCTTTCTGATCTGTGCATTCAGCTAACAGAGTTAAACCATACTTTTGATTGAGCAGATCTGAACACACTTTCTGTAGAAAATGCAACTGGACATTTTGAGCGCTAAGAGATTAGTAGCGGAAAAAGGAATATATTCAAATATAAACTACACAGAAGCATTCTGTGAAACTTCTTTCTGATCTGAGCATTCAGCTAACAGAGTTAAACCATACTTTTGATTGAGCAGTTTTGAAACACTCTGTCTGTAGAAAATGCAACTGGACATTCGTAGCGCTAAGTGGGTAATAGTGGAAAAAAGAATATGTTCAAATATAAACTACACAGAAGCATTGTATGAAACTTCTTTCTGTTCTGTGCATTCAACTAACAGAGTTGAACCTTACTTTTGATTGAGCCTTTCTGAAACACTCTTTCTGTAGAAACGGCAATTGGACATTCTGAGCGCTAAGAGGCATCTATTGGGAAAAATAATATCTTCAAATAAAAACTACACAGAAGCATTGTGTGAAACTTATTTCTGATATGTTCATTAAGCTAACAGAGTTAAACCATACCTTTGATTGCGCAGTTCTGAACACTCTTTCTGTAGAAAATGCAAGTGGACATTCGGAGCGCTAAGAGGGTAATAGTGGAAAAAGGAATATATTCAAATATAAACTACACAGTAGCATTCTGTGAAAATTCTTTCTGTTCTGTGCATTCAACTAACAGAGTTGAACCTTACTTTTGATTGAGCCGTTCTGAAACACTCTTTCTGTAGAAACTGCAATTGGACATGCTAAGCGCTAAGAGGCCTACATTGGGAAAAAGAATATCTTCAAATAAAAACTACACAGATGCATTCTGTGAAACTTATTTCTGATCTGTAAATTCAGTTAACAGAGATAAAACATATTTTTGATTGAGCAGTTATGAAACACTCCTTTGTAGAAAATGCAAGTGGAGATTCGGAGCGCTAAGTGGGTAATAGTGGAAAAAATAATATGTTCAAATATAAACTACACAGAAGCATTGTATGAAACTTCTTTCTGTTCTGTGCATTCAACTAACAGAGTTGAACCTTACTTTTGATTGAGCCGTTCTGAAACACTCTTTCTGTAGAAACTGCAATTGGACATGCTAAGCGCTAAGAGGCCTATATTGGGAAAAAGAATGTCTACAAATAAAAACTACACAGATGCATTCTGTGAAACTTCTTTCTGTTCTGTTTGTTCAACTAAAAGAGTTGAACCTTAGTTTTGATTCAGCCGTTCTGAAACACTCTTTCTGTAGAAAATGCAAGTGGAGATTCGGAGCGCTAAGAGGGTAATAGTGGAAAAAGGAATGTCTCCAAATATAAACTACACAGAATCATTCTGTGAAACTTCTTTCTGATCTGTGCATTCAGCTAACAGAGTTAAACCATACTTTTGATTGAGCAGATCTGAACACTCTTTCTGTAGAAAATGCAACTGGACATTTGGAGTGCTAAGAGAGTAGTAGTGGAAAAAGGAATATATTCAAATATAAACTACACAGAAGCATTCTGTGAAACTTCTTTCTGATCTGAGCATTCAGCTAACAGAGTTAAACCATACTTTTGATTGAGCAGTTTTGAAACACTCTGTCTGTAGAAAATGCAACTGGACATTCGTAGCGCTAAGTGGGTAATAGTGGAAAAAAGAATATGTTCAAATATAAACTACACAGAAGCATTGTATGAAACTTCTTTCTGTTCTGTGCATTCAACTAACAGAGTTGAACCTTACTTTTGATTGAGCCTTTCTGAAACACTCTTTCTGTAGAAACTGCAATTGGACATTCTGAGCGCTAAGAGGCCTCTATTGGGAAAAATAATATCTTCAAATAAAAACTACACAGAAGCATTGTGTGAAACTTATTTCTGATATGTTCATTAAGCTAACAGAGTTAAACCATACTTTTGATTGCGCAGTTCTGAACACTCCTTCTGTAGAAAATGCAAGTGGACATTCTGAGCGCTAAGAGGGTATTAGTGGAAAAAGGAATATATTCAAATATAAACTACACAGTAGCATTCTTTGAAAATACTTTCTGTTCTGTGCATTCAACTAACAGAGTTGAACCTTACTTTTGATTGAGCCGTTCTGAAACACTCTTTCTGTAGAAACTGCAATTGGACATGCTAAGCGCTAAGAGGCCTATATTGGGAAAAAGAATATCTTCAAATAAAAACTACACAGATGCATTCTGTGAAACGTATTTCTGATCTGTAAATTCAGTTAACAGAGATAAAACATATTTTTGATTGAGCAGTTATGAAACACTCTTTCTGTAGAAAATGCAAGTGGCGATTCGGAGCGCTAAGAGGGTAGTAGTGGAAAAAGGAAGGTCTCCAAATATAAACTACACAGAATCATTCTGTGAAACTTCTTTCTGATCTCTGCATTCAGCTAACAGATTTAAACCATACTTTTGAGTGAGCAGATCTGAACACTCTTTCTGTAGAAAATGCAACTGGACATTTGGAGCGCTAAGAGAGTAGTAGTGGAAAAAGGAATATATTCAAATATAAACTACACAGAAGCATTCTGTGAAACTTCTTTCTGATCTGAGCATTCAGCTAACAGAGTTAAACCATACTTTTGATTGAGCAGTTTTGAAACACTCTTTCTGTAGAAAATGCAACTGGACCTTCGTAGCGCTAAGTGGGTAATAGTGGAAAAAAGAATATGTTCAAATATAAATTACACAGAAGCATTGTATGAAACTTCTTTCTGTTCTGTGCATTCAACTAATAGACTTGAACCTTACTTTTGATTGAGCCGTTCTGAAACACTCTTTCTGTAGAAACTGCAATTGGACATTCTGAGCGCTAAGAGGCCTATATTGGGAAAAAGAATGTCTACAAATAAAAACTACACAGAAGAATTGTGTGAAACTTCTTTCTGTTCTGTTTGTTCAACTAAAAGAGTTGAAACTTAGTTTTGATTGAGCCGTTCTGAAACACTCTTTCTGTAGAAAATGCAAGTGGAGATTCGGAGCGCTAAGAGGGTAATAGTGGAAAAAGGAATGTCTACAAATATAAACTACACAGAATAATTCTGTGAAACTTCTTTCTGATCTGTGCATTCAGCTAACACAATTAAAACATACTTTTGATTGAGCAGATCTGAACACTCTTTCTGTAGAAAATGCAACTGGACATTTGGAGCGCTAAGAGAGTAGTAGTGGAAAAAGGAATATATTCAAATATAAACTACACAGAAGCATTCTGTGAAACTTCTTTCTGATCTGAGCATTCAGCTAACAGAGTTAAACCATACTTTTGATTGAGCAGTTTTGAAACACTCTGTCTGTAGAAAATGCAACTGGACATTCGTAGCGCTAAGTGGGTAATAGTGGAAAAAAGAATATGTTCAAATATAAACTACACAGAAGCATTGTATGAAACTTCTTTCTGTTCTGTGCATTCAACTAACAGAGTTGAACCTTACATTTGATTGAGCCTTTCTGAAACACTCTTTCTGTAGAAACTGCAATTGGACATTCTGAGCGCTAAGAGGCCTATATTGGGAAAAATAATATCTTCAAATAAAAACTACACAGAAGCATTGTGTGAAACTTATTTCTGATATGTTCATTAAGCTTACAGAGTTAAACCATACTTTTGATTGCGCAGTTCTGAAAACTCTTTCTGTAGAAAATGCAAGTGGACATTCGGAGCGCTAAGAGGATAATAGTGGAAAAAGGAATATATTCAAATATAAACTACACAGTAGCATTCTGTGAAAATTCTTTCTGTTCTGTGCATTCAACTAACAGATTTGAACCTTACTTTTGATTGAGCCGTTCTGAAACACTCTTTCTGTAGAAACTGCAATTGGACATGCTAAGCGCTAAGAGGCCTACATTGGGAAAAAATATCTTCAAATAAAAACTAGACAGATGCATTCTGTGAAACTTATTTCTGATCTGTAAATTCAGTTAACAGAGATAAAACATATTTTTGATTGACCAGTTATGAAACACTCTTTTTGTAGAAAATGCAAGTGGAGATTCGGAGCGCTAAGTGGGTAATAGTGGAAAAAGGAATGTCTTCAAATATAAACTACACAGAATCATTCGGTGAAACTTCTTTCTGATCTGTGCATTCAGCTAACAGAGTTAAACCATACTTTTGATTGAGCAGATCTGAACACTCTTTCTGTAGAAAATGCAACTGGACATTTGGAGCGCTAAGAGCGTAGTAGTGGAAAAAGGAATATATTCAAATATAAACTACACAGAAGCATTCTGTGAAACTTCTTTCTGATCTGAGCATTCAGCTAACAGAGATAAACCATACTTTTGATTCAGCAGTTTTGAAACACTCTGTCTGTAGAAAATGCAACTGGACATTCGTAGCGCTAAGTGGGTAATAGTGGAAAAAAGAATATGTTCAAATATAAACTACACAGAAGCATTGTATGAAACTTCTTTCTGTTCTGTGCATTCAACTAACAGAGTTGAACCTTACTTTTGATTGAGCCGTTCTGAAACACTCTTTCTGTAGAAACTGCAATTGGACATTCTGAGCACTAAGAGGCCTATATTGGGAAAAAGAATGTCTACAAATAAAAACTACACAGAAGAATTGTGTGAAACTTCTTTCTCTTCTGTTTGTTCAACAAAAAGAGTTGAACCTTAGTTTTGATTGAGCCGTTCTGAAACACTCTTTCTGTAGAAAATGCAAGTGGAGATTCGGAGCGCTAAGAGGGTAATAGTGGAAAAAGGAATGTCTCCAAATATAAACTACACAGAATCATTCTGTGAAACTTCTTTCTGATCTGTGCATTCAGCTAACAGAGTTAAACCATACTTTTGGTTGAGCAGATCTGAACACTCTTTCTGTAGAAAATGCAACTGGACATTTGGAGCGCTAAGAGAGTAGTAGTGGAAAAAGGAATATATTCAAATATAAACTACACAGAAGCATTCTGTGAAACTTCTTTCTGATCTGAGCATTCAGCTAACAGAGTTAAACCATACTTTTGATTGAGCAGTTTTGAAACACTCTGTCTGTAGAAAATGCAACTGGACATTCGTAGCGCTAAGTGGGTAATAGTGGAAAAAATAATATGTTCAAATATAAACTACACAGAAGCATTGTATGAAACTTCTTTCTGTTCTGTGCATTCAACTAACAGAGTTGAACCTTACTTTTGATTGAGCCTTTCTGAAACACTCTTTCTGTAGAAACTGCAATTGGACATTCTGAGCTCTAAGAGGCCTCTATTGGGAAAAATAATATCTTCAAATAAAAACTACACAGAAGCATTGTGTGAAACTTATTTCTGATATGTTCATTAAGCTTACAGAGTTAAACCATACTTTTGATTGCGCAGTTCTGAACACTCTTTCTGTAGAAAATGCAAGTGGACATTCGGAGCGCTAAGAGGATAATAGTGGAAAAAGGAATATATTCAAATATAAACTACACAGTAGCATTCTGTGAAAATTCTTTCTGTTCTGTGCATTCAACTAACAGATTTGAACCTTACTTTTGATTGAGCCGTTCTGAAACACTCTTTCTGTAGAAACTGCAATTGGACATGCTAAGCGCTAAGAGGCCTACATTGGGAAAAAGAATATCTTCAAATAAAAACTACACAGATGCATTCTGTGAAACTTATTTCTGATCTGTAAATTCAGTTAACAGAGATAAAACATATTTTTGATTGAGCAGTTATGAAACACTCTTTTTGTAGAAAATGCAAGTGGAGATTCGGAGCGCTAAGAGGGTAATAGTGGAAAAAGGAATGTCTTCAAATATAAACTACACAGAATCATTCGGTGAAACTTCTTTCTGATCTGTGCATTCAGCTAACAGAGTTAAACCATACTTTTGATTGAGCAGATCTGAACACTCTTTCTGTAGAAAATGCAACTGGACATTTGGAGCGCTAAGAGCGTAGTAGTGGAAAAAGGAATATATTCAAATATAAACTACACAGAAGCATTCTGTGAATCTTCTTTCTGATCTGAGCATTCAGCTAACAGAGATAAACCATACTTTTGATTGAGCAGTTTTGAAACACTCTGTCTGTAGAAAATGCAACTGGACATTCGTAGCGCTAAGTGGGTAATAGTGGAAAAAGAATATGTTCAAATATAAACTACACAGAAGCATTGTATGAAACTTCTTTCTGTTCTGTGCATTCAACTAACAGAGTTGAACCTTACTTTTGATTGAGCCGTTCTGAAACACTCTTTCTGTAGAAACTGCAATTGGACATTCTGAGCGCTAAGAGGCCTATATTGGGAAAAAGAATGTCTACAAATAAAAACTACACAGAAGAATTGCGTGAAACTTCTTTCTGTTCGGTTTGTTCAACTAAAAGAGTTCAACCTTAGTTTTGATTGAGCCGTTCTGAAACACTCTTTCTGTAGAAAATGCAAGTGGAGATTCGGAGTGCTAAGAGGGTAATAGTGGAAAAAGGAATGTCTCCAAATATAAACTACACAGAATCATTCTGTGAAACTTCTTTCTGATCTGTGCATTCAGCTAACAGAGTTAAACCATACTTTTGGTTGAGCAGATCTGAACACTCTTTCTGTAGAAAATGCAACTGGACATTTGGAGCGCTAAGAGAGTAGTAGTGGAAAAAGGAATATATTCAAATATAAACTACACAGAAGCATTCTGTGAAACTTCTTTCTGATCTGAGCATTCAGCTAACAGAGTTAAACCATACTTTTGATTGAGCAGTTTTGAAACACTCTGTCTGTAGAAAATGCAACTGGACATTCGTAGCACTAAGTGGGTAATAGTGGAAAAAAGAATATGTTCAAATATAAACTACACAAAAGCATTGTATGAAACTTCTTTCTGTTCTGTGCATTCAACTAACAGAGTTGAACCTTACTTTTGATTGAGCCTTTCTGAAACACTCTTTCTGTAGAAACTGCAATTGGACATTCTGAGCTCTAAGAGGCCTCTATAGGGAAAAATAATATCTTCAAATAAAAACTACACAGAAGCATTGTGTGAAACTTATTTCTGATATGTTCATTAAGCTAACAGAGTTAAACCATACTTTTGATTGCGCAGTTCTGAACACTCTTTCTGTAGAAAATGCAAGTGGACATTCGGAGCGCTAAGAGGGTAATAGTGGAAAAAGGAATATATTCAAATATAAACTACACAGTAGCATTCTGTGAAACTTCTTTCTGTTCTGTGCATTCAACTAACAGAGTTGAACCTCACTTTTGATTGAGCCGTTCTGAAACACTCTTTCTGTAGAAACTGCAATTGGACATGCTAAGCGCTAAGAGGCCTACATTGGGAAAAAGAATATCTTCAAATAAAAAGTACACAGATGTATTCTGTGAAACTTATTTCTGATCTGTAAATTCAGTTAACAGAGATAAAACATATTTTTGATTGAGCAGTTATGAAACACTCTTTTTGTAGAAAATGCAAGTGGAGATTCGGAGCGCTAAGAGGGTAATAGTGGAAAAAGGAATGTCTTCAAATATAAACTACACAGAATCATTCGGTGAAACTTCTTTCTGATCTGTGCATTCAGCTAACAGATTTAAACCATACTTTTGATTGAGCAGATCTGAACACTCTTTCTGTAGAAAATGCAACTGGACATTTGGAGCGCTAAGAGCGTAGTAGTGGAAAAAGGAATGTCTTCAAATATAAACTACACAGAATCATTCGGTGAAACTTCTTTCTCATCTGTGCATTCAGCTAACAGAGTTAAACCATACTTTTGATTGAGCAGATCTGAACACTCTTTCTGTAGAAAATGCAACTGAACATTTGGAGCGCTAAGAGCGTAGTAGTGGAAAAAGGAATATATTCAAATATAAACTACACAGAAGCATTCTGTGAAACATCTTTCTGATCTGAGCATTCAGCTAACAGAGTTAAACCATACTTTTGATTGAGCAGTTTTGAAACACTCTGTCTGTAGAAAATGCAACTGGACATTCGTAGCGCTAAGTGGGTAGTAGTGGAAAAAAGAATATGTTCAAATATAAACTACACAGAAGCATTGTATGAAACTTCTTTCTGTTCTGTGCATTCAACTAACAGAGTTGAACCTTACTTTTGATTGAGCCGTTCTGAAACACTCTTTCTGTAGAAACTGCAATTGGACATTCTGAGCGCTAAGAGGCCTATATTGGGAAAAAGAATGTCTACAAATAAAAACTACACAGAAGAATTGTGTGAAACTTCTTTCTGTTCTGTTTGTTCAACTAAAAGAGTTGAACCTTAGTTTTGATTGAGCCGTTCTGAAACACTCTTTCTGTAGAAAATGCAAGTGGAGATTCGGAGCGCTAAGAGGGTAATAGTGGAAAAAGGAATGTCTCCAAATATAAACTACACAGAATCATTCTGTGAAACTTGTTTCTGATCTGTGCATTCAGCTAACAGAGTTAAACCATACTTTTGATTGAGCAGATCTGAACACTCTTTCTGTAGAAAATGCAACTGGACATTTGGAGCGCTAAGAGAGTAGTAGTGGAAAAAGGAATATATTCAAATATAAACTACACAGAAGCATTCTGTGAAACTTCTTTCTGATCTGAGCATTCAGCTAACAGAGTTAAACCATACTTTTGATTGAGCAGTTTTGAAACACTCTGTCTGTAGAAAATGCAACTGGACATTCGTAGCGCTAAGTGGGTAATAGTGGAAAAAAGAATATGTTCAAATATAAACTACACAGAAGCATTGTATGAAACTTCTTTCTGTTCTGTGCATTCAACTAACAGAGGTGAACCTTACTTTTGATTGAGCCTTTCTGAAACACTCTTTCTGTAGAAACTGCAATTGGACATTCTGAGCGCTAAGAGGCCTATATTGGGAAAAATAATATCTTCAAATAAAAACTACACAGAAGCGTTGTGTGAAACTTATTTCTGATATGTTCATTAAGCTAACAGAGTTAAACCATACTTTTGATTGCGCAGTTCTGAACACTCTTTCTGTAGAAAATGCAAGTGGACATTCGGAGCGCTAAGAGGGTAATAGTGGAAAAAGGAATATATTCAAATATAAACTACACAGTAGCATTCTGTGAAAATTCTTTCTGTTCTGTGCATTCAACTAACAGAGTTGAACCTTACTTTTGATTGAGCCGTTCTGAAACACTCTTTCTGTAGAAACTGCAATTGGACATGCTAAGCGCTAAGAGGCCTACATTGGGAAAAAGAATATCTTCAAATAAAAACTACACAGATGCATTCTGTGAAACTTATTTCTGATCTGTAAATTCAGTTAACAGAGATAAAACATATTTTTGATTGAGCAGTTATGAAACACTCTTTTTGTAGAAAATGCAAGTGGAGATTCGGAGCGCTAAGAGGGTAATAGTGGAAAAAGGAATGTCTTCAAATATAAACTACACAGAATCATTCGGTGAAACATCTTTCTGATCTGTGCATTCAGCTAACAGGGTTAAACCATACTTTTGATTGAGCAGATCTGAACACTCTTTCTGTAGAAAATGCAACTGTACATTTGGAGTGCTAAGAGAGAAGTAGTGGAAAAAGGAATATATTCAAATATAAACTACACAGAAGCATTCTGTGAAACTTCTTTCTGATCTGAGCATTCAGCTAACAGAGTTAAACCATACTTTTGATTGAGCAGTTTTGAAACACTCTGTCTGTAGAAAATGCAACTGGACATTCGTAGCGCTAAGTGGGTAATAGTGGAAAAAAGAATATGTTCAAATATAAACTACACAGAAGCATTGTATGAAACTTCTTTCTGTTCTGTGCATTCAACTAACAGAGTTGAACCTTACTTTTGATTGAGCCGTTCTGAAACACTTTTTCTGTAGAAACTGCAATTGGACATTCTGAGCGCTAAGAGGCCTATATTGGGAAAAAGAATGTCTACAAATAAAAACTACACAGAAGAATTGTGTGAAACTTCTTTCTGTACTGTTTGTTCAACTAAAAGAGTTGAACCTTAGTTTTGATTGAGCCGTTCAGAAACACTCTTTCTGTAGAAAATGCAAGTGGAGATTCGGAGCGCTAAGAGGGTAATAGTGGAAAAAAGAATACGTTCAAATATAAACTACACAGAAGCATTGTATGAAACTTCTTTCTGTTCTGTGCATTCAACTAACAGAGTTGAACCTTACTTTTGATTGAGCCGTTCTGAAACACTCTTTCTGTAGAAACTGCAATTTGACATTCTGAGCGCTAAGAGGCCTATATTGGGAAAAAGAGTGTCTACAAATAAAAACTACACAGAAGAATTGTGTGAAACTTCTTTCTGTTATGTTTGTTCAACTAAAAGAGTTGAACTTTAGTTTTGATTGAGCCGTTCTGAAACACTCTTTCTGTAGAAAATGCAAGTGGACATTCGGAGCGCTAAGAGGGTAATAGTGGAAAAAGGAATGTCTCCAAATATAAACTACACAGAATCATTCGGTGAAACTTCTTTCTGATCTGTGCATTCAGCTAACAGAGTTAAACCATACTTTTGATTGAGCAGATCTGAACACTCTTTCTGTAGAAAATACAACTGGACATTTGGAGCGCTAAGAGCGTAGTAGTGGAAAAAGGAATGTATTCAAATATAAACTACACAGAAGCATTCTGTGAAACTTCTTTCTGATCTGAGCATTCAGCTAACAGAGTTAAACCATACTTTTGATTGAGCAGTTTTGAAACACTCTGTCTGTAGAAAATGCAACTGGACATTCGTAGCGCTAAGTGGGTAATAGTGGAAAAAAGAATATGTTCAAATATAAACTACACAGAAGCATTGTATGAAACTTCTTTCTGTTCTGTGCATTCAACTAACAGAGTTGAACCTTACTTTTGATTGAGCCTTTCTGAAACACTCTTTCTGTAGAAACTGCAATTGGACATTCTGAGCTCTAAGAGGCCTCTATTGGGAAAAATAATATCTTCAAATAAAAACTACACAGAAGAATTTTGTGAAACTTATTTCTGATATGTTCATTAAGCTAACAGAGTTAAACCATACTTTTGATTGCGCAGTTCTGAACACTCTTTCTGTAGAAAATGCAAGTGGACATTCGGAGCGCTAAGAGGGTAATAGTGGAAAAAGGAATATATTCAAATATAAACTACACAGTAGCATTCTGTGAAACTTCTTTCTGTTCTGTGCATTCAACTAACAGAGTTGAACCTTACTTTTGATTGAGCCGTTCTGAAACACTCTTTCTGTAGAAACTGCAATTGGACATGCTAAGCGCTAAGAGGCCTACATTGGGAAAAAGAATATCTTCAAATAAAAACTACACAGATGCATTCTGTGAAACTTATTTCTGATCTGTAAATTCAGTTAACAGAGATAAAACATATTTTTGATTGAGCAGTTATGAAACACTCTTTTTGTAGAAAATGCAAGTGGAGATTCGGAGCGCTAAGGGGGTAATAGTGGAAAAAGGAATGTCTTCAAATATAAACTACACAGAATCATTCGGTGAAACTTCTTTCTGATCTGTGCATTCAGCTAACAGAGTTAAACCATACTTTTGATTGAGCAGATCTGAACACTCTTTCTGTAGAAAATGCAACTGGACATTTGGAGCGCTAAGAGCGTAGTAGTGGAAAAAGGAATGTCTTCAAATATAAACTACACAGAATCATTCGGTGAAACTTCTTTCTGATCTGTGCATTCAGCTAACAGAGTTAAACCATACTTTTGATTGAGCAGTTTTGAAACACTCTGTCTGTAGAAAATGCAACTGGACATTCGTAGCGCTAAGTGGGTAAGAGTGGAAAAAAGAATATGTTCAAATATAAACTACACAGAAACATTGTATGAAACTTCTTTCTGTTCTGTGCATTCAACTAACAGAGTTGAACCTTACTTTTGATTGAGCCTTTCTGAAACACTCTTTCTGTAGAAACTGCAATTGGACATTCTGAGCGCTAAGAGGCCTATATTGGGAAAAATAATATCTTCAAATAAAAACTACACAGAAGCGTTGTGTGAAACTTATTTCTGATATGTTCATTAAGCTAACAGAGTTAAACCATACTTTTTATTGCGCAGTTCTGAACACTCTTTCTGTAGAAAATGCAAGTGGACATTCGGAGCGCTAAGAGGGTAATAGTGGAAAAAGGAATATATTCAAATATAAACTACACAGTAGCATTCTGTGAAAATTCTTTCTGTTCTGTGCATTCAACTAACAGAGTTGAACCTTACTTTTGATTGAGCCGTTCTGAAACACCCTTTCTGTAGAAACTGCAATTGGACATGCTAAGCGCTAAGAGGCCTACATTGGGAAAAAGAATATCTTCAAATAAAAACTACACAGATGCATTCTGTGAAACTTATTTCTGATCTGTAAATTCAGTTAACAGAGATAAAACATATTTTTGATTGAGCAGTTATGAAACATTCTTTTTGTAGAAAATGCAAGTGGAGATTCGGAGCGCTAAGAGGGTAATAGTGGAAAAAGGAATGTCTTCAAATATAAACTACACAGAATCATTCGGTGAAACTTCTTTCTGATCTGTGCATTCAGCTAACAGAGTTAAACCATACTTTTGATTGAGCAGATCTGAACACTCTTTCTGTAGAAAATGCAACTGGACATTTGGAGCGCTAAGAGAGTAGTAGTGGAAAAAGGAATATATTCAAATATAAACTACACAGAAGCATTCTGTGAAACTTCTTTCTGATCTGAGCATTCAGCTAACAGAGTTAAACCATACTTTTGATTGAGCAGTTTTGAAACACTCTGTCTGTAGAAAATGCAACTGGACATTCGTAGCGCTAAGTGGGTAATAGTGGAAAAAAGAATATGTTCAAATATAAACTACACAGAAGCATTGTATGAAACTTCTTTCTGTTCTGTGCATTCAACTAACAGAGTTGAACCTTACTTTTGATTGAGCCGTTCTGAAACACTCTTTCTGTAGAAACTGCAATTGGACATTCTGATCGCTAAGAGGCCTATATTGGGAAAAATAATATCTTCAAATAAAAACTACACAGAAGCGTTGTGTGAAACTTATTTCTGATATGTTCATTAAGCTAACAGAGTTAAACCATACTTTTGATTTGCGCAGTTCTGAACACTCTTTCTGTAGAAAATGCAAGTGGACATTCGGAGCGCTAAGAGGGTAATAGTGGAAAATGGAATATATTCAAATATAAACTACACAGTAGCATTCTGTGAAAATTCTTTCTGTTCTGTGCATTCAACTAACAGAGTTGAACCTTACTTTTGATTGAGCCGTTCTGAACCACTCTTTCTGTAGAAACTGCAATTGGACATGCTCAGCGCTAAGAGGCCTACATTGGGAAAAAGAATAACTTCAAATAAAAACTACACAGATGCATTCTGTGAAACTAATTTCTGATCTGTAAATTCAGTTAACAGAGATAAAACATATTTTTGATTGAGCAGTTATGAAACACTCTTTTTGTAGAAAATGCAACTGGACATTTGGAGCGCTAAGTGCGTAATAGTGGAAAAAGAAATGTCTTCAAATATAAACTACACAGAATCATTCGGTGAAACTTCTTTCTGATCTGTGCATTCAGCTAACAGAGTTAAACCATACTTTTGATTGAGCAGATCTGAACACTCTTTCTGTAGAAAATGCAACTGGACTTTTGGAGCGCTAAGAGCGTAGTAGTGGAAAAAGGAATATATTCAAATATAAACTACACAGAAGCATTCTGTGAAACTTCTTTCTGATCTGAGCATTCAGCTAACAGAGTTAAACCATACTTTTGATTGAGCAGTTTTGAAACACTCTGTCTGTAGAAAATGCAACTGGACATTCGTAGCGCTAAGTGGGTAGTAGTGGAAAAAAGAATATGTTCAAATATAAACTACACAGAAGCATTGTATGAAACTTCTTTCTGTTCTGTGCATTCAACTAACAGAATTGAACCTTACTTTTGATTGAGCCGTTCTGAAACACTCTTTCTGTAGAAACTGCAACTGGACATTCTGAGCGCTAAGAGGCATATATTGGGAAAAAGAATGTCTACAAATAAAAACTACACAGAAGAATTGTGTGAAACTTCTTTCTGTTCTGTTTGTTCAACTAAAAGAGTTGAACCTTAGTTTTGATTGAGCCGTTCTGAAACACTCTTTCTGTAGAAAATGCAAGTGGAGATTCGGAGCGCTAAGAGGGTAATAGTGGAAAAAGGAATGTCTCCAAATATAAATTACACAGAATCATTCTGTGAAACTTCTTTCTGATCTGTGCATTCAGCTAACAGAGTTAAACCATACTTTTGATTGAGCAGATCTGAACACTCTTTCTGTAGAAAATGCAACTGGACATTTGGAGCGCTAAGAGAGTAGTAGTGGAAAAAGGAATATATTCAAATATAAACTACACAGAAGCATTCTGTGAAACTTCTTTCTGATCTGAGCATTCAGCTAACAGAGTTAAACCATACATTTGATTGAGCAGTTTTGAAACACTCTGTCTGTAGAAAATGCAACTGGACATTCGTAGCGCTAAGTGGGTAATAGTGGAAAAAAGAATATGTTCAAATATAAACTACACAGAAGCATTGTATGAAACTTCTTTCTGTTCTGTGCATTCAACTAACAGAGTTGAACCTTACTTTTGATTGAGCCTTTCTGAAACACACTTTCTGTAGAAACTGCAATTGGACATTCTGAGCGCTAAGAGGCCTATATTGGGAAAAATAATATCTTCAAATAAAAACTACACAGAAGCGTTGTGTGAAACTTATTTCTGATATGTTCATTAAGCTAACAGAGTTAAACCATACTTTTGATTGCGCAGTTCTAAACACACTTTCTGTAGAAAATGCAAGTGGACATTCGGAGCGCTAAGAGGGTAATAGTGGAAAAAGGAATATATTCAAATATAAACTACACAGTAGCATTCTGTGAAAATTCTTTCTGTTCTGTGCATTCAACTAACAGAGTTGAACCTTACTTTTGATTGAGCCGTTCTGAAACACTCTTTCTGTAGAAACTGCAATTGGACATGCTAAGCGCTAAGAGGCCTACATTGGGAAAAAGAATATCTTCAAATAAAAACTACACAGATGCATTCTGTGAAACTTATTTCTGATCTGTAAATTCAGTTAACAGAGATAAAACATATTTTTGATTGAGCAGTTATGAAACACTCTTTTTGTAGAAAATGCAAGTGGAGATTCGGAGCGCTAAGAGGGTAATAGTGGAAAAAGGAATGTCTTCAAATATAAACTACACAGAATCATTCGGTGAAACTTCTTTCTGATCTGTGCATTCAGCTAACAGAGTTAAACCATACTTTTGATTGAGCAGATCTGAACACTCTTTCTGTAGAAAATGCAACTGGACATTTGGAGCGCTAAGAGCGTAATAGTGGAAAAAGGAATGTCTTCAAATATAAACTACACAGAATCATTCGGTGAAACTTCTTTCTGATCTGTGCATTCAGCTAACAGAGTTAAACCATACTTTTGATTGAGCAGATCTGAACACTCTTTCTGTAGAAAATGCAACTGGACATTTGGAGCGCTAAGAGCGTAGTAGTGGAAAAAGGAATATATTCAAATATAAACTACACAGAAGCATTCTGTGAAACTTCTTTCTGATCTGAGCATTCAGCTAACAGAGTTAAACCATACTTTTGATTGAGCAGTTTTGAAACACTCTGTCTGTAGAAAATGCAACTGGACATTCGAAGCGCTAAGAGGGTAATAGTGGAAAAAAGAATATGTTCAAATATAAACTACACAGAAGCATTGTATGAAACTTCTTTCTGTTCTGTGCATTCAACTAACAGAGTTGAACCTTACTTTTGATTGAGCCGTTCTGAAACACTCTTTCTGTAGAAACTGCAATTGGACATTCTGAGCGCTAAGAGGCCTATATTGGGAAAAAGAATGTCTACAAATTAAAACTACACAGAAGAATTGTGTGAAACTTCTTTCTGTTCTGTTTGTTCAACTAAAAGAGTTGAACCTTAGTTTTGATTGAGCCGTTCTGAAACACTCTTTCTGTAGAAAATGCAAGTGGAGATTCGGAGCGCTAAGAGGGTAATAGTGGAAAAAGGAATGTCTCCAAATATAAACTACACAGAATCATTCTGTGAAACTTCTTTCTGATCTGTGCATTCAGCTAACAGAGTTAAACCATACTTTTGATTGAGCAGATCTGAACACTCTTTCTGTAGAAAATGCAACTGGACATTTGGAGCGCTAAGAGGGTAGTAGTGGAAAAAGGAATATATTCAAATATAAACTACACAGAAGCATTCTGTGAAACTTCTTTCTGATCTGAGCATTCAGCTAACAGAGTTAAACCATACTTTTGATTGAGCAGTTTAGAAACACTCTGTCTGTAGAAAATGCCACTGGACATTCGTAGCGCTAAGTGGGTAATAGTGGAAAAAAGAATATGTTCAAATATAAACTACACAGAAGCATTGTATGAAACTTTTTTCTGTTCTGTGCATTCAACTAACAGAGTTGAACCTTACTTTTGATTGAGCCTTTCTGAATCACTCTTTCTGTAGAAACTGCAATTGGACATTCTGAGCGCTAAGAGGCCTATATTGGGAAAAATAATATCTTCAAATAAAAACTACACAGAAGCATTGTGTGAAACTTATTTCTGATATGTTCATTAAGCTAACAGAGTTAAACCATACTTTTGATTGCGCAGTTCTGAACACTCTTTCTGTAGAAAATGCAAGTGGACATTCGGAGCGCTAAGAGGGTAATAGTGGAAAAAGGAATATATTCAAATATAAACTACACAGTAGCATTCTGTGAAAATTCTTTCTGTTCTGTGCATTCAACTAACAGAGTTGAACCTTACTTTTGATTGAGCCGTTCTGAAACACTCCTTCTGTAGAAACTGCAATTGGACATGCTAAGCGCTAAGAGGCCTACATTGGGAAAAAGAATATCTTCAAATAAAAACTACACAGATGCATTCTGTGAAACTTATTTCTGATCTGTAAATTCAGTTAACAGAGATAAAACATATTTTTGATTGAGCAGTTATGAAACACTCTTTTTGTAGAAAATGCAAGTGGAGATTCGGAGCGCTAAGTGGGTAATAGTGGAAAAAGGAATGTCTTCAAATATAAACTACACAGAATCATTCGGTGAAACTTCTTTCTGATCTGTGCATTCAGCTAACAGATTTAAACCATACTTTTGATTGAGCAGATCTGAACACTCTTTCTGTAGAAAATGCAACTGGACATTTGGAGCGCTAAGAGCGTAATAGTGGAAAAAGGAATGTCTTCAAATATAAACTACACAGAATCATTCGGTGAAACTTCTTTCTGATCTGTGCATTCAGCTAACAGAGTTAAACCATACTTTTGATTGAGCAGATCTGAACACTCTTTCTGTAGAAAATGCAACTGGACATTTGGAGCGCTAAGAGCGTAGTAGTGGAAAAAGGAATATATTCAAATATAAACTACACAGAAGCATTCTGTGAAACTTCTTTCTGATCTGAGCATTCAGCTAACAGAGTTAAACCATAATTTTGATTGAGCAGTTTTGAAACACTCTGTCTGTAGAAAATGCAACTGGACATTCGTAGCGCTAAGTGGGTAATAGTGGAAAAAAGAATATGTTCAAATATAAACTACACAGAAGCATTGTATGAAACTTCTTTCTGTTCTGTGCATTCAACTAACAGAGTTGAACCTTACTTTTGATTGAGCCGTTCTGAAACACTCTTTCTGTAGAAACTGCAATTGGACATTCTGAGCGCTAAGAGGCCTATATTGGGAAAAAGAATGTCTACAAATAAAAACTACACAGAAGAATTGTGTGAAACTTCTTTCTGTTCTGTTTGTTCAACTAAAAGAGTTGAACCTTAGTTTTGATTGAGCCGTTCTGAAACACTCTTTCTGTAGAAAATGCAAGTGGAGATTCGGAGCGCTAAGAGGGTAATAGTGGAAAAAGGAATGTCTCCAAATATAAACTACACAGAATCATTCTGTGAAACTTCTTTCTGATCTGTGCATTCAGCTAACAGAGTTAAAACATACTTTTGATTGAGCAGATCTGAACACTCTTTCTGTAGAAAATGCAACTGGACATTTGGAGCGCTAAGAGAGTAGTAGTGGAAAAAGGAATATATTCAAATATAAACTACACAGAAGCATTCTGTGAAACTTCTTTCTGATCTGAGCATTCAGCTAACAGAGTTAAACCATACTTTTGATTGAGCAGTTTTGAAACACTCTGTCTGTAGAAAATGCAACTGGACATTCGTAGCGCTAAGTGGGTAATAGTGGAAAAAAGAATATGTTCAAATATAAACTACACAGAAGCATTGTATGAAACTTTTTTCTGTTCTGTGCATTCAACTAACAGAGTTGAACCTTACTTTTGATTGAGCCTTTCTGTAACACTCTTTCTGTAGAAACTGCAATTGGACATTCTGAGCGCTAAGAGGCCTATATTGGGAAAAATAATATCTTCAAATAAAAACTACACAGAAGCATTGTGTGAAACTTATTACTGATATGTTCATTAAGCTAACAGAGTTAAACCATACTTTTGATTGCGCAGTTCTGAACACTGATTCTGTAGAAAATGCAAGTGGACATTCGGAGCGCTAAGAGGGCAATAGTGGAAAAAGGAATATATTCAAATATAAACTACACAGTAGCACTCTGTGAAAATTCTTTCTGTTCTGCGCATTCAACTAACAGAGTTGAACCTTACTTTTGATTGAGCCGTTCTGAAACACTCTTTCTGTAGAAACTGCAATTGGACATGCTAAGCGCTAAGAGGCCTATATTGGGAAAAAGAATATCTTCAAATAAAAACTACACAGATGCATTCTGTGAAACTTATTTCTGATCTGTAAATTCAGTTAACAGAGATAAAACATATTTTTGATTGAGCAGTTATGAAACACTCTTTTTGTAGAAAATGCAAGTGGAGATCCGGAGCACTAAGAGGGTAATAGTGGAAAAAGGAATGTCTTCAAATATAAACTACACAGAATCATTCTATGAAACTTCTTTCTGATCTGTGCATTCAGCTAACAGAGTTAAACCATACTTTTGATTGAGCAGATCTGAACACTCTTTCTGTAGAAAATGCAACTGGACATTTGGAGCGCTAAGAGCGTAGTAGTGGAAAAAGGAATATATTCAAATATAAACTACACAGAAGCATTCTGTGAAACTACTTTCTGATCTGAGCATTCAGCTAACAGAGTTAAACCATACTTTTGATTGAGCAGTTTTGAAACACTCTGTCTATAGAAAATGCAACTGGACATTAGTAGCACTAAGTGGGTAATAGTGGAAAAAAGAATATGTTCAAATATAAACTACACAGAAGCATTGTATGAAATTTCTTTCTGTTCTGTGCATTCAACTAACAGAGTTGAACCTTACTTTTGATTGAGCCGTTCTGAAACACTCTTTCTGTAGAAACTGCAATTGGACATTCTGAGCGCTAAGAGGCCTATATTGGGAAAAAGAATGTCTACAAATAAAAACTACACAGAAGAATTGTGTGAAACTTCTTTCTGTTCTGTTTGTTCAACTAAAAGAGTTGAACCTTAGTTTTGATTGAGCCGTTCTGAAACACTCTTTCTGTAGAAAATGCATGTGGAGATTCGGAGCGCTAAGAGGGTAATAGTGCAAAAAGGAATTTCTCCAAATATAAACTACACAGAATCATTCTGTGAAAATTCTTTCTGATCTGTGCATTCAGCTAACAGAGTTAAACCATACTTTTGATTGAGCAGATCTGAACACTCTTTCTGTAGAAAATGCAACTGGACATTTGGAGTGCTAAGAGAGTAGTAGTGGAAAAAGGAATATATTGAAATATAAACTACACAGAAGCATTCTGTGAAACTTCTTTCTGATCTGAGCATTCAGCTAACAGACGTAAACCATACTTTTGATTGAGCAGTTTTGAAACACTCTGTCTGTAGAAAATGCAACTGGACATTCGTAGCGCTAAGTGGGTAATAGTGGAAAAAAGAATATGTTCAAATATAAACTACACAGAAGCATTGTATGAAACTTCTTTCTTCTGTGCATTCAACTAACAGAGTTGAACCTTACTTTTGATTGAGCCTTTCTGAAACACTATTTCTGTAGAAAATGCAATTGGACATTCTGAGCGCTAAGAGGACTCTATTGGGAAAAATAATATCTTCAAATAAAAACTACACAGAAGCATTGTGTGAAACTTATTTCTGATATGTTCATTAAGCTAACAGAGTTAAACCATACTTTTGATTGCGCAGTTCTGAACACTCTTTCTGTAGAAAATGCAAGTGGACATTCGGAGCGCTAAGAGGGCAATAGTGGAAAAAGGAATATATTCAAATATAAACTTCACAGTAGCATTCTGTGAAAATACTTTCTGTTCTGTGCATTCAACTAACTGAGTTGAACCTTACTTTTGATTGAGCCGTTCTGAAACACTCTTTCTGTAGAAAATGCAATTGGACATGCTAAGCGCTAAGAGGCGTACATTGGGAAAAAGAATATCTTCAAATAAAAACTACACAGATGCATTCTGTGAAACTTATTTCTGATCTGTAAATTCAGTTAACAGAGATAAAACATATTTTTGATTGAGCAGTTATGAAACACTCTTTTTGTAGAAAATGCAAGTGGAGATTCGGAGTGCTAAGAGGGTAATAGTGGAAAAAGGAATGTCTTCAAATATAAACTACACAGAATCATTCGGTGAAACTTCTTTCTGATCTGTGCATTCAGCTAACAGAGTTAAACCATACTTTTAATTGAGCAGATCTGAACACTCTTTCTGTAGGAAATGCAACTGGACATTCGTAGCGCTAAGTGGGTAATAGTGGAAAAAAGAATATATTCAAATATAAACTACACAGAAGCATTGTATGAAACTTCTTTCTGTTCTGTGCATTCAACTAACAAAGTTGAACCTTACTTTTGATTGAGCCTTTCTGAAACACTCTTTCTGTAGAAACTGCAATTGGACATTCTGAGTGCTAAGAGGCCTCTATTGGGAAAAATAATATCTTCAAATAAAAACTACACAGAAGCATTGTGTGATACTTATTTCTGATATGTTCATTAAGCTAACAGAGTTAAACCATACTTTTGATTGCGCAGTTCTGAACACTCTTTCTGTAGAAAATGCAAGTGGACATTCGGAGCGCTAAGAGGGTAATAGTGGAAAAAGGAATATATTCAAATATAAACTACACAGTAGCATTCTGTGAAAATTCTTTCTGTTCTGTGCATTCAACTAACAGAATTGAACCTTACTTTTGATTGAGCCGTTCTGAAACACTCTTTCTGTAGAAACTGCAATTGGACATGCTAAGCGCTAAGAGGTCTACATTGGGAAAAAGAACATCTTCAAATAAAAACTAAACAGATGCATTCTGTGAAACTTATTTCTGATCTGTAAATTCAGTTAACAGAGATAAAACATATTTTTGATTGAGCAGTTATGAAACACTCTTTTTGTAGAAAATGCAAGTGGAGGTTCGGAGCGCTAAGAGGGTAATAGTGGAAAAATTAATGTCTTCAAATATAAACTACACAGAATCATTCGGTGAAACTTCTTTCTGATCTGTGCATTCAGCTAACAGAGTTAAACCCTACTTTTGATTGAGCAGATCTGAACACTCTTTCTGTAGAAAATGCAACTGGACATTTGGAGCGCTAAGAGCGTAGTAGTGGAAAAGGGAATATATTCAAATATAAACTACACAGAAGCATTCTGTGAAACTTCTTTCTGATCTGAGCATTCAGCTAACAGAGTTAAACCATACTTTTGATTGAGCAGTTTTGAAACACTCTGTCTGTAGAAAATGCAACTGGACATTCGTAGCGGTAAGTGGGTAATAGTGGAAAAAAGAATATGTTCAAATATAAACTACACAGAAGCATTGTATGAAACTTCTTTCTGTTCTGTGCATTCAACTAACAGAGTTGAACCTTACTTTTGATTGAGCCGTTCTGAAACACTCTTTCTGTAGAAACTGCAATTGGACATTCTGAGCGCTAGGAGGCCTCTATTGGGAAAAAGAATGTCTACAAATAAAAACTACACAGAAGAATTGTGTGAAACTTCTTTCTGTTCTGTTTGTTCAACTAAAAGAGTTGAACCTTAGTTTTGATTGAGCCGTTCTGAAACACTCTTTCTGTAGAAAATGCAAGTGGAGATTCGGAGCGCTAAGAGGGTAATAGTGGAAAACGGAATGTCTCCAAATATAAACTACACAGAATCATTCTGTGAAACTTCTTTCTGATCTGTGCATTCAGCTAACAGAGTTAAACCACACTTTTGATTGAGCAGATCTGAACACTCTTTCTGTAGAAAATGCAACTGGACATTTGGAGCGCTAAGAGAGTAGTAGTGGAAAAAGGAATATATTCAAATATAAACTACACAGAAGCATTCTGTGAAACTTCTTTCTGATCTGAGCACTCAGCTAACAGAGTTAAACCATACTTTTGATTGAGCAGTTTTGAAACACTCTGTCTGTAGAAAATGCAACTGGACATTCGTAGCGCTAAGTGGGTAATAGTGGAAAAAAGAATATGTTCAAATATAAACTACACAGAAGCATTGTATGAAACTTCTTTCTGTTCTGTGCATTTAACTAACAGAGTTGAACCTTACATTTGATTGAGCCTTTCTGAAACACTCTTACTGTAGAAACTGCAATTGGACATTCTGAGCGCTAAGAGGCCTCTATTGGGAAAAATAATATCTTCAAATAAAAACTACACAGAAGCATTGTGTGAAACTTATTTCTGATATGTTCATTAAGCTAACAGAGTTAAACCATACTTTTGATTGCGCAGTTCTGAACACTCTTTCTGTAGAAAGTGCAAGTGGACAATCGGAGCGCTAAGAGGGTAATAGTGGAAAAAGGAATATATTCAAATATAAACTACACAGTAGCATTCTGTGAAAATTCTTTCTGTTCTGTGCATTCAACTAACAGAGTTGAAACTTACTTTTCATTGAGCCGTTCTGAAACACTCTTTCTGTAGAAACTGCAATTGGACATGCTATGCGCTAAGAGGCCTACATTCGGAAAAAGAATATCTTCAAATAAAAACTACACAGATGCATTCTGTGAAACTTATTTCTGATCTGTAAATTCAGTTAACAGAGATAAAACATATTTTTGATTGAACAGTTATGAAACACTCTTTTTGTAGAAAATGCAAGTGGAGATTCGGAGCGCTAAGAGGGTAATAGTGGAAAAAGGAATGTCTTCAAATATAAACTACACAGAATCATTCGGTGAAACTTCTTTCTGATCTGTGCATTCAGCTAACAGAGTTAAACCATACTTTTGATTGAGCAGATCTGAACACTCTTTCTGTAGAAAATGCAACTGGACATTTGGAGAGCTAAGAGCGTAGTAGTGGAAAAAGGAATATATTCAAATATAAACTACACAGAAGCATTCTGTGAAACTTCTTTCTGATCTGAGCATTCAGCTAACAGAGTTAAACCATACTTTTGATTGAGCAGTTTTGAAACACTCTGTCTGTAGAAAATGCAACTGGACATTCGTAGCGCTAAGTGGGTAATAGTGGAAAAAAGAATATGTTCAAATATAAACTACACAGAAGCATTGTATGAAACTTCTTTCTGTTCTGCGCATTCAACTAACAGAGTTGAACCTTACTTTTGATTGAGCCGTTCTGAAACACTCTTTCTGTACAAACTGCAATTGGACATTCTGAGCGCTAAGAGGCATATATTGGGAAAAAGAATGTCTACAAATAAAAACTACACAGAAGAATTGTGTGAATCTTCTTTCTGTTCTGTTTGTTCAACTAAAAGACTTGAACCTTAGTTTTGATTGAGCCGTTCTGAAACACTCTTTCTGTAGAAAATGCAAGTGGAGATTCGGAGCGCTAAGAGGGTAATAGTGGAAAAAGGAATGTCTCCAAATATAAACTACACAGAATCATTCTGTGAAACTTCTTTCTGATCTGTGCATTCAGCTAACAGAGTTAAACCATACTTTTGATTGAGCAGATCTGAACACTCTTTCTGTAGAAAATGCAACTGGATATTTGGAGCGCTAAGAGCGTAGTAGTGGAAAAAGGAATATATTCAAATATAAACTACACAGAAGGATTCTGTGAAACTTCTTTCTGATCTGAGCATTCAGCTAACAGAGTTAAACCATACTTTTGATTGTGCAGTTTAGAAACACTCTGTCTGTAGAAAATGTAACTGGACATTCTTAGCGCTAAGTGAGTAATAGTGGAAAAAGAATATGTTCAAATATAAACTACACAGAAGCATTTTATGAAACTTCTTTCTGTTCTGTGCATTCAACTAACAGAGTTGAACCTTACTTTTGATTGAGCCGTTCTGAAACACTCTTTCTGTAGAAACTGCAATTGGACATTCTGAGCGCTAAGAGGCCTATATTGGGAAAAAGAATGTCTACAAATAAAAACTACACAGAAGAATTGTGTGAAACTTCTTTCTGTTCTGTTTGTTCAACTAAAAGAGTTGAACCTTAGTTTCGATTGAGCCGTTCTGAAACACTCTTTCTGTAGAAAATGCAAGTGGAGATTCGGAGCGCTAAGAGGGTAATAGTGGAAAAAGGAATGTCTCCAAATATAAACTACACAGAATCATTCTGTGAAACTTCTTTCTGATCTGTGCATTCAGCTAACAGAGTTAAACCATACTATTGATTGAGCAGATCTGAACACTCTTTCTGTAGAAAATGCAACTGGACATTTGGAGCGCTAAGAGAGTAGTAGTGGAAAAAGGAATATATTCAAATATAAACTACACAGAAGCATTCTGTGAAACTTATTTCTGATCTGAGCATTCAGCTATCAGAGTTAAACCAAACTTTTGATTGAGCAGATCTGAACACTCTTTCTGTAGGAAATGCAACTGGACATTTGGAGCGCTAAGAGCGTAGTAGTGGAAAAAGGAATATATTCAAATATAAACTACACAGAAGCATTCGGTGAAACTTCTTTCTGATCTGTGCATTCAGCTAACAGAGTTAAACCAAACTTTTGATTGAGCAGATCTGAACACTCTTTCTGTAGAAAATGCAACTGGACATTTGGAGCGCTAAGAGCGTAGTAGTGGAAAAAGGAATATATTCAAATATAAACTACACAGAAGCATTCTGTGAAACTTCTTTCTGATCTGAGCATTCAGCTAACAGAGTTAAACCATACTTTTGATTGAGCAGTTTTGAAACACTCTGTCTGTAGAAAATGCAACTGGACATTCGTAGCGCTAAGTGGGTAATAGTGGAAAAAAGAATATGTTCAAATATAAACTACACAGAAGCATTGTATGAAACTTCTTTCTCTTCTGTGCATTCAACTAACAGAGTTGAACCTTACTTTTGATTGAGCCGTTCTGAAACACTCTTTCTGTAGAAACTGCAATTGGACATTCTGAGCGCTAAGAGGCCTATATTGGGAAAAAGAATATCTACAAATAAAAACTACACAGAAGAATTGTGTGAAACTTCTTTCTGTTCTGTTTGTTCAACTAAAAGAGTTGAATCTTAGTTTTGATTGAGCCGTTCTGAAACACTCTTTCGGTAGAAAATGCAAGTGGAGATTCGGAGCGCTAAAAGGGTAATAGTGGAAAAAGGTATGTCTTCAAATATAAACTACACAGAATCATTCTGTGAAACATCTTTCTGATCTGTGCATTCAGCTAACAGAGTTAAACCATACTTTTGATTGAGCAGTTTTGAAACACTCTGTCTGTAGAAAATGCTACTGGACATTCGTAGCGCTAAGTGGGTAATAGTGGAAAAAAGAATATGTTCAAATATAAACTACACAGAAGCATTGTATGAAACTTCTTTCTGTTCTGTGCATTCAACTAACAGAGTTGAACCTTACTTTGATTGAGCCTTTCTGAAACACTCTTTCTGTAGAAACTGCAATTGGACATTCTGAGCGCTAAGAGGCCTCTATTGGGAAAAATAATATCTTCAAATAAAAACTACACAGAAGCATTGTGTGAAACTTATTTCTGATATGTTCATTAAGCTAACAGAGTTAAACCTTACTTTTGATTGCGCAGTTCTGAACACTCTTTCTGTAGAAAATGCAAGTGGACATTCGGAGCGCTAAGAGGGTAATAGTGGAAAAAGGAATATATACAAATATAAACTACACAGTAGCATTCTGTGAAAATTCTTTCTGTTCTGTGCATTCAACTAACAGAGTTGAACCTTACTTTTGATTGAGCCGTTCTGAAACACTCTTTCTGTAGAAACTGCAATTGGACATGCTAAGCGCTAAGAGGCCTACATTGGGAAAAAGAATATCTTCAAATAAAAACTACAGAGATGCATTCTGTGAAACTTATTTCTGATCTGTAAATTCAGTTTACAGAGATAAAACATATTTTTGATTGAGCAGTTATGAAACACTCTTTTTGTAGAAAATGCAAGTGGAGATTCGGAGCGCTAAGAGGGTAATAGTGGAAAAAGGAATGTCTTCAAATATAAACTACACAGAATCATTCGGTGAAACTTCTTTCTGATCTGTGCATTCAGCTAACAGAGTTAAACCATACTTTTGATTGAGCAGATCTGAACACTCTTTCTGTAGAAAATGCAACTGGACATTTGGAGTGCTAAGAGCGTAGTAGTGGAAAAAGGAATATATTCAAATATAAACTACACAGAAGCATTCTGTGAAACTTCTTTCTGATCTGAGCATTCAGCTAACAGAGTTAAACCATACTTTTGATTGAGCAGTTTTGAAACACTCTGTCTGTAGAAAATGCAACTGGACCTTCATAGCGCTAAGTGGGAAATAGTGGAAAAAAGAATATGTTCAAATATAAACTACACAGAAGCATTGTATGAAACTTCTTTCTGTTCTGTACATTCAAGTAACAGAATTGAACCTTACTTTTGATTGAGCCGTTCTGAAACACTCTTTCTGTAGAAACTTCAATTGGACATTCTTAGCGCTAAGAGGCCTATATTGGGAAAAAGAATGTCTACAAATAAAAACTACACAGAAGAATTGTGTGAAACTTCTTTCTGTTCTGTTTGTTCAACTAAAAGAGTTGAACCTTAGTTTCGATTGAGCCGTTCTGAAACACTCTTTCTGTAGAAAATGCAAGTGGAGATTCGGAGCGCTAAGAGGGTAATATGGAAAAAGGAATGTCTCCAAATATAAACTACACAGAATCATTCTGTGAAACTTCTTTCTGATCTGTGCATTCAGCTAACAGAGTTAAACCATACTTTTGATTGAGCAGATCTGAACACTCTTTCTGTAGAAAATGCAACTGGACATTTGGAGCGCTAAGAGAGTAGTAGTGGGAAAAGGAATATATTCAAATATAAACTACACAGAAGCATTCTGTGAAACTTCTTTCTGATCTGAGCATTCAGCTAACAGAGTTAAACCATACTTTTGATTGAGCAGTTTTGAAACACTCTGTCTGTAGAAAATGCAACTGGACATTCGTAGCGCTAAGTGGGTAATAGTGGAAAAAAGAATATGTTCAAATATAAACTACACAGAAGCATTGTATGAAACTTCTTTCTGTTCTGTGCATTCAACTAACAGAGTTGAACCTTACTTTTGATTGAGCCTTTCTGAAACTCTCTTTCTGTAGAAACTGCAATTGGACATTCTGAGCGCTAAGATTCCTCTATTGGGAAAAATAATATCTTCAAATAAAAACTACACAGAAGCATTGTGTGAAACTTATTTCTGATATGTTCATTAAGCTAACAGAGTTAAACCATACTTTTGATTGCGCAGTTCTGAACACTCTTTCTGTAGAAAATGCAAGTGGACATTCGGAGCGCTAAGAGGGTAATAGTGGAAAAAGGAATATATTCAAATATAAACTACACAGTAGCATTCTGTGAAAATTCTTTCTGTTCTGTGCATTCAACTAACAGAGTTGAACCTTACTTTTGATTGAGCCGTTCTGAAACACTCTTTCTGTAGAAACTGCAATTGGACATGCTAAGCGCTAAGAGGCCTACATTGGGAAAAAAATATCTTCAAATAAAAACTACACAGATGCATTCTGTGAAACTTATTTCTGATCTGTAAATTCAGTTAACAGAGATAAAACATATTTTTGATTGAGCAGTTATGAAAAATTCTTTTTGTAGAAAATGCAAGTGGAGATTCGGAGCGCTAAGAGGGTAATAGTGGAAAAAGGAATGTCTTCAAATATAAACTACACAGAATCATTCGGTGAAACTTCTTTCTGATCTGTGCATTCAGCTAACAGAGTTAAACCATACTTTTGATTGAGCAGATCTGAACACTCTTTCTGTAGAAAATGCAACTGGACATTTGGAGCGCTAAGAGCGTAATAGTGGAAAAAGAAATATATTCAAATATAAACTACACAGAAGCATTCTGTGAAACTTCTTTCTGATCTGAGCATTCAGCTAACAGAGTTAAACCATACTTTTGATTGAGCAGTTTTGAAACACTCTGTCTGTAGAAAATGCAACTGGACATTCGTAGCGCTAAGTGGGTAATAGTGGAAAAAAGAATATGTTCAAATATAAACTACACAGAAGCATTGTATGAAACTTCTTTCTGTTCTGTGCATTCAACTAACAGAGTTGAACCATACTTTTGATTGAGCCGTTCTGAAACACTCTTTCTGTAGAAACTGCAATTGGACATTCTGAGCGCTAAGAGGCCTATATTGGGAAAAAGAATATCTACAAATAAAAACTACACAGAAGAATTGTGTGAAACTTCTTTCTGTTCTGTTTGTTCAACTAAAAGAGTTGAACCTTAGTTTTGATTGAGCCGTTCTGAAACACTCTTTCGGTAGAAAATGCAAGTGGAGATTCGGAGCGCTAAAAGGGTAATAGTGGAAAAAGGAATGTCTTCAAATATAAACCACACAGAATCATTCTGTGAAACATCTTTCTGATCTGTGCATTCAGCAAACAGAGTTAAACCATACTTTTGATTGAGCAGTTTTGAAACACTCTGTCTGTAGAAAATGCAACTGGACATTCCTAGCGCTAAGTGGGTAACAGTGGAAAAAAGAATATATTCAAATATAAACTACACAGAAGCATTGTATGAAACTTCTTTCTGTACTGTGCATTCAACTAACAGAGTTGAACCTTACTTTTGATTGAGCCTTTCTGAAACACTCTTTCTGTAGAAACTGCAATTGGACATTCTGAGCGCTAAGAGGCCTCTATTGGGAAAAATAATATCTTCAAATAAAAACTACACAGAAGCATAGTGTGAAACTTATTTCTGATATGTTCATTAAGCTAACAGAGTTAAACCATACTTTTGATTACGCAGTTCTGAACACTCTTTCTGTAGAAAATGCAAGTGGACATTCGGAGCGCTAAGAGGGTAATAGTGGAAAAAGGAATATATTCAAATATAAACTACACATTAGCATTCTGTGAAAATTCTTTCTGTTCTGTGCATTCAACTAACAGAGTTGAACCTTACTTTTGATTGAGCCGTTCTGAAACACTCTTTCTGTAGAAACTGCAATTGGACATGCTAAGCGCTAAGAGGCCTACATTGGGAAAAAGAATATCTTCAAATAAAAACTACACAGATGCATTCTGTGAAACTTATTTCTGATCTGTAAATTCAGTTAACAGAGATAAAACATATTTTTGATTGAGCAGTTATGAAACACTCTTTTTGTAGAAAATGCAAGTGGAGATTCGGAGCGCTAAGAGGGTAATAGCGGAAAAAGGAATGTCTTCAAATATAAACTACACAGAATCATTCGGTGAAACTTCTTTCTGATCTGTGCATTCAGCTAACAGAGTTAAACCATACTTTTGATTGAGCAGATCTGAACACTCTTTCTGTAGAAAATGCAACTGGACATTTGGAGCGCTAAGAGCGTAGTAGTGGAAAAAGGAATATATTCAAATATAAACTACACAGAAGCATTCTGTGAAACTTCTTTCTGATCTGAGCATTCAGCTAACAGAGTTAAACCATACTTTTGATTGAGCAGTTTTGAAACACTCTGTCTGTAGAAAATGCAACTGGACCTTCAAAGTGCTAAGTGGGAAATAGTGGAAAAAAGAATATGTTCAAATATAAACTACACAGAAGCATTGTATGAAACTTCTTTCTGTTCTGTACATTCAAGTAACAGAGTTGAACCTTACTTTTGATTGAGCCGTTCTGAAACACTCTTTCTGTAGAAACTGCAATTGGACATTCTGAGCGCTAAGAGGCCTATATTGGGAAAAAGAATGTCTACAAATAAAAACTACACAGAAGAATTGTGTGAAACTTCTTTCTGTTCTGTTTGTTCAACTAAAAGAGTTGAACCTTAGTTTCGATTGAGCCGTTCTGAAACACTCTTTCTGTAGAAAATGCAAGTGGAGATTCGGAGCGCTAAGAGGGTAATAGTGGAAAAAGGAATGTCTCCAAATATAAACTACACAGAATCATTCTGTGAAACTTCTTTCTGATCTGTGCATTCAGCTAACAGAGTTAAACCATACTTTTGATTGAGCAGATCTGAACACTCTTTCTGTAGAAAATGCAACTGGACATTTGGAGCGCTAAGAGAGTAGTAGTGGGAAAAGGAATATATTCAAATATAAACTACACAGAAGCATTCTGTGAAACTTCTTTCTGATCTGAGCATTCAGCTAACAGAGTTAAACCATAATTTTGATTGAGCAGTTTTGAAACACTCTGTCTGTAGAAAATGCAACTGGACATTCGTAGGGCTAAGTGGGTAATAGTGGAAAAAAGAATATGTTCAAATATAAACTACACAGAAGCATTGTATGAAACTTCTTTCTGTTCTGTGCATTCAACTAACAGAGTTGAACCATACTTTTGATTGAGCCGTTCTGAAACACTCTTTCTGTAGAAACTGCAATTGGACATTCTGAGCGCTAAGAGGCCTATATTGGGCAAAAGAATATCTACAAATAAAAACTACACAGAAGAATTGTGTGAAACTTCTTTCTGTTCTGTTTGTTCAACTAAAAGAGTTGAACCTTAGTTTTGATTGAGCCGTTCTGAAACACTCTTTCGGTAGAAAATGCAAGTGGAGATTCGGAGCGCTAAAAGGGTAATAGTGGAAAAAGGAATGTCTTCAAATATAAACTACACAGAATCATTCTGTGAAACATCTTTCTGATCTGTGCATTCAGCAAACAGTCAAACCATACTTTTGATTGAGCAGTTTTGAAACACTCTGTCTGTAGAAAATGCAACTGGACATTCCTAGCGCTAAGTGGGTAATAGTGGAAAAAAGAATATGTTCAAATATAAACTACACAGAAGCATTGTATGAAACTTCTTTCTGTACTGTGCATTCAACTAACAGAGTTGAACCTTACTTTTGATTGAGCCTTTCTGAAACACTCTTTCTGTAGAAACTGCAATTGGACATTCTGAGCGCTAAGAGGCCTCTATTGGGAAAAATAATATCTTCAAATAAAAACTACACAGAAGCATAGTGTGAAACTTATTTCTGATATGTTCATTAAGCTAACAGAGTTAAACCATACTTTTGAATACGCAGTTCTGAACACTCTTTCTGTAGAAAATGCAAGTGGACATTCGGAGAGCTAAGAGGGTAATAGTGGAAAAAGGAATATATTCAAATATAAACTACACAGTAGCATTCTGTGAAAATTCTTTCTGTTCTGTGCATTCAACTAACAGAGTTGAACCTTACTTTTGATTGAGCCGTTCTGAAACACTCTTTCTGTAGAAACTGCAATTGGACATGCTAAGCGCTAAGAGGCCTACATTGGGAAAAAGAATATCTTCAAATAAAAACTACACAGATGCATTCTGTGAAACTTATTTCTGATCTGTAAATTCAGTTAACAGAGATAAAACATATTTTTGATTGAGCAGTTATGAAACACTCTTTTTGTAGAAAATGCAAGTGGAGATTCGGAGCGCTAAGAGGGTAATAGTGGAAAAAGGAATGTCTTCAAATATAAACTACACAGAATCATTCGGTGAAACTTCTTTCTGATCTGTGCATTCAGCTAACAGAGTTAAACCATACTTTTGATTGAGCAGATCTGAACACTCTTTCTGTAGAAAATGCAACTGGACATTTGGAGCGCTAAGAGCGTAGTAGTGGAAAAAGGAATATATTCAAATATAAACTACACAGAAGCATTCTGTGAAACTTCTTTCTGATCTGAGCATTCAGCTAACAGAGTTAAACCATACTTTTGATTGAGCAGTTTTGAAACACTCTGTCTGTAGAAAATGCAACTGGACATTCGTAGCGCTAAATGGGTAATAGTGGAAAAAAAAATATGTTCAAATATAAACTACACAGAAGCATTGTATGAAACCTCTTTCTGTTCTGTGCATTCAACTAACAGAGTTGAACCTTACTTTTGATTGAGCCGTTCTGAAACACTCTTTCTGTAGAAACTGCAATTGGACATTCTGAGCGCTAAGAGGCCTATATTGGGAAAAAGAATGTCTACAAATAAAAACTACACAGAAGAATTGTGTGAAACTTCTTTCTGTTCTGTTTGTTCAACTAAAAGAGTTGAACCTTAGTTTCGATTGAGCCGTTCTGAAACACTCTTTCTGTAGAAAATGCAAGTGGAGATTCGGAGCGCTAAGAGGGTAATAGTGGAAAAAGGAATGTCTCCAAATATAAACTACACAGAATCATTCTGTGAAACTTCTTTCTGATCTGTGCATTCAGCTAACAGAGTTAAACCATACTTTTGATTGAGCAGATCTGAACACTCTTTCTGTAGAAAATGCAACTGGACATTTGGAGCGCTAAGAGAGTAGTAGTGGAAAAAGGAATATATTCAAATATAAACTACACAGAAGCATTCTGTGAAACTTCTTTCTGATCTGAGCATTCAGCTAACAGAGTTAAACCATACTTTTGATTGAGCAGTTTTGAAACACTCTGTCTGTAGAAAATGCAACTGGACATTCGTAGCGCTAAGTGGGTAATAGTGGAAAAAAGAATATGTTCAAATATAAACTACACAGAAGCATTGTATGAAACTTCTTTCTGTTCTGTGCATTCAACTAACAGAGTTGAAGCTTACATTTGATTGAGCATTTCTGAAAAACTCTTTCTGTAGAAACTGCAATTGGACATTCTGAGCGCTAAGAGGCCTATATTGGGAAAAATAATATCTTCAAATAAAAACTACACAGAAGCATTGTGTGAAACTTATTTCTGATATGTTCATTAAGCTAACAGAGTTAAACCATACTTTTGATTGCGCAGTTCTGAACACTCTTTCTGTAGAAAATGCAAGTGGACATTCGGAGCGCTAAGATTGTAATAGTAGAAAAAGGAATATATTCAAATATAAACTTCACAGTAGCACTCTGTGAAAATTCTTTCTGTTCTGTGCATTCAACTAACAGAGTTGAACCTTACTTTTGGTTGAGCCGTTCTGAAACACTCTTTCTGTAGAAACTGCAATTGGACATGCTAAGCGCTAAGAGGCCTACATTGGGAAAAAGAATATCTTCAAATAAAAACTACACAGATGCATTCTGTGAAACTTATTTCTGATCTGTAAATTCAGTTAACAGAGATAAAACATATTTTTGATTGAGCGGTTATGAAACACTCTTTTTGTAGAAAATGCAAGTGGAGATTCGGAGCGCTAAGTGGGTAATAGTGGAAAAAGGAATGTCTTCAAATATAAACTACACAGAATCATTCGGTGAAACTTCTTTCTGATCTGTGCATTCAGCTAACAGAGTTAAACCATACTTTTGATTGAGCAGATCTGAACACTCTTTCTGTAGAAAATGCAACTTGACATTTGGAGCGCTAAGAGCGTAGTAGTGGAAAAAGGAATATATTCAAATATAAACTACACAGAAGCATTCTGTGAAACTTCTTTCTGATCTGAGCATTCAGCTAACAGAGTTAAACCATACTTTTGATTGAGCAGTTTTGAAACACTCTGTCTGTAGAAAATGCAACTGGACATTCGTAGCGCTAAGTGGGTAATAGTGGAAAAAAAAATATGTTCAAATAGAAACTACACAGAAGCATTGTATGAAACTACTTTCTGTTCTGTGCATTCAACTAACAGATTTGAACCTTACTTTTGATTGAGCCGTTCTGAAACACTCTTTCTGTAGAAACTGCAATTGGACATTCTGAGCGCTAAGAGGCATATATTGGGAAAAAGAGTGTCTACAAATAAAAACTACACAGAAGAATTGTGTGAAACTTCTTTCTGTTCTGTTTGTTCAACTAAAAGAGTTGAACCTTAGTTTTGATTGAGCCGTTCTGAAACACTCTTTCTGCAGAAAATACAAGTGGAGATTCGGAGCGCTAAGAGGGTAATAGTGGAAAAAGGAATGTTTCCAAATATAAACTACACAGAATCATTCTGTGAAACTTCTTTCTGTTCTGTGCATTCAGCTCACAGAGTTAAACCATACTTTTGATTGAGCAGATCTGAACACTCTTTCTGTAGAAAATGCAACTGGACATTTGGAGCGCTAAGAGAGTAGTAGTGGAAAAAGGAATATATTCAAATATAAACTACACAGAAGCATTCTGTGAAACTTCTTTCTGATCTGAGCATTCAGCTAACAGAGTTAAACCATACTTTTGATTGAGCAGTTTTGAAACACTCTGTCTGTAGAAAATGCAACTGGACATTCGTAGCGCTAAGTGGGTAATAGTGGAAAAAAGAATATGTTCAAATATAAACTACACAGAAGCATTGTATGAAACCACTTTCTGTTCTGTGCATTCAACTAACAGAGTTGAACCTTACTTTTGATTGAGCCTTTCTGAAACACTCTTTCTGTAGAAACTGCAATTGGACATTCTGAGGGCTAAGAGGCCTCTATTGGGAAAAATAATATCTTCAAATAAAAACTACACAGAAGCATTGTGTGAAACTTATTTCTGATATGTTCATTAAGCTAACAGAGTTAAACCATACTTTTGATTGCGCAGTTCTGAACACTCTTTCTGTAGAAAATGCAAGTGGACATTCGGAGCGCTAAGAGGGTAATAGTGGAAAAAGGAATATATTCAAATATAAACTACACAGTAGCATTCTGTGAAAATTCTTCCTGTTCTGTGCATTCAACTAACAGAGTTGAACCTTACTTTTGATTGAGCCGTTCTGAAACACTCTTTCTGTAGAAACTGCAATTGGACATGCTAAGCGCTAAGAGGCCTACATTGGGAAAAATAATATCTTCAAATAAAAACTACACAGATGCATTCTGTGAAACTTATTTCTGATCTGTAAATTCAGTTAACAGAGATAAAACATATTTTTGATTGAGCAGTTATGAAACACTCTTTTTGTAGAAAATGCAAGTGGAGATTCGGAGCGCTAAGAGGGTAATAGTGGAAAAAGGAATGTCTTCAAATATAAACTACACAGAAACATTCGGTGAAACTTCTTTCTGATCGGTGCATTCAGCTAACAGAGTTAAACCATACTTTTGATTGAGCAGATCTGAACACTCTTTCTGTAGAAAATGCAACTGGACATTTGGAGCGCTAAGAGCGTAGTAGTGGAAAAAGGAATATATTCAAATATAAACTACACAGAAGCATTCTGTGAAACTTCTTTCTGATCTGAGCATTCAGCTAACAGAGTTAAACCATAATTTTGATTGAGCAGTTTTGAAACACTCTGTCTGTAGAAAATGCAACTGGACATTCGCAGCGCTAAGTGGGTAATAGTGGAAAAAAGAATATGTTCAAATATAAACTACACAGAAGCATTGTATGAAACTTCTTTCTGTTCTGTGCATTCAACTAATAGAGTTGAACCTTTCTTTTGATTGAGCCGTTCTGAAACACTCTTTCTGTAGAAACTGCAATTGGACATTCTGAGCGCTAAGAGGCCTATATTGGGAAAAGGAATGTCTACAAATAAAAACTACACAGAAGAATTGTGTGAAACTTCTTTCTGTTCTGTTTGTTCAACTAAAAGAGTTGAACCTTAGTTTTGATTGAGCCGTTCTGAAACACTCTTTCTGTAGAAAATGCAAGTGGAGATTCGGAGCGCTAAGAGGGTAATAGTGGAAAAAGGAATGTCTCCAAATATAAACTACACAGAATCATTCTGTGAAACTTCTTTCTGATCTGAGCATTCAGCTAACAGAGTTAAACCATACTTTTGATTGAGCAGATCTGAACACTCTTTCTGTAGAAAATGCAACTGGACATTTGGAGCGCTAAGAGAGTAGTAATGGAAAAAGGAATATATTCAAATATAAACTACACAGAAGCATTCTGTGAAACTTCTTTCTGATCTGAGCATTCCGCTAACAGAGTTAAAACACACTTTTGATTGAGCAGTTTTGAAACACTCTGTCTGTAGAAAATGCAACTGGACATTCGTAGCGCTAAGTGGCTAATAGTGGAAAAAAGAATATGTTCAAATATAAACTACACAGAAGCATTGTATGAAACTTCTTTCTGTTATGTGCATTCAACTAACAGAGTTGAACCTTACTTTTGATTGAGCCTTTCTGAAACACTCTTTCTGTAGAAACTGCAATTGGACATTCTGAGCGCTAAGAGGCCTCTATTGGGAAAAATAATATCTTCAAATAAAAACTACACGGAAGCATTGTGTGAAACTTATTTCTGATATGTTCATTAAGCTAACAGAGTTAAACCATACTTTTGATTGCGCAGTTCTGAACACTCTTTCTGTAGAAAATGCAAGTGGACATTCGGAGCGCTAAGAGGGTAATAGTGGAAAAAGGAATATATTCAAATATAAACTACACAGTAGCATTCTGTGAAAATTCTTTCTGTTCTGTGCATTCAACTAACAGAGTTGAACCTTACTTTTGATTGAGCCGTTCTGAAACACTCTTTCTGTAGAAACTGCAATTGGACATGCTAAGCGCTAAGAGGCCTACATTGGGAAAAAGAATATCTTCAAATAAAAACTACACAGATAGATTCTGTGAAACTTATTTCTGATCTGTAAATTCAGTTAACAGAGATAAAACATATTTTTGATTGAGCAGTTATGAAACACTCTTTTTGTAGAAAATGCAAGTGGAGATTCGGAGCGCTAAGAGGGTAATACTGGAAAAAGGAATGTCTTCAAATATAAACTATACAGAAACATTCGGTGAAACTTCTTTCTGTTCGGTGCATTCAGCTAACAGAGTTAAACCATACTTTTGATTGAGCAGATCTGAACACTCTTTCTGTAGAAAATGCAACTGGACATTTGGAGCGCTAAGAGCGTAGTAGTGGAAAAAGGAATATATTCAAATATAAACTACACAGAAGCATTCTGTGAAACTTCTTTCTGATCTGAGCATTCAGCTAACAGAGTTAAACCATACTTTTGATTGAGCAGTTTTGAAACACTCTGTCTGTAGAAAATGCAACTGGACATTCGTAGCGCTAAGTGGGTAATAGTGGAAAAAAGAATATGTTCAAATATAAACTACACAGAAGCATTGTATGAAACTTCTTTCTGTTCTGTGCATTCAACTAACAGAGTTGAACCTTACTTTTGATTGAGCCGTTCTGAAACACTCTTTCTGTAGAAACTGCAATTGGACATTCTGAGCGCTAAGAGGCCTATATTGGGAAAAGGAATGTCTACAAATAAAAACTACACAGAAGAATTGTGTGAAACTTCTTTCTGTTCTGTTTGTTCAACTAAAAGAGTTGAAACTTAGTTTTGATTGAGCCGTTCTGAAACACTCTTTCTGTAGAAAATGCAAGTGGAGATTCGGAGCGCTAAGAGGGTAATAGTGGAAAAAGGAATGTCTCCAAATATAAACTACACAGAATCATTCTGTGAAACTTCTTTCTGATCTGAGCATTCAGCTAACACAGTTAAAACACACTTTTGATTGAGCAGTTTTGAAACACTCTGTCTGTAGAAAATGCAACTGGACATTCGTAGCGCTAAGAGAGTAGTAGTGGGAAAAGGAATATATTCAAATATAAACTACACAGAAGCATTCTGTGAAACTTCTTTCTGATCTGAGCATTCAGCTAACAGAGTTAAACCATAATTTTGATTGAGCAGTTTTGAAACACTCTGTCTGTAGAAAATGCAACTGGACATTCGTAGGGCTAAGTGGGTAATAGTGGAAAAAAGAATATGTTCAAATATAAACTACACAGAAGCATTGTATGAAACTTCTTTCTGTTCTGTGCATTCAACTAACAGAGTTGAACCATACTTTTGATTGAGCCGTTCTGAAACACTCTTTCTGTAGAAACTGCAATTGGACATTCTGAGCGCTAAGAGGCCTATATTGGGCAAAAGAATATCTACAAATAAAAACTACACAGAAGAATTGTGTGAAACTTCTTTCTGTTCTGTTTGTTCAACTAAAAGAGTTGAACCTTAGTTTTGATTGAGCCGTTCTGAAACACTCTTTCGGTAGAAAATGCAAGTGGAGATTCGGAGCGCTAAAAGGGTAATAGTGGAAAAAGGAATGTCTTCAAATATAAACTACACAGAATCATTCTGTGAAACATCTTTCTGATCTGTGCATTCAGCAAACAGTCAAACCATACTTTTGATTGAGCAGTTTTGAAACACTCTGTCTGTAGAAAATGCAACTGGACATTCCTAGCGCTAAGTGGGTAATAGTGGAAAAAAGAATATGTTCAAATATAAACTACACAGAAGCATTGTATGAAACTTCTTTCTGTACTGTGCATTCAACTAACAGAGTTGAACCTTACTTTTGATTGAGCCTTTCTGAAACACTCTTTCTGTAGAAACTGCAATTGGACATTCTGAGCGCTAAGAGGCCTCTATTGGGAAAAATAATATCTTCAAATAAAAACTACACAGAAGCATAGTGTGAAACTTATTTCTGATATGTTCATTAAGCTAACAGAGTTAAACCATACTTTTGATTACGCAGTTCTGAACACTCTTTCTGTAGAAAATGCAAGTGGACATTCGGAGAGCTAAGAGGGTAATAGTGGAAAAAGGAATATATTCAAATATAAACTACACAGTAGCATTCTGTGAAAATTCTTTCTGTTCTGTGCATTCAACTAACAGAGTTGAACCTTACTTTTGATTGAGCCGTTCTGAAACACTCTTTCTGTAGAAACTGCAATTGGACATGCTAAGCGCTAAGAGGCCTACATTGGGAAAAAGAATATCTTCAAATAAAAACTACACAGATGCATTCTGTGAAACTTATTTCTGATCTGTAAATTCAGTTAACAGAGATAAAACATATTTTTGATTGAGCAGTTATGAAACACTCTTTTTGTAGAAAATGCAAGTGGAGATTCGGAGCGCTAAGAGGGTAATAGTGGAAAAAGGAATGTCTTCAAATATAAACTACACAGAATCATTCGGTGAAACTTCTTTCTGATCTGTGCATTCAGCTAACAGAGTTAAACCATACTTTTGATTGAGCAGATCTGAACACTCTTTCTGTAGAAAATGCAACTGGACATTTGGAGCGCTAAGAGCGTAGTAGTGGAAAAAGGAATATATTCAAATATAAACTACACAGAAGCATTCTGTGAAACTTCTTTCTGATCTGAGCATTCAGCTAACAGAGTTAAACCATACTTTTGATTGAGCAGTTTTGAAACACTCTGTCTGTAGAAAATGCAACTGGACATTCGTAGCGCTAAATGGGTAATAGTGGAAAAAAAAATATGTTCAAATATAAACTACACAGAAGCATTGTATGAAACTTCTTTCTGTTCTGTGCATTCAACTAACAGAGTTGAACCTTACTTTTGATTGAGCCGTTCTGAAACACTCTTTCTGTAGAAACTGCAATTGGACATTCTGAGCGCTAAGAGGCATATATTGGGAAAAAGAGTGTCTACAAATAAAAACTACACAGAAGAATTGTGTGAAACTTCTTTCTGTTCTGTTTGTTGAACTAAAAGAGTTGAACCTTAGTTTTGATTGAGCCGTTCTGAAACACTCTTTCTGCAGAAAATACAAGTGGAGATTCGGAGCGCTAAGAGGGTAATAGTGGAAAAAGGAATGTCTCCAAATATAAACTACACAGAATCATTCTGTGAAACTTCTTTCTGTTCTGTGCATTCAGCTCACAGAGTTAAACCATACTTTTGATTGAGCAGATCTGAACACTCTTTCTGTAGAAAATGCAACTGGACATTTGGAGCGCTAAGAGAGTAGTAGTGGAAAAAGGAATATATTCAAATATAAACTACACAGAAGCATTCTGTGAAACTTCTTTCTGATCTGAGCATTCAGCTAACAGAGTTAAACCATACTTTTGATTGAGCAGTTTTGAAACACTCTGTCTGTAGAAAATGCAACTGGACATTCGTAGCGCTAAGTGGGTAATAGTGGAAAAAAGAATATGTTCAAATATAAACTACACAGAAGCATTGTATGAAACCTCTTTCTGTTCTGTGCATTCAACTAACAGAGTTGAACCTTACTTTTGATTGAGCCTTTCTGAAACACTCTTTCTGTAGAAACTGCAATTGGACATTCTGAGGGCTAAGAGGCCTCTATTGGGAAAAATAATATCTTCAAATAAAAACTACACAGAAGCATTGTGTGAAACTTATTTCTGATATGTTCATTAAGCTAACAGAGTTAAACCATACTTTTGATTGCGTAGTTCTGAACACTCTTTCTGTAGAAAATGCAAGTGGACATTCGGAGCGCTAAGAGGGTAATAGTGGAAAAAGGAATATATTCAAATATAAACTACACAGTAGCATTCTGTGAAAATTCTTCCTGTTCTGTGCATTCAACTAACAGAGTTGAACCTTACTTTTGATTGAGCCGTTCTGAAACACTCTTTCTGTAGAAACTGCAATTGGACATGCTAAGCGCTAAGAGGCCTACATTGGGAAAAATAATATCTTCAAATAAAAACTACACAGATGCATTCTGTGAAACTTATTTCTGATCTGTAAATTCAGTTAACAGAGATAAAACATATTTTTGATTGAGCAGTTATGAAACACTCTTTTTGTAGAAAATGCAAGTGGAGATTCGGAGCGCTAAGAGGGTAATAGTGGAAAAAGGAATGTCTTCAAATATAAACTACACAGAAACATTCGGTGAAACTTCTTTCTGATCGGTGCATTCAGCTAACAGAGTTAAACCATACTTTTGATTGAGCAGATCTGAACCCTCTTTCTGTAGAAAATGCAACTGGACATTTGGAGCGCTAAGAGCGTAGTAGTGGAAAAAGGAATATATTCAAATATAAACTACACAGAAGCATTCTGTGAAACTTCTTTCTGATCTGAGCATTCAGCTAACAGAGTTAAACCATAATTTTGATTGAGCAGTTTTGAAACACTCTGTCTGTAGAAAATGCAACTGGACATTCGCAGCGCTAAGTGGGTAATAGTGGAAAAAAGAATATGTTCAAATATAAACTACACAGAAGCATTGTATGAAACTTCTTTCTGTTATGTGCATTCAACTAACAGAGTTGAACCTTACTTTTGATTGAGCCTTTCTGAAACACTCTTTCTGTAGAAACTGCAATTGGACATTCTGAGCGCTAAGAGGCCTCTATTGGGAAAAATAATATCTTCAAATAAAAACTACACGGAAGCATTGTGTGAAACTTATTTCTGATATGTTCATTAAGCTAACAGAGTTAAACCATACTTTTGATTGCGCAGTTCTGAACACTCTTTCTGTAGAAAATGCAAGTGGACATTCGGAGCGCTAAGAGGGTAATAGTGGAAAAAGGAATATATTCAAATATAAACTACACAGTAGCATTCTGTGAAAATTCTTTCTGTTCTGTGCATTCAACTAACAGAGTTGAACCTTACTTTTGATTGAGCCGTTCTGAAACACTCTTTCTGTAGAAACTGCAATTGGACATGCTAAGCGCTAAGAGGCCTACATTGGGAAAAAGAATATCTTCAAATAAAAACTACACAGATAGATTCTGTGAAACTTATTTCTGATCTGTAAATTCAGTTAACAGAGATAAAACATATTTTTGATTGAGCAGTTATGAAACACTCTTTTTGTAGAAAATGCAAGTGGAGATTCGGAGCGCTAAGAGGGTAATACTGGAAAAAGGAATGTCTTCAAATATAAACTATACAGAAACATTCGGTGAAACTTCTTTCTGTTCGGTGCATTCAGCTAACAGAGTTAAACCATACTTTTGATTGAGCAGATCTGAACACTCTTTCTGTAGAAAATGCAACTGGACATTTGGAGCGCTAAGAGCGTAGTAGTGGAAAAAGGAATATATTCAAATATAAACTACACAGAAGCATTCTGTGAAACTTCTTTCTGATCTGAGCATTCAGCTAACAGAGTTAAACCATACTTTTGATTGAGCAGTTTTGAAACACTCTGTCTGTAGAAAATGCAACTGGACATTCGTAGCGCTAAGTGGGTAATAGTGGAAAAAAGAATATGTTCAAATATAAACTACACAGAAGCATTGTATGAAACTTCTTTCTGTTCTGTGCATTCAACTAACAGAGTTGAACCTTACTTTTGATTGAGCCGTTCTGAAACACTCTTTCTGTAGAAACTGCAATTGGACATTCTGAGCGCTAAGAGGCCTATATTGGGAAAAGGAATGTCTACAAATAAAAACTACACAGAAGAATTGTGTGAAACTTCTTTCTGTTCTGTTTGTTCAACTAAAAGAGTTGAAACTTAGTTTTGATTGAGCCGTTCTGAAACACTCTTTCTGTAGAAAATGCAAGTGGAGATTCGGAGCGCTAAGAGGGTAATAGTGGAAAAAGGAATGTCTCCAAATATAAACTACACAGAATCATTCTGTGAAACTTCTTTCTGATCTGAGCATTCAGCTAACACAGTTAAAACACACTTTTGATTGAGCAGTTTTGAAACACTCTGTCTGTAGAAAATGCAACTGGACATTCGTAGCGCTAAGAGAGTAGTAGTGGGAAAAGGAATATATTCAAATATAAACTACACAGAAGCATTCTGTGAAACTTCTTTCTGATCTGAGCATTCAGCTAACAGAGTTAAACCATAATTTTGATTGAGCAGTTTTGAAACACTCTGTCTGTAGAAAATGCAACTGGACATTCGTAGGGCTAAGTGGGTAATAGTGGAAAAAAGAATATGTTCAAATATAAACTACACAGAAGCATTGTATGAAACTTCTTTCTGTTCTGTGCATTCAACTAACAGAGTTGAACCATACTTTTGATTGAGCCGTTCTGAAACACTCTTTCTGTAGAAACTGCAATTGGACATTCTGAGCGCTAAGAGGCCTATATTGGGCAAAAGAATATCTACAAATAAAAACTACACAGAAGAATTGTGTGAAACTTCTTTCTGTTCTGTTTGTTCAACTAAAAGAGTTGAACCTTAGTTTTGATTGAGCCGTTCTGAAACACTCTTTCGGTAGAAAATGCAAGTGGAGATTCGGAGCGCTAAAAGGGTAATAGTGGAAAAAGGAATGTCTTCAAATATAAACTACACAGAATCATTCTGTGAAACATCTTTCTGATCTGTGCATTCAGCAAACAGTCAAACCATACTTTTGATTGAGCAGTTTTGAAACACTCTGTCTGTAGAAAATGCAACTGGACATTCCTAGCGCTAAGTGGGTAATAGTGGAAAAAAGAATATGTTCAAATATAAACTACACAGAAGCATTGTATGAAACTTCTTTCTGTACTGTGCATTCAACTAACAGAGTTGAACCTTACTTTTGATTGAGCCTTTCTGAAACACTCTTTCTGTAGAAACTGCAATTGGACATTCTGAGCGCTAAGAGGCCTCTATTGGGAAAAATAATATCTTCAAATAAAAACTACACAGAAGCATAGTGTGAAACTTATTTCTGATATGTTCATTAAGCTAACAGAGTTAAACCATACTTTTGATTACGCAGTTCTGAACACTCTTTCTGTAGAAAATGCAAGTGGACATTCGGAGAGCTAAGAGGGTAATAGTGGAAAAAGGAATATATTCAAATATAAACTACACAGTAGCATTCTGTGAAAATTCTTTCTGTTCTGTGCATTCAACTAACAGAGTTGAACCTTACTTTTGATTGAGCCGTTCTGAAACACTCTTTCTGTAGAAACTGCAATTGGACATGCTAAGCGCTAAGAGGCCTACATTGGGAAAAAGAATATCTTCAAATAAAAACTACACAGATGCATTCTGTGAAACTTATTTCTGATCTGTAAATTCAGTTAACAGAGATAAAACATATTTTTGATTGAGCAGTTATGAAACACTCTTTTTGTAGAAAATGCAAGTGGAGATTCGGAGCGCTAAGAGGGTAATAGTGGAAAAAGGAATGTCTTCAAATATAAACTACACAGAATCATTCGGTGAAACTTCTTTCTGATCTGTGCATTCAGCTAACAGAGTTAAACCATACTTTTGATTGAGCAGATCTGAACACTCTTTCTGTAGAAAATGCAACTGGACATTTGGAGCGCTAAGAGCGTAGTAGTGGAAAAAGGAATATATTCAAATATAAACTACACAGAAGCATTCTGTGAAACTTCTTTCTGATCTGAGCATTCAGCTAACAGAGTTAAACCATACTTTTGATTGAGCAGTTTTGAAACACTCTGTCTGTAGAAAATGCAACTGGACATTCGTAGCGCTAAATGGGTAATAGTGGAAAAAAAAATATGTTCAAATATAAACTACACAGAAGCATTGTATGAAACTTCTTTCTGTTCTGTGCATTCAACTAACAGAGTTGAACCTTACTTTTGATTGAGCCGTTCTGAAACACTCTTTCTGTAGAAACTGCAATTGGACATTCTGAGCGCTAAGAGGCCTATATTGGGAAAAAGAATGTCTACAAATAAAAACTACACAGAAGAATTGTGTGAAACTTCTTTCTGTTCTGTTTGTTCAACTAAAAGAGTTGAACCTTAGTTTCGATTGAGCCGTTCTGAAACACTCTTTCTGTAGAAAATGCAAGTGGAGATTCGGAGCGCTAAGAGGGTAATAGTGGAAAAAGGAATGTCTCCAAATATAAACTACACAGAATCATTCTGTGAAACTTCTTTCTGATCTGTGCATTCAGCTAACAGAGTTAAACCATACTTTTGATTGAGCAGATCTGAACACTCTTTCTGTAGAAAATGCAACTGGACATTTGGAGCGCTAAGAGAGTAGTAGTGGAAAAAGGAATATATTCAAATATAAACTACACAGAAGCATTCTGTGAAACTTCTTTCTGATCTGAGCATTCAGCTAACAGAGTTAAACCATACTTTTGATTGAGCAGTTTTGAAACACTCTGTCTGTAGAAAATGCAACTGGACATTCGTAGCGCTAAGTGGGTAATAGTGGAAAAAAGAATATGTTCAAATATAAACTACACAGAAGCATTGTATGAAACTTCTTTCTGTTCTGTGCATTCAACTAACAGAGTTGAAGCTTACATTTGATTGAGCATTTCTGAAAAACTCTTTCTGTAGAAACTGCAATTGGACATTCTGAGCGCTAAGAGGCCTATATTGGGAAAAATAATATCTTCAAATAAAAACTACACAGAAGCATTGTGTGAAACTTATTTCTGATATGTTCATTAAGCTAACAGAGTTAAACCATACTTTTGATTGCGCAGTTCTGAACACTCTTTCTGTAGAAAATGCAAGTGGACATTCGGAGCGCTAAGATTGTAATAGTAGAAAAAGGAAGATATTCAAATATAAACTTCACAGTAGCACTCTGTGAAAATTCTTTCTGTTCTGTGCATTCAACTAACAGAGTTGAACCTTACTTTTGGTTGAGCCGTTCTGAAACACTCTTTCTGTAGAAACTGCAATTGGACATGCTAAGCGCTAAGAGGCCTACATTGGGAAAAAGAATATCTTCAAATAAAAACTACACAGATGCATTCTGTGAAACTTATTTCTGATCTGTAAATTCAGTTAACAGAGATAAAACATATTTTTGATTGAGCGGTTATGAAACACTCTTTTTGTAGAAAATGCAAGTGGAGATTCGGAGCGCTAAGTGGGTAATAGTGGAAAAAGGAATGTCTTCAAATATAAACTACACAGAATCATTCGGTGAAACTTCTTTCTGATCTGTGCATTCAGCTAACAGAGTTAAACCATACTTTTGATTGAGCAGATCTGAACACTCTTTCTGTAGAAAATGCAACTTGACATTTGGAGCGCTAAGAGCGTAGTAGTGGAAAAAGGAATATATTCAAATATAAACTACACAGAAGCATTCTGTGAAACTTCTTTCTGATCTGAGCATTCAGCTAACAGATTTAAACCATACTTTTGATTGAGCAGTTTTGAAACACTCTGTCTGTAGAAAATGCAACTGGACATTCGTAGCGCTAAGTGGGTAATAGTGGAAAAAAAAATATGTTCAAATAGAAACTACACAGAAGCATTGTATGAAACTACTTTCTGTTCTGTGCATTCAACTAACAGATTTGAACCTTACTTTTGATTGAGCCGTTCTGAAACACTCTTTCTGTAGAAACTGCAATTGGACATTCTGAGCGCTAAGAGGCATATATTGGGAAAAAGAGTGTCTACAAATAAAAACTACACAGAAGAATTGTGTGAAACTTCTTTCTGTTCTGTTTGTTGAACTAAAAGAGTTGAACCTTAGTTTTGATTGAGCCGTTCTGAAACACTCTTTCTGCAGAAAATACAAGTGGAGATTCGGAGCGCTAAGAGGGTAATAGTGGAAAAAGGAATGTCTCCAAATATAAACTACACAGAATCATTCTGTGAAACTTCTTTCTGTTCTGTGCATTCAGCTCACAGAGTTAAACCATACTTTTGATTGAGCAGATCTGAACACTCTTTCTGTAGAAAATGCAACTGGACATTTGGAGCGCTAAGAGAGTAGTAGTGGAAAAAGGAATATATTCAAATATAAACTACACAGAAGCATTCTGTGAAACTTCTTTCTGATCTGAGCATTCAGCTAACAGAGTTAAACCATACTTTTGATTGAGCAGTTTTGAAACACTCTGTCTGTAGAAAATGCAACTGGACATTCGTAGCGCTAAGTGGGTAATAGTGGAAAAAAGAATATGTTCAAATATAAACTACACAGAAGCATTGTATGAAACCTCTTTCTGTTCTGTGCATTCAACTAACAGAGTTGAACCTTACTTTTGATTGAGCCTTTCTGAAACACTCTTTCTGTAGAAACTGCAATTGGACATTCTGAGGGCTAAGAGGCCTCTATTGGGAAAAATAATATCTTCAAATAAAAACTACACAGAAGCATTGTGTGAAACTTATTTCTGATATGTTCATTAAGCTAACAGAGTTAAACCATACTTTTGATTGCGTAGTTCTGAACACTCTTTCTGTAGAAAATGCAAGTGGACATTCGGAGCGCTAAGAGGGTAATAGTGGAAAAAGGAATATATTCAAATATAAACTACACAGTAGCATTCTGTGAAAATTCTTCCTGTTCTGTGCATTCAACTAACAGAGTTGAACCTTACTTTTGATTGAGCCGTTCTGAAACACTCTTTCTGTAGAAACTGCAATTGGACATGCTAAGCGCTAAGAGGCCTACATTGGGAAAAATAATATCTTCAAATAAAAACTACACAGATGCATTCTGTGAAACTTATTTCTGATCTGTAAATTCAGTTAACAGAGATAAAACATATTTTTGATTGAGCAGTTATGAAACACTCTTTTTGTAGAAAATGCAAGTGGAGATTCGGAGCGCTAAGAGGGTAATAGTGGAAAAAGGAATGTCTTCAAATATAAACTACACAGAAACATTCGGTGAAACTTCTTTCTGATCGGTGCATTCAGCTAACAGAGTTAAACCATACTTTTGATTGAGCAGATCTGAACCCTCTTTCTGTAGAAAATGCAACTGGACATTTGGAGCGCTAAGAGCGTAGTAGTGGAAAAAGGAATATATTCAAATATAAACTACACAGAAGCATTCTGTGAAACTTCTTTCTGATCTGAGCATTCAGCTAACAGAGTTAAACCATAATTTTGATTGAGCAGTTTTGAAACACTCTGTCTGTAGAAAATGCAACTGGACATTCGCAGCGCTAAGTGGGTAATAGTGGAAAAAAGAATATGTTCAAATATAAACTACACAGAAGCATTGTATGAAACTTCTTTCTGTTCTGTGCATTCAACTAATAGAGTTGAACCTTTCTTTTGATTGAGCCGTTCTGAAACACTCTTTCTGTAGAAACTGCAATTGGACATTCTGAGCGCTAAGAGGCCTATATTGGGAAAAGGAATGTCTACAAATAAAAACTACACAGAAGAATTGTGTGAAACTTCTTTCTGTTCTGTTTGTTCAACTAAAAGAGTTGAACCTTAGTTTTGATTGAGCCGTTCTGAAACACTCTTTCTGTAGAAAATGCAAGTGGAGATTCGGAGCGCTAAGAGGGTAATAGTGGAAAAAGGAATGTCTCCAAATATAAACTACACAGAATCATTCTGTGAAACTTCTTTCTGATCTGAGCATTCAGCTAACAGAGTTAAACCATACTTTTGATTGAGCAGATCTGAACACTCTTTCTGTAGAAAATGCAACTGGACATTTGGAGCGCTAAGAGAGTAGTAATGGAAAAAGGAATATATTCAAATATAAACTACACAGAAGCATTCTGTGAAACTTCTTTCTGATCTGAGCATTCCGCTAACAGAGTTAAAACACACTTTTGATTGAGCAGTTTTGAAACACTCTGTCTGTAGAAAATGCAACTGGACATTCGTAGCGCTAAGTGGCTAATAGTGGAAAAAAGAATATGTTCAAATATAAACTACACAGAAGCATTGTATGAAACTTCTTTCTGTTATGTGCATTCAACTAACAGAGTTGAACCTTACTTTTGATTGAGCCTTTCTGAAACACTCTTTCTGTAGAAACTGCAATTGGACATTCTGAGCGCTAAGAGGCCTCTATTGGGAAAAATAATATCTTCAAATAAAAACTACACAGAAGCATTGTGTGAAACTTATTTCTGATATGTTCATTAAGCTAACAGAGTTAAACCATACTTTTGATTGCGCAGTTCTGAACACTCTTTCTGTAGAAAATGCAAGTGGACATTCGGAGCGCTAAGAGGGTAATAGTGGAAAAAGGAATATATTCAAATATAAACTACACAGTAGCATTCTGTGAAAATTCTTTCTGTTCTGTGCATTCAACTAACAGAGTTGAACCTTACTTTTGATTGAGCCGTTCTGAAACACTCTTTCTGTAGAAACTGCAATTGGACATGCTAAGCGCTAAGAGGCCTACATTGGGAAAAAGAATATCTTCAAATAAAAACTACACAGATAGATTCTGTGAAACTTATTTCTGATCTGTAAATTCAGTTAACAGAGATAAAACATATTTTTGATTGAGCAGTTATGAAACACTCTTTTTGTAGAAAATGCAAGTGGAGATTCGGAGCGCTAAGAGGGTAATACTGGAAAAAGGAATGTCTTCAAATATAAACTATACAGAAACATTCGGTGAAACTTCTTTCTGTTCGGTGCATTCAGCTAACAGAGTTAAACCATACTTTTGATTGAGCAGATCTGAACACTCTTTCTGTAGAAAATGCAACTGGACATTTGGAGCGCTAAGAGCGTAGTAGTGGAAAAAGGAATATATTCAAATATAAACTACACAGAAGCATTCTGTGAAACTTCTTTCTGATCTGAGCATTCAGCTAACAGAGTTAAACCATACTTTTGATTGAGCAGTTTTGAAACACTCTGTCTGTAGAAAATGCAACTGGACATTCGTAGCGCTAAGTGGGTAATAGTGGAAAAAAGAATATGTTCAAATATAAACTACACAGAAGCATTGCATGAAACTTCTTTCTGTTCTGTGCATTCAACTAACAGAGTTGAACCTTACTTTTGATTGAGCCGTTCTGAAACACTCTTTCTGTAGAAACTGCAATTGGACATTCTGAGCGCTAAGAGGCCTATATTGGGAAAAGGAATGTCTACAAATAAAAACTACACAGAAGAATTGTGTGAAACTTCTTTCTGTTCTGTTTGTTCAACTAAAAGAGTTGAAACTTAGTTTTGATTGAGCCGTTCTGAAACACTCTTTCTGTAGAAAATGCAAGTGGAGATTCGGAGCGCTAAGAGGGTAATAGTGGAAAAAGGAATGTCTCCAAATATAAACTACACAGAATCATTCTGTGAAACTTCTTTCTGATCTGAGCATTCAGCTAACACAGTTAAAACACACTTTTGATTGAGCAGTTTTGAAACACTCTGTCTGTAGAAAATGCAACTGGACATTCGTAGCGCTAAGTGGCTAATAGTGGAAAAAAGAATATGTTCAAATATAAACTACACAGAAGCATTGTATGAAACTTCTTTCTGTTCTGTGCATTCAACTAACAGAGTTGAACCTTACTTTTGATTGAGCCTTTCTGAAACACTCTTTCTGTAGAAACTGCAATTGGACATTCTGAGCGCTAAGAGGCCTATATTGGGAAAAATAATATCTTCAAATAAAAACTACACAGAAGCTTTGTGTGAAACTTATTTCTGATATGTTCATTAAGCTAACAGAGTTAAACCATACTTTTGATTGCGCAGTTCTGAACACTCTTTCTGTAGAAAATGCAAGTGGACATTCGGAGCGCTAAGAGGGTAATAGTGGAAAAAGGAATATATTCAAATATAAACTACACAGTAGCATTCTGTGAAACTTCTTTCTGTTCTGTGCATTCAACTAACAGAGTTGAACCTTACTTTTGATTGAGCCGTTCTGAAACACTCTTTCTGTAGAAACTGCAATTGGACATGCTAAGCGCTAAGAGGCCTACATTGGGAAAAAGAATATCTTCAAATAAAAACTACACAGATGCATTCTGTGAAACTTATTTCTGATCTGTAAATTCAGTTAACAGAGATAAAACATATTTTTGATTGAGCAGTTATGAAACACTCTTTTTGTAGAAAATGCAAGTGGAGATTCGGAGCGCTAAGTGGGTAATAGTGGAAAAAGGAATGTCTTCAAATATAAACTACACAGAATCATTCGGTGAAACTTCTTTCTGATCTGTGCATTCAGCTAACAGAGTTAAACCATACTTTTGATTGAGCAGATCTGAACACTCTTTCTGTAGAAAATGCAACTGGACATTTGGAGCGCTAAGAGCGTAGTAGTGGAAAAAGGAATATATTCAAATATAAACTACACAGAAGCATTCTGTGAAACTTCTTTCTGATCTGAGCATTCAGCTAACAGAGTTAAACCATACTTTTGATTGAGCAGTTTTGAAACACTCTTTCTGTAGAAAATGCAACTGGACATTCGTAGCGCTAAGTGGGTAATAGTGGAAAGAAGAATATGTTCAAATATAAACAACACAGAAGCATTGTATGAAACTTCTTTCTGTTCTGTGCATTCAACTAACAGAGTTGAACCTTACTTTTGATTGAGCCGTTCTGAAACACTCTTTCTGTAGAAACTGCAATTGGACATTCTGAGCGCTAGGAGGCCTATATTGGGAAAAAGAATGTCTACAAATAAAAACTACACAGAAGAATTGTGTGAAACTTCTTTCAGTTCTGTTTGTTCAACTAAAAGAGTTGAACCTTAGTTTTGATTGAGCCGTTCTGAAACACTCTTTCTGTAGAAAATGCAAGTGGAGATTCCGAGCGCTAAGAGGGTAATAGTGGAAAAAGGAATGTCTCCAAATATAAACTACACAGAATCATTCTGTGAAACTTCTTTCTGATTTGTGCATTCAGCTAACAGAGTTAAACCATACTTTTGATTGAGCAGATCTGAACACTCTTTCTGTAGAAAATGCAACTGGACATTTGGAGCGCTAAGAGAGTAGTAGTGGAAAAAGGAATATATTCAAATATAAACTACACAGAAGCATTCTGTGAAACTTCTTTCTGATCTGAGCATTCAGCTAACAGAGTTAAACCATACTTTTGATTGAGCAGTTTTGAAACACTCTGTCTGTAGAAAATGCAACTGGACATTCCTAGCGCTAAGTGGGTAATAGTGGAAAAAAGAATATGTTCAAATATAAACTACACAGAAGCATTGTATGAAACTTCTTTCTGTTCTGTGCATTCAACTAACAGAGTTGAACCTTACTTTTGATTGAGCCTTTCTGAAACACTCTTTCTGTAGAAACTGCAATTGGACATTCTGAGCGCTAAGAGGCCTATATTGGGAAAAATAATATCTTCAAATAAAAACTACACAGAAGCTTTGTGTGAAACTTATTTCTGATATGTTCATTAAGCTAACAGAGTTAAACCATACTTTTGATTGCACAGTTCTGAACACTCTTTCTGTAGAAAATGCAAGTGGACAGTCGTAGCGCTAAGAGGGTAATAGTGGAAAAAGGAATATATTCAAATATAAACTACACAGTAGCATTCTGTGAAACTTCTTTCTGTTCTGTGCATTCAACTAACAGAGTTGAACCTTACTTTTGATTGAGCCGTTCTGAAACACTCTTTCTGTAGAAACTGCAATTGGACATTCTAAGCGATAAGAGGCCTACATTGGGAAAAAGAATATCTTCAAATAAAAACTACACAGATGCATTCTGTGAAACTTATTTCTGATCTGTAAATTCAGTTAACAGAGATAAAATATATTTTTGATTGAGCAGTTATGAAACACTCTTTTTGTAGAAAATGCAAGTGGAGATTCGGAGCGCTAAGAGGGTAATAGTGGAAAAAGGAATGTCTTCAAATATAAACTACACAGAATCATTCGGTGAAACTTCTTTCTGATCTGTGCATTCAGCTAACAGAGTTAAACCATACTTTTGATTGAGCAGATCTGAACACTCTTTCTGTAGAAAATGCAACTGGACATTTGGAGCGCTAAGAGCGTAGTAGTGGAAAAAGGAATATATTCAAATATAAACTACACAGAAGCATTCTGTGAAACTTCTTTCTGATCTGAGCATTCAGCTAACAGAGTTAAACCATACTTTTGATTGAGCAGTTTTGAAACACTCTGTCTGTAGAAAATGCAACTGGACGTTCGTAGCGCTAAGTGGGTAATAGTGGAAAAAAGAATATGTTCAAATATAAACTACACAGAAGCATTGTATGAAACTTCTTTCTGTTCTGTGCATTCAACTAACAGAGTTGAACCTTACTTTTGATTGAGCCGTTCTGAAACACTCTTTCTGTAGAAACCGAAATTGGACATTCTGAGCGCTAGGAGGCCTATATTGGGAAAAAGAATGTCTACAAATAAAAACTACACAGAAGAATTGTGTGAAACTTCTTTCTGTTCTGTTTGTTCAACTAAAAGAGTTGAACCGTAGTTTTGATTGAGCCGTTCTGAAACACTCTTTCTGTAGAAAATGCAAGTGGAGATTCCGAGCGCTAAGAGGGTATTAGTGGAAAAAGGAATGTCTCCAAATATAAACTACACAGAATCATTCTGTGAAACTTCTTTCTGATCTGTGCATTCAGCTAACATAGTTAAACCATACTTTTGATTGAGCAGATCTAAACACTCTTTCTGTAGAAAATGCAACTGGACATTTTGAGCGCTAAGAGAGTAGTAGTGGAAAAAGGAATATATTCAAATATAAACTACACAGAAGCATTCTGTGAAACTTCTTTCTGATCTGAGCATTCAGCTAACAGAGTTAAACCATACTTTTGATTGAGCAGTTTTGAAACACTCTGTCTGCAGAAAATGCAACTGGACATTCGTAGTGCTAAGTGGGTAATAGTGGAAAAAAGAATATGTTCAAATATAAACTACACAGAAGCATTGTATGAAACTTCTTTCTGTTCTGTGCATTCAACTAACAGAGTTGAACCTTACTTTTGATTGAGCCTTTCTGAAAAACTCTTTCTGTAGAAACTGCAATTGGACATTCTGAGCGCTAAGATGCCTATATTGGGAAAAATAATATCTTCAAATAAAAACTACACAGAAGCATTGTGTGAAAATTATTTCTGATATGTTCATTAAGCTAACAGAGTTAAACCATACTTTTGATTGCGCAGTTCTGAACACTCTTTCTGTAGAAAATGCAAGTGGACATTCGGAGCGCTAAGAGGGTAATAGTAGAAAAAGGAATATATTCAAATATAAACTACACAGTAGCACTCTGTGAAAATTCTTTCTGTTCTGTGCATTCAACTAACAGAGTTGAACCTTACTTTTGATTGAGCCGTTCTGAAACACTCTTTCTGTAGAAACTGCAATTGGACATGCTAAGCGCTAAGAGGCCTACATTGGGAAAAAGAATATCTTCAAATAAAAACTACACAGATGCATTCTGTGAAACTTATTTCTGATCTGTAAATTCAGTTAACAGAGATAAAACATATTTTTGATTGAGCAGTTATGAAACACTCTTTTTGTAGAAAATGCAAGTGGAGATTCGGAGCGCTAAGAGGGTAATAGTGGAAAAAGGAATGTCTTCAAATATAAACTACACAGAATCATTCGGTGAAACTTCTTTCTGATCTGTGCATTCAGCTAACAGAGTTAAACCATACTTTTGATTGAGCAGATCTGAACACTCTTTCTGTAGAAAATGCAACTGGACATTTGGAGCGCTAAGAGCGTAGTAGTGGAAAAAGGAATATATTCAAATATAAACTACTCAGAAGCATTCTGTGAAACTTCTTTCTGATCTGAGCATTCAGCTAACAGAGTTAAACCATACTTTTGATTGAGCAGTTTTGAAACACTCTGTCTGTAGAAAATGCAACTGGACATTCGTAGCGCTAAGTGGGTAATAGTGGAAAAAAGTATATGTTCAAATATAAACTACACAGAAGCATTGTATTAAACTTCTTTCTGTTCTGTGCATTCAACTAACAGAGTTGAACCTTACTTTTGATTGAGCCTTTCTGAAACACTCTTTCTGTAGAAACTGCAATTGGACATTCTGAGCGCTAAGAGGCCTATATTGGGAAAAATAATATCTTCAAATAAATACTACACGGAAGCTTTGTGTGAAACTTAGTTCTGATATGTTCATTAAGCTAACAGAGTTAAACCATACTTTTGATTGCGCAGTTCTGAACACTCTTTCTGTAGAAAATGCAAGTGGACATTCGGAGCGCTAAGAGGGTAATAGTGGAAAAAGGAATATATTCAAATATAAACTACACAGTAGCATTTTGTGAAACTTCTTTCTGTTCTGTGCATTCAACTAACAGAGTTGAACCTTACTTTTGATTGAGCCTTTCTGAAACACTCTTTCTGTAGAAACTGCAATTGGACATGCTAAGCGCTAAGAGGCCTACATTGGGAAAAAGAATATCTTCAAATAAAAACTACACAGATGCATTCTGTGAAACTTATTTCTGATCTGTAAATTCAGTTAACGGAGATAAAACATATTTTTGATTGAGCAGTTATGAAACACTCTTTTTGTAGAAAATGCAAGTGGAGATTCGGAGCGCTAAGAGGGTAATAGTGGAAAAAGGAATGTCTTCAAATATAAACTACACAGAATCATTCGGTGAAACTTCTTTCTGATCTGTGCATTCAGCTAACAGAGTTAAACCATACTTTTGATTGAGCAGATCTGAACACTCTTTCTGTAGAAAATGCAACTGGACATTTGGAGCGCTAAGAGCGTAGTAGTGGAAAAAGGAATATATTCAAATATAAACTACACAGATGCATTCTGTGAAACTTCTTTCTGATCTGAGCATTCAGCTAACAGAGTTAAACCATACTTTTGATTGAGCAGTTTTGAAACACTCTGTCTGTAGAAAATGCAACTGGACATTCGTAGCGCTAAGTGGGTAATAGTGGAAAAAAGAATATGTTCAAATATAAACTACACAGAAGCATTGTATGAAACTTCTTTCTGTTCTGTGCATTCAACTAACAGAGTTGAACCTTACTTTTGATTGAGCCGTTCTGAAACACTCTTTCTGTAGAAACTGCAATTGGACATTCTGAGCGCTAGGAGGCCTATATTGGGAAAAAGAATGTCTACAAATAAAAACTACACAGAAGAATTGTGTGAAACTTCTTTCTGTTCTGTTTGTTCAACTAAAAGAGTTCAACCTTAGTTTTGATTGAGCCGTTCTGAAACACTCTTTCTGTAGAAAATGCAAGTGGAGATTCGGAGCGCTAAGAGGGTAATAGTGGAAAAAGGAATGTCTCCAAATATAAACTACACAGAATCATTCTGTGAAACTTCTTTCTGATCTGTGCATTCAGCTAACAGACTTAAACCATACTTTTGGTTGAGCAGATCTGAACACTCTTTCTGCAGAAAATGCAACTGGCCATTTGGAGCGCTAAGAGAGTAGTAGTGGAAAAAGGAATATATTCAAATATAAACTACACAGAAGCATTCTGTGAAACTTCTTTCTGATCTGAGCATTCAGCTAACAGAGTTAAACCATACTTTTGATTGAGCAGTTTTGAAACACTCTGTCTGTAGAAAATGCAACTGGACATTCGTAGCGCTAAGTGGGTAATAGTGGAAAAAAGAATATGTTCAAATATAAACTACACAGAAGCATTGTATGAAACTTCTTTCTGTTCTGTGCATTCAACTAACAGAGTTGAACCTTACTTTTGATTGAGCCTTTCTGAAACACTCTTTCTGTAGAAACTGCAATTGGACATTCTGAGCGCTAAGAGGCCTATATTGGGAAAATTAATATCTTTAAATGAAAACTACACAGAAGCATTGTGTGAAACTTATTTCTGATATGTTCATTAAGCTAACAGAGTTAAAACATAGTTTTGATTGCGCAGTTCTGAACACTCTTTCTCTAGAAAATGCAAGTGGACATTCTGAGAGCTAAGAGGGTAATAGTGGAAAAAGGAATATATTCAAATATAAACTACACAGTAGCATTCTGTGAAACTTCTTTCTGTTGTGTGCATTCAACTAACAGAGTTGAACCTTACTTTTGATTGAGCCATTCTGAAACACTCTTTCTGTAGAAACTGCAATTGGACATGCTAAGCGCTAAGAGGCCTACATTGGGAAAAAGAATATCTTCAAATAAAAACTACACAGATGCATTCTGTGAAACTTATTTCTGATCTGTAAATTCAGTTAACAGAGATAAAACATATTTTTGATTGAGCAGTTATGAAACACTCTTTTTGTAGAAAATGCAAGTGGAGATTCGGAGCGCTAAGAGGGTAATAGTGGAAAAAGGAATATCTTCAAATATAAACTACACAGAATGATTCGGTGAAACTTCTTTCTGATCTGTGCATTCAGCTAACAGAGTTAAACCATACTTTTGATTGAGCAGATCTGAACACTCTTTCTGTAGAAAATGCAACTGGACATTTGGAGCGCTAAGAGCGTAGTAGTGGAAAAAGGAATATATTCAAATATAAACTACACAGAAGCATTCTGTTAAACTTCTTTCTGATCTGAGCATTCAGCTAACAGAGTTAAACCATACTTTTGATTGAGCAGTTTGAAACACTCTGTCTGTAGAAAATGCAACTGGACATTCGTAGCGCTAAGTGGGTAATAGTGGAAAAAAGAATATGTTCAAATATAAACTACACAGAAGCATTGTATGAAACTTCTTTCTGTTCTGTGCATTCAACTAACAGAGTTGAACCTTACTTTTGATTGAGCCTTTCTGAAACACTCTTTCTGTAGAAACTGCAATTGGACATTCTGAGCGCTAAGAGGCCTATATTGGGAAAAATAATATCTTCAAACAAAAACTACACAGAAGCATTGTGTGAAACTTATTTCTGATATGTGCATTAAGCTAACAGAGTTAAACCATACTTTTGATTGCGCAGTTCCGAACACTCTTTCTGTAGAAAATGCAAGTGGACATTCGGAGCGCTAAGAGGGTAATAGTGGAAAAAGGTATATATTCAAATATAAACTACACAGTAGCATTCTGTGAAACTTCTTTCTGTTCTGTGCATTCAACTAACAGAGTTGAACCTTACTTTTGATTGAGCCGTTCTGAAACACTCTTTCTGTAGAAACTGCAATTGGACATTCTAAGCGCTAAGAGGCCTACATTGGGAATAAGAATATCTTCAAATAAAAGCTACACAGATGCATTCTGTGAAACTTATTTCTGATCTGTAAATTCAGTTAACAGAGCTAAACCATATTTTTGATTGAGCAGTTAGGAAACACTCTTTTTGTAGAAAATGCAAGTTGACATTCGGAGCGCTAAGATTGTAATAGAGGAAAAAGGAATATCTCCAATTAAAAACTACACAGAAGCATTCTCTGAAACCCCTTTCTGTTCTCCGCATTCAACTAACAGATTTGAGCCTTACTTTTGAAGGGGCAGTTCTGAAACACACTTTGTGTAGAAACTGCCAGTGGATATTCAGAGCGCTAAGTGGGTAATAGTCCAAAAAGTAACATCTTCAACTAAATACTACACAGGAGCATTCTGTGAAACTTCTTTCTGTTCTGTGCATTCAACTAAGAGAGTTGAACCTTACATTTGACTGAGCCGTTCTGAAACACTCTTTCTGTAGAAACTGCAATTGGACATTCTGAGCGCTAAGAGGCCTATATTGGCAAAAATAATATCTTCCAATAAAAACTACACAGAAGCATTCTGTGAAACTTATTTCTGATATGGGCATTCAACTAATAGAGTAAAACCATACATTTGATTGAGCCTTTCTGAACACTCTTTCTGTAGAAAATGCAAGTGGACATTCGGAGCGCTTAGAGGGTAAAACTGGAAAAAGTAATACCTTCAAATATGAACTACACAGAATCATTCTGTGAAATTTCTTTCTGATCTGTGCATTCAGCTAACAGAGTTAAACCATACTTTTGATTGAGCAGTTCTGAACACTCTTTCTGGAGAAAATGCAACTGGACATTTGGAGCGCTAAGAGGGTAGTAGTGGAAAAAGAATATAATCAAATATAAACTACACAGAAGCATTCTGTGAAACTTCTTTCTGATCTGAGCATTCAGCTAACAGAGATAAACCATACTTTTGATTGAGCAGTTTTGAAACACTCTGTCTGTAGAAAATGCAATTGGACATTCGGAGCGCTACGTGGGTAATAATGGAAAAAGGAATATGTTCAAATATAAACTACACAAAAGCATTGTATGAAACTTCTTTCTGTTCTGTGCATTCAACTAACACAGTTGAAACTTACATTTGATTGAGCCTTTCTGAAACACTCTTTCTGTAGAAACTGCAATTGGACATTCTGAGCGCCAAGAGGCCTATACTGGGAAAAGTAATATCTTCAAATAAAAACTACACAGCAGCATTTTGTGAAACTTATTTCTGATATGTGCATTCAGCTAACAGAGTTAAACCATACTTTTGATTGAGCCGTTCTGAACACTCTTTTTGTAGAAAATGCAAGTGGACATGCGGAACGCTAAGAGTGTAATAGTGGAAAAAGGAATATATTCAAATATAAACTACACAGAAGCATTCTGTGAAACTACTTTCTGTTCTGTGCATTCAACTAACAGAGTTGAACCTTACTTTTGATGGAGCAGTTATGAGAGACTCTTTGTGTAGAAAATGCAAGTGGACCTGCGGAGCGCTAAGATTGTAATAGAGGAAAAAGGAATATCTCCAAATAAAAACTACACAGAAGCATTCTCTGAAACCCCTTTCTTTTCTCTGCATTCAACTAACAGAGTTTAGCCTTACTTTTGAAGGAGCAGTTCTGAAACACTCTTTGTGTAGAAACTGGAAGTGGATATTCGGAGTGCTAAGTGGGTAATAGTCAAAAAAGTAATATCTTCAACTAAATTCTACAGAGAAGCATTCTGTGAAACTTCTTTCTGTACTGTGCATTCAACTAAAAGAGGTGAACCTTACTTTTCATTGAGCCGTTCTGAAACACTCTTTCTATAGAAACTGCAGTTGGACATTCTGAGCGCTAAGAGGCCTATATTGGTAAAAAGAATATCTTCATATAAACACTACACAGAAGCATTCTGTGAAACTTCTTTCTGATCTGTGCATTCAGCTAACAGAGTTAAACCATACTTTTGATTGAGCAGTTCTGAAACACTCTTTCTGTAGAAAATGCAACTGGACATTTGGAGCGCTAAGTGGGTAATAGTGTAAAAAGGAATATCGTCAAATATAAACTACACAGAATCATTCTGTGAAACTTGTTTCTTATCTGTGCATTCAGCTTACAGAATTAAACCATACTTTTGAATGAGCAGTTCTGAACACTCTTTCTGTAGAAAATGCAACTGGATATTAGGATCGCTAAGTGGGTAGTAGTGGAAAAAGTAATATATTCAAATATAAACTACACAGAAGCATTGTATGAAACTTCTTTCTGTTCTGTGCATTCTACTAACAGAGTTCAACCTTATTTTTGATAGAGCCGTTCTGAAACACTCTTTCTGTAGAAAATGCAAGTGGATATTCGGAGCGCTAAGACGGTAATACTGGAAAAAGAATATATTCAACTATAAACTACACAGAAGCATTCTGTGAAACTTCTTTCTGTTCTGTGCATTCAACTAACTGAGTTGAACCTTACTTTTGATGGAGCCGTTTTGAAACACTCTTTCTGTAGAAACTGCAATTGGACATTCTGAGAGCTAAGAGGCCTATATTGGGAAAAAGAATATCTTCAAATAAAAAATACACGGAAGAATTCTGTGAAACTTATTTCTGATATGGGCATTCAAATAATACAGTAAAACCATACTTTTGATTGAGCCGTTCTGAACACTCTTTCTGTAGAAAATGCAAGTGGAGATTCGGAGCGCTAAGTGGGTAATACTGGAAAAAGTAATACCTTCAAATATGAACTACACTGAATCATTCTGTGAAATTTCTTTCTGATCTGTGCATTCAGCTAACAGAGTTAAACCATACTTTTGATTGAGCAGTTCTGAACAGTCTTTCTGTAGAAAATGCAACTGGACATTTGGAGCGCTAAGAGGGTAGTAGTGGAAAAAGAATATATTCAAATATAAACTACACAGAAGCATTCTGTTAAACTTCTTTCTGATCTGAGCATTCAGCTAACAGAGTGAAACCATACTTTTGATTGAGCAGTTTTGAAACACTCTGTCTGTAGAAAATGCAACTGGACATTCGGAGCGCTAAGTGGGTAATAGTGGAAAAAGGAATATGTTCAAATATAAACTACACAGAAGCATTGTATGAAACATATTTCTGTTCTGTACATTCAACTAAGAGCGTTGAACCTTACTTTTGATTGAGCCGTTCTTAAACACTCTTTCTGTAGAAACTGTAATTGGACATTGTGAGCGCTAGGAGGCCTATATTGCGAAAAATAATATATTCAAATAAAAACTACACAGAAGCATTGTGTGAAACTTATTTGTGATATGTGCATTCAGCTAACAGAGTTAAACCATACATTTGATTGCGCAGTTCTGAACACTCCTTCTGTAGAAAATGTAAGTGGACATTCGGAGCGCTAAGAGGGTAATAGTGGAAAAAGCAATATCTTCAAATATAAACTACACAGAAGCATTCTGTGAAACTTCTTTCTGATCTCTGCATTCAACTAACTGAGATAAACCTTGCTTTTGATTGAGCCGTTCTGAAACACTCTTTCTGTAGAAAATGCAATTGGACATTCTGAGCGCTAAGAGGCCTATATTGGGAAAAAGAATATCTACACATAAAAACTACACAGAAGCATTCTGTGAAACTTCTTTCTGTTCTGTGCATTCAACTAAAAGTGTTGAACCTTAGTTTTGATTGAGCCGTTCTGAAACACTCTTTCTGTAGAAAATGCAAGTGGACATTCGGAGCGCTAAGATTGTAATAGTGGAAAAAGGAATATCTCCAAATAAAAACTACACAGAAGCATTCTCTGAAACTCCTTTCTGATCTCTGCATTCAACTAACAGAGCTGAACCTTACTTTTGAAGGAGCAGTTCTGAAACACTCTTTGTGTAGGAACTGCCAGTGGACATTCGGAGCGCTAAGACGGTAATAGTCGAAAAAGGAATATCCTCAACTATATACTACACAGAAGCATTCTGTGAAACTTCTTTCTGTTCTGTGCATTCAACTAAAAGAGTTGAACCTTAGTTTTGATTGAGCCGTTCTGAAACACTCTTTCTGTAGAAAATGAAAGTGGAGATTCGGAGCGCTAAGAGGGTAATAGTGGAAAAAGCAATATATTCAAACATAAACTACACAGAAGCATTCTGTGAAACTTCTTTCTGATCTCTGCATTCAACTAACTGAGATAAACCTTGCTTTTGATTGAGCCCTTCTGAAACACTCTTTCTGTAGAAAATGCAATTGGATATTCTGAGCGCTAAGAGGCCTATATTGGGTAAAAGAATATCTACACATTAAAACTACACAGAAGCATTCTGTGAAACTACTTTCTGTTCTGTGCATTCAACTAAAAGAGTTGAACCTTAGTTTTGATTGAGCCGTTCTGAAACACTCTTTCTGTAGAAAATGAAAGTGGAGATTCGGAGCGCTAAGTGGGTAATAGTGGAAAAAGGAATATCTTCAAATATAAACTACACAGAATCATTCTGTGAAACTTTTTTCTGATCTGAGCATTCAGCTAACAGAGTTAAACCATACTTTTGATTGAGCAGTTTTGAAACACTCTGTCTGTAGAAAATGCAACTGGACATTCGTAGCGCTAAGTGGGTAATAGTGGAAAAAAGAATATATTCAAATATAAACTACACAGAAGCATTGTATGAAACTTCTTTCGGCTATGTGCATTCAACTAACAGAGTTGAAACTTACTTTTGATTGAGCCGTTCTGAAACACTCTTTCTGTAGAAACTGGAATTGGACATTCTGAGAGCTAAGAGGCCTACATTGGGAAAAAGAATATCTTCAAATAAAAACTACACAGAAGCATTCTGTGAAACTTATTTCTGATCTGTGCATTCAGTTAACAGAGCTAAACCATACTTTTGATTGAGCAGTTATGAAAGACTCTTTGTGTAGAAAATGCAAGTGGACCTTCGGAGTGCTAAGATTGTAATAGAGGAAAAAGGAATATCTCCAAATAAAAACTACACAGAAGCATTCTCTGAAACCCCTTTCTGTTCTCTGCATTCAACTAACAGAGTTTAGCCTTACTTTTGAAGGAGCAGTTCTGAAACACTCTTTGTGTAGAAACTGGAAGTGGATATTCGGAGTGCTAAGTGGGTAATAGTCAAAAAAGTAATATCTTCAACTAAATTCTACAGAGAAGCATTCTGTGAAACTTCTTTCTGTACTGTGCATTCAACTAAAAGAGGTGAACCTTACTTTTGATTGAGCCGTTCTGAAACACTCTTTCTATAGGAACTGCAATTGGACATTCTGAGCGCTAAGAGGCCTATATTGGTAAAAAGAATATCTTCATATAAAGACTACACAGAAGCATTCTGTGAAACTTCTTTCTGATCTGTGCATTCAGCTAACAGAGTTAAACCATACTTTTGATTGAGCAGTTCTGAAACACTCTTTCTGTAGAAAATGCAACTGGACATTTGGAGCGCTAAGTGGGTAATAGTGGAAAAAGGAATATCTTCAAATATAAACTACACAGAATCATTCTGTGAAACTTATTTCTGATCTGTGCATTCAGCTAACAGAATTAAACCATACTTTTGATTGAGCAGTTCTGAACACTCTTTCTGTAGAAAATGCAAATGTTTATTAGGAGCGCTAAGTGGGTAGTAGTGGAAAAAGGAATATATTCAAATATAAACTACACAGAAGCATTGTATGAAACTACTTTCTGTTCTGTGCATTCAACTAACAGAGTTGAACCTTATTTTTGATTGAGCCGTTCTGAAACACTCTTTCTGCAGAAAATGCAAGTGGATATTCGGAGGGCTAAGACGGTAATACTGGAAAAAGAATATATGCAACTATAAACTACACAGAAGCATTCTGTGAAACTTCTTTCGATTCTGTGCATTCAACTAACTGAGTTGAACCTTACTTTTGATGGAGCCGTTCTGAAACACTCTTTCTGTATAAACTGCAATTGGACATTCTGAGCGCTAAGAGGCCTATATTGGGAAAAAGAATATCTTCAAATAAAAATTACACAGAAGCATTCTGTGAAACTTATTTCGGATATGGGCATTCAACTAATAGAGTAAAACCATACTTTTGATTGAGCCGTTCTCAACACTCTTTCTGTAGAAAATGCAAGTGGACATTCGGAGCGCTAAGAGGGTAATACTGGAAAAAGTAATTTCTTCAAATATAAACTACACAGAATCATTCTGTGAAACTTCTTTCTGATCTGTGCATTCAGCTAACAGAGTTAAACCATACTTTTGATTGAGCAGTTCTGAACACTCTTTCTGTGGAAAATGCAACTGGACATTTGGAGCGCTAAGAGGGTAGTAGTGGAAAAAGAATATATTCAAATATAAACTACACAGAAGCATTCTGTGAAACTTCTTTCTGATATGTGCATTCAGCTAACAGAGTTAAACCATACTTTTGATTGAGCAGTTCTGAAACACTCTTTCTGTAGAAAATGCAACTGGACATTTGGAGCGCTAAGTGGGTAATAGTGGAAAAAGGAATATCTTCAAATATAAACTACACAGAATAATTCTGTGAAACTTATTTCTGATCTGTGCATTAAGCTAACAGAGTTAAACCATACTTTTGATTGAGCAGTTCTGAACACTCTTTCTGTAGAGAATGCAAATGGATATATTGAGCGCTAAGAGGGTAGTAGTGGAAAAAGGAATATATTCAAATATAAACTACACAGAAGCATTCTATGAAACTTCTTTCTGTTCTGGCATTCAACTAACAGATTTGAACCTTATTTTTGATTGAGCCCTTCTGAAACACTCTTTCTGTAGAAAATGCAAGTGGATATTCGGTGCGCTAAGACGGTAATACTGGAAGAGGAATATATTCAAATATAAACTGCACAGAAGCATTCTGTGAAACTTCTTTCTGTTCTGTGCATTCAACTAACTGAATTGAACCTTACTTTTGATGGAGCCGTTCTGAAACACTCCTTCTGTAGAAACTGCAATTGGACATTCTGAGCGCTAAGAGGCCTATATTCGGAAAAAGAATATCTTCAAATAAAAACTACACAGAAGCATTCTGTGAAACTTATTTCTGATATGGGCATTCAACTAATAGAGTAAAACCATACTTTTGATTGAGCCTTTCTGAACACTCTTTCTGTAGAAAATGCAAGTGGACTTTCGGAGCGCTAAGAGGGTAATACTGGAAAAAGTAATATCTTCAAATATGAACTACACAGAATCATTCTGTGAAATTTCTTTCTGATCTGTGCATTCAGCTAACAGAGTTAAACCGCACTTTTGATTGAGCAGTTCTGAACACTCTTTCTGTAGAAAATGCAACTGGCCATTTGGAGCGCTAGGAGGGTAGTAGTGGAAAAAGAATATATTCAAATATAAACTACACAGAAACATTCTGTGAAACTTCTTTCTGATATGAGCATTCAGCTAACAGAGTTAAACCATACTTTTGATTGAGCAGTTTTGAAACACTCTGTCTGTAGAAAATGCAACTGGACATTCGGAGCGCTAATTGGGTAATAGTGGAAAAAGGAATATGTTCAAATATAAACTACACAGAAGCATTGTATGAAACAACTTTGTGTTCTGTACATTCAACTAACAGAGTTGAACCTTACTTTTGATTGAGCCGTTCTTAAACACTGTTTCTGTAGAAACTGTAATTGGACATTCTGAGCGCTAGGAGGCCTATATTGCGAAAAATAATATATTCAAATAAAAACTACACAGAAGCATTGTGTGAAACTTATTTCTGATATGTGCATTCAGCTAACAGATTTAAACCATACATTTGATTGCACAGTTCTGAACACTCTTTCTGTAGAAAATGCAAGTGGACTTTCGGAGCGCAAAGAGGGTAATAGTGGAAAAAGGAATATATTCAAATATAAATTACACAGAAGCATTCTGTGAAACTTCTTTCTGATCTCTGCATTCAACTAACTGAGTTAAAACTTGCTTTTGATTGAGCCGTTCTGAAACACTATTTCTGTAGAAAATGCAATTGGACATTCTGAGCGCTAAGAGGCCTATATTGGGAAAAAGAATATCTACACATGAAAACTACACAGAAGCATTCTGTGAAACTTCTTTCTGATCTGTGCATTCAGCTAACAGAGTTAAACCATACTTTTGATTGAGCAGTTCTGAACACTCTTTCTGTGGAAAATGCAACTGGACATTTGGAGCGCTAAGAGGGTAGTAGTGGAAAAAGAATATATTCAAATATAAACTACACAGAAGCATTCTGTGAAACTTCTTTCTGATATGTGCATTCAGCTAACAGAGTTAAACCATACTTTTGATTGAGCAGTTCTGAAACACTCTTTCTGTAGAAAATGCAACTGGACATTTGGAGCGCTAAGTGGGTAATAGTGGAAAAAGGAATATCTTCAAATATAAACTACACAGAATAATTCTGTGAAACTTATTTCTGATCTGTGCATTAAGCTAACAGAGTTAAAACATACTTTTCATTGAGCAGTTCTGAACACTCTTTCTGTAGAGAATGCAACTGGATATATGGAGCGCTAAGAGGGTAGTAGTGGAAAAAGGAATATATTCAAATATAAACTACACAGAAGCATTGTATGAAACTTCTTTCTGTTCTGGCATTCAACTAACAGATTTGAACCTTATTTTTGATTGAGCCCTTCTGAAACACTCTTTCTGTAGAAAATGCAAGTGGATATTCGGTGCGCTAAGACGGTAATACTGGAAGAGGAATATATTCAAATATAAACTGCACAGAAGCATTCTGTGAAACTTCTTTCTGTTCTGTGCATTCAACTAACTGAATTGAACCTTACTTTTGATGGAGCCGTTCTGAAACACTCCTTCTGTAGAAACTGCAATTGGACATTCTGAGCGCTAAGAGGCCTATATTCGGAAAAAGAATATCTTCAAATAAAAACTACACAGAAGCATTCTGTGAAACTTATTTCTGATATGGGCATTCAACTAATAGAGTAAAACCATACTTTTGATTGAGCCTTTCTGAACACTCTTTCTGTAGAAAATGCAAGTGGACCTTCGGAGCGCTAAGAGGGTAATACTGGAAAAAGTAATATCTTCAAATATGAACTACACAGAATCATTCTGTGAAATTTCTTTCTGATCTGTGCATTCAGCTAACAGAGTTAAACCGCACTTTTGATTGAGCAGTTCTGAACACTCTTTCTGTAGAAAATGCAACTGGCCATTTGGAGCGCTAGGAGGGTAGTAGTGGAAAAAGAATATATTCAAATATAAACTACACAGAAACATTCTGTGAAACTTCTTTCTGATATGAGCATTCAGCTAACAGAGTTAAACCATACTTTTGATTGAGCAGTTTTGAAACACTCTGTCTGTAGAAAATGCAACTGGACATTCGGAGCGCTAATTGGGTAATAGTGGAAAAAGGAATATGTTCAAATATAAACTACACAGAAGCATTGTATGAAACAACTTTGTGTTCTGTACATTCAACTAACAGAGTTGAACCTTACTTTTGATTGAGCCGTTCTTAAACACTGTTCCTGTAGAAACTGTAATTGGACATTCTGAGCGCTAGGAGGCCTATATTGCGAAAAATAATATATTCAAATAAAAACTACACAGAAGCATTGTGTGAAACTTATTTCTGATATGTGCATTCAGCTAACAGATTTAAACCATACATTTGATTGCGCAGTTCAGAACACTCTTTCTGTAGAAAATGCAAGTGGACATTCGGAACGCTAAGAGGGTAATAGTGGAAAAAGCAATATATTCATATGTAAACTACACAGAAGCATTCTGTGAAACTTCTTTCTGATCTCTGCATTCAACTAACTGAGTTAAACCTTGCTTTTGATTGAGCCGTTCTGAAACTCTCTTTCTGTAGAAAATGCAATTGGACATTCTGAGCGCTAAGAGGCCTATATTGGGAAAAAGAATATCTACACATAAAAACTACACAGAAGCATTCTGTGAAACTTTTTCTGTTCAGTGCATTCAACTAAAAGTGTTGAACCTTTGATTTGATTGAGCCGTTCTGAAACACTCTTTCTGTAGAAAATGAAAGTGGACATTCGGAGCGCTAAGATTGTATTAGTGGAAAAAGGAATATCTCCAAATAAAAACTACACAGAAGAATTCTCTGAAACTTATTTCTGATTTGTGCATTCAGTTAACAGATGTAAACCATACTTTTGATTGTGCAGTTATGAAACACTCTTTGTGTAGAAAATGCATGGGGACCTTCGGAGCGCTAAGATTGTAATAGAGGAAAAAGGAATATCTCCAAATAAAAACTACACAGAAGCATTCTCAGAAACTCCTTTCTGTTCTCTGAATTCAACTAACAGACTTTAGCCTTACTTTTGAAGGAACAGTTCTGAAACACTATTTGTGTAGAAACTGCCAGTGGACATTCGGAGCGCTAAGTGGGTAATAGTCAATAAAGGAATATCTTCAACTAAATACTACACAGAAGCATTCTGTGAAACTTCTTTCTGTTCTGTGCATTCAACTAAAAGAAGTGAACCTTACTTTTCATTGAGCCGTTCTGAAACACTCTTTCTATAGAAATTGCAATTGGACATTCTGAGCGCTAAGAGGCATATATTGGTAAAAAGAATATTTTCATATAAACACTACACAGAAGCATTCTGTTAAACTTCTTTCTGATCTGTGCATTCAGCTAACAGAGTTAAACCATACTTTTGATTGAGCAGTTCTGAAACACTCTTTCTGTAGAAAATGCTACTGGACATTTGGAGCGCTAAGTGGGTAATAGTGGAAAAAGGAATATGTTCAAATATAAACTACACAGAAGCATTCTGTGAAACTTCTTTCTGTTCTGTGCATTCAAATAACTGAGTTGAACCTTACTTTTGATGGAGCCGTTCTCAAACACTCTTTCTGTAGATACTGCAATTGGACATTCTGAGCGCTAAGAGGCCTATATTGGGAAAAGGAATATCTTCAAATAAAAACTACACAGAAGCATTCTGTGAAACTTATTTCTGATATGGGCATTCAACTAATAGAGTAAAACCATACTTTTGATTGAGCCGTTGTGAACACTCCTTCTGTAGATAATGCAAGTGGACCTTCGGAGCGCTAAGAGGGTAATACTGGAAAAAGAATATCTACAAATAAAAACTACACAGAAGCATTCTGTGAAACTTCTTTCGGATCTGTGCATTCAACTAACAGAGTAAAACCATACTTTTGATAGAGCAGTTCTGAACACTCTTTCTGTAGAAAATGCAAGTGGACATTCGGAGCGCTAAGAGGGTAATAGTTGAAAAAGGAATATATTCAAATATAAACTACACAGAAGCATTCTGTGAAACTTCTTTCTGTTCTGTGCATTCAACTAACAGAGTTGAATCTTACTTTTGATTGAGCCGTTCTGAGACACTCTTTCTGTAGAAACTGCAATTGGACTTTCTAAGCGCTAAGAGGCCTACATTGTTAAAAAGAATATCTTCAAATAAAAACTACACAGAAGCATTCTGTGAAACTTATTTCTGATATGTGCATTCAGTTAACAGAGCTAAACCATACTTTTGATTGAGCAGTTATGAAACATTCTTTGTGTAGAAAATGCAAGTGGACCTTCGGAGCGCTAAGATTTTTATAGAGGAAAAACGATTATCTCCAAATAAAAACCACACAGAAGCATTCTTTGAAACACTTTCTGTTCTCTGAATTCAACTAACAGAGTTTAGCCTTACTTTTGAAGGAACAGTTCTGAAACACTCTTTGTGTAGAAACTGCCAGTGGACATTCGGAGCGCTAAGTGTGTAATAGTCAATAAAGGGATATCTTCAACTAAATACTACACAGAAGCATTCTGTGAAACTTCTTCCTGTTTTGTGCATTCAACTAAAAGAGGTGAACCTTACTTTTCATTGAGCCGTTCTGAAACACTCTTTCTATAGAAACTGCAATTGGACATTCTGAGCGCTAATAGGCCTATATTGGTAAAAAGAATATTTTCATATAAACACTACACAGAAGCATTCTGTGAAACTTCTTTCTGATCTGGGCATTCAGCTAACAGAGTTAAACCATACTTTTGATTGAGCAGTTCTGAAACACTCTTTCTGTAGAAAATGCTACAGGACATTTGGAGCGCTAAGTGGGTAATAGTGGAAAAAGGAATATCTTCAAATATCAACTACACAGAATCATTCTGTGAAACTTATTTGTGATCTGTGCATTCAGCTAACAGAGTTAAACCATAATTTTGATTGAGCAGTTCTGAACACTCTTTCTGTGGAAAATGCAACTGGACATTTGGAGCGCTAAAAGGGTAGTAGTGGAAAAAGGAATATATTCAAATATAAACTACACAGAAGCATTGTATGAAACTTCATTCACTTCTGTGCATTCAACTAACAGAGTTGAACCTTATTTTTGATTCAGCCGTTCTGAAACACTCTTTCTGTAGAAAATGCAAGTGGATATTCGGAGCGCTAAGACGGCAATACTGGAAAAGGAATATATTCAAATATAAACTACACAGAAGCATTCTGTGAAACTTCTTTCTGTTCTGTGCATTCAAATAACTGAGTTGAACCTTACTTTTGATGGAGGGGTTCTGAAACACTCTTTCTGTAGAAACTGCAATTGGACATTCTGAGAGCTAAGAGGCCTATATTGGGAAAAAGAATATCTTCAAATAAAAATTACACAGAAGCATTCTGTGAAACTTTTTTCTGATATGGGCATTCAACTAACAGAGTAAAACGATACTTTTGATTGAGCAGTTGTGAACATTCTTTCTGTAGAAAATGCAAGTGTACATTCGGAGCTCTAAGAGGGTAATACTGGAAATAGTAATATCTTCAAATATAAACTACACAGAATCATTCTGTGAAACTTCTTTCTGATCTGTGCATTCAGCTAACAGAATTAAACCATACTTTTGATTGAGCAGTTCTGAACACTCTTTCTGTAGAAAATGCAACTGGACATTTGGAGCGCTAAGAGGGTAGTAGTGGAAAAAGAAATATATTCAAATATAAACTACACAGAAGCATTCTGTGAAAGTTCTTTCTGATCTGAGCATTCAGCTAACAGAGTTAAACCATACTTTTGACTGAGCAGTTTTGAAACACTCTGTCTGTAGAAAATGCAACTGGACATTAGGAGCGCTAAGTTGGTAATAGTGGAAAAAGGAATATGTTCAAATATAAACTACATAGAAGCATTGTATGAAACATCTTTCTGTTCTGTACATTCAACTAACTGAGTTGAACCTTGCTTTTGATTGAGCCGTTCTGACACTCTTTCTGTAGAAACTGCATTTGGACATTATGAGCCCAAAGAGGCCTATATTGGGAAAAATAATATATTCAAATAAAAACTACACAGAAGCATTGTGTGAAACTTACTTCTGATATGTGCATTCAGCTAACAGAGTTAAACCATACTTTTGATTGCGCAGTTCTGAACACTCTTTCTGTAGAAAATGCAAGTGGACATTCGGAGCGCTAAGAGGGTAATAGTGGAAAAAGCAATATACTCAAATATAAACTACACAGAAGCATTCTGTGAAACTTCCTTCTGTTCTCTGCATTCAACTAACTGAGTTGAACCTTGCTTTTGATTGAGCCGTTCTGGAACACTCTTTCTGTAGAAAATGCAATTGGACATTCTGAGCGCTAAGAGGCCTATATTGGGAAAAAGAATATCTACAAATAAAAACTACACAGAATCATTCCGTAAAACTTCTTTCTGTTCTGTGCATTCAACTAAAAGTGTTGAACCTTAGTTTTGATTGAGCCTTTCTGAAACACTCTTTCTGTAGAAAATGCAAGAGGACATTCGGAGCGTTAAGATAGTAATAGTGGAAAAAGGAATATATCCAAATAAAAACTACACAGAAGCATTCTCTGAAACTCCTTTCTGTTCTCTGCATTCAACTAACAGAGCTGAGCCTTACTTTTGAAGGAGCAGTTCTGAAACACTCTTTGTGTAGAAACTGCCAGTGGAAATTCAGAGCGCTAAGAGGGTAATAGTCGAAAAAGGAATATCTTCAACTAAATACTACACAGAAGCATTCTGTGAAACTTCTTTCTGTTCTGTGCATTCAACTAAAAGAGCTGAACCTTAGTTTTGATTGAGCCGTTCTGAAACACTCTTTCTGTAGATAATGAAAGTGGAGATTCGGAGCGCTAAGAGGGTAATAGTGGAAAAAAGATTATCTTCAAATATAAACTACACAGAATCATTCTGTGAAACTTCTTTCTGATATGTGCATTCAGCTAACAGAGTTAAACCATACTTTTGATAGTGCAGTTCTGAACACTCTTTCTGTAGAAAATGCAACTGGACATTTGGAGCGCTAAGAGGGTAGTAGTGGAAAAAGGAATATATTCAAATATAAGCTACACAGAAGCATTCTGTGAAGCTTCTTTCTGATCTGAGCATTCAGCTAACAGAGTTAAACCATACTTTTGATTGCGCAGTTCTGAACACTCTTTCTGTAGAAAATGCAAGTGGACATTCGGAGCGGTAATACGGTAATAGTGGAAAAATTAATATATTCAATTATAAACTACACAGAATCATTCTGTGAAATTTCTTTCTGTTCTGTGCATTCAACTAACTGAGTTGAACCTTACTTTTGATGGAGCCGTTGTGAAACCCTCTTTCTCTAGGAATTGCAACTGGACATTCTGACCACTAAAAGGCCTATATTGGGAAAAAGAATATCTACAAATAAAAACTACACAGAAGCATTCTGTGAAACTTCTTTCGGATCTGTGCATTCAACTAACAGAGTAAAAAAATACTTTTGATTGAGCCGTTCTGAACACCCTTTCTGTAGAAAATGCAAGTGGACATTCAGAGCGCTAAGAGGGTAATAGTTGAAAAAGGAATATATTCAAATATAAACTACACAGAAGCATTCTGTGAAACTTCTTTCTGTTCTGTGCATTCAGCTAACAGAGTTGAACCTTACTTTTGATTGAGCCGTTCTGAAACACACTTTCTGTAGAAACTGGAATTGGACTTTCTAAGCGCTAAGAGGCCTACATTGTTAAAAAGAATATCTTCAAATAAAAACTACACAGAAACATTCTGTGAAACTTATTTCTGATATGTGCATTCAGTTAACAGAGCTAAACCATACTTTTGATTGAGCAGTTATGAAAAACTCTTTGTGTAGAAAATGCAAGTGGACCTTCGGAGCGCTAAGATTGTAATAGAGGAAAAAGGATTATCTCCAAATAAAAACCACACAGAAGCATTCTCTGAAACTCCTTTCTGTTCTCTGAATTCAACTAACAGAGTGTAGCCTTACTTTTGAAGGAACAGTTCTGAAACACTCTTTGTGTAGAAACTGCCATTGGACATTCGGAGCACTAAGTGGGTAATAGTCAATAAAGGAATACCTTCAACTAAATACTAAACAGAAGCATTCTGTGAAACTTCTTTCTGTTCTGTGCATTCAACTAAAAGAGGTGAACCTTACTTTTCATTGAGCCGTTCTGAAACACTCTTTCTATAGAAACTGCAATTGGACATTCTGAGCGCTAAGAGGCCTATATTGGTAAAAAGAATATTTTCATATAAACACTACACAGAGGCATTCTGTGAAACTTCTTTCTGATCTGTGCATTCAGCAAACAGAGTTAAACCATACTTTAGATTGAGCAGTTCTGAAACACTCTTTCTGTAGAAAGTGATACTGGACATTTGGAGCGCTAAGTGGGTAATAGTGGAAAAAGGAATATCTTCAAATATAAACTACAGAGAATCATTCTGTGAAACTTCTTTCTGATCTGTGCATTCAGCTAACAGAGTTAAACCATACTTTTGATGGAGCACTTCTGAACACTCTTTCTGTAGAAAATGCAACTGGACATTTGGAGTGCTAAAAGAGTAGTAGTGGAAAAAGGAATATATTCAAATATAAACTACACAGAAGCATTGTATGAAACTTCATTCTCTTCTGCGCATTCAACTAACAGAGTTGAACCTTATTTTTGATTGAGCCGTTCTGAAACACTCTTTCTGTAGAAAATGCAAGTGGATATTCAGAGCGCTAAGACGGTAATACTGGAAAAGGAATATATTCAAATATAAACTACACAGAAGCATTCTGTGAAACTTCTTTCTGTTCTGTGCATTCAACTAACTGAGTTGAACCTTACTTTTGATGGAGCCGTTCTGAAACACTCTTTCTGTAGAAACTGCAATTGGACATTCTGAGCGCTAAGAGGCCTATATTGGGAAAAAGAATATCTTCAAATAAAAACTACACAGAAGCATTCTGTGAAACTTATTTCTGATATGTGCATTCAACTAATAGAGTAAAACCACACTTTTGATTGAGGAGTTCTGAACACTCTTTCTGTAGAAAATGCAAGTGGACATTGGGAGCTCTAAGAGGGTAATACTGGAAATAGTAATATCTTCAAATATAAACTAAACAGAATCATTCTGTGAAACTTCTTTCTGTTCTGTGCATTCAGCTAACAGAATTAAACCATACTTTTCATTGAGCAGTTCTGAACACTCTTTCTGTAGAAAATGCAACTGGACATTTGGAGCGCTAAGAGGGTAGTAGTGGAAAAAGGAATATATTCAAATATAAACTACACAGAAGCATTCTGTGAAACTTCTTTCTGATCTGAGCATTCAGCTAACAGAGTTAAACCATACTTTTGACTGAGTAGTTTTGAAACACTCTGTCTGTAGAAAATGCAACTGGACATTCGGAGCGCTAAGTGGGTAATAGTGGAAAAAGGAATATGTTCAAATATAAACTACACAGAAGCATTGTATGAAACTTCTTTCTGTTCTGTGCATTCAACTAACAGAGTTGAACCTTACTTTTGATTTAGCCGTTGTGAAACACTGTTTCTGTAGAAACTGCAATTGGACATTCTGACCGCTAAAAGGCCTATATTGGGAAAAAGAATATCTACAAATTAAAACTACACAGAAACATTCTGTGAAACTTATTTCTGATATGTGCATTCAGCTAACAGAGTTAAACCATACTTTTGATTGCGCAGTTCTGAACACTCTTTCTGTAGAAAATGCAAGTGGACATTCGGAGCGCTAAGAGGGTAATAGTGGAAAAAGCAATATACTCAAATATAAACTACACAGAAGCATTCTGTGAAACTTCTTTCTGTTCTCTGCATTCAACTAACTGAGTTGAACCTTGCTTTTGATTGAGCCGTTCTGGAACACTCTTTCTGTAGAAAATGCAATTGGACATTCTGAGCGCTAAGAGGCCTATATTGGGAAAAAGAATATCTACAAATAAAAACTACACAGAAGCATTCTGTGAAACTTCTTTCTATTCTGTGCATTCAACTAAAAGTGTTGAACCTTAGTTTTGATTGAGCCGTTCTGAAACACTCTTTCTGTAGGAAATGCATGTGGACATTCCGAGCGCTAAGATAGTAATAGAGAAAAAAGGAATATCTCCAAATAAAAACTACACAGAAGCATTCTCTGAAACTCCTTTCTGTTCTCTGCATTCAACTAACAGAGCTGAGCCTTACTTTTGAAGGAGAAGTTCTGAAACACACTTTGTGTAGAAACTGCCGGTGGAAATTCAGAGCGCTAAGAGGGTAATAGTCGAAAAAGGAATATCTTCAACTAAATACTACACAGAAGCATTCTGTGAAACTGCTTTTTGTTCTGTGCATTCAACTAAAAGAGTTGAAACTTAGTTTTGATTGAGCCGTTCTGAAACACTCTTTCTGTATTAAAGGAAAGTGGAAATTCGTAGCGCTAAGAGGATAATAGTGGAAAAAGGATTATATTCAAATGTAAACTACACAGAATCATTCTGTGAAATTTCTTTCTGATATGTGTATTCAGCTAACAGAGTTAAACCATAGTTTTGATAGTGCAGTTCTGAACACTCTTTCTGTAGAAAATGCAACTGGACATTTGGAGCGCTAAGAGGGTAGTAATGGAAAAAGGAATATATTCAAATATAAGCTACACAGAAGCATTCTGTGAAACTTCTTTCTGATCTGAGCACTCAGCTAACAGAGTTAAACCATACTTTTGATTGAGGAGATTTGAAACACTCTGTCTGTAGAAAATGCAACTGGACATTCGGAGCGCTAAGTGGGTAATAATGGAAAAAGGAATATGTTCAAATATAAACTACACAGAAGCATTGTATGAAACTTCTTTCTGTTCTGTGCATTCAACTAACAGAGTTGAACCTTACTTTCGATTGAGCCGTTCTGAAACACTCTTTCTGTAGAAACTGCAATTGGACATTCTGAGCTCTAAGAGGCCTATATTGGGAAAAATAATATCTTCAAATAAGAACTACACAGCAGCATTGTGTGAAACTTATTTCTGATATGTGCATTCAGCTAACAGAGTTAAACCACACTTTTGATTGCGCAGTTCTGAACACTCTTTCTGTAGAAAATGCAAGTGGACATTCGGAGCGCTAATACGGTAGTAGTGGAAAAAGGAATATATTCAATTATAAACTACACAGAAGCATTCTGTGAAACTTCTTTCTGTTCTGTGCATTCAACTAACTAAGTTGAACCTTACTTTTGATGGAGCCGTTGTGAAACACTCTTTCTGTAGAAACTGCAATTGGACATTCTGACCGCTAAAAGGCCTATATTGGGAAAAAGAATATCTACAAATAAAAACTACACAGAAGCATTCTGTGAAACTTCTTTCGGATCTGTGCATTCAACTAACAGAGTAAAACCATACTTTTGATTGAGCCGTTCTGAAGACTCTTTCTGTAGAATATGCAAGTGGACATTCGGAGCGCTAAGAGCGTAATAGTTGAAAAAGGAATATATTCAAATATAAACTACACAGAAGCATTCTGTGAAACTTCTTTCTGTTCTGTGCATTCAACTAACAGAGTTGAACCTTACTTTTGATTGAGCCGTTCTGAAACACTCTTTCTGTAGAAACTGCAATTGGACTTTCTAAGCGCTAAGAGGCCTACATTGTTAAAAAGAATATCTTCAAATAAAAACCACACAGAAGCATTCTGTGAAACTTATTTCTGATCTGTGCATTCAGTTAACAGAGCTAAACCATACTTTTGATTAAGCAGTTATGAAACACTCTTTGTGTAGAAAATGCAAGTGGACCTTCGGAGCGCAAAGATTGTAATAGAGGAAAAAGGAATATCTCCAAATAAAAACCACACAGAAGCATTCTCTGAAACTCCTTTCTGTTCTCTGAATTCAAACAACAGAGTTCAGCCTTACTCTTGAAGGAGCAGTTCTGAAACACTCTTTGTGTAGAAACTGCCAGTGGACATTCGGAGCGCTAAGTGGGTAATAGTCAATAAAGGTATATCTTCAACTAAATACTACACAGAAGCATTCTGTGAAACTTCTTTCTGTTCTGTGCATTCAACTAAAAGAGGTGAACCTTACTTTTCATTGAGCCGTTCTGAAACACTCTTTCTATAGAAACTGCAATTGGACATTCTGAGCGCTAAGAGGCCTATATTGGTAAAAAGAATATTTTCATATAAACACTACACAGAAGTATTCTGTGAAACTTCTTTCTGATCTGTGCATTCAGCTAACAGAGTTAAACCATACTTTTGATTGAGCAGTTCTGAAGCACTCTTTCTGTAGAAAATGCTACTGGACATTTGGAGCACTAAGTGGGTAATAGTGGAAAAAGGAATATCTTCAAATATAAACTACACAGAATCATTCTGTGAAACATCTTTCTGATCTGTGCATTCAGCTAACATAGTTAAACCATACTTTTGATTGAGCAGTTCTGAACACTCTTTCTGTAGAAAATGCAACTGGACATTTGGAGCGCTAAGAGGGTAGTAGTGGAAAAAGGAATATATTCAAATATAAACTTCACAGAAGCATTGTATGAAACTTCTTTCTCTTCTGTGCATTCAACTAACAGAGTTGAACCTTATTTTTGATTGAGCCGTTCTGAAGCACTCTTTCTGTAGAAAATGCACGTGGATATTCAGAGCCCCAAGACGGTAATACTGGAAAAGGAATATATTCAAATATAAACTACACAGAAGCATTCTGTGAAACTTCTTTCTGTTCTGTGCATTCAACTAACTGAGTTGAACCTTACTTTTGATGGAGCCGTTCTGAAACACTCTTTCTGTAGAAACTGCAATTGGACATTCTGAGCGCTAAGAGGCCTATATTGGGAAAAAGAATATCTACAAATAAAAACTACACAGAAGCATTCTGTGAAACTTAGTTCTGATATGGGCATTCAACTAATAGAGTAAAACCATACTGTTGATTGAGTCGTTCTGAACACTCTTTTTGTAGAAAATGCAAGTGGACATTGGGAGCTCTAAGAGGGTAATACTGGAAATAGTAATATCTACAAATATAAACTACACAGAATCATTCTGTGAAACTTCTTTCTGATCTGTGCATTCAGCTAACAGAATTAAACCATACTTTTCATTGAGCAGTTCTGAACACTCTTTCTGTAGAAAATGCAACTGGACATTTGGAGCGCTAAGAGGGTAGTAGTGGAAAAAGGAATACATTCAAATATAAACTACACAGAAGCATTCTGTGAAACTTATTTCTGATCTGAGCATTCAGCTAACAGAGTTAAACCATACTTTTGACTGAGAAGTTTTGAAACACTCTGCCTGTAGAAAATGCAACTGGACACTCGGAGTGCTAATTGGGTAATAGTGGAAAAAGGAATATGTTCAAATATAAACTACACAGAAGCATTGTATGAAACATCTTTCTGTTCTGTACATTCAACTAACAGAGTTGAACCTTACTTTTGATTTAGCCGTTCTGAAACACTCTTTCTGTAGAAACTGCAATTGGACATTCTGAGCCCTAAGAGGCCCATATTGGGAAAAATGATATATTCAAATAAAAACTACACAGAATCATTGTGTGAAACTTATTTCTGATATGTGCATTCAGCTAACAGAGTTAAACCATACTTTTGATTGCGCAGTTCTGAACACTCTTTCTGTAGAAAATGCAAGTTGTCATTCGGAGCGCTAAGAGGGTAATAGTGGAAAAAGCAATATACTCAAATATAAACTACACAGAAACATTGTGTGAAACTTCTTTCTGTCCTCTGTATTCAACTAACTGAGTTGAACCTTGCTTTTGATTGAGCCGTTCTGGAACACTCTTTCTGTAGAAAATGCAATTGGACATTCTGAGCGCTAAGAGGCCTATATTGGGAAAAAGAATATCTACAAATAAAAACTACACAGAATCATTCTGTGAAACTTATTTCTGATATGGGCATTCAACTAAACGTGTTGAACCTTAGTTTTCATTGAGCCGTTCTGAAACTCTCTTTCTGTAGAAAATGCAAGTGGACATTCGGAGCGCTAAGATAGTAATAGTGGAAAAAGGAATATCTCCAAATAAAAACTACACAGAAGCATTTTCTGAAACTCCTTTCTGTTCTCTGAACTCAACTAACAGAGCTGAGCCTTACTTTTGATGGAGCCGTTCTGAAACACTCTTTCTGTAGAAACTGCCAGTGGAAATTCAGAGCGCTAAGAGGGTGATAGTCGAAAAAGGAATATCTTCAACTAAATACTACACAGAAGCATTCTGTGAAACTCCTTTCTGTTCTGTGCATTCAACTAAAAGAGTTGAACCTTAGTTTTGATTGAGCCGTTCTGAAACACTCTTTCTGTAGAAAATGAAAGTGGAGAGTCGGAGCGCTAAGAGGGTATTAGTGGAAAAAGGACTATCTTCAAATATAAACTACACAGAATCATTCTGTGAAACTTCTTTCTGATATGTGCATTCAGCTAACAGAGTTAAACCATACTTTTGATAGAGCAGTTCTGAACACTCTTTCTGTAGAAAATGCAACTGGACATTTGGAGCGCTAAGAGGGTAGTAGTGGAAAAAGGAATATATTCAAATATAAGCTACACAGAAGCATTCTGTGAAACTTCTTTCTGATCTGAACATTCAGCTAACAGATTTAAACCATACTTTTGATTGAGGAGATTTGAAACACTCTGTCTGTAGAAAATGCAACTAGACATTCGGAGCGCTAAGTGGGTAATAATGGAAAAAGAATATGTTCAAATATAAACTACACAGAAGCATTGTATGAAACATCTTTCTGTTCTGTGCATTCAAGTAACAGATTTGAACCTTACTTTTGATTGAGCGGTTCTGAAACACTCGTTCTGTAGAAACTGCAATTGGGCATTCTGAGCTCTAAGAGGCCTATATTGGGAAAAATAATATCTTCAAATAAAAACTACATAGCAGCATTGTGTGAAACTTACTTCTGATATGTGCATTCAGCTAACAGAGTTAAACCCTACTTTTGATTGCGCAGTTCTGAACACTCTTTCTGTAGAAAATGCAAGTGGACATTCGGAGCGCTAATACGGTAATAGTGGAAAAAGGAATATATTCAATTATAAACTACACAGAAGCATTCTGTGAAACTTCTTTCTGTTCTGTGCATTCAACTAAAAGAGTTGAACCTTAGTTTTGATTGAGCCGTTCTGAAACACTCTTTCTGTAGAAAATGAAAGTGGAGATTCGGAGCGCTAAGAGGGTAATAGTGGAATAAGGATTATCTTCAAATATAAACTACACAGAATCATTCTGTGAAACTTCTTTCTGATATGTGCATTCAGCTAACAGAGTTAAACCATACTTCTGATAGAGCAGTTCTGAACACTCTTTCTGTAGAAAATGCAACTGGACATTTGGAGCGCTAAGAGGGTAGTAGTGGAAAAAGGAATATATTCAAATATAAGCTACACAGAAGCATTCTGTGAAACTTCTTTCAGATCTGAGCATTCAGCGAACAGAGTTAAACCATACTTTTGATTGAGGAGATTTGAAACACTCTGTCTGTAGAAAATGCAACTGGACATTCGGAGCGCTAAGTGGGTAATAATGGAAAAAGGAATATGTTCAAATATAAACTACACAGAAGCATTGTATGAAACTTATTTCTGTTCTGTGCATTCAACTAACAGAGTTGAACCTTACTTTTGATTGAGCCGTTCTGAAACACTCTTTCTGTAGAAAATGCAACTGGACATTTGGAGCGCTAAGAGGGTAGTAGTGGAAAAAGGAATATATTCAAATATAAACTACACAGAAGCATTCTGTGAAACTTCTTTCTGATCTGAGCATTCAGCTAACAGAGTTAAACCATACTATTGACTGAGAAATTTTGAAACACACTGTCTGTAGAAAATGCAACTGGACATTCGGAGCGCTAATTGGGTAATAGTGGAAAAAGGAATATGTTCAAATATAAACTACACAGAAGCATTGTATGAAACATCTTTCTGTTCTGTACATTCAACTAACAGAGTTGAACCTTACTTTTGATTTAGCCGTTCTGAAACACTCATTCTATAGAAACTGCAATTGGACATTCTGAGCCCTAAGAGGCCCATATTGGGAAAAATGATATATTCAATTAAAACTACACAGAAGCATTGCGTGAAACTTATTTCTGATATGTGCATTCAGCTAACAGAGTTAAACCATACTTTTGATTGCGCAGTTCTGAACACTCTTTCTGTAGAAAATGCAAGTTGACATTCGGAGCGCTAAGAGGGTAATAGTGGAAAAAGCAATATACTCAAATATAAACTACACAGAAGCATTCTGTGAAACTTCTTTCTGTTCTCTGCATTCAACTAACTGAGTTGAACCTTGCTTTTGATTGAGCCGTTCTGGAACACTCTTTCTGTAGAAAATGCAATTGGACATTCTGAGCGCTAAGAGGCCTATATTGGGAAAAAGAATATCTGCAAATAAAAACTACACAGAAGCATTCTGTGAAACTTCTTTCTGTTCTGTGCATTCAACTAAACGTGTTGAACCTTAGTTTTCATTGAGCCGTTCTGAAACTCTCTTTCTGTAGAAAATGCAAGTGGACATTCGGAGCGCTAAGATAGTAATAGTGGAAAAAGGAATATCTGCAAATAAAAACTACACAGAAGCATTCTCTGAAACTACTTTCTGTTCTCTGCATTCAACTAACAGAGCTGAGCCTTACTTTTGATGGAGCCGTCCTGAAACACTCTTTCTGTAGAAACTGCCAGTGGAAATTCAGAGCGCTAAGAGGGTGATAGTCGAAAAAGGAATATCTTCAACTAAATACTACACAGAAGCATTCTGTGAAACTCCTTTCTGTTCTGTGCATTCAACTGAAAGAGTTGAACCTTAGTTTTGATTGATGCGTTCTGAAACACTCTTTCTGTAGAAAATGAAAGTGGAGATTCGGAGCGCTAAGAGGGTAGTAGTGGAAAAAGTAATATCTTCAAATATAAACTACACAGAATCATTCTGTGAAACTTCTTTCTGTTCTGTGCATTCAACTAACAGAATTGAACCTTACTTTTGATTGAGCCGTTCTGAAACACTCTTTCTGTAGAAACTGCAATTGGACTTTCTAAGCGCTAAGAGGCCTACATTGTTAAAAGGAATATCTTCAAATAAAAACTACACAGAAGCATTCTGTGAAACTTATTTCTGATATGTGCATTCAGTTAACAGAGCTAAACCATACTTTTGATTGAGCAGTTATGAAACATTCTTTGTGTAGAAAATGCAAGTGGACCTTCGGAGCGCTAAGATTTTTATAGAGGAAAAACGATTATCTCCAAATAAAAACCACACAGAAGCATTCTTTGAAACACTTTCTGTTCTCTGAATTCAACTAACAGAGTTTAGCCTTACTTTTGAAGGAACAGTTCTGAAACACTCTTTGTGTAGAAACTGCCAGTGGACATTCGGAGCGCTAAGTGTGTAATAGTCAATAAAGGGATATCTTCAACTAAATACTACACAGAAGCATTCTGTGAAACTTCTTCCTGTTTTGTGCATTCAACTAAAAGAGGTGAACCTTACTTTTCATTGAGCCGTTCTGAAACACTCTTTCTATAGAAACTGCAATTGGACATTCTGAGCGCTAATAGGCCTATATTGGTAAAAAGAATATTTTCATATAAACACTACACAGAAGCATTCTGTGAAACTTCTTTCTGATCTGGGCATTCAGCTAACAGAGTTAAACCATACTTTTGATTGAGCAGTTCTGAAACACTCTTTCTGTAGAAAATGCTACAGGACATTTGGAGCGCTAAGTGGGTAATAGTGGAAAAAGGAATATCTTCAAATATCAACTACACAGAATCATTCTGTGAAACTTATTTGTGATCTGTGCATTCAGCTAACAGAGTTAAACCATAATTTTGATTGAGCAGTTCTGAACACTCTTTCTGTGGAAAATGCAACTGGACATTTGGAGCGCTAAAAGGGTAGTAGTGGAAAAAGGAATATATTCAAATATAAACTACACAGAAGCATTGTATGAAACTTCATTCACTTCTGTGCATTCAACTAACAGAGTTGAACCTTATTTTTGATTCAGCCGTTCTGAAACACTCTTTCTGTAGAAAATGCAAGTGGATATTCGGAGCGCTAAGACGGCAATACTGGAAAAGGAATATATTCAAATATAAACTACACAGAAGCATTCTGTGAAACTTCTTTCTGTTCTGTGCATTCAAATAACTGAGTTGAACCTTACTTTTGATGGAGGGGTTCTGAAACACTCTTTCTGTAGAAACTGCAATTGGACATTCTGAGAGCTAAGAGGCCTATATTGGGAAAAAGAATATCTTCAAATAAAAATTACACAGAAGCATTCTGTGAAACTTATTTCTGATATGGGCATTCAACTAACAGAGTAAAACCATACTTTTGATTGAGCAGTTGTGAACATTCTTTCTGTAGAAAATGCAAGTGTACATTCGGAGCTCTAAGAGGGTAATACTGGAAATAGTAATATCTTCAAATATAAACTACACAGAATCATTCTGTGAAACTTCTTTCTGATCTGTGCATTCAGCTAACAGAATTAAACCATACTTTTGATTGAGCAGTTCTGAACACTCTTTCTGTAGAAAATGCAACTGGACATTTGGAGCGCTAAGAGGGTAGTAGTGGAAAAAGAAATATATTCAAATATAAACTACACAGAAGCATTCTGTGAAAGTTCTTTCTGATCTGAGCATTCAGCTAACAGAGTTAAACCATACTTTTGACTGAGCAGTTTTGAAACACTCTGTCTGTAGAAAATGCAACTGGACATTCGGAGCGCTAAGTTGGTAATAGTGGAAAAAGGAATATGTTCAAATATAAACTACACAGAAGCATTGTATGAAACATCTTTCTGTTCTGTACATTCAACTAACTGAGTTGAACCTTGCTTTTGATTGAGCCGTTCTGACACTCTTTCTGTAGAAACTGCATTTGGACATTATGAGCCCAAAGAGGCCTATATTGGGAAAAATAATATATTCAAATAAAAACTACACAGAAGCATTGTGTGAAACTTACTTCTGATATGTGCATTCAGCTAACAGAGTTAAACCATACTTTTGATTGCGCAGTTCTGAACACTCTTTCTGTAGAAAATGCAAGTGGACATTCGGAGCGCTAAGAGGGTAATAGTGGAAAAAGCAATATACTCAAATATAAACTACACAGAAGCATTCTGTGAAACTTCCTTCTGTTCTCTGCATTCAACTAACTGAGTTGAACATTGCTTTTGATTGAGCCGTTCTGGAACACTCTTTCTGTAGAAAATGCAATTGGACATTCTGAGCGCTAAGAGGCCTATATTGGGAAAAAGAATATCTACAAATAAAAACTACACAGAATCATTCCGTAAAACTTCTTTCTGTTCTGTGCATTCAACTAAAATTGTTGAACCTTAGTTTTGATTGAGCCTTTCTGAAACACTCTTTCTGTAGAAAATGCAAGAGGACATTCGGAGCGTTAAGATAGTAATAGTGGAAAAAGGAATATATCCAAATAAAAACTACACAGAAGCATTCTCTGAAACTCCTTTCTGTTCTCTGCATTCAACTAACAGAGCTGAGCCTTACTTTTGAAGGAGCAGTTCTGAAACACTCTTTGTGTAGAAACTGCCAGTGGAAATTCAGAGCGCTAAGAGGGTAATAGTCGAAAAAGGAATATCTTCAACTAAATACTACACAGAAGCATTCTGTGAAACTTCTTTCTGTTCTGTGCATTCAACTAAAAGAGCTGAACCTTAGTTTTGATTGAGCCGTTCTGAAACACTCTTTCTGTAGAAAATGAAAGTGGAGATTCGGAGCGCTAAGAGGGTAATAGTGGAAAAAAGATTATCTTCAAATATAAACTGCACAGAATCATTCTGTGAAACTTCTTTCTGATATGTGCATTCAGCTAACAGAGTTAAACCATACTTTTGATAGTGCAGTTCTGAACACTCTTTCTGTAGAAAATGCAACTGGACATTTGGAGCGCTAAGAGGGTAGTAGTGGAAAAAGGAATATATTCAAATATAAGCTACACAGAAGCATTCTGTGAAGCTTCTTTCTGATCTGAGCATTCAGCTAACAGAGTTAAACCATACTTTTGATTGCGCAGTTCTGAACACTCTTTCTGTAGAAAATGCAAGTGGACATTCGGAGCGGTAATACGGTAATAGTGGAAAAATTAATATATTCAATTATAAACTACACAGAATCATTCTGTGAAATTTCTTTCTGTTCTGTGCATTCAACTAACTGAGTTGAACCTTACTTTTGATGGAGCCGTTGTGAAACACTCTTTCTCTAGGAATTGCAACTGGACATTCTGACCACTAAAAGGCCTATATTGGGAAAAAGAATATCTACAAATAAAAACTACACAGAAGCATTCTGTGAAACTTCTTTCGGATCTGTGCATTCAACTAACAGAGTAAAAAAATACTTTTGATTGAGCCGTTCTGAACACACTTTCTGTAGAAAATGCAAGTGGACATTCAGAGCGCTAAGAGGGTAATAGTTGAAAAAGGAATATATTCAAATATAAACTACACAGAAGCATTCTGTGAAACTTCTTTCTGTTCTGTGCATTCAGCTAACAGAGTTGAACCTTACTTTTGATTGAGCCGTTCTGAAACACACTTTCTGTAGAAACTGGAATTGGACTTTCTAAGCGCTAAGAGGCCTACATTGTTAAAAAGAATATCTTCAAATAAAAACTACACAGAAACATTCTGTGAAACTTATTTCTGATATGTGCATTCAGTTAACAGAGCTAAACCATACTTTTGATTGAGCAGTTATGAAAAACTCTTTGTGTAGAAAATGCAAGTGGACCTTCGGAGCGCTAAGATTGTAATAGAGGAAAAAGGATTATCTCCAAATAAAAACCACACAGAAGCATTCTCTGAAACTCCTTTCTGTTCTCTGAATTCAACTAACAGAGTGTAGCCTTACTTTTGAAGGAACAGTTCTGAAACACTCTTTGTGTAGAAACTGCCATTGGACATTCGGAGCACTAAGTGGGTAATAGTCAATAAAGGAATACCTTCAACTAAATACTAAACAGAAGCATTCTGTGAAACTTCTTTCTGTTCTGTGCATTCAACTAAAAGAGGTGAACCTTACTTTTCATTGAGCTGTTCTGAAACACTCTTTCTATAGAAACTGCAATTGGACATTCTGAGCGCTAAGAGGCCTATATTGGTAAAAAGAATATTTTCATATAAACACTACACAGAGGCATTCTGTGAAACTTCTTTCTGATCTGTGCATTCAGCAAACAGAGTTAAACCATACTTTAGATTGAGCAGTTCTGAAACACTCTTTCTGTAGAAAGTGATACTGGACATTTGGAGCGCTAAGTGGGTAATAGTGGAAAAAGGAATATCTTCAAATATAAACTACAGAGAATCATTCTGTGAAACTTCTTTCTGATCTGTGCATTCAGCTAACAGAGTTAAACCATACTTTTGATGGAGCACTTCTGAACACTCTTTCTGTAGAAAATGCAACTGGACATTTGGAGTGCTAAAAGAGTAGTAGTGGAAAAAGGAATATATTCAAATATAAACTACACAGAAGCATTGTATGAAACTTCATTCTCTTCTGCGCATTCAACTAACAGAGTTGAACCTTATTTTTGATTGAGCCGTTCTGAAACACTCTTTCTGTAGAAAATGCAAGTGGATATTCAGAGCGCTAAGACGGTAATACTGGAAAAGGAATATATTCAAATATAAACTACACAGAAGCATTCTGTGAAACTTCTTTCTGTTCTGTGCATTCAACTAACTGAGTTGAACCTTACTTTTGATGGAGCCGTTCTGAAACACTCTTTCTGTAGAAACTGCAATTGGACATTCTGAGCGCTAAGAGGCCTATATTGGGAAAAAGAATATCTTCAAATAAAAACTACACAGAAGCATTCTGTGAAACTTATTTCTGATATGTGCATTCAACTAATAGAGTAAAACCACACTTTTGATTGAGGAGTTCTGAACACTCTTTCTGTAGAAAATGCAAGTGGACATTGGGAGCTCTAAGAGGGTAATACTGGAAATAGTAATATCTTCAAATATAAACTAAACAGAATCATTCTGTGAAACTTCTTTCTGTTCTGTGCATTCAGCTAACAGAATTAAACCATACTTTTCATTGAGCAGTTCTGAACACTCTTTCTGTAGAAAATGCAACTGGACATTTGGAGCGCTAAGAGGGTAGTAGTGGAAAAAGGAATATATTCAAATATAAACTACACAGAAGCATTCTGTGAAACTTCTTTCTGATCTGAGCATTCAGCTAACAGAGTTAAACCATACTTTTGACTGAGTAGTTTTGAAACACTCTGTCTGTAGAAAATGCAACTGGACATTCGGAGCGCTAAGTGGGTAATAGTGGAAAAAGGAATATGTTGAAATATAAACTACACAGAAGCATTGTATGAAACTTCTTTCTGTTCTGTGCATTCAACTAACAGAGTTGAACCTTACTTTTGATTTAGCCGTTGTGAAACACTGTTTCTGTAGAAACTGCAATTGGACATTCTGACCGCTAAAAGGCCTATATTGGGAAAAAGAATATCTACAAATTAAAACTACACAGAAACATTCTGTGAAACTTATTTCTGATATGTGCATTCAGCTAACAGAGTTAAACCATACTTTTGATTGCGCAGTTCTGAACACTCTTTCTGTAGAAAATGCAAGTGGACATTCGGAGCGCTAAGAGGGTAATAGTGGAAAAAGCAATATACTCAAATATAAACTACACAGAAGCATTCTGTGAAACTTCTTTCTGTTCTCTGCATTCAACTAACTGAGTTGAACCTTGCTTTTGATTGAGCCGTTCTGGAACACTCTTTCTGTAGAAAATGCAATTGGACATTCTGAGCGCTAAGAGGCCTATATTGGGAAAAAGAATATCTACAAATAAAAACTACACAGAAGCATTCTGTGAAACTTCTTTCTATTCTGTGCATTCAACTAAAAGTGTTGAACCTTAGTTTTGATTGAGCCGTTCTGAAACACTCTTTCTGTAGGAAATGCATGTGGACATTCCGAGCGCTAAGATAGTAATAGAGAAAAAAGGAATATCTCCAAATAAAAACTACACAGAAGCATTCTCTGAAACTCCTTTCTGTTCTCTGCATTCAACTAACAGAGCTGAGCCTTACTTTTGAAGGAGAAGTTCTGAAACACACTTTGTGTAGAAACTGCCGGTGGAAATTCAGAGCGCTAAGAGGGTAATAGTCGAAAAAGGAATATCTTCAACTAAATACTACACAGAAGCATTCTGTGAAACTGCTTTTTGTTCTGTGCATTCAACTAAAAGAGTTGAAACTTAGTTTTGATTGAGCCGTTCTGAAACACTCTTTCTGTATTAAAGGAAAGTGGAAATTCGTAGCGCTAAGAGGATAATAGTGGAAAAAGGATTATATTCAAATGTAAACTACACAGAATCATTCTGTGAAATTTCTTTCTGATATGTGTATTCAGCTAACAGAGTTAAACCATAGTTTTGATAGTGCAGTTCTGAACACTCTTTCTGTAGAAAATGCAACTGGACATTTGGAGCGCTAAGAGGGTAGTAATGGAAAAAGGAATATATTCAAATATAAGGTACACAGAAGCATTCTGTGAAACTTCTTTCTGATCTGAGCACTCAGCTAACAGAGTTAAACCATACTTTTGATTGAGGAGATTTGAAACACTCTGTCTGTAGAAAATGCAACTGGACATTCGGAGCGCTAAGTGGGTAATAATGGAAAAAGGAATATGTTCAAATATAAACTACACAGAAGCATTGTATGAAACTTCTTTCTGTTCTGTGCATTCAACTAACAGAGTTGAACCTTACTTTCGATTGAGCCGTTCTGAAACACTCTTTCTGTAGAAACTGCAATTGGACATTCTGAGCTCTAAGAGGCCTATATTGGGAAAAATAATATCTTCAAATAAAAACTACACAGCAGCATTGTGTGAAACTTATTTCTGATATGTGCATTCAGCTAACAGAGTTAAACCATACTTTTGATTGCGCAGTTCTGAACACTCTTTCTGTAGAAAATGCAAGTGGACATTCGGAGCGCTAATACGGTAGTAGTGGAAAAAGGAATATATTCAATTATAAACTACACAGAAGCATTCTGTGAAACTTCTTTCTGTTCTGTGCATTCAACTAACTAAGTTGAACCTTACTTTTGATGGAGCCGTTGTGAAACACTCTTTCTGTAGAAACTGCAATTGGACATTCTGACCGCTAAAAGGCCTATATTGGGAAAAAGAATATCTACAAATAAAAACTACACAGAAGCATTCTGTGAAACTTCTTTCGGATCTGTGCATTCAACTAACAGAGTAAAACCATACTTTTGATTGAGCCGTTCTGAAGACTCTTTCTGTAGAATATGCAAGTGGACATTCGGAGCGCTAAGAGCGTAATAGTTGAAAAAGGAATATATTCAAATATAAACTACACAGAAGCATTCTGTGAAACTTCTTTCTGTTCTGTGCATTCAACTAACAGAGTTGAACCTTACTTTTGATTGAGCCGTTCTGAAACACTCTTTCTGTAGAAACTGCAATTGGACTTTCTAAGCGCTAAGAGGCCTACATTGTTAAAAAGAATATCTTCAAATAAAAACCACACAGAAGCATTCTGTGAAACTTATTTCTGATCTGTGCATTCAGTTAACAGAGCTAAACCATACTTTTGATTAAGCAGTTATGAAACACTCTTTGTGTAGAAAATGCAAGTGGACCTTCGGAGCGCAAAGATTGTAATAGAGGAAAAAGGAATATCTCCAAATAAAAACCACACAGAAGCATTCTCTGAAACTCCTTTCTGTTCTCTGAATTCAAACAACAGAGTTCAGCCTTACTCTTGAAGGAGCAGTTCTGAAACACTCTTTGTGTAGAAACTGCCAGTGGACATTCGGAGCGCTAAGTGGGTAATAGTCAATAAAGGTATATCTTCAACTAAATACTACACAGAAGCATTCTGTGAAACTTCTTTCTGTTCTGTGCATTCAACTAAAAGAGGTGAACCTTACTTTTCATTGAGCCGTTCTGAAACACTCTTTCTATAGAAACTGCAATTGGACATTCTGAGCGCTAAGAGGCCTATATTGGTAAAAAGAATATTTTCATATAAACACTACACAGAAGTATTCTGTGAAACTTCTTTCTGATCTGTGCATTCAGCTAACAGAGTTAAACCATACTTTTGATTGAGCAGTTCTGAAGCACTCTTTCTGTAGAAAATGCTACTGGACATTTGGAGCACTAAGTGGGTAATAGTGGAAAAAGGAATATCTTCAAATATAAACTACACAGAATCATTCTGTGAAACATCTTTCTGATCTGTGCATTCAGCTAACATAGTTAAACCATACTTTTGATTGAGCAGTTCTGAACACTCTTTCTGTAGAAAATGCAACTGGACATTTGGAGCGCTAAGAGGGTAGTAGTGGAAAAAGGAATATATTCAAATATAAACTTCACAGAAGCATTGTATGAAACTTCTTTCTCTTCTGTGCATTCAACTAACAGAGTTGAACCTTATTTTTGATTGAGCCGTTCTGAAGCACTCTTTCTGTAGAAAATGCACGTGGATATTCAGAGCCCCAAGACGGTAATACTGGAAAAGGAATATATTCAAATATAAACTACACAGAAGCATTCTGTGAAACTTCTTTCTGTTCTGTGCATTCAACTAACTGAGTTGAACCTTACTTTTGATGGAGCCGTTCTGAAACACTCTTTCTGTAGAAACTGCAATTGGACATTCTGAGCGCTAAGAGGCCTATATTGGGAAAAAGAATATCTACAAATAAAAACTACACAGAAGCATTCTGTGAAACTTAGTTCTGATATGGGCATTCAACTAATAGAGTAAAACCATACTGTTGATTGAGTCGTTCTGAACACTCTTTTTGTAGAAAATGCAAGTGGACATTGGGAGCTCTAAGAGGGTAATACTGGAAATAGTAATATCTACAAATATAAACTACACAGAATCATTCTGTGAAACTTCTTTCTGATCTGTGCATTCAGCTAACAGAATTAAACCATACTTTTCATTGAGCAGTTCTGAACACTCTTTCTGTAGAAAATGCAACTGGACATTTGGAGCGCTAAGAGGGTAGTAGTGGAAAAAGGAATACATTCAAATATAAACTACACAGAAGCATTCTGTGAAACTTATTTCTGATCTGAGCATTCAGCTAACAGAGTTAAACCATACTTTTGACTGAGAAGTTTTGAAACACTCTGCCTGTAGAAAATGCAACTGGACACTCGGAGTGCTAATTGGGTAATAGTGGAAAAAGGAATATGTTCAAATATAAACTACACAGAAGCATTGTATGAAACATCTTTCTGTTCTGTACATTCAACTAACAGAGTTGAACCTTACTTTTGATTTAGCCGTTCTGAAACACTCTTTCTGTAGAAACTGCAATTGGACATTCTGAGCCCTAAGAGGCCCATATTGGGAAAAATGATATATTCAAATAAAAACTACACAGAATCATTGTGTGAAACTTATTTCTGATATGTGCATTCAGCTAACAGAGTTAAACCATACTTTTGATTGCGCAGTTCTGAACACTCTTTCTGTAGAAAATGCAAGTTGTCATTCGGAGCGCTAAGAGGGTAATAGTGGAAAAAGCAATATACTCAAATATAAACTACACAGAAACATTGTGTGAAACTTCTTTCTGTCCTCTGTATTCAACTAACTGAGTTGAACCTTGCTTTTGATTGAGCCGTTCTGGAACACTCTTTCTGTAGAAAATGCAATTGGACATTCTGAGCGCTAAGAGGCCTATATTGGGAAAAAGAATATCTACAAATAAAAACTACACAGAATCATTCTGTGAAACTTATTTCTGATATGGGCATTCAACTAAACGTGTTGAACCTTAGTTTTTATTGAGCCGTTCTGAAACTCTCTTTCTGTAGAAAATGCAAGTGGACATTCGGAGCGCTAAGATAGTAATAGTGGAAAAAGGAATATCTCCAAATAAAAACTACACAGAAGCATTTTCTGAAACTCCTTTCTGTTCTCTGCACTCAACTAACAGAGCTGAGCCTTACTTTTGATGGAGCCGTTCTGAAACACTCTTTCTGTAGAAACTGCCAGTGGAAATTCAGAGCGCTAAGAGGGTGATAGTCGAAAAAGGAATATCTTCAACTAAATACTACACAGAAGCATTCTGTGAAACTCCTTTCTGTTCTGTGCATTCAACTAAAAGAGTTGAACCTTAGTTTTGATTGAGCCGTTCTGAAACACTCTTTCTGTAGAAAATGAAAGTGGAGAGTCGGAGCGCTAAGAGGGTATTAGTGGAAAAAGGACTATCTTCAAATATAAACTACACAGAATCATTCTGTGAAACTTCTTTCTGATATGTGCATTCAGCTAACAGAGTTAAACCATACTTTTGATAGAGCAGTTCTGAACACTCTTTCTGTAGAAAATGCAACTGGACATTTGGAGCGCTAAGAGGGTAGTAGTGGAAAAAGGAATATATTCAAATATAAGCTACACAGAAGCATTCTGTGAAACTTCTTTCTGATCTGAGCATTCAGCTAACAGATTTAAACCATACTTTTGATTGAGGAGATTTGAAACACTCTGTCTGTAGAAAATGCAACTAGACATTCGGAGCGCTAAGTGGGTAATAATGGAAAAAGAATATGTTCAAATATAAACTACACAGAAGCATTGTATGAAACTTCTTTCTGTTCTGTGCATTCAAGTAACAGAGTTGAACCTTACTTTTGATTGAGCGGTTCTGAAACACTCGTTCTGTAGAAACTGCAATTGGGCATTCTGAGCTCTAAGAGGCCTATATTGGGAAAAATAATATCTTCAAATAAAAACTACATAGCAGCATTGTGTGAAACTTACTTCTGATATGTGCATTCAGCTAACAGAGTTAAACCCTACTTTTGATTGCGCAGTTCTGAACACTCTTTCTGTAGAAAATGCAAGTGGACATTCGGAGCGCTAATACGGTAATAGTGGAAAAAGGAATATATTCAATTATAAACTACACAGAAGCATTCTGTGAAACTTCTTTCTGTTCTGTGCATTCAACTAAAAGAGTTGAACCTTAGTTTTGATTGAGCCGTTCTGAAACACTCTTTCTGTAGAAAATGAAAGTGGAGATTCGGAGCGCTAAGAGGGTAATAGTGGAATAAGGATTATCTTCAAATATAAACTACACAGAATCATTCTGTGAAACTTCTTTCTGATATGTGCATTCAGCTAACAGAGTTAAACCATACTTCTGATAGAGCAGTTCTGAACACTCTTTCTGTAGAAAATGCAACTGGACATTTGGAGCGCTAAGAGGGTAGTAGTGGAAAAAGGAATATATTCAAATATAACCTACACAGAAGCATTCTGTGAAACTTCTTTCAGATCTGAGCATTCAGCGAACAGAGTTAAACCATACTTTTGATTGAGGAGATTTGAAACACTCTGTCTGTAGAAAATGCAACTGGACATTCGGAGCGCTAAGTGGGTAATAATGGAAAAAGGAATATGTTCAAATATAAACTACACAGAAGCATTGTATGAAACTTATTTCTGTTCTGTGCATTCAACTAACAGAGTTGAACCTTACTTTTGATTGAGCCGTTCTGAAACACTCTTTCTGTAGAAAATGCAACTGGACATTTGGAGCGCTAAGAGGGTAGTAGTGGAAAAAGGAATATATTCAAATATAAACTACACAGAAGCATTCTGTGAAACTTCTTTCTGATCTGAGCATTCAGCTAACAGAGTTAAACCATACTATTGACTGAGAAATTTTGAAACACACTGTCTGTAGAAAATGCAACTGGACATTCGGAGCGCTAATTGGGTAATAGTGGAAAAAGGAATATGTTCAAATATAAACTACACAGAAGCATTGTATGAAACATCTTTCTGTTCTGTACATTCAACTAACAGAGTTGAACCTTACTTTTGATTTAGCCGTTCTGAAACACTCATTCTATAGAAACTGCAATTGGACATTCTGAGCCCTAAGAGGCCCATATTGGGAAAAATGATATATTCAATTAAAACTACACAGAAGCATTGCGTGAAACTTATTTCTGATATGTGCATTCAGCTAACAGAGTTAAACCATACTTTTGATTGCGCAGTTCTGAACACTCTTTCTGTAGAAAATGCAAGTTGACATTCGGAGCGCTAAGAGGGTAATAGTGGAAAAAGCAATATACTCAAATATAAACTACACAGAAGCATTCTGTGAAACTTCTTTCTGTTCTCTGCATTCAACTAACTGAGTTGAACCTTGCTTTTGATTGAGCCGTTCTGGAACACTCTTTCTGTAGAAAATGCAATTGGACATTCTGAGCGCTAAGAGGCCTATATTGGGAAAAAGAATATCTGCAAATAAAAACTACACAGAAGCATTCTGTGAAACTTCTTTCTGTTCTGTGCATTCAACTAAACGTGTTGAACCTTAGTTTTCATTGAGCCGTTCTGAAACTCTCTTTCTGTAGAAAATGCAAGTGGACATTCGGAGCGCTAAGATAGTAATAGTGGAAAAAGGAATATCTCCAAATAAAAACTACACAGAAGCATTCTCTGAAACTACTTTCTGTTCTCTGCATTCAACTAACAGAGCTGAGCCTTACTTTTGATGGAGCCGTCCTGAAACACTCTTTCTGTAGAAACTGCCAGTGGAAATTCAGAGCGCTAAGAGGGTGATAGTCGAAAAAGGAATATCTTCAACTAAATACTACACAGAAGCATTCTGTGAAACTCCTTTCTGTTCTGTGCATTCAACTGAAAGAGTTGAACCTTAGTTTTGATTGATGCGTTCTGAAACACTCTTTCTGTAGAAAATGAAAGTGGAGATTCGGAGCGCTAAGAGGGTAGTAGTGGAAAAAGTAATATCTTCAAATATAAACTACACAGAATCATTCTGTGAAACTTCTTTCTGTTCTGTGCATTCAACTAACAGAATTGAACCTTACTTTTGATTGAGCCGTTCTGAAACACTCTTTCTGTAGAAACTGCAATTGGACTTTCTAAGCGCTAAGAGGCCTACATTGTTAAAAAGAATATCTTCAAATAAAAACTACACAGAAGCATTCTGTGAAACTTATTTCTGATCTGTGCATTCAGTTAACAGAGCTAAACCATACTTTTGATTGAGCAGTTATGAAACACTCTTTGTGTAGAAAATGCAAGTGGACTTTCGGAGCGCTAGGATTGTAATGGAGGATAAAGGAATATCTCCAAATAAAAACCACACAGAAGCGTTCTCTGAATCTCCTTTCTTTTCTCTGTATTCAACTAACAGAGTTTAGCCTTACTTTTGAAGGAACAGTTCTGAAACACTCTTTGTGTAGAAACTGCCATTGGACATTCGGAGCGCTAAGTAGGTAATTGTCAATAAAGGAATATCTTCAACTAAGTACTACACAGAAGCATTCTGTGAAACTTCTTTCTGTTCTGTGCATTCAACTAAAAGAGGTGAACCTTACTTTTCATTGAGCCGTTCTGAAACACTCTTTCTATAGAAACTGCAATTGGACATTCTGAGCGCTAAGAGGCCTACATTGGTAAAAAGAATATTTTCATATAAACACTACACAGAAGCATTCTGTGAAACTACTTTCTGATCTGTGCATTCAGCTAACAGAGTTAAACCATACTTTTAATTGAGCAGTTCTGAAACACTCTTTCTGTAGAAAATGCTACTGGACATTTGGAGAGCTAAGTGGGTAATAGTGGAAAAAGGAATATCTTCAAATATAAACTACACAGAATCATTCGGTGAAAATTCTTTCTCATCTGTGCATTCAGCTAACAGAGTTAAACCATACTTTTGATTGAGCAGTTCTGAACACTCTTTCTGTACAAAATACAAGTGGACATTTGGAGCGCTAAGAGGGTAGTAGTGGAAAAAGGAATATATTCAAATATAAACTACACAGAAGCATTGTATGAAACTTCTTTCTCTTCTGTGCATTCAACTAACAGAGTTGAAACGTATTTTTGATTGAGCCGTTCTGAAACACTCTTTCTGTAGAAAATGCAAGGGGACATTTGGAGCGCTAAGATGGTTATACTGGAAAAGGAATATATTCAAATATAAACTACACAGAAGCATTCTGTGAAACTACTTTCTGTTCTGTGCATTCAACTAACTGAGTTGAACCTTACTTTTCATGGAGCCGTTCTGAAACACTCTTTCTGTAGAAACTGCAATTGGACATTCTGAGCGCTAAGATGCCTATATTGGGAAAAAGAATATCTTCAAATTAAAACTACACAGAAGCATTCTGTGAAAATTATTTCTGATATGGGCATTCAACTAATAGAGTAAAACCATACTTTTGACTGAGCCGTTCTGAACACTCTTTCTGTAGAAAATGCAAGTGGACATTCCGAGCGCTAAGAGGGTAATACTAGAAAAAGTAATATCTTCAAATATAAACTACACAGAATCATTCTGTGAAACTTCTTTCTGATCTGTGCATTCAGCTAACAGAATTAAACCATACTTTTCATTGAGCAGTTCTGAACACTCTTTCTGTAGAAAATGCAACTAGAGATTTGGAGCGATAAGAGGGTAGTAGTGGAAAAAGGAAAATATTCAAATATAAACTACACGGAAGCATTCTGTGAAACTTCTTTCTGATCTGAGCATTCAGCTAACAGAGTTAAACCATACTTTTGACTGAGCAGTTTTGAAACACTCTGTCTGTAGAAAATGCAACTGGACATTCGGAGCACTAAGTGGGTAATAGTGGAAAATGGAATATGTTCAAATATAAACTACACAGAAGCATTGTATGAAACATCTTTCTGTTCTGTACATTCAACTAACAGAGTTGAAATTTACTTTTGATTTAGCCGTTCTGAAACACTCTTTCTGTAGAAACTGCAATTGGACATTCTGAGCCCTAAGAGGCCTATATTGGGAAAAATAATATATTCAAATAAAAACTACACAGAGGCATTGTGCAAAACTTATTTCTGATATGTGCATTCAGCTAACAGAGTTAAACCATACTTTTGATTGCGCAGTTCTGAACACTCTTTCTGTAGAAAATGCAAGTTGACATTCGGAGCGCTAAGAGGGTAATAGTGGAAAAAGCAATATACTCAAATATAAACTACAAAGAAGCATTCTGTGAAACTTCTTTCTGTTCTCTGCATTCAACTAACTGAGTTGAACCTTGCTTTTGATTGAGCCGTTCTGGAACACTCTTTCTGTAGAAAATGCAATTGGACATTCTGAGCGCTAAGAAGCCTATATTGGGATAAAGAATATCAACAAATAAAAACTACACAGAAGCATTCTGTGAAACTTCTTTCTGTTCTGTGCATTCAACTAAAAGTGTTGAACCTTAGTTTTGATTGTGCCGTTCTGAAACACTCTTTCTGTAGAAAATGCAAGTGGACATTCGGAGCGCTAAGTTAGTAATAGTGGAAAAAGGAATATCTCCAAATAAAAACTACAGAGAAGCATTCTCTGGAACTCCTTTCTGTTCTCTGCATTCAACTAACAGAGCTGAGCCTTACTTTTGGAGGAGCAGTTCTGAAACACTCTTTGTGTAGAAACTGCCAGTGGAAATTCAGAGTGCTAAGAGGGTAATAGTCGAAAAAGGAATATCTTCAACTAAATACTACACAGAAGCATTCTGTGAAATATCTTTCTGTTCTGTGCATTCAACTAAAAGAGTTGAACCTTAGTTTTGATTGAGCCGTTCTGAAACACTCTTTCTGTAGAAAATGAAAGTGGAGATTCGGAGCGCTAAGAGGGTAATAGTGGAAAAAGGATTATCTTCAAATATAAACTACACAGAATCATTCTGTGAAACTTCTTTCTGATAAGTGCATTCAGCTAACAGAGTTAAACCATAATTTTGATAGTGCAGTTCTGAACACTCTTTCTGTAGAAAATGCAACTGGACATTTAGAGCGCTAAGAGGGTAGTATTGGAAAAAGGAATATATTCAAATATAAGCTACACAGAAGCATTCTGTGAAACTTCTTTCTGATCTGAGCATTCCGCTATCAGAGTTAAACCATAGTTTTGATTGAGGAGATTTGAAACACTCTGACTGTAGAAAATGCAACTGGACATTCGGAGCGCTAAGTGGGTAATAATGGAAAAAGGAATATGTTCAAATATAAACAACACAGAAGCATTGTATGAAACTTCTTTCTGTTCTGTGCATTCAACTAACAGAGTTGAACCTTACTTTTGATTGAGCCGTTCTGAAACACTCTTTCTGTAGAAACTGCAATTGGACATTCTCAGCTCTAAGAGGCCTATATTGGGAATAATAATATCTTCAAATAAAAACTACACAGCAGCATTGTGTGAAACTTATTTCTGATATGTGCATTCAGCTAACAGAGTTAAACCATACTTTTGATTGCGCAGTTCTGAACACTCTTTCTGTAGAAAATGCAAGTGGACATTCGGAGCGCTAATACGGTAATAGTGGAAAAAGGAATATATTCAATTATAAACTACACAGAAGCATTCTGTGAAACTTCTTTCTGTTCTGTGCATTCAACTAACAGAGTTGAACCTTACTTTTGATGGAGCCGTTGTGAAACACTCTTTCTGTAGAAACTGCAATTGGACATTCTGACCGCTAAAAGGCCTATATTGGGAAAAAGAATATCTACAAATAAAAACTACACAGAAGCATTCTGTGAAACTTCTTTCGGATCTGTGCATTCAACTAACAGAGTTGAACCTTAGTTTTGATTGAGCCGTTCTGAAACACTCTTTCTGTAGAAACTGCAATTGGACTTTCTAAGCGCTAAGAGGCCTACATTGTTAAAAAGAATATCTTCAAATAAAAACTACACAGAAGCATTCTGTGAAACATATTTCTGATATGTGCATTCAGTTAACAGAGCTAAACCATACTTTTGATTGAGCAGTTATGAAATACTCTTTGTGTAGGAAATATAAGTGGACCTTCGGAGCGCTAAGATTGTAATAGGGGAAAAAGGATTATCTCCAAATAAAAACCACACAGAAGCATTCTCTGAAACTCCTTTCTGTTCTCTGAATTCAACTAACAGAGTTGAGCCTTACTTTTGAAGGAACAGTTCTGAAACTCTCTTTGTGTAGAAACTGCCAGTGGACATTCGGAGCGCTAAGTGGGTAATAGTCAATAAACGAATATCTTCAACTAAATACTACACAGAAGCATTCTGTGAAACTACTTTCTGTTCTGTGCATTCAACTAAAAGAGGTGAACCTTACTTTTCATTGAGCTGTTCTGAAACACTCTTTCTATAGAAACTGCAATTGGACATTCTGAGTGCTAAGAGGCCTATATTGGTAAAAAGAATATTTTCAGATAAACACTACACAGAAGCATTCTGTGAAACTTCTTTCTGATCTGTGCATTCAGCTAACAGAGTTAAACCATACTTTGGATTGAGCAGTTCTGAAACACTCTTTCTGTAGAAAATGCTACTGGACATTTGGAGCGCTAAGTGGGTAATAGTGGAAAAAGGAATATCTTCAAATATAAACTACACAGAATCATTCTGTGAAACTTCTTTCTGATCTGTGCATTCAGCTAACAGAGTTAAAGCATACTTTTGATTGAGCAGTTCTGAACACTCTTTGTGTAGAAAATGCAACTGGACATTTGGAGCGCTAAGAGGGCAGTAGTGGACAAAGTAATATATTCAAATATAAACTACACAGAAGCATTGTATGAAACTCATTTCTCTTCTGTGCATTTAACGAACAGAGTTGAACCTTATTTTTGATTGAGCCGTTCTGAAACACTCTTTCTTTAGAAAATGCAAGTGGATATTCGCAGCGCTAAGACGGCAATACTGGAAAAGGAATATATTCAAATATAAACTACACAGAAGCATTCTGTGAAACTTCTTTCCGTTCTGTGCATTCAACTAACTGAGTTGAACCTTACTTTTGATGGAGCCGTTCTGAAAATCTCTTTCTGTAGAAACTGCAATTGGACATTCTGAGCCCTAAGAGGCCTATATTTTGAAAAAGAATATCTTCAAATAAAAACTACACAGAAGCATTCTGTGAAACTTATTTCGGATATGGGCATTCAACTAATAGAGTAAAACCATACTTTTGATTGGGCCGTTCTGAACACTCTTTCTGTATAAAATGCAAGTGGACATTCTGAGCGCTAAGAGGGTAATACTAGAAAAAGTAATATCTTCAAATATAAACTACACAGAATCATTCTGTGAAACTTCTTTCTGATCTGTGCATTCAGCTAACAGAATTAAACCATACTTTTCATTGAGCATTTCTGAACACTCTTTCTGTAGAAAATGCAACTAGACATTTGGAGCGATAAGAGGGTAGTAATGGAAAAAGGAATATATTCAAATATAAACTACACGGAAGCATTCTGTGAAACTTCTTTCTGATCTGAGCATTCAGCTAACAGAGTTAAACCATACTTTTGAGTGAGCAGTTTTGAAACACTCTGTCTGTAGAAAATGCAACTGGACATTCGGAGCGCTAAGTGGGTAATAGTGGAAAAAGCAATATGTTCAAATATAAACTACACAGAAGCATTGTATGAAACAACTTTCTGTTCTGTACATTCAACTAACAGAGTTGAAACTTACTTTTGATTGAGCCGTTATGAAACACTCTTTCTGTAGAAACTGCAATTGGACATTCTGAGCCCTAAGAGGCCTATATTGGGAAAAATAATATATTCAAATAAAAACTACACAGAGGCATTGTGTGAAAATTATTTCTGATATGTGCATTCAGCTAACAGAGTTAAACCATACTTTTGATTGCGCAGTTCTGAACACTCTTTCTGTAGAAAATGCAAGTTGAAATTCGGAGCGCTAAGAGGGTAATAGTGGAAAAAGCAATATACTCAAATATAAACTACAAAGATGCATTCTGTGAAACTTCTTTCTGTTCTCTGCATTCAACTAACTGAGTTGAACCTTGCTTTTGATTGAGCCGTTCTGGAACACTCTTTCTGTAGAAAATGCAATTGGACATTCTGAGCGCTAAGAGGCCTATATTGGGAAAAATAATATCTACAAATAAAAACTACACAGAAGCATTCTGTGAAACTTCTTTCTGTTCTGTGCATTCAACTAAAATTGTTGAACCTTAGTTTTGATTGAGCCGTTCTGAAACACTCTTTCTGTAGAAAATGCAAGTGGACTTTCGGAGCGCTAAGTTAGTAATAGTGGAAAAAGGAATATCTCCATATAAAAACTACACAGAAGCATTCTCTGAAACTCCTTACTGTTGTCTGCATTCAACTAACAGAGCTGTGCCTTACTTTTGGAGGAGCAGTTCTGAAACACTCTTTGTGTAGAAACTGCCAGTGGAAATTCAGAGCGCTAAGAGGGTAATAGTCGAAAAAGGAATATCTTCAACTAAATACTACACAGAAGCATTCTGTGAAACTTCTTTCTGTTCTGTGCATTCAACTAAAAGAGTTGAACCTTAGTTTTGATTGAGCCGTTCTGAAACACTCTTTCTGTAGAAAATGAAAGTGGAGATTCGGAGCGCTAAGAGGGTAATAGTGGAAAAAGGATTATCTTCAAATATAAACTACACAGAAGCATTCTGTGAAACTTCTTTCGGATCTGTGCATTCAACTAACAGTTAAAACCATACTTTTGATTGAGCCGTTCTGAACACTCTTTCTGTAGAAAATGCAAGTGGACATTCGGAGCGCTAAGAGGGTAATAGTTGAAAAAGGAATATATTCAAATATAAACTACACAGAAGCATTCTGTGAAACTTCTTTCTGTTCTGTGCATTCAACAACAGAGTTGAACCTTACTTTTGATTGAGCCATTCTGAAACACTCTTTCTGTAGAAACTGCAATTGGACTTTCTAAGCGCTAAGAGGCCTACATTGTTAAAAAGAATATCTTCAAATAAAAACTACACAGAAGCATTCTGTGAAACATATTTCTGATATGTGCATTCAGTTAACAGAGCTAAACCATACTTTTGATTGAGCAGTTATGAAACACTCTTTGTGTAGAAAATATAAGTGGACCTTCGGAGCGCTAAGATTGTAATAGGGGAAAAAGGATTATCTCCAAATAAAAACCACACAGAAGCATTCTCTGAAACTCCTTTCTGTTCTCTGAATTCAACTGGCAGAGTTGAGCCTTACTTTTGAAGGAACAGTTCTGAAACACTCTTTGTGTAGAAACTGCCAGTGGACATTCGGAGCGCTAAGTTGGTAATAGTCAATAAAGGAATATCTTCAACTAAATACTACACAGAAGCATTCTGTGAAACTACTTTCTGTTCTGTGCATTCAACTAAAAGAGGTGAACCTTACTTTTCATTGAGCCGTTCTGAAACACTCTTTGTATAGAAACTGCAATTGGACATTCTGAGCACTAAGAGGCCTATATTGGTAAAAAGAATATTTTCATATAAACACTACACAGAAGCATTCTGTGAAACTTCTTTCTGATCTGTGCATTCAGCTAACAGAGTTAAACCATACTTTGGATTGAGCAGTTCTGAAACACTCTTTCTGTAGAAAATGCTACTGGACATTTGGAGCGCTAAGTGGGTAATAGTGGAAAAAGGAATATCTTCAAATATAAACTACACAGAATCATTCTGTGAAACTTCTTTCTGATCTGTGCATTCAGCTAACAGAGTTAAAGCATACTTTTGATTGAGCAGTTCTGAACACTCTTTGTGTAGAAAATGCTACTGGACATTTGGAGCGCTAAGAGGGAAGTAGTGGAAAAAGTAATATATTCAAATATAAACTACACAGAAAAATTGTATGAAACTCCTTTCTCTTCTGTGCATTTAACTAACAGAGTTGAACCTTATTTTTGATTGAGCCGTTCTGAAACACTCTTTCTTTAGAAAATGCAAGTGGATATTCGCAGCGCTAAGACGGTAATACTGGAAAAGGAATATATTCAAATATAAACTACACAGAAGCATTCTGTGAAACTTATTTCTGTTCTGTGCATTCAACTAACTGAGTTGAACCTTACTTTTGATGGAGGCGTTCTGAAAAGCTCTTTCTGTAGAAACTGCAATTGGACATTCTGAGCGCTAAGAGGCCTATATTTTGAAAAAGAATATCTTCAAATAAAAACTACACAGAAGCATTCTGTGAAACTTATTTCGGATATGGGCATTCAAATAATAGAGTAAAACCATACTTTTGATTGAGCCGTTCTGAACACTCTTTTTGTAGAAAATGTAAGTGGACATTCTGAGCGCTAAGAGGGTAATACTAGAAAAAGTAATATCTTCAAATATAAACTACAGAGAATCATTCTGTGAAACTTCTTTCTGATCTGTGCATTCAGCTAACAGAATTAAACCATACTTTTCATTGAGCAGTTCTGAACACTCTTTCTGTAGAAAATGCAACTAGACATTTGGAGCGATAAGAGGGTAGTAGTGGAAAAAGGAATATATTCAAATATAAACTACACGGAAGCATTCTGTGAAACTTCTTTCTGATCTGAGCATTCAGCTAACAGAGTTAAACCATACTTTTGACTGAGCAGTTTTGAAACACTCTGTCTGTAGAAAATGCAACTGGACATTCGGAGCGCTAAGTGGTTAATAGTGGAAAAAGGAATATGTTCAAATATAAACTACACAGAAGCATTGTATGAAACACCTTTCTGTTCTGTACATTCAACTAACAGAGTTGAAACTTAGTTTTGATTGAGCCATTCTGAAACACTCTTTCTGTAGAAAATGCAAGTGGACATTCGGAGCACTAAGTTAGTAATAGTGGAAAAAGGAATATCTCCAAATAAAAACTACACAGAAGCATTCTGTGAAACTTCTTTCTGTTCAGTTCATTCAACTAAAAGAGTTGAACCTTAGTTTTGATTGAGCTGTTCTGAAACACTCTTTCTGTAGAAAATGAAAGTGGAGATTCGGAGCGCTAAGAGGGTAATAGTGGAAAAAGGAATGTCTTCAAATATGAACTACACAGAATCATTCTGTGAAACTTCTTTCTGATATGTGCATTCAGCTAACAGATTTAAACCATACTTTTGATTGAGCAGTTCTGAACACTCTTTCTGTAGAAAATGCAACTGGACATTTGGAGCGCTAAGAGGGTAGTATTGGAAAAAGGAATATATTCAAATATAAGCTACACAGAAGCATTCTGTGAAACTTCTTTCTGATCTGAGCATTCCGCTAACAGAGTTAAACCATACTTTTGATTGAGGAGATTTGAAACACTCTGACTGTAGAAAATGCAACTGGACATTCGGAGCGCTAAGTGGGTAATAATGGAAAAAGGAATATGTTCAAATATAAACAACACAGAAGCATTGTATGAAACTTCTTTCTGTTCTGTGCATTCAACTAACAGAGTTGAACCTTACTTTGGATTGAGCCGTTCTGAAACACTCTTTCTGTAGAAAATGCAAGTGGAGATTCGGAGCGCTAAGAGGGTAATAGTGGAAAAAGGAATATCTTCAAATATAGACTACACAGAATCATTCTGTGAAACTTCTTTCTGATATGAGCATTCAGCTAACAGAGTTAAACCATACTTTTGATTGCGCAGTTCTGAACACTCTTTCTGTAGAAAATGCAAGTGGACATTCGGAGCGCTAATACGGTAATAGTGGAAAAAGGAATATATTCAATTATAAACTACACAGAAGCATTCTGTGAAACTTCTTTCTGTTCTGTGCATTCAACTAACTGAGTTGAACCTTACTTTTGATGGAGCCATTGTGAAACACTCTTTCTGTAGAAACTGCAATTGGACATTCTGACCGCTAAAAGGCCTATATTGGGAAAAAGAATATCTACAAATAAAAACTACACAGAAGCATTCTGTGAAATTTCTTTCGGATCTGTGCATTCAACTAACAGAGTAAAACCATACTTTTGATTGAGCCGTTCTGAACACTCTTTCTGTAGAAAATTCAAGTGGACTTTCAGAGCGCTAAGAGCGTAATAGTTGAAAAAGGAATATATTCAAATATAAACTACACAGAAGCATTCTGTGAAACTTCTTTCTGTTCTGTGCATTCAACTAACAGAGTTGAACCTTACTTTTGATTGAGCCGTTCTGAAACACTCTTTCTGTAGAAACTGCAATTGGACTTTCTAAGCGCTAAGAGGCCTACATTGTTAAAAAGAATATCTTCAAATAAAAACTACACAGAAGCATTCTGTGAATCATATTTCTGATATGTGCATTCAGTTAACAGAGCTAAACCATACTTTTGATTGAGCAGTTATGAAACACTCTTTGTGTAGAAAATATAAGTGGACTTTCGGAGCGCTAAGATTGTAATAGGGGAAAAAGGATTATCTCCAAATAAAAACCACACAGAAGCATTCTCTGAAACTCCTTTCTGTTCTCTGAATTCAACTAACAGAGTTGAGCCTTACTTTTGAAGGAACAGTTCTGAAACACTCTTTGTGTAGAAACTGCCAGTGGACATTCAGAGCGCTAAGTGGGTAATAGTCAATAAACTAATATCTTCAACTAAATACTACACAGAAGCATTCTGTGAAACTACTTTCTGTTCTGTGCATTCAACTAAAAGAGGTGAACCTTACTTTTCATAGAGCCGTTCTGAAACACTCTTTCTCTAGAAACTGCAATTGGACATTCTGAGCACTAAGAAGCCTATATTGGTAAAAAGAATATTTTCATATAAACAATACACAGAAGCATTCTGTGAAACTTCTTTCTGATCTGTGCATTCAGCTAACAGAGTTAAACCATACTTTGGATTGAGCAGTTCTGAAACCCTCTTTCTGTAGAAAATGCTACTGGACATTTGGAGCGCTAAGTGGGTAATAGTGGAAAAAGGAATATCTTCAAATATAAACTACACAGAATCATTCTGTGAAACTTCTTTCTGATCTGTGCATTCAGCTAACAGAGTTAAAGCATACTTTTGATTGAGCAGTTCTGAACACTCTTTCTGTAGAAAATGCAACTGGACATTTGGAGCGCTAAGAGGGTAGTATTGGAAAAAGGAATATATTCAAATATAAACTACACAGAAGCATTGTATGAAACTCCTTTCTCTTCTGTGCATTTAACTAACAGAGTTGAACCTTATTTTTGATTGAGCCGTTCTGAAACACTCTTTCTTTAGAAAATGCAAGTGGATATTCGCAGCGCTAAGACGGTAATACTGGAAAAGGAATATATTCAAATATAAACTACACAGAAGCATTCTGTGAAACTTATTTCTGTTCTGTGCATTCAACTAACTGAGTTGAACCTTACTTTTGATGGAGCCGTTCTGAAAAGCTCTTTCTGTAGAAACTGCAATTGGACATTCTGAGCGCTAAGAGGCCTATACTTTGAAAAAGAATATCTTCAAATAAAAACTACACAGAAGCATTCTGTGAAACTTATTTCGGATATGGGCATTCAAATAATAGAGTAAAACCATACTTTTGATTGAGCCGTTCTGAACACTCTTTTTGTAGAAAATGCAAGTGGACATTCTGAGCGCTAAGAGGGTAATACTAGAAAAAGTAATATCTTCAAATATAAACTACACAGAATCATTCTGTGAAACTTCTTTCTGATCTGTGCATTCAGCTAACAGAATTAAACCATACTTTTCATTGAGCATTTCTGAACACTCTTTCTGTAGAAAATGCAACTAGACATTTGGAGCGATAAGAGGGTAGTAATGGAAAAAGGAATATATTCAAATATAAACTACACGGAAGCATTCTGTGAAACTTCTTTCTGATCTGAGCATTCAGCTAACAGAGTTAAACCATACTTTTGAGTGAGCAGTTTTGAAACACTCTGTCTGTAGAAAATGCAACTGGACATTCGGAGCGCTAAGTGGGTAATAGTGGAAAAAGCAATATGTTCAAATATAAACTACACAGAAGCATTGTATGAAACAACTTTCTGTTCTGTACATTCAACTAACAGAGTTGAAACTTACTTTTGATTGAGCCGTTATGAAACACTCTTTCTGTAGAAACTGCAATTGGACATTCTGAGCCCTAAGAGGCCTATATTGGGAAAAATAATATATTCAAATAAAAACTACACAGAGGCATTGTGTGAAAATTATTTCTGATATGTGCATTCAGCTAACAGAGTTAAACCATACTTTTGATTGCGCAGTTCTGAACACTCTTTCTGTAGAAAATGCAAGTTGAAATTCGGAGCGCTAAGAGGGTAATAGTGGAAAAAGCAATATACTCAAATATAAACTACAAAGAAGCATTCTGTGAAACTTCTTTCTGTTCTCTGCATTCAACTAACTGAGTTGAACCTTGCTTTTGATTGAGCCGTTCTGGAACACTCTTTCTGTAGAAAATGCAATTGGACATTCTGAGCGCTAAGAGGCCTATATTGGGAAAAATAATATCTACAAATAAAAACTACACAGAAGCATTCTGTGAAACTTCTTTCTGTTCTGTGCATTCAACTAAAATTGTTGAACCTTAGTTTTGATTGAGCCGTTCTGAAACACTCTTTCTGTAGAAAATGCAAGTGGACTTTCGGAGCGCTAAGTTAGTAATAGTGGAAAAAGGAATATCTCCATATAAAAACTACACAGAAGCATTCTCTGAAACTCCTTACTGTTGTCTGCATTCAACTAACAGAGCTGTGCCTTACTTTTGGAGGAGCAGTTCTGAAACACTCTTTGTGTAGAAACTGCCAGTGGAAATTCAGAGCGCTAAGAGGGTAATAGTCGAAAAAGGAATATCTTCAACTAAATACTACACAGAAGCATTCTGTGAAACTTCTTTCTGTTCTGTGCATTCAACTAAAAGAGTTGAACCTTAGTTTTGATTGAGCCGTTCTGAAACACTCTTTCTGTAGAAAATGAAAGTGGAGATTCGGAGCGCTAAGAGGGTAATAGTGGAAAAAGGATTATCTTCAAATATAAACTACACAGAAGCATTCTGTGAAACTTCTTTCGGATCTGTGCATTCAACTAACAGTTAAAACCATACTTTTGATTGAGCCGTTCTGAACACTCTTTCTGTAGAAAATGCAAGTGGACATTCGGAGCGCTAAGAGGGTAATAGTTGAAAAAGGAATATATTCAAATATAAACTACACAGCAGCATTCTGTGAAACTTCTTTCTGTTCTGTGCATTCAACAACAGAGTTGAACCTTACTTTTGATTGAGCCATTCTGAAACACTCTTTCTGTAGAAACTGCAATTGGACTTTCTAAGCGCTAAGAGGCCTACATTGTTAAAAAGAATATCTTCAAATAAAAACTACACAGAAGCATTCTGTGAAACATATTTCTGATATGTGCATTCAGTTAACAGAGCTAAACCATACTTTTGATTGAGCAGTTATGAAACACTCTTTGTGTAGAAAATATAAGTGGACCTTCGGAGCGCTAAGATTGTAATAGGGGAAAAAGGATTATCTCCAAATAAAAACCACACAGAAGCATTCTCTGAAACTCCTTTCTGTTCTCTGAATTCAACTAGCAGAGTTGAGCCTTACTTTTGAAGGAACAGTTCTGAAACACTCTTTGTGTAGAAACTGCCAGTGGACATTCGGAGCGCTAAGTTGGTAATAGTCAATAAAGGAATATCTTCAACTAAATACTACACAGAAGCATTCTGTGAAACTACTTTCTGTTCTGTGCATTCAACTAAAAGAGGTGAACCTTACTTTTCATTGAGCCGTTCTGAAACACTCTTTGTATAGAAACTGCAATTGGACATTCTGAGCACTAAGAGGCCTATATTGGTAAAAAGAATATTTTCATATAAACACTACACAGAAGCATTCTGTGAAACTTCTTTCTGATCTGTGCATTCAGCTAACAGAGTTAAACCATACTTTGGATTGAGCAGTTCTGAAACACTCTTTCTGTAGAAAATGCTACTGGACATTTGGAGCGCTAAGTGGGTAATAGTGGAAAAAGGAATATCTTCAAATATAAACTACACAGAATCATTCTGTGAAACTTCTTTCTGATCTGTGCATTCAGCTAACAGAGTTAAAGCATACTTTTGATTGAGCAGTTCTGAACACTCTTTGTGTAGAAAATGCTACTGGACATTTGGAGCGCTAAGAGGGAAGTAGTGGAAAAAGTAATATATTCAAATATAAACTACACAGAAAAATTGTATGAAACTCCTTTCTCTTCTGTGCATTTAACTAACAGAGTTGAACCTTATTTTTGATTGAGCCGTTCTGAAACACTCTTTCTTTAGAAAATGCAAGTGGATATTCGCAGCGCTAAGACGGTAATACTGGAAAAGGAATATATTCAAATATAAACTACACAGAAGCATTCTGTGAAACTTATTTCTGTTCTGTGCATTCAACTAACTGAGTTGAACCTTACTTTTGATGGAGGCGTTCTGAAAAGCTCTTTCTGTAGAAACTGCAATTGGACATTCTGAGCGCTAAGAGGCCTATATTTTGAAAAAGAATATCTTCAAATAAAAACTACACAGAAGCATTCTGTGAAACTTATTTCGGATATGGGCATTCAACTAATAGAGTAAAACCATACTTTTGATTGAGCCGTTCTGAACACTCTTTTTGTAGAAAATGTAAGTGGACATTCTGAGCGCTAAGAGGGTAATACTAGAAAAAGTAATATCTTCAAATATAAACTACAGAGAATCATTCTGTGAAACTTCTTTCTGATCTGTGCATTCAGCTAACAGAATTAAACCATACTTTTCATTGAGCAGTTCTGAACACTCTTTCTGTAGAAAATGCAACTAGAGATTTGGAGCGATAAGAGGGTAGTAGTGGAAAAAGGAATATATTCAAATATAAACTACACGGAAGCATTCTGTGAAACTTCTTTCTGATCTGAGCATTCAGGTAACAGAGTTAAACCATACTTTTGACTGAGCAGTTTTGAAACACTCTGTCTGTAGAAAATGCAACTGGACATTCGGAGCGCTAAGTGGTTAATAGTGGAAAAAGGAATATGTTCAAATATAAACTACACAGAAGCATTGTATGAAACACCTTTCTGTTCTGTACATTCAACTAACAGAGTTGAAACTTAGTTTTGATTGAGCCATTCTGAAACACTCTTTCTGTAGAAAATGCAAGTGGACATTCGGAGCACTAAGTTAGTAATAGTGGAAAAAGGAATATCTCCAAATAAAAACTACACAGAAGCATTCTGTGAAACTTCTTTCTGTTCAGTTCATTCAACTAAAAGAGTTGAACCTTAGTTTTGATTGAGCTGTTCTGAAACACTCTTTCTGTAGAAAATGAAAGTGGAGATTCGGAGCGCTAAGAGGGTAATAGTGGAAAAAGGAATGTCTTCAAATATGAACTACACAGAATCATTCTGTGAAACTTCTTTCTGATATGTGCATTCAGCAAACAGATTTAAACCATACTTTTGATTGAGCAGTTCTGAACACTCTTTCTGTAGAAAATGCAACTGGATATTTGGAGCGCTAAGAGGGTAGTATTGGAAAAAGGAATATATTCAAATATAAGCTACACAGAAGCATTCTGTGAAACTTCTTTCTGATCTGAGCATTCCGCTAACAGAGTTAAACCATACTTTTGATTGAGGAGATTTGAAACACTCTGACTGTAGAAAATGCAACTGGACATTCGGAGCGCTAAGTGGGTAATAATGGAAAAAGGAATATGTTCAAATATAAACAACACAGAAGCATTGTATGAAACTTCTTTCTGTTCTGTGCATTCAACTAACAGAGTTGAACCTTACTTTTGATTGAGCCGTTCTGAAACACTCTTTCTGTAGAAAATGCAAGTGGACATTCGGAGCGCTAAGAGGGTAATAGTGGAAAAAGGAATATCTTCAAATATAGACTACACAGAATCATTCTGTGAAACTTCTTTCTGATATGAGCATTCAGCTAACAGGGTTAAACCATACTTTTGATTGCGCAGTTCTGAACACTCTTTCTGTAGAAAATGCAAGTGGACATTCGGAGCGCTAATACGGTAATAGTGGAAAAAGGAATATATTCAATTATAAACTACACAGAAGCATTCTGTGAAACTTCTTTCTGTTCTGTGCATTCAACTAACTGAGTTGAACCTTACTTTTGATGGAGCCATTGTGAAACACTCTTTCTGTAGAAACTGCAATTGGACATTCTGACCGCTAAAAGGCCTATATTGGGAAAAAGAATATCTACAAATAAAAACTACACAGAAGCATTCTGTGAAATTTCTTTCGGATCTGTGCATTCAACTAACAGAGTAAAACCATACTTTTGATTGAGCCGTTCTGAACACTCTTTCTGTAGAAAATTCAAGTGGACTTTCGGAGCGCTAAGAGCGTAATAGTTGAAAAAGGAATATATTCAAATATAAACTACACAGAAGCATTCTGTGAAACTTCTTTCTGTTCTGTGCATTCAACTAACAGAGTTGAACCTTACTTTTGATTGAGCCGTTCTGAAACACTCTTTCTGTAGAAACTGCAATTGGACTTTCTAAGCGCTAAGAGGCCTACATTGTTAAAAAGAATATCTTCAAATAAAAACTACACAGAAGCATTCTGTGAATCATATTTCTGATATGTGCATTCAGTTAACAGAGCTAAACCATACTTTTGATTGAGCAGTTATGAAACACTCTTTGTGTAGAAAATATAAGTGGACTTTCGGAGCGCTAAGATTGTAATAGGGGAAAAAGGATTATCTCCAAATAAAAACCACACAGAAGCATTCTCTGAAACTCCTTTCTGTTCTCTGAATTCAACTAACAGAGTTGAGCCTTACTTTTGAAGGAACAGTTCTGAAACACTCTTTGTGTAGAAACTGCCAGTGGACATTCAGAGCGCTAAGTGGGTAATAGTCAATAAACTAATATCTTCAACTAAATACTACACAGAAGCATTCTGTGAAACTACTTTCTGTTCTGTGCATTCAACTAAAAGAGGTGAACCTTACTTTTCATAGAGCCGTTCTGAAACACTCTTTCTCTAGAAACTGCAATTGGACATTCTGAGCACTAAGAAGCCTATATTGGTAAAAAGAATATTTTCATATAAACACTACACAGAAGCATTCTGTGAAACTTCTTTCTGATCTGTGCATTCAGCTAACAGAGTTAAACCATACTTTGGATTGAGCAGTTCTGAAACCCTCTTTCTGTAGAAAATGCTACTGGACATTTGGAGCGCTAAGTGGGTAATAGTGGAAAAAGGAATATCTTCAAATATAAACTACACAGAATCATTCTGTGAAACTTCTTTCTGATCTGTGCATTCAGCTAACAGAGTTAAAGCATACTTTTGATTGAGCAGTTCTGAACACTCTTTCTGTAGAAAATGCAACTGGACATTTGGAGCGCTAAGAGGGTAGTATTGGAAAAAGGAATATATTCAAATATAAACTACACAGAAGCATTGTATGAAACTCCTTTCTCTTCTGTGCATTTAACTAACAGAGTTGAACCTTATTTTTGATTGAGCCGTTCTGAAACACTCTTTCTTTAGAAAATGCAAGTGGATATTCGCAGCGCTAAGACGGTAATACTGGAAAAGGAATATATTCAAATATAAACTACACAGAAGCATTCTGTGAAACTTATTTCTGTTCTGTGCATTCAACTAACTGAGTTGAACCTTACTTTTGATGGAGCCGTTCTGAAAAGCTCTTTCTGTAGAAACTGCAATTGGACATTCTGAGCGCTAAGAGGCCTATATTTTGAAAAAGAATATCTTCAAATAAAAACTACACAGAAGCATTCTGTGAAACTTATTTCGGATATGGGCATTCAAATAATAGAGTAAAACCATACTTTTGATTGAGCCGTTCTGAACACTCTTTTTGTAGAAAATGCAAGTGGACATTCTGAGCGCTAAGAGGGTAATACTAGAAAAAGTAATATCTTCAAATATAAACTACAGAGAATCATTCTGTGAAACTTCTTTCTGATCTGTGCATTCAGCTAACAGAATTAAACCATACTTTTCATTGAGCAGTTCTGAACACTCTTTCTGTAGAAAATGCAACTAGACATTTGGAGCGATAAGAGGGTAGTAGTGGAAAAAGGAATATATTCAAATATAAACTACACGGAAGCATTCTGTGAAACTTCTTTCTGATCTGAGCATTCAGCTAACAGAGTTAAACCATACTTTTGACTGAGCAGTTTTGAAACACTCTGTCTGTAGAAAATGCAACTGGACATTCGGAGCGCTAAGTGGGTAATAGTGGAAAAAGGAATATGTTCAAATATAAACTACACAGAAGCATTGTATGAAACACCTTTCTGTTCTGTACATTCAACTAACAGAGTTGAACCTTAGTTTTGATTGAGCCATTCTGAAACACTCTTTCTGTAGAAAATGCAAGTGGACATTCGGAGCGCTAAGTTAGTAATAGTGGAAAAAGGAATATCTCCAAATAAAAACTACACAGAAGCATTCTGTGAAACTTCTTTCTGTTCAGTTCATTCAACTAAAAGAGTTGAACATTAGTTTTGATTGAGCCGTTCTGAACACTCTTTCTGTAGAAAATGAAAGTGGAGATTCGGAGCGCTAAGAGGGTAATAGTGGAAAAAGGAATGTCTTCAAATATAAACTACACAGAATCATTCTGTGAAACTTCTTTCTGATATGTGCATTCAGCTAACAGAGTTAAACCATACTTTTGATTGAGCAGTTCTGAACACTCTTTCTGTAGAAAATGCAACTGGACATTTGGAGCGCTAAGAGCGTAGTATTGGAAAAAGGAATATATTCAAATATAAGCTACACAGAAGCATTCTGTGAAACTTCTTTCTGATCTGAGCATTCCGCTAACAGAGTTAAACCATACTTTTGAGTGAGGAGATTTGAAACACTCTGACTGTAGAAAATGCAACTGGACATTCGGAGCGCTAAGTGGGTAATAATGGAAAAAGGAATATGTTCGAATATAAACAACACAGAAGCATTGTATGAAACAACTTTCTGTTCTGTACATTCAACTAACAGAGTTGAACCTTACTTTTGATTGAGCCGTTATGAAACACTCTTTCTGTAGAAACTGCAATTGGACATTCTGAGCCCTAAGAGGCCTATATTGGGAAAAATAATATATTCAAATAAAAACTACACAGAGGCATTGTGTGAAAATTATTTCTGATATGTGCATTCAGCTAACAGAGTTAAACCATACTTTTGATTGCGCAGTTCTGAACACTCTTTCTGTAGAAAATGCAAGTTGAAATTCGGAGCGCTAAGAGGGTAATAGTGGAAAAAGCAATATACTCAAATATAAACTACAAAGAAGCATTCTGTGAAACTTCTTTCTGTTCTCTGCATTCAACTAACTGAGTTGAACCTTGCTTTTGATTGAGCCGTTCTGGAACACTCTTTCTGTAGAAAATGCAATGGGACATTCTGAGCGCTAAGAGGCCTATATTGGGAAAAATAATATCTACAAATAAAAACTACACAGAAGCATTCTGTGAAACTTCTTTCTGTTCTGTGCATTCAACTAAAATTGTTGAACCTTAGTTTTGATTGAGCCGTTCTGAAACACTCTTTCTGTAGAAAATGCAAGTGGACTTTCGGAGCGCTAAGTTAGTAATAGTGGAAAAAGGAATATCTCCATATAAAAACTACACAGAAGCATTCTCTGAAACTCCTTACTGTTGTCTGCATTCAACTAACAGAGCTGTGCCTTACTTTTGGAGGAGCAGTTCTGAAACACTCTTTGTGTAGAAACTGCCAGTGGAAATTCAGAGCGCTAAGAGGGTAATAGTCGAAAAAGGAATATCTTCAACTAAATACTACACAGAAGCATTCTGTGAAACTTCTTTCTGTTCTGTGCATTCAACTAAAAGAGTTGAACCTTAGTTTTGATTGAGCCGTTCTGAAACACTCTTTCTGTAGAAAATGAAAGTGGAGATTCGGAGCGCTAAGAGGGTAATAGTGGAAAAAGGATTATCTTCAAATATAAACTACACAGAAGCATTCTGTGAAACTTCTTTCGGATCTGTGCATTCAACTAACAGTTAAAACCATACTTTTGATTGAGCCGTTCTGAACACTCTTTCTGTAGAAAATGCAAGTGGACATTCGGAGCGCTAAGAGGGTAATAGTTGAAAAAGGAATATATTCAAATATAAACTACACAGCAGCATTCTGTGAAACTTCTTTCTGTTCTGTGCATTCAACAACAGAGTTGAACCTTACTTTTGATTGAGCCATTCTGAAACACTCTTTCTGTAGAAACTGCAATTGGACTTTCTAAGCGCTAAGAGGCCTACATTGTTAAAAAGAATATCTTCAAATAAAAACTACACAGAAGCATTCTGTGAAACATATTTCTGATATGTGCATTCAGTTAACAGAGCTAAACCATACTTTTGATTGAGCAGTTATGAAACACTTTTGTGTAGAAAATATAAGTGGACCTTCGGAGCGCTAAGATTGTAATAGGGGAAAAAGGATTATCTCCAAATAAAAACCACACAGAAGCATTCTCTGAAACTCCTTTCTGTTCTCTGAATTCAACTAGCAGAGTTGAGCCTTACTTTTGAAGGAACAGTTCTGAAACACTCTTTGTGTAGAAACTGCCAGTGGACATTCGGAGCGCTAAGTTGGTAATAGTCAATAAAGGAATATCTTCAACTAAATACTACACAGAAGCATTCTGTGAAACTACTTTCTGTTCTGTGCATTCAACTAAAAGAGGTGAACCTTACTTTTCATTGAGCCGTTCTGAAACACTCTTTGTATAGAAACTGCAATTGGACATTCTGAGCACTAAGAGGCCTATATTGGTAAAAAGAATATTTTCATATAAACACTACACAGAAGCATTCTGTGAAACTTCTTTCTGATCTGTGCATTCAGCTAACAGAGTTAAACCATACTTTGGATTGAGCAGTTCTGAAACACTCTTTCTGTAGAAAATGCTACTGGACATTTGGAGCGCTAAGTGGGTAATAGTGGAAAAAGGAATATCTTCAAATATAAACTACACAGAATCATTCTGTGAAACTTCTTTCTGATCTGTGCATTCAGCTAACAGAGTTAAAGCATACTTTTGATTGAGCAGTTCTGAACACTCTTTGTGTAGAAAATGCTACTGGACATTTGGAGCGCTAAGAGGGAAGTAGTGGAAAAAGTAATATATTCAAATATAAACTACACAGAAAAATTGTATGAAACTCCTTTCTCTTCTGTGCATTTAACTAACAGAGTTGAACCTTATTTTTGATTGAGCCGTTCTGAAACACTCTTTCTTTAGAAAATGCAAGTGGATATTCGCAGCGCTAAGACGGTAATACTGGAAAAGGAATATATTCAAATATAAACTACACAGAAGCATTCTGTGAAACTTATTTCTGTTCTGTGCATTCAACTAACTGAGTTGAACCTTACTTTTGATGGAGGCGTTCTGAAAAGCTCTTTCTGTAGAAACTGCAATTGGACATTCTGAGCGCTAAGAGGCCTATATTTTGAAAAAGAATATCTTCAAATAAAAACTACACAGAAGCATTCTGTGAAACTTATTTCGGATATGGGCATTCAACTAATAGAGTAAAACCATACTTTTGATTGAGCCGTTCTGAACACTCTTTTTGTAGAAAATGTAAGTGGACATTCTGAGCGCTAAGAGGGTAATACTAGAAAAAGTAATATCTTCAAATATAAACTACAGAGAATCATTCTGTGAAACTTCTTTCTGATCTGTGCATTCAGCTAACAGAATTAAACCATACTTTTCATTGAGCAGTTCTGAACACTCTTTCTGTAGAAAATGCAACTAGAGATTTGGAGCGATAAGAGGGTAGTAGTGGAAAAAGGAATATATTCAAATATAAACTACACGGAAGCATTCTGTGAAACTTCTTTCTGATCTGAGCATTCAGGTAACAGAGTTAAACCATACTTTTGACTGAGCAGTTTTGAAACACTCTGTCTGTAGAAAATGCAACTGGACATTCGGAGCGCTAAGTGGTTAATAGTGGAAAAAGGAATATGTTCAAATATAAACTACACAGAAGCATTGTATGAAACACCTTTCTGTTCTGTACATTCAACTAACAGAGTTGAAACTTAGTTTTGATTGAGCCATTCTGAAACACTCTTTCTGTAGAAAATGCAAGTGGACATTCGGAGCACTAAGTTAGTAATAGTGGAAAAAGGAATATCTCCAAATAAAAACTACACAGAAGCATTCTGTGAAACTTCTTTCTGTTCAGTTCATTCAACTAAAAGAGTTGAACCTTAGTTTTGATTGAGCTGTTCTGAAACACTCTTTCTGTAGAAAATGAAAGTGGAGATTCGGAGCGCTAAGAGGGTAATAGTGGAAAAAGGAATGTCTTCAAATATGAACTACACAGAATCATTCTGTGAAACTTCTTTCTGATATGTGCATTCAGCAAACAGATTTAAACCATACTTTTGATTGAGCAGTTCTGAACACTCTTTCTGTAGAAAATGCAACTGGATATTTGGAGCGCTAAGAGGGTAGTATTGGAAAAAGGAATATATTCAAATATAAGCTACACAGAAGCATTCTGTGAAACTTCTTTCTGATCTGAGCATTCCGCTAACAGAGTTAAACCATACTTTTGATTGAGGAGATTTGAAACACTCTGACTGTAGAAAATGCAACTGGACATTCGGAGCGCTAAGTGGGTAATAATGGAAAAAGGAATATGTTCAAATATAAACAACACAGAAGCATTGTATGAAACTTCTTTCTGTTCTGTGCATTCAACTAACAGAGTTGAACCTTACTTTTGATTGAGCCGTTCTGAAACACTCTTTCTGTAGAAAATGCAAGTGGACATTCGGAGCGCTAAGAGGGTAATAGTGGAAAAAGGAATATCTTCAAATATAGACTACACAGAATCATTCTGTGAAACTTCTTTCTGATATGAGCATTCAGCTAACAGGGTTAAACCATACTTTTGATTGCGCAGTTCTGAACACTCTTTCTGTAGAAAATGCAAGTGGACATTCGGAGCGCTAATACGGTAATAGTGGAAAAAGGAATATATTCAATTATAAACTACACAGAAGCATTCTGTGAAACTTCTTTCTGTTCTGTGCATTCAACTAACTGAGTTGAACCTTACTTTTGATGGAGCCATTGTGAAACACTCTTTCTGTAGAAACTGCAATTGGACATTCTGACCGCTAAAAGGCCTATATTGGGAAAAAGAATATCTACAAATAAAAACTACACAGAAGCATTCTGTGAAATTTCTTTCGGATCTGTGCATTCAACTAACAGAGTAAAACCATACTTTTGATTGAGCCGTTCTGAACACTCTTTCTGTAGAAAATTCAAGTGGACTTTCGGAGCGCTAAGAGCGTAATAGTTGAAAAAGGAATATATTCAAATATAAACTACACAGAAGCATTCTGTGAAACTTCTTTCTGTTCTGTGCATTCAACTAACAGAGTTGAACCTTACTTTTGATTGAGCCGTTCTGAAACACTCTTTCTGTAGAAACTGCAATTGGACTTTCTAAGCGCTAAGAGGCCTACATTGTTAAAAAGAATATCTTCAAATAAAAACTACACAGAAGCATTCTGTGAATCATATTTCTGATATGTGCATTCAGTTAACAGAGCTAAACCATACTTTTGATTGAGCAGTTATGAAACACTCTTTGTGTAGAAAATATAAGTGGACTTTCGGAGCGCTAAGATTGTAATAGGGGAAAAAGGATTATCTCCAAATAAAAACCACACAGAAGCATTCTCTGAAACTCCTTTCTGTTCTCTGAATTCAACTAACAGAGTTGAGCCTTACTTTTGAAGGAACAGTTCTGAAACACTCTTTGTGTAGAAACTGCCAGTGGACATTCAGAGCGCTAAGTGGGTAATAGTCAATAAACTAATATCTTCAACTAAATACTACACAGAAGCATTCTGTGAAACTACTTTCTGTTCTGTGCATTCAACTAAAAGAGGTGAACCTTACTTTTCATAGAGCCGTTCTGAAACACTCTTTCTCTAGAAACTGCAATTGGACATTCTGAGCACTAAGAAGCCTATATTGGTAAAAAGAATATTTTCATATAAACACTACACAGAAGCATTCTGTGAAACTTCTTTCTGATCTGTGCATTCAGCTAACAGAGTTAAACCATACTTTGGATTGAGCAGTTCTGAAACCCTCTTTCTGTAGAAAATGCTACTGGACATTTGGAGCGCTAAGTGGGTAATAGTGGAAAAAGGAATATCTTCAAATATCAACTACACAGAATCATTCTGTGAAACTTCTTTCTGATCTGTGCATTCAGCTAACAGAGTTAAAGCATACTTTTGATTGAGCAGTTCTGAACACTCTTTCTGTAGAAAATGCAACTGGACATTTGGAGCGCTAAGAGGGTAGTATTGGAAAAAGGAATATATTCAAATATAAACTACACAGAAGCATTGTATGAAACTCCTTTCTCTTCTGTGCATTTAACTAACAGAGTTGAACCTTATTTTTGATTGAGCCGTTCTGAAACACTCTTTCTTTAGAAAATGCAAGTGGATATTCGCAGCGCTAAGACGGTAATACTGGAAAAGGAATATATTCAAATATAAACTACACAGAAGCATTCTGTGAAACTTATTTCTGTTCTGTGCATTCAACTAACTGAGTTGAACCTTACTTTTGATGGAGCCGTTCTGAAAAGCTCTTTCTGTAGAAACTGCAATTGGACATTCTGAGCGCTAAGAGGCCTATATTTTGAAAAAGAATATCTTCAAATAAAAACTACACAGAAGCATTCTGTGAAACTTATTTCGGATATGGGCATTCAAATAATAGAGTAAAACCATACTTTTGATTGAGCCGTTCTGAACACTCTTTTTGTAGAAAATGCAAGTGGACATTCTGAGCGCTAAGAGGGTAATACTAGAAAAAGTAATATCTTCAAATATAAACTACAGAGAATCATTCTGTGAAACTTCTTTCTGATCTGTGCATTCAGCTAACAGAATTAAACCATACTTTTCATTGAGCAGTTCTGAACACTCTTTCTGTAGAAAATGCAACTAGACATTTGGAGCGATAAGAGGGTAGTAGTGGAAAAAGGAATATATTCAAATATAAACTACACGGAAGCATTCTGTGAAACTTCTTTCTGATCTGAGCATTCAGCTAACAGAGTTAAACCATACTTTTGACTGAGCAGTTTTGAAACACTCTGTCTGTAGAAAATGCAACTGGACATTCGGAGCGCTAAGTGGGTAATAGTGGAAAAAGGAATATGTTCAAATATAAACTACACAGAAGCATTGTATGAAACACCTTTCTGTTCTGTACATTCAACTAACAGAGTTGAACCTTAGTTTTGATTGAGCCATTCTGAAACACTCTTTCTGTAGAAAATGCAAGTGGACATTCGGAGCGCTAAGTTAGTAATAGTGGAAAAAGGAATATCTCCAAATAAAAACTACACAGAAGCATTCTGTGAAACTTCTTTCTGTTCAGTTCATTCAACTAAAAGAGTTGAACATTAGTTTTGATTGAGCTGTTCTGAAACACTCTTTCTGTAGAAAATGAAAGTGGAGATTCGGAGCGCTAAGAGGGTAATAGTGGAAAAAGGAATGTCTTCAAATATAAACTACACAGAATCATTCTGTGAAACTTCTTTCTGATATGTGCATTCAGCTAACAGAGTTAAACCATACTTTTGATTGAGCAGTTCTGAACACTCTTTCTGTAGAAAATGCAACTGGACATTTGGAGCGCTAAGAGCGTAGTATTGGAAAAAGGAATATATTCAAATATAAGCTACACAGAAGCATTCTGTGAAACTTCTTTCTGATCTGAGCATTCCGCTAACAGAGTTAAACCATACTTTTGATTGAGGAGATTTGAAACACTCTGACTGTAGAAAATGCAACTGGACATTCGGAGCGCTAAGTGGGTAATAATGGAAAAAGGAATATGTTCAAATATAAACAACACAGAAGCATTGTATGAAACTTCTTTCTGTTCTGTGCATTCAACTAACAGAGTTGAACCTTACTTTTGATTGAGCCGTTCTGAAACACTCTTTCTGTAGAAAATGCAAGTGGAGATTCGGAGCGCTAAGAGGGTAATAGTGGAAAAAGGAATATCTTCAAATATAGACTACACAGAATCATTCTGTGAAACTTCTTTCTGATATGAGCATTCAGCTAACAGAGTTAAACCATACTTTTGATTGCGCAGTTCTGAACACTCTTTCTGTAGAAAATGCAAGTGGACATTCGGAGCGCTAATACGGTAATAGTGGAAAAAGGAATATATTCAATTATAAACTACACAGAAGCATTCTGTGAAACTTCTTTCTGTTCTGTGCATTCAACTAACTGAGTTGAACCTTACTTTTGATGGAGCCGTTGTGAAACACTCTTTCTGTAGAAACTGCAATTGGACATTCTGACCGCTAAAAGGCCTATATTGGGAAAAAGAATATCTACAAATAAAAACTACACAGTAGCATTCTGTGAAATTTCTTTCGGATCTGTGCATTCAACTAACAGAGTAAAACCATACTTTTGATTGAGCCGTTCTGAACACTCTTTCTGTAGAAAATGCAAGTGGACTTTCGGAGCGCTAAGAGCGTAATAGTTGAAAAAGGAATATATTCAAATATAAACTACACAGAAGCATTCTGTGAAACTTCTTTCTGTTCTGTGCATTCAACTAACAGAGTTGAACCTTACTTTTGATTGAGCCGTTCTGAAACACTCTTTCTGTAGAAACTGCAATTGGACTTTCTAAGCGCTAAGAGGCCTACATTGTTAAAAAGAATATCTTCAAATAAAAACTACACAGAAGCATTCTGTGAATCATATTTCTGATATGTGCATTCAGTTAACAGAGCTAAACCATACTTTTGATTGAGCAGTTATGAAACACTCTTTGTGTAGAAAATATAAGTGGACTTTCGGAGCGCTAAGATTGTAATAGGGGAAAAAGGATTATCTCCAAATAAAAACCACACAGAAGCATTCTCTGAAACTCCTTTCTGTTCTCTGAATTCAACTAACAGAGTTGAGCCTTACTTTTGAAGGAACAGTTCTGAAACACTCTTTGTGTAGAAACTGCCAGTGGACATTCAGAGCTCTAAGTGGGTAATAGTCAATAAAGTAATATCTTCAACTAAATACTACACAGAAGCATTCTGTGAAACTACTTTCTGTTCTGTGCATTCAACTAAAAGAGGTGAACCTTACTTTTCATTGAGCCTTTCTGAAACACTCTTTCTCTAGAAACTGCAATTGGACATTCTGAGCACTAAGAAGCCTATATTGGTAAAAAGAATATTTTCATATAAACACTAGACAGAAGCATTCTGTGAAACTTCTTTCTGATCTGTGCATTCAGCTAACAGAGTTAAACCATACTTTGGATTGAGCAGTTCTGAAACCCTCTTTCTGTAGAAAATGCTACTGGACATTTGGGGCGCTAAGTGGGTAATAGTGGAAAAAGGAATATCTTCAAATATAAACTACACAGAATCATTCTGTGAAACTTCTTTCTGATCTGTGCATTCAGCTAACAGAGTTAAAGCATACTTTGGATTGAGCAGTTCTGAAACCCTCTTTCTGTAGAAAATGCTACTGGACATTTGGGGCGCTAAGTGGGTAATAGTGGAAAAAGGAATATCTTCAAATATAAACTACACAGAATCATTCTGTGAAACTTCTTTCTGATCTGTGCATTCAGCTAACAGAGTTAAAGCATACTTTTGATTGAGCAGTTCTGAACACTCTTTCTGTAGAAAATGCAACTGGACATTTGGAGCGCTAAGAGGGTAGTATTGGAAAAAGGAATATATTCAAATATAAACTACACAGAAGCATTGTATGAAACTCCTTTCTCTTCTGTGCATTTAACTAACAGAGTTGAACCTTATTTTTGATTGAGCCGTTCTGAAACACTCTTTCTTTAGAAAATGCAAGTGGATATTCGCAGCGCTAAGACGGTAATACTGGAAAAGGAATATATTCAAATATAAACTACACAGAAGCATTCTGTGAAACTTATTTCTGTTCTGTGCATTCAACTAACTGAGTTGAACCTTACTTTTGATGGAGCCGTTCTGAAAAGCTCTTTCTGTAGAAACTGCAATTGGACATTCTGAGCGCTAAGAGGCCTATATTTTGAAAAAGAGTATCTTCAAATAAAAACTACACAGAAGCATTCTGTGAAACTTATTTCGGATATGGGCATTCAACTAATAGAGTAAAACCATACTTTTGATTGAGCCTTTCTGAACACTCTTTCTGTAGAAAATGCAAGTGGACATTCAGAGCGCTAAGAGGGTAATACTAGAAAAAGTAATAACTTCAAATATAAACTACACAGAATCATTCTGTGAAACTTCTTTCTAATCTGTGCATTCAGCTAACAGAATTAAACCATACTTTTCATTGAGCAGTTCTGAACACTCTTTCTGTAGAAAATGCAACTAGACATTTGGAGCGATAAGAGGGTAGTAGTGGAAAAAGGAATATATTCAAATATAAACTACACGGAAGCATTCTGTGAAACTTCTTTCTGATCTGAGCATTCAGCTAACAGAGTTAAACCATACTTTTGACTGAGCAGTTTTGAAACACTCTGTCTGTAGAAAATGCAACTGGACATTCGGAGCGCTAAGTGGGTAATAGTGGAAAAAGGAATATGTTCAAATATAAACTACACAGAAGCATTGTATGAAACATCGTTCTGTTCTGTACATTCAACTAACAGAGTTGAAACTTACTTTTGATTGAGCCATTGTGAAACACTATTTCTGTAGAAACTGCAATTGGACATTCTGAGCCCTAAGAGGCCTATATTGGGAAAAATAATATATTCAAATAAAAACTACACAGAGGCATTGTGTGAAACTTATTTCTGATATGTGCATTCAGCTAACAGAGTTAAACCATACTTTTGATTGCGCAGTTCCGAACACTCTTTCTGTAGAAAATGCAAGTTGAAATTCGGAGCGCTAAGAGGGTAATAGTGGAAAAAGCAATATACTCAAATATAAACTACAAAGAAGCATTCTGTGAAACTTCTTTCTGTTCTCTGCATTCAACTAACTGAGTTGAACCTTGCTTTTGATTGAGCCGTTCTGGAACACTCTTTCTGTAGAAAATGCAATTGGACATTCGGAGCGCTAAGAGGCCTATATTGGGAAAAATAATATCTACAAATAAAAACTACACAGAAGCATTCTGTGAAACTTCTTTCTGTTCTGTGCATTCAACTAAAATTGTTGAACCTTAGTTTTGATTGAGCCGTTCTGAAACACTCTTTCTGTAGAAAATGCAAGTGGACTTTCGGAGCGCTAAGTTAGTAATAGTGGAAAAAGGAATATCTCCATATAAAAACTACACAGAAGCATTCTCTGAAACTCCTTTCTGTTCTCTGCATTCAACTAACAGAGCTGAGCCTTACTTTTGGAGGAGCAGTTCTGAAACACTCTTTGTGTAGAAACTGCCAGTGGAAATTCAGAGCGCTAAGAGGGTAATAGTCGAAAAAGGAATATCTTCAACTAAATACTACACAGAAGCATTCTGTGAAACTTCTTTCTGTTCTGTGCATTCAACTAAAAGAGTTGAACCTTAGTTTTGATTGAGCCGTTCTGAAACACTCTTTCTGTAGAAAATGAAAGTGGAGATTCGGAGCGCTAAGAGGGTAATAGTGGAAAAAGGATTATCTTCAAATATAAACTACACAGAAGCATTCTGTGAAACTTCTTTCGGATCTGTGCATTCAACTAACAGTTAAAACCATACTTTTGATTGAGCCGTTCTGAACACTCTTTCTGTAGAAAATGCAAGTGGACATTCGGAGCGCTAAGAGGGTAATAGTTGAAAAAGGAATATATTCAAATATAAACTACACAGAAGCATTCTGTGAAACTTCTTTCTGTTCTGTGCATTCAACAACAGAGTTGAACCTTACTTTTGATTGAGCCATTCTGAAACACTCTTTCTGTAGAAACTGCAATTGGACTTTCTAAGCGCTAAGAGGCCTACATTGTTAAAAAGAATATCTTCAAATAAAAACTACACAGAAGCATTCTGTGAAACATATTTCTGATATGTGCATTCAGTTAACAGAGCTAAACCATACTTTTGATTGAGCAGTTATGAAACACTCTTTGTGTAGAAAATATAAGTGGACCTTCAGAGCGCTAAGATTGTAATAGGGGAAAAAGGATTATCTCCAAATAAAAACCACACAGAAGCATTCTCTGAAACTCCTTTCTGTTCTCTGAATTCAACTAGCAGAGTTGAGCCTTACTTTTGAAGGAACAGTTCTGAAACACTCTTTGTGTAGAAACTGCCAGTGGACATTCGGAGCGCTAAGTTGGTAATAGTCAATAAAGGAATATCTTCAACTAAATACTACACAGAAGCATTCTGTGAAACTACTTTCTGTTCTGTGCATTCAACTAAAAGAGGTGAACCTTACTTTTCATTGAGCCGTTCTGAAACACTCTTTGTATAGAAACTGCAATTGGACATTCTGAGCGCTAAGAGGCCTATATTGGTAAAAAGAATATTTTCATATAAACACTACACAGAAGCATTCTGTGAAACTTCTTTCTGATCTGTGCTTTCAGCTAACAGAGTTAAACCATACTTTGGATTGAGCAGTTCTGAAACACTCTTTCTGTAGAAAATGCTACTGGACATTTGGAGCGCTAAGTGGGTAATAGTGGAAAAAGGAATATCTTCAAATATAAACTACACAGAATCATTCTGTGAAACTTCTTTCTGATCTGTGCATTCAGCTAACAGAGTTAAAGCATACTTTTGATTGAGCAGTTCTGAACACTCTTTGTGTAGAAAATGCTACTGGACATTTGGAGCGCTAAGAGGGAAGTAGTGGAAAAAGTAATATATTCAAATATAAACTACACAGAAAAATTGTATGAAACTCCTTTCTCTTCTGTGCATTTAACTAACAGAGTTGAACCTTATTTTTGATTGAGCCGTTCTGAAACACTCTTTCTTTAGAAAATGCAAGTGGATATTCGCAGCGCTAAGACGGTAATACTGGAAAAGGAATATATTCAAATATAAACTACACAGAAGCATTCTGTGAAACTTATTTCTGTTCTGTGCATTCAACTAACTGAGTTGAACCTTACTTTTGATGGAGGCGTTCTGAAAAGCTCTTTCTGTAGAAACTGCAATTGGACATTCTGAGCGCTAAGAGGCCTATATTTTGAAAAAGAATATCTTCAAATAAAAACTACACAGAAGCATTCTGTGAAACTTATTTCGGATATGGGCATTCAAATAATAGAGTAAAACCATACTTTTGATTGAGCCGTTCTGAACACTCTTTTTGTAGAAAATGTAAGTGGACATTCTGAGCGCTAAGAGGGTAATACTAGAAAAAGTAATATCTTCAAATATAAACTACAGAGAATCATTCAGTGAAACTTCTTTCTGATCTGTGCATTCAGCTAACAGAATTAAACCATACTTTTCATTGAGCAGTTCTGAACACTCTTTCTGTAGAAAATGCAACTAGACATTTGGAGCGATAAGAGGGTAGTAGTGGAAAAAGGAATATATTCAAATATAAACTACACGGAAGCATTCTGTGAAACTTCTTTCTGATCTGAGCATTCAGCTAACAGAGTTAAACCATACTTTTGACTGAGCAGTTTTGAAACACTCTGTCTGTAGAAAATGCAACTGGACATTCGGAGCGCTAAGTGGGTAATAGTGGAAAAAGGAATATGTTCAAATATAAACTACACAGAAGCATTGTATGAAACACCTTTCTGTTCTGTACATTCAACTAACAGAGTTGAAACTTAGTTTTGATTGAGCCATTCTGAAACACTCTTTCTGTAGAAAATGCAAGTGGACATTCGGAGCACTAAGTTAGTAATAGTGGAAAAAGGAATATCTCCAAATAAAAACTACACAGAAGCATTCTGTGAAACTTCTTTCTGTTCAGTTCATTCAACTAAAAGAGTTGAACCTTAGTTTTGATTGAGCTGTTCTGAAACACTCTTTCTGTAGAAAATGAAAGTGGAGATTCGGAGCGCTAAGAGGGTAATAGTGGAAAAAGGAATGTCTTCAAATATGAACTACACAGAATCATTCTGTGAAACTTCTTTCTGATATGTGCATTCAGCTAACAGAGTTAAACCATACTTTTGATTGAGCAGTTCTGAACACTCTTTCTGTAGAAAATGCAACTGGACATTTGGAGCGCTAAGAGGGTAGTATTGGAAAAAGTAATATATTCAAATATAAGCTACACAGAAGCATTCTGTGAAACTTCTTTCTGATCTGAGCATTCCGCTAACAGAGTTAAACCATACTTTTGATTGAGGAGATTTGAAACACTCTGACTGTAGAAAATGCAACTGGACATTCGGAGCGCTAAGTGGGTAATAATGGAAAAAGGAATATGTTCAAATATAAACAACACAGAAGCATTGTATGAAACTTCTTTCTGTTCTGTGCATTCAACTAACAGAGTTGAACCTTACTTTTGATTGAGCCGTTCTGAAACACTCTTTCTGTAGAAAATGCAAGTGGAGATTCGGAGCGCTAAGAGGGTAATAGTGGAAAAAGGAATATCTTCAAATATAGACTACACAGAATCATTCTGTGAAACTTCTTTCTGATATGAGCATTCAGCTAACAGAGTTAAACCATACTTTTGATTGCGCAGTTCTGAACACTCTTTCTGTAGAAAATGCAAGTGGACATTCGGAGCGCTAATACTGTAATAGTGGAAAAAGGAATATATTCAATTATAAACTACACAGAAGCATTCTGTGAAACTTCTTTCTGTTCTGTGCATTCAACTAACTGAGTTGAACCTTACTTTTGATGGAGCCGTTGTGAAACACTCTTTCTGTAGAAACTGCAATTGGACATTCTGACCGCTAAAAGGCCTATATTGGGAAAAAGAATATCTACAAATAAAAACTACACAGAAGCATTCTGTGAAATTTCTTTCGGATCTGTGCATTCAACTAACAGAGTAAAACCATACTTTTGATTGAGCCGTTCTGAACACTCTTTCTGTAGAAAATTCAAGTGGACTTTCGGAGCGCTAAGAGCGTAATAGTTGAAAAAGGAATATATTCAAATATAAACTACACAGAAGCATTCTGTGAAACTTCTTTCTGTTCTGTGCATTCAACTAACAGAGTTGAACCTTACTTTTGATTGAGCCGTTCTGAAACACTCTTTCTGTAGAAACTGCAATTGGACTTTCTAAGCGCTAAGAGGCCTACATTGTTAAAAAGAATATCTTCAAATAAAAACTACACAGAAGCATTCTGTGAATCATATTTCTGATATGTGCATTCAGTTAACAGAGCTAAACCATACTTTTGATTGAGCAGTTATGAAACACTCTTTGTGTAGAAAATATAAGTGGACTTTCGGAGCACTAAGATTGTAATAGGGGAAAAAGGATTATCTCCAAATAAAAACCACACAGAAGCATTCTCTGAAACTCCTTTCTGTTCTCTGAATTCAACTAACAGAGTTGAGCCTTACTTTTGAAGGAACAGTTCTGAAACACTCTTTGTGTAGAAACTGCCAGTGGACATTCAGAGCGCTAAGTGGGTAATAGTCAATAAACTAATATCTTCAACTAAATACTACACAGAAGCATTCTGTGAAACTACTTTCTGTTCTGTGCATTCAACTAAAAGAGGTGAACCTTACTTTTCATAGAGCCGTTCTGAAACACTCTTTCTCTAGAAACTGCAATTGGACATTCTGAGCACTAAGAAGCCTATATTGGTAAAAAGAATATTTTCATATAAACACTACACAGAAGCATTCTGTGAAACTTCTTTCTGATCTGTGCATTCAGCTAACAGAGTTAAACCATACTTTGGATTGAGCAGTTCTGAAACCCTCTTTCTGTAGAAAATGCTACTGGACATTTGGAGCGCTAAGTGGGTAATAGTGGAAAAAGGAATATCTTCAAATATAAACTACACAGAATCATTCTGTGAAACTTCTTTCTGATCTGTGCATTCAGCTAACAGAGTTAAAGCATACTTTTGATTGAGCAGTTCTGAACACTCTTTCTGTAGAAAATGCAACTGGACATTTGGAGCGCTAAGAGGGTAGTATTGGAAAAAGGAATATATTCAAATATAAACTACACAGAAGCATTGTATGAAACTCCTTTCTCTTCTGTGCATTGAACTAACAGAGTTGAACCTTATTTTTGATTGAGCCGTTCTGAAACACTCTTTCTTCAGAAAATGCAAGTGGATATTCGCAGCGCTAAGACGGTAATACTGGAAAAGGAATATATTCAAATATAAACTACACAGAAGCATTCTGTGAAACTTATTTCTGTTCTGTGCATTCAACTAACTGAGTTGAACCTTACTTTTGATGGAGCCGTTCTGAAAAGCTCTTTCTGTAGAAACTGCAATTGGACATTCTGAGTGCTAAGAGGCCTATATTTTGAAAAAGAATATCTTCAAATAAAAACTACACAGAAGCATTCTGTGAAACTTATTTCGGATATGGGCATTCAAATAATAGAGTAAAACCATACTTTTGATTGAGCCGTTCTGAACACTCTTTTTGTAGAAAATGCAAGTGGACATTCTGAGCGCTAAGAGGGTAATACTAGAAAAAGTAATATCTTCAAATATAAACTACAGAGAATCATTCTGTGAAACTTCTTTCTGATCTGTGCATTCAGCTAACAGAATTAAACCATACTTTTCATTGAGCAGTTCTGAACACTCTTTCTGTAGAAAATGCAACTAGACATTTGGAGCGATAAGAGGGTAGTAGTGGAAAAAGGAATATATTCAAATATAAACTACACGGAAGCATTCTGTGAAACTTCTTTCTGATCTGAGCATTCAGCTAACAGAGTTAAACCATACTTTTGACTGAGCAGTTTTGAAACACTCTGTCTGTAGAAAATGCAACTGGACATTCGGAGCGCTAAGTGGGTAATAGTGGAAAAAGGAATATGTTCAAATATAAACTACACAGAAGCATTGTATGAAACACCTTTCTGTTCTGTACATTCAACTAACAGAGTTGAACCTTAGTTTTGATTGAGCCATTCTGAAACACTCTTTCTGTAGAAAATGCAAGTGGACATTCGGAGCGCTAAGTTAGTAATAGTGGAAAAAGGAATATCTCCAAATAAAAACTACACAGAAGCATTCTGTGAAACTTCTTTCTGTTCAGTTCATTCAACTAAAAGAGTTGAACATTAGTTTTGATTGAGCTGTTCTGAAACACTCTTTCTGTAGAAAATGAAAGTGGAGATTCGGAGCGCTAAGAGGGTAATAGTGGAAAAAGGAATGTCTTCAAATATAAACTACACAGAATCATTCTGTGAAACTTCTTTCTGATATGTGCATTCAGCTAACAGAGTTAAACCATACTTTTGATTGAGCAGTTCTGAACACTCTTTCTGTAGAAAATGCAACTGGACATTTGGAGCGCTAAGAGCGTAGTATTGGAAAAAGGAATATATTCAAATATAAGCTACACAGAAGCATTCTGTGAAACTTCTTTCTGATCTGAGCATTCCGCTAACAGAGTTAAACCATACTTTTGATTGGGGAGATTTGAAACACTCTGACTGTAGAAAATGCAACTGGACATTCGGAGCGCTAAGTGGGTAATAATGGAAAAAGGAATATGTTCAAATATAAACAACACAGAAGCATTGTATGAAACTTCTTTCTGTTCTGTGCATTCAACTAACAGAGTTGAACCTTACTTTTGATTGAGCCGTTCTGAAACACTCTTTCTGTAGAAAATGCAAGTGGAGATTCGGAGCGCTAAGAGGGTAATAGTGGAAAAAGGAATATCTTCAAATATAGACTACACAGAATCATTCTCTGAAACTTCTTTCTGATATGAGCATTCAGCTAACAGAGTTAAACCATACTTTTGATTGCGCAGTTCTGAACACTCTTTCTGTAGAAAATGCAAGTGGACATTCGGAGCGCTAATACGGTAATAGTGGAAAAAGGAATATATTCAATTATAAACTACACAGAAGCATTCTGTGAAACTTCTTTCTGTTCTGTGCATTCAACTAACTGAGTTGAACCTTACTTTTGATGGAGCCGTTGTGAAACACTCTTTCTGTAGAAACTGCAATTGGACATTCTGACCGCTAAAAGGCCTATATTGGGAAAAAGAATATCTACAAATAAAAACTACACAGAAGCATTCTGTGAAATTTCTTTCGGATCTGTGCATTCAACTAACAGAGTAAAACCATACTTTTGATTGAGCCGTTCTGAACACTCTTTCTGTAGAAAATGCAAGTGGACTTTCGGAGCGCTAAGAGCGTAATAGTTGAAAAAGGAATATATTCAAATATAAACTACACAGAAGCATTCTGTGAAACTTCTTTCTGTTCTGTGCATTCAACTAACAGAGTTGAACCTTACTTTTGATTGAGCCGTTCTGAAACACTCTTTCTGTAGAAACTGCAATTGGACTTTCTAAGCGCTAAGAGGCCTACATTGTTAAAAAGAATATCTTCAAATAAAAACTACACAGAAGCATTCTGTGAATCATATTTGTGATATGTGCATTCAGTTAACAGAGCTAAACCATACTTTTGATTGAGCAGTTATGAAACACTCTTTGTGTAGAAAATATAAGTGGACTTTCGGAGCGCTAAGATTGTAATAGGGGAAAAAGGATTATCTCCAAATAAAAACCACACAGAAGCATTCTCTGAAACTCCTTTCTGTTCTCTGAATTCAACTAACAGAGTTGAGCCTTACTTTTGAAGGAACAGTTCTGAAACACTCTTTGTGTAGAAACTGCCAGTGGACATTCAGAGCTCTAAGTGGGTAATAGTCAATAAAGTAATATCTTCAACTAAATACTACACAGAAGCATTCTGTGAAACTACTTTCTGTTCTGTGCATTCAACTAAAAGAGGTGAACCTTACTTTTCATTGAGCCGTTCTGAAACACTCTTTCTCTAGAAACTGCAATTGGACATTCTGAGCACTAAGAAGCCTATATTGGTAAAAAGAATATTTTCATATAAACACTACACAGAAGCATTCTGTGAAACTTCTTTCTGATCTGTGCATTCAGCTAACAGAGTTAAACCATACTTTGGATTGAGCAGTTCTGAAACCCTCTTTCTGTAGAAAATGCTACTGGACATTTGGGGCGCTAAGTGGGTAATAGTGGAAAAAGGAATATCTTCAAATATAAACTACACAGAATCATTCTGTGAAACTTCTTTCTGATCTGTGCATTCAGCTAACAGAGTTAAAGCATACTTTTGATTGAGCAGTTCTGAACACTCTTTCTGTAGAAAATGCAACTGGACATTTGGAGCGCTAAGAGGGTAGTATTGGAAAAAGGAATATATTCAAATATAAACTACACAGAAGCATTGTATGAAACTCCTTTCTCTTCTGTGCATTTAACTAACAGAGTTGAACCTTATTTTTGATTGAGCCGTTCTGAAACACTCTTTCTTTAGAAAATGCAAGTGGATATTTGCAGCGCTAAGACGGTAATACTGGAAAAGGAATATATTCAAATATAAACTACACAGAAGCATTCTGTGAAACTTATTTCTGTTCTGTGCATTCAACTAACTGAGTTGAACCTTACTTTTGATGGAGCCGTTCTGAAAAGCTCTTTCTGTAGAAACTGCAATTGGACATTCTGAGCGCTAAGAGGCCTATATTTTGAAAAAGAGTATCTTCAAATAAAAACTACACAGAAGCATTCTGTGAAACTTATTTCGGATATGGGCATTCAACTAATAGAGTAAAACCATACTTTTTATTGAGCCGTTCTGAACACTCTTTCTGTAGAAAATGCAAGTGGACATTCAGAGCGCTAAGAGGGTAATACTAGAAAAAGTAATAACTTCAAATATAAACTACACAGAATCATTCTGTGAAACTTCTTTCTAATCTGTGCATTCAGCTAACAGAATTAAACCATACTTTTCATTGAGCAGTTCTGAACACTCTTTCTGTAGAAAATGCAACTAGACATTTGGAGCGATAAGAGGGTAGTAGTGGAAAAAGGAATATATTCAAATATAAACTACACGGAAGCATTCTGTGAAACTTCTTTCTGATCTGAGCATTCAGCTAACAGAGTTAAACCATACTTTTGACTGAGCAGTTTTGAAACACTCTGTCTGTAGAAAATGCAACTGGACATTCGGAGCGCTAAGTGGGTAATAGTGGAAAAAGGAATATGTTCAAATATAAACTACACAGAAGCATTGTATGAAACATCGTTCTGTTCTGTACATTCAACTAACAGAGTTGAAACTTACTTTTGATTGAGCCATTCTGAAACACTATTTCTGTAGAAACTGCAATTGGACATTCTGAGCCCTAAGAGGCCTATATTGGGAAAAATAATATATTCAAATAAAAACTACACAGAGGCATTGTGTGAAACTTATTTCTGATATGTGCATTCAGCTAACAGAGTTAAACCATACTTTTGATTGCGCAGTTCCGAACACTCTTTCTGTAGAAAATGCAAGTTGAAATTCGGAGCGCTAAGAGGGTAATAGTGGAAAAAGCAATATACTCAAATATAAACTACAAAGAAGCATTCTGTGAAACTTCTTTCTGTTCTCTGCATTCAACTAACTGAGTTGAACCTTGCTTTTGATTGAGCCGTTCTGGAACACTCTTTCTGTAGAAAATGCAATTGGACATTCGGAGCGCTAAGAGGCCTATATTGGGAAAAATAATATCTACAAATAAAAACTACACAGAAGCATTCTGTGAAACTTCTTTCTGTTCTGTGCATTCAACTAAAAGTGTTGAACCTTAGTTTTGATAGAGCCGTTCTGAAACACTCTTTCTGTAGAAAATGCAAGTGGACATTCGGAGCGCTAAGTTAGTAATAGTGGAAAAAGGAATATCTCCATATAAAAACTACACAGAAGCATTCTCTGAAACTCCTTTCTGTTCTCTGCATTCAACTAACAGAGCTGAGCCTTACTTTTGGAGGAGCAGTTCTGAAACACTCTTTGTGTAGAAACTGCCAGTGGAAATTCAGAGCGCTAAGAGGGTAATAGTCGAAAAAGGAATATCTTCAACTAAATACTACACAGAAGCATTCTGTGAAACTTCTTTCTGTTCTGTGCATTCAACTAAAAGAGTTGAAACTTAGTTTTGATTGAGCCGTTCTGAAACACTCTTTCTGTAGAAAATGAAAGTGGAGATTCGGAGCGCTAAGAGGGTAATAGTGGAAAAAGGATTATCTTCAAATATAAACTACACAGAATCATTCTGTGAAACTTCTTTCTGATATGTGCATTCAGCTAACAGAGTTAAACCATACTTTTGATTGAGCAGTTCTGAACACTCTTTCTGTAGAAAATGCAACTGGACATTTGGAGCGCTAAGAGGGTAGTAGTGGAAAAAGGAATATATTCAAATATAAGCTACACAGAAGCATTCTGTGAAACTTCTTTCTGATCTGAGCATTCCGCTAACAGAGTTAAACCATACTTTGATTGAGGAGATTTGAAACACTCTGACTGTAGAAAATGCAACTGGACATTCGGAGCGCTAAGTGGGTAATAATGGAAAAAGGAATATGTTCAAATATAAACAACACAGAAGCATTGTATGAATCTTCTTTCGGTTCTATGCATTCAACTAACAGTGTTGAACCTTACTTTTGATTGAGCCCTTCTGAAACACTCTTTCTGTAGAAACTGCAATTGGACATTCTGAGCCCTAAGAGGCCTATATTGGGAAAAATAATATATTCATATAAAAACTACACAGAGGCATTGTGTGAAACTTATTTCTGATATGTGCATTCAGCTAACAGAGTTAAACCATACTTTTGATTGCGCAGCTCTGAACACTCTTTCTGTAGAAAATGCAAGTTGACATTCGGAGCGCTAAGAGGGTAATAGTGGAAAAAGCAATATACTCAAATATAAACTACAAAGAAGCATTCTGTGAAACTTCTTTCTGTTCTCTGCATTCAACTAACTGAGTTGAACCTTGCTTTTGATTGAGCCGTTCTGGAACACTCTTTCTGTAGAAAATGCAATTGGACATTCTGAGCGCTAAGAGGCCTATAATGGGAAAAATAATATCTACAAATAAAAACTACACAGAAGCATTCTGTGAAACTACTTTCTGTTCTGTGCATTCAACTAAAAGTGTTGAAACTTAGTTTTGATTGAGCCGTTCTGAAACACTCTTTCTGTAGAAAATGCAAGTGGACATTCGGAGCGCTAAGTTTGTAATAGTGGAAAAAGGAATATCTCCATATAAAAACTACACAGAAGCATTCTCTGAAACTCCTTTCTGTTCTCCGCATTCAACTAACAGAGCTGAGCCTTACTTTTGGAGGTGCAGTTCTGAAACACTCTTTGTGTAGAAACTGCCAGTGGAAATTCAGAGCGCTAAGAGGGTAACAGTCGAAAAAGGAATATCTTCAACTAAATACTACACAGAAGCATTCTGTGAAACTACTTTCTGTTCTGTGCATTCAACTAAAAGAGTTGAAACTTAGTTTTGATTGAGCCATTCTGAAACACTCTTTCTGTAGAAAATGAAAGTGGAGATTCGGAGCGCTAAGCGGGTAATAGTGGAAAAAGGATTATCTTCAAATATAAACTACAGAGAATCATTCTGTGAAACTTCTTTCTGATATGTGTATTCAGCTAACAGAGTTAAACCATACTTTTGATTGAGCAGTTCTGAACACTCTTTCTGTAGAAAATGCAACTGGACATTTGGAGCGCTAAGAGGGTAGTAGTGGAAAAAGGAATATATTCAAATATAAGCTACACAGAAGCATTCTGTGAAACTTCTTTCTGATCTGAGCATTCCGCTAACAGAGTTAAACCCTATTTTGATTGAGGAGATTTGAAACACTCTGACTGTAGAAAATGCAACTGGACATTCGGAGCGCTAAGTGGGTAATAATGGAAAAAGGAATATGTTCAAATATAAACAACACAGAAGCATTGTATGAAACTTCTTTCTGTCCTGTGCATTCAACTAACAGAGTTGAACCTTACTTTTGATTGAGCCGTTCTGAAACACTCTTTCTGTAGAAACTGCAATTGGACATTCTCAGCTCTAAGAGGCCTATATTGGGAATAATAATGTCTTCAAATAAAAACTACACAGCAGCATTGTGTGAAACTTATTTCTGATATGTGCATTCAGCTAACAGAGTTAAACCATACTTTTGATTGCACAGTTCTGAACACTCTTTCTGTAGAAAATGCAAGTGGACATTCGGAGCGCTAATACGGTAATAGTGGAAAAAGGAATATATTCAATTATAAACTACACAGAAGCATTCTGTGAAACTCCTTTCTGTTCTGTGCATTCAACTAACTGAGTTGAACCTTACTTTTGATGGAGCCGTTGTGAAACACTCTTTCTGCAGAAACTGCAATTGGACATTCTGACCGCTAAAAGGCCTATATTGGGAAAAAAAAAATCTACAAATAAAAACTACACAGAAGCATTCTGTGAAACTTCTTTCAGATCTGTGCATTCAACTAAAAGAGTAAAACCATACTTTTGATTGAGCCGTTCTGATCACTCTTTCTGTAGAAAATGCAAGTGGAGATTCGGAGCGCTAAGAGGGTAATAGTGGAAAAAGGATTATCTTCAAATATAAACTACACAATCATTCTGTGAAACTTCTTTCTGATATGTGCATTCAGCTAACAGAGTTAAACCATAGTTTTGATAGTGCAGTTCTGAACACTCTTTCTGTTGAAAATGCAACTGGACATTTTGAGCGCTAAGAGGGTAGTAGTGGAAACAGGAATATATTCAAATATAAGCTACACAGAAGCATTCTGTGAAACTTCTTTCTGATCTGAGCATTCCGCTAACAGAGTTAAACCATACTTTTGATTGAGGAGATTTGAAACACTCTGACTGTAGAAAATGCAACTGGACATTCGGAGCGCTAAGTGGGTAATAGTGGAAAAAGGAATATGTTCAAATATAAACTACACAGAAGCATTGTATGAAACACCTTTCTGTTCTGTACATTCAACTAACAGAGTTGAACCTTACTTTTGATTGAGCCGTTCTGAAACACTCTTTCTGTAGAAAATGCAAGTGGACATTCGGAGCGCTAAGTTAGTAATAGTGGAGAAAGCAATATCTCCAAATAAAAACTACACAGAAGCATTCTCTGAAACTCCTTTCTGTTCTCTGCATTCAACTAACAGAGCTGAGCCTTACTTTTGGAGGAGCAGTTCTGAAACACTCTTTGTGTAGAAACTGCCAGTGGAAATTCAGAGCGCTAAGAGGGTAATAGTCGAAAAAGGAATATCTTCAACTAAATACTACACAGAAGCATTCTGTGAAATATCTTTCTGTTCTGTGCATTCAACTAAAAGAGTTGAACCTTAGTTTTGATTGAGCCGTTCTGAAACACTCTTTCTGTAGAAAATGAAAGTGGAGATTCGGAGCGCTAAGAGGGTAATAGTGGAAAAAGGATTATCTTCAAATATAAACTACACAGAATCATTCTGTGAAACTTCTTTCTGATATGTGCATTCAGCTAACAGAGTTAAACCATACTTTTGATAGTGCAGTTCTGAACACTCTTTCTGTAGAAAATGCAACTGGACATTTGGAGCGCAAAGAGGGTAGTAGTGGAAAAAGGAATATATTCAAATATAAACTACTCGGAAGCATTCTGTGAAACTCCTTTCTGATCTGAGAATTCAGCTAACAGAGTTAAACCATACTTCTGACTGAGCAGTTTTGAAACACTCTGTCTGTAGAAAATGCAACTGGACATTCGGAGCGCTAAGTGGGTAATAGTGGAAAAAGGAATATGTTCAAATATAAACTACACAGAAGCATTGTATGAAACACCTTTCTGTTCTGTACATTCAACTAACAGAGTTGAAACTTACTTTTGATTGAGCCGTTCTGAAACACTCTTTCTGTGGAAACTGCATTTGGACATTCGGAGCCCTAAGAGGCCTATATTGGGAAAAATAATATATTCAAATAAAAACTACACAGAGGTACTGTGTGAAACTTATTTCTGATATGTGCATTCAGCTAACAGAGTTAAACCATACTTTTGATTGCGCAGTTCTGAACACTCTTTCTGTAGAAAATGCAAGTTGACATTCGGAGCGCTAAGAGGGTAATAGTGGAAAAAGCAATATACTCAAATATAAACTACAAAGAAGCATTCTGTGAAACTTTTTTCTGTTCTCTGCATTCAACTAACTGATTTGAACCTTGCTTTTGATTGAGCCGTTCTGGAACACTCTTTCTGTATAAAATGCAATTGGACATTCTGAGCGCTAAGAGGCCTATATTGGGAAAAATAATATCTACAAATAAAAACTACACAGAAGCATTCTGTGAAACTTATTTCTGTTCTGTGCATTCAACTAAAAGTGTTGAACCTTAGTTTTGATTGAGCCGTTCTGAAACACTCTTTCTGTAGAAAATGCAAGTGGACATTCGGAGCGCTAAGTTAGTAATAGTGGAAAAAGGAATATCTACAAATAAAAACTACACAGAAGCATTCTCTGAAACTCCTTTCTGTTCTCTGCATTCAACTAACAGAGCTGAGCCTTACTTTTGGAGGAGCAGTTCTGAAACACTCTTTGTGAAGAAACTGCCAGTGGAAATTCAGAGCGCTAAGAGGGTAATAGTCGAAAAAGGAATATCTTCCACTAAATACTACACAGAAGCATTCTGTGAAACTTCTTTCTGTTCTGTGCATTCAACTAAAAGAGTTGAACCTTAGTTTTGATTGAGCCGTTCTGAAACACTCTTTCTGTAGAAAATGAAAGTGGAGATTCGGAGCGCTAAGAGGGTAATAGTGGAAAAAGGATTATCTTCAAATATAAACTACACAGAATCATTCTGTGAAACTTATTTCTGATATGTGCATTCAGCTAACAGAGTTAAACCATACTTTGGATAGTGCAGTTCTGAACACTCTTTCTGTAGAAAATGCAACTGGACATTTGGAGCGCTAAGAGGGTAGTAGTGGAAAAAGGAATATATTCAAATATAAGCTACACAGAAGCATTCTGTGAAACTTCTTTCTGATCTGAGCATTCCGCTAACAGAGTTAAACCATACTTTTGATTGAGGAGATTTGAAACACTCTGACTGTAGAAAATGCAACTGGACATTCGGAGCGCTAAGTGGGTAATAATGGAAAAAGGAATATGTTCAAATATAAACAACACAGAAGCATTGTATGAAACTTCTTTCTGTTCTGTGCATTCAACTAACAGAGTTGAACCTTACTTTTGATTGAGCCGTTCTGAAACACTCTTTCTGTAGAAACTGCAATTGGACAATCTCAGCTCTAAGAGGCCTATATTGGGAGTAATAATATCTTCAAATAAAAACTACACAGCAGCATTGTGTGAAACTTATTTCTGATATGTGCATTCAGCTAACAGAGTTAAACCATACTTTTGATTGCGCAGTTCTGAACACTCTTTCTGTAGAAAATGCAAGTGGACATTCGGAGCGCTAATACGGTAATAGTGGAAAAAGGAATATATTCAATTATAAACTACACAGAAGCATTCTGTGAAACTTCTTTCTGTTCTGTGCATTCAACTAACTGAGCTGAACCTTACTTTTGATGGAGCCGTTGTGAAACACTCTTTCTGTAGAAACTGCAATTGGACATTCTGACCGCTAAAAGGCCTATATTGGGAAAAAGAATATCTTCAAATAAAAACTACACAGAAGCATTCTGTGAAACTTCTTTCAGATCTGTGCATTCAACTAACAGAGTAAAACCATACTTTTGATTGAGCCGTTCTGAACACTCTTTCTGTAGAAAATGCAAGTGGACATTCGGAGCGCTAAGAGGGTAATAGTTGAAAAAGGAATATATTCAAATATAAACTGCACAGAAGCCTTCTGTGAAACTTCTTTCTGTTCTGTGCATTCAACTAACAGAGTTGAACCTTACTTTTGATTGAGCCGTTCTGAAAAACTCTTTCTGTAGAAACTGCAATTGGACTTTCTAAGCGCTAAGAGGCCTTCATTGTTAAAAAGAATATCTTCAAATAAAAACTACACAGAAGCATTCTGTGAAACATATTTCTGATATGTGCATTCAGTTAACAGAGCTAAACCATACTTTTGATTGAGCAGATATGAAACACTCTTTGTGTAGAAAATATAAGTGGACCTTCGGAGCGCTAAGATTGTAATAGAGGAAAAAGGATTATCTCCAAATAAAAACCACACAGAAGCATTCTCTGAAACTCCTTTCTGTTCTCTGAATTCAACTAACAGTGTTGAGCTTTACTTTTGAAGGAACAGTTCTGAAACACTCTTTGTGTATAAATTGCCAGTGGACATTCAGAGCGCTAAGTGGGTAATAGTCAATAAAGGAATATCTTCAACTAAATACTACACAGAAGCATTCTCTGAAACTCCTTTCTGTTCTGTGCATTCAACTAAAAGAGGTGAACCTTACTTTTCATTGAGCCATTCTGAAACACTCTTTCTATAGAAACTGCAATTGGACATTCTGAGCGCTAAGAGGCCTATATTGGTAAAAAGAATATTTTCATATAAACACTACACAGAAGCATTCTGTGAAACTTCTTTCTGATCTGTGCATTCAGCCAACAGAGTTAAACCATACTTTGGATTGAGCAGTTCTGAAACACACTTTCTGTAGAAAATGCTACTGGACATTTGGAGCGCTAAGTGGGTAATAGTGGAAAAAGGAATATCTTCAAATATAAACTACACAGAATCATTCTGTGAAACTTCTTTCTGATCTGTGCATTCAGCTAACAGAGTTAAAGCATACTTTTGATTGAGCCATTCTGAACACTCTTTCTGTAGAAAATGCAACTGGACATTGGGAGCGCTAAGAGGGTAGTAGTGGAAAAAGTAATATATTCAAATATAAACTACACAGAAGCATTGTATGAAACTCCTTTCTCTTCTGTGCATTTAACTAACAGAGTTGAACCTTATTTTTGATTGAGCCATTCTGAAACACTCTTTCTTTAGAAAATGCAAGTGGATATTCGCAGCGCTAAGACGGTAATACTGGAAAAGGAATATATTCAAATATAAACTACACAGAAGCATTCTGTGAAACTTCTTTCTGTTCTGTGCATTCAACTAACTGAGTTGAACCTTACTTTTGATGGAGCCGTTCTGAAAAGCTCTTTCTGTAGAAACTGCAATTGGACATTCTGAGCGCTAAGAGGCCTATATTTTGAAAAAGAATATCTTCAAATAAAAACTACACAGAAGCATTCTGTGAAACTTATTTCGGATATGGGCATTCAACTAATAGAGTAAAACCATACTTTTGATTGAGCCGTTCTGAACACTCTTTCTGTAGAAAATGCAAGTGGACATTCTGAGCGCTAAGAGGGTAATACTAGAAAAAGTAATATCTTCAAATATAAACTACACAGAATCATTCTGTGAAACTTCTTTCTGATCTGTGCATTCAGCTAACAGAATTAAACCATACTTTTCATTGAGCAGTTCTGAACACTCTTTCTGTAGAAAATGCAACTAGACATTTGGAGCGATAAGAGGGTAGTAGTGGAAAAAGGAATATATTCAAATATAAACTACACGGAAGCATTCTGTGAAACTCCTTTCTGATCTGAGAATTCAGCTAACAGAGTTAAACCAAACTTTTGACTGAGCAGTTTTGAAACACTCTGTCTGTAGAAAATGCAACTGGACATTCGGAGCGCTAAGTGGGTAATAGTGGAAAAAGGAATATGTTCAAATATAAACTACAGAGAAGCATTGTATGAAACATCTTTCTGTTCTGTACATTCAACTAACAGAGTTGAAACTTACTTTTGATTGAGCCGTTCTGAAACACTCTTTCTGTAGAAACTGCAATTGGACATTCGGAGCCCTAAGAGGCCTATATTGGGAAAAATAATATATTCAAATAAAAACTACACAGAGGTATTGTGTGAAACTTATTTCTGATATGTGCATTCAGCTAACAGAGTTAAACCATACTTTTGATTGCGCAGTTCTGAACACTCTTTCTGTAGAAAATTCAAGTTGACATTCGGAGCGCTAAGAGGGTAATAGTGGAAAAAGCAATATACTCAAATATAAACTACACAGAAGCATTCTGTGAAACTTCTTTCTGTTCTCTGCATTCAGCTAACTGAGTTGAACCTTGCTTTTGATTGAGCCATTCTGGAACACTCTTTCTGTAGAAAATGCAATTGGACATTCTGAGCGCTAAGAGGCCTATATTGGGAAAAAGAATATCTACAAATTAAAACTACACAGAAGCATTCTGTGAAACTTATTTCTGTTCTGTGCATTCAACTAAAAGTGTTGAACCTTAGTTTTGATTGAGCCATTCTGAAACACTCTTTCTGTAGAAAATGCAAGTGGACATTCGGAGCGCTAAGTTAGTAATAGTGGAAAAAGGAATATCTCCAAATGAAAACTACACAGAAGCATTCTCTGAAACTCCTTTCTGTTCTCTGCATTCAACTAACAGAGCTGAGCCTTACTTTTGGAGGAGCAGTTCTGAAACACTCTTTGTGTAGAAACTGCCAGTGGAAATTCAGAGCGCTAAGAGGGTAATAGTCGAAAAAGGAATATCTTCAACTAAATACTACACAGAAGCATTCTGTGAAACTTCTTTCTGTTGTGTGCATTCAACTAAAAGAGTTGAACCTTAGTTTTGATTGAGCCGTTCTGAAACACTCTTTCTGTAGATAATGAAAGTGGAGATTCGGAGCGCTAAGAGGGTAATAGTGGAAAAAGGATTATCTTCAAATAAAAACTACACAGAATCATTCTGTGAAACTTATTTCTGATATGTGCATTCAGCTAACAGAGTTAAACCATACTTTGGATAGTGCAGTTCTGAACACTCTTTCTGTAGAAAATGCAACTGGACATTTGGAGCGCTAAGAGGGTATTAGTGGAAAAAGGAATATATTCAAATATAAGCTACACAGAAGCATTCTGTGAAACTTCTTTCTGATCTGAGCATTCCGCTAACAGAGTTAAACCATAGTTTTGATTGAGGAGATTTGAAACACTCTGACTGTAGAAAATGCAACTGGACATTCGGAGCGCTAAGTGGGTAATAATGGAAAAAGGAATATGTTCAAATATAAACAACACAGAAGCATTGTATGAAACTTCTTTCTGTTCTGTGCATTCAACTAACAGAGTTGAACCTTACTTTTGATTGAGCCGTTCTGAAACACTCTTTCTGTAGAAACTGCAATTGGACAATCTCAGCTCTAAGAGGCCTATATTGGGAGTAATAATATCTTCAAATAAAAACTACACAGCAGCATTGTGTGAAACTTATTTCTGATGTGTGCATTCAGCTAACAGAGTTAAACCATACTTTTGATTGCGCAGTTCTGAACACTCTTTCCGTAGAAAATGCAAGTGGACATTCGGAGCGCTAATACGGTAATAGTGGAAAAAGGAATATATTCAATTATAAACTACACAGAAGCATTCTGTGAAACTTCTTTCTGTTCTATGCATTCAACTATCTGAGTTGAACCTTACTTTTGATGGAGCCGTTGTGAAACACTCTTTCTGTAGAAACTGCAATTGGACATTCTGACCGCTAAAAGGCCTATATTGGGAAAAAGAATATCTACAAATAAAAACTACACAGAAGCATTCTGTGAAACTTCTTTCAGATCTGTGCATTCAACTAACAGAGTAAAACCATACTTTTGATTGAGCCGTTCTGAACACTCTTTCTGTAGAAAATGCAAGTGGACATTCGGAGCGCTAAGAGGGTAGTAGTTGAAAAAGAATATATTCAAATATAAACTGCACAGAAGCATTCTGTGAAACTTCTTTCTGTTCTGTGCATTCAACTAACAGAGTTGAACCTTACTTTTGATTGAGCCGTTCTGAAACACTCTTTCTGTAGAAACTGCAATTGGAATTTCTAAGCGCTAAGAGGCCTTCATTGTTAAAAAGAATATCTTCAAATAAAAACTACACAGAAGCATTCTGTGAAACATATTTCTCATATGTGCATTCAGTTAACAGAGCTAAACCATACTTTTGATTGAGCAGTTATGAAACACTCTTTGTGTAGAAAATATAAGTGGACCTTCGGAGCGCTAAGATTGTAATAGAGGAAAAAGGATCATCTCCAAATAAAAACCACACAGAAGCACTCTCTGAAACTCCTTTCTGTTCTCTGAATTCAACTAACAGAGTTGAGCCTTACTTTTGAAGGAACAGTTCTGAAAAACTCTTTGTGTAGAAACTGCCAGTGGACATTCGGAGCGCTAAGTGGATAATAGTCAATAAAGGAATATCTTCAACTAAATGCTACACAGAAGCATTCTGTGAAACTCCTTTCTGTTCTGTGCATTCAACTAAAAGAGGTGAACCTTACTTTTCATTGAGCCGTTCTGAAACACTCTTTCTATAGAAACTGCAATTGGACATTCTGAGCGCTAAGAGGCCTATATTGGTAAAAAGAATATTTTCATATAAACACTACACAGAAGCATTCTGTGAAACTTCTTTCTGATCTGTGCATTCAGCTAACAGAGTTAAACCATACTTTGGATTGAGCAGTTCTGAAACACTCTTTCTGTAGAAAATGCTACTGGACATTTGGAGCGCTAAGTGGGTAATAGTGGAAAAAGGAATATCTTCAAATATAAACTACACAGAATCATTCTGTTAAACTTCTTTCTGATCTGTGCATTCAGCTAACAGAGTTAAAGCATACTTTTGATTGAGCCGTTCTGAACACTCTTTCTGTAGAAAATGCAACTGGACATTTGGAGCGCTAAGAGGGTATTAGTGGAAAAAGTAATATATTCAAATATAAACTACACAGAAACATTGTATGAAACTCCTTTCTCTTCTGTGCATTTAACTAACAGAGTTGAACCTTATTTTTGATTGAGCCGTTCTGAAACACTCTTTCTTTAGAAAATGCAAGTGGATATTCGCAGCGCTAAGACGGTAATACTGGAAAAGGAATATATTCAAATATAAACTACACAGAAGCATTCTGTGAAACTTCTTTCTGTTCTGTGCATTCAACTAACTGAGTTGAACCTTACTTTTGATGGAGCCGTTCTGAAAAGCTCTTTCTGTAGAAACTGCAATTGGACATTCTGAGCGCTAAGAGGCCTATATTTTGAAAAAGAATATCTTCAAATAAAAACTACACAGAAGCATTCTGTGAAACTTATTTCGGATATGGGCATTCAACTAATAGAGTAAAACCATACTTTTGATTGAGCCGTTCTGAACACTCTTTCTGTAGAAAATGCAAGTGGACTTTCGGAGCGCTAAGAGGGTATCACTAGAAAAAGTAATATCTTCAAATATAAACTACACAGAATCATTCTGTGAAACTTCTTTCTGATCTGTGCATTCAGCTAACAGAATTAAACCATACTTTTCATTGAGCAGTTCTGAACACTCTTTCTGTAGAAAATGCAACTAGACATTTGGAGCGATAAGAGGGTAGTAGTGGAAAAAGGAATATATTCAAATATAAACTACATGGAAGCATTCTGTGAAACTCCTTTCTGATCTGAGAATTCAGCTAACAGAGTTAAACCATACTTTTGACTGAGCAGTTTTGAAACACTCTGTCTGTAGAAAATGCAACTGGACATTCGGAGCGCTAAGTGGGTAATAGTGGAAAAAGGAATATGTTCAAATATAAACTACACAGAAGCATTGTATGAAACATCTTTCTGTTCTGTACATTCAACTAACAGAGTTGAAACTTACTTTTCATTGAGCCGTTCTGAAACACTCTTTCTGTAGAAACTGCAATGGGACATTCGGAGCCCTAAGAGGCCTATATTGGGAAAAATAATATATTCAAATAAAAACTACACAGAGGTATTGTGTGAAACTTATTTCTGATACGTGCATTCAGCTAACAGAGTTAAACCATACTTTTGATTGCGCAGTTCTGAACACTCTTTCTGTAGAAAATTCAAGTTGACATTCGGAGCGCTAAGAGGGTAATAGTGGAAAAAGCAATATACTCAAATATAAACTACACAGAAGCATTCTGTGAAACTTCTTTCTGTTCTCTGCATTCAACTAACTGAGTTGAACCTTGCTTTTGATTGAGCCGTTCTGGAACACTCTTTCTGTAGAAAATGCAATTGGACATTCTGAGCGCTAAGAGGCCTATATTGGGAAAAAGAATATCTACAAATAAAAACTACACAGAAGCATTCTGTGAAACTTATTTCTGTTCTGTGCATTCAACTAAAAGTGTTGAACCTTAGTTTTGATTGAGCTGTTCTGAAACACTCTTTCTGTAGAAAATGCAAGTGGACATTCGGAGCGCTAAGTTAGTAATAGTGGAAAATAATATCTCCAAATAAAAACTACACAGAAGCATTCTCTGAAACTCGTTTCTGTTCTCTGCATTCAAATAACAGAGCTGAGCCTTACTTTTGAAGGAGCAGTTCTGAAACACTCTTTGTGTAGAAACTGCCAGTGGAAATTCAGAGCGCTAAGAGGGTAATAGTCGAAAAAGGAATATCTTCAACTAAATACTACACAGAAGCATTGTATGAAACTTCCTTCTGTTCTGTGCATTCAAGTAACAGAGTTGAGCCTTACTTTTGATTGAGCCGTTCTGAAACACTCTTTCTGTAGAAACTGCAATTGGACATTCTGAGCGCTAAGAGGCCTATATTGGGAAAAATAATATCTTCAAATAAAAACTACACCGCAGCATTGTGTGAAACTTATTTCTGATATGTGCATTCAGCTAACAGAGCTAAACCATACTTTTGATTGCGCAGTTCTGAACACTCTTTCTGTAGAAAATGCCAGTGGACATTCGGAGCGCTAATACGGTAATAGTGGGAAAAGGAATATATGAAATTATAAACTACACAGAAGCATTCTGTGAAACTTCTTTCAGTTCTGTGCATTCAACTAACTGATTTGAACCTTACTTTTGATGGAGCCATTGTGAAACACTCTTTCTGTAGAAACTGCAAACGGACATTCTGACCGCTAAAAGTCCTATATTGGGAAAAATAATATCTATAAATAAAAACTACACAGAAGCATTCTGTGAAACTTCTTTCGGATCTGTGCATTGAACTAACAGAGTAAAACCATACTTTTGATTGAGCCGTTCTGAACACTCTTTCTGTAGAAAATGTAAGTGGACATTCAGAGCGCTAAGAGGGTAATAGTTGAAAAAGGAATATATTCAAATAAAAAGTACACAGAAGCATTCTGTGAAACTTCTTTCTGTTCTGTGCATTCAACTAACAGAGTTGAACCTTACATTTGATTGAGCCGTTCTGAAACACTCTTTCTGTAGAAACTGCAATTGGACTTTCTAAGCGCTAAGAGGCCTACATTGTTAAAAAGAATATCTTCAAATAAAAACTACACAGAAGCATTCTGTGAAACTTATTTCTGATCAGTGCATTCAGTTAACAGAGCTAAACCATACTTTTGATTGAGCAGTTATGAAACACTCGTTCTGTAGAAAATGCAAGTGGACATTCGGAGCGCTAAGATTGTAATAGAGGAAAAGGGAATATCTCCAAATAAAAACTACACAGAAGCATTCTCTGAGACTCCTTTCTGTTCTCTGCATTCAACTAACAGAGTTTAGCCTTACTTTTGAAGGAGCAGTTCTGAAACACTCTTTGTGTAGAAACTGCCAGTTCACATTCGGAGCGCTAAGTGGATAATAGTCAAAAAAGGAATATCTTCAACTAAATACTACACAGAAGCATTCTGTGAAACTTCTTTCTGTTCTGTGCATTCAACTAAAAGAGGTGAACCTTATTTTTATTGAGCCGTTCTGAAACACTCTTTCTATAGAAACTGCAATTGGACATTCTGAGCGCTAAGAGGCCTATATTGGTAAAAAGAATATCTTCATATAAACACTACACAGAAGCATTCTGTGAAACTTCTTTCTGATCTCTGCATTCAACTAACAGAGTTAAACCATACTTTTGATTGAGCAGTTCTGAAACACTCTTTCTGTAGAAAATGCAACTGGACATTTGGAGCGGTAAGTGGGTAATAGTGGAAAAAGTAATATCTTCAAATATCAACTACACAGAATCATTCTGTGAAACTTCTTTCTGATCTGTGCATTCAGCTAACAGAATTAAACCATACTTTTGATTGAGCAGCTCTGAACACTCTTTCTGTAGAAAATGCAACTGGACATTTGGAGCGCTAAGAGGGTAGTAGTGGAAAAAGGGATATATTCAAATACAAACTACACAGAAGCATTCTGTGAAACTTCTTTCTGTTCTTTGCATTCAAGTAACTGAGTTGAACCTTACTTTTGATTTTTGCCGTTCTGAAACACTCTTTGTGTAGAAACTGCAATTGGACATTCTGAGCGCTAAGAGGCCTATGTTGGGAAAAATAATATCTTCAAATAAAAACTACGCAGAATCATTGTGTGAAACTTATTTCTGATATGTGCATTCAGCTAACAGAATTAAACCATACTTTTGATTGCGCAGTTCTGAACACTCTTTCTGTAGAAAATGCAAGTGGACATTCGGAGCGCTAAGAGGATAATAGTGAAAAAGGAATATATTCAAATCTAAACTACACAGAAGCATTCTGTGAAACTTCGTTCTGTTCTTTGCATTCAACTAAAAGAGTTGAACTATATTTTTGATTGAGCCTTTCTGAAACACTCTTCCTGTAGAAACATTCAGGCTGTTGATATCACCAGTGTACCTTGCCTTCCTGGTAATAATGACATAATCTTTCTTCCTCCCCTGGCCACTCTCAGCCTTGGAAGTTACTGGCTAGTGGATAGTAGATACTGGATGAGCCATCACACGGTGGCCCTGGCACAGAAAGCCTGGGTGTCACGGCTCCACACAGCATAATTCAGACGGGCTGTGGGAAATATCATGTGGGGAAGCAATGTCGTTTCAACAAAGAACTCAGCAGGATAAATACGACCAATCTCATGTCTCACAAATGATCACTTGTGTCTGAATGTCTTCCATTTCTGTTCGTATTCATGCCTTATGGGTTAAGTCTCATCCCCAAGTATGTTTCTAGTGAATATGAAAGACCCTATTGTCACATATTTCTTTCTTTATATGCAACTACCACCATTTCATTAACTTTTGCTTAAAGGAACAATTTTTAAAAGTAATCTGACATGTTACTTTACCATTTTTTGATCAATTTATTTTGTGTCTTCTTTACATATATTTTGAAGGGCCATATCTGAAACAGAACTTTCCTTTTTCATTAAAAAACTAGCATATGTGGGCTATGTGCCTTTATATTCATTTTATTGACTATTTTACAATGAACAGTCTTATATTTTACTTTATACTAATTCCTCCAGATTAATGACAAGTATTTAACCTAACATATTGATCCATCTCACTTAATATTAGTTTAACTTCAATTAATTCCTTCCTTTTTACTCATAATCAACATTTTTCCTGATGAGAAATTAAGAAAGAAGATATGTTTGGCACCTCTGTCCATATCTTTGCCCATTTCTTACTCCTCTAAGAAGGCAAGAGATTCTAATCTGATTACACATTACCAATTAATTGGGCCACATTTACTTGTGGGCCATCTGGCTGAATATTTTTTAATCATGAGCAAACCATGGTGCTCTTCTTCTCTCTTGCCCCTGCCTTAACGCAGTAAGGCATTTTCCTTGGCTTATTTCCTTCTCATTGCAGCAGAGTTGAAATGTGAGACGGGGTGTAGCTTCTCCTAACCCCTGGCACATCATCTGATGGAACTGAAGAGTGAGAAATGACCTCCACGGACCTGGAGCCTCAGCTTCAGGTCTCCACCGAGATGCCACATTGGAGGCAAGCTCAACGCAATGCCTTTATTAGAAACGTTTTTAAAAGGGAACCCGTATTCACGTTTGTCAGGACACTGCTTATCTCTCTAGTTGAACCCGTATAACTTACTTTATAAGATGGTAAGATACAAAGACTCTTAATCTTCCATCTACCAGGACTCTTGACATAAATTGAAAGCTCACTTATAACAGCTCTAGCATCCCAAGTGCCTTTGACTACACTCCAATTTAACTTATTGTTCAGTTTTTATATAAATGTCTTCCTTATATTGTGCTTAATTTTCTTATTAATTTAACATTTTCAGAAGAATACTCATTCTGAGAAGTTCACAAATCAGTTAGGCTTAAGTTTTTAAATAAATGTTTTAAAAATATTAAAGGCACACGTATGAAACAATGATACTAGACTTAATTATGGAGAGCAGCCTCCCCTACAAATTTCAGCCACAACACAAGAGCAGTAAGCAGATCAGTCCCCTCACCTTCATTCCAACATTTCAAGTGACTGGGGAAAGAATAGGGACAAAATAAAATAAATCAAAATAAAGGTTTCTTGTGGAACACTGAAAAATTATTATGTGCTAAAGTGTAAGAATGCTTTATATCCATCCCATCGTTTGTCCTGGGAGGTACTTTCTATTATTGATTTCATTTGACAAATGAGGAAACAGAGGTCTGAATAGGTAGAGAAACAATTGTCAACTTTCTACTTCTTAGTATAACTTTACTACCTCTGAGGCCTGCCTGCATTCCTGCACTGGGGTTTCATGGACATTGCTCGAGACCACTGGCCCTATGTCTGTCATCTTTTATGTTTCATTTATAAACACCCTCAGCTCTTGATCTGTGAGGGTCTTAATAAATAGAGCTGTATTAAATTTTTGCGCTTTAAAAATAATATATGATATTAAGAAATAGTATTTCTGATAACAGCTTAAGCCATAATATGAAGTGTGCTGATACAAGAGGAGTTTGTAGGTCTTAAAAAAAAAAAACAAAAAAAAAACTAAGCTTTAATTTAGTACAAGTTTCTGACTTTCCTGCTAAAATTTATCTAGGAGTATATATAAAGAAAAGGCCTTATTGAATAAACTGGTAAATGCATCTCTCAAGTTTTATTTTATATTCAACATAATATGAAGTAAAAATAAAAATAAAATACAACTAAGAAATATAGCATTGGCTACTTTTCGAAACATTTCTCCACAAAATAGGGGGTAAAATATGAAAAAGTTTTGACACAATGTTTTGAGTCTCTATTTATTTATAACCTAAAGGAAATAAGAATTTGATATGCCTCAAGGAAAAAAAATCCAACGAAGAGTTTTTTTGTGGGGGAAAGAAAGCCTACTATCCAGCCTCAGAGATTAGATTTAAAAGCCAAAGAAAACTTTGTTAGATTATAGTGTGACAGAGCAAACCAATCTTTAAATCTACCAAAACACTTCTAGAATGCTAGAACACAGTATGTGTGAGAAAATAACAAGTGTTTTGAGAAACATCATTTTTTAATGTCCTAAACCACTGACTTACAACATATGAAAAGATGTGGCATGACACGAATTTGAGAATATATACTGTAGAACAGCTATTAACAAGCTTTTCTTGGTACTGAAGTGTGTTCCACAAAACAGTTTTTACTCTTACATGAAGAAGACAGTGAACCAAAGTAAATTAAACTACCAGAAACAGGTGTTAGCTTGACATTAAGAACCCACAAATCTACATTTGTTTCCATTCCTAAAAATCAGCTTTCAATTAATAATAATATAATCATTAAAAAATATATATTTTTAAAGCGTCTGTTTACTTTCCTTAACTTGTAAATCACTACTGGTGTTTCCAACTCTCTTAGTGAATTTAAATGACAATATCATTCCTTAATTTTTCTATGACCTGAAAACGTCCGATTAGAAAATGAGCAAATTGCTCACAATGCTGATAAAAATCAAAGTAAAAGCTTGTATTTAAGAACATCAGTCTCTACTAAAACGAGAAATACCTAAAAATACGAATATATCCGAAATGTCGCAAAGCACATAAACCAGGTTGAAATAAAAATTTGAATGGGCAATTATGTAACATAAAGCCAGATAACCCAACCAGTTCATACATTTTATACTCAATATAGGATATTATAAATTAGATAGTTACTGATGAGATAATAGCTTTTATAGTTAACTCTGTAGTAATTAAGCAGGATGGCAAGGCAGCAAAGAGGTCAAATTAATTTCTGAGTTCTTCCATTTATCTTTAGAAATGATAGGGAAAATTCTAACTCCAAAAGTGTTTTGTGGGAATCTAAAGAACAGTTTTGACAAAGAGGGGGTCTCAAGAAAGCATTTATGATTAAGCAACCTGACATAAACAGTAACTGCAAATTATTAGAACCAGTTGATGTTTATCTAAATGGATAAATCATTCATCTGAATAATTATCAACCCAGACAAACTATAGGCCCTGAAATTGCAATTATGAAAGAGAACCAATCAAATGTTAAGACCAAATTTAAAATTTTAGCAATGGTAGAAACTATGAATCATAAAATGCTACCTTTGACTCAAGAAATGCAACCCTTGGTTAGACAGCATATTAAAAACTAGATGGCTAATGAGGTATTTGTATGGTTTCTTTTTATACTTGTTTTTGTGACATTAAGAATCTCAAAGAATCACAAATTCAAATAAAGCAATAGGCCTCTTCTCTCTGAGTTTAGCTTAGACCTTCCCTTACCTAACACGTCTGAACGTGTTCTTTGTTCTTGAACAAGATTTCGCCATTAAAACTCACACAGAAAGAACTTGTCAAGACTTTACTAAACAAAGTTTAGGATGTTTCTAATTTTCATTAAAAAATAGTGTAGAAATTTTAATGAGATTACATAATTTCTAAGTCAGTTATTTAAGACCCACCAAATTACAATAATTTATTTCTTTCAGGAAAAAAAAAAAACTAGCCATCAGCCTGCTGTCCGGCTTCATCAGCTCTAGACGCAAACAGGAAACTAAGGCAATATTCCATTGAGAGCTGATGGTGGTTTATACCAAGTAGTGTCAGTGCAAATTACCTCAACAGGCATTCAGTTTAAAAGTAGACTTGCAGGATTTCCTGATGGATTGAATCTGGGAAAACTAGAAATAGCAGGTAAGGATAACTTCATAGAGTTTGGTTTAAATTATCGAAGAATAAAACTGTCATTTATTGAGCTGGCCAAGTTGCGGCAGAACCAGGTTTAGGGAGAAAATCAGAGGGTCAATTTTGCAAATAATAACCTTGAGTTACTTATTAGATTTCAAGAAGTGATATCAACTAGGTGGCTCAATGTACAATTCTAGAGTTCTACAGCACAATGAAGGCTGGGGATTAAACACTTGAAAATCGGCAGTATACGCATAGGAGTTAAAGCATGACACCATCTGAGATAAAAAAGAAAATGCATTTAAATAAAGTAAATAAATGCCAGAATCATCCCTTCTGTGCTGTAACTGAGAAATCAGGAAGATGGTGGTGAACGAAGGAACGCAGGAAGCAGCAGCTGTAACAAGGTGAATGGAACTGACAATACTGTGACCTGGAACCCAGGTGACAAACATGTTTCAAGGAGAAGTCAGTGATTACCTGTGTCAAATTCTGTGAAAAGGACTAAAAGTTGAAGAATATGGAGATCAATGTTGTCCTTGGCAACAACAAATTTTGGACAGTAGAAAAGGAGAAGGCAGATTGGGGTGGAATCTTTAAAAACCAAGATGAAAGGATTTGGGTATAATGGGTGCATGGAGTTTTGCTCTGAGGATCAGAGAACGGAGGCAGTATCTTGAGAGATTTGTAGAATGTGGAAAGGTATTTTAAAATAAGAATAATTGTAGCATGTTTGCATATGAAGAATATTATTAATTAGCAAGAGGAGAATTGATGATGCAGAAGAAAGGGAAAAGTTGGGGGAATGATGTTCCTGCATTAGGTGAGAGGTGACAGTGTCTGGCACACAGGTAGAAGGCTTAGCATTTCCTATGAACACACTGTGGCCTCTTAGGGCACCTTCTCCATGGCACCCACAGTGACAGTTTCTCGTATTAAACCAGACCATAAGGTATGGCTGGTTACAAACTCCTCAGTGGCTTTCCATCTCATTCAAAGTAAAAGCCTGAGGTGTTATGGAGGCCTACAAGAAACTATGTAATTTGGCTCCATTACCCCGCTGTCCCCTTCTGCTCTCACTGTCCTTTTGCTGACTACAGCCCAGTCAGACAGAACTCCTTACCCTCCCTCAAACACACCAGACACCTGCACGCCTCTGTACCTGCAAAGTCTGTGCTCTTAACAACTAGGCTATTCTGCAGGGCTTGCCTTCTCTTTTCATTTGTGCCTTTGCTCACATTTCACCTGCTTAATGAAGTCTTTCCTGACCTTGTAACCCTCCACCCTCCACGTGTACTTCTTCTCCTTAGCACTCACCAATACACGACATATTAAGAGTTTTAAATATTTTCTTTGATAATTGTCTTACCCCTTTAGATTTTAAGAGAACACAAATTTTTACCCGTCGTTCACTGCTATATATCCAGCAGCTAAATTACTATCCATCACATATTACATGTTCAGTAAGTTTGCCAGATAAATGAATAAAATGATATTTTAGGTCTTAACCTCAAATTTTTACTACTTTGCATAAAAATCCTAAAACAACAATGTTTAAACTATATGCAATCATGTACACTAGAGGGTATTGTAGTTTTCAGTGAGATTTCTCGTAAGACTAGAAGGCAAAAATAAATACTGGTAACTAGAGCACTGGTGAAAGTTTACAAAATAAATACATTTCCTACTTTGTAATTGGAAGAAACCAGGCCCTCTCGCAAAGGTTTTTGATATGACACCAAGTACAGATAAATGCTACAGGATAATAATAATATAAAAAAGATTCTTTTTCTACTTAATTGTGCGGAGCCTGATATATTTATGGATCTTTAGGTAAACAATAGTTTTTTTAAAAAAAAAACATTTCCAAGGCTCTGGTATCTATTGTAAAGAAAAGCAGTGAATCGCAGGAATTCTGTAAACTATTTGACTAAATTTGGCTGCCAATCTCTACCATGTTTTCCAAACATTTGTTCAGAAAGATTCCTCTTAGTCCCTGTTACTAGTATACACAATAGCTGTTATTTGCTGATTATTATGCAGATATTGTCCTCCTTTGATCTTGATATACAATAATTAATCATACAACAGATGTGAGCTGTGTTGTATTCTTTATTATCCCCATTTTTAACAGAAGGGAACTGGGGCTTAGAAAAATCAGATAACTGGCCTGTGATCACATTTCTGATTTGTGTCTAATCTGGGATTCAAACCAAAAAAGCCGACTCCAGAATTCACAACCTGAACCACTTTGCTCAGCTATTGCCTCGGGCTTCCTGTGTCAGCCACACAACCTCAGGAACCCTACAGTCATCGAGCTGGAGACTCGTATTTGTCCATGGAAAGTGTCTTTGTTTCGAAAGAGCTAATAAAGAATTCACATTAAGGCAAAAGACAATTGAAAAGAAATTGCTGGCTTCAAACACGCAGCCAAGAAGATAACACCCGGATTCCAAAAGATTCTGATGCAATCTAAGCTAACTTGATTGATTATATCTATCAGCTTAATTATCTTTTAATATTTATATATTATTTCTTAAATTCTTAAAACTCAACATGAAATTTTAAAGAGAACAGAAAAGAACTTATTATAAAGTACCACTAAGATAAATGTCTGAAAACCTAATTTCTAATTTCATTTCTTTGTCAGTCTAACTGATTGCATTCCTTAACATAGGTGAGCCTATGTTTTTTCACATATAAAATTGGCAGACTAAATCATATTTCTCTATTCCTTTCTTCTCTGTGGATTCTAATATCCTTAAAATAAAGTTTTCTCTTAAATTTATTCTTGCTAATTTGAAAAATGTTCAACAAACATCTCAATTTTTGCAAAGTCTTATTAGACTTATGTCTATTGTATTATTCTTAAGAAAATGGTTCATTATAAAAAATATTTGGTTCCGTAATTTAGTATTTTGTACAACTAAAGAAGTTAACTTATATAAAATATTAGCAAATAATTAAATAATTTTGAGTATTCATTTGCATTATCCATTCTAAGTTATAAATTGGTGTAAGACTACAGATTTAATGCAGAGACTGGATGCTGACTAATCATTTTGATGTAAGCTTACAAAGAATAATTTCAACACTCTCCAAACTGGAATGATTTATGAGCATGTCATGCTATTTATTGTGTGATATGATAAATATAATATGATTCATCATGACATTCTATAAATATTGCAAAGGATTATTAAAGCGATAAAATCCATTGGCAGAAATATAATGAGACCATGTCACATTTGTACGAAAGCTACATGATAAGAGGCTGTTGTAACCTTAGACGGATTTAAAGTGAGAATTCTTAGAACAACAAAGCAAAAGAAAACAATCCTAAATCGTACCTAGGGTTCAATTAAGAGCAGCTGTTGAGAGCAGGGAATAATACAGAAGTACAGAAAGCTTATCATCTGCACTGCCATGGGATGGACAATTTTTCAATACAGGGACTATTCTTTAAATAGTTAATCTAAAATATTTCAGACAAAATTTGGAATAACCACTGCACTGAATCAACATGTCTAAGTAAAACTACAAATGGCAGCATATATGTGAGTGTATATATATATACACATGCTTATATTTAGTTTAAAAATTGGTATGAATGTGAAAACTCATATCAGGCTGTATTTTTAGGCATTTAAAATTTTACTTTGTCAAATAATTTTTATTTCTTCCATAACATTACAAAAATATAACCCTTTGGAGGAAAGGTTATTATAAGGGAAATTTCATTTTCTAAGTAGAGGCTTTTTAGGTTTCTGATGCTTTTACAGACAGAATTTGCCAAAGATTTTGTTTCTTATAGTTCAAAATATGGTTAACTAGTGGCCAACAATCTTTGGCATCGATTTGGAAGTAAGTATTCAACACAACACGATTGTTATGTCTTTACCAATGATTTTTGAATCATATACACAGTGTTTTAAAAGCCGCTTTGCAGTCATCTTCCTTGAGATTGTAAATTGTTCTCGCACATTATTTAAAATATCCTGAGAATAAGCACTAATTACTACTTTACAATTGAGCAAAGAAAAACATATTCTATAATTCTAGGATAAGCAACCACAATGATTGTTGAAAGCACTTTTTTGTGAGGAAATCAAGTTAACTCTGAGAACAGAGAGATACGGAGCCTGTGTCTCTCACCACATTAATGAAATCTTTACGGGCTACAAATCTTTCGGTTTCTTACAATAATTTTTATGCTATTATATTTATTAACCACTTTTGCTTCATTTCTTTCTGAAAGTTGTTTCAACTTATCTATTTCCCTATATATGGACAATCTGGAATGCAAATATATATATAATAACAATCTGGAATGCAAATTGATTAATGACTATACATATAATCTTTGTTATACTCCTGTGATAAAGATATACAAGTCAAACACAAACAAACAAAGAAAAAAAACTTACCTTTATTTTATGGCAGCATGGCACATTTGAAATAAAATTGGAAAAGATAGGTATTATTAGGTACATACACCCTTTAAAATATTTAGATCTTTCTCTTTTTTATTTTTAAAATGTTATTTCCAGGAGCATAGATTCAAGCTGCCCTGAATAGACACTTCCTCAAATATCTTAGCTCTATTGTGCTTTTACATTGTATGTATTCTTTCAGGCCCCCAACTTTTATTTTCATTAAAAGAAAATCAGTTTAAAAGACCTGATTCAGATGTACTTATATTTGCTAAAGGAATAAAAGTAATTATTAGAAAATCTTTCTTTCTTTTTAAGGATTGTTAGAGCTAATCATATATTAGCATTCAGATAAATTTCAAATCACCAATAATTTGTCTTTAAATTTGGTCATCAGAGGACCAAACCGTAATTCTCTAATGAGAGTGGAACTACCTAGGAGCTTGGCCCAGAGGACAAGGGTTGTGCTAGTTCCCTGGACTGGTTCACGGCTGAGTCCTCGAATTTGAAGGCAACCATCTATAATGGGAGAGGCCAGAGGATTTGCAGCTGAGCTTCCTCAGCAAAATACTTAACTCCTCATCAGCTGTGTAACCTTCATAATATGTCAGTTTCCTCTTGCTGCATAACAGATTACAACAAAATTAGAAGTGTAACACAACACAAGTGTATTATTTCACATTTTCCATGGGTCAGGAATCTGAGTGTGTGACTCAACTGCATCCTCTGCTCTGGGTCTCACAAGTCTGAAATCAAGGTGTCAACCGGTCTGCAATTCTCACATGAAACTCGGAGGTCTTTTTCCAGTCTCATTCTGATTGATGGCAGAACTCAGCTTCTTGCAGTTAGAGGACTGACGTCCCTGTTTCTCTGCTGGTTGTCAACGAGAGTTGCTTTCAGCTCTTGGAGGCCACCTTCAGATCCAAGCCATATGGCCCTCTCAACACATAGCAGCTTACTTCTCTAAAGCTAGAGGAAACTCTCCAGCCTGCTATAAGGGAGGCTTATGTAACAAGAAATAATCCCAAGAGGATCACTCTTGTGGTATAATTTGCTTAGTTATATTCACACACACCAATTCCACTTAAAGGTAGGGTATTAAACAAAGCACATGTACACAGGAGACAAAACAGATGTACAGAGATTTTACTCTGCCATAAGTCTGCTGAGTGACCTTTGTCAAGTTACATCTCAGTATATGAATAAGCTTAGCACCTATCTCAAAAGTTTGGTAGAAAGAAAAGTTAACACAGGCTGGGTACAGTGGCTTATGCCTGTATTGCCAGCACTTTGGGAGGTCGAAATGGGAGGATAGCTTGAGGCCAGGAGTTCAAGACAAGCCTGGATCGCAGAGTGAGGTCTCATCTCTACAAAAAAAATAATAAAATTGGTCATGTGTGGTGGCAACACCTGCAGTCTCAGCTACCTGGGGGTCTGAGGTGGGAGGATTGCTTGAGCCCAAAGGGAGTCAAGACTGCAGTCAGCCACCGTTGCACCACTGCACTCCAGCCTGGGCAGCAAAGTGAGACTCTGTCTCAAAAAAAAAAAAAAAAAAGGCCGGGCGCGGTGGCTCACGCTTGTAATCCCAGCACTTTGGGAGGCTGAGGCGAGCGGATCACGAGGTCAGGAGATCGAGACCACGGTGAAACCCCGTCTCTACTAAAAATACAAAAAAATTAGCCGGGCGTGGTGGTGGCGCCTGTAGTCCCAGCTACTTGGAGGCTGAGGCAGGAGAATGGCGTGAACCCGGGAGGTGGAGTTTGCAGTGAGCCAAGATTGTGCCACTGCACTCCAACCTGGGTGACAGAGTGAGACTCCGCCTCAAAAAAAAAAAAAAAAAAAGGGGAGGAGGGCAGCATAAAAAAATTCTCAGAGCAACGTCTACGGTCTGGACTCAGTGAATGGCAGCTATTTTTAGACTTCGCCCAGTAACTCAAAAGGCCCCATGCCCTCTGCCACATTACATTACGCTCATGATTAACAATGCAAAACTTTTGCATAGCTGCCAAGTATGGTGACTCATTCCCTCTTTAAAGACTATAGTTAGTGTTACCTTGCATAAACATAGGTTAAGTATTTGAGTATCAGTTGTTTAAATGAGCTGATATGTGACAAAATGTAACCAGGCTTTTAGAATGAATGAATCTAATAAGCTTAATCAAGAACTTACAGTAATAGATTTCTTACTTATGAATAGAAAATCACTTAAATGAACTCTGATTGTTAAAAATGACATAGACAAATATTAGTATCAGTAGGCATAATTTTCTCCTATATTAACTCCAACATATATGATTTTAACAATTTTGAAATCTCCCCAAATGTTTTCTGTGATTTCTCACCATTATCTGGGGGAAAACAGAACAAAGCTATGATTTGCTAGGGTCAAGCAACGATTCCGTTCTGACAGCCCTATAGCTAACACTGTTCATGCTTTTTGATCTGCATTTCTTTGAATACTGTGCCTGTGTCTGGGAAAATTTCACCTTATAAATTCTTCTCTAAGATGAAAGCAAAAACCCAATTTCCTTTGCATCTAGAACACAGGCCTATAACCCAAGTAAGAAGAAGAATGCCAGGTAAGACTGAGTATTGACTTCACTTTTTATCAATGAAGGAGGGAGAAACTTGGATTTGAAATTTCGCGTTTTGTGACTGACAAAACCTGGTACAAAGTTTTGCTAATGTCGTAAAACTACAGTGACTCGTACACCTGTAATTGTTTGGGGATCACATTAGTGAAGTAGTCGGACAGCATATAACTCTGCTAGGATTTCTGATAAAAAAAAATATGTTTCAATTGAAATTTGTAAGTTAACTTTTAAAACAAATTATTTTAGACGTGCTGTTTTGATTATCTTATTAATATTTAAATTTTACTGTTGCACCCAAAAATCAGTTATGCCTTTCAAAGATTGTTTTAAGAGTTGGCTCCATCTTTGTGGTGGGCAGAACTAGGCCATATCCCTCAAGAATGTCCGCATTCTAATCTCTGTACACCTGTGAATATGTTAGGTTACATGGCACAGGGAAAGTTAAGATTGCTAGCCAATTGGCCTCAAAATAGGTAGATTATTTAGAGTCATCCCAGCAAGCCCAGTGACATCAGAATGGTCTTTAAAATGGGAAAGAGAAGCTGAAGAGCGAGAGTCAGAGGGAGATGTGACTATGGAAGAAAGAAACAGAGAGAGCAGTGTTGCTGGCTTTGAGGATGCTGTGGGACCAAAGGAATGCGGGTGGCCCCTGCCGGATAGAAAAAGAAAGGAAATGGACCCTGTAGAACCTCCAGAAAGGAATTCAGTCCTGCTGATACCTCGATTTCAGCCCACTGAGACCCTTGTTGTATTTCTAAGATACATAATTTAAGATAATGGATTTCTGGGGTTTTAGCCACCAAGCCATTAGAGGTAATTTGTTACAGCAGCTGCATAGAACTAACACAATTAAAAAGTGTGACTTTACTTTCTCCAGGAGGGAAATTTCTGGTGCTTCCAGCTGTATATCCAAAAAGTATTTGGTAAACAGGTTCATCTAGATAAAATATGTTTTTTTCACAAATTTCAACAGAACATGTCTCTACTATCAAACAACTCTGTTAATAACTCCTGGTCAAATATAGAAAATACAGGCAAGCAATATTTTATATCTGTGTCCACCTTTAGTTACAGAGTAAACAATGACTACAGGTTCCTTTAAAAGTAAAAAATACATCTTACCAAAAAAAGAAAAAAACAATCTGAATAATGAGACTATACTTAAACACAGAGAGCTCAAACAACTCAGCTGAAATGCGATGTGTTTCCTAATTATTAACTTGGTTGCTGACCATGAGATGCAGGATGCAGGTGTTCAAAGGAAGCATGCACTTTACCTGAATTTATTCAGTAAAACAATTCCAGCTTCTAAAATTGGTTTTAGGAATGATAACGACATTTTTTTTAAACTTTGACATTAAATTAACTTGTTGCTGAGAATTTGCACATGTGAATTCACCTTGACATTGATTTTTCGCAATCTTTATAAAGAAGAATAACATAAATAAACATGGCATTTTCCAGGTGGCTGCAAATCATACCAGGGAAAATAAAATCCTCAAATCGAGTGGAGTTTTGCAATAATCTTGTCCTTGGGGTGAAACTATAGCAAGAACATGCTTCTAGGATTTCTAATGTTGAAACACTGACCGCTGTCCAAGGTGAAAGAACATTAAATCAAATTCCAAGGTGGGAACAGGGATGATCATGAGATGGCGAAGTTTGAGATTTCTTATTCTCTGTTATTTCTCTGCCCATAACAAATCATTTTTCCAAGTTAAGAGTCACAGACAAGATCTATTAATTATCTTTCACACAGCAGTAAGAAGGAGATGTCTATTCCTGACTTGAAAAAATTCAAAAGAGTTGTAACATTGGTGTGACACCTTAAGCAAAAACCTTGGACTAGTTATTTACAGTTGTAAAGGGACCCAAATTAGCCACAGCAGTCAGATTATATTTACACTTCCCATTGTTAGGGATGAAAATCCTCGGTGACAGTCACCAGCAGAAATCGCTGCCAGCCTTCGAAACGACCACCTTCTGTGGAAGCCAATGTTTTCCCAGAAGACAACAGATCCGGGGCCAAAATGTCCTGTGCTGATTAAAATAACTAACCCTAGCATAATTTTATAAACCTCAGAGAGATGCAACAGCAGATGGGTTTTATTATTTACTAAAAGGTAAGATATTTCTCAAGATTATGGTTACAGATATAGTTAATCGTTCCTTCACCACATGGGATTATTAATACAATACCCATATTAGGTTTTATTCTATTTCTGATGTACACAAAAATCAGGTCTCTGTGTGAAAATGCTTTTTAATTTATGTATGAATGAACATTCAGCATAGATGTGATTGCTAATAATTTTCCCACAGGTAGTTTTTGGATTATAAGAGCATGGAAATGATTTATAGTTATAGTCAGTGATGATAATCAAATACTCAAATCACATTTTCTTTTTTTAAAAAAAACCATTTTCTAGCCGATTCTGCTGGAAATCACACCAAAATACCTTGATGTGATAATGTCTTAAAAATATATAAAAGAATTTCTCTGGTACCAAAACAGAGATATAGACCAATGGAACAGAACAGAGCCCTCAGAAATAACACCACACATCTACAACCATCTGATCTTTGACAAACCTGACAAAAACAAGAAATGGGGAAAGGATTCCCTATTTAATAAATGGTGCTGGGAAAACTGGCTAGCCATATGGAGAAAGCTGAAACTGGATCCCTTCCTTACACCTTATACAAAAACTAATTCAAGATGGATTAAAGACTTACATGTTAGACCTAAAACCATACAAACCCTAGAAGAAAACCTAGGTAATACCATTCAGGACATAGGCATGGGCAAGGATTTCATGTCTAAAACACCAAAAGCAATGGCAACAAAAGCCAAAATTGACAAATGGGATCTAATTAAACTCAAGAGCTTCTGCACAGCAAAAGAAACCACCATCAGAGTGAACAGGCAACCTACAGAAAGGGAGAAAATTTTCACAACCTACTCATCTGACAAAGGGCTAATATCCAGAATCTACAATGAACTCAAACAAATTTACAAGAAAAAAACAAACAACCCCATCAGAAAGTGGGTGAAGGACATGAAAAGACACTTCTCAAAAGAAGACATTTATGCAGCCAAAAAACACATGAAAAAATGCTCATCATCACTGGCCATCAGAGAAATGCAAATCAAAACCACAGTGAGATACCATCTCACACCAGTTAGAATGGCCATCATTAAAAAGTCAGGAAACAACAGGTGCTGGAGAGGATGTGGATAAATGGATAAATAGGAACACTTTTACACTGTTGGTGGGACTGTAAACTAGTTCAACCATTGTGGAAGTCAGTGTGGCGATTTCTCAGGGATCTAGAACTAGAAATACCATTTGACCCAGCCATCCCATTACTGGGCATATACCCAAAGGATTATAAATCGTTGCTACTATAAAGACACATGCACACATATGTTTACTGAGGCACTATTCACAATAGCAAAGACTTGGAACCAACCCAAATGTCCATCAGTGATAGACTGGATTAAGAAAATGTGGCACATATACACCATGGAATACTATGCAGCCATAAAAAAGGATGAGTTCATGTCCTTTGTAGGGACATGGATGAAGCTGGAAACCATCATTCTCAGTAAACTGTCACAAGGACAAAAACCAAACACCACATGTTCTCACTCATAGGTGGGAATTGAACAATGAGAACACATGGACACAGGAAGGGGAACATCACACTCCGGGGACTGTTGTGGGGTGGGGAGAGGGACAGCATTAGGAGATATACCTAATGTTAAATGACGAGTTAATGGGTGCAGCAAACCAACACGGCACATGGATACATATGTAACAAACCTGCACGTTGTGCACATGGACCCTAAAACCTAAAGTATAATAATAATTAAAAGAAAAAGGCAAAGAAACCATCTTGCAACCAAATAGCAAAAAAAAAAAAAAAGAGTTTCTGCTGTTTCGACATGTGATAGTTCATGTGTAACGTTCATCAACAAGTGGAAATTGTCACTCTACCTATTTAATCAATTAGGTCGCAATGAGTTTTATAATTACCCACTAGGTGCTTCATGCAAAAGGCAGTATTACATTCATAATATGAACTTATTAGAACTTCTAAATACATTCAGTAGTAATAACTATAGTATCTGTTTTCCTTTTAAAAATATTCTCTACAGAAAACCAAACACCGCGTGTTCTCACTCCTAAGTGGGAGTTGAACAATTAGAACACGTGGACACAGGGAGGGGACATCACACACTGGGGCCTGTCAGGGGTGGGAGTTATGGGAGGGAGAGCATTAGGAGAAATGCCTAATGGAGGTGATGGGTTGATGGGTGCAGCTATCCACCATGGCACGTGTAGACCTACGTAACAAACCTTCACATTCTGCACATGTGTCCCAGAAGTGAATGTATAGTTTAAAAAAGGGGAAAAAAAAAGCTCTTTATAATGATTACAATTCTGAAAGTTACAACACTATCCTCCTAAAATAACATTATTGGATTTCTTTTATCTACCTCACTCAGGTTCCATTTTTAATCATAACCCTTCACAAACACATGGTAAAAGCAGTGATTTACTGTACTGGATTTTTAACTACCTATCTACATTTATGCTTTGCTGTTAAATCTGTCATTCCTGACAAACACAGCTAAACAAAAACATTTGTTTATGGTATGAGATTAGGAACAAAAATCAAGAAAAATGATTTAGAACAGGGAATGATCTTATTTTTCAGACCAAAAAACTAATTGAATTGTTACTTCAACAAGGAAAGATAAAACAAAGGACATTTGGTGAATATTTGCAAAAAGGGAAAAAAAAGCTGGTCTCATTGGTCAGCAGCAGTGATCTACAGCTCTGTATAATACGGTTCCAGCTCTATAAATCTGTTCTACTCCACAATACTTTCCCGAGAAAGTGATATATCTCTAAAAAAGTTCCATCTACGTGTCACCCTGAAAGCTTACTATGCTGAGGATAATTCCAAATGCAGAAGTGTGCAGCACAACCCCTTTTTGTGACCCAAAACTGACTTATTTATCAACCATGAACATGTTTATAAAGGAAATATGGAAATATTCTAGCTTTTTAAGAGAATGCTTGTCTCCTTTAAAGTATTTCGAACCTTCCAAAGCTTCTAAATATTAACATCTCTAAGCATAAGAGCTTTGTTCCTCCTGAGGTACTGAGGATCATTCATACTGAATTACTGAAGTAACAAATGTGTCGTATAAACCCAAGGATGGAGAGTCTAAATGACTTTAAGAAACTCCTTCAATGTCATAGGCACTGCAGGCTGTGAGTGGCACACATTTGAATAAGCCTGCATACGCCTAGTATCAGATTGAAGCACGTATAAATAAAAGGCCCTAGAAGGTGAGAGATGATGGTAACTTAAAATATTACACACAAAGGAACGGAATCCAGATGCTCATGATAAAATATTTTAAGATCTCATTTTGTTTCTAACTGGTCTTTAGAAAATTTGGGGAACTCCAAAATTAAGTAGACAGAATATTTAGGTAAATAACATATTTTAAATACATACACATGCATACACAACATAATTATTTTTTTTTAAAAAAGACCATAATTTTTAGCTGTTTTGTTTTGTTTTAATGAAGGATTGAAACTGCATACTATTAACATATGCCCCAAAATTGCAATTTGCTACATCTGACATTACACTTTCCTCTATTATAGGGTAGACTTTAGCAAATCAATTTGCAGATTATAAAGTGCTACCAATCACCACTTCTGAATTCATAATCTACTGATGTATGTTTAAGATGTGTACCTCCTTAAATTGCCATAAACATCTGCAACCCTCCCATCATAAATGTTCCTCAGAATGTTACAAGACTCAAATTTAAGTCTATGCTAAGTATTCTGAAGGCAATTGCTTCAGTGTAGTGATACATGTAAGATCCTTTTTCTTTTCTTTTTTTTTGGTAACCTCCTCTATAAACAGGCAACAAAACCTCAGTATTTTAAAAGTGAATGGGTTATTTTTTTTCGATTTTATTTTGGAGACCCTTTTAGAACATGTAGTTAAAATTAAATACAACCAACATGATCGTGCCTTTTAAAAAGTCACCATTTTTTAAAGAAAATATCATGTAATTTAAAGGTTTTAAAAGCAGGGTTAGTATTAGAACTATATTATATGGGCCAATGGCTTCTGTTTAAGAATATTTTGTTTCAGTCTGAATACAGTCATCCCTTGGTACCTGTGGGGCGCTTGTTCCAGAACGGACCCTCCTCAGAATCTGCAGATACTCAAGTCCTTTACATAAAATGGTGTAATATGTGTATATAATCTATGCACATCCTCCCGTATACTTTAAATTATCTACAGAGTTGTTATAATACTTAATACAATATGAATGCTATGTAGTTGTTATACTGTATTGTTTTTAATTTGTGTTATTTGTATCTTTTTTTGTTTTTCATTTTTTCAAATATTTTCAATTAGCACTTGGTTGAATCCATGGATGCAAAACCAGAGGATGTATTTTTAATCTCCAAAGTGTTGAATGAGTCGTGAGTCACAAAAACTAGTAAAATTAGTCAATCAAGTTTGTTTTTAAAAGCTGGTGGTCCAGCCGGGTGTGGTGGTGGTGCCTGTAGTCCCAGCTACTTGGGAGGCTGAAGCAGGAAAATCGCTTGAACCCAGGAGGTGGAGGTTGCAGCTAGCCGAGATGGCACCACTGCACTCCAGCCTGGCAACAGAGTGAGACTCCATCTCAAAAAATGAAATTAAAAAAATAAATAAATAAAATAAAAGCTGGTAGTCAACAGTTGATTAGATTTAAAAAATGTATATATACACCATGGAATACCATACAGTCATAAAAATAATAAAATCATGCCCTTTGCAGCAATGTGGATGGAGCTAGAGGCTATTATTCTAAGTGAACAAACCCAGAAGCAGGAAATCAAATCATTTCATATTCTCACAAGTAGGAGCTAAATAATGGGGACACATGGACATAAAGATGGAGATAACAGACACTGAAAACTCCAAAAGCGGGGAGGGCGATGGGAATGAGGGTTCATAAACTGCCTATTGTGTATAATGTTCACCATTTGGGTGACAGGTGTACTAGAAGCACATTCCCTACCATCACGCATGGAATAGCCATGTAACAAATAATCTATGTATCTAAAATTAGACATAAGATAAATACAATAAAAAGATGGTGGTGACAATTAGTAAGGTCTGCCTGATATGGTTTGGCTTTGTGTCCCCACCCAAATCTCATCTTGAATTGTAGCTCCCAGAATCCCCACAGGTTGTGGGAGGGACCCCGTGCGAGATACTGAATCGTGGAGGTGGTTATTTTCCATGCTGTTCTCGTGATGTTGAATAAGTCTCATGAGAGCTGATGGTTTTATAAAGCACATGCCCTCTTCCCTGCTGCCATGTAAGATGTGACTTTGCTCCTCATTCACCTTCAGCCATGATTGTGAGGCCTCTCCAGCAATGTAGAACTGTGAGTCCATTAAACCTCTTTCCTTCATAAATGATCCAGTCTCGGGTGTGTCTTTATTAGCAGCATGAGAACAGACTAGTACACTGCACTTTCAAACTGATAATCAATCAACTCAAGGATATGTCCAGAGATTCCTCACCTCCCCAAACTCCAGCTTAAGGGTTTCAGGGCTGACACGGGATGTGTCAGTTTATGCAAGCTAATGCATAAGCAAGCATACCAAGAGGACAGCTAGAAAATCTCTGCTCTTCTCTCCAACTTTCCCTGATAAACTATGCCAAAAATGCGTTTCAAACTTCCATGTTTAAAATTATTTTTGAAATAATTATTATGCACCTCCACTGATAGGCTCATAGGACTTAATGTGAATAATATAATACATAATCCAAATCCTGTTGGAATTCCCAGTGTCTGTTATCTCTGTTTATGTCCATGTGTCCTTACTCTTCAGCTCCTACTTATAAGTGACAACATGCAATAGGCATGTAAACAAGAAGGCATTAAACTTGGAGGGAATAAAACTAGAAGTATTTTTGGCCGGATAGAAAAATGAAAGTCATGATAACAGTGAACAACAGGGGTATAGTTAACTTTAGTTGACGTTTCTGAATTTCTGTCTAAACTCACTCTATGACTACTACTTTTAGAAGTTTATTCCTCAAGAGAAGTGACTTGACATGTCAGTAAGTAGATTTTCCAATTATTGGAGGTAGGGCTAGGCAGGAGAGGTTTTTCAATCTGAACTAAAGAACTAAATTCAGATAAAATATTTTATACAAATTACACAATACTGTATACAATTTATACAAACATAAACTAAGACATTTCACCTCACCAAATCAGGATTCATTCATGATAGGGGTTGCCTTATGATTGTAATTACTTATAACATTTAAATATTCGAGTAAAAATATAACTCTCAATTACAAAAAGGCAGGACTTAAAACATATTTCCATAAAGACATAAAACTTAAATTTCCCTATATGTTTGTTAATGTCTTTGGTCAATTTAGTTTCAAATAGATAAATTACATTGTTAGACAATGGTAATAGATATATAAAGTACGGATTATTGACTTAAATTTAGTATGTTTGCACGATATTTTTGGGAAATAGGCAAATGTTTATTAAACTATAAAAAGCTCTGAAAAACTATTTTATGAGTACTACTGTATCTGCTAGCCCACTTAATCTACATCAACAAGAGTTCATACAAGAAGATATATCATCAGGAAGCCAGGATTTCAATTTGCCTCTTATCACAGTAATATGAAGTCAATCTCCAAAATAAAAAAGGTGGGTGGAAGAAGTTAATGAACGCATTTATCTTCATGTATGGAAAATCTAATGCCAAAACAGCACATGATATTGTATTCACTATTTTCCTAGTGCATCCTACATTATGGAAGAGTTATTTTATAGCATCTGATAACATTTCTTTTGACTTCTATTTGTATGAAATAATAGTTTAAATATAAAGAAATGTTTTCATGTAGAATGTATTCAAATGCTAAAATATACATACATGTTATTCTCATCACAGTTGTAACAAATCTTTGCTTATTAATGAACTACCTTTAAATAATAGAACATTGTTTAGGTTTTGAAATGAAAGGAAAAGAACATCTACAATGCAGTTTTAACCTTTTTACAACTAGAAAATAGTCTCAGACTTTAAGTGTTTTATTTAAATTTAACTCTAGAAATAACAGTGCACTTCTCAAAGCTCTGTAAGTCTCAGTAACTTTGTATTAGTTGTAAAATTTAAAGAACTAAGTCAGCAGACTTGGCCCTCAGATATTTTATTTTAAAAACAAAAACTAAATGAATCATGTACTTTAACGTAAAAAGTAAAACTGACCCTGAATAAGTTCAGTGGATTATATCAATGTCAGCATCTTTGTTACGATACTGTCCTATAGTTTGGCCTACATGACCACTGCGGGAAGCTAGGCAAGTGGCAATAAAATATCTCTGTATTATTTCTTATAACTGCCTATGAACATATAATTATCTCAGAATTAAAGCTTAATTCATAAAACTAGCTTCTTTCAAATATAAATAACCAAAGGTTATATTTCCTGAGGAAAAATCCAGACTTGAACACTTTCAATGTTTAGAATTTCCCCAGTCAATTTAACATGTGATATGACCATTAGCTATTTTGAAGGTGACAACTTTGTGTTCCCTTGTCCGAAACACAGAATGAGTTTTACAAAATATCACTTACAAAGAGATTGGTCAGTTTATCACATCAGATCTGAAGATATGAATGTTAGATTATGCAGGGAAAATTTCAATTTGGAACCACAAACAATAATTCCTGAGAAATCTGCTGTAAAAAGACATCAACATAGTGAAGGATTACAAAGATTTCTGGTTCTTATATTTTGCTTTATAAAGCAGAAAGAGTATTTGCCAAAGTCCTTACAGAAACACTGAGAAATTTTACTTTAATCAGAAAATAAGGAGATACCCTAAGTTTTAAAAATACTTCACGCAAAATGTGTATCATGCAGTTTAACAAAAAGAATCTCAAGGACAGCATCTGAAATAATTGGGGTAGGAAATTCCATAAGCAAACATTACTAATTTAGATTAACCAAGCATTTCTTTGCTAGAAATTAAACCCATTATTTTATTTCACCAATTAACTTTATTATGGAACACAAACCATCTATGCGTGCATGTGTCAGTCCCAGCATACACATTTGATGCTAGATGATAAATGTTGCAATTTGCAGGGTAAAGTTAGTATTTGCATTACTCCGTTGTCTCTTAATTTTAAACAGAATTGGCACCTCTTCCTGGAAGACATCCTGTCCTTTCCTGTGCCATTTCAAGGGTTGTTAACTTTTTCTGACTGCTGTAGTTCTTAACACATCCTATGACACTGTTGTTTACATATGGGTTTTTAAAATAGATTGAGAACTTTTTAATTTATGAAGTGTGTGTAAAAGAATGTATGATCATTCATATTCCCATTTCATGAAAAAATAAATCATATTTTGGACGTAAAAATTGTTAAAGGAAAGCTTTTCTATAAATATTTTCTTTTAATAGTACTTTTAATCATTGAAATTTAGATCATTCAATTATGGAGATTTCTTCATTGAAGAGAAAATATCTCTTCAAAACTCTAAATAAGCTGAGCTTTATCAACTAAATTTATAGGAATACAGGCTTCAGAGGTATTAATTTTTCTTACAATATTTTCCCTTCTAAAATTTGTCATGTTTTGTCACAGGTTTAAAGTGCAAGGCAACTATTGACATGAAAGATAATGTGGTATATGTAGTATAAGTGAACCTGATCTTTTCTCAAATATTTATTATTTTTATTTTCTTTGCTGTCAAGAAGAGTGGTAACAAATACGTATTATTTGTAAAGCCCCACAAAATTTGCATGAAAATAATTGTTGCATGAACTAGACATGCTTTCTGTGATATTAATCTGCAATATTCTGCAAGCCCCCCAAAAAATTCACATTCATTACAAGAAGCTTATTTCAGCATTTTACCTGTCAGAAACAGTGATTAATGTAGTTCAAATTATTTCATCAGCTAAATTCCCTTGAGATGTGTAAGATAAGGTGGTTCTTCAGAGGAACTTTGGACGGGAACTTATGACTGTAGTGACATGAATACATATGAAAGTAATTCATTTTTAAAATATAGAAAACAGACATGAAGAAAATGTACTTTAGAGTTTCATATCACTGAAATCATTTTTTTCAAATGAGGCACTAAGTAAGTGCATACGTCAATTTTTTTCCCAGCCTAGGCAATATGGCAATATATATAAGAACAAGTAAATATAACAAACAGTACAAGATTCATCTGGAGAAAAATAATTATACACGTGATAAAATACGAAAGAACAGAAGAAAACTCAATTGTTGATGTGGGATAAACTCATCACAGGTTATCAATATATCACCAAGGTTTGCACATTTAAAACATGGGCAGGCCACAAGGAGGAGCTCTTGTGCAGGGATAGTGGCCTTTAATCTTCTATCTTCACTGTTTAATGAAAACGATAGGAATGTTAGTAATTTCAAAAAGCATCACAGCAGTATTCATTAGAGAAGAATTGTGTGAACTGCCTTTCACCTGCTGAGCCCTGTTGGAAGGAATCAGCTGTAGGAGGGAAGAAGGCATTTATAAAGGCAAAAGATCTGGAAACAGCTCTGGCCATCAGCTACTGAGAGAGAAGAGGGAGAGCACAGCAAGCACACAGCCGTTGCGAACTCGATGGAGAAATAAACACTGTAAGAGGCAGTGGCCACAAGAACCAGCCTGTGGGTGGTATTTACAACTTAACTGTACCTCCTAGCTGGGTGTATTAGTCAGGGTTCTCTAGGGCGACAGGACTAATAGGATAGATGTATGCATGAAAGGGAGTTTATTAGGAGAATTGACTCACATGATCTTAAGGTGAAGCCCCCAATACGCCATCTGCAAGCTGAGGACCCAGGAAGCCAGTCTGAGTCCCAAACTGCAAAAGCAGGGAAGCCAGCAGTGTCCCCTTCAGTGTGTGGCCGAAGACGCGAGAGCCCCTGGCAAATCACTGGTGTAATCCAAGAGTCTGAAAGCTGAAGAACTCAGAGTCCGATGTTCGAGGGCAGAAAGCACCCAGCACGGGAGAAAGATGGAGACCTGAGGACTTAGCCAGTCTGGTCCTTCTGCGTTCTCCTGCCTGCTTTTATCTTAGCCACAATGGCAGCTGCTTAGACAGCGCCCACTCAGATTGACGGTGGGTCTGTGTCTCTTAGTCCACTGACTCAAATGCTAATGTCCTTTGGCAATACCCTCAAAGACACACCCAGGAACAGTTATTTGCATCTTTCAACCCAATCAAGTTGACACTCGTTATTAACCATCACACTGGGGAATAGCAAGCATCAGCTACCAACTATTCTCTACTCATTTAATCAAAGCTTTGCTATGCTTGGGTTGTATTACAACACGAAGAAGAAGAGGCCTATCTTTTTATCATTTTTAATACACTGGGGCAGGAGGCAGAAATACAGAGGACTCTACCAATTGACCTGATTTCCAGAGAGGGACTATGCACTACCAGGAGTGAAAAATTTGCAACATGCCACCCAGGGTACGAGGACACACACATATCTTCCTCGTTTGATGAAAAAGTGGCACAAATTAGAGGACACTGGACAATAACTTTTATGAATTAAATTCAGAGAAGAATATGTGTAAATAATAAAGTAAGAGGAGGTGCTTCTCTAAAGAGCGTGATATAAATAACTTTACTTAGAAAATATTTAAGGTCTAAATATTTTCTCATTGTTTGTCCTTGTTGGAATATTGAATACATAGACACTAAAGGAACGCTTGTGGCCAGGCTCTGTGGCTCTCGCCTGTAATCCCAGCACTTTGGGAGACTGAGGGAGATGGATCACTTGAGTCCAGGAGTTTGAGATCAGCCTGGGCAATATGGAAAACTCTGTCTCTACACACACAAAATATATATATATACACGTAAATTAGCCAGGGGTGGTGGCATGCGCCTGTGGTCTCAGCTACTCCAGAGGCTGAGGTGACAGGACTGCTTGAGCCCAAGAGGTCGTGGCTGAAGCAGTGAGCTGTGGTCACATCATTGCACTCCAGCCTGGGCAGCACAGCAAAACCCTGTCTCAAAAAAACAAAAGCAAAAACAAAAAATGCTTGTGATAAACGTGAGACACTGAGATTAAATGTAAAAGGGTGTTCCTTACACCCACCGCCTAGCTACCCAGCTCAAAATAAGAAGTTGCTGAGGCTGGGCACGGTGGCTCACGCTTGTAATCCCAGCACTTTGGGAGGCCGAGGCGGGCGGATCACGAGGTCAGGAGATCGAGACCACGGTGAAACCCCGTCTCTACTAAAAATACAAAAAATTAGCCGGGCGTGGTGGCGGCGCCTGTAGTCCCAGCTACTCGGAGAGGCTGAGGCAGGAGAATGGCGGGAACCCGGGAGGCGGAGCTTGAAGTGAGCCGAGATCGCGCCACTACACTCCAGCCTGGGTGACAGAGCGGGACTCCGTCTCAAAAAAAAATAAAAAAAAAAGAAGTTGCCGAAACCCTTAGGGTCCCTGAGGGTCCCTCAACCTGACAACTCTCTCCCCCAAAGAGATTACCATTATCCTGTATCTTGTGTGGTTTTTAATTCCTCTTTATTTTTATTAATAGTTGTACCATCATATGTGCCTCTAATATGTTGTTTAGTGTTGCATGCTTTGAACTTTATTCAGGTATACTCAAGAAGTATGTATCTTTCTGTGGTGTGCTATTTTCATTCAACATTGTGTTCCTGAGATTAATCTTGTTAACATTTACAGTTCCGGTCCCTCATTCACACTGCTGTGTAGTATTCCATTTGTAAACATGCTATGATTTGTTAACTTGCTCTCCTGCTAATCTTCAGTGCCCCGTTACCGTAGACAGAGCTGCCATGGATGCTCTTGTGTGTCCTTATGCACATGTGTCTGAGCTTCCTTGCTAGCTTTTTAGGGGTTGTGAGCATCTTAAAACATATTGTATAATTTCATATTGTTTTTTCAACCAGTGTGACAATCCATAATCTCATCTGCAGTGCATAAGGGCTGCAATATTCCCATGTTCAAATTGTCATTCATATGATCAAAAACATTGACTAATTATTTACTGCTTACTATATTAAGTAAAAATATTTGCAGTTTACGTACAAACTCATTTTTCTGGCTTATCACTGTCTGTTTGCTACTCTAAAACATAAACCTGAGTGCCAATCATGATGTGTGCCTCCCTGTCATTGCAGGAAAAATTCACAATTTTCAAGTTATACAAATACAAGTTTAATTTTTAATTTTATCTAAAATGGTATGATTTCAATCAGAATTGCCCTATCACTAGCAGAAGATAGAGCTTTGCCAAACCCCACCGTGCAAAGGAAGTGTGCATATAGGTTAAGAGATGTGAATGCAACTATTTTCTTTTTTTTTTTAGCATAAAATACCTGCCCACCTAAGGGAATGCAAACAATTTACTCCACTTATCATTCTCAAAATGTTGACAATGCATTCCATAAAATGTTTTACGATGACTAAATGAGATAATATATGAAAAGCCGCTAATACAACGCTCAGTATCAAGCAGACATTCAATAAAGCTATTGTTATTCAGCAACAACGCATTGATAAATCACCAACTTTGAGGGCTACTCTAATAACGAACAGGTATAATATAACCATATTCATTAAAAATATAATTTCTCCAAAGTTGTAACTTCAATAATATTTAATATTCCAGGTAAGATAACCTTACTATATTTTAAAAGCCCAGGTGTTCTTTATCGTAATAAAAATGTAGTAATCTGCAGATGAGATTATTAGATCAGAGACTAACACACTTCTTCGTAGAAATTAACTGGGGTCAAAGAATGTACATGCTTTCCAGACATACACCATGCACACAGGCATATTGTCTCTGGTCTCAAGACTGAATTCAAGGCTAGCCTTTTGAACATCTACATCTTATTAAATTATGTTTACACTAAGTTAAAAGCATTTTAATATAATTATCGCTGAGGCTTGTCGTCACTTACAAATCCCAGAAGGATTGTGTTGCATGACAAAGCAGACCAGAGATCCAGATCCTAAGTGGTAAACAAGACTCCTTCTCACCTCCACACAGTGCTGTCAATCTGCACTGAGGGCAATCTCTGTATCACTAACATCTATCAATGTCACACACATGTTGAGGGCAGGCTAGGTCTTTTCATAGAACCAGACGGACAGAGAGAAATGGAGAATGAATATTAGCTTTAATGAATGGATGCAGAGGATCAAATATTATCCTTAAAAGAATATTTTTGGTTCTTTTCATCTCTTTCTCCCTATTTAGCTATATTTTTCATGAGGAATATTAATGCATTATTAGTCCACAAGTTCAACCTCTGTGCACTGAGAAATAGGATTAGCATGGCTTATAAAATTTATCTGGGGGGAGGTTTCAGCTATCGAGGAATTATAGGGTGTATTAATTCTTACTTATTTAGGTTACAGACGGTTAAGCCAGGAATTATGTACTTATAATTAGGTACAGAATCGATAGCGATCCCATGGTTGCTACTTATCTATCACTTCTGTTCCCAATGCATTTAAGTTGCTTGCAAATGCATACAATATAGCAATATAAAATACTTAAACTCTTTAGAAAGAACCTTTAGAAAATACAAAAAATAGGGAAGCAAGATGGTGTCAGAAACGTGGTCAGTGAACAAATGGACACTTTGACGAATCATGCACTGAGTCAGGGCAGAGCACAAATTTGACTTTGAGTTTTCTAATTAACATGCAGAAAGGAGAAAATATAACCAGTAACAAGACCGTGCATGATATATTCTAGTTATTTGGGAGAACACCAATATGAAATAAGAGAAAATATTTCCTACGGCCCCTCAAGAAGAGAAGGTTTTATGATGGCTAAAGCAGTTCAGTAAGAAGCGACTGTGTTGGGCCCAGTATGATGTGGTCCAGTTAGGCTTCTTTTTCTTTTTTCTTTTTTTTTTTTTTGAGACAGAGTCTCACTCTGTCGCCCAGGCTGGAGTGCAGTGGTGCAATCTCGGCTCACTGCAAGCTCCGCCTCCCGGGTTCACACCATTCTCCCACCTCAGCCTCCCAAGTAGCTGGGACTACAGGCGCCGCCACCACGCCTGGCTAATTTTTTGTGTTTTTAGTAGAGACGGGGTTTCACCGTGTTAGCCAGGATGGTCTCGATCTCCTCATCTCATGATCCGCCCGCCTCAGCCTCCCAAAGTGCTGGGATTACAGGGGTGAGCCACCGCACCCGGCCAGTTAGGCATTTTTGATGGTCTCACTTCATCTTGAAACAGATTTTAGATAACAATGCAGAATAGATGGCTTCGTTTCCTCCAGGCCATCTTTCATAAATATTATTTATCTTATCCACGTGTCTGAAAAGTATCCAGCTGCAGTGAATTCGTGATTATAGTCCCTGACAAGTACCGGGAAAGCTGTAATTCTATGTTTTCATTTGCAAACAAAGCATTACACTCCAAAAGTCAACAAAATTGCATGTAGCACAAACATCCTCATGTGAAAAGCAGGAGCTGGATAAAGATGGGCCTTAACAGACCGCTCAATTTCTGACTTGAAAGGTACACAAGCAGCGCTGGCAGTCAAAGTGAAGAGTTCCTCAGAAAACAATTTTGGGACTACTTTAATGCAAAGAAAAGCAGGAAATAAAGTTCAACAGCTGCATTCCATAAAGCATACTGGCAGTCATTTGTCAAAAAAAATAAATAAAAATAAAATTAAAAATAAAACTCTTCTAGTGAAAAATGGCTCAAGCCTTAGGAAGGAAGAAGGAAGAGAGAGGAAGGGAGAGGAGGAAAGAAACCAGCTCCAGCTACAGTGCTTGGTTTTGAGCAACAAAGATTCCTGAAATACTTTCCAAAATAAACCTGTGGCAAAATGCTGAACTTGGAAACAGAAATAGACAACTTGATGCACAAAATAATCAGTTCTAAAATAGTCAAAATGTACAAAAGGATACAAAGCATTTGTGGTGTTGACTGAGAAATTAACCATGCACATTTGCTAAACGTAGAAATCTGGGGACAGAGACTGAAAAATACAATGATCCCCAAGGCTATTTATTTTGGCATTACTTATTTATAAAGTAAATACATAAAATTGAAAGTCTTTCCTATAACCTGCTTCTCCAAATCTCTCGGAGTCTTTGTTTCAGGTCTAGTCTGGCCTCCCTCATTTTTGTTCTCAGTCTGCCTGGATCCTGAGGTCACTGGAGTCTGTGCTCCCAGCGCGTGTCCATTCCACAGTGGAATGTGAGAAAGTAGTAAAACACAAAAATACAAATAAATAAGATTCTATGTTTGAGTCTGAGTGAGAGCAGCTAGAGGTGACTTAGATTAACTGAAAAAGGTGTAAAAGAATTTTGCTAAAATCATGCCTCAAAGAGTCTACAGTATTAATCGTGTAATACAGCACTACGCCACACGAGGGCACTATATGGTCAGCTTACTCAGATGAAAGCAAAATGTAAACGGAGTTTATAAGAACAAGATTTGATGAAAATAAAATTACATTCTCTCCCAGGTAATAAAAAAAATCAAAATTCTGGAACATTTAAAGACCCTATGTGTGGTTTGTAATAAAATGGTAATAGCTTGACTTGCTCTCATCCATTTCACCTGCAACTTGGCCGCTATCAGTTTTTCAAACAGCTTAGGAATTTTTCAACGTAAAGTCATTTACACATTCTATTTATCTCTGCCTAGGACACTCTCCGACCTCATTGTAATCTTTTAGGTCTCAGCTGAAATGCAATTTCCTCAGAGACAGCTAACCTAGACACCTTACCTAACGCAAGTCTCTCTTACGCAACATGCAACTGTATGTCAGCCCTCGGTGTATTTTAGTCATGGCACTTACCGAAAGTATTTTATTTATGCACATCGCACATTCCTATGTGAGTTTTGTCTGTTCCCTTCAATATGCTTTAAGCTCCATGAGGCTAAATACCTGTCAGTTTTGGTCACTGTCTAATCCCCAGAGCCTAGGACACTGGGGCATAATAGAAACAAAGCTATGTGTTGAATGAATGAATGAATCTCTGTGACTGTGGCTTATTTCTCCCTACAAAGTTTGACTGAGCCCCACACTCTCACAGAAATCTTTAAAATAATAACAAAAAAGTAGTGAATATCACCATGTGTTTTCTGACCAATAAACCTGAGAGCTTGTCTGGAGGTTATATGAATTATGGAGCGTCATGATATACTCTTTATTCAACATTGCTTCTCTTCTATTTAAAAACCTGCCCTTCTTTGGAAAGGGTGAAGTGGGACAGGCTGAAGAACACAGATGTTTGAGGGAAGAATGCTTACATTCACCTACTTTGTGATAACTTTACCCTTGTTAAAACGGAAATACAGAAAAGAGGTTACGGAGGAGTTTAATGCTGCCCTTTCTTAGAACGAGAACAACACAATTCTCTTTTCTTTGTCTCCAACTTTACAGGTACTTACTGTGGCGTATAAAATGGTCACTTACAAATTAGACCAACAAAAGGGTATTAAAAGTATTTGTTTATGGGACATCGGGGTGTAAAACACACCACTCAACATCGTGATGTAACTTTACACGACAATAGGGAAGGAGATAGAAAAGACAAAATGCACGGGGTGGGGGGACAACAGCAGGGCAAAGTGATCCGAAGACAATCTCCACAGAGTTCCAAGATCATGTGGATTCCAAAAGGCCAGAGGCCATTTGCTCCTTGATATTAACTCCAGGCTTAGCGTGATACTACAATGTAATTGTGGATGAAGTAGATAAGTGCGTCTTGAAGGCTTAAACCAAAACTATGGTTGGTCATAAAGAGGTGGCCGTGTTTTTTTGTTTTGTTTTGTTTGGTTTTTGGTTGTTTTTTTTTTTTTGGCCGAGGAAGAATTGGTTAGGGTATAAGGTCTGCATTTCAGGCTTCCATCATCAAAGACTGACAAATTCAGGCGAGCTGGAGTGAAGGTTAGGTCTTCCCCAGCCGTGGTCTTCACAGAGTGGGGGATCAGACCAGCAGGATTAAGGGGAATTCAGTGACCTTGTTACTCATAGGTCAGTAGCTTGGGGTTGCGCTTTCTCCTTTTTTCAACCTGTAGTCGACACGGCAAAAAGGCCCAGAACTGGCGAAGGAACAAAGCAGCAAAAAGTGAGGCCCAATAAAAGCTTCAGGCTCAAGAAGACCCCTGAGAAACGAAAGGGAGAGACTATTCCAGGGGACAGTAGGTGAAAAGGAGATAACTAAAAGCGCAGTGGCAAAATGTTCTTACACGTAAGGGATGTTCGTTAATGGACAAATATTCATGGCACTATGATCTGTTAGGACAAATGTAGAATCATCTGTATGCTTTAAATACCGTGTGTGTAAGATTTTAACTGTTTATTAGAAGTCCGAGAACCCCGTTTAAGGTATCTGGATATTCCCTCCCCTTCCTTTCCAAGATTCAGACACTACTAAGTGTGTAGCAGGATGAGCCGCAGACAAAACCCCTCAGATGCCGAGTTGTAGAAGGAAGGGCTTTATTCAGTTGGGAGCATCAGCAAGCTACTGCCTCAAAACCCGAGCTCCCCAAGTGCACAATTTCTGTCCCTTTTAAGGGCTCACAACACTAAGGATTTCACAAGAAAGGGTCGTGATTGATTTGAGCAAGCAAGGGGTACGTGGCAGGGGCTGCATGCACCGGTGGTCAGAGTGAAACGGAACAGGGCAGGGAGTTTCACAATGTTCTTCCATACAATGCCTGAAATCTATGGGTAACATCGGGTTCTAAGTCATGAGTTGATTTTTAGCTACTAGGTTTAGGCCAGGCAGGCCCAGGCCTGGTTTTGGGTCTGGCGCTGGGCTGCCTGTCTTTGATTTCACTTCCTTGTTTTTTTCTTAAAACAGGTACTGAGTATAAAACAGTATAAAACAATATGAGAGGGTCTCTCTCTTCCCTCAAGGGTAAAAATAAGATTGCGACAAATCTAAACTTTATGGAAGTCAAATAAAAAACACTTAAACATATGTAAATAATTGCATACATAAAATATTGCATTAAAATGCCTCCTAAGTGTCACGTAGTCTTTAAACAAATACAATTTCAATGATGGCACAGCTTTTTGGTTCCATTTCTATTTTAATCTCTGATATTCGCACATACCTGTGCACACGTGGAAACATCTATTACTGTTTCAAAAAGACAACTATTAGCAAAGTTCTTACATACACCTGCATATCATGCATTAGAATCAAGTACTTTATTCATTTCATGTCTTCAAAATTACGTTAATGTACTAATCAGGTATTCCATCCTTTCTACAGTATGGTCTTCCTAGAATAAGCTACCCAACTTTCTCAAAGGTGCAAAATGACCATATTTAAAGTTTGGATGAAATTTAATTCATCTTTAATTTGTTTCTGTCACTTTACTATGTTCTGGGGTGTTTTTTAATCTCTCTCTCTCTCGCTCTCTCTCTCCCTCTCTCACTGTCACACACACACAAACACACATGCCTGGTGCTGTCAGCTCTGAGATTTCTGATGATCAAGAGAAACAGGACATCTTTTAAACTTGAAGTACATTCATATGTCAATGAATGACAATGTGTTTGCACCATTACAGACAAAATCACAGCAGTCTTTATTTCCAAAAGCCAAAAATGTAGGGCTCAATCAACATAAAATGTCATAAGCAATAATTAAATAAATGCCAATAGAATGACCTTATAATTTTCAAACCCATGTCAGATAAAGCTATAAGAGATATCCAAATGCCAATACATATGATATTAATACCTGTGTTTTGTGGTATTAAGAACACGAAAAAATAGAAAATTCTATGAAGTTCAAAGTTCTTTAAAGTTAGATGGAAAAGGCATTCATTGGTATTCCCACGAAGTTTTACGGTTTAGTTGGAAAATACACATATGTTTCTTAAGAGCTAAAATAATGCATTCGACATACAGACAAATGACCAATGTAGGTGGGAGGGCAGAGTTCTGTGATTAGACAGGAGAATTAGAAAATCTGTTCCAAGGAACTCCAGGGAATGGGTGGTATAACTTCCTCCTTGAGGTCCGAGGGTCACCAACATAAAAGCTCTACATAAGTTTTTATTAGTAGCTCAGAAAAAAAAATAGAATCTAAAAAGATCAAAATCCTGGCAAAGGTTTCCGGTCATAATAAATCATAGTCGCGCAGGATGACATGATCTCCCACAGCATAAGATTTAGAATTAAGTGTTTGGTACTGTGAGTATCTTCAGTTACCAGATAGTCGTTGCTTTCATGATGTGTACACGTCTCCTTAGCCTCGGCAGGGTTTCCAATTAAGCATAGAAATACTTTAAAAATTTGAAATCCTAGTAAAGATAGTTTGGCATTGGAAAGGATCCAATCTGTGTTGGAAATCTACATACGTGTAATGTTTAAGAGAACTTCGCTTATGAGAGAAAGCTTCGTTTTGTTTTTTGAGAGAGAGTCTCACTCTGTCGCCCAGGCTGGAGGGCAGTGGTGGGATCTCAGCTCACTGCAACCTCCCCTCCCAGTTCAAGCAATTCTCCTGCCTCAGCCTCCTGAGTAACTGGCACTACAGATGCACCCCACCACGCCCGGCTAATTTTTGTATTTTTAGTAGAGACAAGGTTTCTCCAGGTTGGCCAGGCTGGTCTTGAACTCCTGACCTCAGGTGATCTGCCCTCCTTTGCCTTCCAAAGTGCTGGGATTACAGGCATGAGCCCCCATGCCCAGCAGAGAGTGAGTTTTAAAGGTACAATATCTAATATGCAGTTGAGTACTTGAAACAGATATTTGATTTTAAATTTCTTACTAATATAAACAATATTGGAACATTTGGCAAAGCGTTTGGATTCACCATATTGATTGTTCTTACAAAAATAAAATTATCGGGGAAATTTTGTTTGTAGATGCAGACACTAAAGAACTTAAGTGAAATAAAATATATTACATTTGGAATTCCTAGTGAATTGGAATGATGGTTTCATAATTTCAAACTTAAAATATGTAATTATTTGCTTGATTTTGACATGGTATTTTAAATTGATATTTTAGTATTTATATATTATTTTGGAACAACTAGATGCATTTTAGGGTCACTATTTTTATTAATTATATTTATAAAAGTTATTTAGATATGCAGAAAAAATTTACTGTCCTAAATTTGAAGCACTCAAAAAATAAGTTATAAAGGTTTATAAATAAATTTAAAAATATTTGAAAATGTCTTACATTTGTAAACAAGATTAAAAAAATTCATAAGCCCTTAAAATAATTGCTGCAATTTCCCATTTTAAAAATAAAATAATCTCAGTAATGAAAGAGACCTAGAGAAGAACTAGGCTTATAAATCTATAAATTGAATAGCAAATGTTAAAAATGAGCTTTAGAAGTTTTCTCTGCACAAAAAAGAAGACAAAAGAAGTCATTAAACCCTACATTCATTTTTAATTACAAGTCGGATATTATTTAAGAGAGCAATAATATGTCCCCTTTCATGTAATGTCCAGAATTCAAAGGAACCACAGGATGTCATGTCGTTTATTCTCCGAAGTGGAATGCCATCACTTCCGCAGATAATACTGATTAATTTGAGCCAGCCTTCCACCTACATCCCCTATGCAAATAAACTTTACAAAGCCTTTCATTACATTATATACAAATATTTCTTCTCTTCATCAGTCATATTCTAATTATAGAGGCTCAACCAGGTAAGTTTAGCCTGACAAATATCTATGCTTATTATTATAGATTCACAAAGAGCTCCTTCTTCCTTATTAGTCAGATAATGTTCTTTCCTTTTACCCTATAGACAAAGGATGCGATTCATTAGGAAGTATTCCCCAACAGAGAAAATGTTTATATAAGCTTATTGATGTGTTCTTTTCAAATGCAAGGTAATTTAAATTTTCTTTAAATGGTATTTTTCTTAAGAGAGTAAAAAAAAAGGGAAACAGATGTTTTCATCACAAACACCATTTACCAACCAACCCAAAATGCATGGCCATTTATATTAAACAAGAAAACAAGTAGAACATGTGATTGCCTACATTTGTGCCGTATAAATTCATTGTCATTACTCTCAACTGAACTCCTGATGCTGCCTAAAAAAAAAGAGACCACGTTTATTTTCTCAATTCAACCCATCACCCTTCAGAATGACTATTTTAATCTTTCACCACAAACACAACCTGTATTTCCCTCTGCTGTCCTTAATCTTTGTCTCTTTCTTCCCTGAAACAAACAAAAGCCAAGACAGGAAACTGTGCTGCATCCTCCTCTAGTCAACCTAACGCCAGTCTTTCCTATGGCCCCTCCGCCACCTGTGGAGGAACATTCCAAAGTCAATGTCATTTCTTCCACCTGAAACAAATTTTACATGTGTTACCACTGTCCTGATTTTGTGTTTCCTCCTAAGCTCTTCAGGAAGATTGTCAACATTACCCATCCTAAGTCTCCCTCTCTTATTCCTCTACACGGTCCAATTCCATTGCTGCTGGCATGACTTGACCAATTTAGCTGCATTCACTACTGAAACAAAAGGGCGAATCACTACTTTGTTCCTATTGCAGACATTATTTATTGACTGTGCAAGATTACTAGACACAATCTAGCACACTCTTTTAACACACACATACACACACACACATAAACACACATACACACACATACACACACATACATACACACACATACACACACATACACACACACATACACACACACATACACACACATACATAAACACACATACACACACATACATACACATACACACACACATACATACACATACACACACAGATACACACACACACACACATACACACACACACACATGCAGTTTTCCATGTGCTACCAGTTGTGTTCCCAGGGAAGGAGAATGTCAGATGGATACTAACAAGAAGGATGTCTTTTATGGAATTCTCTTGGGATCAATACCTAGGAAAGTAGAGAGAAGCATGGTAGGACAAGGAGAGAAAGTGGGCTGGACGCAGCTTCAGCCTATGGGGACACTGGTAAAATAACACTTCAGAGTTGTATAAAGGCCAAGTTCTAGTTGGAACGGGTAGACTGTGCCTTCATATCCGTCTATTGATCAGTCATTGGTTGCAGGCAGTTGAGACCACCCTTAAAGAGGGCTGTGATCACAGCACCCATCATACAATGTAACCTCATTCTGAGGATGTTCCTCACACCTCTATCATTCTTGCATCTTGATTGTTCCTTACCAGGTCCTACTTTTCTACTTAATTTTAAAGTGTTGAAGTTTCTCATAATTTCTTTTCCCCACTCTTCATGCAATATACACTCAATGCAATCTCACCTACTCCCATTCTTTCCTTTAATAATGATAGACTGAAGGGACCCAAATTTATATCTGCACCAGATATTTCTTCTAGCTCTACACATATATTTGCAAAACCTACTTGTAGAATTCTACTCACCATCTTCCCCCACTTCCTGTTCTTTCCCAAACAATCTTTCTTTTTTCTTGCTCCACAAACAGAAACTAGAATGATTTCTTTAAAAATACAAATGAGGTCAAGTTACCCTTCTGCTGAAACTTTTCGGTATCTTCCCAGTACCCTTCAGAAAAGGTAAGAACATTCTTAAAATGACTCTTTCAAAGCTCTGCACATTCTGATCTACGTTTCTTCCTTAAGTTCCTCTCTAGGTTAATTTTACTTATTCATACGTCCTCCTTGATCCCTGTCATTCGGTGAATCTTTCTTTATTTTTAAAGTATCTGTTTAAATGGCATTTCTTTAAAAACTCTTACTCATTGTCCAAAAGTAGTTAAGGATTTTGTTCTATAATATCACTCTATCTTTGTGTTTATTCAAATGACAAAATTATTTACTTTATTCTTTTGTTTCATATATTTTTCTTCTGTTTGACCGTGAGTTTCAAGGGGGCAGGGGAACAGATTATCCTATTTTGTTTGTTTTTAGTCTATCCCCAGTGCCTAGAATAAGGCTTGATGCACAGAAAACATTTTATGTATGTATACGCTGAGAAAAGCAGTATGATTGAAGAATGCGTAAATAGTGACTGGAAAATGAACATGTGAATCCCAGCACTTTGGGAGTCCGAGGAGGGCAGATCACGAGGTCAGGAGTTTGAGACCAGCCCAGCCCACAGGTGAAACCCCGTCTCTAGTAAAAATACAAAAATTAGCCAGGCATGGTGGTGGACACCTGTAATCCCAGCTACTTGGGAGGCTGAGGCAGCAGAATCGCTTGAAGCCAGGAGGCAGAGGTTGCAGTGAGCCAAGATCGTGCCAGTGCACTCCAGCCTGGGCAACAGAGTGATACTCTGTCTAAAAAAAAAAAGAAAAAAGAAAATGTACATGCATAATTTAGCATGTGTTTCTACCACTGAACACAGTGTGGGAAACATAGGAATATAAATCAGGATGATGCAGATGAGTAAATAATTCTGAATTATTTAATAGTCAGGATTTATAGCTAGGATTATTTTCAAAGGCCTATTGATATGCAATGGAGATGGATGAGCATGTACTACTTGAGGGCAGAAGAAAATCTCAATGAAAAATAGGGAGTAGAAATCTGAAGACAACAAAGAGGATGGCAAGATAATTGCTTTTCCAAAGTAATACAAATGAACACACTTAAAAACAGGCATGGGTAAGTTCACTATGGCAAAATGTCCAAATATATACTGGGAAGCAAATGGAAAGTTTTATCTTGACTTTCGAGGTGAACAGAGATCTACAGGGATAAATATTTTATAGCTGAGAAAACATGTGAAAAAGGGGAGAAATGGCTGGGCACGGTGGCTCATGCCTGTAATCCCAGCACTATGGGAGGCCGAGGCTGGCGGATCACCTGAGGGCGGGAGTCTGAGACCAGCCTCACCAACATGGAGAAACCCCGTCTCTACTAAAAACATGAAATTAGCTGGGCATGGTGGCGCATGCCTGTAATCCCAGCTACTAGGGAAGCTGAGGCAGGAGAGTCGCTTGACCCTGGGAGGCAGAGGTTGTGGTGAGCTGAGATTGCGCCATTGAACTCCAGCCTGGGCAACAAGAATGAAACTCTATTTCAAAAAAAAAAAGAAAAACAGGAGAAACTTGCCCCAAATCATTTGGTTAAAAAGTTGCATATTTAAAATGTGAACCAGCCAGGCGCGTTGGCTCACACCTGTAATCCCAGCACTTTGGGAGGCCGAGGCTGGCGGATCACCTGAGGGCGGGAGTCTGAGACCAGCCTCACCAACATGGAGAAACCCCGTCTCTACTAAAATCATGAAATTAGCTGGGCATGGTGGCGCATGCCTGTAATCCCAGCTACTAGGGAAGCTGAGGCAGGAGAGTCGCTTGACCCTGGGAGGCAGAGGTTGTGGTGAGCTGAGATTGCGCCATTGAACTCCAGCCTGGGCAACAAGAATGAAACTCTATTTCAAAAAAAAAAAGAAAAACAGGAGAAACTTGCCCCAAATCATTTGGTTAAAAAGTTGCATATTTAAAATGTGAACCAGCCAGGCGCGTTGGCTCACACCTGTAATACCAGCACTTTGGGAGGCCGAGGCAGGCAGATCACCTGAGGTCAGGAGTTTGAGACCAGCCTGGCCAACATGGTGAAACCCCATTTCTACTAAAAATACAAAAATTAACTGGGCGTGGTGGCGGGTGCCTGTAATCCCAGCTACTTGGGAGCCTGAGGCAGGAGAATCACTTGAACCCGGGAGGCGGTGGTTGCAGTGAGCCGGGATCGCACCACTGCACTCCACCCTGGGCAAGAGTGAGATCCTGCCTCAAAAAAAAAAGAAGTGAAACAGTTTCTTTCTAACCTCCAAATGCACAATATTCCACGACACCAACCCTACACCAAAGAAATGTCTAGAAGTTTATAAAAATGGTTATTAACTGATTTTTTTCAGCACCAGAATCAACTATCCTGACTCTAGCTTTAGAAACGTAAGTTAAAAAAAGAGGAAAATAACTTCGAAGGAAGTAATTCTTTGAAAGCCGTTAGGACAACACAATGATTTGAGGGTCTTGTGCTTTTCCATGAAAAGGTGGGGCTAAGTCTGTTTTAGAGGGTGAAGGAGACACAGGAGTTAAAAATGTGCCAACACCGTGGCCCTTGGAAATAACTTGTAAGATCAAATGAAAATCGCAATCGAGACTGTCACTTTTCGATCAGATTGTTTTCAATCGATAATGAGTGCAGGCCCGCAAATGTGTATGGGTGTTATGTGGCATATCAAGGTACATTTCTGCAGAACATACTCAGTGCAATATGGCTTGTGGGTACAACATTCCTTTATATAATTGCACTCAACTAATGTATGCCTTGGAAAGCAAGCACATCAAACATTATGTCTTAACAGACTTCTGAAAGAAAAACTGGAGTTCCTGGTGGCTCTTAAACAGTCTGCTGGTTATTTTATGGCATAGAGGAGAAAATTTACCCTGCAGAAATCTAGCCGAGCACATCCTCAGACTGATCACATTCACCTTCTCATCATGGTTCCAGTCTCAATTAAAAAAAAAAAAACAACAAAGAATCATATTTGAGTAATCTGTTCTGAATCATACAGGGAAAGTCCATGCTGAGATAATACTTATGCATCTGTCTTAGAACATGTCTAGAATATTTACTAGGAAGACTCACTATCAAAAGGGATTTTGGCATATGTGCATTAATTCAGCAAGCCTCATTTCTTCAATACCAAACATGCGCCAGACATTGTCCTAGGAAGAGAGGATTTAGAAAAAAAAAAATAAAGATATATTTACCGCAGTCCAGCCATAGAAAAAGATAAGTAAGTAATTAAATGCAGGAGTATACTATAGCTTCAAAGATAAAACTTATGAAGGTCTGAAAATTAGCACACATGGGATAAAACAGTCACTTCTACATAAGAGGAGGCGATTATAAAGAAGATTCACTTAAGATTCAGTATTGGCTAAGGTTAAAGAGAGAAGCATTGTTCTTGGACCAAGTTTTCTGGGAGGTGGGAGAGTAAAAGAAGTCCGGGACCAAAGGAAGCTACAACAGAGAGCACTGAACGAGCAGCCTTGCAGGTCTGACCCAGACTGCCATCTGAGAAAATTACAGGCAGTTTGATTGGCTGGGGCACAGGCCGTGAGGTGGGGCATGATGAGTGACAGCTGGAACCAGGCAAGGCTCATAAATGTCACACTAAGGAATTTTCACTGTTTTCTACCAGCCACTGGAAGAAACTGAAGAGCTTAAAGCAAGATAATGGCACATCACAAAACACATGGATTCGAGGTGGTAAGACAAAAAGAAGTTACTGTAGCAGAAGCATCAGGAAGTAGACTTGTATTAATTTAACTGCAAAATAATTACTTCTCCTACCCCCACAACAACATTCCAACACACAGAACTAATGTGGGTTATTAATTATTTCCCACTGTTCCCTACTGAAACAACATACTTTCAACTTTATTCTTTCAGTTCTGAGCGTGCTTATCTGCAAAGATATATAACCTAGTCTCCACGTCTTATCATAGAAAATTAGTACAGGTGACTTGTCTATTTTCAAACAGGGAGAAAAATAGAAATAGATGCATTTAGTCCTTCTGAATTAACCAGCTAAGCTACTTGAGGAGGAAGAGATTATATCAAAATTGTAAACTTTTAAAACTAATTTAACATTATAACCACAAATGGATATATAAATTTTTTTCCTTCAGGGAATACTTGGGAGAAAAATTAGAATCCATGCTCCTGCCTTATTCAAAGCAAAATGATATTGGGTACAGCTGTTCATTTCAAAGGCCACTGCACATCTCCCATAAAAGCAGTGTGCTACAGTGATGAAAACTGCCCACCAATGGTCATGCCTATGCGCGTTTTCTAAGGTGTTTGCCACCCTCCTGTCAAGAGGTGAAGTCTGTTTCTTTAACTCCTGAATCTGGGTTGCCCACGTGGCTTGCTTTGATCAATGAAATGTCACAGAAGTTATGTTCTAGGACTTTTGAGCTCAGGTCTTCAGTTTCTACTTTCCCTTTCGGAACTCAGCTCCGAATAAAGAATTCCGGAATCTCCTATTAAGGAGGGTAACCACACAGAGAGACGGGAGAGTGACAGGCCACAGGCAGAAACACAATCTACATGGAAGAGACCCATGGCATTCCAGCCAACAGCAAGTACCAGGCCCCACGTGCAAATGAGGCCAATGGGTTCCACTATGTCCAGCTGAGCTGTCCCAGCCAAAACCATGTCAATCATGGACGAGTTCTCTCTTCTTCATCCTGCCCATATTGCTGTCTCATGGCATCATACCCAATAAAATGGCTGTGATTTGAAGTCATTAAGCTTTGCGGTGCTTTATTACATAGCAACATATAAATAATAATGAGTAGTAAAATGCTTATTGCTAACTTTTCAGTGTAAAATTCCAGTGGCAGACCATGATGCCATGTAGAAAATATCTGGCTCAATTCGTACAAAAATGGCACAGCGTGTGGGACTCAGAGGAAACACCACGGTAGCAGGCCCTATATGCACAGCAGGACACACAGGAAGCCAGTGTCCAAGGAGCTGAAGGTGACCCTGTGGCCTTTCAATATTCACACGAAGAAGCAAAAGCAATAGCACAGCATATCCTGGTCGGTGATGTGTGTGTATGTGTATGTGTCACAGCTGCATTAGACCAGACCACGTGGTAACATTGTCTAAAGAAAGAAATAGAAAATACATAGAAAGCTCTAAACTTGTTTTTCTTTAGAAGTTATGTCCCAACCATGATAAAAGTGTTATTTTTCCTCCTTGAGGAAACAAAGAAAAATCAACGATAACATTTCTACCCATTTTTTTTTTTTTTTTGCTGTTATATCCATTTTATGATGCTTTGCAAGTACTATTTATTCTTACTTTTACAGCCAGTCAGAATGTGTTTGGGTTTCTCTTATTTCTGTCTTTTTAAAGCTTCAACATTAAAGTTCTTTAGTACATCACACATTGCAATATTAAAAGAAAACACTATCTTGCCTAAATAAGCAGTATCGTATAATATCCAGTCGAAACTAACTTCAATGTACGTGATATGAATATTGCTTTCTGAAAACTTTACGGTCTGTTTGGACCACTCAATATGTAATTTTTAAACTAGGATGCCATAGTGTTTAAACAGTTTTCACATCAGAAATGTAAGAAGTGCTTCTCCTCAGCAAATGTAAAAGAACACACATCACAACAAACTATCTCTCAGACCACAGTGCAATCAAATTAGAACTCAGGATTAAGAAACTCACTCAAAACTGCACAACTACATGGAAACTGAACAACCTGCTCCTGAATGACTACTGGGTACATAACGAAATGAAGGCAGAAATAAAGATGTTCTTTGAAACCAATGAGAAAAAAGACACAACATACCAGAATCTCTGGGACACATTCAAAGCAGTATGTAGAGGGAAATTTATAGCACTAAATGCCCACAAGAGAAAGCAGGAAAGATCTAAAATCAACACCCTAACATGACTATTAAAAGAACAAGAGAAGCAAGAGCAAACACATCCCAAAGCTAGCAGAAGTCAGGAAATAACTAAGATCAGAGCAGAACTGAAGGAAATAGAGACACAAAACACCCTTCAAAAAAACCAATGAATCCAGGAGCTGGTTTTTTTTAAAAGATCAACAAAATTGATAGACCGCTAGCAAGACAAATAAAGAAGAAAAGAGAGAAGAATCAAATAGATGCAATAAAAAATGATAAATGGGATATCACCACCGATCCCACAGAAATACAAACTACCATCAGAGAATACTATAAATGCCTCTATGCAAATAAATTAGAAAATCTAGAAGAAATGGATAAATTCCTGGACACATACACCCTCCCAAGACTAAACCAGAAAGATGCTGAATCCCTGAATAGACCAACAACAGACTCTGAAATTGAGGCAATAATTAATAGCCTACCAACCAAAAAAAGTCCAGGATTCACAGCTGAATTCTACTAGAGGTACAAAGAGGAACTGGTACCATTCCTTCTGAAACTATTCCAAACAATAGGAAAAGAGGGAATCCTCCCTAACTCATTTTATGAGGCCAGCTTCATCCTGATACCAAAGCCTGTCAGAGACACAACAAAAAAAGAGAATTTGAGACCAATATCCCTGATGAACATCGCTGCGAAAATCCTCAGTAAAATACTGGCAAACCGAATCCAGCAGCACATCAAAAAGCTTATCCACCAAGATCAATTTGGCTTCATCCCTGGGATGCAATGCTGGTTTAACATACGCAAATCAATAGATATAATCCATCACATAAACAGAACCAAAGACAAAAACCACATGATTATCTCAATAGATTTAGAAAAGGCCCTTGACAAAATTCAACAGCGCTTCGTGCTAAACACTCTCAATAAATTTGGTATTGATGGGACGTATCTCAAAATAATAAGAGCTATTTATGACAAACGCACAGCCAATATCTTACTGAATGTGCAACAACTGGAATCATGCCCTTTGAAAACCGGCACAAGACAGGGATGGCCTCTCTCACCACTCCTATTCAACATAGTGCTGGAAGTTCTGGCCAGGGCAATCAGGCAAGTGAAAGAAATAAAGAAATAAAGAGAAATAAATATTCAATTAGGAAAAGAGAAAGTCAAATTGTCCCTGTTTGCAGACGACATGATTTATATTTAGAAAACCCCATCATCTCAGCCCAAAATCTCCTTAAGCTGATAAGTAACTTCAGCAAAGTCTCAGGATACAAAATCAATGTGCAAAAATCACAAGCATTCCTATACACCAGTAACAGACAGAGAGCTAAATCATGAGTGAACTCCCATTCACAATTGCTACAAAGAGAATAAAATACATAAGAATCCAATTCACAAGGGATGTGAAAGACCTCTTCAAGGAGAACTACAAACCACTGCTCAATGAAATAAAAGAGGATACAAACAAATGGAAGAACATTCCATGCTCATGGATAGGAAGAATCACTATTGTGAAAATGGCCATACTCCCCAAGGTAATTTATAGATTCAATGCCATCCCCATCAAGCTACCAATGACTTTCTTCACAGAATTGGAAAAAAACTACTTTAAAGTTCACATGGAACCAAAAAAGAGCCTGTATTGCCAAGCCAATCCTAAGCAAGCCAATCCTAAGCAAAAACAACAAAGCTGGAGGCATCATGCTACCTGACTTCCAACTATACTACAAGGCTACAGTAACCAAAACAGCATGGTACTGGTACCAAAACAGATACATAGATGAATGGAACAGAACAGAGGCCTCAGAAATACCACCACACATCTAAAACCATCTTATCTTTCACAAACCTGACTAAAACAAGAAATGGGGAAATGATTTCCTATTTAATAAATGGTGCTGGGAAAACTGGCTAGCCATATGTAGAAAGCTGAAACTGGATCCCTTCCTGACACCTTATACAAAAATTAATTCAAGATGGATTAAAGACTTAAATGTTATATGTAAAACCGTAAAAACCCAGAAGAAAACCTAGGCAATACCATTCAGGACATAGGCATGGGCAAGGACTTCATGACTAAAACACCAAAAGCAGTGGCAACAAAAGCCAAGATAGACAAATGGGATCTAATTAAACTAAAGAGCTTCTGCACAGCAAAAGAAACTACCATCAGAGTGAACAGGCAACCTACAGAATGGGAGGAAATTTTTGCAATCTACCCATCTGACAAAGGGCTAATATCCAGAATCAACGAAGACTTTAACAAATTTACAAGAAAAAATCGAACAGTCCCATCAAAACGTGGGCAAAGGATATGAACAGACACTTTTCAAAGGAAGACCTTTATTCAGCCAACACACACATGAAAAAAGGCTCATCATCACTGGTCATCAGAGAAATGCAAATCAAAACCACAATGAGAAACCATCTCACACCAGTTAGAATGGCCATCATTTAAAAAGTCAGGAAACAACAGGTGCTGGAGATGATGTGGAGTAATAGGAAGGATTTTACACTGTTGGTGGGACTGTAAAGTAGTTCAACCATTGTGGAAGACAGTGTGGTGATTCCTCAAGGATCTCAAACTAGAAATACCATTTGACCCAGCAATTCTATTACTGGGTATATACCCAAAGGATTATAAATCATGCTACTATAAAGACATGAACACATATGTTTATTGTGGCACTATTCACAATAGCAAAGACTTGCAACCAACCCAAGTGTCCATCAATGATAGATTAGATTAAGAAAATGTGGCACATATACACCATGGAATACTATGCAACTGTAAAAAAGGATGAGTTCATGTCCTTTGTAGGGACATGGATGAAGCTGGAAACCATCATTCTGAGCAAACTACCGCAAGGACAGAAGACCAAACACTGCATGTTCTCACTCACAGGTGGGAATTGAACAATGAGAACATTTGAACACTGGGTTGGGAATATCACACACCAGAGCCTGTCATGGGGTGGGGGGTTGGGGGAGGGATAGCATTAGGAGAAATACCTAACGTAAATGAGGAGTTAATGGGTGCAGCACACCAACATGGCACATGTATACAAACCTGCACATTGTGCACATGTACCCTAGAACTTAAAGTATAATAATAATAATAAAGAAATGTAAGAAGTGCTAAATTACAGATTTTCAAATATTTAGGAGACATTAATATAATGCCATGTTTTTTCTGAACACTTATTAAGCACAGTTAACAAAAACAAATAGAAATGATAAAGTTTTGTTAATATTTCATGTTAACTCCCATTTTTATTTTAATTAATTTCTGGCTTGAAACCATTGGAAATTTGTTTTTAACGAACAGAATTAAATACATTAGGTCCTTGATAGAATTCTTTTCCTCCAAAGAATATCACCATCCCCCACTTTTAGCTAACTGTCATAATATGTTCTTTTTTTCCAGATGCTTCTTGTTCCAGAACTGTATACACAAGTTGGACGACTAAACTGATATTTGCATAACAAGAAAAGTGGTCTTTAGACAATTTGGCAAATATGCTCATAGCAGCACTGCCAGGAACTAACCCCCAAAATAGGATCACAGCAGAGTTGGAACGCCAGTGATAGGGCTTTATTTCCAAGCACACAACCAGAGTTAGAGAACACATTCAAATAACCCAGGCCTTTTTTTATGTAAAAATTTTTAATAATCATGGCATTTCCAATGCAAATTTAAAATCTAGTCAGTAGCTTATTTTATTAAGAGACTTCATGGTTTTGACAGGTAATGATCTTTGCTAGAAAGGTCCCCCTCCTCCTCCTCCTCCTCTTCTTTCTCAGGTCTATTCTTGATTCTGAAATTCACACCACTGGAATTTTATACCACACCACAGTTAAACATTTTTTTCTGAATTTTACTATATTGCATTTTCCTGAGGATTTCTTTAATGCATGCCCTAGTTCTTTGGAGACTTTCAATGCCTGTTTAACAGCTTTCCTTATTCATTAGCAACTTCCTTTAGAATCTAACAAGTCTCTTATGATCCTGGAGTTCTGTCAATTGTAGTAATTTTTTATTGTTTTTATCACACGGTTGGGAATATTTCTGCTACTTTTTACCCTCACTTAGAAGCTTAATATAACTACAAAAATGTTATATAACTCTTATTAATGTCTTCATCTTTTGTCATTATGAGTGGCCTAGCCCCTCCATAGACAATTTGAGCCTATGATTTTTCCTGGAAGAGGGCATAGTTTAGCTTCATGTATTATTATCCTCTCTCATATTTGCTCTATCAGTATATATTGGAATATGGTTGAATTCTATAGCATGTATTTTATTGCTTTCACACGTTTTATTGCGCTTATGTTTGGATTTCTTCTCATCTGAGAAAGGATTGATTTTCTCATCTCAGTATATTTTTAATAAAATCATAGCTAAGAAAGAACATTTCATCCATCTAAAAGCTAACTTCCTTTCTTTTATTTTGTCCTGAAAAATACTACACCCACACATTTTTGCCAATCGCCTAAGACATTTAGCCATACTAATCTATCCTATTGGCTCCTTGGCTTTGATTGATGGACTAACAAAAATAGCTTGCTTGATGTTTCCAGAGAAAGTATCTTACCCTCATCTGTCTAAAGTATTCCTAACATAGGATTGTCAGATTTAGCAAATAAAAATATAGGATTTCTACTTATATTTCAATTTCATGTAAAAAACAAATAACTTTTTAGTATAAGAACATCTTAAATACTTAGAGGCTTATCTGAAGTTCACATTTAAATAGGTGCCCTGTAAGTTACCAGGCAATCCTGTCCTAAAGGAATAATATTCAAATCTCTCTTTAGCTTTTCCTCCAAATGTTGCTTAAAAATTTTCTGGGAAAATCATTAGTTTTATCTCCAGAAGCAAGACACTGTTGTCAGAAAAGGATGGGTTTCATTTTCTATTATTTTCATGTACTTGATTATTTATGATATTAGAACTGGGATCTCAGGAGTGGCCTTGTGTAGCAATCAATGGTGGCTGACCATTGGTTGCTCTTTAGGAAAAAGGGTCATAAGCCCCCTTTTGCTCACTTCCCTGCCCCTTGAAATTAACTTATTGATTTAAATTAAAAGCATTGCATGCCTACTCTACGATGAATATTGTGATGTCAAGAATCCCAAACAAGCAGCAAGATTCTGTCCACCAGAAATGTTAAGCATATGTAAACCGGAGGCGGGCGACTGGGAGGTACCAGAATATGCTCTTTGTATTGATTTTAGTACCTGAACTTATGTGCTTTAATTGAGTTATACTTACCTATAAATTGATGCTCCCATCATTGAAAACAGCTTATGCTGTTACAGAATACATTGCGTAAGTGTATGGATTCCTTTACAGTCAACCAAAGGGTAAAGGTGACATGAAGAAGAAAAAATAAGCTAACTAAATGAAAATTGGGAGTCATAAAAACATTTTTATAGAACTATAGAAATGATCTAAATCTCTTTTGGTGGGCTTTCTTTGCATCAGTACTACAAATGTTGGATTGTCCCAGCTCTGTCCTCAGACATCTCTGTAATCAGTATCTTGTCAGAGATCCCTGAAGAGGGGTTCTGGAGAGCCCTGGAAGGTTCTTGAGACCTCTCGAGGCAATCCAAAATGTCTTCCCGAAATGCCTTGGCCCATCATTTCACTCAGATATCTATATAAAGTCTCCCCTTAGACAGATCTTCTCTGACAACCCATTAGAAAATAGCAGCCTCTGTTACTTCATCACCTTCCCTACTTCACATTTTGTATAGTTCTGTTGCAACCTGAAATAAAATAATTTAAACCGAAATATAAATAGCACATTTGTTTATATTGGGTTTCCCACACAAGCTCAAAGAATGTAAGGACATGTACTTTTGTTTATTACTTTATCCCCAACACATTCAATAGTACATACCATATTGCATGTCTACAGAAATCGTTTGTAATTTTTTTGTACAATGAATGTATTTTATCTGATAGTTTTTCTTGGCAATGAAAATATGCTTTTCCCTTACAGCTGCTCTTATTGAAAGACATTACTCTTAAGTGAATTTCCTCACTCCAGTAATTCAAGAAGAAAAAGTGTATATAGAGAAAAAGCATTAATAGTGTTTTATAACTTATTCCTAAAAATGGGTTGATTAAATGTTTATCATTAGTGCAGCAATGAAGTTTCTTTTAAACTCTGAAAATGAGGGCACATTCAGTGACTTATATTTTCAATGCCTTGTGTAGACCAAAAATAGATAAAAACAAGAATCACTAGGAAAGTAATATTGTATAAGCCAATCTCTAACAGAGTCACAATAAAACAAATTAATGTTTGAAATTATCACCATTAGGTCAAATCTGTGTCTTGAGCTTCAAAATACTTCATTCATTCAATGGTTAATCGGTCACTGACTACTGTAGGCTGGGTACTGGGGAGCCAAAAGAGAAATTAATCACGGTCATCAATTTAAAAACCAAAAACTCTGTCAGCCAAGTGTATGCAACAGTTTTGCAGAATAAACACAGTGAGTTTGGTTTAAGACAGAGAAATTTAAGTTTCCAGAATATTGGGGAGAAAGTGTCTAATAGGATGGTGGAGTTCATGTAGAGATTCTGGACTGGAAAAATGATTTGGCCACCATTAGCATAGGACTAGATGCCACTAAAGTGGCAGAGATCACTTAGAATAAATGGCAAACAAAAAAGAGGCCTTACTTCCTTGAGATTCTTCTGACTAGGAGCCAGACACTACAGAGCATGGAAAATATTTTGTAAGGTAGAGTTACCGAAGACGGCCTTTTTCTCCGAGATATGCTGACATGCTTAATGTGGGCTTTCTTTACAACAATGTGATCATTCCAACAACTACTAGTTCCACGATGTTTTTAGAGTTTACAAATGTATTACTACAGTGAGTTTTATTGTATCTGAGCCTCGTGAGAGATTTACGATTATCCCTATTTTATGCAAAACTTCAGAAAGTTTAAATGAAAAGTCACAAATAGATGATTGATACCTAATCCACAGCTCTTGGATGACCTATAGCGTCAATGTTTTCAATGAAGAGAAGGTGATTTTCACCCCATCCTTCACTTCTAGTTTTTCCTAATTGTTCTATATGACTTTATTGAAAGCTTCACTTCAAAATCAATCTCTCCCCTTCTCAAACTATCTTTCTTAATAAGGATAATTGTTAGGAAGTTCCCACAGCTACCTAACACCCTCTAATTCCCAAGACCTTGTGAATGCTTCTGACTATGAATTTTGAAGGCATTCCAGAAATACAGTTTCAGTTTGATTATAAAGCAAATAACATCTTGGATATTATTATATTTAAATATTTAGAATTATTTAAAATTAATTTTTTGCAAAAAATTCTTGGAGGGAAATGAGAACAAGAGTTTATTTAAGAAGTAGAATTTTATTTCTTTTTCTACAGGTCGACTTACTAACACTGTGGTTCTCCATAGAAATAAATAAAATTGACATACATAAAAAACGGTAGAGAATACTAAATGTGCCAAATAACGAATTCCTTTAAGCATAGATATATATATACACATATATACACATATATATATACATATATACATACGCACACATATATATACATATATATACACACACACACATACATATACATGTATATATACACACATACATACTTATATACACTTTTATACCTGCCAAGAAAGGTAAGTTTGTCACTGCTTAGAGATTGCTGAAAGCAAAATGAAAGAGTTCCATCAAGTGGTCATATCAAGACACAGCAGTTTGTATTTCACCAATAGAAAGAGGAAAACAATTTCTCTGAAATCTAGTTCAGACATAGATTTCTAACCGAGCTATTAAAATTTTATGCCATGCAACATTAAAAAACACAATTAAATGCATTTTAAACATTATTACTAATTCATTTTCCAATTCATTTTTAAACTGCAAAGAAAATAGAAACTATGTGATTTTTATTTTTTATCTTTTTCATAACGAATACTCTCTCCATATAGTTTGCAGTTGAAAATGCGTGGTTATAATCTTAATTTGCATGTTAGTCATTTTTTTAAATTAGCAGGTAAACCACAGGTAATACTAAACTAAGTATTTCGATTGCACCGAAAATTCAGAAACTAACTACTTGCAAATGACCTATACATCTTAAAATAGTACAAAATAAATACAAAGAAAACTCTACTCAAGGTTGTTTTAAAAAATAAAATAAGTTATAAAACATAAACATGAGTTAACTTGCTTCTTTTAACAATCTATAGTTTTTGCCTTGCCAAATTTCATCTCCTTCATAAAGACAGACAAAACAGGCATCTTTCTTTTTAAAGTATAATTGATTTAAGGGGTCATTTTCTCATTATTTTGGAAAAACCATCATGGCTTATTTTAATGTTATAAATGCTACTTCTAAATATATATTACAGATTAAGATTTGTTTCTTGCTTAATAAAGCAGTAGTTCATTTAAGCAACCATTGTTTAATTAAACTTTCTGAATATTATATATATATTACTAATGAGATGAGGTTAAACAATAGATTTTTATATAAAACCTATGAAATATATATTATCTAGACATAAAATTGGAAGCAATGTATTTAATGATTAAGATCATGGATTTTGGCATCAGAGAGATTTGATTTGAATCTAATCTCTTCCACTTTTTTTCTCTGTAACCTGGAGCAATGACAAGCGTACTTTGTTTCATTGCACTTTTCTTGTAGATGTTGTGTTTTTTACAAATTGAAGGTTTGTGGCCAGCCTGCCTTGAGCAATTCTATCCACACTATTTTTTCCAACAGTATGTGCTCACTTTTGGTTTCTGGGTCACAGTTTAATACTTCTCACAATATTTCAGATTTTATCATTGTCATTATATTACTTATGGTTATCTGTGATCAATGATCTTTTATGTCACTATTGTAATTGTGGGACACCATACACTCTGCACATATAAGATAGCAAACTTAATTAATATCATGTGTGTTCCCACTTCTTCAGCAGCTAGCTGTTCTTCCATCTCTCTTCTTCTCCTCAAGCCTCACTATTCCCTGAGACACAACAATATTAAAATTAGACCAAGTAATAACCCTGCAATGGCCTGTAAGTGTTCAAGTGAGAAGAAAAGCATCATACATCTCCCACTTTAAGTCAAAAGCTGGAAATGATTAAACTTAATGAAGAAGGCATGTTGAAAGCTGAGAGAGGCTAAAAGCTAGGTCTCTTATAACAAACAGCCAACTTATGAACACAAAGGAAAAGTTCTTGAAGGTAATTGACAGTGCTACTACAGTGAACAAATGAACGATGAAGAATGTAAAACAGGCTTGTTGCTGATATGGAGAACGTTTTATCAGTCTGGATAGAAAATCAAACCAACTACAACAAGGCCCAAATTATCTTCAATTCTCTTCAGGCTGAGAGAAATGAAGAAGAAAAGTTGGAAACTAGAAGAAGTTGGTTGATAATTTTTAAGGAAAGAAGCCATCCCAAAATAAAAGAAAAAGTGCAAGGTGAAGTAGTAGCATGTGCTGATGTAGAAGCTTTAGCACATAATCTGGAAAATCTAGCTAAGATAATAGATGAAGTTTGTTACACTAAACAAGAGATTTTCAGTGTAGATGAAACAGACTTATATTGAAAGAAGATGCTGTCTAGGACGTTCATGGCTAGAAAATAAGTCAATGCCTGGCTTTAAAGCTTCAGTGCACAGGGTGACACTCTTGGTAGGGGCTAATGCAGCTGGTAAATTGAAGTTGAAGCCAATACTGATTAACGATTCTGAAAATAGCAAGAATTATGCTAAATCTACTGTGCCTGTACTCTATAAATGGAGCAAAGTCTGAATGACAGCATATCTGTTAACAGTATGGTATACTGGATATTTTTATCCCGCTCTTGAGACCTACTGCTCAGAAAAAAAAAGAGTCCTTTCAAAATATTGCTGTTCATTGACAATGTACCTGACCACCCAAGAGTTCCGATGGAGGTGAACAAGGATATTAGTGTTTCTAAGCTCGTTAACACAACATCCATTCTGTAGCCTCTGAATGAAAGAGTAATTTCAACTTTCAAGTTTTATTACATAAGAACTAAACATGGTAAGGTTATTGCTGCCATAATGACTACTCTGATTAATCTGGGTAAAATAAATTGAAAATCTTCAGGAAAGGATTCACCACTCTAGATGACACTAAGGACATTTGTGATTCCTGGGAGGAGTCCAAAATATCAACAATAACAGGAGTTTAGAAGAAGTTGAGTCCAACTCTCACAGATGACCTTGAGGGGTTTAACTCTTCAGTGGAAGTAAATGCGGATGTGGTGGAATCAGCAAGACAACTAGAATTAGAACTGGAGCCTGAAAATGTGACTGAGTTGCTGCAGTTTCAAGATACAATTTTAATGCATTAGGATTTGTTTCTTAGAGATGAGCAAAGAAAGTCGTTCCTTGAGATAGAATCTACTCCTGGTAATGATGCTGTGAACATTCTTCAAATAACAACAAAGAATTTAGAATATTACAGAAACTTAGTTGATAAAGCAGTGGTAGAATTTGGGTTTGAAAGAAGTTGTACTGTGGGGAAAAAGCTATCAAACAGCATCACGTTACAAAAAAAAAAAAAAATCTTTCATGAAAGGAAAAGTCAACCAATGTGGCAAACTTCATTGCTGCCTTGTTAGAAGAAATTGCCACAGCCACATTAACTTTAAGAAACCACCACCCTGATTGGTCAGCTGCCACCAACACTTGGACCAAACCCTTTACCTGTGAAAAATCACAACTTGATGAAGGAACAGATAATCATTAGCATTTTAGCAATAAAGTATTTTAAAATTAAAGTATGTGCATTGTTTTTTAGACATACTTCTATTGCACACTCAGCTGCTTATATTGTAATGTAAACATGACTTTTTTATGCATTGGAAAACCAACAAACTTGTATGACTCACTTTATTGCAATGTTTGCTTTACTGCAGTGGTCTGGAACTGAATCTGTAATATCTCCAAGGTATGCCTGTATATCTTCATGTATAATAGGGAAGTAATTCTACTGATAGAGGTATGGTAGAGCTTAGATAATGTCTCTTATATCAAGCATCTAGATTAGTAGCTGACTATCATCAAAATGAAAACACATGTTTGTGAATTAATATTTCCACTGTTCTATCTTGTTATTGGTAGGTGAGAGTGGTGGTGAACTTTCACCTCAAATTGTTTGATTTAAATAGTTGAAAAAATATAAACAAGTAAGGAGACAAAAGACAAATGTATTGCTTCTATGATGACAATACGATCATATTTCTTCTGAGTGCTCTATGACCTTCCTCCAATCTAAGCAATATTTCCATTTCTACTAGAAGCCAGAGAGATTCACACTGTTACCCTTCTTTCTGTCTTTTGGAAATTTGCAGTGATAATAAGTTGATTTAAAATCCTTACTTAATATCAAGAACAACTCTTCCTGTCAACATGGTAATAAAATGAACACTGAGGATGAAGAGAGAGAGAATGATAAAGTGCATTCAGTAAAACATAAACAAGTAAAGGATGTGGGCGCAAGGTATATAGGAAGTATTAATAGTTGTACTCCTCTCACATATTTTGTCATGTGTGAAATAATTCAAAAGTAAGATGTAAGTAAACCTAAAAGAAAAACTAAAACTCCCTTTAGGAAACCTAAAAGTGAATAGATTCACACTTCAACAAACTTTTGACGATATGTCAGCAAGATGGAAGATAACTACAAAAGGAAAGCTGCAGATACAAGAAGAAATGTTGAGTGAAGAACATGGAAAGCATGTAGATAAACCACAGGGTCTGTGTGAAATAACAAAAAAATTAAATTTGGGAATACAGAAAGGATATAATTAAAATATGGGACAATAAGTAAGACTAGCAGGTGATTTGATTTTTATAATTCTAAGGTCCCTATGTTATATAAAGAAGGAATAGAGAAAATGATTAATGTAGACTTTAAGTAAATAAATCTGTTAAAATTTCATGGTAACTATTAAAAGAATAAAGAGGGAAATAGAATTTAAATAAAAACTTCATGTAAAAGATGCAGAAAAAGTGATAAAAAGTAAAAGCGATGAAGCAAAAGAGGAACATACAAAACAAGAAATAGGATGGTAATGAATCCAAATATATCAGCAATCCTAATAAATGTAAATAAATTAACTTTCTAGTTAAAGGTTAAATTCAATAAAAGATAAGATCCAGGATTATACTATCGAAGAATCACACATGAAAATAAAAACATGGAAAAACTGATACACAAAGGATAAGAAATTAGGCAGCTTAAATATTAGTCAAAGGAAAGCTGGTGTATCTATATTAATATTATAGAGTGAAGTCTTTAAGGCACAAAGCATCATATAGAATGGAAAACATCATAAAACAATGATAATTATACACTCATTTCAACTTTGATGCCTCTAATAACTTGCCTCAAAACATATAAAGAAGTCAACAAACCCATCATACCAAGGAATACACAGTGTTCTCAGGTACGCACGGAACTTCAGAGAAAGCCGAACCACATGGGGAAGACATAATGCACATATCAGCCAATTCCAAGGAATTATCAGACAGATATACTTCTCTTAGCACAACGAAGTTCAAAGTCAGAAAAAAACATTTTTTTTTGAAAAATTTGTAGATTTGGAAATAGGAAAGCATATTTAAAACATACAAGAAAGCAATAAAGTCTGAAAACCGATAAATTCAACAGTTAACTTAAGATATTAGGGAAAATATAAGAAACCCAAGCAGAAGAAATGCAATTATAAAAACCAACAATAATAATGAATGAAATAGTAAATAGAGATACAGCAGATTAAAACAAAAAGATTAACAAATCGAAAGGCTAATTCTTATATATTTAATATATGTGTGTGTCTAATCTACTCTCAATATTAAACTATTAATCCTTTCTTTCCTAAATATATATCAACAATGATTGTTATATTTTTTCTATTTTTATATTTACACAGGGAAATGTGATATTCACCATATTTCACTTAGTGTTTTTTAACTCAGTATCATTTTTGAGGCCAATTTTGAGACCCATGTGTATAGAGAGATACTTTATCCCTTTTAACTCTTGCCCAGTAATATATAGATTAAATTTTTATCCATCTATCCCCCATTTGCTATCTACTAATAGTATTTCAAAGCACATCCCTGAATTTTCCTATGCATCTCTGTTACACGTTACCCTAAAGAGAAATGACAAGCTTTTTAGAGAAGTGGCATACTCAATTTCCCTAAATGTTGGCAAATTGATTATTTAAATGGCATTTAGCAGAAAATCTAACAAAACATTTTTCTTCACATTAAAAAAGAAATCCTTAAATTGCTTCTTAGTTTCTATATAAATGGAAGAGTGGAGAAGTATTCAGGGCTTTATGTTTTATTCAATTGGATCAATATCCTCCATAATCCTGTGAATCACCTTTTTAAAAAATTTGTAAAACTTAAGACAATATTTTATAGTTTTGCTCCACATTGTTTGAAATTTAGAAACTTTTATTTCTAATTAGATTGCTATGACATTAAGTGTGTGTGTGTGTGTGTGATTGGTAGGTATATAAATTATCTACTACATGCAAGATATAAAAATATGATAAAGTGTTTGGACCTTACCCTTAGAAAACAATATCTCAATAACTGTGGTGTGGCTGAGATGATGTTCAGGTATCATCTCATATTTGCCTACATTTCTAAGTTTATTTCTACATTGCCAAGTTTGTCACTATAACATGGCCATTTCCTGTATAGGAGACAGATGCTCTTTAGGTGTGTCCATCATAAAACTAGTTTAATAAATCAGGACACGTTGAAAATAAAATAAGCCTCAAGCATAAAGCAGGACCAATCCTTGAACAAAGTGTATATTCAATATATACTCCATTGGCTTCAATAGTGAAAATATACTGTGAGCTGTCACAAAGTTGGTAGGCTCTGATCCCCAGCGGGTACTGTGCCTGTCCTTTGCATAACTAGAGGGATTGTTAGTCCTCTTTGCATACATCACGATTGTTAATAAAGTGACATTTGTCAAAATGAGTAAGCACCTGTTGCCATGGAAGGTGCCATAAGCAAGATTATAAAACAAATTGTTGTAGTTGGCTACGAACCAGGAGGAAGATGAACACCAGAAGAAAAGGCATTCTTTCCTTAATTCCTCATACCCATTTTACAATGCATTGCATACAGTTGTTTATGCAGAACACAGGCTGTTTTCTTTTTTTCTGAAACCTCATGTAACCGATGGTATTTTAAATGAGCTCTAATACAAAATGCCTCACACACTGCTATCCTATGCCTCATTTAACCCATTATATGGGTTCCCTCTTGAAACATTTAGTCTTCATTTGTCTATTTTTCCTGTAACTTATTTTTAGGAATAGAAAAATCATGTCCTGGGAAGCATGTCTTCTGGCACATATTTAAAATACCTAAGGGGGCTCAGGTAACATCAAGACTCTAGTAGGTGCAGACGGGTCCCCACCAATATCTTGGCATTTTATTTCAATTATTTACTATCTTTCAATATGGCCCACAGCATGAAGATTTTGCATATACCAGTTTATTTTTTAATTGAAAATTGAAATAATACCAATACTCATAAAAAAATCCATTCAATTCTATTCAGTAAACAGTCTTCCTCTTCATGCCAGTAGATATCTGTAACTCTTTCCCCAGGTTCCTTATTTAAAGTATCTTTACCAAAAAAAGCAGACAGGCTTCAAATAACCGTCTGACATTGGAGAATGACAATATTTTTTCTTGTGAATTAGCATCCTAGCTAGGCACTGATATGAGATATACTGACATAGCTTTCCTGCCAAATCTCATTCTTGTATTGTTCATGAATAGATTCATTATTTTGGTACAAAGACTTTAAATATCAAGTTTAATTGATCTTTTATATCACACTTCTCCAGAATTTTTTACTGAAGGATAAATTTGTTCCTCTAAAAAGCACAGCCTGTCCCGAGCAGATGCATGCCATTAAAAAAAAAAAAAATCACATAAATGTCTTCTTTTGGTTCTATCACAGCCTAACATATGAATCCATGTTTATTGTGGTAATGATTCAAACTAGTAAAATGGGGTATAATTTTTGTTTGTATTATAATTGCAGTGCTCCTCATTTCTAGGTACCCCATACTGGCTATTCTCATGTTTTATGTGAATCTCAGGGTGTATTGACTAGCTCTGTGATCTTGGAAAAAATGACTGGCTGCAAAAAGTTCTCTCATTTCTTCTGCCAATCCCATTCTCTGAAGAGGAAAATGTAAGACTATGTGTGCAAAAATTCTAAGACACTGAGAGTCCAAAGAAAATAGAGAATAGATATTTAAGCTTGAGACCAGAAAGCATTTGTGATTATTAAGACTGAATTCTTGTGACTTTGAGTCAGAATGGCTTGTTTTTAGTTGGAAGTTATCTTCTAGATCCTTATTCTCTGATTATATGCAATTTGGAAATGTCCTACATAAAAACTGCTGCCTAACTTGTCACCTGGTTTTCTTCCAATGCACAGAAAGAACTAGAAGCCCTGCAACAAATGGATTATGTGCACCATCTGGCCATTTTGTGTCGCATACTAAATTTTAAACTAAAAATGCCTTTCTTCTTCCCATACTAGAACATAAGAAATTTGCTATCTTTTCTGGCTTGATGTATAACTTAATTTATTTGTTAATATAAGTTGTTGATGGCTAAAATTGTGTAAAATGTAGTTATACATAATTTTTAGCTTCAAAGTCACAAATTTTGTCACTTTATTATGGAGGAATTGCAAATATCTCTAGGGTATAAACTCAGCCTGATTTCTGGATATCTGTTTTTTTCTATTTGCAACTTCAAATATGTGTGTAACGCCATTGCGAACTCTCAATTTTGTTAGGTGTCTTTCAAGTATATATGAGAAGTTAACATATGCATATTTTATATAATTTTTACATGTAAGTGCATATGAGTTCCTCTGAACTTTGAGAAACTAAACTGTCCAGAAAGGTATGTTTTTACATGTAGCCATTTGTAATTTGGTAACCACAGGAAATGTAAATCTGAAAATAACTATAAAACAGTTAAGGATAAGTATATAGTGTGATTCTTTTCCTTATCTAATATAAATTTTTAAAGCCACAGGAAAAGGAGCCGAAGACTGGACTATAACAGGTTTGGAGGCTATGAATACATAGAATGATACCAATTTATGGAAATACAGATTGATATTAGCTCATGTTATTGAGGGCCTACTCTTTGCCTTTTTTGTGTATGTATGTATGTATGTCTTTATTTATTTATTTCTGTATTTATTTATTTTTAGAGACAGGGTCTCACTCTGTGGTTCAGATTGGAGGGCAGTAGCGCGATCACAGCTCACTGCAACCTCAACCTCCCAGGCCTAAGCAATCCTTCTGCTACAGCCTCCCAAGTAGCTGGGACTACAGGCACGTGCCACTGCACCCAGCTAAATTTAAAAATATTTTGTAGAAACTGGGTCTTTCCCTGTTGCCCAGGCTGATCTTGAACTCCCGGGCTAAAGCGATCGTCCCACCTGGGCCTCCCAAATTGCGGGGATTACACGCACAAGCCACCGTGCCCAGCCACCATTGCCTTTATACATATTACCTCATTTAAATATGCATTTTTCCAATGGAAGGAACTGGAGCTTAGATAAATTCTATACCTCTCAAAATAACACCACGTGGATTTTTAAAAAAATCTTTAAGCATTTACCTACTTATTTATTTGGCTAATGGGAAAAAAAAGCTCCCAGTCACAAACATCCCCCGTCACAAACATCACGATCCATGATGATAGAGCAAAATCAGATATGCTAAATTTAGCCAAATGTATTGCATACAGTAGGTCATCAATACATGCTTATTGAATTAATTAAAATCCAACTTGAAAAGGAAATTGACCCTGTCAAATATTTGTATATTTTATCTCATCAAATTTAGTTGTGTGTGAGCCAAAGAAAACATATGAAAAGTGTTTTATTTTGCAGGGACAGATGTATAAAATATTATCTAATTTTAATATACTAAAGGCATAGTTATAGTTTTCCTTTAAACATCATTTTGACCTTAATGATGTGACTTACTATTTTACTCTCCAAAAACAGTACACTTTATAATTATAATTGCTGGAACACGCCACTTTCTAGAATTACGAAAAATAATTCATTACACATAAAGGCTTTATTTTGGAATGAATAAATGAATGTTGGCTGTCATCGTAATTTGTGCCTCCCGAAAGATTGGTTTCCTACCTCTAGATAGAGAGAAAATAAAATTTAATCTTTAAGAATTCACATTTCTTGTTTGGCAAGAGTTTGTATTGCTACTAATTAGCTGAAATAGAAATTAAAGAATCTCGGCTACATTGAACAACTGGGCTTTGAATGTCTAAAACTGTTTCCTCAGAAGAGAACAGGTGATGTCATTGCATCAAGTCACTGGGATGAATTGCTGAAAGGGAGATGCATGGAAACAATATCGTACCCTCAAAATTTCCATTGAGGAGCACAATGTCTCCATATACACTATTACCAGTTTCCCTTCAGAATTTTCTCTATGTCTGCTTTTAATTATCCCAAATTCATTTATCCCCCCTATTTAAGTTCCCCCTCCCTCTTCCCCTATATTTCCCCTTGAACCTATCTTTTCTGTATCCATTGCAGAGAGATCACTTCGTTGTAACTGAATACAGATCTGAATGCTTACCACTTGCAGAGTCCAATTCACAAGAGTGAGGTCTGGTGGAAAGAAAGGGATTTTACTAACCAAAACTAGTAAAGGGGATGTGGCCGGATTCCCATCCAAAGCAACCACTTCAATTTTGGGGGTGAGGGTAGGAGTTTAAGTGTGGAAAAATTGATAAGGAAGGCGCGCAAAATTGTGCTGAGTACAATGTCTGTGTGTCTTGCTCTGGTGGCTATTTTGTGTCTCAGTCCTCCTGAATCACGAGCTGGCAGCATCTCAACAATGGCGGGGTTGTTGACTAGCCAGCCACCTTGAAATAATCTTGGGAATTTTGCAGCTGAGTCTCCAAGCTTCCTTTGTCAGACTCAAGATTAGCCCCTGCAACTTCTAAGAAGGCATATAGACGACAGCATACAATTAGATAAATGTGAAGGGAGTATACATGGTAGGAAAGGGAGGGATATGGAGTCTATTTTATGGCTAAGAGAAAAGGCTTCTACAGTTTTCTTCAAGGCTTTATCTTGAAACCCAAGACTAAAAAAAATAAAATGCATTTTGAAGTTAAGCTATCTGGTTTTTTAATGATTTATAGCTCTGGGGGTCTTCTCTTTTCTAAATATCCCCAAGCCCTAGGATGTATTTTGGGCAATAATTTGTACTAAATATGTGAGTTCAAAATGAGATACTTATTTACCTTGTACTTTATGTTGCAAATTTCCTAAAACTGTAATTTTAACAATCTACACGTTTATATTTATGTGATGGTTTTGTTAATTTCATTTCAACACTTTTCTCCAACAAGTGGATTTATACAAAACTGACAATGTGAATCTTCTTCAGCATCCCCCTTCAACATCTTAATAGGATAAAATGAATCATAATTTTAAACTACATTTCTTAATTTAAAGAAAAAAATTATGTGGACATATTCACATTCAAGGTGAGTATCCAGCAAACAGTAAATCAGGCAGGTGGTTATGTTGGGAAATGGTAGCAAAACATTTACAATTGATGCCATATGGCTTTCAGCCTAGTAGGGCCAACTAGCTGTGTTCAATGACTCTGGGGAAATTAAGCTGTTTGAAGGTCATTAATGCTAATTCTAAACCTCTGGGGCAGTGACAGGAAGTTGGCAGCAATATGCAGGGAAACCATACCTCCAACTGAGTGGATAAGCCTCCTTCATAAGTGGACCGAGGATTGTTCTTGTTGGGCCTGTGCTCTGATTTGGAGACAAAGAACCAGGTATAACCACTATTGCTGCATATACACAGCAGGCAGTAACGTATATTCTGATCCTGCCATTGTCTTTCTTAAACTGACCAGGAGTCCTTATCATAAAGTTCAAATCCCCTTCCATTATCTTCCTGTTTCAGCTGATACCACTGTCCTCTGGACTAAGCCCCAGGCACATTAAGTTTCTAAGTTGACATTTTTAATTAAGTTTTAAAGACATATTTGGAGAATTTTTTAATGCACAAGTATATGTCCAGCTCAAATAATTCCACTTTCAATGTGCTTTCCTGGGTTTCTTGAATGCCATTGAGAAATTACAGTACATATAAAGAAAATAGAAAAGAAATAGTAATCACTGAATCAATGATTAGCGAAAAAAAAAACAGCAAAAGCTAAAGCTTTTCAGCAATTAAGTTCACCAATTTTCAGTAAATAACTCAAGTGAAAAAAATTAATTTATCTACTTGAAAATGGCTAATGCAGAGTCAAAGATTAAAATGTTGGAAATAAATTTTCTTCTTCCACGCCAACCTTTAAGGAAAATATTATTGAACTCTTCTGGAACACAAAATCTTTGCAACCAGCATTATTATGTATATTATCCACTTACATTAAATTAAAACTCTATATGCATGAGGGAATGTTTCTTCAAATATTAACCATAAATAGAAATTAGAAAAATGTATAAAATTAGGTTGTATATTTCATTCCTAAGATTTTCTAGACTGGGTTTTCTGAAAGATGCAACACCATTCTCTTGATATTCTACAAATAGAAACACGCTACCCCAGAGCATTGGGTTCAGAACGTGCTACCCCAGAAGATGGCACCTTCACATTTGAGAAAATCACAAAGGAGAAAGGTCTCTGACCTTCTCCAATCCTTCTTCTCTGAAGCAAGCTGTAAAAGAATCTGATCTTCAGCTGGGTGCGGTGGCTCACTCCTGTAATCCCAGCACTTTGGGACGCCGAGGTGGGTGGATCACGAGGTCAGGAGATTGAGACCATCCTGGCTAACACGGTGAAACCTCGTCTCTACTAAAAATACAAAAAATTATCCGGGTGTGGTGGTGGCGCCTGTAGTCCCAGCTACTCGGGAGGCTGAGGTAGGAAAACGGTGTGAACCCGGGAGGTGGAGCTTGCAGTGAGCGGAGATCACGCCACTGCCCTCCAGCCTGGGCGACAGAGCGAGACTCTGTCTCAAAAAAAAAATAAAAAAAGAATCTGATCTTCCTCTGAAGTATGTGATAAGAGCCTCATGTGCCTCATATCTGGAGACAAGGAATGTCACACTGGGACACAGAAAATAATATGAACAAACAGGCCTTGCTAAGTTCCCCCAGCTTATTACCATTAGATCATACTCCTTCTGTTCAATCATGCTTCCTCATGACTGTCTACTCCCCATCCAACCTAAGCATAAATATACATAGATTTCGCCATTTCTTTGGGTCTTCATTTCTGAAGGTCCACATGTCACATAAAATTTACATTAAATAAATATGTATGCTTTTCTGTTGTTAAACTGCCTTTTGTTATAGGTGCTTCAGCCATGAACCTAGTGATGGATGAGAAAAAAAAATCCCTTCTACCCTACACTAACAAGGAAGGACGAGAGAGAGAATTCTAATTTCTTACCATAGGTATTCAATGTGATGAGAGGGTGGTCATTTGATGTATAAAATTAGGAATTCATTCTAAAACATGTTTGAAACTTTTGTTTACTTTATTGCAGAGGAAGGGGCAAGTTTGGTGCTCCAAATTCCTGTTTTATTTGCCATCATAGAAAGGATTTGAATTTGCAAGACACTTCAGAAAAGTCTGATTTTTTTTTTCACTTTAAATGTGGTATTGTGGTTACCGTAATGAGGTGGCATCGACACTGCTAATACTTACCCTTTGGAGTTTACCCGAAGGCTTTACCATAAGACATCATCCAGATCACTATGCTTTCTTTTAAAAAACAAGTCTTTATTAAAAAGAAAAGCACAAACTAGACCATCACAAATAGAAATTAGTAATAGCCAGAAACGTATTTAGCAGCGATATTTTTTCTTTTTTTTTTTTAACAGTCTTGCTCTGTCTCTCAGGCTGGAGTGCAGTGGCGTGATCTCGGCTCACTGTAACCTCCACCTCCCAGGTTCAAGCAATTCTCCTGCCTCAGCCTCCCAGAGTAGTTGTAACTAGAGGTATCCACCACCACACCCAGGTAATTTGCATATTTTTAGTAGAGTTGGGGTATCACCATGTTGGCCAAGCTGGTCTTCAACTCCTGACCTCAGGTGACCCGCCTACGAAAGTGCTGGGATTACAGGAGTGAGGCACTGCACCCAGACTTATTTAACATCAGTTCTAAACATTGTTGACACATTGCAGTATCTAATTTTCTCTAGTATCCTTAATTAATTATATAATGTGACTTTTGAAGAATTCTTATATACATTAAGATAAAGTTCAAGAAGGCCATTAGCAAAGGATTTTAAAAAGAGTAGTTTTTTTACAAAGATTTTCCATTTTAAACAGATTTTTCTTATAAAATAAATTTCTCCATGTCTTTTAAAAATACGAAACTTGGCTCCCATTAAATATGCTCATTTTTAGTTACCCATGGGATACCCTTACTTATCTATGATAACAGATACTTGTCATAATTTCCTGTATACTCCTAATGTCAGAGGTATGTTTACAAGTGGTATCATTTACTTCTGGATTTCATTTCCAGCTATTTAACCTCCAGATTCATGATAAAGCATTTTTAAGATTATCTCTGAAAACAATACCTGCTTTTTATTTACTCAAAATATATCTACACTTAACATAAGTACACTTTGGATAAGCAGTTATTTTTAGGCAAACTTTTACTAAGATAAGTATATGACAACATAAATAATGGAGGATATCCATGTGTAGCTAAAAGTGAAAATATTTACTTTACCTGGAAGATGTGTTTTTTTAAAAAAAAAAAACCCTGAAACAATTGATTTCATGCAAAAAAAGTGCTAAAAGAAAAATGCGTAATCTCTGTATGATAAAAACATTTTCTCGAGCTGTGCAAATGACCTTGTTGATTTTTATTTTATCTAAGAATGATTTTAATATGCAATAATACAACTTACAGCAACATATAACAATGCATTTATTAGTAATGCACAAAAGTAACAAAGCAATGCAGATAAAAATGTTATACTGAACTCATCATTTGACATACTTCCTGTATTAGAATAATTTGCTGAATAATGTCAATTATCAAAACATGTAGCTGCTATGTAGTCCCTTAAAAACTGATATTTCCAGCATGTATATAATACACATATAAGTATATTCGTGTTGAACATAGCTTTAGTACTTTTTATATTTTTTTAAAAAGAAATTGTATGCCTTTTGTTCAAAACCACTATAACTTACTTGACCTGTGTGTGATTTTTATTTTCCGTTAAAATATTTAATTTCCAATATAGTTTGGATGTAGGACAGTCTGCATTTTAGGAAGCAAAAAAATAAATTTTAGAAAGGTAAAATATCAAAGCCAGTTTTGTAGTAATAGTGATGTCTAAAAGTTGAAATAGTAGCTGTCATTAAATGAGCACCTACTATATTTCAGGCACTAAACTGGATTCTTATAGACTCTTTAATAATAATATCATACATTATAAATGTGAAATTTTAGACTGCAAAGTACATAATTTGCTAAAAGTCACAGATGTAATAAACTGTCAATCCAGAATTTGAACTTAAATCTTTTGGCTGCAGAGAGGAAAACAAAAGAACGGTAGGTAAATAGCTAGATGAATCCGTTGACTGACAGTCGTATCAGCTTCCCTTTACTGAATGCTGATCTCATCACACCAGTATAACTTTGTAAAATGTGTTTATTATTTCCATGTTCAAAGTGAGTGACTTAAGGCTAAAAATGATAAGAAATGTGTCCTTGATGGCAGCTATCACTGGAAGATCCAGAATTTTAACCAATATTTCACTATCCAGTATTACTCATTTCAAAGCACTCAGCCTTTCTGCTATCACATACAATTTCCACTTCAAGTAACAAATTCAAATATAATCGGTACAAAGTTTATCCTACCCTGAAAATGAAATGTATAATATTCAAGAACAACTTGATGATTCACATCTGAGAAAACATAGTACTCTCAAAGTGACAAATACTGAATAAATAAATATTACCTCTGTATTGGATGTCTAAAAATGAGTAAGGACAAGATACTTCAAGCTGGAAAAATTAGAATGCAAACAAAAGACAACGGAGAAACCAAACATAGCTGGTCACATATGTATTTTTGTAACGATTTTTAAGTCTGGGAGTCTTGTTTCCTAAGCAAACATTTATTTTTTTGTTAGCCAGAAGTTTATATCTCCCTAGATTATGTAAAATACTGAAAAAAGAAATATGAAAACTTTATTTTTAGTTGTGTCATCAAACAGTGCCTTACATATTTCAATGACTACACTTTCAAAAGCTGCCAAACTTTAATTTCTTCTGTTAGTATCTATATCTACACATATTCAACATTCAAAGTAAGGAATCTTGTAGTGTGTGTTATATTGTTCAAGTATTGATGATTTTGTTGCAACTCTGGGAACACTTTTTAGCCCCTGAAGCCTGAATTAGGGGTATCTATATAGAGAGGAAATTATTGGCTTATCAAAAGTGTGCATAGATTCTGTAGGTCAAGTCTATCCATCATAGACTTCCTAAAAGGTGGATTAGATTTGAAGCTCTCCCAATTTATTTTGTTATGGTTTATTGGCACATTCATTTTGCACAACTGTTTATACAAAATAAATGGCTGCTGATATCTTAAGCCCCTCCATTAGTGGAGTCCAATTCACCATCTAAGATAACAAAAACATAGGAATCTTCAGTTCCTACTGCTACCATTACAGAAGGCTCAAGCTGTAGAATATTTGATGCTTTCTGCTCTCAAAGTTCTGATCCAGTCCTTTCTCTTACATAACATCTGTCCATGGCCTTGCTCAGAGGGACCCAGTGCTCATTCAAAGATCCCTTTATTGTGGTGAATGTTTAATTTCTTACTAATATTCATTCAAATGCAATACATGTATAGTTACATTCAGTCTGTGCTGCTATAATGGAATATAAGAGACTGGGCAATTTGTAGAGATTCTTCATGGTTCTGGAAACTGGAAAATCCAAGATGCAAAGGCAAGTGTCTGGTGAGGACCTTCTTTCTGTGTCATCTCATGGTGGAAGGTGAGACAGCAAGAGATTGAACTCCCAGCTTTAAGTTATTTTAAATCAGCATGAATCTGTTCACAAGGCTTCAGCCTTCATGACCTAAACACCTTCCATTGGGCCCCACCTCCCAACAGTGGTTCATTGGATTATGTTCCAACACATGCCTTTTGGAGGGACACAGCCAAACGATAATGATATATAACAGCATTTTCTAAGTGTTCATTTTGATGAATTTTGACAAATGTTTACAGTGGTGTAACAACCACTTCAATGGAGACGTTTCATCCTAAAAATTCCCTTGTTCTATAGATTCAATTTTTATATTCTTCTGAAATTTTATGCTGAAATCTAATACCCAATATAATGGTATTGGGAGTTGGAGGCTTTGGAAGGTGATTAGATCATAAGAACAGAGACTTAATCAAAGGAGTTAGTGCTTTTTATAAGAGACCCTGGAGATATCCCGTCCTTCTACAATGTGAGGAGACAAAAGAATGACAGCCACCTCTGAATCAGGAAGTGAGTCATTACCAGGCACTGAGTCTGTCAGTAACGTGAATTTGAACTTCTGGTCACGAAAACTGTGAAAAATAAATTTTGGTTGTTTATAAACTACCCAGTCTATGATATTCTGTTACAGCAACCTAAAGTACTATGTTACCTGGTGCCCCTTTGTAATCAGTCCTCGCCCCCAACCTGACACCTAGCCCCTGTCTACCCCACTCAGATTTGGGTGGCTACAGTTTTGGCTATTAAATAATGTCACAAAAATGGAATCATATACTATGTAGCTTTGATTGTTTTTTATTGAGTTTACTTAATGCGTTGGAGATTTATTCATGCTGTTACATATGTCTATATTGTATTTTTTTATCGCAAACTAGTGTTCCATTTGATTATACCTTTACTAATACATGGGCCTCTGGATTATTTCTAGTTTAAGGCCATGCAAATAAAGTTGCTATAAACATTAGCAAATGGGTCTCTGTATGAACATGCTTTTATTTCTCTTGGGTAAACATCCAGGAATTGACAGTTGAGTCATATGATAAATGTATATTTAAATTTAAAAGAAACTTCCCTATTGTTATCCAAAGCAACTATACCACTGATGTTTCTACATATCCTCATCAGTACTCCGTCTTCTGTGATTTGATTATAGCCGTCCTAGTAGCTGTATAGAGCATCTCATTGCAGTTTTAATTGCATTTTCCTAATGACTAGTGGCGTTAAGCAAATTTTCACTGCTTATTTGCCATTGGTATATACAGTGGTTCCACGTTCTCCGTGAGAGATTAGTTCTAGAACCCTGATGGATGCCAAAATCCAGAAATGCTAAAATTCCAACATTGGTCCTGTATAACCTGGGAAAATTAAAACTGAGCCCTCTGCATCCTTGGGCTGCCCAATCTGGGAATACTATATTTTCTATCCATAGTTGGTTGAATCTGTGAATGCGGAGCTCGTACACAGGAAAGGCCAACTATATTTTTTGAAAGTCCAGTTTTTAGTCTGTTTCTACCAGTTATAAAAATTTCCAGTTCGCATATATGGAAACTGTTTTTATGTGGATGGCTGAGGATTCTTTTGGAAAAACATACTGTCAAGAAAAGAACATAGGGATTATAAGCCTGACTCTATAGCAAAATCTGATTTTTTAAAAAGAAATTTTTATTAAAATGTCTAAAAAACACTGGGGCCCTGTTGACATCACTTGGATACCCGGCTGGTATAATCTATGACAGTATAAAGAGCCCGTCTATGTACTCTTCCATGGAATATGAGATGTTGAGGACTTTGGCATGTCGGTAGTTATGTCCACTGGTATTTATTTAGGCAGAGTATGGGGGGTTGCCAGGATTAAGAGAGGGCATAGGGTCAAGTGTGCATCCTGAGAAGCCATAAACAGAAAAGAAAGTGTAACCTAGTAAACCGTGCAGTTCCCGCAGGAATCTGGCAGGAATGGGACACAGTGGGCCCAGCATGGTCTACCAACCCCCTGCCGAATCCTTGAAATTCCTTCTGAAAACCTCCAGAAAGAAAGGACAGAGTACTGCATAGAGGGTTGAAGGTTCTGGTTTCTCCTGGCTCTTGTTTCTGTTTACGATTTGTATCTGTAGTAGTTTCCTGGGACTGCCCTAACAAAACAGCGCACAGTGGGTGGCTTAACCATAAGTGTACTGTCTCAGAGTTCTGGAAGGCAGAAGTCTAAAATCATGGTGTTGAAAAGGTGGCTCCTTCTGAGAGCCACAAGGAAAAAGCTATTCCAGAGAAGTCTCTCTCCTTATGTCATGCAGCTTTGGGTGTTTCTTGGTGTTTTAGTCTGTTCTCCTGCTGCTCATGAAGACATACCAGAGACTGGATAATTTATACAGAAAAAGAGGTTTAATGAACTCACAGTTCCATGTGCTGGGAAGGCCTCATAGTCATGGCAGAAGACGAAAGGCTCATTTCACATGGCGGCAGGCAAGAGAGAATGAGAACCAAGCAAAGAGGAGACCCCTTATCAAACCAACAGATCTTGTGAGACTCATTCACCACCACAAGAACAGTATGGGGAAAACCACCCCGTGATTCAATGATCTCTCACCAGATCCCTCCCACAACACATGGGAGTTACGGAAACTACAACCATGATTCAATTACCTCCCCCAAATCCCTCCCACAACACATGGGAGTTACAGGAGCTAAGACAGACCATATCGCTTGGCTTATCAATGGCATTCTTCCTGTGTCTTCACATCGCCTTCTCTGTATACCTATCTTTCCCTGTGTCCACATTTCTCCTTTTTGTAACTACAGAGTCATATTGGATTGGGCCCATCCTAATGACTTCATCCTGACTTGGTCATCTGCAAAGGCTGTATTTCCATACAAGGTCACATTCACAGCTACTGGAATTACCGCCTCATTATTTGCTGAAGGTACACAATTCAACCCATAACACTGTCAGTCTAGTAATTGTGCCCTTTTAGGTAATTTCTGTTTTCTACTCATAATTTAAAATGAAAGCATCTTGAAATTATAAAAGACAATAGTGCTAAGAGAAAATTTCCATCAACCTATGATTTTAAACTCTTCAAAGTGCTAAGAGAAAATATCCATCAATCTATTATTTTAAACCTTTCTAAATTATTAAGAGTAAGATATATAAAATAAGATAATTTTCAGGACAGCCATGGTTGTTCATGCGTGTAATCTCAGCACTTTGGGAGGCTCGGGAGAGCAGACTGCTTGAGCTCAAGAGTTCAAGACCAGCCTGGACAAGATAGTGAAACTTCATTTCTACTAAAAATACAAACAATTAGCCTGGTGTGGGCATGGTGGCAAATGCCTGTAGTCCCAGTTACCCAAGAGGCTGAGGTGGGAGACCTGCTTGAGCCCAGAAAGTCAAGGCTGCAGTGAACCATGATTGCACCACAGCACTGCAGCCTGGGTGACAGCCTGAGACCCTGCCACATACACACACACACATATTCAAATAAATGATTGAGTTTACATACCAAAGAGCACCAAAATATATGCTTCAATGAGAAGAAAAGAGTGAGATCTAAGTGGCACTGAGTTATACAGAAACTTGAAAACACGTTGGTGTATCTAAATAATCAATAACCAAAGTAACAGCAATAATAACATTAAGGATAATGACTATTTAGCTTGGAATTTAAAAAACAATACATAATTATATTTACAAATTGCAATAATATAAAAACTGGAAGAGATGATCATATCTAAAATTTTCTACAGCCTTTAAATTGTTCAGGTAGAAGGAGATGATTGTTTCAAGTTGTACTTTGCTAATGCAACCTTGTGCTTCATTAGTGCTAATGCACTTTGTTCAACATTTAATAACTAAAGAGCAATGAAAAGTGACACAGATTAAATGGAAAAGGAAATATACAAACAACACACCCCCCAAAAATATGCAATCAAGTCAATGAAAAGCAGAAAACAAACGAAAAAAGTAAAGAAGTAAAAATACAGTGAAATTTTATTAAAGATGCAGAAATATATCCATATGTGTCAAAATCATATTTAGTATAAATACATTAAGTTCACTATTAAAAGACAGAGAGTACAAGCTATAATGACAAAGGATTTTTACACGCTGAGGGACATAAAATGATATGCCAAAATTTAGATTGTATAGTGACATTAATATCTCATTAAATATGCTAGAGCAAAATCTGAAATATATTCAAAAATTAACTTTGGGAGCCCGAGGTGGGTGGATCAAGAGGTCAGCAGATCGAGACCATCCTGGCTAACATGGTGAAATACCATCTCTACTAAAAATACAAAAAATTAGCCAGGCATGGTGGCAGGCGCCTGTAGTCCCAGCTACTAGGGAGGCTGAGGCAGGAGAACAGGGTGAACCCGGGAGGTGGAGCTTGCAGTGAGCCGAGATCGTGCCCCTGCACTCCAGCCTGGGCGACAGAGCCAGATTCCATCTCAAAAAAAAAAAAAAAAAAAAAAAAAGCTTTCCAGTTGAAATATCTTTATAACGTAATATTGAATTCTCATGGCTAAGGAAAAATAATTTTATAATTAATCAGGTCTAAATAAAATAAATTAAATACTGAAAGGGCAAAAAATTATCTTAAAGCTTTTACACTTCAATGCTCAGTTTTGCTGTGAACCTAAAACTGTTTTAAAATTAAATTATGTTAAATAGAAATAATTATTTGTGGGACATTTAATGTTTCTTGATTAACCCTTGGACTTGTAGAGATTTTAACTTAGAACAGGCATAAAAATTGTAACAATTGTTATTGTGAATAGAATAGAATATTGTTCTGAGAACAGTAAATATTTCTTGAGAATTTCGATGTGTCAGAGGCTGGAATATTTTCACATATTGTTTAACTCTTTTGTCTTATATACTATTTTGTCTTTAAAACAATCAGATGAGGAAAATGAGGCTCAGATAGCAACTAGCCTGACCCAAATCACACAGCTAGAAAGCAGAGGATGCAGGATTTAAACCCAGAACCTGTTTGACTATTCACTACACTCTACCACCACCTCCAAGGAACGTGGTGCGTATATGATACTTGAGGACATATCAACAGTCACGACTAAGATTTAGTAAAACGGTGGAGAAATGAAGACAATGTTGAAAGAGAAAGAGTTCTAAGCCAACCACAATTAAAGTCTGAGTATGAAGAAGTCATGCAAAATATTTAACAATTTTACAAATGAAGAAGATGAGGCTAAGAGAGAATTCATTGCTTGCCTTATCGGACATCACAGTCCTCACTAATTATTTTAGTTTGTGTTTTCTTTCACATGTCTTGAAACTTGCACCATCCTATAATAGTCACTAGAATTTAGTACTTAATTTTTCTCTCGTTTCTGTGCATCTGTGCATGGAGAGGGATACCCCTGCTGCATGCTGATAGAAACTGACATTGTTTGAAAACACCTACTTTCATTTCCTAAATATGTGACTTCAAATATAACATAATTAAATATATAAATACTTAGGATATTTTTCTCTCTCTTAAAATTTATCTCAGCTTTGCAGGCCATAAGCTCAGAAATATGTGTTCCTTGTAAAAGCCACCATCTTGACCTCTTATTCTCCAACCATTAGCACAGTAAGTGTGCATTTAAACAGTTAACTAGCTATGAAATTGTTGGTAGAGGAGTTCTACAAAAACTGCAATGTATTAAAATCCTGTTTGGTCACAACTTTCTGAGGGAGGGAAGAAAACTTCATATGAGTTATGGCGATGTAATTTATGTTGATTATAAGAAAAAATTTGTTTAGGCCAATAAAATTCAAATTAACAAAGCACATTCAGAAACGAGGTTTAAAACATAAATAGCATGAAATAGGGGAGATTAGAGCTAATATTTTCCAGGAGCTAAATAAACACACAAGCTCATATAGCATTTATTGTAAAGGTTAGAAGAGAAATCTAATTCAATATATTTAATGTACATGTAGAATGATTAGAATCTGTCTGGTTCTTGATAAATATAATCTAAAGAATTAGTTTAGACATCTTTCTCCCATCTTCAGTCAGAGTTTTATAAATTAATGAAATTATCTATTATCATTTCATCTTAGATGTCATAAGACTTTGGAAACAGGGGGTATTAGGGACTAATTTACAACACATAAATAGCTTGAACAGGTGGTACTTAATACCATCACAGATACTGGTCACTGGGTAGAGTTCACAGTTATGGAAGTGAATGCCAATTAGAAAAATGTTCATATCCTCATCACTGAGTAAACTTAAACTAAGTGAAAAGACACCACTTGCCAGGTGCAGTGGCTCAGGCCTGTAATCCCAGCACTTTGGGAGGCCGAGGCAGGCAGATCACGAGGTCAGGAGATCGAGACCATCCTGGCTAACAGGGTGAAACCCCGTCTCTACTAAAAATGCAAAAAAAAAAATTAGCCAGGCGTGGTTGCGGACAACTGTAGTCCCAGCTACTCGGGAGGCTGAGGCAGGAGAATGGTGTGAACCCGGGAGGCGGAGCTTGCAGTGAGCCGAGATTGCACCACTGCACTCCAGCCTGGGCGACAGAGCGAGACTCCGTCTCAGGAAAAAAAAAAAAAGAATGGATGAATACAAATGCCTTTAATTCCGTTCAGACTTAAGACTTCACAGTTCTCAGAGACACCAAAGAAATTCTTTCCAAAAGTTTTTTTTGCAGAGATATATTTAAAGGCATAATTATATTTTTAAGAGCTTCCCAGATTGTAACAAATATAAGTAACTTCAACTAGAAAATAAGAAATTCATAAATGTAGCTAGCTGCTCAGTATTGCTGATTTGATATCATTTGATATCTTCGAAGTGTACCAACATTTAATGAGGATATAACTGAGTGAATCCTGCAACAGAAATATTAACATATGTGCTAAAATGAGCTATAATGGATATATATATTTCCAATGTCATTTAGAGCAAATACTTATATTAATCAGGCTGAATTATATGACTCCTACATTGAATCTTTGAACAATTGAGTTACAGTGGCAAATAATAGACAAATAAAGAAATGACATAATTAGATCATAAACTGATTTAGTAGTCTTATCTAATTTTTATGTAGAGCCTGAAGGAAGAGTGCTGATCATGAAATAGTATCCTAAAAGAATGCAGCTATTACTTAATAATACAAGGAAATCAGAAAATTTGTCAAGGATCATGCAGCATAGTGAGTAGTGATGATTTACATATATCTGAATAGATGATTTACATATATCAGAATAGATGATTTACATATATCAGAACTGATGATTTACATATATCAGAACTGATGATTTACATATATCAGAATAGATGATTTACATATATCAGAATTGATGACTTACATATATCAGAATATTCATCCCTTAACTTAACTACTCATAGATAACAACTTGAGCATTGTGAAATGTTGTTTTCTCTCTGAGGTATTCTTTCAGATCCTACATACCAGTGAAACTACTGACATCAGCTCCTCCGAAGGGCTCCAGGAGAAGCTGACTCACTAAAGGGTGAAGTTTCTATATCCTGGTGATTTAAGATTTAATCCCCCTAACCCAAACCAGTCAGTGACCCCATTTATCCAGCCCCTGGTCCTCTACAATCCCTTCACCCCAACCAAGTACTCTCTGGAAAGACAGATTTGAGGGTGCTCGCATCTCCTCACTCAGCTGTCCTGCAATCATTAAACTCCTTCTTTACTGCAAACTCTGTTTATCAATTTATCAGACTGTGACTGCACAGCAGTCAGAGAATACAAACACGTGAGTCCTGTATCATTTATAAATATTTAACTTTTATATATATTTAACTTCTATACACATAATTGACTATTTTGTATATTACTATTAGTAGGTAATAATAATATTTATATTTCCTCCATAGGTAGCTTCTGGGGCATTTCTGCCTGGTAAATTTTATTCTTTAATGACAAAGACTAAAGTAAGTAACTTTAAAATATTATTGAGAATTTTTTTTCTATTGATGGGACACTGAATTTGTAGGTAGAAATAAAAACCTAGCTTTTTACTAAACTTAATTTTAAACACAATTCAAAATATAAATATAAAATTAAGAATTTCCAAAATTAAACTTAGTTTTAGAAACTCACATAAGCAAGTGTAATACTGAAGAGCAAAGAAACTGTGGTCTACAAAAAAAATTATAAGTAATTCATGAAATCTAAGGGCTAATTTGTGAAGTAAATTAGGAGGATATTTTATGCTGTAGCACCATCCTAGAGACCAAGAGAATCGCTCTAGGAAAACCTGCTCAACTCTTTTTAACCAGAAATTCTTTCTTTCTCCAGAAATCCCTTTCAGGTAATGCCTAATAATATCTCACTGAACATGTATTAGAAATCGTAGTTTAATTTTTAATTAAATAATTCAGTGAAAATATATTAATTGTAAAGATAAATTTTAACACATATGGGAATACTAGACTTACGGTGGTCATCAACCCAAAATGCTACAAAATTACATGGAATGGTTAGTTTGGCAAAAATAAATATCAACACTACCACCAAAAACCTAGGTTTCAAAAAGAAATACAAGAAGCATTCCAAAATGTTAAAAATTTTTCATTTGTCTACTTTCTAAATGCTCTTTAAAATACTTATGTCATCATAATTTTGAAGTTTAAAAGTAAAGAAATAGTTCTCCTAGTTAATATACTGCCTTAAAGTTACTCTGGCTCACAAACAGAACAAATCAAAGCATGACTTGACAGCCGTCAAATTACAGGAAATTGAAGCTAAATGAAATTGGACACCTCACCTCATCTAAACTCCTTACTTTATAAGAAGGAAAAGCCTCACAAAATGTTGAGGTCATTTAGCTTAAAGTCATCAGGTGAGTTAGAGATAATCTGAGAACACCACTTTTTTTCTCTTTGTTACTATTCTCTCATGAAATTTTGCCTGAAATCAGGTCTACTAAAGATATAAGAATTTGTAATGAAGATGAATATATATCATTGTCTTTCTGCTTAGGGTTGTTCAATATTTTCCCATTGATAATATATAAAATCCTACCTACTTTGACCTCCTATCATTGCCTTTCTGCTTAGGGTTGTTCAATATTTTCCCATTGATAATATATAAAATCCTACCTACTTTGACCCCCTATCATTGCCTTTCTGCTTAGGGTTGTTCAATATTTTCCCATTGATAATATATAAAATCCTACCTACTTTGACCTCCTCTCCCACCATTTCCTTGCTATCTCCTAGAACTTCATTCTTGACTCCAAAGCTGCACCCTCCTGCATCAGTTTCTTTTGTTTGAAATCTTCAGCCCTTCATAAATTTCATCCACCAAACTCCTATTTATCCTTTAACTCCCTATTATTTTTTCTTACACTGCCACATTTTCCTTCATTAGCACATATCCAATTTAAAGTTATATAGTTTGAGTTTTTGCTTGACTTTCTGTTTCTCCATTAAAGCATAAGCTCCACAAAAGCAAGTATCATGTCTGATTTAACAGGGTATATTCTATTCTTATAAGAGTGCTGCCACGTAAGTGTCAATGAATGTTTGTGAAATAAATGAAGGACTAAAGGAGTGACTGAACAAATAAAAATAAGTTCTCTGTGTGTATTGTATGTGTGAATAAGATTTTGAGTTTGGCCAAGGCAGTTAATCACATATTAACAACTCATTAAAGTTTATTGCTATGAGGTACACAATTGGTTCAACACCAAATTCTAAGATGAAACAAGGTTTGTGTTCAGAAATATAGTGTCACTTTTTCTAATATCAGTTGCCCTCCAACTATCAGCATGACACATGCAAACCATTGATACGTGTTTTTCTGTTTTTTTTTTTGTATTGAAGATACAACATGAAGGAAAATTATTATATTTCTAATAGGAAGTCCTGTTCTAAATGACAACAAATCTGAGCGTGAACACATTTGTTTAAAAGAGAGAGATTAAAAAGATGAGATTCTGTTTGTACAGTATATAACTGAAGAGAGTTGTATCTAGCAATTTGACAAGAAAGGTGAAACAGAACATTAACCTGAGCACACAAGTTCAGCTAATGATCTGGGATGGGGAGTTGTGGGTAGAGAGGAGGACAAAGACGAAAGACAACCGTTTACCCCAAGTTACTCTCCAAAGATGAGAAAAAGCCCTCTTAGTAATGTCTTTCAAAATCTAACTACTTTCAAGAACACATCGATAAGATACAGAGAGATAACAATCAAGTTGGACAGTAACTTAAAAGTCAGATGTCTTTTTAAGCATAAGTAACTTAGAACTGTAAAGTAAAAAACACTAAATGTCATTGACTTTAAAGTGGATACTGAAGAAAAAGAAAACCCTTCTATTAAAAACTAGACTACATGCAGTAACTTATGTAGAAAACTTAGCATAAATATTTATACAAAATTGCCCTACCCTATTTTATTAAAGTATGACATTATAAATTAAGAGAAAATCATTTTAAAAATGAGTTATATTTTAGGCCTTTTTTCTCAAAATGAGTTTCATAAATTGATATGGTTATTAGCATAGGAATTTCAATAATAGGAACAAAGAAACCAAAAGAAAATGTGTGTGTGTGTGTGTATGTATACAATTACCTGGCATTCCAACTTCAACATGTTTAAAAATATTTCAGTAAAAAATGTTAGATTTATTTTAAGGTAGTTTGTAAGATATTTATTAGGTTTATTTGTAGGCCTTGCACACTAAGTTAAGCAACACTATCATAAAATAAATTATTTAATAATGAAACAGAAACTCAAAGCTTCATATTATAATTAAATAAACTCTAAAGTATCTAGTAACTTCAACTGTATCCCTAAAATAACATCAGGTCTACAGTGTGTATCAACTTGCCCAGAGAAAACGCAACAATGAAAGAAAGAAAGAGATATCTATTTTTTCATAAAAGATCAACACACTTTGTCCAATTTTTTTGTCCAACTGCTATCAAGTGGGCCAACGCTAATGGCAAATAAAAGAGCTGCCATTCAACATGCATTCTAGTAGTGAATATTAACTGACTACTCTGTGAAAGCAGTGTTCGTTGAACAAATAAAAGAATCTTTGCCTGCGTGACGCTTATATTTTGGTCACTTTACATTTTACTGGAGGAAACGTGAAGAATAGAATACCAGCAATATTAACAACATTATCCCACTAGAAGGTCTCCAGTGACTGATACTTTCAGACTCATGTCAATGACCCTATATGATCTTTATATTCCAAGGAGCATGGCAATGGATTTTAACATTTCCAAATTAAAAGGTAATGGTAAAGTAATGATAACCAACACAAAAATGACTCCCTGGAAACGACAGCAACTCATTTCAAATGGCTTTGGAATGCCATTAGGACAGTACCTTTTTCTTTGTAATGCAAAAGTCTCACAATCCAGAGAGCAGGTCTTGTGAATTTTGTGAATTTTGATGAGAGGTAAGGCATTACAGAAAGACCCAAAAGTCATGCTCCAGATTCCGGCAATATAGCTAGTAGGACAGACACAGAGTACATAGTTTTACTACTGATCACAGTGATTTAGAGATTGGAACCCATAGTTCTGTGAGATCAGGCATCACTTCAAGATAAATTTACATTTTTAATAAATGCAAACTTTGGCTCAGCTAAACAAGGTACCTTGGGCTATATTAACTGTAGATAGATAAATTTGGCGTAATTAACCCTTGCACAGTCTAAACATACCATGTGCCAAAAATGATGTAAAGCACTGAATATGTGAGATAAAGTATGATGAATTCCATTGACAAATACAGGCAATAGCTTCCATTTAATTGAGAAGAAACCGTATACCTAGCACAAGTCTTTTTCTGTGCATTAAGTTTTCATAATACAACTATATGAAGTATATAGTATAAAATAGTATATGAAACTATTTTATATATAAATAAAGGTGTTTCCAAAGGTTAAGAAAGGGCACGGTGAGAGTGAGAAGCACAGTCTGGGTGGGCAGGACAATCTAGTTGTCTATCTGTGCTTTAAACTCCAATAAACATCATCTCCCACACCACGGCATCTAACTCAGAGTCACATTTCAATTGCCAGCAAATGGAAGCCTCATAAACCCAAAATGTGAACGGCAATGAAGTTCATAGAGCACGCTTTGAGTGCACAGAGTATCTTTGCAAACATTATCTTTTTTTATTACACTTTATGTTTTAGGGTACATGTGCACAACGTGGAGGTTTGTTACAGATGTATACATGTGCCATGTAGGTGTGCTGCACCCATTAACTCATCATTTAACATTAGGTATATCTCCTATTGCTATCCCTTCCCCTCCCCCCAAACATTATCTTTTAAGACTTTCACAATCACGGCATGAGATTATTCCCATATCAAAAAGTAGGAAATGAAAGCCTGGAAAGAAGTTATATTGACATTAAACTGCTCTCAAACCCAAGTGTACAAATGATTCTTCTTGCAAAGAAATTCATATTCTACACAAAGTTCTATTTCAAAATGAATTCTGGAATTCAATTAAACACTCATCTGGAAAACGAGAGCTTAAGTGGAAATTCCTCACTGGTATTCAAGCAAATAAATTAAATAATGATATTAAACCTACATCTAATCTCTTATTATTACATATTCAAAGTTTGCTATACAGCTACCACTAAGTTATACATTTCCAGTGACACAAACCATAAAATGAATTTGTTTCTATTGGTACTAGCAAAAAAAAAAAAAAACCTGCGTAGACAGCAAAAGGGTCAATCTACTAATTTATCTTCTAATAACTTTCCACCCAGGAGCATTCGTCCCTCTCATTAGACAGTTGTTCTATGCTTCTTTTTTTCACATTCTAATTGCCTCACCTGAACCAAAAAAAGAATGTGGATCTAGGATCAATACCTTTTGAAAAGTCATTTATTTCATTATATTATTTTTTCATATATCTGCATTATTGCATAGAATACCTGATTGGTCTTATGCTAAGTTTTTCATGTAACATTACCTCTGCAAGATGTTAATAAGTATCCTTCCAAAAATGTTTGAAAAATCTTGGGTAAAACATATTACGTAAGTTCCTGTTTTATAGTTTTCCAAGAGTTTTACTATCCTTGGCCAATGACAAAATTCAAAGCAGAGATACAGTACACAACTTTTGTAAAACTTACCTATTTTTCTTATAAGACTGTGGCTTTGTTTTGTTTTGTTTTGAACTTCTTTTCTGTGATGTGACATGAGACTGTGTGTTGAGTTAGGGGTGGGGACATACATTAACAGAGGTTTAGGAACTGCTTTGCTAAAGCAAGTTTGAGGAGAAAATGGGGAGACTAATACAAGATTTTCCTTTAAGCAGTGGGAGTTGAAGGGGTAGGTGGTTTTTGGAGAAAGAAGAGACCCATTCATGGCACAGGCTTCTTTATGTTTCTGCTCTGTGTGATACTTAATGAGGATACAGACATTCACTTCCTCTATTTCCCACCCCTGGCCGGGGGTAACCCAAAGGTACCTGATAAAGACACAGCCTTATAGCTGTATCAAGTATCCCTGAGTGTGTTAGGACTGGAGAGGCCTAAGGAATAAAAAACATACATGCATTAAATGGAACAAATACAGAGAAGAAGTAAACTCAGACATGGTACATTAATTGTGTACCTTTCCTTACAACCCAGCACATCACAGGGTACATGACCTGCTTCCTTTTGACCTGCTTCCTTTATGTTCACTGCATGAACAGGGAAGGGGGTTGGGGTACACGTGGGAGATAATTGTGTTTACTATGTACCTGGTATTAATACATCTATAGAGACAATTGGAATGACTATACTGGAGAAACAGCAAGAGAAGAACTGAAAAGGCTAAAACAAATACTTGGTTCTCTAAAAAATACTCCAAAGGATTTCTCATGTCTGACAAATTACATTTTAGTCTAATAGTAATAAGTGACCAAAACTAAGGTGATTTGATAAATATCATAAGGTATTTTACTGTGAAATTGATATCTATACCTATTGCTTATAAAGCTCAGTAATCTGTTCTTGAATTGAGAAATTACTGAGACAACATCAAAAGCTGTCATTTTTGTTTCTATGTTGTCGTTGTTATTGTTTGTGAGGTCAGAGCTTCTAAACTTTATGACTGTTTGAAAGGGGCCTATATAGACCTTGCCTGAATATTAAGTCATGTGAAATGATAAAAAGCTTTCTGATTTATTGGGTTAGACAAAGAAAAAATTGAGAAATTGAGCATCATTAAAATTAAAGACTTTTGTTATTAAAACTGTGCTTAGAATGAAAACAAAAGCCACAGGTTGGGAGAAAATTTTTTCAAAACATATTCAAAACATTTTCAAAACATATCAGATAAATTACTGGTATTTAAAGTATACAGAGAACTCGAAAATAAGAAAGAAAACAACTCATTTAAAAAATAGTCCAAAGGTCTAAATACAGCTGTCAAATGGGGATTTTGAAGTTACTAGTCATGTATCATTAGGGAACTGCAAGTCACAGCAACCGTGAGATATTATTACATGACTATTAAAATGACCAATATCCAAAAGTCTGATGATACCAAAAGCTGGCAAATGTGAGGAGAAACAGGAACTTTTATTCATTGCTTGTGAGAATGCAGAATAGTACAGCTACTTTGGCAGTCAGTTTGGCAGTTTCTTATAAAACTAAACATACTCCTACCACACAACCCAGCAATTACATTCCCGGTATTTACTTAAAGGATTTGAAAACTTACATGCACACAAAAGCCTTCTTCCCATGAATGTTACAGGAGCCTTATTCATGATCACTAAAATCGAAATGTCCTTCAGGAAGTGAATGGAAAAATAAACTGTGGTATATCCAGGCAATGGAATAGTATTCTGTCAAGCTACAGAAGACACACAGGAACCTTTAAATGCATATTGCCAAGTGAAAGAAGCCAGTCTGAAAAGTCTACATACCGTATGATTCAACTACATGACCTTCTGGAGAAAGCAAAACTATGGAGACAGTAAAGAGATCAGTGGCTATTAGGGATTTGGAGGAGATTTGTGCAGTCTAAACATGTCATGTGCCAACAATGACGTAAAGATATGTGAGATAAAGTATGACGAATTCTATTGACAAACACACGCAATGGCTTCCATTTAACTGAGAAGAAACCATATACCTAGCACAAGTCTTTTTCTGTGCATTAACTTTTTGTAATACAACTATATGAAGTTATAGCCTATTTTATATATGAATAAAAGCATTTCCAAAGGTTAAGAAAGGGCACAGTGAGAGTGAGAAGCACAGTCTGGGTAGGCAGGTCAATCTAGTTTTCTATCTGTGCTTTAAACTGCTATAACCATCAACTCAATCTACTAATTTATCTTCTACATAAATTAGTAGAGGAAACGATGAACGGATGGAGCAAGGAAGAATTTTAGGAGAGTGAATCCATTATTCTGTATGACACTGTAATGAGGATTATTTGTCATTACACATTTGACAAAACCTATAGAATTCATAAGACAAGGAGTAAACTCTAATACAAACTACATACTTTAGTCAATAGTAATGTACCAATATTGACTCATCAACTATAACAAATGTACCACACTATTGCAAGATGTTAAAAATCGGGGAAATTGGGGTAGAGGCTGAGGATGACGTGTGAATGCTTATTCACTTCTTTCTACAAACCTAAAATTGCTTTTAAAGAGTCAATAAAAATTAAAACAAGGCAGGGTTTTCATGCAATGGAAAAAAACACACAACTTTAGTAAGTGACTCATAATTATGCTTATGCCACTTTGCTAGATTACACTTCATTAATAAATATAGTTTCATTCTTTATGTTATAAAGCAGAATAAAGTCAGATATCTAGAGAAATTGATTTTAATGATTAGAGTAAAAGCATTTTCACCTCCAACGTCAGAATGAGTTCTTCAGAATCAGTCCATTTTATAGTTAAATCAATCATTGATTTTAAAAAAATATTGAGAAAAACTTTAACTTCACTTTTTCCATCAAACTCAATGTCATGACAGCATTGTCATTTCAATCTAGGATTAAAACCTATTTCTGGACCCAGTGGACTTACTGTGATAGATTCTGAAAATGTCAGACGTTAAAGTCCAGTCTTTGATCTGCTGTCCTCTGCAGTTATCAAAAGGTCAGTTTATCCTGCTTCTTTTCTCTCTTTTTCATATATCTTGCACTTCAGCTTAATATTAGTATTAAGCTAAATTTCTTATTTTATTTTGATTGATAAAGGAAAACAGATTGTTTCAATACAGTTACTGAGAATAAGCAGCAAAACGTACTTATAAAGTACACAAGAGAGCTATAAGATAAAAATTTGTTCAAAAAAAGATTTGGAAATTTTTATTGCATGAATGTTCAAATGGAAAGGAAAACTTTCTGGATTCTTTTTCCACCACACAGGAGTAGCAGCACTAAAGTAGTGAATAATGTCCGTTCAATTGGTAGTTTTCATGTATTTCTGATATCAGAAATGGACTGTTAGTAACTAGTTTTAACAGCAGAGCATTTTTGTGCATGGCATTCCCCTGAATTCCAAAGCCCAAACTTAACTTAGGCTAATTTCTCTCTGCTGGGAGCCCCATTAATTTCTCATAGATAACATTTCATATATATGCGGCATTCTGATGATGTAAAGGAATTCACACCTTATGGGCCTACAAGCCAAATTTAATCAATGGCTTGTTTCATATGGCTGAGAGCTAAAAATTGTTTTGGCATTTTGGAAGTGTTTAAAGAAGGAGAAGGAAGGGGAGAAGAAGAATGAGTAGATGAAGGAGAGACAGAGACTACATATGGCCAGCAAAGCCTATAATATTTACTGTCTAGTTCTTTACACAAAGAACTTTTCCAATCTTGAACAAAACACACACATTTTCGTTATGCCAAAAAAGGACTACAATAAGTCTTCACTTAACATCATTGACAGGTGCTTGAAAACTGGTCATAGGTATATATATTTATGGTCACGTGATGTTTTGATACACGCATACGGAGGGATAAATTGGGGATGGTTAATTGGTACAAAAATACAGTCAGCGAAACCCATTTTACCATAGGTTGACATCAAAAGAGTTCAGCTTCTATGGCTTTTGGTAACTAAAACGTCAACAAACTTGTAAATAAAGATCAAAACACTTCTAATATTAAATGCTGAAATAAATTTCAGCTATTCATACGTTTAAGATTAATAAAAGCTAGTAAAATCATTATTTACCTACTTATTTCAGTTTAGGGTTGCAGTTGACCGCAGCCTATCCTGTCAGCTCAGGACGCAATGTGGGAACCAGCCCTGGACAGGGCGCCGTCGCATTGCAGGTGCACTCACACATACCCACAGTTACTCAGACTGGGACCACATAGACACGTCAATCAACCTCACATGCACAGCCTTGGGAAGTGAGAGGAAACTGGAGCATCCAGAGAATATCAATGCAGACATGGGGAGAATACATAAGCTCTACACAGACAGTGAACCCCAATTGGAATCAATTTGTTTTTTCTCATCAACATCATAATGAAATGACATTGAATGAAACGTCGTTATTCAAAGACCTGTTGTACTCAGTTCTAAACATTTCAGAATTAAGAGATCTACACACATCCTCTTCTATATAATGGAGTGGGTCTCTTAAAATTTCCTGGCAACATACTCTTAGCCTGCCTAGGAAACACTTTAGAATACAACTGCATTATAATAAATTTTCATATTCTATTCATATCTTCATATTTCTCCCTCTACTTATTAAGGTATAGTCTTGTATATGTAATCCTTCAGTTCCTGAACAAGGTGAACATATGATCTCATGATGTGTGTTTTAATTTCTTAACTTTGTTGAGATTTGGGAATGTGAGGATGATGGAAAGGAAAGAAAGGAATTCAGCAGCTATAAAAGAAATCTGACCTTTAATTTTTTTATTGAATTTGTTTCTTGTTTTATTTTTCCTTCCTTTGCACAAATGAGAACTTCTAGTTTTACAAAGGGTACCATCAACTTTAGGACAAAAATTTGTATTTGTGGCATAACACAAGTTGGAGACACAATGATTTAGAGATTGCATATCAATTTTATCAAATAAATGTGATAAAGTAGGTGATATGCACACACACACACATTTGTAGTGACAAAACCATTGACACAGATACCCAGATGGCACTTAATGTACTTTCAGCCTTAAATTCTTTCTCAAGGACAAGCCATTTGTTTGCAAATGATTTAGCATTCAAAAATGATTAAACACGGGAAAAAATGCATTGCACATAAAGTTCAGATTACAAGTGAATTAAAGTCACACTAATATAACTATAATTTATAATGAATTCAAATGGCTTTCAGAAGGGTCATCTGTGGAAGGTGAAGAGCAATCTGAATTTATTTTTCTGGTAACTGGTCACAGCAATGTTTTCTAGACTAGTGAGTGAGTGCTCATACAGCACCATGTGTGTTCAACAACACATAAAGTTGGATGACAAAATCTACTTTAGTGAGAAGGTAGCTATTTCCAGGGGCACCAATAGTAATGTCAGTTTTGAGTCTTGGGTTTGCTTTTGTTTGTTTACAAGGCGATGAAATGTTTAAGGAAAAAATAAATTCTACCAATCCATGTTGAGTGAACATTTCAATCCTTGTAAAGACCAAAGTCAGCTGCCACCATGCCATGCAAACCTTATAGTACATGACATGTTAAATCGGTAACCTCGAAAGGGACTTCTGAGAAGCTATGAGTAAAAGGCACATACAAAATGCCTCTGAGATGAATTCACAAATGAAATGGAAAAGGATAACTGTGTACATCCAAGAAGAATAGTAATTAACAGAAAACAAGAACACTTCTAAATTGAAAGAATCCCTAAAGTAAAAGAAGACCAAAGAAAAAGAAATAAAGATGAGAAGTGAAATGAGGCGGAAATGGTGAGCGACAAGGAGATACACTGAGAAAAAAAGTAGCTAAAGTTAGTGTGTTATTATTTCAGCAAAATTAAGTATATCAATACTGAGAAATATGACTTGAAATAGATTCAGTACCTCAAGCAGAAACATAAACAAATAACATCTGGGTTTTTCTTTTGATAACCAGTATTTTAAATACAAAAATCTAAAAATTTTGTCTTTGTGTAAGAGTTACACATTTATCATACCAATCAATAACAAAAAGGCGCTATAAATACTGTATGGAAATAAATGTCCTAACAGATGTTAACCAGACATCAGTCTTCACCGGTAAGGATTAGATTTGAAGGTGTTTGCAGATAATTAAAACTTGTTTTTATAACATAACTTAGCAGCTAAGTAGTATAATGAAAATGGGATATTCAAATTATAAGATATAAAATATTAAAGATAGAAGAACATGTTTATTTTTTCAATATAAATATTGTTACAGCTCAGAGAAACAGTATGAAATCTCAGGGCTCATGAAAGGCCACATTCTAGAGATAGTGATTGACAGGTATGGTAATTCCCCTACAGCGTGGTGCCTGTTGTCATGGAGTAGCATGTCTCCTACAGGGTACTACCAGCAGGTTCATGTAGGAAGAGCCAATAGTCCATGTGAGAAACCCCGGAAGGCTAAAGATAGAAGGAAATATTTGTGCCACGTTGAAGAGCAAGTTCACCAGGTGAATTGGCATGTGGCTAGGGTACAACTTCCCATACATATATAAATAATGAAACACACAAAAAATTATCAGAAAAGTATTTTATTATTATTAGAGTCACGATTAGCACTCTCCTCATCAGGAGAGTTTTAGGTTTTTTTCTAGCCCTACTCTATACTTTTTAAACACAGTCTCCAAGTTTCAAAATAAAAGTTTCTTATTTTTAATTCAAATCTCAATTAAAATAAAACAAAAACCGAAAATGTAGAAGTTCCTTATTTTGACCATCTATATATCATACACAACAAAAAGACTGATAAAATTCCACTAAACACAACAGCTAGATCCGTATTCCCGTTACTGCTTAAGCCCATTCCAATAAGGATTTTATACCAAATCTGCCCTTGCCAAGGCTACCTGGGGCCTTCATTTTATTATTTGCAATGGACAATTTTAACTTCACATCCATGTTGGCTTCCTTACATCCTAGATGCACATACAGCCAGATTTTTTCCATCAGATGTGATTTGATCCTCCAAATTCGGAATGCCTTGATGACCTCCTCTTTATCTAAAGATCACTTTAAAAAGCCTGAAGTATTTGGCTCTTCCCTAAATCTTTGGCCAGATGTAATGTCATCCTCCCATTGGCTTTCTTTGTCCAAACTACATTAGCCTTATCTCAGATCTTTAAACAAGTTATATTTCCTGCCTAAGATCTTTCTATGAGTGAGTGAAAGGTGTGACGAAGATAGTTCCTCTTTGCCCCCAAAGGTTTCATTGATCACGCTGATAATGAATTTACTGTTATTTTAATCTCTTACTGTTATACTCAGGCTTAAATTCTCTACCCTACACACTTCAGTTGACATAATTTTAATTTCCACTGTGATGCTTCTCTCTCTTCTGTCAACACTCTCTCCTCACAGGGTTTCATCCAGATCAGGAGTCAGTAACATTTTTGACAAAGAGCCAGATAGTAAATATTGCAGGCTTTGTGTTGCCAAGAGGCAAATTTATGGAACTTTCCCTGCTGAAAAATTTCCCTGTATTTTACATTTTAGACTTATAAATGCCACACGTACTTATAACTCATGAGCCATACAAAAATAGGTGGCAGACCAGATCTGGCTCATGGGCTATAATAGTTTTCCAACCCCTCACCTAGATTCATGACTTTAGGCATGCTCTATAGGCTACGATGATCTAACTCACATCTCTAGCCAAGTCAACTTGTCAGTGCCTACTTGATGTCTCCACTTGGATTCTAACTAGCGTCTTAATTTAAGATTAAAAAATGTAAAATCAATCACACATACGCACCTACCCACACCTCTGTCACTTGCAAACTGCCTCATGTCATCAAGACTTTGCCATATCACTAAAAGTGACCATAATCCCCCATGTCCCTAAATCCAAATACCTTGATATAATTCTTGCTCAGTAAATTCAATCATCTTCAAATCAACTTCCAATCTCAACTGATTTTCTCCAACTTTATTGCTACACTCATAATCCCAACTACCATCATCCTTCAACTGGACAGGTGCAATAGTCAGCTAAATGAACCCCCTTCCTTCACTAGTGTACCCTTCCACAATAGTACACCCTCCTAAGAGCTAACCTCATCGTATCACACATCCATCATACACTTTTCAATGTAGTTAATTTATATTCACATTTTGATATAAGATCTAGATTTGGTCCCTGAGAACACTCATGTAATCTCTCTCCATGCTCTTCCTTCATGGACATTCCAGCCAAACCGGCCTTCTTTTCTTTGTAAGAAACTATCAAGCTCTCTTTTTAAATTACAGAATCTTTATATCTGCCCTTCTTTCTGCTCAGAGCACCCCAGATCTTCAAAGTACCTTCCTCTTTGTCTTCACTCAACTCTCAAATGAAATATTACCTCCTCAGAGAGAAAAATGCTCTGAAATACCTACAGCCAGATCAGTGCCTTCCTCCTTGACAGTTTTACTCAGCCATGTTATCACATGTAATCTTCTTCGTAGTAGTGTACTTTATAGCCCTTCACACCATTGCTTTGTTTAGGTATTTGTATGTCTTCCTCCTCTTTCCCTCCTCACTACAGTATAGCCAATTGTGTCTTTGCCTTCTTCACTGCTATATCCCCTAGTGCCTGGTAGGCTTTCTATAAACAGCCATTTATTGACTTATTGACTACATGTATATGCTAATCCTTTTTACTAATTGTTGTTACACTATAAATTTCTCTTCTCCCTCTCTTCGCTTCCCTCTTCTCATGTCCCTTGATGCTTCCTACTCAATATTAACATGGACATCATTTTGTGTCTTCAGCATTTCTCTTTTCATTATATTATGATAGGTTAATTTTCCTAAGAAAACACTATTTTGACAAAAGCAAAGCATTAAAGTAAAGCAGCATAGGATCAATTTTTTCCTATTGAAAAGGAAACACCATCTTTCCGAGAAGACAATTCCACCAGGAAACAAAAAAAACACACACATTTCCGGTAAGTCCTAGTTCCCAAGACTTGAAGCCAGTATGTTTTTCCACTTTCAAGTATCCTTGACTGTAGAGATAAAAGGTATCCACTTAGAGATATTAACTCATTACCACTGCCTAAATTTGGTTTCCAGAAACACAACTTAATATGACATCAATGGATGTGATAATCATTTGAAAGTAGCTTTATCAAAATCATCCAACAGAACAAGTTACTTTCCTAATTAGCATCCTCGGTTAAATACCTAAATCTGATGAATAATAAGTTATGCATTATGCTAAATTGCATTGGCTCACTATCTTAGAATGCTTTCAAACTAATTAAAAATGAGATATTCAGTGATGAGAAACATAAAAACATAAAAACCTATTTCAATGAGTTTAAATTAGAATTTAACATTTCTTCAATACGCTCTTTTGTAGTCAATTGCAAGAGTAATAAAGCAAAATTATTGAGTCTATAATAGTGACCGTTCAAAATTCATAGTGAATTATTAAAAAGAAAACTAAGGTCCCTGCCAACTTTCCACCTCACTTCAAAGCATAGCCAAGGTCATTACAACAGCAAGTAAAAGACTCCACACAATTCCCACTTCTTCGCCTCTATACTGTTACTTCTGGAATCTTCTACTGCTCCAAATTGTGTGTTTGCTCCAGACTCAGCAGTTCTCACCACCTTGTTCTTCCAATTGCCATCTTCTCTGTGCGGCCTTTCTTGACTACCCAGTTAAAAATTATCCTATCAAAATTATCTGATCCCCATCCAGGATTACTTTTCACCATCTAACTTACGATACTTTGCATATTTATGTGGCTCATTGTCTGTTATCTGTCTCCCTAAGTTAGAATGCGAGCTTCATGATGGCAGAGTTTTGGTCAATTTCCTTCACTCAATAATTCCTGACCCAAAGTAAACACTTCATAAGTATTTTTTGAATATACTAATATATAGTCCGAATTATCAAGGAACTTATAAATAAATAAAGACACAACCCAGCATATAGTGCAGCTTGAGAAATGTTGATAGTGTGGTACAGGAGGAGGTATGTAAACTATGAGAAGCAACAGTTAAATAAGAAGCAATCCAGAAAGACACACAGTGTGGGTGACATCTGAGTTAAAGGACAGAAGGTAAGAAGATAACCAGATGGAGAAAAGAGAGGAAGATCTTACAAACAAGCATCAGAAGTTACCATAAGAAAAGCAAGTACAAAATCATCAGAAGAAAAACAATTGCATCCCAGTTATTACCACAAACATAATTAACTATGAAAACCCAGAACAGTTCATGCTTTGATAATGCTAAAGTTGATACGTAGATTAAGATGTGATATAACAATCTGCAAATCTTAGTTTTCAGAAAACCTTTTTAGGCAAGATATGATGATTTAAGGAAGAAAAGTTGCTGATGGATGAGGCATGTTGTCCCTTAAAGAAAAACACTATGAAGACTGCGTACAGCCTTTATAATGGAAAGGTGCCACGTTTTTTCTTTTTTAAGTCCTTGGAATCTCAGTTGGCAACTTTGAAATTCATGTGTAATTCATGAGTTTTTTAAAAGAAATGTAATAAGTAACACAAGTGATTCTAGAGCTTGTCTTTAGGCTGAGGTAGATATTGGCATTATAAATTGAAGTGCTAGAAAGGAACAATAAGAATTAAGAATAAGCAGTAATTTCTGCCAAGATCTGTGGCACCCAGTCTCACACATAAGGCTTTTTGGAATCTCTTGGTTTCCAAGGTTCAGGCTCTCATACTTTAGTTTGTACATAAAGGACTTAAGTTATTCTTAAAGCACAGTTTTAGCACTTCACACCAGGAGATGGTTATGAGACTGATCACAGGATAAAGTGAAATAGGATGTGTGCCTACTTGTAGAAGGAACCTTGTTCCTTTTGCCATTCTATTCCTACTTTTCTGGCAGGAAAGTCCTAGAAAAAATTTCATATACAGATTAATTTTAAACAATTTACATTATATTTTACTATTAATAGCTTCTAGAATATCTTAGCTTAGGCTGGCCCTGGTGGCTCACACTTGAAATCCCAGAATTTTGGGAGGCTGAAGTGGGCGGATCAACTGAAGTCAGGAGTTTGAGACTAGCCTAGCCAACATGGTCAAACCTAGTCTCTACTAAAAATCCAAAAATTAGCCGGGTGTGGTGATGCGTACCTGTAATCCCAGCTACACAGGAGGCTGAGGCAGGAGAACCATTGAGCCTGGGAGGTGGAGGCCGCAGTGAGCCAAGATTGTGTCACTGCACTCCAGCCTGGGCAACAGAGCAAGACTCTGTCTCACAAAAACAAAAAACAAACAAACAAAAAAAGAGTATCTTAGCTTATATATTTCTCACATCTGATCCTACCACTTTACTTCTTTTTTCCTGTTTATACCAATTATTTCTATTCCTCTTTACATATAGGCAGAAAGATAAGACTAAAATGTGTCATAGACAATGACATCTAGTAAATTGACGTATTCTTCATGTTTAATTCCACAACAGATTTCAAATACAACCAAAATCTCCAAATAAAATCTTAATTCTAAATTGAGTGCTTGTACAGTCTTCAAATATGTTCAAATAGAACATCAAAGCTCAATAAAAATAGTTATATCACTTGGGATGGTGTTTAAAATATTTTTTCCTAAATAAATTCAGCTTCAGAGGATGAGAAAACCTTCGTTAGGAGATGTTTTAAAGAACAAATTAAGTTAAATGTGAAGGAAATCATACTTTATTTTGTTGAATAGTAAGATTTTTTTGTTGCTATTGTGAATTAATGCCATCCAAATATTGAGTGATATAATTCAATTTAGTAAAAGAAAAAAGTCTAAATTATCAACTTCTTTCCTTATAAAAATGAAATATGCTATAACTTGCATTTTTTCCATGGCAATGACCCTGATGATCAGAGAGGTTAAAACCTAAAAACATTTAAAATCATCTAATCTAAATTATAAAAAAGAAATCCCTTTCTTCAGAAAAAATAATTTTTTAAGGAAGCACTCATAAACAAATCTCTACTAGTAGATATACAGCATACACATCTCTTACTATCTCCCATGCAGACTGCATAAAAAGGCGTGCTGGCTACTTTTAAGAAAACAACATTCAGATGTCTGGAAAGTATCTGAAATGCATGATTAATCTACACAGATAATTTTCTCAAGAAACCAAATTTTGAAGACAAGTAATTCAAAAGTCTATTGTCTATAAAGTAAATCCGCTGGTATACTTAAACTGCTGTAATCCTTTCTCTGTTTACCTTATAGTGTGCACCTCTCAAGCTATGGGAATGCATGTCTTCTCTAAGAAGAGCTGACTTCTTTTGTAGGAAAAAGCTGTTGGAAATGACTGTTAGGATTTCAAATGTTTGGGAGTGTGTATTCATGTGGGTTTTACGTGTTGAATATTTGCATTTGTAATTTTAAGATGCTTAAATCAAAAACTAAAATGACCTATGCAACATAATTCTGCCATAGGATAAATTAAATTCAATTAAATGTTCCCATACAAATTATTATCTACCACAATGTAAAAATATTTATATATCACAAAGATGTAAGAAACACTGACTTCTATTATACAGCAGAGTTCAATTTCACTACTACTTAGCTTGATGATATTTTAAGGTCATGTCTCTTGGAATACACATTCAATATTCATTGCCAAACGTCTGAGCTCACCTCTCTTGAAGCAATATTCAATTATCAAAGGAAAATAATTTACCAAGCAACCTCACAAAACACAAACTCTAGGTAGCATCAAGGTTTTTCAAAGTGATTATTCCTTACTGGTCGAGATCCTAAGATATTAAAACTCATAGATCACATGATCTGAGATTTTCTAATTGAAAAGCTGTAGCTGTAAACCTTTCATTCAAAGTCGGATACTACTTTCAGCTGTCAAAAGAATTATGCAATCACTTAAACTTCTGGAATGAAAGAGAAAATGAAGGGAACAATAAAAGTAACTGAAATGCACTGAGAAATGAACATAAGGAACCAAATGGAGGCAAAGACAGAGAGAGAGAGAGAGAGGGCTGTTTATCTAACCTTCCCTTCTTGAGTGGGTTTTCTCTGATATCTCTAGAGAACAATTGGATGTGTAACAATGAAATACAAAACACAAGATACTGTCTTCGTATAATTACTTGTAATGATTCCAAGATGGCATAATTTGAGAACTTGCTAAATAGGACAACAAAGTGATCTGCTTTTCCAAAATTTTGCCCCTTACCTTATATATTATTTCATGGTGAAGATCAATAAAACTGAAAATTGGAATTGCCAGATATTATCAGATTTTATTTTTTGAATGCTTAACAGCTGACCCAAAATCTGGTCATAAAAATGGAAGTTAAATTAAATTGTCCTCAAAATTTAAGTTTGCTACATTTGTAAGAACCACTTGCTTCTTCAAAATCTCAAACTTTCTCATATCTAGCAGCAAATTGAAATTAGGAATTTAAGCATGTAAATTCATCATGGAAACCAAATTGATTAAAATTTTCTGTGTATTCATGATAATGTTTAAAATTTTTGCTACATTTAAACCCTAAGTTAGTTACAAAAACCCTAAAATTATGCTTGTTTAAAAACTTGGGCTAACTTACTTTTGAAAACATACTGACATATTCGTTCCATTCTTCTTATAATTATTTTTTTGTCACTCCCAAGCAGCACACCATTGTATATATCCCCAAAACGGCACTTCTTTGTTAAAGCCATTAGGACAGAAATATTTTTGAGCCAGATGCAATGGCTCATGCCTGTAATGTCAGTACTTTGGGAGGCCTAGGTTAGAGGACTGCTTGAGGATAGGAGTTTGTGACCTGCCTGGGCAACATAGCAAGACCCAGTCTTTACAAATGAAATGAAAATAAAATATAAAATAAACTGGCTGGACAAAGTAGTGCACACCTGTGGTCATAGCTACCAGGAGGCTGAGATGAGAGGACCATATGAACCCAGGAGTTTGGGGCTGAGAATGAGCTATGACTGCACCACTGCACTTCAGCCAGAACTATGGGTTGGTGAGTTAGAAATAAGTTCTCAGTTCTGAATATAATAACTGCTCCTGGCACTCCCCAGAATGAGCTGGGTTTTCTTTTGCCTCTCTATAGTCCCTCTTCCTCAGGAAATACCCCCATGGTTCTGCCCGCTGTGCTATTAATTACACCAATGCTTATTATATGTCAGTTCAGTTTTATCTAGATTCTCCCAAAGTCAGTGCTGAACTTAGTTGTTTGAAAATGTATATATTGTAATAGTTACCAAAAAGACCAAATACAGCTAGATATTTATGCTATTTGTTTTATTTCCATCGTAGGTATATTTCCTTTTAAAATTCATATATATCTTTCTCTAAGGATTGTCTCCGTTTTCAGATGTTAAGCACTTTCTCATGCACACACCACCTAAGCAGCAAAGACAGAGTCCACGTCAGGGAATGTCACATTCAGGATAAGTACCTATTATTCTGTAACTCAGAAGTAGGAAAATGGATGTCCTCAAGCAGATGCTTTTCTTGACAGATACAAAAATTTGACAAGGATCACTGACTGACTTCCAACCCACCATTCATCACTTTTATCTTATTTTGACCCTAAGGGTCCCAGAGGGATAATGGCACTACATTCCTATTTAGAATTCAGATTTCAGATTGCATTTCTTATATCATTGTTTATAAGTAGTGGTTGCACACAGTCGCGATAATACTATGACATTAATCTACATTCCTTGTTAAATCGATTTTTGTCTTCCGTTTTTGAGCTTAGCTACAATTTCTCACACGGTTTCTCTAGGAAGATTCCTCAATGACTGAAACATTTAGAACATGGTCGATTCATAAATACGACACTGGGATTCCCCAATGACTGAAACATTTTGAACATGGTCCATTCATAAATACGACACTGGGATTCCCCAATGACTGAAACATTTAGAACATGGTCCACTCATAAATACGACACTGGGATTCCCCAATGACTGAAACATTTAGAACATGGTCCATTCATAAATACGACACTGGGATTCCCCAATGACTGAAACTTTTAGAACATGGTCCATTCATAAATATGACATTGGGATTCCCCAATGACTGAAACATTTAGAACATGGTCCATTCATAAATATGACATTGGGATTCCCCAATGATTGAAAAATTTAGAACATGGTCTATTCATAAATATGAAGAGCTTGTGTAGAAAGTATAATTTACTTATCCTATTATGCTTAAGAAATTATGTGAAATAATGTGAAAATAATCTTAAAACATTTGCATGCATATTTGCTGCAAGAGTCATCTTTCATTGATACTTAATCATAATCATGGACATGGTGGGTCCCAATAACCAATATTTAATGCAAGACTGTAAATTTAATAGAGAGAAAACCTTATTTATAAATTTTCATGTGTTCTTTTCTTGACAATAAGGAGCTGTGAGATTTGTATTTTAAAAGATACTTAGTAATAAAAACTTTAATTTTTAAAACTTTTATTTTTAAATTCTGCTTAATTGCATAAAAGTTAAAAGGTAATATTTAATATTTAATGAGGCTTATTGAGCTAAATGATGATATGCAGCTTGGGTTATACTTGCAATTATAAGATTTGCTCATTATACCTAAGCAATCTCCTTCACTCAATCTAGCTACCACTAAGGAAGCAAAATTCCCTGAATCATAGTATCAAAGCATTCCATTATGTTTTCTATTAAGTTGTTTTGTTCTTTGAATCATTGTCTATTTTAATTTATCCTTTTAGAAAGAAAACAAATTACTTAACTTGCATTTCCCACTAGAAGCTTCACTACAGCTAGACTTGGAATTGATTTCAGGCCATTTTTTAATAAATGATGGTCCCTAGTGAAAGATAGAATACTTGAGCCATCAATATTGAGTAAATAAAAGGGTTTGGGTAAATAAGAGAGAAGATACCTATTTTTCTCAAATATTTTAAATATCTAATAACCTATTCCTCATCTAAAACAAGCCACAATTACTGGAAATGATGGTCAGAGGAAGGTATTAGCAACCCTGTGTAATACTACATGTCATGTTGGATCACTATTACAGAGAAACAGTTGTCATGCTGCATTTTAGTAATTCTACACATCACCAGAGAAATAGACAACTCTTATAGCCAAAGAAATCCAACGTAGCTACTGTCTACATATTCTTGTTTTAGACCTTTGGTGAAAAAAACTACTATGTGTATTGAATATATTTTACATTAGTTTTATCACAAAAGAAAAATGAGAATTCTATTAGATGCAAATACAAATTCTGAATGACAGGAAAGAAAAATTAAAATCAAAGCTGATCTTAATTAACAAAATGTATTATCTGCTTACATGTATATACAACTGTTCATATACAAAGGCACAGATGCATTTGTGGTTTTGAAAAAATATCTATTTCATTTCAAATCTTCATTGAACAATATTACATATGGCAAGAAAACTGATCTTTTTGAAGGATCTTTTAAAAAGTGTTAAACTTTATTAGATACTCCAAACTAGCAAAGCTCAACTTCATCACAATTATATAATAACACTGCACACTTTCAATTTTATCTGGAGAAATATATCTATCCCTTGAAATAACTCTGTAAACTTCCTGCTCACAGATTTCATTTCAAGCCTTGAAAATGCAGAAAATCAATGCTGAATATACTTGCCCCGAAAGGAAAAGAAAATTTCAGGGGTGTCAGGATGTTTTATCACATAAAGTACAGAATTGCAATTTGTATATGAGCAGGCAACACACCTCCAAAAATAATACAATACTTATCACAAAATACATTCACAGATACTAGATTTGGCACAAACCACTCCATACAGCTATTGATGAAATCAGTATTGAAAGCCTTATTCCAAAATCTATGGCCCTTTTCTACTCTCCAACTGACATTTCAGGATGCCACAACCTTGCAGCTCCACTCTCTCATTAATTTCCCCTAAATACCCTTGGCAGAAGAACGAGAAACGTCACATTTTTCATTTAATTTCTAAAGAACATCACATCCTTTAAGAATAGGTTCTTGAAATTTTAAAATGTTAAACATAAAAACCCTAAAGAGACAAACATCCAAAAACATAAAAACCCTAAACAGACAAACGTCCAAAAACTTTTCTTCAAAATCACAACAACTTTATATGCTACGTGTTCCTGTAAAATACCACATACACAAACTCACAGGCACACCCACCCACCCAAAACCCACACACTCGAATTTATATGGCCTCGTAATACCTCACATATATATACATGTCACCAAATGCAACAGAGACACACGCATATATATGGCCTCATAATACCTCACATATATATACATATCATCAATTACAACAGAGAAAAGCCAATTTCAGAAACATGGCTTCAATTTTGATGCATTTACTCACACTTAATTCTATTTCAATTTAACTGCAGAGATATTACAATACCCTGTAACAAAAACCTGACGGAAGATTGTAACAAATTGCTTAAACATCAAACCAAACACTAAACATAATTTCATCACAAAGTGAAATTCGCATCCAACTCGCAAAGAATTAGAAAATCCTTGCACTTACCTTGGCCTTGTCCATTCCCCAGATGACCCCAAAACACCACCGTCATCATCAACAGCCCCGGAGCCCACGTCCACATCCTTCTAGTGACACGCTCGTGTCTTCTGGCCATTGCATCTTAAACTCTGCATATTCAGTGGGGTGGATGTGAAAGTACAATAAATTACATTCTTAGAGAAATACACTACGACTCAAATCCCATATCTAATATGCACTGTGCATTTCTGAATTATCCTGCCTACAAGGAGGTACATTTGAAAATCATGCTTCCCTTTAGGGTTGTCATATTGATGATTAATACGAAAGCTCATTCATTTTTAATCTTTAAGCATTCATCTGAATTCCATTTTTAATATCATTTTCCAAAACAGGCCACTTAACCTATGAATGTTAAAAAGTACTCCCGATATACATATTGGAGTTCAGTCAAGCAAAAGCATGGTGTATGGACACTACTTAAGTATAACTTGATATTTAGGCAAATTGATGAATTTAACATACCATGTAATCTCTACATATATACAAAAGGACTTTTCAACACATTTATGTAAGTTTTGCATAAATACCCTTGAAAATATTCTCAAGTTTTAAGTGGTATTCTAATTATGTCAGTAACTTTAACTGAATAAAGAGATGCATCATGTGCAAAAACTAATCTTGTTTACTTAAAATTGAGAGTAAAATTAATTATAGAAGGTACAAAACACTTGTAATTTTGATTTCAGATATATGACCCACAGGAACCTTCATATATACAAATATTATACACATATATGACAATGTATATTTGAATGTTCATTTTGAAACTGCTTTTCATACTGATACATGAAAATACTTAAATGTCCACCAAAGCAAGGTTATTTATTCATACATTTGAATGATATACAGTAGCTCAAAAGAATAAACTTGAGTTGCATGTACTAATATGGATAAGTGTCCAAAATGAATAGTGAAGCAAAACTAGCAAATTTAATAATGATAAGTTCAAAATTACACCTTTCATATGTAAACATGTGCAATAGTTAAAACTATAAATTTTATGTTGCATAAATATATAATACAGTATAATAACGCATAAGAATGAGAAACACCTTCAAGACTAAAGTTAGGAAATTACAAGACTACAATTTAAATGGTTAGTAGGTGGAATTTTAAATCAGAGGTTACTCCTAAATCCCAATTTTTCCACAGTTGACAAAATAACGGAGTTAAGAAAAATAAACTTAATGATTTCCAGAATGAATGCTTTATTCAAAATGCTACGTAATTACAATTCTAATAAACTTGCAAGGGAATCCAGTCACCCAGAAATTTTTTATGCCTTTCTCCTACATCACGAAAGGGGAAGATTTAATTACCAACTTTGCATTACTTAACGTCAGACTCATAGTATCAGAGCTAAAGAGAAATTTAAGAAACACCTAACTCAACCTCTCCATTTTAAATGACCAAATGAGTTGAGAAGGTTACAATGACATTTCTAAGTTCATATGTAAAAACAGAATTTTGATGACAATGACAGTTTAAGTACTAATAAACACTCCTGGAAAAGTTACTGTAATCCAGGTTATTTTACTGTGCTAAATGCCTTACATTCTTTACCCAATTCAGTTTTCACAGAAATCCTATGAACAAAGCACTTCCAAAATTTACCACTTCACAGCTAAGAAAACAAGGCTTAGAGAAATGCTACACGATCCCCTAGTCATGAGGTTAGTAGGTACCACTGTGGAGACTGAGGCAAAACAGGACGATTTCAAAGCCTATGCTCTGAACAAGTAAACACTAAGCAGGAATTTAGTTCTAGATCTCCCAGTTGTAGTCCAATAATCAGCCAAAAAATGGTGCTGAGAAGAGGGGAAAGAAAGATGTCTTGTATGTGGAGCCTCATGTATTTGATCCCAAATACATCTTCATATTGAAAATCATTAGAGCACAAGGCAAAAGAATTATTAGTTTGTTTCTAAAATCATCAACCTTTCCCAAGTTGAACATACAAATATATTTTATCATATATATACTATATGTGTGTATAGCGTGTGTTTATCTAAGTATTCCTGTGGTTTATATATCTGGATGTGGAATTACAAGTGTTTTGTGGTTTATTTATTTATTATTATACTTTGAGTTTTGGAGTACATGTGCACAATGTGCAGGTTTGTTACATATGTATCCATGTGCCATGTTGATGTGCTGCACCCATTAACTCGTCATTTAGCATTAGGTGTATCTCCTAATGCTGTCCCTGCCCCCTCCCCCCACCCCACAACAGTCCCCAGAGTGTGATGTTCCCCTTCCTGTGTCCACGTGTTCTCATTGTCTCCCTCTGTTGCTCTGGCTGGAGTCAGTGGTGTGATCATAGCTCACTGCAGACTCCAAGTCCTAGGCTCAAGCGATACTTTTGCCTCGGCCTCTCAAGTAGCTCGGACTACAGGCACGCACCACCATCCCCGGCTAATTTTTTTACAGAGATGGGTCCCACCGTGTTGCTTGACTGGTCTCAGCCTCCTTAAGTCAAGGGATACTCCCACCTGGACTTCCGAAAGCACTGAGATTACAGGTGCCAGCCACCGTGCGTTTTTTGATTTCTTCAATTAATTTTACTTATACACTTGATTACACAAGATTAATTTTGTGTACATAATGAATCTCTTTTGAGGTTTAAGTTGCTGATTAATTAGAGTACCACTTAACAAGCGTGTCATCCCAGCACTTTGGGAGGCTGAAGTGGGCGGCTCACCTGAGGTCAGGCATGAGCCACTGTGCCCGGCTTACACACATTCTTTTCACTCCTGCTTGCAGATCTCTGTTCCCTTCTAATTCCAGTGGAACCACTTTCACTTAGTATCAAAATATCCAGATCCACTCATCAAAGTGTAAATAATCCTCCAGCAAATTACCTTTGCAAATCTATTTTTATGTAATATTTCCTTAACTTCTTCTTACCTACATCCAGTAGTCATTTTACAAGGCAGAATTTTTTCTATTTTATATAGAACTGAGGCAGTATTTGAAAAAAATCTCAAAACACTCTTCAGGAAGGACTGGCATCTAAAACACCAGTTCCAATATATATTTCAGTAACATTTTAAAGGACAGATGCTTTTCAAAATGTTATTATAATTTAAAAAAATGTAACCTTCCTCTCTGAGTTCATGTTTATGGAAAACTAATATTTCATAAATGCCAAGTTACTATGATGTATTATCTAAATGCTGCCCCTGCCATTCTATAAATACAAAAATCATAACCTTCTAACTAACTTTGGTATTAGTCAACAACTGTGCTGATGAAAAGTAAAATCAATTCATTTAAAATAATTTTCCATGAACAAAATCAAGTAACTTGTAAGTAGTATGGTAGATGAACCAAAAAATAAAGTAACATTAACCAGAAAGACATGCCATGGACATCTCTAATCTTTTTTTGGAACACCCTTTTCATGCATATGAAAATAAAAATTAAATATAAAATACCTACTTTATGTATGTACTTTTACTTGTGTCTATTGTTCTTTAAAGATTAAAATAACTCCTAAAGCCTGGATAGCTGAGCCCATTGTGCTCTTCTGCCCATAAAATAGATCGGATGTGCAGTGAAAGAGGTAAAACTTAGGCTTTCAGGTTAGTTATGACGATGGAAACACAATTCTATTCAATAGTGTTCATCTTGGTCTTTCAAATGTTTAAGGTCACAAGGCAAAAGAGAACAGACTTTAAGAATGTTCGTGTATTACTTCTCGTCTTACCCAATAGCTACATTAGTTCAATTAGGCCAGTGTTTTGGAGTAAACAGCACTGTGAAATGTGTCGTGGAGTCCGGAGGCTCCACCACCTACCTCCATGTAGTTGTTCTGTCCGATGGAGCCAAGAGTAATACCTTAGGAGATGCATTACATCTACAGGTACCAACCAGGAAGGGTAGTCTTGAATTAAATGGCTTTAGAACACGTTATAAGAGCAAATCGAAGCTTCTAGGTATTAGAACCACTTCAATCACAGAGCGTCTCTGGGTTCTATCTGTGGCCAGCATCAAGTATCTGTCTGCCCTCCCCGAATGCTTTCTCTCATCATGTGGATCTTCTAGATGGTCTTATTCTTCCCCAGCCAGCCAACTTGATCAACAAGCCTAGGTATATTAGATATGTATAAAGTTGGTTCTTAAATAAAGTCCATTTCTGTATCTAGGTAAGTAATGTCTTCAGACTTACAATTTCATTGATATCTAGAAAGAGTGACTCTAGTTAGCTTCTAGTGTCAGTTTTTCTAGCAGCTTCTTTAAAAACAAAAATCCTCTCTGGAACAAAGCTTCCTTGCAAGTATTGCTGTTGGCAATAGTCCTCTTTACTGAAATGCTTATCCGGTGAAACTTGCGCTGTGCCAGTGAGCCTGCAGGTTGATGGTCCTTTTGTTCAACTTCTCCATTATAAAGCAACCTCTCTGATCACCCTTTTAAAACTAAAGACCAAAGAATCAAATGAGATCAGGAAGTGACCAGAGCTCACAGGTCATCAACTCCTCTTCTTAGCATATTATAGCACACAGTCTAAGCCCGAAAAACACAGCAGAACCCATTACAGCTCTCGAGTTCCAGTTATTAACATTGATTTTTTCCAATGGGAAATTTTCATTAGAAGCTATCACAGGACTCACATTCAGTAATAACTTAGATTAGGATACATACTGGAGCCTTTGTCCTTAGAGTAGGTGCCACTGAGTCACTATTAAAAGGAGTCTTTTTGATCTTAGTAAATTCTCACAGGGCTTATCTCAGTCTAAACTGTAACTGGCCTTTACTAGTGATGTCATGTGTAGTTCAAATTAATATTGTAATGTATATAAATTGTATATATAGGTATAATACATGCATGTATTTACAATTATTTATTTTATTTTATTTTTTAATAAGATAAAAGTTAGAGGTTAAAATATGACTCTAGGCCATTGTGCTTTAGAATGAAGAGCACAGACATGGGTTGGAAATGTAAATTTTGGCCCAATTTAATTTCTGTGACAAATTCATTAATGTCTTCAAGGTTCAGGCTCTATGTATGAGACAAATGAAAACAGCTCTAAGATTCCTGAAAACCCTAAAATATTAAAATTCCACTCTGCCATTAGTTCAGATAAATCATTTGCCAATTTGCCCCACAAGAACCAGGCATCTTTAAATGGTAACATAACATGCACTTCTCTCTCCCAAAGTGTGGTGCATAAACGTTCTGCTTCTCAATAACACAGGATGCCTGCTAAAATGTGCTGTCAGGGGGATTAGTAAGGAAATGTTGTATCAAAACTTCTGCAGATGTGGCCCTGAAATACACATTGTAATAAATCCTCCAGGCCTCTCAAGTTAGGAATAACTGGTTTATAAAATTGTACTTACTTAAAAATTATAGATAAACAGATTTCACCGTAACCCATTCTTTCTGTTCTGAATGAAATAAGGCTCTATATTCAGACTGAATTTTCAGTGAAAAACAACTTAAAATAGTGACAAATCATCTATAAGTTTAAATGAATATAACTAGGAGACCTGAAAACTCAGGTTTAGCAGTCATCTTCCAACAGTTTGAGAGCCCACAGGAGCCACAGAGCCCTCATGTCTCTCCAGAGAAGCAGGGTGATTCTTCCCCCTAAACACCATGCAATTCTTGAAGTGAGTGAAAGCATCCCTGCTCACACTGATACCCTCTCAAGTGAACTCAAAGTTAAGCCATCTCCAGCCAGACCAGATATCCTGGCCCATATCTCATTCATTAATATATGTTGAGAAGCCTTTGTTTCTTGGAAACTACATGAAGTGAATAGGCTGTGGACTCCACTGGACATAGTGGTCTATATTTAACCAATTCCCTTCACACATATGTATCAGATGCTCTCTTAGTTACGGAGCTGCAGTGGTGAATAAGAAAGCCACAGTCCTGTACTCCCAGGGTTTCAATTCTGAAGACGAAGACAGGCACAGAAACCCAACTGAGCAAAGAGAAGAGATTATTACAAAATGTGTTCACATGCAAAGTGAAGCAAGGGACTGAATATACAACAAGGGTTTTGGGGCGAACATTAGATACAATCTTAATTCAGATTATATAAGATTCATACATATAATTTTTATATATAGATATATTAATTTGGGCCGGGCGTGGTGGCTTATGCCTGTAATCCCAGCATTTTGGGAGGCCAAGGCGGATGGATCACTTCAGTCCAGGAGTTTGAGACCAGTCTGATCAACATGGCAAAACCCCATCTCTACTAAAAATAAAAAAGTTAGCCGGGTGTAGTGGTGTGCGCTTGTAGTCCCAGCTACTCAGGAGGCTGAGAAAGGAAAACTGCTTGAACCCAGGAGGCAGAGGTTTCAGTGAGCCAAGATTGTGCCACTGCACTCCAGCCTGGGTGACACAGCAAGACCCTGTCTCAAAAGAAAAAGAAAAAAAGAAATATTAATTTGGATTATACAGATTCTAACCACTTCTTTCAAGTGAGAATATTTAAGGTAAGACCTGAGAATAAAAAGAGTTAGCTTTTCATACACTACAGAAAGATTCGTCTTTTAGGAAAAACCCCCAGTGTTCATGGACCCTAATATATGAGCAAGATCTTGGCATGTAGAAGAAACCTGTGAATTGGATGAAATGAAAAACTGAAAAGTAGGAATCTGGATGAAGTACAGAAGGGAGAAAGACTAATGTGAGACGTGGCTGAAAGAGAAGGATATGTGAAACAGTACAGGTCTTCATTAGTAATGATGAGGAACATAAATGTTAGTCCAAGTACACCAGAAAAGTGGGAGAGTTGGAAACTGAAAGACATGTGAAGAGATCACTTTGGTTTCTCTGTAGCTAACAGGGTGTAGGAGATTAAGAATTAAAGTAGGTTGACTAAGGATGACCTAAGAAAATAAGCATAGGTAAGAAAATATGTGGCTCTGGCTAGGCTGGGGACATTGGAAATCAAAAGAGGTGGAGGAAATTACAGATGTATTTGGAACCAAAATATTTTTTAAATGAATGTTGAATTGGATATTGTCAGAATATTGAGGAAGGGCCAAAAATGACTTATAAGCGTCTAGCATGGCTGGCAGTGCCACTTACTGACATGTGGGAAACCAGGACATGTTACCTCTGAATTATTCGAGTGCTATTGTCATGTAAATCATCAACTCCCAGAATAAAGGTCTGGGCCAAACTCTAAGACTGGAAATTATGAGCTGTTTAGTAGTGTTTAGAGCTTAGAGAGAGTATGTGTGTGGAGAGAAAAGAAGAGCAATTAGGACAGAACCCTTAGAAACATCAATATTTAAAATTTGGGAAGAGAAACAGAAACAAATAAATTGTGGGAAAATGAAGCTCAGGGTAGTTGCAAGGGAATGCTAAAAATGAACTATGGCATTTGAGGAGGAAAACGTGGAAACTGAAAGCAAGAGAGTACGGATGGATCGTGAGGGAGAAGCAGCAGCTGTGTCCTAAGAAGAGTCTCAGTGAAAATGAAGGGTTGTAGGAATGAGGACATCTGGGCCAACGAGCTGGCAAGGAGTGATGTCCAGGAGGCAGAATATTTGCATCTAGATCCTGGTGGTATATACCCTTATAGAAAATGTTTCAGATTTGATGACAATAAAGTGGAGGAAAGAAAAAAAGTAATGGAAATAAAGATGTCAAAAAACGGGGAACCGAGGTTTGTACTGGTCCTTTCACGTGAAAGCTGAGCCACTAAAATGATGGCTGAACTTGCCTGAAGATGATATTGAGCAAAAGATCTACAGCCTTAAATAAATGGCAAGAGGCCAGGTGCAGTGGATCATGCCTGTAATCCCAGAACTTTGGGGGGCTGAGGCAGGCATATCACCTGAGGTCAGGAGTTCGAGACCAGCCTGGCCAACATGGCGAAACCCCGTCTCTACCAAAAATACAAAAATTAGCTGGGTGTGGTGGTATGCACCTGTAATCCCAGTTACTCAGGAACCTGAGGCAGGAGAATCACTTGAAACCGGGAGGAGGAGGTTGCAGTGAGCCGAGATCACACCATTACACTCCAGCATGGGTGACAGAGCAAGACTCCATCTCAAAAAAAAAAAAAAATAAGACCAGAGTGCCCAGGAGGGAGGTCTGTTGATGATGGTAATACCAAAGGGGCATGGCCGATATTTCCAAGGGGTTTGAGTTTCAAAGGAACAGTCTAATTTGCAAGGAGCGGAGAAATTAACAGTCTAGAAGTTGTAACGGGAACCAAGAACAACCACCTCGGCTTCCAGCCATAGGTATGTGGAGGGTGAGAAAAAGACCTGTCTCAATTTATGAAAGCTAGAGGAAAAACTGCACTTTAGTATCAACCAACTTTTGTTTTAAGATAATTACAAACCAATATGGAACTTAGCAAGAGTCAATTTTGACAGTTTCCTGCAGCTTAGTAAATTCTGCACAAAATTAAGATTTAACACAAAAGTAGAGAAAAATTTTAATGGCATAGCACATTTCTTCACAATTCCTTAAACCAAATAATTCCCTGTTCTTCTAACTCTCACCTTACACTATCAACTAGGCTTCTTATTCAATGAACGGTTTAAGTCTACTAAGACACACACACACACACACACACACGTCTTATCCAGCTGCAGATCTCATTTTTGAAGGTACATTGAAAGTACATAGATCATTCTATAATCATCAACTATGAAGATTGTGAGCAACTGGAACAAGTATTCTTGGAAAAGAAGTTTCCTGTGTATAAGAAAAAAAAGAGTCCAACTCTGGGAACTGACTTGGCTGAGTCATCATTATATGCCACTGGCAAGAAATCAAGAAGTAACTCAGGACTGATAAACTTTGTTAAAGGAAATGGAAACAGCCTATCTGTGAGGCTTAATTCTTGATAATCTGGCCAAGATATAGCATCTGGATAAGAGTTCACTGACTCAACTAAATTTTGTGAAGGTGAAGTACTTGTTAAAATGAAAGATCTATTTAGAGAGAAATAAGTAGACATAATGTCTGCACTATGGATAGGTGTATACCGGTTTTTTGCAAAAACAGTTTGTATCTTTGAAATGCTGGTTTGCCCTGGACAGAGCTAACTTAAATAGAGACCTGGCGCGGTGGTTCATGCCTGTAATCCCAGCACTTTGGGAGGCCGAGGAGGGTGGATCATGAGGTCAGGAGATCGAGACCATCCTGGCTAACACGGTGAAACCCCGTCTGTACTAAAAATGCAAAAAATTAGCCGGGCATGGTGGCGGGCACCTGTAGTCCCAGCTACTCTGGAGGCTGAGGCAGGAGAATGGTGTGAACCCGGGAGGCGGAGCTTGCAGTGAGCCGAGATCGCGCCACTGCACTCCAGCTGGGTGACAGAGAGAAACTCCGTCCCCAAAATATATATATATATAGTTTTTTTATATATATATGTATATATACCCAAAGGATTATAAGTCATGCTGCTATAAAGACACATGCACACGTATGTTTATTGTGGCACTATTCACAATAGCAAAGACTTGGAACCAACCCAAACGTCCAACGATGATAGACTGGATTAAGAAAATGTGGCTGGATACATATGTAACAAACCTGCACATTGTGCATATGTACCCTAAAACCTAAAGTATAATAAAAAAAAAAGAAAATGTGGCACATATACACCATGGAATACTATGCAGCCATAAAAAAGGATGAGTTCATGTCCTTTGTAGACACATGGATGAAGCTGGAAACCATAATTCTCAGCAAACTATCACAAGGACAAAAAAAACCAAACGCTGCATGTTCTCACTCATAGGTGTGAATTGAACAATGAGAACACATGGACCCAGGAAGGGGAACATCACACTCCGGGGCCTGTCATGGGGTGGGGTGAGGGGGAGGGACAGCATTTGGAGATATACCTAATGTAAATGATGAGTTACTGGGTGCAGCACACCAACATGGCACATGTATACATATGTAACAAACCTGCACGTTGTGCACATGTGTCCTAGAACTTAAAGTATATATATATATATATATATATATAAATATAAAGAGAAAACCATTAAAGAAAGGCTATAATACACAGGAACACACAGACATACATACACCTGTGTGTCTATATCTTCAGTTATCACACTTTTTCTATACAGACTCCACACGAGACAAACATGTTACATTTTATGAGAAACTATAAGTGGAAAGAGGAGAATTTGTGAAATCAATATAGAATGTTCCTTGTTTAGCATAATTCTAACTGTTTCTCATTAGAGGTCTGAGTATCAATCTGTATTATATGTGGCCATGCTGGCATTTGGGAAATTCCACAAGAAACTTTTTAAATATGAATTTGGAAAAGGGAAAAGGATTTTTAAAGTGTCTTTTTTTGTTCTGCATTCTATGTGGAACATCTATTTTGTGCTAACTGCTCGTGTTAGCTTGTGATTGCCTGTGACTATGTGGAAGATATACTTTACGTGACTATGTGAGCAATAGTCTTAAAGTTAAGAAATCTAAAATTTGGTTGGTTTAGTTGCTAATTAGGTAAATTACCTTGTAATGGTTACTTAACCTCTCAAAGATTAATTATCTTCAGTGGTACATTGAAGGTTCCATTCATATTGATTTTAGTAGACTTATCCTACTAAAAAGTAAATTTAACAGAAATTATTCTAGACCTCATTATTTCAGGAGACCCCACCCCAGCTTTTATTCCTAACTTCAAGAAATGCAGAGAAATTTAAAAATTCGATGTTCTCCCAATTCAACAGAATATAACTGAACTAAATCGATTTATGTATAATTCATTATTTCAACCTTTAACGCTATATCCGAGCGGTTTGTTTTCACCATAAAGTTATAGCTGTTTAGGCCAATAATTAAAGAGGACCTTGATAGAGAATGACAAGAGAGGATGATCACCCTATTGTCTATCTTCCAGCTGTTTTCAATGCCCTGAAGTTTTATTCACACCCAAATATTAGAATCTTATCTGAGAGAGCGTACTCAAATGATGAATCATGCTAATTTCTCAAGAAAAGTGTTACAGAATAATAAATGCCTTTCTGGTCAAAGCACTGATGCTCTGGAAATAATCTTTATCCAAATGAGGTACAGGAATTGTTAGGACTATTAAAAGTTTGTATATGATATCTGCCAGGTTCGACTGAGCTTCACTTAAAATCTACCATATTAGGGCCAAGTGTAATGACTCAAATTAGTGAACTTAAAAATTGTTTTAAAATGTTTCCTGGAGACATTTCAAATATTGCTCTCTGATTTATCACTGTTACTTTTGCTGAATTCAATTTGATGCCAAGATTTATTCAGATTAATCAAATGCCATAAACTCTGATACCTAATGTTCCTTAACACCTTAAGAACTTTTAAACAGATCAAATGTTGAAGATACGCTTTTAGTGAAACTGTACCTAAGCACATGAATTCTATTGAATATAGCTTTTTAGAAGACTAACAAAGAAAGGAGACTTAGGAAATTCGGAAACATTTTTTAAACCTTCTAGAGGGAATTAAACTACTGAAAAATAATTTCAATTGGTGAATCTAATGGCATTAATCAGAAGATAAGAAAAAAGTAACCATAAAACTTTATGGGGGTAATATTTGCTATGAGGATCAGGAAAAACAACTAATGGATATTAGGCTTAATATCTGGGTGATGAAATAAACTGTACAACCAATCCCATGGCATAAGCTTACCTCTGTAACAAACCTACACTTGTACCCCTGAACTTAAAAGTTAAAATTTAAATAAATAACGTTGTGCTATTAATTTCAACCAGAGCCTTTCCAAGGTGCAGGGAACTTTTGAGAATTTTATTTCTTGCAAAAGGAAACTTGATTCCTTGCTTAGGGCCTTCCTAGGAAAACCTCTATTCTTTGGAGAAGCATCATACTCCTACAATATTTAAGGACCATCATATTTGTCAGACTTTTTTTCTGTTTTACTGTGAGCAGTTTACAGAACATAAAGAAAAATCAAATCCGAAGGTGCACTACACGTGTTTTATCAAAAGGAACATTTTTGTGTACTTTTAAGAAAATACGACAAATTGAGTTTTCTGACCTATTACCAAGTTAGACATCTTGAGTGAATTGAATCTGTTGTAATCCTGTTTGGTTTTCATCCCATGGCTCTGGAAAACTGACATTTATCTCCAATTTTTCAACTCTGCTTCTTTCCAGTACCTCATCTATACGACTATTATAGTACTTTTCATCTGCTTCTACCACTACACTATGGCTGCATTACTTTTAACACAGTGTCCCACATGTTACCCATTTCTACCTTATATAAAGAGTAGAAATTGAATTGTAATTGAGTATCCAGTTGCCTCATATTCAGGTCTTCAACTGAAATAACTCCAGCTATCTCAAAACTTCAACCCTCTCTGGAAGTATTGGACCAAATTATCCCAGATTATAGCACTCTCAGGCTAAAATTACTAATGCTTCTATAGTTTCAGAGACTGTATCAGGTTATTCAACACAACATTCCATGCACCATTCCAGCCTCATATAATCAGAGGACACTTAGACGACTTTAATAGCCTTCAAAAGACACCCTCCTCTTTTACTTATATATATATTTATTTATCTATTTATTTAATGGAGACAAGGTCTCACTCTGTCACCCAGACTGGAGCGCAGTGGCATAATCACGGTCCACCGCAGCCTGCACCTGCCGGGCTCCGATCCTTCCACCGCAGCCTCCTGAGTGGCTGGGACCACAGGCGCCGCCACCACGTCTGCCTGGTTTTTGTATTTTTGTGGAGATGGGGTTTCACATGTTGCCCAGGCTGATCTGAGACTCCTGGGCTCAAGAGATCCACCTGCCCCGGCCTCCCAAAGTGCTGGGATTACATGAACGAGCCATTGTGCCCAGCCGGTCCCGCCCGGTTTTTAACCTTCGTACTGTTTATATAATCATCCTTCACAAAATAGAACACTTCATTACTCGATGGTTCTCATTATTCTAATATGAAGAACTATATTAAGAAAATAAATTCCTGGCCGGGCGCGGTGGCTCACACTTGTAATCCCAGCACTTTGGGAGGCCGAGGCGGGCGGATCACGAGGTCAGGAGATCGAGACCACGGTGAAACCCCGTCTCTACTAAAAATACAGAAAATTAGCCGGCGTGGTGGCGGCGCCTGTAGTCCCAGCTACTCGGGAGGCTGAGGCAGGAGAATGGCGGGAACCCGGGAGGCAGAGCATGCAGTGAGCCGAGATCGCGCCACTGCACTCCAGCCTGGGCGGCAGAGCCAGACTCCAGCTCAGACAAAAAAATAAATCAATAAATTTCCAATATTTCCTAGCATATCCAATTTAATTCTATACATCACATAAAAATAAAAGCCGTCTTACTGTGTTAGTTTCTTACTGCTGTTACAGTAAATTAACATAAACTCAGAGGCTTAAAACAACACATTTTTTTTCTTTATACTTCTGGGGGTCAGAAGTCCAAAATGGGTCTTAGTGTGCTAAAATCAAGGTATCATCAAGTGTATATTTTGTCTAGAGATTCCAGGAGAGAATTCACCAGGTTTGAGGGGTCACATGTATCCCTGAGCTCTTGGCCTCTGCACATCTTGGACACAGCACATCACTTCAGCCTCGGCTCCAGTTTACCCAAGCTCTTCTGCTCACTCTGGTCTCTCCGCCTTCCTGTCTGAAGGTTCTTTGTGACTACAGTGGGCCCACCTAGATAATTCAGGATAATCGCTCCAGTTTAAGGTGAGGTGATTAGCAATCTTAATTCCACCTCTAACCATAATGCTTCCATGCTGCCTAACAACACATTCAAAAGGTCATCCTGCTAAGGGTCATTATTCTACCTACACACTAAGTGACTGAGAAAAAGTAAAGTTATCTATCATGCCTTACCTATGGCGAGGAAATAATAACTTATAATGATTTATCTACGAAAACCTGTTTTTAAAAGCTTTGGTCCTAGTCTATTGATTAAAGTTTTGGTATATTCCAGATAAATTTCATGTCCTTGATGCTAACACATTGTGCACAGTAGATGGCCTTTTTAAAATAGTACTGCATAAAGGAATATTTAAGGTTGTCTGGACAATAGAAAAGGAACTTTAGTTGCTATGCCACAAAAGGCCGGATTTCTGCACATTACACCTCCTACCAGTGCACACATGTGCCAAACTCCTTCCTGAAAGCCTGGTTTATGTTTCCTATGTGCTTAGCAATAGTTTTACTCTCACGACTGTTTATATTAAGTCCTATTTTTTAAAGCATATCCTCATTTGTTTGTTTTCCTGAGCCTCTGAACTGGATTTCATCTGGTATGTATTGCACAGGTTTGCACACTTGATTGTACGCTACCTAAAAGCATCCTCTTGTGTTCTGGACACGGTTATTTTTCTCCATGGTAAGGTGATAAGTGACTTCTCTGAGGACTTGCCACCTTAGAATGCAGTGGTGACATCACCTGCTCAGGCTCTGTCTGCAATGTGGAATTTAGTATTTTCCAACTTCTGGTCTAACTTGAACTTCATAATTAAGCAGAGCCGCCTTTTGAGGGAACAGTAGGGTGTCTGCCCCTAAACGTCTGTGTAAATGCAGAGACACATTTGGGAACATAACTGACTTTTACGTACAGAAGCCAGATGCATTTCATGACCATGCATGCTTAGGGAAGCAAGTTCATCTCATCTATCACAATAAGCATCTGTGCCACTAAATTCCACTGCAGGATACTTTTCACACTTAGACAACAAAACATTTAAGGAAATAAAAGCTCTTTCCAATAAAAATGTGCATCAAATACTGTGTGTATGTTTAAAAAAAAACCTTCCTCTATAAGATAAGGCCACAGGAACTACTAAAAAAGCATTCTTGAAATACATTTTCTGATAGGAATCTAGGCCCTTGCCTTATATAAGATTTAAGGAAAGTGATGTGTGTGTCTTTATACTTGAAAGGCTGTTTTCAACAGCAAAGGGTATGCTTTGAGGTATCAATATAGTTTTGAGAATGCAAAAGTTTAAAAGAAATGGAATGCATATTCTCCAGGTATGAATATGCAATTGTCATTATTTTCCTACCATCTACTAGATTAGAAACAGAAGAAAAATTATGGAAATGTCTGTTTTCCCTCAATAGGAGTACCTATTTATTAAAGTTAATTAATTACTATTCTTTAAACATTTTCAAAATAGACTCATAAGTGAAAACTTTCAGAGAAAACAAGGGTTTTTGGATGTAAATATTTACTTATAACATGGATAAAATAATTTTGTTAAATATTAACTCCATATTCATAATGTTCTCTATTGTTTTTGCATTTTGTTTAACAATAGAGAATCTAAGACATTTAGTGTTCATGAGTTTCATACAGTTTCCTGTCAATGTACTTTGTCTTTTTTTTATTGGACTACTAATCATTTATTTATGATTTGTTGGAACTACTCATATTTTAAATATGTCAAGTGAACTGCAAGCACTTGTTGCTGATTTGATATTTGCTTTTTACACATATTCATTGTATCCTCTGAAAAAGAAAAGTTTTATATTTTAACAAATTCCAATCCATAAATTTTTTTTTAAATTTTCTGTTATTGGTTAGGGCTATGTTTGGATATTTAATTTTAACCGTAATGTTGCAAGTGATATTTGTCTATGGTATTTTTTCTTTATATTTTGGAAAAGTGTATTTGACATCCACTATGGAATTAATATTTATTAATGACATATTATACCTTTGTGCAACTATAAAATACATATAGCCAATTATCTGAACACCATTTTATGAACTGTTTATCACTTATCCACTGATTTGAAACACTATCTTTATCATATATTGGATTTTAGGTTTATCGAGATTATGTAACATGAAATTATTTAATTATGAAATTATGTGAATTCAAGCATGACAGTCAGCTCTTCTTCCCCACCACTACCCTGTAAAAGGATGGATGGAATAATTGCTTCCCTATGGCTTAAGTGTATGAGAGGTATACAACATGGTCTTGATGAAGTGGGAACTACACAGAAACTGTTTTTGGTCCTGAAATGTACTCCAGCTTTACCAATTTGTTCTACACATATACCATTGAGGGTAGAAGCTGAATTTTGCTAATGATTATATTTACACTACTTAACATTGTGCCAGATACTGAGTAGATGCTTAGAAACATGTTTAATGACTTGTTTTATTGATAGAGACCTAATTATCTGCTGTAGTGGTGCTATCTCATTCAGAATCATTTTGACCAGCCTTTCTCCATCATGAATAAAACACTTATTTACACACTTGTGTACATGCACATGTGCATAGAAACACACACACCCTTTGCAGAGACAAACTGCATCGAAAGCATGTACAAACATTATAGTATTTTTGTTGATTCTGACCTGATTCTGATTCTATTGTATACATTTTCATTCTGATCACAATAACAATAAAAATAGAAAACTATAAGTTGTGAAGCTGGAAGATGCAGAACATGAAAGATCGAATTACCAATTTTTTTTTCTATTTTCTTTAGTTGGCTGCTGATAAAATCAGAAAAGAAATGGACACAAAAATGAAAGTATGCAATGTGTGTGCGTGTGTGTGTGTGTGTATCACATGCACTCGTTTCCATGATGTACATATGGAATTTCATAACCAGCCAAACTAAGCTTCATAAGTGAATGAGAAATAAAATCCTTTACAGACAAGCAGATGCTGACAGATTTAGTCACCATCAGACCTGCCTTCCAAGAGCTCCTAAAGGAAGCACTAAACATGGAAAGGAAAAACCAGTACCAGCCACTGCAAAAACACACCAAAATATATAAACCAATGAAACTAGGAAGAAACTGCTTCAACTAATGTGCAGAATAACCAGCTAACATCATGATGACAGGACCAAATTCACACATAACAATATTAACGGTAAATATAAATGAGCTAAATGCCCCAATTAAAAGACATACACTGGCAAATTGGATAAAGAGTCAATACCCACAGGTGTGCTGTATTCAGGAGACACATCTCACTTGCAAGGTCACACATAGGCTCAAAATAAAGGGATGGAGGAATATTTACCAAGCAAATGGAAAGAAAGAAAAAAAAAGCAGGAGTTGCAATCCTAGTCTCTAATAAAACAGACTTTAAACCAACAAGGATAAAAAAGGACAAAGAAGGGCATTACATAGTAGTAAAGGGATCAATGCAACAAGAAGAGCTAAGTATCCTAAATATATATATATGCCAAATACAGGAGCACCAGGATTCATAAAACGAGTTCCTAGAGACCTACAAGGAGACTTAGACTCCCACACAATAATAGTGGGAAACTTTAACAACCCACTATCAATATTAGACAGATCAACAAGAAAGGAAATTAACAAGGATATTCAGACTTGAACTCAGCTCTGGTCCAAGTGGACCTAATAGATACCTACAGAACTCTCCACCCCAAATCAACAGAATATACATTCTTCTCAGCACCACATAGCACTTATTCTAAAATCAACCACATAATTGGAAGTAAAACACTCCTCAGCAAATGCAAAAGAATGAAAATCATAACAAACAATCTCTCACACCACAGTGTAATCAAATTAGAACTCAGAATTAAGAAGCTCACTCAAAACTGCACAACTACATGGAAACTGAACAACCTGCTTATGAATGACTACTGGGTAAATAGCAAAATTAAGGCAGAAATAAATAAGTTCTTTGAAACCAATGAGAACAAAGACACAACATATCAGAATTTCTGGGATACAGTTAAAACAGTGTTTAGAGGGAAATTTACAGCATTAAATGTCCACATTAGAAAGTGGGAAAGATCTAAAATAGACACCCTAACATCACAATCAAAAGAAGCAATGGAAAACACATTAAAAACCTAGTATAAAACAAGAAATAACTAAGATCACAGCAGAACCGAATGGGAGAGAAACACAAAAAAACCTTCAAAAAAAAATCAATGAATCTAGGAGTGGGTTTTTTGAAAAGATTAACAAAATAGATAGACCGGTAGCCAGACTAACAAGGAAGAAAAGAGAGAAAGATCAAATAGACACATTAAAAAACGATAAAGGGGATATCACCACTGATCCCACAGAAATACAAACTATTATTAGAGAATACTGTAAACACCTCTACACAAATAAACTAGAAAATCTAGAAGAAATGGATAAAGTCCTGGACACATACACCCTCCCAAGACTAAAGCAGGAAGAAGTCAAATCCCTGAATAGACCAATAACAAGTTCTGAAATTGACTCAGTAATTACTAGCCTACCAACCAAAAAAAGCCCAGGACCAGATGTCTTCACAGCCGAGTTCTACCAGAGGTACAAAGAGGAGCTGGTACCATTCCTTCTGAAACTATTCTGAACAATAGAAAAAGAAAGACTCCTCCCTAAATCATTTTATGAGGCCAGCATCACTCTGATTCCAAAACCTGGCGGAGACCCAATAGAAAAAGAAAATTTCAGGCCAATATCACTGATGAACATCGATGCGAAAATCCTGAATAAAATACTGGCAAGAGAATCCAGCAGCACATCAAAAACTTATCCACCACGATCAAGTTGGCTTCATGCCTGGCATGAAAGGCTGGTTCAACATATGCAAATCAATAAACATAATCCATCACATAAACAGAACCAATGACAAAAACCACATGATTATCTCAATAGATGCAGAAAAGGCCTTCAATAAAATTCAACACCCCTCATACTAAAAACTCTCAATAAACTAGGTATTGATGGAACATATCTCACAAAAATAAGAGCTATTTATGACAAATGCATAGCTAATATCATGCTAAATGGCCGAAAGCTGGAAGCATTACCTTTGAAAACTGGCCCAAGAGTAGGATGCCCTCTCTCCCCACTCTTATCAACATAGTATTGGAAGTTCTGGCCAGGGCAATCGAGTAAGAGAAAGAAATAAAAGCATGCAAATAGGAAGAGAGGAAATCAAATTGTCTCTGTCTGCAGATGACATGATTGTATATTTACAAAACGCCACCACCTCAGCCCAAAAATTCCTTAACCTGATAAGCAACTTTGGCAAAGTCTCAGGATATAAAATTAATGTGCAAAAATCACAATCATTCTTATATACCAATAACAGACAAGCAGAGAGCCAAATCATTAGTAAACTCCCATTCACAATTGCTATAAAGAAAACAAAATACCTAGGAATACAACCTACAAGGGATGTGAAGGACCTCTTCAAAGAAAACTACAAACCAGAGCTCAAGGAAATGACAGGACACAAACATATAGAGAAACACTCCATCCTCATGGATAGGAAGACTCAATATCATGAAAATGGCCATATTGCCCAAAGTAATTTATAGATTCAATGCTATTCCCATCAAGCTACCATTGACTTTCTTCACAGAACTAGAAAAAAACTATGTTAAATTTCATATGGAAGCAAAAAAGAGCCTGTGGAGCCAAGGCTAACCTAAGCAAAAAGAACAAAGCTGGAGGCATGACGCTGCCTGACTTCAAACTATATTACAAAGCTAAAGTAACCAAAACAGCATGGTGCTAATACCAAAACAGATATATAGACCAATGAAACAGAATAGAGGCCTCAGAAATAACACCACACATCTACAACAATCTGATCTTCAACAAACCTGACAAAAGCAAGCAATGGGGAAAGGATTCCCTATGTAATTAATGGCGCTGGGAAAACTGGGTAGCCATATGCAGAAAAGAGAAACTAGACCCCTTCATTATACCTTATAAAAGAATTAACTCAAGGTGGATTAAAAACATAAATGTAAAACCTAAAACTATAAAAACCCTAGAAGAAAACCTAGGCAATATGATTCAGGACATAGGTGTGGGCAAAGACTTCATGACTAAATCACCAACAGCACTTGAAACAACAGCCAAAATTGACAGATGGAATCTAATCAAACTAAAGAGCTTCTGCTCAGTAAAATAAACTATCACAAGAGTGAACAGGCAACCTACAAAATATGAGAAAATTTTTGCAATCTATCCATCTGACAAAGGTCTAATATCCAGAATCTAGAAGGAACTTAAACAAATTTACAAGAAAAAAAAAACAAACAACCCCATCAAAAAGTGGGCAAAGGATATGAACAGACACTCCTCAAAAGAAGATATGTATATGGCCAATAAACATATGAAAAAAGCTCATTATCACTGTTCATTAGAGAAATGCAAATCAAAACCACAATGACATACCATCTCACACCAGTTAGAATGGTGATCATTAAAAATTCTGGAAACAGCAGATGCTGGAGAAGATGCAGAGAAATAGGAACACTTTTACACTGTTGGTGGGCTTGTAAAATAGTTCAACCATTGTGGAATACAATGTGGTGATTCCTCAAGGATATAAAACCAGAAATACCATTTGACCCAGCAATCCCATTACTGGGTATATACCAAAGGATTATACATCATTCTACTCTAAAGACACATGTACATATATGTTTATCATGGGACTATTTACAATAGCAAAGACTTGGAACCAACATAATGCCCATCAATGATAGACTGGATGAAGAAAATGTGGCACATATTCACCATGGAATACTACACAGCCATAAAAAAGGATGAGTTCACGTCCTTTGCGGGGATATGGATGAAGCTGGAAACCATCATCCTCAGCAAACTAACACAGGAACGGAAAACCAAACACTGCATGTTCTCACTCATAAGTGGGTGCTGAACAATGAGAACATGTTGACACAGGGAGAGGAACATCACACACTGGGGTCTGTAGGTGGGTGTGGGGAAAGGGGAGGGAGAGCATTAGGACAAATAGCTAATGCATGTGGAGCTTAAAACCTAGATGACGGGTTGATGGGTGCAGCAAATTACCATGGCACAAGTATACCTATGTAACAAACCTGCATGTTCAGCACATGTATCCCAGAACTTAAAGTAAAATTTTAAAAAATGAAAGTATGCAATATGTGTATGTGTGTGTATACATACATATAAAACAAGCACTCATTTTCATTTTGTACATATATGCACATTATGAGTGTGAATATATGTTAAATAATATCCTATCAGTTTTGTATTTGTAACACATATATGTACATGCATATACAACAAATAGAGGTGTTTTGCATAATAATTTCATTTATATTCATTTCATCAGCTAAGAACTAAAAAGAATTTAAATCAAAATCAATTATTCATTTACAGGTGTTTTTAACCATCATCTCCCCCTTTATCTTCAGTTTTATGCCTCCTTGTATTGCCATTTTGTGACTTTTTTGCCATAAATTATACATATTTGGAACAGTCACTTTAAGAAATTCAATCTTTGGATAAGATCTCTAAGATTGATTTAGTATGAATACGTGTGTGGGCACACACTTGACAAAGAAAGGTCAGTTATAAATATATGTGTACACTTATCAAAATAATTCACATAAAATCTCTGAATAAAATTATCTGTATGCTTTTTCTGTCAATAAAAGCAATATAGTATAATTCTTGGTAGTAAACCTGTTTGTTTTCATTCTGTTGCCTACCATGTGAGCTGCCATGTTGGTATAAAACATCGATCATTTGATATTTTACTACAGCAAATAATAGTGATCCCCACGAAATAATAAATAAATCAGTGAGTTTCACGGAAATAAGTTTTTGGATGGATCAGATAATTTGAAGTTGTTAGTTTATTCTCCAGCAAGGTGAAAGAAAAAAGCTGTTAGTTTGTTCTCTATCAGGTGATCGAAGATGAAAACTAAAGTTCTCAAGGCCAGTGCATAATAATGGTGCCGTATTCTGTGCATCAATCACCATTACCAAATACCTATATTGCCAAATATTTCATGTACCGCTTTAGTGGTGATTAATCAATGTGCCATGGCACTGAAACTGAAACGAGACTTTGTAGTACAAGTGATATTCAAAGGGTTTTGAAAATTTATCAGCTCTATAGATATAGATGAAAATTTATCATCATCTATCTAGAAATCCTGTTTTTATAAATGTTACCTAGCCAAATATTGGTTTTATTTACTTAATATTTAGAAAACATGAGTTTAGTAAAAATTGTTCAGATTTTCTTAATGTAGTGTGTGAAATTACTATGTAATTATACAAGAAATATGCTACACAGCTGAATACACAAAGAGGTCAGCAGAGGGAGCAAAAGGTGCCTTTCCCCTATAATCCACAGCAACATCACCCGCTCTTCTCTCTACATCATCGATGTATGTTATCTAAAGTCCTGTGCAAATGCCACCTCAACACGAGTCCTCTAGCCTTGCCTTCTTATCAGAAGCAGCTCGAAAGCCCCGATAATTCTAGAACCACTGAAAAATACACACTTGTTGCAAGGATTGAAAAGCCTCATATTGCAAATTCAGAATTCACAGTACTGAAAAAATTCATAATTTTTTAAAGTTACAATACTGTGAACTATACAAAATGAATTATGCTGGGATCCGATGACTCTCTTCATTCCAGCCTATCTTATATTTTCTCATTCATTTCTCCACATAGTCACAACAACAGACTCACTATTACATTTCATTAATGGCTATTTTATAATAAATGATCTCAATAGCATTTCTGAAACCTCTGCTGTTCTGGTTTTACAGAACTCTTGAATTTTTGAATGAGTTAGTTTTTGATTGAAAAAGACCTGACTCTTATGCTTAGAAAAGCCATCATTTCTTTCTGTAAGCTTTCCGTCTTCTATAAGCTTTACATGTTCCATAAGCAAACATTCGCTGGTTTTGTGATCAAACTAGAGAGGCAAATTCAGTTAATAATAACAACGTCATTTATCATCCTCAAATCTAGTGTTATGGATAATACGATCTCCACAAGGAGACGGTTGCACGAGCGACAAGAGAAAGACAATCAACAGTCTTTTACTCATACCAAGATATGTCCACACACACTTGTTTCAACAGTCAAAGTAACGCCATATGTCCCCAGTGATGTGGGTGGGCAAAAGGAACAGTTGGCCTGCTAATGAGGGCCATATGTACACGCAGCCTATCGTACCATCCTTCTTACTTATGGTTGCTGAAAACTCAGTGGAAGAGCTTGCTCTGAGGAATGGCATGGCTGGAGGAGGAGAGGCTTCCTTAAGAGCAGGAAAGGACCATTTGTTGTACAACTACTGTATCTCTGAAACTGGGAGCTAAAGATATGCATGTACGTTACTCATTCTTATTAAGAGTTACTTACGCATCCGTAGAGTTCTTTACTCCAGTTTCACCTTCTTTCACTAAATTCTTTTGCATTTATGTGCAAAGGGATTTTGGGCCCTTTTCAAAAATTACTTTTCCTAATCAATCTTGTTAATTTGATGTTCATTTACATCGGCTTCTCTTTATTTTTAGCTTGATTTCCAGAAAAATTATACTTTCTTTGACATTGTTAAATGTTACAATATTAAAAGAAATGAAAAAGACTTAAAAACTTAGAATATTTGAATGAGGGTTTCTGGAAGGCAGAGAGAACAATAAGGCAAAAGTACTTACTGCACTACTGTTCCAAAGTAAAAGAAAAACAAAGATTTTAAAAATGATTATAGCAGCTTTGTATCTCAACCAGGGTTTCCTTTGAAATTTCTACAACTGCAAACACTATTCAGCAATTTGCACTGATTATAAAATTTATTGTTTTAAGGTCAATTGTGATACTATGATCAGATAATATAATTTACTTTACTCTTAATGGCTTCATTTTGACAACTGAGGGAGCTTTCAGGAAGGACAACGCTTCCTGCACAACAACCAGTAAAGCAGGTCACATCCATTTTCAATATAATTTTAAGAAAAATGAAGGACAAACTACTTGTGAGGCAGCAAGAATTCATTTGCATTAAATTAATTTGAACAGGGCATTTCAAGTTCTCTCTGGCAACAATGGAATAAAGGGGAAAATGAATCTATCTTATGCAATGATCCTCTTCTAGGTTACAGAAAGATTTGAAAGGCTGACATGACCATTGCTAAATTTCTTCTAGAAGTCTATGATTAGTGTCATAGATATAACTCATGAGATAAAATATTCACAAAGAATGTCTGTGAACTGCATCAATTGTGATGGAACTACTGTCTAACATCCCTTTGAAAAGTTATATTCTGCAAAGGTTAAAAAACACCAACCTTTCGATGCTTTCTTATATGGATGAGCTTTTGTCAACAAGAACTAAGCTTCACAATTAAGCACTATGGAAGATAATGTTCTAGGTTAATTTAAACCTAACTAATCCAGGACTTGGCCTTGATAAATAATGGGTTTAATTAATATTTTTGACCCTAGCAGTGCAAATACTTTTACTTATATTTTACTAAAGCTAGTTTTGACAAATCTAAGGGTATTTAATTTATCAGTATCTGTTGTCAGATGAAAACTTCCCCATCAATACCTTCTAATGGTTCAAAAATAAACTGTTACCCCCACAGATACATTGTTTTTCCATGCGTAAGCAAGTACATTAATTTCAGGGTCTCAAGGCATAAAAGTGATATTACCACTTGTGATAGGCTGCATAATAGTCCCAAAAGATGTTCTTCACCTAATCTCCCGGCCCTGGGAATGTGCTGCCTTACACAGCCAAAGGACTTGTAGATACGATTCATTTAAGGATCTGGAGACAAGGTGATTATCCCAGATCATCCATGAGTCCAAAGTAATCACAGGAGTCCTTAGATGAAGTGGAGAGAAGGACTCAAAGTTAAAGGAGGAGACAGCGCGGAGACAGAAACAGAAATAAAAGCAACGCACCTTGAAAATGGAGGAATGGGGAAAAGACAATGAAGACAGGTGCCACCAGAAGCAGAAAATGCAAGAGAATGGATTCTCCCCTCAGCACCTCCAGAAGGAACCCACACTGCAGACACATTGACTTAGCCATATTAAAGTGATTTTGGACTTCTGACCTTTGAAACTGCAAGACAATAAATATGTGTTAAGTTATGTAAATGTGTCGTAATTTGTTATAGCAGCAGTAATACAACTAATACACCACTACAATAAGCAAAGGAAATAAAGTGCAATAGTGACAAACTTAAGGGTTTCCAGGAAAGAGAAACGAAGTGGTAAACTCAATCACAGGATTATATTAGTAACTGTAGTATATGTTACTTGCTTACCCTTTCAATCACATTATTGCTGTAATTATCATTATCATCCAATCAATATGATTACACCAGTATGTATAACTTAGACATGAAAATTTTTTTCTATTTCACTCTTCCCATAATTCCATGCAGCTACCTCTAAGCAACTATGTATCTGATGAAGCTAATATTTTCAGGGAAAATCTTCCATGTTAAGCAGAAAATTTACATCTAAAATTAAATTCTTTTAAGCCAGTCTGGGGACAATACCTAGAAAATTCAAACATTACTTCTCAAGAATACCACTAGCAGTGAATTTGTGACGCTATCTTCCACCAACTGAATCAAAATTAATTTTAAATATTTTCAAAGCAATATTTTAAAAAATCGTGTACACATTTTTTCCTCTTGGTAAAAATAAACCACTTCTCAACCATCCATTATATTTATGTTAGTTACATGAAGTCCATACATGAATTATCATACCACAAATAGAAAACTATTTAAATAGAAAAATCTCACTTGGTGCTGACAGAATGACAGCATAAAACTGTTAAGCATGAGGAGAAAGTTGTTTGCAGTGTAAATATTTCCCTTTTCCTATCAAAGTGTGTCCTGTGATCTAGCGCTCTTCTCTCCACATGCTTAAGTACAGCAAAAGTTATAAAAACACTCATTCTAGTTTTCTATACTTTAATGGTTGTAGAACATCAGAAGAGAATTGGGAGATGGGAATGTTTTGTGCTTGACATTGCATTTGAGGGGAAAATAAAAACTTGGACATAATATGTGGGATGTCTCCACAGTAATACATGGGAGGGCAAGAAAAAAATGCTATCAAATTTCTACCATGCGCTGAGCCCCTTATATCAACAAATATCCAGCCTTTCTAATGTACTAACAACCACTCTTCATAGCAAGTATTCTATTCCCAGCTTGTAGGTAAGAAACAAAGCTTCAGAAAGGGATCTTCACCAATTTCACACAGTCAATAAAAGGCAGAACTAGGGCAAATATCAATAATAAAAATAGCAATCTAATCCTAATTGGACCTGGCACTGTTCTAAGAAGAAAATCATTAACAAAGGATTTTGAGTTACCACACTCTTAGTCTCCCCGTTTTACAAAAGAAGCAACTGGGGTAAAGTGAAGCTATGCCGTTTCTTTTCAAGCTCATATACCTAACAAGATACCACTTTAATCATGGGTCTCTGATAGATCGTGTACCTCATTTCTAGCGTTTGCTGAGATTTTTCTTATTAACCCTAAGCAAGTATTTGATCCCTGGTAAGTATGCTGTAATTTTTTCACCGCTCATTCTTATCACGGTTCTTCAAGAAAAGTACAGTTCAACACATTTGTCCTATTTGGTTACAAATTTTGAAATTCAAAATATGTATCACACTAAGCTGTTAGCTCCATTTGGAATTTTAAAAAACTAAATTTTTCACTCAGTTAAAAAAAATTGCATTGTTTACTCCCATATCTACAATATAGCTTATAAGTGTATATTTGTATTGAAAACATAATTTTCTACAACTTTTATAATATTTAAATATTATTTAAGGTTTTAATAATATTTAAATATTTAAATAATACATTTAAAAACATAGTTCAACAAGTCCGAATAATCCATCACTTACTTATGACAGAATATTTGTTCAGTATCTTCTGTTTGTTCACTCTTGTGTAATATATCCTATTTTAAGAATCAAAAACTTCTCTTAATGTCAACACTACAGCCTCTTCACAATTCCTACTTATTCCTAATTACCCTTCAGGAGCAAATAAAATGAATTTATCCCAAATTTCTTTGCTTTGAAACAACTTCAGTGAAAATGGTGGTTGTCAACCATATCTACCATTCATATATCCCATTGTTTTCTGCATTAAATTTCATCTAATACTCCTTATGCCATCAGTGTCACTACAAAGGGGGACAGGGGATGAATCTCATCATGAACAAAGGTATATACACTAGATCTTAGGATGTTCAATCATTTCCTTACTCTATTATGTCCCATCTGAACTACTCATATTAAAATGAGCAACTATATGAACATGGTACTTTTAAGAAAGGATGTTCAAAAATTAATTCATATCTTGTACAAATTGGTATCCAAGAAATCATGACCTAATAGGCATCACATATGTGAATGAAAAAATTCACTTTCAGCAATGAATGTTGATGACACTCCTTTAGCAAGAGTTGTACCGAGCTACCCACAACTCCTCAGCACTCACTATTCTCATACATGCGGTCGGACAATGTCCAAGGGTGCAGTGATTCTGTCCAGAGGCTTTTCTGGGCCGTTAGAGCTGTCTCAGCCTGTGTACAGGGTTATACAGACACTCTAGGGCATTCATGACTCTGATCACTGGAGCAGCCCTGTACTAACTGCAAATTTATGGAGGAAACTTTCAAGTCCTCTTGCCCCCCAGTTGGGGTAACTCTGTTACCTATTTCATGTGGTCTCAGTTCTCCAACAAAAATGATCTCGGCCTGCTCATCTTACTTCCATTTCACTACATGGCATAACTAGAAGTTGACTAGGTATTCTGCTTTAATGTATATGCAAAGCCCTCTTGTTCAGGAATGTTTGTAGAATAATATTTCTAAATTAGGAATACAATTGGTCTTGTTCTTTCCTGAGGGATAAAATGTCATCTCTCTTCTTCTCTCCCTCTCTCCTTTCTTCCTAACTCAGCTAACCCTCTATCTGAAAGAATTACAAAGGAAGAAATCTAGGGCATTGTTTAGCATTCTCAGGAGGATTGGAAATGTTGGAATGACAGCGAGTATCACACATACACTGCTTGAAGTATTTTGTAGGATCCAAGGGAAGAGAAAATTTTGACATTCCAGAAAATTTAAGTCATCCTTTTAATATCAGGACCAGAAAGAAACAGGTCACACGGGCAAGAGCCATAAAACTAATTATCTTGACTCTTTCCAGAATACCTGAGCTATAAATGTACAGGGAATCCTGTAATCAGATGCAAAGTTGTGTATAATATACTTAGTTCCCAAATGTAACTAGGAATTTTATGTATATAATGTGAAAAATCGTTCCAAAGTATTTGAGACTCCAAAAACTTTCCTAGCTAGCATTCAATATTCTTGCTTAACTTCTCCTTATACCCCTAACTGTATTGAGCATGCATAGACACACAAAAGCTAGGATCAAGTATTACCGCTTAAGAAAGAAAAGGAGGAAAAAGGCTGTATTATAGGGATTTAGTTTTCTTCCTCAACTCTTGAAGAAGCCTATTTGTATCAGCCCGTGTCAGACAACAAAGTACTTATCAATAAAGTTTTATGAATGTGGTCACATATGAAATATAAGAGCATTCAGTTTCTACCTCTCCTTTTCTCATAAATCCTACATCAGATAGACATTAGCTATATCTGCCAATGTTTCCACGGAATCTTAAAGACTATTCACTGCAAAGCTGGCAGTGTAGCCTGAAAGCAAGTTATGTCTGCGTTGCAACTTCACACTAAGTGGTTTAAAAATACAACTAAATGTGGCCTGTCTTTATCTTGATTATAAGACATAAATTATCCCAAGAATATTCTTAGTAAAAATTGGGTCTCCCGGTCAAGCCACTTCTATTAAGAAGGACACAGGTCAGTTTTTAGGAGTTTAGGTGTTATTTGGAAGTTAGGAGCATCTAAATATGGAATATAACTCCATTAAATTATAGTATATTTTATATCAAAGAGAAACGACAAAAATAAGAAATGTTTTAAGTATTTTTTCGTATAGCGTGTTCATATATAATTACTTCAGTAGTCTCAATGTAGTCATGCAATTGTTTGGGTAAAGAACTAAACTTGAAGTTAAATAGCATAGGTCTGAATTCTTATGGTTTATAACATTCATATATTTTATATGTTCCAGAATAATATGTAATTTCTAAGTTTATAACATAATAATTACAGAAATCTAGGTAAAGTAATACTTCTGTGACACAGTCTCTTCATCTACAAAATGGAATATTGCTTTTCTCCTTAAATTTATATTAAAAATTGGAGAAGTAATATATGTGAAAGAACCTTACATTAAATATGCAAGTTTTATTTGTTGAATTCAAACAGTCATTAAAGAACAAAATAAAACATTACATTTGGATTAACAAAGTAGATACATATATCTCAATCTGAGAAACCTTTAAGCTCTCTTGACCATAAAATGACATTGGATCCTATAAGAGAGTTTGGTAAATATTTGAAAGATATTTCAATTTCACACCTAAATGTTGATTCTGACATTTATTTCCTAAACTTATCATTTGTATACTTACCTGCTATTAAATCCACAGGGGTCATGTCACTAACTGTATGCCCACCGATTTTATTGAGAGGTATTCAGCAAGGCCCACAAAGTAAGTATTGAATTTTTTTAAAAAACAGACCCAAAACACCTAAAAGCAAAACACTTAGTAAATTCTTATAATCATGAAGATCACAAATTAGTGCTATTAGTAAGAAAGAAACTTCTAAACCAAATAAAGTCCTAATACCTCCAACGAATTTTGTCTCTCTGATACACACACACACGATTAAAAAAAAAATGAAGGAAATGTAAAAAAATAAATAAATGAAGGAAGTTCTGTGGGAAATGTCCATAATTTCATGCCCAGAATTTCCCTATCAATCTCTTTCCCCAAAGTTCTTCCGAGAAAATAAAGTTGCCTTTCTCTCAACGTTAACTCATCACTTTTCTCATAGCATTTTCAAAAGAAATATTTCCTGTCAGCCGGCCACTTAAACTTTGTGCTGTTAAAGAAATCCAAAAAGGTATCAATTTTGCAACAAAGGATAAAGAGGAGACGAAGTGAACCAACATGGCTTTTAAGCTAAATTGCCGTCACCTGTCACAGGTTGTCTAGCGAGCCTCAAGTTCCCTCTAATAAGCTTATGGAGGGTGCGAAGCAAAGGCACCTCAAGGTGCTCTGCGGGTTTTCCCCTGGTAAATTAGGCTGAAAGGAAAAGAGTCCCACCCCCCACCCCCAAACTTGGAGACCAGGGCTGCCCTGCCGAATGCTGTGCCCAGACCTCCTACTTCCACGCCCTTCCAGTCCTTTCCTCGGCTTGGAAAATTGGGCATGAGGCAAGCAAAAGGAAGGACAGAAGGCCAAAACGGGCATCCGGGAAGCCAAATTTCTGTCTCAAAAGCTCGTCTAGAAACGCGTACATAGCGCGTGCCTTGCGGACATCTCCTAAAACCCCGTTCACTGAAGCTAATTCCTCCCGAACGCCCCCACGCCGGCTGAGGATCGCAACCGCCCATCCGCCCCTCCAGCCTGTGCAGCCGCCCCCAAAACCTCCCGTGAATCGGGAAATGTCAAGGCAGCAGCGCTTGGGGAGCCGAGCAGCCTCGCCAGTTCCAAGTCTCTGGTTCGAGACCCCTCGCTTCGCCTCTTTGGGGAACTCACCTGGAGTCAGGTTTAGATGGCAGCCTCCACCCAGGGGACCGGGAAGCGGCCCCGGGAAGCGCCGCCGCGTCCTGTGAATAACGAGCGCAGCGCAGCGGAGCAGCTCCCCCTGGACTGGCCGCTCCCCGATTCCTCCCGCTCTGTCCGGGAACCGTCCCTCCGTTCTTTCCTCTCCCTCCCCTGCCTGCAGCCGCCGCGCTCCCTCCTCCTGCTGGCGGCTCAGGGCTGTGCTTCCGCCTCCCTCCTGCGGGCGCACGAGCTGCCCGCGCTGCTAATGAGCAGGCTCCAGGCTCCGCCCGGCCAGGGGTGCGCACACACCCCACGCCGGAGACGAGCTCCCGGGAGCGGAGCTATGGATACGCCTGGTGCGGCGGCTGGAGAAATGAACTGGAGGAGGCATCCAGCATCTCACACTTTCTGGCCACTCAGCTTAACTAAGCCATAACCCCAGACTTCTTCCTAAATCTCCAGTAATTTACAGGTGCTGAAAAGTCAATGAGGGGTTTGAGCACAATCTGTGTTAACAGTATTGCCAGTATAGAGATGCTAATCTGGCTAGATTCTAGGGATGAAATGTTCAAGGGACGGTATATGATTCTTTCTGGTGGTTATTTTGACATATTTTGGCTATACTTACAGATCTGTAAAATAAACCAGCAATCTTCTAATCATGACAACACAGATTCCTAATTGAAGGCAGCTGATACTTATTAAATACCAGGCTCTGTTTAATAGGCTCTTCTTTCCCAGCTGATCTTTACTACAATTCTGTGAGCACTACTAGCACCCCTATTCTATATTTTAAGAATTTGGGTTTAACTTTTAAAACAAGACGGTCTTAAAACAAGACTAAGGATCATGTCCAACCTTGCAGAGATTCTAAGTTTCTGAGCCTAAATAATAACTGAAATCTGTAGCTCCCACAACCCATAGCCTGTGTATAATGTGTTGCAGCATCTTGGATGGTACTGTGTAACTGAACCAACAAAGATAATAGGACCATCAGCAAATACACACCACGAGACTAATGAATACCTAGAATCCTAGTGAGACTTGTAAATAGTCAAGCACCCTAAGTAACAATAGTTCAAGTGCATGCTAAACATGGTGATTACTTATAAAAGAACAGCAACCAGTATGAGTGAAGACAGGCAAATAATGTTCAAAATGTTCAGAATCAATGTCCAGCCACTTATGAGTTGAATTCCCCACTCTAAAAAGGAGGCCAGATGTGATGTATTCTAAGAAGTCTACAATGGGCGTGGTCTTTTCGCAACCAAAAAGGGCTTTTTAAACACTTATTTCCCATTAAGAATATGCAATAGCTAATTAATATTAAATCTGAAAATCAGTGATAATTTATTTCAACTAACCTTACATGAAAAAATCATTACTCATTCAAGCTTTTAGAATTAGATTAAATAGCATTGAGTATCAAATTTACTTCAACCCATAGAAATAATAGACAGTTAATTAATAAAGTAAGTAATTTAATTAACTTTACTTTTGTGTCATGATGTATTTTTCCTTAGGAAAAGGATAAGACATTTTTTCCATGGTATAAAATACTAGAATATGACTTTTATATTTTTCTTCATGAAGATTAAAGAATTAATAAAATAAGTACAGACATATTGTCAACAAATCTATCCAGATCATTCATTCTCCACTCAAGAAATTATGCTAGGCAAGCTTTATTTCTCCATATGTACAAGGCAATTCAGAGGTCAAAAATTTGAAAACACTTCAATGAACATCAACCATTAATTAACTAAGAGTAGATTTTATTTATAAACAACTTTAAAAGACTATAAAAAAGGTATAACAAACTTCTACTTTATCAGTACTGCTACTCCTGTTGAACACAAAGATATATAATTATAGTTTTCTCCCTATTTAAAATATTTATTGATTCTGGCATAATAATGTCATACTCATCCCTCAATAATCAGTGTACATGGAACCAGAAATCTTTTCTTTCACCTAGTCAATTTAAGTATTTCTGTGTTTTGCATGTTAACACTCTATTTATTCTGTGTTTCTAGTGCTTATCCTCAAAATTTTTATAGTTCCGTTCACATATGAATTCTACCAATCAGCACTATATATAAATAATGCAACGTATAAAATGTGTTAAATAAATGGATGTAAGATTTATGCTAAATTTTTCACATAGTAAGTACTTCAAAACCCTTATTATTTTTCCTTAAGCTTTTATGTGCATATATTTTATCTCTCCAACTAAAGAATAAACTTCTAAATAAGAAGAGTTTTGTCTATAAATTTTACGCATTTTAATACATTATTAATCTAAAACCTTGGACTAGAGTTTGGAATTCTTTTATGTATTCATTTATTGATTCAAAAAATAGGTGTCCATGCCATTTTTTCTAAACCTTGTGCAAGATGTAGGGTATACAATGATGTCCAGACTTTAGAGTCCTTGACCTCATGGCGTTTAAAGTGCAGTAATGTACAGTAATTTTAAAATCTATTTATTATTATTTAAAACAATCAATGAATACATTCTTGTCGAAAATAACTGAAAAGTCTGTCTGAATTCCCTGGCCAAGGCCAAAACATGAAAGCAAAAGAGCTGCCTGAAAACAGTGCAAGCCACTCTCCAGAGGGTTTCTCTGTTGAAACAGCACATCGCATTATGGAAATAATGAGAAAAATTAGTAACTGTGCAAACGACAACACATATGCATCTTTGTGGTTTCTGACCTTTTAGCATCGTCGAAGCAAGACCACAAACCTTTCAACACCAGGCGTGGTATTAATCTTGCACAGAATATAATGTTTTCACATATTTTATTCTGATTTCCTACAAAGTAATTTCAATTTCTAGCTAAAGCTAATGGATTTTTCTAGTGAAAACATTGTGTACCGAATGACTTTCCAGTGAGATCTGCGTACCATGCGCCATTTTCATGTTCGTGCTCATTTCTCTGAAGTCTGTTTGCCTTTAATTCACCATAATGAAATTCCTTGTGTACTTTTATTGGCAACCATTGCATAGTGACACTTGCATCCAAATGTAATTCCATTTGAGTTTGGCAGTGTTTGCTTTTTTATCAGAAGAGGAAAGTTAGAGGGAACAAGGGGCAAAGATGTGTGTAAGAATATCTGAGGGACCATCACAGCATCACAAATTCAAGATTTTTTTGAAACATTAGACAAGGGACTCACAGCCATGCCCTGGGATGGCTGAAACACTTCACAACCTGCTCATGTTTATGACCAAAATCATCACCTAAAATGAATTCAATGTGTCAATATCATAATATTGTTTGTGTATAAGTAATCATGAAGCAGTTAGGGAAGGGAGTATAATCTAGTAAGAAATTGGAACAAAAAGTGTTAGACAAAATTCAAGAAGATTTAAAAGAAGAAAATTAACCTGTCTGATCTGAACAGAATTGGAAAAGCACATCAATCATAGCTCTATACATTGACCATAGACTTAAAGCATAACATAAAAATAAAGAAGGCAGATAACTCAGGAAAACATTTCTATTAAATCTACTCCGTAAAGTTTTCCCATACTTTTATTTTACTAACAGGAGCATACATTTAAATCTGACAAAATCATATATATTTTGTTGATTCAATTTGTAGCAGATAGAGAAGCATGTCCCAGTGCTATGACAGTGAGTTGTCACTATAACATACCACTGCTTTACATCTTACCCACAGGCTAAAATGTTTACCCCTAGAGTCGTGACTTTGTATATGACAGGAGATTGCTACTAAAAGTAAATATATTTGGCTGAAGGGTAGATACAACTTTAGGCCATTATATCATTCACTAAAATTTAGCTGGCATTTACATATTTACCTGCTTAGTTCATATGACAAATATGTTTGAGAGACTGCCATATACAAAAAAAAAAGATGGAACCATCTTACAAATTTAGAGATTACTTAAAGAAATGGAACTGAAGGGTTAACTGTGATGGCAAGAATGAAGAGAGCAAAACCAGAGGGTACTTCAAGGAGAACAGGCATGAGAGAGGCATTATAATTTGGAGGGTGCTATGATTTGAACCTATGTGCCCATCCAAAGTTTGTATGTTGAAACTAAAATCCCAGGACAATGACATCAAGAGATGGGGCTTTTGGTTAAGTGATTAAATGAAGAAGGATCCACCCTCATGAATGAGATAAACGTCCTCGTAAAAGATGCTTTAGAGGAATGCCGGGCTCCTCAGTCTCTTCTGCCATGTCATCACATTGTCCGTTTTTGCCCACTTTTGTCACGTGAAGACGAAGCAAGAAGGTGCCACCTCGGGACCAACTGCCAAATCTCCACTGCCTTGATTTCGGACTTCTCAGCCCCAGAACTGTGAGAAATACATTTCTGTTTTTTATGAATTACTCAATCTGTGGCATTTTGTTATAGCAGCATACAGACAAAAACAGGGTAAACAGCCTGGTGAGAGTGGATATTTTAGAAACTTGAGATGATTCAATGTCGCTGATTCTCCATTTTCTCATATGTAAAATGAAGGAAATAATGCTGATTACTTCATAGTTCATTGTACAAATTAAATTAACTATGTAAATAAAGCAATATAGTTCCTTTTATCTAGTATACATTGTTTAAGTGTTGTTGTCATTACATGAGGAAAACAAGAACTTCCCCAAACAGAAGGATGTGGGAACCAAAACTAAGATATAAGAAAGGACCAAAGTTCACTGTGACAATCTGGTCAAGCGCTGGTTAGGGAAGATAGCATAATGTTACGCATAGATATTATTATAGGATAATTTTCCTCCACCCCGAACTCCTCTAGCACTTTCCCTACGTCTTTCATTGCACTTCTTCATTTGTCTCCTTAATTACGGTTATTTATATAAATCTTTTAGCTTCCTACAAAAAGAAGCTTGTAGTGGGACAGATTCTTGAGGATCTATGTCAAAGCAATTTTTCTATTTCCTACAGCAAGTAACCCAGTAGTAATCACACAGAATTTGTTAAAAGAATAAACATAGGAAGATTAATTTCCATTTTTTTCTTTGCTAATTTTTAATCAGAATTATACCATTGTTAGGGAGGGAGAAATTATAAATTGAGGACATGAGTATTAACATTTAAATCTGTTATTCTGCTTTATTTTAGAGCTTGCCATGTTTTGTGATTAAAAAAAGAAACAGGACATTCTATATAGCTGTTGCAAAACGTGTGGTCTGTTGGTGAACTAGCAGCACCAGCATTATCAAGATTTCCTTAGTTTGCAGGGCTACTGAGTCAGAATTCGCATTTTGACAAAACTCCAGGTGATTCATGCTCTGCATTTAAGTTGGAGAAGCACTGTTCTATAGTTCTCCTTATGTCCTAAATGCATTGTCAGTGAAAGAAAATACTATACGTATGATAATAATAACGGTAATATTAACAAAAATGTAACTATTAGTAATTTTCTATGCTCTCCCAGATACTAAGTCCTTTATTTAATACTTGTGATATTTCTGCGAAGTTGCAATTGATATCACCTACTAAACTGATACTCAGAAATCTGAAGTAATTCTCCAAGGTCACAAAGCTAGTGAATCACAAACCAGATTTTTAAACTCTTGCTGCTTCATTCCAAAGACTAAACCGTTTCTAACTCACGGTTAATACATTTGCTTCTGCCTTCCATTTCCTAAATATGGTTTCCTTTCTATTTCATTAGCTTTACTTATACATGACTGATTTTTAACCCTCTCTAACATTTGCAGAATATGGTGTACTATGGTTAATAAGGACAATACCAAGTAATATCATGTTGAGAAAGTGTGCAGAAGTAGCATCAAAAAACAGACTTTTTCCAAAATGTTTACTAAAAACTTTCAATAAAAACAAGATTTTCTACTTAGAATTTCTACCTTGCATAACTCAAATGGAGCATGATTATTAAAATGACAAAAAGATTCCGTAATTGCCTAAGAGCTAAGAATAAGAATTGCTATATAAAAAAGCATAAATATGCCATATGAATGACATGTATAAGAATCATGGGAGTGCTATTTGGTATTTAGTATTTAGTTCCATTCTGCAGCATGATCAAAAAGAAGCATCTGTATAGTTCACTGTGCATTATAGCACAATAAATCACCTCATTAGGCTCAGATATATGTAAAGATTTACAGTCTGGGAAAGTCCACTAGATATTCTTAATCACTTCTTAGACTGTACTGTCCCCCATATTTCTCTTTTTCTATAGAAAGGTTGCACATGGAAAGGCTTTATTTGAAATCCAGCAATGAATGGAATGTCTGTGAAGCAAGAAATAGATGGAAATTGACATTTTAAAAGAAAGTTTGGCTTCTGAAGAGATACAGCTGTGACCTTGGTCTTTTTGTTGGAGAGAAGTATTCCCTAGCCTTACTGTACTATTTTTCCCAAAGCACCCTCTCTATTGTTCTCCCTTCATCTCTGGCTCGTATCATATGGCCCCTCCCTCATTCTATCTGGTGAGTTCTGAGAAAAATGCTTAAATTCTGCAGAGAAGATTGAGAACAATGCTAAATATTCCTCAGAGAAGCAAAATATTATGTTAACAGTTTATATTTTCACATGAAATTGTCTATCTCTTCTCTCTGTCTCATGTGTGTATGTGTGTATGTGTGTATGTGTATATATATATATACATATAATATACAGTAGATATGTATATATAGAGTATAATATTCAGTATATATGTATATATAGTATAATATACCGTATATATGTATATATATACAGTGTGTGTGTGTATATATATATACATATATATATATATATGTATATATATACTACCATTTACCTCCCAGGCTATACGTCCTGACATCTTAAAAGTAGAAAGCCCTCACAGGCCGCGGTTGCTCATGCCTGTAATCCCAGCACTTTGAGAGGCCGAGGCGTGCAGATCACCTGAGGTCGGGAGTTCAAGACCAGCCTGACCAACATGGTGAAACCCCATCTCTACTAAAAATACAAAAAATTAGCTGGGCGTTGTGTTGCGCACCTGTAATCCCAGCTACTCAGGAGGTGGAGGCAGGAGAATCACATGAACCCGGGAGTCGGAGGTTGTGTGAGCCGAGACCATGACATTGCACTGCAGCCTGGGCAATGAGAGCAAAACTCCATCTGAAAAATAAAGGTGGATAGGCCTTAAAAGACTTTTGAAAATGAGATTTGTCAAATATTTATTAGAGATGAAGAAAATAAGTGCGGACCCACACGTAACTTGTCTGAGGTCACAGAAGTAGGGACCCACACGTAACTTGTATGAGGTCACAGAGGTAGTCATGCTGCAGCAGCCTTATTGGTTTTCCTCTATGACATGCATTATTATTGTTTTTGATCATTTCAAGAGGTTTCTAGTCGATAGTGGGACAAAATTTCTAATTTGGGAACCTAATTTTCTCTGCAAATCTTCTTTACATCTCTAGCTTATTAATACACCTCAGAAGTGTTACAGGAATTAATTCGCAGGATTTTGAAGAATATTTTGAGGTATGCTGGGAAAAATCATGTCAAGTATCAATGATTAGAAACTAAACAATCAATATTAGATATTGTAAAATTATATTTAATCTTCCATATGGCATAAATAAGTTATTTTAATGTACAGTCGTTGTACTTTGTAAATTTGCATATAAAATATTTGAAAAAATAACTTTCAATATGTAAAATGTAAATATACAAAGGAAAGGATCGGAAAAAATAGATAAAAATAATCAGGCTAAGAAAACCCTACAGTGTCACCCTCAGAAGACTATAGAAGGATTCTCACCCTCGAGAAACAGAGGAACTTGAACATGGAAATGACCCTCTGCTGGCCATACTGATTATGGTACATAATTTTAAAAGGCTTTTAGAGAGAAGGGAAATGTTTTATTATGCATTCAGCACAGTGTTATGGTGATGTTTCTTAACTATCAGCTATTTTTAAAATTCTTATAATCTTTCTATAGATGACAAAGTTACATAAATATGAAGGATAAGAAGGGCCCCTGCAAACCTGATAATACAATTCTCTTTTCAATGATAACGTATTTCTAAGCGCGCATCTCCTAATCATATTGATGTGCATTAAGTGTTCTTTAACCTGCCCCTGTCAAAGTGGCTAAAGTAATATTTCATGAGGAGATAATTTTTTCCTTTAGGTGATTTTTTCCGCATAATACTCTAACATTTCCAATTCCATATTTCTCGAAAAAGTTTACATGATATACATATACAATTACTAGAATTTTGGCGGCATAAATAATTTAAATGGACTTTACTTCAAAGATAATATTTATTTTTAAAGTTGTAAACCTTGGAATCATCAATTAATTAGAATTATCTTTTTCTTTATAAATAAAGTTTTTTGTCCCTACATATTTATGATTTGGAAATTTTCACCTGGAAAATTTCATTTTCAGTTGTATGCCTTGTTTTTAGTATAAAATTCAGTATTTCAATTTCAATATAATTTTTTGATTGATTTTAATGCAGAGAACAGAAAGGAATATCTTCAAATATAAACTACACAGAATCATTCTGTGAAACATCTTTCTGATCTGTGCATTCAGCTAACAGAGTTAAACCGTACTTTTGATTGAGCAGTTCTGAACACTCTTTCTGTAGAAAATGCAACTGGACATTTGCAGCGCTAAGAGGGTAGTAGTGGAAAAAGGAATATATTCAAATATAAAGTAAACAGAAGCATTCTGTGAAATTTCTTTCTGTTCTCTGCAACTTCTTTCTGTTCTCTGCATTCAACTAACAGAGTTGAGCCTTACTTTTGAAGGAGCAGTTCCGAAACACTCTTTGTGTAGAAACTGAAATTGGACATTCGGAGAGCTAAGAGGATAAAAGTCGAAAAAGGAATATCTTCAGCTAAATACTACACAGAAGCATTCTGTGAAACTTATTTCTGATATGTGCATTCAACTAACAGAGTAAAACCATACTTTTGATTGAGCCATTATGAACACTCTTTCTGAAGAAAATGCAAGTGGACATTCGGAGCACTAAGAAGGTAACACAGGAAAAAGGAATATATTCAAATATAAACTACACAGAAGAATTCTGTGAAACTTCTTTCTGTTCTGTGCATTCAACTAACAGAGTTGAACCTTACTTTTGATTGAGCCGTCCTGAAACACTCATTCTGTAGAAATCGCAATTGGACATTCTGAGCGCTAAGTGGCCTATATTGGGAAAAAGAATATCTCCAAATAAAAACTACTCAGAAGAATTCTGTGAAACTTATTTCTGATCTGTGCATTCAGCTAACAGAGTTAAACCATACTTTTGATTGAGCAGTTATTAAACACTGTTTCTGTAGGAAATGCAAGTGGACATTAGGAGCGCTAAGATTGTAATAGTGGAAAAAGGAATATCCCTAAATAAAAACTACACAGAAGCATTCTCTGAAACTCCTTTCTGTTCTCTGCATTAAACTAACAGAGTTGAGCCTTACTTTTGAAGGAGCTGTTCTGAAACACTCTTTGTGTAGAAACTGCCAGTGGACATTCGGAACGCTAAGAGGGTAATAGTCGAAAAAGGAATATCTTCAACTAAATACTAAACAGAAGCATTCTGTGAAACTTCTTTCTTTTCTGTGCATTCAACTAAAAGAGTTGAACCTTACTTTTCATTGAGCCGTTCTGAAACACTCTTTCTGTAGAAAATGCAAGTGGTGATTCGGAGCGCTAAGAGGGTAATAGAGGAAAAAGGAATATCTTCAAATATAAACTACACAGAAGCATTCTGTAGAACTTCTTTCTGTTCCTTGCATTCAACTAACAATATTGAACCTTACTTTTGATTGACCAGTTCTGAAACTCTCTTTCTGTAGATACTGCAATTGGAAATTCTGAACGCTAAGAGTCCTATATTGGAAAAAGGAATATCTTCAAATAAAAACTACACAGAAGAATTCTGTGAAACTTCTTTCTGATCTGTGCATTCAACTAACAGAGTTAAACCATACTTTTGATTGAGCAGTTCTGAACACTCTTTCTGTAGAAAATGCAAGTGGACATTCGGAGCTCTAAGAGGGTAATAGTGGAAAAAGTAATATCGTCAAATAAGAACTACAGACAAGCATTCTGTGAAACTACTTTCTGTTCTGTGCATTCAAATAACAGAGTTGAACCTTACTTTTGATAGAGCCATTCTGAAACACTCTTTCTGTAGAAAATTCAATTGGACAATCTGAGCGATAAGAGGCCTATATTGGGAAAAAGAATATCTTCAAATAAAAACTACACAGAAGCATTCTGTGACACTTTTTCTGATCTGTGCATTCAGCTAACAGAGTTAAATCATACATTTGATTGATCAGTTCTGAACACTCTTTCTGTAGAAAATACAACAGGACATTTGGAGCGCTAAGAGGGTAGTAGTGCAAAAAGGAATATATTCAAATATAAACTACACAGAAGCATTCTGTGAAACTTGTTTCTGTTCTGTGCATTCAACTAACATAGTTGAACCTTACTTTTGATTGAGCCTTTCTGAAACACTCTTTCTGTAGAAAATGCAATTGGACATTCTGAGCGCTAAGAGGCCTATATTGGTAAAAAGAATATCTTCATATAAACACTACACAGCAGCATTCTGTGAAACTTCTTTCTGATCTGTGCATTCAGCTAACAGAGTTAAACCATACTTTTGATTGAGCAGTTCTGAAACACTCTTTCTGTAGAAAATGCAACTGGACATTCAGAGCGCTAAGTGGGTAATAGTGGAAAATGGAATATCTTCAAATATAAACTACACAGAAGAATTCTGTGAAACTTATTTCTGATCTGTGCATTCACCTAACACAGTTAAACCATACTTTTGATAGAGCAGTTCTGAACACACTTTCTGTAGAAAATGCAAGTGGACATTCGGAGATCTAAGAGGCCTATATTGGTAAAAAGAATATCTTCATATAAACACTACACAGCAGCATTCTGTGAAGCTTCTTTCTGATCTCTGCATTCAGCTAACAGAGTTAAACCATACTTTTGATTGAGCAGTTCTGAAACACTCTTTCTGTAGAAAATGCAACTGGACATTCAGAGCGCTAAGTGGGTAATAGTGGAAAATGGAATATATTCAAATATAAACTACACAGAAGCATTCTGTGAAACTACATTCTGTTCTGTGCATTCAACTAACAGAGTTGAACCTTAATTTTGATTGAGCAGTTCTGAAACACACTTTCTGTACAAAGTGTAATTGGATTTCTGAACGCTAAGAGTCCTATATTGAGAAAAATAATATCTTCAAATAAAAACTACAGAGATGCATTCTCTGAAACTACTTTCTGATCTGTGCATTCAGCTAACAGAATTAAATGATACATTTGATTTAGCAGTTCTGAAACACTCTTTCTGTAGAAAATGCAAGTGGACATTCGGTGCGCTAAGTTGGTAATTGTGGAAAAAGTAATATCTTCAAATAAAAACTACACAGAGGCATTCTCTGAAACTTCTTTCTGTTCTCTGCATTCAACTAACAGAGTTGAGCCTTATTTTTGAAGGAGCAGCCCTGAAACACACTTTCTGTAGAAACTGCAAGTGGACATTCCGAGCGCTACTAGGGTAATAGTGGAAAAAGGAATACCTTCAAATAAATACTACACAGAAGCAATCTGTGAAACTACTTTCTGTTCTGTGAATTCAACTAAAAGTGTTGAATCCTACTTTTCATTTTGCCGTTCTGAAACACTCTTTCTGTAGAAACTGCAATTGGATATACGGAGCGCTAAGAGGCCTATATTTGAAAAAGGACTATCTTCAAATAAAAACTACACAGAAGCATTCTGTGAAACTTCGTACTGATATGTGCATTCAGCTAACAGAGATAAACCATACTTTTGATTGAGCAGTTCTGAACACTCTTTTTGTAGAAAATGCAGGTGGACATTCGGAGCGCTAAGAGGGTAATACTGAAAAAAGGAATATATTCAAATATAAACTACACAGAAGCATTCTGTGAAACTTCTTTCTGTTCTCTGCATTCAACTTACAGTGTTGAGCATTACTTTTGAAGGAGCAGTTCTGAAAAACTCTTTGTGTAGAAACTGCCAGTGGACATTCGGAGCGCTAAGAGGTTAATATTCAAAAAAGGAATATCTTCAACTAAATACTACACAGAAGCCTCCTCTGAAACTTATTTCTGATATGTGCATTTAACTAACAGAGTAAAACCATATTTTTGATTGAGCCGTTCTGAACACTCTTTATGTAGAAAATGCAAGTGGACATTCGGAGCGCTAAGAGGGTAATAGTGGAAAAAGGAATATATTCAAATATAAACTACTGAGAAGCATTCTGTGAAACTTCTTTTTGTTCTGTGCATTCAACTAACAGAGTTGAACCTTACTTTTGATTGAGCCGTTCTGAAACACTCTTTCTGTAGAAACTGCAATTTCACATACTGAGCGCTATGATGCCTATATTGGGATAAAGAATATCTAAAAATAAAAACTAAACAGATGCATTCTGTGAAACTTCTTTCTTATCTGTGCATTCAGCTAACAGAGTTAAACGATACTTTTGATTTAGCAGTTCTGAAACACTCTTTCTGTAGAAAATGCAAGTGGTCATTCGGTGCGCTAAGATGGTAATTGTGGAAAAAGGAATATCTTCAAATAAAAACTACACAGAGGCATTCTCTGAAACTTGTTTCTGTTCTCTGCTTTCAACTAACAGGGTTGAGCCTTATTTTTGAAGGAGCAGTCCTGAAACACTCTTTCTGTAGAAACTGTAAGTGGACATTCGGAGCGCTAAGAGGGTAATAGTGGAAAAAGGAATATATTCAAATAAATACTACACAGAAGCATTCTGTGAAACTACTTTCTGTTCTGTGCATTCAACTAAAAGAGTTGAACCCTACTTTTGATTGAGCCATTCTGAAACACTCTTTCTGTAGAAACTGCAATTGGATATTCGGGGCGCTAAGAGGCCTATATTGGAAAAAGGACTATCTTCAAATAAAAACTACACAGAAGCATTCCGTGAAACTTCGTACTGATCTGTGCATTCAGCTAACAGAATTAAACCATACTTTTGATTGAGCAGTTCGGAAACACTCTTTCTGTAGAAAATGCAAGTGGACATTCGGAGCGCTTAGAAGGTAATAGTGGAAAAAGGAACATCTTCAAATATAAACTACACAGAAGCATTCTATGAAACTTCTTTCTGTTCCGTTCATTCAACTAACAGAGTTGAACCTTACATTTGATTGAGCAGTTCAGAAACACTCTTTCTGTAGATACTGCAATTGGACATACTGAGCGCTAAGGCTCCTATATTGGAGAAAGGAATATCTTCAAATAAAAAGTACACAGAAGCATTCTGTGAAAATTCTTTCTGATCTGTGCATTCAGCTAACAGAGTTAAACCATACTTTTGATTGAGCAGTTCTGAACACTCTTTCTGTAGAAAATGCAAGTGGACATTCGGAGCGCTAAGAGGGTAATACTGAAAAAGGGAATATATTCAAATATAAACTACACAGAGGCATTCTGTGTAACTCCATTCTGTTCTCTGCATTCAACTAACAGAGTTGAGCCCTACTTTTGAAGGAGCAGTTCTGAAACACTCTTTGTGTAGAAACTGAAATTGGACATTCGGAGAGCTAAGAGGATAATAGTCGAAAAAGGAATATCTTCAACAAAATACTACACGGAAGGATTCTGTGAAACTTATTTCTGTTATGTGCATTCAAATAACAGAGTAAAACCATACTTTTGATTCAGCCGTTCTGAACACTCTTTCTGTAGAAAATGCAAGTGGACATTCGGAGCACTAAGAGGGTAATACTGGAAAAAGGAATATATTCAAATATAAACTACACAGAAGTATTCTGTGAAACTTCTTGCTGTTCTGTGCATTCAAGTAACAGAGTAGAACCTTACTTTTGATGGAACCGTTCTGAAACCCTCTTTCTGTAGAAAATGCAAGTGGACATTCGGAGCGCTAAGATGGTAATAGTGGAAAAAGAAATACATTCAAATATAAACTACACAGAAGCATTCTGTGAAACTTCTTTCTGTTCTGTGCATTCAACTAACAGAGTTGAACCTTACTTTTGATTGAGCCTTCTGAAACACTCATTCTGTAGAAACTGCAATTGGACATTCTGAGCACTAAGTGGCCTATATTGGGAAAAAGAATATCTCCAAATAAAAACTACTCAGAAGCATTCTGTGAAACTTATTTCTGATCTGTGCATTCAGCTAACAGAGTTAAACGATACTTTTGATTGAGAATTTATGAGACACTCTTTCTGTAGAAAATGCAAGTGGACATTCGGAGCGCTAAGATTGTATTAGTGGAAAAAGGAATATCCCCAAATTAAAACTACACAGAAGCATTCTCTGAAACTCTTTTCTGTTCTCTGCATTCAACTAACAGATTTGAGCCTTACTTTGAAGGAGCTGTTCTGAAACACTCATTGTGTAGAAACTGCCAGTGGACATTCGGAACGCTAAGAGGGTAATAGTTGAAAAAGGAATATCTATAACTAAATACTACACAGAAGCATTCTGTGAAACTTCTTTCTGTTCTGTTCATTCAACTAAAAGAGTTGAACCTTACTTTTGATTGAGCCGTTCTGAAACACTCTTTCTGTAGAAAATGCAAGTGGTGATTCGGAGCGCTAAGAGGGTAATAGTGAAAAAAGGAATATCTTCAAATATAAACTACACAGAAGCATTCTCTGAAACTTCTTTCTGTTCCGTGCATTCAACTAACAGTATTGAACCTTACTTTTGATGGAGCAGCTCTGAAACTCTCTTTCTGCAGATACTGCAATTGGACATTCTGAGCGCTAAGAGACCTATATTGGAAAAAGGAATATCTTCAAATAAAAACTACACAGAAGAATTCTGTGAAACTTCTTTCTGATCTGTGCATTCAACTAACAGAGTTAAACCATACTTTTGATTGAGCAGTTCTGAACACTCTTTCTGTAGAAAATGCAAGTGGACATTCGAAGCTCTAAGTGGGTAATAGTGGAAAAAGTAATATCGTCAAATATGAATTACAGAGAAGCATTCTGTGAAACTACATTCTGTTCTGTGCATTCAAATAACAGAGTTGAGCCCTACTTTTGAAGGAGCAGTTCTGAAACACTCTTTGTGTAGAAACTGCAATTGGACAATCTGAGCGCTAGAGGCCTATATTGGGAAAAAGTATATCTTCAAATAAAAACTACACAGAAGCATCCTGTGCAACTTCTTTCTAATCTGTGCATTCAGCTAAGAGAGTTAAATCATATATTTGATTGAGCAGTTCTGAACACTCTTTCTGTAGAAAATGCAACTGGACATTTGGAGCGCTAAGAGGGTAGTATTGGAAAAAGCAATATATTCAAATATAAACTACACAGAAGCATTCTGTGAAACTTCTTTTTGTTCTGTGCATTCAACTAACATAGTTGAACCTTACTTTTGATTGAGCTTTTCTGAAACACCCTTTCTGTAGAAACTGCAATTGGACATTCTGAGCGCTAAGAGGCCTATATTGGTAAAAAGAATATCTTCATATAAACATTACACCACAGCATTCTGTGAAACTTCTTTCGGTTCTGTGCATTCAGCTAACAGAGTTAAACCATTCTTTTGATTGAGCAGTTCTGAAACAATCTTTCTGTAGATAATGCAACTGGAGATTCAGAGCGCTAAGTGGGTAATAGTGAAAAATGGAATATCTTCAAATATAAACTACCCAGAAGAATTCTGTGAAACTTCTTTCTGATCTGTGCATTCACCTAACAGGGTTAAACCACACTTATGTTTGAGCAGTTCTGAACACTCATTCTGTAGAAAATGCAACTGGACATTTGGAGCGCTAAGAGGTTAATAGTGGAAAAAGGAATACCTTCAAATAAATACTACACAGAAGCATTCTGTGAAACTTCTTTCTGTTCTGTGAATTCAACTAAAAGAGTTGAACCCTACTTTTCATTGAGCCGTTCTGAAACACTCTTTCTGTAGAAACTGCAATTGGATATTCGGAGCGATAAGAGGCCTATATATGAGAAAGGACTATCTTCAAATGAAAACTGCACAGAAACATTCTGTGAAACTTCATACTGATCTGTGCATTCAGCTAACAGAGTTAAACCATACTTTTGATTGAGCAGTTCGGAAACACGCTTTCTGTAGAAAATGCAAGTGGACATTCGGAGCGCTTAGAAGGTAATAGTGGAAAAAGGAATATCTTCAAATATAAACTACACAGAATCATTCTCTGAAACTTCTTTCTGTTCTGTTCATTCAACTAACAGAGTTGAACCTTACTTTTGATTGAGCCTTTCTGAAACACTCTTTCTGTAGAAACTGCAATTGGACATTCGGTGCGCTAAGAGGCCTATATTGGTAAAAAGAATATCTCCATATAAACACTACACAGCAGCATTCTGTGAAACATCTTTCTGATCTGTGCATTCAGCTAACAGAGCTAAACCATACTTTTGATTGAGCAGTTCTGAAACACTCTTTCTGTAGAAAATGCAACTGGACATTCAGAGAGATAAGTGGGTAATAGTGGAAAATGGAATATCTTCATATATAAACTACACAGAAGAATTCTGTGAAACTTATTTCTGATCTGTGCATTCACCTAACAGAGTTAAATCATACTTTTGATAGAGCAGTTCTGAACACACTTTCTGTAGAAAATGCAAGTGGACATTCTGAGCTCTAAGAGGGTAACAGTGGAAAAAGGAATATCTTCAATTACAAACTACACAGAAGCAATCTGTGAAACTACATTCTGTTCTGTGCATTCAACTAACAGATTTGAACCTTAGATTTGATTGAGCCGTTCTGAAACACTCTTTCTGTAGAAAATGCAAGTGGAGATTCGGAGCGCTAAGAGGGTAATAGTGGAAAATGGAATGTCTTCAAATATAAACTGCACAGAATGATTCTGTGAAACTTCTTTCTGATCTGTGCATTAAGCTAACAGAGTTAAACCATACTTTTGATTCAGCAGATCTGAACACTCTTTCTGTAGAAAATGCAACTGGACATTTGGAGCGCTAAGAGGGTAGTAGTGGAAAAAGGAATATATTCAAATATAAACTACACAGAAGCATTCTGTGAAACTTCTTTCTGATCTGAGCATTGAGCTAAGAGAGTTAAACCATACTTTTGATTGAGCAGTTTTGAAACACTCTGTCTGTAGAAAATGCAACTGGTCATTCGTAGCGCTAAGTGGGTAATATTGGAAAAAAGAATATGTTCAAATATAAACTACACAGAAGCATTGTATGAAACTTCTTTCTGTTCTGTGCATTCAACTAAAAGAGTTGAACCTTACTTTTGATTGAGCCGTTCTGAAACACTCTTTCTGTAGAAACTGCAATTGGACATTCTAAGCGCTAAGAGGCCTACATTGGGAAAAATAATATCTTCAAATAAAAACTACACAGATGCATTCTGTGAAACTTATTTCTGATCTGTAAATTCAGATAACAGAGCTAAACCATATTTTTGATTGAGCAGTTATGAAACACTCTTTGTGTAGAAATTGCCAGTGGATATTCGGAGCGCTAAGTGGGTAATAGTCCAAAAAGGAGTATCTTCAACTAAATACTACACAGAAGCATTCTGTGAAACTTCTTTCTGTTCTGTGCATTCAACTAAGAGAGTTGAACCTTACATTTGATTGAGCCGTTCTGAAACACTCTTTCTGTAGAAACTGGAATTGGACATTCTGAGTGCTAAGAGGCCTATATTGGGAAAAATAATATCTTCAAATAAAAACTACACAGAAGCATTGTTTGAAACTTATTTCTGATATGTGCATTCAGCTAACAGAGTGAAACCATACTTTTGATTGCGCAGTTCAGAACACTCTTTCTGTGGAAAATGCAAGTGGACATTCGGAGCGCTATGAGGGTAAGATTGGAAAAAGGAATATATTCAAATATAAACTACACAGTAGCATTCTGTGAAACTTCTTTCTGTTCTGTTCATTCAACTAAAAGTGTTGAACCTTAGTTTTGATTGAGCCGTTCTGAAACACTCTTTCTGTAGAAACTGCAATTGGACATTCTGAGCGCTAAGAGGCCTATATTGGGAAAGAGAATATCTAGAAATAAAAACTACACAGAAGCATTCTGTGAAACTACTTTCTGTTCTGTTCATTCAACTAAAAGTGTTGAACCTTAGTTTTGATTGAGCCGTTCTGAAACACTCTTTCTATAGAAAATGCAAGTGGAGATTCGGAGCGCTAAGAGGGTAATAGTGGAAAAAGGAATGTCTTCAAATATAAACTACACAGAATCATTCGGTGAAACTTCTTTCTGATCTGTGCATTCAGCTAACAGAGTTAAACCATACTTTTGATTGAGCAGATCTGAACACTCTTTCTGTAGAAAATGCAACTGGATATTTGGAGCGCTAAGAGGGTAGTAGTGGAAAAGGAATATATTCAAATATAAACTACACAGAAGCATTCTGTGAAACTTCTTTCTTATCTGAGCATTCAGCTAACAGAGTTAAACCATACTTTTGATTGAGCAGTTTGGAAACACTGTCTGTAGAAAATGCAACTGGACATTTGTAGCGCTAAGTGGGTAATAGTGGAAAAAAGAATATGTTGAAATATAAACTACACAGAAGCATTGTATGAAACTTCTTTCTGTTCTGTGCATTCAACTAACAGAGTTGAACCTTACTTTTGATTGAGGCGTTCTGAAACACTCTTTCTGTAGAAAATGCAATTGGACATTCTGAGCGCTAAGAGGCCTAAATTGGGAAAAATAATATCTTCAAATTAAAACTACACAGAAGCATTGTGTGAGACTTATTTCTGATATGTGCATTCACCTAACAGAGTTAAACCATACTTTTGATTGCGCAGTTCCGAACACTCTTTCTGTAGAAAATGCAAGTGGACATTCGGAGCGCTAAGAGGGTAATAGTGGAAAAAGGAATATATTCAAATATAAACTACACAGTAGCATTCTGTGAAACTTCTTTCTGTTCTGTGCATTCAACTAACAGAGTTGAACCTTACTTTTGATTGAGCCGTTCTGAAACACTCTTTCTGTAGAAACTGCAATTTTACATTCTAAGGGCTAAGAGGCCTACATTGGGAAAAAGAATATCTTCAAATAAAAACTACACAGATGCATTCTGTGAAACTTATTTCTGATCTGTAAATTCAGTTAAAAGAGCTAAACCATATTTTTGATTGAGCAGTTTTGAAGCACTCTTTTTGTAGAAAATGCAAGTGGACATTCGGAGCGCTAAGATTGTAATAGAGGAAAAAGGAATATCTCCAATTAAAAACTACACAGAAGCATTCTCTGAAACCCCTTTCTGTTCTCCGCATTCAACTAACAGAGTTGAGCCTTACTTTTGAAGGAGCAGTTCTGAAACACTCTTTGTGTAGAAACTGCCAGTGGATATTCGGAACGCTAAGTGGGTAATAGTCCAAAAAGGAGTATTTTCAACTAAATACTACACAGAAGCATTCTGTGAAACTTCTTTCTGTTCTGTGCATTCAACTACCAGGGTTGAACCTTAATTTTGATTGAGCCGTTCTGAAACACTCTTTCTGTAGAAACTGCAATTGGACATTCTGAGCGCTAAGAGGCCTATATTGGGAATAATAATATCTACAAATAAAAACTACACAGAAGCATTGTTTGAAACTTATTTCTGATATGTGCATTCAGCTAACAGAGTTAAACCATACTTTTGATTGCGCAGTTCAGAACACTCTTTCTGTAAAAAATGCAAGTGGACATTCGGAGCGCTAGGAGGGTAATAGTGGAAAAAGGAATATATTCAAATATAAACTACAGAGAAGCATTCTGTGAAATTTCTTTCTGTTCTGTGCATTCAACTACCAGGTTTGAACCTTAATTTTGATTGAGCCGTTCTGAAACGCCCTTTCTGTAGAAACTGCAATTGGACATTCTGAGCGCTAAGAGGCCTATATTGGGAAAAAGAATATCTACAAATAAAACTACACAGAAGCATTCTGTGAAACTTCTTTCTGTTCTGTTCATTCAACTAAAAGAGTTGAACCTTAGTTTTGATTGAGCCGTTCTGAAACACTCTTTCTGTAGAAAATGCAAGTGGAGATTCGGAGCGCTAAGAGGGTAATAGTGGAAAAAGGAATGTCTTCAAATATAAACTACACAGAATCATTCTGTGAAACTTCTTTCTGATCTGTGCATTCAGGTAACAGAGTTAAACCATCCTTTTGATTGAGCAGATCTGAACACTCTTTCTGTAGAAAATGCAACCGGACATTTGGAGCGCTAAGAGGGTAGTAGTGGAAAAAGGAATATATTCAAATATAAACTACACAGAAGCATTCTGTGAAACTTTTTCTGATCTGAGCATTCAGCTAAGAGAGTTAAACCATACTTTTGATTGAGCAGTTTTGAAACACTCTGTCTGTAGAAAATGCAACTGGACATTCGTAGCGCTAAGTGGGTAATAGTGGAAAAAATAATATGTTCAAATATAAACTACACAGAAGCATTGTATGAAACTTCTTTCTGTTCTGTGCATTCAACTAACAGAGTTGAACCTTACTTTTGATTGAGCCGTTCTGAAACACTCTTTCCGTAGAAACTGCAATTGGACATTCTGAGCGCTAAGAGGCCTATATTAGGAAAAATAATATCTTCAGATAAAAACTACACAGAAGCATTGTGTGAAACTTATTTCTGATATGTGCATTCAGCTAACAGAGTTAAACCATACTTTTGATTGCGCAGTTCCGAAAACTCTTTCTGTAGAAAATGCAAGTGGACATTCGGAGCGCTAAGAGGGTAATAGTGGAAAAAGGAATATATTCAAATATAAACTACACAGAAGCATTCTGTGAAACTTCTTTCTGTTCTGTGCATTCAACTACCAGGGTTGAACCTTACTTTTGATTGAGCCGTTCTGAAACACTCTTTCTGTAGAAACTGCAATTGGACATTCTGAGCGCTAAGAGGCTTATATTGGGAAAAAGAATATCTACAAATAAAAACTACACAGAAGCATTCTGTGAAACTTCTTTCTGTTCTGTTCATTCAACTAAAAGATTTGAACCTTAGTTTTGATTGATCCGTTCTGAAACACTCTTTCTGTAGAAAATGCAAGTGGAGATTCGGAGCGCTAAGAGGGTAATAGTGGAAAAAGGAATGTCTTCAAATATAAACTACACAGAATCATTCTGTGAAACTTCTTTCTGATCTGTGCATTCAGCTAACAGAGTTAAACTATACTTTTGATTGAGCAGATCTGAACACTCTTTCTGTAGAAAATGCAACTGGACATCTGGAGCGCTAAGAGGGTAGTAGTGGAAAAAGGAATATATTCAAATATAAACTACACAGAAGCATTCAGTGAAACTTCTTTCTGATCTTAGCATTCAGCTAACAGAGTTAAACCATACTTTTGATTGAGCAGTTTTGAAACACTCTGTCTGTAGGAAATGCAACTGGACATTCGTAGCGCTAAGTGGGTAATAGTGGAAAAAATAATATGTTCACATATAAACTACACAGAAACATTGTATGAAACTTCTTTCTGTTCTGTGCATTCAACTAACATAGTTGAACCTTACCTTTGATTGAGCCGTTCTGAAACACTCTTTCCGTAGAAACTGCAATTGGACATTCTGAGCGCTAAGAGGCCTATATTGGGAAAAATAATATCTTCAAATAAAAACTACACAGAAGCATTGTGTGAAACTTATTTCTGATATGTGCATTCAGCTAACAGAGTTAAACCATACTTTTGATTGCGCAGTTCCGAACACTCTTTCTGTAGAAAATGCAAGTGGACATTCGGAGCGCTAAGAAGGTAATAGTGGAACAAGGAATATATTCAAATATAAACTACACAGTAGCATTCGGCGAAACTTTTTTCTGTTCTGTGCATGCAACTAACAGAGTTGAACCTTACTTTTGATTGAGCCGTTCTGAAACACTCTTTCTGTAGAAACTGCAATTGGACATTCTGAGCGCTAAGAGGCCTACATTGGGAAAAAGAATATCTTCAAATAAAAACTACACAGATACATTCTCTGAAACTTATTTCTGATCTGTAAATTCAGTTAACAGAGCTAAACCATATTTTTGATTGAGCAGTTATGAAACACTCTTTTTGTAGAAAATGCAAGTGGACATTCGGAGCGCTAAGATTGTAAGAGAGGAAAAAGGAATATCTCCAATTAAAAACTACACAGAAGCATTCTCTGAAACCCCTTTCTGTTCTCGGCATTCAACTAACAGAGTTGAGCCTTACTTTCGAAGGAGCAGTTCTGAAACACACTTTGTGTAGAAACTGCCAGTGGATATTCGGAGCGCTAAGTGGGTAATAGTTCAAAAAGGAGTATCTTCAACTAAATACTACACAGAAGCATTCTGTGAAACTTCTTTCTGTTCTGTGCATTCAACTAAGAGAGCTGAACCTGACATTTGATTGAGGCATTCTGAAACACTCTTTCTGTAGAAACTGCAATTGGACATTCTGAGCGCTGAGAGGCCTATATTGGGAATAATAATATCTTCAAATAAAAACTACACAGAAGCATTGTTTGAAACTTATTTCTGATATGTGCATTCAGCTAACAGAGTTAAACCATACTTTTGATTGCTCAGTTCAGAACACTCTTTCTGTAGAAAATGTAAGTGGACATTCGGAGCGCTAAGAGGGTAATAGTGGAAAAAGGAATATATTCAAATATAAACTACACAGAAGCATTCTGTGAAACTTCTTTCTGTTCTGTGCATTCAACTACCAGGATTGAACCTTAATTTTCATTGAGCCGTTCTGAAACACTCTTTCTGTAGAAACTGCAATTGGACATTCTGAGCGCTAAGAGGCCTATATTGGGAAAAAGAATATCTACAAATAAAAACTACACAGAAGCATTCTGTTAAACTTCTTTCTGTTCTGTTCATTCAACTAAGAGAGTTGAACCTTAGTTTTGATTGAGCTGTTCTGAAACACTCTTTCTGTAGAAAATGCAAGTGGAGATTCGGAGCGCTAAGAGGGTAATAGTGGAAAAAGGAATATCTTCAAATATAAACTACACAGAATCATTCTGTGAAACTTCTTTCTGATCTGTGCATTAAGCTAACAGAGTTAAACTATACTTTTGATTGAGCAGATCTGAACACTCTTTCTGTAGAAAATGCAACTGGACATTTGGAGCGCTAAGAGGGTAGTAGTGGAAAAAGGAATATATTCAAATATAAACTACACAGAAGCATTCTGTGAAACTTCTTTCTGATCTGAGCATTCAGCTAACAGAGTTAAACCATACTTTTGATTGAGCAGTTTTGAAACACTCTGTCTGTAGAAAATGCAACTGGACATTCGTAGCGCTAAGTGGGTAATAGTGGAAAAAAGAATATGTTCAAATATAAACTACACAGAAGTATTGTATGAAACTTCTTTCTGTTCTGTGCATTCAACTAACACAGTTGAACCTTACTTTTGATTGAGCCGTTCTGAAACACTCTTTCCGTAGAAACTGCAATTGGACATTCTGAGCGCTAAGAGGCCTATATTGGGAAAAATAATATCTTCAAATAAAAACTACACAGAAGCATTGTGTGAAACTTATTTCTGATATGTGCATTCAGCTAACAGAGTTAAACCATACTTTTGATTGCGCAGTTCCGAACAATCTTTCTGTAGAAAATGCAAGTGGACGTTCGGAGTGCTAAGAGGGTAATAGTGGAAAAAGGAATATATTCAAATATAAACTACACAGTAGCATTCTGTGAAACTTCTTTCAGTTCTGTGCATTCAACTAACAGAGTTGAACCTTACTTTTGATTGAGCCGTTCTGAAACACTCTTTCTATAGAAACTGCAATTGGACATTCTAAGCGCTAAGAGGCCTACATTGGGAAAAAGAATATCTTCAAATAAAAACTACACAGATACATTCTCTGAAACTTATTTCTGATCTGTAAATTCAGTTAACAGAACTAAACCATATTTTTGATTGAGCGGTTATGAAACACTCTTTTTGTAGAAAATGCAAGTGGACATTGGGAGCGCTAAGATTGTAATAGAGGAAAAAGGAATATCTCCAATTAAAAACTACACAGAAGCATTCTCTGAAACCCCTTTCTGTTCTCCGCATTCAACTAACAGAGTTGAGCCTTACTTTCGAAGGAGCAGTTCTGAAACACTCTTTGTGTAGATACTGCCAGTGGATATTCGGAACGCTAAGTGGGTAATAGTCCAAAAAGGAGTATCTTCAACTATATACTACACAGAAGCATTCTGTGAAACTTCTTTCTGTTCTGTGCATTCAACTAAGACAGTTGAACCTGACATTTGATTGAGGCGTTCTGAAACACTCTTTCTGTAGAAACTGCAATTGGACATTCTGAGCGCTAAGAGGCCTATATTGGGAATAAAAATATCTTCAAATAAAAACTACACAGAAGCATTGTTTGAAACTTATTTCCGATATGTGCATTCAGCTAACAGAGTTAAACGATACTTTTGATTGCGCAGTTCAGAACACTCTTTCTGTAGAAAATGCAAGTGGACATTCGGAGCGCTAAGAGGGTAATAGTGGAAAAAGGAATATATTCAAATATAAACTACACAGAAGCATTCTGTGAAACTTCTTTCTGTTCTGTGCATTCAACTGCCAGGGTTGAACCTTAATTTTGATTGAGGCGTTCTGAAACACTCTTTCTGTAGAAACTGCAATTGGACATTCTGAGCGCTAAGAGGCCTATATTGGGAAAAAGAATATCTACAAATAAAAACTACACAGAAGCATTCTGTTAAACATCTTTCTGTTCTGTTCATTCAACTAAAAGAGTTGAAGCTTAGTTTTGATTGAGCCATTCTGAAACACTCTTTCTGTAGAAAATGCAAGTGGAGATTCGGAGCGCTAAGAGGGTAATAGTGGAAAAAGGAATGTCTTCAAATGTAAACTACACAAAATCATTCTGTGAAACATGTTTCTGATCTGTGCATTCAGCTAACAGTGTTAAACCATACTTTTGATTGAGCAGATCTGAACACTCTTTCTTTAGAAAATGCAACTGGACATTTGGAGCGCTAAGAGGGTAGTAGTGGAAAAAGGAATATATTCAAATATAAACTACACAGAAGCATTCTGTGAAACTTCTTTCTGATCTGAGCATTCAGCTAACAGAGTTAACACAAACTTTTGATTGAGCAGTTTTGAAACACTCTGTCTGTAGTAAACGCAACTGGACATTCGTAGTGCTAAGTGGGTAATAGTGGAAAAAAGAATATGTGCAAATATAAACTACACAGAATCATTGTATGAAACTTCTTTCTGTTCTGTGCATTCAACTAACAGAGTTGAACCTTACTTTTGATTGAGCCGTTCTGAAACACTCTTTCTGTAGAAACTGCAATTGGACATTCTGAGCGCTAAGAGGCCTCTATTGGGAAAAAAAATATCTTCAAATAAAAACTACACAGAAGCATTGTGTGAAACTTATTTCTGATATGTGCATTCAGCTAACAGAGTTAAACCATACTTTTGATAGCGCAGTTCTGAACACTCTTTCTGTAGAAAATGCACGTGGACATTCGGAGCACTAAGAGGGTAATAGTGGAAAAAGGAATATATTCAAATATAAACTACACAGTAGCATTCTGTGAAAATTCTTTCTGTTCTGTGCATTCAACTAACAGAGTTGAACCTTACTTTTGATTGAGCCGTTCTGAAACACTCTTTCTGTAGAAACTGCAATTGGACATGCTAAGCGCTAAGAGGCCTACATTGGGAAAAAGAATATCTTCAAATAAAAACTACACAGATGCATTCTGTGAAACTTATTTCTGATCTGTAAATTCAGTTAACAGAGATAAAATATATTTTTGATTGAGCAGTTATGAAACACTCTTTCTGTAGAAAATGCAACTGGACATTTGGAGCGCTAACAGTGTAGTAGTGGAAAAAGGAATATATTCAAATATAAACTACACAGAAGCATTCTGTGAAACTTCTTTCTCACCTGAGCATTCAGCTAACAGAGTTAAACCATACTTTTGATTGAGCAGTTTTGAAACACTCTGTCTGTAGAAAATTCAACTGGACATTCGTAGCGCTAAGTGGGTAATAGTGGAAAAAAGAATATGTTCAAATATAAACTACACAGAAGCATTGTATGAAACTTCTTTCTGTTCTGTGCATTCAACTAACAGAGTTGAACCTTACTTTTGATTGAGCAGTTCTGAAACACTCTTTCTGTAGAAACTGCAATTGGACATTCTGAGCGCTAAGAGGCCTATATTGGGAAAAAGAATGTCTACAAATAAAAACTACACAGAAGAATTGTATGAAACTTCTTTCTGTTCTGTTTGTTCAACTAAAAGAGTTGAACCTTAGTTTTGATTGAGCCGTTCTGAAACACTCTTTCTGTAGAAACTGCAATTGGACATTCTGAGCGCTAAGAGGCCTCTATTGGGAAAAATAATATCTTCAAATAAAAACTACAGAGAAGCATTGTGTGAAACTTATTTCTGATATGTTCAGTAAGCTAACAGATTTAAACCATACTTTTGATTGCGCAGTTCTGAATACTCTTTCTGTAGAAAATGCAAGTGGACATTCGGAGCGCTAAGAGGGTAATAGTGGAAAAAGGAATATATTCAAATATAAACTACACAGTTGCATTCTGTGAAAATTCTTTCTGTTCTGTGCATTCAACTAACAGAGTTGAACCTTACTTTTGATTGAGCCGTTCTGAAACACTCTTTCTGTACAAACTGCAATTGGACATGCTAAGCGCTAAGAGGCCTACATTGGGAAAAAGCATATCTTCAAATAAAAACTACACAGATGCATTCTGTGAAACTTATTTCTGATCTGTAAATTCAGTTAACAGAGATAAAACATATTTTTGATTGAGCAGTTATGAAACACTCTTTTTGTAGAAAATGCAAGTGGAGATTCGGAGCGCTATGAGGGTAATAGTGGAAAAAGGAATGTCTCCAAATATAAACTACACAGAATCATTCTGTGAAACTTCTTTCTGATCTGTGCATTCAGCTAACAGAGTTAAACCATACTTTTGATTGAGCAGATCTGAACACTCTTTCTGTAGAAAATGCAACTGGACATTTGGAGCGGTAAGAGCATAGTAGTGAAAAAAGAAATATATTCAAATATAAACTACACAGAAGCATTCTGTGAAACTTCTTTCTGATCTGAGCATTCAGCTAACAGAGTTAAACCATACTTTTGATTGAGCAGTTTTGAAACACTCTGTCTGTAGAAAATGCAACTGGACATTCGTAGCGATAAGTGGGTAATAGTGGAAAAAAGAATATGTTCAAATATAAACTACACAGAAGCATTGTATGAAACTTCTTTCTGTTCTGTGCATTCAACTAACAGAGTTGAACCTTACTTTTGATTGAGCCGTTCTGAAACACTCTTTCTGTAGAAACTGCAATTGGACATTCTGAGCGCTAGGAGGCCTATATTGGGAAAAAGAATGTCTACAAATAAAAACTACACAGAAGAATTATGTGAAACTTCTTTCTGTTCTGTTTGTTCAACTAAAAGAGTTGAACCTTAGTTTTGATTGAGCCGTTCTGAAACACTCTTTCTGTAGAAAATGCAAGTGGAGATTCGGAACGCTAAGAGGGTAATAGTGGAAAAAGGAATGTCTTCAAATATAAACTACACAGAATCATTCTGTGAAACTTCTTTCTGATCTGTGCATTCAGGTAACAGAGTTAAACCATACTTTTGATTGAGCAGATCTGAACACTCTTTCTGTAGAAAATGCAACCGGACATTTGGAGCGCTAAGAGGGTAGTAGTGGAAAAAGGAATATATTCAAATATAAACTACACAGAAGCATTCTGTGAAACTTTTTCTGATCTGAGCATTCAGCTAAGAGAGTTAAACCATACTTTTGATTGAGCAGTTTTGAAACACTCTGTCTGTAGAAAATGCAACTGGACATTCGTAGCGCTAAGTGGGTAATAGTGGAAAAAATAATATGTTCAAATATAAACTACACAGAAGCATTGTATGAAACTTCTTTCTGTTCTGTGCATTCAACTAACAGAGTTGAACCTTACATTTGATTGAGCCGTTCTGAAACACTCTTTCCGTAGAAACTGCAATTGGACATTCTGAGCGCTAAGAGGCCTATATTAGGAAAAATAATATCTTCAGATAAAAACTACACAGAAGCATTGTGTGAAACTTATTTCTGATATGTGCATTCAGCTAACAGAGTTAAACCATACTTTTGATTGCGCAGTTCCGAAAACTCTTTCTGTAGAAAATGCAAGTGGACATTCGGAGCGCTAAGAGGGTAATAGTGGAAAAAGGAATATATTCAAATATAAACTACACAGAAGCATTCTGTGAAACTTCTTTCTGTTCTGTGCATTCAACTACCAGGGTTGAACCTTACTTTTGATTGAGCCGTTCTGAAACACTCTTTCTGTAGAAACTGCAATTGGACATTCTGAGCGCTAAGAGGCTTATATTGGGAAAAAGAATATCTACAAATAAAAACTACACAGAAGCATTCTGTGAAACTTCTTTCTGTTCTGTTCATTCAACTAAAAGAGTTGAACCTTAGTTTTGATTGATCCGTTCTGAAACACTCTTTCTGTAGAAAATGCAAGTGGAGATTCGGAGCGCTAAGAGGGTAATAGTGGAGAAAGGAATGTCTTCAAATATAAACTACACAGAATCATTCGGTGAAACTTCTTTCTGATCTGAGCATTCAGGTAACAGAGTTAAACCATACTTTTGATTGAGCAGTTTTGAAACACTCTGTCTGTAGAAAATGCAACTGGACATTCGTAGCGCTAAGTGCGTAATAGTGGAAAAAAGAATATGTTCAAATATAAACTACACAGAAGCATTGTATGAAACTTCTTTCTGTTCTGTGCATTCAACTAACAGAGTTGAACCTTACTTTTGATTGAGCCGTTCTGAAACACTCTTTCTGTAGGAACTGCAATTGGACATTCTGAGCGCTAGGAGGCCTATACTGGGGAAAAGGAATGTCTACAAATAAAAACTACACAGAGGAATTGTGTGAAACTTCTTTCTGTTCTGTTTGTTCAACTAAAAGAGTTGAACCTTAGTTTTGATTGAGCCGTTCTGAAACACTCTTTCTGTAGAAAATGCAAGTGGAGATTCGGAACGCTAAGAGGGTAATAGTGGAAAAAGGAATGTCTCCAAATATAAACTACACAGAATCATTCTGTGAAACTTCTTTCTGATCTGTGCATTCAGCTAACAGAGTTAAACCATACTTTTGATTGAGCAGATCTGAACACTCTTTCTGTAGAAAATGCAACTGGACATTTAGAGCGCTAAGAGAGTAGTAGTGGAAAAAGGAATATATTCAAATATAAACTACACAGAAGCATTCTGTGAAACTTCTTTCTGATCTGAGCATTCAGCTAACAGAGTTAAACCATACTTTTGATTGAGCAGTTTTGAAACACTCTGTCTGTAGAAAATGCAACTGGACATTTGTAGCGCTAAGTGGGTAATAGTGGAAAAAAGAATATGTTCAAATATAAACTACACAGAAGCATTGTATGAAACATCTTTCTGTTCTGTGTATTCAACTAACAGAGTTGAACCTTACTTTTGATTGAGCCTTTCTGAAACACTCTTTCTGTAGAAACTGCAATTGGACATTCTGAGCGCTAAGAGGCCTCTATTGGGAAAATAATATCTTCAAATAAAAACTGCACAGAAGCATTGTGTGAAACTTATTTCTGATATGTTCATTAAGCTAACAGAGTTAAACCATACTTTTGATTGCGCAGTTCTGAACACTCTTTCTGTAGAAAATGCAAGTGGACATTCGGAGCGCTAAGAGGGTAATAGTGGAAAAAGGAATATATTCAAATATAATCTACACAGTAGCATTCTGTGAAAATTCTTTCTGTTCTGTGCATTCAACTAACAGTGTTGAACCTTACTTTTGATTGAGCCGTTCTGAAACACTCTTTCTGTAGAAACTGCAATTGGACATGCTAAGCGCTAAGAGGCCTACATTGGGAAAAAGAATATCTTCAAATAAAAACTACAAAGATGCATTCTGTGAAACTTATTTCTGATCTGTAAATTCAGTTAACAGAGATAAAACATATTTTTGATTGAGCAGTTATGAAACACTCTTTCTGTAGAAAATGCAAGTGGAGATTCGGAGCGCTAAGAGGGTAATAGTGGAAAAAGGAATATCTTCAAATATAAACTACACAGAATCATTCGGTGAAACTTCTTTCTGATCTGTGCATTCAGCTAACAGAGTTAAACCATACTTTTGATTGAGCAGATCTGAACACTCTTTCTGTAGAAAATGCAACTGGACATTTGGAGCGCTAAGAGAGTAGTAGTGGAAAAAGGAATATATTCAAATATAAACTACACAGAAGCATTCTGTGAAACTTCTTTCTGATCTGAGCATTCAGCTAACAGAGTTAAACCATACTTTTGATTGAGCAGTTTTGAAACACTCTGTCTGTAGAAAATGCAACTGGACATTCGTAGCGCTAAGTGGGTAATAGTGGAAAAAAGAATATGTTCAAATATAAACTACACAGAAGCATTGTATGAAACTTCTTTCTGTTCTGTGCATTCAACTAACAGAGTTGAACCTTACTTTTGATTGAGCCTTTCTGAAACACTCTTTCTGTAGAATCTGCAATTGGACATTCTGAGCGCTAAGAGGCCTCTATTGGGAAAAATAATATCTTCAAATAAAAACTACACAGAAGCATTGTGTGAAACTTATTTCTGATATGTTCATTAAGCTAACAGAGTTAAACCATACTTTTGATTGCGCAGTTCTGAACACTCTTTCTGTAGAAAATGCAAGTGGACATTCGGAGCGCTAAGAGGGTAATAGTGGAAAAAGGAATATATTCAAATATAAACTACACAGTAGCATTCTGTGAAAATTCTTTCTGTTCTGTGCATTCAACTAACAGAGTTGAACCTTACTTTTGATTGAGCCGTTCTGAAACACTCTTTCTGTAGAAAGTGCAATTGGACATGCTAAGCGCTAAGAGGCCTACATTGGGAAAAAGAATATCTTCAAATAAAAACTACACAGATGCATTCTGTGAAACTTATTTCTGATCTGTAAATTCAGTTAACAGAGATAAAACATATTTTTGATTGAGCAGTTATGAAACACTCTTTTTGTAGAAAATGCAAGTGGAGATTTGGAGCGCTAAGAGGGTAATAGTGGAGAAAGGAATGTCTTCAAATATAAACTACACAGAATCATTCGGTGAAACTTCTTTCTGATCTGAGCATTCAGGTAACAGAGTTAAACCATACTTTTGATTGAGCAGTTTTGAAACACTCTGTCTGTAGAAAATGCAACTGGACATTCGTAGCGCTAAGTGGGTAATAGTGGAAAAAAGAATATGTTCAAATATAAACTACACAGAAGCATTGTATGAAACTTCTTTCTGTTCTGTGCATTCAACTAACAGAGTTGAACCTTACTTTTGATTGAGCCGTTCTGAAACACTCTTTCTGTAGGAACTGCAATTGGACATTCTGAGCGCTAGGAGGCCTATATTGGGGAAAAGGAATGTCTACAAATAAAAACTACACAGAGGAATTGTGTGAAACTTCTTTCTGTTCTGTTTGTTCAACTAAAAGAGTTGAACCTTAGTTTTGATTGAGGCGTTCTGAAACACTCTTTCTGTAGAAAATGCAAGTGGAGATTCGGAACGCTAAGAGGGTAATAGTGGAAAAAGGAATGTCTCCAAATATAAACTACACAGAATCATTCTGTGAAACTTCTTTCTGATCTGTGCATTCAGCTAACAGAGTTAAACCATACTTTTGATTGAGCAGATCTGAACACTCTTTCTGTAGAAAATGCAAGTGGACATTTGGAGCGCTAAGAGAGTAGTAGTGGAAATAGGAATATATTCAAATATAAACTACACAGAAGCATTCTGTGAAACTTCTTTCTGATCTGAGCATTCAACTAACAGAGTTAAACCATACTTTTGATTGAGCAGTTTTGAAACACTCTGTCTGTAGAAAATGCAACTGGACATTCGTAGCGCTAAGTGGGTAATAGTGGAAAAAAGAATATGTTCAAATATAAACTACACAGAAGCATTGTATGAAACATCTTTCTGTTCTGTGTATTCAACTAACAGAGTTGAACCTTACTTTTGATTGAGCCTTTCTGAAACACTCTTTCTGTAGAAACTGCAATTGGACATTCTGAGCGCTAAGAGGCCTCTATTGGGAAAATAATATCTTCAAATAAAAACTACACAGAAGCATTGTGTGAAACTTATTTCTGATATGTTCATTAAGCTAACAGAGTTAAACCATACTTTTGATTGCGCAGTTCTGAACACTCTTTCTGTAGAAAATGCAAGTGGACATTCGGAGCGCTAAGAGGGTAATAGTGGAAAAAGGAATATATTCAAATATAAACTACACAGTAGCATTCTGTGAAAATACTTTCTGTTCTGTGCATTCAACTAACAGAGTTGAACCTTACTTTTGATTGAGCCGTTCTGAAACACTCTTTCTGTAGAAACTGCAATTGGACATGCTAAGCGCTAAGAGGCCTACATTGGGAAAAAGAATATCTTCAAATAAAAACTACAAAGATGCATTCTGTGAAACTTATTTCTGATCTGTAAATTCAGTTAACAGAGATAAAACATATTTTTGATTGAGCAGTTATGAAACACTCTTTCTGTAGAAAATGCAAGTGGAGATTCGGAGCGCTAAGAGGGTAATAGTGGAAAAAGGAATATCTTCAAATATAAACTACACAGAATCATTCGGTGAAACTTCTTTCTGATCTGTGCATTCAGCTAACAGAGTTAAACCATACTTTTGATTGAGCAGATCTGAACACTCTTTCTGTAGAAAATGCAACTGGACATTTGGAGCGCTAAGAGAGTAGTAGTGGAAAAAGGAATATATTCAAATATAAACTACACAGAAGCATTCTGTGAAACTTCTTTCTGATCTGAGCATTCAGCTAACAGAGTTAAACCATACTTTTGATTGAGCAGTTTTGAAACACTCTGTCTGTAGAAAATGCAACTGGACATTCGTAGCGCTAAGTGGGTAATAGTGGAAAAAAGAATATGTTCAAATATAAACTACACAGAAGCATTGTATGAAACTTCTTTCTGTTCTGTGCATTCAACTAACAGAGTTGAACCTTACTTTTGATTGAGCCTTTCTGAAACACTCTTTCTGTAGAATCTGCAATTGGACATTCTGAGCGCTAAGAGGCCTCTATTGGGAAAAATAATATCTTCAAATAAAAACTACACAGAAGCATTGTGTGAAACTTATTTCTGATATGTTCATTAAGCTAACAGAGTTAAACCATACTTTTGATTGCGCAGTTCTGAACACTCTTTCTGTAGAAAATGCAAGTGGACATTCGGAGCGCTAAGAGGGTAATAGTGGAAAAAGGAATATATTCAAATATAAACTACACAGTAGCATTCTGTGAAAATTCTTTCTGTTCTGTGCATTCAACTAACAGAGTTGAACCTTACTTTTGATTGAGCCGTTCTGAAACACTCTTTCTGTAGAAACTGCAATTGGACATGCTAAGCGCTAAGAGGCCTACATTGGGAAAAAGAATATCTTCAAATAAAAACTACACAGATGCATTCTGTGAAACTTATTTCTGATCTGTAAATTCAGTTAACAGAGATAAAACATATTTTTGATTGAGCAGTTATGAAACACTCTTTTTGTAGAAAATGCAAGTGGAGATACGGAGCGCTAAGAGGGTAATAGTGGAGAAAGGAATGTCTTCAAATATAAACTACACAGAATCATTCGGTGAAACTTCTTTCTGATCTGAGCATTCAGGTAACAGAGTTAAACCATAGTTTTGATTGAGCAGTTTTGAAACACTCTGTCTGTAGAAAATGCAACTGGACATTCGTAGCGCTAAGTGGGTAATAGTGGAAAAAAGAATATGTTCAAATATAAACTACACAGAAGCATTGTATGAAACTTCTTTCTGTTCTGTGCATTCAACTAACAGAGTTGAACCTTACTTTTGATTGAGCCGTTCTGAAACACTCTTTCTGTAGGAACTGCAATTGGACATTCTGAGCGCTAGGAGGCCTATATTGGGGAAAAGGAATGTCTACAAATAAAAACTACACAGAGGAATTGTGTGAAACTTCTTTCTGTTCTGTTTGTTCAACTAAAAGAGTTGAACCTTAGTTTTGATTGAGCCGTTCTGAAACACTCTTTCTGTAGAAAATGCAAGTGGAGATTCGGAACGCTAAGAGGGTAATAGTGGAAAAAGGAATGTCTCCAAATATAAACTACACAGAATCATTCTGTGAAACTTCTTTCTGATCTGTGTATTCAGCTAACAGAGTTAAACCATACTTTTGATTGAGCAGATCTTAACACTCTTTCTGTAGAAAATGCAAGTGGACATTTGGAGCGCTAAGAGAGTAGTAGTGGAAAAAGGAATATATTCAAATATAAACTACACAGAAGCATTCTGTGAAACTTCTTTCTGATCTGAGCATTCAGCTAACAGAGTTAAACCATATTTTTGATTGAGCAGTTTTGAAACACTCTGTCTGTAGAAAATGCAACTGGACATTCGTAGCGCTAAGTGGGTAATAGTGGAAAAAAGAATATGTTCAAATATAAACTACACAGAAGCATTGTATGAAACATCTTTCTGTTCTGTGTATTCAACTAACAGAGTTGAACCTTACTTTTGATTGAGCCTTTCTGAAACACTCTTTCTGTAGAAACTGCAATTGGACATTCTGAGCGCTAAGAGGCCTCTATTGGGAAAATAATATCTTCAAATAAAAACTACACAGAAGCATTGTGTGAAACTTATTTCTGATATGTTCATTAAGCTAACAGAGTTAAACCATACTTTTGATTGCGCAGTTCTGAACACTCTTTCTGTAGAAAATGCAAGTGGACATTCGGAGCGCTAAGAGGGTAATAGTGGAAAAAGGAATATATTCAAATATAAACTACACAGTAGCATTCTGTGAAAATTCTTTCTGTTCTGTGCATTCAACTAACAGAGTTGAACCTTACTTTTGATTGAGCCGTTCTGAAACACTCTTTCTGTAGAAACTGCAATTGGACATGCTAAGCGCTAAGAGGCCTACATTGGGAAAAAGAATATCTTCAAATAAAAACTACACAGATGCATTCTGTGAAACTTATTTCTGATCTGTAAATTCAGTTAACAGAGATAAAACATATTTTTGATTGAGCAGTTATGAAACACTCCTTTGTAGAAAATGCAAGTGGAGATTCGGAGCGCTAAGTGGGTAATAGTGGAAAAAAGAATATGTTCAAATATAAACTACACAGAAGCATTGTATGAAACTTCTTTCTGTTCTGTGCATTCAACTAACAGAGTTGAACCTTACTTTTGATTGAGCCGTTCTGAAACACTCTTTCTGTAGAAACTGCAATTGGACATGCTAAGCGCTAAGAGGCCTATATTGGGAAAAAGAATGTCTACAAATAAAAACTACACAGATGCATTCTGTGAAACTTCTTTCTGTTCTGTTTGTTCAACTAAAAGAGTTGAACCTTAGTTTTGATTCAGCCGTTCTGAAACACTCTTTCTGTAGAAAATGCAAGTGGAGATTCGGAGCGCTAAGAGGGTAATAGTGGAAAAAGGAATGTCTCCAAATATAAACTACACAGAATCATTCTGTGAAACTTCTTTCTGATCTGTGCATTCAGCTAACAGAGTTAAACCATACTTTTGATTGAGCAGATCTGAACACTCTTTCTGTAGAAAATGCAACTGGACATTTGGAGTGCTAAGAGAGTAGTAGTGGAAAAAGGAATATATTCAAATATAAACTACACAGAAGCATTCTGTGAAACTTCTTTCTGATCTGAGCATTCAGCTAACAGAGTTAAACCATACTTTTGATTGAGCAGTTTTGAAACACTCTGTCTGTAGAAAATGCAACTGGACATTCGTAGCGCTAAGTGGGTAATAGTGGAAAAAAGAATATGTTCAAATATAAACTACACAGAAGCATTGTATGAAACTTCTTTCTGTTCTGTGCATTCAACTAACAGAGTTGAACCTTACTTTTGATTGAGCCTTTCTGAAACACTCTTTCTGTAGAAACTGCAATTGGACATTCTGAGCGCTAAGAGGCCTCTATTGGGAAAAATAATATCTTCAAATAAAAACTACACAGAAGCATTGTGTGAAACTTATTTCTGATATGTTCATTAAGCTAACAGAGTTAAACCATACTTTTGATTGCGCAGTTCTGAACACTCCTTCTGTAGAAAATGCAAGTGGACATTCTGAGCGCTAAGAGGGTATTAGTGGAAAAAGGAATATATTCAAATATAAACTACACAGTAGCATTCTTTGAAAATACTTTCTGTTCTGTGCATTCAACTAACAGAGTTGAACCTTACTTTTGATTGAGCCGTTCTGAAACACTCTTTCTGTAGAAACTGCAATTGGACATGCTAAGCGCTAAGAGGCCTATATTGGGAAAAAGAATATCTTCAAATAAAAACTACACAGATGCATTCTGTGAAACGTATTTCTGATCTGTAAATTCAGTTAACAGAGATAAAACATATTTTTGATTGAGCAGTTATGAAACACTCTTTCTGTAGAAAATGCAAGTGGCGATTCGGAGCGCTAAGAGGGTAGTAGTGGAAAAAGGAAGGTCTCCAAATATAAACTACACAGAATCATTCTGTGAAACTTCTTTCTGATCTCTGCATTCAGCTAACAGATTTAAACCATACTTTTGAGTGAGCAGATCTGAACACTCTTTCTGTAGAAAATGCAACTGGACATTTGGAGCGCTAAGAGAGTAGTAGTGGAAAAAGGAATATATTCAAATATAAACTACACAGAAGCATTCTGTGAAACTTCTTTCTGATCTGAGCATTCAGCTAACAGAGTTAAACCATACTTTTGATTGAGCAGTTTTGAAACACTCTTTCTGTAGAAAATGCAACTGGACCTTCGTAGCGCTAAGTGGGTAATAGTGGAAAAAAGAATATGTTCAAATATAAATTACACAGAAGCATTGTATGAAACTTCTTTCTGTTCTGTGCATTCAACTAATAGACTTGAACCTTACTTTTGATTGAGCCGTTCTGAAACACTCTTTCTGTAGAAACTGCAATTGGACATTCTGAGCGCTAAGAGGCCTATATTGGGAAAAAGAATGTCTACAAATAAAAACTACACAGAAGAATTGTGTGAAACTTCTTTCTGTTCTGTTTGTTCAACTAAAAGAGTTGAAACTTAGTTTTGATTGAGCCGTTCTGAAACACTCTTTCTGTAGAAAATGCAAGTGGAGATTCGGAGCGCTAAGAGGGTAATAGTGGAAAAAGGAATGTCTACAAATATAAACTACACAGAATAATTCTGTGAAACTTCTTTCTGATCTGTGCATTCAGCTAACACAATTAAAACATACTTTTGATTGAGCAGATCTGAACACTCTTTCTGTAGAAAATGCAACTGGACATTTGGAGCGCTAAGAGAGTAGTAGTGGAAAAAGGAATATATTCAAATATAAACTACACAGAAGCATTCTGTGAAACTTCTTTCTGATCTGAGCATTCAGCTAACAGAGTTAAACCATACTTTTGATTGAGCAGTTTTGAAACACTCTGTCTGTAGAAAATGCAACTGGACATTCGTAGCGCTAAGTGGGTAATAGTGGAAAAAAGAATATGTTCAAATATAAACTACACAGAAGCATTGTATGAAACTTCTTTCTGTTCTGTGCATTCAACTAACAGAGTTGAACCTTACATTTGATTGAGCCTTTCTGAAACACTCTTTCTGTAGAAACTGCAATTGGACATTCTGAGCGCTAAGAGGCCTATATTGGGAAAAATAATATCTTCAAATAAAAACTACACAGAAGCATTGTGTGAAACTTATTTCTGATATGTTCATTAAGCTTACAGAGTTAAACCATACTTTTGATTGCGCAGTTCTGAAAACTCTTTCTGTAGAAAATGCAAGTGGACATTCGGAGCGCTAAGAGGATAATAGTGGAAAAAGGAATATATTCAAATATAAACTACACAGTAGCATTCTGTGAAAATTCTTTCTGTTCTGTGCATTCAACTAACAGATTTGAACCTTACTTTTGATTGAGCCGTTCTGAAACACTCTTTCTGTAGAAACTGCAATTGGACATGCTAAGCGCTAAGAGGCCTACATTGGGAAAAAATATCTTCAAATAAAAACTAGACAGATGCATTCTGTGAAACTTATTTCTGATCTGTAAATTCAGTTAACAGAGATAAAACATATTTTTGATTGACCAGTTATGAAACACTCTTTTTGTAGAAAATGCAAGTGGAGATTCGGAGCGCTAAGTGGGTAATAGTGGAAAAAGGAATGTCTTCAAATATAAACTACACAGAATCATTCGGTGAAACTTCTTTCTGATCTGTGCATTCAGCTAACAGAGTTAAACCATACTTTTGATTGAGCAGATCTGAACACTCTTTCTGTAGAAAATGCAACTGGACATTTGGAGCGCTAAGAGCGTAGTAGTGGAAAAAGGAATATATTCAAATATAAACTACACAGAAGCATTCTGTGAAACTTCTTTCTGATCTGAGCATTCAGCTAACAGAGATAAACCATACTTTTGATTCAGCAGTTTTGAAACACTCTGTCTGTAGAAAATGCAACTGGACATTCGTAGCGCTAAGTGGGTAATAGTGGAAAAAAGAATATGTTCAAATATAAACTACACAGAAGCATTGTATGAAACTTCTTTCTGTTCTGTGCATTCAACTAACAGAGTTGAACCTTACTTTTGATTGAGCCGTTCTGAAACACTCTTTCTGTAGAAACTGCAATTGGACATTCTGAGCACTAAGAGGCCTATATTGGGAAAAAGAATGTCTACAAATAAAAACTACACAGAAGAATTGTGTGAAACTTCTTTCTCTTCTGTTTGTTCAACAAAAAGAGTTGAACCTTAGTTTTGATTGAGCCGTTCTGAAACACTCTTTCTGTAGAAAATGCAAGTGGAGATTCGGAGCGCTAAGAGGGTAATAGTGGAAAAAGGAATGTCTCCAAATATAAACTACACAGAATCATTCTGTGAAACTTCTTTCTGATCTGTGCATTCAGCTAACAGAGTTAAACCATACTTTTGGTTGAGCAGATCTGAACACTCTTTCTGTAGAAAATGCAACTGGACATTTGGAGCGCTAAGAGAGTAGTAGTGGAAAAAGGAATATATTCAAATATAAACTACACAGAAGCATTCTGTGAAACTTCTTTCTGATCTGAGCATTCAGCTAACAGAGTTAAACCATACTTTTGATTGAGCAGTTTTGAAACACTCTGTCTGTAGAAAATGCAACTGGACATTCGTAGCGCTAAGTGGGTAATAGTGGAAAAAATAATATGTTCAAATATAAACTACACAGAAGCATTGTATGAAACTTCTTTCTGTTCTGTGCATTCAACTAACAGAGTTGAACCTTACTTTTGATTGAGCCTTTCTGAAACACTCTTTCTGTAGAAACTGCAATTGGACATTCTGAGCTCTAAGAGGCCTCTATTGGGAAAAATAATATCTTCAAATAAAAACTACACAGAAGCATTGTGTGAAACTTATTTCTGATATGTTCATTAAGCTTACAGAGTTAAACCATACTTTTGATTGCGCAGTTCTGAACACTCTTTCTGTAGAAAATGCAAGTGGACATTCGGAGCGCTAAGAGGATAATAGTGGAAAAAGGAATATATTCAAATATAAACTACACAGTAGCATTCTGTGAAAATTCTTTCTGTTCTGTGCATTCAACTAACAGATTTGAACCTTACTTTTGATTGAGCCGTTCTGAAACACTCTTTCTGTAGAAACTGCAATTGGACATGCTAAGCGCTAAGAGGCCTACATTGGGAAAAAGAATATCTTCAAATAAAAACTACACAGATGCATTCTGTGAAACTTATTTCTGATCTGTAAATTCAGTTAACAGAGATAAAACATATTTTTGATTGAGCAGTTATGAAACACTCTTTTTGTAGAAAATGCAAGTGGAGATTCGGAGCGCTAAGAGGGTAATAGTGGAAAAAGGAATGTCTTCAAATATAAACTACACAGAATCATTCGGTGAAACTTCTTTCTGATCTGTGCATTCAGCTAACAGAGTTAAACCATACTTTTGATTGAGCAGATCTGAACACTCTTTCTGTAGAAAATGCAACTGGACATTTGGAGCGCTAAGAGCGTAGTAGTGGAAAAAGGAATATATTCAAATATAAACTACACAGAAGCATTCTGTGAATCTTCTTTCTGATCTGAGCATTCAGCTAACAGAGATAAACCATACTTTTGATTGAGCAGTTTTGAAACACTCTGTCTGTAGAAAATGCAACTGGACATTCGTAGCGCTAAGTGGGTAATAGTGGAAAAAGAATATGTTCAAATATAAACTACACAGAAGCATTGTATGAAACTTCTTTCTGTTCTGTGCATTCAACTAACAGAGTTGAACCTTACTTTTGATTGAGCCGTTCTGAAACACTCTTTCTGTAGAAACTGCAATTGGACATTCTGAGCGCTAAGAGGCCTATATTGGGAAAAAGAATGTCTACAAATAAAAACTACACAGAAGAATTGCGTGAAACTTCTTTCTGTTCGGTTTGTTCAACTAAAAGAGTTCAACCTTAGTTTTGATTGAGCCGTTCTGAAACACTCTTTCTGTAGAAAATGCAAGTGGAGATTCGGAGTGCTAAGAGGGTAATAGTGGAAAAAGGAATGTCTCCAAATATAAACTACACAGAATCATTCTGTGAAACTTCTTTCTGATCTGTGCATTCAGCTAACAGAGTTAAACCATACTTTTGGTTGAGCAGATCTGAACACTCTTTCTGTAGAAAATGCAACTGGACATTTGGAGCGCTAAGAGAGTAGTAGTGGAAAAAGGAATATATTCAAATATAAACTACACAGAAGCATTCTGTGAAACTTCTTTCTGATCTGAGCATTCAGCTAACAGAGTTAAACCATACTTTTGATTGAGCAGTTTTGAAACACTCTGTCTGTAGAAAATGCAACTGGACATTCGTAGCACTAAGTGGGTAATAGTGGAAAAAAGAATATGTTCAAATATAAACTACACAAAAGCATTGTATGAAACTTCTTTCTGTTCTGTGCATTCAACTAACAGAGTTGAACCTTACTTTTGATTGAGCCTTTCTGAAACACTCTTTCTGTAGAAACTGCAATTGGACATTCTGAGCTCTAAGAGGCCTCTATAGGGAAAAATAATATCTTCAAATAAAAACTACACAGAAGCATTGTGTGAAACTTATTTCTGATATGTTCATTAAGCTAACAGAGTTAAACCATACTTTTGATTGCGCAGTTCTGAACACTCTTTCTGTAGAAAATGCAAGTGGACATTCGGAGCGCTAAGAGGGTAATAGTGGAAAAAGGAATATATTCAAATATAAACTACACAGTAGCATTCTGTGAAACTTCTTTCTGTTCTGTGCATTCAACTAACAGAGTTGAACCTCACTTTTGATTGAGCCGTTCTGAAACACTCTTTCTGTAGAAACTGCAATTGGACATGCTAAGCGCTAAGAGGCCTACATTGGGAAAAAGAATATCTTCAAATAAAAAGTACACAGATGTATTCTGTGAAACTTATTTCTGATCTGTAAATTCAGTTAACAGAGATAAAACATATTTTTGATTGAGCAGTTATGAAACACTCTTTTTGTAGAAAATGCAAGTGGAGATTCGGAGCGCTAAGAGGGTAATAGTGGAAAAAGGAATGTCTTCAAATATAAACTACACAGAATCATTCGGTGAAACTTCTTTCTGATCTGTGCATTCAGCTAACAGATTTAAACCATACTTTTGATTGAGCAGATCTGAACACTCTTTCTGTAGAAAATGCAACTGGACATTTGGAGCGCTAAGAGCGTAGTAGTGGAAAAAGTAATGTCTTCAAATATAAACTACACAGAATCATTCGGTGAAACTTCTTTCTCATCTGTGCATTCAGCTAACAGAGTTAAACCATACTTTTGATTGAGCAGATCTGAACACTCTTTCTGTAGAAAATGCAACTGAACATTTGGAGCGCTAAGAGCGTAGTAGTGGAAAAAGGAATATATTCAAATATAAACTACACAGAAGCATTCTGTGAAACATCTTTCTGATCTGAGCATTCAGCTAACAGAGTTAAACCATACTTTTGATTGAGCAGTTTTGAAACACTCTGTCTGTAGAAAATGCAACTGGACATTCGTAGCGCTAAGTGGGTAGTAGTGGAAAAAAGAATATGTTCAAATATAAACTACACAGAAGCATTGTATGAAACTTCTTTCTGTTCTGTGCATTCAACTAACAGAGTTGAACCTTACTTTTGATTGAGCCGTTCTGAAACACTCTTTCTGTAGAAACTGCAATTGGACATTCTGAGCGCTAAGAGGCCTATATTGGGAAAAAGAATGTCTACAAATAAAAACTACACAGAAGAATTGTGTGAAACTTCTTTCTGTTCTGTTTGTTCAACTAAAAGAGTTGAACCTTAGTTTTGATTGAGCCGTTCTGAAACACTCTTTCTGTAGAAAATGCAAGTGGAGATTCGGAGCGCTAAGAGGGTAATAGTGGAAAAAGGAATGTCTCCAAATATAAACTACACAGAATCATTCTGTGAAACTTGTTTCTGATCTGTGCATTCAGCTAACAGAGTTAAACCATACTTTTGATTGAGCAGATCTGAACACTCTTTCTGTAGAAAATGCAACTGGACATTTGGAGCGCTAAGAGAGTAGTAGTGGAAAAAGGAATATATTCAAATATAAACTACACAGAAGCATTCTGTGAAACTTCTTTCTGATCTGAGCATTCAGCTAACAGAGTTAAACCATACTTTTGATTGAGCAGTTTTGAAACACTCTGTCTGTAGAAAATGCAACTGGACATTCGTAGCGCTAAGTGGGTAATAGTGGAAAAAAGAATATGTTCAAATATAAACTACACAGAAGCATTGTATGAAACTTCTTTCTGTTCTGTGCATTCAACTAACAGAGGTGAACCTTACTTTTGATTGAGCCTTTCTGAAACACTCTTTCTGTAGAAACTGCAATTGGACATTCTGAGCGCTAAGAGGCCTATATTGGGAAAAATAATATCTTCAAATAAAAACTACACAGAAGCGTTGTGTGAAACTTATTTCTGATATGTTCATTAAGCTAACAGAGTTAAACCATACTTTTGATTGCGCAGTTCTGAACACTCTTTCTGTAGAAAATGCAAGTGGACATTCGGAGCGCTAAGAGGGTAATAGTGGAAAAAGGAATATATTCAAATATAAACTACACAGTAGCATTCTGTGAAAATTCTTTCTGTTCTGTGCATTCAACTAACAGAGTTGAACCTTACTTTTGATTGAGCCGTTCTGAAACACTCTTTCTGTAGAAACTGCAATTGGACATGCTAAGCGCTAAGAGGCCTACATTGGGAAAAAGAATATCTTCAAATAAAAACTACACAGATGCATTCTGTGAAACTTATTTCTGATCTGTAAATTCAGTTAACAGAGATAAAACATATTTTTGATTGAGCAGTTATGAAACACTCTTTTTGTAGAAAATGCAAGTGGAGATTCGGAGCGCTAAGAGGGTAATAGTGGAAAAAGGAATGTCTTCAAATATAAACTACACAGAATCATTCGGTGAAACATCTTTCTGATCTGTGCATTCAGCTAACAGGGTTAAACCATACTTTTGATTGAGCAGATCTGAACACTCTTTCTGTAGAAAATGCAACTGTACATTTGGAGTGCTAAGAGAGAAGTAGTGGAAAAAGGAATATATTCAAATATAAACTACACAGAAGCATTCTGTGAAACTTCTTTCTGATCTGAGCATTCAGCTAACAGAGTTAAACCATACTTTTGATTGAGCAGTTTTGAAACACTCTGTCTGTAGAAAATGCAACTGGACATTCGTAGCGCTAAGTGGGTAATAGTGGAAAAAAGAATATGTTCAAATATAAACTACACAGAAGCATTGTATGAAACTTCTTTCTGTTCTGTGCATTCAACTAACAGAGTTGAACCTTACTTTTGATTGAGCCGTTCTGAAACACTTTTTCTGTAGAAACTGCAATTGGACATTCTGAGCGCTAAGAGGCCTATATTGGGAAAAAGAATGTCTACAAATAAAAACTACACAGAAGAATTGTGTGAAACTTCTTTCTGTACTGTTTGTTCAACTAAAAGAGTTGAACCTTAGTTTTGATTGAGCCGTTCAGAAACACTCTTTCTGTAGAAAATGCAAGTGGAGATTCGGAGCGCTAAGAGGGTAATAGTGGAAAAAAGAATACGTTCAAATATAAACTACACAGAAGCATTGTATGAAACTTCTTTCTGTTCTGTGCATTCAACTAACAGAGTTGAACCTTACTTTTGATTGAGCCGTTCTGAAACACTCTTTCTGTAGAAACTGCAATTTGACATTCTGAGCGCTAAGAGGCCTATATTGGGAAAAAGAGTGTCTACAAATAAAAACTACACAGAAGAATTGTGTGAAACTTCTTTCTGTTATGTTTGTTCAACTAAAAGAGTTGAACTTTAGTTTTGATTGAGCCGTTCTGAAACACTCTTTCTGTAGAAAATGCAAGTGGACATTCGGAGCGCTAAGAGGGTAATAGTGGAAAAAGGAATGTCTCCAAATATAAACTACACAGAATCATTCGGTGAAACTTCTTTCTGATCTGTGCATTCAGCTAACAGAGTTAAACCATACTTTTGATTGAGCAGATCTGAACACTCTTTCTGTAGAAAATACAACTGGACATTTGGAGCGCTAAGAGCGTAGTAGTGGAAAAAGGAATGTATTCAAATATAAACTACACAGAAGCATTCTGTGAAACTTCTTTCTGATCTGAGCATTCAGCTAACAGAGTTAAACCATACTTTTGATTGAGCAGTTTTGAAACACTCTGTCTGTAGAAAATGCAACTGGACATTCGTAGCGCTAAGTGGGTAATAGTGGAAAAAAGAATATGTTCAAATATAAACTACACAGAAGCATTGTATGAAACTTCTTTCTGTTCTGTGCATTCAACTAACAGAGTTGAACCTTACTTTTGATTGAGCCTTTCTGAAACACTCTTTCTGTAGAAACTGCAATTGGACATTCTGAGCTCTAAGAGGCCTCTATTGGGAAAAATAATATCTTCAAATAAAAACTACACAGAAGAATTTTGTGAAACTTATTTCTGATATGTTCATTAAGCTAACAGAGTTAAACCATACTTTTGATTGCGCAGTTCTGAACACTCTTTCTGTAGAAAATGCAAGTGGACATTCGGAGCGCTAAGAGGGTAATAGTGGAAAAAGGAATATATTCAAATATAAACTACACAGTAGCATTCTGTGAAACTTCTTTCTGTTCTGTGCATTCAACTAACAGAGTTGAACCTTACTTTTGATTGAGCCGTTCTGAAACACTCTTTCTGTAGAAACTGCAATTGGACATGCTAAGCGCTAAGAGGCCTACATTGGGAAAAAGAATATCTTCAAATAAAAACTACACAGATGCATTCTGTGAAACTTATTTCTGATCTGTAAATTCAGTTAACAGAGATAAAACATATTTTTGATTGAGCAGTTATGAAACACTCTTTTTGTAGAAAATGCAAGTGGAGATTCGGAGCGCTAAGGGGGTAATAGTGGAAAAAGGAATGTCTTCAAATATAAACTACACAGAATCATTCGGTGAAACTTCTTTCTGATCTGTGCATTCAGCTAACAGAGTTAAACCATACTTTTGATTGAGCAGATCTGAACACTCTTTCTGTAGAAAATGCAACTGGACATTTGGAGCGCTAAGAGCGTAGTAGTGGAAAAAGGAATGTCTTCAAATATAAACTACACAGAATCATTCGGTGAAACTTCTTTCTGATCTGTGCATTCAGCTAACAGAGTTAAACCATACTTTTGATTGAGCAGTTTTGAAACACTCTGTCTGTAGAAAATGCAACTGGACATTCGTAGCGCTAAGTGGGTAAGAGTGGAAAAAAGAATATGTTCAAATATAAACTACACAGAAACATTGTATGAAACTTCTTTCTGTTCTGTGCATTCAACTAACAGAGTTGAACCTTACTTTTGATTGAGCCTTTCTGAAACACTCTTTCTGTAGAAACTGCAATTGGACATTCTGAGCGCTAAGAGGCCTATATTGGGAAAAATAATATCTTCAAATAAAAACTACACAGAAGCGTTGTGTGAAACTTATTTCTGATATGTTCATTAAGCTAACAGAGTTAAACCATACTTTTTATTGCGCAGTTCTGAACACTCTTTCTGTAGAAAATGCAAGTGGACATTCGGAGCGCTAAGAGGGTAATAGTGGAAAAAGGAATATATTCAAATATAAACTACACAGTAGCATTCTGTGAAAATTCTTTCTGTTCTGTGCATTCAACTAACAGAGTTGAACCTTACTTTTGATTGAGCCGTTCTGAAACACCCTTTCTGTAGAAACTGCAATTGGACATGCTAAGCGCTAAGAGGCCTACATTGGGAAAAAGAATATCTTCAAATAAAAACTACACAGATGCATTCTGTGAAACTTATTTCTGATCTGTAAATTCAGTTAACAGAGATAAAACATATTTTTGATTGAGCAGTTATGAAACATTCTTTTTGTAGAAAATGCAAGTGGAGATTCGGAGCGCTAAGAGGGTAATAGTGGAAAAAGGAATGTCTTCAAATATAAACTACACAGAATCATTCGGTGAAACTTCTTTCTGATCTGTGCATTCAGCTAACAGAGTTAAACCATACTTTTGATTGAGCAGATCTGAACACTCTTTCTGTAGAAAATGCAACTGGACATTTGGAGCGCTAAGAGAGTAGTAGTGGAAAAAGGAATATATTCAAATATAAACTACACAGAAGCATTCTGTGAAACTTCTTTCTGATCTGAGCATTCAGCTAACAGAGTTAAACCATACTTTTGATTGAGCAGTTTTGAAACACTCTGTCTGTAGAAAATGCAACTGGACATTCGTAGCGCTAAGTGGGTAATAGTGGAAAAAAGAATATGTTCAAATATAAACTACACAGAAGCATTGTATGAAACTTCTTTCTGTTCTGTGCATTCAACTAACAGAGTTGAACCTTACTTTTGATTGAGCCGTTCTGAAACACTCTTTCTGTAGAAACTGCAATTGGACATTCTGATCGCTAAGAGGCCTATATTGGGAAAAATAATATCTTCAAATAAAAACTACACAGAAGCGTTGTGTGAAACTTATTTCTGATATGTTCATTAAGCTAACAGAGTTAAACCATACTTTTGATTTGCGCAGTTCTGAACACTCTTTCTGTAGAAAATGCAAGTGGACATTCGGAGCGCTAAGAGGGTAATAGTGGAAAATGGAATATATTCAAATATAAACTACACAGTAGCATTCTGTGAAAATTCTTTCTGTTCTGTGCATTCAACTAACAGAGTTGAACCTTACTTTTGATTGAGCCGTTCTGAACCACTCTTTCTGTAGAAACTGCAATTGGACATGCTCAGCGCTAAGAGGCCTACATTGGGAAAAAGAATAACTTCAAATAAAAACTACACAGATGCATTCTGTGAAACTAATTTCTGATCTGTAAATTCAGTTAACAGAGATAAAACATATTTTTGATTGAGCAGTTATGAAACACTCTTTTTGTAGAAAATGCAACTGGACATTTGGAGCGCTAAGTGCGTAATAGTGGAAAAAGAAATGTCTTCAAATATAAACTACACAGAATCATTCGGTGAAACTTCTTTCTGATCTGTGCATTCAGCTAACAGAGTTAAACCATACTTTTGATTGAGCAGATCTGAACACTCTTTCTGTAGAAAATGCAACTGGACTTTTGGAGCGCTAAGAGCGTAGTAGTGGAAAAAGGAATATATTCAAATATAAACTACACAGAAGCATTCTGTGAAACTTCTTTCTGATCTGAGCATTCAGCTAACAGAGTTAAACCATACTTTTGATTGAGCAGTTTTGAAACACTCTGTCTGTAGAAAATGCAACTGGACATTCGTAGCGCTAAGTGGGTAGTAGTGGAAAAAAGAATATGTTCAAATATAAACTACACAGAAGCATTGTATGAAACTTCTTTCTGTTCTGTGCATTCAACTAACAGAATTGAACCTTACTTTTGATTGAGCCGTTCTGAAACACTCTTTCTGTAGAAACTGCAACTGGACATTCTGAGCGCTAAGAGGCATATATTGGGAAAAAGAATGTCTACAAATAAAAACTACACAGAAGAATTGTGTGAAACTTCTTTCTGTTCTGTTTGTTCAACTAAAAGAGTTGAACCTTAGTTTTGATTGAGCCGTTCTGAAACACTCTTTCTGTAGAAAATGCAAGTGGAGATTCGGAGCGCTAAGAGGGTAATAGTGGAAAAAGGAATGTCTCCAAATATAAATTACACAGAATCATTCTGTGAAACTTCTTTCTGATCTGTGCATTCAGCTAACAGAGTTAAACCATACTTTTGATTGAGCAGATCTGAACACTCTTTCTGTAGAAAATGCAACTGGACATTTGGAGCGCTAAGAGAGTAGTAGTGGAAAAAGGAATATATTCAAATATAAACTACACAGAAGCATTCTGTGAAACTTCTTTCTGATCTGAGCATTCAGCTAACAGAGTTAAACCATACATTTGATTGAGCAGTTTTGAAACACTCTGTCTGTAGAAAATGCAACTGGACATTCGTAGCGCTAAGTGGGTAATAGTGGAAAAAAGAATATGTTCAAATATAAACTACACAGAAGCATTGTATGAAACTTCTTTCTGTTCTGTGCATTCAACTAACAGAGTTGAACCTTACTTTTGATTGAGCCTTTCTGAAACACACTTTCTGTAGAAACTGCAATTGGACATTCTGAGCGCTAAGAGGCCTATATTGGGAAAAATAATATCTTCAAATAAAAACTACACAGAAGCGTTGTGTGAAACTTATTTCTGATATGTTCATTAAGCTAACAGAGTTAAACCATACTTTTGATTGCGCAGTTCTAAACACACTTTCTGTAGAAAATGCAAGTGGACATTCGGAGCGCTAAGAGGGTAATAGTGGAAAAAGGAATATATTCAAATATAAACTACACAGTAGCATTCTGTGAAAATTCTTTCTGTTCTGTGCATTCAACTAACAGAGTTGAACCTTACTTTTGATTGAGCCGTTCTGAAACACTCTTTCTGTAGAAACTGCAATTGGACATGCTAAGCGCTAAGAGGCCTACATTGGGAAAAAGAATATCTTCAAATAAAAACTACACAGATGCATTCTGTGAAACTTATTTCTGATCTGTAAATTCAGTTAACAGAGATAAAACATATTTTTGATTGAGCAGTTATGAAACACTCTTTTTGTAGAAAATGCAAGTGGAGATTCGGAGCGCTAAGAGGGTAATAGTGGAAAAAGGAATGTCTTCAAATATAAACTACACAGAATCATTCGGTGAAACTTCTTTCTGATCTGTGCATTCAGCTAACAGAGTTAAACCATACTTTTGATTGAGCAGATCTGAACACTCTTTCTGTAGAAAATGCAACTGGACATTTGGAGCGCTAAGAGCGTAATAGTGGAAAAAGGAATGTCTTCAAATATAAACTACACAGAATCATTCGGTGAAACTTCTTTCTGATCTGTGCATTCAGCTAACAGAGTTAAACCATACTTTTGATTGAGCAGATCTGAACACTCTTTCTGTAGAAAATGCAACTGGACATTTGGAGCGCTAAGAGCGTAGTAGTGGAAAAAGGAATATATTCAAATATAAACTACACAGAAGCATTCTGTGAAACTTCTTTCTGATCTGAGCATTCAGCTAACAGAGTTAAACCATACTTTTGATTGAGCAGTTTTGAAACACTCTGTCTGTAGAAAATGCAACTGGACATTCGAAGCGCTAAGAGGGTAATAGTGGAAAAAAGAATATGTTCAAATATAAACTACACAGAAGCATTGTATGAAACTTCTTTCTGTTCTGTGCATTCAACTAACAGAGTTGAACCTTACTTTTGATTGAGCCGTTCTGAAACACTCTTTCTGTAGAAACTGCAATTGGACATTCTGAGCGCTAAGAGGCCTATATTGGGAAAAAGAATGTCTACAAATTAAAACTACACAGAAGAATTGTGTGAAACTTCTTTCTGTTCTGTTTGTTCAACTAAAAGAGTTGAACCTTAGTTTTGATTGAGCCGTTCTGAAACACTCTTTCTGTAGAAAATGCAAGTGGAGATTCGGAGCGCTAAGAGGGTAATAGTGGAAAAAGGAATGTCTCCAAATATAAACTACACAGAATCATTCTGTGAAACTTCTTTCTGATCTGTGCATTCAGCTAACAGAGTTAAACCATACTTTTGATTGAGCAGATCTGAACACTCTTTCTGTAGAAAATGCAACTGGACATTTGGAGCGCTAAGAGGGTAGTAGTGGAAAAAGGAATATATTCAAATATAAACTACACAGAAGCATTCTGTGAAACTTCTTTCTGATCTGAGCATTCAGCTAACAGAGTTAAACCATACTTTTGATTGAGCAGTTTAGAAACACTCTGTCTGTAGAAAATGCCACTGGACATTCGTAGCGCTAAGTGGGTAATAGTGGAAAAAAGAATATGTTCAAATATAAACTACACAGAAGCATTGTATGAAACTTTTTTCTGTTCTGTGCATTCAACTAACAGAGTTGAACCTTACTTTTGATTGAGCCTTTCTGAATCACTCTTTCTGTAGAAACTGCAATTGGACATTCTGAGCGCTAAGAGGCCTATATTGGGAAAAATAATATCTTCAAATAAAAACTACACAGAAGCATTGTGTGAAACTTATTTCTGATATGTTCATTAAGCTAACAGAGTTAAACCATACTTTTGATTGCGCAGTTCTGAACACTCTTTCTGTAGAAAATGCAAGTGGACATTCGGAGCGCTAAGAGGGTAATAGTGGAAAAAGGAATATATTCAAATATAAACTACACAGTAGCATTCTGTGAAAATTCTTTCTGTTCTGTGCATTCAACTAACAGAGTTGAACCTTACTTTTGATTGAGCCGTTCTGAAACACTCCTTCTGTAGAAACTGCAATTGGACATGCTAAGCGCTAAGAGGCCTACATTGGGAAAAAGAATATCTTCAAATAAAAACTACACAGATGCATTCTGTGAAACTTATTTCTGATCTGTAAATTCAGTTAACAGAGATAAAACATATTTTTGATTGAGCAGTTATGAAACACTCTTTTTGTAGAAAATGCAAGTGGAGATTCGGAGCGCTAAGTGGGTAATAGTGGAAAAAGGAATGTCTTCAAATATAAACTACACAGAATCATTCGGTGAAACTTCTTTCTGATCTGTGCATTCAGCTAACAGATTTAAACCATACTTTTGATTGAGCAGATCTGAACACTCTTTCTGTAGAAAATGCAACTGGACATTTGGAGCGCTAAGAGCGTAATAGTGGAAAAAGGAATGTCTTCAAATATAAACTACACAGAATCATTCGGTGAAACTTCTTTCTGATCTGTGCATTCAGCTAACAGAGTTAAACCATACTTTTGATTGAGCAGATCTGAACACTCTTTCTGTAGAAAATGCAACTGGACATTTGGAGCGCTAAGAGCGTAGTAGTGGAAAAAGGAATATATTCAAATATAAACTACACAGAAGCATTCTGTGAAACTTCTTTCTGATCTGAGCATTCAGCTAACAGAGTTAAACCATAATTTTGATTGAGCAGTTTTGAAACACTCTGTCTGTAGAAAATGCAACTGGACATTCGTAGCGCTAAGTGGGTAATAGTGGAAAAAAGAATATGTTCAAATATAAACTACACAGAAGCATTGTATGAAACTTCTTTCTGTTCTGTGCATTCAACTAACAGAGTTGAACCTTACTTTTGATTGAGCCGTTCTGAAACACTCTTTCTGTAGAAACTGCAATTGGACATTCTGAGCGCTAAGAGGCCTATATTGGGAAAAAGAATGTCTACAAATAAAAACTACACAGAAGAATTGTGTGAAACTTCTTTCTGTTCTGTTTGTTCAACTAAAAGAGTTGAACCTTAGTTTTGATTGAGCCGTTCTGAAACACTCTTTCTGTAGAAAATGCAAGTGGAGATTCGGAGCGCTAAGAGGGTAATAGTGGAAAAAGGAATGTCTCCAAATATAAACTACACAGAATCATTCTGTGAAACTTCTTTCTGATCTGTGCATTCAGCTAACAGAGTTAAAACATACTTTTGATTGAGCAGATCTGAACACTCTTTCTGTAGAAAATGCAACTGGACATTTGGAGCGCTAAGAGAGTAGTAGTGGAAAAAGGAATATATTCAAATATAAACTACACAGAAGCATTCTGTGAAACTTCTTTCTGATCTGAGCATTCAGCTAACAGAGTTAAACCATACTTTTGATTGAGCAGTTTTGAAACACTCTGTCTGTAGAAAATGCAACTGGACATTCGTAGCGCTAAGTGGGTAATAGTGGAAAAAAGAATATGTTCAAATATAAACTACACAGAAGCATTGTATGAAACTTTTTTCTGTTCTGTGCATTCAACTAACAGAGTTGAACCTTACTTTTGATTGAGCCTTTCTGTAACACTCTTTCTGTAGAAACTGCAATTGGACATTCTGAGCGCTAAGAGGCCTATATTGGGAAAAATAATATCTTCAAATAAAAACTACACAGAAGCATTGTGTGAAACTTATTACTGATATGTTCATTAAGCTAACAGAGTTAAACCATACTTTTGATTGCGCAGTTCTGAACACTGATTCTGTAGAAAATGCAAGTGGACATTCGGAGCGCTAAGAGGGCAATAGTGGAAAAAGGAATATATTCAAATATAAACTACACAGTAGCACTCTGTGAAAATTCTTTCTGTTCTGCGCATTCAACTAACAGAGTTGAACCTTACTTTTGATTGAGCCGTTCTGAAACACTCTTTCTGTAGAAACTGCAATTGGACATGCTAAGCGCTAAGAGGCCTATATTGGGAAAAAGAATATCTTCAAATAAAAACTACACAGATGCATTCTGTGAAACTTATTTCTGATCTGTAAATTCAGTTAACAGAGATAAAACATATTTTTGATTGAGCAGTTATGAAACACTCTTTTTGTAGAAAATGCAAGTGGAGATCCGGAGCACTAAGAGGGTAATAGTGGAAAAAGGAATGTCTTCAAATATAAACTACACAGAATCATTCTATGAAACTTCTTTCTGATCTGTGCATTCAGCTAACAGAGTTAAACCATACTTTTGATTGAGCAGATCTGAACACTCTTTCTGTAGAAAATGCAACTGGACATTTGGAGCGCTAAGAGCGTAGTAGTGGAAAAAGGAATATATTCAAATATAAACTACACAGAAGCATTCTGTGAAACTACTTTCTGATCTGAGCATTCAGCTAACAGAGTTAAACCATACTTTTGATTGAGCAGTTTTGAAACACTCTGTCTATAGAAAATGCAACTGGACATTAGTAGCACTAAGTGGGTAATAGTGGAAAAAAGAATATGTTCAAATATAAACTACACAGAAGCATTGTATGAAATTTCTTTCTGTTCTGTGCATTCAACTAACAGAGTTGAACCTTACTTTTGATTGAGCCGTTCTGAAACACTCTTTCTGTAGAAACTGCAATTGGACATTCTGAGCGCTAAGAGGCCTATATTGGGAAAAAGAATGTCTACAAATAAAAACTACACAGAAGAATTGTGTGAAACTTCTTTCTGTTCTGTTTGTTCAACTAAAAGAGTTGAACCTTAGTTTTGATTGAGCCGTTCTGAAACACTCTTTCTGTAGAAAATGCATGTGGAGATTCGGAGCGCTAAGAGGGTAATAGTGCAAAAAGGAATTTCTCCAAATATAAACTACACAGAATCATTCTGTGAAAATTCTTTCTGATCTGTGCATTCAGCTAACAGAGTTAAACCATACTTTTGATTGAGCAGATCTGAACACTCTTTCTGTAGAAAATGCAACTGGACATTTGGAGTGCTAAGAGAGTAGTAGTGGAAAAAGGAATATATTGAAATATAAACTACACAGAAGCATTCTGTGAAACTTCTTTCTGATCTGAGCATTCAGCTAACAGACGTAAACCATACTTTTGATTGAGCAGTTTTGAAACACTCTGTCTGTAGAAAATGCAACTGGACATTCGTAGCGCTAAGTGGGTAATAGTGGAAAAAAGAATATGTTCAAATATAAACTACACAGAAGCATTGTATGAAACTTCTTTCTTCTGTGCATTCAACTAACAGAGTTGAACCTTACTTTTGATTGAGCCTTTCTGAAACACTATTTCTGTAGAAAATGCAATTGGACATTCTGAGCGCTAAGAGGACTCTATTGGGAAAAATAATATCTTCAAATAAAAACTACACAGAAGCATTGTGTGAAACTTATTTCTGATATGTTCATTAAGCTAACAGAGTTAAACCATACTTTTGATTGCGCAGTTCTGAACACTCTTTCTGTAGAAAATGCAAGTGGACATTCGGAGCGCTAAGAGGGCAATAGTGGAAAAAGGAATATATTCAAATATAAACTTCACAGTAGCATTCTGTGAAAATACTTTCTGTTCTGTGCATTCAACTAACTGAGTTGAACCTTACTTTTGATTGAGCCGTTCTGAAACACTCTTTCTGTAGAAAATGCAATTGGACATGCTAAGCGCTAAGAGGCGTACATTGGGAAAAAGAATATCTTCAAATAAAAACTACACAGATGCATTCTGTGAAACTTATTTCTGATCTGTAAATTCAGTTAACAGAGATAAAACATATTTTTGATTGAGCAGTTATGAAACACTCTTTTTGTAGAAAATGCAAGTGGAGATTCGGAGTGCTAAGAGGGTAATAGTGGAAAAAGGAATGTCTTCAAATATAAACTACACAGAATCATTCGGTGAAACTTCTTTCTGATCTGTGCATTCAGCTAACAGAGTTAAACCATACTTTTAATTGAGCAGATCTGAACACTCTTTCTGTAGGAAATGCAACTGGACATTCGTAGCGCTAAGTGGGTAATAGTGGAAAAAAGAATATATTCAAATATAAACTACACAGAAGCATTGTATGAAACTTCTTTCTGTTCTGTGCATTCAACTAACAAAGTTGAACCTTACTTTTGATTGAGCCTTTCTGAAACACTCTTTCTGTAGAAACTGCAATTGGACATTCTGAGTGCTAAGAGGCCTCTATTGGGAAAAATAATATCTTCAAATAAAAACTACACAGAAGCATTGTGTGATACTTATTTCTGATATGTTCATTAAGCTAACAGAGTTAAACCATACTTTTGATTGCGCAGTTCTGAACACTCTTTCTGTAGAAAATGCAAGTGGACATTCGGAGCGCTAAGAGGGTAATAGTGGAAAAAGGAATATATTCAAATATAAACTACACAGTAGCATTCTGTGAAAATTCTTTCTGTTCTGTGCATTCAACTAACAGAATTGAACCTTACTTTTGATTGAGCCGTTCTGAAACACTCTTTCTGTAGAAACTGCAATTGGACATGCTAAGCGCTAAGAGGTCTACATTGGGAAAAAGAACATCTTCAAATAAAAACTAAACAGATGCATTCTGTGAAACTTATTTCTGATCTGTAAATTCAGTTAACAGAGATAAAACATATTTTTGATTGAGCAGTTATGAAACACTCTTTTTGTAGAAAATGCAAGTGGAGGTTCGGAGCGCTAAGAGGGTAATAGTGGAAAAATTAATGTCTTCAAATATAAACTACACAGAATCATTCGGTGAAACTTCTTTCTGATCTGTGCATTCAGCTAACAGAGTTAAACCCTACTTTTGATTGAGCAGATCTGAACACTCTTTCTGTAGAAAATGCAACTGGACATTTGGAGCGCTAAGAGCGTAGTAGTGGAAAAGGGAATATATTCAAATATAAACTACACAGAAGCATTCTGTGAAACTTCTTTCTGATCTGAGCATTCAGCTAACAGAGTTAAACCATACTTTTGATTGAGCAGTTTTGAAACACTCTGTCTGTAGAAAATGCAACTGGACATTCGTAGCGGTAAGTGGGTAATAGTGGAAAAAAGAATATGTTCAAATATAAACTACACAGAAGCATTGTATGAAACTTCTTTCTGTTCTGTGCATTCAACTAACAGAGTTGAACCTTACTTTTGATTGAGCCGTTCTGAAACACTCTTTCTGTAGAAACTGCAATTGGACATTCTGAGCGCTAGGAGGCCTCTATTGGGAAAAAGAATGTCTACAAATAAAAACTACACAGAAGAATTGTGTGAAACTTCTTTCTGTTCTGTTTGTTCAACTAAAAGAGTTGAACCTTAGTTTTGATTGAGCCGTTCTGAAACACTCTTTCTGTAGAAAATGCAAGTGGAGATTCGGAGCGCTAAGAGGGTAATAGTGGAAAACGGAATGTCTCCAAATATAAACTACACAGAATCATTCTGTGAAACTTCTTTCTGATCTGTGCATTCAGCTAACAGAGTTAAACCACACTTTTGATTGAGCAGATCTGAACACTCTTTCTGTAGAAAATGCAACTGGACATTTGGAGCGCTAAGAGAGTAGTAGTGGAAAAAGGAATATATTCAAATATAAACTACACAGAAGCATTCTGTGAAACTTCTTTCTGATCTGAGCACTCAGCTAACAGAGTTAAACCATACTTTTGATTGAGCAGTTTTGAAACACTCTGTCTGTAGAAAATGCAACTGGACATTCGTAGCGCTAAGTGGGTAATAGTGGAAAAAAGAATATGTTCAAATATAAACTACACAGAAGCATTGTATGAAACTTCTTTCTGTTCTGTGCATTTAACTAACAGAGTTGAACCTTACATTTGATTGAGCCTTTCTGAAACACTCTTACTGTAGAAACTGCAATTGGACATTCTGAGCGCTAAGAGGCCTCTATTGGGAAAAATAATATCTTCAAATAAAAACTACACAGAAGCATTGTGTGAAACTTATTTCTGATATGTTCATTAAGCTAACAGAGTTAAACCATACTTTTGATTGCGCAGTTCTGAACACTCTTTCTGTAGAAAGTGCAAGTGGACAATCGGAGCGCTAAGAGGGTAATAGTGGAAAAAGGAATATATTCAAATATAAACTACACAGTAGCATTCTGTGAAAATTCTTTCTGTTCTGTGCATTCAACTAACAGAGTTGAAACTTACTTTTCATTGAGCCGTTCTGAAACACTCTTTCTGTAGAAACTGCAATTGGACATGCTATGCGCTAAGAGGCCTACATTCGGAAAAAGAATATCTTCAAATAAAAACTACACAGATGCATTCTGTGAAACTTATTTCTGATCTGTAAATTCAGTTAACAGAGATAAAACATATTTTTGATTGAACAGTTATGAAACACTCTTTTTGTAGAAAATGCAAGTGGAGATTCGGAGCGCTAAGAGGGTAATAGTGGAAAAAGGAATGTCTTCAAATATAAACTACACAGAATCATTCGGTGAAACTTCTTTCTGATCTGTGCATTCAGCTAACAGAGTTAAACCATACTTTTGATTGAGCAGATCTGAACACTCTTTCTGTAGAAAATGCAACTGGACATTTGGAGAGCTAAGAGCGTAGTAGTGGAAAAAGGAATATATTCAAATATAAACTACACAGAAGCATTCTGTGAAACTTCTTTCTGATCTGAGCATTCAGCTAACAGAGTTAAACCATACTTTTGATTGAGCAGTTTTGAAACACTCTGTCTGTAGAAAATGCAACTGGACATTCGTAGCGCTAAGTGGGTAATAGTGGAAAAAAGAATATGTTCAAATATAAACTACACAGAAGCATTGTATGAAACTTCTTTCTGTTCTGCGCATTCAACTAACAGAGTTGAACCTTACTTTTGATTGAGCCGTTCTGAAACACTCTTTCTGTACAAACTGCAATTGGACATTCTGAGCGCTAAGAGGCATATATTGGGAAAAAGAATGTCTACAAATAAAAACTACACAGAAGAATTGTGTGAATCTTCTTTCTGTTCTGTTTGTTCAACTAAAAGACTTGAACCTTAGTTTTGATTGAGCCGTTCTGAAACACTCTTTCTGTAGAAAATGCAAGTGGAGATTCGGAGCGCTAAGAGGGTAATAGTGGAAAAAGGAATGTCTCCAAATATAAACTACACAGAATCATTCTGTGAAACTTCTTTCTGATCTGTGCATTCAGCTAACAGAGTTAAACCATACTTTTGATTGAGCAGATCTGAACACTCTTTCTGTAGAAAATGCAACTGGATATTTGGAGCGCTAAGAGCGTAGTAGTGGAAAAAGGAATATATTCAAATATAAACTACACAGAAGGATTCTGTGAAACTTCTTTCTGATCTGAGCATTCAGCTAACAGAGTTAAACCATACTTTTGATTGTGCAGTTTAGAAACACTCTGTCTGTAGAAAATGTAACTGGACATTCTTAGCGCTAAGTGAGTAATAGTGGAAAAAGAATATGTTCAAATATAAACTACACAGAAGCATTTTATGAAACTTCTTTCTGTTCTGTGCATTCAACTAACAGAGTTGAACCTTACTTTTGATTGAGCCGTTCTGAAACACTCTTTCTGTAGAAACTGCAATTGGACATTCTGAGCGCTAAGAGGCCTATATTGGGAAAAAGAATGTCTACAAATAAAAACTACACAGAAGAATTGTGTGAAACTTCTTTCTGTTCTGTTTGTTCAACTAAAAGAGTTGAACCTTAGTTTCGATTGAGCCGTTCTGAAACACTCTTTCTGTAGAAAATGCAAGTGGAGATTCGGAGCGCTAAGAGGGTAATAGTGGAAAAAGGAATGTCTCCAAATATAAACTACACAGAATCATTCTGTGAAACTTCTTTCTGATCTGTGCATTCAGCTAACAGAGTTAAACCATACTATTGATTGAGCAGATCTGAACACTCTTTCTGTAGAAAATGCAACTGGACATTTGGAGCGCTAAGAGAGTAGTAGTGGAAAAAGGAATATATTCAAATATAAACTACACAGAAGCATTCTGTGAAACTTATTTCTGATCTGAGCATTCAGCTATCAGAGTTAAACCAAACTTTTGATTGAGCAGATCTGAACACTCTTTCTGTAGGAAATGCAACTGGACATTTGGAGCGCTAAGAGCGTAGTAGTGGAAAAAGGAATATATTCAAATATAAACTACACAGAAGCATTCGGTGAAACTTCTTTCTGATCTGTGCATTCAGCTAACAGAGTTAAACCAAACTTTTGATTGAGCAGATCTGAACACTCTTTCTGTAGAAAATGCAACTGGACATTTGGAGCGCTAAGAGCGTAGTAGTGGAAAAAGGAATATATTCAAATATAAACTACACAGAAGCATTCTGTGAAACTTCTTTCTGATCTGAGCATTCAGCTAACAGAGTTAAACCATACTTTTGATTGAGCAGTTTTGAAACACTCTGTCTGTAGAAAATGCAACTGGACATTCGTAGCGCTAAGTGGGTAATAGTGGAAAAAAGAATATGTTCAAATATAAACTACACAGAAGCATTGTATGAAACTTCTTTCTCTTCTGTGCATTCAACTAACAGAGTTGAACCTTACTTTTGATTGAGCCGTTCTGAAACACTCTTTCTGTAGAAACTGCAATTGGACATTCTGAGCGCTAAGAGGCCTATATTGGGAAAAAGAATATCTACAAATAAAAACTACACAGAAGAATTGTGTGAAACTTCTTTCTGTTCTGTTTGTTCAACTAAAAGAGTTGAATCTTAGTTTTGATTGAGCCGTTCTGAAACACTCTTTCGGTAGAAAATGCAAGTGGAGATTCGGAGCGCTAAAAGGGTAATAGTGGAAAAAGGTATGTCTTCAAATATAAACTACACAGAATCATTCTGTGAAACATCTTTCTGATCTGTGCATTCAGCTAACAGAGTTAAACCATACTTTTGATTGAGCAGTTTTGAAACACTCTGTCTGTAGAAAATGCTACTGGACATTCGTAGCGCTAAGTGGGTAATAGTGGAAAAAAGAATATGTTCAAATATAAACTACACAGAAGCATTGTATGAAACTTCTTTCTGTTCTGTGCATTCAACTAACAGAGTTGAACCTTACTTTGATTGAGCCTTTCTGAAACACTCTTTCTGTAGAAACTGCAATTGGACATTCTGAGCGCTAAGAGGCCTCTATTGGGAAAAATAATATCTTCAAATAAAAACTACACAGAAGCATTGTGTGAAACTTATTTCTGATATGTTCATTAAGCTAACAGAGTTAAACCTTACTTTTGATTGCGCAGTTCTGAACACTCTTTCTGTAGAAAATGCAAGTGGACATTCGGAGCGCTAAGAGGGTAATAGTGGAAAAAGGAATATATACAAATATAAACTACACAGTAGCATTCTGTGAAAATTCTTTCTGTTCTGTGCATTCAACTAACAGAGTTGAACCTTACTTTTGATTGAGCCGTTCTGAAACACTCTTTCTGTAGAAACTGCAATTGGACATGCTAAGCGCTAAGAGGCCTACATTGGGAAAAAGAATATCTTCAAATAAAAACTACAGAGATGCATTCTGTGAAACTTATTTCTGATCTGTAAATTCAGTTTACAGAGATAAAACATATTTTTGATTGAGCAGTTATGAAACACTCTTTTTGTAGAAAATGCAAGTGGAGATTCGGAGCGCTAAGAGGGTAATAGTGGAAAAAGGAATGTCTTCAAATATAAACTACACAGAATCATTCGGTGAAACTTCTTTCTGATCTGTGCATTCAGCTAACAGAGTTAAACCATACTTTTGATTGAGCAGATCTGAACACTCTTTCTGTAGAAAATGCAACTGGACATTTGGAGTGCTAAGAGCGTAGTAGTGGAAAAAGGAATATATTCAAATATAAACTACACAGAAGCATTCTGTGAAACTTCTTTCTGATCTGAGCATTCAGCTAACAGAGTTAAACCATACTTTTGATTGAGCAGTTTTGAAACACTCTGTCTGTAGAAAATGCAACTGGACCTTCATAGCGCTAAGTGGGAAATAGTGGAAAAAAGAATATGTTCAAATATAAACTACACAGAAGCATTGTATGAAACTTCTTTCTGTTCTGTACATTCAAGTAACAGAATTGAACCTTACTTTTGATTGAGCCGTTCTGAAACACTCTTTCTGTAGAAACTTCAATTGGACATTCTTAGCGCTAAGAGGCCTATATTGGGAAAAAGAATGTCTACAAATAAAAACTACACAGAAGAATTGTGTGAAACTTCTTTCTGTTCTGTTTGTTCAACTAAAAGAGTTGAACCTTAGTTTCGATTGAGCCGTTCTGAAACACTCTTTCTGTAGAAAATGCAAGTGGAGATTCGGAGCGCTAAGAGGGTAATATGGAAAAAGGAATGTCTCCAAATATAAACTACACAGAATCATTCTGTGAAACTTCTTTCTGATCTGTGCATTCAGCTAACAGAGTTAAACCATACTTTTGATTGAGCAGATCTGAACACTCTTTCTGTAGAAAATGCAACTGGACATTTGGAGCGCTAAGAGAGTAGTAGTGGGAAAAGGAATATATTCAAATATAAACTACACAGAAGCATTCTGTGAAACTTCTTTCTGATCTGAGCATTCAGCTAACAGAGTTAAACCATACTTTTGATTGAGCAGTTTTGAAACACTCTGTCTGTAGAAAATGCAACTGGACATTCGTAGCGCTAAGTGGGTAATAGTGGAAAAAAGAATATGTTCAAATATAAACTACACAGAAGCATTGTATGAAACTTCTTTCTGTTCTGTGCATTCAACTAACAGAGTTGAACCTTACTTTTGATTGAGCCTTTCTGAAACTCTCTTTCTGTAGAAACTGCAATTGGACATTCTGAGCGCTAAGATTCCTCTATTGGGAAAAATAATATCTTCAAATAAAAACTACACAGAAGCATTGTGTGAAACTTATTTCTGATATGTTCATTAAGCTAACAGAGTTAAACCATACTTTTGATTGCGCAGTTCTGAACACTCTTTCTGTAGAAAATGCAAGTGGACATTCGGAGCGCTAAGAGGGTAATAGTGGAAAAAGGAATATATTCAAATATAAACTACACAGTAGCATTCTGTGAAAATTCTTTCTGTTCTGTGCATTCAACTAACAGAGTTGAACCTTACTTTTGATTGAGCCGTTCTGAAACACTCTTTCTGTAGAAACTGCAATTGGACATGCTAAGCGCTAAGAGGCCTACATTGGGAAAAAAATATCTTCAAATAAAAACTACACAGATGCATTCTGTGAAACTTATTTCTGATCTGTAAATTCAGTTAACAGAGATAAAACATATTTTTGATTGAGCAGTTATGAAAAATTCTTTTTGTAGAAAATGCAAGTGGAGATTCGGAGCGCTAAGAGGGTAATAGTGGAAAAAGGAATGTCTTCAAATATAAACTACACAGAATCATTCGGTGAAACTTCTTTCTGATCTGTGCATTCAGCTAACAGAGTTAAACCATACTTTTGATTGAGCAGATCTGAACACTCTTTCTGTAGAAAATGCAACTGGACATTTGGAGCGCTAAGAGCGTAATAGTGGAAAAAGAAATATATTCAAATATAAACTACACAGAAGCATTCTGTGAAACTTCTTTCTGATCTGAGCATTCAGCTAACAGAGTTAAACCATACTTTTGATTGAGCAGTTTTGAAACACTCTGTCTGTAGAAAATGCAACTGGACATTCGTAGCGCTAAGTGGGTAATAGTGGAAAAAAGAATATGTTCAAATATAAACTACACAGAAGCATTGTATGAAACTTCTTTCTGTTCTGTGCATTCAACTAACAGAGTTGAACCATACTTTTGATTGAGCCGTTCTGAAACACTCTTTCTGTAGAAACTGCAATTGGACATTCTGAGCGCTAAGAGGCCTATATTGGGAAAAAGAATATCTACAAATAAAAACTACACAGAAGAATTGTGTGAAACTTCTTTCTGTTCTGTTTGTTCAACTAAAAGAGTTGAACCTTAGTTTTGATTGAGCCGTTCTGAAACACTCTTTCGGTAGAAAATGCAAGTGGAGATTCGGAGCGCTAAAAGGGTAATAGTGGAAAAAGGAATGTCTTCAAATATAAACCACACAGAATCATTCTGTGAAACATCTTTCTGATCTGTGCATTCAGCAAACAGAGTTAAACCATACTTTTGATTGAGCAGTTTTGAAACACTCTGTCTGTAGAAAATGCAACTGGACATTCCTAGCGCTAAGTGGGTAACAGTGGAAAAAAGAATATATTCAAATATAAACTACACAGAAGCATTGTATGAAACTTCTTTCTGTACTGTGCATTCAACTAACAGAGTTGAACCTTACTTTTGATTGAGCCTTTCTGAAACACTCTTTCTGTAGAAACTGCAATTGGACATTCTGAGCGCTAAGAGGCCTCTATTGGGAAAAATAATATCTTCAAATAAAAACTACACAGAAGCATAGTGTGAAACTTATTTCTGATATGTTCATTAAGCTAACAGAGTTAAACCATACTTTTGATTACGCAGTTCTGAACACTCTTTCTGTAGAAAATGCAAGTGGACATTCGGAGCGCTAAGAGGGTAATAGTGGAAAAAGGAATATATTCAAATATAAACTACACATTAGCATTCTGTGAAAATTCTTTCTGTTCTGTGCATTCAACTAACAGAGTTGAACCTTACTTTTGATTGAGCCGTTCTGAAACACTCTTTCTGTAGAAACTGCAATTGGACATGCTAAGCGCTAAGAGGCCTACATTGGGAAAAAGAATATCTTCAAATAAAAACTACACAGATGCATTCTGTGAAACTTATTTCTGATCTGTAAATTCAGTTAACAGAGATAAAACATATTTTTGATTGAGCAGTTATGAAACACTCTTTTTGTAGAAAATGCAAGTGGAGATTCGGAGCGCTAAGAGGGTAATAGCGGAAAAAGGAATGTCTTCAAATATAAACTACACAGAATCATTCGGTGAAACTTCTTTCTGATCTGTGCATTCAGCTAACAGAGTTAAACCATACTTTTGATTGAGCAGATCTGAACACTCTTTCTGTAGAAAATGCAACTGGACATTTGGAGCGCTAAGAGCGTAGTAGTGGAAAAAGGAATATATTCAAATATAAACTACACAGAAGCATTCTGTGAAACTTCTTTCTGATCTGAGCATTCAGCTAACAGAGTTAAACCATACTTTTGATTGAGCAGTTTTGAAACACTCTGTCTGTAGAAAATGCAACTGGACCTTCAAAGTGCTAAGTGGGAAATAGTGGAAAAAAGAATATGTTCAAATATAAACTACACAGAAGCATTGTATGAAACTTCTTTCTGTTCTGTACATTCAAGTAACAGAGTTGAACCTTACTTTTGATTGAGCCGTTCTGAAACACTCTTTCTGTAGAAACTGCAATTGGACATTCTGAGCGCTAAGAGGCCTATATTGGGAAAAAGAATGTCTACAAATAAAAACTACACAGAAGAATTGTGTGAAACTTCTTTCTGTTCTGTTTGTTCAACTAAAAGAGTTGAACCTTAGTTTCGATTGAGCCGTTCTGAAACACTCTTTCTGTAGAAAATGCAAGTGGAGATTCGGAGCGCTAAGAGGGTAATAGTGGAAAAAGGAATGTCTCCAAATATAAACTACACAGAATCATTCTGTGAAACTTCTTTCTGATCTGTGCATTCAGCTAACAGAGTTAAACCATACTTTTGATTGAGCAGATCTGAACACTCTTTCTGTAGAAAATGCAACTGGACATTTGGAGCGCTAAGAGAGTAGTAGTGGGAAAAGGAATATATTCAAATATAAACTACACAGAAGCATTCTGTGAAACTTCTTTCTGATCTGAGCATTCAGCTAACAGAGTTAAACCATAATTTTGATTGAGCAGTTTTGAAACACTCTGTCTGTAGAAAATGCAACTGGACATTCGTAGGGCTAAGTGGGTAATAGTGGAAAAAAGAATATGTTCAAATATAAACTACACAGAAGCATTGTATGAAACTTCTTTCTGTTCTGTGCATTCAACTAACAGAGTTGAACCATACTTTTGATTGAGCCGTTCTGAAACACTCTTTCTGTAGAAACTGCAATTGGACATTCTGAGCGCTAAGAGGCCTATATTGGGCAAAAGAATATCTACAAATAAAAACTACACAGAAGAATTGTGTGAAACTTCTTTCTGTTCTGTTTGTTCAACTAAAAGAGTTGAACCTTAGTTTTGATTGAGCCGTTCTGAAACACTCTTTCGGTAGAAAATGCAAGTGGAGATTCGGAGCGCTAAAAGGGTAATAGTGGAAAAAGGAATGTCTTCAAATATAAACTACACAGAATCATTCTGTGAAACATCTTTCTGATCTGTGCATTCAGCAAACAGTCAAACCATACTTTTGATTGAGCAGTTTTGAAACACTCTGTCTGTAGAAAATGCAACTGGACATTCCTAGCGCTAAGTGGGTAATAGTGGAAAAAAGAATATGTTCAAATATAAACTACACAGAAGCATTGTATGAAACTTCTTTCTGTACTGTGCATTCAACTAACAGAGTTGAACCTTACTTTTGATTGAGCCTTTCTGAAACACTCTTTCTGTAGAAACTGCAATTGGACATTCTGAGCGCTAAGAGGCCTCTATTGGGAAAAATAATATCTTCAAATAAAAACTACACAGAAGCATAGTGTGAAACTTATTTCTGATATGTTCATTAAGCTAACAGAGTTAAACCATACTTTTGAATACGCAGTTCTGAACACTCTTTCTGTAGAAAATGCAAGTGGACATTCGGAGAGCTAAGAGGGTAATAGTGGAAAAAGGAATATATTCAAATATAAACTACACAGTAGCATTCTGTGAAAATTCTTTCTGTTCTGTGCATTCAACTAACAGAGTTGAACCTTACTTTTGATTGAGCCGTTCTGAAACACTCTTTCTGTAGAAACTGCAATTGGACATGCTAAGCGCTAAGAGGCCTACATTGGGAAAAAGAATATCTTCAAATAAAAACTACACAGATGCATTCTGTGAAACTTATTTCTGATCTGTAAATTCAGTTAACAGAGATAAAACATATTTTTGATTGAGCAGTTATGAAACACTCTTTTTGTAGAAAATGCAAGTGGAGATTCGGAGCGCTAAGAGGGTAATAGTGGAAAAAGGAATGTCTTCAAATATAAACTACACAGAATCATTCGGTGAAACTTCTTTCTGATCTGTGCATTCAGCTAACAGAGTTAAACCATACTTTTGATTGAGCAGATCTGAACACTCTTTCTGTAGAAAATGCAACTGGACATTTGGAGCGCTAAGAGCGTAGTAGTGGAAAAAGGAATATATTCAAATATAAACTACACAGAAGCATTCTGTGAAACTTCTTTCTGATCTGAGCATTCAGCTAACAGAGTTAAACCATACTTTTGATTGAGCAGTTTTGAAACACTCTGTCTGTAGAAAATGCAACTGGACATTCGTAGCGCTAAATGGGTAATAGTGGAAAAAAAAATATGTTCAAATATAAACTACACAGAAGCATTGTATGAAACTTCTTTCTGTTCTGTGCATTCAACTAACAGAGTTGAACCTTACTTTTGATTGAGCCGTTCTGAAACACTCTTTCTGTAGAAACTGCAATTGGACATTCTGAGCGCTAAGAGGCCTATATTGGGAAAAAGAATGTCTACAAATAAAAACTACACAGAAGAATTGTGTGAAACTTCTTTCTGTTCTGTTTGTTCAACTAAAAGAGTTGAACCTTAGTTTCGATTGAGCCGTTCTGAAACACTCTTTCTGTAGAAAATGCAAGTGGAGATTCGGAGCGCTAAGAGGGTAATAGTGGAAAAAGGAATGTCTCCAAATATAAACTACACAGAATCATTCTGTGAAACTTCTTTCTGATCTGTGCATTCAGCTAACAGAGTTAAACCATACTTTTGATTGAGCAGATCTGAACACTCTTTCTGTAGAAAATGCAACTGGACATTTGGAGCGCTAAGAGAGTAGTAGTGGAAAAAGGAATATATTCAAATATAAACTACACAGAAGCATTCTGTGAAACTTCTTTCTGATCTGAGCATTCAGCTAACAGAGTTAAACCATACTTTTGATTGAGCAGTTTTGAAACACTCTGTCTGTAGAAAATGCAACTGGACATTCGTAGCGCTAAGTGGGTAATAGTGGAAAAAAGAATATGTTCAAATATAAACTACACAGAAGCATTGTATGAAACTTCTTTCTGTTCTGTGCATTCAACTAACAGAGTTGAAGCTTACATTTGATTGAGCATTTCTGAAAAACTCTTTCTGTAGAAACTGCAATTGGACATTCTGAGCGCTAAGAGGCCTATATTGGGAAAAATAATATCTTCAAATAAAAACTACACAGAAGCATTGTGTGAAACTTATTTCTGATATGTTCATTAAGCTAACAGAGTTAAACCATACTTTTGATTGCGCAGTTCTGAACACTCTTTCTGTAGAAAATGCAAGTGGACATTCGGAGCGCTAAGATTGTAATAGTAGAAAAAGGAATATATTCAAATATAAACTTCACAGTAGCACTCTGTGAAAATTCTTTCTGTTCTGTGCATTCAACTAACAGAGTTGAACCTTACTTTTGGTTGAGCCGTTCTGAAACACTCTTTCTGTAGAAACTGCAATTGGACATGCTAAGCGCTAAGAGGCCTACATTGGGAAAAAGAATATCTTCAAATAAAAACTACACAGATGCATTCTGTGAAACTTATTTCTGATCTGTAAATTCAGTTAACAGAGATAAAACATATTTTTGATTGAGCGGTTATGAAACACTCTTTTTGTAGAAAATGCAAGTGGAGATTCGGAGCGCTAAGTGGGTAATAGTGGAAAAAGGAATGTCTTCAAATATAAACTACACAGAATCATTCGGTGAAACTTCTTTCTGATCTGTGCATTCAGCTAACAGAGTTAAACCATACTTTTGATTGAGCAGATCTGAACACTCTTTCTGTAGAAAATGCAACTTGACATTTGGAGCGCTAAGAGCGTAGTAGTGGAAAAAGGAATATATTCAAATATAAACTACACAGAAGCATTCTGTGAAACTTCTTTCTGATCTGAGCATTCAGCTAACAGAGTTAAACCATACTTTTGATTGAGCAGTTTTGAAACACTCTGTCTGTAGAAAATGCAACTGGACATTCGTAGCGCTAAGTGGGTAATAGTGGAAAAAAAAATATGTTCAAATAGAAACTACACAGAAGCATTGTATGAAACTACTTTCTGTTCTGTGCATTCAACTAACAGATTTGAACCTTACTTTTGATTGAGCCGTTCTGAAACACTCTTTCTGTAGAAACTGCAATTGGACATTCTGAGCGCTAAGAGGCATATATTGGGAAAAAGAGTGTCTACAAATAAAAACTACACAGAAGAATTGTGTGAAACTTCTTTCTGTTCTGTTTGTTCAACTAAAAGAGTTGAACCTTAGTTTTGATTGAGCCGTTCTGAAACACTCTTTCTGCAGAAAATACAAGTGGAGATTCGGAGCGCTAAGAGGGTAATAGTGGAAAAAGGAATGTTTCCAAATATAAACTACACAGAATCATTCTGTGAAACTTCTTTCTGTTCTGTGCATTCAGCTCACAGAGTTAAACCATACTTTTGATTGAGCAGATCTGAACACTCTTTCTGTAGAAAATGCAACTGGACATTTGGAGCGCTAAGAGAGTAGTAGTGGAAAAAGGAATATATTCAAATATAAACTACACAGAAGCATTCTGTGAAACTTCTTTCTGATCTGAGCATTCAGCTAACAGAGTTAAACCATACTTTTGATTGAGCAGTTTTGAAACACTCTGTCTGTAGAAAATGCAACTGGACATTCGTAGCGCTAAGTGGGTAATAGTGGAAAAAAGAATATGTTCAAATATAAACTACACAGAAGCATTGTATGAAACCACTTTCTGTTCTGTGCATTCAACTAACAGAGTTGAACCTTACTTTTGATTGAGCCTTTCTGAAACACTCTTTCTGTAGAAACTGCAATTGGACATTCTGAGGGCTAAGAGGCCTCTATTGGGAAAAATAATATCTTCAAATAAAAACTACACAGAAGCATTGTGTGAAACTTATTTCTGATATGTTCATTAAGCTAACAGAGTTAAACCATACTTTTGATTGCGCAGTTCTGAACACTCTTTCTGTAGAAAATGCAAGTGGACATTCGGAGCGCTAAGAGGGTAATAGTGGAAAAAGGAATATATTCAAATATAAACTACACAGTAGCATTCTGTGAAAATTCTTCCTGTTCTGTGCATTCAACTAACAGAGTTGAACCTTACTTTTGATTGAGCCGTTCTGAAACACTCTTTCTGTAGAAACTGCAATTGGACATGCTAAGCGCTAAGAGGCCTACATTGGGAAAAATAATATCTTCAAATAAAAACTACACAGATGCATTCTGTGAAACTTATTTCTGATCTGTAAATTCAGTTAACAGAGATAAAACATATTTTTGATTGAGCAGTTATGAAACACTCTTTTTGTAGAAAATGCAAGTGGAGATTCGGAGCGCTAAGAGGGTAATAGTGGAAAAAGGAATGTCTTCAAATATAAACTACACAGAAACATTCGGTGAAACTTCTTTCTGATCGGTGCATTCAGCTAACAGAGTTAAACCATACTTTTGATTGAGCAGATCTGAACACTCTTTCTGTAGAAAATGCAACTGGACATTTGGAGCGCTAAGAGCGTAGTAGTGGAAAAAGGAATATATTCAAATATAAACTACACAGAAGCATTCTGTGAAACTTCTTTCTGATCTGAGCATTCAGCTAACAGAGTTAAACCATAATTTTGATTGAGCAGTTTTGAAACACTCTGTCTGTAGAAAATGCAACTGGACATTCGCAGCGCTAAGTGGGTAATAGTGGAAAAAAGAATATGTTCAAATATAAACTACACAGAAGCATTGTATGAAACTTCTTTCTGTTCTGTGCATTCAACTAATAGAGTTGAACCTTTCTTTTGATTGAGCCGTTCTGAAACACTCTTTCTGTAGAAACTGCAATTGGACATTCTGAGCGCTAAGAGGCCTATATTGGGAAAAGGAATGTCTACAAATAAAAACTACACAGAAGAATTGTGTGAAACTTCTTTCTGTTCTGTTTGTTCAACTAAAAGAGTTGAACCTTAGTTTTGATTGAGCCGTTCTGAAACACTCTTTCTGTAGAAAATGCAAGTGGAGATTCGGAGCGCTAAGAGGGTAATAGTGGAAAAAGGAATGTCTCCAAATATAAACTACACAGAATCATTCTGTGAAACTTCTTTCTGATCTGAGCATTCAGCTAACAGAGTTAAACCATACTTTTGATTGAGCAGATCTGAACACTCTTTCTGTAGAAAATGCAACTGGACATTTGGAGCGCTAAGAGAGTAGTAATGGAAAAAGGAATATATTCAAATATAAACTACACAGAAGCATTCTGTGAAACTTCTTTCTGATCTGAGCATTCCGCTAACAGAGTTAAAACACACTTTTGATTGAGCAGTTTTGAAACACTCTGTCTGTAGAAAATGCAACTGGACATTCGTAGCGCTAAGTGGCTAATAGTGGAAAAAAGATTATGTTCAAATATAAACTACACAGAAGCATTGTATGAAACTTCTTTCTGTTATGTGCATTCAACTAACAGAGTTGAACCTTACTTTTGATTGAGCCTTTCTGAAACACTCTTTCTGTAGAAACTGCAATTGGACATTCTGAGCGCTAAGAGGCCTCTATTGGGAAAAATAATATCTTCAAATAAAAACTACACGGAAGCATTGTGTGAAACTTATTTCTGATATGTTCATTAAGCTAACAGAGTTAAACCATACTTTTGATTGCGCAGTTCTGAACACTCTTTCTGTAGAAAATGCAAGTGGACATTCGGAGCGCTAAGAGGGTAATAGTGGAAAAAGGAATATATTCAAATATAAACTACACAGTAGCATTCTGTGAAAATTCTTTCTGTTCTGTGCATTCAACTAACAGAGTTGAACCTTACTTTTGATTGAGCCGTTCTGAAACACTCTTTCTGTAGAAACTGCAATTGGACATGCTAAGCGCTAAGAGGCCTACATTGGGAAAAAGAATATCTTCAAATAAAAACTACACAGATAGATTCTGTGAAACTTATTTCTGATCTGTAAATTCAGTTAACAGAGATAAAACATATTTTTGATTGAGCAGTTATGAAACACTCTTTTTGTAGAAAATGCAAGTGGAGATTCGGAGCCCTAAGAGGGTAATACTGGAAAAAGGAATGTCTTCAAATATAAACTATACAGAAACATTCGGTGAAACTTCTTTCTGTTCGGTGCATTCAGCTAACAGAGTTAAACCATACTTTTGATTGAGCAGATCTGAACACTCTTTCTGTAGAAAATGCAACTGGACATTTGGAGCGCTAAGAGCGTAGTAGTGGAAAAAGGAATATATTCAAATATAAACTACACAGAAGCATTCTGTGAAACTTCTTTCTGATCTGAGCATTCAGCTAACAGAGTTAAACCATACTTTTGATTGAGCAGTTTTGAAACACTCTGTCTGTAGAAAATGCAACTGGACATTCGTAGCGCTAAGTGGGTAATAGTGGAAAAAAGAATATGTTCAAATATAAACTACACAGAAGCATTGTATGAAACTTCTTTCTGTTCTGTGCATTCAACTAACAGAGTTGAACCTTACTTTTGATTGAGCCGTTCTGAAACACTCTTTCTGTAGAAACTGCAATTGGACATTCTGAGCGCTAAGAGGCCTATATTGGGAAAAGGAATGTCTACAAATAAAAACTACACAGAAGAATTGTGTGAAACTTCTTTCTGTTCTGTTTGTTCAACTAAAAGAGTTGAAACTTAGTTTTGATTGAGCCGTTCTGAAACACTCTTTCTGTAGAAAATGCAAGTGGAGATTCGGAGCGCTAAGAGGGTAATAGTGGAAAAAGGAATGTCTCCAAATATAAACTACACAGAATCATTCTGTGAAACTTCTTTCTGATCTGAGCATTCAGCTAACACAGTTAAAACACACTTTTGATTGAGCAGTTTTGAAACACTCTGTCTGTAGAAAATGCAACTGGACATTCGTAGCGCTAAGAGAGTAGTAGTGGGAAAAGGAATATATTCAAATATAAACTACACAGAAGCATTCTGTGAAACTTCTTTCTGATCTGAGCATTCAGCTAACAGAGTTAAACCATAATTTTGATTGAGCAGTTTTGAAACACTCTGTCTGTAGAAAATGCAACTGGACATTCGTAGGGCTAAGTGGGTAATAGTGGAAAAAAGAATATGTTCAAATATAAACTACACAGAAGCATTGTATGAAACTTCTTTCTGTTCTGTGCATTCAACTAACAGAGTTGAACCATACTTTTGATTGAGCCGTTCTGAAACACTCTTTCTGTAGAAACTGCAATTGGACATTCTGAGCGCTAAGAGGCCTATATTGGGCAAAAGAATATCTACAAATAAAAACTACACAGAAGAATTGTGTGAAACTTCTTTCTGTTCTGTTTGTTCAACTAAAAGAGTTGAACCTTAGTTTTGATTGAGCCGTTCTGAAACACTCTTTCGGTAGAAAATGCAAGTGGAGATTCGGAGCGCTAAAAGGGTAATAGTGGAAAAAGGAATGTCTTCAAATATAAACTACACAGAATCATTCTGTGAAACATCTTTCTGATCTGTGCATTCAGCAAACAGTCAAACCATACTTTTGATTGAGCAGTTTTGAAACACTCTGTCTGTAGAAAATGCAACTGGACATTCCTAGCGCTAAGTGGGTAATAGTGGAAAAAAGAATATGTTCAAATATAAACTACACAGAAGCATTGTATGAAACTTCTTTCTGTACTGTGCATTCAACTAACAGAGTTGAACCTTACTTTTGATTGAGCCTTTCTGAAACACTCTTTCTGTAGAAACTGCAATTGGACATTCTGAGCGCTAAGAGGCCTCTATTGGGAAAAATAATATCTTCAAATAAAAACTACACAGAAGCATAGTGTGAAACTTATTTCTGATATGTTCATTAAGCTAACAGAGTTAAACCATACTTTTGATTACGCAGTTCTGAACACTCTTTCTGTAGAAAATGCAAGTGGACATTCGGAGAGCTAAGAGGGTAATAGTGGAAAAAGGAATATATTCAAATATAAACTACACAGTAGCATTCTGTGAAAATTCTTTCTGTTCTGTGCATTCAACTAACAGAGTTGAACCTTACTTTTGATTGAGCCGTTCTGAAACACTCTTTCTGTAGAAACTGCAATTGGACATGCTAAGCGCTAAGAGGCCTACATTGGGAAAAAGAATATCTTCAAATAAAAACTACACAGATGCATTCTGTGAAACTTATTTCTGATCTGTAAATTCAGTTAACAGAGATAAAACATATTTTTGATTGAGCAGTTATGAAACACTCTTTTTGTAGAAAATGCAAGTGGAGATTCGGAGCGCTAAGAGGGTAATAGTGGAAAAAGGAATGTCTTCAAATATAAACTACACAGAATCATTCGGTGAAACTTCTTTCTGATCTGTGCATTCAGCTAACAGAGTTAAACCATACTTTTGATTGAGCAGATCTGAACACTCTTTCTGTAGAAAATGCAACTGGACATTTGGAGCGCTAAGAGCGTAGTAGTGGAAAAAGGAATATATTCAAATATAAACTACACAGAAGCATTCTGTGAAACTTCTTTCTGATCTGAGCATTCAGCTAACAGAGTTAAACCATACTTTTGATTGAGCAGTTTTGAAACACTCTGTCTGTAGAAAATGCAACTGGACATTCGTAGCGCTAAATGGGTAATAGTGGAAAAAAAAATATGTTCAAATATAAACTACACAGAAGCATTGTATGAAACTTCTTTCTGTTCTGTGCATTCAACTAACAGAGTTGAACCTTACTTTTGATTGAGCCGTTCTGAAACACTCTTTCTGTAGAAACTGCAATTGGACATTCTGAGCGCTAAGAGGCCTATATTGGGAAAAAGAATGTCTACAAATAAAAACTACACAGAAGAATTGTGTGAAACTTCTTTCTGTTCTGTTTGTTCAACTAAAAGAGTTGAACCTTAGTTTCGATTGAGCCGTTCTGAAACACTCTTTCTGTAGAAAATGCAAGTGGAGATTCGGAGCGCTAAGAGGGTAATAGTGGAAAAAGGAATGTCTCCAAATATAAACTACACAGAATCATTCTGTGAAACTTCTTTCTGATCTGTGCATTCAGCTAACAGAGTTAAACCATACTTTTGATTGAGCAGATCTGAACACTCTTTCTGTAGAAAATGCAACTGGACATTTGGAGCGCTAAGAGAGTAGTAGTGGAAAAAGGAATATATTCAAATATAAACTACACAGAAGCATTCTGTGAAACTTCTTTCTGATCTGAGCATTCAGCTAACAGAGTTAAACCATACTTTTGATTGAGCAGTTTTGAAACACTCTGTCTGTAGAAAATGCAACTGGACATTCGTAGCGCTAAGTGGGTAATAGTGGAAAAAAGAATATGTTCAAATATAAACTACACAGAAGCATTGTATGAAACTTCTTTCTGTTCTGTGCATTCAACTAACAGAGTTGAAGCTTACATTTGATTGAGCATTTCTGAAAAACTCTTTCTGTAGAAACTGCAATTGGACATTCTGAGCGCTAAGAGGCCTATATTGGGAAAAATAATATCTTCAAATAAAAACTACACAGAAGCATTGTGTGAAACTTATTTCTGATATGTTCATTAAGCTAACAGAGTTAAACCATACTTTTGATTGCGCAGTTCTGAACACTCTTTCTGTAGAAAATGCAAGTGGACATTCGGAGCGCTAAGATTGTAATAGTAGAAAAAGGAATATATTCAAATATAAACTTCACAGTAGCACTCTGTGAAAATTCTTTCTGTTCTGTGCATTCAACTAACAGAGTTGAACCTTACTTTTGGTTGAGCCGTTCTGAAACACTCTTTCTGTAGAAACTGCAATTGGACATGCTAAGCGCTAAGAGGCCTACATTGGGAAAAAGAATATCTTCAAATAAAAACTACACAGATGCATTCTGTGAAACTTATTTCTGATCTGTAAATTCAGTTAACAGAGATAAAACATATTTTTGATTGAGCGGTTATGAAACACTCTTTTTGTAGAAAATGCAAGTGGAGATTCGGAGCGCTAAGTGGGTAATAGTGGAAAAAGGAATGTCTTCAAATATAAACTACACAGAATCATTCGGTGAAACTTCTTTCTGATCTGTGCATTCAGCTAACAGAGTTAAACCATACTTTTGATTGAGCAGATCTGAACACTCTTTCTGTAGAAAATGCAACTTGACATTTGGAGCGCTAAGAGCGTAGTAGTGGAAAAAGGAATATATTCAAATATAAACTACACAGAAGCATTCTGTGAAACTTCTTTCTGATCTGAGCATTCAGCTAACAGAGTTAAACCATACTTTTGATTGAGCAGTTTTGAAACACTCTGTCTGTAGAAAATGCAACTGGACATTCGTAGCGCTAAGTGGGTAATAGTGGAAAAAAAAATATGTTCAAATAGAAACTACACAGAAGCATTGTATGAAACTACTTTCTGTTCTGTGCATTCAACTAACAGATTTGAACCTTACTTTTGATTGAGCCGTTCTGAAACACTCTTTCTGTAGAAACTGCAATTGGACATTCTGAGCGCTAAGAGGCATATATTGGGAAAAAGAGTGTCTACAAATAAAAACTACACAGAAGAATTGTGTGAAACTTCTTTCTGTTCTGTTTGTTGAACTAAAAGAGTTGAACCTTAGTTTTGATTGAGCCGTTCTGAAACACTCTTTCTGCAGAAAATACAAGTGGAGATTCGGAGCGCTAAGAGGGTAATAGTGGAAAAAGGAATGTCTCCAAATATAAACTACACAGAATCATTCTGTGAAACTTCTTTCTGTTCTGTGCATTCAGCTCACAGAGTTAAACCATACTTTTGATTGAGCAGATCTGAACACTCTTTCTGTAGAAAATGCAACTGGACATTTGGAGCGCTAAGAGAGTAGTAGTGGAAAAAGGAATATATTCAAATATAAACTACACAGAAGCATTCTGTGAAACTTCTTTCTGATCTGAGCATTCAGCTAACAGAGTTAAACCATACTTTTGATTGAGCAGTTTTGAAACACTCTGTCTGTAGAAAATGCAACTGGACATTCGTAGCGCTAAGTGGGTAATAGTGGAAAAAAGAATATGTTCAAATATAAACTACACAGAAGCATTGTATGAAACCTCTTTCTGTTCTGTGCATTCAACTAACAGAGTTGAACCTTACTTTTGATTGAGCCTTTCTGAAACACTCTTTCTGTAGAAACTGCAATTGGACATTCTGAGGGCTAAGAGGCCTCTATTGGGAAAAATAATATCTTCAAATAAAAACTACACAGAAGCATTGTGTGAAACTTATTTCTGATATGTTCATTAAGCTAACAGAGTTAAACCATACTTTTGATTGCGTAGTTCTGAACACTCTTTCTGTAGAAAATGCAAGTGGACATTCGGAGCGCTAAGAGGGTAATAGTGGAAAAAGGAATATATTCAAATATAAACTACACAGTAGCATTCTGTGAAAATTCTTCCTGTTCTGTGCATTCAACTAACAGAGTTGAACCTTACTTTTGATTGAGCCGTTCTGAAACACTCTTTCTGTAGAAACTGCAATTGGACATGCTAAGCGCTAAGAGGCCTACATTGGGAAAAATAATATCTTCAAATAAAAACTACACAGATGCATTCTGTGAAACTTATTTCTGATCTGTAAATTCAGTTAACAGAGATAAAACATATTTTTGATTGAGCAGTTATGAAACACTCTTTTTGTAGAAAATGCAAGTGGAGATTCGGAGCGCTAAGAGGGTAATAGTGGAAAAAGGAATGTCTTCAAATATAAACTACACAGAAACATTCGGTGAAACTTCTTTCTGATCGGTGCATTCAGCTAACAGAGTTAAACCATACTTTTGATTGAGCAGATCTGAACCCTCTTTCTGTAGAAAATGCAACTGGACATTTGGAGCGCTAAGAGCGTAGTAGTGGAAAAAGGAATATATTCAAATATAAACTACACAGAAGCATTCTGTGAAACTTCTTTCTGATCTGAGCATTCAGCTAACAGAGTTAAACCATAATTTTGATTGAGCAGTTTTGAAACACTCTGTCTGTAGAAAATGCAACTGGACATTCGCAGCGCTAAGTGGGTAATAGTGGAAAAAAGAATATGTTCAAATATAAACTACACAGAAGCATTGTATGAAACTTCTTTCTGTTCTGTGCATTCAACTAATAGAGTTGAACCTTTCTTTTGATTGAGCCGTTCTGAAACACTCTTTCTGTAGAAACTGCAATTGGACATTCTGAGCGCTAAGAGGCCTATATTGGGAAAAGGAATGTCTACAAATAAAAACTACACAGAAGAATTGTGTGAAACTTCTTTCTGTTCTGTTTGTTCAACTAAAAGAGTTGAACCTTAGTTTTGATTGAGCCGTTCTGAAACACTCTTTCTGTAGAAAATGCAAGTGGAGATTCGGAGCGCTAAGAGGGTAATAGTGGAAAAAGGAATGTCTCCAAATATAAACTACACAGAATCATTCTGTGAAACTTCTTTCTGATCTGAGCATTCAGCTAACAGAGTTAAACCATACTTTTGATTGAGCAGATCTGAACACTCTTTCTGTAGAAAATGCAACTGGACATTTGGAGCGCTAAGAGAGTAGTAATGGAAAAAGGAATATATTCAAATATAAACTACACAGAAGCATTCTGTGAAACTTCTTTCTGATCTGAGCATTCCGCTAACAGAGTTAAAACACACTTTTGATTGAGCAGTTTTGAAACACTCTGTCTGTAGAAAATGCAACTGGACATTCGTAGCGCTAAGTGGCTAATAGTGGAAAAAAGAATATGTTCAAATATAAACTACACAGAAGCATTGTATGAAACTTCTTTCTGTTATGTGCATTCAACTAACAGAGTTGAACCTTACTTTTGATTGAGCCTTTCTGAAACACTCTTTCTGTAGAAACTGCAATTGGACATTCTGAGCGCTAAGAGGCCTCTATTGGGAAAAATAATATCTTCAAATAAAAACTACACAGAAGCATTGTGTGAAACTTATTTCTGATATGTTCATTAAGCTAACAGAGTTAAACCATACTTTTGATTGCGCAGTTCTGAACACTCTTTCTGTAGAAAATGCAAGTGGACATTCGGAGCGCTAAGAGGGTAATAGTGGAAAAAGGAATATATTCAAATATAAACTACACAGTAGCATTCTGTGAAAATTCTTTCTGTTCTGTGCATTCAACTAACAGAGTTGAACCTTACTTTTGATTGAGCCGTTCTGAAACACTCTTTCTGTAGAAACTGCAATTGGACATGCTAAGCGCTAAGAGGCCTACATTGGGAAAAAGAATATCTTCAAATAAAAACTACACAGATAGATTCTGTGAAACTTATTTCTGATCTGTAAATTCAGTTAACAGAGATAAAACATATTTTTGATTGAGCAGTTATGAAACACTCTTTTTGTAGAAAATGCAAGTGGAGATTCGGAGCGCTAAGAGGGTAATACTGGAAAAAGGAATGTCTTCAAATATAAACTATACAGAAACATTCGGTGAAACTTCTTTCTGTTCGGTGCATTCAGCTAACAGAGTTAAACCATACTTTTGATTGAGCAGATCTGAACACTCTTTCTGTAGAAAATGCAACTGGACATTTGGAGCGCTAAGAGCGTAGTAGTGGAAAAAGGAATATATTCAAATATAAACTACACAGAAGCATTCTGTGAAACTTCTTTCTGATCTGAGCATTCAGCTAACAGAGTTAAACCATACTTTTGATTGAGCAGTTTTGAAACACTCTGTCTGTAGAAAATGCAACTGGACATTCGTAGCGCTAAGTGGGTAATAGTGGAAAAAAGAATATGTTCAAATATAAACTACACAGAAGCATTGCATGAAACTTCTTTCTGTTCTGTGCATTCAACTAACAGAGTTGAACCTTACTTTTGATTGAGCCGTTCTGAAACACTCTTTCTGTAGAAACTGCAATTGGACATTCTGAGCGCTAAGAGGCCTATATTGGGAAAAGGAATGTCTACAAATAAAAACTACACAGAAGAATTGTGTGAAACTTCTTTCTGTTCTGTTTGTTCAACTAAAAGAGTTGAAACTTAGTTTTGATTGAGCCGTTCTGAAACACTCTTTCTGTAGAAAATGCAAGTGGAGATTCGGAGCGCTAAGAGGGTAATAGTGGAAAAAGGAATGTCTCCAAATATAAACTACACAGAATCATTCTGTGAAACTTCTTTCTGATCTGAGCATTCAGCTAACACAGTTAAAACACACTTTTGATTGAGCAGTTTTGAAACACTCTGTCTGTAGAAAATGCAACTGGACATTCGTAGCGCTAAGTGGCTAATAGTGGAAAAAAGAATATGTTCAAATATAAACTACACAGAAGCATTGTATGAAACTTCTTTCTGTTCTGTGCATTCAACTAACAGAGTTGAACCTTACTTTTGATTGAGCCTTTCTGAAACACTCTTTCTGTAGAAACTGCAATTGGACATTCTGAGCGCTAAGAGGCCTATATTGGGAAAAATAATATCTTCAAATAAAAACTACACAGAAGCTTTGTGTGAAACTTATTTCTGATATGTTCATTAAGCTAACAGAGTTAAACCATACTTTTGATTGCGCAGTTCTGAACACTCTTTCTGTAGAAAATGCAAGTGGACATTCGGAGCGCTAAGAGGGTAATAGTGGAAAAAGGAATATATTCAAATATAAACTACACAGTAGCATTCTGTGAAACTTCTTTCTGTTCTGTGCATTCAACTAACAGAGTTGAACCTTACTTTTGATTGAGCCGTTCTGAAACACTCTTTCTGTAGAAACTGCAATTGGACATGCTAAGCGCTAAGAGGCCTACATTGGGAAAAAGAATATCTTCAAATAAAAACTACACAGATGCATTCTGTGAAACTTATTTCTGATCTGTAAATTCAGTTAACAGAGATAAAACATATTTTTGATTGAGCAGTTATGAAACACTCTTTTTGTAGAAAATGCAAGTGGAGATTCGGAGCGCTAAGTGGGTAATAGTGGAAAAAGGAATGTCTTCAAATATAAACTACACAGAATCATTCGGTGAAACTTCTTTCTGATCTGTGCATTCAGCTAACAGAGTTAAACCATACTTTTGATTGAGCAGATCTGAACACTCTTTCTGTAGAAAATGCAACTGGACATTTGGAGCGCTAAGAGCGTAGTAGTGGAAAAAGGAATATATTCAAATATAAACTACACAGAAGCATTCTGTGAAACTTCTTTCTGATCTGAGCATTCAGCTAACAGAGTTAAACCATACTTTTGATTGAGCAGTTTTGAAACACTCTTTCTGTAGAAAATGCAACTGGACATTCGTAGCGCTAAGTGGGTAATAGTGGAAAGAAGAATATGTTCAAATATAAACAACACAGAAGCATTGTATGAAACTTCTTTCTGTTCTGTGCATTCAACTAACAGAGTTGAACCTTACTTTTGATTGAGCCGTTCTGAAACACTCTTTCTGTAGAAACTGCAATTGGACATTCTGAGCGCTAGGAGGCCTATATTGGGAAAAAGAATGTCTACAAATAAAAACTACACAGAAGAATTGTGTGAAACTTCTTTCAGTTCTGTTTGTTCAACTAAAAGAGTTGAACCTTAGTTTTGATTGAGCCGTTCTGAAACACTCTTTCTGTAGAAAATGCAAGTGGAGATTCCGAGCGCTAAGAGGGTAATAGTGGAAAAAGGAATGTCTCCAAATATAAACTACACAGAATCATTCTGTGAAACTTCTTTCTGATTTGTGCATTCAGCTAACAGAGTTAAACCATACTTTTGATTGAGCAGATCTGAACACTCTTTCTGTAGAAAATGCAACTGGACATTTGGAGCGCTAAGAGAGTAGTAGTGGAAAAAGGAATATATTCAAATATAAACTACACAGAAGCATTCTGTGAAACTTCTTTCTGATCTGAGCATTCAGCTAACAGAGTTAAACCATACTTTTGATTGAGCAGTTTTGAAACACTCTGTCTGTAGAAAATGCAACTGGACATTCCTAGCGCTAAGTGGGTAATAGTGGAAAAAAGAATATGTTCAAATATAAACTACACAGAAGCATTGTATGAAACTTCTTTCTGTTCTGTGCATTCAACTAACAGAGTTGAACCTTACTTTTGATTGAGCCTTTCTGAAACACTCTTTCTGTAGAAACTGCAATTGGACATTCTGAGCGCTAAGAGGCCTATATTGGGAAAAATAATATCTTCAAATAAAAACTACACAGAAGCTTTGTGTGAAACTTATTTCTGATATGTTCATTAAGCTAAGAGAGTTAAACCATACTTTTGATTGCACAGTTCTGAACACTCTTTCTGTAGAAAATGCAAGTGGACAGTCGTAGCGCTAAGAGGGTAATAGTGGAAAAAGGAATATATTCAAATATAAACTACACAGTAGCATTCTGTGAAACTTCTTTCTGTTCTGTGCATTCAACTAACAGAGTTGAACCTTACTTTTGATTGAGCCGTTCTGAAACACTCTTTCTGTAGAAACTGCAATTGGACATTCTAAGCGATAAGAGGCCTACATTGGGAAAAAGAATATCTTCAAATAAAAACTACACAGATGCATTCTGTGAAACTTATTTCTGATCTGTAAATTCAGTTAACAGAGATAAAATATATTTTTGATTGAGCAGTTATGAAACACTCTTTTTGTAGAAAATGCAAGTGGAGATTCGGAGCGCTAAGAGGGTAATAGTGGAAAAAGGAATGTCTTCAAATATAAACTACACAGAATCATTCGGTGAAACTTCTTTCTGATCTGTGCATTCAGCTAACAGAGTTAAACCATACTTTTGATTGAGCAGATCTGAACACTCTTTCTGTAGAAAATGCAACTGGACATTTGGAGCGCTAAGAGCGTAGTAGTGGAAAAAGGAATATATTCAAATATAAACTACACAGAAGCATTCTGTGAAACTTCTTTCTGATCTGAGCATTCAGCTAACAGAGTTAAACCATACTTTTGATTGAGCAGTTTTGAAACACTCTGTCTGTAGAAAATGCAACTGGACGTTCGTAGCGCTAAGTGGGTAATAGTGGAAAAAAGAATATGTTCAAATATAAACTACACAGAAGCATTGTATGAAACTTCTTTCTGTTCTGTGCATTCAACTAACAGAGTTGAACCTTACTTTTGATTGAGCCGTTCTGAAACACTCTTTCTGTAGAAACCGAAATTGGACATTCTGAGCGCTAGGAGGCCTATATTGGGAAAAAGAATGTCTACAAATAAAAACTACACAGAAGAATTGTGTGAAACTTCTTTCTGTTCTGTTTGTTCAACTAAAAGAGTTGAACCGTAGTTTTGATTGAGCCGTTCTGAAACACTCTTTCTGTAGAAAATGCAAGTGGAGATTCCGAGCGCTAAGAGGGTATTAGTGGAAAAAGGAATGTCTCCAAATATAAACTACACAGAATCATTCTGTGAAACTTCTTTCTGATCTGTGCATTCAGCTAACATAGTTAAACCATACTTTTGATTGAGCAGATCTAAACACTCTTTCTGTAGAAAATGCAACTGGACATTTTGAGCGCTAAGAGAGTAGTAGTGGAAAAAGGAATATATTCAAATATAAACTACACAGAAGCATTCTGTGAAACTTCTTTCTGATCTGAGCATTCAGCTAACAGAGTTAAACCATACTTTTGATTGAGCAGTTTTGAAACACTCTGTCTGCAGAAAATGCAACTGGACATTCGTAGTGCTAAGTGGGTAATAGTGGAAAAAAGAATATGTTCAAATATAAACTACACAGAAGCATTGTATGAAACTTCTTTCTGTTCTGTGCATTCAACTAACAGAGTTGAACCTTACTTTTGATTGAGCCTTTCTGAAAAACTCTTTCTGTAGAAACTGCAATTGGACATTCTGAGCGCTAAGATGCCTATATTGGGAAAAATAATATCTTCAAATAAAAACTACACAGAAGCATTGTGTGAAAATTATTTCTGATATGTTCATTAAGCTAACAGAGTTAAACCATACTTTTGATTGCGCAGTTCTGAACACTCTTTCTGTAGAAAATGCAAGTGGACATTCGGAGCGCTAAGAGGGTAATAGTAGAAAAAGGAATATATTCAAATATAAACTACACAGTAGCACTCTGTGAAAATTCTTTCTGTTCTGTGCATTCAACTAACAGAGTTGAACCTTACTTTTGATTGAGCCGTTCTGAAACACTCTTTCTGTAGAAACTGCAATTGGACATGCTAAGCGCTAAGAGGCCTACATTGGGAAAAAGAATATCTTCAAATAAAAACTACACAGATGCATTCTGTGAAACTTATTTCTGATCTGTAAATTCAGTTAACAGAGATAAAACATATTTTTGATTGAGCAGTTATGAAACACTCTTTTTGTAGAAAATGCAAGTGGAGATTCGGAGCGCTAAGAGGGTAATAGTGGAAAAAGGAATGTCTTCAAATATAAACTACACAGAATCATTCGGTGAAACTTCTTTCTGATCTGTGCATTCAGCTAACAGAGTTAAACCATACTTTTGATTGAGCAGATCTGAACACTCTTTCTGTAGAAAATGCAACTGGACATTTGGAGCGCTAAGAGCGTAGTAGTGGAAAAAGGAATATATTCAAATATAAACTACTCAGAAGCATTCTGTGAAACTTCTTTCTGATCTGAGCATTCAGCTAACAGAGTTAAACCATACTTTTGATTGAGCAGTTTTGAAACACTCTGTCTGTAGAAAATGCAACTGGACATTCGTAGCGCTAAGTGGGTAATAGTGGAAAAAAGTATATGTTCAAATATAAACTACACAGAAGCATTGTATTAAACTTCTTTCTGTTCTGTGCATTCAACTAACAGAGTTGAACCTTACTTTTGATTGAGCCTTTCTGAAACACTCTTTCTGTAGAAACTGCAATTGGACATTCTGAGCGCTAAGAGGCCTATATTGGGAAAAATAATATCTTCAAATAAATACTACACGGAAGCTTTGTGTGAAACTTAGTTCTGATATGTTCATTAAGCTAACAGAGTTAAACCATACTTTTGATTGCGCAGTTCTGAACACTCTTTCTGTAGAAAATGCAAGTGGACATTCGGAGCGCTAAGAGGGTAATAGTGGAAAAAGGAATATATTCAAATATAAACTACACAGTAGCATTTTGTGAAACTTCTTTCTGTTCTGTGCATTCAACTAACAGAGTTGAACCTTACTTTTGATTGAGCCTTTCTGAAACACTCTTTCTGTAGAAACTGCAATTGGACATGCTAAGCGCTAAGAGGCCTACATTGGGAAAAAGAATATCTTCAAATAAAAACTACACAGATGCATTCTGTGAAACTTATTTCTGATCTGTAAATTCAGTTAACGGAGATAAAACATATTTTTGATTGAGCAGTTATGAAACACTCTTTTTGTAGAAAATGCAAGTGGAGATTCGGAGCGCTAAGAGGGTAATAGTGGAAAAAGGAATGTCTTCAAATATAAACTACACAGAATCATTCGGTGAAACTTCTTTCTGATCTGTGCATTCAGCTAACAGAGTTAAACCATACTTTTGATTGAGCAGATCTGAACACTCTTTCTGTAGAAAATGCAACTGGACATTTGGAGCGCTAAGAGCGTAGTAGTGGAAAAAGGAATATATTCAAATATAAACTACACAGATGCATTCTGTGAAACTTCTTTCTGATCTGAGCATTCAGCTAACAGAGTTAAACCATACTTTTGATTGAGCAGTTTTGAAACACTCTGTCTGTAGAAAATGCAACTGGACATTCGTAGCGCTAAGTGGGTAATAGTGGAAAAAAGAATATGTTCAAATATAAACTACACAGAAGCATTGTATGAAACTTCTTTCTGTTCTGTGCATTCAACTAACAGAGTTGAACCTTACTTTTGATTGAGCCGTTCTGAAACACTCTTTCTGTAGAAACTGCAATTGGACATTCTGAGCGCTAGGAGGCCTATATTGGGAAAAAGAATGTCTACAAATAAAAACTACACAGAAGAATTGTGTGAAACTTCTTTCTGTTCTGTTTGTTCAACTAAAAGAGTTCAACCTTAGTTTTGATTGAGCCGTTCTGAAACACTCTTTCTGTAGAAAATGCAAGTGGAGATTCGGAGCGCTAAGAGGGTAATAGTGGAAAAAGGAATGTCTCCAAATATAAACTACACAGAATCATTCTGTGAAACTTCTTTCTGATCTGTGCATTCAGCTAACAGACTTAAACCATACTTTTGGTTGAGCAGATCTGAACACTCTTTCTGCAGAAAATGCAACTGGCCATTTGGAGCGCTAAGAGAGTAGTAGTGGAAAAAGGAATATATTCAAATATAAACTACACAGAAGCATTCTGTGAAACTTCTTTCTGATCTGAGCATTCAGCTAACAGAGTTAAACCATACTTTTGATTGAGCAGTTTTGAAACACTCTGTCTGTAGAAAATGCAACTGGACATTCGTAGCGCTAAGTGGGTAATAGTGGAAAAAAGAATATGTTCAAATATAAACTACACAGAAGCATTGTATGAAACTTCTTTCTGTTCTGTGCATTCAACTAACAGAGTTGAACCTTACTTTTGATTGAGCCTTTCTGAAACACTCTTTCTGTAGAAACTGCAATTGGACATTCTGAGCGCTAAGAGGCCTATATTGGGAAAATTAATATCTTTAAATGAAAACTACACAGAAGCATTGTGTGAAACTTATTTCTGATATGTTCATTAAGCTAACAGAGTTAAAACATAGTTTTGATTGCGCAGTTCTGAACACTCTTTCTCTAGAAAATGCAAGTGGACATTCTGAGAGCTAAGAGGGTAATAGTGGAAAAAGGAATATATTCAAATATAAACTACACAGTAGCATTCTGTGAAACTTCTTTCTGTTGTGTGCATTCAACTAACAGAGTTGAACCTTACTTTTGATTGAGCCATTCTGAAACACTCTTTCTGTAGAAACTGCAATTGGACATGCTAAGCGCTAAGAGGCCTACATTGGGAAAAAGAATATCTTCAAATAAAAACTACACAGATGCATTCTGTGAAACTTATTTCTGATCTGTAAATTCAGTTAACAGAGATAAAACATATTTTTGATTGAGCAGTTATGAAACACTCTTTTTGTAGAAAATGCAAGTGGAGATTCGGAGCGCTAAGAGGGTAATAGTGGAAAAAGGAATATCTTCAAATATAAACTACACAGAATGATTCGGTGAAACTTCTTTCTGATCTGTGCATTCAGCTAACAGAGTTAAACCATACTTTTGATTGAGCAGATCTGAACACTCTTTCTGTAGAAAATGCAACTGGACATTTGGAGCGCTAAGAGCGTAGTAGTGGAAAAAGGAATATATTCAAATATAAACTACACAGAAGCATTCTGTTAAACTTCTTTCTGATCTGAGCATTCAGCTAACAGAGTTAAACCATACTTTTGATTGAGCAGTTTGAAACACTCTGTCTGTAGAAAATGCAACTGGACATTCGTAGCGCTAAGTGGGTAATAGTGGAAAAAAGAATATGTTCAAATATAAACTACACAGAAGCATTGTATGAAACTTCTTTCTGTTCTGTGCATTCAACTAACAGAGTTGAACCTTACTTTTGATTGAGCCTTTCTGAAACACTCTTTCTGTAGAAACTGCAATTGGACATTCTGAGCGCTAAGAGGCCTATATTGGGAAAAATAATATCTTCAAACAAAAACTACACAGAAGCATTGTGTGAAACTTATTTCTGATATGTGCATTAAGCTAACAGAGTTAAACCATACTTTTGATTGCGCAGTTCCGAACACTCTTTCTGTAGAAAATGCAAGTGGACATTCGGAGCGCTAAGAGGGTAATAGTGGAAAAAGGTATATATTCAAATATAAACTACACAGTAGCATTCTGTGAAACTTCTTTCTGTTCTGTGCATTCAACTAACAGAGTTGAACCTTACTTTTGATTGAGCCGTTCTGAAACACTCTTTCTGTAGAAACTGCAATTGGACATTCTAAGCGCTAAGAGGCCTACATTGGGAATAAGAATATCTTCAAATAAAAGCTACACAGATGCATTCTGTGAAACTTATTTCTGATCTGTAAATTCAGTTAACAGAGCTAAACCATATTTTTGATTGAGCAGTTAGGAAACACTCTTTTTGTAGAAAATGCAAGTTGACATTCGGAGCGCTAAGATTGTAATAGAGGAAAAAGGAATATCTCCAATTAAAAACTACACAGAAGCATTCTCTGAAACCCCTTTCTGTTCTCCGCATTCAACTAACAGATTTGAGCCTTACTTTTGAAGGGGCAGTTCTGAAACACACTTTGTGTAGAAACTGCCAGTGGATATTCAGAGCGCTAAGTGGGTAATAGTCCAAAAAGTAACATCTTCAACTAAATACTACACAGGAGCATTCTGTGAAACTTCTTTCTGTTCTGTGCATTCAACTAAGAGAGTTGAACCTTACATTTGACTGAGCCGTTCTGAAACACTCTTTCTGTAGAAACTGCAATTGGACATTCTGAGCGCTAAGAGGCCTATATTGGCAAAAATAATATCTTCCAATAAAAACTACACAGAAGCATTCTGTGAAACTTATTTCTGATATGGGCATTCAACTAATAGAGTAAAACCATACATTTGATTGAGCCTTTCTGAACACTCTTTCTGTAGAAAATGCAAGTGGACATTCGGAGCGCTTAGAGGGTAAAACTGGAAAAAGTAATACCTTCAAATATGAACTACACAGAATCATTCTGTGAAATTTCTTTCTGATCTGTGCATTCAGCTAACAGAGTTAAACCATACTTTTGATTGAGCAGTTCTGAACACTCTTTCTGGAGAAAATGCAACTGGACATTTGGAGCGCTAAGAGGGTAGTAGTGGAAAAAGAATATAATCAAATATAAACTACACAGAAGCATTCTGTGAAACTTCTTTCTGATCTGAGCATTCAGCTAACAGAGATAAACCATACTTTTGATTGAGCAGTTTTGAAACACTCTGTCTGTAGAAAATGCAATTGGACATTCGGAGCGCTACGTGGGTAATAATGGAAAAAGGAATATGTTCAAATATAAACTACACAAAAGCATTGTATGAAACTTCTTTCTGTTCTGTGCATTCAACTAACACAGTTGAAACTTACATTTGATTGAGCCTTTCTGAAACACTCTTTCTGTAGAAACTGCAATTGGACATTCTGAGCGCCAAGAGGCCTATACTGGGAAAAGTAATATCTTCAAATAAAAACTACACAGCAGCATTTTGTGAAACTTATTTCTGATATGTGCATTCAGCTAACAGAGTTAAACCATACTTTTGATTGAGCCGTTCTGAACACTCTTTTTGTAGAAAATGCAAGTGGACATGCGGAACGCTAAGAGTGTAATAGTGGAAAAAGGAATATATTCAAATATAAACTACACAGAAGCATTCTGTGAAACTACTTTCTGTTCTGTGCATTCAACTAACAGAGTTGAACCTTACTTTTGATGGAGCAGTTATGAGAGACTCTTTGTGTAGAAAATGCAAGTGGACCTGCGGAGCGCTAAGATTGTAATAGAGGAAAAAGGAATATCTCCAAATAAAAACTACACAGAAGCATTCTCTGAAACCCCTTTCTTTTCTCTGCATTCAACTAACAGAGTTTAGCCTTACTTTTGAAGGAGCAGTTCTGAAACACTCTTTGTGTAGAAACTGGAAGTGGATATTCGGAGTGCTAAGTGGGTAATAGTCAAAAAAGTAATATCTTCAACTAAATTCTACAGAGAAGCATTCTGTGAAACTTCTTTCTGTACTGTGCATTCAACTAAAAGAGGTGAACCTTACTTTTCATTGAGCCGTTCTGAAACACTCTTTCTATAGAAACTGCAGTTGGACATTCTGAGCGCTAAGAGGCCTATATTGGTAAAAAGAATATCTTCATATAAACACTACACAGAAGCATTCTGTGAAACTTCTTTCTGATCTGTGCATTCAGCTAACAGAGTTAAACCATACTTTTGATTGAGCAGTTCTGAAACACTCTTTCTGTAGAAAATGCAACTGGACATTTGGAGCGCTAAGTGGGTAATAGTGTAAAAAGGAATATCGTCAAATATAAACTACACAGAATCATTCTGTGAAACTTGTTTCTTATCTGTGCATTCAGCTTACAGAATTAAACCATACTTTTGAATGAGCAGTTCTGAACACTCTTTCTGTAGAAAATGCAACTGGATATTAGGATCGCTAAGTGGGTAGTAGTGGAAAAAGTAATATATTCAAATATAAACTACACAGAAGCATTGTATGAAACTTCTTTCTGTTCTGTGCATTCTACTAACAGAGTTCAACCTTATTTTTGATAGAGCCGTTCTGAAACACTCTTTCTGTAGAAAATGCAAGTGGATATTCGGAGCGCTAAGACGGTAATACTGGAAAAAGAATATATTCAACTATAAACTACACAGAAGCATTCTGTGAAACTTCTTTCTGTTCTGTGCATTCAACTAACTGAGTTGAACCTTACTTTTGATGGAGCCGTTTTGAAACACTCTTTCTGTAGAAACTGCAATTGGACATTCTGAGAGCTAAGAGGCCTATATTGGGAAAAAGAATATCTTCAAATAAAAAATACACGGAAGAATTCTGTGAAACTTATTTCTGATATGGGCATTCAAATAATACAGTAAAACCATACTTTTGATTGAGCCGTTCTGAACACTCTTTCTGTAGAAAATGCAAGTGGAGATTCGGAGCGCTAAGTGGGTAATACTGGAAAAAGTAATACCTTCAAATATGAACTACACTGAATCATTCTGTGAAATTTCTTTCTGATCTGTGCATTCAGCTAACAGAGTTAAACCATACTTTTGATTGAGCAGTTCTGAACAGTCTTTCTGTAGAAAATGCAACTGGACATTTGGAGCGCTAAGAGGGTAGTAGTGGAAAAAGAATATATTCAAATATAAACTACACAGAAGCATTCTGTTAAACTTCTTTCTGATCTGAGCATTCAGCTAACAGAGTGAAACCATACTTTTGATTGAGCAGTTTTGAAACACTCTGTCTGTAGAAAATGCAACTGGACATTCGGAGCGCTAAGTGGGTAATAGTGGAAAAAGGAATATGTTCAAATATAAACTACACAGAAGCATTGTATGAAACATATTTCTGTTCTGTACATTCAACTAAGAGCGTTGAACCTTACTTTTGATTGAGCCGTTCTTAAACACTCTTTCTGTAGAAACTGTAATTGGACATTGTGAGCGCTAGGAGGCCTATATTGCGAAAAATAATATATTCAAATAAAAACTACACAGAAGCATTGTGTGAAACTTATTTGTGATATGTGCATTCAGCTAACAGAGTTAAACCATACATTTGATTGCGCAGTTCTGAACACTCCTTCTGTAGAAAATGTAAGTGGACATTCGGAGCGCTAAGAGGGTAATAGTGGAAAAAGCAATATCTTCAAATATAAACTACACAGAAGCATTCTGTGAAACTTCTTTCTGATCTCTGCATTCAACTAACTGAGATAAACCTTGCTTTTGATTGAGCCGTTCTGAAACACTCTTTCTGTAGAAAATGCAATTGGACATTCTGAGCGCTAAGAGGCCTATATTGGGAAAAAGAATATCTACACATAAAAACTACACAGAAGCATTCTGTGAAACTTCTTTCTGTTCTGTGCATTCAACTAAAAGTGTTGAACCTTAGTTTTGATTGAGCCGTTCTGAAACACTCTTTCTGTAGAAAATGCAAGTGGACATTCGGAGCGCTAAGATTGTAATAGTGGAAAAAGGAATATCTCCAAATAAAAACTACACAGAAGCATTCTCTGAAACTCCTTTCTGATCTCTGCATTCAACTAACAGAGCTGAACCTTACTTTTGAAGGAGCAGTTCTGAAACACTCTTTGTGTAGGAACTGCCAGTGGACATTCGGAGCGCTAAGACGGTAATAGTCGAAAAAGGAATATCCTCAACTATATACTACACAGAAGCATTCTGTGAAACTTCTTTCTGTTCTGTGCATTCAACTAAAAGAGTTGAACCTTAGTTTTGATTGAGCCGTTCTGAAACACTCTTTCTGTAGAAAATGAAAGTGGAGATTCGGAGCGCTAAGAGGGTAATAGTGGAAAAAGCAATATATTCAAACATAAACTACACAGAAGCATTCTGTGAAACTTCTTTCTGATCTCTGCATTCAACTAACTGAGATAAACCTTGCTTTTGATTGAGCCCTTCTGAAACACTCTTTCTGTAGAAAATGCAATTGGATATTCTGAGCGCTAAGAGGCCTATATTGGGTAAAAGAATATCTACACATTAAAACTACACAGAAGCATTCTGTGAAACTACTTTCTGTTCTGTGCATTCAACTAAAAGAGTTGAACCTTAGTTTTGATTGAGCCGTTCTGAAACACTCTTTCTGTAGAAAATGAAAGTGGAGATTCGGAGCGCTAAGTGGGTAATAGTGGAAAAAGGAATATCTTCAAATATAAACTACACAGAATCATTCTGTGAAACTTTTTTCTGATCTGAGCATTCAGCTAACAGAGTTAAACCATACTTTTGATTGAGCAGTTTTGAAACACTCTGTCTGTAGAAAATGCAACTGGACATTCGTAGCGCTAAGTGGGTAATAGTGGAAAAAAGAATATATTCAAATATAAACTACACAGAAGCATTGTATGAAACTTCTTTCGGCTATGTGCATTCAACTAACAGAGTTGAAACTTACTTTTGATTGAGCCGTTCTGAAACACTCTTTCTGTAGAAACTGGAATTGGACATTCTGAGAGCTAAGAGGCCTACATTGGGAAAAAGAATATCTTCAAATAAAAACTACACAGAAGCATTCTGTGAAACTTATTTCTGATCTGTGCATTCAGTTAACAGAGCTAAACCATACTTTTGATTGAGCAGTTATGAAAGACTCTTTGTGTAGAAAATGCAAGTGGACCTTCGGAGTGCTAAGATTGTAATAGAGGAAAAAGGAATATCTCCAAATAAAAACTACACAGAAGCATTCTCTGAAACCCCTTTCTGTTCTCTGCATTCAACTAACAGAGTTTAGCCTTACTTTTGAAGGAGCAGTTCTGAAACACTCTTTGTGTAGAAACTGGAAGTGGATATTCGGAGTGCTAAGTGGGTAATAGTCAAAAAAGTAATATCTTCAACTAAATTCTACAGAGAAGCATTCTGTGAAACTTCTTTCTGTACTGTGCATTCAACTAAAAGAGGTGAACCTTACTTTTGATTGAGCCGTTCTGAAACACTCTTTCTATAGGAACTGCAATTGGACATTCTGAGCGCTAAGAGGCCTATATTGGTAAAAAGAATATCTTCATATAAAGACTACACAGAAGCATTCTGTGAAACTTCTTTCTGATCTGTGCATTCAGCTAACAGAGTTAAACCATACTTTTGATTGAGCAGTTCTGAAACACTCTTTCTGTAGAAAATGCAACTGGACATTTGGAGCGCTAAGTGGGTAATAGTGGAAAAAGGAATATCTTCAAATATAAACTACACAGAATCATTCTGTGAAACTTATTTCTGATCTGTGCATTCAGCTAACAGAATTAAACCATACTTTTGATTGAGCAGTTCTGAACACTCTTTCTGTAGAAAATGCAAATGTTTATTAGGAGCGCTAAGTGGGTAGTAGTGGAAAAAGGAATATATTCAAATATAAACTACACAGAAGCATTGTATGAAACTACTTTCTGTTCTGTGCATTCAACTAACAGAGTTGAACCTTATTTTTGATTGAGCCGTTCTGAAACACTCTTTCTGCAGAAAATGCAAGTGGATATTCGGAGGGCTAAGACGGTAATACTGGAAAAAGAATATATGCAACTATAAACTACACAGAAGCATTCTGTGAAACTTCTTTCGATTCTGTGCATTCAACTAACTGAGTTGAACCTTACTTTTGATGGAGCCGTTCTGAAACACTCTTTCTGTATAAACTGCAATTGGACATTCTGAGCGCTAAGAGGCCTATATTGGGAAAAAGAATATCTTCAAATAAAAATTACACAGAAGCATTCTGTGAAACTTATTTCGGATATGGGCATTCAACTAATAGAGTAAAACCATACTTTTGATTGAGCCGTTCTCAACACTCTTTCTGTAGAAAATGCAAGTGGACATTCGGAGCGCTAAGAGGGTAATACTGGAAAAAGTAATTTCTTCAAATATAAACTACACAGAATCATTCTGTGAAACTTCTTTCTGATCTGTGCATTCAGCTAACAGAGTTAAACCATACTTTTGATTGAGCAGTTCTGAACACTCTTTCTGTGGAAAATGCAACTGGACATTTGGAGCGCTAAGAGGGTAGTAGTGGAAAAAGAATATATTCAAATATAAACTACACAGAAGCATTCTGTGAAACTTCTTTCTGATATGTGCATTCAGCTAACAGAGTTAAACCATACTTTTGATTGAGCAGTTCTGAAACACTCTTTCTGTAGAAAATGCAACTGGACATTTGGAGCGCTAAGTGGGTAATAGTGGAAAAAGGAATATCTTCAAATATAAACTACACAGAATAATTCTGTGAAACTTATTTCTGATCTGTGCATTAAGCTAACAGAGTTAAACCATACTTTTGATTGAGCAGTTCTGAACACTCTTTCTGTAGAGAATGCAAATGGATATATTGAGCGCTAAGAGGGTAGTAGTGGAAAAAGGAATATATTCAAATATAAACTACACAGAAGCATTCTATGAAACTTCTTTCTGTTCTGGCATTCAACTAACAGATTTGAACCTTATTTTTGATTGAGCCCTTCTGAAACACTCTTTCTGTAGAAAATGCAAGTGGATATTCGGTGCGCTAAGACGGTAATACTGGAAGAGGAATATATTCAAATATAAACTGCACAGAAGCATTCTGTGAAACTTCTTTCTGTTCTGTGCATTCAACTAACTGAATTGAACCTTACTTTTGATGGAGCCGTTCTGAAACACTCCTTCTGTAGAAACTGCAATTGGACATTCTGAGCGCTAAGAGGCCTATATTCGGAAAAAGAATATCTTCAAATAAAAACTACACAGAAGCATTCTGTGAAACTTATTTCTGATATGGGCATTCAACTAATAGAGTAAAACCATACTTTTGATTGAGCCTTTCTGAACACTCTTTCTGTAGAAAATGCAAGTGGACTTTCGGAGCGCTAAGAGGGTAATACTGGAAAAAGTAATATCTTCAAATATGAACTACACAGAATCATTCTGTGAAATTTCTTTCTGATCTGTGCATTCAGCTAACAGAGTTAAACCGCACTTTTGATTGAGCAGTTCTGAACACTCTTTCTGTAGAAAATGCAACTGGCCATTTGGAGCGCTAGGAGGGTAGTAGTGGAAAAAGAATATATTCAAATATAAACTACACAGAAACATTCTGTGAAACTTCTTTCTGATATGAGCATTCAGCTAACAGAGTTAAACCATACTTTTGATTGAGCAGTTTTGAAACACTCTGTCTGTAGAAAATGCAACTGGACATTCGGAGCGCTAATTGGGTAATAGTGGAAAAAGGAATATGTTCAAATATAAACTACACAGAAGCATTGTATGAAACAACTTTGTGTTCTGTACATTCAACTAACAGAGTTGAACCTTACTTTTGATTGAGCCGTTCTTAAACACTGTTTCTGTAGAAACTGTAATTGGACATTCTGAGCGCTAGGAGGCCTATATTGCGAAAAATAATATATTCAAATAAAAACTACACAGAAGCATTGTGTGAAACTTATTTCTGATATGTGCATTCAGCTAACAGATTTAAACCATACATTTGATTGCACAGTTCTGAACACTCTTTCTGTAGAAAATGCAAGTGGACTTTCGGAGCGCAAAGAGGGTAATAGTGGAAAAAGGAATATATTCAAATATAAATTACACAGAAGCATTCTGTGAAACTTCTTTCTGATCTCTGCATTCAACTAACTGAGTTAAAACTTGCTTTTGATTGAGCCGTTCTGAAACACTATTTCTGTAGAAAATGCAATTGGACATTCTGAGCGCTAAGAGGCCTATATTGGGAAAAAGAATATCTACACATGAAAACTACACAGAAGCATTCTGTGAAACTTCTTTCTGATCTGTGCATTCAGCTAACAGAGTTAAACCATACTTTTGATTGAGCAGTTCTGAACACTCTTTCTGTGGAAAATGCAACTGGACATTTGGAGCGCTAAGAGGGTAGTAGTGGAAAAAGAATATATTCAAATATAAACTACACAGAAGCATTCTGTGAAACTTCTTTCTGATATGTGCATTCAGCTAACAGAGTTAAACCATACTTTTGATTGAGCAGTTCTGAAACACTCTTTCTGTAGAAAATGCAACTGGACATTTGGAGCGCTAAGTGGGTAATAGTGGAAAAAGGAATATCTTCAAATATAAACTACACAGAATAATTCTGTGAAACTTATTTCTGATCTGTGCATTAAGCTAACAGAGTTAAAACATACTTTTCATTGAGCAGTTCTGAACACTCTTTCTGTAGAGAATGCAACTGGATATATGGAGCGCTAAGAGGGTAGTAGTGGAAAAAGGAATATATTCAAATATAAACTACACAGAAGCATTGTATGAAACTTCTTTCTGTTCTGGCATTCAACTAACAGATTTGAACCTTATTTTTGATTGAGCCCTTCTGAAACACTCTTTCTGTAGAAAATGCAAGTGGATATTCGGTGCGCTAAGACGGTAATACTGGAAGAGGAATATATTCAAATATAAACTGCACAGAAGCATTCTGTGAAACTTCTTTCTGTTCTGTGCATTCAACTAACTGAATTGAACCTTACTTTTGATGGAGCCGTTCTGAAACACTCCTTCTGTAGAAACTGCAATTGGACATTCTGAGCGCTAAGAGGCCTATATTCGGAAAAAGAATATCTTCAAATAAAAACTACACAGAAGCATTCTGTGAAACTTATTTCTGATATGGGCATTCAACTAATAGAGTAAAACCATACTTTTGATTGAGCCTTTCTGAACACTCTTTCTGTAGAAAATGCAAGTGGACCTTCGGAGCGCTAAGAGGGTAATACTGGAAAAAGTAATATCTTCAAATATGAACTACACAGAATCATTCTGTGAAATTTCTTTCTGATCTGTGCATTCAGCTAACAGAGTTAAACCGCACTTTTGATTGAGCAGTTCTGAACACTCTTTCTGTAGAAAATGCAACTGGCCATTTGGAGCGCTAGGAGGGTAGTAGTGGAAAAAGAATATATTCAAATATAAACTACACAGAAACATTCTGTGAAACTTCTTTCTGATATGAGCATTCAGCTAACAGAGTTAAACCATACTTTTGATTGAGCAGTTTTGAAACACTCTGTCTGTAGAAAATGCAACTGGACATTCGGAGCGCTAATTGGGTAATAGTGGAAAAAGGAATATGTTCAAATATAAACTACACAGAAGCATTGTATGAAACAACTTTGTGTTCTGTACATTCAACTAACAGAGTTGAACCTTACTTTTGATTGAGCCGTTCTTAAACACTGTTCCTGTAGAAACTGTAATTGGACATTCTGAGCGCTAGGAGGCCTATATTGCGAAAAATAATATATTCAAATAAAAACTACACAGAAGCATTGTGTGAAACTTATTTCTGATATGTGCATTCAGCTAACAGATTTAAACCATACATTTGATTGCGCAGTTCAGAACACTCTTTCTGTAGAAAATGCAAGTGGACATTCGGAACGCTAAGAGGGTAATAGTGGAAAAAGCAATATATTCATATGTAAACTACACAGAAGCATTCTGTGAAACTTCTTTCTGATCTCTGCATTCAACTAACTGAGTTAAACCTTGCTTTTGATTGAGCCGTTCTGAAACTCTCTTTCTGTAGAAAATGCAATTGGACATTCTGAGCGCTAAGAGGCCTATATTGGGAAAAAGAATATCTACACATAAAAACTACACAGAAGCATTCTGTGAAACTTTTTCTGTTCAGTGCATTCAACTAAAAGTGTTGAACCTTTGATTTGATTGAGCCGTTCTGAAACACTCTTTCTGTAGAAAATGAAAGTGGACATTCGGAGCGCTAAGATTGTATTAGTGGAAAAAGGAATATCTCCAAATAAAAACTACACAGAAGAATTCTCTGAAACTTATTTCTGATTTGTGCATTCAGTTAACAGATGTAAACCATACTTTTGATTGTGCAGTTATGAAACACTCTTTGTGTAGAAAATGCATGGGGACCTTCGGAGCGCTAAGATTGTAATAGAGGAAAAAGGAATATCTCCAAATAAAAACTACACAGAAGCATTCTCAGAAACTCCTTTCTGTTCTCTGAATTCAACTAACAGACTTTAGCCTTACTTTTGAAGGAACAGTTCTGAAACACTATTTGTGTAGAAACTGCCAGTGGACATTCGGAGCGCTAAGTGGGTAATAGTCAATAAAGGAATATCTTCAACTAAATACTACACAGAAGCATTCTGTGAAACTTCTTTCTGTTCTGTGCATTCAACTAAAAGAAGTGAACCTTACTTTTCATTGAGCCGTTCTGAAACACTCTTTCTATAGAAATTGCAATTGGACATTCTGAGCGCTAAGAGGCATATATTGGTAAAAAGAATATTTTCATATAAACACTACACAGAAGCATTCTGTTAAACTTCTTTCTGATCTGTGCATTCAGCTAACAGAGTTAAACCATACTTTTGATTGAGCAGTTCTGAAACACTCTTTCTGTAGAAAATGCTACTGGACATTTGGAGCGCTAAGTGGGTAATAGTGGAAAAAGGAATATGTTCAAATATAAACTACACAGAAGCATTCTGTGAAACTTCTTTCTGTTCTGTGCATTCAAATAACTGAGTTGAACCTTACTTTTGATGGAGCCGTTCTCAAACACTCTTTCTGTAGATACTGCAATTGGACATTCTGAGCGCTAAGAGGCCTATATTGGGAAAAGGAATATCTTCAAATAAAAACTACACAGAAGCATTCTGTGAAACTTATTTCTGATATGGGCATTCAACTAATAGAGTAAAACCATACTTTTGATTGAGCCGTTGTGAACACTCCTTCTGTAGATAATGCAAGTGGACCTTCGGAGCGCTAAGAGGGTAATACTGGAAAAAGAATATCTACAAATAAAAACTACACAGAAGCATTCTGTGAAACTTCTTTCGGATCTGTGCATTCAACTAACAGAGTAAAACCATACTTTTGATAGAGCAGTTCTGAACACTCTTTCTGTAGAAAATGCAAGTGGACATTCGGAGCGCTAAGAGGGTAATAGTTGAAAAAGGAATATATTCAAATATAAACTACACAGAAGCATTCTGTGAAACTTCTTTCTGTTCTGTGCATTCAACTAACAGAGTTGAATCTTACTTTTGATTGAGCCGTTCTGAGACACTCTTTCTGTAGAAACTGCAATTGGACTTTCTAAGCGCTAAGAGGCCTACATTGTTAAAAAGAATATCTTCAAATAAAAACTACACAGAAGCATTCTGTGAAACTTATTTCTGATATGTGCATTCAGTTAACAGAGCTAAACCATACTTTTGATTGAGCAGTTATGAAACATTCTTTGTGTAGAAAATGCAAGTGGACCTTCGGAGCGCTAAGATTTTTATAGAGGAAAAACGATTATCTCCAAATAAAAACCACACAGAAGCATTCTTTGAAACACTTTCTGTTCTCTGAATTCAACTAACAGAGTTTAGCCTTACTTTTGAAGGAACAGTTCTGAAACACTCTTTGTGTAGAAACTGCCAGTGGACATTCGGAGCGCTAAGTGTGTAATAGTCAATAAAGGGATATCTTCAACTAAATACTACACAGAAGCATTCTGTGAAACTTCTTCCTGTTTTGTGCATTCAACTAAAAGAGGTGAACCTTACTTTTCATTGAGCCGTTCTGAAACACTCTTTCTATAGAAACTGCAATTGGACATTCTGAGCGCTAATAGGCCTATATTGGTAAAAAGAATATTTTCATATAAACACTACACAGAAGCATTCTGTGAAACTTCTTTCTGATCTGGGCATTCAGCTAACAGAGTTAAACCATACTTTTGATTGAGCAGTTCTGAAACACTCTTTCTGTAGAAAATGCTACAGGACATTTGGAGCGCTAAGTGGGTAATAGTGGAAAAAGGAATATCTTCAAATATCAACTACACAGAATCATTCTGTGAAACTTATTTGTGATCTGTGCATTCAGCTAACAGAGTTAAACCATAATTTTGATTGAGCAGTTCTGAACACTCTTTCTGTGGAAAATGCAACTGGACATTTGGAGCGCTAAAAGGGTAGTAGTGGAAAAAGGAATATATTCAAATATAAACTACACAGAAGCATTGTATGAAACTTCATTCACTTCTGTGCATTCAACTAACAGAGTTGAACCTTATTTTTGATTCAGCCGTTCTGAAACACTCTTTCTGTAGAAAATGCAAGTGGATATTCGGAGCGCTAAGACGGCAATACTGGAAAAGGAATATATTCAAATATAAACTACACAGAAGCATTCTGTGAAACTTCTTTCTGTTCTGTGCATTCAAATAACTGAGTTGAACCTTACTTTTGATGGAGGGGTTCTGAAACACTCTTTCTGTAGAAACTGCAATTGGACATTCTGAGAGCTAAGAGGCCTATATTGGGAAAAAGAATATCTTCAAATAAAAATTACACAGAAGCATTCTGTGAAACTTTTTTCTGATATGGGCATTCAACTAACAGAGTAAAACGATACTTTTGATTGAGCAGTTGTGAACATTCTTTCTGTAGAAAATGCAAGTGTACATTCGGAGCTCTAAGAGGGTAATACTGGAAATAGTAATATCTTCAAATATAAACTACACAGAATCATTCTGTGAAACTTCTTTCTGATCTGTGCATTCAGCTAACAGAATTAAACCATACTTTTGATTGAGCAGTTCTGAACACTCTTTCTGTAGAAAATGCAACTGGACATTTGGAGCGCTAAGAGGGTAGTAGTGGAAAAAGAAATATATTCAAATATAAACTACACAGAAGCATTCTGTGAAAGTTCTTTCTGATCTGAGCATTCAGCTAACAGAGTTAAACCATACTTTTGACTGAGCAGTTTTGAAACACTCTGTCTGTAGAAAATGCAACTGGACATTAGGAGCGCTAAGTTGGTAATAGTGGAAAAAGGAATATGTTCAAATATAAACTACACAGAAGCATTGTATGAAACATCTTTCTGTTCTGTACATTCAACTAACTGAGTTGAACCTTGCTTTTGATTGAGCCGTTCTGACACTCTTTCTGTAGAAACTGCATTTGGACATTATGAGCCCAAAGAGGCCTATATTGGGAAAAATAATATATTCAAATAAAAACTACACAGAAGCATTGTGTGAAACTTACTTCTGATATGTGCATTCAGCTAACAGAGTTAAACCATACTTTTGATTGCGCAGTTCTGAACACTCTTTCTGTAGAAAATGCAAGTGGACATTCGGAGCGCTAAGAGGGTAATAGTGGAAAAAGCAATATACTCAAATATAAACTACACAGAAGCATTCTGTGAAACTTCCTTCTGTTCTCTGCATTCAACTAACTGAGTTGAACCTTGCTTTTGATTGAGCCGTTCTGGAACACTCTTTCTGTAGAAAATGCAATTGGACATTCTGAGCGCTAAGAGGCCTATATTGGGAAAAAGAATATCTACAAATAAAAACTACACAGAATCATTCCGTAAAACTTCTTTCTGTTCTGTGCATTCAACTAAAAGTGTTGAACCTTAGTTTTGATTGAGCCTTTCTGAAACACTCTTTCTGTAGAAAATGCAAGAGGACATTCGGAGCGTTAAGATAGTAATAGTGGAAAAAGGAATATATCCAAATAAAAACTACACAGAAGCATTCTCTGAAACTCCTTTCTGTTCTCTGCATTCAACTAACAGAGCTGAGCCTTACTTTTGAAGGAGCAGTTCTGAAACACTCTTTGTGTAGAAACTGCCAGTGGAAATTCAGAGCGCTAAGAGGGTAATAGTCGAAAAAGGAATATCTTCAACTAAATACTACACAGAAGCATTCTGTGAAACTTCTTTCTGTTCTGTGCATTCAACTAAAAGAGCTGAACCTTAGTTTTGATTGAGCCGTTCTGAAACACTCTTTCTGTAGATAATGAAAGTGGAGATTCGGAGCGCTAAGAGGGTAATAGTGGAAAAAAGATTATCTTCAAATATAAACTACACAGAATCATTCTGTGAAACTTCTTTCTGATATGTGCATTCAGCTAACAGAGTTAAACCATACTTTTGATAGTGCAGTTCTGAACACTCTTTCTGTAGAAAATGCAACTGGACATTTGGAGCGCTAAGAGGGTAGTAGTGGAAAAAGGAATATATTCAAATATAAGCTACACAGAAGCATTCTGTGAAGCTTCTTTCTGATCTGAGCATTCAGCTAACAGAGTTAAACCATACTTTTGATTGCGCAGTTCTGAACACTCTTTCTGTAGAAAATGCAAGTGGACATTCGGAGCGGTAATACGGTAATAGTGGAAAAATTAATATATTCAATTATAAACTACACAGAATCATTCTGTGAAATTTCTTTCTGTTCTGTGCATTCAACTAACTGAGTTGAACCTTACTTTTGATGGAGCCGTTGTGAAACCCTCTTTCTCTAGGAATTGCAACTGGACATTCTGACCACTAAAAGGCCTATATTGGGAAAAAGAATATCTACAAATAAAAACTACACAGAAGCATTCTGTGAAACTTCTTTCGGATCTGTGCATTCAACTAACAGAGTAAAAAAATACTTTTGATTGAGCCGTTCTGAACACCCTTTCTGTAGAAAATGCAAGTGGACATTCAGAGCGCTAAGAGGGTAATAGTTGAAAAAGGAATATATTCAAATATAAACTACACAGAAGCATTCTGTGAAACTTCTTTCTGTTCTGTGCATTCAGCTAACAGAGTTGAACCTTACTTTTGATTGAGCCGTTCTGAAACACACTTTCTGTAGAAACTGGAATTGGACTTTCTAAGCGCTAAGAGGCCTACATTGTTAAAAAGAATATCTTCAAATAAAAACTACACAGAAACATTCTGTGAAACTTATTTCTGATATGTGCATTCAGTTAACAGAGCTAAACCATACTTTTGATTGAGCAGTTATGAAAAACTCTTTGTGTAGAAAATGCAAGTGGACCTTCGGAGCGCTAAGATTGTAATAGAGGAAAAAGGATTATCTCCAAATAAAAACCACACAGAAGCATTCTCTGAAACTCCTTTCTGTTCTCTGAATTCAACTAACAGAGTGTAGCCTTACTTTTGAAGGAACAGTTCTGAAACACTCTTTGTGTAGAAACTGCCATTGGACATTCGGAGCACTAAGTGGGTAATAGTCAATAAAGGAATACCTTCAACTAAATACTAAACAGAAGCATTCTGTGAAACTTCTTTCTGTTCTGTGCATTCAACTAAAAGAGGTGAACCTTACTTTTCATTGAGCCGTTCTGAAACACTCTTTCTATAGAAACTGCAATTGGACATTCTGAGCGCTAAGAGGCCTATATTGGTAAAAAGAATATTTTCATATAAACACTACACAGAGGCATTCTGTGAAACTTCTTTCTGATCTGTGCATTCAGCAAACAGAGTTAAACCATACTTTAGATTGAGCAGTTCTGAAACACTCTTTCTGTAGAAAGTGATACTGGACATTTGGAGCGCTAAGTGGGTAATAGTGGAAAAAGGAATATCTTCAAATATAAACTACAGAGAATCATTCTGTGAAACTTCTTTCTGATCTGTGCATTCAGCTAACAGAGTTAAACCATACTTTTGATGGAGCACTTCTGAACACTCTTTCTGTAGAAAATGCAACTGGACATTTGGAGTGCTAAAAGAGTAGTAGTGGAAAAAGGAATATATTCAAATATAAACTACACAGAAGCATTGTATGAAACTTCATTCTCTTCTGCGCATTCAACTAACAGAGTTGAACCTTATTTTTGATTGAGCCGTTCTGAAACACTCTTTCTGTAGAAAATGCAAGTGGATATTCAGAGCGCTAAGACGGTAATACTGGAAAAGGAATATATTCAAATATAAACTACACAGAAGCATTCTGTGAAACTTCTTTCTGTTCTGTGCATTCAACTAACTGAGTTGAACCTTACTTTTGATGGAGCCGTTCTGAAACACTCTTTCTGTAGAAACTGCAATTGGACATTCTGAGCGCTAAGAGGCCTATATTGGGAAAAAGAATATCTTCAAATAAAAACTACACAGAAGCATTCTGTGAAACTTATTTCTGATATGTGCATTCAACTAATAGAGTAAAACCACACTTTTGATTGAGGAGTTCTGAACACTCTTTCTGTAGAAAATGCAAGTGGACATTGGGAGCTCTAAGAGGGTAATACTGGAAATAGTAATATCTTCAAATATAAACTAAACAGAATCATTCTGTGAAACTTCTTTCTGTTCTGTGCATTCAGCTAACAGAATTAAACCATACTTTTCATTGAGCAGTTCTGAACACTCTTTCTGTAGAAAATGCAACTGGACATTTGGAGCGCTAAGAGGGTAGTAGTGGAAAAAGGAATATATTCAAATATAAACTACACAGAAGCATTCTGTGAAACTTCTTTCTGATCTGAGCATTCAGCTAACAGAGTTAAACCATACTTTTGACTGAGTAGTTTTGAAACACTCTGTCTGTAGAAAATGCAACTGGACATTCGGAGCGCTAAGTGGGTAATAGTGGAAAAAGGAATATGTTCAAATATAAACTACACAGAAGCATTGTATGAAACTTCTTTCTGTTCTGTGCATTCAACTAACAGAGTTGAACCTTACTTTTGATTTAGCCGTTGTGAAACACTGTTTCTGTAGAAACTGCAATTGGACATTCTGACCGCTAAAAGGCCTATATTGGGAAAAAGAATATCTACAAATTAAAACTACACAGAAACATTCTGTGAAACTTATTTCTGATATGTGCATTCAGCTAACAGAGTTAAACCATACTTTTGATTGCGCAGTTCTGAACACTCTTTCTGTAGAAAATGCAAGTGGACATTCGGAGCGCTAAGAGGGTAATAGTGGAAAAAGCAATATACTCAAATATAAACTACACAGAAGCATTCTGTGAAACTTCTTTCTGTTCTCTGCATTCAACTAACTGAGTTGAACCTTGCTTTTGATTGAGCCGTTCTGGAACACTCTTTCTGTAGAAAATGCAATTGGACATTCTGAGCGCTAAGAGGCCTATATTGGGAAAAAGAATATCTACAAATAAAAACTACACAGAAGCATTCTGTGAAACTTCTTTCTATTCTGTGCATTCAACTAAAAGTGTTGAACCTTAGTTTTGATTGAGCCGTTCTGAAACACTCTTTCTGTAGGAAATGCATGTGGACATTCCGAGCGCTAAGATAGTAATAGAGAAAAAAGGAATATCTCCAAATAAAAACTACACAGAAGCATTCTCTGAAACTCCTTTCTGTTCTCTGCATTCAACTAACAGAGCTGAGCCTTACTTTTGAAGGAGAAGTTCTGAAACACACTTTGTGTAGAAACTGCCGGTGGAAATTCAGAGCGCTAAGAGGGTAATAGTCGAAAAAGGAATATCTTCAACTAAATACTACACAGAAGCATTCTGTGAAACTGCTTTTTGTTCTGTGCATTCAACTAAAAGAGTTGAAACTTAGTTTTGATTGAGCCGTTCTGAAACACTCTTTCTGTATTAAAGGAAAGTGGAAATTCGTAGCGCTAAGAGGATAATAGTGGAAAAAGGATTATATTCAAATGTAAACTACACAGAATCATTCTGTGAAATTTCTTTCTGATATGTGTATTCAGCTAACAGAGTTAAACCATAGTTTTGATAGTGCAGTTCTGAACACTCTTTCTGTAGAAAATGCAACTGGACATTTGGAGCGCTAAGAGGGTAGTAATGGAAAAAGGAATATATTCAAATATAAGCTACACAGAAGCATTCTGTGAAACTTCTTTCTGATCTGAGCACTCAGCTAACAGAGTTAAACCATACTTTTGATTGAGGAGATTTGAAACACTCTGTCTGTAGAAAATGCAACTGGACATTCGGAGCGCTAAGTGGGTAATAATGGAAAAAGGAATATGTTCAAATATAAACTACACAGAAGCATTGTATGAAACTTCTTTCTGTTCTGTGCATTCAACTAACAGAGTTGAACCTTACTTTCGATTGAGCCGTTCTGAAACACTCTTTCTGTAGAAACTGCAATTGGACATTCTGAGCTCTAAGAGGCCTATATTGGGAAAAATAATATCTTCAAATAAGAACTACACAGCAGCATTGTGTGAAACTTATTTCTGATATGTGCATTCAGCTAACAGAGTTAAACCACACTTTTGATTGCGCAGTTCTGAACACTCTTTCTGTAGAAAATGCAAGTGGACATTCGGAGCGCTAATACGGTAGTAGTGGAAAAAGGAATATATTCAATTATAAACTACACAGAAGCATTCTGTGAAACTTCTTTCTGTTCTGTGCATTCAACTAACTAAGTTGAACCTTACTTTTGATGGAGCCGTTGTGAAACACTCTTTCTGTAGAAACTGCAATTGGACATTCTGACCGCTAAAAGGCCTATATTGGGAAAAAGAATATCTACAAATAAAAACTACACAGAAGCATTCTGTGAAACTTCTTTCGGATCTGTGCATTCAACTAACAGAGTAAAACCATACTTTTGATTGAGCCGTTCTGAAGACTCTTTCTGTAGAATATGCAAGTGGACATTCGGAGCGCTAAGAGCGTAATAGTTGAAAAAGGAATATATTCAAATATAAACTACACAGAAGCATTCTGTGAAACTTCTTTCTGTTCTGTGCATTCAACTAACAGAGTTGAACCTTACTTTTGATTGAGCCGTTCTGAAACACTCTTTCTGTAGAAACTGCAATTGGACTTTCTAAGCGCTAAGAGGCCTACATTGTTAAAAAGAATATCTTCAAATAAAAACCACACAGAAGCATTCTGTGAAACTTATTTCTGATCTGTGCATTCAGTTAACAGAGCTAAACCATACTTTTGATTAAGCAGTTATGAAACACTCTTTGTGTAGAAAATGCAAGTGGACCTTCGGAGCGCAAAGATTGTAATAGAGGAAAAAGGAATATCTCCAAATAAAAACCACACAGAAGCATTCTCTGAAACTCCTTTCTGTTCTCTGAATTCAAACAACAGAGTTCAGCCTTACTCTTGAAGGAGCAGTTCTGAAACACTCTTTGTGTAGAAACTGCCAGTGGACATTCGGAGCGCTAAGTGGGTAATAGTCAATAAAGGTATATCTTCAACTAAATACTACACAGAAGCATTCTGTGAAACTTCTTTCTGTTCTGTGCATTCAACTAAAAGAGGTGAACCTTACTTTTCATTGAGCCGTTCTGAAACACTCTTTCTATAGAAACTGCAATTGGACATTCTGAGCGCTAAGAGGCCTATATTGGTAAAAAGAATATTTTCATATAAACACTACACAGAAGTATTCTGTGAAACTTCTTTCTGATCTGTGCATTCAGCTAACAGAGTTAAACCATACTTTTGATTGAGCAGTTCTGAAGCACTCTTTCTGTAGAAAATGCTACTGGACATTTGGAGCACTAAGTGGGTAATAGTGGAAAAAGGAATATCTTCAAATATAAACTACACAGAATCATTCTGTGAAACATCTTTCTGATCTGTGCATTCAGCTAACATAGTTAAACCATACTTTTGATTGAGCAGTTCTGAACACTCTTTCTGTAGAAAATGCAACTGGACATTTGGAGCGCTAAGAGGGTAGTAGTGGAAAAAGGAATATATTCAAATATAAACTTCACAGAAGCATTGTATGAAACTTCTTTCTCTTCTGTGCATTCAACTAACAGAGTTGAACCTTATTTTTGATTGAGCCGTTCTGAAGCACTCTTTCTGTAGAAAATGCACGTGGATATTCAGAGCCCCAAGACGGTAATACTGGAAAAGGAATATATTCAAATATAAACTACACAGAAGCATTCTGTGAAACTTCTTTCTGTTCTGTGCATTCAACTAACTGAGTTGAACCTTACTTTTGATGGAGCCGTTCTGAAACACTCTTTCTGTAGAAACTGCAATTGGACATTCTGAGCGCTAAGAGGCCTATATTGGGAAAAAGAATATCTACAAATAAAAACTACACAGAAGCATTCTGTGAAACTTAGTTCTGATATGGGCATTCAACTAATAGAGTAAAACCATACTGTTGATTGAGTCGTTCTGAACACTCTTTTTGTAGAAAATGCAAGTGGACATTGGGAGCTCTAAGAGGGTAATACTGGAAATAGTAATATCTACAAATATAAACTACACAGAATCATTCTGTGAAACTTCTTTCTGATCTGTGCATTCAGCTAACAGAATTAAACCATACTTTTCATTGAGCAGTTCTGAACACTCTTTCTGTAGAAAATGCAACTGGACATTTGGAGCGCTAAGAGGGTAGTAGTGGAAAAAGGAATACATTCAAATATAAACTACACAGAAGCATTCTGTGAAACTTATTTCTGATCTGAGCATTCAGCTAACAGAGTTAAACCATACTTTTGACTGAGAAGTTTTGAAACACTCTGCCTGTAGAAAATGCAACTGGACACTCGGAGTGCTAATTGGGTAATAGTGGAAAAAGGAATATGTTCAAATATAAACTACACAGAAGCATTGTATGAAACATCTTTCTGTTCTGTACATTCAACTAACAGAGTTGAACCTTACTTTTGATTTAGCCGTTCTGAAACACTCTTTCTGTAGAAACTGCAATTGGACATTCTGAGCCCTAAGAGGCCCATATTGGGAAAAATGATATATTCAAATAAAAACTACACAGAATCATTGTGTGAAACTTATTTCTGATATGTGCATTCAGCTAACAGAGTTAAACCATACTTTTGATTGCGCAGTTCTGAACACTCTTTCTGTAGAAAATGCAAGTTGTCATTCGGAGCGCTAAGAGGGTAATAGTGGAAAAAGCAATATACTCAAATATAAACTACACAGAAACATTGTGTGAAACTTCTTTCTGTCCTCTGTATTCAACTAACTGAGTTGAACCTTGCTTTTGATTGAGCCGTTCTGGAACACTCTTTCTGTAGAAAATGCAATTGGACATTCTGAGCGCTAAGAGGCCTATATTGGGAAAAAGAATATCTACAAATAAAAACTACACAGAATCATTCTGTGAAACTTATTTCTGATATGGGCATTCAACTAAACGTGTTGAACCTTAGTTTTCATTGAGCCGTTCTGAAACTCTCTTTCTGTAGAAAATGCAAGTGGACATTCGGAGCGCTAAGATAGTAATAGTGGAAAAAGGAATATCTCCAAATAAAAACTACACAGAAGCATTTTCTGAAACTCCTTTCTGTTCTCTGAACTCAACTAACAGAGCTGAGCCTTACTTTTGATGGAGCCGTTCTGAAACACTCTTTCTGTAGAAACTGCCAGTGGAAATTCAGAGCGCTAAGAGGGTGATAGTCGAAAAAGGAATATCTTCAACTAAATACTACACAGAAGCATTCTGTGAAACTCCTTTCTGTTCTGTGCATTCAACTAAAAGAGTTGAACCTTAGTTTTGATTGAGCCGTTCTGAAACACTCTTTCTGTAGAAAATGAAAGTGGAGAGTCGGAGCGCTAAGAGGGTATTAGTGGAAAAAGGACTATCTTCAAATATAAACTACACAGAATCATTCTGTGAAACTTCTTTCTGATATGTGCATTCAGCTAACAGAGTTAAACCATACTTTTGATAGAGCAGTTCTGAACACTCTTTCTGTAGAAAATGCAACTGGACATTTGGAGCGCTAAGAGGGTAGTAGTGGAAAAAGGAATATATTCAAATATAAGCTACACAGAAGCATTCTGTGAAACTTCTTTCTGATCTGAACATTCAGCTAACAGATTTAAACCATACTTTTGATTGAGGAGATTTGAAACACTCTGTCTGTAGAAAATGCAACTAGACATTCGGAGCGCTAAGTGGGTAATAATGGAAAAAGAATATGTTCAAATATAAACTACACAGAAGCATTGTATGAAACATCTTTCTGTTCTGTGCATTCAAGTAACAGATTTGAACCTTACTTTTGATTGAGCGGTTCTGAAACACTCGTTCTGTAGAAACTGCAATTGGGCATTCTGAGCTCTAAGAGGCCTATATTGGGAAAAATAATATCTTCAAATAAAAACTACATAGCAGCATTGTGTGAAACTTACTTCTGATATGTGCATTCAGCTAACAGAGTTAAACCCTACTTTTGATTGCGCAGTTCTGAACACTCTTTCTGTAGAAAATGCAAGTGGACATTCGGAGCGCTAATACGGTAATAGTGGAAAAAGGAATATATTCAATTATAAACTACACAGAAGCATTCTGTGAAACTTCTTTCTGTTCTGTGCATTCAACTAAAAGAGTTGAACCTTAGTTTTGATTGAGCCGTTCTGAAACACTCTTTCTGTAGAAAATGAAAGTGGAGATTCGGAGCGCTAAGAGGGTAATAGTGGAATAAGGATTATCTTCAAATATAAACTACACAGAATCATTCTGTGAAACTTCTTTCTGATATGTGCATTCAGCTAACAGAGTTAAACCATACTTCTGATAGAGCAGTTCTGAACACTCTTTCTGTAGAAAATGCAACTGGACATTTGGAGCGCTAAGAGGGTAGTAGTGGAAAAAGGAATATATTCAAATATAAGCTACACAGAAGCATTCTGTGAAACTTCTTTCAGATCTGAGCATTCAGCGAACAGAGTTAAACCATACTTTTGATTGAGGAGATTTGAAACACTCTGTCTGTAGAAAATGCAACTGGACATTCGGAGCGCTAAGTGGGTAATAATGGAAAAAGGAATATGTTCAAATATAAACTACACAGAAGCATTGTATGAAACTTATTTCTGTTCTGTGCATTCAACTAACAGAGTTGAACCTTACTTTTGATTGAGCCGTTCTGAAACACTCTTTCTGTAGAAAATGCAACTGGACATTTGGAGCGCTAAGAGGGTAGTAGTGGAAAAAGGAATATATTCAAATATAAACTACACAGAAGCATTCTGTGAAACTTCTTTCTGATCTGAGCATTCAGCTAACAGAGTTAAACCATACTATTGACTGAGAAATTTTGAAACACACTGTCTGTAGAAAATGCAACTGGACATTCGGAGCGCTAATTGGGTAATAGTGGAAAAAGGAATATGTTCAAATATAAACTACACAGAAGCATTGTATGAAACATCTTTCTGTTCTGTACATTCAACTAACAGAGTTGAACCTTACTTTTGATTTAGCCGTTCTGAAACACTCATTCTATAGAAACTGCAATTGGACATTCTGAGCCCTAAGAGGCCCATATTGGGAAAAATGATATATTCAATTAAAACTACACAGAAGCATTGCGTGAAACTTATTTCTGATATGTGCATTCAGCTAACAGAGTTAAACCATACTTTTGATTGCGCAGTTCTGAACACTCTTTCTGTAGAAAATGCAAGTTGACATTCGGAGCGCTAAGAGGGTAATAGTGGAAAAAGCAATATACTCAAATATAAACTACACAGAAGCATTCTGTGAAACTTCTTTCTGTTCTCTGCATTCAACTAACTGAGTTGAACCTTGCTTTTGATTGAGCCGTTCTGGAACACTCTTTCTGTAGAAAATGCAATTGGACATTCTGAGCGCTAAGAGGCCTATATTGGGAAAAAGAATATCTGCAAATAAAAACTACACAGAAGCATTCTGTGAAACTTCTTTCTGTTCTGTGCATTCAACTAAACGTGTTGAACCTTAGTTTTCATTGAGCCGTTCTGAAACTCTCTTTCTGTAGAAAATGCAAGTGGACATTCGGAGCGCTAAGATAGTAATAGTGGAAAAAGGAATATCTGCAAATAAAAACTACACAGAAGCATTCTCTGAAACTACTTTCTGTTCTCTGCATTCAACTAACAGAGCTGAGCCTTACTTTTGATGGAGCCGTCCTGAAACACTCTTTCTGTAGAAACTGCCAGTGGAAATTCAGAGCGCTAAGAGGGTGATAGTCGAAAAAGGAATATCTTCAACTAAATACTACACAGAAGCATTCTGTGAAACTCCTTTCTGTTCTGTGCATTCAACTGAAAGAGTTGAACCTTAGTTTTGATTGATGCGTTCTGAAACACTCTTTCTGTAGAAAATGAAAGTGGAGATTCGGAGCGCTAAGAGGGTAGTAGTGGAAAAAGTAATATCTTCAAATATAAACTACACAGAATCATTCTGTGAAACTTCTTTCTGTTCTGTGCATTCAACTAACAGAATTGAACCTTACTTTTGATTGAGCCGTTCTGAAACACTCTTTCTGTAGAAACTGCAATTGGACTTTCTAAGCGCTAAGAGGCCTACATTGTTAAAAGGAATATCTTCAAATAAAAACTACACAGAAGCATTCTGTGAAACTTATTTCTGATATGTGCATTCAGTTAACAGAGCTAAACCATACTTTTGATTGAGCAGTTATGAAACATTCTTTGTGTAGAAAATGCAAGTGGACCTTCGGAGCGCTAAGATTTTTATAGAGGAAAAACGATTATCTCCAAATAAAAACCACACAGAAGCATTCTTTGAAACACTTTCTGTTCTCTGAATTCAACTAACAGAGTTTAGCCTTACTTTTGAAGGAACAGTTCTGAAACACTCTTTGTGTAGAAACTGCCAGTGGACATTCGGAGCGCTAAGTGTGTAATAGTCAATAAAGGGATATCTTCAACTAAATACTACACAGAAGCATTCTGTGAAACTTCTTCCTGTTTTGTGCATTCAACTAAAAGAGGTGAACCTTACTTTTCATTGAGCCGTTCTGAAACACTCTTTCTATAGAAACTGCAATTGGACATTCTGAGCGCTAATAGGCCTATATTGGTAAAAAGAATATTTTCATATAAACACTACACAGAAGCATTCTGTGAAACTTCTTTCTGATCTGGGCATTCAGCTAACAGAGTTAAACCATACTTTTGATTGAGCAGTTCTGAAACACTCTTTCTGTAGAAAATGCTACAGGACATTTGGAGCGCTAAGTGGGTAATAGTGGAAAAAGGAATATCTTCAAATATCAACTACACAGAATCATTCTGTGAAACTTATTTGTGATCTGTGCATTCAGCTAACAGAGTTAAACCATAATTTTGATTGAGCAGTTCTGAACACTCTTTCTGTGGAAAATGCAACTGGACATTTGGAGCGCTAAAAGGGTAGTAGTGGAAAAAGGAATATATTCAAATATAAACTACACAGAAGCATTGTATGAAACTTCATTCACTTCTGTGCATTCAACTAACAGAGTTGAACCTTATTTTTGATTCAGCCGTTCTGAAACACTCTTTCTGTAGAAAATGCAAGTGGATATTCGGAGCGCTAAGACGGCAATACTGGAAAAGGAATATATTCAAATATAAACTACACAGAAGCATTCTGTGAAACTTCTTTCTGTTCTGTGCATTCAAATAACTGAGTTGAACCTTACTTTTGATGGAGGGGTTCTGAAACACTCTTTCTGTAGAAACTGCAATTGGACATTCTGAGAGCTAAGAGGCCTATATTGGGAAAAAGAATATCTTCAAATAAAAATTACACAGAAGCATTCTGTGAAACTTATTTCTGATATGGGCATTCAACTAACAGAGTAAAACCATACTTTTGATTGAGCAGTTGTGAACATTCTTTCTGTAGAAAATGCAAGTGTACATTCGGAGCTCTAAGAGGGTAATACTGGAAATAGTAATATCTTCAAATATAAACTACACAGAATCATTCTGTGAAACTTCTTTCTGATCTGTGCATTCAGCTAACAGAATTAAACCATACTTTTGATTGAGCAGTTCTGAACACTCTTTCTGTAGAAAATGCAACTGGACATTTGGAGCGCTAAGAGGGTAGTAGTGGAAAAAGAAATATATTCAAATATAAACTACACAGAAGCATTCTGTGAAAGTTCTTTCTGATCTGAGCATTCAGCTAACAGAGTTAAACCATACTTTTGACTGAGCAGTTTTGAAACACTCTGTCTGTAGAAAATGCAACTGGACATTCGGAGCGCTAAGTTGGTAATAGTGGAAAAAGGAATATGTTCAAATATAAACTACACAGAAGCATTGTATGAAACATCTTTCTGTTCTGTACATTCAACTAACTGAGTTGAACCTTGCTTTTGATTGAGCCGTTCTGACACTCTTTCTGTAGAAACTGCATTTGGACATTATGAGCCCAAAGAGGCCTATATTGGGAAAAATAATATATTCAAATAAAAACTACACAGAAGCATTGTGTGAAACTTACTTCTGATATGTGCATTCAGCTAACAGAGTTAAACCATACTTTTGATTGCGCAGTTCTGAACACTCTTTCTGTAGAAAATGCAAGTGGACATTCGGAGCGCTAAGAGGGTAATAGTGGAAAAAGCAATATACTCAAATATAAACTACACAGAAGCATTCTGTGAAACTTCCTTCTGTTCTCTGCATTCAACTAACTGAGTTGAACATTGCTTTTGATTGAGCCGTTCTGGAACACTCTTTCTGTAGAAAATGCAATTGGACATTCTGAGCGCTAAGAGGCCTATATTGGGAAAAAGAATATCTACAAATAAAAACTACACAGAATCATTCCGTAAAACTTCTTTCTGTTCTGTGCATTCAACTAAAATTGTTGAACCTTAGTTTTGATTGAGCCTTTCTGAAACACTCTTTCTGTAGAAAATGCAAGAGGACATTCGGAGCGTTAAGATAGTAATAGTGGAAAAAGGAATATATCCAAATAAAAACTACACAGAAGCATTCTCTGAAACTCCTTTCTGTTCTCTGCATTCAACTAACAGAGCTGAGCCTTACTTTTGAAGGAGCAGTTCTGAAACACTCTTTGTGTAGAAACTGCCAGTGGAAATTCAGAGCGCTAAGAGGGTAATAGTCGAAAAAGGAATATCTTCAACTAAATACTACACAGAAGCATTCTGTGAAACTTCTTTCTGTTCTGTGCATTCAACTAAAAGAGCTGAACCTTAGTTTTGATTGAGCCGTTCTGAAACACTCTTTCTGTAGAAAATGAAAGTGGAGATTCGGAGCGCTAAGAGGGTAATAGTGGAAAAAAGATTATCTTCAAATATAAACTGCACAGAATCATTCTGTGAAACTTCTTTCTGATATGTGCATTCAGCTAACAGAGTTAAACCATACTTTTGATAGTGCAGTTCTGAACACTCTTTCTGTAGAAAATGCAACTGGACATTTGGAGCGCTAAGAGGGTAGTAGTGGAAAAAGGAATATATTCAAATATAAGCTACACAGAAGCATTCTGTGAAGCTTCTTTCTGATCTGAGCATTCAGCTAACAGAGTTAAACCATACTTTTGATTGCGCAGTTCTGAACACTCTTTCTGTAGAAAATGCAAGTGGACATTCGGAGCGGTAATACGGTAATAGTGGAAAAATTAATATATTCAATTATAAACTACACAGAATCATTCTGTGAAATTTCTTTCTGTTCTGTGCATTCAACTAACTGAGTTGAACCTTACTTTTGATGGAGCCGTTGTGAAACACTCTTTCTCTAGGAATTGCAACTGGACATTCTGACCACTAAAAGGCCTATATTGGGAAAAAGAATATCTACAAATAAAAACTACACAGAAGCATTCTGTGAAACTTCTTTCGGATCTGTGCATTCAACTAACAGAGTAAAAAAATACTTTTGATTGAGCCGTTCTGAACACACTTTCTGTAGAAAATGCAAGTGGACATTCAGAGCGCTAAGAGGGTAATAGTTGAAAAAGGAATATATTCAAATATAAACTACACAGAAGCATTCTGTGAAACTTCTTTCTGTTCTGTGCATTCAGCTAACAGAGTTGAACCTTACTTTTGATTGAGCCGTTCTGAAACACACTTTCTGTAGAAACTGGAATTGGACTTTCTAAGCGCTAAGAGGCCTACATTGTTAAAAAGAATATCTTCAAATAAAAACTACACAGAAACATTCTGTGAAACTTATTTCTGATATGTGCATTCAGTTAACAGAGCTAAACCATACTTTTGATTGAGCAGTTATGAAAAACTCTTTGTGTAGAAAATGCAAGTGGACCTTCGGAGCGCTAAGATTGTAATAGAGGAAAAAGGATTATCTCCAAATAAAAACCACACAGAAGCATTCTCTGAAACTCCTTTCTGTTCTCTGAATTCAACTAACAGAGTGTAGCCTTACTTTTGAAGGAACAGTTCTGAAACACTCTTTGTGTAGAAACTGCCATTGGACATTCGGAGCACTAAGTGGGTAATAGTCAATAAAGGAATACCTTCAACTAAATACTAAACAGAAGCATTCTGTGAAACTTCTTTCTGTTCTGTGCATTCAACTAAAAGAGGTGAACCTTACTTTTCATTGAGCTGTTCTGAAACACTCTTTCTATAGAAACTGCAATTGGACATTCTGAGCGCTAAGAGGCCTATATTGGTAAAAAGAATATTTTCATATAAACACTACACAGAGGCATTCTGTGAAACTTCTTTCTGATCTGTGCATTCAGCAAACAGAGTTAAACCATACTTTAGATTGAGCAGTTCTGAAACACTCTTTCTGTAGAAAGTGATACTGGACATTTGGAGCGCTAAGTGGGTAATAGTGGAAAAAGGAATATCTTCAAATATAAACTACAGAGAATCATTCTGTGAAACTTCTTTCTGATCTGTGCATTCAGCTAACAGAGTTAAACCATACTTTTGATGGAGCACTTCTGAACACTCTTTCTGTAGAAAATGCAACTGGACATTTGGAGTGCTAAAAGAGTAGTAGTGGAAAAAGGAATATATTCAAATATAAACTACACAGAAGCATTGTATGAAACTTCATTCTCTTCTGCGCATTCAACTAACAGAGTTGAACCTTATTTTTGATTGAGCCGTTCTGAAACACTCTTTCTGTAGAAAATGCAAGTGGATATTCAGAGCGCTAAGACGGTAATACTGGAAAAGGAATATATTCAAATATAAACTACACAGAAGCATTCTGTGAAACTTCTTTCTGTTCTGTGCATTCAACTAACTGAGTTGAACCTTACTTTTGATGGAGCCGTTCTGAAACACTCTTTCTGTAGAAACTGCAATTGGACATTCTGAGCGCTAAGAGGCCTATATTGGGAAAAAGAATATCTTCAAATAAAAACTACACAGAAGCATTCTGTGAAACTTATTTCTGATATGTGCATTCAACTAATAGAGTAAAACCATACTTTTGATTGAGGAGTTCTGAACACTCTTTCTGTAGAAAATGCAAGTGGACATTGGGAGCTCTAAGAGGGTAATACTGGAAATAGTAATATCTTCAAATATAAACTAAACAGAATCATTCTGTGAAACTTCTTTCTGTTCTGTGCATTCAGCTAACAGAATTAAACCATACTTTTCATTGAGCAGTTCTGAACACTCTTTCTGTAGAAAATGCAACTGGACATTTGGAGCGCTAAGAGGGTAGTAGTGGAAAAAGGAATATATTCAAATATAAACTACACAGAAGCATTCTGTGAAACTTCTTTCTGATCTGAGCATTCAGCTAACAGAGTTAAACCATACTTTTGACTGAGTAGTTTTGAAACACTCTGTCTGTAGAAAATGCAACTGGACATTCGGAGCGCTAAGTGGGTAATAGTGGAAAAAGGAATATGTTGAAATATAAACTACACAGAAGCATTGTATGAAACTTCTTTCTGTTCTGTGCATTCAACTAACAGAGTTGAACCTTACTTTTGATTTAGCCGTTGTGAAACACTGTTTCTGTAGAAACTGCAATTGGACATTCTGACCGCTAAAAGGCCTATATTGGGAAAAAGAATATCTACAAATTAAAACTACACAGAAACATTCTGTGAAACTTATTTCTGATATGTGCATTCAGCTAACAGAGTTAAACCATACTTTTGATTGCGCAGTTCTGAACACTCTTTCTGTAGAAAATGCAAGTGGACATTCGGAGCGCTAAGAGGGTAATAGTGGAAAAAGCAATATACTCAAATATAAACTACACAGAAGCATTCTGTGAAACTTCTTTCTGTTCTCTGCATTCAACTAACTGAGTTGAACCTTGCTTTTGATTGAGCCGTTCTGGAACACTCTTTCTGTAGAAAATGCAATTGGACATTCTGAGCGCTAAGAGGCCTATATTGGGAAAAAGAATATCTACAAATAAAAACTACACAGAAGCATTCTGTGAAACTTCTTTCTATTCTGTGCATTCAACTAAAAGTGTTGAACCTTAGTTTTGATTGAGCCGTTCTGAAACACTCTTTCTGTAGGAAATGCATGTGGACATTCCGAGCGCTAAGATAGTAATAGAGAAAAAAGGAATATCTCCAAATAAAAACTACACAGAAGCATTCTCTGAAACTCCTTTCTGTTCTCTGCATTCAACTAACAGAGCTGAGCCTTACTTTTGAAGGAGAAGTTCTGAAACACACTTTGTGTAGAAACTGCCGGTGGAAATTCAGAGCGCTAAGAGGGTAATAGTCGAAAAAGGAATATCTTCAACTAAATACTACACAGAAGCATTCTGTGAAACTGCTTTTTGTTCTGTGCATTCAACTAAAAGAGTTGAAACTTAGTTTTGATTGAGCCGTTCTGAAACACTCTTTCTGTATTAAAGGAAAGTGGAAATTCGTAGCGCTAAGAGGATAATAGTGGAAAAAGGATTATATTCAAATGTAAACTACACAGAATCATTCTGTGAAATTTCTTTCTGATATGTGTATTCAGCTAACAGAGTTAAACCATAGTTTTGATAGTGCAGTTCTGAACACTCTTTCTGTAGAAAATGCAACTGGACATTTGGAGCGCTAAGAGGGTAGTAATGGAAAAAGGAATATATTCAAATATAAGGTACACAGAAGCATTCTGTGAAACTTCTTTCTGATCTGAGCACTCAGCTAACAGAGTTAAACCATACTTTTGATTGAGGAGATTTGAAACACTCTGTCTGTAGAAAATGCAACTGGACATTCGGAGCGCTAAGTGGGTAATAATGGAAAAAGGAATATGTTCAAATATAAACTACACAGAAGCATTGTATGAAACTTCTTTCTGTTCTGTGCATTCAACTAACAGAGTTGAACCTTACTTTCGATTGAGCCGTTCTGAAACACTCTTTCTGTAGAAACTGCAATTGGACATTCTGAGCTCTAAGAGGCCTATATTGGGAAAAATAATATCTTCAAATAAAAACTACACAGCAGCATTGTGTGAAACTTATTTCTGATATGTGCATTCAGCTAACAGAGTTAAACCATACTTTTGATTGCGCAGTTCTGAACACTCTTTCTGTAGAAAATGCAAGTGGACATTCGGAGCGCTAATACGGTAGTAGTGGAAAAAGGAATATATTCAATTATAAACTACACAGAAGCATTCTGTGAAACTTCTTTCTGTTCTGTGCATTCAACTAACTAAGTTGAACCTTACTTTTGATGGAGCCGTTGTGAAACACTCTTTCTGTAGAAACTGCAATTGGACATTCTGACCGCTAAAAGGCCTATATTGGGAAAAAGAATATCTACAAATAAAAACTACACAGAAGCATTCTGTGAAACTTCTTTCGGATCTGTGCATTCAACTAACAGAGTAAAACCATACTTTTGATTGAGCCGTTCTGAAGACTCTTTCTGTAGAATATGCAAGTGGACATTCGGAGCGCTAAGAGCGTAATAGTTGAAAAAGGAATATATTCAAATATAAACTACACAGAAGCATTCTGTGAAACTTCTTTCTGTTCTGTGCATTCAACTAACAGAGTTGAACCTTACTTTTGATTGAGCCGTTCTGAAACACTCTTTCTGTAGAAACTGCAATTGGACTTTCTAAGCGCTAAGAGGCCTACATTGTTAAAAAGAATATCTTCAAATAAAAACCACACAGAAGCATTCTGTGAAACTTATTTCTGATCTGTGCATTCAGTTAACAGAGCTAAACCATACTTTTGATTAAGCAGTTATGAAACACTCTTTGTGTAGAAAATGCAAGTGGACCTTCGGAGCGCAAAGATTGTAATAGAGGAAAAAGGAATATCTCCAAATAAAAACCACACAGAAGCATTCTCTGAAACTCCTTTCTGTTCTCTGAATTCAAACAACAGAGTTCAGCCTTACTCTTGAAGGAGCAGTTCTGAAACACTCTTTGTGTAGAAACTGCCAGTGGACATTCGGAGCGCTAAGTGGGTAATAGTCAATAAAGGTATATCTTCAACTAAATACTACACAGAAGCATTCTGTGAAACTTCTTTCTGTTCTGTGCATTCAACTAAAAGAGGTGAACCTTACTTTTCATTGAGCCGTTCTGAAACACTCTTTCTATAGAAACTGCAATTGGACATTCTGAGCGCTAAGAGGCCTATATTGGTAAAAAGAATATTTTCATATAAACACTACACAGAAGTATTCTGTGAAACTTCTTTCTGATCTGTGCATTCAGCTAACAGAGTTAAACCATACTTTTGATTGAGCAGTTCTGAAGCACTCTTTCTGTAGAAAATGCTACTGGACATTTGGAGCACTAAGTGGGTAATAGTGGAAAAAGGAATATCTTCAAATATAAACTACACAGAATCATTCTGTGAAACATCTTTCTGATCTGTGCATTCAGCTAACATAGTTAAACCATACTTTTGATTGAGCAGTTCTGAACACTCTTTCTGTAGAAAATGCAACTGGACATTTGGAGCGCTAAGAGGGTAGTAGTGGAAAAAGGAATATATTCAAATATAAACTTCACAGAAGCATTGTATGAAACTTCTTTCTCTTCTGTGCATTCAACTAACAGAGTTGAACCTTATTTTTGATTGAGCCGTTCTGAAGCACTCTTTCTGTAGAAAATGCACGTGGATATTCAGAGCCCCAAGACGGTAATACTGGAAAAGGAATATATTCAAATATAAACTACACAGAAGCATTCTGTGAAACTTCTTTCTGTTCTGTGCATTCAACTAACTGAGTTGAACCTTACTTTTGATGGAGCCGTTCTGAAACACTCTTTCTGTAGAAACTGCAATTGGACATTCTGAGCGCTAAGAGGCCTATATTGGGAAAAAGAATATCTACAAATAAAAACTACACAGAAGCATTCTGTGAAACTTAGTTCTGATATGGGCATTCAACTAATAGAGTAAAACCATACTGTTGATTGAGTCGTTCTGAACACTCTTTTTGTAGAAAATGCAAGTGGACATTGGGAGCTCTAAGAGGGTAATACTGGAAATAGTAATATCTACAAATATAAACTACACAGAATCATTCTGTGAAACTTCTTTCTGATCTGTGCATTCAGCTAACAGAATTAAACCATACTTTTCATTGAGCAGTTCTGAACACTCTTTCTGTAGAAAATGCAACTGGACATTTGGAGCGCTAAGAGGGTAGTAGTGGAAAAAGGAATACATTCAAATATAAACTACACAGAAGCATTCTGTGAAACTTATTTCTGATCTGAGCATTCAGCTAACAGAGTTAAACCATACTTTTGACTGAGAAGTTTTGAAACACTCTGCCTGTAGAAAATGCAACTGGACACTCGGAGTGCTAATTGGGTAATAGTGGAAAAAGGAATATGTTCAAATATAAACTACACAGAAGCATTGTATGAAACATCTTTCTGTTCTGTACATTCAACTAACAGAGTTGAACCTTACTTTTGATTTAGCCGTTCTGAAACACTCTTTCTGTAGAAACTGCAATTGGACATTCTGAGCCCTAAGAGGCCCATATTGGGAAAAATGATATATTCAAATAAAAACTACACAGAATCATTGTGTGAAACTTATTTCTGATATGTGCATTCAGCTAACAGAGTTAAACCATACTTTTGATTGCGCAGTTCTGAACACTCTTTCTGTAGAAAATGCAAGTTGTCATTCGGAGCGCTAAGAGGGTAATAGTGGAAAAAGCAATATACTCAAATATAAACTACACAGAAACATTGTGTGAAACTTCTTTCTGTCCTCTGTATTCAACTAACTGAGTTGAACCTTGCTTTTGATTGAGCCGTTCTGGAACACTCTTTCTGTAGAAAATGCAATTGGACATTCTGAGCGCTAAGAGGCCTATATTGGGAAAAAGAATATCTACAAATAAAAACTACACAGAATCATTCTGTGAAACTTATTTCTGATATGGGCATTCAACTAAACGTGTTGAACCTTAGTTTTTATTGAGCCGTTCTGAAACTCTCTTTCTGTAGAAAATGCAAGTGGACATTCGGAGCGCTAAGATAGTAATAGTGGAAAAAGGAATATCTCCAAATAAAAACTACACAGAAGCATTTTCTGAAACTCCTTTCTGTTCTCTGCACTCAACTAACAGAGCTGAGCCTTACTTTTGATGGAGCCGTTCTGAAACACTCTTTCTGTAGAAACTGCCAGTGGAAATTCAGAGCGCTAAGAGGGTGATAGTCGAAAAAGGAATATCTTCAACTAAATACTACACAGAAGCATTCTGTGAAACTCCTTTCTGTTCTGTGCATTCAACTAAAAGAGTTGAACCTTAGTTTTGATTGAGCCGTTCTGAAACACTCTTTCTGTAGAAAATGAAAGTGGAGAGTCGGAGCGCTAAGAGGGTATTAGTGGAAAAAGGACTATCTTCAAATATAAACTACACAGAATCATTCTGTGAAACTTCTTTCTGATATGTGCATTCAGCTAACAGAGTTAAACCATACTTTTGATAGAGCAGTTCTGAACACTCTTTCTGTAGAAAATGCAACTGGACATTTGGAGCGCTAAGAGGGTAGTAGTGGAAAAAGGAATATATTCAAATATAAGCTACACAGAAGCATTCTGTGAAACTTCTTTCTGATCTGAGCATTCAGCTAACAGATTTAAACCATACTTTTGATTGAGGAGATTTGAAACACTCTGTCTGTAGAAAATGCAACTAGACATTCGGAGCGCTAAGTGGGTAATAATGGAAAAAGAATATGTTCAAATATAAACTACACAGAAGCATTGTATGAAACTTCTTTCTGTTCTGTGCATTCAAGTAACAGAGTTGAACCTTACTTTTGATTGAGCGGTTCTGAAACACTCGTTCTGTAGAAACTGCAATTGGGCATTCTGAGCTCTAAGAGGCCTATATTGGGAAAAATAATATCTTCAAATAAAAACTACATAGCAGCATTGTGTGAAACTTACTTCTGATATGTGCATTCAGCTAACAGAGTTAAACCCTACTTTTGATTGCGCAGTTCTGAACACTCTTTCTGTAGAAAATGCAAGTGGACATTCGGAGCGCTAATACGGTAATAGTGGAAAAAGGAATATATTCAATTATAAACTACACAGAAGCATTCTGTGAAACTTCTTTCTGTTCTGTGCATTCAACTAAAAGAGTTGAACCTTAGTTTTGATTGAGCCGTTCTGAAACACTCTTTCTGTAGAAAATGAAAGTGGAGATTCGGAGCGCTAAGAGGGTAATAGTGGAATAAGGATTATCTTCAAATATAAACTACACAGAATCATTCTGTGAAACTTCTTTCTGATATGTGCATTCAGCTAACAGAGTTAAACCATACTTCTGATAGAGCAGTTCTGAACACTCTTTCTGTAGAAAATGCAACTGGACATTTGGAGCGCTAAGAGGGTAGTAGTGGAAAAAGGAATATATTCAAATATAACCTACACAGAAGCATTCTGTGAAACTTCTTTCAGATCTGAGCATTCAGCGAACAGAGTTAAACCATACTTTTGATTGAGGAGATTTGAAACACTCTGTCTGTAGAAAATGCAACTGGACATTCGGAGCGCTAAGTGGGTAATAATGGAAAAAGGAATATGTTCAAATATAAACTACACAGAAGCATTGTATGAAACTTATTTCTGTTCTGTGCATTCAACTAACAGAGTTGAACCTTACTTTTGATTGAGCCGTTCTGAAACACTCTTTCTGTAGAAAATGCAACTGGACATTTGGAGCGCTAAGAGGGTAGTAGTGGAAAAAGGAATATATTCAAATATAAACTACACAGAAGCATTCTGTGAAACTTCTTTCTGATCTGAGCATTCAGCTAACAGAGTTAAACCATACTATTGACTGAGAAATTTTGAAACACACTGTCTGTAGAAAATGCAACTGGACATTCGGAGCGCTAATTGGGTAATAGTGGAAAAAGGAATATGTTCAAATATAAACTACACAGAAGCATTGTATGAAACATCTTTCTGTTCTGTACATTCAACTAACAGAGTTGAACCTTACTTTTGATTTAGCCGTTCTGAAACACTCATTCTATAGAAACTGCAATTGGACATTCTGAGCCCTAAGAGGCCCATATTGGGAAAAATGATATATTCAATTAAAACTACACAGAAGCATTGCGTGAAACTTATTTCTGATATGTGCATTCAGCTAACAGAGTTAAACCATACTTTTGATTGCGCAGTTCTGAACACTCTTTCTGTAGAAAATGCAAGTTGACATTCGGAGCGCTAAGAGGGTAATAGTGGAAAAAGCAATATACTCAAATATAAACTACACAGAAGCATTCTGTGAAACTTCTTTCTGTTCTCTGCATTCAACTAACTGAGTTGAACCTTGCTTTTGATTGAGCCGTTCTGGAACACTCTTTCTGTAGAAAATGCAATTGGACATTCTGAGCGCTAAGAGGCCTATATTGGGAAAAAGAATATCTGCAAATAAAAACTACACAGAAGCATTCTGTGAAACTTCTTTCTGTTCTGTGCATTCAACTAAACGTGTTGAACCTTAGTTTTCATTGAGCCGTTCTGAAACTCTCTTTCTGTAGAAAATGCAAGTGGACATTCGGAGCGCTAAGATAGTAATAGTGGAAAAAGGAATATCTCCAAATAAAAACTACACAGAAGCATTCTCTGAAACTACTTTCTGTTCTCTGCATTCAACTAACAGAGCTGAGCCTTACTTTTGATGGAGCCGTCCTGAAACACTCTTTCTGTAGAAACTGCCAGTGGAAATTCAGAGCGCTAAGAGGGTGATAGTCGAAAAAGGAATATCTTCAACTAAATACTACACAGAAGCATTCTGTGAAACTCCTTTCTGTTCTGTGCATTCAACTGAAAGAGTTGAACCTTAGTTTTGATTGATGCGTTCTGAAACACTCTTTCTGTAGAAAATGAAAGTGGAGATTCGGAGCGCTAAGAGGGTAGTAGTGGAAAAAGTAATATCTTCAAATATAAACTACACAGAATCATTCTGTGAAACTTCTTTCTGTTCTGTGCATTCAACTAACAGAATTGAACCTTACTTTTGATTGAGCCGTTCTGAAACACTCTTTCTGTAGAAACTGCAATTGGACTTTCTAAGCGCTAAGAGGCCTACATTGTTAAAAAGAATATCTTCAAATAAAAACTACACAGAAGCATTCTGTGAAACTTATTTCTGATCTGTGCATTCAGTTAACAGAGCTAAACCATACTTTTGATTGAGCAGTTATGAAACACTCTTTGTGTAGAAAATGCAAGTGGACTTTCGGAGCGCTAGGATTGTAATGGAGGATAAAGGAATATCTCCAAATAAAAACCACACAGAAGCGTTCTCTGAATCTCCTTTCTTTTCTCTGTATTCAACTAACAGAGTTTAGCCTTACTTTTGAAGGAACAGTTCTGAAACACTCTTTGTGTAGAAACTGCCATTGGACATTCGGAGCGCTAAGTAGGTAATTGTCAATAAAGGAATATCTTCAACTAAGTACTACACAGAAGCATTCTGTGAAACTTCTTTCTGTTCTGTGCATTCAACTAAAAGAGGTGAACCTTACTTTTCATTGAGCCGTTCTGAAACACTCTTTCTATAGAAACTGCAATTGGACATTCTGAGCGCTAAGAGGCCTACATTGGTAAAAAGAATATTTTCATATAAACACTACACAGAAGCATTCTGTGAAACTACTTTCTGATCTGTGCATTCAGCTAACAGAGTTAAACCATACTTTTAATTGAGCAGTTCTGAAACACTCTTTCTGTAGAAAATGCTACTGGACATTTGGAGAGCTAAGTGGGTAATAGTGGAAAAAGGAATATCTTCAAATATAAACTACACAGAATCATTCGGTGAAAATTCTTTCTCATCTGTGCATTCAGCTAACAGAGTTAAACCATACTTTTGATTGAGCAGTTCTGAACACTCTTTCTGTACAAAATACAAGTGGACATTTGGAGCGCTAAGAGGGTAGTAGTGGAAAAAGGAATATATTCAAATATAAACTACACAGAAGCATTGTATGAAACTTCTTTCTCTTCTGTGCATTCAACTAACAGAGTTGAAACGTATTTTTGATTGAGCCGTTCTGAAACACTCTTTCTGTAGAAAATGCAAGGGGACATTTGGAGCGCTAAGATGGTTATACTGGAAAAGGAATATATTCAAATATAAACTACACAGAAGCATTCTGTGAAACTACTTTCTGTTCTGTGCATTCAACTAACTGAGTTGAACCTTACTTTTCATGGAGCCGTTCTGAAACACTCTTTCTGTAGAAACTGCAATTGGACATTCTGAGCGCTAAGATGCCTATATTGGGAAAAAGAATATCTTCAAATTAAAACTACACAGAAGCATTCTGTGAAAATTATTTCTGATATGGGCATTCAACTAATAGAGTAAAACCATACTTTTGACTGAGCCGTTCTGAACACTCTTTCTGTAGAAAATGCAAGTGGACATTCCGAGCGCTAAGAGGGTAATACTAGAAAAAGTAATATCTTCAAATATAAACTACACAGAATCATTCTGTGAAACTTCTTTCTGATCTGTGCATTCAGCTAACAGAATTAAACCATACTTTTCATTGAGCAGTTCTGAACACTCTTTCTGTAGAAAATGCAACTAGAGATTTGGAGCGATAAGAGGGTAGTAGTGGAAAAAGGAAAATATTCAAATATAAACTACACGGAAGCATTCTGTGAAACTTCTTTCTGATCTGAGCATTCAGCTAACAGAGTTAAACCATACTTTTGACTGAGCAGTTTTGAAACACTCTGTCTGTAGAAAATGCAACTGGACATTCGGAGCACTAAGTGGGTAATAGTGGAAAATGGAATATGTTCAAATATAAACTACACAGAAGCATTGTATGAAACATCTTTCTGTTCTGTACATTCAACTAACAGAGTTGAAATTTACTTTTGATTTAGCCGTTCTGAAACACTCTTTCTGTAGAAACTGCAATTGGACATTCTGAGCCCTAAGAGGCCTATATTGGGAAAAATAATATATTCAAATAAAAACTACACAGAGGCATTGTGCAAAACTTATTTCTGATATGTGCATTCAGCTAACAGAGTTAAACCATACTTTTGATTGCGCAGTTCTGAACACTCTTTCTGTAGAAAATGCAAGTTGACATTCGGAGCGCTAAGAGGGTAATAGTGGAAAAAGCAATATACTCAAATATAAACTACAAAGAAGCATTCTGTGAAACTTCTTTCTGTTCTCTGCATTCAACTAACTGAGTTGAACCTTGCTTTTGATTGAGCCGTTCTGGAACACTCTTTCTGTAGAAAATGCAATTGGACATTCTGAGCGCTAAGAAGCCTATATTGGGATAAAGAATATCAACAAATAAAAACTACACAGAAGCATTCTGTGAAACTTCTTTCTGTTCTGTGCATTCAACTAAAAGTGTTGAACCTTAGTTTTGATTGTGCCGTTCTGAAACACTCTTTCTGTAGAAAATGCAAGTGGACATTCGGAGCGCTAAGTTAGTAATAGTGGAAAAAGGAATATCTCCAAATAAAAACTACAGAGAAGCATTCTCTGGAACTCCTTTCTGTTCTCTGCATTCAACTAACAGAGCTGAGCCTTACTTTTGGAGGAGCAGTTCTGAAACACTCTTTGTGTAGAAACTGCCAGTGGAAATTCAGAGTGCTAAGAGGGTAATAGTCGAAAAAGGAATATCTTCAACTAAATACTACACAGAAGCATTCTGTGAAATATCTTTCTGTTCTGTGCATTCAACTAAAAGAGTTGAACCTTAGTTTTGATTGAGCCGTTCTGAAACACTCTTTCTGTAGAAAATGAAAGTGGAGATTCGGAGCGCTAAGAGGGTAATAGTGGAAAAAGGATTATCTTCAAATATAAACTACACAGAATCATTCTGTGAAACTTCTTTCTGATAAGTGCATTCAGCTAACAGAGTTAAACCATAATTTTGATAGTGCAGTTCTGAACACTCTTTCTGTAGAAAATGCAACTGGACATTTAGAGCGCTAAGAGGGTAGTATTGGAAAAAGGAATATATTCAAATATAAGCTACACAGAAGCATTCTGTGAAACTTCTTTCTGATCTGAGCATTCCGCTATCAGAGTTAAACCATAGTTTTGATTGAGGAGATTTGAAACACTCTGACTGTAGAAAATGCAACTGGACATTCGGAGCGCTAAGTGGGTAATAATGGAAAAAGGAATATGTTCAAATATAAACAACACAGAAGCATTGTATGAAACTTCTTTCTGTTCTGTGCATTCAACTAACAGAGTTGAACCTTACTTTTGATTGAGCCGTTCTGAAACACTCTTTCTGTAGAAACTGCAATTGGACATTCTCAGCTCTAAGAGGCCTATATTGGGAATAATAATATCTTCAAATAAAAACTACACAGCAGCATTGTGTGAAACTTATTTCTGATATGTGCATTCAGCTAACAGAGTTAAACCATACTTTTGATTGCGCAGTTCTGAACACTCTTTCTGTAGAAAATGCAAGTGGACATTCGGAGCGCTAATACGGTAATAGTGGAAAAAGGAATATATTCAATTATAAACTACACAGAAGCATTCTGTGAAACTTCTTTCTGTTCTGTGCATTCAACTAACAGAGTTGAACCTTACTTTTGATGGAGCCGTTGTGAAACACTCTTTCTGTAGAAACTGCAATTGGACATTCTGACCGCTAAAAGGCCTATATTGGGAAAAAGAATATCTACAAATAAAAACTACACAGAAGCATTCTGTGAAACTTCTTTCGGATCTGTGCATTCAACTAACAGAGTTGAACCTTAGTTTTGATTGAGCCGTTCTGAAACACTCTTTCTGTAGAAACTGCAATTGGACTTTCTAAGCGCTAAGAGGCCTACATTGTTAAAAAGAATATCTTCAAATAAAAACTACACAGAAGCATTCTGTGAAACATATTTCTGATATGTGCATTCAGTTAACAGAGCTAAACCATACTTTTGATTGAGCAGTTATGAAATACTCTTTGTGTAGGAAATATAAGTGGACCTTCGGAGCGCTAAGATTGTAATAGGGGAAAAAGGATTATCTCCAAATAAAAACCACACAGAAGCATTCTCTGAAACTCCTTTCTGTTCTCTGAATTCAACTAACAGAGTTGAGCCTTACTTTTGAAGGAACAGTTCTGAAACTCTCTTTGTGTAGAAACTGCCAGTGGACATTCGGAGCGCTAAGTGGGTAATAGTCAATAAACGAATATCTTCAACTAAATACTACACAGAAGCATTCTGTGAAACTACTTTCTGTTCTGTGCATTCAACTAAAAGAGGTGAACCTTACTTTTCATTGAGCTGTTCTGAAACACTCTTTCTATAGAAACTGCAATTGGACATTCTGAGTGCTAAGAGGCCTATATTGGTAAAAAGAATATTTTCAGATAAACACTACACAGAAGCATTCTGTGAAACTTCTTTCTGATCTGTGCATTCAGCTAACAGAGTTAAACCATACTTTGGATTGAGCAGTTCTGAAACACTCTTTCTGTAGAAAATGCTACTGGACATTTGGAGCGCTAAGTGGGTAATAGTGGAAAAAGGAATATCTTCAAATATAAACTACACAGAATCATTCTGTGAAACTTCTTTCTGATCTGTGCATTCAGCTAACAGAGTTAAAGCATACTTTTGATTGAGCAGTTCTGAACACTCTTTGTGTAGAAAATGCAACTGGACATTTGGAGCGCTAAGAGGGCAGTAGTGGACAAAGTAATATATTCAAATATAAACTACACAGAAGCATTGTATGAAACTCATTTCTCTTCTGTGCATTTAACGAACAGAGTTGAACCTTATTTTTGATTGAGCCGTTCTGAAACACTCTTTCTTTAGAAAATGCAAGTGGATATTCGCAGCGCTAAGACGGCAATACTGGAAAAGGAATATATTCAAATATAAACTACACAGAAGCATTCTGTGAAACTTCTTTCCGTTCTGTGCATTCAACTAACTGAGTTGAACCTTACTTTTGATGGAGCCGTTCTGAAAATCTCTTTCTGTAGAAACTGCAATTGGACATTCTGAGCCCTAAGAGGCCTATATTTTGAAAAAGAATATCTTCAAATAAAAACTACACAGAAGCATTCTGTGAAACTTATTTCGGATATGGGCATTCAACTAATAGAGTAAAACCATACTTTTGATTGGGCCGTTCTGAACACTCTTTCTGTATAAAATGCAAGTGGACATTCTGAGCGCTAAGAGGGTAATACTAGAAAAAGTAATATCTTCAAATATAAACTACACAGAATCATTCTGTGAAACTTCTTTCTGATCTGTGCATTCAGCTAACAGAATTAAACCATACTTTTCATTGAGCATTTCTGAACACTCTTTCTGTAGAAAATGCAACTAGACATTTGGAGCGATAAGAGGGTAGTAATGGAAAAAGGAATATATTCAAATATAAACTACACGGAAGCATTCTGTGAAACTTCTTTCTGATCTGAGCATTCAGCTAACAGAGTTAAACCATACTTTTGAGTGAGCAGTTTTGAAACACTCTGTCTGTAGAAAATGCAACTGGACATTCGGAGCGCTAAGTGGGTAATAGTGGAAAAAGCAATATGTTCAAATATAAACTACACAGAAGCATTGTATGAAACAACTTTCTGTTCTGTACATTCAACTAACAGAGTTGAAACTTACTTTTGATTGAGCCGTTATGAAACACTCTTTCTGTAGAAACTGCAATTGGACATTCTGAGCCCTAAGAGGCCTATATTGGGAAAAATAATATATTCAAATAAAAACTACACAGAGGCATTGTGTGAAAATTATTTCTGATATGTGCATTCAGCTAACAGAGTTAAACCATACTTTTGATTGCGCAGTTCTGAACACTCTTTCTGTAGAAAATGCAAGTTGAAATTCGGAGCGCTAAGAGGGTAATAGTGGAAAAAGCAATATACTCAAATATAAACTACAAAGATGCATTCTGTGAAACTTCTTTCTGTTCTCTGCATTCAACTAACTGAGTTGAACCTTGCTTTTGATTGAGCCGTTCTGGAACACTCTTTCTGTAGAAAATGCAATTGGACATTCTGAGCGCTAAGAGGCCTATATTGGGAAAAATAATATCTACAAATAAAAACTACACAGAAGCATTCTGTGAAACTTCTTTCTGTTCTGTGCATTCAACTAAAATTGTTGAACCTTAGTTTTGATTGAGCCGTTCTGAAACACTCTTTCTGTAGAAAATGCAAGTGGACTTTCGGAGCGCTAAGTTAGTAATAGTGGAAAAAGGAATATCTCCATATAAAAACTACACAGAAGCATTCTCTGAAACTCCTTACTGTTGTCTGCATTCAACTAACAGAGCTGTGCCTTACTTTTGGAGGAGCAGTTCTGAAACACTCTTTGTGTAGAAACTGCCAGTGGAAATTCAGAGCGCTAAGAGGGTAATAGTCGAAAAAGGAATATCTTCAACTAAATACTACACAGAAGCATTCTGTGAAACTTCTTTCTGTTCTGTGCATTCAACTAAAAGAGTTGAACCTTAGTTTTGATTGAGCCGTTCTGAAACACTCTTTCTGTAGAAAATGAAAGTGGAGATTCGGAGCGCTAAGAGGGTAATAGTGGAAAAAGGATTATCTTCAAATATAAACTACACAGAAGCATTCTGTGAAACTTCTTTCGGATCTGTGCATTCAACTAACAGTTAAAACCATACTTTTGATTGAGCCGTTCTGAACACTCTTTCTGTAGAAAATGCAAGTGGACATTCGGAGCGCTAAGAGGGTAATAGTTGAAAAAGGAATATATTCAAATATAAACTACACAGAAGCATTCTGTGAAACTTCTTTCTGTTCTGTGCATTCAACAACAGAGTTGAACCTTACTTTTGATTGAGCCATTCTGAAACACTCTTTCTGTAGAAACTGCAATTGGACTTTCTAAGCGCTAAGAGGCCTACATTGTTAAAAAGAATATCTTCAAATAAAAACTACACAGAAGCATTCTGTGAAACATATTTCTGATATGTGCATTCAGTTAACAGAGCTAAACCATACTTTTGATTGAGCAGTTATGAAACACTCTTTGTGTAGAAAATATAAGTGGACCTTCGGAGCGCTAAGATTGTAATAGGGGAAAAAGGATTATCTCCAAATAAAAACCACACAGAAGCATTCTCTGAAACTCCTTTCTGTTCTCTGAATTCAACTGGCAGAGTTGAGCCTTACTTTTGAAGGAACAGTTCTGAAACACTCTTTGTGTAGAAACTGCCAGTGGACATTCGGAGCGCTAAGTTGGTAATAGTCAATAAAGGAATATCTTCAACTAAATACTACACAGAAGCATTCTGTGAAACTACTTTCTGTTCTGTGCATTCAACTAAAAGAGGTGAACCTTACTTTTCATTGAGCCGTTCTGAAACACTCTTTGTATAGAAACTGCAATTGGACATTCTGAGCACTAAGAGGCCTATATTGGTAAAAAGAATATTTTCATATAAACACTACACAGAAGCATTCTGTGAAACTTCTTTCTGATCTGTGCATTCAGCTAACAGAGTTAAACCATACTTTGGATTGAGCAGTTCTGAAACACTCTTTCTGTAGAAAATGCTACTGGACATTTGGAGCGCTAAGTGGGTAATAGTGGAAAAAGGAATATCTTCAAATATAAACTACACAGAATCATTCTGTGAAACTTCTTTCTGATCTGTGCATTCAGCTAACAGAGTTAAAGCATACTTTTGATTGAGCAGTTCTGAACACTCTTTGTGTAGAAAATGCTACTGGACATTTGGAGCGCTAAGAGGGAAGTAGTGGAAAAAGTAATATATTCAAATATAAACTACACAGAAAAATTGTATGAAACTCCTTTCTCTTCTGTGCATTTAACTAACAGAGTTGAACCTTATTTTTGATTGAGCCGTTCTGAAACACTCTTTCTTTAGAAAATGCAAGTGGATATTCGCAGCGCTAAGACGGTAATACTGGAAAAGGAATATATTCAAATATAAACTACACAGAAGCATTCTGTGAAACTTATTTCTGTTCTGTGCATTCAACTAACTGAGTTGAACCTTACTTTTGATGGAGGCGTTCTGAAAAGCTCTTTCTGTAGAAACTGCAATTGGACATTCTGAGCGCTAAGAGGCCTATATTTTGAAAAAGAATATCTTCAAATAAAAACTACACAGAAGCATTCTGTGAAACTTATTTCGGATATGGGCATTCAAATAATAGAGTAAAACCATACTTTTGATTGAGCCGTTCTGAACACTCTTTTTGTAGAAAATGTAAGTGGACATTCTGAGCGCTAAGAGGGTAATACTAGAAAAAGTAATATCTTCAAATATAAACTACAGAGAATCATTCTGTGAAACTTCTTTCTGATCTGTGCATTCAGCTAACAGAATTAAACCATACTTTTCATTGAGCAGTTCTGAACACTCTTTCTGTAGAAAATGCAACTAGACATTTGGAGCGATAAGAGGGTAGTAGTGGAAAAAGGAATATATTCAAATATAAACTACACGGAAGCATTCTGTGAAACTTCTTTCTGATCTGAGCATTCAGCTAACAGAGTTAAACCATACTTTTGACTGAGCAGTTTTGAAACACTCTGTCTGTAGAAAATGCAACTGGACATTCGGAGCGCTAAGTGGTTAATAGTGGAAAAAGGAATATGTTCAAATATAAACTACACAGAAGCATTGTATGAAACACCTTTCTGTTCTGTACATTCAACTAACAGAGTTGAAACTTAGTTTTGATTGAGCCATTCTGAAACACTCTTTCTGTAGAAAATGCAAGTGGACATTCGGAGCACTAAGTTAGTAATAGTGGAAAAAGGAATATCTCCAAATAAAAACTACACAGAAGCATTCTGTGAAACTTCTTTCTGTTCAGTTCATTCAACTAAAAGAGTTGAACCTTAGTTTTGATTGAGCTGTTCTGAAACACTCTTTCTGTAGAAAATGAAAGTGGAGATTCGGAGCGCTAAGAGGGTAATAGTGGAAAAAGGAATGTCTTCAAATATGAACTACACAGAATCATTCTGTGAAACTTCTTTCTGATATGTGCATTCAGCTAACAGATTTAAACCATACTTTTGATTGAGCAGTTCTGAACACTCTTTCTGTAGAAAATGCAACTGGACATTTGGAGCGCTAAGAGGGTAGTATTGGAAAAAGGAATATATTCAAATATAAGCTACACAGAAGCATTCTGTGAAACTTCTTTCTGATCTGAGCATTCCGCTAACAGAGTTAAACCATACTTTTGATTGAGGAGATTTGAAACACTCTGACTGTAGAAAATGCAACTGGACATTCGGAGCGCTAAGTGGGTAATAATGGAAAAAGGAATATGTTCAAATATAAACAACACAGAAGCATTGTATGAAACTTCTTTCTGTTCTGTGCATTCAACTAACAGAGTTGAACCTTACTTTGGATTGAGCCGTTCTGAAACACTCTTTCTGTAGAAAATGCAAGTGGAGATTCGGAGCGCTAAGAGGGTAATAGTGGAAAAAGGAATATCTTCAAATATAGACTACACAGAATCATTCTGTGAAACTTCTTTCTGATATGAGCATTCAGCTAACAGAGTTAAACCATACTTTTGATTGCGCAGTTCTGAACACTCTTTCTGTAGAAAATGCAAGTGGACATTCGGAGCGCTAATACGGTAATAGTGGAAAAAGGAATATATTCAATTATAAACTACACAGAAGCATTCTGTGAAACTTCTTTCTGTTCTGTGCATTCAACTAACTGAGTTGAACCTTACTTTTGATGGAGCCATTGTGAAACACTCTTTCTGTAGAAACTGCAATTGGACATTCTGACCGCTAAAAGGCCTATATTGGGAAAAAGAATATCTACAAATAAAAACTACACAGAAGCATTCTGTGAAATTTCTTTCGGATCTGTGCATTCAACTAACAGAGTAAAACCATACTTTTGATTGAGCCGTTCTGAACACTCTTTCTGTAGAAAATTCAAGTGGACTTTCAGAGCGCTAAGAGCGTAATAGTTGAAAAAGGAATATATTCAAATATAAACTACACAGAAGCATTCTGTGAAACTTCTTTCTGTTCTGTGCATTCAACTAACAGAGTTGAACCTTACTTTTGATTGAGCCGTTCTGAAACACTCTTTCTGTAGAAACTGCAATTGGACTTTCTAAGCGCTAAGAGGCCTACATTGTTAAAAAGAATATCTTCAAATAAAAACTACACAGAAGCATTCTGTGAATCATATTTCTGATATGTGCATTCAGTTAACAGAGCTAAACCATACTTTTGATTGAGCAGTTATGAAACACTCTTTGTGTAGAAAATATAAGTGGACTTTCGGAGCGCTAAGATTGTAATAGGGGAAAAAGGATTATCTCCAAATAAAAACCACACAGAAGCATTCTCTGAAACTCCTTTCTGTTCTCTGAATTCAACTAACAGAGTTGAGCCTTACTTTTGAAGGAACAGTTCTGAAACACTCTTTGTGTAGAAACTGCCAGTGGACATTCAGAGCGCTAAGTGGGTAATAGTCAATAAACTAATATCTTCAACTAAATACTACACAGAAGCATTCTGTGAAACTACTTTCTGTTCTGTGCATTCAACTAAAAGAGGTGAACCTTACTTTTCATAGAGCCGTTCTGAAACACTCTTTCTCTAGAAACTGCAATTGGACATTCTGAGCACTAAGAAGCCTATATTGGTAAAAAGAATATTTTCATATAAACAATACACAGAAGCATTCTGTGAAACTTCTTTCTGATCTGTGCATTCAGCTAACAGAGTTAAACCATACTTTGGATTGAGCAGTTCTGAAACCCTCTTTCTGTAGAAAATGCTACTGGACATTTGGAGCGCTAAGTGGGTAATAGTGGAAAAAGGAATATCTTCAAATATAAACTACACAGAATCATTCTGTGAAACTTCTTTCTGATCTGTGCATTCAGCTAACAGAGTTAAAGCATACTTTTGATTGAGCAGTTCTGAACACTCTTTCTGTAGAAAATGCAACTGGACATTTGGAGCGCTAAGAGGGTAGTATTGGAAAAAGGAATATATTCAAATATAAACTACACAGAAGCATTGTATGAAACTCCTTTCTCTTCTGTGCATTTAACTAACAGAGTTGAACCTTATTTTTGATTGAGCCGTTCTGAAACACTCTTTCTTTAGAAAATGCAAGTGGATATTCGCAGCGCTAAGACGGTAATACTGGAAAAGGAATATATTCAAATATAAACTACACAGAAGCATTCTGTGAAACTTATTTCTGTTCTGTGCATTCAACTAACTGAGTTGAACCTTACTTTTGATGGAGCCGTTCTGAAAAGCTCTTTCTGTAGAAACTGCAATTGGACATTCTGAGCGCTAAGAGGCCTATACTTTGAAAAAGAATATCTTCAAATAAAAACTACACAGAAGCATTCTGTGAAACTTATTTCGGATATGGGCATTCAAATAATAGAGTAAAACCATACTTTTGATTGAGCCGTTCTGAACACTCTTTTTGTAGAAAATGCAAGTGGACATTCTGAGCGCTAAGAGGGTAATACTAGAAAAAGTAATATCTTCAAATATAAACTACACAGAATCATTCTGTGAAACTTCTTTCTGATCTGTGCATTCAGCTAACAGAATTAAACCATACTTTTCATTGAGCATTTCTGAACACTCTTTCTGTAGAAAATGCAACTAGACATTTGGAGCGATAAGAGGGTAGTAATGGAAAAAGGAATATATTCAAATATAAACTACACGGAAGCATTCTGTGAAACTTCTTTCTGATCTGAGCATTCAGCTAACAGAGTTAAACCATACTTTTGAGTGAGCAGTTTTGAAACACTCTGTCTGTAGAAAATGCAACTGGACATTCGGAGCGCTAAGTGGGTAATAGTGGAAAAAGCAATATGTTCAAATATAAACTACACAGAAGCATTGTATGAAACAACTTTCTGTTCTGTACATTCAACTAACAGAGTTGAAACTTACTTTTGATTGAGCCGTTATGAAACACTCTTTCTGTAGAAACTGCAATTGGACATTCTGAGCCCTAAGAGGCCTATATTGGGAAAAATAATATATTCAAATAAAAACTACACAGAGGCATTGTGTGAAAATTATTTCTGATATGTGCATTCAGCTAACAGAGTTAAACCATACTTTTGATTGCGCAGTTCTGAACACTCTTTCTGTAGAAAATGCAAGTTGAAATTCGGAGCGCTAAGAGGGTAATAGTGGAAAAAGCAATATACTCAAATATAAACTACAAAGAAGCATTCTGTGAAACTTCTTTCTGTTCTCTGCATTCAACTAACTGAGTTGAACCTTGCTTTTGATTGAGCCGTTCTGGAACACTCTTTCTGTAGAAAATGCAATTGGACATTCTGAGCGCTAAGAGGCCTATATTGGGAAAAATAATATCTACAAATAAAAACTACACAGAAGCATTCTGTGAAACTTCTTTCTGTTCTGTGCATTCAACTAAAATTGTTGAACCTTAGTTTTGATTGAGCCGTTCTGAAACACTCTTTCTGTAGAAAATGCAAGTGGACTTTCGGAGCGCTAAGTTAGTAATAGTGGAAAAAGGAATATCTCCATATAAAAACTACACAGAAGCATTCTCTGAAACTCCTTACTGTTGTCTGCATTCAACTAACAGAGCTGTGCCTTACTTTTGGAGGAGCAGTTCTGAAACACTCTTTGTGTAGAAACTGCCAGTGGAAATTCAGAGCGCTAAGAGGGTAATAGTCGAAAAAGGAATATCTTCAACTAAATACTACACAGAAGCATTCTGTGAAACTTCTTTCTGTTCTGTGCATTCAACTAAAAGAGTTGAACCTTAGTTTTGATTGAGCCGTTCTGAAACACTCTTTCTGTAGAAAATGAAAGTGGAGATTCGGAGCGCTAAGAGGGTAATAGTGGAAAAAGGATTATCTTCAAATATAAACTACACAGAAGCATTCTGTGAAACTTCTTTCGGATCTGTGCATTCAACTAACAGTTAAAACCATACTTTTGATTGAGCCGTTCTGAACACTCTTTCTGTAGAAAATGCAAGTGGACATTCGGAGCGCTAAGAGGGTAATAGTTGAAAAAGGAATATATTCAAATATAAACTACACAGCAGCATTCTGTGAAACTTCTTTCTGTTCTGTGCATTCAACAACAGAGTTGAACCTTACTTTTGATTGAGCCATTCTGAAACACTCTTTCTGTAGAAACTGCAATTGGACTTTCTAAGCGCTAAGAGGCCTACATTGTTAAAAAGAATATCTTCAAATAAAAACTACACAGAAGCATTCTGTGAAACATATTTCTGATATGTGCATTCAGTTAACAGAGCTAAACCATACTTTTGATTGAGCAGTTATGAAACACTCTTTGTGTAGAAAATATAAGTGGACCTTCGGAGCGCTAAGATTGTAATAGGGGAAAAAGGATTATCTCCAAATAAAAACCACACAGAAGCATTCTCTGAAACTCCTTTCTGTTCTCTGAATTCAACTAGCAGAGTTGAGCCTTACTTTTGAAGGAACAGTTCTGAAACACTCTTTGTGTAGAAACTGCCAGTGGACATTCGGAGCGCTAAGTTGGTAATAGTCAATAAAGGAATATCTTCAACTAAATACTACACAGAAGCATTCTGTGAAACTACTTTCTGTTCTGTGCATTCAACTAAAAGAGGTGAACCTTACTTTTCATTGAGCCGTTCTGAAACACTCTTTGTATAGAAACTGCAATTGGACATTCTGAGCACTAAGAGGCCTATATTGGTAAAAAGAATATTTTCATATAAACACTACACAGAAGCATTCTGTGAAACTTCTTTCTGATCTGTGCATTCAGCTAACAGAGTTAAACCATACTTTGGATTGAGCAGTTCTGAAACACTCTTTCTGTAGAAAATGCTACTGGACATTTGGAGCGCTAAGTGGGTAATAGTGGAAAAAGGAATATCTTCAAATATAAACTACACAGAATCATTCTGTGAAACTTCTTTCTGATCTGTGCATTCAGCTAACAGAGTTAAAGCATACTTTTGATTGAGCAGTTCTGAACACTCTTTGTGTAGAAAATGCTACTGGACATTTGGAGCGCTAAGAGGGAAGTAGTGGAAAAAGTAATATATTCAAATATAAACTACACAGAAAAATTGTATGAAACTCCTTTCTCTTCTGTGCATTTAACTAACAGAGTTGAACCTTATTTTTGATTGAGCCGTTCTGAAACACTCTTTCTTTAGAAAATGCAAGTGGATATTCGCAGCGCTAAGACGGTAATACTGGAAAAGGAATATATTCAAATATAAACTACACAGAAGCATTCTGTGAAACTTATTTCTGTTCTGTGCATTCAACTAACTGAGTTGAACCTTACTTTTGATGGAGGCGTTCTGAAAAGCTCTTTCTGTAGAAACTGCAATTGGACATTCTGAGCGCTAAGAGGCCTATATTTTGAAAAAGAATATCTTCAAATAAAAACTACACAGAAGCATTCTGTGAAACTTATTTCGGATATGGGCATTCAACTAATAGAGTAAAACCATACTTTTGATTGAGCCGTTCTGAACACTCTTTTTGTAGAAAATGTAAGTGGACATTCTGAGCGCTAAGAGGGTAATACTAGAAAAAGTAATATCTTCAAATATAAACTACAGAGAATCATTCTGTGAAACTTCTTTCTGATCTGTGCATTCAGCTAACAGAATTAAACCATACTTTTCATTGAGCAGTTCTGAACACTCTTTCTGTAGAAAATGCAACTAGAGATTTGGAGCGATAAGAGGGTAGTAGTGGAAAAAGGAATATATTCAAATATAAACTACACGGAAGCATTCTGTGAAACTTCTTTCTGATCTGAGCATTCAGGTAACAGAGTTAAACCATACTTTTGACTGAGCAGTTTTGAAACACTCTGTCTGTAGAAAATGCAACTGGACATTCGGAGCGCTAAGTGGTTAATAGTGGAAAAAGGAATATGTTCAAATATAAACTACACAGAAGCATTGTATGAAACACCTTTCTGTTCTGTACATTCAACTAACAGAGTTGAAACTTAGTTTTGATTGAGCCATTCTGAAACACTCTTTCTGTAGAAAATGCAAGTGGACATTCGGAGCACTAAGTTAGTAATAGTGGAAAAAGGAATATCTCCAAATAAAAACTACACAGAAGCATTCTGTGAAACTTCTTTCTGTTCAGTTCATTCAACTAAAAGAGTTGAACCTTAGTTTTGATTGAGCTGTTCTGAAACACTCTTTCTGTAGAAAATGAAAGTGGAGATTCGGAGCGCTAAGAGGGTAATAGTGGAAAAAGGAATGTCTTCAAATATGAACTACACAGAATCATTCTGTGAAACTTCTTTCTGATATGTGCATTCAGCAAACAGATTTAAACCATACTTTTGATTGAGCAGTTCTGAACACTCTTTCTGTAGAAAATGCAACTGGATATTTGGAGCGCTAAGAGGGTAGTATTGGAAAAAGGAATATATTCAAATATAAGCTACACAGAAGCATTCTGTGAAACTTCTTTCTGATCTGAGCATTCCGCTAACAGAGTTAAACCATACTTTTGATTGAGGAGATTTGAAACACTCTGACTGTAGAAAATGCAACTGGACATTCGGAGCGCTAAGTGGGTAATAATGGAAAAAGGAATATGTTCAAATATAAACAACACAGAAGCATTGTATGAAACTTCTTTCTGTTCTGTGCATTCAACTAACAGAGTTGAACCTTACTTTTGATTGAGCCGTTCTGAAACACTCTTTCTGTAGAAAATGCAAGTGGACATTCGGAGCGCTAAGAGGGTAATAGTGGAAAAAGGAATATCTTCAAATATAGACTACACAGAATCATTCTGTGAAACTTCTTTCTGATATGAGCATTCAGCTAACAGGGTTAAACCATACTTTTGATTGCGCAGTTCTGAACACTCTTTCTGTAGAAAATGCAAGTGGACATTCGGAGCGCTAATACGGTAATAGTGGAAAAAGGAATATATTCAATTATAAACTACACAGAAGCATTCTGTGAAACTTCTTTCTGTTCTGTGCATTCAACTAACTGAGTTGAACCTTACTTTTGATGGAGCCATTGTGAAACACTCTTTCTGTAGAAACTGCAATTGGACATTCTGACCGCTAAAAGGCCTATATTGGGAAAAAGAATATCTACAAATAAAAACTACACAGAAGCATTCTGTGAAATTTCTTTCGGATCTGTGCATTCAACTAACAGAGTAAAACCATACTTTTGATTGAGCCGTTCTGAACACTCTTTCTGTAGAAAATTCAAGTGGACTTTCGGAGCGCTAAGAGCGTAATAGTTGAAAAAGGAATATATTCAAATATAAACTACACAGAAGCATTCTGTGAAACTTCTTTCTGTTCTGTGCATTCAACTAACAGAGTTGAACCTTACTTTTGATTGAGCCGTTCTGAAACACTCTTTCTGTAGAAACTGCAATTGGACTTTCTAAGCGCTAAGAGGCCTACATTGTTAAAAAGAATATCTTCAAATAAAAACTACACAGAAGCATTCTGTGAATCATATTTCTGATATGTGCATTCAGTTAACAGAGCTAAACCATACTTTTGATTGAGCAGTTATGAAACACTCTTTGTGTAGAAAATATAAGTGGACTTTCGGAGCGCTAAGATTGTAATAGGGGAAAAAGGATTATCTCCAAATAAAAACCACACAGAAGCATTCTCTGAAACTCCTTTCTGTTCTCTGAATTCAACTAACAGAGTTGAGCCTTACTTTTGAAGGAACAGTTCTGAAACACTCTTTGTGTAGAAACTGCCAGTGGACATTCAGAGCGCTAAGTGGGTAATAGTCAATAAACTAATATCTTCAACTAAATACTACACAGAAGCATTCTGTGAAACTACTTTCTGTTCTGTGCATTCAACTAAAAGAGGTGAACCTTACTTTTCATAGAGCCGTTCTGAAACACTCTTTCTCTAGAAACTGCAATTGGACATTCTGAGCACTAAGAAGCCTATATTGGTAAAAAGAATATTTTCATATAAACACTACACAGAAGCATTCTGTGAAACTTCTTTCTGATCTGTGCATTCAGCTAACAGAGTTAAACCATACTTTGGATTGAGCAGTTCTGAAACCCTCTTTCTGTAGAAAATGCTACTGGACATTTGGAGCGCTAAGTGGGTAATAGTGGAAAAAGGAATATCTTCAAATATAAACTACACAGAATCATTCTGTGAAACTTCTTTCTGATCTGTGCATTCAGCTAACAGAGTTAAAGCATACTTTTGATTGAGCAGTTCTGAACACTCTTTCTGTAGAAAATGCAACTGGACATTTGGAGCGCTAAGAGGGTAGTATTGGAAAAAGGAATATATTCAAATATAAACTACACAGAAGCATTGTATGAAACTCCTTTCTCTTCTGTGCATTTAACTAACAGAGTTGAACCTTATTTTTGATTGAGCCGTTCTGAAACACTCTTTCTTTAGAAAATGCAAGTGGATATTCGCAGCGCTAAGACGGTAATACTGGAAAAGGAATATATTCAAATATAAACTACACAGAAGCATTCTGTGAAACTTATTTCTGTTCTGTGCATTCAACTAACTGAGTTGAACCTTACTTTTGATGGAGCCGTTCTGAAAAGCTCTTTCTGTAGAAACTGCAATTGGACATTCTGAGCGCTAAGAGGCCTATATTTTGAAAAAGAATATCTTCAAATAAAAACTACACAGAAGCATTCTGTGAAACTTATTTCGGATATGGGCATTCAAATAATAGAGTAAAACCATACTTTTGATTGAGCCGTTCTGAACACTCTTTTTGTAGAAAATGCAAGTGGACATTCTGAGCGCTAAGAGGGTAATACTAGAAAAAGTAATATCTTCAAATATAAACTACAGAGAATCATTCTGTGAAACTTCTTTCTGATCTGTGCATTCAGCTAACAGAATTAAACCATACTTTTCATTGAGCAGTTCTGAACACTCTTTCTGTAGAAAATGCAACTAGACATTTGGAGCGATAAGAGGGTAGTAGTGGAAAAAGGAATATATTCAAATATAAACTACACGGAAGCATTCTGTGAAACTTCTTTCTGATCTGAGCATTCAGCTAACAGAGTTAAACCATACTTTTGACTGAGCAGTTTTGAAACACTCTGTCTGTAGAAAATGCAACTGGACATTCGGAGCGCTAAGTGGGTAATAGTGGAAAAAGGAATATGTTCAAATATAAACTACACAGAAGCATTGTATGAAACACCTTTCTGTTCTGTACATTCAACTAACAGAGTTGAACCTTAGTTTTGATTGAGCCATTCTGAAACACTCTTTCTGTAGAAAATGCAAGTGGACATTCGGAGCGCTAAGTTAGTAATAGTGGAAAAAGGAATATCTCCAAATAAAAACTACACAGAAGCATTCTGTGAAACTTCTTTCTGTTCAGTTCATTCAACTAAAAGAGTTGAACATTAGTTTTGATTGAGCCGTTCTGAACACTCTTTCTGTAGAAAATGAAAGTGGAGATTCGGAGCGCTAAGAGGGTAATAGTGGAAAAAGGAATGTCTTCAAATATAAACTACACAGAATCATTCTGTGAAACTTCTTTCTGATATGTGCATTCAGCTAACAGAGTTAAACCATACTTTTGATTGAGCAGTTCTGAACACTCTTTCTGTAGAAAATGCAACTGGACATTTGGAGCGCTAAGAGCGTAGTATTGGAAAAAGGAATATATTCAAATATAAGCTACACAGAAGCATTCTGTGAAACTTCTTTCTGATCTGAGCATTCCGCTAACAGAGTTAAACCATACTTTTGAGTGAGGAGATTTGAAACACTCTGACTGTAGAAAATGCAACTGGACATTCGGAGCGCTAAGTGGGTAATAATGGAAAAAGGAATATGTTCGAATATAAACAACACAGAAGCATTGTATGAAACAACTTTCTGTTCTGTACATTCAACTAACAGAGTTGAACCTTACTTTTGATTGAGCCGTTATGAAACACTCTTTCTGTAGAAACTGCAATTGGACATTCTGAGCCCTAAGAGGCCTATATTGGGAAAAATAATATATTCAAATAAAAACTACACAGAGGCATTGTGTGAAAATTATTTCTGATATGTGCATTCAGCTAACAGAGTTAAACCATACTTTTGATTGCGCAGTTCTGAACACTCTTTCTGTAGAAAATGCAAGTTGAAATTCGGAGCGCTAAGAGGGTAATAGTGGAAAAAGCAATATACTCAAATATAAACTACAAAGAAGCATTCTGTGAAACTTCTTTCTGTTCTCTGCATTCAACTAACTGAGTTGAACCTTGCTTTTGATTGAGCCGTTCTGGAACACTCTTTCTGTAGAAAATGCAATGGGACATTCTGAGCGCTAAGAGGCCTATATTGGGAAAAATAATATCTACAAATAAAAACTACACAGAAGCATTCTGTGAAACTTCTTTCTGTTCTGTGCATTCAACTAAAATTGTTGAACCTTAGTTTTGATTGAGCCGTTCTGAAACACTCTTTCTGTAGAAAATGCAAGTGGACTTTCGGAGCGCTAAGTTAGTAATAGTGGAAAAAGGAATATCTCCATATAAAAACTACACAGAAGCATTCTCTGAAACTCCTTACTGTTGTCTGCATTCAACTAACAGAGCTGTGCCTTACTTTTGGAGGAGCAGTTCTGAAACACTCTTTGTGTAGAAACTGCCAGTGGAAATTCAGAGCGCTAAGAGGGTAATAGTCGAAAAAGGAATATCTTCAACTAAATACTACACAGAAGCATTCTGTGAAACTTCTTTCTGTTCTGTGCATTCAACTAAAAGAGTTGAACCTTAGTTTTGATTGAGCCGTTCTGAAACACTCTTTCTGTAGAAAATGAAAGTGGAGATTCGGAGCGCTAAGAGGGTAATAGTGGAAAAAGGATTATCTTCAAATATAAACTACACAGAAGCATTCTGTGAAACTTCTTTCGGATCTGTGCATTCAACTAACAGTTAAAACCATACTTTTGATTGAGCCGTTCTGAACACTCTTTCTGTAGAAAATGCAAGTGGACATTCGGAGCGCTAAGAGGGTAATAGTTGAAAAAGGAATATATTCAAATATAAACTACACAGCAGCATTCTGTGAAACTTCTTTCTGTTCTGTGCATTCAACAACAGAGTTGAACCTTACTTTTGATTGAGCCATTCTGAAACACTCTTTCTGTAGAAACTGCAATTGGACTTTCTAAGCGCTAAGAGGCCTACATTGTTAAAAAGAATATCTTCAAATAAAAACTACACAGAAGCATTCTGTGAAACATATTTCTGATATGTGCATTCAGTTAACAGAGCTAAACCATACTTTTGATTGAGCAGTTATGAAACACTTTTGTGTAGAAAATATAAGTGGACCTTCGGAGCGCTAAGATTGTAATAGGGGAAAAAGGATTATCTCCAAATAAAAACCACACAGAAGCATTCTCTGAAACTCCTTTCTGTTCTCTGAATTCAACTAGCAGAGTTGAGCCTTACTTTTGAAGGAACAGTTCTGAAACACTCTTTGTGTAGAAACTGCCAGTGGACATTCGGAGCGCTAAGTTGGTAATAGTCAATAAAGGAATATCTTCAACTAAATACTACACAGAAGCATTCTGTGAAACTACTTTCTGTTCTGTGCATTCAACTAAAAGAGGTGAACCTTACTTTTCATTGAGCCGTTCTGAAACACTCTTTGTATAGAAACTGCAATTGGACATTCTGAGCACTAAGAGGCCTATATTGGTAAAAAGAATATTTTCATATAAACACTACACAGAAGCATTCTGTGAAACTTCTTTCTGATCTGTGCATTCAGCTAACAGAGTTAAACCATACTTTGGATTGAGCAGTTCTGAAACACTCTTTCTGTAGAAAATGCTACTGGACATTTGGAGCGCTAAGTGGGTAATAGTGGAAAAAGGAATATCTTCAAATATAAACTACACAGAATCATTCTGTGAAACTTCTTTCTGATCTGTGCATTCAGCTAACAGAGTTAAAGCATACTTTTGATTGAGCAGTTCTGAACACTCTTTGTGTAGAAAATGCTACTGGACATTTGGAGCGCTAAGAGGGAAGTAGTGGAAAAAGTAATATATTCAAATATAAACTACACAGAAAAATTGTATGAAACTCCTTTCTCTTCTGTGCATTTAACTAACAGAGTTGAACCTTATTTTTGATTGAGCCGTTCTGAAACACTCTTTCTTTAGAAAATGCAAGTGGATATTCGCAGCGCTAAGACGGTAATACTGGAAAAGGAATATATTCAAATATAAACTACACAGAAGCATTCTGTGAAACTTATTTCTGTTCTGTGCATTCAACTAACTGAGTTGAACCTTACTTTTGATGGAGGCGTTCTGAAAAGCTCTTTCTGTAGAAACTGCAATTGGACATTCTGAGCGCTAAGAGGCCTATATTTTGAAAAAGAATATCTTCAAATAAAAACTACACAGAAGCATTCTGTGAAACTTATTTCGGATATGGGCATTCAACTAATAGAGTAAAACCATACTTTTGATTGAGCCGTTCTGAACACTCTTTTTGTAGAAAATGTAAGTGGACATTCTGAGCGCTAAGAGGGTAATACTAGAAAAAGTAATATCTTCAAATATAAACTACAGAGAATCATTCTGTGAAACTTCTTTCTGATCTGTGCATTCAGCTAACAGAATTAAACCATACTTTTCATTGAGCAGTTCTGAACACTCTTTCTGTAGAAAATGCAACTAGAGATTTGGAGCGATAAGAGGGTAGTAGTGGAAAAAGGAATATATTCAAATATAAACTACACGGAAGCATTCTGTGAAACTTCTTTCTGATCTGAGCATTCAGGTAACAGAGTTAAACCATACTTTTGACTGAGCAGTTTTGAAACACTCTGTCTGTAGAAAATGCAACTGGACATTCGGAGCGCTAAGTGGTTAATAGTGGAAAAAGGAATATGTTCAAATATAAACTACACAGAAGCATTGTATGAAACACCTTTCTGTTCTGTACATTCAACTAACAGAGTTGAAACTTAGTTTTGATTGAGCCATTCTGAAACACTCTTTCTGTAGAAAATGCAAGTGGACATTCGGAGCACTAAGTTAGTAATAGTGGAAAAAGGAATATCTCCAAATAAAAACTACACAGAAGCATTCTGTGAAACTTCTTTCTGTTCAGTTCATTCAACTAAAAGAGTTGAACCTTAGTTTTGATTGAGCTGTTCTGAAACACTCTTTCTGTAGAAAATGAAAGTGGAGATTCGGAGCGCTAAGAGGGTAATAGTGGAAAAAGGAATGTCTTCAAATATGAACTACACAGAATCATTCTGTGAAACTTCTTTCTGATATGTGCATTCAGCAAACAGATTTAAACCATACTTTTGATTGAGCAGTTCTGAACACTCTTTCTGTAGAAAATGCAACTGGATATTTGGAGCGCTAAGAGGGTAGTATTGGAAAAAGGAATATATTCAAATATAAGCTACACAGAAGCATTCTGTGAAACTTCTTTCTGATCTGAGCATTCCGCTAACAGAGTTAAACCATACTTTTGATTGAGGAGATTTGAAACACTCTGACTGTAGAAAATGCAACTGGACATTCGGAGCGCTAAGTGGGTAATAATGGAAAAAGGAATATGTTCAAATATAAACAACACAGAAGCATTGTATGAAACTTCTTTCTGTTCTGTGCATTCAACTAACAGAGTTGAACCTTACTTTTGATTGAGCCGTTCTGAAACACTCTTTCTGTAGAAAATGCAAGTGGACATTCGGAGCGCTAAGAGGGTAATAGTGGAAAAAGGAATATCTTCAAATATAGACTACACAGAATCATTCTGTGAAACTTCTTTCTGATATGAGCATTCAGCTAACAGGGTTAAACCATACTTTTGATTGCGCAGTTCTGAACACTCTTTCTGTAGAAAATGCAAGTGGACATTCGGAGCGCTAATACGGTAATAGTGGAAAAAGGAATATATTCAATTATAAACTACACAGAAGCATTCTGTGAAACTTCTTTCTGTTCTGTGCATTCAACTAACTGAGTTGAACCTTACTTTTGATGGAGCCATTGTGAAACACTCTTTCTGTAGAAACTGCAATTGGACATTCTGACCGCTAAAAGGCCTATATTGGGAAAAAGAATATCTACAAATAAAAACTACACAGAAGCATTCTGTGAAATTTCTTTCGGATCTGTGCATTCAACTAACAGAGTAAAACCATACTTTTGATTGAGCCGTTCTGAACACTCTTTCTGTAGAAAATTCAAGTGGACTTTCGGAGCGCTAAGAGCGTAATAGTTGAAAAAGGAATATATTCAAATATAAACTACACAGAAGCATTCTGTGAAACTTCTTTCTGTTCTGTGCATTCAACTAACAGAGTTGAACCTTACTTTTGATTGAGCCGTTCTGAAACACTCTTTCTGTAGAAACTGCAATTGGACTTTCTAAGCGCTAAGAGGCCTACATTGTTAAAAAGAATATCTTCAAATAAAAACTACACAGAAGCATTCTGTGAATCATATTTCTGATATGTGCATTCAGTTAACAGAGCTAAACCATACTTTTGATTGAGCAGTTATGAAACACTCTTTGTGTAGAAAATATAAGTGGACTTTCGGAGCGCTAAGATTGTAATAGGGGAAAAAGGATTATCTCCAAATAAAAACCACACAGAAGCATTCTCTGAAACTCCTTTCTGTTCTCTGAATTCAACTAACAGAGTTGAGCCTTACTTTTGAAGGAACAGTTCTGAAACACTCTTTGTGTAGAAACTGCCAGTGGACATTCAGAGCGCTAAGTGGGTAATAGTCAATAAACTAATATCTTCAACTAAATACTACACAGAAGCATTCTGTGAAACTACTTTCTGTTCTGTGCATTCAACTAAAAGAGGTGAACCTTACTTTTCATAGAGCCGTTCTGAAACACTCTTTCTCTAGAAACTGCAATTGGACATTCTGAGCACTAAGAAGCCTATATTGGTAAAAAGAATATTTTCATATAAACACTACACAGAAGCATTCTGTGAAACTTCTTTCTGATCTGTGCATTCAGCTAACAGAGTTAAACCATACTTTGGATTGAGCAGTTCTGAAACCCTCTTTCTGTAGAAAATGCTACTGGACATTTGGAGCGCTAAGTGGGTAATAGTGGAAAAAGGAATATCTTCAAATATCAACTACACAGAATCATTCTGTGAAACTTCTTTCTGATCTGTGCATTCAGCTAACAGAGTTAAAGCATACTTTTGATTGAGCAGTTCTGAACACTCTTTCTGTAGAAAATGCAACTGGACATTTGGAGCGCTAAGAGGGTAGTATTGGAAAAAGGAATATATTCAAATATAAACTACACAGAAGCATTGTATGAAACTCCTTTCTCTTCTGTGCATTTAACTAACAGAGTTGAACCTTATTTTTGATTGAGCCGTTCTGAAACACTCTTTCTTTAGAAAATGCAAGTGGATATTCGCAGCGCTAAGACGGTAATACTGGAAAAGGAATATATTCAAATATAAACTACACAGAAGCATTCTGTGAAACTTATTTCTGTTCTGTGCATTCAACTAACTGAGTTGAACCTTACTTTTGATGGAGCCGTTCTGAAAAGCTCTTTCTGTAGAAACTGCAATTGGACATTCTGAGCGCTAAGAGGCCTATATTTTGAAAAAGAATATCTTCAAATAAAAACTACACAGAAGCATTCTGTGAAACTTATTTCGGATATGGGCATTCAAATAATAGAGTAAAACCATACTTTTGATTGAGCCGTTCTGAACACTCTTTTTGTAGAAAATGCAAGTGGACATTCTGAGCGCTAAGAGGGTAATACTAGAAAAAGTAATATCTTCAAATATAAACTACAGAGAATCATTCTGTGAAACTTCTTTCTGATCTGTGCATTCAGCTAACAGAATTAAACCATACTTTTCATTGAGCAGTTCTGAACACTCTTTCTGTAGAAAATGCAACTAGACATTTGGAGCGATAAGAGGGTAGTAGTGGAAAAAGGAATATATTCAAATATAAACTACACGGAAGCATTCTGTGAAACTTCTTTCTGATCTGAGCATTCAGCTAACAGAGTTAAACCATACTTTTGACTGAGCAGTTTTGAAACACTCTGTCTGTAGAAAATGCAACTGGACATTCGGAGCGCTAAGTGGGTAATAGTGGAAAAAGGAATATGTTCAAATATAAACTACACAGAAGCATTGTATGAAACACCTTTCTGTTCTGTACATTCAACTAACAGAGTTGAACCTTAGTTTTGATTGAGCCATTCTGAAACACTCTTTCTGTAGAAAATGCAAGTGGACATTCGGAGCGCTAAGTTAGTAATAGTGGAAAAAGGAATATCTCCAAATAAAAACTACACAGAAGCATTCTGTGAAACTTCTTTCTGTTCAGTTCATTCAACTAAAAGAGTTGAACATTAGTTTTGATTGAGCTGTTCTGAAACACTCTTTCTGTAGAAAATGAAAGTGGAGATTCGGAGCGCTAAGAGGGTAATAGTGGAAAAAGGAATGTCTTCAAATATAAACTACACAGAATCATTCTGTGAAACTTCTTTCTGATATGTGCATTCAGCTAACAGAGTTAAACCATACTTTTGATTGAGCAGTTCTGAACACTCTTTCTGTAGAAAATGCAACTGGACATTTGGAGCGCTAAGAGCGTAGTATTGGAAAAAGGAATATATTCAAATATAAGCTACACAGAAGCATTCTGTGAAACTTCTTTCTGATCTGAGCATTCCGCTAACAGAGTTAAACCATACTTTTGATTGAGGAGATTTGAAACACTCTGACTGTAGAAAATGCAACTGGACATTCGGAGCGCTAAGTGGGTAATAATGGAAAAAGGAATATGTTCAAATATAAACAACACAGAAGCATTGTATGAAACTTCTTTCTGTTCTGTGCATTCAACTAACAGAGTTGAACCTTACTTTTGATTGAGCCGTTCTGAAACACTCTTTCTGTAGAAAATGCAAGTGGAGATTCGGAGCGCTAAGAGGGTAATAGTGGAAAAAGGAATATCTTCAAATATAGACTACACAGAATCATTCTGTGAAACTTCTTTCTGATATGAGCATTCAGCTAACAGAGTTAAACCATACTTTTGATTGCGCAGTTCTGAACACTCTTTCTGTAGAAAATGCAAGTGGACATTCGGAGCGCTAATACGGTAATAGTGGAAAAAGGAATATATTCAATTATAAACTACACAGAAGCATTCTGTGAAACTTCTTTCTGTTCTGTGCATTCAACTAACTGAGTTGAACCTTACTTTTGATGGAGCCGTTGTGAAACACTCTTTCTGTAGAAACTGCAATTGGACATTCTGACCGCTAAAAGGCCTATATTGGGAAAAAGAATATCTACAAATAAAAACTACACAGTAGCATTCTGTGAAATTTCTTTCGGATCTGTGCATTCAACTAACAGAGTAAAACCATACTTTTGATTGAGCCGTTCTGAACACTCTTTCTGTAGAAAATGCAAGTGGACTTTCGGAGCGCTAAGAGCGTAATAGTTGAAAAAGGAATATATTCAAATATAAACTACACAGAAGCATTCTGTGAAACTTCTTTCTGTTCTGTGCATTCAACTAACAGAGTTGAACCTTACTTTTGATTGAGCCGTTCTGAAACACTCTTTCTGTAGAAACTGCAATTGGACTTTCTAAGCGCTAAGAGGCCTACATTGTTAAAAAGAATATCTTCAAATAAAAACTACACAGAAGCATTCTGTGAATCATATTTCTGATATGTGCATTCAGTTAACAGAGCTAAACCATACTTTTGATTGAGCAGTTATGAAACACTCTTTGTGTAGAAAATATAAGTGGACTTTCGGAGCGCTAAGATTGTAATAGGGGAAAAAGGATTATCTCCAAATAAAAACCACACAGAAGCATTCTCTGAAACTCCTTTCTGTTCTCTGAATTCAACTAACAGAGTTGAGCCTTACTTTTGAAGGAACAGTTCTGAAACACTCTTTGTGTAGAAACTGCCAGTGGACATTCAGAGCTCTAAGTGGGTAATAGTCAATAAAGTAATATCTTCAACTAAATACTACACAGAAGCATTCTGTGAAACTACTTTCTGTTCTGTGCATTCAACTAAAAGAGGTGAACCTTACTTTTCATTGAGCCTTTCTGAAACACTCTTTCTCTAGAAACTGCAATTGGACATTCTGAGCACTAAGAAGCCTATATTGGTAAAAAGAATATTTTCATATAAACACTAGACAGAAGCATTCTGTGAAACTTCTTTCTGATCTGTGCATTCAGCTAACAGAGTTAAACCATACTTTGGATTGAGCAGTTCTGAAACCCTCTTTCTGTAGAAAATGCTACTGGACATTTGGGGCGCTAAGTGGGTAATAGTGGAAAAAGGAATATCTTCAAATATAAACTACACAGAATCATTCTGTGAAACTTCTTTCTGATCTGTGCATTCAGCTAACAGAGTTAAAGCATACTTTGGATTGAGCAGTTCTGAAACCCTCTTTCTGTAGAAAATGCTACTGGACATTTGGGGCGCTAAGTGGGTAATAGTGGAAAAAGGAATATCTTCAAATATAAACTACACAGAATCATTCTGTGAAACTTCTTTCTGATCTGTGCATTCAGCTAACAGAGTTAAAGCATACTTTTGATTGAGCAGTTCTGAACACTCTTTCTGTAGAAAATGCAACTGGACATTTGGAGCGCTAAGAGGGTAGTATTGGAAAAAGGAATATATTCAAATATAAACTACACAGAAGCATTGTATGAAACTCCTTTCTCTTCTGTGCATTTAACTAACAGAGTTGAACCTTATTTTTGATTGAGCCGTTCTGAAACACTCTTTCTTTAGAAAATGCAAGTGGATATTCGCAGCGCTAAGACGGTAATACTGGAAAAGGAATATATTCAAATATAAACTACACAGAAGCATTCTGTGAAACTTATTTCTGTTCTGTGCATTCAACTAACTGAGTTGAACCTTACTTTTGATGGAGCCGTTCTGAAAAGCTCTTTCTGTAGAAACTGCAATTGGACATTCTGAGCGCTAAGAGGCCTATATTTTGAAAAAGAGTATCTTCAAATAAAAACTACACAGAAGCATTCTGTGAAACTTATTTCGGATATGGGCATTCAACTAATAGAGTAAAACCATACTTTTGATTGAGCCTTTCTGAACACTCTTTCTGTAGAAAATGCAAGTGGACATTCAGAGCGCTAAGAGGGTAATACTAGAAAAAGTAATAACTTCAAATATAAACTACACAGAATCATTCTGTGAAACTTCTTTCTAATCTGTGCATTCAGCTAACAGAATTAAACCATACTTTTCATTGAGCAGTTCTGAACACTCTTTCTGTAGAAAATGCAACTAGACATTTGGAGCGATAAGAGGGTAGTAGTGGAAAAAGGAATATATTCAAATATAAACTACACGGAAGCATTCTGTGAAACTTCTTTCTGATCTGAGCATTCAGCTAACAGAGTTAAACCATACTTTTGACTGAGCAGTTTTGAAACACTCTGTCTGTAGAAAATGCAACTGGACATTCGGAGCGCTAAGTGGGTAATAGTGGAAAAAGGAATATGTTCAAATATAAACTACACAGAAGCATTGTATGAAACATCGTTCTGTTCTGTACATTCAACTAACAGAGTTGAAACTTACTTTTGATTGAGCCATTGTGAAACACTATTTCTGTAGAAACTGCAATTGGACATTCTGAGCCCTAAGAGGCCTATATTGGGAAAAATAATATATTCAAATAAAAACTACACAGAGGCATTGTGTGAAACTTATTTCTGATATGTGCATTCAGCTAACAGAGTTAAACCATACTTTTGATTGCGCAGTTCCGAACACTCTTTCTGTAGAAAATGCAAGTTGAAATTCGGAGCGCTAAGAGGGTAATAGTGGAAAAAGCAATATACTCAAATATAAACTACAAAGAAGCATTCTGTGAAACTTCTTTCTGTTCTCTGCATTCAACTAACTGAGTTGAACCTTGCTTTTGATTGAGCCGTTCTGGAACACTCTTTCTGTAGAAAATGCAATTGGACATTCGGAGCGCTAAGAGGCCTATATTGGGAAAAATAATATCTACAAATAAAAACTACACAGAAGCATTCTGTGAAACTTCTTTCTGTTCTGTGCATTCAACTAAAATTGTTGAACCTTAGTTTTGATTGAGCCGTTCTGAAACACTCTTTCTGTAGAAAATGCAAGTGGACTTTCGGAGCGCTAAGTTAGTAATAGTGGAAAAAGGAATATCTCCATATAAAAACTACACAGAAGCATTCTCTGAAACTCCTTTCTGTTCTCTGCATTCAACTAACAGAGCTGAGCCTTACTTTTGGAGGAGCAGTTCTGAAACACTCTTTGTGTAGAAACTGCCAGTGGAAATTCAGAGCGCTAAGAGGGTAATAGTCGAAAAAGGAATATCTTCAACTAAATACTACACAGAAGCATTCTGTGAAACTTCTTTCTGTTCTGTGCATTCAACTAAAAGAGTTGAACCTTAGTTTTGATTGAGCCGTTCTGAAACACTCTTTCTGTAGAAAATGAAAGTGGAGATTCGGAGCGCTAAGAGGGTAATAGTGGAAAAAGGATTATCTTCAAATATAAACTACACAGAAGCATTCTGTGAAACTTCTTTCGGATCTGTGCATTCAACTAACAGTTAAAACCATACTTTTGATTGAGCCGTTCTGAACACTCTTTCTGTAGAAAATGCAAGTGGACATTCGGAGCGCTAAGAGGGTAATAGTTGAAAAAGGAATATATTCAAATATAAACTACACAGAAGCATTCTGTGAAACTTCTTTCTGTTCTGTGCATTCAACAACAGAGTTGAACCTTACTTTTGATTGAGCCATTCTGAAACACTCTTTCTGTAGAAACTGCAATTGGACTTTCTAAGCGCTAAGAGGCCTACATTGTTAAAAAGAATATCTTCAAATAAAAACTACACAGAAGCATTCTGTGAAACATATTTCTGATATGTGCATTCAGTTAACAGAGCTAAACCATACTTTTGATTGAGCAGTTATGAAACACTCTTTGTGTAGAAAATATAAGTGGACCTTCAGAGCGCTAAGATTGTAATAGGGGAAAAAGGATTATCTCCAAATAAAAACCACACAGAAGCATTCTCTGAAACTCCTTTCTGTTCTCTGAATTCAACTAGCAGAGTTGAGCCTTACTTTTGAAGGAACAGTTCTGAAACACTCTTTGTGTAGAAACTGCCAGTGGACATTCGGAGCGCTAAGTTGGTAATAGTCAATAAAGGAATATCTTCAACTAAATACTACACAGAAGCATTCTGTGAAACTACTTTCTGTTCTGTGCATTCAACTAAAAGAGGTGAACCTTACTTTTCATTGAGCCGTTCTGAAACACTCTTTGTATAGAAACTGCAATTGGACATTCTGAGCGCTAAGAGGCCTATATTGGTAAAAAGAATATTTTCATATAAACACTACACAGAAGCATTCTGTGAAACTTCTTTCTGATCTGTGCTTTCAGCTAACAGAGTTAAACCATACTTTGGATTGAGCAGTTCTGAAACACTCTTTCTGTAGAAAATGCTACTGGACATTTGGAGCGCTAAGTGGGTAATAGTGGAAAAAGGAATATCTTCAAATATAAACTACACAGAATCATTCTGTGAAACTTCTTTCTGATCTGTGCATTCAGCTAACAGAGTTAAAGCATACTTTTGATTGAGCAGTTCTGAACACTCTTTGTGTAGAAAATGCTACTGGACATTTGGAGCGCTAAGAGGGAAGTAGTGGAAAAAGTAATATATTCAAATATAAACTACACAGAAAAATTGTATGAAACTCCTTTCTCTTCTGTGCATTTAACTAACAGAGTTGAACCTTATTTTTGATTGAGCCGTTCTGAAACACTCTTTCTTTAGAAAATGCAAGTGGATATTCGCAGCGCTAAGACGGTAATACTGGAAAAGGAATATATTCAAATATAAACTACACAGAAGCATTCTGTGAAACTTATTTCTGTTCTGTGCATTCAACTAACTGAGTTGAACCTTACTTTTGATGGAGGCGTTCTGAAAAGCTCTTTCTGTAGAAACTGCAATTGGACATTCTGAGCGCTAAGAGGCCTATATTTTGAAAAAGAATATCTTCAAATAAAAACTACACAGAAGCATTCTGTGAAACTTATTTCGGATATGGGCATTCAAATAATAGAGTAAAACCATACTTTTGATTGAGCCGTTCTGAACACTCTTTTTGTAGAAAATGTAAGTGGACATTCTGAGCGCTAAGAGGGTAATACTAGAAAAAGTAATATCTTCAAATATAAACTACAGAGAATCATTCAGTGAAACTTCTTTCTGATCTGTGCATTCAGCTAACAGAATTAAACCATACTTTTCATTGAGCAGTTCTGAACACTCTTTCTGTAGAAAATGCAACTAGACATTTGGAGCGATAAGAGGGTAGTAGTGGAAAAAGGAATATATTCAAATATAAACTACACGGAAGCATTCTGTGAAACTTCTTTCTGATCTGAGCATTCAGCTAACAGAGTTAAACCATACTTTTGACTGAGCAGTTTTGAAACACTCTGTCTGTAGAAAATGCAACTGGACATTCGGAGCGCTAAGTGGGTAATAGTGGAAAAAGGAATATGTTCAAATATAAACTACACAGAAGCATTGTATGAAACACCTTTCTGTTCTGTACATTCAACTAACAGAGTTGAAACTTAGTTTTGATTGAGCCATTCTGAAACACTCTTTCTGTAGAAAATGCAAGTGGACATTCGGAGCACTAAGTTAGTAATAGTGGAAAAAGGAATATCTCCAAATAAAAACTACACAGAAGCATTCTGTGAAACTTCTTTCTGTTCAGTTCATTCAACTAAAAGAGTTGAACCTTAGTTTTGATTGAGCTGTTCTGAAACACTCTTTCTGTAGAAAATGAAAGTGGAGATTCGGAGCGCTAAGAGGGTAATAGTGGAAAAAGGAATGTCTTCAAATATGAACTACACAGAATCATTCTGTGAAACTTCTTTCTGATATGTGCATTCAGCTAACAGAGTTAAACCATACTTTTGATTGAGCAGTTCTGAACACTCTTTCTGTAGAAAATGCAACTGGACATTTGGAGCGCTAAGAGGGTAGTATTGGAAAAAGTAATATATTCAAATATAAGCTACACAGAAGCATTCTGTGAAACTTCTTTCTGATCTGAGCATTCCGCTAACAGAGTTAAACCATACTTTTGATTGAGGAGATTTGAAACACTCTGACTGTAGAAAATGCAACTGGACATTCGGAGCGCTAAGTGGGTAATAATGGAAAAAGGAATATGTTCAAATATAAACAACACAGAAGCATTGTATGAAACTTCTTTCTGTTCTGTGCATTCAACTAACAGAGTTGAACCTTACTTTTGATTGAGCCGTTCTGAAACACTCTTTCTGTAGAAAATGCAAGTGGAGATTCGGAGCGCTAAGAGGGTAATAGTGGAAAAAGGAATATCTTCAAATATAGACTACACAGAATCATTCTGTGAAACTTCTTTCTGATATGAGCATTCAGCTAACAGAGTTAAACCATACTTTTGATTGCGCAGTTCTGAACACTCTTTCTGTAGAAAATGCAAGTGGACATTCGGAGCGCTAATACTGTAATAGTGGAAAAAGGAATATATTCAATTATAAACTACACAGAAGCATTCTGTGAAACTTCTTTCTGTTCTGTGCATTCAACTAACTGAGTTGAACCTTACTTTTGATGGAGCCGTTGTGAAACACTCTTTCTGTAGAAACTGCAATTGGACATTCTGACCGCTAAAAGGCCTATATTGGGAAAAAGAATATCTACAAATAAAAACTACACAGAAGCATTCTGTGAAATTTCTTTCGGATCTGTGCATTCAACTAACAGAGTAAAACCATACTTTTGATTGAGCCGTTCTGAACACTCTTTCTGTAGAAAATTCAAGTGGACTTTCGGAGCGCTAAGAGCGTAATAGTTGAAAAAGGAATATATTCAAATATAAACTACACAGAAGCATTCTGTGAAACTTCTTTCTGTTCTGTGCATTCAACTAACAGAGTTGAACCTTACTTTTGATTGAGCCGTTCTGAAACACTCTTTCTGTAGAAACTGCAATTGGACTTTCTAAGCGCTAAGAGGCCTACATTGTTAAAAAGAATATCTTCAAATAAAAACTACACAGAAGCATTCTGTGAATCATATTTCTGATATGTGCATTCAGTTAACAGAGCTAAACCATACTTTTGATTGAGCAGTTATGAAACACTCTTTGTGTAGAAAATATAAGTGGACTTTCGGAGCACTAAGATTGTAATAGGGGAAAAAGGATTATCTCCAAATAAAAACCACACAGAAGCATTCTCTGAAACTCCTTTCTGTTCTCTGAATTCAACTAACAGAGTTGAGCCTTACTTTTGAAGGAACAGTTCTGAAACACTCTTTGTGTAGAAACTGCCAGTGGACATTCAGAGCGCTAAGTGGGTAATAGTCAATAAACTAATATCTTCAACTAAATACTACACAGAAGCATTCTGTGAAACTACTTTCTGTTCTGTGCATTCAACTAAAAGAGGTGAACCTTACTTTTCATAGAGCCGTTCTGAAACACTCTTTCTCTAGAAACTGCAATTGGACATTCTGAGCACTAAGAAGCCTATATTGGTAAAAAGAATATTTTCATATAAACACTACACAGAAGCATTCTGTGAAACTTCTTTCTGATCTGTGCATTCAGCTAACAGAGTTAAACCATACTTTGGATTGAGCAGTTCTGAAACCCTCTTTCTGTAGAAAATGCTACTGGACATTTGGAGCGCTAAGTGGGTAATAGTGGAAAAAGGAATATCTTCAAATATAAACTACACAGAATCATTCTGTGAAACTTCTTTCTGATCTGTGCATTCAGCTAACAGAGTTAAAGCATACTTTTGATTGAGCAGTTCTGAACACTCTTTCTGTAGAAAATGCAACTGGACATTTGGAGCGCTAAGAGGGTAGTATTGGAAAAAGGAATATATTCAAATATAAACTACACAGAAGCATTGTATGAAACTCCTTTCTCTTCTGTGCATTGAACTAACAGAGTTGAACCTTATTTTTGATTGAGCCGTTCTGAAACACTCTTTCTTCAGAAAATGCAAGTGGATATTCGCAGCGCTAAGACGGTAATACTGGAAAAGGAATATATTCAAATATAAACTACACAGAAGCATTCTGTGAAACTTATTTCTGTTCTGTGCATTCAACTAACTGAGTTGAACCTTACTTTTGATGGAGCCGTTCTGAAAAGCTCTTTCTGTAGAAACTGCAATTGGACATTCTGAGTGCTAAGAGGCCTATATTTTGAAAAAGAATATCTTCAAATAAAAACTACACAGAAGCATTCTGTGAAACTTATTTCGGATATGGGCATTCAAATAATAGAGTAAAACCATACTTTTGATTGAGCCGTTCTGAACACTCTTTTTGTAGAAAATGCAAGTGGACATTCTGAGCGCTAAGAGGGTAATACTAGAAAAAGTAATATCTTCAAATATAAACTACAGAGAATCATTCTGTGAAACTTCTTTCTGATCTGTGCATTCAGCTAACAGAATTAAACCATACTTTTCATTGAGCAGTTCTGAACACTCTTTCTGTAGAAAATGCAACTAGACATTTGGAGCGATAAGAGGGTAGTAGTGGAAAAAGGAATATATTCAAATATAAACTACACGGAAGCATTCTGTGAAACTTCTTTCTGATCTGAGCATTCAGCTAACAGAGTTAAACCATACTTTTGACTGAGCAGTTTTGAAACACTCTGTCTGTAGAAAATGCAACTGGACATTCGGAGCGCTAAGTGGGTAATAGTGGAAAAAGGAATATGTTCAAATATAAACTACACAGAAGCATTGTATGAAACACCTTTCTGTTCTGTACATTCAACTAACAGAGTTGAACCTTAGTTTTGATTGAGCCATTCTGAAACACTCTTTCTGTAGAAAATGCAAGTGGACATTCGGAGCGCTAAGTTAGTAATAGTGGAAAAAGGAATATCTCCAAATAAAAACTACACAGAAGCATTCTGTGAAACTTCTTTCTGTTCAGTTCATTCAACTAAAAGAGTTGAACATTAGTTTTGATTGAGCTGTTCTGAAACACTCTTTCTGTAGAAAATGAAAGTGGAGATTCGGAGCGCTAAGAGGGTAATAGTGGAAAAAGGAATGTCTTCAAATATAAACTACACAGAATCATTCTGTGAAACTTCTTTCTGATATGTGCATTCAGCTAACAGAGTTAAACCATACTTTTGATTGAGCAGTTCTGAACACTCTTTCTGTAGAAAATGCAACTGGACATTTGGAGCGCTAAGAGCGTAGTATTGGAAAAAGGAATATATTCAAATATAAGCTACACAGAAGCATTCTGTGAAACTTCTTTCTGATCTGAGCATTCCGCTAACAGAGTTAAACCATACTTTTGATTGGGGAGATTTGAAACACTCTGACTGTAGAAAATGCAACTGGACATTCGGAGCGCTAAGTGGGTAATAATGGAAAAAGGAATATGTTCAAATATAAACAACACAGAAGCATTGTATGAAACTTCTTTCTGTTCTGTGCATTCAACTAACAGAGTTGAACCTTACTTTTGATTGAGCCGTTCTGAAACACTCTTTCTGTAGAAAATGCAAGTGGAGATTCGGAGCGCTAAGAGGGTAATAGTGGAAAAAGGAATATCTTCAAATATAGACTACACAGAATCATTCTCTGAAACTTCTTTCTGATATGAGCATTCAGCTAACAGAGTTAAACCATACTTTTGATTGCGCAGTTCTGAACACTCTTTCTGTAGAAAATGCAAGTGGACATTCGGAGCGCTAATACGGTAATAGTGGAAAAAGGAATATATTCAATTATAAACTACACAGAAGCATTCTGTGAAACTTCTTTCTGTTCTGTGCATTCAACTAACTGAGTTGAACCTTACTTTTGATGGAGCCGTTGTGAAACACTCTTTCTGTAGAAACTGCAATTGGACATTCTGACCGCTAAAAGGCCTATATTGGGAAAAAGAATATCTACAAATAAAAACTACACAGAAGCATTCTGTGAAATTTCTTTCGGATCTGTGCATTCAACTAACAGAGTAAAACCATACTTTTGATTGAGCCGTTCTGAACACTCTTTCTGTAGAAAATGCAAGTGGACTTTCGGAGCGCTAAGAGCGTAATAGTTGAAAAAGGAATATATTCAAATATAAACTACACAGAAGCATTCTGTGAAACTTCTTTCTGTTCTGTGCATTCAACTAACAGAGTTGAACCTTACTTTTGATTGAGCCGTTCTGAAACACTCTTTCTGTAGAAACTGCAATTGGACTTTCTAAGCGCTAAGAGGCCTACATTGTTAAAAAGAATATCTTCAAATAAAAACTACACAGAAGCATTCTGTGAATCATATTTGTGATATGTGCATTCAGTTAACAGAGCTAAACCATACTTTTGATTGAGCAGTTATGAAACACTCTTTGTGTAGAAAATATAAGTGGACTTTCGGAGCGCTAAGATTGTAATAGGGGAAAAAGGATTATCTCCAAATAAAAACCACACAGAAGCATTCTCTGAAACTCCTTTCTGTTCTCTGAATTCAACTAACAGAGTTGAGCCTTACTTTTGAAGGAACAGTTCTGAAACACTCTTTGTGTAGAAACTGCCAGTGGACATTCAGAGCTCTAAGTGGGTAATAGTCAATAAAGTAATATCTTCAACTAAATACTACACAGAAGCATTCTGTGAAACTACTTTCTGTTCTGTGCATTCAACTAAAAGAGGTGAACCTTACTTTTCATTGAGCCGTTCTGAAACACTCTTTCTCTAGAAACTGCAATTGGACATTCTGAGCACTAAGAAGCCTATATTGGTAAAAAGAATATTTTCATATAAACACTACACAGAAGCATTCTGTGAAACTTCTTTCTGATCTGTGCATTCAGCTAACAGAGTTAAACCATACTTTGGATTGAGCAGTTCTGAAACCCTCTTTCTGTAGAAAATGCTACTGGACATTTGGGGCGCTAAGTGGGTAATAGTGGAAAAAGGAATATCTTCAAATATAAACTACACAGAATCATTCTGTGAAACTTCTTTCTGATCTGTGCATTCAGCTAACAGAGTTAAAGCATACTTTTGATTGAGCAGTTCTGAACACTCTTTCTGTAGAAAATGCAACTGGACATTTGGAGCGCTAAGAGGGTAGTATTGGAAAAAGGAATATATTCAAATATAAACTACACAGAAGCATTGTATGAAACTCCTTTCTCTTCTGTGCATTTAACTAACAGAGTTGAACCTTATTTTTGATTGAGCCGTTCTGAAACACTCTTTCTTTAGAAAATGCAAGTGGATATTTGCAGCGCTAAGACGGTAATACTGGAAAAGGAATATATTCAAATATAAACTACACAGAAGCATTCTGTGAAACTTATTTCTGTTCTGTGCATTCAACTAACTGAGTTGAACCTTACTTTTGATGGAGCCGTTCTGAAAAGCTCTTTCTGTAGAAACTGCAATTGGACATTCTGAGCGCTAAGAGGCCTATATTTTGAAAAAGAGTATCTTCAAATAAAAACTACACAGAAGCATTCTGTGAAACTTATTTCGGATATGGGCATTCAACTAATAGAGTAAAACCATACTTTTTATTGAGCCGTTCTGAACACTCTTTCTGTAGAAAATGCAAGTGGACATTCAGAGCGCTAAGAGGGTAATACTAGAAAAAGTAATAACTTCAAATATAAACTACACAGAATCATTCTGTGAAACTTCTTTCTAATCTGTGCATTCAGCTAACAGAATTAAACCATACTTTTCATTGAGCAGTTCTGAACACTCTTTCTGTAGAAAATGCAACTAGACATTTGGAGCGATAAGAGGGTAGTAGTGGAAAAAGGAATATATTCAAATATAAACTACACGGAAGCATTCTGTGAAACTTCTTTCTGATCTGAGCATTCAGCTAACAGAGTTAAACCATACTTTTGACTGAGCAGTTTTGAAACACTCTGTCTGTAGAAAATGCAACTGGACATTCGGAGCGCTAAGTGGGTAATAGTGGAAAAAGGAATATGTTCAAATATAAACTACACAGAAGCATTGTATGAAACATCGTTCTGTTCTGTACATTCAACTAACAGAGTTGAAACTTACTTTTGATTGAGCCATTCTGAAACACTATTTCTGTAGAAACTGCAATTGGACATTCTGAGCCCTAAGAGGCCTATATTGGGAAAAATAATATATTCAAATAAAAACTACACAGAGGCATTGTGTGAAACTTATTTCTGATATGTGCATTCAGCTAACAGAGTTAAACCATACTTTTGATTGCGCAGTTCCGAACACTCTTTCTGTAGAAAATGCAAGTTGAAATTCGGAGCGCTAAGAGGGTAATAGTGGAAAAAGCAATATACTCAAATATAAACTACAAAGAAGCATTCTGTGAAACTTCTTTCTGTTCTCTGCATTCAACTAACTGAGTTGAACCTTGCTTTTGATTGAGCCGTTCTGGAACACTCTTTCTGTAGAAAATGCAATTGGACATTCGGAGCGCTAAGAGGCCTATATTGGGAAAAATAATATCTACAAATAAAAACTACACAGAAGCATTCTGTGAAACTTCTTTCTGTTCTGTGCATTCAACTAAAAGTGTTGAACCTTAGTTTTGATAGAGCCGTTCTGAAACACTCTTTCTGTAGAAAATGCAAGTGGACATTCGGAGCGCTAAGTTAGTAATAGTGGAAAAAGGAATATCTCCATATAAAAACTACACAGAAGCATTCTCTGAAACTCCTTTCTGTTCTCTGCATTCAACTAACAGAGCTGAGCCTTACTTTTGGAGGAGCAGTTCTGAAACACTCTTTGTGTAGAAACTGCCAGTGGAAATTCAGAGCGCTAAGAGGGTAATAGTCGAAAAAGGAATATCTTCAACTAAATACTACACAGAAGCATTCTGTGAAACTTCTTTCTGTTCTGTGCATTCAACTAAAAGAGTTGAAACTTAGTTTTGATTGAGCCGTTCTGAAACACTCTTTCTGTAGAAAATGAAAGTGGAGATTCGGAGCGCTAAGAGGGTAATAGTGGAAAAAGGATTATCTTCAAATATAAACTACACAGAATCATTCTGTGAAACTTCTTTCTGATATGTGCATTCAGCTAACAGAGTTAAACCATACTTTTGATTGAGCAGTTCTGAACACTCTTTCTGTAGAAAATGCAACTGGACATTTGGAGCGCTAAGAGGGTAGTAGTGGAAAAAGGAATATATTCAAATATAAGCTACACAGAAGCATTCTGTGAAACTTCTTTCTGATCTGAGCATTCCGCTAACAGAGTTAAACCATACTTTGATTGAGGAGATTTGAAACACTCTGACTGTAGAAAATGCAACTGGACATTCGGAGCGCTAAGTGGGTAATAATGGAAAAAGGAATATGTTCAAATATAAACAACACAGAAGCATTGTATGAATCTTCTTTCGGTTCTATGCATTCAACTAACAGTGTTGAACCTTACTTTTGATTGAGCCCTTCTGAAACACTCTTTCTGTAGAAACTGCAATTGGACATTCTGAGCCCTAAGAGGCCTATATTGGGAAAAATAATATATTCATATAAAAACTACACAGAGGCATTGTGTGAAACTTATTTCTGATATGTGCATTCAGCTAACAGAGTTAAACCATACTTTTGATTGCGCAGCTCTGAACACTCTTTCTGTAGAAAATGCAAGTTGACATTCGGAGCGCTAAGAGGGTAATAGTGGAAAAAGCAATATACTCAAATATAAACTACAAAGAAGCATTCTGTGAAACTTCTTTCTGTTCTCTGCATTCAACTAACTGAGTTGAACCTTGCTTTTGATTGAGCCGTTCTGGAACACTCTTTCTGTAGAAAATGCAATTGGACATTCTGAGCGCTAAGAGGCCTATAATGGGAAAAATAATATCTACAAATAAAAACTACACAGAAGCATTCTGTGAAACTACTTTCTGTTCTGTGCATTCAACTAAAAGTGTTGAAACTTAGTTTTGATTGAGCCGTTCTGAAACACTCTTTCTGTAGAAAATGCAAGTGGACATTCGGAGCGCTAAGTTTGTAATAGTGGAAAAAGGAATATCTCCATATAAAAACTACACAGAAGCATTCTCTGAAACTCCTTTCTGTTCTCCGCATTCAACTAACAGAGCTGAGCCTTACTTTTGGAGGTGCAGTTCTGAAACACTCTTTGTGTAGAAACTGCCAGTGGAAATTCAGAGCGCTAAGAGGGTAACAGTCGAAAAAGGAATATCTTCAACTAAATACTACACAGAAGCATTCTGTGAAACTACTTTCTGTTCTGTGCATTCAACTAAAAGAGTTGAAACTTAGTTTTGATTGAGCCATTCTGAAACACTCTTTCTGTAGAAAATGAAAGTGGAGATTCGGAGCGCTAAGCGGGTAATAGTGGAAAAAGGATTATCTTCAAATATAAACTACAGAGAATCATTCTGTGAAACTTCTTTCTGATATGTGTATTCAGCTAACAGAGTTAAACCATACTTTTGATTGAGCAGTTCTGAACACTCTTTCTGTAGAAAATGCAACTGGACATTTGGAGCGCTAAGAGGGTAGTAGTGGAAAAAGGAATATATTCAAATATAAGCTACACAGAAGCATTCTGTGAAACTTCTTTCTGATCTGAGCATTCCGCTAACAGAGTTAAACCCTATTTTGATTGAGGAGATTTGAAACACTCTGACTGTAGAAAATGCAACTGGACATTCGGAGCGCTAAGTGGGTAATAATGGAAAAAGGAATATGTTCAAATATAAACAACACAGAAGCATTGTATGAAACTTCTTTCTGTCCTGTGCATTCAACTAACAGAGTTGAACCTTACTTTTGATTGAGCCGTTCTGAAACACTCTTTCTGTAGAAACTGCAATTGGACATTCTCAGCTCTAAGAGGCCTATATTGGGAATAATAATGTCTTCAAATAAAAACTACACAGCAGCATTGTGTGAAACTTATTTCTGATATGTGCATTCAGCTAACAGAGTTAAACCATACTTTTGATTGCACAGTTCTGAACACTCTTTCTGTAGAAAATGCAAGTGGACATTCGGAGCGCTAATACGGTAATAGTGGAAAAAGGAATATATTCAATTATAAACTACACAGAAGCATTCTGTGAAACTCCTTTCTGTTCTGTGCATTCAACTAACTGAGTTGAACCTTACTTTTGATGGAGCCGTTGTGAAACACTCTTTCTGCAGAAACTGCAATTGGACATTCTGACCGCTAAAAGGCCTATATTGGGAAAAAAAAAATCTACAAATAAAAACTACACAGAAGCATTCTGTGAAACTTCTTTCAGATCTGTGCATTCAACTAAAAGAGTAAAACCATACTTTTGATTGAGCCGTTCTGATCACTCTTTCTGTAGAAAATGCAAGTGGAGATTCGGAGCGCTAAGAGGGTAATAGTGGAAAAAGGATTATCTTCAAATATAAACTACACAATCATTCTGTGAAACTTCTTTCTGATATGTGCATTCAGCTAACAGAGTTAAACCATAGTTTTGATAGTGCAGTTCTGAACACTCTTTCTGTTGAAAATGCAACTGGACATTTTGAGCGCTAAGAGGGTAGTAGTGGAAACAGGAATATATTCAAATATAAGCTACACAGAAGCATTCTGTGAAACTTCTTTCTGATCTGAGCATTCCGCTAACAGAGTTAAACCATACTTTTGATTGAGGAGATTTGAAACACTCTGACTGTAGAAAATGCAACTGGACATTCGGAGCGCTAAGTGGGTAATAGTGGAAAAAGGAATATGTTCAAATATAAACTACACAGAAGCATTGTATGAAACACCTTTCTGTTCTGTACATTCAACTAACAGAGTTGAACCTTACTTTTGATTGAGCCGTTCTGAAACACTCTTTCTGTAGAAAATGCAAGTGGACATTCGGAGCGCTAAGTTAGTAATAGTGGAGAAAGCAATATCTCCAAATAAAAACTACACAGAAGCATTCTCTGAAACTCCTTTCTGTTCTCTGCATTCAACTAACAGAGCTGAGCCTTACTTTTGGAGGAGCAGTTCTGAAACACTCTTTGTGTAGAAACTGCCAGTGGAAATTCAGAGCGCTAAGAGGGTAATAGTCGAAAAAGGAATATCTTCAACTAAATACTACACAGAAGCATTCTGTGAAATATCTTTCTGTTCTGTGCATTCAACTAAAAGAGTTGAACCTTAGTTTTGATTGAGCCGTTCTGAAACACTCTTTCTGTAGAAAATGAAAGTGGAGATTCGGAGCGCTAAGAGGGTAATAGTGGAAAAAGGATTATCTTCAAATATAAACTACACAGAATCATTCTGTGAAACTTCTTTCTGATATGTGCATTCAGCTAACAGAGTTAAACCATACTTTTGATAGTGCAGTTCTGAACACTCTTTCTGTAGAAAATGCAACTGGACATTTGGAGCGCAAAGAGGGTAGTAGTGGAAAAAGGAATATATTCAAATATAAACTACTCGGAAGCATTCTGTGAAACTCCTTTCTGATCTGAGAATTCAGCTAACAGAGTTAAACCATACTTCTGACTGAGCAGTTTTGAAACACTCTGTCTGTAGAAAATGCAACTGGACATTCGGAGCGCTAAGTGGGTAATAGTGGAAAAAGGAATATGTTCAAATATAAACTACACAGAAGCATTGTATGAAACACCTTTCTGTTCTGTACATTCAACTAACAGAGTTGAAACTTACTTTTGATTGAGCCGTTCTGAAACACTCTTTCTGTGGAAACTGCATTTGGACATTCGGAGCCCTAAGAGGCCTATATTGGGAAAAATAATATATTCAAATAAAAACTACACAGAGGTACTGTGTGAAACTTATTTCTGATATGTGCATTCAGCTAACAGAGTTAAACCATACTTTTGATTGCGCAGTTCTGAACACTCTTTCTGTAGAAAATGCAAGTTGACATTCGGAGCGCTAAGAGGGTAATAGTGGAAAAAGCAATATACTCAAATATAAACTACAAAGAAGCATTCTGTGAAACTTTTTTCTGTTCTCTGCATTCAACTAACTGATTTGAACCTTGCTTTTGATTGAGCCGTTCTGGAACACTCTTTCTGTATAAAATGCAATTGGACATTCTGAGCGCTAAGAGGCCTATATTGGGAAAAATAATATCTACAAATAAAAACTACACAGAAGCATTCTGTGAAACTTATTTCTGTTCTGTGCATTCAACTAAAAGTGTTGAACCTTAGTTTTGATTGAGCCGTTCTGAAACACTCTTTCTGTAGAAAATGCAAGTGGACATTCGGAGCGCTAAGTTAGTAATAGTGGAAAAAGGAATATCTACAAATAAAAACTACACAGAAGCATTCTCTGAAACTCCTTTCTGTTCTCTGCATTCAACTAACAGAGCTGAGCCTTACTTTTGGAGGAGCAGTTCTGAAACACTCTTTGTGAAGAAACTGCCAGTGGAAATTCAGAGCGCTAAGAGGGTAATAGTCGAAAAAGGAATATCTTCCACTAAATACTACACAGAAGCATTCTGTGAAACTTCTTTCTGTTCTGTGCATTCAACTAAAAGAGTTGAACCTTAGTTTTGATTGAGCCGTTCTGAAACACTCTTTCTGTAGAAAATGAAAGTGGAGATTCGGAGCGCTAAGAGGGTAATAGTGGAAAAAGGATTATCTTCAAATATAAACTACACAGAATCATTCTGTGAAACTTATTTCTGATATGTGCATTCAGCTAACAGAGTTAAACCATACTTTGGATAGTGCAGTTCTGAACACTCTTTCTGTAGAAAATGCAACTGGACATTTGGAGCGCTAAGAGGGTAGTAGTGGAAAAAGGAATATATTCAAATATAAGCTACACAGAAGCATTCTGTGAAACTTCTTTCTGATCTGAGCATTCCGCTAACAGAGTTAAACCATACTTTTGATTGAGGAGATTTGAAACACTCTGACTGTAGAAAATGCAACTGGACATTCGGAGCGCTAAGTGGGTAATAATGGAAAAAGGAATATGTTCAAATATAAACAACACAGAAGCATTGTATGAAACTTCTTTCTGTTCTGTGCATTCAACTAACAGAGTTGAACCTTACTTTTGATTGAGCCGTTCTGAAACACTCTTTCTGTAGAAACTGCAATTGGACAATCTCAGCTCTAAGAGGCCTATATTGGGAGTAATAATATCTTCAAATAAAAACTACACAGCAGCATTGTGTGAAACTTATTTCTGATATGTGCATTCAGCTAACAGAGTTAAACCATACTTTTGATTGCGCAGTTCTGAACACTCTTTCTGTAGAAAATGCAAGTGGACATTCGGAGCGCTAATACGGTAATAGTGGAAAAAGGAATATATTCAATTATAAACTACACAGAAGCATTCTGTGAAACTTCTTTCTGTTCTGTGCATTCAACTAACTGAGCTGAACCTTACTTTTGATGGAGCCGTTGTGAAACACTCTTTCTGTAGAAACTGCAATTGGACATTCTGACCGCTAAAAGGCCTATATTGGGAAAAAGAATATCTTCAAATAAAAACTACACAGAAGCATTCTGTGAAACTTCTTTCAGATCTGTGCATTCAACTAACAGAGTAAAACCATACTTTTGATTGAGCCGTTCTGAACACTCTTTCTGTAGAAAATGCAAGTGGACATTCGGAGCGCTAAGAGGGTAATAGTTGAAAAAGGAATATATTCAAATATAAACTGCACAGAAGCCTTCTGTGAAACTTCTTTCTGTTCTGTGCATTCAACTAACAGAGTTGAACCTTACTTTTGATTGAGCCGTTCTGAAAAACTCTTTCTGTAGAAACTGCAATTGGACTTTCTAAGCGCTAAGAGGCCTTCATTGTTAAAAAGAATATCTTCAAATAAAAACTACACAGAAGCATTCTGTGAAACATATTTCTGATATGTGCATTCAGTTAACAGAGCTAAACCATACTTTTGATTGAGCAGATATGAAACACTCTTTGTGTAGAAAATATAAGTGGACCTTCGGAGCGCTAAGATTGTAATAGAGGAAAAAGGATTATCTCCAAATAAAAACCACACAGAAGCATTCTCTGAAACTCCTTTCTGTTCTCTGAATTCAACTAACAGTGTTGAGCTTTACTTTTGAAGGAACAGTTCTGAAACACTCTTTGTGTATAAATTGCCAGTGGACATTCAGAGCGCTAAGTGGGTAATAGTCAATAAAGGAATATCTTCAACTAAATACTACACAGAAGCATTCTCTGAAACTCCTTTCTGTTCTGTGCATTCAACTAAAAGAGGTGAACCTTACTTTTCATTGAGCCATTCTGAAACACTCTTTCTATAGAAACTGCAATTGGACATTCTGAGCGCTAAGAGGCCTATATTGGTAAAAAGAATATTTTCATATAAACACTACACAGAAGCATTCTGTGAAACTTCTTTCTGATCTGTGCATTCAGCCAACAGAGTTAAACCATACTTTGGATTGAGCAGTTCTGAAACACACTTTCTGTAGAAAATGCTACTGGACATTTGGAGCGCTAAGTGGGTAATAGTGGAAAAAGGAATATCTTCAAATATAAACTACACAGAATCATTCTGTGAAACTTCTTTCTGATCTGTGCATTCAGCTAACAGAGTTAAAGCATACTTTTGATTGAGCCATTCTGAACACTCTTTCTGTAGAAAATGCAACTGGACATTGGGAGCGCTAAGAGGGTAGTAGTGGAAAAAGTAATATATTCAAATATAAACTACACAGAAGCATTGTATGAAACTCCTTTCTCTTCTGTGCATTTAACTAACAGAGTTGAACCTTATTTTTGATTGAGCCATTCTGAAACACTCTTTCTTTAGAAAATGCAAGTGGATATTCGCAGCGCTAAGACGGTAATACTGGAAAAGGAATATATTCAAATATAAACTACACAGAAGCATTCTGTGAAACTTCTTTCTGTTCTGTGCATTCAACTAACTGAGTTGAACCTTACTTTTGATGGAGCCGTTCTGAAAAGCTCTTTCTGTAGAAACTGCAATTGGACATTCTGAGCGCTAAGAGGCCTATATTTTGAAAAAGAATATCTTCAAATAAAAACTACACAGAAGCATTCTGTGAAACTTATTTCGGATATGGGCATTCAACTAATAGAGTAAAACCATACTTTTGATTGAGCCGTTCTGAACACTCTTTCTGTAGAAAATGCAAGTGGACATTCTGAGCGCTAAGAGGGTAATACTAGAAAAAGTAATATCTTCAAATATAAACTACACAGAATCATTCTGTGAAACTTCTTTCTGATCTGTGCATTCAGCTAACAGAATTAAACCATACTTTTCATTGAGCAGTTCTGAACACTCTTTCTGTAGAAAATGCAACTAGACATTTGGAGCGATAAGAGGGTAGTAGTGGAAAAAGGAATATATTCAAATATAAACTACACGGAAGCATTCTGTGAAACTCCTTTCTGATCTGAGAATTCAGCTAACAGAGTTAAACCAAACTTTTGACTGAGCAGTTTTGAAACACTCTGTCTGTAGAAAATGCAACTGGACATTCGGAGCGCTAAGTGGGTAATAGTGGAAAAAGGAATATGTTCAAATATAAACTACAGAGAAGCATTGTATGAAACATCTTTCTGTTCTGTACATTCAACTAACAGAGTTGAAACTTACTTTTGATTGAGCCGTTCTGAAACACTCTTTCTGTAGAAACTGCAATTGGACATTCGGAGCCCTAAGAGGCCTATATTGGGAAAAATAATATATTCAAATAAAAACTACACAGAGGTATTGTGTGAAACTTATTTCTGATATGTGCATTCAGCTAACAGAGTTAAACCATACTTTTGATTGCGCAGTTCTGAACACTCTTTCTGTAGAAAATTCAAGTTGACATTCGGAGCGCTAAGAGGGTAATAGTGGAAAAAGCAATATACTCAAATATAAACTACACAGAAGCATTCTGTGAAACTTCTTTCTGTTCTCTGCATTCAGCTAACTGAGTTGAACCTTGCTTTTGATTGAGCCATTCTGGAACACTCTTTCTGTAGAAAATGCAATTGGACATTCTGAGCGCTAAGAGGCCTATATTGGGAAAAAGAATATCTACAAATTAAAACTACACAGAAGCATTCTGTGAAACTTATTTCTGTTCTGTGCATTCAACTAAAAGTGTTGAACCTTAGTTTTGATTGAGCCATTCTGAAACACTCTTTCTGTAGAAAATGCAAGTGGACATTCGGAGCGCTAAGTTAGTAATAGTGGAAAAAGGAATATCTCCAAATGAAAACTACACAGAAGCATTCTCTGAAACTCCTTTCTGTTCTCTGCATTCAACTAACAGAGCTGAGCCTTACTTTTGGAGGAGCAGTTCTGAAACACTCTTTGTGTAGAAACTGCCAGTGGAAATTCAGAGCGCTAAGAGGGTAATAGTCGAAAAAGGAATATCTTCAACTAAATACTACACAGAAGCATTCTGTGAAACTTCTTTCTGTTGTGTGCATTCAACTAAAAGAGTTGAACCTTAGTTTTGATTGAGCCGTTCTGAAACACTCTTTCTGTAGATAATGAAAGTGGAGATTCGGAGCGCTAAGAGGGTAATAGTGGAAAAAGGATTATCTTCAAATAAAAACTACACAGAATCATTCTGTGAAACTTATTTCTGATATGTGCATTCAGCTAACAGAGTTAAACCATACTTTGGATAGTGCAGTTCTGAACACTCTTTCTGTAGAAAATGCAACTGGACATTTGGAGCGCTAAGAGGGTATTAGTGGAAAAAGGAATATATTCAAATATAAGCTACACAGAAGCATTCTGTGAAACTTCTTTCTGATCTGAGCATTCCGCTAACAGAGTTAAACCATAGTTTTGATTGAGGAGATTTGAAACACTCTGACTGTAGAAAATGCAACTGGACATTCGGAGCGCTAAGTGGGTAATAATGGAAAAAGGAATATGTTCAAATATAAACAACACAGAAGCATTGTATGAAACTTCTTTCTGTTCTGTGCATTCAACTAACAGAGTTGAACCTTACTTTTGATTGAGCCGTTCTGAAACACTCTTTCTGTAGAAACTGCAATTGGACAATCTCAGCTCTAAGAGGCCTATATTGGGAGTAATAATATCTTCAAATAAAAACTACACAGCAGCATTGTGTGAAACTTATTTCTGATGTGTGCATTCAGCTAACAGAGTTAAACCATACTTTTGATTGCGCAGTTCTGAACACTCTTTCCGTAGAAAATGCAAGTGGACATTCGGAGCGCTAATACGGTAATAGTGGAAAAAGGAATATATTCAATTATAAACTACACAGAAGCATTCTGTGAAACTTCTTTCTGTTCTATGCATTCAACTATCTGAGTTGAACCTTACTTTTGATGGAGCCGTTGTGAAACACTCTTTCTGTAGAAACTGCAATTGGACATTCTGACCGCTAAAAGGCCTATATTGGGAAAAAGAATATCTACAAATAAAAACTACACAGAAGCATTCTGTGAAACTTCTTTCAGATCTGTGCATTCAACTAACAGAGTAAAACCATACTTTTGATTGAGCCGTTCTGAACACTCTTTCTGTAGAAAATGCAAGTGGACATTCGGAGCGCTAAGAGGGTAGTAGTTGAAAAAGAATATATTCAAATATAAACTGCACAGAAGCATTCTGTGAAACTTCTTTCTGTTCTGTGCATTCAACTAACAGAGTTGAACCTTACTTTTGATTGAGCCGTTCTGAAACACTCTTTCTGTAGAAACTGCAATTGGAATTTCTAAGCGCTAAGAGGCCTTCATTGTTAAAAAGAATATCTTCAAATAAAAACTACACAGAAGCATTCTGTGAAACATATTTCTCATATGTGCATTCAGTTAACAGAGCTAAACCATACTTTTGATTGAGCAGTTATGAAACACTCTTTGTGTAGAAAATATAAGTGGACCTTCGGAGCGCTAAGATTGTAATAGAGGAAAAAGGATCATCTCCAAATAAAAACCACACAGAAGCACTCTCTGAAACTCCTTTCTGTTCTCTGAATTCAACTAACAGAGTTGAGCCTTACTTTTGAAGGAACAGTTCTGAAAAACTCTTTGTGTAGAAACTGCCAGTGGACATTCGGAGCGCTAAGTGGATAATAGTCAATAAAGGAATATCTTCAACTAAATGCTACACAGAAGCATTCTGTGAAACTCCTTTCTGTTCTGTGCATTCAACTAAAAGAGGTGAACCTTACTTTTCATTGAGCCGTTCTGAAACACTCTTTCTATAGAAACTGCAATTGGACATTCTGAGCGCTAAGAGGCCTATATTGGTAAAAAGAATATTTTCATATAAACACTACACAGAAGCATTCTGTGAAACTTCTTTCTGATCTGTGCATTCAGCTAACAGAGTTAAACCATACTTTGGATTGAGCAGTTCTGAAACACTCTTTCTGTAGAAAATGCTACTGGACATTTGGAGCGCTAAGTGGGTAATAGTGGAAAAAGGAATATCTTCAAATATAAACTACACAGAATCATTCTGTTAAACTTCTTTCTGATCTGTGCATTCAGCTAACAGAGTTAAAGCATACTTTTGATTGAGCCGTTCTGAACACTCTTTCTGTAGAAAATGCAACTGGACATTTGGAGCGCTAAGAGGGTATTAGTGGAAAAAGTAATATATTCAAATATAAACTACACAGAAACATTGTATGAAACTCCTTTCTCTTCTGTGCATTTAACTAACAGAGTTGAACCTTATTTTTGATTGAGCCGTTCTGAAACACTCTTTCTTTAGAAAATGCAAGTGGATATTCGCAGCGCTAAGACGGTAATACTGGAAAAGGAATATATTCAAATATAAACTACACAGAAGCATTCTGTGAAACTTCTTTCTGTTCTGTGCATTCAACTAACTGAGTTGAACCTTACTTTTGATGGAGCCGTTCTGAAAAGCTCTTTCTGTAGAAACTGCAATTGGACATTCTGAGCGCTAAGAGGCCTATATTTTGAAAAAGAATATCTTCAAATAAAAACTACACAGAAGCATTCTGTGAAACTTATTTCGGATATGGGCATTCAACTAATAGAGTAAAACCATACTTTTGATTGAGCCGTTCTGAACACTCTTTCTGTAGAAAATGCAAGTGGACTTTCGGAGCGCTAAGAGGGTATCACTAGAAAAAGTAATATCTTCAAATATAAACTACACAGAATCATTCTGTGAAACTTCTTTCTGATCTGTGCATTCAGCTAACAGAATTAAACCATACTTTTCATTGAGCAGTTCTGAACACTCTTTCTGTAGAAAATGCAACTAGACATTTGGAGCGATAAGAGGGTAGTAGTGGAAAAAGGAATATATTCAAATATAAACTACATGGAAGCATTCTGTGAAACTCCTTTCTGATCTGAGAATTCAGCTAACAGAGTTAAACCATACTTTTGACTGAGCAGTTTTGAAACACTCTGTCTGTAGAAAATGCAACTGGACATTCGGAGCGCTAAGTGGGTAATAGTGGAAAAAGGAATATGTTCAAATATAAACTACACAGAAGCATTGTATGAAACATCTTTCTGTTCTGTACATTCAACTAACAGAGTTGAAACTTACTTTTCATTGAGCCGTTCTGAAACACTCTTTCTGTAGAAACTGCAATGGGACATTCGGAGCCCTAAGAGGCCTATATTGGGAAAAATAATATATTCAAATAAAAACTACACAGAGGTATTGTGTGAAACTTATTTCTGATACGTGCATTCAGCTAACAGAGTTAAACCATACTTTTGATTGCGCAGTTCTGAACACTCTTTCTGTAGAAAATTCAAGTTGACATTCGGAGCGCTAAGAGGGTAATAGTGGAAAAAGCAATATACTCAAATATAAACTACACAGAAGCATTCTGTGAAACTTCTTTCTGTTCTCTGCATTCAACTAACTGAGTTGAACCTTGCTTTTGATTGAGCCGTTCTGGAACACTCTTTCTGTAGAAAATGCAATTGGACATTCTGAGCGCTAAGAGGCCTATATTGGGAAAAAGAATATCTACAAATAAAAACTACACAGAAGCATTCTGTGAAACTTATTTCTGTTCTGTGCATTCAACTAAAAGTGTTGAACCTTAGTTTTGATTGAGCTGTTCTGAAACACTCTTTCTGTAGAAAATGCAAGTGGACATTCGGAGCGCTAAGTTAGTAATAGTGGAAAATAATATCTCCAAATAAAAACTACACAGAAGCATTCTCTGAAACTCGTTTCTGTTCTCTGCATTCAAATAACAGAGCTGAGCCTTACTTTTGAAGGAGCAGTTCTGAAACACTCTTTGTGTAGAAACTGCCAGTGGAAATTCAGAGCGCTAAGAGGGTAATAGTCGAAAAAGGAATATCTTCAACTAAATACTACACAGAAGCATTGTATGAAACTTCCTTCTGTTCTGTGCATTCAAGTAACAGAGTTGAGCCTTACTTTTGATTGAGCCGTTCTGAAACACTCTTTCTGTAGAAACTGCAATTGGACATTCTGAGCGCTAAGAGGCCTATATTGGGAAAAATAATATCTTCAAATAAAAACTACACCGCAGCATTGTGTGAAACTTATTTCTGATATGTGCATTCAGCTAACAGAGCTAAACCATACTTTTGATTGCGCAGTTCTGAACACTCTTTCTGTAGAAAATGCCAGTGGACATTCGGAGCGCTAATACGGTAATAGTGGGAAAAGGAATATATGAAATTATAAACTACACAGAAGCATTCTGTGAAACTTCTTTCAGTTCTGTGCATTCAACTAACTGATTTGAACCTTACTTTTGATGGAGCCATTGTGAAACACTCTTTCTGTAGAAACTGCAAACGGACATTCTGACCGCTAAAAGTCCTATATTGGGAAAAATAATATCTATAAATAAAAACTACACAGAAGCATTCTGTGAAACTTCTTTCGGATCTGTGCATTGAACTAACAGAGTAAAACCATACTTTTGATTGAGCCGTTCTGAACACTCTTTCTGTAGAAAATGTAAGTGGACATTCAGAGCGCTAAGAGGGTAATAGTTGAAAAAGGAATATATTCAAATAAAAAGTACACAGAAGCATTCTGTGAAACTTCTTTCTGTTCTGTGCATTCAACTAACAGAGTTGAACCTTACATTTGATTGAGCCGTTCTGAAACACTCTTTCTGTAGAAACTGCAATTGGACTTTCTAAGCGCTAAGAGGCCTACATTGTTAAAAAGAATATCTTCAAATAAAAACTACACAGAAGCATTCTGTGAAACTTATTTCTGATCAGTGCATTCAGTTAACAGAGCTAAACCATACTTTTGATTGAGCAGTTATGAAACACTCGTTCTGTAGAAAATGCAAGTGGACATTCGGAGCGCTAAGATTGTAATAGAGGAAAAGGGAATATCTCCAAATAAAAACTACACAGAAGCATTCTCTGAGACTCCTTTCTGTTCTCTGCATTCAACTAACAGAGTTTAGCCTTACTTTTGAAGGAGCAGTTCTGAAACACTCTTTGTGTAGAAACTGCCAGTTCACATTCGGAGCGCTAAGTGGATAATAGTCAAAAAAGGAATATCTTCAACTAAATACTACACAGAAGCATTCTGTGAAACTTCTTTCTGTTCTGTGCATTCAACTAAAAGAGGTGAACCTTATTTTTATTGAGCCGTTCTGAAACACTCTTTCTATAGAAACTGCAATTGGACATTCTGAGCGCTAAGAGGCCTATATTGGTAAAAAGAATATCTTCATATAAACACTACACAGAAGCATTCTGTGAAACTTCTTTCTGATCTCTGCATTCAACTAACAGAGTTAAACCATACTTTTGATTGAGCAGTTCTGAAACACTCTTTCTGTAGAAAATGCAACTGGACATTTGGAGCGGTAAGTGGGTAATAGTGGAAAAAGTAATATCTTCAAATATCAACTACACAGAATCATTCTGTGAAACTTCTTTCTGATCTGTGCATTCAGCTAACAGAATTAAACCATACTTTTGATTGAGCAGCTCTGAACACTCTTTCTGTAGAAAATGCAACTGGACATTTGGAGCGCTAAGAGGGTAGTAGTGGAAAAAGGGATATATTCAAATACAAACTACACAGAAGCATTCTGTGAAACTTCTTTCTGTTCTTTGCATTCAAGTAACTGAGTTGAACCTTACTTTTGATTTTTGCCGTTCTGAAACACTCTTTGTGTAGAAACTGCAATTGGACATTCTGAGCGCTAAGAGGCCTATGTTGGGAAAAATAATATCTTCAAATAAAAACTACGCAGAATCATTGTGTGAAACTTATTTCTGATATGTGCATTCAGCTAACAGAATTAAACCATACTTTTGATTGCGCAGTTCTGAACACTCTTTCTGTAGAAAATGCAAGTGGACATTCGGAGCGCTAAGAGGATAATAGTGAAAAAGGAATATATTCAAATCTAAACTACACAGAAGCATTCTGTGAAACTTCGTTCTGTTCTTTGCATTCAACTAAAAGAGTTGAACTATATTTTTGATTGAGCCTTTCTGAAACACTCTTCCTGTAGAAACATTCAGGCTGTTGATATCACCAGTGTACCTTGCCTTCCTGGTAATAATGACATAATCTTTCTTCCTCCCCTGGCCACTCTCAGCCTTGGAAGTTACTGGCTAGTGGATAGTAGATACTGGATGAGCCATCACACGGTGGCCCTGGCACAGAAAGCCTGGGTGTCACGGCTCCACACAGCATAATTCAGACGGGCTGTGGGAAATATCATGTGGGGAAGCAATGTCGTTTCAACAAAGAACTCAGCAGGATAAATACGACCAATCTCATGTCTCACAAATGATCACTTGTGTCTGAATGTCTTCCATTTCTGTTCGTATTCATGCCTTATGGGTTAAGTCTCATCCCCAAGTATGTTTCTAGTGAATATGAAAGACCCTATTGTCACATATTTCTTTCTTTATATGCAACTACCACCATTTCATTAACTTTTGCTTAAAGGAACAATTTTTAAAAGTAATCTGACATGTTACTTTACCATTTTTTGATCAATTTATTTTGTGTCTTCTTTACATATATTTTGAAGGGCCATATCTGAAACAGAACTTTCCTTTTTCATTAAAAAACTAGCATATGTGGGCTATGTGCCTTTATATTCATTTTATTGACTATTTTACAATGAACAGTCTTATATTTTACTTTATACTAATTCCTCCAGATTAATGACAAGTATTTAACCTAACATATTGATCCATCTCACTTAATATTAGTTTAACTTCAATTAATTCCTTCCTTTTTACTCATAATCAACATTTTTCCTGATGAGAAATTAAGAAAGAAGATATGTTTGGCACCTCTGTCCATATCTTTGCCCATTTCTTACTCCTCTAAGAAGGCAAGAGATTCTAATCTGATTACACATTACCAATTAATTGGGCCACATTTACTTGTGGGCCATCTGGCTGAATATTTTTTAATCATGAGCAAACCATGGTGCTCTTCTTCTCTCTTGCCCCTGCCTTAACGCAGTAAGGCATTTTCCTTGGCTTATTTCCTTCTCATTGCAGCAGAGTTGAAATGTGAGACGGGGTGTAGCTTCTCCTAACCCCTGGCACATCATCTGATGGAACTGAAGAGTGAGAAATGACCTCCACGGACCTGGAGCCTCAGCTTCAGGTCTCCACCGAGATGCCACATTGGAGGCAAGCTCAACGCAATGCCTTTATTAGAAACGTTTTTAAAAGGGAACCCGTATTCACGTTTGTCAGGACACTGCTTATCTCTCTAGTTGAACCCGTATAACTTACTTTATAAGATGGTAAGATACAAAGACTCTTAATCTTCCATCTACCAGGACTCTTGACATAAATTGAAAGCTCACTTATAACAGCTCTAGCATCCCAAGTGCCTTTGACTACACTCCAATTTAACTTATTGTTCAGTTTTTATATAAATGTCTTCCTTATATTGTGCTTAATTTTCTTATTAATTTAACATTTTCAGAAGAATACTCATTCTGAGAAGTTCACAAATCAGTTAGGCTTAAGTTTTTAAATAAATGTTTTAAAAATATTAAAGGCACACGTATGAAACAATGATACTAGACTTAATTATGGAGAGCAGCCTCCCCTACAAATTTCAGCCACAACACAAGAGCAGTAAGCAGATCAGTCCCCTCACCTTCATTCCAACATTTCAAGTGACTGGGGAAAGAATAGGGACAAAATAAAATAAATCAAAATAAAGGTTTCTTGTGGAACACTGAAAAATTATTATGTGCTAAAGTGTAAGAATGCTTTATATCCATCCCATCGTTTGTCCTGGGAGGTACTTTCTATTATTGATTTCATTTGACAAATGAGGAAACAGAGGTCTGAATAGGTAGAGAAACAATTGTCAACTTTCTACTTCTTAGTATAACTTTACTACCTCTGAGGCCTGCCTGCATTCCTGCACTGGGGTTTCATGGACATTGCTCGAGACCACTGGCCCTATGTCTGTCATCTTTTATGTTTCATTTATAAACACCCTCAGCTCTTGATCTGTGAGGGTCTTAATAAATAGAGCTGTATTAAATTTTTGCGCTTTAAAAATAATATATGATATTAAGAAATAGTATTTCTGATAACAGCTTAAGCCATAATATGAAGTGTGCTGATACAAGAGGAGTTTGTAGGTCTTAAAAAAAAAAAACAAAAAAAAAACTAAGCTTTAATTTAGTACAAGTTTCTGACTTTCCTGCTAAAATTTATCTAGGAGTATATATAAAGAAAAGGCCTTATTGAATAAACTGGTAAATGCATCTCTCAAGTTTTATTTTATATTCAACATAATATGAAGTAAAAATAAAAATAAAATACAACTAAGAAATATAGCATTGGCTACTTTTCGAAACATTTCTCCACAAAATAGGGGGTAAAATATGAAAAAGTTTTGACACAATGTTTTGAGTCTCTATTTATTTATAACCTAAAGGAAATAAGAATTTGATATGCCTCAAGGAAAAAAAATCCAACGAAGAGTTTTTTTGTGGGGGAAAGAAAGCCTACTATCCAGCCTCAGAGATTAGATTTAAAAGCCAAAGAAAACTTTGTTAGATTATAGTGTGACAGAGCAAACCAATCTTTAAATCTACCAAAACACTTCTAGAATGCTAGAACACAGTATGTGTGAGAAAATAACAAGTGTTTTGAGAAACATCATTTTTTAATGTCCTAAACCACTGACTTACAACATATGAAAAGATGTGGCATGACACGAATTTGAGAATATATACTGTAGAACAGCTATTAACAAGCTTTTCTTGGTACTGAAGTGTGTTCCACAAAACAGTTTTTACTCTTACATGAAGAAGACAGTGAACCAAAGTAAATTAAACTACCAGAAACAGGTGTTAGCTTGACATTAAGAACCCACAAATCTACATTTGTTTCCATTCCTAAAAATCAGCTTTCAATTAATAATAATATAATCATTAAAAAATATATATTTTTAAAGCGTCTGTTTACTTTCCTTAACTTGTAAATCACTACTGGTGTTTCCAACTCTCTTAGTGAATTTAAATGACAATATCATTCCTTAATTTTTCTATGACCTGAAAACGTCCGATTAGAAAATGAGCAAATTGCTCACAATGCTGATAAAAATCAAAGTAAAAGCTTGTATTTAAGAACATCAGTCTCTACTAAAACGAGAAATACCTAAAAATACGAATATATCCGAAATGTCGCAAAGCACATAAACCAGGTTGAAATAAAAATTTGAATGGGCAATTATGTAACATAAAGCCAGATAACCCAACCAGTTCATACATTTTATACTCAATATAGGATATTATAAATTAGATAGTTACTGATGAGATAATAGCTTTTATAGTTAACTCTGTAGTAATTAAGCAGGATGGCAAGGCAGCAAAGAGGTCAAATTAATTTCTGAGTTCTTCCATTTATCTTTAGAAATGATAGGGAAAATTCTAACTCCAAAAGTGTTTTGTGGGAATCTAAAGAACAGTTTTGACAAAGAGGGGGTCTCAAGAAAGCATTTATGATTAAGCAACCTGACATAAACAGTAACTGCAAATTATTAGAACCAGTTGATGTTTATCTAAATGGATAAATCATTCATCTGAATAATTATCAACCCAGACAAACTATAGGCCCTGAAATTGCAATTATGAAAGAGAACCAATCAAATGTTAAGACCAAATTTAAAATTTTAGCAATGGTAGAAACTATGAATCATAAAATGCTACCTTTGACTCAAGAAATGCAACCCTTGGTTAGACAGCATATTAAAAACTAGATGGCTAATGAGGTATTTGTATGGTTTCTTTTTATACTTGTTTTTGTGACATTAAGAATCTCAAAGAATCACAAATTCAAATAAAGCAATAGGCCTCTTCTCTCTGAGTTTAGCTTAGACCTTCCCTTACCTAACACGTCTGAACGTGTTCTTTGTTCTTGAACAAGATTTCGCCATTAAAACTCACACAGAAAGAACTTGTCAAGACTTTACTAAACAAAGTTTAGGATGTTTCTAATTTTCATTAAAAAATAGTGTAGAAATTTTAATGAGATTACATAATTTCTAAGTCAGTTATTTAAGACCCACCAAATTACAATAATTTATTTCTTTCAGGAAAAAAAAAAAACTAGCCATCAGCCTGCTGTCCGGCTTCATCAGCTCTAGACGCAAACAGGAAACTAAGGCAATATTCCATTGAGAGCTGATGGTGGTTTATACCAAGTAGTGTCAGTGCAAATTACCTCAACAGGCATTCAGTTTAAAAGTAGACTTGCAGGATTTCCTGATGGATTGAATCTGGGAAAACTAGAAATAGCAGGTAAGGATAACTTCATAGAGTTTGGTTTAAATTATCGAAGAATAAAACTGTCATTTATTGAGCTGGCCAAGTTGCGGCAGAACCAGGTTTAGGGAGAAAATCAGAGGGTCAATTTTGCAAATAATAACCTTGAGTTACTTATTAGATTTCAAGAAGTGATATCAACTAGGTGGCTCAATGTACAATTCTAGAGTTCTACAGCACAATGAAGGCTGGGGATTAAACACTTGAAAATCGGCAGTATACGCATAGGAGTTAAAGCATGACACCATCTGAGATAAAAAAGAAAATGCATTTAAATAAAGTAAATAAATGCCAGAATCATCCCTTCTGTGCTGTAACTGAGAAATCAGGAAGATGGTGGTGAACGAAGGAACGCAGGAAGCAGCAGCTGTAACAAGGTGAATGGAACTGACAATACTGTGACCTGGAACCCAGGTGACAAACATGTTTCAAGGAGAAGTCAGTGATTACCTGTGTCAAATTCTGTGAAAAGGACTAAAAGTTGAAGAATATGGAGATCAATGTTGTCCTTGGCAACAACAAATTTTGGACAGTAGAAAAGGAGAAGGCAGATTGGGGTGGAATCTTTAAAAACCAAGATGAAAGGATTTGGGTATAATGGGTGCATGGAGTTTTGCTCTGAGGATCAGAGAACGGAGGCAGTATCTTGAGAGATTTGTAGAATGTGGAAAGGTATTTTAAAATAAGAATAATTGTAGCATGTTTGCATATGAAGAATATTATTAATTAGCAAGAGGAGAATTGATGATGCAGAAGAAAGGGAAAAGTTGGGGGAATGATGTTCCTGCATTAGGTGAGAGGTGACAGTGTCTGGCACACAGGTAGAAGGCTTAGCATTTCCTATGAACACACTGTGGCCTCTTAGGGCACCTTCTCCATGGCACCCACAGTGACAGTTTCTCGTATTAAACCAGACCATAAGGTATGGCTGGTTACAAACTCCTCAGTGGCTTTCCATCTCATTCAAAGTAAAAGCCTGAGGTGTTATGGAGGCCTACAAGAAACTATGTAATTTGGCTCCATTACCCCGCTGTCCCCTTCTGCTCTCACTGTCCTTTTGCTGACTACAGCCCAGTCAGACAGAACTCCTTACCCTCCCTCAAACACACCAGACACCTGCACGCCTCTGTACCTGCAAAGTCTGTGCTCTTAACAACTAGGCTATTCTGCAGGGCTTGCCTTCTCTTTTCATTTGTGCCTTTGCTCACATTTCACCTGCTTAATGAAGTCTTTCCTGACCTTGTAACCCTCCACCCTCCACGTGTACTTCTTCTCCTTAGCACTCACCAATACACGACATATTAAGAGTTTTAAATATTTTCTTTGATAATTGTCTTACCCCTTTAGATTTTAAGAGAACACAAATTTTTACCCGTCGTTCACTGCTATATATCCAGCAGCTAAATTACTATCCATCACATATTACATGTTCAGTAAGTTTGCCAGATAAATGAATAAAATGATATTTTAGGTCTTAACCTCAAATTTTTACTACTTTGCATAAAAATCCTAAAACAACAATGTTTAAACTATATGCAATCATGTACACTAGAGGGTATTGTAGTTTTCAGTGAGATTTCTCGTAAGACTAGAAGGCAAAAATAAATACTGGTAACTAGAGCACTGGTGAAAGTTTACAAAATAAATACATTTCCTACTTTGTAATTGGAAGAAACCAGGCCCTCTCGCAAAGGTTTTTGATATGACACCAAGTACAGATAAATGCTACAGGATAATAATAATATAAAAAAGATTCTTTTTCTACTTAATTGTGCGGAGCCTGATATATTTATGGATCTTTAGGTAAACAATAGTTTTTTTAAAAAAAAAACATTTCCAAGGCTCTGGTATCTATTGTAAAGAAAAGCAGTGAATCGCAGGAATTCTGTAAACTATTTGACTAAATTTGGCTGCCAATCTCTACCATGTTTTCCAAACATTTGTTCAGAAAGATTCCTCTTAGTCCCTGTTACTAGTATACACAATAGCTGTTATTTGCTGATTATTATGCAGATATTGTCCTCCTTTGATCTTGATATACAATAATTAATCATACAACAGATGTGAGCTGTGTTGTATTCTTTATTATCCCCATTTTTAACAGAAGGGAACTGGGGCTTAGAAAAATCAGATAACTGGCCTGTGATCACATTTCTGATTTGTGTCTAATCTGGGATTCAAACCAAAAAAGCCGACTCCAGAATTCACAACCTGAACCACTTTGCTCAGCTATTGCCTCGGGCTTCCTGTGTCAGCCACACAACCTCAGGAACCCTACAGTCATCGAGCTGGAGACTCGTATTTGTCCATGGAAAGTGTCTTTGTTTCGAAAGAGCTAATAAAGAATTCACATTAAGGCAAAAGACAATTGAAAAGAAATTGCTGGCTTCAAACACGCAGCCAAGAAGATAACACCCGGATTCCAAAAGATTCTGATGCAATCTAAGCTAACTTGATTGATTATATCTATCAGCTTAATTATCTTTTAATATTTATATATTATTTCTTAAATTCTTAAAACTCAACATGAAATTTTAAAGAGAACAGAAAAGAACTTATTATAAAGTACCACTAAGATAAATGTCTGAAAACCTAATTTCTAATTTCATTTCTTTGTCAGTCTAACTGATTGCATTCCTTAACATAGGTGAGCCTATGTTTTTTCACATATAAAATTGGCAGACTAAATCATATTTCTCTATTCCTTTCTTCTCTGTGGATTCTAATATCCTTAAAATAAAGTTTTCTCTTAAATTTATTCTTGCTAATTTGAAAAATGTTCAACAAACATCTCAATTTTTGCAAAGTCTTATTAGACTTATGTCTATTGTATTATTCTTAAGAAAATGGTTCATTATAAAAAATATTTGGTTCCGTAATTTAGTATTTTGTACAACTAAAGAAGTTAACTTATATAAAATATTAGCAAATAATTAAATAATTTTGAGTATTCATTTGCATTATCCATTCTAAGTTATAAATTGGTGTAAGACTACAGATTTAATGCAGAGACTGGATGCTGACTAATCATTTTGATGTAAGCTTACAAAGAATAATTTCAACACTCTCCAAACTGGAATGATTTATGAGCATGTCATGCTATTTATTGTGTGATATGATAAATATAATATGATTCATCATGACATTCTATAAATATTGCAAAGGATTATTAAAGCGATAAAATCCATTGGCAGAAATATAATGAGACCATGTCACATTTGTACGAAAGCTACATGATAAGAGGCTGTTGTAACCTTAGACGGATTTAAAGTGAGAATTCTTAGAACAACAAAGCAAAAGAAAACAATCCTAAATCGTACCTAGGGTTCAATTAAGAGCAGCTGTTGAGAGCAGGGAATAATACAGAAGTACAGAAAGCTTATCATCTGCACTGCCATGGGATGGACAATTTTTCAATACAGGGACTATTCTTTAAATAGTTAATCTAAAATATTTCAGACAAAATTTGGAATAACCACTGCACTGAATCAACATGTCTAAGTAAAACTACAAATGGCAGCATATATGTGAGTGTATATATATATACACATGCTTATATTTAGTTTAAAAATTGGTATGAATGTGAAAACTCATATCAGGCTGTATTTTTAGGCATTTAAAATTTTACTTTGTCAAATAATTTTTATTTCTTCCATAACATTACAAAAATATAACCCTTTGGAGGAAAGGTTATTATAAGGGAAATTTCATTTTCTAAGTAGAGGCTTTTTAGGTTTCTGATGCTTTTACAGACAGAATTTGCCAAAGATTTTGTTTCTTATAGTTCAAAATATGGTTAACTAGTGGCCAACAATCTTTGGCATCGATTTGGAAGTAAGTATTCAACACAACACGATTGTTATGTCTTTACCAATGATTTTTGAATCATATACACAGTGTTTTAAAAGCCGCTTTGCAGTCATCTTCCTTGAGATTGTAAATTGTTCTCGCACATTATTTAAAATATCCTGAGAATAAGCACTAATTACTACTTTACAATTGAGCAAAGAAAAACATATTCTATAATTCTAGGATAAGCAACCACAATGATTGTTGAAAGCACTTTTTTGTGAGGAAATCAAGTTAACTCTGAGAACAGAGAGATACGGAGCCTGTGTCTCTCACCACATTAATGAAATCTTTACGGGCTACAAATCTTTCGGTTTCTTACAATAATTTTTATGCTATTATATTTATTAACCACTTTTGCTTCATTTCTTTCTGAAAGTTGTTTCAACTTATCTATTTCCCTATATATGGACAATCTGGAATGCAAATATATATATAATAACAATCTGGAATGCAAATTGATTAATGACTATACATATAATCTTTGTTATACTCCTGTGATAAAGATATACAAGTCAAACACAAACAAACAAAGAAAAAAAACTTACCTTTATTTTATGGCAGCATGGCACATTTGAAATAAAATTGGAAAAGATAGGTATTATTAGGTACATACACCCTTTAAAATATTTAGATCTTTCTCTTTTTTATTTTTAAAATGTTATTTCCAGGAGCATAGATTCAAGCTGCCCTGAATAGACACTTCCTCAAATATCTTAGCTCTATTGTGCTTTTACATTGTATGTATTCTTTCAGGCCCCCAACTTTTATTTTCATTAAAAGAAAATCAGTTTAAAAGACCTGATTCAGATGTACTTATATTTGCTAAAGGAATAAAAGTAATTATTAGAAAATCTTTCTTTCTTTTTAAGGATTGTTAGAGCTAATCATATATTAGCATTCAGATAAATTTCAAATCACCAATAATTTGTCTTTAAATTTGGTCATCAGAGGACCAAACCGTAATTCTCTAATGAGAGTGGAACTACCTAGGAGCTTGGCCCAGAGGACAAGGGTTGTGCTAGTTCCCTGGACTGGTTCACGGCTGAGTCCTCGAATTTGAAGGCAACCATCTATAATGGGAGAGGCCAGAGGATTTGCAGCTGAGCTTCCTCAGCAAAATACTTAACTCCTCATCAGCTGTGTAACCTTCATAATATGTCAGTTTCCTCTTGCTGCATAACAGATTACAACAAAATTAGAAGTGTAACACAACACAAGTGTATTATTTCACATTTTCCATGGGTCAGGAATCTGAGTGTGTGACTCAACTGCATCCTCTGCTCTGGGTCTCACAAGTCTGAAATCAAGGTGTCAACCGGTCTGCAATTCTCACATGAAACTCGGAGGTCTTTTTCCAGTCTCATTCTGATTGATGGCAGAACTCAGCTTCTTGCAGTTAGAGGACTGACGTCCCTGTTTCTCTGCTGGTTGTCAACGAGAGTTGCTTTCAGCTCTTGGAGGCCACCTTCAGATCCAAGCCATATGGCCCTCTCAACACATAGCAGCTTACTTCTCTAAAGCTAGAGGAAACTCTCCAGCCTGCTATAAGGGAGGCTTATGTAACAAGAAATAATCCCAAGAGGATCACTCTTGTGGTATAATTTGCTTAGTTATATTCACACACACCAATTCCACTTAAAGGTAGGGTATTAAACAAAGCACATGTACACAGGAGACAAAACAGATGTACAGAGATTTTACTCTGCCATAAGTCTGCTGAGTGACCTTTGTCAAGTTACATCTCAGTATATGAATAAGCTTAGCACCTATCTCAAAAGTTTGGTAGAAAGAAAAGTTAACACAGGCTGGGTACAGTGGCTTATGCCTGTATTGCCAGCACTTTGGGAGGTCGAAATGGGAGGATAGCTTGAGGCCAGGAGTTCAAGACAAGCCTGGATCGCAGAGTGAGGTCTCATCTCTACAAAAAAAATAATAAAATTGGTCATGTGTGGTGGCAACACCTGCAGTCTCAGCTACCTGGGGGTCTGAGGTGGGAGGATTGCTTGAGCCCAAAGGGAGTCAAGACTGCAGTCAGCCACCGTTGCACCACTGCACTCCAGCCTGGGCAGCAAAGTGAGACTCTGTCTCAAAAAAAAAAAAAAAAAAGGCCGGGCGCGGTGGCTCACGCTTGTAATCCCAGCACTTTGGGAGGCTGAGGCGAGCGGATCACGAGGTCAGGAGATCGAGACCACGGTGAAACCCCGTCTCTACTAAAAATACAAAAAAATTAGCCGGGCGTGGTGGTGGCGCCTGTAGTCCCAGCTACTTGGAGGCTGAGGCAGGAGAATGGCGTGAACCCGGGAGGTGGAGTTTGCAGTGAGCCAAGATTGTGCCACTGCACTCCAACCTGGGTGACAGAGTGAGACTCCGCCTCAAAAAAAAAAAAAAAAAAAGGGGAGGAGGGCAGCATAAAAAAATTCTCAGAGCAACGTCTACGGTCTGGACTCAGTGAATGGCAGCTATTTTTAGACTTCGCCCAGTAACTCAAAAGGCCCCATGCCCTCTGCCACATTACATTACGCTCATGATTAACAATGCAAAACTTTTGCATAGCTGCCAAGTATGGTGACTCATTCCCTCTTTAAAGACTATAGTTAGTGTTACCTTGCATAAACATAGGTTAAGTATTTGAGTATCAGTTGTTTAAATGAGCTGATATGTGACAAAATGTAACCAGGCTTTTAGAATGAATGAATCTAATAAGCTTAATCAAGAACTTACAGTAATAGATTTCTTACTTATGAATAGAAAATCACTTAAATGAACTCTGATTGTTAAAAATGACATAGACAAATATTAGTATCAGTAGGCATAATTTTCTCCTATATTAACTCCAACATATATGATTTTAACAATTTTGAAATCTCCCCAAATGTTTTCTGTGATTTCTCACCATTATCTGGGGGAAAACAGAACAAAGCTATGATTTGCTAGGGTCAAGCAACGATTCCGTTCTGACAGCCCTATAGCTAACACTGTTCATGCTTTTTGATCTGCATTTCTTTGAATACTGTGCCTGTGTCTGGGAAAATTTCACCTTATAAATTCTTCTCTAAGATGAAAGCAAAAACCCAATTTCCTTTGCATCTAGAACACAGGCCTATAACCCAAGTAAGAAGAAGAATGCCAGGTAAGACTGAGTATTGACTTCACTTTTTATCAATGAAGGAGGGAGAAACTTGGATTTGAAATTTCGCGTTTTGTGACTGACAAAACCTGGTACAAAGTTTTGCTAATGTCGTAAAACTACAGTGACTCGTACACCTGTAATTGTTTGGGGATCACATTAGTGAAGTAGTCGGACAGCATATAACTCTGCTAGGATTTCTGATAAAAAAAAATATGTTTCAATTGAAATTTGTAAGTTAACTTTTAAAACAAATTATTTTAGACGTGCTGTTTTGATTATCTTATTAATATTTAAATTTTACTGTTGCACCCAAAAATCAGTTATGCCTTTCAAAGATTGTTTTAAGAGTTGGCTCCATCTTTGTGGTGGGCAGAACTAGGCCATATCCCTCAAGAATGTCCGCATTCTAATCTCTGTACACCTGTGAATATGTTAGGTTACATGGCACAGGGAAAGTTAAGATTGCTAGCCAATTGGCCTCAAAATAGGTAGATTATTTAGAGTCATCCCAGCAAGCCCAGTGACATCAGAATGGTCTTTAAAATGGGAAAGAGAAGCTGAAGAGCGAGAGTCAGAGGGAGATGTGACTATGGAAGAAAGAAACAGAGAGAGCAGTGTTGCTGGCTTTGAGGATGCTGTGGGACCAAAGGAATGCGGGTGGCCCCTGCCGGATAGAAAAAGAAAGGAAATGGACCCTGTAGAACCTCCAGAAAGGAATTCAGTCCTGCTGATACCTCGATTTCAGCCCACTGAGACCCTTGTTGTATTTCTAAGATACATAATTTAAGATAATGGATTTCTGGGGTTTTAGCCACCAAGCCATTAGAGGTAATTTGTTACAGCAGCTGCATAGAACTAACACAATTAAAAAGTGTGACTTTACTTTCTCCAGGAGGGAAATTTCTGGTGCTTCCAGCTGTATATCCAAAAAGTATTTGGTAAACAGGTTCATCTAGATAAAATATGTTTTTTTCACAAATTTCAACAGAACATGTCTCTACTATCAAACAACTCTGTTAATAACTCCTGGTCAAATATAGAAAATACAGGCAAGCAATATTTTATATCTGTGTCCACCTTTAGTTACAGAGTAAACAATGACTACAGGTTCCTTTAAAAGTAAAAAATACATCTTACCAAAAAAAGAAAAAAACAATCTGAATAATGAGACTATACTTAAACACAGAGAGCTCAAACAACTCAGCTGAAATGCGATGTGTTTCCTAATTATTAACTTGGTTGCTGACCATGAGATGCAGGATGCAGGTGTTCAAAGGAAGCATGCACTTTACCTGAATTTATTCAGTAAAACAATTCCAGCTTCTAAAATTGGTTTTAGGAATGATAACGACATTTTTTTTAAACTTTGACATTAAATTAACTTGTTGCTGAGAATTTGCACATGTGAATTCACCTTGACATTGATTTTTCGCAATCTTTATAAAGAAGAATAACATAAATAAACATGGCATTTTCCAGGTGGCTGCAAATCATACCAGGGAAAATAAAATCCTCAAATCGAGTGGAGTTTTGCAATAATCTTGTCCTTGGGGTGAAACTATAGCAAGAACATGCTTCTAGGATTTCTAATGTTGAAACACTGACCGCTGTCCAAGGTGAAAGAACATTAAATCAAATTCCAAGGTGGGAACAGGGATGATCATGAGATGGCGAAGTTTGAGATTTCTTATTCTCTGTTATTTCTCTGCCCATAACAAATCATTTTTCCAAGTTAAGAGTCACAGACAAGATCTATTAATTATCTTTCACACAGCAGTAAGAAGGAGATGTCTATTCCTGACTTGAAAAAATTCAAAAGAGTTGTAACATTGGTGTGACACCTTAAGCAAAAACCTTGGACTAGTTATTTACAGTTGTAAAGGGACCCAAATTAGCCACAGCAGTCAGATTATATTTACACTTCCCATTGTTAGGGATGAAAATCCTCGGTGACAGTCACCAGCAGAAATCGCTGCCAGCCTTCGAAACGACCACCTTCTGTGGAAGCCAATGTTTTCCCAGAAGACAACAGATCCGGGGCCAAAATGTCCTGTGCTGATTAAAATAACTAACCCTAGCATAATTTTATAAACCTCAGAGAGATGCAACAGCAGATGGGTTTTATTATTTACTAAAAGGTAAGATATTTCTCAAGATTATGGTTACAGATATAGTTAATCGTTCCTTCACCACATGGGATTATTAATACAATACCCATATTAGGTTTTATTCTATTTCTGATGTACACAAAAATCAGGTCTCTGTGTGAAAATGCTTTTTAATTTATGTATGAATGAACATTCAGCATAGATGTGATTGCTAATAATTTTCCCACAGGTAGTTTTTGGATTATAAGAGCATGGAAATGATTTATAGTTATAGTCAGTGATGATAATCAAATACTCAAATCACATTTTCTTTTTTTAAAAAAAACCATTTTCTAGCCGATTCTGCTGGAAATCACACCAAAATACCTTGATGTGATAATGTCTTAAAAATATATAAAAGAATTTCTCTGGTACCAAAACAGAGATATAGACCAATGGAACAGAACAGAGCCCTCAGAAATAACACCACACATCTACAACCATCTGATCTTTGACAAACCTGACAAAAACAAGAAATGGGGAAAGGATTCCCTATTTAATAAATGGTGCTGGGAAAACTGGCTAGCCATATGGAGAAAGCTGAAACTGGATCCCTTCCTTACACCTTATACAAAAACTAATTCAAGATGGATTAAAGACTTACATGTTAGACCTAAAACCATACAAACCCTAGAAGAAAACCTAGGTAATACCATTCAGGACATAGGCATGGGCAAGGATTTCATGTCTAAAACACCAAAAGCAATGGCAACAAAAGCCAAAATTGACAAATGGGATCTAATTAAACTCAAGAGCTTCTGCACAGCAAAAGAAACCACCATCAGAGTGAACAGGCAACCTACAGAAAGGGAGAAAATTTTCACAACCTACTCATCTGACAAAGGGCTAATATCCAGAATCTACAATGAACTCAAACAAATTTACAAGAAAAAAACAAACAACCCCATCAGAAAGTGGGTGAAGGACATGAAAAGACACTTCTCAAAAGAAGACATTTATGCAGCCAAAAAACACATGAAAAAATGCTCATCATCACTGGCCATCAGAGAAATGCAAATCAAAACCACAGTGAGATACCATCTCACACCAGTTAGAATGGCCATCATTAAAAAGTCAGGAAACAACAGGTGCTGGAGAGGATGTGGATAAATGGATAAATAGGAACACTTTTACACTGTTGGTGGGACTGTAAACTAGTTCAACCATTGTGGAAGTCAGTGTGGCGATTTCTCAGGGATCTAGAACTAGAAATACCATTTGACCCAGCCATCCCATTACTGGGCATATACCCAAAGGATTATAAATCGTTGCTACTATAAAGACACATGCACACATATGTTTACTGAGGCACTATTCACAATAGCAAAGACTTGGAACCAACCCAAATGTCCATCAGTGATAGACTGGATTAAGAAAATGTGGCACATATACACCATGGAATACTATGCAGCCATAAAAAAGGATGAGTTCATGTCCTTTGTAGGGACATGGATGAAGCTGGAAACCATCATTCTCAGTAAACTGTCACAAGGACAAAAACCAAACACCACATGTTCTCACTCATAGGTGGGAATTGAACAATGAGAACACATGGACACAGGAAGGGGAACATCACACTCCGGGGACTGTTGTGGGGTGGGGAGAGGGACAGCATTAGGAGATATACCTAATGTTAAATGACGAGTTAATGGGTGCAGCAAACCAACACGGCACATGGATACATATGTAACAAACCTGCACGTTGTGCACATGGACCCTAAAACCTAAAGTATAATAATAATTAAAAGAAAAAGGCAAAGAAACCATCTTGCAACCAAATAGCAAAAAAAAAAAAAAAGAGTTTCTGCTGTTTCGACATGTGATAGTTCATGTGTAACGTTCATCAACAAGTGGAAATTGTCACTCTACCTATTTAATCAATTAGGTCGCAATGAGTTTTATAATTACCCACTAGGTGCTTCATGCAAAAGGCAGTATTACATTCATAATATGAACTTATTAGAACTTCTAAATACATTCAGTAGTAATAACTATAGTATCTGTTTTCCTTTTAAAAATATTCTCTACAGAAAACCAAACACCGCGTGTTCTCACTCCTAAGTGGGAGTTGAACAATTAGAACACGTGGACACAGGGAGGGGACATCACACACTGGGGCCTGTCAGGGGTGGGAGTTATGGGAGGGAGAGCATTAGGAGAAATGCCTAATGGAGGTGATGGGTTGATGGGTGCAGCTATCCACCATGGCACGTGTAGACCTACGTAACAAACCTTCACATTCTGCACATGTGTCCCAGAAGTGAATGTATAGTTTAAAAAAGGGGAAAAAAAAAGCTCTTTATAATGATTACAATTCTGAAAGTTACAACACTATCCTCCTAAAATAACATTATTGGATTTCTTTTATCTACCTCACTCAGGTTCCATTTTTAATCATAACCCTTCACAAACACATGGTAAAAGCAGTGATTTACTGTACTGGATTTTTAACTACCTATCTACATTTATGCTTTGCTGTTAAATCTGTCATTCCTGACAAACACAGCTAAACAAAAACATTTGTTTATGGTATGAGATTAGGAACAAAAATCAAGAAAAATGATTTAGAACAGGGAATGATCTTATTTTTCAGACCAAAAAACTAATTGAATTGTTACTTCAACAAGGAAAGATAAAACAAAGGACATTTGGTGAATATTTGCAAAAAGGGAAAAAAAAGCTGGTCTCATTGGTCAGCAGCAGTGATCTACAGCTCTGTATAATACGGTTCCAGCTCTATAAATCTGTTCTACTCCACAATACTTTCCCGAGAAAGTGATATATCTCTAAAAAAGTTCCATCTACGTGTCACCCTGAAAGCTTACTATGCTGAGGATAATTCCAAATGCAGAAGTGTGCAGCACAACCCCTTTTTGTGACCCAAAACTGACTTATTTATCAACCATGAACATGTTTATAAAGGAAATATGGAAATATTCTAGCTTTTTAAGAGAATGCTTGTCTCCTTTAAAGTATTTCGAACCTTCCAAAGCTTCTAAATATTAACATCTCTAAGCATAAGAGCTTTGTTCCTCCTGAGGTACTGAGGATCATTCATACTGAATTACTGAAGTAACAAATGTGTCGTATAAACCCAAGGATGGAGAGTCTAAATGACTTTAAGAAACTCCTTCAATGTCATAGGCACTGCAGGCTGTGAGTGGCACACATTTGAATAAGCCTGCATACGCCTAGTATCAGATTGAAGCACGTATAAATAAAAGGCCCTAGAAGGTGAGAGATGATGGTAACTTAAAATATTACACACAAAGGAACGGAATCCAGATGCTCATGATAAAATATTTTAAGATCTCATTTTGTTTCTAACTGGTCTTTAGAAAATTTGGGGAACTCCAAAATTAAGTAGACAGAATATTTAGGTAAATAACATATTTTAAATACATACACATGCATACACAACATAATTATTTTTTTTTAAAAAAGACCATAATTTTTAGCTGTTTTGTTTTGTTTTAATGAAGGATTGAAACTGCATACTATTAACATATGCCCCAAAATTGCAATTTGCTACATCTGACATTACACTTTCCTCTATTATAGGGTAGACTTTAGCAAATCAATTTGCAGATTATAAAGTGCTACCAATCACCACTTCTGAATTCATAATCTACTGATGTATGTTTAAGATGTGTACCTCCTTAAATTGCCATAAACATCTGCAACCCTCCCATCATAAATGTTCCTCAGAATGTTACAAGACTCAAATTTAAGTCTATGCTAAGTATTCTGAAGGCAATTGCTTCAGTGTAGTGATACATGTAAGATCCTTTTTCTTTTCTTTTTTTTTGGTAACCTCCTCTATAAACAGGCAACAAAACCTCAGTATTTTAAAAGTGAATGGGTTATTTTTTTTCGATTTTATTTTGGAGACCCTTTTAGAACATGTAGTTAAAATTAAATACAACCAACATGATCGTGCCTTTTAAAAAGTCACCATTTTTTAAAGAAAATATCATGTAATTTAAAGGTTTTAAAAGCAGGGTTAGTATTAGAACTATATTATATGGGCCAATGGCTTCTGTTTAAGAATATTTTGTTTCAGTCTGAATACAGTCATCCCTTGGTACCTGTGGGGCGCTTGTTCCAGAACGGACCCTCCTCAGAATCTGCAGATACTCAAGTCCTTTACATAAAATGGTGTAATATGTGTATATAATCTATGCACATCCTCCCGTATACTTTAAATTATCTACAGAGTTGTTATAATACTTAATACAATATGAATGCTATGTAGTTGTTATACTGTATTGTTTTTAATTTGTGTTATTTGTATCTTTTTTTGTTTTTCATTTTTTCAAATATTTTCAATTAGCACTTGGTTGAATCCATGGATGCAAAACCAGAGGATGTATTTTTAATCTCCAAAGTGTTGAATGAGTCGTGAGTCACAAAAACTAGTAAAATTAGTCAATCAAGTTTGTTTTTAAAAGCTGGTGGTCCAGCCGGGTGTGGTGGTGGTGCCTGTAGTCCCAGCTACTTGGGAGGCTGAAGCAGGAAAATCGCTTGAACCCAGGAGGTGGAGGTTGCAGCTAGCCGAGATGGCACCACTGCACTCCAGCCTGGCAACAGAGTGAGACTCCATCTCAAAAAATGAAATTAAAAAAATAAATAAATAAAATAAAAGCTGGTAGTCAACAGTTGATTAGATTTAAAAAATGTATATATACACCATGGAATACCATACAGTCATAAAAATAATAAAATCATGCCCTTTGCAGCAATGTGGATGGAGCTAGAGGCTATTATTCTAAGTGAACAAACCCAGAAGCAGGAAATCAAATCATTTCATATTCTCACAAGTAGGAGCTAAATAATGGGGACACATGGACATAAAGATGGAGATAACAGACACTGAAAACTCCAAAAGCGGGGAGGGCGATGGGAATGAGGGTTCATAAACTGCCTATTGTGTATAATGTTCACCATTTGGGTGACAGGTGTACTAGAAGCACATTCCCTACCATCACGCATGGAATAGCCATGTAACAAATAATCTATGTATCTAAAATTAGACATAAGATAAATACAATAAAAAGATGGTGGTGACAATTAGTAAGGTCTGCCTGATATGGTTTGGCTTTGTGTCCCCACCCAAATCTCATCTTGAATTGTAGCTCCCAGAATCCCCACAGGTTGTGGGAGGGACCCCGTGCGAGATACTGAATCATGGAGGTGGTTATTTTCCATGCTGTTCTCGTGATGTTGAATAAGTCTCATGAGAGCTGATGGTTTTATAAAGCACATGCCCTCTTCCCTGCTGCCATGTAAGATGTGACTTTGCTCCTCATTCACCTTCAGCCATGATTGTGAGGCCTCTCCAGCAATGTAGAACTGTGAGTCCATTAAACCTCTTTCCTTCATAAATGATCCAGTCTCGGGTGTGTCTTTATTAGCAGCATGAGAACAGACTAGTACACTGCACTTTCAAACTGATAATCAATCAACTCAAGGATATGTCCAGAGATTCCTCACCTCCCCAAACTCCAGCTTAAGGGTTTCAGGGCTGACACGGGATGTGTCAGTTTATGCAAGCTAATGCATAAGCAAGCATACCAAGAGGACAGCTAGAAAATCTCTGCTCTTCTCTCCAACTTTCCCTGATAAACTATGCCAAAAATGCGTTTCAAACTTCCATGTTTAAAATTATTTTTGAAATAATTATTATGCACCTCCACTGATAGGCTCATAGGACTTAATGTGAATAATATAATACATAATCCAAATCCTGTTGGAATTCCCAGTGTCTGTTATCTCTGTTTATGTCCATGTGTCCTTACTCTTCAGCTCCTACTTATAAGTGACAACATGCAATAGGCATGTAAACAAGAAGGCATTAAACTTGGAGGGAATAAAACTAGAAGTATTTTTGGCCGGATAGAAAAATGAAAGTCATGATAACAGTGAACAACAGGGGTATAGTTAACTTTAGTTGACGTTTCTGAATTTCTGTCTAAACTCACTCTATGACTACTACTTTTAGAAGTTTATTCCTCAAGAGAAGTGACTTGACATGTCAGTAAGTAGATTTTCCAATTATTGGAGGTAGGGCTAGGCAGGAGAGGTTTTTCAATCTGAACTAAAGAACTAAATTCAGATAAAATATTTTATACAAATTACACAATACTGTATACAATTTATACAAACATAAACTAAGACATTTCACCTCACCAAATCAGGATTCATTCATGATAGGGGTTGCCTTATGATTGTAATTACTTATAACATTTAAATATTCGAGTAAAAATATAACTCTCAATTACAAAAAGGCAGGACTTAAAACATATTTCCATAAAGACATAAAACTTAAATTTCCCTATATGTTTGTTAATGTCTTTGGTCAATTTAGTTTCAAATAGATAAATTACATTGTTAGACAATGGTAATAGATATATAAAGTACGGATTATTGACTTAAATTTAGTATGTTTGCACGATATTTTTGGGAAATAGGCAAATGTTTATTAAACTATAAAAAGCTCTGAAAAACTATTTTATGAGTACTACTGTATCTGCTAGCCCACTTAATCTACATCAACAAGAGTTCATACAAGAAGATATATCATCAGGAAGCCAGGATTTCAATTTGCCTCTTATCACAGTAATATGAAGTCAATCTCCAAAATAAAAAAGGTGGGTGGAAGAAGTTAATGAACGCATTTATCTTCATGTATGGAAAATCTAATGCCAAAACAGCACATGATATTGTATTCACTATTTTCCTAGTGCATCCTACATTATGGAAGAGTTATTTTATAGCATCTGATAACATTTCTTTTGACTTCTATTTGTATGAAATAATAGTTTAAATATAAAGAAATGTTTTCATGTAGAATGTATTCAAATGCTAAAATATACATACATGTTATTCTCATCACAGTTGTAACAAATCTTTGCTTATTAATGAACTACCTTTAAATAATAGAACATTGTTTAGGTTTTGAAATGAAAGGAAAAGAACATCTACAATGCAGTTTTAACCTTTTTACAACTAGAAAATAGTCTCAGACTTTAAGTGTTTTATTTAAATTTAACTCTAGAAATAACAGTGCACTTCTCAAAGCTCTGTAAGTCTCAGTAACTTTGTATTAGTTGTAAAATTTAAAGAACTAAGTCAGCAGACTTGGCCCTCAGATATTTTATTTTAAAAACAAAAACTAAATGAATCATGTACTTTAACGTAAAAAGTAAAACTGACCCTGAATAAGTTCAGTGGATTATATCAATGTCAGCATCTTTGTTACGATACTGTCCTATAGTTTGGCCTACATGACCACTGCGGGAAGCTAGGCAAGTGGCAATAAAATATCTCTGTATTATTTCTTATAACTGCCTATGAACATATAATTATCTCAGAATTAAAGCTTAATTCATAAAACTAGCTTCTTTCAAATATAAATAACCAAAGGTTATATTTCCTGAGGAAAAATCCAGACTTGAACACTTTCAATGTTTAGAATTTCCCCAGTCAATTTAACATGTGATATGACCATTAGCTATTTTGAAGGTGACAACTTTGTGTTCCCTTGTCCGAAACACAGAATGAGTTTTACAAAATATCACTTACAAAGAGATTGGTCAGTTTATCACATCAGATCTGAAGATATGAATGTTAGATTATGCAGGGAAAATTTCAATTTGGAACCACAAACAATAATTCCTGAGAAATCTGCTGTAAAAAGACATCAACATAGTGAAGGATTACAAAGATTTCTGGTTCTTATATTTTGCTTTATAAAGCAGAAAGAGTATTTGCCAAAGTCCTTACAGAAACACTGAGAAATTTTACTTTAATCAGAAAATAAGGAGATACCCTAAGTTTTAAAAATACTTCACGCAAAATGTGTATCATGCAGTTTAACAAAAAGAATCTCAAGGACAGCATCTGAAATAATTGGGGTAGGAAATTCCATAAGCAAACATTACTAATTTAGATTAACCAAGCATTTCTTTGCTAGAAATTAAACCCATTATTTTATTTCACCAATTAACTTTATTATGGAACACAAACCATCTATGCGTGCATGTGTCAGTCCCAGCATACACATTTGATGCTAGATGATAAATGTTGCAATTTGCAGGGTAAAGTTAGTATTTGCATTACTCCGTTGTCTCTTAATTTTAAACAGAATTGGCACCTCTTCCTGGAAGACATCCTGTCCTTTCCTGTGCCATTTCAAGGGTTGTTAACTTTTTCTGACTGCTGTAGTTCTTAACACATCCTATGACACTGTTGTTTACATATGGGTTTTTAAAATAGATTGAGAACTTTTTAATTTATGAAGTGTGTGTAAAAGAATGTATGATCATTCATATTCCCATTTCATGAAAAAATAAATCATATTTTGGACGTAAAAATTGTTAAAGGAAAGCTTTTCTATAAATATTTTCTTTTAATAGTACTTTTAATCATTGAAATTTAGATCATTCAATTATGGAGATTTCTTCATTGAAGAGAAAATATCTCTTCAAAACTCTAAATAAGCTGAGCTTTATCAACTAAATTTATAGGAATACAGGCTTCAGAGGTATTAATTTTTCTTACAATATTTTCCCTTCTAAAATTTGTCATGTTTTGTCACAGGTTTAAAGTGCAAGGCAACTATTGACATGAAAGATAATGTGGTATATGTAGTATAAGTGAACCTGATCTTTTCTCAAATATTTATTATTTTTATTTTCTTTGCTGTCAAGAAGAGTGGTAACAAATACGTATTATTTGTAAAGCCCCACAAAATTTGCATGAAAATAATTGTTGCATGAACTAGACATGCTTTCTGTGATATTAATCTGCAATATTCTGCAAGCCCCCCAAAAAATTCACATTCATTACAAGAAGCTTATTTCAGCATTTTACCTGTCAGAAACAGTGATTAATGTAGTTCAAATTATTTCATCAGCTAAATTCCCTTGAGATGTGTAAGATAAGGTGGTTCTTCAGAGGAACTTTGGACGGGAACTTATGACTGTAGTGACATGAATACATATGAAAGTAATTCATTTTTAAAATATAGAAAACAGACATGAAGAAAATGTACTTTAGAGTTTCATATCACTGAAATCATTTTTTTCAAATGAGGCACTAAGTAAGTGCATACGTCAATTTTTTTCCCAGCCTAGGCAATATGGCAATATATATAAGAACAAGTAAATATAACAAACAGTACAAGATTCATCTGGAGAAAAATAATTATACACGTGATAAAATACGAAAGAACAGAAGAAAACTCAATTGTTGATGTGGGATAAACTCATCACAGGTTATCAATATATCACCAAGGTTTGCACATTTAAAACATGGGCAGGCCACAAGGAGGAGCTCTTGTGCAGGGATAGTGGCCTTTAATCTTCTATCTTCACTGTTTAATGAAAACGATAGGAATGTTAGTAATTTCAAAAAGCATCACAGCAGTATTCATTAGAGAAGAATTGTGTGAACTGCCTTTCACCTGCTGAGCCCTGTTGGAAGGAATCAGCTGTAGGAGGGAAGAAGGCATTTATAAAGGCAAAAGATCTGGAAACAGCTCTGGCCATCAGCTACTGAGAGAGAAGAGGGAGAGCACAGCAAGCACACAGCCGTTGCGAACTCGATGGAGAAATAAACACTGTAAGAGGCAGTGGCCACAAGAACCAGCCTGTGGGTGGTATTTACAACTTAACTGTACCTCCTAGCTGGGTGTATTAGTCAGGGTTCTCTAGGGCGACAGGACTAATAGGATAGATGTATGCATGAAAGGGAGTTTATTAGGAGAATTGACTCACATGATCTTAAGGTGAAGCCCCCAATACGCCATCTGCAAGCTGAGGACCCAGGAAGCCAGTCTGAGTCCCAAACTGCAAAAGCAGGGAAGCCAGCAGTGTCCCCTTCAGTGTGTGGCCGAAGACGCGAGAGCCCCTGGCAAATCACTGGTGTAATCCAAGAGTCTGAAAGCTGAAGAACTCAGAGTCCGATGTTCGAGGGCAGAAAGCACCCAGCACGGGAGAAAGATGGAGACCTGAGGACTTAGCCAGTCTGGTCCTTCTGCGTTCTCCTGCCTGCTTTTATCTTAGCCACAATGGCAGCTGCTTAGACAGCGCCCACTCAGATTGACGGTGGGTCTGTGTCTCTTAGTCCACTGACTCAAATGCTAATGTCCTTTGGCAATACCCTCAAAGACACACCCAGGAACAGTTATTTGCATCTTTCAACCCAATCAAGTTGACACTCGTTATTAACCATCACACTGGGGAATAGCAAGCATCAGCTACCAACTATTCTCTACTCATTTAATCAAAGCTTTGCTATGCTTGGGTTGTATTACAACACGAAGAAGAAGAGGCCTATCTTTTTATCATTTTTAATACACTGGGGCAGGAGGCAGAAATACAGAGGACTCTACCAATTGACCTGATTTCCAGAGAGGGACTATGCACTACCAGGAGTGAAAAATTTGCAACATGCCACCCAGGGTACGAGGACACACACATATCTTCCTCGTTTGATGAAAAAGTGGCACAAATTAGAGGACACTGGACAATAACTTTTATGAATTAAATTCAGAGAAGAATATGTGTAAATAATAAAGTAAGAGGAGGTGCTTCTCTAAAGAGCGTGATATAAATAACTTTACTTAGAAAATATTTAAGGTCTAAATATTTTCTCATTGTTTGTCCTTGTTGGAATATTGAATACATAGACACTAAAGGAACGCTTGTGGCCAGGCTCTGTGGCTCTCGCCTGTAATCCCAGCACTTTGGGAGACTGAGGGAGATGGATCACTTGAGTCCAGGAGTTTGAGATCAGCCTGGGCAATATGGAAAACTCTGTCTCTACACACACAAAATATATATATATACACGTAAATTAGCCAGGGGTGGTGGCATGCGCCTGTGGTCTCAGCTACTCCAGAGGCTGAGGTGACAGGACTGCTTGAGCCCAAGAGGTCGTGGCTGAAGCAGTGAGCTGTGGTCACATCATTGCACTCCAGCCTGGGCAGCACAGCAAAACCCTGTCTCAAAAAAACAAAAGCAAAAACAAAAAATGCTTGTGATAAACGTGAGACACTGAGATTAAATGTAAAAGGGTGTTCCTTACACCCACCGCCTAGCTACCCAGCTCAAAATAAGAAGTTGCTGAGGCTGGGCACGGTGGCTCACGCTTGTAATCCCAGCACTTTGGGAGGCCGAGGCGGGCGGATCACGAGGTCAGGAGATCGAGACCACGGTGAAACCCCGTCTCTACTAAAAATACAAAAAATTAGCCGGGCGTGGTGGCGGCGCCTGTAGTCCCAGCTACTCGGAGAGGCTGAGGCAGGAGAATGGCGGGAACCCGGGAGGCGGAGCTTGAAGTGAGCCGAGATCGCGCCACTACACTCCAGCCTGGGTGACAGAGCGGGACTCCGTCTCAAAAAAAAATAAAAAAAAAAGAAGTTGCCGAAACCCTTAGGGTCCCTGAGGGTCCCTCAACCTGACAACTCTCTCCCCCAAAGAGATTACCATTATCCTGTATCTTGTGTGGTTTTTAATTCCTCTTTATTTTTATTAATAGTTGTACCATCATATGTGCCTCTAATATGTTGTTTAGTGTTGCATGCTTTGAACTTTATTCAGGTATACTCAAGAAGTATGTATCTTTCTGTGGTGTGCTATTTTCATTCAACATTGTGTTCCTGAGATTAATCTTGTTAACATTTACAGTTCCGGTCCCTCATTCACACTGCTGTGTAGTATTCCATTTGTAAACATGCTATGATTTGTTAACTTGCTCTCCTGCTAATCTTCAGTGCCCCGTTACCGTAGACAGAGCTGCCATGGATGCTCTTGTGTGTCCTTATGCACATGTGTCTGAGCTTCCTTGCTAGCTTTTTAGGGGTTGTGAGCATCTTAAAACATATTGTATAATTTCATATTGTTTTTTCAACCAGTGTGACAATCCATAATCTCATCTGCAGTGCATAAGGGCTGCAATATTCCCATGTTCAAATTGTCATTCATATGATCAAAAACATTGACTAATTATTTACTGCTTACTATATTAAGTAAAAATATTTGCAGTTTACGTACAAACTCATTTTTCTGGCTTATCACTGTCTGTTTGCTACTCTAAAACATAAACCTGAGTGCCAATCATGATGTGTGCCTCCCTGTCATTGCAGGAAAAATTCACAATTTTCAAGTTATACAAATACAAGTTTAATTTTTAATTTTATCTAAAATGGTATGATTTCAATCAGAATTGCCCTATCACTAGCAGAAGATAGAGCTTTGCCAAACCCCACCGTGCAAAGGAAGTGTGCATATAGGTTAAGAGATGTGAATGCAACTATTTTCTTTTTTTTTTTAGCATAAAATACCTGCCCACCTAAGGGAATGCAAACAATTTACTCCACTTATCATTCTCAAAATGTTGACAATGCATTCCATAAAATGTTTTACGATGACTAAATGAGATAATATATGAAAAGCCGCTAATACAACGCTCAGTATCAAGCAGACATTCAATAAAGCTATTGTTATTCAGCAACAACGCATTGATAAATCACCAACTTTGAGGGCTACTCTAATAACGAACAGGTATAATATAACCATATTCATTAAAAATATAATTTCTCCAAAGTTGTAACTTCAATAATATTTAATATTCCAGGTAAGATAACCTTACTATATTTTAAAAGCCCAGGTGTTCTTTATCGTAATAAAAATGTAGTAATCTGCAGATGAGATTATTAGATCAGAGACTAACACACTTCTTCGTAGAAATTAACTGGGGTCAAAGAATGTACATGCTTTCCAGACATACACCATGCACACAGGCATATTGTCTCTGGTCTCAAGACTGAATTCAAGGCTAGCCTTTTGAACATCTACATCTTATTAAATTATGTTTACACTAAGTTAAAAGCATTTTAATATAATTATCGCTGAGGCTTGTCGTCACTTACAAATCCCAGAAGGATTGTGTTGCATGACAAAGCAGACCAGAGATCCAGATCCTAAGTGGTAAACAAGACTCCTTCTCACCTCCACACAGTGCTGTCAATCTGCACTGAGGGCAATCTCTGTATCACTAACATCTATTAATGTCACACACATGTTGAGGGCAGGCTAGGTCTTTTCATAGAACCAGACGGACAGAGAGAAATGGAGAATGAATATTAGCTTTAATGAATGGATGCAGAGGATCAAATATTATCCTTAAAAGAATATTTTTGGTTCTTTTCATCTCTTTCTCCCTATTTAGCTATATTTTTCATGAGGAATATTAATGCATTATTAGTCCACAAGTTCAACCTCTGTGCACTGAGAAATAGGATTAGCATGGCTTATAAAATTTATCTGGGGGGAGGTTTCAGCTATCGAGGAATTATAGGGTGTATTAATTCTTACTTATTTAGGTTACAGACGGTTAAGCCAGGAATTATGTACTTATAATTAGGTACAGAATCGATAGCGATCCCATGGTTGCTACTTATCTATCACTTCTGTTCCCAATGCATTTAAGTTGCTTGCAAATGCATACAATATAGCAATATAAAATACTTAAACTCTTTAGAAAGAACCTTTAGAAAATACAAAAAATAGGGAAGCAAGATGGTGTCAGAAACGTGGTCAGTGAACAAATGGACACTTTGACGAATCATGCACTGAGTCAGGGCAGAGCACAAATTTGACTTTGAGTTTTCTAATTAACATGCAGAAAGGAGAAAATATAACCAGTAACAAGACCGTGCATGATATATTCTAGTTATTTGGGAGAACACCAATATGAAATAAGAGAAAATATTTCCTACGGCCCCTCAAGAAGAGAAGGTTTTATGATGGCTAAAGCAGTTCAGTAAGAAGCGACTGTGTTGGGCCCAGTATGATGTGGTCCAGTTAGGCTTCTTTTTCTTTTTTCTTTTTTTTTTTTTTGAGACAGAGTCTCACTCTGTCGCCCAGGCTGGAGTGCAGTGGTGCAATCTCGGCTCACTGCAAGCTCCGCCTCCCGGGTTCACACCATTCTCCCACCTCAGCCTCCCAAGTAGCTGGGACTACAGGCGCCGCCACCACGCCTGGCTAATTTTTTGTGTTTTTAGTAGAGACGGGGTTTCACCGTGTTAGCCAGGATGGTCTCGATCTCCTCATCTCATGATCCGCCCGCCTCAGCCTCCCAAAGTGCTGGGATTACAGGGGTGAGCCACCGCACCCGGCCAGTTAGGCATTTTTGATGGTCTCACTTCATCTTGAAACAGATTTTAGATAACAATGCAGAATAGATGGCTTCGTTTCCTCCAGGCCATCTTTCATAAATATTATTTATCTTATCCACGTGTCTGAAAAGTATCCAGCTGCAGTGAATTCGTGATTATAGTCCCTGACAAGTACCGGGAAAGCTGTAATTCTATGTTTTCATTTGCAAACAAAGCATTACACTCCAAAAGTCAACAAAATTGCATGTAGCACAAACATCCTCATGTGAAAAGCAGGAGCTGGATAAAGATGGGCCTTAACAGACCGCTCAATTTCTGACTTGAAAGGTACACAAGCAGCGCTGGCAGTCAAAGTGAAGAGTTCCTCAGAAAACAATTTTGGGACTACTTTAATGCAAAGAAAAGCAGGAAATAAAGTTCAACAGCTGCATTCCATAAAGCATACTGGCAGTCATTTGTCAAAAAAAATAAATAAAAATAAAATTAAAAATAAAACTCTTCTAGTGAAAAATGGCTCAAGCCTTAGGAAGGAAGAAGGAAGAGAGAGGAAGGGAGAGGAGGAAAGAAACCAGCTCCAGCTACAGTGCTTGGTTTTGAGCAACAAAGATTCCTGAAATACTTTCCAAAATAAACCTGTGGCAAAATGCTGAACTTGGAAACAGAAATAGACAACTTGATGCACAAAATAATCAGTTCTAAAATAGTCAAAATGTACAAAAGGATACAAAGCATTTGTGGTGTTGACTGAGAAATTAACCATGCACATTTGCTAAACGTAGAAATCTGGGGACAGAGACTGAAAAATACAATGATCCCCAAGGCTATTTATTTTGGCATTACTTATTTATAAAGTAAATACATAAAATTGAAAGTCTTTCCTATAACCTGCTTCTCCAAATCTCTCGGAGTCTTTGTTTCAGGTCTAGTCTGGCCTCCCTCATTTTTGTTCTCAGTCTGCCTGGATCCTGAGGTCACTGGAGTCTGTGCTCCCAGCGCGTGTCCATTCCACAGTGGAATGTGAGAAAGTAGTAAAACACAAAAATACAAATAAATAAGATTCTATGTTTGAGTCTGAGTGAGAGCAGCTAGAGGTGACTTAGATTAACTGAAAAAGGTGTAAAAGAATTTTGCTAAAATCATGCCTCAAAGAGTCTACAGTATTAATCGTGTAATACAGCACTACGCCACACGAGGGCACTATATGGTCAGCTTACTCAGATGAAAGCAAAATGTAAACGGAGTTTATAAGAACAAGATTTGATGAAAATAAAATTACATTCTCTCCCAGGTAATAAAAAAAATCAAAATTCTGGAACATTTAAAGACCCTATGTGTGGTTTGTAATAAAATGGTAATAGCTTGACTTGCTCTCATCCATTTCACCTGCAACTTGGCCGCTATCAGTTTTTCAAACAGCTTAGGAATTTTTCAACGTAAAGTCATTTACACATTCTATTTATCTCTGCCTAGGACACTCTCCGACCTCATTGTAATCTTTTAGGTCTCAGCTGAAATGCAATTTCCTCAGAGACAGCTAACCTAGACACCTTACCTAACGCAAGTCTCTCTTACGCAACATGCAACTGTATGTCAGCCCTCGGTGTATTTTAGTCATGGCACTTACCGAAAGTATTTTATTTATGCACATCGCACATTCCTATGTGAGTTTTGTCTGTTCCCTTCAATATGCTTTAAGCTCCATGAGGCTAAATACCTGTCAGTTTTGGTCACTGTCTAATCCCCAGAGCCTAGGACACTGGGGCATAATAGAAACAAAGCTATGTGTTGAATGAATGAATGAATCTCTGTGACTGTGGCTTATTTCTCCCTACAAAGTTTGACTGAGCCCCACACTCTCACAGAAATCTTTAAAATAATAACAAAAAAGTAGTGAATATCACCATGTGTTTTCTGACCAATAAACCTGAGAGCTTGTCTGGAGGTTATATGAATTATGGAGCGTCATGATATACTCTTTATTCAACATTGCTTCTCTTCTATTTAAAAACCTGCCCTTCTTTGGAAAGGGTGAAGTGGGACAGGCTGAAGAACACAGATGTTTGAGGGAAGAATGCTTACATTCACCTACTTTGTGATAACTTTACCCTTGTTAAAACGGAAATACAGAAAAGAGGTTACGGAGGAGTTTAATGCTGCCCTTTCTTAGAACGAGAACAACACAATTCTCTTTTCTTTGTCTCCAACTTTACAGGTACTTACTGTGGCGTATAAAATGGTCACTTACAAATTAGACCAACAAAAGGGTATTAAAAGTATTTGTTTATGGGACATCGGGGTGTAAAACACACCACTCAACATCGTGATGTAACTTTACACGACAATAGGGAAGGAGATAGAAAAGACAAAATGCACGGGGTGGGGGGACAACAGCAGGGCAAAGTGATCCGAAGACAATCTCCACAGAGTTCCAAGATCATGTGGATTCCAAAAGGCCAGAGGCCATTTGCTCCTTGATATTAACTCCAGGCTTAGCGTGATACTACAATGTAATTGTGGATGAAGTAGATAAGTGCGTCTTGAAGGCTTAAACCAAAACTATGGTTGGTCATAAAGAGGTGGCCGTGTTTTTTTGTTTTGTTTTGTTTGGTTTTTGGTTGTTTTTTTTTTTTTGGCCGAGGAAGAATTGGTTAGGGTATAAGGTCTGCATTTCAGGCTTCCATCATCAAAGACTGACAAATTCAGGCGAGCTGGAGTGAAGGTTAGGTCTTCCCCAGCCGTGGTCTTCACAGAGTGGGGGATCAGACCAGCAGGATTAAGGGGAATTCAGTGACCTTGTTACTCATAGGTCAGTAGCTTGGGGTTGCGCTTTCTCCTTTTTTCAACCTGTAGTCGACACGGCAAAAAGGCCCAGAACTGGCGAAGGAACAAAGCAGCAAAAAGTGAGGCCCAATAAAAGCTTCAGGCTCAAGAAGACCCCTGAGAAACGAAAGGGAGAGACTATTCCAGGGGACAGTAGGTGAAAAGGAGATAACTAAAAGCGCAGTGGCAAAATGTTCTTACACGTAAGGGATGTTCGTTAATGGACAAATATTCATGGCACTATGATCTGTTAGGACAAATGTAGAATCATCTGTATGCTTTAAATACCGTGTGTGTAAGATTTTAACTGTTTATTAGAAGTCCGAGAACCCCGTTTAAGGTATCTGGATATTCCCTCCCCTTCCTTTCCAAGATTCAGACACTACTAAGTGTGTAGCAGGATGAGCCGCAGACAAAACCCCTCAGATGCCGAGTTGTAGAAGGAAGGGCTTTATTCAGTTGGGAGCATCAGCAAGCTACTGCCTCAAAACCCGAGCTCCCCAAGTGCACAATTTCTGTCCCTTTTAAGGGCTCACAACACTAAGGATTTCACAAGAAAGGGTCGTGATTGATTTGAGCAAGCAAGGGGTACGTGGCAGGGGCTGCATGCACCGGTGGTCAGAGTGAAACGGAACAGGGCAGGGAGTTTCACAATGTTCTTCCATACAATGCCTGAAATCTATGGGTAACATCGGGTTCTAAGTCATGAGTTGATTTTTAGCTACTAGGTTTAGGCCAGGCAGGCCCAGGCCTGGTTTTGGGTCTGGCGCTGGGCTGCCTGTCTTTGATTTCACTTCCTTGTTTTTTTCTTAAAACAGGTACTGAGTATAAAACAGTATAAAACAATATGAGAGGGTCTCTCTCTTCCCTCAAGGGTAAAAATAAGATTGCGACAAATCTAAACTTTATGGAAGTCAAATAAAAAACACTTAAACATATGTAAATAATTGCATACATAAAATATTGCATTAAAATGCCTCCTAAGTGTCACGTAGTCTTTAAACAAATACAATTTCAATGATGGCACAGCTTTTTGGTTCCATTTCTATTTTAATCTCTGATATTCGCACATACCTGTGCACACGTGGAAACATCTATTACTGTTTCAAAAAGACAACTATTAGCAAAGTTCTTACATACACCTGCATATCATGCATTAGAATCAAGTACTTTATTCATTTCATGTCTTCAAAATTACGTTAATGTACTAATCAGGTATTCCATCCTTTCTACAGTATGGTCTTCCTAGAATAAGCTACCCAACTTTCTCAAAGGTGCAAAATGACCATATTTAAAGTTTGGATGAAATTTAATTCATCTTTAATTTGTTTCTGTCACTTTACTATGTTCTGGGGTGTTTTTTAATCTCTCTCTCTCTCGCTCTCTCTCTCCCTCTCTCACTGTCACACACACACAAACACACATGCCTGGTGCTGTCAGCTCTGAGATTTCTGATGATCAAGAGAAACAGGACATCTTTTAAACTTGAAGTACATTCATATGTCAATGAATGACAATGTGTTTGCACCATTACAGACAAAATCACAGCAGTCTTTATTTCCAAAAGCCAAAAATGTAGGGCTCAATCAACATAAAATGTCATAAGCAATAATTAAATAAATGCCAATAGAATGACCTTATAATTTTCAAACCCATGTCAGATAAAGCTATAAGAGATATCCAAATGCCAATACATATGATATTAATACCTGTGTTTTGTGGTATTAAGAACACGAAAAAATAGAAAATTCTATGAAGTTCAAAGTTCTTTAAAGTTAGATGGAAAAGGCATTCATTGGTATTCCCACGAAGTTTTACGGTTTAGTTGGAAAATACACATATGTTTCTTAAGAGCTAAAATAATGCATTCGACATACAGACAAATGACCAATGTAGGTGGGAGGGCAGAGTTCTGTGATTAGACAGGAGAATTAGAAAATCTGTTCCAAGGAACTCCAGGGAATGGGTGGTATAACTTCCTCCTTGAGGTCCGAGGGTCACCAACATAAAAGCTCTACATAAGTTTTTATTAGTAGCTCAGAAAAAAAAATAGAATCTAAAAAGATCAAAATCCTGGCAAAGGTTTCCGGTCATAATAAATCATAGTCGCGCAGGATGACATGATCTCCCACAGCATAAGATTTAGAATTAAGTGTTTGGTACTGTGAGTATCTTCAGTTACCAGATAGTCGTTGCTTTCATGATGTGTACACGTCTCCTTAGCCTCGGCAGGGTTTCCAATTAAGCATAGAAATACTTTAAAAATTTGAAATCCTAGTAAAGATAGTTTGGCATTGGAAAGGATCCAATCTGTGTTGGAAATCTACATACGTGTAATGTTTAAGAGAACTTCGCTTATGAGAGAAAGCTTCGTTTTGTTTTTTGAGAGAGAGTCTCACTCTGTCGCCCAGGCTGGAGGGCAGTGGTGGGATCTCAGCTCACTGCAACCTCCCCTCCCAGTTCAAGCAATTCTCCTGCCTCAGCCTCCTGAGTAACTGGCACTACAGATGCACCCCACCACGCCCGGCTAATTTTTGTATTTTTAGTAGAGACAAGGTTTCTCCAGGTTGGCCAGGCTGGTCTTGAACTCCTGACCTCAGGTGATCTGCCCTCCTTTGCCTTCCAAAGTGCTGGGATTACAGGCATGAGCCCCCATGCCCAGCAGAGAGTGAGTTTTAAAGGTACAATATCTAATATGCAGTTGAGTACTTGAAACAGATATTTGATTTTAAATTTCTTACTAATATAAACAATATTGGAACATTTGGCAAAGCGTTTGGATTCACCATATTGATTGTTCTTACAAAAATAAAATTATCGGGGAAATTTTGTTTGTAGATGCAGACACTAAAGAACTTAAGTGAAATAAAATATATTACATTTGGAATTCCTAGTGAATTGGAATGATGGTTTCATAATTTCAAACTTAAAATATGTAATTATTTGCTTGATTTTGACATGGTATTTTAAATTGATATTTTAGTATTTATATATTATTTTGGAACAACTAGATGCATTTTAGGGTCACTATTTTTATTAATTATATTTATAAAAGTTATTTAGATATGCAGAAAAAATTTACTGTCCTAAATTTGAAGCACTCAAAAAATAAGTTATAAAGGTTTATAAATAAATTTAAAAATATTTGAAAATGTCTTACATTTGTAAACAAGATTAAAAAAATTCATAAGCCCTTAAAATAATTGCTGCAATTTCCCATTTTAAAAATAAAATAATCTCAGTAATGAAAGAGACCTAGAGAAGAACTAGGCTTATAAATCTATAAATTGAATAGCAAATGTTAAAAATGAGCTTTAGAAGTTTTCTCTGCACAAAAAAGAAGACAAAAGAAGTCATTAAACCCTACATTCATTTTTAATTACAAGTCGGATATTATTTAAGAGAGCAATAATATGTCCCCTTTCATGTAATGTCCAGAATTCAAAGGAACCACAGGATGTCATGTCGTTTATTCTCCGAAGTGGAATGCCATCACTTCCGCAGATAATACTGATTAATTTGAGCCAGCCTTCCACCTACATCCCCTATGCAAATAAACTTTACAAAGCCTTTCATTACATTATATACAAATATTTCTTCTCTTCATCAGTCATATTCTAATTATAGAGGCTCAACCAGGTAAGTTTAGCCTGACAAATATCTATGCTTATTATTATAGATTCACAAAGAGCTCCTTCTTCCTTATTAGTCAGATAATGTTCTTTCCTTTTACCCTATAGACAAAGGATGCGATTCATTAGGAAGTATTCCCCAACAGAGAAAATGTTTATATAAGCTTATTGATGTGTTCTTTTCAAATGCAAGGTAATTTAAATTTTCTTTAAATGGTATTTTTCTTAAGAGAGTAAAAAAAAAGGGAAACAGATGTTTTCATCACAAACACCATTTACCAACCAACCCAAAATGCATGGCCATTTATATTAAACAAGAAAACAAGTAGAACATGTGATTGCCTACATTTGTGCCGTATAAATTCATTGTCATTACTCTCAACTGAACTCCTGATGCTGCCTAAAAAAAAAGAGACCACGTTTATTTTCTCAATTCAACCCATCACCCTTCAGAATGACTATTTTAATCTTTCACCACAAACACAACCTGTATTTCCCTCTGCTGTCCTTAATCTTTGTCTCTTTCTTCCCTGAAACAAACAAAAGCCAAGACAGGAAACTGTGCTGCATCCTCCTCTAGTCAACCTAACGCCAGTCTTTCCTATGGCCCCTCCGCCACCTGTGGAGGAACATTCCAAAGTCAATGTCATTTCTTCCACCTGAAACAAATTTTACATGTGTTACCACTGTCCTGATTTTGTGTTTCCTCCTAAGCTCTTCAGGAAGATTGTCAACATTACCCATCCTAAGTCTCCCTCTCTTATTCCTCTACACGGTCCAATTCCATTGCTGCTGGCATGACTTGACCAATTTAGCTGCATTCACTACTGAAACAAAAGGGCGAATCACTACTTTGTTCCTATTGCAGACATTATTTATTGACTGTGCAAGATTACTAGACACAATCTAGCACACTCTTTTAACACACACATACACACACACACATAAACACACATACACACACATACACACACATACATACACACACATACACACACATACACACACACATACACACACACATACACACACATACATAAACACACATACACACACATACATACACATACACACACACATACATACACATACACACACAGATACACACACACACACACATACACACACACACACATGCAGTTTTCCATGTGCTACCAGTTGTGTTCCCAGGGAAGGAGAATGTCAGATGGATACTAACAAGAAGGATGTCTTTTATGGAATTCTCTTGGGATCAATACCTAGGAAAGTAGAGAGAAGCATGGTAGGACAAGGAGAGAAAGTGGGCTGGACGCAGCTTCAGCCTATGGGGACACTGGTAAAATAACACTTCAGAGTTGTATAAAGGCCAAGTTCTAGTTGGAACGGGTAGACTGTGCCTTCATATCCGTCTATTGATCAGTCATTGGTTGCAGGCAGTTGAGACCACCCTTAAAGAGGGCTGTGATCACAGCACCCATCATACAATGTAACCTCATTCTGAGGATGTTCCTCACACCTCTATCATTCTTGCATCTTGATTGTTCCTTACCAGGTCCTACTTTTCTACTTAATTTTAAAGTGTTGAAGTTTCTCATAATTTCTTTTCCCCACTCTTCATGCAATATACACTCAATGCAATCTCACCTACTCCCATTCTTTCCTTTAATAATGATAGACTGAAGGGACCCAAATTTATATCTGCACCAGATATTTCTTCTAGCTCTACACATATATTTGCAAAACCTACTTGTAGAATTCTACTCACCATCTTCCCCCACTTCCTGTTCTTTCCCAAACAATCTTTCTTTTTTCTTGCTCCACAAACAGAAACTAGAATGATTTCTTTAAAAATACAAATGAGGTCAAGTTACCCTTCTGCTGAAACTTTTCGGTATCTTCCCAGTACCCTTCAGAAAAGGTAAGAACATTCTTAAAATGACTCTTTCAAAGCTCTGCACATTCTGATCTACGTTTCTTCCTTAAGTTCCTCTCTAGGTTAATTTTACTTATTCATACGTCCTCCTTGATCCCTGTCATTCGGTGAATCTTTCTTTATTTTTAAAGTATCTGTTTAAATGGCATTTCTTTAAAAACTCTTACTCATTGTCCAAAAGTAGTTAAGGATTTTGTTCTATAATATCACTCTATCTTTGTGTTTATTCAAATGACAAAATTATTTACTTTATTCTTTTGTTTCATATATTTTTCTTCTGTTTGACCGTGAGTTTCAAGGGGGCAGGGGAACAGATTATCCTATTTTGTTTGTTTTTAGTCTATCCCCAGTGCCTAGAATAAGGCTTGATGCACAGAAAACATTTTATGTATGTATACGCTGAGAAAAGCAGTATGATTGAAGAATGCGTAAATAGTGACTGGAAAATGAACATGTGAATCCCAGCACTTTGGGAGTCCGAGGAGGGCAGATCACGAGGTCAGGAGTTTGAGACCAGCCCAGCCCACAGGTGAAACCCCGTCTCTAGTAAAAATACAAAAATTAGCCAGGCATGGTGGTGGACACCTGTAATCCCAGCTACTTGGGAGGCTGAGGCAGCAGAATCGCTTGAAGCCAGGAGGCAGAGGTTGCAGTGAGCCAAGATCGTGCCAGTGCACTCCAGCCTGGGCAACAGAGTGATACTCTGTCTAAAAAAAAAAAGAAAAAAGAAAATGTACATGCATAATTTAGCATGTGTTTCTACCACTGAACACAGTGTGGGAAACATAGGAATATAAATCAGGATGATGCAGATGAGTAAATAATTCTGAATTATTTAATAGTCAGGATTTATAGCTAGGATTATTTTCAAAGGCCTATTGATATGCAATGGAGATGGATGAGCATGTACTACTTGAGGGCAGAAGAAAATCTCAATGAAAAATAGGGAGTAGAAATCTGAAGACAACAAAGAGGATGGCAAGATAATTGCTTTTCCAAAGTAATACAAATGAACACACTTAAAAACAGGCATGGGTAAGTTCACTATGGCAAAATGTCCAAATATATACTGGGAAGCAAATGGAAAGTTTTATCTTGACTTTCGAGGTGAACAGAGATCTACAGGGATAAATATTTTATAGCTGAGAAAACATGTGAAAAAGGGGAGAAATGGCTGGGCACGGTGGCTCATGCCTGTAATCCCAGCACTATGGGAGGCCGAGGCTGGCGGATCACCTGAGGGCGGGAGTCTGAGACCAGCCTCACCAACATGGAGAAACCCCGTCTCTACTAAAAACATGAAATTAGCTGGGCATGGTGGCGCATGCCTGTAATCCCAGCTACTAGGGAAGCTGAGGCAGGAGAGTCGCTTGACCCTGGGAGGCAGAGGTTGTGGTGAGCTGAGATTGCGCCATTGAACTCCAGCCTGGGCAACAAGAATGAAACTCTATTTCAAAAAAAAAAAGAAAAACAGGAGAAACTTGCCCCAAATCATTTGGTTAAAAAGTTGCATATTTAAAATGTGAACCAGCCAGGCGCGTTGGCTCACACCTGTAATCCCAGCACTTTGGGAGGCCGAGGCTGGCGGATCACCTGAGGGCGGGAGTCTGAGACCAGCCTCACCAACATGGAGAAACCCCGTCTCTACTAAAATCATGAAATTAGCTGGGCATGGTGGCGCATGCCTGTAATCCCAGCTACTAGGGAAGCTGAGGCAGGAGAGTCGCTTGACCCTGGGAGGCAGAGGTTGTGGTGAGCTGAGATTGCGCCATTGAACTCCAGCCTGGGCAACAAGAATGAAACTCTATTTCAAAAAAAAAAAGAAAAACAGGAGAAACTTGCCCCAAATCATTTGGTTAAAAAGTTGCATATTTAAAATGTGAACCAGCCAGGCGCGTTGGCTCACACCTGTAATACCAGCACTTTGGGAGGCCGAGGCAGGCAGATCACCTGAGGTCAGGAGTTTGAGACCAGCCTGGCCAACATGGTGAAACCCCATTTCTACTAAAAATACAAAAATTAACTGGGCGTGGTGGCGGGTGCCTGTAATCCCAGCTACTTGGGAGCCTGAGGCAGGAGAATCACTTGAACCCGGGAGGCGGTGGTTGCAGTGAGCCGGGATCGCACCACTGCACTCCACCCTGGGCAAGAGTGAGATCCTGCCTCAAAAAAAAAAGAAGTGAAACAGTTTCTTTCTAACCTCCAAATGCACAATATTCCACGACACCAACCCTACACCAAAGAAATGTCTAGAAGTTTATAAAAATGGTTATTAACTGATTTTTTTCAGCACCAGAATCAACTATCCTGACTCTAGCTTTAGAAACGTAAGTTAAAAAAAGAGGAAAATAACTTCGAAGGAAGTAATTCTTTGAAAGCCGTTAGGACAACACAATGATTTGAGGGTCTTGTGCTTTTCCATGAAAAGGTGGGGCTAAGTCTGTTTTAGAGGGTGAAGGAGACACAGGAGTTAAAAATGTGCCAACACCGTGGCCCTTGGAAATAACTTGTAAGATCAAATGAAAATCGCAATCGAGACTGTCACTTTTCGATCAGATTGTTTTCAATCGATAATGAGTGCAGGCCCGCAAATGTGTATGGGTGTTATGTGGCATATCAAGGTACATTTCTGCAGAACATACTCAGTGCAATATGGCTTGTGGGTACAACATTCCTTTATATAATTGCACTCAACTAATGTATGCCTTGGAAAGCAAGCACATCAAACATTATGTCTTAACAGACTTCTGAAAGAAAAACTGGAGTTCCTGGTGGCTCTTAAACAGTCTGCTGGTTATTTTATGGCATAGAGGAGAAAATTTACCCTGCAGAAATCTAGCCGAGCACATCCTCAGACTGATCACATTCACCTTCTCATCATGGTTCCAGTCTCAATTAAAAAAAAAAAAACAACAAAGAATCATATTTGAGTAATCTGTTCTGAATCATACAGGGAAAGTCCATGCTGAGATAATACTTATGCATCTGTCTTAGAACATGTCTAGAATATTTACTAGGAAGACTCACTATCAAAAGGGATTTTGGCATATGTGCATTAATTCAGCAAGCCTCATTTCTTCAATACCAAACATGCGCCAGACATTGTCCTAGGAAGAGAGGATTTAGAAAAAAAAAAATAAAGATATATTTACCGCAGTCCAGCCATAGAAAAAGATAAGTAAGTAATTAAATGCAGGAGTATACTATAGCTTCAAAGATAAAACTTATGAAGGTCTGAAAATTAGCACACATGGGATAAAACAGTCACTTCTACATAAGAGGAGGCGATTATAAAGAAGATTCACTTAAGATTCAGTATTGGCTAAGGTTAAAGAGAGAAGCATTGTTCTTGGACCAAGTTTTCTGGGAGGTGGGAGAGTAAAAGAAGTCCGGGACCAAAGGAAGCTACAACAGAGAGCACTGAACGAGCAGCCTTGCAGGTCTGACCCAGACTGCCATCTGAGAAAATTACAGGCAGTTTGATTGGCTGGGGCACAGGCCGTGAGGTGGGGCATGATGAGTGACAGCTGGAACCAGGCAAGGCTCATAAATGTCACACTAAGGAATTTTCACTGTTTTCTACCAGCCACTGGAAGAAACTGAAGAGCTTAAAGCAAGATAATGGCACATCACAAAACACATGGATTCGAGGTGGTAAGACAAAAAGAAGTTACTGTAGCAGAAGCATCAGGAAGTAGACTTGTATTAATTTAACTGCAAAATAATTACTTCTCCTACCCCCACAACAACATTCCAACACACAGAACTAATGTGGGTTATTAATTATTTCCCACTGTTCCCTACTGAAACAACATACTTTCAACTTTATTCTTTCAGTTCTGAGCGTGCTTATCTGCAAAGATATATAACCTAGTCTCCACGTCTTATCATAGAAAATTAGTACAGGTGACTTGTCTATTTTCAAACAGGGAGAAAAATAGAAATAGATGCATTTAGTCCTTCTGAATTAACCAGCTAAGCTACTTGAGGAGGAAGAGATTATATCAAAATTGTAAACTTTTAAAACTAATTTAACATTATAACCACAAATGGATATATAAATTTTTTTCCTTCAGGGAATACTTGGGAGAAAAATTAGAATCCATGCTCCTGCCTTATTCAAAGCAAAATGATATTGGGTACAGCTGTTCATTTCAAAGGCCACTGCACATCTCCCATAAAAGCAGTGTGCTACAGTGATGAAAACTGCCCACCAATGGTCATGCCTATGCGCGTTTTCTAAGGTGTTTGCCACCCTCCTGTCAAGAGGTGAAGTCTGTTTCTTTAACTCCTGAATCTGGGTTGCCCACGTGGCTTGCTTTGATCAATGAAATGTCACAGAAGTTATGTTCTAGGACTTTTGAGCTCAGGTCTTCAGTTTCTACTTTCCCTTTCGGAACTCAGCTCCGAATAAAGAATTCCGGAATCTCCTATTAAGGAGGGTAACCACACAGAGAGACGGGAGAGTGACAGGCCACAGGCAGAAACACAATCTACATGGAAGAGACCCATGGCATTCCAGCCAACAGCAAGTACCAGGCCCCACGTGCAAATGAGGCCAATGGGTTCCACTATGTCCAGCTGAGCTGTCCCAGCCAAAACCATGTCAATCATGGACGAGTTCTCTCTTCTTCATCCTGCCCATATTGCTGTCTCATGGCATCATACCCAATAAAATGGCTGTGATTTGAAGTCATTAAGCTTTGCGGTGCTTTATTACATAGCAACATATAAATAATAATGAGTAGTAAAATGCTTATTGCTAACTTTTCAGTGTAAAATTCCAGTGGCAGACCATGATGCCATGTAGAAAATATCTGGCTCAATTCGTACAAAAATGGCACAGCGTGTGGGACTCAGAGGAAACACCACGGTAGCAGGCCCTATATGCACAGCAGGACACACAGGAAGCCAGTGTCCAAGGAGCTGAAGGTGACCCTGTGGCCTTTCAATATTCACACGAAGAAGCAAAAGCAATAGCACAGCATATCCTGGTCGGTGATGTGTGTGTATGTGTATGTGTCACAGCTGCATTAGACCAGACCACGTGGTAACATTGTCTAAAGAAAGAAATAGAAAATACATAGAAAGCTCTAAACTTGTTTTTCTTTAGAAGTTATGTCCCAACCATGATAAAAGTGTTATTTTTCCTCCTTGAGGAAACAAAGAAAAATCAACGATAACATTTCTACCCATTTTTTTTTTTTTTTTGCTGTTATATCCATTTTATGATGCTTTGCAAGTACTATTTATTCTTACTTTTACAGCCAGTCAGAATGTGTTTGGGTTTCTCTTATTTCTGTCTTTTTAAAGCTTCAACATTAAAGTTCTTTAGTACATCACACATTGCAATATTAAAAGAAAACACTATCTTGCCTAAATAAGCAGTATCGTATAATATCCAGTCGAAACTAACTTCAATGTACGTGATATGAATATTGCTTTCTGAAAACTTTACGGTCTGTTTGGACCACTCAATATGTAATTTTTAAACTAGGATGCCATAGTGTTTAAACAGTTTTCACATCAGAAATGTAAGAAGTGCTTCTCCTCAGCAAATGTAAAAGAACACACATCACAACAAACTATCTCTCAGACCACAGTGCAATCAAATTAGAACTCAGGATTAAGAAACTCACTCAAAACTGCACAACTACATGGAAACTGAACAACCTGCTCCTGAATGACTACTGGGTACATAACGAAATGAAGGCAGAAATAAAGATGTTCTTTGAAACCAATGAGAAAAAAGACACAACATACCAGAATCTCTGGGACACATTCAAAGCAGTATGTAGAGGGAAATTTATAGCACTAAATGCCCACAAGAGAAAGCAGGAAAGATCTAAAATCAACACCCTAACATGACTATTAAAAGAACAAGAGAAGCAAGAGCAAACACATCCCAAAGCTAGCAGAAGTCAGGAAATAACTAAGATCAGAGCAGAACTGAAGGAAATAGAGACACAAAACACCCTTCAAAAAAACCAATGAATCCAGGAGCTGGTTTTTTTTAAAAGATCAACAAAATTGATAGACCGCTAGCAAGACAAATAAAGAAGAAAAGAGAGAAGAATCAAATAGATGCAATAAAAAATGATAAATGGGATATCACCACCGATCCCACAGAAATACAAACTACCATCAGAGAATACTATAAATGCCTCTATGCAAATAAATTAGAAAATCTAGAAGAAATGGATAAATTCCTGGACACATACACCCTCCCAAGACTAAACCAGAAAGATGCTGAATCCCTGAATAGACCAACAACAGACTCTGAAATTGAGGCAATAATTAATAGCCTACCAACCAAAAAAAGTCCAGGATTCACAGCTGAATTCTACTAGAGGTACAAAGAGGAACTGGTACCATTCCTTCTGAAACTATTCCAAACAATAGGAAAAGAGGGAATCCTCCCTAACTCATTTTATGAGGCCAGCTTCATCCTGATACCAAAGCCTGTCAGAGACACAACAAAAAAAGAGAATTTGAGACCAATATCCCTGATGAACATCGCTGCGAAAATCCTCAGTAAAATACTGGCAAACCGAATCCAGCAGCACATCAAAAAGCTTATCCACCAAGATCAATTTGGCTTCATCCCTGGGATGCAATGCTGGTTTAACATACGCAAATCAATAGATATAATCCATCACATAAACAGAACCAAAGACAAAAACCACATGATTATCTCAATAGATTTAGAAAAGGCCCTTGACAAAATTCAACAGCGCTTCGTGCTAAACACTCTCAATAAATTTGGTATTGATGGGACGTATCTCAAAATAATAAGAGCTATTTATGACAAACGCACAGCCAATATCTTACTGAATGTGCAACAACTGGAATCATGCCCTTTGAAAACCGGCACAAGACAGGGATGGCCTCTCTCACCACTCCTATTCAACATAGTGCTGGAAGTTCTGGCCAGGGCAATCAGGCAAGTGAAAGAAATAAAGAAATAAAGAGAAATAAATATTCAATTAGGAAAAGAGAAAGTCAAATTGTCCCTGTTTGCAGACGACATGATTTATATTTAGAAAACCCCATCATCTCAGCCCAAAATCTCCTTAAGCTGATAAGTAACTTCAGCAAAGTCTCAGGATACAAAATCAATGTGCAAAAATCACAAGCATTCCTATACACCAGTAACAGACAGAGAGCTAAATCATGAGTGAACTCCCATTCACAATTGCTACAAAGAGAATAAAATACATAAGAATCCAATTCACAAGGGATGTGAAAGACCTCTTCAAGGAGAACTACAAACCACTGCTCAATGAAATAAAAGAGGATACAAACAAATGGAAGAACATTCCATGCTCATGGATAGGAAGAATCACTATTGTGAAAATGGCCATACTCCCCAAGGTAATTTATAGATTCAATGCCATCCCCATCAAGCTACCAATGACTTTCTTCACAGAATTGGAAAAAAACTACTTTAAAGTTCACATGGAACCAAAAAAGAGCCTGTATTGCCAAGCCAATCCTAAGCAAGCCAATCCTAAGCAAAAACAACAAAGCTGGAGGCATCATGCTACCTGACTTCCAACTATACTACAAGGCTACAGTAACCAAAACAGCATGGTACTGGTACCAAAACAGATACATAGATGAATGGAACAGAACAGAGGCCTCAGAAATACCACCACACATCTAAAACCATCTTATCTTTCACAAACCTGACTAAAACAAGAAATGGGGAAATGATTTCCTATTTAATAAATGGTGCTGGGAAAACTGGCTAGCCATATGTAGAAAGCTGAAACTGGATCCCTTCCTGACACCTTATACAAAAATTAATTCAAGATGGATTAAAGACTTAAATGTTATATGTAAAACCGTAAAAACCCAGAAGAAAACCTAGGCAATACCATTCAGGACATAGGCATGGGCAAGGACTTCATGACTAAAACACCAAAAGCAGTGGCAACAAAAGCCAAGATAGACAAATGGGATCTAATTAAACTAAAGAGCTTCTGCACAGCAAAAGAAACTACCATCAGAGTGAACAGGCAACCTACAGAATGGGAGGAAATTTTTGCAATCTACCCATCTGACAAAGGGCTAATATCCAGAATCAACGAAGACTTTAACAAATTTACAAGAAAAAATCGAACAGTCCCATCAAAACGTGGGCAAAGGATATGAACAGACACTTTTCAAAGGAAGACCTTTATTCAGCCAACACACACATGAAAAAAGGCTCATCATCACTGGTCATCAGAGAAATGCAAATCAAAACCACAATGAGAAACCATCTCACACCAGTTAGAATGGCCATCATTTAAAAAGTCAGGAAACAACAGGTGCTGGAGATGATGTGGAGTAATAGGAAGGATTTTACACTGTTGGTGGGACTGTAAAGTAGTTCAACCATTGTGGAAGACAGTGTGGTGATTCCTCAAGGATCTCAAACTAGAAATACCATTTGACCCAGCAATTCTATTACTGGGTATATACCCAAAGGATTATAAATCATGCTACTATAAAGACATGAACACATATGTTTATTGTGGCACTATTCACAATAGCAAAGACTTGCAACCAACCCAAGTGTCCATCAATGATAGATTAGATTAAGAAAATGTGGCACATATACACCATGGAATACTATGCAACTGTAAAAAAGGATGAGTTCATGTCCTTTGTAGGGACATGGATGAAGCTGGAAACCATCATTCTGAGCAAACTACCGCAAGGACAGAAGACCAAACACTGCATGTTCTCACTCACAGGTGGGAATTGAACAATGAGAACATTTGAACACTGGGTTGGGAATATCACACACCAGAGCCTGTCATGGGGTGGGGGGTTGGGGGAGGGATAGCATTAGGAGAAATACCTAACGTAAATGAGGAGTTAATGGGTGCAGCACACCAACATGGCACATGTATACAAACCTGCACATTGTGCACATGTACCCTAGAACTTAAAGTATAATAATAATAATAAAGAAATGTAAGAAGTGCTAAATTACAGATTTTCAAATATTTAGGAGACATTAATATAATGCCATGTTTTTTCTGAACACTTATTAAGCACAGTTAACAAAAACAAATAGAAATGATAAAGTTTTGTTAATATTTCATGTTAACTCCCATTTTTATTTTAATTAATTTCTGGCTTGAAACCATTGGAAATTTGTTTTTAACGAACAGAATTAAATACATTAGGTCCTTGATAGAATTCTTTTCCTCCAAAGAATATCACCATCCCCCACTTTTAGCTAACTGTCATAATATGTTCTTTTTTTCCAGATGCTTCTTGTTCCAGAACTGTATACACAAGTTGGACGACTAAACTGATATTTGCATAACAAGAAAAGTGGTCTTTAGACAATTTGGCAAATATGCTCATAGCAGCACTGCCAGGAACTAACCCCCAAAATAGGATCACAGCAGAGTTGGAACGCCAGTGATAGGGCTTTATTTCCAAGCACACAACCAGAGTTAGAGAACACATTCAAATAACCCAGGCCTTTTTTTATGTAAAAATTTTTAATAATCATGGCATTTCCAATGCAAATTTAAAATCTAGTCAGTAGCTTATTTTATTAAGAGACTTCATGGTTTTGACAGGTAATGATCTTTGCTAGAAAGGTCCCCCTCCTCCTCCTCCTCCTCTTCTTTCTCAGGTCTATTCTTGATTCTGAAATTCACACCACTGGAATTTTATACCACACCACAGTTAAACATTTTTTTCTGAATTTTACTATATTGCATTTTCCTGAGGATTTCTTTAATGCATGCCCTAGTTCTTTGGAGACTTTCAATGCCTGTTTAACAGCTTTCCTTATTCATTAGCAACTTCCTTTAGAATCTAACAAGTCTCTTATGATCCTGGAGTTCTGTCAATTGTAGTAATTTTTTATTGTTTTTATCACACGGTTGGGAATATTTCTGCTACTTTTTACCCTCACTTAGAAGCTTAATATAACTACAAAAATGTTATATAACTCTTATTAATGTCTTCATCTTTTGTCATTATGAGTGGCCTAGCCCCTCCATAGACAATTTGAGCCTATGATTTTTCCTGGAAGAGGGCATAGTTTAGCTTCATGTATTATTATCCTCTCTCATATTTGCTCTATCAGTATATATTGGAATATGGTTGAATTCTATAGCATGTATTTTATTGCTTTCACACGTTTTATTGCGCTTATGTTTGGATTTCTTCTCATCTGAGAAAGGATTGATTTTCTCATCTCAGTATATTTTTAATAAAATCATAGCTAAGAAAGAACATTTCATCCATCTAAAAGCTAACTTCCTTTCTTTTATTTTGTCCTGAAAAATACTACACCCACACATTTTTGCCAATCGCCTAAGACATTTAGCCATACTAATCTATCCTATTGGCTCCTTGGCTTTGATTGATGGACTAACAAAAATAGCTTGCTTGATGTTTCCAGAGAAAGTATCTTACCCTCATCTGTCTAAAGTATTCCTAACATAGGATTGTCAGATTTAGCAAATAAAAATATAGGATTTCTACTTATATTTCAATTTCATGTAAAAAACAAATAACTTTTTAGTATAAGAACATCTTAAATACTTAGAGGCTTATCTGAAGTTCACATTTAAATAGGTGCCCTGTAAGTTACCAGGCAATCCTGTCCTAAAGGAATAATATTCAAATCTCTCTTTAGCTTTTCCTCCAAATGTTGCTTAAAAATTTTCTGGGAAAATCATTAGTTTTATCTCCAGAAGCAAGACACTGTTGTCAGAAAAGGATGGGTTTCATTTTCTATTATTTTCATGTACTTGATTATTTATGATATTAGAACTGGGATCTCAGGAGTGGCCTTGTGTAGCAATCAATGGTGGCTGACCATTGGTTGCTCTTTAGGAAAAAGGGTCATAAGCCCCCTTTTGCTCACTTCCCTGCCCCTTGAAATTAACTTATTGATTTAAATTAAAAGCATTGCATGCCTACTCTACGATGAATATTGTGATGTCAAGAATCCCAAACAAGCAGCAAGATTCTGTCCACCAGAAATGTTAAGCATATGTAAACCGGAGGCGGGCGACTGGGAGGTACCAGAATATGCTCTTTGTATTGATTTTAGTACCTGAACTTATGTGCTTTAATTGAGTTATACTTACCTATAAATTGATGCTCCCATCATTGAAAACAGCTTATGCTGTTACAGAATACATTGCGTAAGTGTATGGATTCCTTTACAGTCAACCAAAGGGTAAAGGTGACATGAAGAAGAAAAAATAAGCTAACTAAATGAAAATTGGGAGTCATAAAAACATTTTTATAGAACTATAGAAATGATCTAAATCTCTTTTGGTGGGCTTTCTTTGCATCAGTACTACAAATGTTGGATTGTCCCAGCTCTGTCCTCAGACATCTCTGTAATCAGTATCTTGTCAGAGATCCCTGAAGAGGGGTTCTGGAGAGCCCTGGAAGGTTCTTGAGACCTCTCGAGGCAATCCAAAATGTCTTCCCGAAATGCCTTGGCCCATCATTTCACTCAGATATCTATATAAAGTCTCCCCTTAGACAGATCTTCTCTGACAACCCATTAGAAAATAGCAGCCTCTGTTACTTCATCACCTTCCCTACTTCACATTTTGTATAGTTCTGTTGCAACCTGAAATAAAATAATTTAAACCGAAATATAAATAGCACATTTGTTTATATTGGGTTTCCCACACAAGCTCAAAGAATGTAAGGACATGTACTTTTGTTTATTACTTTATCCCCAACACATTCAATAGTACATACCATATTGCATGTCTACAGAAATCGTTTGTAATTTTTTTGTACAATGAATGTATTTTATCTGATAGTTTTTCTTGGCAATGAAAATATGCTTTTCCCTTACAGCTGCTCTTATTGAAAGACATTACTCTTAAGTGAATTTCCTCACTCCAGTAATTCAAGAAGAAAAAGTGTATATAGAGAAAAAGCATTAATAGTGTTTTATAACTTATTCCTAAAAATGGGTTGATTAAATGTTTATCATTAGTGCAGCAATGAAGTTTCTTTTAAACTCTGAAAATGAGGGCACATTCAGTGACTTATATTTTCAATGCCTTGTGTAGACCAAAAATAGATAAAAACAAGAATCACTAGGAAAGTAATATTGTATAAGCCAATCTCTAACAGAGTCACAATAAAACAAATTAATGTTTGAAATTATCACCATTAGGTCAAATCTGTGTCTTGAGCTTCAAAATACTTCATTCATTCAATGGTTAATCGGTCACTGACTACTGTAGGCTGGGTACTGGGGAGCCAAAAGAGAAATTAATCACGGTCATCAATTTAAAAACCAAAAACTCTGTCAGCCAAGTGTATGCAACAGTTTTGCAGAATAAACACAGTGAGTTTGGTTTAAGACAGAGAAATTTAAGTTTCCAGAATATTGGGGAGAAAGTGTCTAATAGGATGGTGGAGTTCATGTAGAGATTCTGGACTGGAAAAATGATTTGGCCACCATTAGCATAGGACTAGATGCCACTAAAGTGGCAGAGATCACTTAGAATAAATGGCAAACAAAAAAGAGGCCTTACTTCCTTGAGATTCTTCTGACTAGGAGCCAGACACTACAGAGCATGGAAAATATTTTGTAAGGTAGAGTTACCGAAGACGGCCTTTTTCTCCGAGATATGCTGACATGCTTAATGTGGGCTTTCTTTACAACAATGTGATCATTCCAACAACTACTAGTTCCACGATGTTTTTAGAGTTTACAAATGTATTACTACAGTGAGTTTTATTGTATCTGAGCCTCGTGAGAGATTTACGATTATCCCTATTTTATGCAAAACTTCAGAAAGTTTAAATGAAAAGTCACAAATAGATGATTGATACCTAATCCACAGCTCTTGGATGACCTATAGCGTCAATGTTTTCAATGAAGAGAAGGTGATTTTCACCCCATCCTTCACTTCTAGTTTTTCCTAATTGTTCTATATGACTTTATTGAAAGCTTCACTTCAAAATCAATCTCTCCCCTTCTCAAACTATCTTTCTTAATAAGGATAATTGTTAGGAAGTTCCCACAGCTACCTAACACCCTCTAATTCCCAAGACCTTGTGAATGCTTCTGACTATGAATTTTGAAGGCATTCCAGAAATACAGTTTCAGTTTGATTATAAAGCAAATAACATCTTGGATATTATTATATTTAAATATTTAGAATTATTTAAAATTAATTTTTTGCAAAAAATTCTTGGAGGGAAATGAGAACAAGAGTTTATTTAAGAAGTAGAATTTTATTTCTTTTTCTACAGGTCGACTTACTAACACTGTGGTTCTCCATAGAAATAAATAAAATTGACATACATAAAAAACGGTAGAGAATACTAAATGTGCCAAATAACGAATTCCTTTAAGCATAGATATATATATACACATATATACACATATATATATACATATATACATACGCACACATATATATACATATATATACACACACACACATACATATACATGTATATATACACACATACATACTTATATACACTTTTATACCTGCCAAGAAAGGTAAGTTTGTCACTGCTTAGAGATTGCTGAAAGCAAAATGAAAGAGTTCCATCAAGTGGTCATATCAAGACACAGCAGTTTGTATTTCACCAATAGAAAGAGGAAAACAATTTCTCTGAAATCTAGTTCAGACATAGATTTCTAACCGAGCTATTAAAATTTTATGCCATGCAACATTAAAAAACACAATTAAATGCATTTTAAACATTATTACTAATTCATTTTCCAATTCATTTTTAAACTGCAAAGAAAATAGAAACTATGTGATTTTTATTTTTTATCTTTTTCATAACGAATACTCTCTCCATATAGTTTGCAGTTGAAAATGCGTGGTTATAATCTTAATTTGCATGTTAGTCATTTTTTTAAATTAGCAGGTAAACCACAGGTAATACTAAACTAAGTATTTCGATTGCACCGAAAATTCAGAAACTAACTACTTGCAAATGACCTATACATCTTAAAATAGTACAAAATAAATACAAAGAAAACTCTACTCAAGGTTGTTTTAAAAAATAAAATAAGTTATAAAACATAAACATGAGTTAACTTGCTTCTTTTAACAATCTATAGTTTTTGCCTTGCCAAATTTCATCTCCTTCATAAAGACAGACAAAACAGGCATCTTTCTTTTTAAAGTATAATTGATTTAAGGGGTCATTTTCTCATTATTTTGGAAAAACCATCATGGCTTATTTTAATGTTATAAATGCTACTTCTAAATATATATTACAGATTAAGATTTGTTTCTTGCTTAATAAAGCAGTAGTTCATTTAAGCAACCATTGTTTAATTAAACTTTCTGAATATTATATATATATTACTAATGAGATGAGGTTAAACAATAGATTTTTATATAAAACCTATGAAATATATATTATCTAGACATAAAATTGGAAGCAATGTATTTAATGATTAAGATCATGGATTTTGGCATCAGAGAGATTTGATTTGAATCTAATCTCTTCCACTTTTTTTCTCTGTAACCTGGAGCAATGACAAGCGTACTTTGTTTCATTGCACTTTTCTTGTAGATGTTGTGTTTTTTACAAATTGAAGGTTTGTGGCCAGCCTGCCTTGAGCAATTCTATCCACACTATTTTTTCCAACAGTATGTGCTCACTTTTGGTTTCTGGGTCACAGTTTAATACTTCTCACAATATTTCAGATTTTATCATTGTCATTATATTACTTATGGTTATCTGTGATCAATGATCTTTTATGTCACTATTGTAATTGTGGGACACCATACACTCTGCACATATAAGATAGCAAACTTAATTAATATCATGTGTGTTCCCACTTCTTCAGCAGCTAGCTGTTCTTCCATCTCTCTTCTTCTCCTCAAGCCTCACTATTCCCTGAGACACAACAATATTAAAATTAGACCAAGTAATAACCCTGCAATGGCCTGTAAGTGTTCAAGTGAGAAGAAAAGCATCATACATCTCCCACTTTAAGTCAAAAGCTGGAAATGATTAAACTTAATGAAGAAGGCATGTTGAAAGCTGAGAGAGGCTAAAAGCTAGGTCTCTTATAACAAACAGCCAACTTATGAACACAAAGGAAAAGTTCTTGAAGGTAATTGACAGTGCTACTACAGTGAACAAATGAACGATGAAGAATGTAAAACAGGCTTGTTGCTGATATGGAGAACGTTTTATCAGTCTGGATAGAAAATCAAACCAACTACAACAAGGCCCAAATTATCTTCAATTCTCTTCAGGCTGAGAGAAATGAAGAAGAAAAGTTGGAAACTAGAAGAAGTTGGTTGATAATTTTTAAGGAAAGAAGCCATCCCAAAATAAAAGAAAAAGTGCAAGGTGAAGTAGTAGCATGTGCTGATGTAGAAGCTTTAGCACATAATCTGGAAAATCTAGCTAAGATAATAGATGAAGTTTGTTACACTAAACAAGAGATTTTCAGTGTAGATGAAACAGACTTATATTGAAAGAAGATGCTGTCTAGGACGTTCATGGCTAGAAAATAAGTCAATGCCTGGCTTTAAAGCTTCAGTGCACAGGGTGACACTCTTGGTAGGGGCTAATGCAGCTGGTAAATTGAAGTTGAAGCCAATACTGATTAACGATTCTGAAAATAGCAAGAATTATGCTAAATCTACTGTGCCTGTACTCTATAAATGGAGCAAAGTCTGAATGACAGCATATCTGTTAACAGTATGGTATACTGGATATTTTTATCCCGCTCTTGAGACCTACTGCTCAGAAAAAAAAAGAGTCCTTTCAAAATATTGCTGTTCATTGACAATGTACCTGACCACCCAAGAGTTCCGATGGAGGTGAACAAGGATATTAGTGTTTCTAAGCTCGTTAACACAACATCCATTCTGTAGCCTCTGAATGAAAGAGTAATTTCAACTTTCAAGTTTTATTACATAAGAACTAAACATGGTAAGGTTATTGCTGCCATAATGACTACTCTGATTAATCTGGGTAAAATAAATTGAAAATCTTCAGGAAAGGATTCACCACTCTAGATGACACTAAGGACATTTGTGATTCCTGGGAGGAGTCCAAAATATCAACAATAACAGGAGTTTAGAAGAAGTTGAGTCCAACTCTCACAGATGACCTTGAGGGGTTTAACTCTTCAGTGGAAGTAAATGCGGATGTGGTGGAATCAGCAAGACAACTAGAATTAGAACTGGAGCCTGAAAATGTGACTGAGTTGCTGCAGTTTCAAGATACAATTTTAATGCATTAGGATTTGTTTCTTAGAGATGAGCAAAGAAAGTCGTTCCTTGAGATAGAATCTACTCCTGGTAATGATGCTGTGAACATTCTTCAAATAACAACAAAGAATTTAGAATATTACAGAAACTTAGTTGATAAAGCAGTGGTAGAATTTGGGTTTGAAAGAAGTTGTACTGTGGGGAAAAAGCTATCAAACAGCATCACGTTACAAAAAAAAAAAAAAATCTTTCATGAAAGGAAAAGTCAACCAATGTGGCAAACTTCATTGCTGCCTTGTTAGAAGAAATTGCCACAGCCACATTAACTTTAAGAAACCACCACCCTGATTGGTCAGCTGCCACCAACACTTGGACCAAACCCTTTACCTGTGAAAAATCACAACTTGATGAAGGAACAGATAATCATTAGCATTTTAGCAATAAAGTATTTTAAAATTAAAGTATGTGCATTGTTTTTTAGACATACTTCTATTGCACACTCAGCTGCTTATATTGTAATGTAAACATGACTTTTTTATGCATTGGAAAACCAACAAACTTGTATGACTCACTTTATTGCAATGTTTGCTTTACTGCAGTGGTCTGGAACTGAATCTGTAATATCTCCAAGGTATGCCTGTATATCTTCATGTATAATAGGGAAGTAATTCTACTGATAGAGGTATGGTAGAGCTTAGATAATGTCTCTTATATCAAGCATCTAGATTAGTAGCTGACTATCATCAAAATGAAAACACATGTTTGTGAATTAATATTTCCACTGTTCTATCTTGTTATTGGTAGGTGAGAGTGGTGGTGAACTTTCACCTCAAATTGTTTGATTTAAATAGTTGAAAAAATATAAACAAGTAAGGAGACAAAAGACAAATGTATTGCTTCTATGATGACAATACGATCATATTTCTTCTGAGTGCTCTATGACCTTCCTCCAATCTAAGCAATATTTCCATTTCTACTAGAAGCCAGAGAGATTCACACTGTTACCCTTCTTTCTGTCTTTTGGAAATTTGCAGTGATAATAAGTTGATTTAAAATCCTTACTTAATATCAAGAACAACTCTTCCTGTCAACATGGTAATAAAATGAACACTGAGGATGAAGAGAGAGAGAATGATAAAGTGCATTCAGTAAAACATAAACAAGTAAAGGATGTGGGCGCAAGGTATATAGGAAGTATTAATAGTTGTACTCCTCTCACATATTTTGTCATGTGTGAAATAATTCAAAAGTAAGATGTAAGTAAACCTAAAAGAAAAACTAAAACTCCCTTTAGGAAACCTAAAAGTGAATAGATTCACACTTCAACAAACTTTTGACGATATGTCAGCAAGATGGAAGATAACTACAAAAGGAAAGCTGCAGATACAAGAAGAAATGTTGAGTGAAGAACATGGAAAGCATGTAGATAAACCACAGGGTCTGTGTGAAATAACAAAAAAATTAAATTTGGGAATACAGAAAGGATATAATTAAAATATGGGACAATAAGTAAGACTAGCAGGTGATTTGATTTTTATAATTCTAAGGTCCCTATGTTATATAAAGAAGGAATAGAGAAAATGATTAATGTAGACTTTAAGTAAATAAATCTGTTAAAATTTCATGGTAACTATTAAAAGAATAAAGAGGGAAATAGAATTTAAATAAAAACTTCATGTAAAAGATGCAGAAAAAGTGATAAAAAGTAAAAGCGATGAAGCAAAAGAGGAACATACAAAACAAGAAATAGGATGGTAATGAATCCAAATATATCAGCAATCCTAATAAATGTAAATAAATTAACTTTCTAGTTAAAGGTTAAATTCAATAAAAGATAAGATCCAGGATTATACTATCGAAGAATCACACATGAAAATAAAAACATGGAAAAACTGATACACAAAGGATAAGAAATTAGGCAGCTTAAATATTAGTCAAAGGAAAGCTGGTGTATCTATATTAATATTATAGAGTGAAGTCTTTAAGGCACAAAGCATCATATAGAATGGAAAACATCATAAAACAATGATAATTATACACTCATTTCAACTTTGATGCCTCTAATAACTTGCCTCAAAACATATAAAGAAGTCAACAAACCCATCATACCAAGGAATACACAGTGTTCTCAGGTACGCACGGAACTTCAGAGAAAGCCGAACCACATGGGGAAGACATAATGCACATATCAGCCAATTCCAAGGAATTATCAGACAGATATACTTCTCTTAGCACAACGAAGTTCAAAGTCAGAAAAAAACATTTTTTTTTGAAAAATTTGTAGATTTGGAAATAGGAAAGCATATTTAAAACATACAAGAAAGCAATAAAGTCTGAAAACCGATAAATTCAACAGTTAACTTAAGATATTAGGGAAAATATAAGAAACCCAAGCAGAAGAAATGCAATTATAAAAACCAACAATAATAATGAATGAAATAGTAAATAGAGATACAGCAGATTAAAACAAAAAGATTAACAAATCGAAAGGCTAATTCTTATATATTTAATATATGTGTGTGTCTAATCTACTCTCAATATTAAACTATTAATCCTTTCTTTCCTAAATATATATCAACAATGATTGTTATATTTTTTCTATTTTTATATTTACACAGGGAAATGTGATATTCACCATATTTCACTTAGTGTTTTTTAACTCAGTATCATTTTTGAGGCCAATTTTGAGACCCATGTGTATAGAGAGATACTTTATCCCTTTTAACTCTTGCCCAGTAATATATAGATTAAATTTTTATCCATCTATCCCCCATTTGCTATCTACTAATAGTATTTCAAAGCACATCCCTGAATTTTCCTATGCATCTCTGTTACACGTTACCCTAAAGAGAAATGACAAGCTTTTTAGAGAAGTGGCATACTCAATTTCCCTAAATGTTGGCAAATTGATTATTTAAATGGCATTTAGCAGAAAATCTAACAAAACATTTTTCTTCACATTAAAAAAGAAATCCTTAAATTGCTTCTTAGTTTCTATATAAATGGAAGAGTGGAGAAGTATTCAGGGCTTTATGTTTTATTCAATTGGATCAATATCCTCCATAATCCTGTGAATCACCTTTTTAAAAAATTTGTAAAACTTAAGACAATATTTTATAGTTTTGCTCCACATTGTTTGAAATTTAGAAACTTTTATTTCTAATTAGATTGCTATGACATTAAGTGTGTGTGTGTGTGTGTGATTGGTAGGTATATAAATTATCTACTACATGCAAGATATAAAAATATGATAAAGTGTTTGGACCTTACCCTTAGAAAACAATATCTCAATAACTGTGGTGTGGCTGAGATGATGTTCAGGTATCATCTCATATTTGCCTACATTTCTAAGTTTATTTCTACATTGCCAAGTTTGTCACTATAACATGGCCATTTCCTGTATAGGAGACAGATGCTCTTTAGGTGTGTCCATCATAAAACTAGTTTAATAAATCAGGACACGTTGAAAATAAAATAAGCCTCAAGCATAAAGCAGGACCAATCCTTGAACAAAGTGTATATTCAATATATACTCCATTGGCTTCAATAGTGAAAATATACTGTGAGCTGTCACAAAGTTGGTAGGCTCTGATCCCCAGCGGGTACTGTGCCTGTCCTTTGCATAACTAGAGGGATTGTTAGTCCTCTTTGCATACATCACGATTGTTAATAAAGTGACATTTGTCAAAATGAGTAAGCACCTGTTGCCATGGAAGGTGCCATAAGCAAGATTATAAAACAAATTGTTGTAGTTGGCTACGAACCAGGAGGAAGATGAACACCAGAAGAAAAGGCATTCTTTCCTTAATTCCTCATACCCATTTTACAATGCATTGCATACAGTTGTTTATGCAGAACACAGGCTGTTTTCTTTTTTTCTGAAACCTCATGTAACCGATGGTATTTTAAATGAGCTCTAATACAAAATGCCTCACACACTGCTATCCTATGCCTCATTTAACCCATTATATGGGTTCCCTCTTGAAACATTTAGTCTTCATTTGTCTATTTTTCCTGTAACTTATTTTTAGGAATAGAAAAATCATGTCCTGGGAAGCATGTCTTCTGGCACATATTTAAAATACCTAAGGGGGCTCAGGTAACATCAAGACTCTAGTAGGTGCAGACGGGTCCCCACCAATATCTTGGCATTTTATTTCAATTATTTACTATCTTTCAATATGGCCCACAGCATGAAGATTTTGCATATACCAGTTTATTTTTTAATTGAAAATTGAAATAATACCAATACTCATAAAAAAATCCATTCAATTCTATTCAGTAAACAGTCTTCCTCTTCATGCCAGTAGATATCTGTAACTCTTTCCCCAGGTTCCTTATTTAAAGTATCTTTACCAAAAAAAGCAGACAGGCTTCAAATAACCGTCTGACATTGGAGAATGACAATATTTTTTCTTGTGAATTAGCATCCTAGCTAGGCACTGATATGAGATATACTGACATAGCTTTCCTGCCAAATCTCATTCTTGTATTGTTCATGAATAGATTCATTATTTTGGTACAAAGACTTTAAATATCAAGTTTAATTGATCTTTTATATCACACTTCTCCAGAATTTTTTACTGAAGGATAAATTTGTTCCTCTAAAAAGCACAGCCTGTCCCGAGCAGATGCATGCCATTAAAAAAAAAAAAAATCACATAAATGTCTTCTTTTGGTTCTATCACAGCCTAACATATGAATCCATGTTTATTGTGGTAATGATTCAAACTAGTAAAATGGGGTATAATTTTTGTTTGTATTATAATTGCAGTGCTCCTCATTTCTAGGTACCCCATACTGGCTATTCTCATGTTTTATGTGAATCTCAGGGTGTATTGACTAGCTCTGTGATCTTGGAAAAAATGACTGGCTGCAAAAAGTTCTCTCATTTCTTCTGCCAATCCCATTCTCTGAAGAGGAAAATGTAAGACTATGTGTGCAAAAATTCTAAGACACTGAGAGTCCAAAGAAAATAGAGAATAGATATTTAAGCTTGAGACCAGAAAGCATTTGTGATTATTAAGACTGAATTCTTGTGACTTTGAGTCAGAATGGCTTGTTTTTAGTTGGAAGTTATCTTCTAGATCCTTATTCTCTGATTATATGCAATTTGGAAATGTCCTACATAAAAACTGCTGCCTAACTTGTCACCTGGTTTTCTTCCAATGCACAGAAAGAACTAGAAGCCCTGCAACAAATGGATTATGTGCACCATCTGGCCATTTTGTGTCGCATACTAAATTTTAAACTAAAAATGCCTTTCTTCTTCCCATACTAGAACATAAGAAATTTGCTATCTTTTCTGGCTTGATGTATAACTTAATTTATTTGTTAATATAAGTTGTTGATGGCTAAAATTGTGTAAAATGTAGTTATACATAATTTTTAGCTTCAAAGTCACAAATTTTGTCACTTTATTATGGAGGAATTGCAAATATCTCTAGGGTATAAACTCAGCCTGATTTCTGGATATCTGTTTTTTTCTATTTGCAACTTCAAATATGTGTGTAACGCCATTGCGAACTCTCAATTTTGTTAGGTGTCTTTCAAGTATATATGAGAAGTTAACATATGCATATTTTATATAATTTTTACATGTAAGTGCATATGAGTTCCTCTGAACTTTGAGAAACTAAACTGTCCAGAAAGGTATGTTTTTACATGTAGCCATTTGTAATTTGGTAACCACAGGAAATGTAAATCTGAAAATAACTATAAAACAGTTAAGGATAAGTATATAGTGTGATTCTTTTCCTTATCTAATATAAATTTTTAAAGCCACAGGAAAAGGAGCCGAAGACTGGACTATAACAGGTTTGGAGGCTATGAATACATAGAATGATACCAATTTATGGAAATACAGATTGATATTAGCTCATGTTATTGAGGGCCTACTCTTTGCCTTTTTTGTGTATGTATGTATGTATGTCTTTATTTATTTATTTCTGTATTTATTTATTTTTAGAGACAGGGTCTCACTCTGTGGTTCAGATTGGAGGGCAGTAGCGCGATCACAGCTCACTGCAACCTCAACCTCCCAGGCCTAAGCAATCCTTCTGCTACAGCCTCCCAAGTAGCTGGGACTACAGGCACGTGCCACTGCACCCAGCTAAATTTAAAAATATTTTGTAGAAACTGGGTCTTTCCCTGTTGCCCAGGCTGATCTTGAACTCCCGGGCTAAAGCGATCGTCCCACCTGGGCCTCCCAAATTGCGGGGATTACACGCACAAGCCACCGTGCCCAGCCACCATTGCCTTTATACATATTACCTCATTTAAATATGCATTTTTCCAATGGAAGGAACTGGAGCTTAGATAAATTCTATACCTCTCAAAATAACACCACGTGGATTTTTAAAAAAATCTTTAAGCATTTACCTACTTATTTATTTGGCTAATGGGAAAAAAAAGCTCCCAGTCACAAACATCCCCCGTCACAAACATCACGATCCATGATGATAGAGCAAAATCAGATATGCTAAATTTAGCCAAATGTATTGCATACAGTAGGTCATCAATACATGCTTATTGAATTAATTAAAATCCAACTTGAAAAGGAAATTGACCCTGTCAAATATTTGTATATTTTATCTCATCAAATTTAGTTGTGTGTGAGCCAAAGAAAACATATGAAAAGTGTTTTATTTTGCAGGGACAGATGTATAAAATATTATCTAATTTTAATATACTAAAGGCATAGTTATAGTTTTCCTTTAAACATCATTTTGACCTTAATGATGTGACTTACTATTTTACTCTCCAAAAACAGTACACTTTATAATTATAATTGCTGGAACACGCCACTTTCTAGAATTACGAAAAATAATTCATTACACATAAAGGCTTTATTTTGGAATGAATAAATGAATGTTGGCTGTCATCGTAATTTGTGCCTCCCGAAAGATTGGTTTCCTACCTCTAGATAGAGAGAAAATAAAATTTAATCTTTAAGAATTCACATTTCTTGTTTGGCAAGAGTTTGTATTGCTACTAATTAGCTGAAATAGAAATTAAAGAATCTCGGCTACATTGAACAACTGGGCTTTGAATGTCTAAAACTGTTTCCTCAGAAGAGAACAGGTGATGTCATTGCATCAAGTCACTGGGATGAATTGCTGAAAGGGAGATGCATGGAAACAATATCGTACCCTCAAAATTTCCATTGAGGAGCACAATGTCTCCATATACACTATTACCAGTTTCCCTTCAGAATTTTCTCTATGTCTGCTTTTAATTATCCCAAATTCATTTATCCCCCCTATTTAAGTTCCCCCTCCCTCTTCCCCTATATTTCCCCTTGAACCTATCTTTTCTGTATCCATTGCAGAGAGATCACTTCGTTGTAACTGAATACAGATCTGAATGCTTACCACTTGCAGAGTCCAATTCACAAGAGTGAGGTCTGGTGGAAAGAAAGGGATTTTACTAACCAAAACTAGTAAAGGGGATGTGGCCGGATTCCCATCCAAAGCAACCACTTCAATTTTGGGGGTGAGGGTAGGAGTTTAAGTGTGGAAAAATTGATAAGGAAGGCGCGCAAAATTGTGCTGAGTACAATGTCTGTGTGTCTTGCTCTGGTGGCTATTTTGTGTCTCAGTCCTCCTGAATCACGAGCTGGCAGCATCTCAACAATGGCGGGGTTGTTGACTAGCCAGCCACCTTGAAATAATCTTGGGAATTTTGCAGCTGAGTCTCCAAGCTTCCTTTGTCAGACTCAAGATTAGCCCCTGCAACTTCTAAGAAGGCATATAGACGACAGCATACAATTAGATAAATGTGAAGGGAGTATACATGGTAGGAAAGGGAGGGATATGGAGTCTATTTTATGGCTAAGAGAAAAGGCTTCTACAGTTTTCTTCAAGGCTTTATCTTGAAACCCAAGACTAAAAAAAATAAAATGCATTTTGAAGTTAAGCTATCTGGTTTTTTAATGATTTATAGCTCTGGGGGTCTTCTCTTTTCTAAATATCCCCAAGCCCTAGGATGTATTTTGGGCAATAATTTGTACTAAATATGTGAGTTCAAAATGAGATACTTATTTACCTTGTACTTTATGTTGCAAATTTCCTAAAACTGTAATTTTAACAATCTACACGTTTATATTTATGTGATGGTTTTGTTAATTTCATTTCAACACTTTTCTCCAACAAGTGGATTTATACAAAACTGACAATGTGAATCTTCTTCAGCATCCCCCTTCAACATCTTAATAGGATAAAATGAATCATAATTTTAAACTACATTTCTTAATTTAAAGAAAAAAATTATGTGGACATATTCACATTCAAGGTGAGTATCCAGCAAACAGTAAATCAGGCAGGTGGTTATGTTGGGAAATGGTAGCAAAACATTTACAATTGATGCCATATGGCTTTCAGCCTAGTAGGGCCAACTAGCTGTGTTCAATGACTCTGGGGAAATTAAGCTGTTTGAAGGTCATTAATGCTAATTCTAAACCTCTGGGGCAGTGACAGGAAGTTGGCAGCAATATGCAGGGAAACCATACCTCCAACTGAGTGGATAAGCCTCCTTCATAAGTGGACCGAGGATTGTTCTTGTTGGGCCTGTGCTCTGATTTGGAGACAAAGAACCAGGTATAACCACTATTGCTGCATATACACAGCAGGCAGTAACGTATATTCTGATCCTGCCATTGTCTTTCTTAAACTGACCAGGAGTCCTTATCATAAAGTTCAAATCCCCTTCCATTATCTTCCTGTTTCAGCTGATACCACTGTCCTCTGGACTAAGCCCCAGGCACATTAAGTTTCTAAGTTGACATTTTTAATTAAGTTTTAAAGACATATTTGGAGAATTTTTTAATGCACAAGTATATGTCCAGCTCAAATAATTCCACTTTCAATGTGCTTTCCTGGGTTTCTTGAATGCCATTGAGAAATTACAGTACATATAAAGAAAATAGAAAAGAAATAGTAATCACTGAATCAATGATTAGCGAAAAAAAAAACAGCAAAAGCTAAAGCTTTTCAGCAATTAAGTTCACCAATTTTCAGTAAATAACTCAAGTGAAAAAAATTAATTTATCTACTTGAAAATGGCTAATGCAGAGTCAAAGATTAAAATGTTGGAAATAAATTTTCTTCTTCCACGCCAACCTTTAAGGAAAATATTATTGAACTCTTCTGGAACACAAAATCTTTGCAACCAGCATTATTATGTATATTATCCACTTACATTAAATTAAAACTCTATATGCATGAGGGAATGTTTCTTCAAATATTAACCATAAATAGAAATTAGAAAAATGTATAAAATTAGGTTGTATATTTCATTCCTAAGATTTTCTAGACTGGGTTTTCTGAAAGATGCAACACCATTCTCTTGATATTCTACAAATAGAAACACGCTACCCCAGAGCATTGGGTTCAGAACGTGCTACCCCAGAAGATGGCACCTTCACATTTGAGAAAATCACAAAGGAGAAAGGTCTCTGACCTTCTCCAATCCTTCTTCTCTGAAGCAAGCTGTAAAAGAATCTGATCTTCAGCTGGGTGCGGTGGCTCACTCCTGTAATCCCAGCACTTTGGGACGCCGAGGTGGGTGGATCACGAGGTCAGGAGATTGAGACCATCCTGGCTAACACGGTGAAACCTCGTCTCTACTAAAAATACAAAAAATTATCCGGGTGTGGTGGTGGCGCCTGTAGTCCCAGCTACTCGGGAGGCTGAGGTAGGAAAACGGTGTGAACCCGGGAGGTGGAGCTTGCAGTGAGCGGAGATCACGCCACTGCCCTCCAGCCTGGGCGACAGAGCGAGACTCTGTCTCAAAAAAAAAATAAAAAAAGAATCTGATCTTCCTCTGAAGTATGTGATAAGAGCCTCATGTGCCTCATATCTGGAGACAAGGAATGTCACACTGGGACACAGAAAATAATATGAACAAACAGGCCTTGCTAAGTTCCCCCAGCTTATTACCATTAGATCATACTCCTTCTGTTCAATCATGCTTCCTCATGACTGTCTACTCCCCATCCAACCTAAGCATAAATATACATAGATTTCGCCATTTCTTTGGGTCTTCATTTCTGAAGGTCCACATGTCACATAAAATTTACATTAAATAAATATGTATGCTTTTCTGTTGTTAAACTGCCTTTTGTTATAGGTGCTTCAGCCATGAACCTAGTGATGGATGAGAAAAAAAAATCCCTTCTACCCTACACTAACAAGGAAGGACGAGAGAGAGAATTCTAATTTCTTACCATAGGTATTCAATGTGATGAGAGGGTGGTCATTTGATGTATAAAATTAGGAATTCATTCTAAAACATGTTTGAAACTTTTGTTTACTTTATTGCAGAGGAAGGGGCAAGTTTGGTGCTCCAAATTCCTGTTTTATTTGCCATCATAGAAAGGATTTGAATTTGCAAGACACTTCAGAAAAGTCTGATTTTTTTTTTCACTTTAAATGTGGTATTGTGGTTACCGTAATGAGGTGGCATCGACACTGCTAATACTTACCCTTTGGAGTTTACCCGAAGGCTTTACCATAAGACATCATCCAGATCACTATGCTTTCTTTTAAAAAACAAGTCTTTATTAAAAAGAAAAGCACAAACTAGACCATCACAAATAGAAATTAGTAATAGCCAGAAACGTATTTAGCAGCGATATTTTTTCTTTTTTTTTTTTAACAGTCTTGCTCTGTCTCTCAGGCTGGAGTGCAGTGGCGTGATCTCGGCTCACTGTAACCTCCACCTCCCAGGTTCAAGCAATTCTCCTGCCTCAGCCTCCCAGAGTAGTTGTAACTAGAGGTATCCACCACCACACCCAGGTAATTTGCATATTTTTAGTAGAGTTGGGGTATCACCATGTTGGCCAAGCTGGTCTTCAACTCCTGACCTCAGGTGACCCGCCTACGAAAGTGCTGGGATTACAGGAGTGAGGCACTGCACCCAGACTTATTTAACATCAGTTCTAAACATTGTTGACACATTGCAGTATCTAATTTTCTCTAGTATCCTTAATTAATTATATAATGTGACTTTTGAAGAATTCTTATATACATTAAGATAAAGTTCAAGAAGGCCATTAGCAAAGGATTTTAAAAAGAGTAGTTTTTTTACAAAGATTTTCCATTTTAAACAGATTTTTCTTATAAAATAAATTTCTCCATGTCTTTTAAAAATACGAAACTTGGCTCCCATTAAATATGCTCATTTTTAGTTACCCATGGGATACCCTTACTTATCTATGATAACAGATACTTGTCATAATTTCCTGTATACTCCTAATGTCAGAGGTATGTTTACAAGTGGTATCATTTACTTCTGGATTTCATTTCCAGCTATTTAACCTCCAGATTCATGATAAAGCATTTTTAAGATTATCTCTGAAAACAATACCTGCTTTTTATTTACTCAAAATATATCTACACTTAACATAAGTACACTTTGGATAAGCAGTTATTTTTAGGCAAACTTTTACTAAGATAAGTATATGACAACATAAATAATGGAGGATATCCATGTGTAGCTAAAAGTGAAAATATTTACTTTACCTGGAAGATGTGTTTTTTTAAAAAAAAAAAACCCTGAAACAATTGATTTCATGCAAAAAAAGTGCTAAAAGAAAAATGCGTAATCTCTGTATGATAAAAACATTTTCTCGAGCTGTGCAAATGACCTTGTTGATTTTTATTTTATCTAAGAATGATTTTAATATGCAATAATACAACTTACAGCAACATATAACAATGCATTTATTAGTAATGCACAAAAGTAACAAAGCAATGCAGATAAAAATGTTATACTGAACTCATCATTTGACATACTTCCTGTATTAGAATAATTTGCTGAATAATGTCAATTATCAAAACATGTAGCTGCTATGTAGTCCCTTAAAAACTGATATTTCCAGCATGTATATAATACACATATAAGTATATTCGTGTTGAACATAGCTTTAGTACTTTTTATATTTTTTTAAAAAGAAATTGTATGCCTTTTGTTCAAAACCACTATAACTTACTTGACCTGTGTGTGATTTTTATTTTCCGTTAAAATATTTAATTTCCAATATAGTTTGGATGTAGGACAGTCTGCATTTTAGGAAGCAAAAAAATAAATTTTAGAAAGGTAAAATATCAAAGCCAGTTTTGTAGTAATAGTGATGTCTAAAAGTTGAAATAGTAGCTGTCATTAAATGAGCACCTACTATATTTCAGGCACTAAACTGGATTCTTATAGACTCTTTAATAATAATATCATACATTATAAATGTGAAATTTTAGACTGCAAAGTACATAATTTGCTAAAAGTCACAGATGTAATAAACTGTCAATCCAGAATTTGAACTTAAATCTTTTGGCTGCAGAGAGGAAAACAAAAGAACGGTAGGTAAATAGCTAGATGAATCCGTTGACTGACAGTCGTATCAGCTTCCCTTTACTGAATGCTGATCTCATCACACCAGTATAACTTTGTAAAATGTGTTTATTATTTCCATGTTCAAAGTGAGTGACTTAAGGCTAAAAATGATAAGAAATGTGTCCTTGATGGCAGCTATCACTGGAAGATCCAGAATTTTAACCAATATTTCACTATCCAGTATTACTCATTTCAAAGCACTCAGCCTTTCTGCTATCACATACAATTTCCACTTCAAGTAACAAATTCAAATATAATCGGTACAAAGTTTATCCTACCCTGAAAATGAAATGTATAATATTCAAGAACAACTTGATGATTCACATCTGAGAAAACATAGTACTCTCAAAGTGACAAATACTGAATAAATAAATATTACCTCTGTATTGGATGTCTAAAAATGAGTAAGGACAAGATACTTCAAGCTGGAAAAATTAGAATGCAAACAAAAGACAACGGAGAAACCAAACATAGCTGGTCACATATGTATTTTTGTAACGATTTTTAAGTCTGGGAGTCTTGTTTCCTAAGCAAACATTTATTTTTTTGTTAGCCAGAAGTTTATATCTCCCTAGATTATGTAAAATACTGAAAAAAGAAATATGAAAACTTTATTTTTAGTTGTGTCATCAAACAGTGCCTTACATATTTCAATGACTACACTTTCAAAAGCTGCCAAACTTTAATTTCTTCTGTTAGTATCTATATCTACACATATTCAACATTCAAAGTAAGGAATCTTGTAGTGTGTGTTATATTGTTCAAGTATTGATGATTTTGTTGCAACTCTGGGAACACTTTTTAGCCCCTGAAGCCTGAATTAGGGGTATCTATATAGAGAGGAAATTATTGGCTTATCAAAAGTGTGCATAGATTCTGTAGGTCAAGTCTATCCATCATAGACTTCCTAAAAGGTGGATTAGATTTGAAGCTCTCCCAATTTATTTTGTTATGGTTTATTGGCACATTCATTTTGCACAACTGTTTATACAAAATAAATGGCTGCTGATATCTTAAGCCCCTCCATTAGTGGAGTCCAATTCACCATCTAAGATAACAAAAACATAGGAATCTTCAGTTCCTACTGCTACCATTACAGAAGGCTCAAGCTGTAGAATATTTGATGCTTTCTGCTCTCAAAGTTCTGATCCAGTCCTTTCTCTTACATAACATCTGTCCATGGCCTTGCTCAGAGGGACCCAGTGCTCATTCAAAGATCCCTTTATTGTGGTGAATGTTTAATTTCTTACTAATATTCATTCAAATGCAATACATGTATAGTTACATTCAGTCTGTGCTGCTATAATGGAATATAAGAGACTGGGCAATTTGTAGAGATTCTTCATGGTTCTGGAAACTGGAAAATCCAAGATGCAAAGGCAAGTGTCTGGTGAGGACCTTCTTTCTGTGTCATCTCATGGTGGAAGGTGAGACAGCAAGAGATTGAACTCCCAGCTTTAAGTTATTTTAAATCAGCATGAATCTGTTCACAAGGCTTCAGCCTTCATGACCTAAACACCTTCCATTGGGCCCCACCTCCCAACAGTGGTTCATTGGATTATGTTCCAACACATGCCTTTTGGAGGGACACAGCCAAACGATAATGATATATAACAGCATTTTCTAAGTGTTCATTTTGATGAATTTTGACAAATGTTTACAGTGGTGTAACAACCACTTCAATGGAGACGTTTCATCCTAAAAATTCCCTTGTTCTATAGATTCAATTTTTATATTCTTCTGAAATTTTATGCTGAAATCTAATACCCAATATAATGGTATTGGGAGTTGGAGGCTTTGGAAGGTGATTAGATCATAAGAACAGAGACTTAATCAAAGGAGTTAGTGCTTTTTATAAGAGACCCTGGAGATATCCCGTCCTTCTACAATGTGAGGAGACAAAAGAATGACAGCCACCTCTGAATCAGGAAGTGAGTCATTACCAGGCACTGAGTCTGTCAGTAACGTGAATTTGAACTTCTGGTCACGAAAACTGTGAAAAATAAATTTTGGTTGTTTATAAACTACCCAGTCTATGATATTCTGTTACAGCAACCTAAAGTACTATGTTACCTGGTGCCCCTTTGTAATCAGTCCTCGCCCCCAACCTGACACCTAGCCCCTGTCTACCCCACTCAGATTTGGGTGGCTACAGTTTTGGCTATTAAATAATGTCACAAAAATGGAATCATATACTATGTAGCTTTGATTGTTTTTTATTGAGTTTACTTAATGCGTTGGAGATTTATTCATGCTGTTACATATGTCTATATTGTATTTTTTTATCGCAAACTAGTGTTCCATTTGATTATACCTTTACTAATACATGGGCCTCTGGATTATTTCTAGTTTAAGGCCATGCAAATAAAGTTGCTATAAACATTAGCAAATGGGTCTCTGTATGAACATGCTTTTATTTCTCTTGGGTAAACATCCAGGAATTGACAGTTGAGTCATATGATAAATGTATATTTAAATTTAAAAGAAACTTCCCTATTGTTATCCAAAGCAACTATACCACTGATGTTTCTACATATCCTCATCAGTACTCCGTCTTCTGTGATTTGATTATAGCCGTCCTAGTAGCTGTATAGAGCATCTCATTGCAGTTTTAATTGCATTTTCCTAATGACTAGTGGCGTTAAGCAAATTTTCACTGCTTATTTGCCATTGGTATATACAGTGGTTCCACGTTCTCCGTGAGAGATTAGTTCTAGAACCCTGATGGATGCCAAAATCCAGAAATGCTAAAATTCCAACATTGGTCCTGTATAACCTGGGAAAATTAAAACTGAGCCCTCTGCATCCTTGGGCTGCCCAATCTGGGAATACTATATTTTCTATCCATAGTTGGTTGAATCTGTGAATGCGGAGCTCGTACACAGGAAAGGCCAACTATATTTTTTGAAAGTCCAGTTTTTAGTCTGTTTCTACCAGTTATAAAAATTTCCAGTTCGCATATATGGAAACTGTTTTTATGTGGATGGCTGAGGATTCTTTTGGAAAAACATACTGTCAAGAAAAGAACATAGGGATTATAAGCCTGACTCTATAGCAAAATCTGATTTTTTAAAAAGAAATTTTTATTAAAATGTCTAAAAAACACTGGGGCCCTGTTGACATCACTTGGATACCCGGCTGGTATAATCTATGACAGTATAAAGAGCCCGTCTATGTACTCTTCCATGGAATATGAGATGTTGAGGACTTTGGCATGTCGGTAGTTATGTCCACTGGTATTTATTTAGGCAGAGTATGGGGGGTTGCCAGGATTAAGAGAGGGCATAGGGTCAAGTGTGCATCCTGAGAAGCCATAAACAGAAAAGAAAGTGTAACCTAGTAAACCGTGCAGTTCCCGCAGGAATCTGGCAGGAATGGGACACAGTGGGCCCAGCATGGTCTACCAACCCCCTGCCGAATCCTTGAAATTCCTTCTGAAAACCTCCAGAAAGAAAGGACAGAGTACTGCATAGAGGGTTGAAGGTTCTGGTTTCTCCTGGCTCTTGTTTCTGTTTACGATTTGTATCTGTAGTAGTTTCCTGGGACTGCCCTAACAAAACAGCGCACAGTGGGTGGCTTAACCATAAGTGTACTGTCTCAGAGTTCTGGAAGGCAGAAGTCTAAAATCATGGTGTTGAAAAGGTGGCTCCTTCTGAGAGCCACAAGGAAAAAGCTATTCCAGAGAAGTCTCTCTCCTTATGTCATGCAGCTTTGGGTGTTTCTTGGTGTTTTAGTCTGTTCTCCTGCTGCTCATGAAGACATACCAGAGACTGGATAATTTATACAGAAAAAGAGGTTTAATGAACTCACAGTTCCATGTGCTGGGAAGGCCTCATAGTCATGGCAGAAGACGAAAGGCTCATTTCACATGGCGGCAGGCAAGAGAGAATGAGAACCAAGCAAAGAGGAGACCCCTTATCAAACCAACAGATCTTGTGAGACTCATTCACCACCACAAGAACAGTATGGGGAAAACCACCCCGTGATTCAATGATCTCTCACCAGATCCCTCCCACAACACATGGGAGTTACGGAAACTACAACCATGATTCAATTACCTCCCCCAAATCCCTCCCACAACACATGGGAGTTACAGGAGCTAAGACAGACCATATCGCTTGGCTTATCAATGGCATTCTTCCTGTGTCTTCACATCGCCTTCTCTGTATACCTATCTTTCCCTGTGTCCACATTTCTCCTTTTTGTAACTACAGAGTCATATTGGATTGGGCCCATCCTAATGACTTCATCCTGACTTGGTCATCTGCAAAGGCTGTATTTCCATACAAGGTCACATTCACAGCTACTGGAATTACCGCCTCATTATTTGCTGAAGGTACACAATTCAACCCATAACACTGTCAGTCTAGTAATTGTGCCCTTTTAGGTAATTTCTGTTTTCTACTCATAATTTAAAATGAAAGCATCTTGAAATTATAAAAGACAATAGTGCTAAGAGAAAATTTCCATCAACCTATGATTTTAAACTCTTCAAAGTGCTAAGAGAAAATATCCATCAATCTATTATTTTAAACCTTTCTAAATTATTAAGAGTAAGATATATAAAATAAGATAATTTTCAGGACAGCCATGGTTGTTCATGCGTGTAATCTCAGCACTTTGGGAGGCTCGGGAGAGCAGACTGCTTGAGCTCAAGAGTTCAAGACCAGCCTGGACAAGATAGTGAAACTTCATTTCTACTAAAAATACAAACAATTAGCCTGGTGTGGGCATGGTGGCAAATGCCTGTAGTCCCAGTTACCCAAGAGGCTGAGGTGGGAGACCTGCTTGAGCCCAGAAAGTCAAGGCTGCAGTGAACCATGATTGCACCACAGCACTGCAGCCTGGGTGACAGCCTGAGACCCTGCCACATACACACACACACATATTCAAATAAATGATTGAGTTTACATACCAAAGAGCACCAAAATATATGCTTCAATGAGAAGAAAAGAGTGAGATCTAAGTGGCACTGAGTTATACAGAAACTTGAAAACACGTTGGTGTATCTAAATAATCAATAACCAAAGTAACAGCAATAATAACATTAAGGATAATGACTATTTAGCTTGGAATTTAAAAAACAATACATAATTATATTTACAAATTGCAATAATATAAAAACTGGAAGAGATGATCATATCTAAAATTTTCTACAGCCTTTAAATTGTTCAGGTAGAAGGAGATGATTGTTTCAAGTTGTACTTTGCTAATGCAACCTTGTGCTTCATTAGTGCTAATGCACTTTGTTCAACATTTAATAACTAAAGAGCAATGAAAAGTGACACAGATTAAATGGAAAAGGAAATATACAAACAACACACCCCCCAAAAATATGCAATCAAGTCAATGAAAAGCAGAAAACAAACGAAAAAAGTAAAGAAGTAAAAATACAGTGAAATTTTATTAAAGATGCAGAAATATATCCATATGTGTCAAAATCATATTTAGTATAAATACATTAAGTTCACTATTAAAAGACAGAGAGTACAAGCTATAATGACAAAGGATTTTTACACGCTGAGGGACATAAAATGATATGCCAAAATTTAGATTGTATAGTGACATTAATATCTCATTAAATATGCTAGAGCAAAATCTGAAATATATTCAAAAATTAACTTTGGGAGCCCGAGGTGGGTGGATCAAGAGGTCAGCAGATCGAGACCATCCTGGCTAACATGGTGAAATACCATCTCTACTAAAAATACAAAAAATTAGCCAGGCATGGTGGCAGGCGCCTGTAGTCCCAGCTACTAGGGAGGCTGAGGCAGGAGAACAGGGTGAACCCGGGAGGTGGAGCTTGCAGTGAGCCGAGATCGTGCCCCTGCACTCCAGCCTGGGCGACAGAGCCAGATTCCATCTCAAAAAAAAAAAAAAAAAAAAAAAAAGCTTTCCAGTTGAAATATCTTTATAACGTAATATTGAATTCTCATGGCTAAGGAAAAATAATTTTATAATTAATCAGGTCTAAATAAAATAAATTAAATACTGAAAGGGCAAAAAATTATCTTAAAGCTTTTACACTTCAATGCTCAGTTTTGCTGTGAACCTAAAACTGTTTTAAAATTAAATTATGTTAAATAGAAATAATTATTTGTGGGACATTTAATGTTTCTTGATTAACCCTTGGACTTGTAGAGATTTTAACTTAGAACAGGCATAAAAATTGTAACAATTGTTATTGTGAATAGAATAGAATATTGTTCTGAGAACAGTAAATATTTCTTGAGAATTTCGATGTGTCAGAGGCTGGAATATTTTCACATATTGTTTAACTCTTTTGTCTTATATACTATTTTGTCTTTAAAACAATCAGATGAGGAAAATGAGGCTCAGATAGCAACTAGCCTGACCCAAATCACACAGCTAGAAAGCAGAGGATGCAGGATTTAAACCCAGAACCTGTTTGACTATTCACTACACTCTACCACCACCTCCAAGGAACGTGGTGCGTATATGATACTTGAGGACATATCAACAGTCACGACTAAGATTTAGTAAAACGGTGGAGAAATGAAGACAATGTTGAAAGAGAAAGAGTTCTAAGCCAACCACAATTAAAGTCTGAGTATGAAGAAGTCATGCAAAATATTTAACAATTTTACAAATGAAGAAGATGAGGCTAAGAGAGAATTCATTGCTTGCCTTATCGGACATCACAGTCCTCACTAATTATTTTAGTTTGTGTTTTCTTTCACATGTCTTGAAACTTGCACCATCCTATAATAGTCACTAGAATTTAGTACTTAATTTTTCTCTCGTTTCTGTGCATCTGTGCATGGAGAGGGATACCCCTGCTGCATGCTGATAGAAACTGACATTGTTTGAAAACACCTACTTTCATTTCCTAAATATGTGACTTCAAATATAACATAATTAAATATATAAATACTTAGGATATTTTTCTCTCTCTTAAAATTTATCTCAGCTTTGCAGGCCATAAGCTCAGAAATATGTGTTCCTTGTAAAAGCCACCATCTTGACCTCTTATTCTCCAACCATTAGCACAGTAAGTGTGCATTTAAACAGTTAACTAGCTATGAAATTGTTGGTAGAGGAGTTCTACAAAAACTGCAATGTATTAAAATCCTGTTTGGTCACAACTTTCTGAGGGAGGGAAGAAAACTTCATATGAGTTATGGCGATGTAATTTATGTTGATTATAAGAAAAAATTTGTTTAGGCCAATAAAATTCAAATTAACAAAGCACATTCAGAAACGAGGTTTAAAACATAAATAGCATGAAATAGGGGAGATTAGAGCTAATATTTTCCAGGAGCTAAATAAACACACAAGCTCATATAGCATTTATTGTAAAGGTTAGAAGAGAAATCTAATTCAATATATTTAATGTACATGTAGAATGATTAGAATCTGTCTGGTTCTTGATAAATATAATCTAAAGAATTAGTTTAGACATCTTTCTCCCATCTTCAGTCAGAGTTTTATAAATTAATGAAATTATCTATTATCATTTCATCTTAGATGTCATAAGACTTTGGAAACAGGGGGTATTAGGGACTAATTTACAACACATAAATAGCTTGAACAGGTGGTACTTAATACCATCACAGATACTGGTCACTGGGTAGAGTTCACAGTTATGGAAGTGAATGCCAATTAGAAAAATGTTCATATCCTCATCACTGAGTAAACTTAAACTAAGTGAAAAGACACCACTTGCCAGGTGCAGTGGCTCAGGCCTGTAATCCCAGCACTTTGGGAGGCCGAGGCAGGCAGATCACGAGGTCAGGAGATCGAGACCATCCTGGCTAACAGGGTGAAACCCCGTCTCTACTAAAAATGCAAAAAAAAAAATTAGCCAGGCGTGGTTGCGGACAACTGTAGTCCCAGCTACTCGGGAGGCTGAGGCAGGAGAATGGTGTGAACCCGGGAGGCGGAGCTTGCAGTGAGCCGAGATTGCACCACTGCACTCCAGCCTGGGCGACAGAGCGAGACTCCGTCTCAGGAAAAAAAAAAAAAGAATGGATGAATACAAATGCCTTTAATTCCGTTCAGACTTAAGACTTCACAGTTCTCAGAGACACCAAAGAAATTCTTTCCAAAAGTTTTTTTTGCAGAGATATATTTAAAGGCATAATTATATTTTTAAGAGCTTCCCAGATTGTAACAAATATAAGTAACTTCAACTAGAAAATAAGAAATTCATAAATGTAGCTAGCTGCTCAGTATTGCTGATTTGATATCATTTGATATCTTCGAAGTGTACCAACATTTAATGAGGATATAACTGAGTGAATCCTGCAACAGAAATATTAACATATGTGCTAAAATGAGCTATAATGGATATATATATTTCCAATGTCATTTAGAGCAAATACTTATATTAATCAGGCTGAATTATATGACTCCTACATTGAATCTTTGAACAATTGAGTTACAGTGGCAAATAATAGACAAATAAAGAAATGACATAATTAGATCATAAACTGATTTAGTAGTCTTATCTAATTTTTATGTAGAGCCTGAAGGAAGAGTGCTGATCATGAAATAGTATCCTAAAAGAATGCAGCTATTACTTAATAATACAAGGAAATCAGAAAATTTGTCAAGGATCATGCAGCATAGTGAGTAGTGATGATTTACATATATCTGAATAGATGATTTACATATATCAGAATAGATGATTTACATATATCAGAACTGATGATTTACATATATCAGAACTGATGATTTACATATATCAGAATAGATGATTTACATATATCAGAATTGATGACTTACATATATCAGAATATTCATCCCTTAACTTAACTACTCATAGATAACAACTTGAGCATTGTGAAATGTTGTTTTCTCTCTGAGGTATTCTTTCAGATCCTACATACCAGTGAAACTACTGACATCAGCTCCTCCGAAGGGCTCCAGGAGAAGCTGACTCACTAAAGGGTGAAGTTTCTATATCCTGGTGATTTAAGATTTAATCCCCCTAACCCAAACCAGTCAGTGACCCCATTTATCCAGCCCCTGGTCCTCTACAATCCCTTCACCCCAACCAAGTACTCTCTGGAAAGACAGATTTGAGGGTGCTCGCATCTCCTCACTCAGCTGTCCTGCAATCATTAAACTCCTTCTTTACTGCAAACTCTGTTTATCAATTTATCAGACTGTGACTGCACAGCAGTCAGAGAATACAAACACGTGAGTCCTGTATCATTTATAAATATTTAACTTTTATATATATTTAACTTCTATACACATAATTGACTATTTTGTATATTACTATTAGTAGGTAATAATAATATTTATATTTCCTCCATAGGTAGCTTCTGGGGCATTTCTGCCTGGTAAATTTTATTCTTTAATGACAAAGACTAAAGTAAGTAACTTTAAAATATTATTGAGAATTTTTTTTCTATTGATGGGACACTGAATTTGTAGGTAGAAATAAAAACCTAGCTTTTTACTAAACTTAATTTTAAACACAATTCAAAATATAAATATAAAATTAAGAATTTCCAAAATTAAACTTAGTTTTAGAAACTCACATAAGCAAGTGTAATACTGAAGAGCAAAGAAACTGTGGTCTACAAAAAAAATTATAAGTAATTCATGAAATCTAAGGGCTAATTTGTGAAGTAAATTAGGAGGATATTTTATGCTGTAGCACCATCCTAGAGACCAAGAGAATCGCTCTAGGAAAACCTGCTCAACTCTTTTTAACCAGAAATTCTTTCTTTCTCCAGAAATCCCTTTCAGGTAATGCCTAATAATATCTCACTGAACATGTATTAGAAATCGTAGTTTAATTTTTAATTAAATAATTCAGTGAAAATATATTAATTGTAAAGATAAATTTTAACACATATGGGAATACTAGACTTACGGTGGTCATCAACCCAAAATGCTACAAAATTACATGGAATGGTTAGTTTGGCAAAAATAAATATCAACACTACCACCAAAAACCTAGGTTTCAAAAAGAAATACAAGAAGCATTCCAAAATGTTAAAAATTTTTCATTTGTCTACTTTCTAAATGCTCTTTAAAATACTTATGTCATCATAATTTTGAAGTTTAAAAGTAAAGAAATAGTTCTCCTAGTTAATATACTGCCTTAAAGTTACTCTGGCTCACAAACAGAACAAATCAAAGCATGACTTGACAGCCGTCAAATTACAGGAAATTGAAGCTAAATGAAATTGGACACCTCACCTCATCTAAACTCCTTACTTTATAAGAAGGAAAAGCCTCACAAAATGTTGAGGTCATTTAGCTTAAAGTCATCAGGTGAGTTAGAGATAATCTGAGAACACCACTTTTTTTCTCTTTGTTACTATTCTCTCATGAAATTTTGCCTGAAATCAGGTCTACTAAAGATATAAGAATTTGTAATGAAGATGAATATATATCATTGTCTTTCTGCTTAGGGTTGTTCAATATTTTCCCATTGATAATATATAAAATCCTACCTACTTTGACCTCCTATCATTGCCTTTCTGCTTAGGGTTGTTCAATATTTTCCCATTGATAATATATAAAATCCTACCTACTTTGACCCCCTATCATTGCCTTTCTGCTTAGGGTTGTTCAATATTTTCCCATTGATAATATATAAAATCCTACCTACTTTGACCTCCTCTCCCACCATTTCCTTGCTATCTCCTAGAACTTCATTCTTGACTCCAAAGCTGCACCCTCCTGCATCAGTTTCTTTTGTTTGAAATCTTCAGCCCTTCATAAATTTCATCCACCAAACTCCTATTTATCCTTTAACTCCCTATTATTTTTTCTTACACTGCCACATTTTCCTTCATTAGCACATATCCAATTTAAAGTTATATAGTTTGAGTTTTTGCTTGACTTTCTGTTTCTCCATTAAAGCATAAGCTCCACAAAAGCAAGTATCATGTCTGATTTAACAGGGTATATTCTATTCTTATAAGAGTGCTGCCACGTAAGTGTCAATGAATGTTTGTGAAATAAATGAAGGACTAAAGGAGTGACTGAACAAATAAAAATAAGTTCTCTGTGTGTATTGTATGTGTGAATAAGATTTTGAGTTTGGCCAAGGCAGTTAATCACATATTAACAACTCATTAAAGTTTATTGCTATGAGGTACACAATTGGTTCAACACCAAATTCTAAGATGAAACAAGGTTTGTGTTCAGAAATATAGTGTCACTTTTTCTAATATCAGTTGCCCTCCAACTATCAGCATGACACATGCAAACCATTGATACGTGTTTTTCTGTTTTTTTTTTTGTATTGAAGATACAACATGAAGGAAAATTATTATATTTCTAATAGGAAGTCCTGTTCTAAATGACAACAAATCTGAGCGTGAACACATTTGTTTAAAAGAGAGAGATTAAAAAGATGAGATTCTGTTTGTACAGTATATAACTGAAGAGAGTTGTATCTAGCAATTTGACAAGAAAGGTGAAACAGAACATTAACCTGAGCACACAAGTTCAGCTAATGATCTGGGATGGGGAGTTGTGGGTAGAGAGGAGGACAAAGACGAAAGACAACCGTTTACCCCAAGTTACTCTCCAAAGATGAGAAAAAGCCCTCTTAGTAATGTCTTTCAAAATCTAACTACTTTCAAGAACACATCGATAAGATACAGAGAGATAACAATCAAGTTGGACAGTAACTTAAAAGTCAGATGTCTTTTTAAGCATAAGTAACTTAGAACTGTAAAGTAAAAAACACTAAATGTCATTGACTTTAAAGTGGATACTGAAGAAAAAGAAAACCCTTCTATTAAAAACTAGACTACATGCAGTAACTTATGTAGAAAACTTAGCATAAATATTTATACAAAATTGCCCTACCCTATTTTATTAAAGTATGACATTATAAATTAAGAGAAAATCATTTTAAAAATGAGTTATATTTTAGGCCTTTTTTCTCAAAATGAGTTTCATAAATTGATATGGTTATTAGCATAGGAATTTCAATAATAGGAACAAAGAAACCAAAAGAAAATGTGTGTGTGTGTGTGTATGTATACAATTACCTGGCATTCCAACTTCAACATGTTTAAAAATATTTCAGTAAAAAATGTTAGATTTATTTTAAGGTAGTTTGTAAGATATTTATTAGGTTTATTTGTAGGCCTTGCACACTAAGTTAAGCAACACTATCATAAAATAAATTATTTAATAATGAAACAGAAACTCAAAGCTTCATATTATAATTAAATAAACTCTAAAGTATCTAGTAACTTCAACTGTATCCCTAAAATAACATCAGGTCTACAGTGTGTATCAACTTGCCCAGAGAAAACGCAACAATGAAAGAAAGAAAGAGATATCTATTTTTTCATAAAAGATCAACACACTTTGTCCAATTTTTTTGTCCAACTGCTATCAAGTGGGCCAACGCTAATGGCAAATAAAAGAGCTGCCATTCAACATGCATTCTAGTAGTGAATATTAACTGACTACTCTGTGAAAGCAGTGTTCGTTGAACAAATAAAAGAATCTTTGCCTGCGTGACGCTTATATTTTGGTCACTTTACATTTTACTGGAGGAAACGTGAAGAATAGAATACCAGCAATATTAACAACATTATCCCACTAGAAGGTCTCCAGTGACTGATACTTTCAGACTCATGTCAATGACCCTATATGATCTTTATATTCCAAGGAGCATGGCAATGGATTTTAACATTTCCAAATTAAAAGGTAATGGTAAAGTAATGATAACCAACACAAAAATGACTCCCTGGAAACGACAGCAACTCATTTCAAATGGCTTTGGAATGCCATTAGGACAGTACCTTTTTCTTTGTAATGCAAAAGTCTCACAATCCAGAGAGCAGGTCTTGTGAATTTTGTGAATTTTGATGAGAGGTAAGGCATTACAGAAAGACCCAAAAGTCATGCTCCAGATTCCGGCAATATAGCTAGTAGGACAGACACAGAGTACATAGTTTTACTACTGATCACAGTGATTTAGAGATTGGAACCCATAGTTCTGTGAGATCAGGCATCACTTCAAGATAAATTTACATTTTTAATAAATGCAAACTTTGGCTCAGCTAAACAAGGTACCTTGGGCTATATTAACTGTAGATAGATAAATTTGGCGTAATTAACCCTTGCACAGTCTAAACATACCATGTGCCAAAAATGATGTAAAGCACTGAATATGTGAGATAAAGTATGATGAATTCCATTGACAAATACAGGCAATAGCTTCCATTTAATTGAGAAGAAACCGTATACCTAGCACAAGTCTTTTTCTGTGCATTAAGTTTTCATAATACAACTATATGAAGTATATAGTATAAAATAGTATATGAAACTATTTTATATATAAATAAAGGTGTTTCCAAAGGTTAAGAAAGGGCACGGTGAGAGTGAGAAGCACAGTCTGGGTGGGCAGGACAATCTAGTTGTCTATCTGTGCTTTAAACTCCAATAAACATCATCTCCCACACCACGGCATCTAACTCAGAGTCACATTTCAATTGCCAGCAAATGGAAGCCTCATAAACCCAAAATGTGAACGGCAATGAAGTTCATAGAGCACGCTTTGAGTGCACAGAGTATCTTTGCAAACATTATCTTTTTTTATTACACTTTATGTTTTAGGGTACATGTGCACAACGTGGAGGTTTGTTACAGATGTATACATGTGCCATGTAGGTGTGCTGCACCCATTAACTCATCATTTAACATTAGGTATATCTCCTATTGCTATCCCTTCCCCTCCCCCCAAACATTATCTTTTAAGACTTTCACAATCACGGCATGAGATTATTCCCATATCAAAAAGTAGGAAATGAAAGCCTGGAAAGAAGTTATATTGACATTAAACTGCTCTCAAACCCAAGTGTACAAATGATTCTTCTTGCAAAGAAATTCATATTCTACACAAAGTTCTATTTCAAAATGAATTCTGGAATTCAATTAAACACTCATCTGGAAAACGAGAGCTTAAGTGGAAATTCCTCACTGGTATTCAAGCAAATAAATTAAATAATGATATTAAACCTACATCTAATCTCTTATTATTACATATTCAAAGTTTGCTATACAGCTACCACTAAGTTATACATTTCCAGTGACACAAACCATAAAATGAATTTGTTTCTATTGGTACTAGCAAAAAAAAAAAAAAACCTGCGTAGACAGCAAAAGGGTCAATCTACTAATTTATCTTCTAATAACTTTCCACCCAGGAGCATTCGTCCCTCTCATTAGACAGTTGTTCTATGCTTCTTTTTTTCACATTCTAATTGCCTCACCTGAACCAAAAAAAGAATGTGGATCTAGGATCAATACCTTTTGAAAAGTCATTTATTTCATTATATTATTTTTTCATATATCTGCATTATTGCATAGAATACCTGATTGGTCTTATGCTAAGTTTTTCATGTAACATTACCTCTGCAAGATGTTAATAAGTATCCTTCCAAAAATGTTTGAAAAATCTTGGGTAAAACATATTACGTAAGTTCCTGTTTTATAGTTTTCCAAGAGTTTTACTATCCTTGGCCAATGACAAAATTCAAAGCAGAGATACAGTACACAACTTTTGTAAAACTTACCTATTTTTCTTATAAGACTGTGGCTTTGTTTTGTTTTGTTTTGAACTTCTTTTCTGTGATGTGACATGAGACTGTGTGTTGAGTTAGGGGTGGGGACATACATTAACAGAGGTTTAGGAACTGCTTTGCTAAAGCAAGTTTGAGGAGAAAATGGGGAGACTAATACAAGATTTTCCTTTAAGCAGTGGGAGTTGAAGGGGTAGGTGGTTTTTGGAGAAAGAAGAGACCCATTCATGGCACAGGCTTCTTTATGTTTCTGCTCTGTGTGATACTTAATGAGGATACAGACATTCACTTCCTCTATTTCCCACCCCTGGCCGGGGGTAACCCAAAGGTACCTGATAAAGACACAGCCTTATAGCTGTATCAAGTATCCCTGAGTGTGTTAGGACTGGAGAGGCCTAAGGAATAAAAAACATACATGCATTAAATGGAACAAATACAGAGAAGAAGTAAACTCAGACATGGTACATTAATTGTGTACCTTTCCTTACAACCCAGCACATCACAGGGTACATGACCTGCTTCCTTTTGACCTGCTTCCTTTATGTTCACTGCATGAACAGGGAAGGGGGTTGGGGTACACGTGGGAGATAATTGTGTTTACTATGTACCTGGTATTAATACATCTATAGAGACAATTGGAATGACTATACTGGAGAAACAGCAAGAGAAGAACTGAAAAGGCTAAAACAAATACTTGGTTCTCTAAAAAATACTCCAAAGGATTTCTCATGTCTGACAAATTACATTTTAGTCTAATAGTAATAAGTGACCAAAACTAAGGTGATTTGATAAATATCATAAGGTATTTTACTGTGAAATTGATATCTATACCTATTGCTTATAAAGCTCAGTAATCTGTTCTTGAATTGAGAAATTACTGAGACAACATCAAAAGCTGTCATTTTTGTTTCTATGTTGTCGTTGTTATTGTTTGTGAGGTCAGAGCTTCTAAACTTTATGACTGTTTGAAAGGGGCCTATATAGACCTTGCCTGAATATTAAGTCATGTGAAATGATAAAAAGCTTTCTGATTTATTGGGTTAGACAAAGAAAAAATTGAGAAATTGAGCATCATTAAAATTAAAGACTTTTGTTATTAAAACTGTGCTTAGAATGAAAACAAAAGCCACAGGTTGGGAGAAAATTTTTTCAAAACATATTCAAAACATTTTCAAAACATATCAGATAAATTACTGGTATTTAAAGTATACAGAGAACTCGAAAATAAGAAAGAAAACAACTCATTTAAAAAATAGTCCAAAGGTCTAAATACAGCTGTCAAATGGGGATTTTGAAGTTACTAGTCATGTATCATTAGGGAACTGCAAGTCACAGCAACCGTGAGATATTATTACATGACTATTAAAATGACCAATATCCAAAAGTCTGATGATACCAAAAGCTGGCAAATGTGAGGAGAAACAGGAACTTTTATTCATTGCTTGTGAGAATGCAGAATAGTACAGCTACTTTGGCAGTCAGTTTGGCAGTTTCTTATAAAACTAAACATACTCCTACCACACAACCCAGCAATTACATTCCCGGTATTTACTTAAAGGATTTGAAAACTTACATGCACACAAAAGCCTTCTTCCCATGAATGTTACAGGAGCCTTATTCATGATCACTAAAATCGAAATGTCCTTCAGGAAGTGAATGGAAAAATAAACTGTGGTATATCCAGGCAATGGAATAGTATTCTGTCAAGCTACAGAAGACACACAGGAACCTTTAAATGCATATTGCCAAGTGAAAGAAGCCAGTCTGAAAAGTCTACATACCGTATGATTCAACTACATGACCTTCTGGAGAAAGCAAAACTATGGAGACAGTAAAGAGATCAGTGGCTATTAGGGATTTGGAGGAGATTTGTGCAGTCTAAACATGTCATGTGCCAACAATGACGTAAAGATATGTGAGATAAAGTATGACGAATTCTATTGACAAACACACGCAATGGCTTCCATTTAACTGAGAAGAAACCATATACCTAGCACAAGTCTTTTTCTGTGCATTAACTTTTTGTAATACAACTATATGAAGTTATAGCCTATTTTATATATGAATAAAAGCATTTCCAAAGGTTAAGAAAGGGCACAGTGAGAGTGAGAAGCACAGTCTGGGTAGGCAGGTCAATCTAGTTTTCTATCTGTGCTTTAAACTGCTATAACCATCAACTCAATCTACTAATTTATCTTCTACATAAATTAGTAGAGGAAACGATGAACGGATGGAGCAAGGAAGAATTTTAGGAGAGTGAATCCATTATTCTGTATGACACTGTAATGAGGATTATTTGTCATTACACATTTGACAAAACCTATAGAATTCATAAGACAAGGAGTAAACTCTAATACAAACTACATACTTTAGTCAATAGTAATGTACCAATATTGACTCATCAACTATAACAAATGTACCACACTATTGCAAGATGTTAAAAATCGGGGAAATTGGGGTAGAGGCTGAGGATGACGTGTGAATGCTTATTCACTTCTTTCTACAAACCTAAAATTGCTTTTAAAGAGTCAATAAAAATTAAAACAAGGCAGGGTTTTCATGCAATGGAAAAAAACACACAACTTTAGTAAGTGACTCATAATTATGCTTATGCCACTTTGCTAGATTACACTTCATTAATAAATATAGTTTCATTCTTTATGTTATAAAGCAGAATAAAGTCAGATATCTAGAGAAATTGATTTTAATGATTAGAGTAAAAGCATTTTCACCTCCAACGTCAGAATGAGTTCTTCAGAATCAGTCCATTTTATAGTTAAATCAATCATTGATTTTAAAAAAATATTGAGAAAAACTTTAACTTCACTTTTTCCATCAAACTCAATGTCATGACAGCATTGTCATTTCAATCTAGGATTAAAACCTATTTCTGGACCCAGTGGACTTACTGTGATAGATTCTGAAAATGTCAGACGTTAAAGTCCAGTCTTTGATCTGCTGTCCTCTGCAGTTATCAAAAGGTCAGTTTATCCTGCTTCTTTTCTCTCTTTTTCATATATCTTGCACTTCAGCTTAATATTAGTATTAAGCTAAATTTCTTATTTTATTTTGATTGATAAAGGAAAACAGATTGTTTCAATACAGTTACTGAGAATAAGCAGCAAAACGTACTTATAAAGTACACAAGAGAGCTATAAGATAAAAATTTGTTCAAAAAAAGATTTGGAAATTTTTATTGCATGAATGTTCAAATGGAAAGGAAAACTTTCTGGATTCTTTTTCCACCACACAGGAGTAGCAGCACTAAAGTAGTGAATAATGTCCGTTCAATTGGTAGTTTTCATGTATTTCTGATATCAGAAATGGACTGTTAGTAACTAGTTTTAACAGCAGAGCATTTTTGTGCATGGCATTCCCCTGAATTCCAAAGCCCAAACTTAACTTAGGCTAATTTCTCTCTGCTGGGAGCCCCATTAATTTCTCATAGATAACATTTCATATATATGCGGCATTCTGATGATGTAAAGGAATTCACACCTTATGGGCCTACAAGCCAAATTTAATCAATGGCTTGTTTCATATGGCTGAGAGCTAAAAATTGTTTTGGCATTTTGGAAGTGTTTAAAGAAGGAGAAGGAAGGGGAGAAGAAGAATGAGTAGATGAAGGAGAGACAGAGACTACATATGGCCAGCAAAGCCTATAATATTTACTGTCTAGTTCTTTACACAAAGAACTTTTCCAATCTTGAACAAAACACACACATTTTCGTTATGCCAAAAAAGGACTACAATAAGTCTTCACTTAACATCATTGACAGGTGCTTGAAAACTGGTCATAGGTATATATATTTATGGTCACGTGATGTTTTGATACACGCATACGGAGGGATAAATTGGGGATGGTTAATTGGTACAAAAATACAGTCAGCGAAACCCATTTTACCATAGGTTGACATCAAAAGAGTTCAGCTTCTATGGCTTTTGGTAACTAAAACGTCAACAAACTTGTAAATAAAGATCAAAACACTTCTAATATTAAATGCTGAAATAAATTTCAGCTATTCATACGTTTAAGATTAATAAAAGCTAGTAAAATCATTATTTACCTACTTATTTCAGTTTAGGGTTGCAGTTGACCGCAGCCTATCCTGTCAGCTCAGGACGCAATGTGGGAACCAGCCCTGGACAGGGCGCCGTCGCATTGCAGGTGCACTCACACATACCCACAGTTACTCAGACTGGGACCACATAGACACGTCAATCAACCTCACATGCACAGCCTTGGGAAGTGAGAGGAAACTGGAGCATCCAGAGAATATCAATGCAGACATGGGGAGAATACATAAGCTCTACACAGACAGTGAACCCCAATTGGAATCAATTTGTTTTTTCTCATCAACATCATAATGAAATGACATTGAATGAAACGTCGTTATTCAAAGACCTGTTGTACTCAGTTCTAAACATTTCAGAATTAAGAGATCTACACACATCCTCTTCTATATAATGGAGTGGGTCTCTTAAAATTTCCTGGCAACATACTCTTAGCCTGCCTAGGAAACACTTTAGAATACAACTGCATTATAATAAATTTTCATATTCTATTCATATCTTCATATTTCTCCCTCTACTTATTAAGGTATAGTCTTGTATATGTAATCCTTCAGTTCCTGAACAAGGTGAACATATGATCTCATGATGTGTGTTTTAATTTCTTAACTTTGTTGAGATTTGGGAATGTGAGGATGATGGAAAGGAAAGAAAGGAATTCAGCAGCTATAAAAGAAATCTGACCTTTAATTTTTTTATTGAATTTGTTTCTTGTTTTATTTTTCCTTCCTTTGCACAAATGAGAACTTCTAGTTTTACAAAGGGTACCATCAACTTTAGGACAAAAATTTGTATTTGTGGCATAACACAAGTTGGAGACACAATGATTTAGAGATTGCATATCAATTTTATCAAATAAATGTGATAAAGTAGGTGATATGCACACACACACACATTTGTAGTGACAAAACCATTGACACAGATACCCAGATGGCACTTAATGTACTTTCAGCCTTAAATTCTTTCTCAAGGACAAGCCATTTGTTTGCAAATGATTTAGCATTCAAAAATGATTAAACACGGGAAAAAATGCATTGCACATAAAGTTCAGATTACAAGTGAATTAAAGTCACACTAATATAACTATAATTTATAATGAATTCAAATGGCTTTCAGAAGGGTCATCTGTGGAAGGTGAAGAGCAATCTGAATTTATTTTTCTGGTAACTGGTCACAGCAATGTTTTCTAGACTAGTGAGTGAGTGCTCATACAGCACCATGTGTGTTCAACAACACATAAAGTTGGATGACAAAATCTACTTTAGTGAGAAGGTAGCTATTTCCAGGGGCACCAATAGTAATGTCAGTTTTGAGTCTTGGGTTTGCTTTTGTTTGTTTACAAGGCGATGAAATGTTTAAGGAAAAAATAAATTCTACCAATCCATGTTGAGTGAACATTTCAATCCTTGTAAAGACCAAAGTCAGCTGCCACCATGCCATGCAAACCTTATAGTACATGACATGTTAAATCGGTAACCTCGAAAGGGACTTCTGAGAAGCTATGAGTAAAAGGCACATACAAAATGCCTCTGAGATGAATTCACAAATGAAATGGAAAAGGATAACTGTGTACATCCAAGAAGAATAGTAATTAACAGAAAACAAGAACACTTCTAAATTGAAAGAATCCCTAAAGTAAAAGAAGACCAAAGAAAAAGAAATAAAGATGAGAAGTGAAATGAGGCGGAAATGGTGAGCGACAAGGAGATACACTGAGAAAAAAAGTAGCTAAAGTTAGTGTGTTATTATTTCAGCAAAATTAAGTATATCAATACTGAGAAATATGACTTGAAATAGATTCAGTACCTCAAGCAGAAACATAAACAAATAACATCTGGGTTTTTCTTTTGATAACCAGTATTTTAAATACAAAAATCTAAAAATTTTGTCTTTGTGTAAGAGTTACACATTTATCATACCAATCAATAACAAAAAGGCGCTATAAATACTGTATGGAAATAAATGTCCTAACAGATGTTAACCAGACATCAGTCTTCACCGGTAAGGATTAGATTTGAAGGTGTTTGCAGATAATTAAAACTTGTTTTTATAACATAACTTAGCAGCTAAGTAGTATAATGAAAATGGGATATTCAAATTATAAGATATAAAATATTAAAGATAGAAGAACATGTTTATTTTTTCAATATAAATATTGTTACAGCTCAGAGAAACAGTATGAAATCTCAGGGCTCATGAAAGGCCACATTCTAGAGATAGTGATTGACAGGTATGGTAATTCCCCTACAGCGTGGTGCCTGTTGTCATGGAGTAGCATGTCTCCTACAGGGTACTACCAGCAGGTTCATGTAGGAAGAGCCAATAGTCCATGTGAGAAACCCCGGAAGGCTAAAGATAGAAGGAAATATTTGTGCCACGTTGAAGAGCAAGTTCACCAGGTGAATTGGCATGTGGCTAGGGTACAACTTCCCATACATATATAAATAATGAAACACACAAAAAATTATCAGAAAAGTATTTTATTATTATTAGAGTCACGATTAGCACTCTCCTCATCAGGAGAGTTTTAGGTTTTTTTCTAGCCCTACTCTATACTTTTTAAACACAGTCTCCAAGTTTCAAAATAAAAGTTTCTTATTTTTAATTCAAATCTCAATTAAAATAAAACAAAAACCGAAAATGTAGAAGTTCCTTATTTTGACCATCTATATATCATACACAACAAAAAGACTGATAAAATTCCACTAAACACAACAGCTAGATCCGTATTCCCGTTACTGCTTAAGCCCATTCCAATAAGGATTTTATACCAAATCTGCCCTTGCCAAGGCTACCTGGGGCCTTCATTTTATTATTTGCAATGGACAATTTTAACTTCACATCCATGTTGGCTTCCTTACATCCTAGATGCACATACAGCCAGATTTTTTCCATCAGATGTGATTTGATCCTCCAAATTCGGAATGCCTTGATGACCTCCTCTTTATCTAAAGATCACTTTAAAAAGCCTGAAGTATTTGGCTCTTCCCTAAATCTTTGGCCAGATGTAATGTCATCCTCCCATTGGCTTTCTTTGTCCAAACTACATTAGCCTTATCTCAGATCTTTAAACAAGTTATATTTCCTGCCTAAGATCTTTCTATGAGTGAGTGAAAGGTGTGACGAAGATAGTTCCTCTTTGCCCCCAAAGGTTTCATTGATCACGCTGATAATGAATTTACTGTTATTTTAATCTCTTACTGTTATACTCAGGCTTAAATTCTCTACCCTACACACTTCAGTTGACATAATTTTAATTTCCACTGTGATGCTTCTCTCTCTTCTGTCAACACTCTCTCCTCACAGGGTTTCATCCAGATCAGGAGTCAGTAACATTTTTGACAAAGAGCCAGATAGTAAATATTGCAGGCTTTGTGTTGCCAAGAGGCAAATTTATGGAACTTTCCCTGCTGAAAAATTTCCCTGTATTTTACATTTTAGACTTATAAATGCCACACGTACTTATAACTCATGAGCCATACAAAAATAGGTGGCAGACCAGATCTGGCTCATGGGCTATAATAGTTTTCCAACCCCTCACCTAGATTCATGACTTTAGGCATGCTCTATAGGCTACGATGATCTAACTCACATCTCTAGCCAAGTCAACTTGTCAGTGCCTACTTGATGTCTCCACTTGGATTCTAACTAGCGTCTTAATTTAAGATTAAAAAATGTAAAATCAATCACACATACGCACCTACCCACACCTCTGTCACTTGCAAACTGCCTCATGTCATCAAGACTTTGCCATATCACTAAAAGTGACCATAATCCCCCATGTCCCTAAATCCAAATACCTTGATATAATTCTTGCTCAGTAAATTCAATCATCTTCAAATCAACTTCCAATCTCAACTGATTTTCTCCAACTTTATTGCTACACTCATAATCCCAACTACCATCATCCTTCAACTGGACAGGTGCAATAGTCAGCTAAATGAACCCCCTTCCTTCACTAGTGTACCCTTCCACAATAGTACACCCTCCTAAGAGCTAACCTCATCGTATCACACATCCATCATACACTTTTCAATGTAGTTAATTTATATTCACATTTTGATATAAGATCTAGATTTGGTCCCTGAGAACACTCATGTAATCTCTCTCCATGCTCTTCCTTCATGGACATTCCAGCCAAACCGGCCTTCTTTTCTTTGTAAGAAACTATCAAGCTCTCTTTTTAAATTACAGAATCTTTATATCTGCCCTTCTTTCTGCTCAGAGCACCCCAGATCTTCAAAGTACCTTCCTCTTTGTCTTCACTCAACTCTCAAATGAAATATTACCTCCTCAGAGAGAAAAATGCTCTGAAATACCTACAGCCAGATCAGTGCCTTCCTCCTTGACAGTTTTACTCAGCCATGTTATCACATGTAATCTTCTTCGTAGTAGTGTACTTTATAGCCCTTCACACCATTGCTTTGTTTAGGTATTTGTATGTCTTCCTCCTCTTTCCCTCCTCACTACAGTATAGCCAATTGTGTCTTTGCCTTCTTCACTGCTATATCCCCTAGTGCCTGGTAGGCTTTCTATAAACAGCCATTTATTGACTTATTGACTACATGTATATGCTAATCCTTTTTACTAATTGTTGTTACACTATAAATTTCTCTTCTCCCTCTCTTCGCTTCCCTCTTCTCATGTCCCTTGATGCTTCCTACTCAATATTAACATGGACATCATTTTGTGTCTTCAGCATTTCTCTTTTCATTATATTATGATAGGTTAATTTTCCTAAGAAAACACTATTTTGACAAAAGCAAAGCATTAAAGTAAAGCAGCATAGGATCAATTTTTTCCTATTGAAAAGGAAACACCATCTTTCCGAGAAGACAATTCCACCAGGAAACAAAAAAAACACACACATTTCCGGTAAGTCCTAGTTCCCAAGACTTGAAGCCAGTATGTTTTTCCACTTTCAAGTATCCTTGACTGTAGAGATAAAAGGTATCCACTTAGAGATATTAACTCATTACCACTGCCTAAATTTGGTTTCCAGAAACACAACTTAATATGACATCAATGGATGTGATAATCATTTGAAAGTAGCTTTATCAAAATCATCCAACAGAACAAGTTACTTTCCTAATTAGCATCCTCGGTTAAATACCTAAATCTGATGAATAATAAGTTATGCATTATGCTAAATTGCATTGGCTCACTATCTTAGAATGCTTTCAAACTAATTAAAAATGAGATATTCAGTGATGAGAAACATAAAAACATAAAAACCTATTTCAATGAGTTTAAATTAGAATTTAACATTTCTTCAATACGCTCTTTTGTAGTCAATTGCAAGAGTAATAAAGCAAAATTATTGAGTCTATAATAGTGACCGTTCAAAATTCATAGTGAATTATTAAAAAGAAAACTAAGGTCCCTGCCAACTTTCCACCTCACTTCAAAGCATAGCCAAGGTCATTACAACAGCAAGTAAAAGACTCCACACAATTCCCACTTCTTCGCCTCTATACTGTTACTTCTGGAATCTTCTACTGCTCCAAATTGTGTGTTTGCTCCAGACTCAGCAGTTCTCACCACCTTGTTCTTCCAATTGCCATCTTCTCTGTGCGGCCTTTCTTGACTACCCAGTTAAAAATTATCCTATCAAAATTATCTGATCCCCATCCAGGATTACTTTTCACCATCTAACTTACGATACTTTGCATATTTATGTGGCTCATTGTCTGTTATCTGTCTCCCTAAGTTAGAATGCGAGCTTCATGATGGCAGAGTTTTGGTCAATTTCCTTCACTCAATAATTCCTGACCCAAAGTAAACACTTCATAAGTATTTTTTGAATATACTAATATATAGTCCGAATTATCAAGGAACTTATAAATAAATAAAGACACAACCCAGCATATAGTGCAGCTTGAGAAATGTTGATAGTGTGGTACAGGAGGAGGTATGTAAACTATGAGAAGCAACAGTTAAATAAGAAGCAATCCAGAAAGACACACAGTGTGGGTGACATCTGAGTTAAAGGACAGAAGGTAAGAAGATAACCAGATGGAGAAAAGAGAGGAAGATCTTACAAACAAGCATCAGAAGTTACCATAAGAAAAGCAAGTACAAAATCATCAGAAGAAAAACAATTGCATCCCAGTTATTACCACAAACATAATTAACTATGAAAACCCAGAACAGTTCATGCTTTGATAATGCTAAAGTTGATACGTAGATTAAGATGTGATATAACAATCTGCAAATCTTAGTTTTCAGAAAACCTTTTTAGGCAAGATATGATGATTTAAGGAAGAAAAGTTGCTGATGGATGAGGCATGTTGTCCCTTAAAGAAAAACACTATGAAGACTGCGTACAGCCTTTATAATGGAAAGGTGCCACGTTTTTTCTTTTTTAAGTCCTTGGAATCTCAGTTGGCAACTTTGAAATTCATGTGTAATTCATGAGTTTTTTAAAAGAAATGTAATAAGTAACACAAGTGATTCTAGAGCTTGTCTTTAGGCTGAGGTAGATATTGGCATTATAAATTGAAGTGCTAGAAAGGAACAATAAGAATTAAGAATAAGCAGTAATTTCTGCCAAGATCTGTGGCACCCAGTCTCACACATAAGGCTTTTTGGAATCTCTTGGTTTCCAAGGTTCAGGCTCTCATACTTTAGTTTGTACATAAAGGACTTAAGTTATTCTTAAAGCACAGTTTTAGCACTTCACACCAGGAGATGGTTATGAGACTGATCACAGGATAAAGTGAAATAGGATGTGTGCCTACTTGTAGAAGGAACCTTGTTCCTTTTGCCATTCTATTCCTACTTTTCTGGCAGGAAAGTCCTAGAAAAAATTTCATATACAGATTAATTTTAAACAATTTACATTATATTTTACTATTAATAGCTTCTAGAATATCTTAGCTTAGGCTGGCCCTGGTGGCTCACACTTGAAATCCCAGAATTTTGGGAGGCTGAAGTGGGCGGATCAACTGAAGTCAGGAGTTTGAGACTAGCCTAGCCAACATGGTCAAACCTAGTCTCTACTAAAAATCCAAAAATTAGCCGGGTGTGGTGATGCGTACCTGTAATCCCAGCTACACAGGAGGCTGAGGCAGGAGAACCATTGAGCCTGGGAGGTGGAGGCCGCAGTGAGCCAAGATTGTGTCACTGCACTCCAGCCTGGGCAACAGAGCAAGACTCTGTCTCACAAAAACAAAAAACAAACAAACAAAAAAAGAGTATCTTAGCTTATATATTTCTCACATCTGATCCTACCACTTTACTTCTTTTTTCCTGTTTATACCAATTATTTCTATTCCTCTTTACATATAGGCAGAAAGATAAGACTAAAATGTGTCATAGACAATGACATCTAGTAAATTGACGTATTCTTCATGTTTAATTCCACAACAGATTTCAAATACAACCAAAATCTCCAAATAAAATCTTAATTCTAAATTGAGTGCTTGTACAGTCTTCAAATATGTTCAAATAGAACATCAAAGCTCAATAAAAATAGTTATATCACTTGGGATGGTGTTTAAAATATTTTTTCCTAAATAAATTCAGCTTCAGAGGATGAGAAAACCTTCGTTAGGAGATGTTTTAAAGAACAAATTAAGTTAAATGTGAAGGAAATCATACTTTATTTTGTTGAATAGTAAGATTTTTTTGTTGCTATTGTGAATTAATGCCATCCAAATATTGAGTGATATAATTCAATTTAGTAAAAGAAAAAAGTCTAAATTATCAACTTCTTTCCTTATAAAAATGAAATATGCTATAACTTGCATTTTTTCCATGGCAATGACCCTGATGATCAGAGAGGTTAAAACCTAAAAACATTTAAAATCATCTAATCTAAATTATAAAAAAGAAATCCCTTTCTTCAGAAAAAATAATTTTTTAAGGAAGCACTCATAAACAAATCTCTACTAGTAGATATACAGCATACACATCTCTTACTATCTCCCATGCAGACTGCATAAAAAGGCGTGCTGGCTACTTTTAAGAAAACAACATTCAGATGTCTGGAAAGTATCTGAAATGCATGATTAATCTACACAGATAATTTTCTCAAGAAACCAAATTTTGAAGACAAGTAATTCAAAAGTCTATTGTCTATAAAGTAAATCCGCTGGTATACTTAAACTGCTGTAATCCTTTCTCTGTTTACCTTATAGTGTGCACCTCTCAAGCTATGGGAATGCATGTCTTCTCTAAGAAGAGCTGACTTCTTTTGTAGGAAAAAGCTGTTGGAAATGACTGTTAGGATTTCAAATGTTTGGGAGTGTGTATTCATGTGGGTTTTACGTGTTGAATATTTGCATTTGTAATTTTAAGATGCTTAAATCAAAAACTAAAATGACCTATGCAACATAATTCTGCCATAGGATAAATTAAATTCAATTAAATGTTCCCATACAAATTATTATCTACCACAATGTAAAAATATTTATATATCACAAAGATGTAAGAAACACTGACTTCTATTATACAGCAGAGTTCAATTTCACTACTACTTAGCTTGATGATATTTTAAGGTCATGTCTCTTGGAATACACATTCAATATTCATTGCCAAACGTCTGAGCTCACCTCTCTTGAAGCAATATTCAATTATCAAAGGAAAATAATTTACCAAGCAACCTCACAAAACACAAACTCTAGGTAGCATCAAGGTTTTTCAAAGTGATTATTCCTTACTGGTCGAGATCCTAAGATATTAAAACTCATAGATCACATGATCTGAGATTTTCTAATTGAAAAGCTGTAGCTGTAAACCTTTCATTCAAAGTCGGATACTACTTTCAGCTGTCAAAAGAATTATGCAATCACTTAAACTTCTGGAATGAAAGAGAAAATGAAGGGAACAATAAAAGTAACTGAAATGCACTGAGAAATGAACATAAGGAACCAAATGGAGGCAAAGACAGAGAGAGAGAGAGAGAGGGCTGTTTATCTAACCTTCCCTTCTTGAGTGGGTTTTCTCTGATATCTCTAGAGAACAATTGGATGTGTAACAATGAAATACAAAACACAAGATACTGTCTTCGTATAATTACTTGTAATGATTCCAAGATGGCATAATTTGAGAACTTGCTAAATAGGACAACAAAGTGATCTGCTTTTCCAAAATTTTGCCCCTTACCTTATATATTATTTCATGGTGAAGATCAATAAAACTGAAAATTGGAATTGCCAGATATTATCAGATTTTATTTTTTGAATGCTTAACAGCTGACCCAAAATCTGGTCATAAAAATGGAAGTTAAATTAAATTGTCCTCAAAATTTAAGTTTGCTACATTTGTAAGAACCACTTGCTTCTTCAAAATCTCAAACTTTCTCATATCTAGCAGCAAATTGAAATTAGGAATTTAAGCATGTAAATTCATCATGGAAACCAAATTGATTAAAATTTTCTGTGTATTCATGATAATGTTTAAAATTTTTGCTACATTTAAACCCTAAGTTAGTTACAAAAACCCTAAAATTATGCTTGTTTAAAAACTTGGGCTAACTTACTTTTGAAAACATACTGACATATTCGTTCCATTCTTCTTATAATTATTTTTTTGTCACTCCCAAGCAGCACACCATTGTATATATCCCCAAAACGGCACTTCTTTGTTAAAGCCATTAGGACAGAAATATTTTTGAGCCAGATGCAATGGCTCATGCCTGTAATGTCAGTACTTTGGGAGGCCTAGGTTAGAGGACTGCTTGAGGATAGGAGTTTGTGACCTGCCTGGGCAACATAGCAAGACCCAGTCTTTACAAATGAAATGAAAATAAAATATAAAATAAACTGGCTGGACAAAGTAGTGCACACCTGTGGTCATAGCTACCAGGAGGCTGAGATGAGAGGACCATATGAACCCAGGAGTTTGGGGCTGAGAATGAGCTATGACTGCACCACTGCACTTCAGCCAGAACTATGGGTTGGTGAGTTAGAAATAAGTTCTCAGTTCTGAATATAATAACTGCTCCTGGCACTCCCCAGAATGAGCTGGGTTTTCTTTTGCCTCTCTATAGTCCCTCTTCCTCAGGAAATACCCCCATGGTTCTGCCCGCTGTGCTATTAATTACACCAATGCTTATTATATGTCAGTTCAGTTTTATCTAGATTCTCCCAAAGTCAGTGCTGAACTTAGTTGTTTGAAAATGTATATATTGTAATAGTTACCAAAAAGACCAAATACAGCTAGATATTTATGCTATTTGTTTTATTTCCATCGTAGGTATATTTCCTTTTAAAATTCATATATATCTTTCTCTAAGGATTGTCTCCGTTTTCAGATGTTAAGCACTTTCTCATGCACACACCACCTAAGCAGCAAAGACAGAGTCCACGTCAGGGAATGTCACATTCAGGATAAGTACCTATTATTCTGTAACTCAGAAGTAGGAAAATGGATGTCCTCAAGCAGATGCTTTTCTTGACAGATACAAAAATTTGACAAGGATCACTGACTGACTTCCAACCCACCATTCATCACTTTTATCTTATTTTGACCCTAAGGGTCCCAGAGGGATAATGGCACTACATTCCTATTTAGAATTCAGATTTCAGATTGCATTTCTTATATCATTGTTTATAAGTAGTGGTTGCACACAGTCGCGATAATACTATGACATTAATCTACATTCCTTGTTAAATCGATTTTTGTCTTCCGTTTTTGAGCTTAGCTACAATTTCTCACACGGTTTCTCTAGGAAGATTCCTCAATGACTGAAACATTTAGAACATGGTCGATTCATAAATACGACACTGGGATTCCCCAATGACTGAAACATTTTGAACATGGTCCATTCATAAATACGACACTGGGATTCCCCAATGACTGAAACATTTAGAACATGGTCCACTCATAAATACGACACTGGGATTCCCCAATGACTGAAACATTTAGAACATGGTCCATTCATAAATACGACACTGGGATTCCCCAATGACTGAAACTTTTAGAACATGGTCCATTCATAAATATGACATTGGGATTCCCCAATGACTGAAACATTTAGAACATGGTCCATTCATAAATATGACATTGGGATTCCCCAATGATTGAAAAATTTAGAACATGGTCTATTCATAAATATGAAGAGCTTGTGTAGAAAGTATAATTTACTTATCCTATTATGCTTAAGAAATTATGTGAAATAATGTGAAAATAATCTTAAAACATTTGCATGCATATTTGCTGCAAGAGTCATCTTTCATTGATACTTAATCATAATCATGGACATGGTGGGTCCCAATAACCAATATTTAATGCAAGACTGTAAATTTAATAGAGAGAAAACCTTATTTATAAATTTTCATGTGTTCTTTTCTTGACAATAAGGAGCTGTGAGATTTGTATTTTAAAAGATACTTAGTAATAAAAACTTTAATTTTTAAAACTTTTATTTTTAAATTCTGCTTAATTGCATAAAAGTTAAAAGGTAATATTTAATATTTAATGAGGCTTATTGAGCTAAATGATGATATGCAGCTTGGGTTATACTTGCAATTATAAGATTTGCTCATTATACCTAAGCAATCTCCTTCACTCAATCTAGCTACCACTAAGGAAGCAAAATTCCCTGAATCATAGTATCAAAGCATTCCATTATGTTTTCTATTAAGTTGTTTTGTTCTTTGAATCATTGTCTATTTTAATTTATCCTTTTAGAAAGAAAACAAATTACTTAACTTGCATTTCCCACTAGAAGCTTCACTACAGCTAGACTTGGAATTGATTTCAGGCCATTTTTTAATAAATGATGGTCCCTAGTGAAAGATAGAATACTTGAGCCATCAATATTGAGTAAATAAAAGGGTTTGGGTAAATAAGAGAGAAGATACCTATTTTTCTCAAATATTTTAAATATCTAATAACCTATTCCTCATCTAAAACAAGCCACAATTACTGGAAATGATGGTCAGAGGAAGGTATTAGCAACCCTGTGTAATACTACATGTCATGTTGGATCACTATTACAGAGAAACAGTTGTCATGCTGCATTTTAGTAATTCTACACATCACCAGAGAAATAGACAACTCTTATAGCCAAAGAAATCCAACGTAGCTACTGTCTACATATTCTTGTTTTAGACCTTTGGTGAAAAAAACTACTATGTGTATTGAATATATTTTACATTAGTTTTATCACAAAAGAAAAATGAGAATTCTATTAGATGCAAATACAAATTCTGAATGACAGGAAAGAAAAATTAAAATCAAAGCTGATCTTAATTAACAAAATGTATTATCTGCTTACATGTATATACAACTGTTCATATACAAAGGCACAGATGCATTTGTGGTTTTGAAAAAATATCTATTTCATTTCAAATCTTCATTGAACAATATTACATATGGCAAGAAAACTGATCTTTTTGAAGGATCTTTTAAAAAGTGTTAAACTTTATTAGATACTCCAAACTAGCAAAGCTCAACTTCATCACAATTATATAATAACACTGCACACTTTCAATTTTATCTGGAGAAATATATCTATCCCTTGAAATAACTCTGTAAACTTCCTGCTCACAGATTTCATTTCAAGCCTTGAAAATGCAGAAAATCAATGCTGAATATACTTGCCCCGAAAGGAAAAGAAAATTTCAGGGGTGTCAGGATGTTTTATCACATAAAGTACAGAATTGCAATTTGTATATGAGCAGGCAACACACCTCCAAAAATAATACAATACTTATCACAAAATACATTCACAGATACTAGATTTGGCACAAACCACTCCATACAGCTATTGATGAAATCAGTATTGAAAGCCTTATTCCAAAATCTATGGCCCTTTTCTACTCTCCAACTGACATTTCAGGATGCCACAACCTTGCAGCTCCACTCTCTCATTAATTTCCCCTAAATACCCTTGGCAGAAGAACGAGAAACGTCACATTTTTCATTTAATTTCTAAAGAACATCACATCCTTTAAGAATAGGTTCTTGAAATTTTAAAATGTTAAACATAAAAACCCTAAAGAGACAAACATCCAAAAACATAAAAACCCTAAACAGACAAACGTCCAAAAACTTTTCTTCAAAATCACAACAACTTTATATGCTACGTGTTCCTGTAAAATACCACATACACAAACTCACAGGCACACCCACCCACCCAAAACCCACACACTCGAATTTATATGGCCTCGTAATACCTCACATATATATACATGTCACCAAATGCAACAGAGACACACGCATATATATGGCCTCATAATACCTCACATATATATACATATCATCAATTACAACAGAGAAAAGCCAATTTCAGAAACATGGCTTCAATTTTGATGCATTTACTCACACTTAATTCTATTTCAATTTAACTGCAGAGATATTACAATACCCTGTAACAAAAACCTGACGGAAGATTGTAACAAATTGCTTAAACATCAAACCAAACACTAAACATAATTTCATCACAAAGTGAAATTCGCATCCAACTCGCAAAGAATTAGAAAATCCTTGCACTTACCTTGGCCTTGTCCATTCCCCAGATGACCCCAAAACACCACCGTCATCATCAACAGCCCCGGAGCCCACGTCCACATCCTTCTAGTGACACGCTCGTGTCTTCTGGCCATTGCATCTTAAACTCTGCATATTCAGTGGGGTGGATGTGAAAGTACAATAAATTACATTCTTAGAGAAATACACTACGACTCAAATCCCATATCTAATATGCACTGTGCATTTCTGAATTATCCTGCCTACAAGGAGGTACATTTGAAAATCATGCTTCCCTTTAGGGTTGTCATATTGATGATTAATACGAAAGCTCATTCATTTTTAATCTTTAAGCATTCATCTGAATTCCATTTTTAATATCATTTTCCAAAACAGGCCACTTAACCTATGAATGTTAAAAAGTACTCCCGATATACATATTGGAGTTCAGTCAAGCAAAAGCATGGTGTATGGACACTACTTAAGTATAACTTGATATTTAGGCAAATTGATGAATTTAACATACCATGTAATCTCTACATATATACAAAAGGACTTTTCAACACATTTATGTAAGTTTTGCATAAATACCCTTGAAAATATTCTCAAGTTTTAAGTGGTATTCTAATTATGTCAGTAACTTTAACTGAATAAAGAGATGCATCATGTGCAAAAACTAATCTTGTTTACTTAAAATTGAGAGTAAAATTAATTATAGAAGGTACAAAACACTTGTAATTTTGATTTCAGATATATGACCCACAGGAACCTTCATATATACAAATATTATACACATATATGACAATGTATATTTGAATGTTCATTTTGAAACTGCTTTTCATACTGATACATGAAAATACTTAAATGTCCACCAAAGCAAGGTTATTTATTCATACATTTGAATGATATACAGTAGCTCAAAAGAATAAACTTGAGTTGCATGTACTAATATGGATAAGTGTCCAAAATGAATAGTGAAGCAAAACTAGCAAATTTAATAATGATAAGTTCAAAATTACACCTTTCATATGTAAACATGTGCAATAGTTAAAACTATAAATTTTATGTTGCATAAATATATAATACAGTATAATAACGCATAAGAATGAGAAACACCTTCAAGACTAAAGTTAGGAAATTACAAGACTACAATTTAAATGGTTAGTAGGTGGAATTTTAAATCAGAGGTTACTCCTAAATCCCAATTTTTCCACAGTTGACAAAATAACGGAGTTAAGAAAAATAAACTTAATGATTTCCAGAATGAATGCTTTATTCAAAATGCTACGTAATTACAATTCTAATAAACTTGCAAGGGAATCCAGTCACCCAGAAATTTTTTATGCCTTTCTCCTACATCACGAAAGGGGAAGATTTAATTACCAACTTTGCATTACTTAACGTCAGACTCATAGTATCAGAGCTAAAGAGAAATTTAAGAAACACCTAACTCAACCTCTCCATTTTAAATGACCAAATGAGTTGAGAAGGTTACAATGACATTTCTAAGTTCATATGTAAAAACAGAATTTTGATGACAATGACAGTTTAAGTACTAATAAACACTCCTGGAAAAGTTACTGTAATCCAGGTTATTTTACTGTGCTAAATGCCTTACATTCTTTACCCAATTCAGTTTTCACAGAAATCCTATGAACAAAGCACTTCCAAAATTTACCACTTCACAGCTAAGAAAACAAGGCTTAGAGAAATGCTACACGATCCCCTAGTCATGAGGTTAGTAGGTACCACTGTGGAGACTGAGGCAAAACAGGACGATTTCAAAGCCTATGCTCTGAACAAGTAAACACTAAGCAGGAATTTAGTTCTAGATCTCCCAGTTGTAGTCCAATAATCAGCCAAAAAATGGTGCTGAGAAGAGGGGAAAGAAAGATGTCTTGTATGTGGAGCCTCATGTATTTGATCCCAAATACATCTTCATATTGAAAATCATTAGAGCACAAGGCAAAAGAATTATTAGTTTGTTTCTAAAATCATCAACCTTTCCCAAGTTGAACATACAAATATATTTTATCATATATATACTATATGTGTGTATAGCGTGTGTTTATCTAAGTATTCCTGTGGTTTATATATCTGGATGTGGAATTACAAGTGTTTTGTGGTTTATTTATTTATTATTATACTTTGAGTTTTGGAGTACATGTGCACAATGTGCAGGTTTGTTACATATGTATCCATGTGCCATGTTGATGTGCTGCACCCATTAACTCGTCATTTAGCATTAGGTGTATCTCCTAATGCTGTCCCTGCCCCCTCCCCCCACCCCACAACAGTCCCCAGAGTGTGATGTTCCCCTTCCTGTGTCCACGTGTTCTCATTGTCTCCCTCTGTTGCTCTGGCTGGAGTCAGTGGTGTGATCATAGCTCACTGCAGACTCCAAGTCCTAGGCTCAAGCGATACTTTTGCCTCGGCCTCTCAAGTAGCTCGGACTACAGGCACGCACCACCATCCCCGGCTAATTTTTTTACAGAGATGGGTCCCACCGTGTTGCTTGACTGGTCTCAGCCTCCTTAAGTCAAGGGATACTCCCACCTGGACTTCCGAAAGCACTGAGATTACAGGTGCCAGCCACCGTGCGTTTTTTGATTTCTTCAATTAATTTTACTTATACACTTGATTACACAAGATTAATTTTGTGTACATAATGAATCTCTTTTGAGGTTTAAGTTGCTGATTAATTAGAGTACCACTTAACAAGCGTGTCATCCCAGCACTTTGGGAGGCTGAAGTGGGCGGCTCACCTGAGGTCAGGCATGAGCCACTGTGCCCGGCTTACACACATTCTTTTCACTCCTGCTTGCAGATCTCTGTTCCCTTCTAATTCCAGTGGAACCACTTTCACTTAGTATCAAAATATCCAGATCCACTCATCAAAGTGTAAATAATCCTCCAGCAAATTACCTTTGCAAATCTATTTTTATGTAATATTTCCTTAACTTCTTCTTACCTACATCCAGTAGTCATTTTACAAGGCAGAATTTTTTCTATTTTATATAGAACTGAGGCAGTATTTGAAAAAAATCTCAAAACACTCTTCAGGAAGGACTGGCATCTAAAACACCAGTTCCAATATATATTTCAGTAACATTTTAAAGGACAGATGCTTTTCAAAATGTTATTATAATTTAAAAAAATGTAACCTTCCTCTCTGAGTTCATGTTTATGGAAAACTAATATTTCATAAATGCCAAGTTACTATGATGTATTATCTAAATGCTGCCCCTGCCATTCTATAAATACAAAAATCATAACCTTCTAACTAACTTTGGTATTAGTCAACAACTGTGCTGATGAAAAGTAAAATCAATTCATTTAAAATAATTTTCCATGAACAAAATCAAGTAACTTGTAAGTAGTATGGTAGATGAACCAAAAAATAAAGTAACATTAACCAGAAAGACATGCCATGGACATCTCTAATCTTTTTTTGGAACACCCTTTTCATGCATATGAAAATAAAAATTAAATATAAAATACCTACTTTATGTATGTACTTTTACTTGTGTCTATTGTTCTTTAAAGATTAAAATAACTCCTAAAGCCTGGATAGCTGAGCCCATTGTGCTCTTCTGCCCATAAAATAGATCGGATGTGCAGTGAAAGAGGTAAAACTTAGGCTTTCAGGTTAGTTATGACGATGGAAACACAATTCTATTCAATAGTGTTCATCTTGGTCTTTCAAATGTTTAAGGTCACAAGGCAAAAGAGAACAGACTTTAAGAATGTTCGTGTATTACTTCTCGTCTTACCCAATAGCTACATTAGTTCAATTAGGCCAGTGTTTTGGAGTAAACAGCACTGTGAAATGTGTCGTGGAGTCCGGAGGCTCCACCACCTACCTCCATGTAGTTGTTCTGTCCGATGGAGCCAAGAGTAATACCTTAGGAGATGCATTACATCTACAGGTACCAACCAGGAAGGGTAGTCTTGAATTAAATGGCTTTAGAACACGTTATAAGAGCAAATCGAAGCTTCTAGGTATTAGAACCACTTCAATCACAGAGCGTCTCTGGGTTCTATCTGTGGCCAGCATCAAGTATCTGTCTGCCCTCCCCGAATGCTTTCTCTCATCATGTGGATCTTCTAGATGGTCTTATTCTTCCCCAGCCAGCCAACTTGATCAACAAGCCTAGGTATATTAGATATGTATAAAGTTGGTTCTTAAATAAAGTCCATTTCTGTATCTAGGTAAGTAATGTCTTCAGACTTACAATTTCATTGATATCTAGAAAGAGTGACTCTAGTTAGCTTCTAGTGTCAGTTTTTCTAGCAGCTTCTTTAAAAACAAAAATCCTCTCTGGAACAAAGCTTCCTTGCAAGTATTGCTGTTGGCAATAGTCCTCTTTACTGAAATGCTTATCCGGTGAAACTTGCGCTGTGCCAGTGAGCCTGCAGGTTGATGGTCCTTTTGTTCAACTTCTCCATTATAAAGCAACCTCTCTGATCACCCTTTTAAAACTAAAGACCAAAGAATCAAATGAGATCAGGAAGTGACCAGAGCTCACAGGTCATCAACTCCTCTTCTTAGCATATTATAGCACACAGTCTAAGCCCGAAAAACACAGCAGAACCCATTACAGCTCTCGAGTTCCAGTTATTAACATTGATTTTTTCCAATGGGAAATTTTCATTAGAAGCTATCACAGGACTCACATTCAGTAATAACTTAGATTAGGATACATACTGGAGCCTTTGTCCTTAGAGTAGGTGCCACTGAGTCACTATTAAAAGGAGTCTTTTTGATCTTAGTAAATTCTCACAGGGCTTATCTCAGTCTAAACTGTAACTGGCCTTTACTAGTGATGTCATGTGTAGTTCAAATTAATATTGTAATGTATATAAATTGTATATATAGGTATAATACATGCATGTATTTACAATTATTTATTTTATTTTATTTTTTAATAAGATAAAAGTTAGAGGTTAAAATATGACTCTAGGCCATTGTGCTTTAGAATGAAGAGCACAGACATGGGTTGGAAATGTAAATTTTGGCCCAATTTAATTTCTGTGACAAATTCATTAATGTCTTCAAGGTTCAGGCTCTATGTATGAGACAAATGAAAACAGCTCTAAGATTCCTGAAAACCCTAAAATATTAAAATTCCACTCTGCCATTAGTTCAGATAAATCATTTGCCAATTTGCCCCACAAGAACCAGGCATCTTTAAATGGTAACATAACATGCACTTCTCTCTCCCAAAGTGTGGTGCATAAACGTTCTGCTTCTCAATAACACAGGATGCCTGCTAAAATGTGCTGTCAGGGGGATTAGTAAGGAAATGTTGTATCAAAACTTCTGCAGATGTGGCCCTGAAATACACATTGTAATAAATCCTCCAGGCCTCTCAAGTTAGGAATAACTGGTTTATAAAATTGTACTTACTTAAAAATTATAGATAAACAGATTTCACCGTAACCCATTCTTTCTGTTCTGAATGAAATAAGGCTCTATATTCAGACTGAATTTTCAGTGAAAAACAACTTAAAATAGTGACAAATCATCTATAAGTTTAAATGAATATAACTAGGAGACCTGAAAACTCAGGTTTAGCAGTCATCTTCCAACAGTTTGAGAGCCCACAGGAGCCACAGAGCCCTCATGTCTCTCCAGAGAAGCAGGGTGATTCTTCCCCCTAAACACCATGCAATTCTTGAAGTGAGTGAAAGCATCCCTGCTCACACTGATACCCTCTCAAGTGAACTCAAAGTTAAGCCATCTCCAGCCAGACCAGATATCCTGGCCCATATCTCATTCATTAATATATGTTGAGAAGCCTTTGTTTCTTGGAAACTACATGAAGTGAATAGGCTGTGGACTCCACTGGACATAGTGGTCTATATTTAACCAATTCCCTTCACACATATGTATCAGATGCTCTCTTAGTTACGGAGCTGCAGTGGTGAATAAGAAAGCCACAGTCCTGTACTCCCAGGGTTTCAATTCTGAAGACGAAGACAGGCACAGAAACCCAACTGAGCAAAGAGAAGAGATTATTACAAAATGTGTTCACATGCAAAGTGAAGCAAGGGACTGAATATACAACAAGGGTTTTGGGGCGAACATTAGATACAATCTTAATTCAGATTATATAAGATTCATACATATAATTTTTATATATAGATATATTAATTTGGGCCGGGCGTGGTGGCTTATGCCTGTAATCCCAGCATTTTGGGAGGCCAAGGCGGATGGATCACTTCAGTCCAGGAGTTTGAGACCAGTCTGATCAACATGGCAAAACCCCATCTCTACTAAAAATAAAAAAGTTAGCCGGGTGTAGTGGTGTGCGCTTGTAGTCCCAGCTACTCAGGAGGCTGAGAAAGGAAAACTGCTTGAACCCAGGAGGCAGAGGTTTCAGTGAGCCAAGATTGTGCCACTGCACTCCAGCCTGGGTGACACAGCAAGACCCTGTCTCAAAAGAAAAAGAAAAAAAGAAATATTAATTTGGATTATACAGATTCTAACCACTTCTTTCAAGTGAGAATATTTAAGGTAAGACCTGAGAATAAAAAGAGTTAGCTTTTCATACACTACAGAAAGATTCGTCTTTTAGGAAAAACCCCCAGTGTTCATGGACCCTAATATATGAGCAAGATCTTGGCATGTAGAAGAAACCTGTGAATTGGATGAAATGAAAAACTGAAAAGTAGGAATCTGGATGAAGTACAGAAGGGAGAAAGACTAATGTGAGACGTGGCTGAAAGAGAAGGATATGTGAAACAGTACAGGTCTTCATTAGTAATGATGAGGAACATAAATGTTAGTCCAAGTACACCAGAAAAGTGGGAGAGTTGGAAACTGAAAGACATGTGAAGAGATCACTTTGGTTTCTCTGTAGCTAACAGGGTGTAGGAGATTAAGAATTAAAGTAGGTTGACTAAGGATGACCTAAGAAAATAAGCATAGGTAAGAAAATATGTGGCTCTGGCTAGGCTGGGGACATTGGAAATCAAAAGAGGTGGAGGAAATTACAGATGTATTTGGAACCAAAATATTTTTTAAATGAATGTTGAATTGGATATTGTCAGAATATTGAGGAAGGGCCAAAAATGACTTATAAGCGTCTAGCATGGCTGGCAGTGCCACTTACTGACATGTGGGAAACCAGGACATGTTACCTCTGAATTATTCGAGTGCTATTGTCATGTAAATCATCAACTCCCAGAATAAAGGTCTGGGCCAAACTCTAAGACTGGAAATTATGAGCTGTTTAGTAGTGTTTAGAGCTTAGAGAGAGTATGTGTGTGGAGAGAAAAGAAGAGCAATTAGGACAGAACCCTTAGAAACATCAATATTTAAAATTTGGGAAGAGAAACAGAAACAAATAAATTGTGGGAAAATGAAGCTCAGGGTAGTTGCAAGGGAATGCTAAAAATGAACTATGGCATTTGAGGAGGAAAACGTGGAAACTGAAAGCAAGAGAGTACGGATGGATCGTGAGGGAGAAGCAGCAGCTGTGTCCTAAGAAGAGTCTCAGTGAAAATGAAGGGTTGTAGGAATGAGGACATCTGGGCCAACGAGCTGGCAAGGAGTGATGTCCAGGAGGCAGAATATTTGCATCTAGATCCTGGTGGTATATACCCTTATAGAAAATGTTTCAGATTTGATGACAATAAAGTGGAGGAAAGAAAAAAAGTAATGGAAATAAAGATGTCAAAAAACGGGGAACCGAGGTTTGTACTGGTCCTTTCACGTGAAAGCTGAGCCACTAAAATGATGGCTGAACTTGCCTGAAGATGATATTGAGCAAAAGATCTACAGCCTTAAATAAATGGCAAGAGGCCAGGTGCAGTGGATCATGCCTGTAATCCCAGAACTTTGGGGGGCTGAGGCAGGCATATCACCTGAGGTCAGGAGTTCGAGACCAGCCTGGCCAACATGGCGAAACCCCGTCTCTACCAAAAATACAAAAATTAGCTGGGTGTGGTGGTATGCACCTGTAATCCCAGTTACTCAGGAACCTGAGGCAGGAGAATCACTTGAAACCGGGAGGAGGAGGTTGCAGTGAGCCGAGATCACACCATTACACTCCAGCATGGGTGACAGAGCAAGACTCCATCTCAAAAAAAAAAAAAAATAAGACCAGAGTGCCCAGGAGGGAGGTCTGTTGATGATGGTAATACCAAAGGGGCATGGCCGATATTTCCAAGGGGTTTGAGTTTCAAAGGAACAGTCTAATTTGCAAGGAGCGGAGAAATTAACAGTCTAGAAGTTGTAACGGGAACCAAGAACAACCACCTCGGCTTCCAGCCATAGGTATGTGGAGGGTGAGAAAAAGACCTGTCTCAATTTATGAAAGCTAGAGGAAAAACTGCACTTTAGTATCAACCAACTTTTGTTTTAAGATAATTACAAACCAATATGGAACTTAGCAAGAGTCAATTTTGACAGTTTCCTGCAGCTTAGTAAATTCTGCACAAAATTAAGATTTAACACAAAAGTAGAGAAAAATTTTAATGGCATAGCACATTTCTTCACAATTCCTTAAACCAAATAATTCCCTGTTCTTCTAACTCTCACCTTACACTATCAACTAGGCTTCTTATTCAATGAACGGTTTAAGTCTACTAAGACACACACACACACACACACACACGTCTTATCCAGCTGCAGATCTCATTTTTGAAGGTACATTGAAAGTACATAGATCATTCTATAATCATCAACTATGAAGATTGTGAGCAACTGGAACAAGTATTCTTGGAAAAGAAGTTTCCTGTGTATAAGAAAAAAAAGAGTCCAACTCTGGGAACTGACTTGGCTGAGTCATCATTATATGCCACTGGCAAGAAATCAAGAAGTAACTCAGGACTGATAAACTTTGTTAAAGGAAATGGAAACAGCCTATCTGTGAGGCTTAATTCTTGATAATCTGGCCAAGATATAGCATCTGGATAAGAGTTCACTGACTCAACTAAATTTTGTGAAGGTGAAGTACTTGTTAAAATGAAAGATCTATTTAGAGAGAAATAAGTAGACATAATGTCTGCACTATGGATAGGTGTATACCGGTTTTTTGCAAAAACAGTTTGTATCTTTGAAATGCTGGTTTGCCCTGGACAGAGCTAACTTAAATAGAGACCTGGCGCGGTGGTTCATGCCTGTAATCCCAGCACTTTGGGAGGCCGAGGAGGGTGGATCATGAGGTCAGGAGATCGAGACCATCCTGGCTAACACGGTGAAACCCCGTCTGTACTAAAAATGCAAAAAATTAGCCGGGCATGGTGGCGGGCACCTGTAGTCCCAGCTACTCTGGAGGCTGAGGCAGGAGAATGGTGTGAACCCGGGAGGCGGAGCTTGCAGTGAGCCGAGATCGCGCCACTGCACTCCAGCTGGGTGACAGAGAGAAACTCCGTCCCCAAAATATATATATATATAGTTTTTTTATATATATATGTATATATACCCAAAGGATTATAAGTCATGCTGCTATAAAGACACATGCACACGTATGTTTATTGTGGCACTATTCACAATAGCAAAGACTTGGAACCAACCCAAACGTCCAACGATGATAGACTGGATTAAGAAAATGTGGCTGGATACATATGTAACAAACCTGCACATTGTGCATATGTACCCTAAAACCTAAAGTATAATAAAAAAAAAAGAAAATGTGGCACATATACACCATGGAATACTATGCAGCCATAAAAAAGGATGAGTTCATGTCCTTTGTAGACACATGGATGAAGCTGGAAACCATAATTCTCAGCAAACTATCACAAGGACAAAAAAAACCAAACGCTGCATGTTCTCACTCATAGGTGTGAATTGAACAATGAGAACACATGGACCCAGGAAGGGGAACATCACACTCCGGGGCCTGTCATGGGGTGGGGTGAGGGGGAGGGACAGCATTTGGAGATATACCTAATGTAAATGATGAGTTACTGGGTGCAGCACACCAACATGGCACATGTATACATATGTAACAAACCTGCACGTTGTGCACATGTGTCCTAGAACTTAAAGTATATATATATATATATATATATATAAATATAAAGAGAAAACCATTAAAGAAAGGCTATAATACACAGGAACACACAGACATACATACACCTGTGTGTCTATATCTTCAGTTATCACACTTTTTCTATACAGACTCCACACGAGACAAACATGTTACATTTTATGAGAAACTATAAGTGGAAAGAGGAGAATTTGTGAAATCAATATAGAATGTTCCTTGTTTAGCATAATTCTAACTGTTTCTCATTAGAGGTCTGAGTATCAATCTGTATTATATGTGGCCATGCTGGCATTTGGGAAATTCCACAAGAAACTTTTTAAATATGAATTTGGAAAAGGGAAAAGGATTTTTAAAGTGTCTTTTTTTGTTCTGCATTCTATGTGGAACATCTATTTTGTGCTAACTGCTCGTGTTAGCTTGTGATTGCCTGTGACTATGTGGAAGATATACTTTACGTGACTATGTGAGCAATAGTCTTAAAGTTAAGAAATCTAAAATTTGGTTGGTTTAGTTGCTAATTAGGTAAATTACCTTGTAATGGTTACTTAACCTCTCAAAGATTAATTATCTTCAGTGGTACATTGAAGGTTCCATTCATATTGATTTTAGTAGACTTATCCTACTAAAAAGTAAATTTAACAGAAATTATTCTAGACCTCATTATTTCAGGAGACCCCACCCCAGCTTTTATTCCTAACTTCAAGAAATGCAGAGAAATTTAAAAATTCGATGTTCTCCCAATTCAACAGAATATAACTGAACTAAATCGATTTATGTATAATTCATTATTTCAACCTTTAACGCTATATCCGAGCGGTTTGTTTTCACCATAAAGTTATAGCTGTTTAGGCCAATAATTAAAGAGGACCTTGATAGAGAATGACAAGAGAGGATGATCACCCTATTGTCTATCTTCCAGCTGTTTTCAATGCCCTGAAGTTTTATTCACACCCAAATATTAGAATCTTATCTGAGAGAGCGTACTCAAATGATGAATCATGCTAATTTCTCAAGAAAAGTGTTACAGAATAATAAATGCCTTTCTGGTCAAAGCACTGATGCTCTGGAAATAATCTTTATCCAAATGAGGTACAGGAATTGTTAGGACTATTAAAAGTTTGTATATGATATCTGCCAGGTTCGACTGAGCTTCACTTAAAATCTACCATATTAGGGCCAAGTGTAATGACTCAAATTAGTGAACTTAAAAATTGTTTTAAAATGTTTCCTGGAGACATTTCAAATATTGCTCTCTGATTTATCACTGTTACTTTTGCTGAATTCAATTTGATGCCAAGATTTATTCAGATTAATCAAATGCCATAAACTCTGATACCTAATGTTCCTTAACACCTTAAGAACTTTTAAACAGATCAAATGTTGAAGATACGCTTTTAGTGAAACTGTACCTAAGCACATGAATTCTATTGAATATAGCTTTTTAGAAGACTAACAAAGAAAGGAGACTTAGGAAATTCGGAAACATTTTTTAAACCTTCTAGAGGGAATTAAACTACTGAAAAATAATTTCAATTGGTGAATCTAATGGCATTAATCAGAAGATAAGAAAAAAGTAACCATAAAACTTTATGGGGGTAATATTTGCTATGAGGATCAGGAAAAACAACTAATGGATATTAGGCTTAATATCTGGGTGATGAAATAAACTGTACAACCAATCCCATGGCATAAGCTTACCTCTGTAACAAACCTACACTTGTACCCCTGAACTTAAAAGTTAAAATTTAAATAAATAACGTTGTGCTATTAATTTCAACCAGAGCCTTTCCAAGGTGCAGGGAACTTTTGAGAATTTTATTTCTTGCAAAAGGAAACTTGATTCCTTGCTTAGGGCCTTCCTAGGAAAACCTCTATTCTTTGGAGAAGCATCATACTCCTACAATATTTAAGGACCATCATATTTGTCAGACTTTTTTTCTGTTTTACTGTGAGCAGTTTACAGAACATAAAGAAAAATCAAATCCGAAGGTGCACTACACGTGTTTTATCAAAAGGAACATTTTTGTGTACTTTTAAGAAAATACGACAAATTGAGTTTTCTGACCTATTACCAAGTTAGACATCTTGAGTGAATTGAATCTGTTGTAATCCTGTTTGGTTTTCATCCCATGGCTCTGGAAAACTGACATTTATCTCCAATTTTTCAACTCTGCTTCTTTCCAGTACCTCATCTATACGACTATTATAGTACTTTTCATCTGCTTCTACCACTACACTATGGCTGCATTACTTTTAACACAGTGTCCCACATGTTACCCATTTCTACCTTATATAAAGAGTAGAAATTGAATTGTAATTGAGTATCCAGTTGCCTCATATTCAGGTCTTCAACTGAAATAACTCCAGCTATCTCAAAACTTCAACCCTCTCTGGAAGTATTGGACCAAATTATCCCAGATTATAGCACTCTCAGGCTAAAATTACTAATGCTTCTATAGTTTCAGAGACTGTATCAGGTTATTCAACACAACATTCCATGCACCATTCCAGCCTCATATAATCAGAGGACACTTAGACGACTTTAATAGCCTTCAAAAGACACCCTCCTCTTTTACTTATATATATATTTATTTATCTATTTATTTAATGGAGACAAGGTCTCACTCTGTCACCCAGACTGGAGCGCAGTGGCATAATCACGGTCCACCGCAGCCTGCACCTGCCGGGCTCCGATCCTTCCACCGCAGCCTCCTGAGTGGCTGGGACCACAGGCGCCGCCACCACGTCTGCCTGGTTTTTGTATTTTTGTGGAGATGGGGTTTCACATGTTGCCCAGGCTGATCTGAGACTCCTGGGCTCAAGAGATCCACCTGCCCCGGCCTCCCAAAGTGCTGGGATTACATGAACGAGCCATTGTGCCCAGCCGGTCCCGCCCGGTTTTTAACCTTCGTACTGTTTATATAATCATCCTTCACAAAATAGAACACTTCATTACTCGATGGTTCTCATTATTCTAATATGAAGAACTATATTAAGAAAATAAATTCCTGGCCGGGCGCGGTGGCTCACACTTGTAATCCCAGCACTTTGGGAGGCCGAGGCGGGCGGATCACGAGGTCAGGAGATCGAGACCACGGTGAAACCCCGTCTCTACTAAAAATACAGAAAATTAGCCGGCGTGGTGGCGGCGCCTGTAGTCCCAGCTACTCGGGAGGCTGAGGCAGGAGAATGGCGGGAACCCGGGAGGCAGAGCATGCAGTGAGCCGAGATCGCGCCACTGCACTCCAGCCTGGGCGGCAGAGCCAGACTCCAGCTCAGACAAAAAAATAAATCAATAAATTTCCAATATTTCCTAGCATATCCAATTTAATTCTATACATCACATAAAAATAAAAGCCGTCTTACTGTGTTAGTTTCTTACTGCTGTTACAGTAAATTAACATAAACTCAGAGGCTTAAAACAACACATTTTTTTTCTTTATACTTCTGGGGGTCAGAAGTCCAAAATGGGTCTTAGTGTGCTAAAATCAAGGTATCATCAAGTGTATATTTTGTCTAGAGATTCCAGGAGAGAATTCACCAGGTTTGAGGGGTCACATGTATCCCTGAGCTCTTGGCCTCTGCACATCTTGGACACAGCACATCACTTCAGCCTCGGCTCCAGTTTACCCAAGCTCTTCTGCTCACTCTGGTCTCTCCGCCTTCCTGTCTGAAGGTTCTTTGTGACTACAGTGGGCCCACCTAGATAATTCAGGATAATCGCTCCAGTTTAAGGTGAGGTGATTAGCAATCTTAATTCCACCTCTAACCATAATGCTTCCATGCTGCCTAACAACACATTCAAAAGGTCATCCTGCTAAGGGTCATTATTCTACCTACACACTAAGTGACTGAGAAAAAGTAAAGTTATCTATCATGCCTTACCTATGGCGAGGAAATAATAACTTATAATGATTTATCTACGAAAACCTGTTTTTAAAAGCTTTGGTCCTAGTCTATTGATTAAAGTTTTGGTATATTCCAGATAAATTTCATGTCCTTGATGCTAACACATTGTGCACAGTAGATGGCCTTTTTAAAATAGTACTGCATAAAGGAATATTTAAGGTTGTCTGGACAATAGAAAAGGAACTTTAGTTGCTATGCCACAAAAGGCCGGATTTCTGCACATTACACCTCCTACCAGTGCACACATGTGCCAAACTCCTTCCTGAAAGCCTGGTTTATGTTTCCTATGTGCTTAGCAATAGTTTTACTCTCACGACTGTTTATATTAAGTCCTATTTTTTAAAGCATATCCTCATTTGTTTGTTTTCCTGAGCCTCTGAACTGGATTTCATCTGGTATGTATTGCACAGGTTTGCACACTTGATTGTACGCTACCTAAAAGCATCCTCTTGTGTTCTGGACACGGTTATTTTTCTCCATGGTAAGGTGATAAGTGACTTCTCTGAGGACTTGCCACCTTAGAATGCAGTGGTGACATCACCTGCTCAGGCTCTGTCTGCAATGTGGAATTTAGTATTTTCCAACTTCTGGTCTAACTTGAACTTCATAATTAAGCAGAGCCGCCTTTTGAGGGAACAGTAGGGTGTCTGCCCCTAAACGTCTGTGTAAATGCAGAGACACATTTGGGAACATAACTGACTTTTACGTACAGAAGCCAGATGCATTTCATGACCATGCATGCTTAGGGAAGCAAGTTCATCTCATCTATCACAATAAGCATCTGTGCCACTAAATTCCACTGCAGGATACTTTTCACACTTAGACAACAAAACATTTAAGGAAATAAAAGCTCTTTCCAATAAAAATGTGCATCAAATACTGTGTGTATGTTTAAAAAAAAACCTTCCTCTATAAGATAAGGCCACAGGAACTACTAAAAAAGCATTCTTGAAATACATTTTCTGATAGGAATCTAGGCCCTTGCCTTATATAAGATTTAAGGAAAGTGATGTGTGTGTCTTTATACTTGAAAGGCTGTTTTCAACAGCAAAGGGTATGCTTTGAGGTATCAATATAGTTTTGAGAATGCAAAAGTTTAAAAGAAATGGAATGCATATTCTCCAGGTATGAATATGCAATTGTCATTATTTTCCTACCATCTACTAGATTAGAAACAGAAGAAAAATTATGGAAATGTCTGTTTTCCCTCAATAGGAGTACCTATTTATTAAAGTTAATTAATTACTATTCTTTAAACATTTTCAAAATAGACTCATAAGTGAAAACTTTCAGAGAAAACAAGGGTTTTTGGATGTAAATATTTACTTATAACATGGATAAAATAATTTTGTTAAATATTAACTCCATATTCATAATGTTCTCTATTGTTTTTGCATTTTGTTTAACAATAGAGAATCTAAGACATTTAGTGTTCATGAGTTTCATACAGTTTCCTGTCAATGTACTTTGTCTTTTTTTTATTGGACTACTAATCATTTATTTATGATTTGTTGGAACTACTCATATTTTAAATATGTCAAGTGAACTGCAAGCACTTGTTGCTGATTTGATATTTGCTTTTTACACATATTCATTGTATCCTCTGAAAAAGAAAAGTTTTATATTTTAACAAATTCCAATCCATAAATTTTTTTTTAAATTTTCTGTTATTGGTTAGGGCTATGTTTGGATATTTAATTTTAACCGTAATGTTGCAAGTGATATTTGTCTATGGTATTTTTTCTTTATATTTTGGAAAAGTGTATTTGACATCCACTATGGAATTAATATTTATTAATGACATATTATACCTTTGTGCAACTATAAAATACATATAGCCAATTATCTGAACACCATTTTATGAACTGTTTATCACTTATCCACTGATTTGAAACACTATCTTTATCATATATTGGATTTTAGGTTTATCGAGATTATGTAACATGAAATTATTTAATTATGAAATTATGTGAATTCAAGCATGACAGTCAGCTCTTCTTCCCCACCACTACCCTGTAAAAGGATGGATGGAATAATTGCTTCCCTATGGCTTAAGTGTATGAGAGGTATACAACATGGTCTTGATGAAGTGGGAACTACACAGAAACTGTTTTTGGTCCTGAAATGTACTCCAGCTTTACCAATTTGTTCTACACATATACCATTGAGGGTAGAAGCTGAATTTTGCTAATGATTATATTTACACTACTTAACATTGTGCCAGATACTGAGTAGATGCTTAGAAACATGTTTAATGACTTGTTTTATTGATAGAGACCTAATTATCTGCTGTAGTGGTGCTATCTCATTCAGAATCATTTTGACCAGCCTTTCTCCATCATGAATAAAACACTTATTTACACACTTGTGTACATGCACATGTGCATAGAAACACACACACCCTTTGCAGAGACAAACTGCATCGAAAGCATGTACAAACATTATAGTATTTTTGTTGATTCTGACCTGATTCTGATTCTATTGTATACATTTTCATTCTGATCACAATAACAATAAAAATAGAAAACTATAAGTTGTGAAGCTGGAAGATGCAGAACATGAAAGATCGAATTACCAATTTTTTTTTCTATTTTCTTTAGTTGGCTGCTGATAAAATCAGAAAAGAAATGGACACAAAAATGAAAGTATGCAATGTGTGTGCGTGTGTGTGTGTGTGTATCACATGCACTCGTTTCCATGATGTACATATGGAATTTCATAACCAGCCAAACTAAGCTTCATAAGTGAATGAGAAATAAAATCCTTTACAGACAAGCAGATGCTGACAGATTTAGTCACCATCAGACCTGCCTTCCAAGAGCTCCTAAAGGAAGCACTAAACATGGAAAGGAAAAACCAGTACCAGCCACTGCAAAAACACACCAAAATATATAAACCAATGAAACTAGGAAGAAACTGCTTCAACTAATGTGCAGAATAACCAGCTAACATCATGATGACAGGACCAAATTCACACATAACAATATTAACGGTAAATATAAATGAGCTAAATGCCCCAATTAAAAGACATACACTGGCAAATTGGATAAAGAGTCAATACCCACAGGTGTGCTGTATTCAGGAGACACATCTCACTTGCAAGGTCACACATAGGCTCAAAATAAAGGGATGGAGGAATATTTACCAAGCAAATGGAAAGAAAGAAAAAAAAAGCAGGAGTTGCAATCCTAGTCTCTAATAAAACAGACTTTAAACCAACAAGGATAAAAAAGGACAAAGAAGGGCATTACATAGTAGTAAAGGGATCAATGCAACAAGAAGAGCTAAGTATCCTAAATATATATATATGCCAAATACAGGAGCACCAGGATTCATAAAACGAGTTCCTAGAGACCTACAAGGAGACTTAGACTCCCACACAATAATAGTGGGAAACTTTAACAACCCACTATCAATATTAGACAGATCAACAAGAAAGGAAATTAACAAGGATATTCAGACTTGAACTCAGCTCTGGTCCAAGTGGACCTAATAGATACCTACAGAACTCTCCACCCCAAATCAACAGAATATACATTCTTCTCAGCACCACATAGCACTTATTCTAAAATCAACCACATAATTGGAAGTAAAACACTCCTCAGCAAATGCAAAAGAATGAAAATCATAACAAACAATCTCTCACACCACAGTGTAATCAAATTAGAACTCAGAATTAAGAAGCTCACTCAAAACTGCACAACTACATGGAAACTGAACAACCTGCTTATGAATGACTACTGGGTAAATAGCAAAATTAAGGCAGAAATAAATAAGTTCTTTGAAACCAATGAGAACAAAGACACAACATATCAGAATTTCTGGGATACAGTTAAAACAGTGTTTAGAGGGAAATTTACAGCATTAAATGTCCACATTAGAAAGTGGGAAAGATCTAAAATAGACACCCTAACATCACAATCAAAAGAAGCAATGGAAAACACATTAAAAACCTAGTATAAAACAAGAAATAACTAAGATCACAGCAGAACCGAATGGGAGAGAAACACAAAAAAACCTTCAAAAAAAAATCAATGAATCTAGGAGTGGGTTTTTTGAAAAGATTAACAAAATAGATAGACCGGTAGCCAGACTAACAAGGAAGAAAAGAGAGAAAGATCAAATAGACACATTAAAAAACGATAAAGGGGATATCACCACTGATCCCACAGAAATACAAACTATTATTAGAGAATACTGTAAACACCTCTACACAAATAAACTAGAAAATCTAGAAGAAATGGATAAAGTCCTGGACACATACACCCTCCCAAGACTAAAGCAGGAAGAAGTCAAATCCCTGAATAGACCAATAACAAGTTCTGAAATTGACTCAGTAATTACTAGCCTACCAACCAAAAAAAGCCCAGGACCAGATGTCTTCACAGCCGAGTTCTACCAGAGGTACAAAGAGGAGCTGGTACCATTCCTTCTGAAACTATTCTGAACAATAGAAAAAGAAAGACTCCTCCCTAAATCATTTTATGAGGCCAGCATCACTCTGATTCCAAAACCTGGCGGAGACCCAATAGAAAAAGAAAATTTCAGGCCAATATCACTGATGAACATCGATGCGAAAATCCTGAATAAAATACTGGCAAGAGAATCCAGCAGCACATCAAAAACTTATCCACCACGATCAAGTTGGCTTCATGCCTGGCATGAAAGGCTGGTTCAACATATGCAAATCAATAAACATAATCCATCACATAAACAGAACCAATGACAAAAACCACATGATTATCTCAATAGATGCAGAAAAGGCCTTCAATAAAATTCAACACCCCTCATACTAAAAACTCTCAATAAACTAGGTATTGATGGAACATATCTCACAAAAATAAGAGCTATTTATGACAAATGCATAGCTAATATCATGCTAAATGGCCGAAAGCTGGAAGCATTACCTTTGAAAACTGGCCCAAGAGTAGGATGCCCTCTCTCCCCACTCTTATCAACATAGTATTGGAAGTTCTGGCCAGGGCAATCGAGTAAGAGAAAGAAATAAAAGCATGCAAATAGGAAGAGAGGAAATCAAATTGTCTCTGTCTGCAGATGACATGATTGTATATTTACAAAACGCCACCACCTCAGCCCAAAAATTCCTTAACCTGATAAGCAACTTTGGCAAAGTCTCAGGATATAAAATTAATGTGCAAAAATCACAATCATTCTTATATACCAATAACAGACAAGCAGAGAGCCAAATCATTAGTAAACTCCCATTCACAATTGCTATAAAGAAAACAAAATACCTAGGAATACAACCTACAAGGGATGTGAAGGACCTCTTCAAAGAAAACTACAAACCAGAGCTCAAGGAAATGACAGGACACAAACATATAGAGAAACACTCCATCCTCATGGATAGGAAGACTCAATATCATGAAAATGGCCATATTGCCCAAAGTAATTTATAGATTCAATGCTATTCCCATCAAGCTACCATTGACTTTCTTCACAGAACTAGAAAAAAACTATGTTAAATTTCATATGGAAGCAAAAAAGAGCCTGTGGAGCCAAGGCTAACCTAAGCAAAAAGAACAAAGCTGGAGGCATGACGCTGCCTGACTTCAAACTATATTACAAAGCTAAAGTAACCAAAACAGCATGGTGCTAATACCAAAACAGATATATAGACCAATGAAACAGAATAGAGGCCTCAGAAATAACACCACACATCTACAACAATCTGATCTTCAACAAACCTGACAAAAGCAAGCAATGGGGAAAGGATTCCCTATGTAATTAATGGCGCTGGGAAAACTGGGTAGCCATATGCAGAAAAGAGAAACTAGACCCCTTCATTATACCTTATAAAAGAATTAACTCAAGGTGGATTAAAAACATAAATGTAAAACCTAAAACTATAAAAACCCTAGAAGAAAACCTAGGCAATATGATTCAGGACATAGGTGTGGGCAAAGACTTCATGACTAAATCACCAACAGCACTTGAAACAACAGCCAAAATTGACAGATGGAATCTAATCAAACTAAAGAGCTTCTGCTCAGTAAAATAAACTATCACAAGAGTGAACAGGCAACCTACAAAATATGAGAAAATTTTTGCAATCTATCCATCTGACAAAGGTCTAATATCCAGAATCTAGAAGGAACTTAAACAAATTTACAAGAAAAAAAAAACAAACAACCCCATCAAAAAGTGGGCAAAGGATATGAACAGACACTCCTCAAAAGAAGATATGTATATGGCCAATAAACATATGAAAAAAGCTCATTATCACTGTTCATTAGAGAAATGCAAATCAAAACCACAATGACATACCATCTCACACCAGTTAGAATGGTGATCATTAAAAATTCTGGAAACAGCAGATGCTGGAGAAGATGCAGAGAAATAGGAACACTTTTACACTGTTGGTGGGCTTGTAAAATAGTTCAACCATTGTGGAATACAATGTGGTGATTCCTCAAGGATATAAAACCAGAAATACCATTTGACCCAGCAATCCCATTACTGGGTATATACCAAAGGATTATACATCATTCTACTCTAAAGACACATGTACATATATGTTTATCATGGGACTATTTACAATAGCAAAGACTTGGAACCAACATAATGCCCATCAATGATAGACTGGATGAAGAAAATGTGGCACATATTCACCATGGAATACTACACAGCCATAAAAAAGGATGAGTTCACGTCCTTTGCGGGGATATGGATGAAGCTGGAAACCATCATCCTCAGCAAACTAACACAGGAACGGAAAACCAAACACTGCATGTTCTCACTCATAAGTGGGTGCTGAACAATGAGAACATGTTGACACAGGGAGAGGAACATCACACACTGGGGTCTGTAGGTGGGTGTGGGGAAAGGGGAGGGAGAGCATTAGGACAAATAGCTAATGCATGTGGAGCTTAAAACCTAGATGACGGGTTGATGGGTGCAGCAAATTACCATGGCACAAGTATACCTATGTAACAAACCTGCATGTTCAGCACATGTATCCCAGAACTTAAAGTAAAATTTTAAAAAATGAAAGTATGCAATATGTGTATGTGTGTGTATACATACATATAAAACAAGCACTCATTTTCATTTTGTACATATATGCACATTATGAGTGTGAATATATGTTAAATAATATCCTATCAGTTTTGTATTTGTAACACATATATGTACATGCATATACAACAAATAGAGGTGTTTTGCATAATAATTTCATTTATATTCATTTCATCAGCTAAGAACTAAAAAGAATTTAAATCAAAATCAATTATTCATTTACAGGTGTTTTTAACCATCATCTCCCCCTTTATCTTCAGTTTTATGCCTCCTTGTATTGCCATTTTGTGACTTTTTTGCCATAAATTATACATATTTGGAACAGTCACTTTAAGAAATTCAATCTTTGGATAAGATCTCTAAGATTGATTTAGTATGAATACGTGTGTGGGCACACACTTGACAAAGAAAGGTCAGTTATAAATATATGTGTACACTTATCAAAATAATTCACATAAAATCTCTGAATAAAATTATCTGTATGCTTTTTCTGTCAATAAAAGCAATATAGTATAATTCTTGGTAGTAAACCTGTTTGTTTTCATTCTGTTGCCTACCATGTGAGCTGCCATGTTGGTATAAAACATCGATCATTTGATATTTTACTACAGCAAATAATAGTGATCCCCACGAAATAATAAATAAATCAGTGAGTTTCACGGAAATAAGTTTTTGGATGGATCAGATAATTTGAAGTTGTTAGTTTATTCTCCAGCAAGGTGAAAGAAAAAAGCTGTTAGTTTGTTCTCTATCAGGTGATCGAAGATGAAAACTAAAGTTCTCAAGGCCAGTGCATAATAATGGTGCCGTATTCTGTGCATCAATCACCATTACCAAATACCTATATTGCCAAATATTTCATGTACCGCTTTAGTGGTGATTAATCAATGTGCCATGGCACTGAAACTGAAACGAGACTTTGTAGTACAAGTGATATTCAAAGGGTTTTGAAAATTTATCAGCTCTATAGATATAGATGAAAATTTATCATCATCTATCTAGAAATCCTGTTTTTATAAATGTTACCTAGCCAAATATTGGTTTTATTTACTTAATATTTAGAAAACATGAGTTTAGTAAAAATTGTTCAGATTTTCTTAATGTAGTGTGTGAAATTACTATGTAATTATACAAGAAATATGCTACACAGCTGAATACACAAAGAGGTCAGCAGAGGGAGCAAAAGGTGCCTTTCCCCTATAATCCACAGCAACATCACCCGCTCTTCTCTCTACATCATCGATGTATGTTATCTAAAGTCCTGTGCAAATGCCACCTCAACACGAGTCCTCTAGCCTTGCCTTCTTATCAGAAGCAGCTCGAAAGCCCCGATAATTCTAGAACCACTGAAAAATACACACTTGTTGCAAGGATTGAAAAGCCTCATATTGCAAATTCAGAATTCACAGTACTGAAAAAATTCATAATTTTTTAAAGTTACAATACTGTGAACTATACAAAATGAATTATGCTGGGATCCGATGACTCTCTTCATTCCAGCCTATCTTATATTTTCTCATTCATTTCTCCACATAGTCACAACAACAGACTCACTATTACATTTCATTAATGGCTATTTTATAATAAATGATCTCAATAGCATTTCTGAAACCTCTGCTGTTCTGGTTTTACAGAACTCTTGAATTTTTGAATGAGTTAGTTTTTGATTGAAAAAGACCTGACTCTTATGCTTAGAAAAGCCATCATTTCTTTCTGTAAGCTTTCCGTCTTCTATAAGCTTTACATGTTCCATAAGCAAACATTCGCTGGTTTTGTGATCAAACTAGAGAGGCAAATTCAGTTAATAATAACAACGTCATTTATCATCCTCAAATCTAGTGTTATGGATAATACGATCTCCACAAGGAGACGGTTGCACGAGCGACAAGAGAAAGACAATCAACAGTCTTTTACTCATACCAAGATATGTCCACACACACTTGTTTCAACAGTCAAAGTAACGCCATATGTCCCCAGTGATGTGGGTGGGCAAAAGGAACAGTTGGCCTGCTAATGAGGGCCATATGTACACGCAGCCTATCGTACCATCCTTCTTACTTATGGTTGCTGAAAACTCAGTGGAAGAGCTTGCTCTGAGGAATGGCATGGCTGGAGGAGGAGAGGCTTCCTTAAGAGCAGGAAAGGACCATTTGTTGTACAACTACTGTATCTCTGAAACTGGGAGCTAAAGATATGCATGTACGTTACTCATTCTTATTAAGAGTTACTTACGCATCCGTAGAGTTCTTTACTCCAGTTTCACCTTCTTTCACTAAATTCTTTTGCATTTATGTGCAAAGGGATTTTGGGCCCTTTTCAAAAATTACTTTTCCTAATCAATCTTGTTAATTTGATGTTCATTTACATCGGCTTCTCTTTATTTTTAGCTTGATTTCCAGAAAAATTATACTTTCTTTGACATTGTTAAATGTTACAATATTAAAAGAAATGAAAAAGACTTAAAAACTTAGAATATTTGAATGAGGGTTTCTGGAAGGCAGAGAGAACAATAAGGCAAAAGTACTTACTGCACTACTGTTCCAAAGTAAAAGAAAAACAAAGATTTTAAAAATGATTATAGCAGCTTTGTATCTCAACCAGGGTTTCCTTTGAAATTTCTACAACTGCAAACACTATTCAGCAATTTGCACTGATTATAAAATTTATTGTTTTAAGGTCAATTGTGATACTATGATCAGATAATATAATTTACTTTACTCTTAATGGCTTCATTTTGACAACTGAGGGAGCTTTCAGGAAGGACAACGCTTCCTGCACAACAACCAGTAAAGCAGGTCACATCCATTTTCAATATAATTTTAAGAAAAATGAAGGACAAACTACTTGTGAGGCAGCAAGAATTCATTTGCATTAAATTAATTTGAACAGGGCATTTCAAGTTCTCTCTGGCAACAATGGAATAAAGGGGAAAATGAATCTATCTTATGCAATGATCCTCTTCTAGGTTACAGAAAGATTTGAAAGGCTGACATGACCATTGCTAAATTTCTTCTAGAAGTCTATGATTAGTGTCATAGATATAACTCATGAGATAAAATATTCACAAAGAATGTCTGTGAACTGCATCAATTGTGATGGAACTACTGTCTAACATCCCTTTGAAAAGTTATATTCTGCAAAGGTTAAAAAACACCAACCTTTCGATGCTTTCTTATATGGATGAGCTTTTGTCAACAAGAACTAAGCTTCACAATTAAGCACTATGGAAGATAATGTTCTAGGTTAATTTAAACCTAACTAATCCAGGACTTGGCCTTGATAAATAATGGGTTTAATTAATATTTTTGACCCTAGCAGTGCAAATACTTTTACTTATATTTTACTAAAGCTAGTTTTGACAAATCTAAGGGTATTTAATTTATCAGTATCTGTTGTCAGATGAAAACTTCCCCATCAATACCTTCTAATGGTTCAAAAATAAACTGTTACCCCCACAGATACATTGTTTTTCCATGCGTAAGCAAGTACATTAATTTCAGGGTCTCAAGGCATAAAAGTGATATTACCACTTGTGATAGGCTGCATAATAGTCCCAAAAGATGTTCTTCACCTAATCTCCCGGCCCTGGGAATGTGCTGCCTTACACAGCCAAAGGACTTGTAGATACGATTCATTTAAGGATCTGGAGACAAGGTGATTATCCCAGATCATCCATGAGTCCAAAGTAATCACAGGAGTCCTTAGATGAAGTGGAGAGAAGGACTCAAAGTTAAAGGAGGAGACAGCGCGGAGACAGAAACAGAAATAAAAGCAACGCACCTTGAAAATGGAGGAATGGGGAAAAGACAATGAAGACAGGTGCCACCAGAAGCAGAAAATGCAAGAGAATGGATTCTCCCCTCAGCACCTCCAGAAGGAACCCACACTGCAGACACATTGACTTAGCCATATTAAAGTGATTTTGGACTTCTGACCTTTGAAACTGCAAGACAATAAATATGTGTTAAGTTATGTAAATGTGTCGTAATTTGTTATAGCAGCAGTAATACAACTAATACACCACTACAATAAGCAAAGGAAATAAAGTGCAATAGTGACAAACTTAAGGGTTTCCAGGAAAGAGAAACGAAGTGGTAAACTCAATCACAGGATTATATTAGTAACTGTAGTATATGTTACTTGCTTACCCTTTCAATCACATTATTGCTGTAATTATCATTATCATCCAATCAATATGATTACACCAGTATGTATAACTTAGACATGAAAATTTTTTTCTATTTCACTCTTCCCATAATTCCATGCAGCTACCTCTAAGCAACTATGTATCTGATGAAGCTAATATTTTCAGGGAAAATCTTCCATGTTAAGCAGAAAATTTACATCTAAAATTAAATTCTTTTAAGCCAGTCTGGGGACAATACCTAGAAAATTCAAACATTACTTCTCAAGAATACCACTAGCAGTGAATTTGTGACGCTATCTTCCACCAACTGAATCAAAATTAATTTTAAATATTTTCAAAGCAATATTTTAAAAAATCGTGTACACATTTTTTCCTCTTGGTAAAAATAAACCACTTCTCAACCATCCATTATATTTATGTTAGTTACATGAAGTCCATACATGAATTATCATACCACAAATAGAAAACTATTTAAATAGAAAAATCTCACTTGGTGCTGACAGAATGACAGCATAAAACTGTTAAGCATGAGGAGAAAGTTGTTTGCAGTGTAAATATTTCCCTTTTCCTATCAAAGTGTGTCCTGTGATCTAGCGCTCTTCTCTCCACATGCTTAAGTACAGCAAAAGTTATAAAAACACTCATTCTAGTTTTCTATACTTTAATGGTTGTAGAACATCAGAAGAGAATTGGGAGATGGGAATGTTTTGTGCTTGACATTGCATTTGAGGGGAAAATAAAAACTTGGACATAATATGTGGGATGTCTCCACAGTAATACATGGGAGGGCAAGAAAAAAATGCTATCAAATTTCTACCATGCGCTGAGCCCCTTATATCAACAAATATCCAGCCTTTCTAATGTACTAACAACCACTCTTCATAGCAAGTATTCTATTCCCAGCTTGTAGGTAAGAAACAAAGCTTCAGAAAGGGATCTTCACCAATTTCACACAGTCAATAAAAGGCAGAACTAGGGCAAATATCAATAATAAAAATAGCAATCTAATCCTAATTGGACCTGGCACTGTTCTAAGAAGAAAATCATTAACAAAGGATTTTGAGTTACCACACTCTTAGTCTCCCCGTTTTACAAAAGAAGCAACTGGGGTAAAGTGAAGCTATGCCGTTTCTTTTCAAGCTCATATACCTAACAAGATACCACTTTAATCATGGGTCTCTGATAGATCGTGTACCTCATTTCTAGCGTTTGCTGAGATTTTTCTTATTAACCCTAAGCAAGTATTTGATCCCTGGTAAGTATGCTGTAATTTTTTCACCGCTCATTCTTATCACGGTTCTTCAAGAAAAGTACAGTTCAACACATTTGTCCTATTTGGTTACAAATTTTGAAATTCAAAATATGTATCACACTAAGCTGTTAGCTCCATTTGGAATTTTAAAAAACTAAATTTTTCACTCAGTTAAAAAAAATTGCATTGTTTACTCCCATATCTACAATATAGCTTATAAGTGTATATTTGTATTGAAAACATAATTTTCTACAACTTTTATAATATTTAAATATTATTTAAGGTTTTAATAATATTTAAATATTTAAATAATACATTTAAAAACATAGTTCAACAAGTCCGAATAATCCATCACTTACTTATGACAGAATATTTGTTCAGTATCTTCTGTTTGTTCACTCTTGTGTAATATATCCTATTTTAAGAATCAAAAACTTCTCTTAATGTCAACACTACAGCCTCTTCACAATTCCTACTTATTCCTAATTACCCTTCAGGAGCAAATAAAATGAATTTATCCCAAATTTCTTTGCTTTGAAACAACTTCAGTGAAAATGGTGGTTGTCAACCATATCTACCATTCATATATCCCATTGTTTTCTGCATTAAATTTCATCTAATACTCCTTATGCCATCAGTGTCACTACAAAGGGGGACAGGGGATGAATCTCATCATGAACAAAGGTATATACACTAGATCTTAGGATGTTCAATCATTTCCTTACTCTATTATGTCCCATCTGAACTACTCATATTAAAATGAGCAACTATATGAACATGGTACTTTTAAGAAAGGATGTTCAAAAATTAATTCATATCTTGTACAAATTGGTATCCAAGAAATCATGACCTAATAGGCATCACATATGTGAATGAAAAAATTCACTTTCAGCAATGAATGTTGATGACACTCCTTTAGCAAGAGTTGTACCGAGCTACCCACAACTCCTCAGCACTCACTATTCTCATACATGCGGTCGGACAATGTCCAAGGGTGCAGTGATTCTGTCCAGAGGCTTTTCTGGGCCGTTAGAGCTGTCTCAGCCTGTGTACAGGGTTATACAGACACTCTAGGGCATTCATGACTCTGATCACTGGAGCAGCCCTGTACTAACTGCAAATTTATGGAGGAAACTTTCAAGTCCTCTTGCCCCCCAGTTGGGGTAACTCTGTTACCTATTTCATGTGGTCTCAGTTCTCCAACAAAAATGATCTCGGCCTGCTCATCTTACTTCCATTTCACTACATGGCATAACTAGAAGTTGACTAGGTATTCTGCTTTAATGTATATGCAAAGCCCTCTTGTTCAGGAATGTTTGTAGAATAATATTTCTAAATTAGGAATACAATTGGTCTTGTTCTTTCCTGAGGGATAAAATGTCATCTCTCTTCTTCTCTCCCTCTCTCCTTTCTTCCTAACTCAGCTAACCCTCTATCTGAAAGAATTACAAAGGAAGAAATCTAGGGCATTGTTTAGCATTCTCAGGAGGATTGGAAATGTTGGAATGACAGCGAGTATCACACATACACTGCTTGAAGTATTTTGTAGGATCCAAGGGAAGAGAAAATTTTGACATTCCAGAAAATTTAAGTCATCCTTTTAATATCAGGACCAGAAAGAAACAGGTCACACGGGCAAGAGCCATAAAACTAATTATCTTGACTCTTTCCAGAATACCTGAGCTATAAATGTACAGGGAATCCTGTAATCAGATGCAAAGTTGTGTATAATATACTTAGTTCCCAAATGTAACTAGGAATTTTATGTATATAATGTGAAAAATCGTTCCAAAGTATTTGAGACTCCAAAAACTTTCCTAGCTAGCATTCAATATTCTTGCTTAACTTCTCCTTATACCCCTAACTGTATTGAGCATGCATAGACACACAAAAGCTAGGATCAAGTATTACCGCTTAAGAAAGAAAAGGAGGAAAAAGGCTGTATTATAGGGATTTAGTTTTCTTCCTCAACTCTTGAAGAAGCCTATTTGTATCAGCCCGTGTCAGACAACAAAGTACTTATCAATAAAGTTTTATGAATGTGGTCACATATGAAATATAAGAGCATTCAGTTTCTACCTCTCCTTTTCTCATAAATCCTACATCAGATAGACATTAGCTATATCTGCCAATGTTTCCACGGAATCTTAAAGACTATTCACTGCAAAGCTGGCAGTGTAGCCTGAAAGCAAGTTATGTCTGCGTTGCAACTTCACACTAAGTGGTTTAAAAATACAACTAAATGTGGCCTGTCTTTATCTTGATTATAAGACATAAATTATCCCAAGAATATTCTTAGTAAAAATTGGGTCTCCCGGTCAAGCCACTTCTATTAAGAAGGACACAGGTCAGTTTTTAGGAGTTTAGGTGTTATTTGGAAGTTAGGAGCATCTAAATATGGAATATAACTCCATTAAATTATAGTATATTTTATATCAAAGAGAAACGACAAAAATAAGAAATGTTTTAAGTATTTTTTCGTATAGCGTGTTCATATATAATTACTTCAGTAGTCTCAATGTAGTCATGCAATTGTTTGGGTAAAGAACTAAACTTGAAGTTAAATAGCATAGGTCTGAATTCTTATGGTTTATAACATTCATATATTTTATATGTTCCAGAATAATATGTAATTTCTAAGTTTATAACATAATAATTACAGAAATCTAGGTAAAGTAATACTTCTGTGACACAGTCTCTTCATCTACAAAATGGAATATTGCTTTTCTCCTTAAATTTATATTAAAAATTGGAGAAGTAATATATGTGAAAGAACCTTACATTAAATATGCAAGTTTTATTTGTTGAATTCAAACAGTCATTAAAGAACAAAATAAAACATTACATTTGGATTAACAAAGTAGATACATATATCTCAATCTGAGAAACCTTTAAGCTCTCTTGACCATAAAATGACATTGGATCCTATAAGAGAGTTTGGTAAATATTTGAAAGATATTTCAATTTCACACCTAAATGTTGATTCTGACATTTATTTCCTAAACTTATCATTTGTATACTTACCTGCTATTAAATCCACAGGGGTCATGTCACTAACTGTATGCCCACCGATTTTATTGAGAGGTATTCAGCAAGGCCCACAAAGTAAGTATTGAATTTTTTTAAAAAACAGACCCAAAACACCTAAAAGCAAAACACTTAGTAAATTCTTATAATCATGAAGATCACAAATTAGTGCTATTAGTAAGAAAGAAACTTCTAAACCAAATAAAGTCCTAATACCTCCAACGAATTTTGTCTCTCTGATACACACACACACGATTAAAAAAAAAATGAAGGAAATGTAAAAAAATAAATAAATGAAGGAAGTTCTGTGGGAAATGTCCATAATTTCATGCCCAGAATTTCCCTATCAATCTCTTTCCCCAAAGTTCTTCCGAGAAAATAAAGTTGCCTTTCTCTCAACGTTAACTCATCACTTTTCTCATAGCATTTTCAAAAGAAATATTTCCTGTCAGCCGGCCACTTAAACTTTGTGCTGTTAAAGAAATCCAAAAAGGTATCAATTTTGCAACAAAGGATAAAGAGGAGACGAAGTGAACCAACATGGCTTTTAAGCTAAATTGCCGTCACCTGTCACAGGTTGTCTAGCGAGCCTCAAGTTCCCTCTAATAAGCTTATGGAGGGTGCGAAGCAAAGGCACCTCAAGGTGCTCTGCGGGTTTTCCCCTGGTAAATTAGGCTGAAAGGAAAAGAGTCCCACCCCCCACCCCCAAACTTGGAGACCAGGGCTGCCCTGCCGAATGCTGTGCCCAGACCTCCTACTTCCACGCCCTTCCAGTCCTTTCCTCGGCTTGGAAAATTGGGCATGAGGCAAGCAAAAGGAAGGACAGAAGGCCAAAACGGGCATCCGGGAAGCCAAATTTCTGTCTCAAAAGCTCGTCTAGAAACGCGTACATAGCGCGTGCCTTGCGGACATCTCCTAAAACCCCGTTCACTGAAGCTAATTCCTCCCGAACGCCCCCACGCCGGCTGAGGATCGCAACCGCCCATCCGCCCCTCCAGCCTGTGCAGCCGCCCCCAAAACCTCCCGTGAATCGGGAAATGTCAAGGCAGCAGCGCTTGGGGAGCCGAGCAGCCTCGCCAGTTCCAAGTCTCTGGTTCGAGACCCCTCGCTTCGCCTCTTTGGGGAACTCACCTGGAGTCAGGTTTAGATGGCAGCCTCCACCCAGGGGACCGGGAAGCGGCCCCGGGAAGCGCCGCCGCGTCCTGTGAATAACGAGCGCAGCGCAGCGGAGCAGCTCCCCCTGGACTGGCCGCTCCCCGATTCCTCCCGCTCTGTCCGGGAACCGTCCCTCCGTTCTTTCCTCTCCCTCCCCTGCCTGCAGCCGCCGCGCTCCCTCCTCCTGCTGGCGGCTCAGGGCTGTGCTTCCGCCTCCCTCCTGCGGGCGCACGAGCTGCCCGCGCTGCTAATGAGCAGGCTCCAGGCTCCGCCCGGCCAGGGGTGCGCACACACCCCACGCCGGAGACGAGCTCCCGGGAGCGGAGCTATGGATACGCCTGGTGCGGCGGCTGGAGAAATGAACTGGAGGAGGCATCCAGCATCTCACACTTTCTGGCCACTCAGCTTAACTAAGCCATAACCCCAGACTTCTTCCTAAATCTCCAGTAATTTACAGGTGCTGAAAAGTCAATGAGGGGTTTGAGCACAATCTGTGTTAACAGTATTGCCAGTATAGAGATGCTAATCTGGCTAGATTCTAGGGATGAAATGTTCAAGGGACGGTATATGATTCTTTCTGGTGGTTATTTTGACATATTTTGGCTATACTTACAGATCTGTAAAATAAACCAGCAATCTTCTAATCATGACAACACAGATTCCTAATTGAAGGCAGCTGATACTTATTAAATACCAGGCTCTGTTTAATAGGCTCTTCTTTCCCAGCTGATCTTTACTACAATTCTGTGAGCACTACTAGCACCCCTATTCTATATTTTAAGAATTTGGGTTTAACTTTTAAAACAAGACGGTCTTAAAACAAGACTAAGGATCATGTCCAACCTTGCAGAGATTCTAAGTTTCTGAGCCTAAATAATAACTGAAATCTGTAGCTCCCACAACCCATAGCCTGTGTATAATGTGTTGCAGCATCTTGGATGGTACTGTGTAACTGAACCAACAAAGATAATAGGACCATCAGCAAATACACACCACGAGACTAATGAATACCTAGAATCCTAGTGAGACTTGTAAATAGTCAAGCACCCTAAGTAACAATAGTTCAAGTGCATGCTAAACATGGTGATTACTTATAAAAGAACAGCAACCAGTATGAGTGAAGACAGGCAAATAATGTTCAAAATGTTCAGAATCAATGTCCAGCCACTTATGAGTTGAATTCCCCACTCTAAAAAGGAGGCCAGATGTGATGTATTCTAAGAAGTCTACAATGGGCGTGGTCTTTTCGCAACCAAAAAGGGCTTTTTAAACACTTATTTCCCATTAAGAATATGCAATAGCTAATTAATATTAAATCTGAAAATCAGTGATAATTTATTTCAACTAACCTTACATGAAAAAATCATTACTCATTCAAGCTTTTAGAATTAGATTAAATAGCATTGAGTATCAAATTTACTTCAACCCATAGAAATAATAGACAGTTAATTAATAAAGTAAGTAATTTAATTAACTTTACTTTTGTGTCATGATGTATTTTTCCTTAGGAAAAGGATAAGACATTTTTTCCATGGTATAAAATACTAGAATATGACTTTTATATTTTTCTTCATGAAGATTAAAGAATTAATAAAATAAGTACAGACATATTGTCAACAAATCTATCCAGATCATTCATTCTCCACTCAAGAAATTATGCTAGGCAAGCTTTATTTCTCCATATGTACAAGGCAATTCAGAGGTCAAAAATTTGAAAACACTTCAATGAACATCAACCATTAATTAACTAAGAGTAGATTTTATTTATAAACAACTTTAAAAGACTATAAAAAAGGTATAACAAACTTCTACTTTATCAGTACTGCTACTCCTGTTGAACACAAAGATATATAATTATAGTTTTCTCCCTATTTAAAATATTTATTGATTCTGGCATAATAATGTCATACTCATCCCTCAATAATCAGTGTACATGGAACCAGAAATCTTTTCTTTCACCTAGTCAATTTAAGTATTTCTGTGTTTTGCATGTTAACACTCTATTTATTCTGTGTTTCTAGTGCTTATCCTCAAAATTTTTATAGTTCCGTTCACATATGAATTCTACCAATCAGCACTATATATAAATAATGCAACGTATAAAATGTGTTAAATAAATGGATGTAAGATTTATGCTAAATTTTTCACATAGTAAGTACTTCAAAACCCTTATTATTTTTCCTTAAGCTTTTATGTGCATATATTTTATCTCTCCAACTAAAGAATAAACTTCTAAATAAGAAGAGTTTTGTCTATAAATTTTACGCATTTTAATACATTATTAATCTAAAACCTTGGACTAGAGTTTGGAATTCTTTTATGTATTCATTTATTGATTCAAAAAATAGGTGTCCATGCCATTTTTTCTAAACCTTGTGCAAGATGTAGGGTATACAATGATGTCCAGACTTTAGAGTCCTTGACCTCATGGCGTTTAAAGTGCAGTAATGTACAGTAATTTTAAAATCTATTTATTATTATTTAAAACAATCAATGAATACATTCTTGTCGAAAATAACTGAAAAGTCTGTCTGAATTCCCTGGCCAAGGCCAAAACATGAAAGCAAAAGAGCTGCCTGAAAACAGTGCAAGCCACTCTCCAGAGGGTTTCTCTGTTGAAACAGCACATCGCATTATGGAAATAATGAGAAAAATTAGTAACTGTGCAAACGACAACACATATGCATCTTTGTGGTTTCTGACCTTTTAGCATCGTCGAAGCAAGACCACAAACCTTTCAACACCAGGCGTGGTATTAATCTTGCACAGAATATAATGTTTTCACATATTTTATTCTGATTTCCTACAAAGTAATTTCAATTTCTAGCTAAAGCTAATGGATTTTTCTAGTGAAAACATTGTGTACCGAATGACTTTCCAGTGAGATCTGCGTACCATGCGCCATTTTCATGTTCGTGCTCATTTCTCTGAAGTCTGTTTGCCTTTAATTCACCATAATGAAATTCCTTGTGTACTTTTATTGGCAACCATTGCATAGTGACACTTGCATCCAAATGTAATTCCATTTGAGTTTGGCAGTGTTTGCTTTTTTATCAGAAGAGGAAAGTTAGAGGGAACAAGGGGCAAAGATGTGTGTAAGAATATCTGAGGGACCATCACAGCATCACAAATTCAAGATTTTTTTGAAACATTAGACAAGGGACTCACAGCCATGCCCTGGGATGGCTGAAACACTTCACAACCTGCTCATGTTTATGACCAAAATCATCACCTAAAATGAATTCAATGTGTCAATATCATAATATTGTTTGTGTATAAGTAATCATGAAGCAGTTAGGGAAGGGAGTATAATCTAGTAAGAAATTGGAACAAAAAGTGTTAGACAAAATTCAAGAAGATTTAAAAGAAGAAAATTAACCTGTCTGATCTGAACAGAATTGGAAAAGCACATCAATCATAGCTCTATACATTGACCATAGACTTAAAGCATAACATAAAAATAAAGAAGGCAGATAACTCAGGAAAACATTTCTATTAAATCTACTCCGTAAAGTTTTCCCATACTTTTATTTTACTAACAGGAGCATACATTTAAATCTGACAAAATCATATATATTTTGTTGATTCAATTTGTAGCAGATAGAGAAGCATGTCCCAGTGCTATGACAGTGAGTTGTCACTATAACATACCACTGCTTTACATCTTACCCACAGGCTAAAATGTTTACCCCTAGAGTCGTGACTTTGTATATGACAGGAGATTGCTACTAAAAGTAAATATATTTGGCTGAAGGGTAGATACAACTTTAGGCCATTATATCATTCACTAAAATTTAGCTGGCATTTACATATTTACCTGCTTAGTTCATATGACAAATATGTTTGAGAGACTGCCATATACAAAAAAAAAAGATGGAACCATCTTACAAATTTAGAGATTACTTAAAGAAATGGAACTGAAGGGTTAACTGTGATGGCAAGAATGAAGAGAGCAAAACCAGAGGGTACTTCAAGGAGAACAGGCATGAGAGAGGCATTATAATTTGGAGGGTGCTATGATTTGAACCTATGTGCCCATCCAAAGTTTGTATGTTGAAACTAAAATCCCAGGACAATGACATCAAGAGATGGGGCTTTTGGTTAAGTGATTAAATGAAGAAGGATCCACCCTCATGAATGAGATAAACGTCCTCGTAAAAGATGCTTTAGAGGAATGCCGGGCTCCTCAGTCTCTTCTGCCATGTCATCACATTGTCCGTTTTTGCCCACTTTTGTCACGTGAAGACGAAGCAAGAAGGTGCCACCTCGGGACCAACTGCCAAATCTCCACTGCCTTGATTTCGGACTTCTCAGCCCCAGAACTGTGAGAAATACATTTCTGTTTTTTATGAATTACTCAATCTGTGGCATTTTGTTATAGCAGCATACAGACAAAAACAGGGTAAACAGCCTGGTGAGAGTGGATATTTTAGAAACTTGAGATGATTCAATGTCGCTGATTCTCCATTTTCTCATATGTAAAATGAAGGAAATAATGCTGATTACTTCATAGTTCATTGTACAAATTAAATTAACTATGTAAATAAAGCAATATAGTTCCTTTTATCTAGTATACATTGTTTAAGTGTTGTTGTCATTACATGAGGAAAACAAGAACTTCCCCAAACAGAAGGATGTGGGAACCAAAACTAAGATATAAGAAAGGACCAAAGTTCACTGTGACAATCTGGTCAAGCGCTGGTTAGGGAAGATAGCATAATGTTACGCATAGATATTATTATAGGATAATTTTCCTCCACCCCGAACTCCTCTAGCACTTTCCCTACGTCTTTCATTGCACTTCTTCATTTGTCTCCTTAATTACGGTTATTTATATAAATCTTTTAGCTTCCTACAAAAAGAAGCTTGTAGTGGGACAGATTCTTGAGGATCTATGTCAAAGCAATTTTTCTATTTCCTACAGCAAGTAACCCAGTAGTAATCACACAGAATTTGTTAAAAGAATAAACATAGGAAGATTAATTTCCATTTTTTTCTTTGCTAATTTTTAATCAGAATTATACCATTGTTAGGGAGGGAGAAATTATAAATTGAGGACATGAGTATTAACATTTAAATCTGTTATTCTGCTTTATTTTAGAGCTTGCCATGTTTTGTGATTAAAAAAAGAAACAGGACATTCTATATAGCTGTTGCAAAACGTGTGGTCTGTTGGTGAACTAGCAGCACCAGCATTATCAAGATTTCCTTAGTTTGCAGGGCTACTGAGTCAGAATTCGCATTTTGACAAAACTCCAGGTGATTCATGCTCTGCATTTAAGTTGGAGAAGCACTGTTCTATAGTTCTCCTTATGTCCTAAATGCATTGTCAGTGAAAGAAAATACTATACGTATGATAATAATAACGGTAATATTAACAAAAATGTAACTATTAGTAATTTTCTATGCTCTCCCAGATACTAAGTCCTTTATTTAATACTTGTGATATTTCTGCGAAGTTGCAATTGATATCACCTACTAAACTGATACTCAGAAATCTGAAGTAATTCTCCAAGGTCACAAAGCTAGTGAATCACAAACCAGATTTTTAAACTCTTGCTGCTTCATTCCAAAGACTAAACCGTTTCTAACTCACGGTTAATACATTTGCTTCTGCCTTCCATTTCCTAAATATGGTTTCCTTTCTATTTCATTAGCTTTACTTATACATGACTGATTTTTAACCCTCTCTAACATTTGCAGAATATGGTGTACTATGGTTAATAAGGACAATACCAAGTAATATCATGTTGAGAAAGTGTGCAGAAGTAGCATCAAAAAACAGACTTTTTCCAAAATGTTTACTAAAAACTTTCAATAAAAACAAGATTTTCTACTTAGAATTTCTACCTTGCATAACTCAAATGGAGCATGATTATTAAAATGACAAAAAGATTCCGTAATTGCCTAAGAGCTAAGAATAAGAATTGCTATATAAAAAAGCATAAATATGCCATATGAATGACATGTATAAGAATCATGGGAGTGCTATTTGGTATTTAGTATTTAGTTCCATTCTGCAGCATGATCAAAAAGAAGCATCTGTATAGTTCACTGTGCATTATAGCACAATAAATCACCTCATTAGGCTCAGATATATGTAAAGATTTACAGTCTGGGAAAGTCCACTAGATATTCTTAATCACTTCTTAGACTGTACTGTCCCCCATATTTCTCTTTTTCTATAGAAAGGTTGCACATGGAAAGGCTTTATTTGAAATCCAGCAATGAATGGAATGTCTGTGAAGCAAGAAATAGATGGAAATTGACATTTTAAAAGAAAGTTTGGCTTCTGAAGAGATACAGCTGTGACCTTGGTCTTTTTGTTGGAGAGAAGTATTCCCTAGCCTTACTGTACTATTTTTCCCAAAGCACCCTCTCTATTGTTCTCCCTTCATCTCTGGCTCGTATCATATGGCCCCTCCCTCATTCTATCTGGTGAGTTCTGAGAAAAATGCTTAAATTCTGCAGAGAAGATTGAGAACAATGCTAAATATTCCTCAGAGAAGCAAAATATTATGTTAACAGTTTATATTTTCACATGAAATTGTCTATCTCTTCTCTCTGTCTCATGTGTGTATGTGTGTATGTGTGTATGTGTATATATATATATACATATAATATACAGTAGATATGTATATATAGAGTATAATATTCAGTATATATGTATATATAGTATAATATACCGTATATATGTATATATATACAGTGTGTGTGTGTATATATATATACATATATATATATATATGTATATATATACTACCATTTACCTCCCAGGCTATACGTCCTGACATCTTAAAAGTAGAAAGCCCTCACAGGCCGCGGTTGCTCATGCCTGTAATCCCAGCACTTTGAGAGGCCGAGGCGTGCAGATCACCTGAGGTCGGGAGTTCAAGACCAGCCTGACCAACATGGTGAAACCCCATCTCTACTAAAAATACAAAAAATTAGCTGGGCGTTGTGTTGCGCACCTGTAATCCCAGCTACTCAGGAGGTGGAGGCAGGAGAATCACATGAACCCGGGAGTCGGAGGTTGTGTGAGCCGAGACCATGACATTGCACTGCAGCCTGGGCAATGAGAGCAAAACTCCATCTGAAAAATAAAGGTGGATAGGCCTTAAAAGACTTTTGAAAATGAGATTTGTCAAATATTTATTAGAGATGAAGAAAATAAGTGCGGACCCACACGTAACTTGTCTGAGGTCACAGAAGTAGGGACCCACACGTAACTTGTATGAGGTCACAGAGGTAGTCATGCTGCAGCAGCCTTATTGGTTTTCCTCTATGACATGCATTATTATTGTTTTTGATCATTTCAAGAGGTTTCTAGTCGATAGTGGGACAAAATTTCTAATTTGGGAACCTAATTTTCTCTGCAAATCTTCTTTACATCTCTAGCTTATTAATACACCTCAGAAGTGTTACAGGAATTAATTCGCAGGATTTTGAAGAATATTTTGAGGTATGCTGGGAAAAATCATGTCAAGTATCAATGATTAGAAACTAAACAATCAATATTAGATATTGTAAAATTATATTTAATCTTCCATATGGCATAAATAAGTTATTTTAATGTACAGTCGTTGTACTTTGTAAATTTGCATATAAAATATTTGAAAAAATAACTTTCAATATGTAAAATGTAAATATACAAAGGAAAGGATCGGAAAAAATAGATAAAAATAATCAGGCTAAGAAAACCCTACAGTGTCACCCTCAGAAGACTATAGAAGGATTCTCACCCTCGAGAAACAGAGGAACTTGAACATGGAAATGACCCTCTGCTGGCCATACTGATTATGGTACATAATTTTAAAAGGCTTTTAGAGAGAAGGGAAATGTTTTATTATGCATTCAGCACAGTGTTATGGTGATGTTTCTTAACTATCAGCTATTTTTAAAATTCTTATAATCTTTCTATAGATGACAAAGTTACATAAATATGAAGGATAAGAAGGGCCCCTGCAAACCTGATAATACAATTCTCTTTTCAATGATAACGTATTTCTAAGCGCGCATCTCCTAATCATATTGATGTGCATTAAGTGTTCTTTAACCTGCCCCTGTCAAAGTGGCTAAAGTAATATTTCATGAGGAGATAATTTTTTCCTTTAGGTGATTTTTTCCGCATAATACTCTAACATTTCCAATTCCATATTTCTCGAAAAAGTTTACATGATATACATATACAATTACTAGAATTTTGGCGGCATAAATAATTTAAATGGACTTTACTTCAAAGATAATATTTATTTTTAAAGTTGTAAACCTTGGAATCATCAATTAATTAGAATTATCTTTTTCTTTATAAATAAAGTTTTTTGTCCCTACATATTTATGATTTGGAAATTTTCACCTGGAAAATTTCATTTTCAGTTGTATGCCTTGTTTTTAGTATAAAATTCAGTATTTCAATTTCAATATAATTTTTTGATTGATTTTAATGCAGAGAACAGAAAGGAATATCTTCAAATATAAACTACACAGAATCATTCTGTGAAACATCTTTCTGATCTGTGCATTCAGCTAACAGAGTTAAACCGTACTTTTGATTGAGCAGTTCTGAACACTCTTTCTGTAGAAAATGCAACTGGACATTTGCAGCGCTAAGAGGGTAGTAGTGGAAAAAGGAATATATTCAAATATAAAGTAAACAGAAGCATTCTGTGAAATTTCTTTCTGTTCTCTGCAACTTCTTTCTGTTCTCTGCATTCAACTAACAGAGTTGAGCCTTACTTTTGAAGGAGCAGTTCCGAAACACTCTTTGTGTAGAAACTGAAATTGGACATTCGGAGAGCTAAGAGGATAAAAGTCGAAAAAGGAATATCTTCAGCTAAATACTACACAGAAGCATTCTGTGAAACTTATTTCTGATATGTGCATTCAACTAACAGAGTAAAACCATACTTTTGATTGAGCCATTATGAACACTCTTTCTGAAGAAAATGCAAGTGGACATTCGGAGCACTAAGAAGGTAACACAGGAAAAAGGAATATATTCAAATATAAACTACACAGAAGAATTCTGTGAAACTTCTTTCTGTTCTGTGCATTCAACTAACAGAGTTGAACCTTACTTTTGATTGAGCCGTCCTGAAACACTCATTCTGTAGAAATCGCAATTGGACATTCTGAGCGCTAAGTGGCCTATATTGGGAAAAAGAATATCTCCAAATAAAAACTACTCAGAAGAATTCTGTGAAACTTATTTCTGATCTGTGCATTCAGCTAACAGAGTTAAACCATACTTTTGATTGAGCAGTTATTAAACACTGTTTCTGTAGGAAATGCAAGTGGACATTAGGAGCGCTAAGATTGTAATAGTGGAAAAAGGAATATCCCTAAATAAAAACTACACAGAAGCATTCTCTGAAACTCCTTTCTGTTCTCTGCATTAAACTAACAGAGTTGAGCCTTACTTTTGAAGGAGCTGTTCTGAAACACTCTTTGTGTAGAAACTGCCAGTGGACATTCGGAACGCTAAGAGGGTAATAGTCGAAAAAGGAATATCTTCAACTAAATACTAAACAGAAGCATTCTGTGAAACTTCTTTCTTTTCTGTGCATTCAACTAAAAGAGTTGAACCTTACTTTTCATTGAGCCGTTCTGAAACACTCTTTCTGTAGAAAATGCAAGTGGTGATTCGGAGCGCTAAGAGGGTAATAGAGGAAAAAGGAATATCTTCAAATATAAACTACACAGAAGCATTCTGTAGAACTTCTTTCTGTTCCTTGCATTCAACTAACAATATTGAACCTTACTTTTGATTGACCAGTTCTGAAACTCTCTTTCTGTAGATACTGCAATTGGAAATTCTGAACGCTAAGAGTCCTATATTGGAAAAAGGAATATCTTCAAATAAAAACTACACAGAAGAATTCTGTGAAACTTCTTTCTGATCTGTGCATTCAACTAACAGAGTTAAACCATACTTTTGATTGAGCAGTTCTGAACACTCTTTCTGTAGAAAATGCAAGTGGACATTCGGAGCTCTAAGAGGGTAATAGTGGAAAAAGTAATATCGTCAAATAAGAACTACAGACAAGCATTCTGTGAAACTACTTTCTGTTCTGTGCATTCAAATAACAGAGTTGAACCTTACTTTTGATAGAGCCATTCTGAAACACTCTTTCTGTAGAAAATTCAATTGGACAATCTGAGCGATAAGAGGCCTATATTGGGAAAAAGAATATCTTCAAATAAAAACTACACAGAAGCATTCTGTGACACTTTTTCTGATCTGTGCATTCAGCTAACAGAGTTAAATCATACATTTGATTGATCAGTTCTGAACACTCTTTCTGTAGAAAATACAACAGGACATTTGGAGCGCTAAGAGGGTAGTAGTGCAAAAAGGAATATATTCAAATATAAACTACACAGAAGCATTCTGTGAAACTTGTTTCTGTTCTGTGCATTCAACTAACATAGTTGAACCTTACTTTTGATTGAGCCTTTCTGAAACACTCTTTCTGTAGAAAATGCAATTGGACATTCTGAGCGCTAAGAGGCCTATATTGGTAAAAAGAATATCTTCATATAAACACTACACAGCAGCATTCTGTGAAACTTCTTTCTGATCTGTGCATTCAGCTAACAGAGTTAAACCATACTTTTGATTGAGCAGTTCTGAAACACTCTTTCTGTAGAAAATGCAACTGGACATTCAGAGCGCTAAGTGGGTAATAGTGGAAAATGGAATATCTTCAAATATAAACTACACAGAAGAATTCTGTGAAACTTATTTCTGATCTGTGCATTCACCTAACACAGTTAAACCATACTTTTGATAGAGCAGTTCTGAACACACTTTCTGTAGAAAATGCAAGTGGACATTCGGAGATCTAAGAGGCCTATATTGGTAAAAAGAATATCTTCATATAAACACTACACAGCAGCATTCTGTGAAGCTTCTTTCTGATCTCTGCATTCAGCTAACAGAGTTAAACCATACTTTTGATTGAGCAGTTCTGAAACACTCTTTCTGTAGAAAATGCAACTGGACATTCAGAGCGCTAAGTGGGTAATAGTGGAAAATGGAATATATTCAAATATAAACTACACAGAAGCATTCTGTGAAACTACATTCTGTTCTGTGCATTCAACTAACAGAGTTGAACCTTAATTTTGATTGAGCAGTTCTGAAACACACTTTCTGTACAAAGTGTAATTGGATTTCTGAACGCTAAGAGTCCTATATTGAGAAAAATAATATCTTCAAATAAAAACTACAGAGATGCATTCTCTGAAACTACTTTCTGATCTGTGCATTCAGCTAACAGAATTAAATGATACATTTGATTTAGCAGTTCTGAAACACTCTTTCTGTAGAAAATGCAAGTGGACATTCGGTGCGCTAAGTTGGTAATTGTGGAAAAAGTAATATCTTCAAATAAAAACTACACAGAGGCATTCTCTGAAACTTCTTTCTGTTCTCTGCATTCAACTAACAGAGTTGAGCCTTATTTTTGAAGGAGCAGCCCTGAAACACACTTTCTGTAGAAACTGCAAGTGGACATTCCGAGCGCTACTAGGGTAATAGTGGAAAAAGGAATACCTTCAAATAAATACTACACAGAAGCAATCTGTGAAACTACTTTCTGTTCTGTGAATTCAACTAAAAGTGTTGAATCCTACTTTTCATTTTGCCGTTCTGAAACACTCTTTCTGTAGAAACTGCAATTGGATATACGGAGCGCTAAGAGGCCTATATTTGAAAAAGGACTATCTTCAAATAAAAACTACACAGAAGCATTCTGTGAAACTTCGTACTGATATGTGCATTCAGCTAACAGAGATAAACCATACTTTTGATTGAGCAGTTCTGAACACTCTTTTTGTAGAAAATGCAGGTGGACATTCGGAGCGCTAAGAGGGTAATACTGAAAAAAGGAATATATTCAAATATAAACTACACAGAAGCATTCTGTGAAACTTCTTTCTGTTCTCTGCATTCAACTTACAGTGTTGAGCATTACTTTTGAAGGAGCAGTTCTGAAAAACTCTTTGTGTAGAAACTGCCAGTGGACATTCGGAGCGCTAAGAGGTTAATATTCAAAAAAGGAATATCTTCAACTAAATACTACACAGAAGCCTCCTCTGAAACTTATTTCTGATATGTGCATTTAACTAACAGAGTAAAACCATATTTTTGATTGAGCCGTTCTGAACACTCTTTATGTAGAAAATGCAAGTGGACATTCGGAGCGCTAAGAGGGTAATAGTGGAAAAAGGAATATATTCAAATATAAACTACTGAGAAGCATTCTGTGAAACTTCTTTTTGTTCTGTGCATTCAACTAACAGAGTTGAACCTTACTTTTGATTGAGCCGTTCTGAAACACTCTTTCTGTAGAAACTGCAATTTCACATACTGAGCGCTATGATGCCTATATTGGGATAAAGAATATCTAAAAATAAAAACTAAACAGATGCATTCTGTGAAACTTCTTTCTTATCTGTGCATTCAGCTAACAGAGTTAAACGATACTTTTGATTTAGCAGTTCTGAAACACTCTTTCTGTAGAAAATGCAAGTGGTCATTCGGTGCGCTAAGATGGTAATTGTGGAAAAAGGAATATCTTCAAATAAAAACTACACAGAGGCATTCTCTGAAACTTGTTTCTGTTCTCTGCTTTCAACTAACAGGGTTGAGCCTTATTTTTGAAGGAGCAGTCCTGAAACACTCTTTCTGTAGAAACTGTAAGTGGACATTCGGAGCGCTAAGAGGGTAATAGTGGAAAAAGGAATATATTCAAATAAATACTACACAGAAGCATTCTGTGAAACTACTTTCTGTTCTGTGCATTCAACTAAAAGAGTTGAACCCTACTTTTGATTGAGCCATTCTGAAACACTCTTTCTGTAGAAACTGCAATTGGATATTCGGGGCGCTAAGAGGCCTATATTGGAAAAAGGACTATCTTCAAATAAAAACTACACAGAAGCATTCCGTGAAACTTCGTACTGATCTGTGCATTCAGCTAACAGAATTAAACCATACTTTTGATTGAGCAGTTCGGAAACACTCTTTCTGTAGAAAATGCAAGTGGACATTCGGAGCGCTTAGAAGGTAATAGTGGAAAAAGGAACATCTTCAAATATAAACTACACAGAAGCATTCTATGAAACTTCTTTCTGTTCCGTTCATTCAACTAACAGAGTTGAACCTTACATTTGATTGAGCAGTTCAGAAACACTCTTTCTGTAGATACTGCAATTGGACATACTGAGCGCTAAGGCTCCTATATTGGAGAAAGGAATATCTTCAAATAAAAAGTACACAGAAGCATTCTGTGAAAATTCTTTCTGATCTGTGCATTCAGCTAACAGAGTTAAACCATACTTTTGATTGAGCAGTTCTGAACACTCTTTCTGTAGAAAATGCAAGTGGACATTCGGAGCGCTAAGAGGGTAATACTGAAAAAGGGAATATATTCAAATATAAACTACACAGAGGCATTCTGTGTAACTCCATTCTGTTCTCTGCATTCAACTAACAGAGTTGAGCCCTACTTTTGAAGGAGCAGTTCTGAAACACTCTTTGTGTAGAAACTGAAATTGGACATTCGGAGAGCTAAGAGGATAATAGTCGAAAAAGGAATATCTTCAACAAAATACTACACGGAAGGATTCTGTGAAACTTATTTCTGTTATGTGCATTCAAATAACAGAGTAAAACCATACTTTTGATTCAGCCGTTCTGAACACTCTTTCTGTAGAAAATGCAAGTGGACATTCGGAGCACTAAGAGGGTAATACTGGAAAAAGGAATATATTCAAATATAAACTACACAGAAGTATTCTGTGAAACTTCTTGCTGTTCTGTGCATTCAAGTAACAGAGTAGAACCTTACTTTTGATGGAACCGTTCTGAAACCCTCTTTCTGTAGAAAATGCAAGTGGACATTCGGAGCGCTAAGATGGTAATAGTGGAAAAAGAAATACATTCAAATATAAACTACACAGAAGCATTCTGTGAAACTTCTTTCTGTTCTGTGCATTCAACTAACAGAGTTGAACCTTACTTTTGATTGAGCCTTCTGAAACACTCATTCTGTAGAAACTGCAATTGGACATTCTGAGCACTAAGTGGCCTATATTGGGAAAAAGAATATCTCCAAATAAAAACTACTCAGAAGCATTCTGTGAAACTTATTTCTGATCTGTGCATTCAGCTAACAGAGTTAAACGATACTTTTGATTGAGAATTTATGAGACACTCTTTCTGTAGAAAATGCAAGTGGACATTCGGAGCGCTAAGATTGTATTAGTGGAAAAAGGAATATCCCCAAATTAAAACTACACAGAAGCATTCTCTGAAACTCTTTTCTGTTCTCTGCATTCAACTAACAGATTTGAGCCTTACTTTGAAGGAGCTGTTCTGAAACACTCATTGTGTAGAAACTGCCAGTGGACATTCGGAACGCTAAGAGGGTAATAGTTGAAAAAGGAATATCTATAACTAAATACTACACAGAAGCATTCTGTGAAACTTCTTTCTGTTCTGTTCATTCAACTAAAAGAGTTGAACCTTACTTTTGATTGAGCCGTTCTGAAACACTCTTTCTGTAGAAAATGCAAGTGGTGATTCGGAGCGCTAAGAGGGTAATAGTGAAAAAAGGAATATCTTCAAATATAAACTACACAGAAGCATTCTCTGAAACTTCTTTCTGTTCCGTGCATTCAACTAACAGTATTGAACCTTACTTTTGATGGAGCAGCTCTGAAACTCTCTTTCTGCAGATACTGCAATTGGACATTCTGAGCGCTAAGAGACCTATATTGGAAAAAGGAATATCTTCAAATAAAAACTACACAGAAGAATTCTGTGAAACTTCTTTCTGATCTGTGCATTCAACTAACAGAGTTAAACCATACTTTTGATTGAGCAGTTCTGAACACTCTTTCTGTAGAAAATGCAAGTGGACATTCGAAGCTCTAAGTGGGTAATAGTGGAAAAAGTAATATCGTCAAATATGAATTACAGAGAAGCATTCTGTGAAACTACATTCTGTTCTGTGCATTCAAATAACAGAGTTGAGCCCTACTTTTGAAGGAGCAGTTCTGAAACACTCTTTGTGTAGAAACTGCAATTGGACAATCTGAGCGCTAGAGGCCTATATTGGGAAAAAGTATATCTTCAAATAAAAACTACACAGAAGCATCCTGTGCAACTTCTTTCTAATCTGTGCATTCAGCTAAGAGAGTTAAATCATATATTTGATTGAGCAGTTCTGAACACTCTTTCTGTAGAAAATGCAACTGGACATTTGGAGCGCTAAGAGGGTAGTATTGGAAAAAGCAATATATTCAAATATAAACTACACAGAAGCATTCTGTGAAACTTCTTTTTGTTCTGTGCATTCAACTAACATAGTTGAACCTTACTTTTGATTGAGCTTTTCTGAAACACCCTTTCTGTAGAAACTGCAATTGGACATTCTGAGCGCTAAGAGGCCTATATTGGTAAAAAGAATATCTTCATATAAACATTACACCACAGCATTCTGTGAAACTTCTTTCGGTTCTGTGCATTCAGCTAACAGAGTTAAACCATTCTTTTGATTGAGCAGTTCTGAAACAATCTTTCTGTAGATAATGCAACTGGAGATTCAGAGCGCTAAGTGGGTAATAGTGAAAAATGGAATATCTTCAAATATAAACTACCCAGAAGAATTCTGTGAAACTTCTTTCTGATCTGTGCATTCACCTAACAGGGTTAAACCACACTTATGTTTGAGCAGTTCTGAACACTCATTCTGTAGAAAATGCAACTGGACATTTGGAGCGCTAAGAGGTTAATAGTGGAAAAAGGAATACCTTCAAATAAATACTACACAGAAGCATTCTGTGAAACTTCTTTCTGTTCTGTGAATTCAACTAAAAGAGTTGAACCCTACTTTTCATTGAGCCGTTCTGAAACACTCTTTCTGTAGAAACTGCAATTGGATATTCGGAGCGATAAGAGGCCTATATATGAGAAAGGACTATCTTCAAATGAAAACTGCACAGAAACATTCTGTGAAACTTCATACTGATCTGTGCATTCAGCTAACAGAGTTAAACCATACTTTTGATTGAGCAGTTCGGAAACACGCTTTCTGTAGAAAATGCAAGTGGACATTCGGAGCGCTTAGAAGGTAATAGTGGAAAAAGGAATATCTTCAAATATAAACTACACAGAATCATTCTCTGAAACTTCTTTCTGTTCTGTTCATTCAACTAACAGAGTTGAACCTTACTTTTGATTGAGCCTTTCTGAAACACTCTTTCTGTAGAAACTGCAATTGGACATTCGGTGCGCTAAGAGGCCTATATTGGTAAAAAGAATATCTCCATATAAACACTACACAGCAGCATTCTGTGAAACATCTTTCTGATCTGTGCATTCAGCTAACAGAGCTAAACCATACTTTTGATTGAGCAGTTCTGAAACACTCTTTCTGTAGAAAATGCAACTGGACATTCAGAGAGATAAGTGGGTAATAGTGGAAAATGGAATATCTTCATATATAAACTACACAGAAGAATTCTGTGAAACTTATTTCTGATCTGTGCATTCACCTAACAGAGTTAAATCATACTTTTGATAGAGCAGTTCTGAACACACTTTCTGTAGAAAATGCAAGTGGACATTCTGAGCTCTAAGAGGGTAACAGTGGAAAAAGGAATATCTTCAATTACAAACTACACAGAAGCAATCTGTGAAACTACATTCTGTTCTGTGCATTCAACTAACAGATTTGAACCTTAGATTTGATTGAGCCGTTCTGAAACACTCTTTCTGTAGAAAATGCAAGTGGAGATTCGGAGCGCTAAGAGGGTAATAGTGGAAAATGGAATGTCTTCAAATATAAACTGCACAGAATGATTCTGTGAAACTTCTTTCTGATCTGTGCATTAAGCTAACAGAGTTAAACCATACTTTTGATTCAGCAGATCTGAACACTCTTTCTGTAGAAAATGCAACTGGACATTTGGAGCGCTAAGAGGGTAGTAGTGGAAAAAGGAATATATTCAAATATAAACTACACAGAAGCATTCTGTGAAACTTCTTTCTGATCTGAGCATTGAGCTAAGAGAGTTAAACCATACTTTTGATTGAGCAGTTTTGAAACACTCTGTCTGTAGAAAATGCAACTGGTCATTCGTAGCGCTAAGTGGGTAATATTGGAAAAAAGAATATGTTCAAATATAAACTACACAGAAGCATTGTATGAAACTTCTTTCTGTTCTGTGCATTCAACTAAAAGAGTTGAACCTTACTTTTGATTGAGCCGTTCTGAAACACTCTTTCTGTAGAAACTGCAATTGGACATTCTAAGCGCTAAGAGGCCTACATTGGGAAAAATAATATCTTCAAATAAAAACTACACAGATGCATTCTGTGAAACTTATTTCTGATCTGTAAATTCAGATAACAGAGCTAAACCATATTTTTGATTGAGCAGTTATGAAACACTCTTTGTGTAGAAATTGCCAGTGGATATTCGGAGCGCTAAGTGGGTAATAGTCCAAAAAGGAGTATCTTCAACTAAATACTACACAGAAGCATTCTGTGAAACTTCTTTCTGTTCTGTGCATTCAACTAAGAGAGTTGAACCTTACATTTGATTGAGCCGTTCTGAAACACTCTTTCTGTAGAAACTGGAATTGGACATTCTGAGTGCTAAGAGGCCTATATTGGGAAAAATAATATCTTCAAATAAAAACTACACAGAAGCATTGTTTGAAACTTATTTCTGATATGTGCATTCAGCTAACAGAGTGAAACCATACTTTTGATTGCGCAGTTCAGAACACTCTTTCTGTGGAAAATGCAAGTGGACATTCGGAGCGCTATGAGGGTAAGATTGGAAAAAGGAATATATTCAAATATAAACTACACAGTAGCATTCTGTGAAACTTCTTTCTGTTCTGTTCATTCAACTAAAAGTGTTGAACCTTAGTTTTGATTGAGCCGTTCTGAAACACTCTTTCTGTAGAAACTGCAATTGGACATTCTGAGCGCTAAGAGGCCTATATTGGGAAAGAGAATATCTAGAAATAAAAACTACACAGAAGCATTCTGTGAAACTACTTTCTGTTCTGTTCATTCAACTAAAAGTGTTGAACCTTAGTTTTGATTGAGCCGTTCTGAAACACTCTTTCTATAGAAAATGCAAGTGGAGATTCGGAGCGCTAAGAGGGTAATAGTGGAAAAAGGAATGTCTTCAAATATAAACTACACAGAATCATTCGGTGAAACTTCTTTCTGATCTGTGCATTCAGCTAACAGAGTTAAACCATACTTTTGATTGAGCAGATCTGAACACTCTTTCTGTAGAAAATGCAACTGGATATTTGGAGCGCTAAGAGGGTAGTAGTGGAAAAGGAATATATTCAAATATAAACTACACAGAAGCATTCTGTGAAACTTCTTTCTTATCTGAGCATTCAGCTAACAGAGTTAAACCATACTTTTGATTGAGCAGTTTGGAAACACTGTCTGTAGAAAATGCAACTGGACATTTGTAGCGCTAAGTGGGTAATAGTGGAAAAAAGAATATGTTGAAATATAAACTACACAGAAGCATTGTATGAAACTTCTTTCTGTTCTGTGCATTCAACTAACAGAGTTGAACCTTACTTTTGATTGAGGCGTTCTGAAACACTCTTTCTGTAGAAAATGCAATTGGACATTCTGAGCGCTAAGAGGCCTAAATTGGGAAAAATAATATCTTCAAATTAAAACTACACAGAAGCATTGTGTGAGACTTATTTCTGATATGTGCATTCACCTAACAGAGTTAAACCATACTTTTGATTGCGCAGTTCCGAACACTCTTTCTGTAGAAAATGCAAGTGGACATTCGGAGCGCTAAGAGGGTAATAGTGGAAAAAGGAATATATTCAAATATAAACTACACAGTAGCATTCTGTGAAACTTCTTTCTGTTCTGTGCATTCAACTAACAGAGTTGAACCTTACTTTTGATTGAGCCGTTCTGAAACACTCTTTCTGTAGAAACTGCAATTTTACATTCTAAGGGCTAAGAGGCCTACATTGGGAAAAAGAATATCTTCAAATAAAAACTACACAGATGCATTCTGTGAAACTTATTTCTGATCTGTAAATTCAGTTAAAAGAGCTAAACCATATTTTTGATTGAGCAGTTTTGAAGCACTCTTTTTGTAGAAAATGCAAGTGGACATTCGGAGCGCTAAGATTGTAATAGAGGAAAAAGGAATATCTCCAATTAAAAACTACACAGAAGCATTCTCTGAAACCCCTTTCTGTTCTCCGCATTCAACTAACAGAGTTGAGCCTTACTTTTGAAGGAGCAGTTCTGAAACACTCTTTGTGTAGAAACTGCCAGTGGATATTCGGAACGCTAAGTGGGTAATAGTCCAAAAAGGAGTATTTTCAACTAAATACTACACAGAAGCATTCTGTGAAACTTCTTTCTGTTCTGTGCATTCAACTACCAGGGTTGAACCTTAATTTTGATTGAGCCGTTCTGAAACACTCTTTCTGTAGAAACTGCAATTGGACATTCTGAGCGCTAAGAGGCCTATATTGGGAATAATAATATCTACAAATAAAAACTACACAGAAGCATTGTTTGAAACTTATTTCTGATATGTGCATTCAGCTAACAGAGTTAAACCATACTTTTGATTGCGCAGTTCAGAACACTCTTTCTGTAAAAAATGCAAGTGGACATTCGGAGCGCTAGGAGGGTAATAGTGGAAAAAGGAATATATTCAAATATAAACTACAGAGAAGCATTCTGTGAAATTTCTTTCTGTTCTGTGCATTCAACTACCAGGTTTGAACCTTAATTTTGATTGAGCCGTTCTGAAACGCCCTTTCTGTAGAAACTGCAATTGGACATTCTGAGCGCTAAGAGGCCTATATTGGGAAAAAGAATATCTACAAATAAAACTACACAGAAGCATTCTGTGAAACTTCTTTCTGTTCTGTTCATTCAACTAAAAGAGTTGAACCTTAGTTTTGATTGAGCCGTTCTGAAACACTCTTTCTGTAGAAAATGCAAGTGGAGATTCGGAGCGCTAAGAGGGTAATAGTGGAAAAAGGAATGTCTTCAAATATAAACTACACAGAATCATTCTGTGAAACTTCTTTCTGATCTGTGCATTCAGGTAACAGAGTTAAACCATCCTTTTGATTGAGCAGATCTGAACACTCTTTCTGTAGAAAATGCAACCGGACATTTGGAGCGCTAAGAGGGTAGTAGTGGAAAAAGGAATATATTCAAATATAAACTACACAGAAGCATTCTGTGAAACTTTTTCTGATCTGAGCATTCAGCTAAGAGAGTTAAACCATACTTTTGATTGAGCAGTTTTGAAACACTCTGTCTGTAGAAAATGCAACTGGACATTCGTAGCGCTAAGTGGGTAATAGTGGAAAAAATAATATGTTCAAATATAAACTACACAGAAGCATTGTATGAAACTTCTTTCTGTTCTGTGCATTCAACTAACAGAGTTGAACCTTACTTTTGATTGAGCCGTTCTGAAACACTCTTTCCGTAGAAACTGCAATTGGACATTCTGAGCGCTAAGAGGCCTATATTAGGAAAAATAATATCTTCAGATAAAAACTACACAGAAGCATTGTGTGAAACTTATTTCTGATATGTGCATTCAGCTAACAGAGTTAAACCATACTTTTGATTGCGCAGTTCCGAAAACTCTTTCTGTAGAAAATGCAAGTGGACATTCGGAGCGCTAAGAGGGTAATAGTGGAAAAAGGAATATATTCAAATATAAACTACACAGAAGCATTCTGTGAAACTTCTTTCTGTTCTGTGCATTCAACTACCAGGGTTGAACCTTACTTTTGATTGAGCCGTTCTGAAACACTCTTTCTGTAGAAACTGCAATTGGACATTCTGAGCGCTAAGAGGCTTATATTGGGAAAAAGAATATCTACAAATAAAAACTACACAGAAGCATTCTGTGAAACTTCTTTCTGTTCTGTTCATTCAACTAAAAGATTTGAACCTTAGTTTTGATTGATCCGTTCTGAAACACTCTTTCTGTAGAAAATGCAAGTGGAGATTCGGAGCGCTAAGAGGGTAATAGTGGAAAAAGGAATGTCTTCAAATATAAACTACACAGAATCATTCTGTGAAACTTCTTTCTGATCTGTGCATTCAGCTAACAGAGTTAAACTATACTTTTGATTGAGCAGATCTGAACACTCTTTCTGTAGAAAATGCAACTGGACATCTGGAGCGCTAAGAGGGTAGTAGTGGAAAAAGGAATATATTCAAATATAAACTACACAGAAGCATTCAGTGAAACTTCTTTCTGATCTTAGCATTCAGCTAACAGAGTTAAACCATACTTTTGATTGAGCAGTTTTGAAACACTCTGTCTGTAGGAAATGCAACTGGACATTCGTAGCGCTAAGTGGGTAATAGTGGAAAAAATAATATGTTCACATATAAACTACACAGAAACATTGTATGAAACTTCTTTCTGTTCTGTGCATTCAACTAACATAGTTGAACCTTACCTTTGATTGAGCCGTTCTGAAACACTCTTTCCGTAGAAACTGCAATTGGACATTCTGAGCGCTAAGAGGCCTATATTGGGAAAAATAATATCTTCAAATAAAAACTACACAGAAGCATTGTGTGAAACTTATTTCTGATATGTGCATTCAGCTAACAGAGTTAAACCATACTTTTGATTGCGCAGTTCCGAACACTCTTTCTGTAGAAAATGCAAGTGGACATTCGGAGCGCTAAGAAGGTAATAGTGGAACAAGGAATATATTCAAATATAAACTACACAGTAGCATTCGGCGAAACTTTTTTCTGTTCTGTGCATGCAACTAACAGAGTTGAACCTTACTTTTGATTGAGCCGTTCTGAAACACTCTTTCTGTAGAAACTGCAATTGGACATTCTGAGCGCTAAGAGGCCTACATTGGGAAAAAGAATATCTTCAAATAAAAACTACACAGATACATTCTCTGAAACTTATTTCTGATCTGTAAATTCAGTTAACAGAGCTAAACCATATTTTTGATTGAGCAGTTATGAAACACTCTTTTTGTAGAAAATGCAAGTGGACATTCGGAGCGCTAAGATTGTAAGAGAGGAAAAAGGAATATCTCCAATTAAAAACTACACAGAAGCATTCTCTGAAACCCCTTTCTGTTCTCGGCATTCAACTAACAGAGTTGAGCCTTACTTTCGAAGGAGCAGTTCTGAAACACACTTTGTGTAGAAACTGCCAGTGGATATTCGGAGCGCTAAGTGGGTAATAGTTCAAAAAGGAGTATCTTCAACTAAATACTACACAGAAGCATTCTGTGAAACTTCTTTCTGTTCTGTGCATTCAACTAAGAGAGCTGAACCTGACATTTGATTGAGGCATTCTGAAACACTCTTTCTGTAGAAACTGCAATTGGACATTCTGAGCGCTGAGAGGCCTATATTGGGAATAATAATATCTTCAAATAAAAACTACACAGAAGCATTGTTTGAAACTTATTTCTGATATGTGCATTCAGCTAACAGAGTTAAACCATACTTTTGATTGCTCAGTTCAGAACACTCTTTCTGTAGAAAATGTAAGTGGACATTCGGAGCGCTAAGAGGGTAATAGTGGAAAAAGGAATATATTCAAATATAAACTACACAGAAGCATTCTGTGAAACTTCTTTCTGTTCTGTGCATTCAACTACCAGGATTGAACCTTAATTTTCATTGAGCCGTTCTGAAACACTCTTTCTGTAGAAACTGCAATTGGACATTCTGAGCGCTAAGAGGCCTATATTGGGAAAAAGAATATCTACAAATAAAAACTACACAGAAGCATTCTGTTAAACTTCTTTCTGTTCTGTTCATTCAACTAAGAGAGTTGAACCTTAGTTTTGATTGAGCTGTTCTGAAACACTCTTTCTGTAGAAAATGCAAGTGGAGATTCGGAGCGCTAAGAGGGTAATAGTGGAAAAAGGAATATCTTCAAATATAAACTACACAGAATCATTCTGTGAAACTTCTTTCTGATCTGTGCATTAAGCTAACAGAGTTAAACTATACTTTTGATTGAGCAGATCTGAACACTCTTTCTGTAGAAAATGCAACTGGACATTTGGAGCGCTAAGAGGGTAGTAGTGGAAAAAGGAATATATTCAAATATAAACTACACAGAAGCATTCTGTGAAACTTCTTTCTGATCTGAGCATTCAGCTAACAGAGTTAAACCATACTTTTGATTGAGCAGTTTTGAAACACTCTGTCTGTAGAAAATGCAACTGGACATTCGTAGCGCTAAGTGGGTAATAGTGGAAAAAAGAATATGTTCAAATATAAACTACACAGAAGTATTGTATGAAACTTCTTTCTGTTCTGTGCATTCAACTAACACAGTTGAACCTTACTTTTGATTGAGCCGTTCTGAAACACTCTTTCCGTAGAAACTGCAATTGGACATTCTGAGCGCTAAGAGGCCTATATTGGGAAAAATAATATCTTCAAATAAAAACTACACAGAAGCATTGTGTGAAACTTATTTCTGATATGTGCATTCAGCTAACAGAGTTAAACCATACTTTTGATTGCGCAGTTCCGAACAATCTTTCTGTAGAAAATGCAAGTGGACGTTCGGAGTGCTAAGAGGGTAATAGTGGAAAAAGGAATATATTCAAATATAAACTACACAGTAGCATTCTGTGAAACTTCTTTCAGTTCTGTGCATTCAACTAACAGAGTTGAACCTTACTTTTGATTGAGCCGTTCTGAAACACTCTTTCTATAGAAACTGCAATTGGACATTCTAAGCGCTAAGAGGCCTACATTGGGAAAAAGAATATCTTCAAATAAAAACTACACAGATACATTCTCTGAAACTTATTTCTGATCTGTAAATTCAGTTAACAGAACTAAACCATATTTTTGATTGAGCGGTTATGAAACACTCTTTTTGTAGAAAATGCAAGTGGACATTGGGAGCGCTAAGATTGTAATAGAGGAAAAAGGAATATCTCCAATTAAAAACTACACAGAAGCATTCTCTGAAACCCCTTTCTGTTCTCCGCATTCAACTAACAGAGTTGAGCCTTACTTTCGAAGGAGCAGTTCTGAAACACTCTTTGTGTAGATACTGCCAGTGGATATTCGGAACGCTAAGTGGGTAATAGTCCAAAAAGGAGTATCTTCAACTATATACTACACAGAAGCATTCTGTGAAACTTCTTTCTGTTCTGTGCATTCAACTAAGACAGTTGAACCTGACATTTGATTGAGGCGTTCTGAAACACTCTTTCTGTAGAAACTGCAATTGGACATTCTGAGCGCTAAGAGGCCTATATTGGGAATAAAAATATCTTCAAATAAAAACTACACAGAAGCATTGTTTGAAACTTATTTCCGATATGTGCATTCAGCTAACAGAGTTAAACGATACTTTTGATTGCGCAGTTCAGAACACTCTTTCTGTAGAAAATGCAAGTGGACATTCGGAGCGCTAAGAGGGTAATAGTGGAAAAAGGAATATATTCAAATATAAACTACACAGAAGCATTCTGTGAAACTTCTTTCTGTTCTGTGCATTCAACTGCCAGGGTTGAACCTTAATTTTGATTGAGGCGTTCTGAAACACTCTTTCTGTAGAAACTGCAATTGGACATTCTGAGCGCTAAGAGGCCTATATTGGGAAAAAGAATATCTACAAATAAAAACTACACAGAAGCATTCTGTTAAACATCTTTCTGTTCTGTTCATTCAACTAAAAGAGTTGAAGCTTAGTTTTGATTGAGCCATTCTGAAACACTCTTTCTGTAGAAAATGCAAGTGGAGATTCGGAGCGCTAAGAGGGTAATAGTGGAAAAAGGAATGTCTTCAAATGTAAACTACACAAAATCATTCTGTGAAACATGTTTCTGATCTGTGCATTCAGCTAACAGTGTTAAACCATACTTTTGATTGAGCAGATCTGAACACTCTTTCTTTAGAAAATGCAACTGGACATTTGGAGCGCTAAGAGGGTAGTAGTGGAAAAAGGAATATATTCAAATATAAACTACACAGAAGCATTCTGTGAAACTTCTTTCTGATCTGAGCATTCAGCTAACAGAGTTAACACAAACTTTTGATTGAGCAGTTTTGAAACACTCTGTCTGTAGTAAACGCAACTGGACATTCGTAGTGCTAAGTGGGTAATAGTGGAAAAAAGAATATGTGCAAATATAAACTACACAGAATCATTGTATGAAACTTCTTTCTGTTCTGTGCATTCAACTAACAGAGTTGAACCTTACTTTTGATTGAGCCGTTCTGAAACACTCTTTCTGTAGAAACTGCAATTGGACATTCTGAGCGCTAAGAGGCCTCTATTGGGAAAAAAAATATCTTCAAATAAAAACTACACAGAAGCATTGTGTGAAACTTATTTCTGATATGTGCATTCAGCTAACAGAGTTAAACCATACTTTTGATAGCGCAGTTCTGAACACTCTTTCTGTAGAAAATGCACGTGGACATTCGGAGCACTAAGAGGGTAATAGTGGAAAAAGGAATATATTCAAATATAAACTACACAGTAGCATTCTGTGAAAATTCTTTCTGTTCTGTGCATTCAACTAACAGAGTTGAACCTTACTTTTGATTGAGCCGTTCTGAAACACTCTTTCTGTAGAAACTGCAATTGGACATGCTAAGCGCTAAGAGGCCTACATTGGGAAAAAGAATATCTTCAAATAAAAACTACACAGATGCATTCTGTGAAACTTATTTCTGATCTGTAAATTCAGTTAACAGAGATAAAATATATTTTTGATTGAGCAGTTATGAAACACTCTTTCTGTAGAAAATGCAACTGGACATTTGGAGCGCTAACAGTGTAGTAGTGGAAAAAGGAATATATTCAAATATAAACTACACAGAAGCATTCTGTGAAACTTCTTTCTCACCTGAGCATTCAGCTAACAGAGTTAAACCATACTTTTGATTGAGCAGTTTTGAAACACTCTGTCTGTAGAAAATTCAACTGGACATTCGTAGCGCTAAGTGGGTAATAGTGGAAAAAAGAATATGTTCAAATATAAACTACACAGAAGCATTGTATGAAACTTCTTTCTGTTCTGTGCATTCAACTAACAGAGTTGAACCTTACTTTTGATTGAGCAGTTCTGAAACACTCTTTCTGTAGAAACTGCAATTGGACATTCTGAGCGCTAAGAGGCCTATATTGGGAAAAAGAATGTCTACAAATAAAAACTACACAGAAGAATTGTATGAAACTTCTTTCTGTTCTGTTTGTTCAACTAAAAGAGTTGAACCTTAGTTTTGATTGAGCCGTTCTGAAACACTCTTTCTGTAGAAACTGCAATTGGACATTCTGAGCGCTAAGAGGCCTCTATTGGGAAAAATAATATCTTCAAATAAAAACTACAGAGAAGCATTGTGTGAAACTTATTTCTGATATGTTCAGTAAGCTAACAGATTTAAACCATACTTTTGATTGCGCAGTTCTGAATACTCTTTCTGTAGAAAATGCAAGTGGACATTCGGAGCGCTAAGAGGGTAATAGTGGAAAAAGGAATATATTCAAATATAAACTACACAGTTGCATTCTGTGAAAATTCTTTCTGTTCTGTGCATTCAACTAACAGAGTTGAACCTTACTTTTGATTGAGCCGTTCTGAAACACTCTTTCTGTACAAACTGCAATTGGACATGCTAAGCGCTAAGAGGCCTACATTGGGAAAAAGCATATCTTCAAATAAAAACTACACAGATGCATTCTGTGAAACTTATTTCTGATCTGTAAATTCAGTTAACAGAGATAAAACATATTTTTGATTGAGCAGTTATGAAACACTCTTTTTGTAGAAAATGCAAGTGGAGATTCGGAGCGCTATGAGGGTAATAGTGGAAAAAGGAATGTCTCCAAATATAAACTACACAGAATCATTCTGTGAAACTTCTTTCTGATCTGTGCATTCAGCTAACAGAGTTAAACCATACTTTTGATTGAGCAGATCTGAACACTCTTTCTGTAGAAAATGCAACTGGACATTTGGAGCGGTAAGAGCATAGTAGTGAAAAAAGAAATATATTCAAATATAAACTACACAGAAGCATTCTGTGAAACTTCTTTCTGATCTGAGCATTCAGCTAACAGAGTTAAACCATACTTTTGATTGAGCAGTTTTGAAACACTCTGTCTGTAGAAAATGCAACTGGACATTCGTAGCGATAAGTGGGTAATAGTGGAAAAAAGAATATGTTCAAATATAAACTACACAGAAGCATTGTATGAAACTTCTTTCTGTTCTGTGCATTCAACTAACAGAGTTGAACCTTACTTTTGATTGAGCCGTTCTGAAACACTCTTTCTGTAGAAACTGCAATTGGACATTCTGAGCGCTAGGAGGCCTATATTGGGAAAAAGAATGTCTACAAATAAAAACTACACAGAAGAATTATGTGAAACTTCTTTCTGTTCTGTTTGTTCAACTAAAAGAGTTGAACCTTAGTTTTGATTGAGCCGTTCTGAAACACTCTTTCTGTAGAAAATGCAAGTGGAGATTCGGAACGCTAAGAGGGTAATAGTGGAAAAAGGAATGTCTTCAAATATAAACTACACAGAATCATTCTGTGAAACTTCTTTCTGATCTGTGCATTCAGGTAACAGAGTTAAACCATACTTTTGATTGAGCAGATCTGAACACTCTTTCTGTAGAAAATGCAACCGGACATTTGGAGCGCTAAGAGGGTAGTAGTGGAAAAAGGAATATATTCAAATATAAACTACACAGAAGCATTCTGTGAAACTTTTTCTGATCTGAGCATTCAGCTAAGAGAGTTAAACCATACTTTTGATTGAGCAGTTTTGAAACACTCTGTCTGTAGAAAATGCAACTGGACATTCGTAGCGCTAAGTGGGTAATAGTGGAAAAAATAATATGTTCAAATATAAACTACACAGAAGCATTGTATGAAACTTCTTTCTGTTCTGTGCATTCAACTAACAGAGTTGAACCTTACATTTGATTGAGCCGTTCTGAAACACTCTTTCCGTAGAAACTGCAATTGGACATTCTGAGCGCTAAGAGGCCTATATTAGGAAAAATAATATCTTCAGATAAAAACTACACAGAAGCATTGTGTGAAACTTATTTCTGATATGTGCATTCAGCTAACAGAGTTAAACCATACTTTTGATTGCGCAGTTCCGAAAACTCTTTCTGTAGAAAATGCAAGTGGACATTCGGAGCGCTAAGAGGGTAATAGTGGAAAAAGGAATATATTCAAATATAAACTACACAGAAGCATTCTGTGAAACTTCTTTCTGTTCTGTGCATTCAACTACCAGGGTTGAACCTTACTTTTGATTGAGCCGTTCTGAAACACTCTTTCTGTAGAAACTGCAATTGGACATTCTGAGCGCTAAGAGGCTTATATTGGGAAAAAGAATATCTACAAATAAAAACTACACAGAAGCATTCTGTGAAACTTCTTTCTGTTCTGTTCATTCAACTAAAAGAGTTGAACCTTAGTTTTGATTGATCCGTTCTGAAACACTCTTTCTGTAGAAAATGCAAGTGGAGATTCGGAGCGCTAAGAGGGTAATAGTGGAGAAAGGAATGTCTTCAAATATAAACTACACAGAATCATTCGGTGAAACTTCTTTCTGATCTGAGCATTCAGGTAACAGAGTTAAACCATACTTTTGATTGAGCAGTTTTGAAACACTCTGTCTGTAGAAAATGCAACTGGACATTCGTAGCGCTAAGTGCGTAATAGTGGAAAAAAGAATATGTTCAAATATAAACTACACAGAAGCATTGTATGAAACTTCTTTCTGTTCTGTGCATTCAACTAACAGAGTTGAACCTTACTTTTGATTGAGCCGTTCTGAAACACTCTTTCTGTAGGAACTGCAATTGGACATTCTGAGCGCTAGGAGGCCTATACTGGGGAAAAGGAATGTCTACAAATAAAAACTACACAGAGGAATTGTGTGAAACTTCTTTCTGTTCTGTTTGTTCAACTAAAAGAGTTGAACCTTAGTTTTGATTGAGCCGTTCTGAAACACTCTTTCTGTAGAAAATGCAAGTGGAGATTCGGAACGCTAAGAGGGTAATAGTGGAAAAAGGAATGTCTCCAAATATAAACTACACAGAATCATTCTGTGAAACTTCTTTCTGATCTGTGCATTCAGCTAACAGAGTTAAACCATACTTTTGATTGAGCAGATCTGAACACTCTTTCTGTAGAAAATGCAACTGGACATTTAGAGCGCTAAGAGAGTAGTAGTGGAAAAAGGAATATATTCAAATATAAACTACACAGAAGCATTCTGTGAAACTTCTTTCTGATCTGAGCATTCAGCTAACAGAGTTAAACCATACTTTTGATTGAGCAGTTTTGAAACACTCTGTCTGTAGAAAATGCAACTGGACATTTGTAGCGCTAAGTGGGTAATAGTGGAAAAAAGAATATGTTCAAATATAAACTACACAGAAGCATTGTATGAAACATCTTTCTGTTCTGTGTATTCAACTAACAGAGTTGAACCTTACTTTTGATTGAGCCTTTCTGAAACACTCTTTCTGTAGAAACTGCAATTGGACATTCTGAGCGCTAAGAGGCCTCTATTGGGAAAATAATATCTTCAAATAAAAACTGCACAGAAGCATTGTGTGAAACTTATTTCTGATATGTTCATTAAGCTAACAGAGTTAAACCATACTTTTGATTGCGCAGTTCTGAACACTCTTTCTGTAGAAAATGCAAGTGGACATTCGGAGCGCTAAGAGGGTAATAGTGGAAAAAGGAATATATTCAAATATAATCTACACAGTAGCATTCTGTGAAAATTCTTTCTGTTCTGTGCATTCAACTAACAGTGTTGAACCTTACTTTTGATTGAGCCGTTCTGAAACACTCTTTCTGTAGAAACTGCAATTGGACATGCTAAGCGCTAAGAGGCCTACATTGGGAAAAAGAATATCTTCAAATAAAAACTACAAAGATGCATTCTGTGAAACTTATTTCTGATCTGTAAATTCAGTTAACAGAGATAAAACATATTTTTGATTGAGCAGTTATGAAACACTCTTTCTGTAGAAAATGCAAGTGGAGATTCGGAGCGCTAAGAGGGTAATAGTGGAAAAAGGAATATCTTCAAATATAAACTACACAGAATCATTCGGTGAAACTTCTTTCTGATCTGTGCATTCAGCTAACAGAGTTAAACCATACTTTTGATTGAGCAGATCTGAACACTCTTTCTGTAGAAAATGCAACTGGACATTTGGAGCGCTAAGAGAGTAGTAGTGGAAAAAGGAATATATTCAAATATAAACTACACAGAAGCATTCTGTGAAACTTCTTTCTGATCTGAGCATTCAGCTAACAGAGTTAAACCATACTTTTGATTGAGCAGTTTTGAAACACTCTGTCTGTAGAAAATGCAACTGGACATTCGTAGCGCTAAGTGGGTAATAGTGGAAAAAAGAATATGTTCAAATATAAACTACACAGAAGCATTGTATGAAACTTCTTTCTGTTCTGTGCATTCAACTAACAGAGTTGAACCTTACTTTTGATTGAGCCTTTCTGAAACACTCTTTCTGTAGAATCTGCAATTGGACATTCTGAGCGCTAAGAGGCCTCTATTGGGAAAAATAATATCTTCAAATAAAAACTACACAGAAGCATTGTGTGAAACTTATTTCTGATATGTTCATTAAGCTAACAGAGTTAAACCATACTTTTGATTGCGCAGTTCTGAACACTCTTTCTGTAGAAAATGCAAGTGGACATTCGGAGCGCTAAGAGGGTAATAGTGGAAAAAGGAATATATTCAAATATAAACTACACAGTAGCATTCTGTGAAAATTCTTTCTGTTCTGTGCATTCAACTAACAGAGTTGAACCTTACTTTTGATTGAGCCGTTCTGAAACACTCTTTCTGTAGAAAGTGCAATTGGACATGCTAAGCGCTAAGAGGCCTACATTGGGAAAAAGAATATCTTCAAATAAAAACTACACAGATGCATTCTGTGAAACTTATTTCTGATCTGTAAATTCAGTTAACAGAGATAAAACATATTTTTGATTGAGCAGTTATGAAACACTCTTTTTGTAGAAAATGCAAGTGGAGATTTGGAGCGCTAAGAGGGTAATAGTGGAGAAAGGAATGTCTTCAAATATAAACTACACAGAATCATTCGGTGAAACTTCTTTCTGATCTGAGCATTCAGGTAACAGAGTTAAACCATACTTTTGATTGAGCAGTTTTGAAACACTCTGTCTGTAGAAAATGCAACTGGACATTCGTAGCGCTAAGTGGGTAATAGTGGAAAAAAGAATATGTTCAAATATAAACTACACAGAAGCATTGTATGAAACTTCTTTCTGTTCTGTGCATTCAACTAACAGAGTTGAACCTTACTTTTGATTGAGCCGTTCTGAAACACTCTTTCTGTAGGAACTGCAATTGGACATTCTGAGCGCTAGGAGGCCTATATTGGGGAAAAGGAATGTCTACAAATAAAAACTACACAGAGGAATTGTGTGAAACTTCTTTCTGTTCTGTTTGTTCAACTAAAAGAGTTGAACCTTAGTTTTGATTGAGGCGTTCTGAAACACTCTTTCTGTAGAAAATGCAAGTGGAGATTCGGAACGCTAAGAGGGTAATAGTGGAAAAAGGAATGTCTCCAAATATAAACTACACAGAATCATTCTGTGAAACTTCTTTCTGATCTGTGCATTCAGCTAACAGAGTTAAACCATACTTTTGATTGAGCAGATCTGAACACTCTTTCTGTAGAAAATGCAAGTGGACATTTGGAGCGCTAAGAGAGTAGTAGTGGAAATAGGAATATATTCAAATATAAACTACACAGAAGCATTCTGTGAAACTTCTTTCTGATCTGAGCATTCAACTAACAGAGTTAAACCATACTTTTGATTGAGCAGTTTTGAAACACTCTGTCTGTAGAAAATGCAACTGGACATTCGTAGCGCTAAGTGGGTAATAGTGGAAAAAAGAATATGTTCAAATATAAACTACACAGAAGCATTGTATGAAACATCTTTCTGTTCTGTGTATTCAACTAACAGAGTTGAACCTTACTTTTGATTGAGCCTTTCTGAAACACTCTTTCTGTAGAAACTGCAATTGGACATTCTGAGCGCTAAGAGGCCTCTATTGGGAAAATAATATCTTCAAATAAAAACTACACAGAAGCATTGTGTGAAACTTATTTCTGATATGTTCATTAAGCTAACAGAGTTAAACCATACTTTTGATTGCGCAGTTCTGAACACTCTTTCTGTAGAAAATGCAAGTGGACATTCGGAGCGCTAAGAGGGTAATAGTGGAAAAAGGAATATATTCAAATATAAACTACACAGTAGCATTCTGTGAAAATACTTTCTGTTCTGTGCATTCAACTAACAGAGTTGAACCTTACTTTTGATTGAGCCGTTCTGAAACACTCTTTCTGTAGAAACTGCAATTGGACATGCTAAGCGCTAAGAGGCCTACATTGGGAAAAAGAATATCTTCAAATAAAAACTACAAAGATGCATTCTGTGAAACTTATTTCTGATCTGTAAATTCAGTTAACAGAGATAAAACATATTTTTGATTGAGCAGTTATGAAACACTCTTTCTGTAGAAAATGCAAGTGGAGATTCGGAGCGCTAAGAGGGTAATAGTGGAAAAAGGAATATCTTCAAATATAAACTACACAGAATCATTCGGTGAAACTTCTTTCTGATCTGTGCATTCAGCTAACAGAGTTAAACCATACTTTTGATTGAGCAGATCTGAACACTCTTTCTGTAGAAAATGCAACTGGACATTTGGAGCGCTAAGAGAGTAGTAGTGGAAAAAGGAATATATTCAAATATAAACTACACAGAAGCATTCTGTGAAACTTCTTTCTGATCTGAGCATTCAGCTAACAGAGTTAAACCATACTTTTGATTGAGCAGTTTTGAAACACTCTGTCTGTAGAAAATGCAACTGGACATTCGTAGCGCTAAGTGGGTAATAGTGGAAAAAAGAATATGTTCAAATATAAACTACACAGAAGCATTGTATGAAACTTCTTTCTGTTCTGTGCATTCAACTAACAGAGTTGAACCTTACTTTTGATTGAGCCTTTCTGAAACACTCTTTCTGTAGAATCTGCAATTGGACATTCTGAGCGCTAAGAGGCCTCTATTGGGAAAAATAATATCTTCAAATAAAAACTACACAGAAGCATTGTGTGAAACTTATTTCTGATATGTTCATTAAGCTAACAGAGTTAAACCATACTTTTGATTGCGCAGTTCTGAACACTCTTTCTGTAGAAAATGCAAGTGGACATTCGGAGCGCTAAGAGGGTAATAGTGGAAAAAGGAATATATTCAAATATAAACTACACAGTAGCATTCTGTGAAAATTCTTTCTGTTCTGTGCATTCAACTAACAGAGTTGAACCTTACTTTTGATTGAGCCGTTCTGAAACACTCTTTCTGTAGAAACTGCAATTGGACATGCTAAGCGCTAAGAGGCCTACATTGGGAAAAAGAATATCTTCAAATAAAAACTACACAGATGCATTCTGTGAAACTTATTTCTGATCTGTAAATTCAGTTAACAGAGATAAAACATATTTTTGATTGAGCAGTTATGAAACACTCTTTTTGTAGAAAATGCAAGTGGAGATACGGAGCGCTAAGAGGGTAATAGTGGAGAAAGGAATGTCTTCAAATATAAACTACACAGAATCATTCGGTGAAACTTCTTTCTGATCTGAGCATTCAGGTAACAGAGTTAAACCATAGTTTTGATTGAGCAGTTTTGAAACACTCTGTCTGTAGAAAATGCAACTGGACATTCGTAGCGCTAAGTGGGTAATAGTGGAAAAAAGAATATGTTCAAATATAAACTACACAGAAGCATTGTATGAAACTTCTTTCTGTTCTGTGCATTCAACTAACAGAGTTGAACCTTACTTTTGATTGAGCCGTTCTGAAACACTCTTTCTGTAGGAACTGCAATTGGACATTCTGAGCGCTAGGAGGCCTATATTGGGGAAAAGGAATGTCTACAAATAAAAACTACACAGAGGAATTGTGTGAAACTTCTTTCTGTTCTGTTTGTTCAACTAAAAGAGTTGAACCTTAGTTTTGATTGAGCCGTTCTGAAACACTCTTTCTGTAGAAAATGCAAGTGGAGATTCGGAACGCTAAGAGGGTAATAGTGGAAAAAGGAATGTCTCCAAATATAAACTACACAGAATCATTCTGTGAAACTTCTTTCTGATCTGTGTATTCAGCTAACAGAGTTAAACCATACTTTTGATTGAGCAGATCTTAACACTCTTTCTGTAGAAAATGCAAGTGGACATTTGGAGCGCTAAGAGAGTAGTAGTGGAAAAAGGAATATATTCAAATATAAACTACACAGAAGCATTCTGTGAAACTTCTTTCTGATCTGAGCATTCAGCTAACAGAGTTAAACCATATTTTTGATTGAGCAGTTTTGAAACACTCTGTCTGTAGAAAATGCAACTGGACATTCGTAGCGCTAAGTGGGTAATAGTGGAAAAAAGAATATGTTCAAATATAAACTACACAGAAGCATTGTATGAAACATCTTTCTGTTCTGTGTATTCAACTAACAGAGTTGAACCTTACTTTTGATTGAGCCTTTCTGAAACACTCTTTCTGTAGAAACTGCAATTGGACATTCTGAGCGCTAAGAGGCCTCTATTGGGAAAATAATATCTTCAAATAAAAACTACACAGAAGCATTGTGTGAAACTTATTTCTGATATGTTCATTAAGCTAACAGAGTTAAACCATACTTTTGATTGCGCAGTTCTGAACACTCTTTCTGTAGAAAATGCAAGTGGACATTCGGAGCGCTAAGAGGGTAATAGTGGAAAAAGGAATATATTCAAATATAAACTACACAGTAGCATTCTGTGAAAATTCTTTCTGTTCTGTGCATTCAACTAACAGAGTTGAACCTTACTTTTGATTGAGCCGTTCTGAAACACTCTTTCTGTAGAAACTGCAATTGGACATGCTAAGCGCTAAGAGGCCTACATTGGGAAAAAGAATATCTTCAATAAAAACTACACAGATGCATTCTGTGAAACTTATTTCTGATCTGTAAATTCAGTTAACAGAGATAAAACATATTTTTGATTGAGCAGTTATGAAACACTCTTTTTGTAGAAAATGCAAGTGGAGATTCGGAGCGCTAAGAGGGTAATAGTGGAGAAAGGAATGTCTTCAAATATAAACTACACAGAATCATTCGGTGAAACTTCTTTCTGATCTGAGCATTCAGGTAACAGAGTTAAACCATACTTTTGATTGAGCAGTTTTGAAACACTCTGTCTGTAGAAAATGCAACTGGACATTCGTAGCGCTAAGTGGGTAATAGTGGAAAAAAGAATATGTTCAAATATAAACTACACAGAAGCATTGTATGAAACTTCTTTCTGTTCTGTGCATTCAACTAACAGAGTTGAACCTTACTTTTGATTGAGCCGTTCTGAAACACTCTTTCTGTAGGAACTGCAATTGGACATTCTGAGCGCTAGGAGGCCTATATTGGGGAAAAGGAATGTCTACAAATAAAAACTACACAGAGGAATTGTGTGAAACTTCTTTCTGTTCTGTTTGTTCAACTAAAAGAGTTGAACCTTAGTTTTGATTGAGCCGTTCTGAAACACTCTTTCTGTAGAAAATGCAAGTGGAGATTCGGAACGCTAAGAGGGTAATAGTGGAAAAAGGAATGTCTCCAAATATAAACTACACAGAATCATTCTGTGAAACTTCTTTCTGATCTGTGCATTCAGCTAACAGAGTTAAACCATACTTTTGATTGAGCAGATCTGAACACTCTTTCTGTAGGAAATGCAAGTGGACATTTGGGGCGCTAAGAGAGTAGTAGTGGAAAAAGGAATATATTCAAATATAAACTACACAGAAGCATTCTGTGAAACTTCTTTCTGATCTGAGCATTCAGCTAACAGAGTTAAACCATACTTTTGATTGAGCAGTTTTGAAACACTCTGTCTGTAGAAAATGCAACTGGACATTCGTAGCGCTAAGTGGGTAATAGTGGAAAAAAGAATATGTTCAAATATAAACTACACAGAAGCATTGTATGAAACATCTTTCTGTTCTGTGTATTCAACTAACAGAGTTGAACCTTACTTTTGATTGAGCCTTTCTGAAACACTCTTTCTGTAGAAACTGCAATTGGACATTCTGAGCGCTAAGAGGCCTCTATTGGGAAAATAATATCTTCAAATAAAAACTACACAGAAGCATTGTGTGAAACTTATTTCTGATATGTTCATTAAGCTAACAGAGTTAAACCATACTTTTGATTGCGCAGTTCTGAACACTCTTTCTGTAGAAAATGCAAGTGGACATTCGGAGCGCTAAGAGGGTAATAGTGGAAAAAGGAATATATTCAAATATAAACTACACAGTAGCATTCTGTGAAAATACTTTCTGTTCTGTGCATTCAACTAACAGAGTTGAACCTTACTTTTGATTGAGCCGTTCTGAAACACTCTTTCTGTAGAAACTGCAATTGGACATGCTAAGCGCTAAGAGGCCTACATTGGGAAAAAGAATATCTTCAAATAAAAACTACAAAGATGCATTCTGTGAAACTTATTTCTGATCTGTAAATTCAGTTAACAGAGATAAAACATATTTTTGATTGAGCAGTTATGAAACACTCTTTCTGTAGAAAATGCAAGTGGAGATTCGGAGCGCTAAGAGGGTAATAGTGGAAAAAGGAATATCTTCAAATATAAACTACACAGAATCATTCGGTGAAACTTCTTTCTGATCTGTGCATTCAGCTAACAGAGTTAAACCATACTTTTGATTGAGCAGATCTGAACACTCTTTCTGTAGAAAATGCAACTGGACATTTGGAGCGCTAAGAGAGTAGTAGTGGAAAAAGGAATATATTCAAATATAAACTACACAGAAGCATTCTGTGAAACTTCTTTCTGATCTGAGCATTCAGCTAACAGAGTTAAACCATACTTTTGATTGAGCAGTTTTGAAACACTCTGTCTGTAGAAAATGCAACTGGACATTCGTAGCGCTAAGTGGGTAATAGTGGAAAAAAGAATATGTTCAAATATAAACTACACAGAAGCATTGTATGAAACTTCTTTCTGTTCTGTGCATTCAACTAACAGAGTTGAACCTTACTTTTGATTGAGCCTTTCTGAAACACTCTTTCTGTAGAATCTGCAATTGGACATTCTGAGCGCTAAGAGGCCTCTATTGGGAAAAATAATATCTTCAAATAAAAACTACACAGAAGCATTGTGTGAAACTTATTTCTGATATGTTCATTAAGCTAACAGAGTTAAACCATACTTTTGATTGCGCAGTTCTGAACACTCTTTCTGTAGAAAATGCAAGTGGACATTCGGAGCGCTAAGAGGGTAATAGTGGAAAAAGGAATATATTCAAATATAAACTACACAGTAGCATTCTGTGAAAATTCTTTCTGTTCTGTGCATTCAACTAACAGAGTTGAACCTTACTTTTGATTGAGCCGTTCTGAAACACTCTTTCTGTAGAAACTGCAATTGGACATGCTAAGCGCTAAGAGGCCTACATTGGGAAAAAGAATATCTTCAAATAAAAACTACACAGATGCATTCTGTGAAACTTATTTCTGATCTGTAAATTCAGTTAACAGAGATAAAACATATTTTTGATTGAGCAGTTATGAAACACTCTTTTTGTAGAAAATGCAAGTGGAGATACGGAGCGCTAAGAGGGTAATAGTGGAGAAAGGAATGTCTTCAAATATAAACTACACAGAATCATTCGGTGAAACTTCTTTCTGATCTGAGCATTCAGGTAACAGAGTTAAACCATAGTTTTGATTGAGCAGTTTTGAAACACTCTGTCTGTAGAAAATGCAACTGGACATTCGTAGCGCTAAGTGGGTAATAGTGGAAAAAAGAATATGTTCAAATATAAACTACACAGAAGCATTGTATGAAACTTCTTTCTGTTCTGTGCATTCAACTAACAGAGTTGAACCTTACTTTTGATTGAGCCGTTCTGAAACACTCTTTCTGTAGGAACTGCAATTGGACATTCTGAGCGCTAGGAGGCCTATATTGGGGAAAAGGAATGTCTACAAATAAAAACTACACAGAGGAATTGTGTGAAACTTCTTTCTGTTCTGTTTGTTCAACTAAAAGAGTTGAACCTTAGTTTTGATTGAGCCGTTCTGAAACACTCTTTCTGTAGAAAATGCAAGTGGAGATTCGGAACGCTAAGAGGGTAATAGTGGAAAAAGGAATGTCTCCAAATATAAACTACACAGAATCATTCTGTGAAACTTCTTTCTGATCTGTGTATTCAGCTAACAGAGTTAAACCATACTTTTGATTGAGCAGATCTTAACACTCTTTCTGTAGAAAATGCAAGTGGACATTTGGAGCGCTAAGAGAGTAGTAGTGGAAAAAGGAATATATTCAAATATAAACTACACAGAAGCATTCTGTGAAACTTCTTTCTGATCTGAGCATTCAGCTAACAGAGTTAAACCATATTTTTGATTGAGCAGTTTTGAAACACTCTGTCTGTAGAAAATGCAACTGGACATTCGTAGCGCTAAGTGGGTAATAGTGGAAAAAAGAATATGTTCAAATATAAACTACACAGAAGCATTGTATGAAACATCTTTCTGTTCTGTGTATTCAACTAACAGAGTTGAACCTTACTTTTGATTGAGCCTTTCTGAAACACTCTTTCTGTAGAAACTGCAATTGGACATTCTGAGCGCTAAGAGGCCTCTATTGGGAAAATAATATCTTCAAATAAAAACTACACAGAAGCATTGTGTGAAACTTATTTCTGATATGTTCATTAAGCTAACAGAGTTAAACCATACTTTTGATTGCGCAGTTCTGAACACTCTTTCTGTAGAAAATGCAAGTGGACATTCGGAGCGCTAAGAGGGTAATAGTGGAAAAAGGAATATATTCAAATATAAACTACACAGTAGCATTCTGTGAAAATTCTTTCTGTTCTGTGCATTCAACTAACAGAGTTGAACCTTACTTTTGATTGAGCCGTTCTGAAACACTCTTTCTGTAGAAACTGCAATTGGACATGCTAAGCGCTAAGAGGCCTACATTGGGAAAAAGAATATCTTCAATAAAAACTACACAGATGCATTCTGTGAAACTTATTTCTGATCTGTAAATTCAGTTAACAGAGATAAAACATATTTTTGATTGAGCAGTTATGAAACACTCTTTTTGTAGAAAATGCAAGTGGAGATTCGGAGCGCTAAGAGGGTAATAGTGGAGAAAGGAATGTCTTCAAATATAAACTACACAGAATCATTCGGTGAAACTTCTTTCTGATCTGAGCATTCAGGTAACAGAGTTAAACCATACTTTTGATTGAGCAGTTTTGAAACACTCTGTCTGTAGAAAATGCAACTGGACATTCGTAGCGCTAAGTGGGTAATAGTGGAAAAAAGAATATGTTCAAATATAAACTACACAGAAGCATTGTATGAAACTTCTTTCTGTTCTGTGCATTCAACTAACAGAGTTGAACCTTACTTTTGATTGAGCCGTTCTGAAACACTCTTTCTGTAGGAACTGCAATTGGACATTCTGAGCGCTAGGAGGCCTATATTGGGGAAAAGGAATGTCTACAAATAAAAACTACACAGAGGAATTGTGTGAAACTTCTTTCTGTTCTGTTTGTTCAACTAAAAGAGTTGAACCTTAGTTTTGATTGAGCCGTTCTGAAACACTCTTTCTGTAGAAAATGCAAGTGGAGATTCGGAACGCTAAGAGGGTAATAGTGGAAAAAGGAATGTCTCCAAATATAAACTACACAGAATCATTCTGTGAAACTTCTTTCTGATCTGTGCATTCAGCTAACAGAGTTAAACCATACTTTTGATTGAGCAGATCTGAACACTCTTTCTGTAGGAAATGCAAGTGGACATTTGGGGCGCTAAGAGAGTAGTAGTGGAAAAAGGAATATATTCAAATATAAACTACACAGAAGCATTCTGTGAAACTTCTTTCTGATCTGAGCATTCAGCTAACAGAGTTAAACCATACTTTTGATTGAGCAGTTTTGAAACACTCTGTCTGTAGAAAATGCAACTGGACATTCGTAGCGCTAAGTGGGTAATAGTGGAAAAAAGAATATGTTCAAATATAAACTACACAGAAGCATTGTATGAAACATCTTTCTGTTCTGTGTATTCAACTAACAGAGTTGAACCTTACTTTTGATTGAGCCTTTCTTAAACACTCTTTCTGTCGAAACTGCAATTGGACATTCTGAGCGCTAAGAGGCCTCTATTGGGAAAATAATATCTTCAAATAAAAACTACACAGAAGCATTGTGTGAAACTTATTTCTGATATGTTCATTAAGCTAACAGAGTTAAACCATACTTTTGATTGCGCAGTTCTGAAAACTCTTTCTGCAGAAAATGCAAGTGGACATTCGGAGCGCTAAGAGGGTAATAGTGGAAAAAGGAATATATTCAAATATAAACTACACAGTAGCATTCTGTGAAAATTCTTTCTGTTCTGTGCATTTAACTAACAGAGTTGAACCTCACTTTTGATTGAGCCGTTCTGAAACACTCTTTCTGTAGAAACTGCAATTGGACATGCTAAGCGCTAAGAGGCCTACATTGGGAAAAAGAATATCTTCAAATAAAAACTACAAAGATGCATTCTGTGAAACTTATTTCTGATCTGTAAATTCAGTTAACAGAGATAAAACATATTTTTGATTGAGCAGTTATGAAACACTCTTTCTGTAGAAAATGCAAGTGGAGATTCGGAGCGCTAAGAGGGTAATAGTGGAAAAAGGAATATCTTCAAATATAAACTACACAGAATCATTCGGTGAAACTTCTTTCTGATCTGTGCATTCAGCTAACAGAGTTAAAACATACTTTTGATTGAGCAGATCTGAACACTCTTTCTGTAGAAAATGCAACTGGACATTTGGAGCGCTAAGAGAGTAGTAGTGGAAAAAGGAATATATTCAAATATAAACTACACAGAAGCATTCTGTGAAACTTCTTTCTGATCTGAGCATTCAGCTAACAGAGTTAAACCATACTTTTGATTGAGCAGTTTTGAAACACTCTGTCTGTAGAAAATGCAACTGGACATTCGTAGCGCTAAGTGGGTAATAGTGGAAAAAAGAATATGTTCAAATATAAACTACACAGAAGCATTGTATGAAACTTCTTTCTGTTCTGTGCATTCAACTAACAGAGTTGAACCTTACTTTTGATTGAGCCTTTCTGAAACACTCTTTCTGTAGAATCTGCAATTGGACATTCTGAGCGCTAAGAGGCCTCTATTGGGAAAAATAATATCTTCAAATAAAAACTACACAGAAGCATTGTGTGAAACTTATTTCTGATATGTTCATTAAGCTAACAGAGTTAAACCATACTTTTGATTGCGCAGTTTTGAACACTCTTTCTGTAGAAAATGCAAGTGGACATTCGGAGCGCTAAGAGGGTAATAGTGGAAAAAGGAATATATTCAAATATAAACTACACAGTAGCATTCTGTGAAAATTCTTTCTGTTCTGTGCATTCAACTAACAGAGTTGAACCTTACTTTTGATTGAGCCGTTCTGAAACACTCTTTCTGTAGAAACTGCAATTGGACATGCTAAGCGCTAAGAGGCCTACATTGGGAAAAAGAATATCTTCAAATAAAAACTACACAGATGCATTCTGTGAAACTTATTTCTGATCTGTAAATTCAGTTAACAGAGATAAAACATATTTTTGATTGAGCAGTTATGAAACACTCTTTTTGTAGAAAATGCAAGTGGAGATACGGAGCGCTAAGAGGGTAATAGTGGAGAAAGGAATGTCTTCAAATATAAACTACACAGAATCATTCGGTGAAACTTCTTTCTGATCTGAGCATTCAGGTAACAGAGTTAAACCATAGTTTTGATTGAGCAGTTTTGAAACACTCTGTCTGTAGAAAATGCAACTGGACATTCGTAGCGCTAAGTGGGTAATAGTGGAAAAAAGAATATGTTCAAATATAAACTACACAGAAGCATTGTATGAAACTTCTTTCTGTTCTGTGCATTCAACTAACAGAGTTGAACCTTACTTTTGATTGAGCCGTTCTGAAACACTCTTTCTGTAGGAACTGCAATTGGACATTCTGAGCGCTAGGAGGCCTATATTGGGGAAAAGGAATGTCTACAAATAAAAACTACACAGAGGAATTGTGTGAAACTTCTTTCTGTTCTGTTTGTTCAACTAAAAGAGTTGAACCTTAGTTTTGATTGAGCCGTTCTGAAACACTCTTTCTGTAGAAAATGCAAGTGGAGATTCGGAACGCTAAGAGGGTAATAGTGGAAAAAGGAATGTCTCCAAATATAAACTACACAGAATCATTCTGTGAAACTTCTTTCTGATCTGTGTATTCAGCTAACAGAGTTAAACCATACTTTTGATTGAGCAGATCTTAACACTCTTTCTGTAGAAAATGCAAGTGGACATTTGGAGCGCTAAGAGAGTAGTAGTGGAAAAAGGAATATATTCAAATATAAACTACACAGAAGCATTCTGTGAAACTTCTTTCTGATCTGAGCATTCAGCTAACAGAGTTAAACCATATTTTTGATTGAGCAGTTTTGAAACACTCTGTCTGTAGAAAATGCAACTGGACATTCGTAGCGCTAAGTGGGTAATAGTGGAAAAAAGAATATGTTCAAATATAAACTACACAGAAGCATTGTATGAAACATCTTTCTGTTCTGTGTATTCAACTAACAGAGTTGAACCTTAGTTTTGATTGAGCCTTTCTGAAACACTCTTTCTGTAGAAACTGCAATTGGACATTCTGAGCGCTAAGAGGCCTCTATTGGGAAAATAATATCTTCAAATAAAAACTACACAGAAGCATTGTGTGAAACTTATTTCTGATATGTTCATTAAGCTAACAGAGTTAAACCATACTTTTGATTGCGCAGTTCTGAACACTCTTTCTGTAGAAAATGCAAGTGGACATTCGGAGCGCTAAGAGGGTAATAGTGGAAAAAGGAATATATTCAAATATAAACTACACAGTAGCATTCTGTGAAAATTCTTTCTGTTCTGTGCATTCAACTAACAGAGTTGAACCTTACTTTTGATTGAGCCGTTCTGAAACACTCTTTCTGTAGAAACTGCAATTGGACATGCTAAGCGCTAAGAGGCCTACATTGGGAAAAAGAATATCTTCAATAAAAACTACACAGATGCATTCTGTGAAACTTATTTCTGATCTGTAAATTCAGTTAACAGAGATAAAACATATTTTTGATTGAGCAGTTATGAAACACTCTTTTTGTAGAAAATGCAAGTGGAGATTCGGAGCGCTAAGAGGGTAATAGTGGAGAAAGGAATGTCTTCAAATATAAACTACACAGAATCATTCGGTGAAACTTCTTTCTGATCTGAGCATTCAGGTAACAGAGTTAAACCATACTTTTGATTGAGCAGTTTTGAAACACTCTGTCTGTAGAAAATGCAACTGGACATTCGTAGCGCTAAGTGGGTAATAGTGGAAAAAAGAATATGTTCAAATATAAACTACACAGAAGCATTGTATGAAACTTCTTTCTGTTCTGTGCATTCAACTAACAGAGTTGAACCTTACTTTTGATTGAGCCGTTCTGAAACACTCTTTCTGTAGGAACTGCAATTGGACATTCTGAGCGCTAGGAGGCCTATATTGGGGAAAAGGAATGTCTACAAATAAAAACTACACAGAGGAATTGTGTGAAACTTCTTTCTGTTCTGTTTGTTCAACTAAAAGAGTTGAACCTTAGTTTTGATTGAGCCGTTCTGAAACACTCTTTCTGTAGAAAATGCAAGTGGAGATTCGGAACGCTAAGAGGGTAATAGTGGAAAAAGGAATGTCTCCAAATATAAACTACACAGAATCATTCTGTGAAACTTCTTTCTGATCTGTGCATTCAGCTAACAGAGTTAAACCATACTTTTGATTGAGCAGATCTGAACACTCTTTCTGTAGGAAATGCAAGTGGACATTTGGAGCGCTAAGAGAGTAGTAGTGGAAAAAGGAATATATTCAAATATAAACTACACAGAAGCATTCTGTGAAACTTCTTTCTGATCTGAGCATTCAGCTAACAGAGTTAAACCATACTTTTGATTGAGCAGTTTTGAAACACTCTGTCTGTAGAAAATGCAACTGGACATTCGTAGCGCTAAGTGGGTAATAGTGGAAAAAAGAATATGTTCAAATATAAACTACACAGAAGCATTGTATGAAACATCTTTCTGTTCTGTGTATTCAACTAACAGAGTTGAACCTTACTTTTGATTGAGCCTTTCTGAAACACTCTTTCTGTCGAAACTGCAATTGGACATTCTGAGCGCTAAGAGGCCTCTATTGGGAAAATAATATCTTCAAATAAAAACTACACAGAAGCATTGTGTGAAACTTATTTCTGATATGTTCATTAAGCTAACAGAGTTAAACCATACTTTTGATTGCGCAGTTCTGAAAACTCTTTCTGCAGAAAATGCAAGTGGACATTCGGAGCGCTAAGAGGGTAATAGTGGAAAAAGGAATATATTCAAATATAAACTACACAGTAGCATTCTGTGAAAATTCTTTCTGTTCTGTGCATTTAACTAACAGAGTTGAACCTCACTTTTGATTGAGCCGTTCTGAAACACTCTTTCTGTAGAAACTGCAATTGGACATGCTAAGCGCTAAGAGGCCTACATTGGGAAAAAGAATATCTTCAAATAAAAACTACAAAGATGCATTCTGTGAAACTTATTTCTGATCTGTAAATTCAGTTAACAGAGATAAAACATATTTTTGATTGAGCAGTTATGAAACACTCTTTCTGTAGAAAATGCAAGTGGAGATTCGGAGCGCTAAGAGGGTAATAGTGGAAAAAGGAATATCTTCAAATATAAACTACACAGAATCATTCGGTGAAACTTCTTTCTGATCTGTGCATTCAGCTAACAGAGTTAAAACATACTTTTGATTGAGCAGATCTGAACACTCTTTCTGTAGAAAATGCAACTGGACATTTGGAGCGCTCAGAGAGTAGTAGTGGAAAAAGGAATATATTCAAATATAAACTACACAGAAGCATTCTGTGAAACTTCTTTCTGATCTGAGCATTCAGCTAACAGAGTTAAACCATACTTTTGATTGAGCAGTTTTGAAACACTCTGTCTGTAGAAAATGCAACTGGACATTCGTAGCGCTAAGTGGGTAATAGTGGAAAAAAGAATATGTTCAAATATAAACTACACAGAAGCATTGTATGAAACTTCTTTCTGTTCTGTGCATTCAACTAACAGAGTTGAACCTTACTTTTGATTGAGCCTTTCTGAAACACTCTTTCTGTAGAATCTGCAATTGGACATTCTGAGCGCTAAGAGGCCTCTATTGGGAAAAATAATATCTTCAAATAAAAACTACACAGAAGCATTGTGTGAAACTTATTTCTGATATGTTCATTAAGCTAACAGAGTTAAACCATACTTTTGATTGCGCAGTTTTGAACACTCTTTCTGTAGAAAATGCAAGTGGACATTCGGAGCGCTAAGAGGGTAATAGTGGAAAAAGGAATATATTCAAATATAAACTACACAGTAGCATTCTGTGAAAATTCTTTCTGTTCTGTGCATTCAACTAACAGAGTTGAACCTTACTTTTGATTGAGCCGTTCTGAAACACTCTTTCTGTAGAAACTGCAATTGGACATGCTAAGCGCTAAGAGGCCTACATTGGGAAAAAGAATATCTTCAAATAAAAACTACACAGATGCATTCTGTGAAACTTATTTCTGATCTGTAAATTCAGTTAACAGAGATAAAACATATTTTTGATTGAGCAGTTATGAAACACTCTTTTTGTAGAAAATGCAAGTGGAGATTCGGAGCGCTAAGAGGGTAATAGTGGAGAAAGGAATGTCTTCAAATATAAACTACACAGAATCATTCGGTGAAACTTCTTTCTGATCTGAGCATTCAGGTAACAGAGTTAAACCATACTTTTGATTGAGCAGTTTTGAAACACTCTGTCTGTAGAAAATGCAACTGGACATTCGTAGCGCTAAGTGGGTAATAGTGGAAAAAAGAATATGTTCAAATATAAACTACACAGAAGCATTGTATGAAACTTCTTTCTGTTCTGTGCATTCAACTAACAGAGTTGAACCTTACTTTTGATTGAGCCGTTCTGAAACACTCTTTCTGTAGGAACTACAATTGGACATTCTGAGCGCTAGGAGGCCTATATTGGGGAAAAGGAATGTCTACAAATAAAAACTACACAGAGGAATTGTGTGAAACTTCTTTCTGTTCTGTTTGTTCAACTAAAAGAGTTGAACCTTAGTTTTGATTGAGCCGTTCTGAAACACTCTTTCTGTAGAAAATGCAAGTGGAGATTCGGAGCGCTAAGAGGGTCATAGTGGAAAAAGGAATGTCTCCAAATATAAACTACACAGAATCATTCTGTGAAACTTCTTTCTGATCTGTGCATTCAGCTAACAGAGTTAAACCATACTTTTGATTGAGCAGATCTGAACACTCTTTCTGTAGAAAATGCAACTGGACATTTGGAGCGCTAAGAGAGTAGTAGTGGAAAAAGGAATATATTCAAATATAAACTACACAGAAGCATTCTGTGAAACTTCTTTCTGATCTGAGCATTCAGCTAACAGAGTTAAACCATACTTTTGATTGAGCAGTTTTGAAACACTCTGTCTGTAGAAAATGCAACTGGACATTCGTAGCGCTAAGTGGGTAATAGTGGAAAAAAGAATATGTTCAAATATAAACTACACAGAAGCATTGTATGAAACTTCTTTCTGTTCTGTGCATTCAACTAACAGAGTTGAACCTTACTTTTGATTGAGCCTTTCTGAAACACTCTTTCTGTAGAATCTGCAATTGGACATTCTGAGCGCTAAGAGGCCTCTATTGGGAAAAATAATATCTTCAAATAAAAACTACACAGAAGCATTGTGTGAAACTTATTTCTGATATGTTCATTAAGCTAACAGAGTTAAACCATACTTTTGATTGCGCAGTTCTGAACACTCTTTCTGTAGAAAATGCAAGTGGACATTCGGAGCGCTAAGAGGGTAATAGTGGAAAAAGGAATATATTCAAATATAAACTACACAGTAGCATTCTGTGAAAATTCTTTCTGTTCTGTGCATTCAACTAACAGAGTTGAACCTTACTTTTGATTGAGCCGTTCTGAAACACTCTTTCTGTAGAAACTGCAATTGGACATGCTAAGCGCTAAGAGGCCTACATTGGGAAAAAGAATATCTTCAAATAAAAACTACACAGATGCATTCTGTGAAACTTATTTCTGATCTGTAAATTCAGTTAACAGAGATAAAACATATTTTTGATTGAGCAGTTATGAAACACTCTTTTTGTAGAAAATGCAAGTGGAGATTCGGAGCGCTAAGAGGGTAATAGTGGAGAAAGGAATGTCTTCAAATATAAACTACACAGAATCATTCGGTGAAAATTTTCTGATCTGAGCATTCAGGTAACAGAGTTAAACCATACTTTTGATTGAGCAGTTTTGAAACACTCTGTCTGTAGAAAATGCAACTGGACATTCGTAGCGCTAAGTGGGTAATAGTGGAAAAAAGAATATGTTCAAATATAAACTACACAGAAGCATTGTATGAAACTTCTTTCTGTTCTGTGCATTCAACTAACAGAGTTGAACCTTACTTTTGATTGAGCCGTTCTGAAACACTCTTTCTGTAGGAACTGCAATTGGACATTCTGAGCGCTAGGAGGCCTATATTGGGGAAAAGGAATGTCTACAAATAAAAACTACACAGAGGAATTGTGTGAAACTTCTTTCTGTTCTGTTTGTTCAACTAAAAGAGTTGAACCTTAGTTTTGATTGAGCCGTTCTGAAACACTCTTTCTGTAGAAAATGCAAGTGGAGATTCGGAGCGCTAAGAGGGTCATAGTGGAAAAAGGAATGTCTCCAAATATAAACTACACAGAATCATTCTGTGAAACTTCTTTCTGATCTGTGCATTCAGCTAACAGAGTTAAACCATACATTTGATTGAGCAGATCTGAACACTCTTTCTGTAGAAAATGCAACTGGACATTTGGAGCGCTAAGAGAGTAGTAGTGGAAAAAGGAATATATTCAAATATAAACTGCACAGAAGCATTCTGTGAAACTTCTTTCTGATCTGAGCATTCAGCTAACAGAGTTAAACCATACTTTTGATTGAGCAGTTTTGAAACACTCTGTCTGTAGAAAATGCAACTGGACATTCGTAGCGCTAAGTGGGTAATAGTGGAAAAAAGAATATGTTCAAATATAAACTACACAGAAGCATTGTATGAAACTTCTTTCTGTTCTGTGCATTCAACTAACAGAGTTGAACCTTACTTTTGATTGAGCATTTCTGAAACACTCTTTCTGTAGAATCTGCAATTGGACATTCTGAGCGCTAAGACGCCTCTATTGGGAAAAATAATATCTTCAAATAAAAACTACACAGAAGCATTGTGTGAAACTTATTTCTGATATGTTCATTAAGCTAACAGAGTTAAACCATACTTTTGATTGCGCAGTTCTGAACACTCTTTCTGTAGAAAATACAAGTGGACATTCGGAGCGCTAAGAGGGTAATAGTGGAAAAAGGAATATTTTCAAATATAAACTACACAGTAGCATTCTGTGAAAATTCTTTCTGTTCTGTGCATTCAACTAACAGAGTTGAACCTTACTTTTGATTGAGCCGTTCTGAAACACTCTTTCTGTAGAAACTGCAATTGGACATGCTAAGCGCTAAGAGGCCTACATTGGGAAAAAGAATATCTTCAAATAAAAACTACACAGATGCATTCTGTGAAACTTATTTCTGATCTGTAAATTCAGTTAACAGAGATAAATCATATTTTTGATTGAGCAGTTATGAAACACTCTTTTTGTAGAAAATGCAAGTGGAGATTCGGAGCGCTAAGTGGGTAATAGTGGAAAAAGGAATGTCTTCAAATATAAACTACAAAGAAACATTCGGTGAAACTTCTTTCTGATCTGTGCATTCAGCTAACAGAGTTAAACCATACTTTTGATTGAGCAGATCTGAACACTCTTTCTGTAGAAAATGCAACTGGACATTTTGAGCGCTAAGAGCGTAGAAGTGGAAAAAGGAATATATTCAAATATAAACTACACAGAAGCATTCTGTGAAACTTCTTTCTGATCTGAGCATTCAGGTAACAGAGTTAAACCATACTTTTGATTGAGCAGTTTGAAACACTCTGTCTGTAGAAAATGCAACTGGACATTCGTAGCGGTAAGTGGGTAATAGTGGAAAAAAGAATATGTTCAAATATAAACTACACAGAAGCATTGTATGAAACTTCTTTCTGTTCTGTGCATTCAACTAACAGAGTTGAACCTTACTTTTGATTGAGCCGTTCTGAAACACTCTTTCTGTAGAAACTGCAATTGGACATGCTAAGCGCTAAGAGGCCTACTTTGGGAAAAAGAATATCTTCAAATAAAAACTACACAGATGCATTCTGTGAAACTTATTTCTGATCTGTAAATTCAGTTAACAGAGATAAAACATATTTTTGATTGAGCAGTTATGAAACACTCTTTTTGTAGAAAATGCAAGTGGAGATTCGGAGCGCTAAGAGGGTAATAGTGGAAAAAGGAATGTCTTCAAATATAAACTACACAGAATCATTCGGTGAAACTTCTTTCTGATCTGTGCATTCAGCTAACAGAGTTAAACCATACTTTTGATTGAGCAGATCTGAACACTCTTTCTGTAGAAAATGCAACTGGACATTTGGAGCTCTAAGAGCGTAGTAGTGGAAAAAGGAATATATTCAAATATAAACTACACAGAAGCATTCTGTGAAACTTCTTTCTGATCTGAGCATTCAGCTAACAGAGTTAAACCATACTTTTGATTGAGCAGTTTTGAAACACTCTGTCTGTAGAAAATGCAACTGGACATTCGTAGCGCTAAGTGGGTAATAGTGGAAAAATAATATGTTCAAATATAAACTACACAGAAGCATTGTATGAAACTTTTTTCTGTTCTGTGCATTCAACTAACAGAGTTGAACCTTACTTTTGATTGAGCCATTCTGAAACACTCTTTCTGTAGAAACTGCAATTGGACATTCTGAGCGCTAGGAGGCCTATATTGGGAAAAAGAATGTCTACAAATAAAAACTACACAGAAGAATTGTGTGAAACTTCTTTCTGTTCTGTTTGTTCAACTAAAAGAGTTGAACCTTAGTTTTGATTGAGCCGTTCTGAAACACTCTTTCTGTAGAAAATGCAAGTGGAGATTCGGAGCGCTAAGAGGGTAATAGTGGAAAAAGGAATGTCTCCAAATATAAACTACACAGAATCATTCTGTGAAACTTCTTTCTGATCTGTGCATTCAGCTAAAAGATTTAAACCATACTTTTGATTGAGCAGAACTGAACACTCTTTCTGTAGAAAATGCAACTGGACATTTGGAGCGCTAAGAGAGTAGTAGTGGAAAAAGGAATATATTCAAACATAAACTACACAGAAGCATTCTGTGAAACTTCTTTCTGATCTGAGCATTCAGCTAACAGAGTTAAACCATACTTTTGATTGAGCAGTTTTGAAACACTCTGTCTGTAGAAAATGCAACTGGACATTCGTAGCGCTAAGTGGGTAATAGTGGAAAAAAGAATATGTTCAAATATAAACTACACAGAAGCATTTTATGAAACTTCTTTCTGTTCTGTGCATTCAACTAACAGAGTTGTACCTTACTTTTGATTCAGCCTTTCTGAAACACTCTTTCTGTAGAAACTGCAATTGGACATTCTGAGTGCTAAGAGGCCTCTATTGGGAAAATAATATCTTCAAATAAAAACTACACAGAAGCATTGTGTGAAACTTATTTCTGATATGTTCATTAAGCTAACAGAGTTAAAACATACTTTTGATTGCGCAGTTCTGAACACTCTTTCTGTAGAAAATGCAAGTGGACATTCGGAGCGCTAAGAGGGTAATAGTGGAAAAAGGAATATATTCAAATATAAACTACACGGTAGCATTCTGTTAAAATTCTTTCTGTTCTGTGCATTCAACTAACAGAGTTGAACCTTACTTTTGATTGAGCCGTTCTGAAACACTCTTTCTGTAGAAACTGCAATTGGACATGCTAAGCGCTAAGAGGCCTACATTGGGAAAAAGAATATCTTCAAATAAAAACTACACAGATGCATTCTGTGAAACTTATTTCTGATCTGTAAATTCAGTTAACAGAGATAAAACATATTTTTGATTGAGCAGTTATGAAACACTCTTTTTGTAGAAAATGCAAGTGGAGATTCGGAGCGCTAAGTGGGTAATAGTGGAAAAAGGAATGTCTTCAAATATAAACTACACAGAATCATTCGGTGAAACTTCTTTCTGATCTGTGCATTCAGCTAACAGAGTTAAACCATACTTTTGATTGAGCAGATCTAAACACTCTTTCTGTAGAAAATGCAACTGGACATTTGGAGCGCTAAGAGCGTAGTAGTGTAAAAAGGAACATATTCAAATATAAACTACACAGAAGCATTCTGTGAAACTTCTTTCTGATCTGAGCATTCAGCTAACAGAGTTCAACCATACTTTTGATTGAGCAGTTTTGAAACACTCTGTCTGTAGAAAATGCAACTGGACATTCGTAGCGCTAAGTGGGTAATAGTGGAAAAAAGAATATGTTCAAATATAAACTACACAGAAGCATTGTATGAAACTTCTTTCTGTTCTGTGCATTCAACTAACAGAGTTGAACCTTACTTTTGATTGAGGGGTTCTGAAACACTCTTTCTGTAGAAACTGCAATTGGACATTTTGAGCGCTAAGAGGCCTATATTGGGAAAAAGAATGTCTACAAATAAAAACTACACAGAAGCCTTGTGTGAAACTTATTTCTGATATGTTCATTAAGCTAACAGAGTTAAACCATACTTTTGATTGCGCAGTTCTGAACACTCTTTCTGTAGAAAATGCAAGTGGACATTCGGAGCGCTAAGAGGGTAATAGTGGAAAAAGGAATATATTCAAATATAAACTACACAGTAGCATTCTGTGAAAATTCTTTCTGTTCTGTGCATTCAACTAACAGAGTTGAACCTTACTTTTGATTGAGCCGTTCTGAAACACTCTTTCTGTAGAAACTGCAATTGGACATGCTAAGCGCTAAGAGGCCTACATTGGGAAAAAGAATATCTTCAAATAAAAAATACAAAGATGCATTCTGTGAAACTTATTTCTGATCTGTAAATTCAGTTAACAGAGATAAAACATATTTTTGATTGAGCAGTTATGAAACACTCTTTCTGAAGAAAATGCAAGTGGAGATTCGGAGCGCTAAGAGGGTAATAGTGGAAAAAGGAATATCTTCAAATATAAACTACACAGAATCATTCGGTGAAACTTCTTTCTGATCTGTGCATTCAGCTAACAGAGTTAAACCATACTTTTGATTGAGCAGATCTGAACACTCTTTCTGTAGAAAATGCAACTGGACATTTGGAGCGCTAAGAGCGTAGTAGTGGAAAAAGGAATATATTCAAATATAAACTACACAGAAGCATTCTGTGAAACTACTTTCTGATCTGAGCATTCAGCTAACAGAGTTAAACCATACTTTTGATTGAGCAGTTTTGAAACACTCTGTGTGTAGAAAATGCAACTGGACATTCGTAGCGCTAAGTGGGTAATAGTGGAAAAAAGAATATGTTCAAATATAAACTACACAGAAGCATTGTATGAAACTTCTTTCTGTTCTGTGCATTCAACTAACAGAGTTGAACCTTACTTTTGATTGAGCCGTTCTGAAACACTCTTTCTGTAGAAACTGCAATTGGACATTCTGAGCGCTAGGAGGCCTATATTGGGAAAAAGAATGTCTACAAATAAAAACTACACAGAAGAATTGTGTGAAATTTCTTTCTGTTCTGTTTGTTCAACTAAAAGAGTTGAACCTTAGTTTTGATTGAGCCGTTCTGAAACACTCTTTCTGTAGAAAATGCAAGTGGAGATTCGGAGCGCTAAGAGGGTAATAGTGGAAAAAGGAATGTCTCCAAATATAAACTACACAGAATAATTCTGTGAAACTTCTTTCTGATCTGTGCATTCAGCTAACAGAGTTAAACCATACTTTTGATTGAGCAGATCTGAACACTCTTTCTGTAGAAAATGCAACTGGACATTTGGAGCGCTAAGAGAGTAGTAGTGGAAAAAGGAATATATTCAAACATAAACTACACAGAAGCATTCTGTGAAACTTCTTTCTGATCTGAGCATTCAGCTAACAGAGTTAAACCATACTTTTGATTGAGCAGTTTTGAAACACTCTGTCTGTAGAAAATGCAACTGGACATTCGTAGCGCTAAGTGGGTAATAGTGGAAAAAAGAATATGTTCAAATATAAACTACACAGAAGCATTGTATGAAACTTCTTTCTGTTCTGTGCATTCAACTAACAGAGTTGAACCTTACTTTTGATTGAGCCTTTCTGAAACACTCTTTCTGTAGAAACTGCAATTGGACATTCTGAGCGCTAAGAGGACTCTATTGGGAAAATAATATCTTCAAATAAAAACTACACAGAAGCATTGTGTGAAACTTATTTCTGATATGTTCATTAAGCTAACAGAGTTAAACCATACTTTTGATTGCGCAGTTCTGAACACTCTTTCTGTAGAAAATGCAAGTGGACATTCGGAGCGCTAAGAGGGTAATAGTGGAAAAAGGAATATATTCAAATATAAACTACACAGTAGCATTCTGTGAAAATTCTTTCTGTTCTGTGCATTCAACTAACAGAGTTGAACCTTACTTTTGATTGAGCCGTTCTGAAACACTCTTTCTGTAGAAACTGCAATTGGACATCCTAAGCGCTAAGAGGCCTACATAGGGAAAAAGAATATCTTAAAATAAAAACTACAAAGATGCATTCTGTGAAACTTATTTCTGATCTGTAAATTCAGTTAACAGAGATAAAACATATTTTTGATTGAGCAGTTATGAAACACTCTTTCTGTAGAAAATGCAAGTGGAGATTCGGAGCGCTAAGAGGGTAATAGTGGAAAAAGGAATATCTTCAAATATAAACTACACAGAATCATTCGGTGAAACTTCTTTCTGACCTGTGCATTCAGCTAACAGAGTTAAACCATACTTTTGATTGAGCAGATCTGAACACTCTTTCTGTAGAAAATGCAACTGGACATTTGGAGCGCTAAGTGGGTAATAGTGGAAAAAGGAATATATTCAAATATAAACTACACAGAAGCATTCTGTGAAACTTCTTTCTGATCTGAGCATTCAGCTAACAGAGTTAAACCATGCTTTTGATTGAGCAGTTTTGAAACACTCTGTCTGTAGAAAATGCAACTGGACATTCGTAGCGCTAAGTGGGTAATAGTGGAAAAAAGAATATGTTCAAATATAAACTACACAGAAGCATTGTATGAAACTTCTTTCTGTTCTGTGCATTCAACTAACAGTGTTGAACCTTACTTTTGATTGAGCCGTTCTGAAACACTCTTTCTGTAGAAACTGCAATTGGACATTCTGAGCGCTAGGAGGCCTATATTGGGAAAAAGAATGTCTACAAATAAAAACTACACAGAAGAATTGTGTGAAACTTCTTTCTGTTCTGTTTGTTCAACTAAAAGAGTTGAACATTAGTTTTGATTGAGCCGTTCTGAAACACTCTTTCTGTAGAAAATGCAAGTGGAGATTCGGAGCGCTAAGAGGGTAATAGTGGAAAAAGGAATGTCTCCAAATATAAACTAAACAGAATAATTCTGTGAAACTTCTTTCTGATCTGTGCATTCAGCTAACAGAGTTAAACCATACTTTTGATTGAGCAGATCTGAACACTCTTTCTGTAGAAAATGCAACTGGACATTTGGAGCGCTAAGAGAGTAGTAGTGGAAAAAGGAATATATTCAAACATAAACTACACAGAAGCATTCTGTGAAACTTCTTTCTGATCTGAGCATTCAGCTAACAGAGTTAAACCATACTTTTGATTGAGCAGTTTTGAAACACTCTGTCTGTAGAAAATGCAACTGGACATTCGTAGCGCTAAGTGGGTAATAGTGGAAAAAAGAATATGTTCAAATATAAACTACACAGAAGCATTGTATGAAACTTCTTTCTGTTCTGTGCATTCAACTAACAGAGTTGAACCTTACTTTTGATTGAGCCTTTCTGAAACACTCTTTCTGTAGAAACTGCAATTGGACATTCTGAGCGCTAAGAGGCCTCTATTGGGAAAATAATATCTTTAAATAAAAACTACACAGAAGCATTGTGTGAAACTTATTTCTGTTATGTTCATTAAGCTAACAGAGTTAAACCATACTTTTGATTGCGCAGTTCTGAACACTCTTTCTGTAGAAAATGCAAGTGGACATTCGGAGCGCTAAGAGGGTAATAGTGGAAAAAGGAATATATTCAAATATAAACTACACAGTAGCATTCTGTGAAAATTCTTTCTGTTCTGTGCATTCAACTAACAGAGTTGAACCTTACTTTTGATTGAGCCGTTCTGAAACACTCTTTCTGTAGAAACTGCAATTGGACATCCTAAGCGCTAAGAGGCCTACATTGGGAAAAAGAATATCTTCAAATAAAAACTACAAAGATGCATTCTGTGAAACTAATTTCTGATCTGTAAATTCAGTTAACAGAGATAAAACATATTTTTGATTGAGCAGTTATGAAACACTCTTTCTGTAGAAAATGCAAGTGGAGATTCGGAGCGCTAAGAGGGTAATAGTGGAAAAAGGAATATCTTCAAATATAAACTACACAGAATCATTCGGTGAAACTTCTTTCTGATCTGTGCATTCAGCTAACAGAGTTAAACCATACTTTTGATTGAGCAGATCTGAACACTCTTTCTGTAGAAAATGCAACTGGACATTTGGAGCGCTAAGTGGGTAATAGTGGAAAAAGGAATATATTCAAATATAAACTACACAGAAGAATTCTGTGAAACTTCTTTCTGATCTGAGCATTCAGCTAACAGAGTTAAACCATACTTTTGATTGAGCAGTTTTGAAACACTCTGTCTGTAGAAAATGCAACTGGACATTCGTAGCGCTAAGTGGGTAATAGTGGAAAAAAATATGTTCAAATATAAACTACACAGAAGCATTGTATGAAACTTCTTTCTGTTCTGTGCATTCAAATAACAGAGTTGAACCTTACTTTTGATTGAGCCGTTCTGAAACACTCTTTCTGTAGAAACTGCAATTGGACATTCTGAGCGCTAGGAGGCCTATATTGGGAAAAAGAATGTATACAAATAAAAACTACACAGAAGAATTGTGTGAAACTTCTTTCTGTTCTGTTTGTTCAACTAAAAGAGTTGAACCTTAGTTTTGATTGAGCCGTTCTGAAACACTCTTTCTGTAGAAAATGCAAGTGGAGATTCGGAGCGCTATGAGGGTAATAGTGGAAAAAGGAATGTCTCCAAATATAAACTACGCAGAATCATTCTGTGAAACTTCTTTCTGATCTGTGCATTCAGCTAACAGAGTTAAACCATACTTTTGATTGAGCAGATCTGAACACTCTTTCTGTAGAAAATGCAACTGGACATTTGGAGCTCTAAGAGAGTAGTATTGGAAAAAGGAATATATTCAAATATAAACTACACAGAAGCATTCTGTGAAACTTCTTTCTGATCTGAGCATTCAGCTAACAGAGTTAAACCATACTTTTGATTGAGCAGTTTTGAAACACTCTGTCTGTAGAAAATGCAACTGGACATTCGTAGCGCTAAGTGGGTAATAGTGGAAAAAAGAATATGTTCAAATATAAACTACACAGAAGCATTGTATGAAACTTCTTTCTGTTCTGTGCATTCAACTAACAGAGTTGAACCTTACTTTTGTTTGAGCCTTTCTGAAACACTCTTTCTGTAGAAACTGCAATTGGACATTCTGAGCGCTAAGAGGCCTCTATTGGGAAAAATAATATCTTCAAATAAAAACTACACAGAAGCATTGTGTGAAACTTATTTCTGATATGTTCATTAAGCTAACAGAGTTAAACCATACTTTTGATTGCGCAGTTCTGAACACTCTTTCTGTAGAAAATGCAAGTGGACATTCGGAGCGCTAAGAGGGTTATAGTGGAAAAAGGAATATATTCAAATATAAACTACACAGTAGCATTCTGTGAAAATTCTTTCTGTTCTGTGCATTCAACTAACAGAGTTGAACCTTACTTTTGATTGAGCAGTTCTGAAACACTCTTTCTGTAGAAACTGCAATTGGACATCCTAAGCGCTAAGAGGCCTACATTGGGAAAAAGAATATCTTCAAATAAAAACTGCAAAGATGCATTCTGTGAAACTTATTTCTGATCTGTAAATTCAGTTAACAGAGATAAAACATATTTTTGATTGAGCAGTTATGAAACACTCTTTCTGTAGAAAATGCAAGTGGAGATTCGGAGCGCTAAGGGGGTAATAGTGGAAAAAGGAATATCTTCAAATATAAACTACACAGAATCATTCGGTGAAACTTCTTTCTGATCTGTGCATTCAGCTAACAGAGTTAAACCATACTTTTGATTGAGCAGATCTGAACACTCTTTCTGTAGAAAATGCAACTGGACATTTGGAGCGCTAAGTGGGTAATAGTGGAAAAAGGAATATATTCAAATATAAACTACACAGAAGCATTCTGTGAAACTTCTTTCTGATCTGAGCATTCAGCTAACAGAGTTAAACCATACTTTTGATTGAGCAGTTTTGAAACACTCTGTCTGTAGAAAATGCAACTGGACATTCGTAGCGCTAAGTGGGTAATAGTGGAAAAAAGAATATGTTCAAATATAAACTACACAGAAGCATTGTATGAAACTTCTTTCTGTTCTGTGCATTCAAATAACAGAGTTGAACCTTACTTTTGATTGAGCCGTTCTGAAACACTCTTTCTGTAGAAACTGCAATTGGACATTCTGAGCGCTAGGAGGCCTATATTGGGAAAAAGAATGTCTACAAATAAAAACTACACAGAAGAATTGTGTGAAACTTCTTTCTGTTCTGTTTGTTCAACTAAAAGAGTTGAACCTTAGTTTTGATTGAGCCGTTCTGAAACACTCTTTCTGTAGAAAATGCAAGTGGAGATTCGGAGCGCTATGAGGGTAATAGTGGAAAAAGGAATGTCTCCAAATATAAACTACACAGAATCATTCTGTGAAACTTCTTTCTGATCTGTGCATTCAGCTAACAGAGTTAAACCATACTTTTGATTGAGCAGATCTGAACACTCTTTCTGTAGAAAATGCAACTGGACATTTGGAGCGCTAAGAGAGTAGTAGTGGAAAAAGGAATATATTCAAATATAAACTACACAGAAGCATTCTGTGAAACTTCTTTCTGATCTGAGCATTCAGCTAACAGAGTTAAACCATACTTTTGATTGAGCAGTTTTGAAACACTCTGTCTGTAGAAAATGCAACTGGACATTCGTAGCGCTAAGTGGGTAATAGTGGAAAAAAGAATATGTTCAAATATAAACTACACATAAGCATTGTATGAAACTTCTTTCTGTTCTGTGCATTCAACTAACAGAGTTGAACCTTACTTTTGATTGAGCCTTTCTGAAACACTCTTTCTGTAGAAACTGCAATTGGACATTCTGAGCGCTAAGAGGCCTATATTGGGAAAAATAATATCTTCAAATAAAAACTACACAGAAGCATTGTGTGAAACTTATTTATGATATGTTCATTAAGCTAACAGAGTTAAACCATACTTTTGATTGCGCAGTTCTGAACACTCTTTCTGTAGAAAATGCAAGTGGACATTCGGAGCGCTAAGAGGGTAATAGTGGAAAAAGGAATATATTCAAATATAAACTACACAGTAGCATTCTGTGAAAATTCTTTCTGTTCTGTGCATTCAACTAACAGAGTTGAACCTTACTTTTGATTGAGCCGTTCTGAAACACTCTTTCTGTAGAAACTGCAATTGGACATGCTAAGCGCTAAGAGGCCTAAATTGGGAAAAAGAATATCTTCAAATAAAAACTACACAGATGCATTCTGTGAAACTTATTTCTGATCTGTAAATTCAGTTAACAGAGATAAAACATATTTTTGATTGAGCAGTTATGAAACACTCTTTTTGTAGAAAATGCAAGTGGAGATTCGGAGCGCTATGAGGGTAATAGTGGAAAAAGGAATGTCTCCAAATATAAACTACACAGAATCATTCTGTGAAACTTCTTTCTGATCTGTGCATTCAGCTAACAGAGTTAAACCATACTTTTGATTGAGCAGATCTGAACACTCTTTCTGTAGAAAATGCAACTGGACATTTGGAGCGCTAAGAGAGTAGTAGTGGAAAAAGGAATATATTCAAATATAAACTACACAGAAGCATTCTGTGAAACTTCTTTCTGATCTGAGCATTCAGCTAACAGAGTTAAACCATACTTTTGATTGAGCAGTTTTGAAACACTCTGTCTGTAGAAAATGCAACTGGACATTCGTAGCGCTAAGCGGGTAATAGTGGAAAAAAGAATATGTTCAAATATAAACTACACAGAAGCATTGTATGAAACTTCTTTCTGTTCTGTGCATTCAACTAACAGAGTTGAACCTTACTTTTGATTGAGCCTTTCTGAAACACTCTTTCTGTAGAAACTGCAATTGGACATTCTGAGCGCTAAGAGGCCTCTATTGGGAAAAATAATAGCTTCAAATAAAAACTACACAGAAGCATTGTGTGAAACTTATTTCTGATATGTTCATTAAGCTAACAGAGTTAAACCATACTTTTGATTGCGCAGTTCTGAACACTCTTTCTGTAGAAAATGCAAGTGGACATTCGGAGCGCTAAGAGGGTAATAGTGGAAAAAGGAATATATTCAAATATAAACTACACAGTAGCATTCTGTGAAAATTCTTTCTGTTCTGTGCATTCAACTAACAGAGTTGAACCTTACTTTTGATTGAGCCGTTCTGAAACACTCTTTCTGTAGAAACTGCAATTGGACATGCTAAGCGCTAAGAGGCCTACATTGGGAAAAAGAATATCTTCAAATAAAAACTACACAGATGCATTCTGTGAAACTTATTTCTGATCTGTAAATTCAGTTAACAGAGATAAAACATATTTTTGATTGAGCAGTTATGAAACACTCTTTTTGTAGAAAATGCAAGTGGAGATTCGGAGCGCTAAGTGGGTAATAGTGGAAAAAGGAATGTCTTCAAATATAAACTACACAGAATCATTCGGTGAAACTTCTTTCTGATCTGTGCATTCAGCTAACAGAGTTAAACCATACTTTTGATTGAGCAGATCTAAACACTCTTTCTGTAGAAAATGCAACTGGACATTTGGAGCGCTAAGAGCGTAGTAGTGGAAAAAGGAATATATTCAAATATAAACTACACAGAAGCATTCTGTGAAACTTCTTTCTGATCTGAGCATTCAGCTAACAGAGTTAAACCATACTTTTGATTGAGCAGTTTTGAAACACTCTGTCTGTAGAAAATGCAACTGGACATTCGTAGCGCTAAGTGGGTAATAGTGGAAAAAAGAATATGTTCAAATATAAACTACACAGAAGCATTGTATGAAACTTCTTTCTGTTCTGTGCATTCAACTAACAGAGTTGAACCTTACTTTTGATTGAGCCGTTCTGAAACACTCTTTCTGTAGAAACTGCAATTGGACATTTTGAGCGCTAAGAGGCCTATATTGGGAAAAAGAATGTCTACAAATAAAAACTACACAGAAGAATTGTGTGAAACTTCTTTCTGTTCTGTTTGTTCAACTAAAAGAGTTGAACCTTAGTTTTGATTGAGACGTTCTGAAACACTCTTTCTGTAGAAAATGCAAGTGGAGATTCGGAGCGCTATGAGGGTAATAGTGGAAAAAGGAATGTCTCCAAATATAAACTACACAGAATCATTCTGTGAAACTTCTTTCTGATCTGTGCATTCAGCTAACAGAGTTAAACCATACTTTTGATTGAGCAGATCTGAACACTCTTTCTGTAGAAAATGCAACTGGACATTTGGAGCGCTAAGAGAGTAGTAGTGGAAAAAGGAATATATTCAAATATAAACTACACAGAAGCATTCTGTGAAACTTCTTTCTGATCTGAGCATTCAGCTAACAGAGTTAAACCATACTTTTGATTGAGCAGTTTTGAAACACTCTGTCTGTAGAAAATGCAACTGGACATTCGTAGCGCTAAGCGGGTAATAGTGGAAAAAAGAATATGTTCAAATATAAACTACACAGAAGCATTGTATGAAACTTCTTTCTGTTCTGTGCATTCAACTAACAGAGTTGAACCTTACTTTTGATTGAGAATTTCTGAAACACTCTTTCTGTAGAAACTGCAATTGGACATTCTGTGCGCTAAGAGGCCTCTATTGGGAAAAATAATATCTTCAAATAAAAACTACACAGAAGCATTGTGTGAAACTTATTTCTGATATGTTCATTAAGCTAACAGAGTTAAACCATACTTTTGATTGCGCAGTTCTGAACACTCTTTCTGTAGAAAATGCAAGTGGACATTCGGAGCGCTAAGAGGGTAATAGTGGAAAAAGGAATATATTCAAATATAAACTACACAGTAGCATTCTGTGAAAATTCTTTCTGTTCTGTACATTCAACTAACAGAGTTGAACCTTACTTTTGATTGAGCCGTTCTGAAACACTCTTTCTGTAGAAACTGCAATTGGACATGCTAAGCGCTAAGAGGCCTACATTGGGAAAAAGAATATCTTCAAATAAAAACTACACAGATGCATTCTGTGAAACTTATTTCTGATCTGTAAATTCAGTTAACAGAGATAAAACATATTTTTGATTGAGCAGTTATGAAACACTCTTTTTGTAGAAAATGCAAGTGGAGATTCGGAGCGCTAAGTGGGTAATAGTGGAAAAAGGAATGTCTTCAAATATAAACTACACAGAATCATTCGGTGAAACTTCTTTCTGATCTGTGCATTCAGCTAACAGAGTTAAACCATACTTTTGATTGAGCAGATCTGAACACTCTTTCTGTAGAAAATGCAACTGGACATTTGGAGCGCTAAGAGCGTAGTAGTGGAAAAAGGAATATATTCAAATATAAACTACACAGAAGCATTCTGTGAAACTTCTTTCTGATCTGAGCATTCAGCTAACAGAGTTAAACCATACTTTTGATTGAGCAGTTTTGAAACACTCTGTCTGTAGAAAATGCAACTGGACATTCGTAGCGCTAAGTGGGTAATAGTGGAAAAAAGAATATGTTCAAATATAAACTACACAGAAGCATTGTATGAAACTTCTTTCTGTTCTGTGCATTCAACTAACAGAGTTGAACCTTACTTTTGATTGAGCCGTTCTGAAACACTCTTTCTGTAGAAACTGCAATTGGACATTTTGAGCGCTAAGAGGCCTATATTGGGAAAAAGAATGTCTACAAATAAAAACTACACAGAAGAATTGTGTGAAACTTCCTTCTGTTCTGTTTGTTCAATTAAAAGAGTTGAACCTTAGTTTTGATTGAGCCGTTCTGAAACACTCTTTCTGTAGAAAATGGAATTGGAGATTCGGAGCGCTAAGAGGGTAATAGTGGAAAAAGGAATGTCTCCAAATATAAACTACACAGAATCATTCTGTGAAACTTCTTTCTGATCTGTGCATTCAGCTAACAGAGTTAAACCATACTTTTGATTGAGCAGATCTGAACACTCTTTCTGTAGAAAATGCAACTGGACATTTGGAGCGCTAAGGGAGTAGTAGTGGAAAAAGGAATATATTCAAATATAAACTACACAGAAGCATTCTGTGAAACTTCTTTCTGATCTGAGCATTCAGCTAACAGAGTTAAACCATACTTTTGATTGAGCAGTTTTGAAACACTCTGTCTGTAGAAAATGCTACTGGACATTCGTAGCGCTAAGTGGGTAATAGTGGAAAAAAGAATATGTTCAAATATAAACTACACAGAAGCATTGTATGAAACTGCTTTCTGTTCTGTGCATTCAACTAACAGAGTTGAAACTTACTTTTGATTGAGCCTTTCTGAAACACTCTTTCTGTAGAAACTGCAATTGGACATTCTGAGCGCTAAGAGGCTTCTATTGGGAAAAATAATATCTTCAAATAAAAACTACACAGAAGCATTGTGTGAAACTTATTTCTGATATGTTCATTAAGCTAACAGAATTAAACCATTCTTTTGATTGCGCAGTTCTGAACACTCTTTCTGTAGAAAATGCAAGTGGACATTCGGAGCGCTAAGAGGGTAATAGTGGAAAAAGGAATATATTCAAATATAAACTACACAGTAGCATTCTGTGAAAATACTTTCTGTTCTGTGCATTCAACTAACAGGGTTGAACCTTACTTTTGATTGAGCCGTTCTGAAACACTCTTTCTGTAGAAACTGCAATTGGACCTGCTAAGCGCTAAGAGGCCTACATTGGGAAAAAGAATATCTTCAAATAAAAACTACACAGATGCATTCTGTGAAACTTATTTCTGATGTGTAAATTCAGTTAACAGAGAAAAAACATATTTTTGATTGAGCAGTTAAGAAACACTCTTTTTGTAGAAAATGCAAGTGGAGATTCGGAGCGCTAAGAGGGTAATAGTGGAAAAAGGAATGTCTTCAAATATAAACTACACAGAATCATTCGGTGAAACTTCTTTCTGATCTGTGCATTCAGCTAACAGAGTTAAACCATACTTTTGATTGAGCAGATCTGAACACTCTTTCTGTAGAAAATGCAACTGGACATTTGGAGCGCTAAGAGCGTAGTAGTGGAAAAAGGAATATATTCAAATATAAACTACACAGAAGCATTCTGTGAAACTTCTTTCTGATCTGAGCATTCAGCTAACAGAGTTAAACCATACTTTTGACTGAGCAGTTTTGAAACACTCTGTCTGTAGAAAATGCAACTGGACATTCGTAGCGCTAAGTGGGTAATAGTGGAAAAAAGAATATGTTCAAATATAAACTACACAGAAGCATTGTATGAAACTTCTGTCTCTTCTGTGCATTCAACTAACAGAGTAGAACCTTACTTTTGATTGAGCCGTTCTGAAACACTCTTTCTGTACAAACTGCAATTGGACATTCTGAGGGCTAGGAGGCCTATATTGGGAAAAAGAATGTCTACAAATAAAAACTACACAGAAGAATTGTGTGAAACTTCTTTCTGTTCTGTTTGTTCAACTAAAAGAGTTGAACCTTAGTTTTGATTGAGCCGTTCTGAAACACTCTTTCTGTAGAAAATGCAAGTGGAGATTCGGAGCGCTAAGAGGGTAATAGTGGAAAAAGGAATGTCTCCAAATATAAACTACACAGAATCATTCTGTGAAACTTCTTTCTGATCTGTGCATTCAGCTAACAGAGTTAAACCATACTTTTGATTGAGCAGATCTGAACATTCTTTCTGTAGAAAATGCAACTGGACATTTGGAGCGCTAAGAGAGTAGTAGTGGGAAAAGGAATATATTCAAATATAAACTACACAGAAGCATTCTGTGAAATTTCTTTCTGATCTGAGCATTCAGCTAACAGAGTTAAACCATACTTTTGATTGAGCAGTTTTGAAACACTCTGTCTGTAGAAAATGCAACTGGACATTCGTAGCGCTAAGTGGGTAATAGTGGAAAAAAGAATATGTTCAAATATAAACTACACAGAAGCATTGTATGAAACTTCTTTCTGTTCTGTGCATTCAACTAACAGAGTTGAACCTTACTTTTGATTGAGCCTTTCTGAAACACTCTTTCTGTAGAAACTGCAATTGGACATTCTGAGCGCTAAGAGGCTTCTATTGGGAAAAATAATATCTTCAAATAAAAACTACACAGAAGCATTGTGTGAAACTTATTTCTGATATGTTCATTAAGCTAACAGAGTTAAACCATTCTTTTGATTGCGCAGTTCTGAACACTCTTTCTGTAGAAAATGCAAGTGGACATTCGGAGCGCTAAGAGGGTAATAGTGGAAAAAGGAATATATTCAAATATAAACTACACAGTAGCATTCTGTGAAAATTCTTTCTGTTCTGTGCATTCAACTAACAGAGTTGAACCTTACTTTTGATTGAGCCGTTCTGAAACACTCTTTCTGTAGAAACTGCAATTGGGCATGCTAAGCGCTAAGAGGCCTACATTGGGAAAAAGAATATCTTCAAACAAAAACTACACGGATGCATTCTGTGAAACTTATTTCTGATGTGTAAATTCAGTTAACAGAGATAAAACATATTTTTGATTGAGCAGTTATGAAACACTCTTTTTGTAGAAAATGCAAGTGGAGATTCGGAGCGCTAAGAGGGTAATAGTGGAAAAAGGAATGTCTTCAAATATAAACAACACAGAATCATTCGGTGAAACTTCTTTCTGATCTGTGCATTCAGCTAACAGAGTTAAACCATACTTTTGATTGAGCAGATCTAAACACTCTTTCTGTAGAAAATGCAACTGGACATTTGGAGCGCTAAGAGCGTAGTAGTGGAAAAAGGAATATATTCAAATATAAACTACACAGAAGCATTCTGTGAAACTTCTTTCTGATCTGAGCATTCAGCTAACAGAGTTAAACCATACTTTTGATTGAGCAGTTTTGAAACACTCTGTCTGTAGAAAATGCAACTGGACATTCGTAGCGCTAAGTGGGTAATAGTGGAAAAAAGAATATGTTCAAATATAAACTACACAGAAGCATTGTATGAAACTTCTTTCTGTTCTGTGCATTCAACTAACAGAGTTGAACCTTACTTTTGATTGAGCCGTTCTGAAACACTCTTTCTGTAGAAACTGCAATTGGACATTTTGAGCGCTAAGAGGCCTATATTGGGAAAAAGAATGTCTACAAATAAAAACTACACAGAAGAATTGTGTGAAACTTCTTTCTGTTCTGTTTGTTCAACTAAAAGAGTTGAACCTTAGTTTTGATTGAGACGTTCTGAAACACTCTTTCTGTAGAAAATGCAAGTGGAGATTCGGAGCGCTATGAGGGTAATAGTGGAAAAAGGAATGTCTCCAAATATAAACTACACAGAATCATTCTGTGAAACTTCTTTCTGATCTGTGCATTCAGCTAACAGAGTTAAACCATACTTTTGATTGAGCAGATCTGAACACTCTTTCTGTAGAAAATGCAACTGGACATTTGGAGCGCTAAGAGAGTAGTAGTGGAAAAAGGAATATATTCAAATATAAACTACACAGAAGCATTCTGTGAAACTTCTTTCTGATCTGAGCATTCAGCTAACAGAGTTAAACCATACTTTTGATTGAGCAGTTTTGAAACACTCTGTCTGTAGAAAATGCAACTGGACATTCGTAGCGCTAAGCGGGTAATAGTGGAAAAAAGAATATGTTCAAATATAAACTACACAGAAGCATTGTATGAAACTTCTTTCTGTTCTGTGCATTCAACTAACAGAGTTGAACCTTACTTTTGATTGAGAATTTCTGAAACACTCTTTCTGTAGAAACTGCAATTGGACATTCTGTGCGCTAAGAGGCCTCTATTGGGAAAAATAATATCTTCAAATAAAAACTACACAGAAGCATTGTGTGAAACTTATTTCTGATATGTTCATTAAGCTAACAGAGTTAAACCATACTTTTGATTGCGCAGTTCTGAACACTCTTTCTGTAGAAAATGCAAGTGGACATTCGGAGCGCTAAGAGGGTAATAGTGGAAAAAGGAATATATTCAAATATAAACTACACAGTAGCATTCTGTGAAAATTCTTTCTGTTCTGTACATTCAACTAACAGAGTTGAACCTTACTTTTGATTGAGCCGTTCTGAAACACTCTTTCTGTAGAAACTGCAATTGGACATGCTAAGCGCTAAGAGGCCTACATTGGGAAAAAGAATATCTTCAAATAAAAACTACACAGATGCATTCTGTGAAACTTATTTCTGATCTGTAAATTCAGTTAACAGAGATAAAACATATTTTTGATTGAGCAGTTATGAAACACTCTTTTTGTAGAAAATGCAAGTGGAGATTCGGAGCGCTAAGTGGGTAATAGTGGAAAAAGGAATGTCTTCAAATATAAACTACACAGAATCATTCGGTGAAACTTCTTTCTGATCTGTGCATTCAGCTAACAGAGTTAAACCATACTTTTGATTGAGCAGATCTGAACACTCTTTCTGTAGAAAATGCAACTGGACATTTGGAGCGCTAAGAGCGTAGTAGTGGAAAAAGGAATATATTCAAATATAAACTACACAGAAGCATTCTGTGAAACTTCTTTCTGATCTGAGCATTCAGCTAACAGAGTTAAACCATACTTTTGATTGAGCAGTTTTGAAACACTCTGTCTGTAGAAAATGCAACTGGACATTCGTAGCGCTAAGTGGGTAATAGTGGAAAAAAGAATATGTTCAAATATAAACTACACAGAAGCATTGTATGAAACTTCTTTCTGTTCTGTGCATTCAACTAACAGAGTTGAACCTTACTTTTGATTGAGCCGTTCTGAAACACTCTTTCTGTAGAAACTGCAATTGGACATTTTGAGCGCTAAGAGGCCTATATTGGGAAAAAGAATGTCTACAAATAAAAACTACACAGAAGAATTGTGTGAAACTTCCTTCTGTTCTGTTTGTTCAATTAAAAGAGTTGAACCTTAGTTTTGATTGAGCCGTTCTGAAACACTCTTTCTGTAGAAAATGGAATTGGAGATTCGGAGCGCTAAGAGGGTAATAGTGGAAAAAGGAATGTCTCCAAATATAAACTACACAGAATCATTCTGTGAAACTTCTTTCTGATCTGTGCATTCAGCTAACAGAGTTAAACCATACTTTTGATTGAGCAGATCTGAACACTCTTTCTGTAGAAAATGCAACTGGACATTTGGAGCGCTAAGGGAGTAGTAGTGGAAAAAGGAATATATTCAAATATAAACTACACAGAAGCATTCTGTGAAACTTCTTTCTGATCTGAGCATTCAGCTAACAGAGTTAAACCATACTTTTGATTGAGCAGTTTTGAAACACTCTGTCTGTAGAAAATGCTACTGGACATTCGTAGCGCTAAGTGGGTAATAGTGGATAAAAGAATATGTTCAAATATAAACTACACAGAAGCATTGTATGAAACTGCTTTCTGTTCTGTGCATTCAACTAACAGAGTTGAACCTTACTTTTGATTGAGCCTTTCTGAAACACTCTTTCTGTAGAAACTGCAATTGGACATTCTGAGCGCTAAGAGGCTTCTATTGGGAAAAATAATATCTTCAAATAAAAACTACACAGAAGCATTGTGTGAAACTTATTTCTGATATGTTCATTAAGCTAACAGAATTAAACCATTCTTTTGATTGCGCAGTTCTGAACACTCTTTCTGTAGAAAATGCAAGTGGACATTCGGAGCGCTAAGAGGGTAATAGTGGAAAAAGGAATATATTCAAATATAAACTACACAGTAGCATTCTGGGAAAATACTTTCTGTTCTGTGCATTCAACTAACAGGGTTGAACCTTACTTTTGATTGAGCCGTTCTGAAACACTCTTTCTGTAGAAACTGCAATTGGACCTGCTAAGCGCTAAGAGGCCTACATTGGGAAAAAGAATATCTTCAAATAAAAACTACACAGATGCATTCTGTGAAACTTATTTCTGATGTGTAAATTCAGTTAACAGAGAAAAAACATATTTTTGATTGAGCAGTTAAGAAACACTCTTTTTGTAGAAAATGCAAGTGGAGATTCGGAGCGCTAAGAGGGTAATAGTGGAAAAAGGAATGTCTTCAAATATAAACTACACAGAATCATTCGGTGAAACTTCTTTCTGATCTGTGCATTCAGCTAACAGAGTTAAACCATACTTTTGATTGAGCAGATCTGAACACTCTTTCTGTAGAAACTGCAATTGGACATTTTGAGCGCTAAGAGGCCTATATTGGGAAAAAGAATGTCTACAAATAAAAACTACACAGAAGAATTGTGTGAAACTTCTTTCTGTTCTGTTTGTTCAACTAAAAGAGTTGAACCTTAGTTTTGATTGAGACGTTCTGAAACACTCTTTCTGTAGAAAATGCAAGTGGAGATTCGGAGCGCTATGAGGGTAATAGTGGAAAAAGGAATGTCTCCAAATATAAACTACACAGAATCATTCTGTGAAACTTCTTTCTGATCTGTGCATTCAGCTAACAGATTTAAACCATACTTTTGATTGAGCAGATCTGAACACTCTTTCTGTAGAAAATGCAACTGGACATTTGGAGCGCTAAGAGAGTAGTAGTGGAAAATGGAATATATTCAAATATAAACTACACAGAAGCATTCTGTGAAACTTCTTTCTGATCTGAGCATTCAGCTAACAGAGTTAAACCATACTTTTGATTGAGCAGTTTTGAAACACTCTGTCTGTAGAAAATGCAACTGGACATTCGTAGCGCTAAGCGGGTAATAGTGGAAAAAAGAATATGTTCAAATATAAACTACACAGAAGCATTGTATGAAACTTCTTTCTGTTCTGTGCATTCAACTAACAGAGTTGAACCTTACTTTTGATTGAGAATTTCTGAAACACTCTTTCTGTAGAAACTGCAATTGGACATTCTGTGCGCTAAGAGGCCTCTATTGGGAAAAATAATATCTTCAAATAAAAACTACACAGAAGCATTGTGTGAAACTTATTTCTGATATGTTCATTAAGCTAACAGAGTTAAACCATACTTTTGATTGCGCAGTTCTGAACACTCTTTCTGTAGAAAATGCAAGTGGACATTCGGAGCGCTAAGAGGGTAATAGTGGAAAAAGGAATATATTCAAATATAAACTACACAGTAGCATTCTGTGAAAATTCTTTCTGTTCTGTACATTCAACTAACAGAGTTGAACCTTACTTTTGATTGAGCCGTTCTGAAACACTCTTTCTGTAGAAACTGCAATTGGACATGCTAAGCGCTAAGAGGCCTACATTGGGAAAAAGAATATCTTCAAATAAAAACTACACAGATGCATTCTGTGAAACTTATTTCTGATCTGTAAATTCAGTTAACAGAGATAAAACATATTTTTGATTGAGCAGTTATGAAACACTCTTTTTGTAGAAAATGCAAGTGGAGATTCGGAGCGCTAAGTGGGTAATAGTGGAAAAAGGAATGTCTTCAAATATAAACTACACAGAATCATTCGGTGAAACTTCTTTCTGATCTGTGCATTCAGCTAACAGAGTTAAACCATACTTTTGATTGAGCAGATCTGAACACTCTTTCTGTAGAAAATGCAACTGGACATTTGGAGCGCTAAGAGCGTAGTAGTGGAAAAAGGAATATATTCAAATATAAACTACACAGAAGCATTCTGTGAAACTTCTTTCTGATCTGAGCATTCAGCTAACAGAGTTAAACCATACTTTTGATTGAGCAGTTTTGAAACACTCTGTCTGTAGAAAATGCAACTGGACATTCGTAGCGCTAAGTGGGTAATAGTGGAAAAAAGAATATGTTCAAATATAAACTACACAGAAGCATTGTATGAAACTTCTTTCTGTTCTGTGCATTCAACTAACAGAGTTGAACCTTACTTTTGATTGAGCCGTTCTGAAACACTCTTTCTGTAGAAACTGCAATTGGACATTTTGAGCGCTAAGAGGCCTATATTGGGAAAAAGAATGTCTACAAATAAAAACTACACAGAAGAATTGTGTGAAACTTCCTTCTGTTCTGTTTGTTCAATTAAAAGAGTTGAACCTTAGTTTTGATTGAGCCGTTCTGAAACACTCTTTCTGTAGAAAATGGAATTGGAGATTCGGAGCGCTAAGAGGGTAATAGTGGAAAAAGGAATGTCTCCAAATATAAACTACACAGAATCATTCTGTGAAACTTCTTTCTGATCTGTGCATTCAGCTAACAGAGTTAAACCATACTTTTGATTGAGCAGATCTGAACACTCTTTCTGTAGAAAATGCAACTGGACATTTGGAGCGCTAAGGGAGTAGTAGTGGAAAAAGGAATATATTCAAATATAAACTACAGAGAAGCATTCTGTGAAACTTCTTTCTGATCTGAGCATTCAGCTAACAGAGTTAAACCATACTTTTGATTGAGCAGTTTTGAAACACTCTGTCTGTAGAAAATGCTACTGGACATTCGTAGCGCTAAGTGGGTAATAGTGGATAAAAGAATATGTTCAAATATAAACTACACAGAAGCATTGTATGAAACTGCTTTCTGTTCTGTGCATTCAACTAACAGAGTTGAACCTTACTTTTGATTGAGCCTTTCTGAAACACTCTTTCTGTAGAAACTGCAATTGGACATTCTGAGCGCTAAGAGGCTTCTATTGGGAAAAATAATATCTTCAAATAAAAACTACACAGAAGCATTGTGTGAAACTTATTTCTGATATGTTCATTAAGCTAACAGAATTAAACCATTCTTTTGATTGCGCAGTTCTGAACACTCTTTCTGTAGAAAATGCAAGTGGACATTCGGAGCGCTAAGAGGGTAATAGTGGAAAAAGGAATATATTCAAATATAAACTACACAGTAGCATTCTGTGAAAATACTTTCTGTTCTGTGCATTCAACTAACAGGGTTGAACCTTACTTTTGATTGAGCCGTTCTGAAACACTCTTTCTGTAGAAACTGCAATTGGACCTGCTAAGCGCTAAGAGGCCTACATTGGGAAAAAGAATATCTTCAAATAAAAACTACACAGATGCATTCTGTGAAACTTATTTCTGATGTGTAAATTCAGTTAACAGAGAAAAAACATATTTTTGATTGAGCAGTTAAGAAACACTCTTTTTGTAGAAAATGCAAGTGGAGATTCGGAGCGCTAAGAGGGTAATAGTGGAAAAAGGAATGTCTTCAAATATAAACTACACAGAATCATTCGGTGAAACTTCTTTCTGATCTGTGCATTCAGCTAACAGAGTTAAACCATACTTTTGATTGAGCAGATCTGAACACTCTTTCTGTAGAAAATGCAACTGGACATTTGGAGCGCTAAGAGCGTAGTAGTGGAAAAAGGAATATATTCAAATATAAACTACACAGAAGCATTCTGTGAAACTTCTTTCTGATCTGAGCATTCAGCTAACAGAGTTAAACCATACTTTTGACTGAGCAGTTTTGAAACACTCTGTCTGTAGAAAATGCAACTGGACATTCGTAGCGCTAAGTGGGTAATAGTGGAAAAAAGAATATGTTCAAATATAAACTACACAGAAGCATTGTATGAAACTTCTGTCTCTTCTGTGCATTCAACTAACAGAGTAGAACCTTACTTTTGATTGAGCCGTTCTGAAACACTCTTTCTGTACAAACTGCAATTGGACATTCTGAGGGCTAGGAGGCCTATATTGGGAAAAAGAATGTCTACAAATAAAAACTACACAGAAGAATTGTGTGAAACTTCTTTCTGTTCTGTTTGTTCAACTAAAAGAGTTGAACCTTAGTTTTGATTGAGCCGTTCTGAAACACTCTTTCTGTAGAAAATGCAAGTGGAGATTCGGAGCGCTAAGAGGTTCATAGTGGAAAAAGGAATGTCTCCAAATATAAACTACACAGAATCATTCTGTGAAACTTCTTTCTGATCTGTGCATTCAGCTAACAGAGTTAAACCATACTTTTGATTGAGCCGTTCTGAAAAACTCTTTCTGTAGAAACTGCAATTGGACATTCTGAGCGCTAGGAGGCCTATATTGGGAAAATGAATATCTACAAATGAAAACTACACAGAAGAATTGTGTGAAACTTCTTTCTGTTCTGTTTGTTCAACTAAAAGAGTTGAACCTTAGTTTTGATTGAGCCGTTCTGAAACACTCTTTCTGTAGAAAATGCAAGTGGAGATTCGGAGCGCTAAGAGGGTAATAGTGGAAAAAGGAATGTCTCCAAATATAAACTACACAGAATCATTCGGTGAAACTTCTTTCTGATCTGTGCATTCAGCTAACAGATTTAAACCATACTTTTGATTGAGCAGATCTGAACACTCTTTCTGTAGAAAATGCAACTGGACATTTGGAGCGCTAAGAGAGTAGTAGTGGAAAAAGGAATATATTCAAATATAAACTACACAGAAGCATTCTGTGAAACTTATTTCTGATCTGAGCCTTCAGCTAACAGAGTTAAACCATACTTTTGATTGAGCAGTTTTGAAACACTCTGTCTGTAGAAAATGCAACTGGACATTCGTAGCGCTAAGTGGGTAATAGTAGAAAAAAGAATATGTTCAAATATAAACTACACAGAAGCATTGTATGAAACTACTTTCTGTTCTGTGCATTCAACTAACAGAGTTGAACCTTACTTTTGATTGAGCCGTTCTGAAACACTCTTTCTGTAGAAACTGCAATTGGACATTCTGAGCGCTAGGGGGCCTATATTGGGAAAAAGAATGTCTACAAATAAAAACTACACAGAAGAATTGTGTGAAACTTCTTTCTGTTCTGTTTGTTCAACTAAAAGAGTTGAACCTTAGTTTTGATTGAGCCGTTCTGAAACACTCTTTCTGTAGAAAATGCAAGTGGAGATTCGGAGCGCTAAGAGGGTCATAGTGGAAAAAGGAATGTCTCCAAATATAAACTACACAGAATCATTCTGTGAAACTTCTTTCTGATCTGTGCATTCGGCTAACAGAGTTAAACCATACTTTTGATTGAGCAGATCTGAACACTCTTTCTGTAGAAAATGCAACTGGACATTTGGAGCGCTAAGAGAGTAGTAGTGGAAAAAGGAATATATTCAAATATAAACTACACAGAAGCATTCTGTGAAACTTCTTTCTGATCTGAGCATTCAGCTAACAGAGTTAAACCATTCTTTTGATTGAGCAGTTTTGAAACACTCTGTCTGTAGAAAATGCAACTGGACATTCGTAGCGCTAAGTGGGTAATAGTGGAAAAAAGAATATGTTCAAATATAAACTACACAGAAGCATTGTATGAAACTCCTTTCTGTTCTGTGCATTCAACTAACAGAGTTGAACCTTACTTTTGATTGAGCCTTTCTGAAACACTCTTTCTGTAGAAACTGCAATTGGACATTCTGAGCGCTAAGAGGCCTCTATTGGGAAAAATAATATCTTCAAATAAAAACTACACAGAAGCATTGTGTGAAACTTATTTCTGATATGTTCATTAAGCTAACAGAGTTAAACCATACTTTTGATTGCGCAGTTCTGAACACTGTTTCTGTAGAAAATGCAAGTGGACATTCGGAGCGCTAAGAGGGTAATAGTGGAAAAAGGAATATATTCAAATATAAACTACACAGTAGCATTCTGTGAAAATTCTTTCTGTTCTGTGCATTCAACTAACAGAGTTGAACCTTACTTTTGATTGAGCCGTTCTGAAACACTCTTTCTGTAGAAACTGCAATTGGACATGCTAAGCGCTAAGAGGCCTACATTGGGAAAAAGAATATCTTCAAATAAAAACTACACAGATGCATTCTGTGAAACTTATTTCTGATCTGTAAATTCAGTTAACAGAGATAAAACATATTTTTGATTGAGCAGTTATGAAACACTCTTTTTGTAGAAAATGCAAGTGGAGATTCGGAGCGCTAAGTGGGTAATAGTGGAAAAAGGAATGTCTTCAAATATAAACTACACAGAATCATTCGGTGAAACTTCTTTCTGATCTGTGCGTTCAGCTAACAGAGTTAAACCATACTTTTGATTGAGCAGATCTGAACACTCTTTCTGTAGAAAATGCAACTGGACATTTGGAGCGCTAAGAGCGTAGTAGTGGAAAAAGGAATATATTCAAATATAAACTACACAGAAGCATTCTGTGAAACTTCTTTCTGATCTGAGCATTCAGCTAACAGAGTTAAACCATACTTTTGATTGAGCAGTTTTGAAACACTCTGTCTGTAGAAAATGCAACTGGACATTCGTAGCGCTAAGTGGGTAATAGTGGAAAAAAGAATATGTTCAAATATAAACTACACAGAAGCATTGTATGAAACTTCTTTCTGTTCTGTGCATTCAACTAACAGAGTTGAACCTTACTTTTGATTGAGCCGTTCTGAAACACTCTTTCTGTAGAAACTGCAATTGGACATTTTGAGCGCTAAGAGGCCTATATTGGGAAAAAGAATGTCTACAAATAAAAACTACACAGAAGAATTGTGTGAAACTTCCTTCTGTTCTGTTTGTTCAATTAAAAGAGTTGAACCTTAGTTTTGATTGAGCCGTTCTGAAACACTCTTTCTGTAGAAAATGGAAGTGGAGATTCGGAGCGCTAAGAGGATAATAGTGGAAAAAGGAATGTCTCCAAATATAAACTACACAGAATCATTCTGTGAAACTTCTTTCTGATCTGTGCATTCAGCTAACAGAGTTAAACCATACTTTTGATTGAGCAGATCTGAACACTCTTTCTGTAGAAAATGCAAGTGGACATTTGGAGCGCTAAGGGAGTAGTAGTGGAAAAAGGAATATATTCAAATATAAACTACACAGAAGCATTCTGTGAAACTTCTTTCTGATCTGAGCATTCAGCTAACAGAGTTAAACCATACTTTTGATTGAGCAGTTTTGAAACACTCTGTCTGTAGAAAATGCTACTGGACATTCGTAGCGCTAAGTGGGTAATAGTGGATAAAAGAATATGTTCAAATATAAACTACACAGAAGCATTGTATGAAACTGCTTTCTGTTCTGTGCATTCAACTAACAGAGTTGAACCTTACTTTTGATTGAGCCTTTCTGAAACACTCTTTCTGTAGAAACTGCAATTGGACATTCTGAGCGCTAAGAGGCTTCTATTGGGAAAAATAATATCTTCAAATAAAAACTACACAGAAGCATTGTGTGAAACTTATTTCTGATATGTTCATTAAGCTAACAGAGTTAAACCATTCTTTTGATTGCGCAGTTCTAAACACTCTTTCTGTAGAAAATGCAAGTGGACATTCGGAGCGCTAAGAGGGTAATAGTGGAAAAAGGAATATATTCAAATATAAACTACACAGTAGCATTCTGTGAAAATACTTTCTGTTCTGTGCATTCAACTAACAGGGTTGAACCTTACTTTTGATTGAGCCGTTCTGAAACACTCTTTCTGTAGAAACTGCAATTGGACCTGCTAAGCGCTAAGAGGCCTACATTGGGAAAAAGAATATCTTCAAATAAAAACTACACAGATGCATTCTGTGAAACTTATTTCTGATGTGTAAATTCAGTTAACAGAGAAAAAACATATTTTTGATTGAGCAGTTATGAAACACTCTTTTTGTAGAAAATGCAAGTGGAGATTCGGAGCGCTAAGAGGGTAATAGTGGAAAAAGGAATGTCTTCAAATATAAACTACACAGAATCATTCGGTGAAACTTCTTTCTGATCTGTGCATTCAGCTAACAGAGTTAAACCATACTTTTGATTGAGCAGATCTGAACACTCTTTCTGTAGAAAATGCAACTGGACATTTGGAGCGCTAAGAGCGTAGTAGTGGAAAAAGGAATATATTCAAATATAAACTACACAGAAGCATTCTGTGAAACTTCTTTCTGATCTGAGCATTCAGCTAACAGAGTTAAACCATACTTTTGACTGAGCAGTTTTGAAACACTCTGTCTGTAGAAAATGCAACTGGACATTCGTAGCGCTAAGTGGGTAATAGTGGAAAAAAGAATATGTTCAAATATAAACTACACAGAAGCATTGTATGAAACTTCTGTCTCTTCTGTGCATTCAACTAACAGAGTAGAACCTTACTTTTGATTGAGCCGTTCTGAAACACTCTTTCTGTACAAACTGCAATTGGACATTCTGAGGGCTAGGAGGCCTATATTGGGAAAAAGAATGTCTACAAATAAAAACTACACAGAAGAATTGTGTGAAACTTCTTTCTGTTCTGTTTGTTCAACTAAAAGAGTTGAACCTTAGTTTTGATTGAGCCGTTCTGAAACACTCTTTCTGTAGAAAATGCAAGTGGAGATTCGGAGCGCTAAGAGGGTAATAGTGGAAAAAGGAATGTCTCCAAATATAAACTACACAGAATCATTCTGTGAAACTTCTTTCTGATCTGTGCATTCAGCTAACAGAGTTAAACCCTACTTTTGATTGAGCAGATCTGAACACTCTTTCTGTAGAAAATGCAACTGGACATTTGGAGCGCTAAGAGAGTAGTAGTGGGAAAAGGAATATATTCAAATATAAACTACACAGAAGCATTCTGTGAAACTTCTTTCTGATCTGAGCATTCAGCTAACAGAGTTAAACCATACTTTTGATTGAGCAGTTTTGAAACACTCTGTCTGTAGAAAATGCAACTGGACATTCGTAGCGCTAAGTGGGTAATAGTGGAAAAAAGAATATGTTCAAATATAAACTACACAGAAGCATTGTATGAAACTTCTTTCTGTTCTGTGCATTCAACTAACAGAGTTGAACCTTACTTTTGATTGAGCCTTTCTGAAACACTCTTTCTGTAGAAACTGCAATTGGACATTCTGAGCGCTAAGAGGCTTCTATTGGGAAAAATAATATCTTCAAATAAAAACTACACAGAAGCATTGTGTGAAACTTATTTCTGATATGTTCATTAAGCTAACAGAGTTAAACCATACTTTTGATTGCGCAGTTCTGAACACTGTTTCTGTAGAAAATGCAAGTGGACATTCGGAGCGCTAAGAGGGTAATAGTGGAAAAAGGAATATATTCAAATATAAACTACACAGTAGCATTCTGTGAAAATTCTTTCTGTTCCTTGCATTCAACTAACAGAGTTGAACCTTACTTTTGATTGAGCCGTTCTGAAACACTCTTTCTGTAGAAACTGCAATTGGACATGCTAAGCGCTAAGAGGCCTACATTGGGAAAAAGAATATCTTCAAATAAAAACTACACAGATGCATTCTGTGAAACTTATTTCTGATCTGTAAATTCAGTTAACAGAGATAAAACATATTTTTGATTGAGCAGTTATGAAACACTCTTTTTGTAGAAAATGCAAGTGGAGATTCGGAGCGCTAAGTGGGTAATAGTGGAAAAAGGAATGTCTTCAAATATAAACTACACAGAATCATTCGGTGAAACTTCTTTCTGATCTGTGCGTTCAGCTAACAGAGTTAAACCATACTTTTGATTGAGCAGATCTGAACACTCTTTCTGTAGAAAATGCAACTGGACATTTGGAGCGCTAAGAGCGTAGTAGTGGAAAAAGGAATATATTCAAATATAAACTACACAGAAGCATTCTGTGAAACTTCTTTCTGATCTGAGCATTCAGCTAACAGAGTTAAACCATACTTTTGATTGAGCAGTTTTGAAACACTCTGTCTGTAGAAAATGCAACTGGACATTCGTAGCGCTAAGTGGGTAATAGTGGAAAAAAGAATATGTACAAATATAAACTACACAGAAGCATTGTATGAAACTTCTTTCTGTTCTGTGCATTCAACTAACAGAGTTGAACCTTACTTTTGATTGAGCCGTTCTGAAACACTCTTTCTGTAGAAACTGCAATTGGACATTTTGAGCGCTAAGAGGCCTATATTGGGAAAAAGAATGTCTACAAATAAAAACTACACAGAAGAATTGTGTGAAACTTCCTTCTGTTCTGTTTGTTCAATTAAAAGAGTTGAACCTTAGTTTTGATTGAGCCGTTCTGAAACACTCTTTCTGTAGAAAATGGAAGTGGAGATTCGGAGCGCTAAGAGGATAATAGTGGAAAAAGGAATGTCTCCAAATATAAACTACACAGAATCATTCTGTGAAACTTCTTTCTGATCTGTGCATTCAGCTAACAGAGTTAAACCATACTTTTGATTGAGCAGATCTGAACACTCTTTCTGTAGAAAATGCAAGTGGACATTTGGAGCGCTAAGGGAGTAGTAGTGGAAAAAGGAATATATTCAAATATAAACTACACAGAAGCATTCTGTGAAACTTCTTTCTGATCTGAGCATTCAGCTAACAGAGTTAAACCATACTTTTGATTGAGCAGTTTTGAAACACTCTGTCTGTAGAAAATGCTACTGGACATTCGTAGCGCTAAGTGGGTAATAGTGGATAAAAGAATATGTTCAAATATAAACTACACAGAAGCATTGTATGAAACTGCTTTCTGTTCTGTGCATTCAACTAACAGAGTTGAACCTTACTTTTGATTGAGCCTTTCTGAAACACTCTTTCTGTAGAAACTGCAATTGGACATTCTGAGCGCTAAGAGGCTTCTATTGGGAAAAATAATATCTTCAAATAAAAACTACACAGAAGCATTGTGTGAAACTTATTTCTGATATGTTCATTAAGCTAACAGAGTTAAACCATTCTTTTGATTGCGCAGTTCTGAACACTCTTTCTGTAGAAAATGCAAGTGGACATTCGGAGCGCTAAGAGGGTAATAGTGGAAAAAGGAATATATTCAAATATAAACTACACAGTAGCATTCTGTGAAAATACTTTCTGTTCTGTGCATTCAACTAACAGGGTTGAACCTTACTTTTGATTGAGCCGTTCTGAAACACTCTTTCTGTAGAAACTGCAATTGGACCTGCTAAGCGCTAAGAGGCCTACATTGGGAAAAAGAATATCTTCAAATAAAAACTACACAGATGCATTCTGTGAAACTTATTTCTGATGTGTAAATTCAGTTAACAGAGAAAAAACATATTTTTGATTGAGCAGTTATGAAACACTCTTTTTGTAGAAAATGCAAGTGGAGATTCGGAGCGCTAAGAGGGTAATAGTGGAAAAAGGAATGTCTTCAAATATAAACTACACAGAATCATTCGGTGAAACTTCTTTCTGATCTGTGCATTCAGCTAACAGAGTTAAACCATACTTTTGATTGAGCAGATCTGAACACTCTTTCTGTAGAAAATGCAACTGGACATTTGGAGCGCTAAGAGCGTAGTAGTGGAAAAAGGAATATATTCAAATATAAACTACACAGAAGCATTCTGTGAAACTTCTTTCTGATCTGAGCATTCAGCTAACAGAGTTAAACCATACTTTTGACTGAGCAGTTTTGAAACACTCTGTCTGTAGAAAATGCAACTGGACATTCGTAGCGCTAAGTGGGTAATAGTGGAAAAAAGAATATGTTCAAATATAAACTACACAGAAGCATTGTATGAAACTTCTGTCTCTTCTGTGCATTCAACTAACAGAGTAGAACCTTACTTTTGATTGAGCCGTTCTGAAACACTCTTTCTGTACAAACTGCAATTGGACATTCTGAGGGCTAGGAGGCCTATATTGGGAAAAAGAATGTCTACAAATAAAAACTACACAGAAGAATTGTGTGAAACTTCTTTCTGTTCTGTTTGTTCAACTAAAAGAGTTGAACCTTAGTTTTGATTGAGCCGTTCTGAAACACTCTTTCTGTAGAAAATGCAAGTGGAGATTCGGAGCGCTAAGAGGGTAATAGTGGAAAAAGGAATGTCTCCAAATATAAACTACACAGAATCATTCTGTGAAACTTCTTTCTGATCTGTGCATTCAGCTAACAGAGTTAAACCCTACTTTTGATTGAGCAGATCTGAACACTCTTTCTGTAGAAAATGCAACTGGACATTTGGAGCGCTAAGAGAGTAGTAGTGGGAAAAGGAATATATTCAAATATAAACTACACAGAAGCATTCTGTGAAACTTCTTTCTGATCTGAGCATTCAGCTAACAGAGTTAAACCATACTTTTGATTGAGCAGTTTTGAAACACTCTGTCTGTAGAAAATGCAACTGGACATTCGTAGCGCTAAGTGGGTAATAGTGGAAAAAAGAATATGTTCAAATATAAACTACACAGAAGCATTGTATGAAACTTCTTTCTGTTCTGTGCATTCAACTAACAGAGTTGAACCTTACTTTTGATTGAGCCTTTCTGAAACACTCTTTCTGTAGAAACTGCAATTGGACATTCTGAGCGCTAAGAGGCTTCTATTGGGAAAAATAATATCTTCAAATAAAAACTACACAGAAGCATTGTGTGAAACTTATTTCTGATATGTTCATTAAGCTAACAGAGTTAAACCATACTTTTGATTGCGCAGTTCTGAACACTGTTTCTGTAGAAAATGCAAGTGGACATTCGGAGCGCTAAGAGGGTAATAGTGGAAAAAGTAATATATTCAAATATAAACTACACAGTAGCATTCTGTGAAAATTCTTTCTGTTCCTTGCATTCAACTAACAGAGTTGAACCTTACTTTTGATTGAGCCGTTCTGAAACACTCTTTCTGTAGAAACTGCAATTGGACATGCTAAGCGCTAAGAGGCCTACATTGGGAAAAAGAATATCTTCAAATAAAAACTACACAGATGCATTCTGTGAAACTTATTTCTGATCTGTAAATTCAGTTAACAGAGATAAAACATATTTTTGATTGAGCAGTTATGAAACACTCTTTTTGTAGAAAATGCAAGTGGAGATTCGGAGCGCTAAGTGGGTAATAGTGGAAAAAGGAATGTCTTCAAATATAAACTACACAGAATCATTCGGTGAAACTTCTTTCTGATCTGTGCGTTCAGCTAACAGAGTTAAACCATACTTTTGATTGAGCAGATCTGAACACTCTTTCTGTAGAAAATGCAACTGGACATTTGGAGCGCTAAGAGCGTAGTAGTGGAAAAAGGAATATATTCAAATATAAACTACACAGAAGCATTCTGTGAAACTTCTTTCTGATCTGAGCATTCAGCTAACAGAGTTAAACCATACTTTTGATTGAGCAGTTTTGAAACACTCTGTCTGTAGAAAATGCAACTGGACATTCGTAGCGCTAAGTGGGTAATAGTGGAAAAAAGAATATGTACAAATATAAACTACACAGAAGCATTGTATGAAACTTCTTTCTGTTCTGTGCATTCAACTAACAGAGTTGAACCTTACTTTTGATTGAGCCGTTCTGAAACACTCTTTCTGTAGAAACTGCAATTGGACATTTTGAGCGCTAAGAGGCCTATATTGGGAAAAAGAATGTCTACAAATAAAAACTACACAGAAGAATTGTGTGAAACTTCCTTCTGTTCTGTTTGTTCAATTAAAAGAGTTGAACCTTAGTTTTGATTGAGCCGTTCTGAAACACTCTTTCTGTAGAAAATGGAAGTGGAGATTCGGAGCGCTAAGAGGATAATAGTGGAAAAAGGAATGTCTCCAAATATAAACTACACAGAATCATTCTGTGAAACTTCTTTCTGATCTGTGCATTCAGCTAACAGAGTTAAACCATACTTTTGATTGAGCAGATCTGAACACTCTTTCTGTAGAAAATGCAAGTGGACATTTGGAGCGCTAAGGGAGTAGTAGTGGAAAAAGGAATATATTCAAATATAAACTACACAGAAGCATTCTGTGAAACTTCTTTCTGATCTGAGCATTCAGCTAACAGAGTTAAACCATACTTTTGATTGAGCAGTTTTGAAACACTCTGTCTGTAGAAAATGCTACTGGACATTCGTAGCGCTAAGTGGGTAATAGTGGATAAAAGAATATGTTCAAATATAAACTACACAGAAGCATTGTATGAAACTGCTTTCTGTTCTGTGCATTCAACTAACAGAGTTGAACCTTACTTTTGATTGAGCCTTTCTGAAACACTCTTTCTGTAGAAACTGCAATTGGACATTCTGAGCGCTAAGAGGCTTCTATTGGGAAAAATAATATCTTCAAATAAAAACTACACAGAAGCATTGTGTGAAACTTATTTCTGATATGTTCATTAAGCTAACAGAGTTAAACCATTCTTTTGATTGCGCAGTTCTGAACACTCTTTCTGTAGAAAATGCAAGTGGACATTCGGAGCGCTAAGAGGGTAATAGTGGAAAAAGGAATATATTCAAATATAAACTACACAGTAGCATTCTGTGAAAATACTTTCTGTTCTGTGCATTCAACTAACAGGGTTGAACCTTACTTTTGATTGAGCCGTTCTGAAACACTCTTTCTGTAGAAACTGCAATTGGACCTGCTAAGCGCTAAGAGGCCTACATTGGGAAAAAGAATATCTTCAAATAAAAACTACACAGATGCATTCTGTGAAACTTATTTCTGATGTGTAAATTCAGTTAACAGAGAAAAAACATATTTTTGATTGAGCAGTTATGAAACACTCTTTTTGTAGAAAATGCAAGTGGAGATTCGGAGCGCTAAGAGGGTAATAGTGGAAAAAGGAATGTCTTCAAATATAAACTACACAGAATCATTCGGTGAAACTTCTTTCTGATCTGTGCATTCAGCTAACAGAGTTAAACCATACTTTTGATTGAGCAGATCTGAACACTCTTTCTGTAGAAAATGCAACTGGACATTTGGAGCGCTAAGAGCGTAGTAGTGGAAAAAGGAATATATTCAAATATAAACTACACAGAAGCATTCTGTGAAACTTCTTTCTGATCTGAGCATTCAGCTAACAGAGTTAAACCATACTTTTGACTGAGCAGTTTTGAAACACTCTGTCTGTAGAAAATGCAACTGGACATTCGTAGCGCTAAGTGGGTAATAGTGGAAAAAAGAATATGTTCAAATATAAACTACACAGAAGCATTGTATGAAACTTCTGTCTCTTCTGTGCATTCAACTAACAGAGTTGAACCTTACTTTTGATTGAGCCGTTCTGAAACACTCTTTCTGTAGAAACTGCAATTGGACATGCTAAGCGCTAAGAGGCCTACATTGGGAAAAAGAATATCTTCAAACAAAAACTACACGGATGCATTCTGTGAAACTTATTTCTGATGTGTAAATTCAGTTAACAGAGATAAAACATATTTTTGATTGAGCAGTTATGAAACACTCTTTTTGTAGAAAATGCAAGTGGAGATTCGGAGCGCTAAGAGGGTAATAGTGGAAAAAGGAATGTCTTCAAATATAAACAACACAGAATCATTCGGTGAAACTTCTTTCTGATCTGTGCATTCAGCTAACAGAATTAAACCATACTTTTGATTGAGCAGATCTGAACACTCTTTCTGTAGAAAATGCAACTGGACATTTGGAGCGCTAAGAGCGTAGTAGTGGAAAAAGGAATATATTCAAATATAAACTACACAGAAGCATTCTGTGAAACTTCTTTCTGATCTGAGCATTCAGCTAACAGAGTTAAACCATACTTTTGATTGAGCAGTTTTGAAACACTCTGTCTGTAGAAAATGCAACTGGACATTCGTAGCGCTAAGTGGGTAATAGTGGAAAAAAGAATATGTTCAAATATAAACTACACAGAAGCATTGTATGAAACTTCTTTCTGTTCTGTGCATTCAACTAACAGAGTTGAACCTTACTTTTGATTGAGCCGTTCTGAAAAACTCTTTCTGTAGAAACTGCAGTTGGACATTCTGAGCGCTAGGAGGCCTATATTGGGAAAATGAATGTCTACAAATGAAAACTACACAGAAGAATTGTGTGAAACTTCTTTCTGTTCTGTTTGTTCAACTAAAAGAGTTGAACCTTAGTTTTGATTGAGCCGTTCTGAAACACTCTTTCTGTAGAAAATGCAAGTGGAGATTCGGAGCGCTAAGAGGGTAATAGTGGAAAAAGGAATGTCTCCAAATATAAACTACACAGAATCATTCGGTGAAACTTCTTTCTGATCTGTGCATTCAGCTAACAGATTTAAACCATACTTTTGATTGAGCAGATCTGAACACTCTTTCTGTAGAAAATGCAACTGGACATTTGGAGCGCTAAGAGAGTAGTAGTGGAAAAAGGAATATATTCAAATATAAACTACACAGAAGCATTCTGTGAAACTTCTTTCTGATCTGAGCCTTCAGCTAACAGAGTTAAACCATACTTTTGATTGAGCAGTTTTGAAACACTCTGTCTGTAGAAAATGCAACTGGACATTCGTAGCGCTAAGTGGGTAATAGTAGAAAAAAGAATATGTTCAAATATAAACTACACAGAAGCATTGTATGAAACTACTTTCTGTTCTGTGCATTCAACTAACAGAGTTGAACCTTACTTTTGATTGAGCCGTTCTGAAACACTCTTTCTGTAGAAACTGCAATTGGACATTTTGAGCGCTAAGAGGCCTATATTGGGAAAAAGAATGTCTACAAATAAAAACTACACAGAAGAATTGTGTGAAACTTCTTTCTGTTCTGTTTGTTCAACTAAAAGAGTTGAACCTTAGTTTTGATTGAGCCGTTCTGAAACACTCTTTCTGTAGAAAATGCAAGTGGAGATTCGGGGCGCTAAGAGGGTCATAGTGGAAAAAGGAATGTCTCCAAATATAAACTACACAGAATCATTCTGTGAAACTTCTTTCTGATCTGTGCATTCGGCTAACAGAGTTAAACCATACTTTTGATTGAGCAGATCTGAACACTCTTTCTGTAGAAAATGCAACTGGACATTTGTAGCGCTAAGAGAGTAGTAGTGGAAAAAGGAATATATTCAAATATAAACTACACAGAAGCATTCTGTGAAACTTCTTTCTGATCTGAGCATTCAGCTAACAGAGTTAAACCATTCTTTTGATTGAGCAGTTTTGAAACACTCTGTCTGTAGAAAATGCAACTGGACATTCGTAGCGCTAAGTGGGTAATAGTGGAAAAAAGAATATGTTCAAATATAAACTACACAGAAGCATTGTATGAAACTTCTTTCTGTTCTGTGCATTCAACTAACAGAGTTGAACCTTACTTTTGATTGAGCCTTTCTGAAACACTCTTTCTGTAGAAACTGCAATTGGACATTCTGAGCGCTAAGAGGCCTCTATTGGGAAAAATAATGTCTTCAAATAAAAACTACACAGAAGCATTGTGTGAAACTTATTTCTGATATGTTCATTAAGCTAACAGAGTTAAACCATACTTTTGATTGCGCAGTTCTGAACACTCTTTCTGTAGAAAATGCAAGTGGACATTCGGAGCGCTAAGAGGGTAATAGTGGAAAAAGGAATATATTCAAATATAAACTACACAGTAGCATTCTGTGAAAATTCTTTCTGTTCTGTGCATTCAACTAACAGAGTTGAACCTTACTTTTGATTGAGCCGTTCTGAAACACTCTTTCTGTAGAAACTGCAATTGGACATGCTAAGCGCTAAGAGGCCTACATTGGGAAAAAGAATATCTTCAAATAAAAAATACACAGATGCATTCTGTGAAACTTATTTCTGATGTGTAAATTCAGTTAACAGAGATAAAACATATTTTTGATTGAGCAGTTATGAAACACTCTTTTTGTAGAAAATGCAAGTGGAGATTCGGAGCGCTAAGAGGGTAATAGTGGAAAAAGGAATGTCTCCAAATATAAACTACACAGAATCATTCGGTGAAACTTCTTTCTGATCTGTGCATTCAGCTAACAGAGTTAAACCATAGTTTTGATTGAGCAGATCTGAACACTCTTTCTGTAGAAAATGCAACTGGACATTTGGTGCGCTAAGAGCGTAGTAGTGGAAAAAGGAATATATTCAAATATAAACTACACAGAAGCATTCTGTGAAACTTCTTTCTGATCTGAGCATTCAGCTAACAGAGTTAAACCATACTTTGATTTAGCAGTTTTGAAACACTCTGTCTGTATAAAATATAACTGGACATTCGTAGCGCTAAGTGGAAAATAGTGGAAAAAAGAATATGTTCAAATATAAACTACACAGAAGCATTGTATGAAACTTCTTTCTGTTCTGTGCATTCAACTAACAGAGTTGAACCTTACTTTTGATTGAGCCTTTCTGAAACACTCTTTCTCTAGAAACTGCAATTGGACATTCTGAGCGCTAGGAGGCCTATATTGGGAAAAAGAATGTCTACAAATAAAAACTACACAGAAGAATTGTGTGAAACTTCTTTCTGTTCTGTTTGTTCAACTAAAAGAGTTGAACCTTAGTTTTGATTGAGCCGTTTCTGAAACACTCTTTCTGTAGAAAATGCAAGTGGAGATTCGGAGCGCTAAGAGGGTAATTGTGGAAAAAGGAATGTCTCCAAATATAAACTACACAGAATCATTCTGTGAAACTTCTTTCTGATCTGTGCATTCAGCTAACAGAGTTAAACCATACTTTTGATTGAGCAGATCTGAACACTCTTTCTGTAGAAAATGCAACTGGACATTTGGAGCGCTAAGAGAGTAGTAGTGGAAAAAGGAATATATTCTAATATAAACTACACAGAAGCATTCTGTGAAACTTCTTTCTGATCTGAGCATTCAGCTAACAGAGTTAAACCATACTTTTGATTGAGCAGTTTTGAAACACTCTGTCTGTAGAAAATGCAACTGGACATTCGTAGCGCTAAGTGGGTAATAGTGGAAAAAAGAATATGTTCAAATATAAACTACACAGAAGCATTGTATGAAACTACTTTCTGTTCTGTGCATTCAACTAACAGAGTTGAACCTTACATTTGATTGAGCCTTTCTGAAACACTCTTTCTGTAGAAACTGCAATTGGACATTCTGAGCGCTAAGAGGCCTCTATTGGGAAAAATAATATCTTCAAATAAAAACTACACAGAAGCATTGTGTGAAACTTATTTCTGATATGTTCATTAAGCTAACAGAGTTAAACCATACTTTTGATTGCGCAGTTCTGAACACTCTTTCTGTAGAAAATTCAAGTGGACATTCAGTGCGCTAAGAGGGTAATAGTGGAAAAAGGAATATATTCAAATATAAACTACACAGTAGCATTCTGTGAAAATTCTTTCTGTTCTGTGCATTCAACTAACAGAGTTGAACCTTACTTTTGATTGAGCCATTCTGAAACACTCTTTCTGTACAAACTGCAATTGGACATGCTAAGCGCTAAGAGGCCTACATTGGGAAAAAGAATATCTTCAAATAAAAACTACACAGATGCATTCTGTGAAACTTATTTCTGATCTGTAAATTCAGTTAACAGAGATAAAACACATTTTTGATGGAGCAGTTATGAAAAACTCTTTTTGTAGAAAATGCAAGTGGAGATTCGGAGCGCTAAGAGGGTAATAGTGGAAAAAGGAATGTCTTCAAATATAAACTACACAGAATCATTCGGTGAAACTTCTTTCTGATCTGTGCATTCAGCTAACAGTGTTAAACCATACTTTTGATTGAGCAGATCTGAACACTCTTTCTGTAGAAAATGCAACTGGACATTTGGAGCGCTAAGAGCGTAGTAGTGGAAAAAGGAATATATTCAAATATAAACTACACAGAAGCATTCTGTGAAACTTCTTTCTGATCTGAGCATTCAGCTAACAGAGTTAAACCATACTTTTGATTGAGCAGTTTTGAAACACTCTGTCTGTAGAAAATGCAACTGGACATTCGTAGCGCTAAGTGGGTAATAGTGGAAAAAAGAATATGTTCAAATATAAACTACACAGAAGCATTGTATGAAACTTCTTTCTGTTCTGTGCATTCAACTAACAGAGTTGAACCTTACTTTTGATTGAGCCGTTCTGAAAAACTCTTTCTGTAGAAACTGCAATTGGACATTCTGAGCGCTAGGAGGCCTATATTGGGAAAATGAATGTCTACAAATGAAAACTACACAGAAGAATTGTGTGAAACTTCTTTCTGTTCTGTTTGTTCAACTAAAAGAGTTGAACCTTAGTTTTGATTGAGCCGTTCTGAAACACTCTTTCTGTAGAAAATGCAAGTGGAGATTCGGAGCGCTAAGAGGGTAATAGTGGAAAAAGGAATGTCTCCAAATATAAACTACACAGAATCATTCGGTGAAACTTCTTTCTGATCTGTGCATTCAGCTAACAGATTTAAACCATACTTTTGATTGAGCAGATCTGAACACTCTTTCTGTAGAAAATGCAACTGGACATTTGGAGCGCTAAGAGAGTAGTAGTGGAAAAAGGAATATATTCAAATATAAACTACACAGAAGCATTCTGTGAAACTTCTTTCTGATCTGAGCCTTCAGCTAACAGAGTTAAACCATACTTTTGATTGAGCAGTTTTGAAACACTCTGTCTGTAGAAAATGCAACTGGACATTCGTAGCGCTAAGTGGGTAATAGTAGAAAAAAGAATATGTTCAAATATAAACTACACAGAAGCATTGTATGAAACTACTTTCTGTTCTGTGCATTCAACTAACAGAGTTGAACCTTACTTTTGATTGAGCCGTTCTGAAACTCTCTTTCTGTAGAAACTGCAATTGGACATTCTGAGCGCTAGGGGGCCTATATTGGGAAAAAGAATGTCTACAAATAAAAACTACACAGAAGAATTGTGTGAAACTTCTTTCTGTTCTGTTTGTTCAACTAAAAGAGTTGAACCTTAGTTTTGATTGAGCCGTTCTGAAACACTCTTTCTGTAGAAAATGCAAGTGGAGATTCGGAGCGCTAAGAGGGTCATAGTGGAAAAAGGAATGTCTCCAAATATAAACTACACAGAATCATTCTGTGAAACTTCTTTCTGATCTGTGCATTCGGCTAACAGAGTTAAACCATACTTTTGATTGAGCAGATCTGAACACTCTTTCTGTAGAAAATGCAACTGGACATTTGGAGCGCTAAGAGAGTAGTAGTGGAAAAAGGAATATATTCAAATATAAACTACACAGAAGCATTCTGTGAAACTTCTTTCTGATCTGAGCATTCAGCTAACAGAGTTAAACCATTCTTTTGATTGAGCAGTTTTGAAACACTCTGTCTGTAGAAAATGCAACTGGACATTCGTAGCGCTAAGTGGGTAATAGTGGAAAAAAGAATATGTTCAAATATAAACTACACAGAAGCATTGTATGAAACTTCTTTCTGTTGTGTGCATTCAACTAACAGAGTTGAACCTTACTTTTGATTGAGCCTTTCTGAAACACTCTTTCTGTAGAAACTGCAATTGGACATTCTGAGCGCTAAGAGGCCTCTATTGGGAAAAATAATGTCTTCAAATAAAAACTACACAGAAGCATTGTGTGAAACTTATTTCTGATATGTTCATTAAGCTAACAGAGTTAAACCATACTTTTGATTGCGCAGTTCTGAACACTCTTTCTGTAGAAAATGCAAGTGGACATTCGGAGCGCTAAGAGGGTAATAGTGGAAAAAGGAATATATTCAAATATAAACTACACAGTAGCATTCTGTGAAAATTCTTTCTGTTCTGTGCATTCAACTAACAGAGTTGAACCTTACTTTTGATTGAGCCGTTCTGAAACACTCTTTCTGTAGAAACTGCAATTGGACATGCTAAGCGCTAAGAGGCCTACATTGGGAAAAAGAATATCTTCAAATAAAAACTACACAGATGCATTCTGTGAAACTTATTTCTGATGTGTAAATTCAGTTAACAGAGATAAAACATATTTTTGATTGAGCAGTTATGAAACACTCTTTTTGTAGAAAATGCAAGTGGAGATTCGGAGCGCTAAGAGGGTAATAGTGGAAAAAGGAATGTCTTCACATATAAACTACACAGAATCATTCGGTGAAACTTCTTTCTGATCTGTGCATTCAGCTAACAGAGTTAAACCATAATTTTGATTGAGCAGATCTGAACACTCTTTCTGTAGAAAATGCAACTGGACATTTAGAGCGCTAAGAGCGTAGTAGTGGAAAAAGGAATATATTCAAATATAAACTACACAGAAGCATTCTGTGAAACTTCTTTCTGATCTGAGCATTCAGCTAACAGAGTTAAACCATACTTTGATTGAGCAGTTTTGAAACACTCTGTCTGTACAAAATGCAACTGGACATTCGTAGCGCTAAGTGGATAATAGTGGAAAAAAGAATATTTTCAAATATAAACTACACAGAAGCATTGTATGAAACTACTTTCTGTTCTGTGCATTCAACTAACAGAGTTGAACCTTAATTTTGATTGAGCCTTTCTGAAACACTCTTTCTGTAGAAACTGCAATTGGACATTCTGAGTGCTAAGAGGCCTCTATTGGGAAAAATAATATCTTCAAATAAAAACTACACAGAAGCATTGTGTGAAACTTATTTCTGATATGTTCATTAAGCTAACAGAATTAATCCATACTTTTGATTGCGCAGTTCTGAACACTCTTTCTGTAGAAAATGCAAGTGGACATTCGGAGCGCTAAGAGGGTAATAGTGGAAAAAAGAGTATATTCAAATATAAACTACACAGTAGCATTCTGTGAAAATTCTTTCTGTTCTGTGCAATCAACTAACAGAGTTGAACCTTACTTTTGATTGGGCCCTTCTGAAACACTCTTTCTGTAGAAACTGCAATTGGACATGCTAAGCGCTAAGAGGCCTACATTGGGAAAAAGAATATCTTCAAATAAAAACTACACAGATGCATTCTGTGAAACTTATTTCTGATCTGTAAATTCAGTTAACAGAGATAAAACATATTTTTGATTGAGCAGTTATGAAACAGTCTTTTTGAAGAAAATGCAAGTGGAGATTCGGAGCGCTAAGAGGGTAATAGTGGAAAAAAGAATGTCTTGAAATATAAACTAAACAGAATCATTCGGTGAAACTTCTTTCTGATCTGTGCATTCAGCTACCAGTGTTAAACCATACTTTTGATTGAGCAGATCTGAACACTCCTTCTGTAGAAAATGCAACTGGACATTTGGAGCGCTAAGAGCGTAGTAGTGGAAAAAGGAATATATTCAAATATAAACTACACAGAAGCATTCTGTGAAACTTCTTTCTGATCTGAGCATTCAGCTAACAGAGTTAAACCATACTTTTGATTGAGCAGTTTTGAAACACTCTGTCTGTAGAAAATGCAACTGGACATTCGTAGCGCTAAGTGGGTAATAGTGGAAAAAAGAATATGTTCAAATATAAACTACACAGAAGCATTGTATGAAACTTCTTTCTGTTCTGTGCATTCAACTAACAGAGTTGGACCTTACTTTTGATTGAGCCGTTCTGAAACACTCTTTCTGTAGAAACTGCAATTGGACATTCTGAGCGCTAGGAGGCCTATATTGGGAAAAAGAATGTCTACAAATAAAAACTACACAGAAGAATTGTGTGAAACTTATTTCTGATCTGTAAATTCAGTTAACAGAGATAAAACATATTTTTGATTGAGCAGTTATGAAACACTCTTTTTGTAGAAAATGCAAGTGGAGATTCGGAGCGCTTAGAGGGTAATAGTGGAAAAAGGAATGTCTCCAAATATAAACTACACAGAATCATTCTGTGAAACTTCTTTCTGATCTGTGCATTCAGCTAACAGAGTTAAACCATACTTTTGATTGAGCAGATCTGAACACTCTTTCTGTAGAAAATGCAACTGGACATTTGGAGCGCTAAGAGAGTAGTAGTGGAAAAAGGAATACATTCAAATATAAACTACACAGAAGCATTCTGTGGAACTTCTGTCTGATCTGAGCATTCAGCTAACAGAGTTAAACCATACTTTTGATTGAGCAGTTTTGAAACACTCTGTCTGTAGAAAATGCAACTGGACATTCGTAGCGCTAAGTGGGTAATAGTGGAAAAAAGAATATGTTCAAATATAAACTACACAGAAGCATTGTATGAAACTTCTTTCTGTTCTGTGCATTCAACTAACAGAGTTAAACCTTACTTTTGATTGAGCCTTTCTGAAACACTCTTTCTGTAGAAACTGCAATTGGACATTCTGAGTGCTAAGAGGCCTCTATAGGGAAAAAGAATATCTTCAAATGAAAACTACACAGAAGCATTGTGTGAAACTTATTTCTGATATGTTCATTAAGCTAACAGAGTTAAACCATACTTTTGATTGCGCAGTTCTGAACACTCTTTCTGCAGAAAATGCAAGTGGACATTCGGAGAGCTAAGAGGGTAATAGTGGAAAAAAGAATATATTCAAATATAAACTACACAGTAGCATTCTGTGAAGCTTCTTTCTGTTCTGTGCATTCAACTAACAGAGTTGAACCTTACTTTTGATTGAGCCGTTCTGAAACACTCTTTCTGTAGAAACTGCAATTGGACATGCTAAGCGCTAAGAGGCCTACATTGGGAAAAAGAATATCTTCAAATAAAAACTACACAGATGCATTCTGTGAAACTTATTTCTGATGTGTAAATTCAGTTAACAGAGATAAAACATATTTTTGATTGAGCAGTTATGAAACACTCTTTTTGTAGAAAATGCAAGTGGAGATTCGGAGCGCTAAGAGGGTAATAGTGGAAAAAGGAATGTCTTCAAATATAAACTACAGAGAATCATTCGGTGAAACATCTTTCTTATCTGTGCATTCAGCTAACAGAGTTAAACCATACTTTTGATTGAGCAGATCTGAACACTCTTTCTGTAGAAAATGCAACTGGACATTTGGAGCGCTAAGAGCGTAGTAGTGGAAAAAGTAATATATTCAAATATAAACTACACAGAAGCATTCTGTGAAACTTCTTTCTGATCTGAGCATTCAGCTAACAGAGTTAAACCATACTTTTGATTGAGCAGTTTTGAAACACTCTGTCTGTAGAAAATGCAACTGGACATTCGTAGCGCTAAGTGGGTAATAGTGGAAAAAAGAATATATTCAAATATAAACTACACAGAAGCATTGTATGAAACTTCTTTCTGTTCTGTGCTTTCAACTAACAGAGTTGAACCTTACTTTTGATTGAGCCGTTCTGAAACACTCTTTCTGTAGAAACTGCAATTGGACATTCTGAGCGCTAAGAGGCCTATATTGGGAAAAAGAATGTCTACAAATAAAAACTACACAGAAGAATTGTGTGAAACTTCTTTCTGTTCTGTTTGTTCAACTAAAAGAGCTGAACCTTAGTTTTGATTGAGCCGTTCTGAAACACTCTTTCTGTAGAAAATGCAAGTGGAGATTCGGAGCGCTAAGAGGGTAATAGTGGAAAAAGGAATGTCTCCAAATATAAACTACACAGAATCATTCTGTGAAACTTCTTTCTTATCTGTGCATTCAGCTAACAGAGTTAAACCATACTTTTGATTGAGCAGATCTGAACACTCTTTCTGTAGAAAATGCAACTGGACATTCGTAGCGCTAACTGGTAATAGTGGAAAAAAGAATATGTTCAAATATAAACTACACAGAAGCATTGTATGAAACTTCTTTCTGTTCTGTGCATTCAACTAACAGAGTTGAACCTTAATGTTGATTGAGCCTTTCTGAATCACTCTTTCTGTAGAAACTGCAATTGAACATTCTGAGCGCTAAGAGGCCTATATTCGGAAAAATAATATCTTCAAATAAAAACTACACAGAAGCATTGTGTGAAACTTATTTCTGATATGTTCATTAAGCTAACAGAGTTAAACCATACTTTTGATTGCGCAGTTCTGAAACACTCTTTCTGTAGAAAATGCAAGTGGACATTCGGAGCGCTAAGTGGGAAATAGTGGAAAAGGGAATATATTCAAATATAAACTACACAGTAGCATTCTGCGAAAATTCTTTCTGTTCTGTGCATTCAACTAACAGAGTTGAACCTTACTTTTGATTGTGCCGTTCTGAAACACTCTTTCTGTAGAAACTGCAATTGGACATGCTAAGCGCTAAGAGGCCTACATTGGGAAAAAGAATATCTTCAAATAAAAACTACACAGATGCATTCTGTGAAACTTATTTCTGATCTGTAAATTCAGTTAACAGAGATAAAACATATATTTGATTGAGCAGTTATGAAACACTCTTTTTGTAGAAAATGCAAGTGGAGATTCGGAGCGCTAAGAGGGTAATAGTGGAAAAAGGAATGTCTTCAAATATAAACTACACAGAATTATTCGGTGAAACTTATTTCTGATCTGTGCATTCAGCTAACAGAGTTAAACCATACTTTTGATTGAGCAGATCTGAACACTCTTTCTGTAGAAAATGCAACTGGACATTTGGAGCGCTAAGAGCGTAGTAGTGGAAAAAGGAATATATTCAAATATAAACTACACAGAAGCATTCTGTGAAACTTCTTTCTGATCTGAGCATTCAGCTAACAGAGTTAAACCATACTTTTGATTGAGCAGTTTTGAAACACTCTGTCTGTAGAAAATGCAACTGGACATTCGTAGCGCTAAGTGGGTAATAGTGGAAAAAAGAATATGTTCAAATATAAACTACACAGAAGCATTGTATGAAACTTCTTTCTGTTCTGTGCATTCAACTAACAGAGTTGAACCTTACTTTTGATTGAGCCGTTCTGAAACACTCTTTCTGTAGAAACTGCAATTGGACATTCTGAGCGCTAAGAGGCCTATATTGGGAAAAAGAATCTCTACAAATAAAAACTACACAGAAGAATTGTGTGAAACTTCTTTCTGTTCTGTTTGTTCAACTAAAAGAGTTGAACCTTAGTTTTGATTGAGCCGTTCTGAAACACTCTTTCTGTAGAAAATGCAAGTGGAGATTCGGAGCGCTAAGAGGGTAATAGTGGAAAAAGGAATGTCTCCAAATATAAACTACACAGAATCATTCGGTGAAACTTCTTTCTGATCTGTGCATTCAGCTAACAGAGTTAAACCATACTTTTGATTGAGCAGATCTGAACACTCTTTCTGTAGAAAATGCAACTGGACATTTGGAGCGCTAAGAGCGTAGTAGTGGAAAAAGGAATATATTCAAATATAAACTACACAGAAGCATTTTGTGAAACTTCTTTCTGATCTGAGCATTCAGCTAACAGAGTTAAACCATACTTTTGATTGAGCAGTTTTGAAACACTCTGTCTGTAGAAAATGCTACTGGACATTCGTAGCGCTAAGTGGGTAATAGTGGAAAAAAGAATATGTTCAAATATAAACTACACAGAAGCATTGTATGAAACTTCTTTCTGTTCTGTGCATTCAACTAACAGAGTTGAACCTTACTTTTGATTGAGCCGTTCTGAAACACTCTTTCTGTAGAAACTGCAATTCGACATTCTGAGCGCTAGGAGGCCTATATTGGGAAAAAGAAAGTCTACAAATAAAAACTACACAGAAGAATTGTGCGAAACTTGTTTCTGTTCTGTTTGTTCAACTAAAAGAGTTGAACCTTAGTTTTGATTGAGCCGTTCTGAAACACTCTTTCTGTAGAAAATGCAAGTGGAGATTCGGAGCACTTAGAGGGTAATAGTGGAAAAAGGAATGTCTCCAAATATAAACTACACAGAATCATTCTGTGAAACTTCTTTCTATTCTGTGCATTCAGCTAACAGAGTTAAACCATACTTTTGATTGAGCAGATCTGAACACTCTTTCTGTAGAAAATGCAACTGGACATTTGGAGCGCTAAGAGAGTAGTAGTGGAAAAAGGAATATATTCAAATATAAACTACACAGAAGCATTCTGTGAAACTTCTCTCTGATCTGAGCATTCAGCTAACAGAGTTAAACCATACTTTTGATTGAGCAGTTTTGAAACACTCTGTCTGTAGAAAATGCAACTGGACATTCGTAGCGCTAAGTGGGTAATAGTGGAAAAAAGAATATGTTCAAATATAAACTACACAGAAGCATTGTATGAAACTTCTTTCTGTTCTGTGCATTCAACTAACAGAGTTGAACCTTACTTTTGATTGAGCCTTTCTGAAACACTCTTTCTGTAGAAACTGCAATTGGACATTCTGAGCGCTAAGAGGCCTCTATTGGGAAAAATAATATCTTCAAATAAAAACTACACAGAAGCATTGTGTGAAACTTATTTCTGATATGTTCATTAAGCTAACAGAGTTAAACCATACTTTTGATTGCGCAGTTCTGAACACTCTTTCTGCAGAAAATGCAAGTGGACATTCGGAGCGCTAAGAGGGTAATAGTGGAAAAAGGAATATATTCAAATATAAACTACACAGTAGCATTCTGTGAAACTTCTTTCTGTTCTGTGCATTCAACTAACAGAGTTGAACCTTACTTTTGATTGTGCCGTTCTGAAACACTCTTTCTGTAGAAACTGCAATCGGACATGCTAAGCGCTAAGAGGCCTACATTGGGAAAAAGAATATCTTCAAATAAAAACTACACAGATGCATTCTGTGAAACTTATTTCTGATCTGTAAATTCAGTTAACAGAGATAAAACATATTTTTGATTGAGCAGTTATGAAACAGTCTTTTTGTAGAAAATGCAAGTGGAGATTCGGAGCGCTAAGAGGGTAATAGTGGAAAAAGGAATGTCTTCAAATATAAACTACACAGAATCATTCGGTGAAACATCTTTCTGATCTGTGCATTCAGCTAACAGAGTTAAACCATACTTTTGATTGAGCAGATCTGAACACTCTTTCTGTAGAAAATGCAACTGGACATTTGGAGCGCTAGGAGCGTAGTAGTGGAAAAAGGAATATATTCAAATATAAACTACACAGAAGCATTCTGTGAAACTTTTTTCTGATCTGAGCATTCAGCTAACAGAGTTAAACCATACTTTTGATTGAGCAGTTTTGAAACACTCTGTCTGTAGAAAATGCAACTGGACATTCGTAGCGCTAAGTGGGTAATAGTGGAAAAAAGAATATATTCAAATATAAACTACACAGAAGCATTGTATGAAACTTCTTTCTGTTCTGTGCATTCAACTAACAGAGTTGAACCTTACTTTTGATTGAGCCGTTCTGAAACACTCTTTCTGTAGAAACTGCAATTGGACATTCTGAGCGCTAAGAGGCCTATATTGGGAAAAAGAATGTCTACAAATAAAAACTACACAGAAGAATTGTGTGAAACTTCTTTCTGTTCTGTTTGTTCAACTAAAAAAGCTGAACCTTAGTTTTGATTGAGCAGTTCTGAAACACTCTTTCTGTAGAAAATGCAAGTGGAGATTCGGAGCGCTAAGAGGGTAATAGTGGAAAAAGGAATGTCTCCAAATATAAACTACACAGAATCATTCTGTGAAACTTCTTTCTCATCTGTGCATTCAGCTAACAGAGTTAAACCATACTTTTGATTGAGCAGATCTGAACACTCTTTCTGTAGAAAATGCAACTGGACATTCGTAGCGCTAAGTGGTAATAGTGGAAAAAAGAATATGTTCAAATATAAACTACACAGAAGCATTGTATGAAACTTCTTTCTGTTCTGTGCATTCAACTAACAGAGTTGAACCTTAATGTTGATTGAGCCTTTCTGAATCACTCTTTCTGTAGAAACTGCAATTGAACATTCTGAGCGCTAAGAGGCCTATATTCGGAAAAATAATATCTTCAAATAAAAACTACACAGAAGCATTGTGTGAAACTTATTTCTGATATGTTCGTTAAGCTAACAGAGTTAAACCATACTTTTGATTGCGCAGTTCTGAAACACTCTTTCTGTAGAAAATGCAAGTGGACATTCGGAGCGCTAAGTGGGTAATAGTGGAAAAGGGAATATATTCAAATATAAACTACACAGTGGCATTCTGCGAAAATTCTTTCTGTTCTGTGCATTCAACTAACAGAGTTGAACCTTACTTTTGATTGTGCCGTTCTGAAACACTCTTTCTGTAGAAACTGCAATTGGACATGCTAAGCGCTAAGAGGCCTACATTGGGAAAAAGAATATCTTCAAATAAAAACTACACAGATGCATTCTGTGAAACTTATTTCTGATCTGTAAATTCAGTTAACAGAGATAAAACATATATTTGATTGAGCAGTTATGAAACACTCTTTTTGTAGAAAATGCAAGTGGAGATTCGGAGCGCTAAGAGGGTAATAGTGGAAAAAGGAATGTCTTCAAATATAAACTACACAGAATCATTCGGTGAAACTTATTTCTGATCTGTGCATTCAGCTAACAGAGTTAAACCATACTTTTGATTGAGCAGATCTGAACACTCTTTCTGTAGAAAATGCAACTGGACATTTGGAGCGCTAAGAGCGTAGTAGTTGATAAAGGAATATATTCAAATATAAACTACACAGAAGCATTCTGTGAAACTTCTTTCTGATCTGAGCATTCAGCTAACAGAGTTAAACCATACTTTTGATTGAGCAGTTTTGAAACACTCTGTCTGTAGAAAATGCAACTGGACATTCGTAGCGCTAAGTGGGTAATAGTGGAAAAAAGAATATGTTCAAATATAAACTACACAGAAGCATTGTATGAAACTTCTTTCTGTTCTGTGCATTCAACTAACAGAGTTGAACCTTACTTTTGATTGAGCCGTTCTGAAACACTCTTTCTGTAGAAACTGCAATTGGACATTCTGAGCGCTAAGAGGCCTATATTGGGAAAAAGAATGTCTACAAATAAAAACTACACAGAAGAATTGTGTGAAACTTCTTTCTATTCCGTTTGTTCAACTAAAAGAGTTGAACCTTAGTTTTGATTGAGCCGTTCTGAAACACTCTTTCTGTAGAAAATGCAAGTGGAGATTCGGAGCACTTAGAGGGTAATAGTGGAAAAAGGAATGTCTCCAAATATAAACTACACAGAATCATTCTGTGAAACTTCTTTCTGATCTGTGCATTCAGCTAACAGGGTTAAACCATACTTTTGATTGAGCAGATCTGAACACTCTTTCTGTAGAAAATGCAACTGGACATTTGGAGCGCTAAGAGAGTAGTAGTGGAAAAAGGAATATATTCAAATATAAACTACACAGAAGCATTCTGTGAAACTTCTTTGTGATCTGAGCATTCAGCTAACAGAGTTAAACCATACTTTTGATTGAGCAGTTTTGAAACACTCTGTCTGTAGAAAATGCAACTGGACATTCGTAGCGCTAAGTGGGTAATAGTGGAAAAAAGAATATGTTCAAATATAAACTACACAGAAGCATTGTATGAAACTTCTTTCTGTTCTGTGCATTCAACTAACAGAGTTGAACCTTACTTTTGATTGAGCCTTTCTGAAACACTCTTTCTGTAGAAACTGCAATTGGACATTCTGAGCGCTAAGAGGCCTCTATTGGGAAAAATAATATCTTCAAATAAAAACTACACAGAAGCATTGTGTGAAACTTATTTCTGATATGTTCATTAAGCTAACAGAGTTAAACCATACTTTTGATTGCGCAGTTCTGAACACTCTTTCTGCAGAAAATGCAAGTGGACATTCGGAGCGCTAAGAGGGTAATAGTGGAAAAAGGAATATATTCAAATATAAACTAAACAGTAGCATTCTGTGAAACTTCTTTCTGTTCTGTGCAATCAACTAACAGAGTTGAACCTTACTTTTGATTGTGCCGTTCTGAAACACTCTTTCTGTAGAAACTGCAATTGGACATGCTAAGCGCTAAGAGGCCTACATTGGGAAAAAGAATATCTTCAAATAAAAACTACACAGATGCATTCTGTGAAACTTATTTCTGATCTGTAAATTCAGTTAACAGAGATAAAACATATTTTTGATTGAGCAGTTATGAAACACTCTTTTTGTAGAAAATGCAAGTGGAGATTCGGAGCACTAAGAGGGTAATAGTGGAAAAAGGAATGTCTTCAAATATAAACTACAGAGAATCATTCGGTGAAACTTCTTTCTGATCTGTGCATTCAGCTAACAGAGTTAAACCATACTTTTGATTGAGCAGATCTGAACACTCTTTCTGTAGAAAATGCAACTGGACATTTGGAGCGCTAAGAGCGTAGTAGTGGAAAAAGTAATATATTCAAATATAAACTACACAGAAGCATTCTGTGAAACTTCTTTCTGATCTGAGCATTCAGCTAACAGAGTTAAACCATACTTTTGATTGAGCAGTTTTGAAACACTCTGTCTGTAGAAAATGCAACTGGACATTCGTAGCGCTAAGTGGGTAATAGTGGAAAAAAGAATATATTCAAATATAAACTACACAGAAGCATTGTATGAAACTTCTTTCTGTTCTGTGCATTCAACTAACAGAGTTGAACCTTACTTTTGATTGAGCCGTTCTGAAACACTCTTTCTGTAGAAACTGCAATTGTACATTCTGAGCGCTAAGAGGCCTATATTGGGAAAAAGAATGTCTACAAATAAAAACTACACAGAAGAATTGTGTGAAACTTCTTTCTGTTCTGTTTGTTCAACTAAAAGAGCTGAACCTTAGTTTTGATTGAGCCGTTCTGAAACACTCTTTCTGTAGAAAATGCAAGTGGAGATTCGGAGCGCTAAGAGGGCAATAGTGGAAAAAGGAATGTCTCCAAATATAAACTACACAGAATCATTCTGTGAAACTTCTTTCTGATCTGTGCATTCAGCTAACAGAGTTAAACCATACTTTTGATTGAGCAGATCTGAACACTCTTTCTGTAGAAAATGCAACTGGACATTCGTAGCGCTAAGTGTTAATAGTGGAAAAAAGAATATGTTCAAATATAAACTACACAGAAGCATTGTATGAAACTTCTTTCTGTTCTGTGCATTCAACTAACAGAGTTGAACCTTAATGTTGATTGAGCCTTTTTGAAACACTCTTTCTGTAGAAATTGCAATTGGACATTCTGAGCGCTAAGAGGCCTATATTGGGAAAAATAATATCTTCAAATAAAAACTACACATAAGAATTGTGTGAAACTTATTTCTGATATGTTCATTAAGCTAACAGAGTTAAACCATACTTTTGATTGCGCAGTTCTGAACACTCTTTCTGCAGAAAATGCAAGTGGACATTCGGAGTGCTAAGAGGGTAATAGTGGAAAAAGGAATATATTCAAATATAAACTACACAGTAGCATTCTGTGAAACTTCTTTCTGTTCTGTGCATTCAACTAACAGAGTTGAACCTTACTTTTGATTGAGCCGTTCTGAAACACTCTTTCTGTAGAAACTGCAATTGGACATGCTAAGCGCTAAGAGGCCTACATTGGGAAAAAGAATATCTTCAAATAAAAACTACACAGATGCATTCTGTGAAACTTATTTCTGATCTGTAAATTCAGTTAACAGAGATAAAACATATTTTTGATTGAGCAGTTATGAAACACTCTTTTTGTAGAAAATGCAAGTGGAGATACGGAGCGCTAAGAGGGTAATAGTGGAAAAAGGAATGTCTTCAAATATAAACTACACAGAATCATTCGGTGAAACTTCTTTCTGATCTGTGCATTCAGCTAACAGAGTTAAACCATACTTTTGATTGAGCAGATCTGAACTCTCTTTCTGTAGAAAATGCAACTAGACATTTGGAGCGCTAAGAGCGTACTAGCGGAAAAAGGAATATATTCAAATATAAACTACACAGAAGCATTCTGTGAAACTTCTTTCTGATCTGAGCATTCAGCTAACAGAGTTAAACCATACTTTTGATTGAGCAGTTTTGAAACACTGTGTCTGTAGAAAATGCAACTGGACATTCGTAGCGCTAAGTGGGTAATAGTGGAAAAAAGATTATGTTCAAATATAAACTACACAGAAGCATTGTATGAAACTTCTTTCTGTTCTGTGCATTCAACTAACAGAGTTGAACCTTACTTTTGATTGAGCCGTTCTGAAACACTCTTTCTGTAGAAACTGCAATTGGACATTCTGAGCGCTAAGAGGCCTCTATTGGGAAAAAGAATATCTTCAAATAAAAACTACACAGAAGCATTGTGTGAAACTTATTTCTGATATGTTCATTAAGCTAACAGAGTTAAACCATACTTTTGATTGCGCAGTTCTGAACACTCTTTCTGCAGAAAATGCAAGTGGACATTCGGAGCGCTAAGAGGGTAATAGTGGAAAAAGGAATATATTCAAATATAAACTACACAGTAGCATTCTGTGAAGCTTCTTTCTGTTCTGCGCATTCAACTAACAGAGTTGAACCTTACTTTTGATTGAGCCGTTCTGAAACACTCTTTCTGTAGAAACTGCAATTGGACATGCTAAGCGCTAAGAGGCCTACATTGGGAAAAAGAATATATTCAAATAAAAACTACACAGATGCATTCTGTGAAACTTATTTCTGATCTGTAAATTCAGTTAACAGAGATAAAACATATTTTTGATTGAGCAGTTATGAAACACTCTTTTTGTAGAAAATGCAAGTGGAGATTCGGAGCGCTAAGAGGGTAATAGTGGAAAAAGGAATGTCTTCAAATATAAACTACACAGAATCATTCGGTGAAACTTCTTTCTGATCTGTGCATTCAGCTAACAGAGTTAAACCATACTTTTGATTGAGCAGATCTGAACACTCTTTCTGTAGAAAATGCAACTGGACATTTGGAGCGCTAAGAGCGTAGTAGTGGAAAAAGTAATATATTCAAATATAAACTACACAGAAGCATTCTGTGAAACTTCTTTCTGATCTGAGCATTCAGCTAACAGAGTTAAACCATACTTTTGATTGAGCAGTTTTGAAACACTCTGTCTGTAGAAAATGCAACTGGACATTCGTAGCGCTAAGTGGGTAATAGTGGAAAAAAGAATATGTTCAAATATAAACTACACAGAAGCATTGTATGAAACTTCTTTCTGTTCTGTGCATTCAACTAACAGAGTTGAACCTTACTTTTGATTGAGCCGTTCTGAAACACTCTTTCTGTAGAAACTGCAATTGGACATTCTGAGCGCTAAGAGGCCTCTATTGGGAAAAAGAATATCTTCAAATAAAAACTACACAGAAGCATTGCGTGAAACTTATTTCTGATATGTTCATTAAGCTAACAGAGATAAACCATACTTTTGATTGCGCAGTTCTGAACACTCTTTCTGCAGAAAATGCAAGTGGACATTCGGAGCGCTAAGAGGGTAATAGTGGAAAAAGGAATATATTCAAATATAAACTACACAGTAGCATTCTGTGAAGCTTCTTTCTGTTCTGTGCATTCAACTAACAGAGTTGAACCTTACTTTTGATTGAGCCGTTCTGAAACACTCTTTCTGTAGAAACTGCAATTGGACATTCTGAGCGCTAAGAGGCCTATATTGGGAAAAAGAATGTCTACAAATAAAAACTACACAGAAGAATTGTGTGAAACTTCTTTCTGTTCTGTTTGTTCAACTAAAAGAGCTGAACCTTAGTTTTGATTGAGCCGTTCTGAAACACTCTTTCTGTAGAAAATGCAAGTGGAGATTCGGAGCGCTAAGAGGGTAATAGTGGAAAAAGGAATGTCTCCAAATATAAACTACACAGAATCATTCTGTGAAACTTCTTTCTGATCTGTGCATTCAGCTAACAGATTTAAACCATACTTTTGATTGAGCAGATCTGAACACTCTTTCTGTAGAAAATGCAACTGGACATTTGGAGCGCTAAGAGAGTAGTAGTGGAAAAAGGAATATATTCAAATATAAACTACACAGAAGCATTCTGTGAAACTTCTTTCTGATGTGAGCATTCAGCTAACAGAGTTAAACCATACTTTTGATTGAGCAGTTTTGAAACACTCTGTCTGTAGAAAATGCAACTGGACATTCGTAGCGCTAAGTGGGTAATAGTGGAAAAAAGAATATGTTCAAATATAAACTACACAGAAGCATTGTATGAAACTTCTTTCTGTTCTGTGCATTCAACTAATAGAGTTGAACCTTAATGTTGATTGAGCCTTTCTGAAACACTCTTTCTGTAGAAACTGCAATTGTCATTCTGAGCGCTAAGTGGCCTATATTGCGAAGAATAATATCTTCAAATAAAAACTACACAGAAGCATTGTGTGAAACTTATTTCTGATATGTTCATTAAGCTAACAGAGTTAAACCATACTTTTGATTGCGCAGTTCTGAACACTCTTTCTGCAGAAAAGGCAAGTGGACATTCGGAGCGCTAAGAGGGTAATAGTGGAAAAAGGAATATATTCAAATATAAACTACACAGTAGCATTCTGTGAAGCTTCTTTCTGTTCTGTGCATTCAACTAACAGAGTTGAACCTTACTTTTGATTGAGCCGTTCTGAAACACTCTTTCTGTAGAAACTGCAATTGGACATTCTGAGCGCTAAGAGGCCTCTATTGGGAAAAAGAATATCTTCAAATAAAAACTACACAGAAGCATTGTGTGAAACTTATTTCTGATATGTTCATTAAGCTAACAGAGTTAAACCATACTTTTGATTGCGCAGTTCTGAACACTCTTTCTGCAGAAAATGCAAGTGGACATTCGGAGCGCTAAGAGGGTAATAGTGGAAAAAGGAATATATTCAAATATAAACTACACAGTAGCATTCTGTGAAAATTCTTTCTGTTCTGTGCATTCAACTAACAGAGTTGAACCTTACTTTTGATTGAGCCGTTCTGAAACACTCTTTCTGTAGAAACTGCAATTGGACATGCTAAGCGCTAAGAGGCCTACATTGGGAAAAAGAATATCTTCAAATAAAAACTACACAGATGCATTCTGTGAAACTTATTTCTGATCTGTAAATTCAGTTAACAGAGATAAAACATATTTTTGATTGAGCAGTTATGAAACACTCTTTTTGTAGAAAATGCAAGTGGAGATTCGGAGCGCTAAGTGTGTAATAGTGGAAAAAGGAATGTCTTCAAATATAAACTACACAGAATCATTCGGTGAAACTTCTTTCTGATCTGTGCATTCAGCTAACAGAGTGAAAACATACTTTTGATTGAGCAGATCTGAACACTCTTTCTGTAGAAAATGCAACTGGACATTTGGAGCGCTAAGAGCGTAGTAGTGGAAAAAGGAATATATTCAAATATAAACTACACAGAAGCATTCTGTGGAACTTCTTTCTGATCTGAGCATTCAGCTAACAGAGTTAAACCATACTTTTGATTGAGCAGTTTTGAAACACTCTGTCTGTAGAAAATGCAACTGGACATTCGTAGCGCTAAGTGGGTAATAGTGGAAAAAAGAATATATTCAAATATAAACTACACAGAAGCATTGTATGAAACTTCTTTCTGTTCTGTGCATTCAACTAAGAGAGTTGAACCTTACTTTTGATTGAGCCGTTCTGAAACACTCTTTCTGTAGAAACTGCAATTGGACATTCTGAGCGCTAAGAGGCCTATATTGGGAAAAAGAATGTCTACAAATAAAAACTACACAGAAGAATTGTGTGAAACTTCTTTCTGTTCTGTTTGTTCAACTAAAAGAGCTGAACCTTAGTTTTGATTGAGCCGTTCTGAAACACTCTTTCTGTAGAAAATGCAAGTGGAGATTCGGAGCGCTAAGAGGGTAATAGTGGAAAAAGGAATGTGTCCAAATATAAACTACACAGAATCATTCTGTGAAACTTCTTTCTGATCTGTGCATTCAGCTAACAGAGTTAAACCATACTTTTGATTGAGCAGATCTGAACACTCTTTCTGTAGAAAATGCAACTGGACATTTGGAGCGCTAAGAGAGTAGTAGTGGAAAAAGGAATATATTCAAATATAAACTACACAGAAGCATTCTGTGAAACTTCTTTCTGATCTAAGCATTCAGCTAACAGAGTTAAACCATACTTTTGATTGAGCAGTTTTGAAACACTCTGTCTGTAGGAAATGCAACTGGACATTCGTAGCGCTAAGTGGGTAATAGTGGAAAAAAGAATATGTTCAAATATAAACTACACAGAAGCATTGTATGAAACTTCTTTCTGTTCTGTGCATTCAACTAACAGAGTTGAACCTTAATGTTGATTGAGCCTTTCTGAAACACTCTTTCTGTAGAAACTGCAATTGGACATTCTGAGCGCTAAGAGGCCTATATTGGGAAAAATAATATCTTCAAATAAAAACTACACATAAGCATTGTGTGAAACTTATTTCTGATATGTTCATTAAGCTAACAGAGTTAAACCATACTTTTGATTGCGCAGTTCTGAACACTCTTTCTGCAGAAAATGCAAGTGGACATTAGGAGCGCTAAGAGGGTAATAGTGGAAAAAGGAATATATTCAAATATAAACTACACAGTAGCATTCTGTGAAATTTCTTTCTGTTCTGTGCATTCAACTAACAGAGTTGAAACTTACTTTTGATTGAGCCGTTCTGAAACATTCTTTCTGTAGAAACTGCAATTGGACAGGCTAAGCGCTAAGAGGCCTACATTGGGAAAAAGAATATCTTCAAATAAAAACTACACAGATGCATTCTGTGAAACTTATTTCTGATCTGTAAATTCAGTTAACAGAGATAAAACATATTTTTGATTGAGCAGTTATGAAACACTCTTTTTGTAGAAAATGCAAGTGGAGATTCGGAGCGCTAAGAGGGTAATAGTGGAAAAAGGAATGTCTTCAAATATAAATTACACAGAATCATTCGGTGAAACTTCTTTCTGATCTGTACATTCAGCTAACAGTGTTAAACCAAACTTTTGATTGAGCAGATCTGAACACTCTTTCTGTAGAAACTGCAATTGGACATTCTGAGCGCTAAGAGGCCTATATTGGGAAAAAGAATGTCTACAAATAAAAACTACACAGAAGAATTGTGTGAAACTTCTTTCTGTTCTGTTTGTTCAACTAAAAGAGCTGAACCTTAGTTTTGATTGAGCCGTTCTGAAACACTCTTTCTGTAGAAAATGCAAGTGGAGATTCGGAGCGCTAAGAGGGTAATAGTGGAAAAAGGAATGTCTCCAAATATAAACTACACAGAATCATTCTGTGAAACTCCTTTCTGATCTGTGCATTCAGCTAACAGAGTTAAACCATACTTTTGATTGAGCAGATCTGAACACTCTTTCTGTAGAAAATGCAACTGGACATTTGGAGCGCTAAGAGCGTAGTAGTGGAAAAAGGAATATATTCAAATATAAACTACACAGAAGCATTCTGTGAAACTTCTTTGTGATCTGAGCATTCAGCTAACAGAGTTAAACCATACTTTTGATTGAGCAGTTTTGAAACACTCTGTCTGTAGAAAATGCAACTGGACATTCGTAGCGCTAAGTGGGTAATAGTGGAAAAAAGAATATGTTCAAATATAAACTACACAGAAGCATTGTATGAAACTTCTTTCTGTTCTGTGCATTCAACTAACAGAGTTGAACCTTACTTTTGATTGAGCCGTGCTGAAACACTCTTTCTGTAGAAACTGCAATTGGACATTCTGAGCGCTAAGAGGCCTATATTTGGAAAAAGAATGTCTACAAATAAAAAGTACAAAGAAGAATTGTGTGAAACTTCTTTCTGTTCTGTTTGTTCAACTAAAAGAGTTGAACCTTAGTTTTGATTGAGCCGTTCTGAAACTCTCTTTCTGTAGAAACTGCAATTGGACATGCTAAGCGCTAAGAGGCCTACATTGGGAAAAAGAATATCTTCAAATAAAAACTACACAGATGCATTCTGTTAAACTTATTTCTGTTCTGTAAATTCAGTTAACAGAGATAAAACATATTTTTGATTGAGCAGTTATGAAACACTCTTTTTGTAGAAAATGCAAGTGGAGATTCGGAGCGCTAAGAGGGTAATAGTGGAAAAAGGAATGTCTTCAAATATAAACTACACAGAATCATTCGGTGAAACTTCTTTCTGATCTGTGCATTCAGCTAACAGAGTTAAACCATACTTTTGATTGAGCAGATCTGAACACTCTTTCTGTAGAAAATGCAACTGGACATTTGGAGCGCTAAGAGCGTATTAGTGGAAAAAGGAATATATTCAAATATAAACTACACAGAAGCATTCTGTGAAACTTCTTTCTGATCTGAGCATTCAGCTAACAGAGTTAAACCATACTTTTGATTGAGCAGTTTTGAAACACTCTGTCTGTAGAAAATGCAACTGGACATTCGTAGCGCTAAGTGGGTAATAGTGGAAAAATAATATGTTCAAATATAAACTACACAGAAGCATTGTATGAAACTTCTTTCTGTTCTGTGCATTCAACTAACAGAGTTGAACCATACTTTTGTTTGAGCCGTTCTGAAACACTCTTTCTGTAGAAACTGCAATTGGACATGCTAAGCGCTAAGAGGCCTACATTGGGAAAAAGAATATCTTCAAATAAAAACTACACAGATGCATTCTGTTAAACTTATTTCTGTTCTGTAAATTCAGTTAACAGAGATAAAACATATTTTTGATTGAGCAGTTATGAAACACTCTTTTTGTAGAAAATGCAAGTGGAGATTCGGAGCGCTAAGAGGGTAATAGTGGAAAAAGGAATGTCTTCAAATATAAACTACACAGAAGCATTGTATGAAACTTCTTTCTGTTCTGTGCATTCAACTAACAGAGTTGAACCTTACTTTGATTGAGCCTTTCTGAAACACTCTTTCTGTAGAAACTGCAATTGGACATTCTGAGCGCTAAGAGGCCTCTATTGGGAAAAATAATATCTTCAAATAAAAACTACACAGAAGCATTGTGTGAAACTTATTTCTGATATGTTCATTAAGCTAACAGAGTTAAACCATACTTTTGATTGCGCAGTTCTGAACACTCTTTCTGCAGAAAATGCAAGTGGACATTCGGAGCGCTAAGAGGGTAATAGTGGAAAAAGGAATATATTCAAATATAAACTAAACAGTAGCATTCTGTGAAACTTCTTTCTGTTCTGTGCATTCAACTAACAGAGTTGAACCTTACTTTTGATTGTGCCGTTCTGAAACACTCTTTCTGTAGAAACTGCAATTGGACATGCTAAGCGCTAAGAGGCCTACATTGGGAAAAAGAATATCTTCAAATAAAAACTACACAGATGCATTCTGTGAAACTTATTTCTGATCTGTAAATTCAGTTAACAGAGATAAAACATATTTTTGATTGAGCAGTTATGAAACACTCTTTTTGTAGAAAATGCAAGTGGAGATTCGGAGCACTAAGAGGGTAATAGTGGAAAAAGGAATGTCTTCAAATATAAACTACAGAGAATCATTCGGTGAAACTTCTTTCTGATCTGTGCATTCAGCTAACAGAGTTAAACCATACTTTTGATTGAGCAGATCTGAACACTCTTTCTGTAGAAAATGCAACTGGACATTTGGAGCGCTAAGAGCGTAGTAGTGGAAAAAGTAATATATTCATATATAAACTACACAGAAGCATTCTGTGAAACTTCTTTCTGATCTGAGCATTCAGCTAACAGAGTTAAACCATACTTTTGATTGAGCAGTTTTGAAACACTCTGTCTGTAGAAAATGCAACTGGACATTCGTAGCGCTAAGTGGGTAATAGTGGAAAAAAGAATATATTCAAATATAAACTACACAGAAGCATTGTATGAAACTTCTTTCTGTTCTGTGCATTCAACTAACAGAGTTGAACCTTACTTTTGATTGAGCCGTTCTGAAACACTCTTTCTGTAGAAACTGCAATTGTACATTCTGAGCGCTAAGAGGCCTATATTGGGAAAAAGAATGTCTACAAATAAAAACTACACAGAAGAATTGTGTGAAACTTCTTTCTGTTCTGTTTGTTCAACTAAAAGAGCTGAACCTTAGTTTTGATTGAGCCGTTCTGAAACACTCTTTCTGTAGAAAATGCAAGTGGAGATTCGGAGCGCTAAGAGGGCAATAGTGGAAAAAGGAATGTCTCCAAATATAAACTACAAAGAATCATTCTGTGAAACTTCTTTCTGATCTGTGCATTCAGCTAACAGAGTTAAACCATACTTTTGATTGAGCAGATCTGAACACTCTTTCTGTAGAAAATGCAACTGGACATTCGTAGCGCTAAGTTGTAATAGTGGAAAAAAGAATATGTTCAAATATAAACTACACAGAAGCATTGTATGAAACTTCTTTCTGTTCTGTGCATTCAACTAACAGAGTTGAACCTTAATGTTGATTGAGCCTTTTTGAAACACTCTTTCTGTAGAAACTGCAATTGGACATTCTGAGCGCTAAGAGGCCTATATTGGGAAAAATAATATCTTCAAATAAAAACTACACATAAGAATTGTGTGAAACTTATTTCTGATATGTTCATTAAGCTAACAGAGTTAAACCATACTTTTGATTGCGCAGTTCTGAACACTCTTTCTGCAGAAAATGCAAGTGGACATTCGGAGTGCTAAGAGGGTAATAGTGGAAAAAGCAATATATTCAAATATAAACTACACAGTAGCATTCTGTGAAACTTCTTTCTGTTCTGTGCATTCAACTAACAGAGTTGAACCTTACTTTTGATTGAGCCGTTCTGAAACACTCTTTCTGTAGAAACTGCAATTGGACATGCTAAGCGCTAAGAGGCCTACATTGGGAAAAAGAATATCTTCAAATAAAAACTACACAGATGCATTCTGTGAAACTTATTTCTGATCTGTAAATTCAGTTAACAGAGATAAAACATATTTTTGATTGAGCAGTTATGAAACACTCTTTTTGTAGAAAATGCAAGTGGAGATACGGAGCGCTAAGAGGGTAATAGTGGAAAAAGGAATGTCTTCAAATATAAACTACACAGAATCATTCGGTGAAACTTCTTTCTGATCTGTGCATTCAGCTAACAGAGTTAAACCATACTTTTGATTGAGCAGATCTGAACTCTCTTTCTGTAGAAAATGCAACTGGACATTTGGAGCGCTAAGAGCGTACTAGCGGAAAAAGGAATATATTCAAATATAAACTACACAGAAGCATTCTGTGAAACGTCTTTCTGATCTGAGCATTCAGCTAACAGAGTTAAACCATACTTTTGATTGAGCAGTTTTGAAACACTGTGTCTGTAGAAAATGCAACTGGACATTCGTAGCGCTAAGTGGGTAATAGTGGAAAAAAGATTATGTTCAAATATAAACTACACAGAAGCATTGTATGAAACTTCTTTCTGTTCTGTGCTTTCAACTAACAGAGTTGAACCTTACTTTTGATTGAGCCGTTCTGAAACACTCTTTCTGTAGAAACTGCAATTGGACATTCTGAGCGCTAAGAGGCCTCTATTGGGAAAAATAATATCTTCAAATAAAAACTACACAGAAGCATTGTGTGAAACTTATTTCTGATATGTTCATTAAGCTAACAGAGTTAAACCATACTTTTGATTGAGCAGATCTGAACACTCTTTCTGTAGAAAATGCAACTGGACATTTGGAGCGCTAAGAGCGTAGTAGTGGAAAAAGTAATATATTCAAATATAAACTACACAGAAGCATTCTGTGAAACTTCTTTCTGATCTGAGCATTCAGCTAACAGAGTTAAACCATACTTTTGATTGAGCAGTTTTGAAACACTCTGTCTGTAGAAAATGCAACTGGACATTCGTAGCGCTAAGTGGGTAATAGTGGAAAAAAGAATATATTCAAATATAAACTACACAGAAGCATTGTATGAAACTTCTTTCTGTTCTGTGCATTCAACTAACAGAGTTGAACCTTACTTTTGATTGAGCCGTTCTGAAACACTCTTTCTGTAGAAACTGCAATTGTACATTCTGAGCGCTAAGAGGCCTATATTGGGAAAAAGAATGTCTACAAATAAAAACTACACAGAAGAATTGTGTGAAACTTCTTTCTGTTCTGTTTGTTCAACTAAAAGAGCTGAACCTTAGTTTTGATTGAGCCGTTCTGAAACACTCTTTCTGTAGAAAATGCAAGTGGAGATTCGGAGCGCTAAGAGGGCAATAGTGGAAAAAGGAATGTCTCCAAATATAAACTACACAGAATCATTCTGTGAAACTTCTTTCTTATCTGTGCATTCAGCTAACAGAGTTAAACCATACTTTTGATTGAGCAGATCTGAACACTCTTTCTGTAGAAAATGCAACTGGACATTCGTAGCGCTAAGTGGTAATAGTGGAAAAAAGAATATGTTCAAATATAAACTACACAGAAGCATTGTATGAAACTTCTTTCTGTTCTGTGCATTCAACTAACAGAGTTGAACCTTAATGTTGATTGAGCCTTTTTGAAACACTCTTTCTGTAGAAATTGCAATTGGACATTCTGAGCGCTAAGAGGCCTATATTGGGAAAAATAATATCTTCAAATAAAAACTACACATAAGAATTGTGTGAAACATATTTCTGATATGTTCATTAAGCTAACAGAGTTAAACCATACTTTTGATTGCGCAGTTCTGAACACTCTTTCTGCAGAAAATGCAAGTGGACATTCGGAGTGCTAAGAGGGTAATAGTGGAAAAAGGAATATATTCAAATATAAACTACACAGTAGCATTCTGTGAAACTTCTTTCTGTTCTGTGCATTCAACTAACAGAGTTGAACCTTACTTTTGATTGAGCCGTTCTGAAACACTCTTTCTGTAGAAACTGCAATTGGACATGCTAAGCGCTAAGAGGCCTACATTGGGAAAAAGAATATCTTCAAATAAAAACTACACAGATGCATTCTGTGAAACTTATTTCTGATCTGTAAATTCAGTTAACAGAGATAAAACATATTTTTGATTGAGCAGTTATGAAACACTCTTTTTGTAGAAAATGCAAGTGGAGATACGGAGCGCTAAGAGGGTAATAGTGGAAAAAGGAATGTCTTCAAATATAAACTACACAGAATCATTCGGTGAAACTTCTTTCTGATCTGTGCATTCAGCTAACAGAGTTAAACCATACTTTTGATTGAGCAGATCTGAACTCTCTTTCTGTAGAAAATGCAACTGGACATTTGGAGCGCTAAGAGCGTACTAGCGGAAAAAGGAATATATTCAAATATAAACTACACAGAAGCATTCTGTGAAACTTCTTTCTGATCTGAGCATTCAGCTAACAGAGTTAAACCATACTTTTGATTGAGCAGTTTTGAAACACTGTGTCTGTAGAAAATGCAACTGGACATTCGTAGCGCTAAGTGGGTAATAGTGGAAAAAAGATTATGTTCAAATATAAACTACACAGAAGCATTCTATGAAACTTCTTTCTGTTCTGTGCATTCAACTAACAGAGTTGAACCTTACTTTTGATTGAGCCGTTCTGAAACACTCTTTCTGTAGAAACTGCAATTGGACATTCTGAGCGCTAAGAGGCCTCTATTGGGAAAAAGAATATCTTCAAATAAAAACTACACAGAAGCATTGTGTGAAACTTATTTCTGATATGTTCATTAAGCTAACAGAGTTAAACCATACTTTTGATTGCGCAGTTCTGAACACTCTTTCTGCAGAAAATGCAAGTGGACATTCGGAGCGCTAAGAGGGTAATAGTGGAAAAAGGAATATATTCAAATATAAACTACACAGTAGCATTCTGTGAAGCTTCTTTCTGTTCTGTGCATTCAACTAACAGAGTTGAACCTTACTTTTGATTGAGCCGTTCTGAAACACTCTTTCTGTAGAAACTGCAATTGGACATGCTAAGCGCTAAGAGGCCTACATTGGGAAAAAGAATATCTTCAAATAAAAACTACACAGATGCATTCTGTGAAACTTATTTCTGATCTGTAAATTCAGTTAACAGAGATAAAACATATTTTTGATTGAGCAGTTATGAAACACTCTTTTTGTAGAAAATGCAAGTGGAGATTCGGAGCGCTAAGAGGGTAATAGTGGAAAAAGGAATGTCTTCAAATATAAACTACACAGAATCATTCGGTGAAACTTCTTTCTGATCTGTGCATTCAGCTAACAGAGTTAAACCATACTTTTGATTGAGCAGATCTGAACACTCTTTCTGTAGAAAATGCAACTGGACATTTGGAGCGCTAAGAGCGTAGTAGTGGAAAAAGTAATATATTCAAATATAAACTACACAGAAGCATTCTGTGAAACTTCTTTCTGATCTGAGCATTCAGCTAACAGAGTTAAACCATACTTTTGATTGAGCAGATTTGAAACACTCTGTCTGTAGAAAATGCAACTGGACATTCGTAGCGCTAAGTGGGTAATAGTGGAAAAAAGAATATGTTCAAATATAAACTACACAGAAGCATTGTATGAAACTTCTTTCTGTTCTGTGCATTCAACTAACAGAGTTGAACCTTACTTTTGATTGAGCCGTTCTGAAACACTCTTTCTGTAGAAACTGCAATTGGACATTCTGAGCGCTAAGAGGCCTCTATTGGGAAAAAGAATATCTTCAAATAAAAACTACACAGAAGCATTGTGTGAAACTTATTTCTGATATGTTCATTAAGCTAACAGAGTTAAACCATACTTTTGATTGCGCAGTTCTGAACACTCTTTCTGCAGAAAATGCAAGTGGACATTCGGAGCGCTAAGAGGGTAATAGTGGAAAAAGGAATATATTCAAATATAAACTACACAGTAGCATTCTGTGAAGCTTCTTTCTGTTCTGTGCATTCAACTAAGAGAGTTGAACCTTACTTTTGATTGAGCCGTTCTGAAACACTCTTTCTGTAGAAACTGCAATTGGACATGCTAAGCGCTAAGAGGCCTACATTGGGAAAAAGAATATCTTCAAATAAAAACTACACAGATGCATTCTGTGAAACTTATTTCTGATCTGTAAATTCAGTTAACAGAGATAAAACATATTTTTGATTGAGCAGTTATGAAACACTCTTTTTGTAGAAAATGCAAGTGGAGATTCGGAGTGCTAAGTTTGTAATAGTGGAAAAAGGAATGTCTTCAAATATAAACTACACAGAATCATTCGGTGAAACATCTTTCTGATCTGTGCATTCAGCTAACAGAGTGAAAACATACTTTTGATTGAGCAGATCTGAACACTCTTTCTGTAGAAAATGCAACTGGACATTTGGAGCGCTAAGAGCGTAGTAGTGGAAAAAGTAATATATTCAAATATAAACTACACAGAAGCATTCTGTGGAACTTCTTTCTGATCTGAGCATTCAGCTAACAGAGTTAAACCATACTTTTGATTGAGCAGTTTTGAAACACTCTGTCTGTAGAAAATGCAACTGGACATTCGTAGCGCTAAGTGGGTAATAGTGGAAAAAAGAATATATTCAAATATAAACTACACAGAAGCATTGTATGAAACTTCTTTCTGTTCTGTGCATTCAACTAACAGAGTTGAAATTACTTTTGATTGAGCCGTTCTGAAACACTCTTTCTGTAGAAACTGCAATTGGACATTCTGAGCGCTAAGAGGCCTATATTGGGAAAAAGAATGTCTACAAATAAAAACTACACAGAAGAATTGTGTGAAACTTCTTTCTGTTCTGTTTGTTCAACTAAAAGAGCTGAACCTTAGTTTTGATTGAGCCGTTCTGAAACACTCTTTCTGTAGAAAATGCAAGTGGAGATTCGGAGCGCTAAGAGGGTAATAGTGGAAAAAGGAATGTGTCCAAATATAAACTACACAGAATCATTCTGTGAAACTTCTTTCTGATCTGTGCATTCAGCTAACAGAGTTAAACCATACTTTTGATTGAGCAGATCTGAACACTCTTTCTGTAGAAAATGCAACTGGACATTTGGAGTGCTAAGGGAGTAGTAGTGGAAAAAGGAATATATTCAAATATAAACTACACAGAAGCATTCTGTGAAACTTCTTTCTGATCTAAGCATTCAGCTAACAGAGTTAAACCATACTTTTGATTGAGCAGTTTTGAAACACTCTGTCTGTAGAAAATGCAACTGGACATTCGTAGCGCTAAGTGGGTAATAGTGGAAAAAAGAATATGTTCAAATATAAACTACACAGAAGCATTGTATGAAACTTCTTTCTGTTCTGTGCATTCAACTAACAGAGTTGAACCTTAATGTTGATTGAGCCTTTCTGAAACACTCTTTCTGTAGAAACTGCAATTGGACATTCTGAGCGCTAAGAGGCCTATATTGGGAAAAATAATATCTTCAAATAAAAACTACACATAAGCATTGTGTGAAACTTATTACTGATATGTTCATTAAGCTAACAGAGTTAAACCATACTTTTGATTGCGCAGTTCTGAACACTCTTTCTGCAGAAAATGCAAGTGGACATTAGGAGCGCTAAGAGGGTAATAGTGGAAAAAGGAATATATTCAAATATAAACTACACAGTAGCATTCTGTGAAAATTCTTTCTGTTCTGTGCATTCAACTAACAGAGTTGAAACTTACTTTTGATTGAGCCGTTCTGAAACATTCTTTCTGTAGAAACTGCAATTGGACATGCTAAGCGCTAAGAGGCCTACATTGGGAAAAAGAATATCTTCAAATAAAAACTACACAGATGCATTCTGTGAAACTTATTTCTGATCTGTAAATTCAGTTAACAGAGATAAAACATATTTTTGAATGAGCAGTTATGAAACACTCTTTTTGTAGAAAATGCAAGTGGAGATTCGGAGCGCTAAGAAGGTAATAGTGGAAAAAGGAATGTCTTCAAATATAAATTACACAGAATCATTTGGTGAAACTTCTTTCTGATCTGTACATTCAGCTAACAGAGTTAAACCAAACTTTTGATTGAGCAGATCTCAACACTCTTTCTGTAGAAAATGCAACTGGACATTTGGAGCGCTAAGAGCGTAGTAGTGGAAAAAGGAATATATTCAAATATAAACTACACAGAAGCATTCTGTGAAACTTCTTTCTGATCTGAGCATTCAGCTAACAGAGTTAAACCATACTTTTGATTGAGCAGTTTTGAAACACTCTGTCTGTAGAAAATGCAACTGGACATTCGTAGCGCTAAGTGGGTAATAGTGGAAAAAAGAATATGTTCAAATATAAACTACAAAGAAGCATTGTATGAAACTTCTTTCTGTTCTGTGCATTCAACTAACAGAGTTGAACCTTACTTTTGATTGAGCCGTTCTGAAACACTCTTTCTGTAGAAACTGCAATTGGACATTCTGAGCGCTAAGAGGCCTATATTGGGAAAAAGAATGTCTACAAATAAAAACTACACAGAAGAATTGTGTGAAACTTCTTTCTGTTCTGTTTGTTCAACTAAAAGAGCTGAACCTTAGTTTTGATTGAGCCGTTCTGAAACACTCTTTCTGTAGAAAATGCAAGTGGAGATTCGGAGCGCTAAGAGGGTAATAGTGGAAAAAGGAATGTCTCCAAATATAAACTACACAGAATCATTCTGTGAAACTCCTTTCTGATCTGTGCATTCAGCTAACAGAGTTAAACCATACTTTTGATTGAGCAGATCTGAACACTCTTTCTGTAGAAAATGCAACTGGACATTTGGAGCGCTAAGAGCGTAGTAGTGGAAAAAGGAATATATTCAAATATAAACTACACAGAAGCATTCTGTGAAACTTCTTTGTGATCTGAGCATTCAGCTAACAGAGTTAAACCATACTTTTGATTGAGCAGTTTTGAAACACTCTGTCTGTAGAAAATGCAACTGGACATTCGTAGCGCTAAGTGGGTAATAGTGGAAAAAAGAATATGTTCAAATATAAACTACACAGAAGCATTGTATGAAACTTCTTTCTGTTCTGTGCATTCAACTAACAGAGTTGAACCTTACTTTTGATTGAGCCGTGCTGAAACACTCTTTCTGTAGAAACTGCAATTGGACATTCTGAGCGCTAAGAGGCCTATATTTGGAAAAAGAATGTCTACAAATAAAAACTACACAGAAGAATTGTGTGAAACTTCTTTCTGTTCTGTTTGTTCAACTAAAAGAGTTGAACCTTAGTTTTGATTGAGCCGTTCTGAAACTCTCTTTCTGTAGAAACTTCAATTGGACATGCTAAGCGCTAAGAGGCCTACATTGGGAAAAAGTATATCTCCAAATAAAAACTACACAGATGCATTCTGTTAAACTTATTTCTGTTCTGTAAATTCAGTTAACAGAGATAAAACATATTTTTGATTGAGCAGTTATGAAACACTCTTTTTGTAGAAAATGCAAGTGGAGATTCGGAGCGCTAAGAGGGTAATAGTGGAAAAAGGAATGTCTTCAAATATAAACTACACAGAATCATTCGGTGAAACTTCTTTCTGATCTGTGCATTCAGCTAACAGAGTTAAACCATACTTTTGATTGAGCAGATCTGAACACTCTTTCTGTAGAAAATGCAACTGGACATTTGGAGCGCTAAGAGCGTATTAGTGGAAAAAGGAATATATTCAAATATAAACTACACAGAAGCATTCTGTGAAACTTCTTTCTGATCTGAGCATTCAGCTAACAGAGTTAAACCATACTTTTGATTGAGCAGTTTTGAAACACTCTGTCTGTAGAAAATGCAACTGGACATTCGTAGCGCTAAGTGGGTAATAGTGGAAAAATAATATGTTCAAATATAAACTACACAGAAGCATTGTATGAAACTTCTTTCTGTTCTGTGCATTCAACTAACAGAGTTGAACCATACTTTTGATTGAGCCGTTCTGAAACACTCTTTCTGTAGAAACTGCAATTGGACATTCTGAGCGCTAAGAGGCCTATATTGGGAAAAAGAATGTCTACAAATAAAAACTACACAGAAGAATTGTGTGAAACTTCTTTCTGTTCTGTTTGTTCAACTAAAAGAGTTGAACCTTAGTTTTGATTGAGCCGTTCTGAAACACTCTTTCTGTAGAAAATGCAAGTGGAGATTCGGAGCGCTAAGAGGGTAATAGTGGAAAAAGGAATGTCTCCAAATATAAACTACACAGAATCATTCTGTGAAACTTCTTTCTGATCTGTGCATTCAGCTAACAGAGTTAAACCATACTTTTGATTGAGCAGATCTGAACACTCTTTCTGTAGAAAATGCAACTGGACATTTGGAGCGCTAAGAGAGTAGTAGTGGAAAAAGGAATATATTCAAATATAAACTACACAGAAGCATTCTGTGAAACTTCTTTCTGATCTGAGCATTCAGCTAACAGAGTTAAACCATACTTTTGATTGAGCAGTTTTGAAACACTCTGTCTGTAGAAAATGCAACTGGACATTCGTAGCGCTAAGTGGGTAATACTGGAAAAAAGAATATGTTCAAATATAAACTACACAGAAGCATTGTATGAAACTTCTTTCTGTTCTGTGCATTCAACTAACAGAGTTGAACCTTACTTTTGATTGAGTCTTTCTGAAACACTCTTTCTGTAGAAACTGCAATTGGACATTCTGAGCGCTAAGAGGCCTATATTGGGAAAAATAATACCTTCAAATAAAAACTACACAGAAGCATTGTGTGAAACTTATTTCTGATATGTTCATTAAGCTAACAGAGTTAAACCATACTTTTGATTGCGCAGTTCTGAACACTCTTTCTGTAGAAAATGCAAGAGGACATTCGGAGCGCTAAGAGGGTAATAGTGGAAAAAGGAATATATTCAAATATAAACTACACAGTAGCATTCTGTGAAAATTCTTTCTGTTCTGTGCATTCAACTAACAGAGTTGAACCTTACTTTTGATTGAGCCGTTCTGAAACACTCTTTCTGTAGAAACTGCAATTGGACATGCTAAGCGCTAAGAGGCCTACATTGGGAAAAAGAATATCTTCAAATAAAAACTACACAGATGCATTCTGTGAAACTTATTTCTGATCTGTAAATTCAGTTAACAGAGATAAAATATATTTTTGATTGAGCAGTTATGAAACACTCTTTTTGTAGAAAATGCAAGTGGAGATTCGGAGTGCTAAGAGGGTAATAGTGGAAAAAGGAATGTCTTCAAATATAAACTACACAGAATCATTCGGTGAAACTTCTTTCTGATCTGTGCATTCAGCTAACAGAGTTAAACCATACTTTTGATTGAGCAGATCTGAACACTCTTTCTGTAGAAAATGCAACTGGACATTTGGAGCGCTAAGAGCGTAGTAGTGGAAAAAGGAATATATTCAAATATAAACTACACAGAAGCATTCTGTGAAACTTCTTTCTGATCTGAGCATTCAGCTAACAGATTTAAACCATACTTTTGATTGAGCAGTTTTGAAACACTCTGTCTGTAGAAAATGCAACTGGACATTCGTAGCGCTAAGTGGGTAATAGTGGAAAAAAGAATATGTTCAAATATAAACTACACAGAAGCATTGTATGAAACTTCTTTCTGTTCTGTGCATTCAACTAACAGAGTTGAACCTTACTTTTGATTGAGCCTTTCTGAAACACTCTTTCTGTAGAAACTGCAATTGGACATTCTGAGCGCTAAGAGGCCTATATTGGGAAAAAGAATATCTACAAATAAAAACTACACAGAAGAATTGTGTGAAACTACTTTCTGTTCTGTTTGTTCAACTAAAAGAGTTGAACATTAGTTTTGATTGAGCCGTTCTGAAACACTCTTTCTGTAGAAAATGCAAGTGGAGATTCGGAGCGCTAAGAGGGTAATAGTGGATAAAGGAATATCTCCAAATATAAACTACACAGAATCATTCTGTGAAATTTCTTTCTGATCTGTGCATTCAGCTAACAGAGTTAAACCATACTTTTGATTGAGCAGATCTGAACACTCTTTCTGTAGAAAATGCAACTGGACTTTTGGAGCGCTAAGAGAGTAGTAGTGGAAAAAGGAATATATTCAAATATAAACTACACAGAAGCATTCTGTGAAACTTCTTTCTGATCTGAGCATTCAGCTAACAGAGTTAAACCATACTTTTGATTGAGCAGTTTTGGAACACTCTGTCTGTAGAAAATGCAACTGGACATTCATAGCGCTAAGTGGGTAATAGTGGAAAAAGAATATGTTCAAATATAAACTACACAGAAGCATTGTATGAAACTTCTTTCTGTTCTGTGCATTCAACTAACAGAGTTGAACCTTACTTTTGATTGAGCCTTTCTGAAAAACTCTTTCTGTAGAAACTGCAATTGGACATTCTGAGCGCTAAGAGGCCTATATTGGGAAAAATAATATCTTCAAATAAAAACTACACAGAAGCATTGTGTGAAACTTATTTCTGATATGTTCATTAAGCTAACAGAGTTAAACCATACTTTTGATTGCGCAGTTCTGAACACTCTTTCTGTAGAAAATGCAAGTGGACATTCGGAGCGCTAAGAGGGTAATAGTGGAAAAAGGAATATATTCAAATATAAACTACACAGTAGCATTCTGTGAAAATTCTTTCTGTTCTGTGCATTCAACTAACAGAGTTGAGCCTTACTTTTGATTGAGCCGTTCTGAAACACTCTTTCTGTAGAGACTGCAATTGGACATGCTAAGCGCTAAGAGGCCTACATTGGGAAAAATAATATCTTCAAATAAAAACTACACAGATGCATTCTGTGAAACTTATTTCTGCTCTGTAAATTCAGTTAACAGAGATAAAACATATTTTTGATTGAGCAGTTATGAAACACTCTTTTTGTAGAAAATGCAAGTGGAGATTCGGAGCGCTAAGAGGGTAATAGTGGAAAAAGGAATGTCTTCAAATATAAACTACACAGAATCATTCGGTGAAACTTCTTTCTGATCTGTGCATTCAGCTAACAGAGTTAAACCATACTTCTGATTGAGCAGATCTGAACACTCTTTCTGTAGAAAATGCAACTGGACATTTGGAGCGCTAAGAGCGAAGTAGTGGAAAAAGGAATATATTCAAATATAAACTACACAGAAGCATTCTGTGAAACTTCTTTCTGATCTGAGCATTCAGCTAACAGAGTTAAACCATATTTTTGATTGAGCAGTTTTGAAACACTCTGTCTGTAGAAAACGCAACTGGACATTCGTAGCGCTAAGTGGGTAATAGTGGAAAAAAGAATATGTTCAAATATAAACTACACAGAAGCATTGTATGAAACTTCTTTCTGTTCTGTGCATTCAACTAACAGAGTTGAACCTTACTTTTGATTGAGCCTTTCTGAAACACTCTTTCTGTAGAAACTGCAATTGGACATTCTGAGCGCTAAGAGGCCTATATTGGGAAAAATAATATCTTCAAATAAAAACTACACAGAAGCATTGTGTGAAACTTATTTCTGATATGTTCATTAAGCTAACAGAGTTAAACCATACTTTTGATTGCGCAGTTCTGAACACTCTTTCTGCAGAAAATGCAAGTGGACATTCGGAGCGCTAAGAGGGTAATATTGGAAAAAGGAATATATTCAAATATAAACTACACAGTAGCATTCTGTGAAACTTCTTTCTGTTCTGTGAATTCAACTAACAGTGTTGAACCTTACTTTTGATTGAGCCGTTCTGAAACACTCTTTCTGTAGAAACTGCAATTGGACATGCTAAGCGCTAAGAGGCCTACATTGGGAAAAAGAATATCTTCAAATAAAAACTACACAGATGCATTCTGTGAAACTTATTTCTGATCTGTAAATTCAGTTAACAGAGATAAAACATATTTTTGATTGTGCAGTTATGAAACACTCTTTTTGTAGAAAATGCAAGTGGAGATTCGGAGCGCTAAGAGGGTAATAGTGGAAAAAGGAATGTCTTCAAATATAAACTACACAGAATCATTCGGTGAAACTTCTTTCTGATCTGTGCATTCAGCTAACAGAGTTAAACCATACTTTTGATTGAGCAGATCTGAAGACTCTTTCTGTAGAAAATGCAACTGGACATTTGGAGCGCTAAGAGCGTAGTAGTGGAAAAAGGAATATATTCAAATATAAACTACACAGAAGCATTCTGTGAAACTTCTTTCTGATCTGAGCATTCAGCTAACAGAGTTAAACCATACTTTTGATTGAGCAGTTTTGAAACACTCTGTCTGTAGAAAATGCAACTGGACATTCGTAGCGCTAAGTGGGTAATAGTGGAAAAAAGAATATGTTCAAATATAAACTACACAGAAGCATTGTATGAAACTTCTTTCTGTTCTGTGCATTCAACTAACAGAGTTGAACCTTACTTTTGATTGAGCCGTTCTGAAACACTCTTTCTGTAGAAACTGCAATTGAACATTCTGAGCGCTAAGAGGCCTATATTGGGAAAAAGAATGTCTACAAATAAAAACTGCACAGAAGAATTGTGTGAAACTTCTTTCTGTTCTGTTTGTTCAACTAAAAGAGTTGAACCTTACTTTTGATTGAGCCGTTCTGAAACACTCTTTCTGTAGATACTGCAATTGGACATTCTGAGCGCTAAGAGGCCTATATTGGGAAAAAGAATGTCTACAAATAAAAAGTACACAGAAGGATTGTGTGAAACTTCTTTCTGTTCTGTTTGTTCAACTAAAAGAGTTGAACCTTAGTTTTGATAGGGCCGTTCTGAAACACTCTTTCTGTAGAAAATGCAAGTGGAGATTCGGAGTGCTAAGAGGGTAATAGTGGAGAAAGGAATGTCTCCAAATATAAACTACACAGAATCATTTTGTGAAACTTCTTTCTGATCTGTGCATTCAGCTAACAGAGTTAAACCATACTTTTGATTGAGCAGATCTGAACACTCTTTCTGTAGAAAATGCAACTGGACTTTTGGAGCGCTAAGAGAGTAGTAGTGGAAAAAGGAATATATTCAAATATAAACTACACAGAAGCATTCTGTGAAACTTCTTTCTGATCTGAGCATTCAGCTAACAGAATTAAACCATACTTTTGATTGAGCAGTTTTGAAACACTCTGTCTGTAGAAAATGCAACTGGACATTCGTAGCGCTAAGTGGGTAATAGTGGAAAAAAGAATATGTTCAAATATAAACTACACAGAAGCATTGTATGAAACTTCTTTCTGTTCTGTGCATTCAACTAACAGAGTTGAACCTTACTTTTGATTGAGCCTTTCTGAAACACTCTTTCTGTAGAAACTGCAATTGGACATTCTGAGCGCTAAGAGGCCTATATTGGGAAAAATAATATCTTCAAATAAAAACTACACAGAAGCATTGTGTGAAACTTATTTCTGATATGTTCATTAAGCTAACAGAGTTAAACCATACTTTTGATTGCGCAGTTCTGAACACTCTTTCTGTAGAAAATGCAAGTGGACATTCGGAGCGCTAAGAGGGTAATAGTGGAAAAAGGAATATATTCAAATATAAACTACACAGTAGCATTCTGTGAAAATTCTTTCTGTTCTGTGCATTCAACTAACAGAGTTGAACCTTACTTTTGATTGAGCCGTTCTGAAACACTCTTTCTGTAGAAACTGCAATTGGACATGCTAAGCGCTAAGAGGCCTACATTGGGAAAAAAATATCTTCAAATAAAAACTACACAGATGCATTCTGTGAAACTTATTTCTGATCTGTAAATTCAGTTAACAGAGATAAAACCTATTTTTGATTGAGCAGTTATGAAACACTCTTTTTGTAGAAAATGCAAGTGGAGATTCGGAGCGCTAAGAAGGTAATAGTGGAAAAAGGAATGTCTTCAAATATAAACTACACAGAATCATTCGGTGAAACTTCTTTCTGATCTGTGCATTCAGCTAACAGAGTTAAACCATACTTTTGATTGAGCAGATCTGAACACTCTTTCTGTAGAAAATGCAACTGGACATTTGGAGCGCTAAGAGCGTAGTAGTGGAAAAAGGAATATATTCAAATATAAACTACACAGAAGCATTCTGTGAAACTTCTTTCTGATCTGAGCATTCAGCTAACAGAGTTAAACCATACTTTTGATTGAGCAGTTTTGAAACACTCTGTCTGTAGAAAATGCAACTGGACATTCATAGCGCTAAGTGGGTAATAGTGGAAAAAAGAATATGTTCAAATATAAACTACACAGAAGCATTGTATGAAATTTCTTTCTGTTCTGTGCATTCAACTAACAGAGTTGAACCTTACTTTTGATTGAACCGTTCTGAAACACTCTTTCTGTAGAAACTGCAATTGGACATTCTGAGCGCTAAGAGGCCTATATTGGGAAAAAGAATGTCTACAAATAAAAACTACACAGAAGAATTGTGTGAAACTACTTTCTGTTCTGTTTGTTCAACTAAAAGAGTTGAACATTAGTTTTGATTGAGCCGTTCTGAAACACTCTTTCTGTAGAAAATGCAAGTGGAGATTCGGAGCGCTAAGAGGGTAATAGTGGATAAAGGAATATCTCCAAATATAAACTACACAGAATCATTCTGTGAAATTTCTTTCTGATCTGTGCATTCAGCTAACAGAGTTAAACCATACTTTTGATTGAGCAGATCTGAACACTCTTTCTGTAGAAAATGCAACTGGACTTTTGGAGCGCTAAGAGAGTAGTAGTGGAAAAAGGAATATATTCAAATATAAACTACACAGAAGCATTCTGTGAAACTTCTTTCTGATCTGAGCATTCAGCTAACAGAGTTAAACCATACTTTTGATTGAGCAGTTTTGGAACACTCTGTCTGTAGAAAATGCAACTGGACATTCATAGCGCTAAGTGGGTAATAGTGGAAAAAGAATATGTTCAAATATAAACTACACAGAAGCATTGTATGAAACTTCTTTCTGTTCTGTGCATTCAACTAACAGAGTTGAACCTTACTTTTGATTGAGCCTTTCTGAAAAACTCTTTCTGTAGAAACTGCAATTGGACATTCTGAGCGCTAAGAGGCCTATATTGGGAAAAATAATATCTTCAAATAAAAACTACACAGAAGCATTGTGTGAAACTTATTTCTGATATGTTCATTAAGCTAACAGAGTTAAACCATACTTTTGATTGCGCAGTTCTGAACACTCTTTCTGTAGAAAATGCAAGTGGACATTCGGAGCGCTAAGAGGGTAATAGTGGAAAAAGGAATATATTCAAATATAAACTACACAGTAGCATTCTGTGAAAATTCTTTCTGTTCTGTGCATTCAACTAACAGAGTTGAGCCTTACTTTTGATTGAGCCGTTCTGAAACACTCTTTCTGTAGAGACTGCAATTGGACATGCTAAGCGCTAAGAGGCCTACATTGGGAAAAATAATATCTTCAAATAAAAACTACACAGATGCATTCTGTGAAACTTATTTCTGCTCTGTAAATTCAGTTAACAGAGATAAAACATATTTTTGATTGAGCAGTTATGAAACACTCTTTTTGTAGAAAATGCAAGTGGAGATTCGGAGCGCTAAGAGGGTAATAGTGGAAAAAGGAATGTCTTCAAATATAAACTACACAGAATCATTCGGTGAAACTTCTTTCTGATCTGTGCATTCAGCTAACAGAGTTAAACCATACTTCTGATTGAGCAGATCTGAACACTCTTTCTGTAGAAAATGCAACTGGACATTTGGAGCGCTAAGAGCGAAGTAGTGGAAAAAGGAATATATTCAAATATAAACTACACAGAAGCATTCTGTGAAACTTCTTTCTGATCTGAGCATTCAGCTAACAGAGTTAAACCATATTTTTGATTGAGCAGTTTTGAAACACTCTGTCTGTAGAAAACGCAACTGGACATTCGTAGCGCTAAGTGGGTAATAGTGGAAAAAAGAATATGTTCAAATATAAACTACACAGAAGCATTGTATGAAACTTCTTTCTGTTCTGTGCATTCAACTAACAGAGTTGAACCTTACTTTTGATTGAGCCTTTCTGAAACACTCTTTCTGTAGAAACTGCAATTGGACATTCTGAGCGCTAAGAGGCCTATATTGGGAAAAATAATATCTTCAAATAAAAACTACACAGAAGCATTGTGTGAAACTTATTTCTGATATGTTCATTAAGCTAACAGAGTTAAACCATACTTTTGATTGCGCAGTTCTGAACACTCTTTCTGCAGAAAATGCAAGTGGACATTCGGAGCGCTAAGAGGGTAATATTGGAAAAAGGAATATATTCAAATATAAACTACACAGTAGCATTCTGTGAAACTTCTTTCTGTTCTGTGAATTCAACTAACAGTGTTGAACCTTACTTTTGATTGAGCCGTTCTGAAACACTCTTTCTGTAGAAACTGCAATTGGACATGCTAAGCGCTAAGAGGCCTACATTGGGAAAAAGAATATCTTCAAATAAAAACTACACAGATGCATTCTGTGAAACTTATTTCTGATCTGTAAATTCAGTTAACAGAGATAAAACATATTTTTGATTGTGCAGTTATGAAACACTCTTTTTGTAGAAAATGCAAGTGGAGATTCGGAGCGCTAAGAGGGTAATAGTGGAAAAAGGAATGTCTTCAAATATAAACTACACAGAATCATTCGGTGAAACTTCTTTCTGATCTGTGCATTCAGCTAACAGAGTTAAACCATACTTTTGATTGAGCAGATCTGAAGACTCTTTCTGTAGAAAATGCAACTGGACATTTGGAGCGCTAAGAGCGTAGTAGTGGAAAAAGGAATATATTCAAATATAAACTACACAGAAGCATTCTGTGAAACTTCTTTCTGATCTGAGCATTCAGCTAACAGAGTTAAACCATACTTTTGATTGAGCAGTTTTGAAACACTCTGTCTGTAGAAAATGCAACTGGACATTCGTAGCGCTAAGTGGGTAATAGTGGAAAAAAGAATATGTTCAAATATAAACTACACAGAAGCATTGTATGAAACTTCTTTCTGTTCTGTGCATTCAACTAACAGAGTTGAACCTTACTTTTGATTGAGCCGTTCTGAAACACTCTTTCTGTAGAAACTGCAATTGAACATTCTGAGCGCTAAGAGGCCTATATTGGGAAAAAGAATGTCTACAAATAAAAACTGCACAGAAGAATTGTGTGAAACTTCTTTCTGTTCTGTTTGTTCAACTAAAAGAGTTGAACCTTACTTTTGATTGAGCCGTTCTGAAACACTCTTTCTGTAGATACTGCAATTGGACATTCTGAGCGCTAAGAGGCCTATATTGGGAAAAAGAATGTCTACAAATAAAAAGTACACAGAAGGATTGTGTGAAACTTCTTTCTGTTCTGTTTGTTCAACTAAAAGAGTTGAACCTTAGTTTTGATTGAGCCGTTCTGAAACACTCTTTCTGTAGAAAATGCAAGTGGAGATTCGGAGTGCTAAGAGGGTAATAGTGGAGAAAGGAATGTCTCCAAATATAAACTACACAGAATCATTTTGTGAAACTTCTTTCTGATCTGTGCATTCAGCTAACAGAGTTAAACCATACTTTTGATTGAGCAGATCTGAACACTCTTTCTGTAGAAAATGCAACTGGACTTTTGGAGCGCTAAGAGAGTAGTAGTGGAAAAAGGAATATATTCAAATATAAACTACACAGAAGCATTCTGTGAAACTTCTTTCTGATCTGAGCATTCAGCTAACAGAATTAAACCATACTTTTGATTGAGCAGTTTTGAAACACTCTGTCTGTAGAAAATGCAACTGGACATTCGTAGCGCTAAGTGGGTAATAGTGGAAAAAAGAATATGTTCAAATATAAACTACACAGAAGCATTGTATGAAACTTCTTTCTGTTCTGTGCATTCAACTAACAGAGTTGAACCTTACTTTTGATTGAGCCTTTCTGAAACACTCTTTCTGTAGAAACTGCAATTGGACATTCTGAGCGCTAAGAGGCCTATATTGGGAAAAATAATATCTTCAAATAAAAACTACACAGAAGCATTGTGTGAAACTTATTTCTGATATGTTCATTAAGCTAACAGAGTTAAACCATACTTTTGATTGCGCAGTTCTGAACACTCTTTCTGTAGAAAATGCAAGTGGACATTCGGAGCGCTAAGAGGGTAATAGTGGAAAAAGGAATATATTCAAATATAAACTACACAGTAGCATTCTGTGAAAATTCTTTCTGTTCTGTGCATTCAACTAACAGAGTTGAACCTTACTTTTGATTGAGCCGTTCTGAAACACTCTTTCTGTAGAAACTGCAATTGGACATGCTAAGCGCTAAGAGGCCTACATTGGGAAAAAAATATCTTCAAATAAAAACTACACAGATGCATTCTGTGAAACTTATTTCTGATCTGTAAATTCAGTTAACAGAGATAAAACCTATTTTTGATTGAGCAGTTATGAAACACTCTTTTTGTAGAAAATGCAAGTGGAGATTCGGAGCGCTAAGAAGGTAATAGTGGAAAAAGGAATGTCTTCAAATATAAACTACACAGAATCATTCGGTGAAACTTCTTTCTGATCTGTGCATTCAGCTAACAGAGTTAAACCATACTTTTGATTGAGCAGATCTGAACACTCTTTCTGTAGAAAATGCAACTGGACATTTGGAGCGCTAAGAGCGTAGTAGTGGAAAAAGGAATATATTCAAATATAAACTACACAGAAGCATTCTGTGAAACTTCTTTCTGATCTGAGCATTCAGCTAACAGAGTTAAACCATACTTTTGATTGAGCAGTTTTGAAACACTCTGTCTGTAGAAAATGCAACTGGACATTCATAGCGCTAAGTGGGTAATAGTGGAAAAAAGAATATGTTCAAATATAAACTACACAGAAGCATTGTATGAAATTTCTTTCTGTTCTGTGCATTCAACTAACAGAGTTGAACCTTACTTTTGATTGAACCGTTCTGAAACACTCTTTCTGTAGAAACTGCAATTGGACATTCTGAGCGCTAAGAGGCCTATATTGGGAAAAAGAATGTCTACAAATAAAAACTACACAGAAGAATTGTGTGAAACTACTTTCTGTTCTGTTTGTTCAACTAAAAGAGTTGAACATTAGTTTTGATTGAGCCGTTCTGAAACACTCTTTCTGTAGAAAATGCAAGTGGAGATTCGGAGCGCTAAGAGGGTAATAGTGGATAAAGGAATATCTCCAAATATAAACTACACAGAATCATTCTGTGAAATTTCTTTCTGATCTGTGCATTCAGCTAACAGAGTTAAACCATACTTTTGATTGAGCAGATCTGAACACTCTTTCTGTAGAAAATGCAACTGGACTTTTGGAGCGCTAAGAGAGTAGTAGTGGAAAAAGGAATATATTCAAATATAAACTACACAGAAGCATTCTGTGAAACTACTTTCTGATCTGAGCATTCAGCTAACAGAGTTAAACCATACTTTTGATTGAGCAGTTTTGGAACACTCTGTCTGTAGAAAATGCAACTGGACATTCATAGCGCTAAGTGGGTAATAGTGGAAAAAAGAATATGTTCAAATATAAACTACACAGAAGCATTGTATGAAACTTCTTTCTGTTCTGTGCATTCAACTAACAGAGTTGAACCTTACTTTTGATTGAGCCTTTCTGAAAAACTCTTTCTGTAGAAACTGCAATTGGACATTCTGAGCGCTAAGAGGCCTATATTGGGAAAAATAATATCTTCAAATAAAAACTACACAGAAGCATTGTGTGAAACTTATTTCTGATATGTTCATTAAGCTAACAGAGTTAAACCATACTTTTGATTGCGCAGTTCTGAACACTCTTTCTGTAGAAAATGCAAGTGGACATTCGGAGCGCTAAGAGGGTAATAGTGGAAAAAGGAATATATTCAAATATAAACTACACAGTAGCATTCTGTGAAAATTCTTTCTGTTCTGTGCATTCAACTAACAGCGTTGAGCCTTACTTTTGATTGACCCGTTCTGAAACACTCTTTCTGTAGAAACTGCAATTGGACATGCTAAGCGCTAAGAGGCCTACATTGGGAAAAATAATATCTTCAAATAAAAACTACACAGATGCATTCTGTGAAACTTATTTCTGATCTGTAAATTCAGTTAACAGAGATAAAACATATTTTTGATTGAGCAGTTATGAAACACTCTTTTTGTAGAAAATGCAAGTGGAGATTCGGAGCGCTAAGAGGGTAATAGTGGAAAAAGGAATGTCTTCAAATATAAACTACACAGAATCATTCGGTGAAACTTCTTTCTGATCTGTGCATTCAGCTAACAGAGTTAAACCATACTTCTGATTGAGCAGATCTGAACACTCTTTCTGTAGAAAATGCAACTGGACATTTGGAGCGCTAAGAGCGAAGTAGTGGAAAAAGGAATATATTCAAATATAAACTACACAGAAGCATTCTGTGAAACTTCTTTCTGATCTGAGCATTCAGCTAACAGAGTTAAACCATATTTTTGATTGAGCAGTTTTGAAACACTCTGTCTGTAGAAAACGCAACTGGACATTCGTAGCGCTAAGTGGGTAATAGTGGAAAAAAGAATATGTTCAAATATAAACTACACAGAAGCATTCTATGAAACTTCTTTCTGTTCTGTGCATTCAACTAACAGAGTTGAACTTTACTGTTGATTGAGGCGTTCTGAAACACTCTTTCTGTAGAAACTGCAATTGGACCTTCTGAGCACTAAGAGGCCTATATTGGGAAAAATAATATCTTCAAATAAAAACTACACAGAAGCATTGTGTGAAACTTATTTCTGATATGTTCATTAAGCTAACAGAGTTAAACCATACTTTTGATTGCGCAGTTCTGAACACTCTTTCTGTAGAAAATGCAAGTGGACATTCGGAGCGCTAAGAGGGTAATAGTGGAAAAAGGAATATATTCAAATATAAACTACACAGTAGCATTCTGTGAAAATTCTTTCTGTTCTGTGCATTCAACTAACAGATTTGAACCTTACTTCTGATTGAGCCGTTCTGAAACACTCTTTCTGTAGAAACTGCAATTGGACATGCTAAGCGCTAAGAGGCCTACATTGGGAAAAAGAATATCTTCAAATAAAAACTACACAGATGCATTCTGTGAAACTTATTTCTGATCTGTAAATTCAGTTAACAGAGATAAAACATATTTTTGATTGAGCAGTTATGAAACACTCTTTTTGTAGAAAATGCAAGTGGAGATTCGGAACGCTAGAGGGTAATAGTGGAAAAAGGAATGTCTTCAAATATAAACTACACAGAATCATTCGGTGAAACTTCTTTCTGATCTGTGCATTCAGCTAACAGAGTTAAACCATACTTTTGATTGAGCAGATCTGAACACTCTTTCTGTAGAAAATGCAACTGGACATTTGGAGCGCTAAGAGCGTAGTAGTGGAAAAAGGAATATATTCAAATATAAACTACACAGAAGCATTCTGTGAAACTTCTTTCTGATCTGAGCATTCAGCTAACAGAGTTAAACCATACTTTTGATTGAGCAGTTTTGAAACACTCTGTCTGTAGAAAATGCAACTGGACATTCGTAGCGCTAAGTGGGTAATAGTGGAAAAAAGAATATGTTCAAATATAAACTACACAGAAGCATTGTATGAAACTTCTTTCTGTTCTGTGCATTCAACTAACAGAGTTGAACCTTACTTTTGATTGAGCCGTTCTGAAACACTCTTTCTGTAGAAACTGCAATTGGACATTCTGAGCGCTAAGAGGCCTATATTGGGAAAAAGAATGTCTACAAATAAAAACTACACAGAAGAATTGTGTGAAACTTCTTTCTGTTCTGTTTGTTCAACTAAAAGAGCTGAACCTTAGTTTTGATTGAGCCGTTCTGAAACACTCTTTCTGTAGAAAATGCAAGTGGAGATTCGGAGCGATAAGAGGGTAATAGTGGAAAAAGGAATGTCTCCAAATATAAACTACACAGAATCATTCTGTGAAACTTCTTTCTGATCTGTGCATTCAGCTAACAGAGTTAAACCATACTTCTAATTGAGCAGATCTGAACACTCTTTCTGTAGAAAATGCAACTGGACATTTGGAGCGCTAAGAGAGTAGTAGTGGAAAAAGGAATATATTCAAATATAAACTACACAGAAGCATTCTGTGAAACTTCTTTCTGATCTGAGCATTCAGCTAACAGAGTTAAACCATACTTTTGATTGAGCAGTTTTGAAACACTCTGTCTGTAGAAAATGCAACTGGACATTCGTAGCGCTAAGTGGGTAATAGTGGAAAAAAGAATATGTTCAAATATAAACTACACAGAAGCATTGTATGAAACTTCTTTCTGTTCTGTGCATTCAACTAACAGAGTTGAACCTTACTTTTGATTGAGCCTTTCTGAAACACTCTTTCTGTAGAAACTGCAATTGGACATTCTGAGCGCTAAGAGGCCTATATTGGGAAAAATAATATCTTCAAATAAAAACTACACAGAAGCATTGTGTGAAACTTATTTCTGATATGTTCATTAAGCTAACAGAGTTAAACCATACTTTTGATTGCGCAGTTCTGAACACTCTTTCTGCAGAAAATGCAAGTGGACATTCGGAGCGCTAAGAGGGTAATATTGGAAAAAGGAATATATTCAAATATAAACTACACAGTAGCATTCTGTGAAAATACTTTCTGTTCTGTGCATTCAACTAACAGAGTTGAACCTTACTTTTGATTGAGCCGTTCTGAATACTCTTTCTGTAGAAACTGCAATTGGACATGCTAAGCGCTAAGAGGCCTACATTGGGAAAAAGAATATCTTCAAATAAAAACTACACAGATGCATTCTGTGAAACTTATTTCTGATCTGTAAATTCAGTTAACAGAGATAAAACATATTTTTGATTGAACAGTTATGAAACACTCTTTTTGTAGAAAATGCAAGTGGAGATTCGGAGCGCTAAGAAGGTAATAGTGGAAAAAGGAATGTCTTCAAATATAAACTACACAGAATCATTCGGTGAAACTTCTTTCTGATCTGTGCATTCAGCTAACAGAGTTAAACCATACTTTTGATTGAGCAGATCTGAACACTCTTTCTGTAGAAAATGCAACTGGACATTTGGAGCGCTAAGAGCGTAGTAGTGGAAAAAGGAATATATTCAAATATAAACTACACAGAAGCATTCTGTGAAACTTCTTTCTGATCTGAGCATTCAGCTAACAGAGTTAAACCATACTTTTGATTGAGCAGTTTTGAAACACTCTGTCTGTAGAAAATGCAACTGGACATTCATAGCGCTAAGTGGGTAATAGTGGAAAAAAGAATATGTTCAAATATAAACTACACAGAAGCACTGTATGAAATTTCTTTCTGTTCTGTGCATTCAACTAACAGAGTTGAACCTTACTTTTGATTGAACCGTTCTGAAACACTCTTTCTGTAGAAACTGCAATTGGACATTCTGAGCGCTAAGAGGCCTATATTGGGAAAAAGAATGTCTACAAATAAAAACTACACAGAAGAATTGTGTGAAACTACTTTCTGTTCTGTTTGTTCAACTAAAAGAGTTGAACATTAGTTTTGATTGAGCCGTTCTGAAACACTCTTTCTGTAGAAAATGCAAGTGGAGATTCGGAGCGCTAAGAGGGTAATAGTGGATAAAGGAATATCTCCAAATATAAACTACACAGAATCATTCTGTGAAATTTCTTTCTGATCTGTGCATTCAGCTAACAGAGTTAAACCATACTTTTGATTGAGCAGATCTGAACACTCTTTCTGTAGAAAATGCAACTGGACTTTTGGAGCGCTAAGAGAGTAGTAGTGGAAAAAGGAATATATTCAAATATAAACTACACAGAAGCATTCTGTGAAACTACTTTCTGATCTGAGCATTCAGCTAACAGAGTTAAACCATACTTTTGATTGAGCAGTTTTGGAACACTCTGTCTGTAGAAAATGCAACTGGACATTCATAGCGCTAAGTGGGTAATAGTGGAAAAAAGAATATGTTCAAATATAAACTACACAGAAGCATTGTATGAAACTTCTTTCTGTTCTGTGCATTCAACTAACAGAGTTGAACCTTACTTTTGATTGAGCCTTTCTGAAAAACTCTTTCTGTAGAAACTGCAATTGGACATTCTGAGCGCTAAGAGGCCTATATTGGGAAAAATAATATCTTCAAATAAAAACTACACAGAAGCATTGTGTGAAACTTATTTCTGATATGTTCATTAAGCTAACAGAGTTAAACCATACTTTTGATTGCGCAGTTCTGAACACTCTTTCTGTAGAAAATGCAAGTGGACATTCGGAGCGCTAAGAGGGTAATAGTGGAAAAAGGAATATATTCAAATATAAACTACACAGTAGCATTCTGTGAAAATTCTTTCTGTTCTGTGCATTCAACTAACAGAGTTGAACCTTACTTTTGATTGAGCCGTTCTGAAACACTCTTTCTGTAGAAACTGCAATTGGACATGCTAAGCGCTAAGAGGCCTACATTGGGAAAAAAATATCTTCAAATAAAAACTACACAGATGCATTCTGTGAAACTTATTTCTGATCTGTAAATTCAGTTAACAGAGATAAAACCTATTTTTGATTGAGCAGTTATGAAACACTCTTTTTGTAGAAAATGCAAGTGGAGATTCGGAGCGCTAAGAAGGTAATAGTGGAAAAAGGAATGTCTTCAAATATAAACTACACAGAATCATTCGGTGAAACTTCTTTCTGATCTGTGCATTCAGCTAACAGAGTTAAACCATACTTTTGATTGAGCAGATCTGAACACTCTTTCTGTAGAAAATGCAACTGGACATTTGGAGCGCTAAGAGCGTAGTAGTGGAAAAAGGAATATATTCAAATATAAACTACACAGAAGCATTCTGTGAAACTTCTTTCTGATCTGAGCATTCAGCTAACAGAGTTAAACCATACTTTTGATTGAGCAGTTTTGAAACACTCTGTCTGTAGAAAATGCAACTGGACATTCATAGCGCTAAGTGGGTAATAGTGGAAAAAAGAATATGTTCAAATATAAACTACACAGAAGCATTGTATGAAATTTCTTTCTGTTCTGTGCATTCAACTAACAGAGTTGAACCTTACTTTTGATTGAACCGTTCTGAAACACTCTTTCTGTAGAAACTGCAATTGGACATTCTGAGCGCTAAGAGGCCTATATTGGGAAAAAGAATGTCTACAAATAAAAACTACACAGAAGAATTGTGTGAAACTACTTTCTGTTCTGTTTGTTCAACTAAAAGAGTTGAACATTAGTTTTGATTGAGCCGTTCTGAAACACTCTTTCTGTAGAAAATGCAAGTGGAGATTCGGAGCGCTAAGAGGGTAATAGTGGATAAAGGAATATCTCCAAATATAAACTACACAGAATCATTCTGTGAAATTTCTTTCTGATCTGTGCATTCAGCTAACAGAGTTAAACCATACTTTTGATTGAGCAGATCTGAACACTCTTTCTGTAGAAAATGCAACTGGACTTTTGGAGCGCTAAGAGAGTAGTAGTGGAAAAAGGAATATATTCAAATATAAACTACACAGAAGCATTCTGTGAAACTACTTTCTGATCTGAGCATTCAGCTAACAGAGTTAAACCATACTTTTGATTGAGCAGTTTTGGAACACTCTGTCTGTAGAAAATGCAACTGGACATTCATAGCGCTAAGTGGGTAATAGTGGAAAAAAGAATATGTTCAAATATAAACTACACAGAAGCATTGTATGAAACTTCTTTCTGTTCTGTGCATTCAACTAACAGAGTTGAACCTTACTTTTGATTGAGCCTTTCTGAAAAACTCTTTCTGTAGAAACTGCAATTGGACATTCTGAGCGCTAAGAGGCCTATATTGGGAAAAATAATATCTTCAAATAAAAACTACACAGAAGCATTGTGTGAAACTTATTTCTGATATGTTCATTAAGCTAACAGAGTTAAACCATACTTTTGATTGCGCAGTTCTGAACACTCTTTCTGTAGAAAATGCAAGTGGACATTCGGAGCGCTAAGAGGGTAATAGTGGAAAAAGGAATATATTCAAATATAAACTACACAGTAGGATTCTGTGAAAATACTTTCTGTTCTGTGCATTCAACTAACAGAGTTGAACCTTACTTTTGATTGAGCCGTTCTGAATACTCTTTCTGTAGAAACTGCAATTGGACATGCTAAGCGCTAAGAGGCCTACATTGAAAAAAAGAATCTCTTCAAATAAAAACTACACAGATGCATTCTGTGAAACTTATTTCTGATCTGTAAATTCAGTTAACAGAGATAAAACATATTTTTGATTGAACAGTTATGAAACACTCTTTTTGTAGAAAATGCAAGTGGAGATTCGGAGCGCTAAGAGGGTAATAGTGGAAAAAGGAATGTCTTCAAATATAAACTACACAGAATCATTCGGTGAAACTTCTTTCTGATCTGTGCATTCAGCTAACAGAGTTAAACCATACTTTTGATTGAGCAGATCTGAACACTCTTTCTGTAGAAAATGCAACTGGACATTTGGAGCGCTAAGAGCGTAGTAGTGGAAAAAGGAATATATTCAAATATAAACTACACAGAAGCATTCTGTGAAACTTCTTTCTGATCTGAGCATTCAGCTAACAGAGTTAAACCCTACTTTTGATTGAGCAGTTTTGAAACACTCTGTCTGTAGAAAATGCAACTGGACATTCGTAGCGCTAAGTGGGTAATAGTGGAAAAAAGAATATGTACAAATATAAACTACACAGAAGCATTGTATGAAACTTCTTTCTGTTCTGTGCATTCAACTAACAGAGGTGAACCTTACTTTTGATTGAGCCTTTCTGAAACACTCTTTCTGTAGAAACTGCAATTGGACATTCTGAGCGCTAAGAGGCCTATATTGGGAAAAATAATATCTTCAAATAAAAACTACACAGAAGCATTGTGTGAAACTTATTTCTGATATGTTCATTAAGCTAACAGAGTTAAACCATACTTTTGATTGCGCAGTTCTGAACACTCTTTCTGTAGAAAATGCAAGTGTACATTCGGAGCGCTAAGAGGGTAATAGTGGAAAAAGGAATATATTCAAATATAAACTACACAGTAGCATTCTGTGAAAATTCTTTCTGTTCTGTGCTTTCAACTAACAGAGTTGAACCTTACTTTTGATTGAGCCGTTCAGAAACACTCTTTCTGTAGAAACTGCAATTGGACATGCTAAGCGCTAAGAGGCCTACATTGGGAAAAAGAATATCTTCAAATAAAAACTACACAGATGCATTTTGTGAAACTTATTTCTGATCTGTAAATTCAGTTAACAGAGATAAAACATATTTTTGATTGAGCAGTTATGAAACACTCTTTTTGTAGAAAATGCAAGTGGAGATTCGGAGCGCTAAGAGGGTAATAGTGGAAAAGGGAATGGTTTCAAATATAAACTACACAGAATCATTCGGTGAAACTTCTTTCTGATCTGTGCATTCAGCTAACAGAGTTAAACCATACTTTTGATTGAGCAGATCTGAACACTCTTTCTGTAGAAAATGCAACTGGACATTTGGAGCGCTAAGAGCGTAGTAGTGGAAAAAGGAATATATTCAAATATAAACTGCACAGAAGCATTCTGTGAAACTTCTTTCTGATCTGAGCATTCAGCTAACAGAGTTAAACCATACTTTTGATTGAGCAGTTTTGAAACACTCTGTCTGTAGAAAATGCAACTGGACATTCGTAGCGCTAAGTGGGTAATAGTGGAAAAAAGAATATGTTCAAATATAAACTACACAGAAGCATTGTATGAAACTTCTTTCTGTTCTGTGCATTCAACTAACAGAGTTGAACCTTACTTTTGATTGAGCCTTTCTGAAACACTCTTTCTGTAGAAACTGCAATTGGACATTCTGAGCGCTAAGAGGACTATATTGGGAAAAATAATATCTTCAAATAAAAACTACACAGAAGCATTGTGTGAAACTTATTTCTGATATGTTCATTAAGCTAACAGAGTTAAACCATACTTTTGATTGCGCAGTTCTGAACACTCTTTCTGTAGAAAATGCAAGTGGACATTCGGAGCGCTAAGAGGGTAATAGTGGAAAAAGGAATATATTCAAATATAAACTACACAGTAGCATTCTGTGAAAATTCTTTCTGTTCTGTGCATTCAACTAACAGAGTTGAACCTTACTTTTGATTGAGCCGTTCTGAAACACTCTTTCTGTAGAAACTGCAATTGGACATGCTACGCGCTAAGAGGCCTACACTGGGAAAAAGAATATCTTCAAATAAAAACTACACAGATGCATTCTGTTAAACTTATTTCTGATCTGTAAATTCAGTTAACAGAGATAAAACATATTTTTGATTGAGCAGTTATGAAACACTCTTTTTGTAGAAAATGCAAGTGGAGATTCGGAGCGCTAAGAGGGTAATAGTGGAAAAAGGAATGTCTTCAAATATAAACTACACAGAATCATTCGGTGAAACTTCTTTCTGATCTGTGCATTCAGCTAACAGAGTTAAACCATACTTTTGATTGAGCAGATCTGAACACTCTTTCTGTAGAAAATGCAACTGGACATTTGGAGCGCTAAGAGCGTAGTAGTGGAAAAAGGAATATATTCAAATATAAACTACACAGAAGCATTCTGTGAAACTTCTTTCTGATCTGAGCATTCAGCTAACAGAGTTAAACCATACTTTTGATTGAGCAGTTTTGAAACACTCTGTCTGTAGAAAATGCAACTGGACATTCGTAGCGCTAAGTGGGTAATAGTGGAAAAATAGTATGTTCAAATATAAACTACACAGAAGCATTGTATGAAACTTCTTTCTGTTCTGTGCATTCAACTAACAGAGTTGAACCATACTTTTGATTGAGCCGTTCTGAAACACTCTTTCTGTAGAAACTGCAATTGGACATTCTGAGCGCTAAGAGGCCTATATTGGGAAAAAGAATGTCTACAAATAAAAACTACACAGAAGAATTGTGTGAAACTTCTTTCTGTTCTGTTTGTTCAACTAAAAGAGTTGAACCTTAGTTTTGATTGAGCCGTTCTGAAACACTCTTTCTGTAGAAAATGCAAGTGGAGATTCGGAGCGCTAAGAGGGTAATAGTGGAAAAAGGAATGTCTCCAAATATAAACTACACAGAATCATTCTGTGAAACTTCTTTCTGATCTGTGCATTCAGCTAACAGAGTTAAACCATACTTTTGATTGAGCAGATCTGAACACTCTTTCTGTAGAAAATGCAACTGGACATTTGGAGCGCTAAGAGAGTAGTAGTGGAAAAAGGAATATATTCAAATATAAACTACACAGAAGCATTCTGTGAAACTTCTTTCTGATCTGAGCATTCAGCTAACAGAGTTAAACCATACTTTTGATTGAGCAGTTTTGAAACACTCTGTCTGTAGAAAATGCAACTGGACATTCGTAGCGCTAAGTGGGTAATAGTGGAAAAAAGAATATGTTCAAATATAAACTACACAGAAGCATTGTATGAAACTTCTTTCTGTTCTGTGCATTCAACTAACAGAGTTGAACCTTACTTTTGATTGAGTATTTCTGAAACACTCTTTCTGTAGAAACTGCAATTGGACATTCTGAGCGCTAAGAGGCCTATATTGGGAAAAATAATATCTTCAAATAAAAACTACACAGAAGCATTGTGTGAAACTTATTTCTGATATGTTCATTAAGCTAACAGAGTTAAACCATACTTTTGATTGCGCAGTTCTGAACACTCTTTCTGTAGAAAATGCAAGAGGACATTCGGAGCGCTAAGAGGGTAATAGTGGAAAAAGGAATATATTCAAATATAAACTACACAGTAGCATTCTGTGAAAATTCTTTCTGTTCTGTGCATTCAACTAACAGAGTTGAACCTTACTTTTGATTGAGCCGTTCTGAAACACTCTTTCTGTAGAAACTGCAATTGGACATGCTAAGCGCTAAGAGGCCTACATTGGGAAAAAGAATATCTTCAAATAAAAACTACACAGATGCATTCTGTGAAACTTATTTCTGATCTGTAAATTCAGTTAACAGAGATAAAACATATTTTTGATTGAGCAGTTATGAAACACTCTTTTTGTAGAAAATGCAAGTGGAGATTCGGAGTGCTAAGTGGGTAATAGTGGAAAAAGGAATGTCTCCAAATATAAACTACACAGAATCATTCTGTGAAACTTCTTTCTGATCTGTGCATTCAGCTAACAGAGTTAAACCATACTTTTGATTGAGCAGATCTGAACACTCTTTCTGTAGAAAATGCAACTGGACATTTGGATCGCTAAGAGAGTAGTAGTGGAAAAAGGAATATATTCAAATATAAACTACACAGAAGCATTCTGTGAAACTTCTTTCTGATCTGAGCATTCAGCTAACAGAGTTAAACCATACTTTTGATTGAGCAGTTTTGAAACACTCTGTCTGTAGAAAATGCAACTGGACATTCGTAGCGCTAAGTGGGTAATAGTGGAAAAAAGAATATGCTCATATATAAACTACACAGAAGCATTGTATGAAACTTCTTTCTGTTCTGTGCATTCAACTAACAGAGTTGAACCTTACTTTTGATTGAGCCTTTCTCAAACACTCTTTCTGTAGAAATTGCAATTGGACATTCTGAGCGCTAAGAGGCCTATATTGGGAAAAATAATATCTTCAAATAAAAACTACCCAGAAGCATTGTGTGAAACTTATTTCTGATATGTTCATTAAGCTAACAGAGTTAAACCATACTTTTGATTGCGCAGTTCTGAACACTCTTTCTGCAGAAAATGCAAGTGGACATTCGGAGCGCTAAGATGGTAATAGTGGAAAAAGGAATATATTCAAATATAAACTACACAGTAGGATTCTGTGAAAATAATTTCTGTTCTGTGCATTCAACTAACAGAGTTGAACCTTACTTTTGATTGAGCCGTTCTGAATACTCTTTCTGTAGAAACTGCAATTGGACATGCTAAGCGCTAAGAGGCCTACATTGGGAAAAAGAATATCTTCAAATAAAAACTACACAGATGCATTCTGTGAAACTTATTTCTGATGTGTAAATTCAGTTAACAGAGATAAAACATATTTTTGATTGAACAGTTATGAAACACTCTTTTTGTAGAAAATGCAAGTGGAGATTCAGAGCGCTAAGAGGGTAATAGTGGAAAAAGGAATGTCTTCAAATATAAACTACACAGAATCATTCGGTGAAACTTCTTTCTGATCTGTGCATTCAGCTAACAGAGTTAAACCATACTTTTGATTGAGCAGATCTGAACACTCTTTCTGTAGAAAATGCAACTGGACATTTGGAGCGCTAAGAGCGTAGTAGTGGAAAAAGGAATATATTCAAATATAAACTACACAGAAGCATTCTGTGAAACTTCTTTCTGATCTGAGCATTCAGCTAACAGAGTTAAACCATACTTTTGATTGAGCAGTTTTGAAACACTCTGTCTGTAGAAAATGCCACTGGACATTCGTAGCGCTAAGTGGGTAATAGTGGAAAAAAGAATATGTTCAAATATAAACTACACAGAAGCATTGTATGAAACTTCTTTCTGTTCTGTGCATTCAACTAACAGAGTTGAACCTTACTTTTGATTGAGCCGTTCTGAAACACTCTTTCTGTAGAAACTGCAATTGGACATTCTGAGCGCTAAGAGGCCCATATTGGGAAAAAGAATGTCTACAAATAAAAACTACACAGAAGAATTGTGTGAAAATCCTTTCTGTTCTGTTTGTTCAACTAAAAGAGTTGAACCTTAGTTTTGATTGAGCCGTTCTGAAACACTCTTTCTGTAGAAAATGCAAGTGGAGATTCGGAGCGCTAAGAGGGTAATAGTGGAGAAAGGAATGTCTCCAAATATAAACTACACAGAATCATTTTGTGAAACTTCTTTCTGATCTGTGCATTCAGCTAACAGAGTTAAACCATACTTTTGATTGAGCAGATCTGAACACTCTTTCTGTAGAAAATGCAACTGGACATTTGGAGCGCTAAGAGCGTAGTAGTGGAAAAAGGAATATATTCAAATATAAACTACACAGAAGCATTCTGTGAAACTTCTTTCTGATCTGAGCATTCAGCTAACAGAGTTAAACCATACTTTTGATTGAGCAGTTTTGAAACACTCTGTCTGTAGAAAATGCAACTGGACATTCGTAGCGCTAAGTGGGTAATAGTGGAAAAAAGAATATGTTCAAATATAAACTACACAGAAGCATTGTATGAAACTTCTTTCTGTTCTGTGCATTCAACTAACAGAGTTGAACCTTACTTTGATTGAGCCGTTCTGAAACACTCTTTCTGTAGAAACTGCAATTGGACATTCTGAGCGCTAAGAGGCCTATATTGGGAAAAAGAATGTCTACAAATAAAAACTACACAGAAGAATTGTGTGAAACTCCTTTCTGTTCTGTTTGTTCAACTAAAAGAGTTGAACCTTAGTTTTGATTGAGCCGTTCTGAAACACTCTTTCTGTAGAAAATGCAAGTGGAGATTCGGAGCGCTAACAGGGTAATAGTGGAGAAAGGAATGTCTCCAAATATAAACTACACAGAATCATTTTGTGAAACTTCTTTCTGATCTGTGCATTCAGCTAACAGAGTTAAACCATACTTTTGATTGAGCAGATCTGAACACTCTTTCTGTAGAAAATGCAAGTGGACATTTGGAGCGCTAAGAGAGTAGTAGTGGAAAAAGGAATATATTCAAATATAAACTACACAGAAGCATTCTGTGAAACTTCTTTCTGATCTGAGCATTCAGCTAACAGAGTTAAACCATACTTTTGATTGAGCAGTTTTGAAACACTCTGTCTGTAGAAAATGCAACTGGACATTCGTAGCGCTAAGTGGGTAGTAGTGGAAAAAAGAATATGTTCAAATATAAACTACACAAAAGCATTGTATTAAACTTCTTTCTGTTCTGTGCATTCAACTAACAGAGTTGAACCTTACTTTTGATTGAGCCTTTCTGAAACACTCTTTCTGTAGAAACTGCAATTGGACATTCTCAGCGCTAAGAGGCCTATATTGGGAAAAACAATATCTTCAAATAAAAACTACACAGAAGCATTGTGTGAAACTTATTTCTGATATGTTCATTAAGCTAACAGAGTTAAACCATACTTTTGATTGCGCAGTTCTGAACACTCTTTCTGCAGAAAATGCAAGTGGACTTTCGGAGCGCTAAGATGGTAACAGTGGAAAAAGGAATATATTCAAATATAAACTACACAGTAGCATTCTGTGAAAATTCTTTCTGTTTTGTGCATTCAACTAACAGATTTGAACCTTACTTTTGATTGAGCCGTTCTGAAACACTCTTTCTGTAGAAACTGCAATTGGACATGCTAAGCGCTAAGAGGCCTACATTGGGAAAAAGAATATCTTCAAATAAAAACTACACAGATGCATTCTGTGAAACTTATTTCTGATGTGTAAATTCAGTTAACAGAGATAAAACATATTTTTGATTGAGCAGTTATGAAACACTCTTTTTGTAGAAAATGCAAGTGGAGATTCGGAACGCTAGAGGGTAATATTGGAAAAAGGAATGTCTTCAAATATAAACTACACAGAATCATTCGGTGAAACTTCTTTCTGATCTGTGCATTCAGCTAACAGAGTTAAAACATACTTTTGATTGAGCAGATCTGAACACTCTTTCTGTAGAAAATGCAACTGGACATTTGGAGCGCTAAGAGCGTAGTAGTGGAAAAAGGAATATATTCAAATATAAACTACACAGAAGCATTCTGTGAAACTTCTTTCTGATCTGAGCATTCAGCTAACAGAGTTAAACCATACTTTTGATTGAGCAGTTTTGAAACACTCTGTCTGTAGAAAATGCAACTGGACATTCGTAGCGCTAAGTGGGTAATAGTGGAAAAAAGAATATGTTCAAATATAAACTACACGGAAGCATTGTATGAAACTTCTTTCTGTTCTGTGCATTCAACTAACAGAGTTGAACCTTACTTTTGATTGAGCCGTTCTGAAACACTCTTTCTGTAGAAACTGCAATTGGACATTCTGAGCGCTAAGAAGCCTATATTGGGAAAAAGAATGTCTACAAATAAAAACTACACAGAAGAATTGTGTGAAACTTCTTTCTGTTCTGTTTGTTCAACTAAAAGAGCTGAACCTTAGTTTTGATTGAGCCGTTCTGAAACACTCTTTCTGTAGAAAATGCAAGTGGAGATTCGGAGCGCTAAGAGGGTAATAGTGGAAAAAGGAATGTCTCCAAATATAAACTACACAGAATCATTCTGTGAAACTTCTTTCTGATCTGTGCATTCAGCTAACAGAGTTAAACCATACTTTTGATTGAGCAGATCTGAACACTCTTTCTGTAGAAAATGCAACTGGACATTTGGAGCGCTAAGAGAGTAGTAGTGGAAAAAGTAATATATTCAAATATAAACTACACAGAAGCATTCTGTGAAACTTCTTTCTGATCTGAGCATTCAGCTAACAGAGTTAAACCATACTTTTGATTGAGCAGTTTTGAAACACTCTGTCTGTAGAAAATGCAACTGGACATTCGTAGCGCTAAGTGGGTAATAGTGGAAAAAAGAATATGTTCAAATATAAACTACACAGAAGCATTGTATGAAACTTCTTTCTGTTCTGTGCATTCAACTAACAGAGTTGAACCTTACTTTTGATTGAGCCTTTCTGAAACACTCTTTCTGTAGAAACTGCAATTGGACATTCTGAGCGCTAAGAGGACTATATTGGGAAAAATAATATCTTCAAATAAAAACTACACAGAAGCATTGTGTGAAACTTATTTCTGATATGTTCATTAAGCTAACAGAGTTAAACCATACTTTTGATTGCGCAGTTCTGAACACTCTTTCTGCAGAAAATGCAAGTGGACATTCGGAGCGCTAAGAGGGTAATATTGGAAAAAGGAATATATTCAAATATAAACTACACAGTAGCATTCTGTGAAACTTCTTTCTGTTCTGTGAATTCAACTAACAGAATTGAACCTTACTTTTGATGGAGCCGTTCTGAAACACTCTTTCTGTAGAAACTGCAATTGGACATGCTAAGCGCTAAGAGGCCTACATTGGGAAAAAGAATATCTTCAAATAAAAACTACACAGATGCATTCTGTGAAACTTATTTCTGATCTGTAAATTCAGTTAACAGAGATAAAACATATTTTTGATTGTGCAGTTATGAAACACTCTTTTTGTAGAAAATGCAAGTGGAGATTCGGAGCGCTAAGAGGGTAATAGTGGAAAAAGGAATGTCTTCAAATATAAACTACACAGAATCATTCGGTGAAACTTCTTTCTGATCTGTGCATTCAGCTAACAGAGTTAAACCATACTTTTGATTGAGCAGATCTGAACACTCTTTCTGTAGAAAATGCAACTGGACATTTGGAGCGCTAAGAGCGTAGTAGTGGAAAAAGGAATATATTCAAATATAAACTACACAGAAGCATTCTGTGAAACTTCTTTCTGATCTGAGCATTCAGCTAACAGAGTTAAACCATACTTTTTATTGAGCAGTTTTGAAACACTCTGTCTGTAGAAAATGCAACTGGACATTCGTAGCGCTAAGTGGGTAATAGTGGAAAAAAGAATATGTTCAAATATAAACTACACAGAAGCATTGTATGAAACTTCTTTCTGTTCTGTGCATTCAACTAACAGAGTTGAACCTTACTTTTGATTGAGCCGTTCTGAAACACTCTTTCTGTAGAAACTGCAATTGAACATTCTGAGCGCTAAGAGGCCTATATTGGGAAAAAGAATGTCTACAAATAAAAACTGCACAGAAGAATTGTGTGAAACTTCTTTCTGTTCTGTTTGTTCAACTAATAGAGTTGAACCTTAGTTTTGATTGAGCCGTTCTGAAACACTCTTTCTGTAGAAAATGCAAGTGGAGATTCGGAGCGCTAAGAGGGTAATAGTGGAAAAAGGAATGTCTCCAAATATAAACTACACAGAATCATTCTGTGAAACTTCTTTCTGATCTGTGCATTCAGCTAACAGAGTTAAACCATACTTTTGATTGAGCAGATCTGAACACTCTTTCTGTAGAAAATGCAACTGGACATTTGGATCGCTAAGAGAGTAGTAGTGGAAAAAGGAATATATTCAAATATAAACTACACAGAAGCATTCTGTGAAACTTCTTTCTGATCTGAGCATTCAGCTAACAGAGTTAAACCATACTTTTGATTGAGCAGTTTTGAAACACTCTGTCTGTAGAAAATGCAACTGGACATTCGTAGCGCTAAGTGGGTAATAGTGGGAAAAAGAATATGCTCAAATATAAACTACACAGAAGCATTGTATGAAACTTCTTTCTGTTCTGTGCATTCAACTAACAGAGTTGAACCTTACTTTTGATTGAGCCTTTCTCAAACACTCTTTCTGTAGAAACTGCAATTGGACATTCTGAGCGCTAAGAGGCCTATATTGGGAAAAATAATATCTTCAAATAAAAACTACCCAGAAGCATTGTGTGAAACTTATTTCTGATATGTTCATTAAGCTAACAGAGTTAAACCATACTTTTGATTGCGCAGTTCTGAACACTCTTTCTGCAGAAAATGCAAGTGGACATTCGGAGCGCTAAGATGGTAATAGTGGAAAAAGGAATATATTCAAATATAAACTACACAGTAGGATTCTGTGAAAATACTTTCTGTTCTGTGCATTCAACTAACAGAGTTGAACCTTACTTTTGATTGAGCCGTTTTGAATACTCTTTCTGTAGAAACTGCAATTGGACATGCTAAGCGCTAAGAGGCCTACATTGGGAAAAAGAATATCTTCAAATAAAAACTACACAGATGCATTCTGTTAAACTTATTTCTGATCTGTAAATTCAGTTAACAGAGATAAAACATATTTTTGATTGAACAGTTATGAAACACTCTTTTTGTAGAAAATGCAAGTGGAGATTCGGAGCGCTAAGAGGGTAATAGTGGAAAAAGGAATGTCTTCAAATATAAACTACACAGAATCATTCGGTGAAACTTCTTTCTGATCTGTGCATTCAGCTAACAGAGTTAAACCATACTTTTGATTGAGCAGATCTGAACACTCTTTCTGTAGAAAATGCAACTGGACATTTGGAGCGCTAAGAGCGTAGTAGTGGAAAAAGGAATATATTCAAATATAAACTACACAGAAGCATTGTATGAAACTTCTTTCTGTTCTGTGCATTCAACTAACAGAGTTGAACCTTACTTTTGATTGAGCCGTTCTGAAACACTCTTTCTGTAGAAACTGCAATTGAACATTCTGAGCGCTAAGAGGCCTATATTGGGAAAAAGAATGTCTACAAATAAAAACTGCACAGAAGAATTGTGTGAAACTTCTTTCTGTTCTGTTTGTTCAACTAAAATAGTTGAACCTTAGTTTTGATTGAGCCGTTCTGAAACACTCTTTCTGTAGAAAATGCAAGTGGAGATTCGGAGTGCTAAGAGGGTAATAGTGGAGAAAGGAATGTCTCCAAATATAAACTACACAGAATCATTTTGCGAAACTTCTTTCTGATCTGTGCATTCAGCTAACAGATTTAAACCATACTTTTGATTGAACAGATCTGAACACTCTTTCTGTAGAAAATGCAACCTGACAATTGGAGCGCTAAGAGAGTAGTAGTGGAAAAAGGAATATATTCAAATATAAACTACACAGAAGCATTCTGTGAAACTTCTTTCTGATCTGAGCATTCTGCTAACAGAATTAAACCATACTTTGATTGAGCAGTTTTGAAACACTCTGTCTGTAGAAAATGCAACTGGACATTCGTAGCGCTAAGTGGGTAATAGTGGAAAAAAGAATATGTTCAAATATAAACTACACAGAAGCATTGTATGAAACTTCTTTCTGTTCTGTGCATTCAACTAACAGAGTTGAACCTTACTTTTGATTGAGCCTTTCTGAAACACTCTTTCTGTAGAAACTGCAATTGGACATTCTGAGCGCTAAGAGGCCTATATTGGGAAAAATAATATCTTCAAATAAAAACTACACAGAAGCATTGTGTGAAACTTATTTCTGATATGTTCATTAAGCTAACAGAGTTAAACCATACTTTTGATTGCGCAGTTCTGAACACTCTTTCTGTAGAAAATGCAAGTGGACATTCGGAGCGCTAAGAGGGTAATAGTGGAAAAAGGAATATATTCAAATATAAACTACACAGTAGCATTCTGTGAAAATTCTTTCTGTTCTGTGCATTCAACTAACAGAGTTGAACCTTACTTTTGATTGAGCCGTTCTGAAACACTCTTTCTGTAGAAACTGCAATTGGACATGCTAAGCGCTAAGAGGCCTACATTGGGAAAAAAATATCTTCAAATAAAAACTACACAGATGCATTCTGTGAAACTTATTTCTGATCTGTAAATTCAGTTAACAGAGATAAAACCTATTTTTGATTGAGCAGTTATGAAACACTCTTTTTGTAGAAAATGCAAGTGGAGATTCGGAGCGCTAAGAAGGTAATAGTGGAAAATGGAATGTCTTCAAATATAAACTACACAGAATCATTGGGTGAAACTTCTTTCTGATCTGTGCATTCAGCTAACAGAGTTAAACCATACTTTTGATTGAGCAGATCAGAACACTCTTTCTGTAGAAAATGCAACTGGACATTTGGAGCGCTAAGAGCGTAGTAGTGGAAAAAGGAATATATTCAAATATAAACTACACAGAAGCATTCTGTGAAACTTCTTTCTGATCTGAGCATTCAGCTAACAGAGTTAAACCATACTTTTGATTGAGCAGTTTTGAAACACTCTGTCTGTAGAAAATGCAACTGGACATTCGTAGCGCTAAGTGGGTAATAGTGGAAAAAAAATATGTTCAAATATAAACTACACAGAAGCATTGTATGAAATTTCTTTCTGTTCTGTGCATTCAACTAACAGAGTTGAACCTTACTTTTGATTGAACCGTTCTGAAACACTCTTTCTGTAGAAACTGCAATTGGACATTCTGAGCGCTAAGAGGCCTATATTGGGAAAAAGAATGTCTACAAATAAAAACTACACAGAAGAATTGTGTGAAACTACTTTCTGTTCTGTTTGTTCAACTAAAAGAGTTGAACATTAGTTTTGATTGAGCCGTTCTGAAACACTCTTTCTGTAGAAAATGCAAGTGGAGATTTGGAGCGCTAAGAGGGTAATAGTGGAGAAAGGAATATCTCCAAATATAAACTACACAGAATCATTCTGTGAAACATCTTTCTGATCTGTGCATTCAGCTAACAGAGTTAAACCATTCTTTTGATTGAGCAGATCTGAACACTCTTTCTGTAGAAAATGCAACTGGACTTTTGGAGCGCTAAGAGAGTAGTAGTGGAAAAAGGAATATATTCAAATATAAACTACACAGAAGCATTCTGTGAAACTTCTTTCTGATCTGAGCATTCAGCTAACAGAGTTAAACCATACTTTTGATTGAGCAGTTTTGGAACACTCTGTCTGTAGAAAATGCAACTGGACATTCGTAGCGCTAAGTGGGTAATAGTGGAAAAAAGAATATGTTCAAATATAAACTACACAGAAGCATTGTATGAAACTTCTTTCTGTTCTGTGCATTCAACTAACAGAGTTGAACCTTACTTTTGATTGAGCCTTTCTGAAAAACTCTTTCTGTAGAAACTGCAATTGGACATTCTGAGCGCTAAGAGGCCTATATTGGGAAAAATAATATCTTCAAATAAAAACTACACAGAAGCATTGTGTGAAACTTATTTCTGATATGTTCATTAAGCTAACAGAGTTAAACCATACTTTTGATTGCGCAGTTCTGAACACTCTTTCTGTAGAAAATGCAAGTGGACATTCGGAGCGCTAAGACGGTAATAGTGGAAAAAGGAATATATTCAAATATAAACTACACAGTAGCATTCTGTGAAAATTCTTTCTGTTCTGTGCATTCAACTAACAGAGTTGAGCCTTACTTTTGATTGAGCCCTTCTGAAACACTCTTTCTGTAGAAACTGCAATTGGACATGCTAAGCGCTAAGAGGCCTACATTGGGAAAAAGAATATCTTCAAATAAAAACTACACAGATGCATTCTGTGAAACTTATTTCTGATCTGAAAATTCAGTTAACAGAGATAAAACATATTTTTGATTGAGCAGTTATGAAACACTCTTTTTGTAGAAAATGCAAGTGGAGATTCGGAGCGCTAAGAGGGTAATAGTGGAAAAAGGAATGTCTTCAAATATAAACTACACAGAATCATTCGGTGAAACTTCTTTCTGATCTGTGCATTCAGCTAACAGAGTTAAACCATACTTCTGATTGAGCAGATCTGAACACTCTTTCTGTAGAAAATGCAACTGGACATTTGGAGCGCTAAGAGCGTAGTAGTGGAAAAAGGAATATATTCAAATATAAACTACACAGAAGCATTCTGTGAAACTTCTTTCTGATCTGAGCATTCAGCTAACAGATTTAAACCATACTTTTGATTGAGCAGTTTTGAAACACTCTGTCTGTAGAAAACGCAACTGGACATTCGTAGCGCTAAGTGGGTAATAGTGGAAAAAAGAATATGTTCAAATATAAACTACACAGAAGCATTCTATGAAACTTCTTTCTGTTCTGTGCATTCAACTAACAGAGTTGAACCTTACTGTTGATTGAGGCGTTCTGAAACACTCTTTCTGTAGAAACTGCAATTGGACCTTCTGAGCACTAAGAGGCCTATATTGGGAAAAATAATATCTTCAAATAAAAACTACACAGAAGCATTGTGTGAAACTTATTTCTGATATGTTCATTAAGCTAACAGAGTTAAACCATACTTTTGATTGCGCAGTTCTGAACACTCTTTCTGTAGAAAATGCAAGTGGACATTCGGAGCGCTAAGAGGGTAATAGTGGAAAAAGGAATATATTCAAATATAAACTACACAGTAGCATTCTGTGAAAATTCTTTCTGTTCTGTGCATTCAACTAACAGATTTGAACCTTACTTTTGATTGAGCCGTTCTGAAACACTCTTTCTGTAGAAACTGCAATTGGACATGCTAAGCGCTAAGAGGCCTACATTGGGAAAAAGAATATCTTCAAATAAAAACTACACAGATGCATTCTGTGAAACTTATTTCTGATCTGTAAATTCAGTTAACAGAGATAAAACATATTTTTGATTGAGCAGTTATCAAACACTCTTTTTGTAGAAAATGCAAGTGGAGATTCGGAACGCTAGAGGGTAATAGTGGAAAAAGGTATGTCTTCAAATATAAACTACACAGAATCATTCGGTGAAACTTCTTTCTGATCTGTGCATTCAGCTAACAGAGTTAAACCATACTTTTGATTGAGCAGATCTGAACACTCTTTCTTTAGAAAATGCAACTGGACATTTGGAGCGCTAAGAGCGTAGTAGTGGAAAAAGGAATATATTCAAATATAAACTACACAGAAGCATTCTGTGAAACATCTTTCTGATCTGAGCATTCAGCTAACAGAGTTAAACCATACTTTTGATTGAGCAGTTTTGAAACACTCTGTCTGTAGAAAATGCAACTGGACATTCGTAGCGCTAAGTGGGTAATAGTGGAAAAAAGAATATGTTCAAATATAAACTACACAGAAGCATTGTATGAAACTTCTTTCTGTTCTGTGCATTCAACTAACAGAGTTGAACCTTACTTTTGATTGAGCCGTTCTGAAACACTCTTTCTGTAGAAACTGCAATTGGACATTCTGAGCGCTAAGAGGCCTATATTGGGAAAAACAATGTCTACAAATAAAAACTACACAGAAGAATTGTGTGAAACTTCTTTCTGTTCTGTTTGTTCAACTAAAAGAGCTGAACCTTAGTTTTGATTGAGCCGTTCTGAAACACTCTTTCTGTAGAAAATGCAAGTGGAGATTCGGAGCGCTAAGAGGGTAATAGTGGAAAAAGGAATGTCTCCAAATATAAACTACACAGAATCATTCTGTGAAACTTCTTTCTGATCTGTGCATTCAGCTAACAGAGTTAAACCATACTTTTGATTGAGCAGATCTGAACACTCTTTCTGTAGAAAATGCAACTGGACATTTGGAGCGCTAAGAGAGTAGTAGTGGAAAAAGGAATATATTCAAATATAAACTACACAGAAGCATTCTGTGAAACTTCTTTCTGATCTGAGCATTCAGCTAACAGAGTTAAACCATACTTTTGATTGAGCAGTTTTGAAACACTCTGTCTGTAGAAAATGCAACTGGACATTCGTAGCGCTAAGTGGGTAATAGTGGAAAAAAGAATATGTTCAAATATAAACTACACAGAAGCATTGTATGAAACTTCTTTCTGTTCTGTGCATTCAACTAACAGAGTTGAACCTTACTTTTGATTGAGCCTTTCTGAAACACTCTTTCTGTAGAAACTGCAATTGGACATTCTGAGCGCTAAGAGGCCTATATTGGGAAAAATAATATCTTCAAATAAAAACTACACAGAAGCATTGTGTGAAACTTATTTCTGATATGTTCATTAAGCTAACAGAGTTAAACCGTACTTTTGATTGCGCAGTTCTGAACACTCTTTCTGCAGAAAATGCAAGTGGACATTCGGAGCGCTAAGAGGGTAATATTGGAAAAAGGAATATATTCAAATATAAACTACACAGTAGCATTCTGTGAAACTTCTTTCTGTTCTGTGAATTCAACTAACAGAGTTGAACCTTACTTTTGATTGAGCCGTTCTGAAACACTCTTTCTGTAGAAACTGCAATTGGACATGCTAAGCGCTAAGAGGCCTACATTGGGAAAAAGAATATCTTCAAATAAAAACTACACAGATGCATTCTGTGAAACTTATTTCTGATCTGTAAATTCAGTTAACAGAGATAAAACATATTTTTGATTGTGCAGTTATGAAACACTCTTTTTGTAGAAAATGCAAGTGGAGATTCGGAGCGCTAAGAGGGTAATAGTGGAAAAAGGAATGTCTTCAAATATAAACTACACAGAATCATTCGGTGAAACTTCTTTCTGATCTGTGCATTCAGCTAACAGAGTTAAACCATACTTTTGATTGAGCAGATCTGAAGACTCTTTCTGTAGAAAATGCAACTGGACATTTGGAGCGATAAGAGCGTAGTAGTGGAAAAAGGAATATATTCAAATATAAACTACACAGAAGCATTCTGTGAAACTTCTTTCTGATCTGAGCATTCAGCTAACAGAGTTAAACCATACTTTTGATTGAGCAGTTTTGAAACACTCTGTCTGTAGAAAATGCAACTGGACATTCGTAGCGCTAAGTGGGTAATAGTGGAAAAAACAATATGTTCAAATATAAACTACACAGAAGCATTGTATGAAACTTCTTTCTGTTCTGTGCATTCAACTAACAGAGTTGAACCTTACTTTTGATTGAGCCGTTCTGAAACACTCTTTCTGTAGAAACTGCAATTGAACATTCTGAGCGCTAAGAGGCCTATATTGGGAAAAAGAATGTCTACAAATAAAAACTGCACAGAAGAATTGTGTGAAACTTCTTTCTGTTCTGTTTGTTCAACTAAAAGAGTTGAACCTTACTTTTGATTGAGCCGTTCTGAAACACTCTTTCTGTAGATACTGCAATTGGACATTCTGAGCGCTAAGAGGCCTATATTGGGAAAAAGAATGTCTACAAATAAAAAGTACACAGAAGGATTGTGTGAAACTTCTTTCTGTTCTGTTTGTTCAACTAAAAGAGTTGAACCTTAGTTTTGATTGAGCCGTTCTGAAACACTCTTTCTGTAGAAAATGCAAGTGGAGATTCGGAGTGCTAAGAGGGTAATAGTGGAGAAAGGAATGTCTCCAAATATAAACTACACAGAATCATTTTGTGAAACTTCTTTCTGATCTGTGCATTCAGCTAACAGAGTTAAACCATACTTTTGATTGAGCAGATCTGAACACTCTTTCTGTAGAAAATGCAACTGGACTTTTGGAGCGCTAAGAGAGTAGTAGTGGAAAAAGGAATATATTCAAATATAAACTACACAGAAGCATTCTGTGAAACTTCTTTCTGATCTGAGCATTCAGCTAACAGAATTAAACCATACTTTTGATTGAGCAGTTTTGAAACACTCTGTCTGTAGAAAATGCAACTGGACATTCGTAGCGCTAAGTGGGTAATAGTGGAAAAAAGAATATGTTCAAATATAAACTACACAGAAGCATTGTATGAAACTTCTTTCTGTTCTGTGCATTCAACTAACAGAGTTGAACCTTACTTTTGATTGAGCCTTTCTGAAACACTCTTTCTGTAGAAACTGCAATTGGACATTCTGAGCGCTAAGAGGCCTATATTGGGAAAAATAATATCTTCAAATAAAAACTACACAGAAGCATTGTGTGAAACTTATTTCTGATATGTTCATTAAGCTAACAGAGTTAAACCATACTTTTGATTGCGCAGTTCTGAACACTCTTTCTGTAGAAAATGCAAGTGGACATTCGGAGCGCTAAGAGGGTAATAGTGGAAAAAGGAATATATTCAAATATAAACTACACAGTAGCATTCTGTGAAAATTCTTTCTGTTCTGTGCATTCAACTAACAGAGTTGAACCTTACTTTTGATTGAGCCGTTCTGAAACACTCTTTCTGTAGAAACTGCAATTGGACATGCTAAGCGCTAAGAGGCCTACATTGGGAAAAAAATATCTTCAAATAAAAACTACACAGATGCATTCTGTGAAACTTATTTCTGATCTGTAAATTCAGTTAACAGAGATAAAACCTATTTTTGATTGAGCAGTTATGAAACACTCTTTTTGTAGAAAATGCAAGTGGAGATTCGGAGCGCTAAGAAGGTAATAGTGGAAAAAGGAATGTCTTCAAATATAAACTACACAGAATCATTCGGTGAAACTTCTTTCTGATCTGTGCATTCAGCTAACAGAGTTAAACCATACTTTTGATTGAGCAGATCTGAACACTCTTTCTGTAGAAAATGCAACTGGACATTTGGAGCGCTAAGAGCGTAGTAGTGGAAAAAGGAATATATTCAAATATAAACTACACAGAAGCATTCTGTGAAACTTCTTTCTGATCTGAGCATTCAGCTAACAGAGTTAAACCATACTTTTGATTGAGCAGTTTTGAAACACTCTGTCTGTAGAAAATGCAACTGGACATTCGTAGCGCTAAGTGGGTAATAGTGGAAAAAAGAATATGTTCAAATATAAACTACACAGAAGCATTGTATGAAATTTCTTTCTGTTCTGTGCATTCAACTAACAGAGTTGAACCTTACTTTTGATTGAACCGTTCTGAAACACTCTTTCTGTAGAAACTGCAATTGGACATTCTGAGCGCTAAGAGGCCTATATTGGGAAAAAGAATGTCTACAAATAAAAACTACACAGAAGAATTGTGTGAAACTACTTTCTGTTCTGTTTGTTCAACTAAAAGAGTTGAACATTAGTTTTGATTGAGCCGTTCTGAAACACTCTTTCTGTAGAAAATGCAAGTGGAGATTCGGAGCGATAAGAGGGTAATAGTGGATAAAGGAATATCTCCAAATATAAACTACACAGAATCATTCTGTGAAATTTCTTTCTGATCTGTGCATTCAGCTAACAGAGTTAAACCATACTTTTGATTGAGCAGATCTGAACACTCTTTCTGTAGAAAATGCAACTGGACATTTGGAGCGCTAAGAGAGTAGTAGTGGAAAAAGGAATATATTCAAATATAAACTACACAGAAGCATTCTGTGAAACTTTTTCTGATCTGAGCATTCAGCTAACAGAGTTAAACCATACTTTTGATTGAGCAGTTTTGAAACACTCTGTCTGTAGAAAATGCAACTGGACATTCGTAGCGCTAAGTGGGTAATAGTGGAAAAAAGAATATGTTCAAATATAAACTACACAGAAGCATTGTATGAAACTTCTTTCTGTTCTGTGCATTCAACTAACAGAGTTGAACCTTACTTTTGATTGAGCCTTTCTGAAACACTCTTTCTGTAGAAACTGCAATTGGACATTCTGAGCGCTAAGAGGCCTATATTGGGAAAAATAATATCTTCAAATAAAAACTACACAGAAGCATTGTGTGAAACTTATTTCTGATATGTTCATTAAGCTAACAGAGTTAAACCATACTTTTGATTGCGCAGTTCTGAACACTCTTTCTGCAGAAAATGCAAGTGGACATTCGGAGCGCTAAGAGGGTAATATTGGAAAAAGGAATATATTCAAATATAAACTACACAGTAGCATTCTGTGAAACTTCTTTCTGTTCTGTGAATTCAACTAACAGAGTTGAAACTTACTTTTGATTGAGCCGTTCTGAAACACTCTTTCTGTAGAAACTGCAATTGGACATGCTAAGCGCTAAGAGGCCTACATTGGGAAAAAGAATATCTTCAAATAAAAACTACACAGATGCATTCTGTGAAACTTATTTCTGATCTGTAAATTCAGTTAACAGAGATAAAACATATTTTTGATTGTGCAGTTATGAAACACTCTTTTTGTAGAAAATGCAAGTGGAGATTCGGAGCGCTAAGAGGGTAATAGTGGAAAAAGGAATGTCTTCAAATATAAACTACACAGAATCATTCGGTGAAACTTCTTTCTGATCTGTGCATTCAGCTAACAGAGTTAAACCATACTTTTGATTGAGCAGATCTGAAGACTCTTTCTGTAGAAAATGCAACTGGACATTTGGAGCGCTAAGAGCGTAGTAGTGGAAAAAGGAATATATTCAAATATAAACTACACAGAAGCATTCTGTGAAACTTCTTTCTGATCTGAGCATTCAGCTAACAGAGTTAAACCATACTTTTGATTGAGCAGTTTTGAAACACTCTGTCTGTAGAAAATGCAACTGGACATTCGTAGCGCTAAGTGGGTAATAGTGGAAAAAAGAATATGTTCAAATATAAACTACACAGAAGCATTGTATGAAACTTCTTTCTGTTCTGTGCATTCAACTAACAGAGTTGAACCTTACTTTTGATTGAGCCGTTCTGAAACACTCTTTCTGTAGAAACTGCAATTGAACATTCTGAGCGCTAAGAGGCCTATATTGGGAAAAAGAATGTCTACAAATAAAAACTGCACAGAAGAATTGTGTGAAACTTCTTTCTGTTCTGTTTGTTCAACTAAAAGAGTTGAACCTTACTTTTGATTGAGCCGTTCTGAAACACTCTTTCTGTAGATACTGCAATTGGACATTCTGAGCGCTAAGAGGCCTATATTGGGAAAAAGAATGTCTACAAATAAAAAGTACACAGAAGGATTGTGTGAAACTTCTTTCTGTTCTGTTTGTTCAACTAAAAGAGTTGAACCTTAGTTTTGATTGAGCCGTTCTGAAACACTCTTTCTGTAGAAAATGCAAGTGGAGATTCGGAGTGCTAAGAGGGTAATAGTGGAGAAAGGAATGTCTCCAAATATAAACTACACAGAATCATTTTGTGAAACTTCTTTCTGATCTGTGCATTCAGCTAACAGAGTTAAACCATACTTTTGATTGAGCAGATCTGAACACTCTTTCTGTAGAAAATGCAACTGGACTTTTGGAGCGCTAAGAGAGTAGTAGTGGAAAAAGGAATATATTCAAATATAAACTACACAGAATCATTCTGTGAAACTTCTTTCTGATCTGAGCATTCAGCTAACAGAATTAAACCATACTTTTGATTGAGCAGTTTTGAAACACTCTGTCTGTAGAAAATGCAACTGGACATTCGTAGCGCTAAGTGGGTAATAGTGGAAAAAAGAATATGTTCAAATATAAACTACACAGAAGCATTGTATGAAACTTCTTTCTGTTCTGTGCATTCAACTAACAGAGTTGAACCTTACTTTTGATTGAGCCTTTCTGAAACACTCTTTCTGTAGAAACTGCAATTGGACATTCTGAGCGCTAAGAGGCCTATATTGGGAAAAATAATATCTTCAAATAAAAACTACACAGAAGCATTGTGTGAAACTTATTTCTGATATGTTCATTAAGCTAACAGAGTTAAACCATACTTTTGATTGCGCAGTTCTGAACACTCTTTCTGTAGAAAATGCAAGTGGACATTCGGAGCGCTAAGAGGGTAATAGTGGAAAAAGGAATATATTCAAATATAAACTACACAGTAGCATTCTGTGAAAATTCTTTCTGTTCTGTGCATTCAACTAACAGAGTTGAACCTTACTTTTGATTGAGCCGTTCTGAAACACTCTTTCTGTAGAAACTGCAATTGGACATGCTAAGCGCTAAGAGGCCTACATTGGGAAAAAAATATCTTCAAATAAAAACTACACAGATGCATTCTGTGAAACTTATTTCTGATCTGTAAATTCAGTTAACAGAGATAAAACCTATTTTTGATTGAGCAGTTATGAAACACTCTTTTTGTAGAAAATGCAAGTGGAGATTCGGAGCGCTAAGAAGGTAATAGTGGAAAAAGGAATGTCTTCAAATATAAACTACACAGAATCATTCGGTGAAACTTCTTTCTGATCTGTGCATTCAGCTAACAGAGTTAAACCATACTTTTGATTGAGCAGATCTGAACACTCTTTCTGTAGAAAATGCAACTGGACATTTGGAGCGCTAAGAGCGTAGTAGTGGAAAAAGGAATATATTCAAATATAAACTACACAGAAGCATTCTGTGAAACTTCTTTCTGATCTGAGCATTCAGCTAACAGAGTTAAACCATACTTTTGATTGAGCAGTTTTGAAACACTCTGTCTGTAGAAAATGCAACTGGACATTCGTAGCGCTAAGTGGGTAATAGTGGAAAAAAGAATATGTTCAAATATAAACTACACAGAAGCATTGTATGAAATTTCTTTCTGTTCTGTGCATTCAACTAACAGAGTTGAACCTTACTTTTGATTGAACCGTTCTGAAACACTCTTTCTGTAGAAACTGCAATTGGACATTCTGAGCGCTAAGAGGCCTATATTGGGAAAAAGAATGTCTACAAATAAAAACTACACAGAAGAATTGTGTGAAACTACTTTCTGTACTGTTTGTTCAACTAAAAGAGTTGAACATTAGTTTTGATTGAGCCGTTCTGAAACACTCTTTCTGTAGAAAATGCAAGTGGAGATTCGGAGCGCTAAGAGGGTAATAGTGGATAAAGGAATATCTCCAAATATAAACTACACAGAATCATTCTGTGAAATTTCTTTCTGATCTGTGCATTCAGCTAACAGAGTTAAACCATACTTTTGATTGAGCAGATCTGAACACTCTTTCTGTAGAAAATGCAACTGGACTTTTGGAGCGCTAAGAGAGTAGTAGTGGAAAAAGGAATATATTCAAATATAAACTACACAGAAGCATTCTGTGAAACTTCTTTCTGATCTGAGCATTCAGCTAACAGAGTTAAACCATAATTTTGATTGAGCAGTTTTGGAACACTCTGTCTGTAGAAAATGCAACTGGACATTCATAGCGCTAAGTGGGTAATAGTGGAAAAAAGAATATGTTCAAATATAAACTACACAGAATCATTGTATGAAACTTCTTTCTGTTCTGTGCATTCAACTAACAGAGTTGAACCTTACTTTTGATTGAGCCTTTCTGAAAAACTCTTTCTGTAGAAACTGCAATTGGACATTCTGAGCGCTAAGAGGCCTATATTGGGAAAAATAATATCTTCAAATAAAAACTACACAGAAGCATTGTGTGAAACTTATTTCTGATATGTTCATTAAGCTAACAGAGTTAAACCATACTTTTGATTGCGCAGTTCTGAACACTCTTTCTGTAGAAAATGCAAGTGGACATTCGGAGCGCTAAGAGGGTAATAGTGGAAAAAGGAATATATTCAAATATAAACTACACAGTAGCATTCTGTGAAAATTCTTTCTGTTCTGTGCATTCAACTAACAGAGTTGAGCCTTACTTTTGATTGAGCCGTTCTGAAACACTCTTTCTGTAGAAACTGCAATTGGACATGCTAAGCGCTAAGAGGCCTACATTGGGAAAAATAATATCTTCAAATAAAAACTACACAGATGCATTCTGTGAAACTTATTTCTGATCTGTAAATTCAGTTAACAGAGATAAAACATATTTTTGATTGAGCAGTTATGAAACACTCTTTTTGTAGAAAATGCAAGTGGAGATTCGGAGCGCTAAGAGGGTAATAGTGGAAAAAGGAATGTCTTCAAATATAAACTACACAGAATCATTCGGTGAAACTTCTTTCTGATCTGTGCATTCAGCTAACAGAGTTAAACCATACTTCTGATTGAGCAGATCTGAACACTCTTTCTGTAGAAAATGCAACTGGACATTTGTAGCGCTAAGAGCGAAGTAGTGGAAAAAGGAATATATTCAAATATAAACTACACAGAAGCATTCTGTGAAACTTCTTTCTGATCTGAGCATTCAGCTAACAGAGTTAAACCATATTTTTGATTGAGCAGTTTTGAAACACTCTGTCTGTAGAAAACGCAACTGGACATTCGTAGCGCTAAGTGGGTAATAGTGGAAAAAAGAATATGTTCAAATATAAACTACACAGAAGCATTCTATGAAACTTCTTTCTGTTCTGTGCATTCAACTAACAGAGTTGAACCTTACTGTTGATTGAGGCGTTCTGAAACACTCTTTCTGTAGAAACTGCAATTGGACCTTCTGAGCACTAAGAGGCCTATATTGGGAAAAATAATATCTTAAAATAAAAACTACACAGAAGCATTGTGTGAAACTTATTTCTGATATGTTCATTAAGCTAACAGAGTTAAACCATACTTTTGATTGCGCAGTTCTGAACACTCTTTCTGTAGAAAATGCAAGTGGACATTCGGAGCGCTAAGAGGGTAATAGTGGAAAAAGGAATATATTCAAATATAAACTACACAGTAGCATTCTGTGAAAATTCTTTCTGTTCTGTGCATTCAACTAACAGATTTGAACCTTACTTCTGATTGAGCCGTTCTGAAACACTCTTTCTGTAGAAACTGCAATTGGACATGCTAAGCGCTAAGAGGCCTACATTGGGAAAAAGAATATCTTCAAATAAAAACTACACAGATGCATTCTGTGAAACTTATTTCTGATCTGTAAATTCAGTTAACGGAGATAAAACATATTTTTGATTGAGCAGTTATGAAACACTCTTTTTGTAGAAAATGCAAGTGGAGATTCGGAACGCTAGAGGGTAATAGTGGAAAAAGGAATGTCTTCAAATATAAACTACACAGAATCATTCGGTGAAACTTCTTTCTGATCTGTGCATTCAGCTAACAGAGTTAAACCATACTTTTGATTGAGCAGATCTGAACACTCTTTCTGTAGAAAATGCAACTGGACATTTGGAGCGCTAAGAGCGTAGTAGTGGAAAAAGGAATATATTCAAATATAAACTACACAGAAGCATTCTGTGAAACTTCTTTCTGATCTGAGCATTCAGCTAACAGAGTTAAACCATACTTTTGATTGAGCAGTTTTGAAACACTCTGTCTGTAGAAAATGCAACTGGACATTCGTAGCGCTAAGTGGGTAATAGTGGAAAAAACAATATGTTCAAATATAAACTACACAGAAGCATTGTATGAAACTTCTTTCTGTTCTGTGCATTCAACTAACAGAGTTGAACCTTACTTTTGATTGAGCCGTTCTGAAACACTCTTTCTGTAGAAACTGCAATTGGACATTCTGAGCGCTAAGAGGCCTATATTGGGAAAAAGAATGTCTACAAATAAAAACTACACAGAAGAATTGTGTGAAACTTCTTTCTGTTCTGTTTGTTCAACTAAAAGAACTGAACCTTAGTTTTGATTGAGCCGTTCTGAAACACTCTTTCTGTAGAAAATGCAAGTGGAGATTCGGAGCGCTAAGAGGGTAATAGTGGAAAAAGGAATGTCTCCAAATATAAACTACACAGAATCATTCTGTGAAACTTCTTTCTGATCTGTGCATTCAGCTAACAGAGTTAAACCATACTTCTAATTGAGCAGATCTGAACACTCTTTCTGTAGAAAATGCAACTGGACATTTGGAGCGCTAAGAGAGTAGTAGTGGAAAAAGGAATATATTCAAATATAAACTACACAGAAGCATTCTGTGAAACTTCTTTCTGATCTGAGCATTCAGCTAACAGAGTTAAACCATACTTTTGATTGAGCAGTTTTGAAACACTCTGTCTGTAGAAAATGCAACTGGACATTCGTAGCGCTAAGTGGGTAATAGTGGAAAAAAGAATATGTTCAAATATAAACTACACAGAAGCATTGTATGAAACTTCTTTCTGTTCTGTGCATTCAACTAACAGAGTTGAACCTTACTTTTGATTGAGCCTTTCTGAAACACTCTTTCTGTAGAAACTGCAATTGGACATTCTGAGCGCTAAGAGGCCTATATTGGGAAAAATAATATCTTCAAATAAAAACTACACAGAAGCATTGTGTGAAACTTATTTCTGATATGTTCATTAAGCTAACAGAGTTAAACCATACTTTTGATTGCGCAGTTCTGTACACTCTTTCTGCAGAAAATGCAAGTGGACATTCGGAGCGCTAAGAGGGTAATATTGGAAAAAGGAATATATTCAAATATAAACTACACAGTAGCATTCTGTGAAAATACTTTCTGTTCTGTGCATTCAACTAACAGAGTTGAACCTTACTTTTGATTGAGCCGTTCTGAATACTCTTTCTGTAGAAACTGCAATTGGACATGCTAAGCGCTAAGAGGCCTACATTGGGAAAAAGAATATCTTCAAATAAAAACTACACAGATGCATTCTGTGAAACTTATTTCTGATCTGTAAATTCAGTTAACAGAGATAAAACATATTTTTGATTGAACAGTTATGAAACACTCTTTTTGTAGAAAATGCAAGTGGAGATTCGGAGCGCTAAGAGGGTAATAGTGGAAAAAGGAATGTCTTCAAATATAAACTACACAGAATCATTCGGTGAAACTTCTTTCTGATCTGTGCATTCAGCTAACAGAGTTAAACCATACTTCTGATTGAGCAGATCTGAACACTCTTTCTGTAGAAAATGCAACTGGACATTTGTAGCGCTAAGAGCGAAGTAGTGGAAAAAGGAATATATTCAAATATAAACTACACAGAAGCATTCTGTGAAACTTCTTTCTGATCTGAGCATTCAGCTAACAGAGTTAAACCATATTTTTGATTGAGCAGTTTTGAAACACTCTGTCTGTAGAAAACGCAACTGGACATTCGTAGCGCTAAGTGGGTAATAGTGGAAAAAAGAATATGTTCAAATATAAACTACACAGAAGCATTCTATGAAACTTCTTTCTGTTCTGTGCATTCAACTAACAGAGTTGAACCTTACTGTTGATTGAGGCGTTCTGAAACACTCTTTCTGTAGAAACTGCAATTGGACCTTCTGAGCACTAAGAGGCCTATATTGGGAAAAATAATATCTTAAAATAAAAACTACACAGAAGCATTGTGTGAAACTTATTTCTGATATGTTCATTAAGCTAACAGAGTTAAACCATACTTTTGATTGCGCAGTTCTGAACACTCTTTCTGTAGAAAATGCAAGTGGACATTCGGAGCGCTAAGAGGGTAATAGTGGAAAAAGGAATATATTCAAATATAAACTACACAGTAGCATTCTGTGAAAATTCTTTCTGTTCTGTGCATTCAACTAACAGATTTGAACCTTACTTCTGATTGAGCCGTTCTGAAACACTCTTTCTGTAGAAACTGCAATTGGACATGCTAAGCGCTAAGAGGCCTACATTGGGAAAAAGAATATCTTCAAATAAAAACTACACAGATGCATTCTGTGAAACTTATTTCTGATCTGTAAATTCAGTTAACAGAGATAAAACATATTTTTGATTGAGCAGTTATGAAACACTCTTTTTGTAGAAAATGCAAGTGGAGATTCGGAACGCTAGAGGGTAATAGTGGAAAAAGGAATGTCTTCAAATATAAACTACACAGAATCATTCGGTGAAACTTCTTTCTGATCTGTGCATTCAGCTAACAGAGTTAAACCATACTTTTGATTGAGCAGATCTGAACACTCTTTCTGTAGAAAATGCAACTGGACATTTGGAGCGCTAAGAGCGTAGTAGTGGAAAAAGGAATATATTCAAATATAAACTACACAGAAGCATTCTGTGAAACTTCTTTCTGATCTGAGCATTCAGCTAACAGAGTTAAACCATACTTTTGATTGAGCAGTTTTGAAACACTCTGTCTGTAGAAAATGCAACTGGACATTCGTAGCGCTAAGTGGGTAATAGTGGAAAAAAGAATATGTTCAAATATAAACTACACAGAAGCATTGTATGAAACTTCTTTCTGTTCTGTGCATTCAACTAACAGAGTTGAACCTTACTTTTGATTGAGCCGTTCTGAAACACTCTTTCTGTAGAAACTGCAATTGGACATTCTGAGCGCTAAGAGGCCTATATTGGGAAAAAGAATGTCTACAAATAAAAACTACACAGAAGAATTGTGTGAAACTTCTTTCTGTTCTGTTTGTTCAACTAAAAGAACTGAACCTTAGTTTTGATTGAGCCGTTCTGAAACACTCTTTCTGTAGAAAATGCAAGTGGAGATTCGGAGCGCTAAGAGGGTAATAGTGGAAAAAGGAATGTCTCCAAATATAAACTACACAGAATCATTCTGTGAAACTTCTTTCTGATCTGTGCATTCAGCTAACAGAGTTAAACCATACTTCTAATTGAGCAGATCTGAACACTCTTTCTGTAGAAAATGCAACTGGACATTTGGAGCGCTAAGAGAGTAGTAGTGGAAAAAGGAATATATTCAAATATAAACTACACAGAAGCATTCTGTGAAACTTCTTTCTGATCTGAGCATTCAGCTAACAGAGTTAAACCATACTTTTGATTGAGCAGTTTTGAAACACTCTGTCTGTAGAAAATGCAACTGGACATTCGTAGCGCTAAGTGGGTAATAGTGGAAAAAAGAATATGTTCAAATATAAACTACACAGAAGCATTGTATGAAACTTCTTTCTGTTCTGTGCATTCAACTAACAGAGTTGAACCTTACTTTTGATTGAGCCTTTCTGAAACACTCTTTCTGTAGAAACTGCAATTGGACATTCTGAGGGCTAAGAGGCCTATATTGGGAAAAATAATATCTTCAAATAAAAACTACACAGAAGCATTGTGTGAAACTTATTTCTGATATGTTCATTAAGCTAACAGAGTTAAACCATACTTTTGATTGCGCAGTTCTGTACACTCTTTCTGCAGAAAATGCAAGTGGACATTCGGAGCGCTAAGAGGGTAATATTGGAAAAAGGAATATATTCAAATATAAACTACACAGTAGCATTCTGTGAAAATACTTTCTGTTCTGTGCATTCAACTAACAGAGTTGAACCTTACTTTTGATTGAGCCGTTCTGAATACTCTTTCTGTAGAAACTGCAATTGGACATGCTAAGCGCTAAGAGGCCTACATTGGGAAAAAGAATATCTTCAAATAAAAACTACACAGATGCATTCTGTGAAACTTATTTCTGATCTGTAAATTCAGTTAACAGAGATAAAACATATTTTTTATTGAACAGTTATGAAACACTCTTTTTGTAGAAAATGCAAGTGGAGATTCGGAGCGCTAAGAGGGTAATAGTGGAAAAAGGAATGTCTTCAAATATAAACTACACAGAATCATTCGGTGAAACTTCTTTCTGATCTGTGCATTCAGCTAACAGAGTTAAACCATACTTTTGATTGAGCAGATCTGAACACTCTTTCTGTAGAAAATGCAACTGGACATTTGGAGCGCTAAGAGCGTAGTAGTGGAAAAAGGAATATATTCAAATATAAACTACACAGAGGCATTCTGTGAAACTTCTTTCTGATCTGAGCATTCAGCTAACAGAGTTAAACCATACTTTTGATTGAGCAGTTTTGAAACACTCTGTCTGTAGAAAATGCAACTGGACATTCGTAGCGCTAAGTGGGTAATAGTGGAAAAAAGAATATGTCCAAATATAAACTACACAGAAGCATTGTATGAAACTTCTTTCTGTTCTGTGCATTCAACTAACAGAGTTGAACCTTACTTTTGATTGAGCCGTTCTGAAACACTCTTTCTGTAGAAACTGCAATTGGACATTCTGAGCGCTAAGAGGCCTATATTGGGAAAAAGAATGTCTACAAATAAAAAGTACACAGAAGGATTGTCTGAAACTTCTTTCTGTTCTGTTTGTTCAACTAAAAGAGTTGAACCTTAGTTTTGATTGAGCCGTTCTGAAACACTCTTTCTGTAGAAAATGCAAGTGGAGATTCGGAGTGCTAAGAGGGTAATAGTGGAGAAAGGAATGTCTCCAAATATAAACTACACAGAATCATTTTGTGAAACTTCTTTCTGATCTGTGCATTCAGCTAACAGAGTTAAACCATACTTTTGATTGAGCAGATCTGAACACTCTTTCTGTAGAAAATGCAACTGGACTTTTCGAGCGCTAAGAGAATAGTAGTGGAAAAAGGAATATATTCAAATATAAACTACACAGAAGCATTCTGTGAAACTTCTTTCTGATCTGAGCATTCAGCTAACAGAATTAAACCATACTTTTGATTGAGCAGTTTTGAAACACTCTGTCTGTAGAAAATGCAACTGGACATTCGTAGCGCTAAGTGGGTAATAGTGGAAAAAAGAATATGTTCAAATATAAACTACACAGAAGCATTGTATGAAACTTCTTTCTGTTCTGTGCATTCAACTAACAGAGTTGAACCTTACTTTGGATTGAGCCTTTCTGAAACACTCTTTCTGTAGAAACTGCAATTGGACATTCTGAGCGCTAAGAGGCCTATATTGGGAAAAATAATATCTTCAAATAAAAACTACACAGAAGCATTGTGTGAAACTTATTTCTGATATGTTCATTAAGCTAACAGAATTAAACCATACTTTTGATTGCGCAGTTCTGAACACTCTTTCTGTAGAAAATGCAAGTGGACATTCGGAGCGCTAAGAGGGTAATAGTGGAAAAAGGAATATATTCAAATATAAACTACACAGTAGCATTCTGTGAAAATTCTTTCTGTTCTGTGCATTCAACTAACAGAGTTGAACCTTACTTTTGATTGAGCCGTTCTGAAACACTCTTTCTGTAGAAACTGCAATTGGACATGCTAAGCGCTAAGAGGCCTACATTGGGAAAAAAATATCTTCAAATAAAAACTACACAGATGCATTCTGTGAAACTTATTTCTGATCTGTAAATCCAGTTAACAGAGATAAAACCTATTTTTGATTGAGCAGTTATGAAACACTCTTTTTGTAGAAAATGCAAGTGGAGATTCGGAGCGCTAAGAAGGTAATAGTGGAAAAAGGAATGTCTTCAAATATAAACTACACAGAATCATTCGGTGAAACTTCTTTCTGATCTGTGCATTCAGCTAACAGAGTTAAACCATACTTTTGATTGAGCAGATCTGAACACTCTTTCTGTAGAAAATGCAACTGGACATTTGGAGCGCTAAGAGCGTAGTAATGGAAAAAGGAATATATTCAAATATAAACTACACAGAAGCATTCTGTGAAACTTCTTTCTGATCTGAGCATTCAGCTAACAGAGTTAAACCATACTTTTGATTGAGCAGTTTTGAAACACTCTGTCTGTAGAAAATGCAACTGGACATTCGTAGCGCTAAGTGGGTAATAGTGGAAAAAAGAATATGTTCAAATATAAACTACACAGAAGCATTGTATGAAACTTCTTTCTGTTCTGTGCATTCAACTAACAGAGTTGAACCTTACTTTTGATTGAGCCGTTCTGAAACACTCTTTCTGTAGAAACTGCAATTGGACATTCTGAGCGCTAAGAGGCCTATATTGGGAAAAAGAATGTCTACAAATAAAAACTACACAGAATAATTGTGTGAAACTTCTTTCTGTTCTGTTTGTTCAACTAAAAGAGTTGAACCTTAGTTTTGATTGAGCCGTTCTGAAACACTCTTTCTGTAGAAAATGCAAGTGGAGATTCGGAGCGCTAAGAGGGTAATAGTGGAAAAAGGAATGTCTCCAAATATAAACTACACAGAATCATTCTGTGAAACTTCTTTCTGATCTGTGCATTCAGCTAACAGTGTTAAACCATACTTTTGATTGAGCAGATCTGAACACTCTTTCTGTAGAAAATGCAACTGGACATTTGGAGCGCTAAGAGAGTAGTAGTGGAAAAAGGAATATATTCAAATATAAACTACACAGAAGCATTCTGTGAAACTTCTTTCTGATCTGAGCATTCAGCTAACAGAGTTAAACCATACTTTTGATTGAGCAGTTTTGAAACACTCTGTCTGTAGAAAATGCAACTGGACATTCGTAGCGCTAAGTGGGTAATAGTGGAAAAAAGAATATGCTCAAATATAAACTACACAGAAGCATTGTATGAAACTTCTTTCTGTTCTGTGCATTCAACTAACAGAGTTGAACCTTACTTTTGATTGAGCCGTTCTGAAACACTCTTTCTGTAGAAACTGCAATTGGACATTCTGAGCGCTAAGAGGCCTCTATTGGGAAAAATAATATCTTCAAATAAAAACTACACAGAAGCATTGTGTGAAACTTATTTCTGATATGTTCATTAAGCTAACAGAGTTAAACCATACTTTTGATTGCGAAGTTCTGAACCCTCTTTCTGTAGAAAATGCAAGTGGACATTCGGAGCGCTAAGAGGGTAATAGTGGAAAAAGGAGTATATTCAAATATAAACTACACAGTAGCATTCTGTGAAAATTCTTTCTGTTCTGTGCATTCAACTAACAGAGTTGAACCTTACTTTTGATTGAGCCGTTCTGAAACACTCTTTCTGTAGAAACTGCAATTGGACATGCTAAGCGCTAAGAGGCCTACATTGGGAAAAAGAATCTCTTCAAATAAAAACTACACAGATGCATTCTGTGAAACTTATTTCTGATCTGTAAATTCAGTTAACAGAGATAAAACATATTTTTGATTGAGCAGTTATAAAACACTCTTTTTGTAGAAAATGCAAGTGGAGATTCCGAGCGCTAAGTGGGTAATAGTGGAAAAAGGAATGTCTTCAAATATATACTACACAGAATCATTCGGTGAAACTTCTTTCCGATCTGTGCATTCAGCTAACAGAGTTAAACCATACTTTTGATTGAGCAGATCTGAACACTCTTTCTGTAGAATATGCAACTGGACATTTGGAGCGCTAAGAGAGTAGTAGTGGAAAAAGGAATATATTCCAATATAAACTACACAGAAGCATTCTATGAAACTTCTTTCTGATCTGAGCATTCAGCTAACAGAGTTAAACCATACTTTTGATTGAGCAGTTTTGAAACACTCTGTCTGTAGAAAATGCAACTGGACATTCGTAGCGCTAAGTGGGTAATAGTGGAAAAAAGAATATGTTCAAATATAAACTACACAGAAGCATTGTATGAAACTTCTTTCTGTTCTGTGCATTCAACTAACAGAGTTGAACCTTACTTTTGATTGAGCCGTTCTGAAACACTCTTTCTGTAGAAACTGCAATTGGACATTCTGAGCGCTAAGAGGCCTATATTGGGAAAAAGAATGTCTACAAATAAAAACTGCACAGAAGTATTGTGTGAAACTTCTTTCTGTTCGGTTTGTTCAACTAAAAGAGTTGAACCTTAGTTTTGATTGAGCCGTTCTGAAACACTCTTTCTGTAGAAAATGCAAGTGGAGATTCGGAGCGCTAAGAGGGTAATAGTGGAAAAAGGAATGTCTCCAAATATAAACTACACAGAATCATTCGGTGAAACTTCTTTCCGATCTGTGCATTCAGCTAACAGAGTTAAACCATACTTTTGATTGAGCAGATCTGAACACTCTTTCTGTAGAAAATGCAACTGGACATTTGGAGCGCTAAGAGAGTAGTAGTGGAAAAAGGAATATATTCAAATATAAACTACACAGAAGCATTCTGTGAAACTTCTTTCTGATTTGAGCATTCAGCTAACAGAGTTAAACCATACTTTTGATTGAGCAGTTTTGAAACACTCTGTCTGTAGAAAATGCAACTGGACATTCGTAGCGCTAAGTGGGTAATAGTGGAAAAAAGAATATGTTCAAATATAAACTACACAGAAGCATTCTATGAAACTTCTTTCTGTTCTGTGCATTCAACTAACAGAGTTGAACCTTACTTTTGATTGAGCCGTTCTGAAACACTCTTTCTGTAGAAACTGCAATTGGACCTTCTGAGCACTAAGAGGCCTATATTGGGAAAAATAATATCTTCAAATAAAAACTACACAGAAGCATTGTGTGAAACTTATTTCTGATATGTTCATTAGGCTAACAGAGTTAAACCATACTTTTGATTGCGCAGTTCTGAACACTCTTTCTGTAGAAAATGCAAGTGGACATTCGGAGCGCTAAGAGGGTAATAGTGGAAAAAGGAATATATTCAAATATAAGCTACACAGTAGCATTCTGTGAAAATGCTTTCTGTTCTGTGCATTCAACTAACAGAGTTGAACCTTACTTTTGATTGAGCCGTTCTGAAACACTCTTTCTGTAGAAACTGCAATTGGACATGCTAAGCGCTAAGAGGCCTACATTGGGAAAAAGAATATCTTCAAATAAAAACTACACAGATGCATTCTGTGAAACTTATTTCTGATCTGTAAATTCAGTTAACAGAGATAAAACATATTTTTGATTGAGCAGTTATGAAACACTCTTTTTGTAGAAAATGCAAGTGGAGATTCGGAGCGCTAAGAGGGTAATAGTGGAAAAAGGAATGTCTTCAAATATAAACTACACAGAATCATTCGGTGAAACTTCTTTCTGATCTGTGCATTCAGCTAACAGAGTTAAACCATACTTTTGATTGAGCAGATCTGAACACTCTTTCTGTAGAAAATGCAACTGGACATTTGGAGCGCTAAGAGCGTAGTAGTGGAAAAAGGAATATATTCAAATATAAACTACACAGAAGCATTCTGTGAAACTTCTTTCTGATCTGAGCATTCAGCTAACAGAGTTAAACCATGCTTTTGATTGAGCAGTTTTGAAACACTCTGTCTGTAGAAAATGCAACTGGACATTCGTAGCGCTAAGTGGGTAATAGTGGAAAAAATAATATGTTCAAATATAAACTACACAGAAGCATTGTATGAAACATCTTTCTGTTCTGTGCATTCAACTAACAGAGTTGAACCTTACTTTTGATTGAGCCGTTCTGAAACACTCTTTCTGTAGAAACTGCAATTGGACATGCTAAGCGCTAAGAGGCCTACATTGGGAAAAAGAATCTCTTCAAATAAAAACTACACAGATGCATTCTGTGAAACTTATTTCTGATCTGTAAATTCAGTTAACAGAGATAAAACATATTTTTGATTGAGCAGTTATAAAACACTCTTTTTGTAGAAAATGCAAGTGGAGATTCCGAGCGCTAAGTGGGTAATAGTGGAAAAAGGAATGTCTTCAAATATATACTACACAGAATCATTCGGTGAAACTTCTTTCCGATCTGTGCATTCAGCTAACAGAGTTAAACCATACTTTTGATTGAGCAGATCTGAACACTCTTTCTGTAGAATATGCAACTGGACATTTGGAGCGCTAAGAGAGTAGTAGTGGAAAAAGGAATATATTCCAATATAAACTACACAGAAGCATTCTATGAAACTTCTTTCTGATCTGAGCATTCAGCTAACAGAGTTAAACCATACTTTTGATTGAGCAGTTTTGAAACACTCTGTCTGTAGAAAATGCAACTGGACATTCGTAGCGCTAAGTGGGTAATAGTGGAAAAAAGAATATGTTCAAATATAAACTACACAGAAGCATTGTATGAAACTTCTTTCTGTTCTGTGCATTCAACTAACAGAGTTGAACCTTACTTTTGATTGAGCCGTTCTGAAACACTCTTTCTGTAGAAACTGCAATTGGACATTCTGAGCGCTAAGAGGCCTATATTGGGAAAAAGAATGTCTACAAATAAAAACTGCACAGAAGTATTGTGTGAAACTTCTTTCTGTTCTGTTTGTTCAACTAAAAGAGTTGAACCTTAGTTTTGATTGAGCCGTTCTGAAACACTCTTTCTGTAGAAAATGCAAGTGGAGATTCGGAGCGCTAAGAGGGTAATAGTGGAAAAAGGAATGTCTCCAAATATAAACTACACAGAATCATTCGGTGAAACTTCTTTCCGATCTGTGCATTCAGCTAACAGAGTTAAACCATACTTTTGATTGAGCAGATCTGAACACTCTTTCTGTAGAAAATGCAACTGGACATTTGGAGCGCTAAGAGAGTAGTAGTGGAAAAAGGAATATATTCAAATATAAACTACACAGAAGCATTCTGTGAAACTTCTTTCTGATTTGAGCATTCAGCTAACAGAGTTAAACCATACTTTTGATTGAGCAGTTTTGAAACACTCTGTCTGTAGAAAATGCAACTGGACATTCGTAGCGCTAAGTGGGTAATAGTGGAAAAAAGAATATGTTCAAATATAAACTACACAGAAGCATTCTATGAAACTTCTTTCTGTTCTGTGCATTCAACTAACAGAGTTGAACCTTACTTTTGATTGAGCCGTTCTGAAACACTCTTTCTGTAGAAACTGCAATTGGACCTTCTGAGCACTAAGAGGCCTATATTGGGAAAAATAATATCTTCAAATAAAAACTACACAGAAGCATTGTGTGAAACTTATTTCTGATATGTTCATTAAGCTAACAGAGTTAAACCATACTTTTGATTGCGCAGTTCTGAACACTCTTTCTGTAGAAAATGCAAGTGGACATTCGGAGCGCTAAGAGGGTAATAGTGGAAAAAGGAATATATTCAAATATAAGCTACACAGTAGCATTCTGTGAAAATGCTTTCTGTTCTGTGCATTCAACTAACAGAGTTGAACCTTACTTTTGATTGAGCCGTTCTGAAACACTCTTTCTGTAGAAACTGCAATTGGACATGCTAAGCGCTAAGAGGCCTACATTGGGAAAAAGAATATCTTCAAATAAAAACTACACAGATGCATTCTGTGAAACTTATTTCTGATCTGTAAATTCAGTTAACAGAGATAAAACATATTTTTGATTGAGCAGTTATGAAACACTCTTTTTGTAGAAAATGCAAGTGGAGATTCGGAGCGCTAAGAGGGTAATAGTGGAAAAAGTAATGTCTTCAAATATAAACTACACAGAATCATTCGGTGAAACTTCTTTCTGATCTGTGCATTCAGCTAACAGAGTTAAACCATACTTTTGATTGAGCAGATCTGAACACTCTTTCTGTAGAAAATGCAACTGGACATTTGGAGCGCTAAGAGCGTAGTAGTGGAAAAAGGAATATATTCAAATATAAACTACACAGAAGCATTCTGTGAAACTTCTTTCTGATCTGAGCATTCAGCTAACAGAGTTAAACCATGCTTTTGATTGAGCAGTTTTGAAACACTCTGTCTGTAGAAAATGCAACTGGACATTCGTAGCGCTAAGTGGGTAATAGTGGAAAAAATAATATGTTCAAATATAAACTACACAGAAGCATTGTATGAAACATCTTTCTGTTCTGTGCATTCAACTAACAGAGTTGAACCTTACTTTTGATTGAGCCGTTCTGAAACACTCTTTCTGTAGAAACTGCAATTGGACATTTTGAGCGCTAAGAGGCCTATATTGGGAAAAAGAATTTCTACAAATAAAAACTACACAGAAGAATTGTGTGAAACTTCTTTCTGTTCTGTTTGATCAACTAAAAGAGTGGAACCTTAGTTTTGATTGAGCCGTTCTGAAACACTCTTTCTGTAGAAAATGCAAGTGAAGATTCGGAGCGCTAAGAGGGTAATAGTGGAAAAAGGAATGTCTCCAAATATAAACTACACAGAATCATTCTGTGAAACTTCTTTCCGATCTGTGCATTCAGCCAACAGAGTTAAACCATACTTTTGATTGAGCAGATCTGAACACTCTTTCTGTAGAAAATGCAACTGGACATTTGGAGCGCTAAGAGAGTCGTAGTGGAAAAAGGAATATATTCAAATATAAACTACACAGAAGCATTCTGTGAAACTTCTTTCTGATCTGAGCATTCAGCTAACAGAGTTAAACCATACTTTGATTGAGCAGTTTTGAAACACTCTGTCTGTAGAAAATGCAACTGGACATTCGTAGCGCTAAGTGGGTAATAGTGGAAAAAAGAATATGTTCAAATATAAACTACACAGAAGCATTGTATGAAACTTCTTTCTGTTCTGTGCATTCAACTAACAGAGTTGAACCTTACTTTTGATTGAGCCTTTCTGAAACACTCTTTCTGAAGAAATTGCAATTGGAAATTCTGAGCGCTAAGAGGCCTCTATTGGGAAAAATAATATCTTCAAATAAAAACTACACAGAAGCATTGTGTGAAACTTATTTCTGATATGTTCATTAAGCTAACAGAGTTAAACCATACTTTTGATTGCGCAGTGCTGAACCCACTTTCTGTAGAAAATGCAAGTGGACATTCGGAGCGCTAAGAGGGTAATAGTGGAAAAAGGACTATATTCAAATATAAACTACACAGTAGCATTCTGTGAAAATTCTTTCTGTTCTGTGCATTCAACTAACAGAGTTGAACCTTACTTTTGATTGAGCCGTTCTGAAACACTCTTTCTGTAGAAACTTCAATTGTACATGCTAATCGCTAAGAGGCCTACATTGGGAAAAAGAATATCTTCAAATAAAAACTACACAGATGCATTCTGTGAAACTTATTTCTGATCTGTAAATTCAGTTAACCGAGATAAAACATATTTTTGATTGAGCAGTTATGAAACACTCTTTTTGTAGAAAATGCAAGTGGAGATTCGGAGCGCTAAGAAGGAAATAGTGGAAAAAGGAATGTCTTCAAATATAAACTACACAGAATCATTCGGTGAAACTTCTTTCTGATCTGTGGATTCAGCTAACAAAGTTAAACCATACTTTTGATTGAGCAGATCTGAACACTCTTTCTGTAGAAAATGCAACTGGACATTTGGAGCGCTAAGCGCGTAGTAGTGGAAAAAGGAATATATTCAAATATAAACTACACAGAAGCATTCTGTGAAACTTCTTTCTGATCTGAGCATTCAGCTAACAGAGTTATACCATACTTTTGATTGAGCAGTTTTGAAACACTCTGTCTGTAGAAAATGCAACTGGACATTCGTAGCGCTAAGTGGGTAATAGTGGAAAAAAGAATATGTTCAAATATAAACTACACAGAAGCATTGTATGAAACTTCTTTCTGTTCTGTGCATTCAACTAACAGAGTTGAACCTTACTTTTGATTGAGCCTTTCTGAAACACTCTTTCTGTAGAAACTGCAATTGGAAATTCTGAGCGCTAAGAGGCCTCTATTGGGAAATATAATATCTTCAAATAAAAACTACACAGAAGCATTGTGTGAATCTTATTTCTGATATGTTCATTAAGCTAACAGAGTTAAACCATACTTTTGATTGCGCAGTTCTGAACCCTCTTTCTGTAGAAAATGCAAGTGGACATTCGGAGCGCTAAGAGGGTACTAGTGGAAAAAGGAGTATATTCAAATATAAACTACACAGTAGCATTCTGTGAAAATTCTTTCTGTTCTGTGCATTCAACTAACAGAGTTGAAACTTACTTTTGATTGAGCCATTCTGAAACACTCTTTCTGTAGAAACTGCAATTGGACATGCTAAGCGCTAAGAGGCCTACTTTGGGAAAAAGAATATCTTCAAACAAAAACTACACAGATGCATTCTGTGAAACTTATTTCTGATCTGTAAATTCAGTTAACAGAGATAAAACATATTTTTGATTGAGCAGTTATGAAACACTCTTTTTGTAGAAAATACAAGTGGAGATTCGGAGCGCTAAGAGGGAAATAGTGGAAAAAGTAATGTCTTCAAATATAAACTACACAGAATCATTCGGTGAAACTTCTTTCTGATCTGTGCATTCAGCTAACAGAGTTAAACCATACTTTTGATTGAGCAGATCTGAACACTCTTTCTGTAGAAAATGCAACTGGACATTTGGAGCGCTAAGAGCGTAGTAGTGGAAAAAGGAATATATTCAAATATAAACTACACAGAAGCATTCTGTGAAACTTCTTTCTGATCTGAGCATTCAGCTAACAGAGTTAAACCATACTTTTGATTGAGCAGTTTTGAAACACTCTGTCTGTAGAAAATGCAACTGGACATTCGTAGCGCTAAGTGGGTAATAGTGGAAAAAAGAATATGTTCAAATATAAACTACACAGAAGCATTGTATGAAACTTCTTTCTGTTCTGTGCATTCAACTAACAGAGTTGAACCTTACTTTTGATTGAGCCGTTCTGAAACACTCTTTCTGTAGAAACTGCAATTGGACATTCTGAGCGCTAAGTGGACTATATTGGGAAAAAGAATGTCTACAAATAAAAACTACACAGAAGAATTGTGTGAAACTACTTTCTGTTCTGTTTGTTCAACTAAAAGAGTTGAACCTTAGTTTTGATTGAGCCGTTCTGAAACACTCTTTCTGTAGAAAATGCAAGTGGAGATTCGGAGCGCTAAGAGGGTAATAGTGGAAAAAGGAATGTCTCCAAATATAAACTACACAGAATCATTCTGTGAAACTTCTTTCCGATCTGTGCATTCAGCTAACAGAGTTAAACCATACTTTTGATTGAGCAGTTCTGAACACTCTTTCTGTAGAAAATGCAACTGGACATTTGGAGCGCTAAGAGCGTAGTAGTGGAAAAAGGAATATATTCAAATATAAACTACACAGAAGCATTCTGTGAAACTTCTTTCTGATCTGAGAATTCAGCTAACAGAGTTAAACCATACTTTTGATTGAGCAGTTTTGAAACACTCTGTCTGTAGAAAATGCAACTGGACATTCGTAGCGCTAAGTGGGTAATAGTGGAAAAAATAATATGTTCAAATATAAACTACACAGAAGCATTGTATGAAACTTCTTTCTGTTCTGTGCATTCAACTAACAGAGTTGAACCTTACTTTTGATTGAGCCTTTCTGAAACACTCTTTCTGTAGAAACTGCAATTGGACATTCTGAGCGCTAAGAGGCCTATAATGGGAAAAATAATATCTTCAAATAAAAACTACACAGAAGCATTGTGTGAATCTTATTTCTGATATGTTCATTAAGCTAACAGAGTTAAACCATACTTTTGATTGCGCAGTTCTGAACACTCTTTCTGTAGAAAATGCAAGTGGACATTCGGAGCGCTAAGAGTGTAATAGTGGAAAAAGTAATATATTCAAATATAAACTACACAGTAGCATTCTGTGAAAATTCTTTCTTTTCTGTGCATTCAACTAACAGAGTTGAACCTTACTTTTGATTGAGCCGTTCTGAAACACTCTTTCTGTAGAAACTGCAATTGGACATGCTAAGCGCTAAGAGGCCTACATTGGGAAAAAGAATCTCTTCAAATAAAAACTACACAGATGCATTCTGTGAAACTTATTTCTGATCTGTAAATTCAGTTAACAGAGATAAAACATATTTTTGATTGAGCAGTTATAAAACACTCTTTTTGTAGAAAATGCAAGTGGAGATTCCGAGCGCTAAGTGTGAAATAGTGGAAAAAGGAATGTCTTCAAATATATACTACACAGAATCATTCGGTGAAACTTCTTTCTGATCTGTGCATTCAGCTAACAGAGTTAAACCATACTTTTGATTGAGCAGATCTGAACACTCTTTCTGTAGAATATGCAACTGGACATTTGGAGCGCTAAGAGAGTAGTAGTGGAAAAAGGAATATATTCCAATATAAACTACACAGAAACATTCTATGAAACTTCTTTCTGATCTGAGCATTCAGCTAACAGAGTTAAACCATACTTTTGATTGAGCAGTTTTGAAACACTCTGTCTGTAGAAAATGCAACTGGACATTCGTAGCGCTAAGTGGGTAATAGTGGAAAAAAGAATATGTTCAAATATAAACTACACAGAAGCATTGTATGAAACTTCTTTCTGTTCTGTGCATTCAACTAACAGAGTTGAACCTTACTTTTGATTGAGCCGTTCTGAAACACTCTTTCTGTAGAAACTGCAATTGGACATTCTGAGCGCTAAGAGGCCTATATTGGGAAAAAGAATGTCTACAAATAAAAACTGCACAGAAGAATTGTGTGAAACTTCTTTCTGTTCTGTTTGTTCAACTAAAAGAGTTGAACCTTAGTTTTGATTGAGCCGTTCTGAAACACTCTTTCTGTAGAAAATGCAAGTGGAGATTCGGAGCGCTAAGAGGGTAATAGTGGAAAAAGGAATGTCTCCAAATATAAACTACACAGAATCATTCGGTGAAACTTCTTTCCGATCTGTGCATTCAGCTAAAAGAGTTAAACCATACTTTTGATTGAGCAGATCTGAACACTCTTTCTGTAGAAAATGCAACTGGACATTTGGAGCGCTAAGAGAGTAGTAGTGGAAAAAGGAATATATTCAAATATAAACTACACAGAAGCATTCTGTGAAACTTCTTTCTGATTTGAGCATTCAGCTAACAGAGTTAAACCATACTTTTGATTGAGCAGTTTTGAAACACTCTGTCTGTAGAAAATGCAGCTGGACATTCGTAGCGCTAAGTGGGTAATAGTGGAAAAAAGAATATGTTCAAATATAAACTACACAGAAGCATTGTATGAAACTTCTTTCTGTTCTGTGCATTCAACTAACAGAGTTGAACCTTACTTTTGATTGAGCCGTTCTGAAACACTCTTTCTGTAGAAACTGCAATTGGACCTTCTGAGCACTAAGAGGCCTATATTGGGAAAAATAATATCTTCAAATAAAAACTACACAGAAGCATTGTGTGAAACTTATTTCTGATATGTTCATTAAGCTAACAGAGTTAAACCATACTTTTGATTGCGCAGTTCTGAACACTCTTTCTGTAGAAAATGCAAGTGGACATTCGGAGCGCTAAGAGGGTAATAGTGGAAAAAGGAATATATTCAAATATAAGCTACACAGTAGCATTCTGTGAAAATGCTTTCTGTTCTGTGCATTCAACTAACAGAGTTGAACCTTACTTTTGATTGAGCCGTTCTGAAACACTCTTTTTGTAGAAACTGCAATTGGACATGCTAAGCGCTAAGAGGCCTACATTGGGAAAAAGAATATCTTCAAATAAAAACTACACAGATGCATTCTGTGAAACTTATTTCTGATCTGTAAATTCAGTTAACAGAGATAAAACATATTTTTGATTGAGCAGTTATGAAACACTCTTTTTGTAGAAAATGCAAGTGGAGATTCGGAGCGCTAAGAGGGTAATAGTGGAAAAAGGAATGTCTTCAAATATAAACTACACAGAATCATTCGGTGAAACTTCTTTCTGATCTGTGCATTCAGCTAACAGAGTTAAACCATACTTTTGATTGAGCAGATCTGAACACTCTTTCTGTAGAAAATGCAACTGGACATTTGGAGCGCTAAGAGCGTAGTAGTGGAAAAAAGAATATATTCAAATATAAACTACACAGAAGCATTCTGTGAAACTTCTTTCTGATCTGAGCATTCAGCTAACAGAGTTAAACCATGCTTTTGATTGAGCAGTTTTGAAACACTCTGTCTGTAGAAAATACAACTGGACATTCGTAGCGCTAAGTGGGTAATAGTGGAAAAAAGAATATGTTCAAATATAAACTACACAGAAGCATTGTATGAAACATCTTTCTGTTCTGTGCATTCAACTAACAGAGTTGAACCTTACTTTTGATTGAGCCGTTCTGAAACACTCTTTCTGTAGAAACTGCAATTGGACATTTTGAGCGCTAAGAGGCCTATATTGGGAAAAAGAATTTCTACAAATAAAAACTACACAGAAGAATTGTGTGAAACTTCTTTCTGTTCTGTTTGTTCAACTAAAAGAGTGGAACCTTAGTTTTGATTGAGCCGTTCTGAAACACTCTTTCTGTAGAAAATGCAAGTGAAGATTCGGAGCGCTAAGAGGGTAATAGTGGAAAAAGGAATGTCTCCAAATATAAACTACACAGAATCATTCGGTGAAACTTCTTTCTGATCTGTGCATTCAGCTAACAGAGTTAAAACATACTTTTGATTGAGCAGATCTGAACACTCTTTCTGTAGAAAATGCAACTGGACATTTGGAGCGCTAAGAGAGTAGTAGTGGAAAAAGGAATATATTCAAATATAAACTACACAGAAGCATTCTGTGAAACTTCTTTCTGATCTGAGCATTCAGCTAACAGAGTTAAACCATACTTTTGATTGAGCAGTTTTGAAACACTCTGTCTGTAGAAAATGCAACTGGACATTCGTAGCGCTAAGTGGGTAATAGTGGAAAAAAGAATATGTTCAAATATAAACTACACAAAAGCATTGTATGAAACTTCTTTCTGTTCTGTGCATTCAACTAACAGAGTTGAACCTTACTTTTGATTGAGCCTTTCTGAAACACTCTTTCTGTAGAAACTGCAATTGGACATTCTGAGCGCTAAGAGGCCTATATTGGGAAAAACAATATCTTCAAATAAAAACTACACAGAAGCATTGTGTGAAACTTATTTCTGATATGTTCATTAAGCTAACAGAGTTAAACCATACTTTTGATTGTGCAGTTCTGAACACTCTTTCTGCAGAAAATGCAAGTGGACATTCGGAGCGCTAAGAGGGTAATAGTGGAAAAAGGAATATATTCAAATATAAACTACACAGTAGCATTCTGTGAAACTTCTTTCTGTTCTGTGCATTCAACTAACAGAGTTGAACCTTACTTTTGATTGAGCCGTTCTGAAACACTCTTTCTGTAGAAACTGCAATTGGACATGCTAAGCGCTAAGAGGCCTACATTGGGAAAAAGAATATCTTCAAATAAAAATTGCACAGATGCATTCTGTGAAACTTATTTCTGATCTGTAAATTCAGTTAACAGAGATAAAAAATATTTTTGATTGAGCAGTTATGAAACACTCTTTTTGTAGAAAATGCAAGTGGAGATTCGGAGCGCTAAGAGGGTAATAGTGGAAAAAGGAATGTCTTCAAATATAAACTACACAGAATCATTCGGTGAAACTTCTTTCTGATCTGTGCATTCAGCTAACAGAGTTAAACCATACTTTTGATTGAGCAGATCTGAACACTCTTTCTGTAGAAAATGCAACTGGACATTTGGAGCGCTAAGCGCGTAGTAGTGGAAAAAGGAATATATTCAAATATAAACTACACAGAAGCATTCTGTGAAACTTCTTTCTGATCTGAGCATTCAGCTAACAGAGTTATACCATACTTTTGATTGAGCAGTTTTGAAACACTCTGTCTGTAGAAAATGCAACTGGACATTCGTAGCGCTAAGTGGGTAATAGTGGAAAAAAGAATATGTTCAAATATAAACTACACAGAAGCATTGTATGAAACTTCTTTCTGTTCTGTGCATTCAACTAACAGAGTTGAACCTTACTTTTGATTGAGCCTTTCTGAAACACTCTTTCTGTAGAAACTGCAATTGGACATTCTGAGCGCTAAGAGGCCTATATGGGGAAAAACAATATCTTCAAATAAAAACTACACAGAAGCATTGTGTGAAACTTATTTCTGATATGTTCATTAAGCTAACAGAGTTAAACCATACTTTTGATTGTGCAGTTCTGAACACTCTTTCTGCAGAAAATGCAAGTGGACATTCGGAGCGCTAAGAAGGTAATAGTGGAAAAAGGAATATATTCAAATATAAACTACACAGTAGCATTCTGTGAAACTTCTTTCTGTTCTGTGCATTCAACTAACAGAGTTGAACCTTACTTTTGATTGAGCCGTTCTGAAACACTCTTTCTGTAGAAACTGCAATTGGACATGCTAAGCGCTAAGAGGCCTACATTGGGAAAAAGAATATCTTCAAATAAAAATTACACAGATGCATTCTGTGAAACTTATTTCTGATCTGTAAATTCAGTTAACAGAGATAAAACATATTTTTGATTGAGCAGTTATGAAACACTCTTTTTGTAGAAAATGCAAGTGGAGATTCGGAGCGCTAAGAGGGTAATAGTGGAAAAAGGAATGTCTTCAAATATAAACTACACAGAATCATTCGGTGAAACTTCTTTCTGATCTGTGCATTCAGCTAACAGAGTTAAACCATACTTTTGATTGAGCAGATCTGAACACTCTTTCTGTAGAAAATGCAACTGGACATTTGGAGCGCTAAGCGCGTAGTAGTGGAAAAAGGAATATATTCAAATATAAACTACACAGAAGCATTCTGTGAAACTACTTTCTGATCTGAGAATTCAGCTAACAGAGTTAAACCATACTTTTGATTGAGCAGTTTTGAAACACTCTGTCTGTAGAAAATGCAACTGGACATTCGTAGCGCTAAGTGGGTAATAGTGGAAAAAAGAATATGTTCAAATATAAACTACACAGAAGCATTGTATGAAACTTCTTTCTGTTCTGTGCATTCAACTAACAGAGTTGAACCTTACTTTTGATTGAGCCGTTCTGAAACACTCTTTCTGTAGAAACTGCAATTGGACATTCTGAGCGCTAAGAGGCCTATATTGGGAAAAAGAATGTCTACAAATAAAAACTACACAGAAGAATTGTGTGAAACTTCTTTCTGTTCTGTTTGTTCAACTAAAAGAGTTGAACCTTAGTTTTGATTGAGCCGTTCTGAAACACTCTTTCTGTAGAAAATGCAAGTGGAGATTCGGAGCGCTAAGAGGGTAATAGTGGAAAAACTAATGTCTCCAAATATAAACTACACAGAATCATTCTGTGAAACTTCTTTCCGATCTGTGCATTCAGCTAACAGAGTTAAACCATACTTTTGATTGAGCAGATCTGAACACTCTTTCTGTAGAAAATGCAACTGGACATTGGGAGCGCTAAGAGAGTAGTAGTGGAAAAAGGAATATATTCAAATATAAACTACACAGAAGCATTCTGTGAAACTTCTTTCTGATCTGAGCATTCAGCTAACAGAGTTAAACCATACTTTTGATTGAGCAGTTTTGAAACACTCTGTCTGTAGAAAATGCAACTGGACATTCGTAGCGCTAAGTGGGTAATAGTGGAAAAAAGAATATGTTCAAATATAAACTACACAGAAGCATTGTATGAAACTTCTTTCTGTTCTGTGCATTCAACTAACAGAGTTCAACCTTACTTTTGATTGAGCCGTTCTGAAACACTCTTTCTGTAGAAACTGCAATTGGACATTCTGAGCGCTAAGAGGCCTATATTGGGAAAAAGAATGTCTACAAATAAAAACTACACAGAAGAATTGTGTGAAACTTCTTTCTGTTCTGTTTGTTCAACTAAAAGAGTTGAACCTTAGTTTTGATTGAGCCGTTCTGAAACACACTTTCTGTAGAAAATGCAAGTGGAGATTCGGAGCGCTAAGAGGGTAATAGTGGAAAAAGGAATGTCTCCAAATATGAACTACACAGAATCATTCGGTGAAACTTCTTTCTGATCTGTGCATTCAGCTAACAGAGTTAAACCATACTTTTGATTGAGCAGATCTGAACACTCTTTCTGTAGAAAATGCAACTGGACATTTGGAGCGCTAAGAGAGTAGTAGTGGAAAAAGGAATATATTCAAATATAAACTACACAGAAGCATTCTGTGAAACTTCTTTCTGATTTGAGCATTCAGCTAACAGAGTTAAACCATACTTTTGATTGAGCAGTTTTGAAACACTCTGTCTGTAGAAAATGCAACTGGACATTCGTAGCGCTAAGTGGGTAATAGTGGAAAAAAGAATATGTTCAAATATAAACTACACAGAAGCATTGTATGAAACTTCTTTCTGTTCTGTGCATTCAACTAACACAGTTGAACCTTACTTTTGATTGAGCCTTTCTGAAACACTCTTTCTGTAGAAACTGCAATTGGAAATTCTGAGCGCTAAGAGGTCTCTATTGGGAAAAATAATATCTTCAAATAAAAACTACACAGAAGCATTGTGTGAATCTTATTTCTGATATGTTCATTAAGCTAACAGAGTTAAACCATACTTTTGATTGCACAGTTCTGAACCCTCTTTCTGTAGAAAATGCAAGTGGACATTCGGAGCGCTAAGAGGGTAATAGTGGAAAAAGGACTATATTCAAATATAAACTACACAGTAGCATTCTGTGAAAATTCTTTCTGTTCTGTGCATTCAACTAACAGAGTTGAACCTTACTTTTGATTGAGCCGTTCTGAGACACTCTTTCTGTAGAAACTGCAATTGGACATGCTAAGCGCTAAGAGGCCTACATTGGGAAAAAGAATCTCTTCAAATAAAAACTACACAGATGCATTCTGTGAAACTTATCTCTGATCTGTAAATTCAGTTAACAGAGATAAAACATATTTTTGATTGAGCAGTTATGAAACACTCTTTTTGTAGAAAAGGCAAGTCGAGATTCCGCACGCTCAGAGAGTAATAGTGGAAAAAGGAATGTCTTCAAATATAAACAACACAGAATCATTCGGTGAAACTTCTTTCTGATCTGTGCATTCAGCTAACAGAGTTAAACCATACTTTTGATTGAGCAGATCTGAACACTCTTTCTGTAGAAAATGCAACTGGACATTTGGAGCACTAAGAGCGTAGTAGTGGAAAAAGGAATATATTCAAATATAAACTACACAGAAGCATTCTGTGAAACTTCTTTCTGATCTGAGCATTCAGCTAACAGATTTAAACCATACTTTTGATTGAGCAGTTTTGAAACACTCTGTCTGTAGAAAATGCAACTGGACATTCGTAGCGCTAAGTGAGTAATAGTGGAAAAAAGAATATGTTCAAATATAAACTACACAGAAGCATTGTATGAAACTTCTTTCTGTTCTGTGCATTCAACTAACAGAGTTGAACCTTACTTTTGATTGAGCCTTTCTGAAACACTCTTTCTGTAGAAACTGCAATTGGACATTCTGAGCGATAAGAGGCCTCTATTGGGAAAAATAATATCTTCAAATAAAAACTACACAGAAGCATTGTGTGAAACTTATTTCTGATATGTTCATTAAGCTAACAGAGTTAAACCATACTTTTGATTGCGCAGTTCTGAACACTCTTTCTGTAGAAAATGCAAGTGGACATTCGGAGCGCTAAGAGGGTAATAGTGGAAAAAGGAATATATTCAAATATAAACTACACAGTAGCATTCTGTGAAAATTCTTTCTGTTCTGTGCATTCAACTAACAGAGTTGAACCTTACTTTTGATTGAGCCGTTCTGAAACACTCTTTCTGTAGAAACTGCAATTGGACATGCTAAGCGCTAAGAGGCCTACATTGGGAAAAAGAATCTCTTCAAATAAAAACTACACAGATGCATTCTGTGAAACTTATCTCTGATCTGTAAATTCAGTTAACAGAGATAAAACATATTTTTGATTGAGCAGTTATGAAACACTCTTTTTGTAGAAAAGGCAAGTGGAGATTCCGAGCGCTAAGAGGGTAATAGTGGAAAAAGGAATGTCTTCAAATATAAACTACACAGAATCATTTGGTGAAACTTCTTTCTGATCTGTGCATTCAGCTAACAGAGTTAAACCATACTTTTGATTGAGCAGATCTGAACACTCTTTCTGTAGAAAATGCAACTGGACATTTGGAGCGCTAAGAGCGTAGTAGTGGAAAAAGGAATATATTCAAATATAAACTACACAGAAGCATTCTGTGAAACTTCTTTCTGATCTGAGCATTCAGCTAACAGAGTTAAACCATACTTTTGATTGAGCAGTTTTGAAACACTCTGTCTGTAGGAAATGCAACTGCACATTCGTAGCGCTAAGTGGGTAATAGTGGAAAAAAGAATATGTTCAAATATAAACTACACAGAAGCATTGTATGAAACTTCTTTCTGCTCTGTGCATTCAACTAACAGAGTTGAACCTTACTTTTGATTGAGCCTTTCTGAAACACTCTTTCTGTAGAAACTGCAATTGGACATTCTGAGCGCTAAGAGGCCTCTATTGGGAAAAATAATATCTTCAAATAAAAACTACACAGAAGCATTGTGTGAAACTTATTTCTGATATGTTCATTAAGCTAACAGAGTTAAACCATACTTTTGATTGCGCAGTTCTGAACACTCTTTCTGTAGAAAATGCAAGTGGACATTCGGAGCGCTAAGAGGGTAATAGTGGAAAAAGGAATATATTCAAATATAAACTACGCAGTAGCATTCTGTGAAAATTCTTTCTGTTCTGTGCATTCAACTAACAGAGTTGAACCTTACTTTTGATTGAGCCGTTCTGAAACACTCTTTCTGTAGAAACTGCAATTGGACATGCTAAGCGCTAAGAGGCCTACATTGGGAAAAAGAATATCTTCAAATAAAAACTACACAGATGCATTCTGTGAAACTTATTTCTGATCTGTAAATTCAGTTAACAGAGATAAAACATATTTTTGATTGAGCAGTTATGAAACACTCTTTTTGTAGAAAATGCAAGTGGAGATTCGGAGCGCTAAGAGGGTAATAGTGGAAAAAGGAATGTCTCCAAATATAAACTACACAGAATCATTCTGTGAAACTTCTTTCTGATCTGTGCATTCAGCTAACAGAGTTAAACCATACTTTTGATTGAGCAGATCTGAACACTCTTTCTGTAGAAAATGCAACTGGACATTTGGAGCGCTAAGAGCGTAGTAGTGGAAAAAGGAATATATTCAAATATAAACTACACAGAAGCATTCTGTGAAACTTCTTTCTGATCTGAGCATTCAGCTAACAGAGTTAAACCATACTTTTGATTGAGCAGTTTTGAAACACTCTGTCTGTAGAAAATGCAACTGGACATTCGTAGGGCTAAGTGGGTAATAGTGGAAAAAAGAATATGTTCAAATATAAACTACACAGAAGCATTGTATGAAACTTCTTTCTGTTCTGTGCATTCAACTAACAGAGTTGAACCTTACTTTTGATTGAGCCTTTCTGAAACACTCTTTCTGTAGAAACTGCAATTGGACATTCTGAGCGCTAAGAGGCCTCTATAGGGAAAAATAATATCTTCAAATAAAAACTACACAGAAGCATTGTGTGAAACTTATTTCTGATATGTTCATTAAGCTAACAGAGTTAAACCATACTTTTGATTGCGCAGTGCTGAACCCTCTTTCTGTAGAAAATGCAAGTGGACATTTGGAGCGCTAAGAGGGTAATAGTGGAAAAAGGAATATATTCAAATATAAACTACACAGAAGCATTCTGTGAAACTTCTTTCTGATCTGAGCATTCAGCTAACAGAGTTAAACCATACTTTTGATTGAGCAGTTTTGAAACACTCTGTCTGTAGAAAATGCAACTGGACATTCGTAGCGCTAAGTGGGTAATAGTGGAAAAAAGAATATGTTCAAATATAAACTACACAGAAGCATTGTATGAAACTTCTTTCTGTTCTGTGCATTCAACTAAAAGAGTTGAACCTTACTTTTGATTGAGCCTTTCTGAAACACTCTTTCTGTAGAAACTGCAATTGGACATTCTGAGCGCTAAGAGGCCTCTATTGGGAAAAATAATATCTTCAAATAAAAACTACACAGAAGCATTGTGTGAAACTTATTTCTGATATGTTCATTAAGCTAACAGAGTTAAACCATACTTTTGATTGCGAAGTTCTGAACACTCTTTCTGTAGAAAATGCAAGTGGACATTCGGAGCGCTAAGAGGGTAATAGTGGAAAAAGGAATATATTCAAATATAAACTACACAGTAGCATTCTGTGAAAATTCTTTCTGTTCTGTGCATTCAACTAACAGAGTTGAACCTTACTTTTGATTGAGCCGTTCTGAAACACTCTTTCTGTAGAAACTGCAATTGGACATGCTAAGCGCTAAGAGGCCTACATTGGGAAAAAGAATATCTTCAAATAAAAGCTACACAGCTGCATTCTGTGAAAATTATTTCTGATCTGTAAATTCAGTTAACAGAGATAAAACATATTTTTGATTGAGCAGTTATGAAACACTCTTTTTGTAGAAAATGCAAGTGGAGATTCGGAGCGCTAAGAGGGTAATAGTGGAAAAAGGAATGTCTTCAAATATAAACTACACAGAATCATTCGGTGAAACTTCTTTCTGATCTGTGCATTCAGCTAACAGAGTTAAACCATACTTTTGATTGAGCAGATCTGAACACTCTTTCTGTAGAAAATGCAACTGGACATTTGGAGCGCTAAGAGCGTAGTAGTGGAAAAAGGAATATATTCAAATATAAACTACACAGAAGCATTCTGTGAAACTTCTTTCTGATCTGAGCATTCAGCTAGCAGAGTTAAACCATACATTTGATTGAGCAGTTTTGAAACACTCTGTCTGTAGAAAATGCAACTAGACATTCGTAGCGCTAAATGGGTAATAGTGGAAAAAAGAATATGTTCAAATATAAACTACACAGAAGCATTGTATGAAACTTCTTTCTGTTCTGTGCATTCAACTAACAGAGTTGAACCTTAGTTTTGATTGAGCCGTTCTGAAACACTCTTTCTGTAGAAACTGCAATTGGACATTCTGAGCGCTAAGAGGCCTATATTGGGAAAAAGAATGTCTACAAATAAAAACTACACAGAAGAATTGGGTGAAACTTCTTTCTGTTCTGTTTGTTCAACTAAAAGAGTTGAACCTTAGTTTTGATTGAGCCGTTCTGAAACACTCTTTCTGTAGAAAATGCAAGTGGAGATTCGGAGCGCTAAGAGGGTAATAGTGGAAAAAGGAATGTCTCCAAATATAAACTACACAGAATCATTCTGTGAAACTTGTTTCTGACCTGTGCATTCAGCTAACAGAGTTAAAACATACTTTTGATTGAGCAGATCTGAACACTCTTTCTGTAGAAAATGTAACTGTACATTTGGAGCGCTAAGAGAGTAGTAGTGGAAAAAGGAATATATTCAAATACAAACTACACAGAAGCATTCTGTGAAACTTCTTTCTGATCTGAGCATTGAGCTAACAGAGTTAAACCATACGTTTGATTGAGCAGTTTTGAAACTCTCTGTCTGTAGAAAATGCAAATGGACATTCGTAGGGCTAAGTGGGTAATAGTGGAAAAAAGAATATGTTCAAATATAAACTACACAGAAGCATTGTATGAAACTTCTTTCTGTTCTGTGCATTCAACTAACAGAGTTGAACCTTACTTTTGATTGAGCCTTTCTGAAACACTCTTTCTGTAGAAACTGCAATTGGACATTCTGAGCGCTAAGAGGCCTCTATAGGGAAAAATAATATCTTCAAACAAAAACTACACAGAAGCATTGTGTGAAACTTATTTCTGATATGTTCATTAAGCTAACAGAGTTAAACCATACTTTTGATTGCGCAGTGCTGAACCCTCTTTCTGTAGAAAATGCAAGTGGACATTCGGAGCGCTAAGAGGGTAATAGTGGAAAAAGGAATATATTCAAATATAAACTACACAATAGCATTCTGGGAAAATTCTTTCTGTTCTGTGCATTCAACTAACAGAGTTGAACCTTACTTTTGATTGAGCCGTTCTGAAACACTCTTTCTGTAGAAACTGCAATTGGACATGCTAAGCGCTAAGAGGACTACATTGGGAAAAAGAATCTCTTCAAATAAAAACTACACCGATGCATTCTGTGAAACTTATCTCTGATCTGTAAATTTAGTTAACAGAGATAAAACATATTTTTGATTGAGCAGTTATGAAACACTCTTTTTGTAGAAAAGGCAAGTGGAGATTCCGAGCGCTAAGAGGGTAATAGTGGAAAAAGGAATGTCTTCAAATATAAACTACACAGAATCATTTGGTGAAACTTCTTTCTGATCTGTGCATTCAGCTAACAGAGTTAAACCATACTTTTGATTGAGCAGATCTGAACACTCTTTCTGTAGAAAATGCAACTGGACATTTGGAGCGCTAAGAGCGTAGTAGTGGAAAAAGGAATATATTCAAATATAAACTACACAGAAGCATTCTGTGAAACTTCTTTCTGATCTGAGCATTCAGCTAACAGAGTTAAACCATACATTTGATTGAGCAGTTTTGAAACACTCTGTCTGTAGAAAATGCAACTGGACATTCGTAGCGCTAAGTGGGTAATAGTGGAAAAAAGAATATGTACAAATATAAACTACACAGAAGCATTGTATGAAACTTCTTTCTGTTCTGTGCATTCAACTAACAGAGTTGAACCTTACTTTTGATTGAGCCTTTCTGAAACACTCTTTCTGTAGAAACTGCAATTGGACATTCTGAGCACTAAGAGGCCTCTATAGGGAAAAATAATATCTTCAAATAAAAACTACACAGAAGCATTGTGTGAAACTTCTTTCTGATTTGAGCATTCAGCTAACAGAGTTAAACCATACTTTTGATTGAGCAGTTTTGAAACACTCTGTCTGTAGAAAATGCAACTGGACATTCGTAGCGCTAATTGGGTAAGAGTGGAAAAAAGAGTATGTTCAAATATAAACTACACAGAAGCATTGTATGAAACTTCTTTCTGTTCTGTGCATTCAACTAACAGAGTTGAACCTTACTTTTGATTGAGCCTTTCTGAAACACTCTTTCTGTAGAAACTGCAATTGGAAATTCTGAGCGCTAAGAGGTCTCTATTGGGAAAAATAATATCTTCAAATAAAAACTACACAGAAGCATTGTGTGAATCTTATTTCTGATATGTTCATTAAGCTAACAGAGTTATACCATACTTTTGATTGCACTGTTCTGAACCCTCTTTCTGTAGAAAATGCAAGTGGACATTCGGAGCGCTAAGAGGGTAATAGTGGAAAAAGGACTATATTCAAATATAAACTACACAGTAGCATTCTGTGAAAATTCTTTCTGTTCTGTGCATTCAACTAACAGAGTTGAACCTTACTTTTGATTGAGCCGTTCTGAAACACTCTTTCTGTAGAAACTGCAATTGGACATGCTAAGCGCTAAGAGGCCTACATTGGGAAAAAGAATCTCTTCAAATAAAAACTACACAGATGCATTCTGTGAAACTTATCTCTGATCTGTAAATTCAGTTAACAGAGATAAAACATATTTTTGATTGAGCAGTTATGAAACACTCTTTTTGTAGAAAAGGCAAGTCGAGATTCCGCACGCTAAGAGGGTAATAGTGGAAAAAGGAATGTCTTCAAATATAAACTACACAGAATCATTCGGTGAAACTTCTTTCTGATCTGTGCATTCAGCTAACAGAGTTAAACCATACATTTGATTGAGCAGATCTGAACACTCTTTCTGTAGAAAATGCAACTGGACATTTGGAGCGCTAAGAGCGTAGTAGTGGAAAAAGGAATATATTCAAATATAAACTACACAGAAGCATTCTGTGAAACTTCTTTCTGATCTGAGCATTCAGCTAACAGAGTTAAACCATACTTTTGATTGAGCAGTTTTGAATCACTCTGTCTGTAGAAAATGCAGCTGGACATTCGTAGCGCTAAGTGGGTAATAGTGGAAAAAAGAATATGTTCAAATATAAACTACACAGAAGCATTGTATGAAACTTCTTTCTGTTCTGTGCATTCAACTAACAGAGTTGAACCTTACTTTTGATTGAGCCGTTCTGAAACACTCTTTCTGTAGAAACTGCAATTGGACATTCTGAGCGCTAAGAGGCATCTATTGGGAAAAATAATATCTTCAAATAAAAACTACACAGAAGCATTTTGTGAAACTTACTTCTGATATGTTCATTAAGCTAACAGAGTTAAACCATACTTTTGATTGCGCAGTTCTGAACACTCTTTCTGTAGAAAATGCAAGTGGACATTCGGAGCGCTAAGAGGGTAATAGTGGAAAAAGGAATATATTCAAATATAAACTACACAGTAGCATTCTGTGAAAATTCTTTCTGTTCTGTGCATTCAACTAACAGAGTTGAACCTTACTTTTGATTGAGCCGTTCTGAAACACTCTTTCTGTAGAAACTGCAATTGGACATGCTAAGCGCTAAGAGGCCTACATTGGGAAAAAGAATCTCTTCAAATAAAAACTACACAGATGCATTCTGTGAAACTTATCTCTGATCTGTAAATTCAGTTAACAGAGATAAAACATATTTTTGATTGAGCAGTTATGAAACACTCTTTTTGTAGAAAAGGCAAGTGGAGATTCCGAGCGCTAAGAGGGTAATAGTGGAAAAAGGAATGTCTTCAAATATAAACTACACAGAATCATTCGGTGAAATTTCTTTCTGATCTGTGCATTCAGCTAACAGAGTTAAACCATACTTTTGATTGAGCAGATCTGAACACTCTTTCTGTAGAAAATGCAACTGGACATTTGGAGCGCTAAGAGCGTAGTAGTGGAAAAAGGAATATATTCAAATATAAACTACACAGAAGAATTCTGTGAAACTTCTTTCTGATCTGAGCATTCAGCTAACAGAGTTAAACCATACTTTTGATTGAGCAGTTTTGAAACACTCTGTCTGTAGAAAATGCAACTGCCCATTCGTAGCGCTAAGTGGGTAATAGTGGAAAAAAGAATATGTTCAAATATAAACTACACAGAAGCATTGTATGAAACTTCTTTCTGTTCTGTGCATTCAACTAACAGAGTTGAACCTTACTTTTGATTGAGCCTTTCTGAAACACTCTTTCTGTAGAAACTGCAATTGGACATTCTGAGCGCTAAGAGGCCTATATGGGGAAAAATAATATCTTCAAATAAAAACTACACAGAAGCATTGTGTGAATCTTATTTCTGATATGTTCATTAAGCTAACAGAGTTAAACCATACTTTTGATTGCGCAGTTCTGAACACTCTTTCTGTAGAAAATGCAAGTGGACATTCGGAGCGCTAAGAGGGTAATAGTGGAAAAAGGAATATATTCAAATATAAACTACACAGTAGCATTCTGTGAAAATTCTTTCTTTTCTGTGAATTCAACTAACAGATTTGAACCTTACTTTTGATTGAGCCGTTCTGAAACACTCTTTCTGTAGAAACTGCAATTGGACATGCTAAGCGCTAAGAGGCCTACATTGGGAAAAAGAATCTCTTCAAATAAAAAGTACACAGATGCATTCTGTGAAACTTATTTCTGATCTGTAAATTCAGTTAACAGAGATAAAACATATTTTTGATTGAGCAGTTATAAAACACTCTTTTTGTAGAAAATGCAAGTGGAGATTCCGAGCGCTAAGAGGGTAATAGTGGAAAAAGGAATGTCTTCAAATATATACTACACAGAATCATTCGGTGAAACTTCTTTCTGATCTGTGCATTCAGCTAACAGAGTTAAACCATACTTTTGATTGAGCAGATCTGAACACTCTTTCTGTAGAATATGCAACTGGACAATTGGAGCGCTAAGAGAGTAGTAGTGGAAAAAGGAATATATTCCAATATAAACTACACAGAAGCATTCTGTGAAACTTCTTTCTGATCTGAGCTTTCAGCTAACAGAGTTAAACCATACTTTTGATTGAGCAGTTTTGAAACACTCTGTCTGTAGAAAATGCAACTGGACATTCGTAGCGCTAAGTGGGTAATAGTGGAAAAAAGAATATGTTCAAATATAAACTACACAGAAGCATTGTATGAAACTTCTTTCTGTTCTGTGCATTCAACTAACAGAGTTGAACCTTACTTTTGATTGAGCCGTTCTGAAACACTCTTTCTGTAGAAACTGCAATTGGACATTCTGAGCGCTAAGAGGCCTATATTGGGAAAAAGAATGTCTACAAATAAAAACTACACAGAAGAATTGTGTGAAACTTCTTTCTGTTCTGTTTGTTCAACTAAAAGAGTTGAACCTTAGTTTTGATTGAGCCGTTCTGAAACACTCTTTCTGTAGAAAATGCAAGTGGAGATTCGGAGCGCTAAGAGGGTAATAGTGGAAAAAGGAATGTCTCCAAATACAAACTACACAGAATCATTCGGTGAAACTTCTTTCCGATCTGTGCATTCAGCTAACAGAGTTAAACCATACTTTTGATTGAGCAGATCTGAACACTCTTTCTGTAGAAAATGCAACTGGACATTTGGAGCGCTAAGAGCGTAGTAGTGGAAAAAGGAATATATTCAAATATAAACTACACAGAAGCATTCTGTGAAACTTCTTTCTGATCTGAGCATTCAGCTAACAGAGTTAAACCATACATTTGATTGAGCAGTTTTGAAACACTCTGTCTGTAGAAAATGCAACTAGACATTCGTAGCGCTAAATGGGTAATAGTGGAAAAAAGAATATGTTCAAATATAAACTACACAGAAGCATTGTATGAAACTTCTTTCTGTTCTGTGCATTCAACTAACAGAGTTGAACCTTACTTTTGATTGAGCCGTTCTGAAACACTCTTTCTGTAGAAACTGCAATTGGACATTCTGAGCGCTAAGAGGCCTATATTGGGAAAAAGAATGTCTACAAATAAAAACTACACAGAAGAATTGGGTGAAACTTCTTTCTGTTCTGTTTGTTCAACTAAAAGAGTTGAACCTTAGTTTTGATTGAGCCGTTCTGAAACACTCTTTCTGTAGAAAATGCAAGTGGAGATTCGGAGCGCTAAGAGGGTAATAGTGGAAAAAGGAATGTCTCCAAATATAAACTACACAGAATCATTCTGTGAAACTTGTTTCTGATCTGTGCATTCAGCTAACAGAGTTAAACCATACTTTTGATTGAGCAGATCTGAACACTCTTTCTGTAGAAAATGTAACTGTACATTTGGAGCGCTAAGAGAGTAGTAGTGGAAAAAGGAATATATTCAAATATAAACTACACAGAAGCATTCTGTGAAACTTCTTTCTGATCTGAGCATTGAGCTAACAGAGTTAAACCATACTTTTGATTGAGCTGTTTTGAAACTCTCTGTCTGTAGAAAATGCAAATGGACATTCGTAGGGCTAAGTGGGTAATAGTGGAAAAAAGAATATGTTCAAATATAAACTACACAGAAGCATTGTATGAAACTTCTTTCTGTTCTGTGCATTCAACTAACAGAGTTGAGCCTTACTTTTGATTGAGCCGTTCTGAAACACTCTTTCTGTAGAAACTGCAATTGGACATTCTGAGCGCTAAGAGGCCTATATTTGGAAAAAGAATGTCTACAAATAAAAACTACACAGAAGAACTGTGTGAAACTTCTTTCTGTTCTGTTTGTTCAACTAAAGGAGTTGAACCTTAGTTTTGATTGAGCCGTTCTGAAACACACTTTCTGTAGAAAATGCAAGTGGAGATTCGGAGCGCTAAGAGGGTAATAGTGGAAAAAGGAATGTCTCCAAATATAAACTACACAGAATCATTCGGTGAAACTTCTTTCCGATCTGTGCATTCAGCTAACAGAGTTAAACCATACTTTTGATTGAGCAGATCTGAACACTCTTTCTGTAGAAAATGCAACTGGACATTTGGAGCGCTAAGAGAGTAGTAGTGGAAAAAGGAATATATTCAAATATAAACTACACAGAAGCATTCTGTGAAACTTCTTTCTGATTTGAGCATTCAGCTAACAGAGTTAAACCATACTTTTGATTGAGCAGTTTTGAAACACTCTGTCTGTAGAAAATGCAACTGGACATTCGTAGCGCTAAGTGGGTAATAGTGGAAAAAAGAATATGTTCAAATATAAACTACACAGAAGCATTGTATGAAACTTCTTTCTGTTCTGTGCATTCAACTAACAGAGTTGAACCTTACTTTTGATTGAGCCTTTCTGAAACACTCTTTCTGTAGAAACTGCAATTGGAAATTCTGAGCGCTAAGAGGTCTCTATTGGGAAAAATAATATCTTCAAATAAAAACTACACAGAAGCATTGTGTGAATCTTATTTCTGATATGTTCATTAAGCTAACAGAGTTAAACCATACTTTTGATTGCACAGTTCTGAACCCTCTTTCTGTAGAAAATGCAAGTGGACATTCGGAGCGCTAAGAGGGTAATAGTGGAAAAAGGACTATATTCAAATATAAACTACACAGTAGCATTCTGTGAAAATTCTTTCTGTTCTGTGCATTCAACTAACAGAGCTGAACCTTACTTTTGATTGAGCCGTTCTGAGACACTCTTTCTGTAGAAACTGCAATTGGACATGCTAAGCGCTAAGAGGCCTACATTGGGAAAATGAATCTCTTCAAATAAAAACTACACAGATGTATTCTGTGAAACTTATCTCTGATCTGTAAATTCAGTTAACAGAGATAAAACATATTTTTGATTGAGCAGTTATGAAACACTCTTTTTGTAGAAAAGGCAAGTCGAGATTCTGCACGCTCAGAGGGTAATAGTGGAAAAAGGAATGTCTTCAAATATAAACTACACAGAAGCATTCTGTGAAAATTCTTTCTGATCTGAGCATTCAGCTAACAGAGTTAAACCATACTTTTGATTGAGCAGTTTTGAAACACTCTGTCTGTAGAAAATGCAACTGGACATTCGTAGCGCTAAGTGGGTAATAGTGGAAAAAAGAATATGTTCAAATATAAACTACACAGAAGCATTGTATGAAACTTCTTTCTGTTCTGTGCATTCAACTAACAGAGTTGAACCTTACTTTTGATTGAGCCTTTCTGAAACACTCTTTCTGTAGAAACTGCAATTGGACATTCTGAGCGATAAGAGGCCTCTATTGGGAAAAATAATATCTTCAAATAAAAACTACACAGAAGCATTGTGTGAAACTTATTTCTGATATGTTCATTAAGCTAACAGAGTTAAACCATACTTTTGATTGCGCAGTTCTGAACACTCTTTCTGTAGAAAATGCAAGTGGACATTCGGAGCGCTACGAGGGTAATAGTGGAAAAAGGAATATATTCAAATATAAACTACACAGTAGCATTCTGTGAAAATTCTTTCTCTTCTGTGCATTCAACTAACAGAGTTGAACCTTACTTTTGATTGAGCCGTTCTGAAACACTCTTTCTGTAGAAACTGCAATTGGACATGCTAAGCGCTAAGAGGCCTACATTGGGAAAAAGAATCTCTTCAAATAAAAACTACACAGATGCATTCTGTGAAACTTATCTCTGATCTGTAAATTCAGTTAACAGAGATAAAACATATTTTTGATTGAGCAGTTATGAAACACTCTTTTTGTAGAAAAGGCAAGTGGAGATTCCGAGCGCTAAGAGGGTAATAGTGGAAAAAGGAATGTCTTCAAATATAAACTACACAGAATCATTCGGTGAAACTTCTTTCTGATCTGTGCATTCAGCTAACAGAGTTAAACCATACTTTTGATTGAGCAGATCTGAACACTCTTTCTGTAGAAAATGAAACTGGACATTTGGAGCGCTAAGAGCGTAGTAGTGGAAAAAGGAATATATTCAAATATAAACTACACGGAAGCATTCTGTGAAACTTCTTTCTGATCTGAGCATTCAGCTAACAGAGTTAAACCATACTTTTGATTGAGCAGTTTTGAAACACTCTGTCTGTAGAAAATGCAACTGCACATTCGTAGCGCTAAGTGGGTAAGAGTGGAAAAAAGAATATGTTCAAATATAAACTACACAGAAGCATTGTATGAAACTTCTTTCTGCTCTGTGCATTCAACTAACAGAGTTGAACCTTACTTTTGATTGAGCCTTTCTGAAACACTCTTCCTGTAGAAACTGCAATTGGACATTCTGAGCGCTAAGAGGCCTCTATTGGGAAAAATAATATCTTCAAATAAAAACTACACAGAAGCATTGTGTGAAACTTATTTCTGATATGTTCATTAAGCTAACAGAGTTAAACCATACTTTTGATTGCGCAGTTCTGAACACTCTTTCTGTAGAAAATGCAAGTGGACATTCGGAGCGCTAAGAGGGTAATAGTGGAAAAAGGAATATATTCAAATATAAACTACGCAGTAGCATTCTGTGAAAATTCTTTCTGTTCTGTGCATTCAACTAACAGAGTTGAACCTTACTTTTGATTGAGCCGTTCTGAAACACTCTTTCTGTAGAAACTGCAATTGGACATGCTAAGCGCTAAGAGGCCTACATTGGGAAAAAGAATATCTTCAAATAAAAACTACACAGATGCATTCTGTGAAACTTATTTCTGATCTGTAAATTCAGTTAACAGAGATAAAACATATTTTTGATTGAGCAGTTATGAAACACTCTTTTTGTAGAAAATGCAAGTGGAGATTCGGAGCGCTAAGAGGGTAATAGTGGAAAAAGGAATGTCTCCAAATATAAACTACACAGAATCATTCTGTGAAACTTCTTTCTGATCTGTGCATTCAGCTAACAGAGTTAAACCATACTTTTGATTGAGCAGATCTGAACACTCTTTCTGTAGAAAATGCAACTGGACATTTGGAGCGCTAAGAGCGTAGTAGTGGAAAAAGGAATATATTCAAATATAAACTACACAGAAGCATTCTGTGAAACTTCTTTCTGATCTGAGCATTCAGCTAACAGAGTTAAACCATACTTTTGATTGAGCAGTTTTGAAACACTCTGTCTGTAGAAAATGCAACTGGACATTCGTAGGGCTAAGTGGGTAATAGTGGAAAAAAGAATATGTTCAAATATAAACTACACAGAAGCATTGTATGAAACTTCTTTCTGTTCTGTGCATTCAACTAACAGAGTTGAACCTTACTTTTGATTGAGCCTTTCTGAAACACTCTTTCTGTAGAAACTGCAATTGGACATTCTGAGCGCTAAGAGGCCTCTATAGGGAAAAATAATATCTTCAAATAAAAACTACACAGAAGCATTGTGTGAAACTTATTTCTGATATGTTCATTAAGCTAACAGAGTTAAACCATACTTTTGATTGCGCAGTGCTGAACCCTCTTTCTGTAGAAAATGCAAGTGGACATTCGGAGCGCTAAGAGGGTAATAGTGGAAAAAGGAATATATTCAAATATAAACTACACAGAAGCATTCTGTGAAACTTCTTTCTGATCTGAGCATTCAGCTAACAGAGTTAAACCATACTTTTGATTGAGCAGTTTTGAAACACTCTGTCTGTAGAAAATGCAACTGGACATTCGTAGCGCTAAGTGGGTAATAGTGGAAAAAAGAATATGTTCAAATATAAACTACACAGAAGCATTGTATGAAACTTCTTTCTGTTCTGTGCATTCAACTAAAAGAGTTGAACCTTACTTTTGATTGAGCCTTTCTGAAACAATCTTTCTGTAGAAACTGCAATTGGACATTCTGAGCGCTAAGAGGCCTCTATTGGGAAAAATAATATCTTCAAATAAAAACTACACAGAAGCATTGTGTGAAACTTATTTCTGATATGTTCATTAAGCTAACAGAGTTAAACCATACTTTTGATTGCGAAGTTCTGAACACTCTTTCTGTAGAAAATGCAAGTGGACATTCGGAGCGCTAAGAGGGTAATAGTGGAAAAAGGAATATATTCAAATATAAACTACACAGTAGCATTCTGTGAAAATTCTTTCTGTTCTGTGCATTCAACTAACAGAGTTGAACCTTACTTTTGATTGAGCCGTTCTGAAACACTCTTTCTGTAGAAACTGCAATTGGACATGCTAAGCGCTAAGAGGCCTACATTGGGAAAAAGAATATCTTCAAATAAAAGCTACACAGCTGCATTCTGTGAAAATTATTTCTGATCTGTAAATTCAGTTAACAGAGATAAAACATATTTTTGATTGAGCAGTTATGAAACACTCTTTTTGTAGAAAATGCAAGTGGAGATTCGGAGCGCTAAGAGGGTAATAGTGGAAAAAGGAATGTCTTCAAATATAAACTACACAGAATCATTCGGTGAAACTTCTTTCTGATCTGTGCATTCAGCTAACAGAGTTAAACCATACTTTTGATTGAGCAGATCTGAACACTCTTTCTGTAGAAAATGCAACTGGACATTTGGAGCGCTAAGAGCGTAGTAGTGGAAAAAGGAATATATTCAAATATAAACTACACAGAAGCATTCTGTGAAACTTCTTTCTGATCTGAGCATTCAGCTAACAGAGTTAAACCATACATTTGATTGAGCAGTTTTGAAACACTCTGTCTGTAGAAAATGCAACTAGACATTCGTAGCGCTAAGTGGGTAATAGTGGAAAAAAGAATATGTTCAAATATAAACTACACAGAAGCATTGTATGAAACTTCTTTCTGTTCTGTGCATTCAACTAACAGAGTTGAACCTTAGTTTTGATTGAGCCGTTCTGAAACACTCTTTCTGTAGAAACTGCAATTGGACATTCTGAGCGCTAAGAGGCCTATATTGGGAAAAAGAATGTCTACAAATAAAAACTACACAGAAGAATTGGGTGAAACTTCTTTCTGTTCTGTTTGTTCAACTAAAAGAGTTGAACCTTAGTTTTGATTGAGCCGTTCTGAAACACTCTTTCTGTAGAAAATGCAAGTGGAGATTCGGAGCGCTAAGAGGGTAATAGTGGAAAAAGGAATGTCTCCAAATATAAACTACACAGAATCATTCTGTGAAACTTGTTTCTGATCTGTGCATTCAGCTAACAGAGTTAAAACATACTTTTGATTGAGCAGATCTGAACACTCTTTCTGTAGAAAATGTAACTGTACATTTGGAGCGCTAAGAGAGTAGTAGTGGAAAAAGGAATATATTCAAATACAAACTACACAGAAGCATTCTGTGAAACTTCTTTCTGATCTGAGCATTGAGCTAACAGAGTTAAACCATACGTTTGATTGAGCAGTTTTGAAACTCTCTGTCTGTAGAAAATGCAAATGGACATTCGTAGGGCTAAGTGGGTAATAGTGGAAAAAAGAATATGTTCAAATATAAACTACACAGAAGCATTGTATGAAACTTCTTTCTGTTCTGTGCATTCAACTAACAGAGTTGAACCTTACTTTTGATTGAGCCTTTCTGAAACACTCTTTCTGTAGAAACTGCAATTGGACATTCTGAGCGCTAAGAGGCCTCTATAGGGAAAAATAATATCTTCAAATAAAAACTACACAGAAGCATTGTGTGAAACTTATTTCTGATATGTTCATTAAGCTAACAGAGTTAAACCATACTTTTGATTGCGCAGTGCTGAACCCTCTTTCTGTAGAAAATGCAAGTGGACATTCGGAGCGCTAAGAGGGTAATAGTGGAAAAAGGAATATATTCAAATATAAACTACACAATAGCATTCTGGGAAAATTCTTTCTGTTCTGTGCATTCAACTAACAGAGTTGAACCTTACTTTTGATTGAGCCGTTCTGAAACACTCTTTCTGTAGAAACTGCAATTGGACATGCTAAGCGCTAAGAGGACTACATTGGGAAAAAGAATCTCTTCAAATAAAAACTACACCGATGCATTCTGTGAAACTTATCTCTGATCTGTAAATTTAGTTAACAGAGATAAAACATATTTTTGATTGAGCAGTTATGAAACACTCTTTTTGTAGAAAAGGCAAGTGGAGATTCCGAGCGCTAAGAGGGTAATAGTGGAAAAAGGAATGTCTTCAAATATAAACTACACAGAATCATTTGGTGAAACTTCTTTCTGATCTGTGCATTCAGCTAACAGAGTTAAACCATACTTTTGATTGAGCAGATCTGAACACTCTTTCTGTAGAAAATGCAACTGGACATTTGGAGCGCTAAGAGCGTAGTAGTGGAAAAAGGAATATATTCAAATATAAACTACACAGAAGCATTCTGTGAAACTTCTTTCTGATCTGAGCATTCAGCTAACAGAGTTAAACCATACATTTGATTGAGCAGTTTTGAAACACTCTGTCTGTAGAAAATGCAACTGGACATTCGTAGCGCTAAGTGGGTAATAGTGGAAAAAAGAATATGTTCAAATATAAACTACACAGAAGCATTGTATGAAACTTCTTTCTGTTCTGTGCATTCAACTAACAGAGTTGAACCTTACTTTTGATTGAGCCTTTCTGAAACACTCTTTCTGTAGAAACTGCAATTGGACATTCTGAGCACTAAGAGGCCTCTATAGGGAAAAATAATATCTTCAAATAAAAACTACACAGAAGCATTGTGTGAAACTTCTTTCTGATTTGAGCATTCAGCTAACAGAGTTAAACCATACTTTTGATTGAGCAGTTTTGAAACACTCTGTCTGTAGAAAATGCAACTGGACATTCGTAGCGCTAAGTGGGTAAGAGTGGAAAAAATAGTATGTTCAAATATAAACTACACAGAAGCATTGTATGAAACTTCTTTCTGTTCTGTGCATTCAACTAACAGAGTTGAACCTTACTTTTGATTGAGCCTTTCTGAAACACTCTTTCTGTAGAAACTGCAATTGGAAATTCTGAGCGCTAAGAGGTCTCTATTGGGAAAAATAATATCTTCAAATAAAAACTACACAGAAGCATTGTGTGAATCTTATTTCTGATATGTTCATTAAGCTAACAGAGTTATACCATACTTTTGATTGCACTGTTCTGAACCCTCTTTCTGTAGAAAATGCAAGTGGACATTCGGAGCGCTAAGAGGGTAATAGTGGAAAAAGGACTATATTCAAATATAAACTACACAGTAGCATTCTGTGAAAATTCTTTCTGTTCTGTGCATTCAACTAACAGAGTTGAACCTTACTTTTGATTGAGCCGTTCTGAAACACTCTTTCTGTAGAAACTGCAATTGGACATGCTAAGCGCTAAGAGGCCTACATTGGGAAAAAGAATCTCTTCAAATAAAAACTACACAGATGCATTCTGTGAAACTTATCTCTGATCTGTAAATTCAGTTAACAGAGATAAAACATATTTTTGATTGAGCAGTTATGAAACACTCTTTTTGTAGAAAAGGCAAGTCGAGATTCCGCACGCTAAGAGGGTAATAGTGGAAAAAGGAATGTCTTCAAATATAAACTACACAGAATCATTCGGTGAAACTTCTTTCTGATCTGTGCATTCAGCTAACAGAGTTAAACCATACATTTGATTGAGCAGATCTGAACACTCTTTCTGTAGAAAATGCAACTGGACATTTGGAGCGCTAAGAGCGTAGTAGTGGAAAAAGTAATATATTCAAATAGAAACTACACAGAAGCATTCTGTGAAACTTCTTTCTGATCTGAGCATTCAGCTAACAGAGTTAAACCATACTTTTGATTGAGCAGTTTTGAATCACTCTGTCTGTAGAAAATGCAGCTGGACATTCGTAGCGCTAAGTGGGTAATAGTGGAAAAAAGAATATGTTCAAATATAAACTACACAGAAGCATTGTATGAAACTTCTTTCTGTTCTGTGCATTCAACTAACAGAGTTGAACCTTACTTTTGATTGAGCCGTTCTGAAACACTCTTTCTGTAGAAACTGCAATTGGACATTCTGAGCGCTAAGAGGCCTCTATTGGGAAAAATAATATCTTCAAATAAAAACTACACAGAAGCATTTTGTGAAACTTACTTCTGATATGTTCATTAAGCTAACAGAGTTAAACCATACTTTTGATTGCGCAGTTCTGAACACTCTTTCTGTAGAAAATGCAAGTGGACATTCGGAGCGCTAAGAGGGTAATAGTGGAAAAAGGAATATATTCAAATATAAACTACACAGTAGCATTCTGTGAAAATTCTTTCTGTTCTGTGCATTCAACTAACAGAGTTGAACCTTACTTTTGATTGAGCCGTTCTGAAACACTCTTTCTGTAGAAACTGCAATTGGACATGCTAAGCGCTAAGAGGCCTACATTGGGAAAAAGAATCTCTTCAAATAAAAACTACACAGATGCATTCTGTGAAACTTATCTCTGATCTGTAAATTCAGTTAACAGAGATAAAACATATTTTTGATTGAGCAGTTATGAAACACTCTTTTTGTAGAAAAGGCAAGTGGAGATTCCGAGCGCTAAGAGGGTAATAGTGGAAAAAGGAATGTCTTCAAATATAAACTACACAGAATCATTCGGTGAAACTTCTTTCTGATCTGTGCATTCAGCTAACAGAGTTAAACCATACTTTTGATTGAGCAGATCTGAACACTCTTTCTGTAGAAAATGCAACTGGACATTTGGAGCGCTAAGAGCGTAGTAGTGGAAAAAGGAATATATTCAAATATAAACTACACAGAAGAATTCTGTGAAACTTCTTTCTGATCTGAGCATTCAGCTAACAGAGTTAAACCATACTTTTGATTGAGCAGTTTTGAAACACTCTGTCTGTAGAAAATGCAACTGCCCATTCGTAGCGCTAAGTGGGTAATAGTGGAAAAAAGAATATGTTCAAATATAAACTACACAGAAGCATTGTATGAAACTTCTTTCTGTTCTGTGCATTCAACTAACAGAGTTGAACCTTACTTTTGATTGAGCCTTTCTGAAACACTCTTTCTGTAGAAACTGCAATTGGACATTCTGAGCGCTAAGAGGCCTATATGGGGAAAAATAATATCTTCAAATAAAAACTACACAGAAGCATTGTGTGAATCTTATTTCTGATATGTTCATTAAGCTAACAGAGTTAAACCATACTTTTGATTGCGCAGTTCTGAACACTCTTTCTGTAGAAAATGCAAGTGGACATTCGGAGCGCTAAGAGGGTAATAGTGGAAAAAGGAATATATTCAAATATAAACTACACAGTAGCATTCTGTGAAAATTCTTTCTTTTCTGTGAATTCAACTAACAGATTTGAACCTTACTTTTGATTGAGCCGTTCTGAAACACTCTTTCTGTAGAAACTGCAATTGGACATGCTAAGCGCTAAGAGGCCTACATTGGGAAAAAGAATCTCTTCAAATAAAAAGTACACAGATGCATTCTGTGAAACTTATTTCTGATCTGTAAATTCAGTTAACAGAGATAAAACATATTTTTGATTGAGCAGTTATAAAACACTCTTTTTGTAGAAAATGCAAGTGGAGATTCCGAGCGCTAAGAGGGTAATAGTGGAAAAAGGAATGTCTTCAAATATATACTACACAGAATCATTCGGTGAAACTTCTTTCTGATCTGTGCATTCAGCTAACAGAGTTAAACCATACTTTTGATTGAGCAGATCTGAACACTCTTTCTGTAGAATATGCAACTGGACAATTGGAGCGCTAAGAGAGTAGTAGTGGAAAAAGGAATATATTCCAATATAAACTACACAGAAGCATTCTGTGAAACTTCTTTCTGATCTGAGCTTTCAGCTAACAGAGTTAAACCATACTTTTGATTGAGCAGTTTTGAAACACTCTGTCTGTAGAAAATGCAACTGGACATTCGTAGCGCTAAGTGGGTAATAGTGGAAAAAAGAATATGTTCAAATATAAACTACACAGAAGCATTGTATGAAACTTCTTTCTGTTCTGTGCATTCAACTAACAGAGTTGAACCTTACTTTTGATTGAGCCGTTCTGAAACACTCTTTCTGTAGAAACTGCAATTGGACATTCTGAGCGCTAAGAGGCCTATATTGGGAAAAAGAATGTCTACAAATAAAAACTACACAGAAGAATTGTGTGAAACTTCTTTCTGTTCTGTTTGTTCAACTAAAAGAGTTGAACCTTAGTTTTGATTGAGCCGTTCTGAAACACTCTTTCTGTAGAAAATGCAAGTGGAGATTCGGAGCGCTAAGAGGGTAATAGTGGAAAAAGGAATGTCTCCAAATACAAACTACACAGAATCATTCGGTGAAACTTCTTTCCGATCTGTGCATTCAGCTAACAGAGTTAAACCATACTTTTGATTGAGCAGATCTGAACACTCTTTCTGTAGAAAATGCAACTGGACATTTGGAGCGCTAAGAGCGTAGTAGTGGAAAAAGGAATATATTCAAATATAAACTACACAGAAGCATTCTGTGAAACTTCTTTCTGATCTGAGCATTCAGCTAACAGAGTTAAACCATACATTTGATTGAGCAGTTTTGAAACACTCTGTCTGTAGAAAATGCAACTAGACATTCGTAGCGCTAAATGGGTAATAGTGGAAAAAAGAATATGTTCAAATATAAACTACACAGAAGCATTGTATGAAACTTCTTTCTGTTCTGTGCATTCAACTAACAGAGTTGAACCTTACTTTTGATTGAGCCGTTCTGAAACACTCTTTCTGTAGAAACTGCAATTGGACATTCTGAGCGCTAAGAGGCCTATATTGGGAAAAAGAATGTCTACAAATAAAAACTACACAGAAGAATTGGGTGAAACTTCTTTCTGTTCTGTTTGTTCAACTAAAAGAGTTGAACCTTAGTTTTGATTGAGCCGTTCTGAAACACTCTTTCTGTAGAAAATGCAAGTGGAGATTCGGAGCGCTAAGAGGGTAATAGTGGAAAAAGGAATGTCTCCAAATATAAACTACACAGAATCATTCTGTGAAACTTGTTTCTGATCTGTGCATTCAGCTAACAGAGTTAAACCATACTTTTGATTGAGCAGATCTGAACACTCTTTCTGTAGAAAATGTAACTGTACATTTGGAGCGCTAAGAGAGTAGTAGTGGAAAAAGGAATATATTCAAATATAAACTACACAGAAGCATTCTGTGAAACTTCTTTCTGATCTGAGCATTGAGCTAACAGAGTTAAACCATACTTTTGATTGAGCAGTTTTGAAACTCTCTGTCTGTAGAAAATGCAAATGGACATTCGTAGGGCTAAGTGGGTAATAGTGGAAAAAAGAATATGTTCAAATATAAACTACACAGAAGCATTGTATGAAACTTCTTTCTGTTCTGTGCATTCAACTAACAGAGTTGAACCTTACTTTTGATTGAGCCGTTCTGAAACACTCTTTCTGTAGAAACTGCAATTGGACATTCTGAGCGCTAAGAGGCCTATATTGGGAAAAAGAATGTCTACAAATAAAAACTACACAGAAGAATTGTGTGAAACTTCTTTCTGTTCTGTTTGTTCAACTAAAGGAGTTGAACCTTAGTTTTGATTGAGCCGTTCTGAAACACACTTTCTGTAGAAAATGCAAGTGGAGATTCGGAGCGCTAAGAGGGTAATAGTGGAAAAAGGAATGTCTCCAAATATAAACTACACAGAATCATTCGGTGAAACTTCTTTCCGATCTGTGCATTCAGCTAACAGAGTTAAACCATACTTTTGATTGAGCAGATCTGAACACTCTTTCTGTAGAAAATGCAACTGGACATTTGGAGCGCTAAGAGAGTAGTAGTGGAAAAAGGAATATATTCAAATATAAACTACACAGAAGCATTCTGTGAAACTTCTTTCTGATTTGAGCATTCAGCTAACAGAGTTAAACCATACTTTTGATTGAGCAGTTTTGAAACACTCTGTCTGTAGAAAATGCAACTGGACATTCGTAGCGCTAAGTGGGTAATAGTGGAAAAAAGAATATGTTCAAATATAAACTACACAGAAGCATTGTATGAAACTTCTTTCTGTTCTGTGCATTCAACTAACAGAGTTGAACCTTACTTTTGATTGAGCCTTTCTGAAACACTCTTTCTGTAGAAACTGCAATTGGAAATTCTGAGCACTAAGAGGTCTCTATTGGGAAAAATAATATCTTCAAATAAAAACTACACAGAAGCATTGTGTGAATCTTATTTCTGATATGTTCATTAAGCTAACAGAGTTAAACCATACTTTTGATTGCACAGTTCTGAACCCTCTTTCTGTAGAAAATGCAAGTGGACATTCGGAGCGCTAAGAGGGTAATAGTGGAAAAAGGACTATATTCAAATATAAACTACACAGTAGCATTCTGTGAAAATTCTTTCTGTTCTGTGCATTCAACTAACAGAGTTGAACCTTACTTTTGATTGAGCCGTTCTGAGACACTCTTTCTGTAGAAACTGCAATTGGACATGCTAAGCGCTAAGAGGCCTACATTGGGAAAAAGAATCTCTTCAAATAAAAACTACACAGATGTATTCTGTGAAACTTATCTCTGATCTGTAAATTCAGTTAACAGAGATAAAACATATTTTTGATTGAGCAGTTATGAAACACTCTTTTTGTAGAAAAGGCAAGTCGAGATTCTGCACGCTCAGAGGGTAATAGTGGAAAAAGGAATGTCTTCAAATATAAACTACACAGAATCATTCGGTGAAACTTCTTTCTGATCTGTGCATTCAGCTAACAGAGTTAAACCATACTTTTGATTGAGCAGATCTGAACACTCTTTCTGTAGAAAATGCAACTGGACATTTGGAGCGCTAAGAGCGTAGTAGTGGAAAAAGGAATATATTCAAATATAAACTACACAGAAGCATTCTGTGAAACTTCTTTCTGATCTGAGCATTCAGCTAACAGAGTTAAACCATACTTTTGATTGAGCAGTTTTGAAACACTCTGTCTGTAGAAAATGCAACTGGACATTCGTAGCGCTAAGTGGGTAATAGTGGAAAAAAGAATATGTTCAAATATAAACTACACAGAAGCATTGTATGAAACTTCTTTCTGTTCTGTGCATTCAACTAACAGAGTTGAACCTTACTTTTGATTGAGCCTTTCTGAAACACTCTTTCTGTAGAAACTGCAATTGGACATTCTGAGCGATAAGAGGCCTCTATTGGGAAAAATAATATCTTCAAATAAAAACTACACAGAAGCATTGTGTGAAACTTATTTCTGATATGTTCATTAAGCTAACAGAGTTAAACCATACTTTTGATTGCGCAGTTCTGAACACTCTTTCTGTAGAAAATGCAAGTGGACATTCGGAGCGCTACGAGGGTAATAGTGGAAAAAGGAATATATTCAAATATAAACTACGCAGTAGCATTCTGTGAAAATTCTTTCTGTTCTGTGCATTCAACTAACAGAGTTGAACCTTACTTTTGATTGAGCCGTTCTGAAACACTCTTTCTGTAGAAACTGCAATTGGACATGCTAAGCGCTAAGAGGCCTACATTGGGAAAAAGAATATCTTCAAATAAAAACTACACAGATGCATTCTGTGAAACTTATTTCTGATCTGTAAATTCAGTTAACAGAGATAAAACATATTTTTGATTGAGCAGTTATGAAACACTCTTTTTGTAGAAAATGCAAGTGGAGATTCGGAGCGCTAAGAGGGTAATAGTGGAAAAAGGAATGTCTTCAAATATAAACTACACAGAATCATTCGGTGAAACTTCTTTCTGATCTGTGCATTCAGCTAACAGAGTTAAACCATACTTTTGATTGAGCAGATCTGAACACTCTTTCTGTAGAAAATGCAACTGGACATTTGGAGCGCTAAGAGCGTAGTAGTGGAAAAAGTAATATATTCAAATATAAACTACACAGAAGCATTCTGTGAAACTTCTTTCTGATCTGAGCATTGAGCTAACAGAGTTAAACCATACTTTTGATTGAGCAGTTTTGAAACACTCTGTCTGTAGAAAATGCAACTGGACATTCGTAGGGCTAAGTGGGTAATAGTGGAAAAAAGAATATGTTCAAATATAAACTACACAGAAGCATTGTATGAAACTTCTTTCTGTTCTGTGCATTCAACTAACAGAGTTGAACCTTACTTTTGATTGAGCCTTTCTGAAACACTCTTTCTGTAGAAACTGCAATTGGACATTCTGAGCGCTAAGAGGCCTCTATAGGGAAAAATAATATCTTCAAATAAAAACTACACAGAAGCATTGTGTGAAACTTATTTCTGATATGTTCATTAAGCTAACAGAGTTAAACCATACTTTTGATAGCGCAGTGCTGAACCCTCTTTCTGTAGAAAATGCAAGTGGACATTCGGAGCGCTAAGAGGGTAATAGTGGAAAAAGGAATATATTCAAATATAAACTACACAGAAGCATTCTGTGAAACTTCTTTCTGATCTGAGCATTCAGCTAACAGAGTTAAACCATACTTTTGATTGAGCAGTTTTGAAACACTCTGTCTGTAGAAAATGCAACTGGACATTCGTAGCGCTAAGTGGGTAATAGTGGAAAAAAGAATATGTTCAAATATAAACTACACAGAAGCATTGTATGAAACTTCTTTCTGTTCTGTGCATTCAACTAAAAGAGTTGAACCTTACTTTTGATTGAGCCTTTCTGAAACACTCTTTCTGTAGAAACTGCAATTGGACATTCTGAGCGCTAAGAGGCCTCTATTGGGAAAAATAATATCTTCAAATAAAAACTACACAGAAGCATTGTGTGAAACTTATTTCTGATATGTTCATTAAGCTAACAGAGTTAAACCATACTTTTGATTGCGAAGTTCTGAACACTCTTTCTGTAGAAAATGCAAGTGGACATTCGGAGCGCTAAGAGGGTAATAGTGGAAAAAGGACTATATTCAAATATAAACTACACAGTAGCATTCTGTGAAAATTCTTTCTGTTCTGTGCATTCAACTAACAGAGTTGAACCTTACTTTTGATTGAGCCGTTCTGAGACACTCTTTCTGTAGAAACTGCAATTGGACATGCTAAGCGCTAAGAGGCCTACATTGGGAAAAAGAATCTCTTCAAATAAAAACTACACAGATGCATTCTGTGAAACTTATCTCTGATCTGTAAATTCAGTTAACAGAGATAAAACATATTTTTGATTGAGCAGTTATGAAACACTCTTTTTGTAGAAAAGGCAAGTCGAGATTCCGCACGCTCAGAGGGTAATAGTGGAAAAAGGAATGTCTTCAAATATAAACTACACAGAATCATTCGGTGAAACTTCTTTCTGATCTGTGCATTCAGCTAACAGAGTTAAACCATAGTTTTGATTGAGCAGATCTGAACACTCTTTCTGTAGAAAATGCAACTGGACATTTGGAGCGCTAAGAGCGTAGTAGTGGAAAAAGGAATATATTCAAATATAAACTACACAGAAGCATTCTGTGAAACTTCTTTCTGATCTGAGCATTCAGCTAACAGAGTTAAACCATACTTTTGATTGAGCAGTTTTGAAACACTCTGTCTGTAGAAAATGCAACTGGACATTCGTAGCGCTAAGTGGGTAATAGTGGAAAAAAGAATATGTTCAAATATAAACTACACAGAAGCATTGTATGAAACTTCTTTCTGTTCTGTGCATTCAACTAAAAGAGTTGAACCTTACTTTTGATTGAGCCTTTCTGAAACACTCTTTCTGTAGAAACTGCAATTGGACATTCTGAGCGCTAAGAGGCCTCTATTGGGAAAATAATATCTTCAAATAAAAACTACACAGAAGCATTGTGTGAAACTTATTTCTGATATGTTCATTAAGCTAACAGAGTTAAACCATACTTTTGATTGCGAAGTTCTGAACACTCTTTCTGTAGAAAATGCAAGTGGACATTCGGAGCGCTAAGAGGGTAATAGTGGAAAAAGGAATATATTCAAATATAAACTACACAGTAGCATTCTGTGAAAATTCTTTCTGTTCTGTGCATTCAACTAACAGAGTTGAACCTTACTTTTGATTGAGCCGTTCTGAAACACTCTTTCTGTAGAAACTGCAATTGGACATGCTAAGCGCTAAGAGGCCTACATTGGGAAAAAGAATATCTTCAAATAAAAGCTACACAGCTGCATTCTGTGAAAATTATTTCTGATCTGTAAATTCAGTTAACAGAGATAAAACATATTTTTGATTGAGCAGTTATGAAACACTCTTTTTGTAGAAAATGCAAGTGGAGATTCGGAGCGCTAAGAGGGTAATAGTGGAAAAAGGAATGTCTTCAAATATAAACTACACAGAATCATTCGGTGAAACTTCTTTCTGATCTGTGCATTCAGCTAACAGAGTTAAACCATACTTTTGATTGAGCAGATCTGAACACTCTTTCTGTAGAAAATGCAACTGGACATTTGGAGCGCTAAGAGCGTAGTAGTGGAAAAAGGAATATATTCAATTATAAACTACACAGAAGCATTCTGTGAAACTTCTTTCTGATCTGAGCATTGAGCTAACAGAGTTAAACCATACTTTTGATTGAGTAGTTTTGAAACACTCTGTCTGTAGAAAATGCAACTGGACATTCGTAGGGCTAAGTGGGTAATAGTGGAAAAAAGAATATGTTCAAATATAAACTACACAGAAGCATTGTATGAAACTTCTTTCTGTTCTGTGCATTCAACTAACAGAGTTGAACCTTACTTTTGATTGAGCCTTTCTGAAACACTCTTTCTGTAGAAACTGCAATTGGACATTCTGAGCGCTAAGAGGCCTCTATAGGGAAAAATAATATCTTCAAATAAAAACTACACAGAAGCATTGTGTGAAACTTATTTCTGATATGTTCATTAATCTAACAGAGTTAAACCATACTTTTGATTGAGCAGTTTTGAAACTCTCTGTCTGTAGAAAATGCAACTGGACATTCGTAGCGCTAAGTGGGTAATAGTGGAAAAAAGAATATGTTCAAATATAAACTACACAGAAGCATTGTATGAAACTTCTTTCTGTTCTGTGCATTCAACTAACAGAGTTCAACCTTACTTTTGATTGAGCCGTTCTGAAACACTCTTTCTGTAGAAACTGCAATTGGACATTCTGAGCGCTAAGAGGCCTATATTGGGAAAAAGAATGTCTACAAATAAAAACTACACAGAAGAATTGTGTGAAACTTCTTTCTGTTCTGTTTGTTCAACTAAAAGTGTTGAACCTTAGTTTTGATTGAGCCGTTCTGAAACACTCTTTCTGTAGAAAATGCAACTGGAGATTCGGAGCGCTAAGAGGGTAATAGTGGAAAAAGGAATGTCTCCAAATATAAACTACACAGAATCATTCTGTGAAACTTCTTTCTGATCTGTGCATTCAGCTAACAGAGTTAAACCATACTTTTGATTGAGCAGATGTGAACACTCTTTCTGTAGAAAATGCAACTGGACATTTGGAGCGCTAAGAGAGTAGTAGTGGAAAAAGGAATATATTCAAATATAAACTACGCAGAAGCATTCTGTGAAACTTCTTTCTGATCTGAGCATTCAGCTAACAGAGTTAAACCATACTTTTGATTGAGCAGTTTTGAAACACTCTGTCTGTAGAAAATGCAACTGGAAATTCGTAGCGCTAAATGGGTAATAGTGGAAAAAAGAATATGTTCAAATATAAACTACACAGAAGCATTGTATGAAACTTCTTTCTGTTCTGTGCATTCAACTAACAGAGTTGAACCTTACTTTTGATTGAGCCTTTCTGAAACACTCTTTCTGTAGAAACTGCAATTGGACATTCTGAGCGCTAAGAGGCCTCTATTGGGAAAAATAATATCTTCAAATAAAAACTACACAGAAGCATTGTGTGAAACTTATTTCTGATATGTTCATTAAGCTAACAGAGTTAAACCATACTTTTGATTGCGCAGTGCTGAACCCTCTTTCTGTAGAAAATGCAAGTGGACATTCGGAGCGCTAAGAGGGTAATAGTGGAAAAAGGACTATATTCAAATATAAACTACACAGTAGCATTCTGTGAAAATTCTTTCTGTTCTGTGCATTCAACTAACAGAGTTGAACCTTACTTTTGATTGAGCCGTTCTGAAACACTCTTTCTGTAGAAACTGCAATTGGACATGCTAAGCGCTAAGAGGCCTACTTTGGGAAAAAGAATATCTTCAAATAAAAACTACACAGATGCATTCTGTGAAACTTATTTCTGATCTGTAAATTCAGTTAACAGAGATAAAACATATTTTTGATTGAGCAGATATTAAACACTCTTTTTGTAGAAAATACAAGTGGAGATTCGGAGCGCTAAGAGGGTAATAGTGGAAAAAGGAATGTCTTCAAATATAAACTACACAGAATCATTCGGTGAAACTTCTTTCTGATCTGTGCATTCAGCTAACAGAGTTAAAACATACTTTTGATTGAGCAGATCTGAACACTCTTTCTGTAGAAAATGCAACTGGACATTTGGAGCGCTAAGAGCGTAGTAGTGGAAAAAGTAATATATACAAATATAAACTACACAGAAGCATTCTGTGAAACTTCTTTCTGATCTGAGCATTCAGCTAACAGAGTTAAACCATACTTTTGATTGAGCAGTTTTGAAACACTCTGTCTGTAGAAAATGCAACTGGACATTCGTAGCGCTAAGTGGGTAATAGTGGAAAAAAGAATATGTTCAAATATAAACTACACAGAAGCATTGTATGAAACTTCTTTCTGTTCTGTGCATTCAACTAACAGAGTTGAATCTTACTTTTGATTGAGCCGTTCTGAAACACTCTTTCTGTAGAAACTGCAATTGGACATTCTGAGCGCTAAGAGGCCTATATTGGGAAAAAGAATGTCTACAAATAAAAACTACACAGAAGAATTGTGTGAAACTCCTTTCTGTTCTGTTTGTTCAACTAAAAGAGTTGAACCTTAGTTTTGATTGAGCCGTTCTGAAACACTCTTTCTGTAGAAAATGCAAGTGGAGATTCGGAGCGCTAAGAGGGTAATAGTGGAAAAAGGAATGTCTCCAAATATAAACTACACAGAATCATTCTGTGAAACTTCTTTCTGATCTGTGCATTCAGCAAACAGAGTTAAACCATACTTTTGATTGAGCAGATCTGAACACTCTTTCTGTAGAAAATGCAACTGGACATTTGGAGCGCTAAGAGAGTAGTAGTGGAAAAAGGAATATATTCAAATATAAACTACACAGAAGCATTCTGTGAAACTTCTTTCTGATCTGAGCATTCAGCTAACAGAGTTAAACCATACATTTGATTGAGCAGTTTTGAAACACTCTGTCTGTAGAAAATGCAACTGGACATTCGTAGCGCTAAGTGGGTAATAGTGGAAAAAAGAATATGTTCAAATATAAACTACACAGAAGCATTGTATGAAACTTCTTTCTGTTCTGTGCATTCAACTAACAGAGTTGAACCTTACTTTTGATTGAGCCTTTCTGAAACACTCTTTCTGTAGAAACTGCAATTGGACATTCTGAGCGCTAAGAGGCCTCTATTGGGAAAAATAATATCTTCAAATAAAAACTACACAGAAGCATTGTGTGAAACTTATTTCTGATATGTTCATTAAGCTAACCGAGTTAAACCACACTTTTGATTGCGCAGTGCTGAACCCTCTTTCTGTAGAAAATGCAAGTGGACATTCGGAGCGCTAAGAGGGTAATAGTGGAAAAAGGACTATATTCAAATATAAACTACACAGTAGCATTCTGTGAAAATTCTTTCTGTTCTGTGCATTCAACTAACAGAGTTGAACCTTACTTTTGATTGAGCCGTTCTGAAACACTCTTTCTGTAGAAACTGCAATTGGACATGCTAAGCGCTAAGAGGCCTACTTTGGGAAAAAGAATATCTTCAAATAAAAACTACACAGATGCATTCTGTTAAACTTATTTCTGATCTGTAAATTCAGTTAACAGAGATAAAACATATTTTTGATTGAGCAGTTATGAAACACTCTTTTTGTAGAAAATACAAGTGGAGATTCGGAGCGCTAAGAGGGTAATAGTGGAAAAAGGAATGTCTTCAAATATAAACTACACAGAATCATTCGGTGAAACTTCTTTCTGATCTGTGCATTCAGCTAACAGAGTTAAACCATACTTTTGATTGAGCAGATCTGAACACTCTTTCTGTAGAAAATGCAACTGGACATTTGGAGCGCTAAGAGCGTAGTAGTGGAAAAAGGAATATATTCAAGTATAAACTACACAGAAGCATTCTGTGAAACTTCTTTCTGATCTGAGCATTCAGCTAACAGAGTTAAACCATACTTTTGATTGAGCAGTTTTGAAACACTCTGTCTGTAGAAAATGCAACTGGACATTCGTAGCGCTAAGTGGGTAATAGTGGAAAAAAGAATATGTTCAAATATAAACTACACAGAAGCATTGTATGAAACTTCTTTCTGTTCTGTGCATTCAACTAACAGAGTTGAACCTTACTTTTGATTGAGCCTTTCTGAAACACTCTTTCTGTAGAAACTGCAATTGGACATTCTGAGCGCTAAGAGGCCTCTATAGGGAAAAATAATATCTTCAAATAAAAATTACACAGAAGCATTGTGTGAAACTTATTTCTGATATGTTCATTAAGCTAACAGAGTTAAACCATACTTTTGATTGCGCAGTGCTGAACCCTCTTTCTGTAGAAAATGCAAGTGGACATTCGGAGCGCTAAGAGGGTAATAGTGGAAAAAGGAATATATTCAAATATAAACTACACAATAGCATTCTGGGAAAATTCTTTCTGTTCTGTGCATTCAACTAACAGAGTTGAACCTTACTTTTGATTGAGCCGTTCTGAAACACTCTTTCTGTAGAAACTGCAATTGGACATGCTAAGCGCTAAGAGGCCTACATTGGGAAAAAGAATCTCTTCAAATAAAAACTACACCGATGCATTCTGTGAAACTTATCTCTGATCTGTAAATTTAGTTAACAGAGATAAAACATATTTTTGATTGAGCAGTTATGAAACACTCTTTTTGTAGAAAAGGCAAGTGGAGATTCCGAGCGCTAAGAGGGTAATAGTGGAAAAAGGAATGTCTTCAAATATAAACTACACAGAATCATTCGGTGAAACTTCTTTCTGATCTGTGCATTCAGCTAACAGAGTTAAACCATACTTTTGATTGAGCAGATCTGAACACTCTTTCTGTAGAAAATGCAACTGGACATTTGGAGCGCTAAGAGCGTAGTAGTGGAAAAAGGAATATATTCAATTATAAACTACACAGAAGCATTCTGTGAAACTTCTTTCTGATCTGAGCATTGAGCTAACAGAGTTAAACCATACTTTTGATTGAGTAGTTTTGAAACACTCTGTCTGTAGAAAATGCAACTGGACATTCGTAGGGCTAAGTGGGTAATAGTGGAAAAAAGAATATGTTCAAATATAAACTACACAGAAGCATTGTATGAAACTTCTTTCTGTTCTGTGCATTCAACTAACAGAGTTGAACATTACTTTTGATTGAGCCTTTCTGAAACACTCTTTCTGTAGAAACTGCAATTGGACATTCTGAGCGCTAAGAGGCCTCTATAGGGAAAAATAATATCTTCAAATAAAAACTACACAGAAGCATTGTGTGAAACTTATTTCTGATATGTTCATTAATCTAACAGAGTTAAACCATACTTTTGATTGAGCAGTTTTGAAACACTCTGTCTGTAGAAAATGCAAGTGGACATTCGGAGCGCTAAGAGGATAATATTGGAAAAAGGAATATATTCAAATATAAACTACACAGTAGCATTCTGTGAAAATTCTTTCTGTTCTGTGCATTCAACTAACAGAGTTGAACCTTACTTTTGATTGAGCCGTTCTGAAACACTCTTTCTGTAGAAACTGCAATTGGACATGCTAAGCGATAAGAGGCCTACATTGGGAAAAAGAATCTCTTCAAATAAAAACTACACAGATGCATTCTGTGAAACTTATCTGTGATCTGTAAATTCAGTTAACAGAGATAAAACATATTTTTGATTGAGCAGTTATGAAACACTCTTTTTGTAGAAAAGGCAAGTGGAGATTCCGAGCGCTAAGAGGGTAATAGTGGAAAAAGGAATGTCTTCAAATATAAACTACACAGAATCATTCGGTGAAACTTCTTTCTGATCTGTGCATTCAGCTAACAGAGTTAAACCATACTTTTGATTGAGCAGATCTGAACACTCTTTCTGTAGAAAATGCAACTGGACATTTGGAGCGCTAAGAGCGTAGTAGTGGAAAAAGGAATATATTCAAATATAAACTACACAGAAGCATTCTGTGAAACTTCTTTCTGATCTGAGCATTCAGCTAACAGAGTTAAACCATACTTTTGATTGAGCAGTTTTGAAACACTCTGTCTGTAGAAAATGCAACTGCACATTCGTAGCGCTAAGTGGGTAATAGTGGAAAAAAGAATATGTTCAAATGCAAACTACACAGAAGCATTGTATGAAACTTCTTTCTGCTCTGTGCATTCAACTAACAGAGTTGAACCTTACTTTTGATTGAGCCTTTCTGAAACACTCTTCCTGTAGAAACTGCAATTGGACATTCTGAGCGCTAAGAGGCCTCTATTGGGAAAAATAATATCTTCAAATAAAAACTACACAGAAGCATTGTGTGAAACTTATTTCTGATATGTTCATTAAGCTAACAGAGTTAAACCATACTTTTGATTGCGCAGTTCTGAACACTCTTTCTGTAGAAAATGCAAGTGGACATTCGGAGCGCTAAGAGGGTAATAGTGGAAAAAGGAATATATTCAAATATAAACTACACAGAAGCATTCTGTGAAACTTCTTTCTGATCTGAGCATTCAGCTAACAGAGTTAAACCATACTTTTGATTGAGCAGTTTTGAAACACTCTGTCTGTAGAAAATGCAACTGGACATTCGTAGCGCTAAGTGGGTAATAGTGGAAAAAGAATATGTTCAAATATAAACTACACAGAAGCATTGTATGAAACTTCTTTCTGTTCTGTGCATTCAACTAAAAGAGTTGAACCGTACTTTTGATTGAGCCTTTCTGAAACACTCTTTCTGTAGAAACTGCAATTGGACATTCTGAGCGCTAAGAGGCCTCTATTGGGAAAAATAATATCTTCAAATAAAAACTACACAGAAGCATTGTGTGAAACTTATTTCTGATATGTTCATTAAGCTAACAGAGTTAAACCATACTTTTGATTGCGAAGTTCTGAACACTCTTTCTGTAGAAAATGCAAGTGGACATTCGGAGCGCTAAGAGGGTAATAGTGGAAAAAGGAATATATTCAAATATAAACTACACAGTAGCATTCTGTGAAAATTCTTTCTGTTCTGTGCATTCAACTAACAGATTTGAACCTTACTTTTGATTGAGCCGTTCTGAAACACTCTTTCTGTAGAAACTGCAATTGGACATGCTAAGCGCTAAGAGGCCTACATTGGGAAAAAGAATATCTTCAAATAAAAGCTACAGAGCTGCATTCTGTGAAAATTATTTCTGATCTGTAAATTCAGTTAACAGAGATAAAACATATTTTTGATTGAGCAGTTATGAAACACTCTTTTTGTAGAAAATGCAAGTGGAGATTCGGAGCGCTAAGAGGGTAATAGTGGAAAAAGGAATGTCTTCAAATATAAACTACACAGAATCATTCGGTGAAACTTCTTTCTGATCTGTGCATTCAGCTAACAGAGTTAAACCATACTTTTGATTGAGCAGATCTGAACACTCTTTCTGTAGAAAATGCAACTGGACATTTGGAGCGCTAAGAGCGTAGTAGTGGAAAAAGGAATATATTCAAATATAAACTACACAGAAGCATTCTGTGAAACTTCTTTCTGATCTGAGCATTCAGCTAACAGAGTTAAACCATACATTTGATTGAGCAGTTTTGAAACACTCTGTCTGTAGAAAATGCAACTAGACATTCGTAGCGCTAAATGGGTAATAGTGGAAAAAAGAATATGTTCAAATATAAACTACACAGAAGCATTGTATGAAACTTCTTTCTGTTCTGTGCATTCAACTAACAGAGTTGAACCTTACTTTTGATTGAGCCGTTCTGAAACACTCTTTCTGTAGAAACTGCAATTGGACATTCTGAGCGCTAAGAGGCCTATATTGGGAAAAAGAATGTCTACAAATAAAAACTACACAGAAGAATTGGGTGAAACTTCTTTCTGTTCTGTTTGTTCAACTAAAAGAGTTGAACCTTAGTTTTGATTGAGCCGTTCAGAAACACTCTTTCTGTAGAAAATGCAAGTGGAGATTCGGAGCGCTAAGAGGGTAATAGTGGAAAAAGGAATGTCTCCAAATATAAACTACACAGAATCATTCTGTGAAACTTGTTTCTGATCTGTGCATTCAGCTAACAGAGTTAAAACATACTTTTGATTGAGCAGATCTGAACACTCTTTCTGTAGAAAATGTAACTGTACATTTGGAGCGCTAAGAGAGTAGTAGTGGAAAAAGGAATATATTCAAATATAAACTACACAGAAGCATTCTGTGAAACTTCTTTCTGATCTGAGCATTGAGCTAACAGAGTTAAACCATACTTTTGATTGAGCAGTTTTGAAACTCTCTGTCTGTAGAAAATGCAAATGGACATTCGTAGGGCTAAGTGGGTAATAGTGGAAAAAAGAATATGTTCAAATATAAACTACACAGAAGCATTGTATGAAACTTCTTTCTGTTCTGTGCATTCAACTAACAGAGTTGAACCTTACTTTTGATTGAGCCTTTCTGAAACACTCTTTCTGTAGAAACTGCAATTGGACATTCTGAGCGCTAAGAGGCCTCTATAGGGAAAAATAATATCTTCAAATAAAAACTACACAGAAGCATTGTGTGAAACATATTTCTGATATGTTCATTAATCTAACAGAGTTAAACCATACTTTTGATTGAGCAGTTTTGAAACACTCTGTCTGTAGAAAATGCAACTGGACATTCGTAGCGCTAAGTGGGTAATAGTGGAAAAAAGAATATGTTCAAATATAAACTACACAGAAGCATTGTATGAAACTTCTTTCTGTTCTGTGCATTCAACTAACAGAGTTCAACCTTACTTTTGATTGAGCCGTTCTGAAACACTCTTTCTGTAGAAACTGCAATTGGACATTCTGAGCGCTAAGAGGCCTATATTGGGAAAAAGAATGTCTACAAATAAAAACTACACAGAAGAATTGTGTGAAACTTCTTTCTGTTCTGTTTGTTCAACTAAAAGTGTTGAAACTTAGTTTTGATTGAGCCGTTCTGAAACACTCTTTCTGTAGAAAATGCAACTGGAGATTCGGAGCGCTAAGAGGGTAATAGTGGAAAAAGGAATGTCTCCAAATATAAACTACACAGAATCATTCTGTGAAACTTCTTTCTGATCTGTGCATTCAGCTAACAGAGTTAATCCATACTTTTGATTGAGCAGATCTGAACACTCTTTCTGTAGAAAATGCAACTGGACATTTGGAGCGCTAAGAGAGTAGTAGTGGAAAAAGGAATATATTCAAATATAAACTACACAGAAGCGTTCTGTGAAACTTCTTTCTGATCTGAGCATTCAGCTAACAGAGTTAAACCATACTTTTGATTGAGCAGTTTTGAAACACTCTGTCTGTAGAAAATGCAACTGGAAATTCATAGCGCTAAGTGGGTAATAGTGGAAAAAAGAATATGTTCAAATATAAACTACACAGAAGCATTGTATGAAACTTCTTTCTGTTCTGTGCATTCAACTAACAGAGTTGAACCTTACTTTTGATTGAGCCTTTCTGAAACACTCTTTCTGTAGAAACTGCAATTGGACATTCTGAGCGCTAAGAGGCCTCTATTGGGAAAAATAATATCTTCAAATAAAAACTACACAGAAGCATTGTGTGAAACTTATTTCTGATATGTTCATTAAGCTAACAGAGTTAAACCATACTTTTGATTGCGCAGTGCTGAACCCTCTTTCTGTAGAAAATGCAAGTGGACATTCGGAGCGCTAAGAGGGTAATAGTGGAAAAAGGACTATATTCAAATATAAACTACACAGTAGCATTCTGTGAAAATTCTTTCTGTTCTGTGCATTCAACTAACAGAGTTGAACCTTACTTTTGATTGAGCCGTTCTGAAACACTCTTTCTGTAGAAACTGCAATTGGACATGCTAAGCGCTAAGAGGCCTACTTTGGGAAAAAGAATATCTTCAAATAAAAACTACACAGATGCATTCTGTTAAACTTATTTCTGATCTGTAAATTCAGTTAACAGAGATAAAACATATTTTTGATTGAGCAGTTATGAAACACTCTTTTTGTAGAAAATACAAGTGGAGATTCGGAGCGCTAAGAGGGTAATAGTGGAAAAAGGAATGTCTTCAAATATAAACTACACAGAATCATTCGGTGAAACTTCTTTCTGATCTGTGCATTCAGCTAACAGAGTTAAACCATACTTTTGATTGAGCAGATCTGAACACTCTTTCTGTAGAAAATGCAACTGGACATTTGGAGCGCTAAGAGCGTAGTAGTGGAAAAAGGAATATATTCAAGTATAAACTACACAGAAGCATTCTGTGAAACTTCTTTCTGATCTGAGCATTCAGCTAACAGAGTTAAACCATACTTTTGATTGAGCAGTTTTGAAACACTCTGTCTGTAGAAAATGCAACTGGACATTCGTAGCGCTAAGTGGGTAATAGTGGAAAAAAGAATATGTTCATATATAAACTACACAGAAGCATTGTATGAAACTTCTTTCTGTTCTGTGCATTCAACTAACAGAGTTCAACCTTACTTTTGATTGAGCCGTTCTGAAACACTCTTTCTGTAGAAACTGCAATTGGACATTCTGAGCGCTAAGAGGCCTATATTGGGAAAAAGAATGTCTACAAATAAAAACTACACAGAAGAATTGTGTGAAACTTCTTTCTGTTCTGTTTGTTCAACTAAAAGAGTTGAACCTTAGTTTTGATTGAGCCGTTCTGAAACACTCTTTCTGTAGAAAATGCAAGTGGAGATTCGGAGCGCTAAGAGGGTAATAGTGGAAAAAGGAATGTCTCCAAATATAAACTACACAGAATCATTCTGTGAAACTTCTTTCTGATCTGTGCATTCAGCTAACAGAGTTAAACCATACTTTTGATTGAGCAGATCTGAACACTCTTTCTGTAGAAAATGCAACTGGACATTTGGAGCGCTAAGAGAGTAGTAGTGGAAAAAGGAATATATTCAAATATAAACTACACAGAAGCATTCTGTGAAACTTCTTTCTGATCTGAGCATTCAGCTAACAGAGTTAAACCATACTTTTGATTGAGCAGTTTTGAAACACTCTGTCTGTAGAAAATGCAACTGGACATTCGTAGCGCTAAGTGGGTAATAGTGGAAAAAAGAATATGTTCAAATATAAACTACACAGAAGCATTGTATGAAACTTCTTTCTGTTCTGTGCATTCAACTAACAGAGTTGAACCTTACTTTTGATTGAGCCTTTCTGAAACACTCTTTCTGTAGAAACTGCAATTGGACATTCTGAGCGCTAAGAGGCCTCTATTGGGAAAAATAATATCTTCAAATAAAAACTACACAGAAGCATTGTGTGAAACTTATTTCTGATATGTTCATTAAGCTAACAGAGTTAAACCACACTTTTGATTGCGCAGTGCTGAACCCTCTTTCTGTAGAAAATGCAAGTGGACATTCGGAGCGCTAAGAGGGTAATAGTGGAAAAAGGACTATATTCAAATATAAACTACACAGTAGCATTCTGTGAAAATTTTTTCTGTTCTGTGCATTCAACTAACAGAGTTGAACCTTACTTTTGATTGAGCCGTTCTGAAACACTCTTTCTGTAGAAACTGCAATTGGACATGCTAAGCGCTAAGAGGCCTACTTTGGGAAAAAGAATATCTTCAAATAAAAACTACACAGAAGCATTGTGTGAAACTTATTTCTGATCTGTAAATTCAGTTAACAGAGATAAAACATATTTTTGATTGAGCAGTTATGAAACACTCTTTTTGTAGAAAATACAAGTGGAGATTCGGAGCGCTAAGAGGGTAATAGTGGAAAAAGGAATGTCTTCAAATATAAACTACACAGAATCATTCGGTGAAACTTCTTTCTGATCTGTGCATTCAGCTAACAGAGTTAAACCATACTTTTGATTGAGCAGATCTGAACACTCTTTCTGTAGAAAATGCAACTGGACATTTGGAGCGCTAAGAGCGTAGTAGTGGAAAAAGGAATATATTCAAGTATAAACTACACAGAAGCATTCTGTGAAACTTCTTTCTGATCTGAGCATTCAGCTAACAGAGTTAAACCATACATTTGATTGAGCAGTTTTGAAACACTCTGTCTGTAGAAAATGCAACTGGACATTCGTAGCGCTAAGTGGGTAATAGTGGAAAAAAGAATATGTTCAAATATAAACTACACAGAAGCATTGTATGAAACTTCTTTCTGTTCTGTGCATTCAACTAACAGAGTTGAACCTTACTTTTGATTGAGCCGTTCTGAAACACTCTTTCGGTAGAAACTGCAATTGGACATTCTGAGCGCTAAGAGGCCTATATTGGGAAAAAGAATGTCTACAAATAAAAACTACACAGAAAAATTGTGTGAAACTTCTTTCTGTTCTGTTTGTTCAATAAAAGAGTTGAACTTTAGTTTTGATTGAGCCGTTCTGAAACACTCTTTCTGTAGAAAATGCAAGTGGAGATTCGGAGCGCTAAGAGGGTAATAGTGGAAAAAGGAATGTCTCCAAATATAAACTACACAGAATCATTCTGTGAAACTTCTTTCTGATCTGTGCATTCAGCTAACAGAGTTAAACCATACTTTTGATTGAGCAGATCTGAACACTCTTTCTGTAGAAAATGCAACTGGACATTTGGAGCGCTAAGAGAGTAGTAGTGGAAAAAGGAACATATTCAAATATAAACAACACAGAAGCATTCTGTGAAACTTCTTTCTGATCTGAGCATTCAGCTAACAGAGTTAAACCATACTTTTGATTGAGCAGTTTTGAAACACTCTGTCTGTAGAAAATGCAACTGGACATTCGTAGCGCTAAGTGGGTAATAGTGGAAAAAAGAATATGTTCAAATATAAACTACACAGAAGCATTGTATGAAACTTCTTTCTGTTCTGTGCATTCAACTAACAGAGTTCAACCTTACTTTTGATTGAGCCTTTCTGAAACACTCTTTCTGTAGAAACTGCAATTGGACATTCTGAGCGCTAAGAGGCCTCTATTGGGAAAAATAATATCTTCAAATAAAAACTACACAGAAGCATTGTGTGAAACTTATTTCTGATATGTTCATTAAGCTAACAGAGTTAAACCACACTTTTGATTGCGCAGTGCTGAACCCTCTTTCTGTAGAAATTGCAAGTGGACATTCGGAGCGCTAAGAGGGTAATAGTGGAAAAAGGACTATATTCAAATATAAACTACACAGTAGCATTCTGTGAAAATTCTTTCTGTTCTGTGCATTCAACTAACAGAGTTGAACCTTACTTTTGATTGAGCCGTTCTGAAACACTCTTTCTGTAGAAACTGCAATTGGACATGCTAAGCGCTAAGAGGCCTACTTTGGGAAAAAGAATATCTTCAAATAAAAACTACACAGATGCATTCTGTTAAACTTATTTCTGATCTGTAAATTCAGTTAACAGAGATAAAACATATTTTTGATTGAGCAGTTATGAAACACTCTTTTTGTAGAAAATACAAGTGGAGATTCGGAGCGCTAAGAGGGTAATAGTGGAAAAAGGAATGTCTTCAAATATAAACTACACAGAATCATTCGGTGAAACTTCTTTCTGATCTGTGCATTCAGCTAACAGAGTTAAACCATACTTTTGATTGAGCAGATCTGAACACTCTTTCTGTAGAAAATGCAACTGGACATTTGGAGCGCTAAGAGCGTAGTAGTGGAAAAAGGAATATTTTCAAGTATAAACTACACAGAAGCATTCTGTGAAACTTCTTTCTGATCTGAGCATTCAGCTAACAGAGTTAAACCATACTTTTGATTGAGCAGTTTTGAAACACTCTGTCTGTAGAAAATGCAACTGGACATTCGTAGCGCTAAGTGGGTAATAGTGGAAAAAAGAATATGTTCAAATATAAACTACACAGAAGCATTGTATGAAACTTCTTTCTGTTCTGTGCATTCAACTAACAGAGTTCAACCTTACTTTTGATTGAGCCGTTCTGAAACACTCTTTCTGTAGAAACTGCAATTGGACATTCTGAGCGCTAAGAGGCCTATATTGGGAAAAAGAATGTCTACAAATAAAAACTACACAGGAGAATTGTGTGAAACTTCTTTCTGTTCTGTTTGTTCAACTAAAAGAGTTGAACCTTAGTTTTGATTGAGCCGTTCTGAAACACTCTTTCTGTAGAAAATGCAAGTGGAGATTCGGAGCGCTAAGAGGGTAATAGTGGAAAAAGGAATGTCTCCAAATATAAACTACACAGAATCATTCTGTGAAACTTCTTTCTGATCTGTGCATTCAGCTAACAGAGTTAAACCATACTTTTGATTGAGCAGATCTGAACACTCTTTCTGTAGAAAATGCAACTGGACATTTGGAGCGCTAAGAGAGTAGTAGTGGAAAAAGGAATATATTCAAATATAAACTACACAGAAGCATTCTGTGAAACTTCTTTCTGATCTGAGCATTCAGCTAACAGAGTTAAACCATACTTTTGATTGAGCAGTTTTGAAACACTCTGTCTGTAGAAAATGCAACTGGACATTCGTAGCGCTAAGTGGGTAATAGTGGAAAAAAGAATATGTTCAAATATAAACTACACAGAAGCATTGTATGAAACTTCTTTCTGTTCTGTGCATTCAACTAACAGAGTTGAACCTTACTTTTGATTGAGCCTTTCTGAAACACTCTTTCTGTAGAAACTGCAATTGGACATTCTGAGCGCTAAGAGGCCTCTATTGGGAAAAATAATATCTTCAAATAAAAACTACACCGAAGCATTGTGTGAAACTTATTTCTGATATGTTCATTAAGCTAACAGAGTTAAACCATACTTTTGATTGCGCAGTGCTGAACCCTCTTTCTGTAGAAAATGCAAGTGGACATTCGGAGCGCTAAGAGGGTAATAGTGGAAAAAGGACTATATTCAAATATAAACTACACAGTAGCATTCTGTGAAAATTTTTTCTGTTCTGTGCATTCAACTAACAGAGTTGAACCTTACTTTTGATTGAGCCGTTCTGAAACACTCTTTCTGTAGAAACTGCAATTGGACATGCTAAGCGCTAAGAGGCCTACTTTGGGAAAAAGAATATCTTCAAATAAAAACTACACAGAAGCATTGTGTGAAACTTATTTCTGATCTGTAAATTCAGTTAACAGAGATAAAACATATTTTTGATTGAGCAGTTATGAAACACTCTTTTTGTAGAAAATGCAAGTGGAGATTCGGAGCGCTAAGAGGGTAATAGTGGAAAAAGGAATGTCTTCAAATATAAACTACACAGAATCATTCGGTGAAACTTCTTTCTGATCCGTGCATTCAGCTAACAGAGTTAAACCATACTTTTGATTGAGCAGATCTGAACACTCTTTCTGTAGAAAATGCAACTGGACATTTGGAGCGCTAAGAGCGTAGTAGTGGAAAAAGGAATATATTCAAGTATAAACTACACAGAAGCATTCTGTGAAACTTCTTTCTGATCTGAGCATTCAGCTAACAGAGTTAAACCATACATTTGATTGAGCAGTTTTGAAACACTCTGTATGTAGAAAATGCAACTGGACATTCGTAGCGCTAAGTGGGTAATAGTGGAAAAAAGAATATGTTCAAATATAAACTACACAGAAGCATTGTATGAAACTTCTTTCTGTTCTGTGCATTCAACTAACAGAGTTGAACCTTACTTTTGATTGAGCCGTTCTGAAACACTCTTTCTGTAGAAACTGCAATTGGACATTCTGAGCGCTAAGAGGCCTATATTGGGAAAAAGAATGTCTACAAATAAAAACTACACTGAAGAATTGTGTGAAACTTCTTTCTGTTCTGTTTGTTCAACTAAAAGTGTTGAACTTTAGTTTTGATTGAGCCGTTCTGAAACACTCTTTCTGTAGAAAATGCAAGTGGAGATTCGGAGCGCTAAGAGGGTAATAGTGGAAAAAGGAATGTCTCCAAATATAAACTACACAGAATCATTCTGTGAAACTTCTTTCTGATCTGTGCATTCAGCTAACAGAGTTAAACCATACTTTTGATTGAGCAGATCTGAACACTCTTTCTGTAGAAAATGCAACTGGACATTTGGAGCGCTAAGAGAGTAGTAGTGGAAAAAGGAACATATTCAAATATAAACTACACAGAAGCATTCTGTGAAACTTCTTTCTGATCTGAGCATTCAGCTAACAGAGTTAAACCATACTTTTGATTGAGCAGTTTTGAAACACTCTGTCTGTAGAAAATGCAACTGGACATTCGTAGCGCTAAGTGGGTAATAGTGGAAAAAAGAATATGTTCAAATATAAACTACACAGAAGCATTGTATGAAACTTCTTTCTGTTCTGTGAATTCAACTAACAGAGTTGAACCTTACTTTTGATTGAGCCTTTCTGAAACACTCTTTCTGTAGAAACTGCAATTGGACATTCTGAGCGCTAAGAGGCCTCTATTGGGAAAAATAATATCTTCAAATAAAAACTACACCGAAGCATTGTGTGAAACTTATTTCTGATATGTTCATTAAGCTAACAGAGTTAAACCATACTTTTGATTGCGCAGTGCTGAACCCTCTTTCTGTAGAAAATGCAAGTGGACATTCGGAGCGCTAAGAGGGTAATAGTGGAAAAAGGACTATATTCAAATATAAACTACACAGTAGCATTCTGTGAAAATTTTTTCTGTTCTGTGCATTCAACTAACAGAGTTGAACCTTACTTTTGATTGAGCCGTTCTGAAACACTCTTTCTGTAGAAACTGCAATTGGACATGCTAAGCGCTAAGAGGCCTACTTTGGGAAAAAGAATATCTTCAAATAAAAACTACACAGAAGCATTGTGTGAAACTTATTTCTGATCTGTAAATTCAGTTAACAGAGATAAAACATATTTTTGATTGAGCAGTTATGAAACACTCTTTTTGTAGAAAATGCAAGTGGAGATTCGGAGCGCTAAGAGGGTAATAGTGGAAAAAGGAATGTCTTCAAATATAAACTACACAGAATCATTCGGTGAAACTTCTTTCTGATCCGTGCATTCAGCTAACAGAGTTAAACCATACTTTTGATTGAGCAGATCTGAACACTCTTTCTGTAGAAAATGCAACTGGACATTTGGAGCGCTAAGAGCGTAGTAGTGGAAAAAGGAATATATTCAAGTATAAACTACACAGAAGCATTCTGTGAAACTTCTTTCTGATCTGAGCATTCAGCTAACAGAGTTAAACCATACATTTGATTGAGCAGTTTTGAAACACTCTGTATGTAGAAAATGCAACTGGACATTCGTAGCGCTAAGTGGGTAATAGTGGAAAAAAGAATATGTTCAAATATAAACTACACAGAAGCATTGTATGAAACTTCTTTCTGTTCTGTGCATTCAACTAACAGAGTTGATCCTTACTTTTGATTGAGCCGTTCTGAAACACTCTTTCTGTAGAAACTGCAATTGGACATTCTGAGCGCTAAGAGGCCTATATTGGGAAAAAGAATGTCTACAAATAAAAACTACACTGAAGAATTGTGTGAAACTTCTTTCTGTTCTGTTTGTTCAACTAAAAGTGTTGAACTTTAGTTTTGATTGAGCCGTTCTGAAACACTCTTTTTGTAGAAAATGCAAGTGGAGATTCGGAGCGCTAAGAGGGTAATAGTGGAAAAAGGAATGTCTCCAAATATAAACTACACAGAATCATTCTGTGAAACTTCTTTCTGATCTGTGCATTCAGCTAACAGAGTTAAACCATACTTTTGATTGAGCAGATCTGAACACTCTTTCTGTAGAAAATGCAACTGGACATTTGGAGCGCTAAGAGAGTAGTAGTGGAAAAAGGAACATATTCAAATATAAACTACACAGAAGCATTCTGTGAAACTTCTTTCTGATCTGAGCATTCAGCTAACAGAGTTAAACCATACTTTTGATTGAGCAGTTTTGAAACACTCTGTCTGTAGAAAATGCAACTGGACATTCGTAGCGCTAAGTGGGTAATAGTGGAAAAAAGAATATGTTCAAATATAAACTACACAGAAGCATTGTATGAAACTTCTTTCTGTTCTGTGCATTCAACTAACAGAGTTCAACCTTACTTTTGATTGAGCCTTTCTGAAACACTCTTTCTGTAGAAACTGCAATTGGACATTCTGAGCGCTAAGAGGCCTCTATTGGGAAAAATAATATCTTCAAATAAAAACTACACCGAAGCATTGTGTGAAACTTATTTCTGATATGTTCATTAAGCTAACAGAGTTAAACCATACTTTTGATTCCGCAGTGCTGAACCCTCTTTCTGTAGAAAATGCAAGTGGACATTCGGAGCGCTAAGAGGGTAATAGTGGAAAAAGGACTATATTCAAATATAAACTACACAGTAGCATTCTGTGAAAATTCTTTCTGTTCTGTGCATTCAACTAACAGAGTTGAACCTTACTTTTTATTGAGCCGTTCTGAAACACTCTTTCTGTAGAAAATGCAATTGGACATGCTAAGCGCTAAGAGGCCTACTTTGGGAAAAAGAATATCTTCAAATAAAAACTACACAGATGCATTCTGTGAAACTTATTTCTGATCTGTAAATTCAGTTAACAGAGATAAAACATATTTTTGATTGAGCAGTTATGAAACACTCTTTTTGTAGAAAATGCAAGTGGAGATTCGGAGCGCTAAGAGGGTAATAGTGGAAAAAGGAATGTCTTCAAATATAAACTACACAGAATCATTCGGTGAAACTTCTTTCTGATCTGTGCATTCAGCTAACAGAGTTAAACCATACTTTTGATTGAGCAGATCTGAACACTCTTTCTGTAGAAAATGCAACTGGACATTTGGAGCGCTAAGAGCGTAGTAGTGGAAAAAGGAATATATTCAAGTATAAACTACACAGAAGCATTCTGTGAAACTTCTTTCTGATCTGAGCATTCAGCTAACAGAGTTAAACCATACATTTGATTGAGCAGTTTTGAAACACTCTGTCTGTAGAAAATGCAACTGGACATTCGTAGCGCTAAGTGGGTAATAGTGGAAAAAAGAATATGTTCAAATATAAACTACACAGAAGCATTGTATGAAACTTCTTTCTGTTCTGTGCATTCAACTAACAGAGTTGAACCTTACTTTTGATTGAGCCGTTCTGAAACACTCTTTCTGTAGAAACTGCAATTGGACATTCTGAGCGCTAAGAGGCCTATATTGGGAAAAAGAATGTCTACAAATAAAAACTACACTGAAGAATTGTGTGAAACTTCTTTCTGTTCTGTTTGTTCAACTAAAAGTGTTGAACTTTAGTTTTGATTGAGCCGTTCTGAAACACTCTTTCTGTAGAAAATGCAAGTGGAGATTCGGAGCGCTAAGAGGGTAATAGTGGAAAAAGGAATGTCTCCAAATATAAACTACACAGAATCATTCTGTGAAACTTCTTTCTGATCTGTGCATTCAGCTAACAGAGTTAAACCATACTTTTGATTGAGCAGATCTGAACACTCTTTCTGTAGAAAATGCAACTGGACATTTGGAGCGCTAAGAGAGTAGTAGTGGAAAAAGGAACATATTCAAATATAAACTACACAGAAGCATTCTGTGAAACTTCTTTCTGATCTGAGCATTCAGCTAACAGAGTTAAACCATACTTTTGATTGAGCAGTTTTGAAACACTCTGTCTGTAGAAAATGCAACTGGACATTCGTAGCGCTAAGTGGGTAATAGTGGAAAAAAGAATATGTTCAAATATAAACTACACAGAAGCATTGTATGAAACTTCTTTCTGTTCTGTGCATTCAACTAACAGAGTTGAACCTTACTTTTGATTGAGCCTTTCTGAAACACTCTTTCTGTAGAAACTGCAATTGGACATTCTGAGCGCTAAGAGGCCTCTATTGGGAAAAATAATATCTTCAAATAAAAACTACACCGAAGCATTGTGTGAAACTTATTTCTGATATGTTCATTAAGCTAACAGAGTTAAACCATACTTTTGATTGCGCAGTGCTGAACCCTCTTTCTGTAGAAAATGCAAGTGGACATTCGGAGCGCTAAGAGGGTAATAGTGGAAAAAGGACTATATTCAAATATAAACTACACAGTAGCATTCTGTGAAAATTTTTTCTGTTCTGTGCATTCAACTAACAGAGTTGAACCTTACTTTTGATTGAGCCGTTCTGAAACACTCTTTCTGTAGAAACTGCAATTGGACATGCTAAGCGCTAAGAGGCCTACTTTGGGAAAAAGAATATCTTCAAATAAAAACTACACAGAAGCATTGTGTGAAACTTATTTCTGATCTGTAAATTCAGTTAACAGAGATAAAACATATTTTTGATTGAGCAGTTATGAAACACTCTTTTTGTAGAAAATGCAAGTGGAGATTCGGAGCGCTAAGAGGGTAATAGTGGAAAAAGGAATGTCTTCAAATATAAACTACACAGAATCATTCGGTGAAACTTCTTTCTGATCTGTGCATTCAGCTAACAGAGTTAAACCATACTTTTGATTGAGCAGATCTGAACACTCTTTCTGTAGAAAATGCAACTGGACATTTGGAGCGCTAAGAGCGTAGTAGTGGAAAAAGGAATATATTCAAGTATAAACTACACAGAAGCATTCTGTGAAACTTCTTTCTGATCTGAGCATTCAGCTAACAGAGTTAAACCATACATTTGATTGAGCAGTTTTGAAACACTCTGTCTGTAGAAAATGCAACTGGACATTCGTAGCGCTAAGTGGGTAATAGTGGAAAAAAGAATATGTTCAAATATAAACTACACAGAAGCATTGTATGAAACTTCTTTCTGTTCTGTGCATTCAACTAACAGAGTTGAACCTTACTTTTGATTGAGCCGTTCTGAAACACTCTTTCTGTAGAAACTGCAATTGGACATTCTGAGCGCTAAGAGGCCTATATTGGGAAAAAGAATGTCTACAAATAAAAACTACACTGAAGAATTGTGTGAAACTTCTTTCTGTTCTGTTTGTTCAACTAAAAGTGTTGAACTTTAGTTTTGATTGAGCCGTTCTGAAACACTCTTTCTGTAGAAAATGCAAGTGGAGATTCGGAGCGCTAAGAGGGTAATAGTGGAAAAAGGAATGTCTCCAAATATAAACTACACAGAATCATTCTGTGAAACTTCTTTCTGATCTGTGCATTCAGCTAACAGAGTTAAACCATACTTTTGATTGAGCAGATCTGAACACTCTTTCTGTAGAAAATGCAACTGGACATTTGGAGCGCTAAGAGAGTAGTAGTGGAAAAAGGAACATATTCAAATATAAACTACACAGAAGCATTCTGTGAAACTTCTTTCTGATCTGAGCATTCAGCTAACAGAGTTAAACCATACTTTTGATTGAGCAGTTTTGAAACACTCTGTCTGTAGAAAATGCAACTGGACATTCGTAGCGCTAAGTGGGTAATAGTGGAAAAAAGAATATGTTCAAATATAAACTACACAGAAGCATTGTATGAAACTTCTTTCTGTTCTGTGCATTCAACTAACAGAGTTCAACCTTACTTTTGATTGAGCCTTTCTGAAACACTCTTTCTGTAGAAACTGCAATTGGACATTCTGAGCGCTAAGAGGCCTCTATTGGGAAAAATAATATCTTCAAATAAAAACTACACAGAAGCATTGTGTGAAACTTATTTCTGATATGTTCATTAAGCTAACAGAGTTAAACCATACTTTTGATTCCGCAGTGCTGAACCCTCTTTCTGTAGAAAATGCAAGTGGACATTCGGAGCGCTAAGAGGGTAATAGTGGAAAAAGGACTATATTCAAATATAAACTACACAGTAGCATTCTGTGAAAATTCTTTCTGTTCTGTGCATTCAACTAACAGAGTTGAACCTTACTTTTTATTGAGCCGTTCTGAAACACTCTTTCTGTAGAAAATGCAATTGGACATGCTAAGCGCTAAGAGGCCTACTTTGGGAAAAAGAATATCTTCAAATAAAAATTACACAGATGCATTCTGTGAAACTTATTTCTGATCTGTAAATTCAGTTAACAGAGATAAAACATATTTTTGATTGAGCAGTTATGAAACACTCTTTTTGTAGAAAATGCAAGTGGAGATTCGGAGCGCTAAGAGGGTAATAGTGGAAAAAGGAATGTCTTCAAATATAAACTACACAGAATCATTCGGTGAAACTTCTTTCTGATCTGTGCATTCAGCTAACAGAGTTAAACCATACTTTTGATTGAGCAGATCTGAACACTCTTTCTGTAGAAAATGCAACTGGACATTTGGAGCGCTAAGAGCGTAGTAGTGGAAAAAGGAATATATTCAAGTATAAACTACACAGAAGCATTCTGTGAAACTTCTTTCTGATCTGAGCATTCAGCTAACAGAGTTAAACCATACTTTTGATTGAGCAGTTTTGAAACACTCTGTCTGTAGAAAATGCAACTGGACATTCGTAGCGCTAAGTGGGTAATAGTGGAAAAAAGAATATGTTCAAATATAAACTACACAGAAGCATTGTATGAAACTTCTTTCTGTTCTGTGCATTCAACTAACAGAGTTCAACCTTACTTTTGATTGAGCCGTTCTGAAACACACTTTCTGTAGAAACTGCAATTGGACATGCTAAGCGCTAAGAGGCCTACCTTGGGAAAAAGAATATCTTCAAATAAAAACTACACAGATGCATTCTGTGAAACTTATTTCTGATCTGTAAATTCAGTTAACAGAGACAAAACATATTTTTGATTGAGCAGTTATGAAACACTCTTTTTGTAGAAAATGCAAGTGGAGATTCGGAGCGCTAAGTGGGTAATAGTGGAAAAAGGAATGTCTCCAAATATAAACTACAGAGAATCATTCTGTGAAACTTGTTTCTGATCTGTGCATTCAGCTAACAGAGTTAAAACATACTTTTGATTGAGCAGATCTGAACACTCTTTCTGTAGAAAATGTAACTGTACATTTGGAGCGCTAAGAGAGTAGTAGTGGAAAAAGGAATATATTCAAATATAAACTACACAGAAGCATTCTGTGAAACTTCTTTCTGATCTGAGCATTGAGCTAACAGAGTTAAACCATACTTTTGATTGAGCAGTTTTGAAACTCTCTGTCTGTAGAAAATGCAAATGGACATTCGTAGGGCTAAGTGGGTAATAGTGGAAAAAAGAATATGTTCAAATATAAACTACACAGAAGCATTGTATGAAACTTCTTTCTGTTCTGTGCATTCAACTAACAGAGTTGAACCTTACTTTTGATTGAGCCTTTCTGAAACACTCTTTCTGTAGAAACTGCAATTGGACATTCTGAGCGCTAAGAGGCCTCTATAGGGAAAAATAATATCTTCAAATAAAAACTACACAGAAGCATTGTGTGAAACTTATTTCTGATATGTTCATTAATCTAACAGAGTTAAACCATACTTTTGATTGAGCAGTTTTGAAACACTCTGTCTGTAGAAAATGCAACTGGACATTCGTAGCGCTAAGTGGGTAATAGTGGAAAAAAGAATATGTTCAAATATAAACTACACAGAAGCATTGTATGAAACTTCTTTCTATTCTGTGCATTCAACTAACAGAGTTCAACCTTACTTTTGATTGAGCCGTTCTGAAACACTCTTTCTGTAGAAACTGCAATTGGACATTCTGAGCGCTAAGAGGCCTATATTGGGAAAAAGAATGTCTACAAATAAAAACTACACAGAAGAATTGTGTGAAACTTCTTTCTGTTCTGTTTGTTCAACTAAAAGTGTTGAAACTTAGTTTTGATTGAGCCGTTCTGAAACACTCTTTCTGTAGAAAATGCAACTGGAGATTCGGAGCGCTAAGAGGGTAATAGTGGAAAAAGGAATGTCTCCAAATATAAACTACACAGAATCATTCTGTGAAACTTCTTTCTGATCTGTGCATTCAGCTAACAGAGTTAAACCATACTTTTGATTGAGCAGATCTGAACACTCTTTCTGTAGAAAATGCAACTGGACATTTGGAGCGCTAAGAGAGTAGTAGTGGAAAAAGGAATATATTCAAATATAAACTACACAGAAGCGTTCTGTGAAACTTCTTTCTGATCTGAGCATTCAGCTAACAGAGTTAAACCATACTTTTGATTGAGCAGTTTTGAAACACTCTGTCTGTAGAAAATGCAACTGGAAATTCATAGCGCTAAGTGGGTAATAGTGGAAAAAAGAATATGTTCAAATATAAACTACACAGAAGCATTGTATGAAACTTCTTTCTGTTCTGTGCATTCAACTAACAGAGTTGAACCTTACTTTTGATTGAGCCTTTCTGAAACACTCTTTCTGTAGAAACTGCAATTGGACATTCTGAGCGCTAAGAGGCCTCTATTGGGAAAAATAATATCTTCAAATAAAAACTACACAGAAGCATTGTGTGAAACTTATTTCTGATATGTTCATTAAGCTAACAGAGTTAAACCATACTTTTGATTGCGCAGTGCTGAACCCTCTTTCTGTAGAAAATGCAAGTGGACATTCGGAGCGCTAAGAGGGTAATAGTGGAAAAAGGACTATATTCAAATATAAACTACACAGTAGCATTCTGTGAAAATTCTTTCTGTTCTGTGCATTCAACTAACAGAGTTGAACCTTACTTTTGATTGAGCCGTTCTGAAACACTCTTTCTGTAGAAACTGCAATTGGACATGCTAAGCGCTAAGAGGCCTACTTTGGGAAAAAGAATATCTTCAAATAAAAACTACACAGATGCATTCTGTGAAACTTATTTCTGATCTGTAAATTCAGTTAACAGAGATAAAACATATTTTTGATTGAGCAGTTATTAAACACTCTTTTTGTAGAAAATACAAGTGGAGATTCGGAGCGCTAAGAGGGTAATAGTGGAAAAAGGAATGTCTTCAAATATAAACTACACAGAATCATTCGGTGAAACTTCTTTCTGATCTGTGCATTCAGCTAACAGAGTTAAAACATACATTTGATTGAGCAGATCTGAACACTCTTTCTGTAGAAAATGCAACTGGACATTTGGAGCGCTAAGAGCGTAGTAGTGGAAAAAGTAATATATTCAAATATAAACTACACAGAAGCATTCTGTGAAACTTCTTTCTGATCTGAGCATTCAGCTAACAGAGTTAAACCATACTTTTGATTGAGCAGTTTTGAAACACTCTGTCTGTAGAAAATGCAACTGGACATTCGTAGCGCTAAGTGGGTAATAGTGGAAAAAAGAATATGTTCAAATATAAACTACACAGAAGCATTGTATGAAACTTCTTTCTGTTCTGTGCATTCAACTAACAGAGTTGAACCTTACTTTTGATTGAGCCGTTCTGAAACACTCTTTCTGTAGAAACTGCAATTGGACATTCTGAGCGCTAAGAGGCCTATATTGGGAAAAAGAATGTCTACAAATAAAAACTACACAGAAGAATTGTGTGAAACTTCTTTCTGTTCTGTTTGTTCAACTAAAAGAGTTGAACCTTAGTTTTGATTGAGCCGTTCTGAAACACTCTTTCTGTAGAAAATGCAAGTGGAGATTCGGAGCGCTAAGAGGGTAATAGTGGAAAAAGGAATGTCTCCAAATATAAACTACACAGAATCATTCTGTGAAACATCTTTCTGATCTGTGCATTCAGCAAACAGAGTTAAACCATACTTTTGATTGAGCAGATCTGAACACTCTTTCTGTAGAAAATGCAACTGGACATTTGGAGCGCTAAGAGAGTAGTAGTGGAAAAAGGAATATATTCAAATATAAACTACACAGAAGCATTCTGTGAAACTTCTTTCTGATCTGAGCATTCAGCTAACAGAGTTAAACCATACTTTTGATTGAGCAGTTTTGAAACACTCTGTCTGTAGAAAATGCAACTGGACATTCGTAGCGCTAAGTGGGTAATAGTGGAAAAAAGAATATGTTCAAATATAAATTACACAGAAGCATTGTATGAAACTTCTTTCTGTTCTGTGCATTCAACTAACAGAGTTGAACCTTACTTTTGATTGAGCCTTTCTGAAACACTCTTTCTGTAGAAACTGCAATTGGACATTCTGAGCGCTAAGAGGCCTCTATTGGGAAAAATAATATCTTCAAATAAAAACTACACAGAAGCATTGTGTGAAACTTATTTCTGATATGTTCATTAAGCTAACAGAGTTAAACCACACTTTTGATTGCGCAGTGCTGAACCCTCTTTCTGTAGAAAATGCAAGTGGACATTCGGAGCGCTAAGAGGGTAATAGTGGAAAAAGGACTATATTCACATATAAACTACACAGTAGCATTCTGTGAAAATTCTTTCTGTTCTGTGCATTCAACTAACAGAGTTGAACCTTACTTTTGATTGAGCCGTTCTGAAACACTCTTTCTGTAGAAACTGCAATTGGACATGCTAAGCGCTAAGAGGCCTACTTTGGGAAAAAGAATATCTTCAAATAAAAACTACACAGATGCATTCTGTTAAACTTATTTCTGATCTGTAAATTCAGTTAACAGAGATAAAACATATTTTTGATTGAGCAGTTATGAAACACTCTTTTTGTAGAAAATACAAGTGGAGATTCGGAGCGCTAAGAGGGTAATAGTGGAAAAAGGAATGTCTTCAAATATAAACTACACAGAATCATTCGGTGAAACTTCTTTCTGATCTGTGCATTCAGCTAACAGAGTTAAACCATACTTTTGATTGAGCAGATCTGAACACTCTTTCTGTAGAAAATGCAACTGGACATTTGGAGCGCTAAGAGCGTAGTAGTGGAAAAAGGAATATATTCAAGTATAAACTACACAGAAGCATTCTGTGAAACTTCTTTCTGATCTGAGCATTCAGCTAACAGAGTTAAACCATACTTTTGATTGAGCAGTTTTGAAACACTCTGTCTGTAGAAAATGCAACTGGACATTCGTAGCGCTAAGTGGGTAATAGTGGAAAAAAGAATATGTTCATATATAAACTACACAGAAGCATTGTATGAAACTTCTTTCTGTTCTGTGCATTCAACTAACAGAGTTCAACCTTACTTTTGATTGAGCCGTTCTGAAACACTCTTTCTGTAGAAACTGCAATTGGACATTCTGAGCGCTAAGAGGCCTATATTGGGAAAAAGAATGTCTACAAATAAAAACTACACAGAAGAATTGTGTGAAACTTCTTTCTGTTCTGTTTGTTCAACTAAAAGAGTTGAACCTTAGTTTTGATTGAGCCGTTCTGAAACACTCTTTCTGTAGAAAATGCAAGTGGAGATTCGGAGCGCTAAGAGGGTAATAGTGGAAAAAGGAATGTCTCCAAATATAAACTACACAGAATCATTCTGTGAAACTTCTTTCTGATCTGTGCATTCAGCTAACAGAGTTAAACCATACTTTTGATTGAGCAGATCTGAACACTCTTTCTGTAGAAAATGCAACTGGACATTTGGAGCGCTAAGAGAGTAGTAGTGGAAAAAGGAATATATTCAAATATAAACTACACAGAAGCATTCTGTGAAACTTCTTTCTGATCTGAGCATTCAGCTAACAGAGTTAAACCATACTTTTGATTGAGCAGTTTTGAAACACTCTGTCTGTAGAAAATGCAACTGGACATTCGTAGCGCTAAGTGGGTAATAGTGGAAAAAAGAATATGTTCAAATATAAACTACACAGAAGCATTGTATGAAACTTCTTTCTGTTCTGTGCATTCAACTAACAGAGTTGAACCTTACTTTTGATTGAGCCTTTCTGAAACACTCTTTCTGTAGAAACTGCAATTGGACATTCTGAGCGCTAAGAGGCCTCTATTGGGAAAAATAATATCTTCAAATAAAAACTACACAGAAGCATTGTGTGAAACTTATTTCTGATATGTTCATTAAGCTAACAGAGTTAAACCACACTTTTGATTGCGCAGTGCTGAACCCTCTTTCTGTAGAAAATGCAAGTGGACATTCGGAGCGCTAAGAGGGTAATAGTGGAAAAAGGACTATATTCAAATATAAACTACACAGTAGCATTCTGTGAAAATTTTTTCTGTTCTGTGCATTCAACTAACAGAGTTGAACCTTACTTTTGATTGAGCCGTTCTGAAACACTCTTTCTGTAGAAACTGCAATTGGACATGCTAAGCGCTAAGAGGCCTACTTTGGGAAAAAGAATATCTTCAAATAAAAACTACACAGAAGCATTGTGTGAAACTTATTTCTGATCTGTAAATTCAGTTAACAGAGATAAAACATATTTTTGATTGAGCAGTTATGAAACACTCTTTTTGTAGAAAATACAAGTGGAGATTCGGAGCGCTAAGAGGGTAATAGTGGAAAAAGGAATGTCTTCAAATATAAACTACACAGAATCATTCGGTGAAACTTCTTTCTGATCTGTGCATTCAGCTAACAGAGTTAAACCATACTTTTGATTGAGCAGATCTGAACACTCTTTCTGTAGAAAATGCAACTGGACATTTGGAGCGCTAAGAGCGTAGTAGTGGAAAAAGGAATATATTCAAGTATAAACTACACAGAAGCATTCTGTGAAACTTCTTTCTGATCTGAGCATTCAGCTAACAGAGTTAAACCATACATTTGATTGAGCAGTTTTGAAACACTCTGTCTGTAGAAAATGCAACTGGACATTCGTAGCGCTAAGTGGGTAATAGTGGAAAAAAGAATATGTTCAAATATAAACTACACAGAAGCATTGTATGAAACTTCTTTCTGTTCTGTGCATTCAACTAACAGAGTTGAACCTTACTTTTGATTGAGCCGTTCTGAAACACTCTTTCGGTAGAAACTGCAATTGGACATTCTGAGCGCTAAGAGGCATATATTGGGAAAAAGAATGTCTACAAATAAAAACTACACAGAAAAATTGTGTGAAACTTCTTTCTGTTCTGTTTGTTCAATAAAAGAGTTGAACTTTAGTTTTGATTGAGCCGTTCTGAAACACTCTTTCTGTAGAAAATGCAAGTGGAGATTCGGAGCGCTAAGAGGGTAATAGTGGAAAAAGGAATGTCTCCAAATATAAACTACACAGAATCATTCTGTGAAACTTCTTTCTGATCTGTGCATTCAGCTAACAGAGTTAAACCATACTTTTGATTGAGCAGATCTGAACACTCTTTCTGTAGAAAATGCAACTGGACATTTGGAGCGCTAAGAGAGTAGTAGTGGAAAAAGGAACATATTCAAATATAAACTACACAGAAGCATTCTGTGAAACTTCTTTCTGATCTGAGCATTCAGCTAACAGAGTTAAACCATACTTTTGATTGAGCAGTTTTGAAACACTCTGTCTGTAGAAAATGCAACTGGACATTCGTAGCGCTAAGTGGGTAATAGTGGAAAAAAGAATATGTTCAAATATAAACTACACAGAAGCATTGTATGAAACTTCTTTCTGTTCTGTGCATTCAACTAACAGAGTTCAACCTTACTTTTGATTGAGCCTTTCTGAAACACTCTTTCTGTAGAAACTGCAATTGGACATTCTGAGCGCTAAGAGGCCTCTATTGGGAAAAATAATATCTTCAAATAAAAACTACACAGAAGCATTGTGTGAAACTTATTTCTGATATGTTCATTAAGCTAACAGAGTTAAACCACACTTTTGATTGCGCAGTGCTGAACCCTCTTTCTGTAGAAAATGCAAGTGGACATTCGGAGCACTAAGAGGGTAATAGTGGAAAAAGGACTATATTCAAATATAAACTACACAGTAGCATTCTGTGAAAATTCTTTCTGTTCTGTGCATTCAACTAACAGAGTTGAACCTTACTTTTGATTGAGCCGTTCTGAAACACTCTTTCTGTAGAAACTGCAATTGGACATGCTAAGCGCTAAGAGGCCTACTTTGGGAAAAAGAATATCTTCAAATAAAAACTACACAGATGCATTCTGTTAAACTTATTTCTGATCTGTAAATTCAGTTAACAGAGATAAAACATATTTTTGATTGAGCAGTTATGAAACACTCTTTTTGTAGAAAATACAAGTGGAGATTCGGAGCGCTAAGTGGGTAATAGTGGAAAAAGGAATGTCTTCAAATATAAACTACACAGAATCATTCGGTGAAACTTCTTTCTGATCTGTGCATTCAGCTAACAGAGTTAAACCATACTTTTGATTGAGCAGATCTGAACACTCTTTCTGTAGAAAATGCAACTGGACATTTGGAGCGCTAAGAGCGTAGTAGTGGAAAAAGGAATATTTTCAAGTATAAACTACACAGAAGCATTCTGTGAAACTTCTTTCTGATCTGAGCATTCAGCTAACAGAGTTAAACCATACTTTTGATTGAGCAGTTTTGAAACACTCTGTCTGTAGAAAATGCAACTGGACATTCGTAGCGCTAAGTGGGTAATAGTGGAAAAAAGAATATGTTCAAATATAAACTACACAGAAGCATTGTATGATACTTCTTTCTGTTCTGTGCATTCAACTAACAGAGTTCAACCTTACTTTTGATTGAGCCGTTCTGAAACACTCTTTCTGTAGAAACTGCAATTGGACATTCTGAGCGCTAAGAGGCCTATATTGGGAAAAAGAATGTCTACAAATAAAAACTACACAGATGCATTCTGTGAAACTTCTTTCTGTTCTGTTTGTTCAACTAAAAGAGTTGAACCTTAGTTTTGATTGAGCCGTTCTGAAACACTCTTTCTGTAGAAAATGCAAGTGGAGATTCGGAGCGCTAAGAGGGTAATAGTGGAAAAAGGAATGTCTCCAAATATAAACTACACAGAATCATTCTGTGAAACTTCTTTCTGATCTGTGCATTCAGCTAACAGAGTTAAACCATACTTTTGATTGAGCAGATCTGAACACTCTTTCTGTAGAAAATGCAACTGGACATTTGGAGCGCTAAGAGAGTAGTAGTGGAAAAAGGAATATATTCAAATATAAACTACACAGAAGCATTCTGTGAAACTTCTTTCTGATCTGAGCATTCAGCTAACAGAGTTAAACCATACTTTTGATTGAGCAGTTTTGAAACACTCTGTCTGTAGAAAATGCAACTGGACATTCGTAGCGCTAAGTGGGTAATAGTGGAAAAAAGAATATGTTCAAATATAAACTACACAGAAGCATTGTATGAAACTTCTTTCTGTTCTGTGCATTCAACTAACAGAGTTGAACCTTACTTTTGATTGAGCCTTTCTGAAACACTCTTTCTGTAGAAACTGCAATTGGACATTCTGAGCGCTAAGAGGCCTCTATTGGGAAAAATAATATCTTCAAATAAAAACTACACCGAAGCATTGTGTGAAACTTATTTCTGATATGTTCATTAAGCTAACAGAGTTAAACCATACTTTTGATTGCGCAGTGCTGAACCCTCTTTCTGTAGAAAATGCAAGTGGACATTCGGAGCGCTAAGAGGGTAATAGTGGAAAAAGGACTATATTCAAATATAAACTACACAGTAGCATTCTGTGAAAATTTTTTCTGTTCTGTGCATTCAACTAACAGAGTTGAACCTTACTTTTGATTGAGCCGTTCTGAAACACTCTTTCTGTAGAAACTGCAATTGGACATGCTAAGCGCTAAGAGGCCTACTTTGGGAAAAAGAATATCTTCAAATAAAAACTACACAGAAGCATTGTGTGAAACTTATTTCTGATCTGTAAATTCAGTTAACAGAGATAAAACATATTTTTGATTGAGCAGTTATGAAACACTCTTTTTGTAGAAAATGCAAGTGGAGATTCGGAGCGCTAAGAGGGTAATAGTGGAAAAAGGAATGTCTTCAAATATAAACTACACAGAATCATTCGGTGAAACTTCTTTCTGATCTGTGCATTCAGCTAACAGAGTTAAACCATACTTTTGATTGAGCAGATCTGAACACTCTTTCTGTAGAAAATGCAACTGGACATTTGGAGCGCTAAGAGCGTAGTAGTGGAAAAAGGAATATATTCAAGTATAAACTACACAGAAGCATTCTGTGAAACTTCTTTCTGATCTGAGCATTCAGCTAACAGAGTTAAACCATACATTTGATTGAGCAGTTTTGAAACACTCTGTCTGTAGAAAATGCAACTGGACATTCGTAGCGCTAAGTGGGTAATAGTGGAAAAAAGAATATGTTCAAATATAAACTACACAGAAGCATTGTATGAAACTTCTTTCTGTTCTGTGCATTCAACTAACAGAGTTGAACCTTACTTTTGATTGAGCCGTTCTGAAACACTCTTTCTGTAGAAACTGCAATTGGACATTCTGAGCGCTAAGAGGCCTATATTGGGAAAAAGAATGTCTACAAATAAAAACTACACTGAAGAATTGTGTGAAACTTCTTTCTGTTCTGTTTGTTCAACTAAAAGTGTTGAACTTTAGTTTTGATTGAGCCGTTCTGAAACACTCTTTCTGTAGAAAATGCAAGTGGAGATTCGGAGCGCTAAGAGGGTAATAGTGGAAAAAGGAATGTCTCCAAATATAAACTACACAGAATCATTCTGTGAAACTTCTTTCTGATCTGTGCATTCAGCTAACAGAGTTAAACCATACTTTTGATTGAGCAGATCTGAACACTCTTTCTGTAGAAAATGCAACTGGACATTTGGAGCGCTAAGAGAGTAGTAGTGGAAAAAGGAACATATTCAAATATAAACTACACAGAAGCATTCTGTGAAACTTCTTTCTGATCTGAGCATTCAGCTAACAGAGTTAAACCATACTTTTGATTGAGCAGTTTTGAAACACTCTGTCTGTAGAAAATGCAACTGGACATTCGTAGCGCTAAGTGGGTAATAGTGGAAAAAAGAATATGTTCAAATATAAACTACACAGAAGCATTGTATGAAACTTCTTTCTGTTCTGTGCATTCAACTAACAGAGTTCAACCTTACTTTTGATTGAGCCTTTCTGAAACACTCTTTCTGTAGAAACTGCAATTGGACATTCTGAGCGCTAAGAGGCCTCTATTGGGAAAAATAATATCTTCAAATAAAAACTACACAGAAGCATTGTGTGAAACTTATTTCTGATATGTTCATTAAGCTAACAGAGTTAAACCATACTTTTGATCCCGCAGTGCTGAACCCTCTTTCTGTAGAAAATGCAAGTGGACATTCGGAGCGCTAAGAGGGTAATAGTGGAAAAAGGACTATATTCAAATATAAACTACACAGTAGCATTCTGTGAAAATTCTTTCTGTTCTGTGCATTCAACTAACAGAGTTGAACCTTACTTTTTATTGAGCCGTTCTGAAACACTCTTTCTGTAGAAAATGCAATTGGACATGCTAAGCGCTAAGAGGCCTACTTTGGGAAAAAGAATATCTTCAAATAAAAACTACACAGATGCATTCTGTGAAACTTATTTCTGATCTGTAAATTCAGTTAACAGAGATAAAACATATTTTTGATTGAGCAGTTATGAAACACTCTTTTTGTAGAAAATGCAAGTGGAGATTCGGAGCGCTAAGAGGGTAATAGTGGAAAAAGGAATGTCTTCAAATATAAACTACACAGAATCATTCGGTGAAACTTCTTTCTGATCTGTGCATTCAGCTAACAGAGTTAAACCATACTTTTGATTGAGCAGATCTGAACACTCTTTCTGTAGAAAATGCAACTGGACATTTGGAGCGCTAAGAGCGTAGTAGTGGAAAAAGGAATATATTCAAGTATAAACTACACAGAAGCATTCTGTGAAACTTCTTTCTGATCTGAGCATTCAGCTAACAGAGTTAAACCATACTTTTGATTGAGCAGTTTTGAAACACTCTGTCTGTAGAAAATGCAAGTGGACATTCGTAGCGCTAAGTGGGTAATAGTGGAAAAAAGAATATGTTCAAATATAAACTACACAGAAGCATTGTATGAAACTTCTTTCTGTTCTGTGCATTCAACTAACAGAGTTCAACCTTACTTTTGATTGAGCCGTTCTGAAACACACTTTCTGTAGAAACTGCAATTGGACATGCTAAGCGCTAAGAGGCCTACCTTGGGAAAAAGAATATCTTCAAATAAAAACTACACAGATGCATTCTGTGAAACTTATTTCTGATCTGTAAATTCAGTTAACAGAGACAAAACATATTTTTGATTGAGCAGTTATGAAACACTCTTTTTGTAGAAAATGCAAGTGGAGATTCGGAGCGCTAAGTGGGTAATAGTGAAAAAAGGAATGTCTTCAAATATAAACTACACAGAATCATTCGGTGAAACTTCTTTCTGATCTGTGCATTCAGCTAACAGAGTTAAACCATACTTTTGATTGAGCAGATCTGAACACTCTTTCTGTAGAAAATGCAACTGGACATTTGGAGCGCTAAGAGCGTAGTAGTGGAAAAAGGAATATATTCAAATATAAACTACACAGAAGCATTCTGTGAAACTTCTTTCTGATCTGAGCATTCAGCTAACAACGTTAAACCATACTTTTGATTGAGCAGTTTTGAAACACTCTGTCTGTAGAAAATGCAACTGGACATTCGTAGCGCTAAGTGGGTAATAGTGGAAAAAAGAATATGTTCAAATATAAACTACACAGAAGCATTGTATGAAACTTCTTTCTGTTCTGTGCATTCAACTAACAGAGTTGAACCTTACTTTTGATTGAGCCGTTCTGAAACACTCTTTCTGTAGAAACTGCAATTGGACATTCTGAGCGCTAAGAGGCCTATATTGGGAAAAAGAATGTCTACAAATAAAAACTACACAGAAGAATTGTGTGAAACTTCTTTCTGTTCTGTTTGTTCAACTAAAAGAGTTGAACCTTAGTTTTGATTGAGCCGTTCTGAAACACTCTTTCTGTAGAAAATGCAAGTGGAGATTCGGAGCGCTAAGAGGGTAATAGTGGAAAAAGGAATGTCTCCAAATATAAACTACACAGAATCATTCTGTGAAACATCTTTCTGATCTGTGCATTCAGCAAACAGAGTTAAACCATACTTTTGATTGAGCAGATCTGAACACTCTTTCTGTAGAAAATGCAACTGGACATTTGGAGCGCTAAGAGAGTAGTAGTGGAAAAAGGAATATATTCAAATATAAACTACACAGAAGCATTCTGTGAAACTTCTTTCTGATCTGAGCATTCAGCTAACAGAGTTAAACCATGCTTTTGATTGAGCAGTTTTGAAACACTCTGTCTGTAGAAAATGCAACTGGACATTCGTAGCGCTAAGTGGGTAATAGTGGAAAAAAGAATATGTTCAAATATAAACTACACAGAAGCATTGTATGAAACTTCTTTCTGTTCTGTGCATTCAACTAACAGAGTTGAACCTTATTTTGATTGAGCCTTTCTGAAACACTCTTTCTGTAGAAACTGCAATTGGACATTCTGAGCGCTAAGAGGCCTCTATTGGGAAAAATAATATCTTCAAATAAAAACTACACAGAAGCATTGTGTGAAACTTATTTCTGATATGTTCATTAAGCTAACAGAGTTAAACCACACTTTTGATTGCGCAGTGCTGAACCCTCTTTCTGTAGAAAATGCAAGTGGACATTCGGAGCACTAAGAGGGTAATAGTGGAAAAAGGACTATATTCAAATATAAACTACACAGTAGCATTCTGTGAAAATTCTTTCTGTTCTGTGCATTCAACTAACAGAGTTGAACCTTACTTTTGATTGAGCCGTTCTGAAACACTCTTTCTGTAGAAACTGCAATTGGACATGCTAAGCGCTAAGAGGCCTACTTTGGGAAAAAGAATATCTTCAAATAAAAACTACACAGATGCATTCTGTTAAACTTATTTCTGATCTGTAAATTCAGTTAACAGAGATAAAACATATTTTTGATTGAGCAGTTATGAAACACTCTTTTTGTAGAAAATACAAGTGGAGATTCGGAGCGCTAAGAGGGTAATAGTGGAAAAATGAATGTCTTCAAATATAAACTACACAGAATCATTCGGTGAAACTTCTTTCTGATCTGTGCATTCAGCTAACAGAGTTAAACCATACTTTTGATTGAGCAGATCTGAACACTCTTTCTGTAGAAAATGCAACTGGACATTTGGAGGGCTAAGAGCGTAGTAGTGGAAAAATGAATATATTCAAGTATAAACTACACAGAAGCATTCTGTGAAACTTCTTTCTGATCTGAGCATTCAGCTAACAGAGTTAAACCATACTTTTGATTGAGCAGTTTTGAAACACTCTGTCTGTAGAAAATGCAACTGGACATTCGTAGCGCTAAGTGGGTAATAGTGGAAAAAAGAATATGTTCAAATATAAACTACACAGAAGCATTGTATGAAACTTCTTTCTGTTCTGTGCATTCAACTAACAGAGTTCAACCTTACTTTTGATTGAGCCGTTCTGAAACACTCTTTCTGTAGAAACTGCAATTGGACATTCTGAGCGCTAAGAGGCCTATATTGGGAAAAAGAATGTCTACAAATAAAAACTACACAGAAGAATTGTGTGAAACTTCTTTCTGTTCTGTTTGTTCAACTAAAAGAGTTGAACCTTAGTTTTGATTGAGTCGTTCTGAAACACTCTTTCTGTAGAAAATGCAAGTGGAGATTCGGAGCGCTAAGAGGGTAATAGTGGAAAAAGGAATGTCTCCAAATATAAACTACACAGAATCATTCTGTGAAACTTCTTTCTGATCTGTGCATTCAGCTAACAGAGTTAAACCATACTTTTGATTGAGCAGATCTGAACACTCTTTCTGTAGAAAATGCAACTGGACATTTGGAGCGCTAAGAGAGTAGTAGTGGAAAAAGGAATATATTCAAATATAAACTACACAGAAGCATTCTGTGAAACTTCTTTCTGATCTGAGCATTCAGCTAACAGAGTTAAACCATACTTTTGATTGAGCAGTTTTGAAACACTCTGTCTGTAGAAAATGCAAATGGACATTCGTAGCGCTAAGTGGGTAATAGTGGAAAAAGGAATGTCTCCAAATATAAACTACCCAGAATCATTCTGTGAAACATCTTTCTGCTCTGTGCATTCAGCAAACAGAGTTAAACCATACTTTTGATTGAGCAGATCTGAACACTCTTTCTGTAGAAAATGCAACTGGACATTTGGAGCGCTAAGAGAGTAGTAGTGGAAAAAGGAATATATTCAAATATAAACTACACAGAAGCATTCTGTGAAACTTCTTTCTGATCTGAGCATTCAGCTAACAGAGTTAAACCATACTTTTGATTGAGCAGTTTTGAAACACTCTGTCTGTAGAAAATGCAACTGGACATTCGTAGCGCTAAGTGGGTAATAGTGGAAAAAAGAATATGTTCAAATATAAACTACACAGAAGCATTGTATGAAACTTCTTTCTGTTCTGTGCATTCAACTAACAGAGTTGAACCTTACTTTTGATTGAGCCTTTCTGAAACACTCTTTCTGTAGAAACTGCAATTGGACATTCTGAGCGCTAAGAGGCCTCTATTGGGAAAAATAATATCTTCAAATAAAAACTACACAGAAGCATTGTGTGAAACTTATTTCTGATATGTTCATTAAGCTAACAGAGTTAAACCACACTTTTGATTGCGCAGTGCTGAACCCTCTTTCTGTAGAAAATGCAAGTGGACATTCGGAGCGCTAAGAGGGTAATAGTGGAAAAAGGACTATATTCAAATATAAACTACACAGTAGCATTCTGTGAAAATTCTTTCTGTTCTGTGCATTCAACTAACAGAGTTGAACCTTACTTTTGATTGAGCCGTTCTGAAACACTCTTTCTGTAGAAACTGCAATTGGACATGCTAAGCGCTAAGAGGCCTACTTTGGGAAAAAGAATATCTTCAAATAAAAACTACACAGATGCATTCTGTTAAACTTATTTCTGATCTGTAAATTCAGTTAACAGAGATAAAACATATTTTTGATTGAGCAGTTATGAAACACTCTTTTTGTAGAAAATACAAGTGGAGATTCGGAGCGCTAAGAGGGTAATAGTGGAAAAAGGAATGTCTTCAAATATAAACTACACAGAATCATTCGGTGAAACTTCTTTCTGATCTGTGCATTCAGCTAACAGAGTTAAACCATACTTTTGATAGAGCAGATCTGAACACTCTTTCTGTAGAAAATGCAACTGGACATTTGGAGCGCTAAGAGCGTAGTAGTGGAAAAAGGAATATATTCAAGTATAAACTACACAGAAGCATTCTGTGAAACTTCTTTCTGATCTGAGCATTCAGCTAACAGAGTTAAACCATACTTTTGATTGAGCAGTTTTGAAACACTCTGTCTGTAGAAAATGCAACTGGACATTCGTAGCGCTAAGTGGGTAATAGTGGAAAAAAGAATATGTTCAAATATAAACTACACAGAAGCATTGTATGAAACTTCTTTCTGTTCTGTGCATTCAACTAACAGAGTTCAACCTTACTTTTGATTGAGCCGTTCTGAAACACTCTTTCTGTAGGAACTGCAATTGGACATTCTGAGCGCTAAGAGGCCTATATTGGGAAAAAGAATGTCTACAAATAAAAACTACACAGAAGAATTGTGTGAAACTTCTTTCTGTTCTGTTTGTTCAACTAAAAGAGTTGAACCTTAGTTTTGATTGAGCCGTTCTGAAACACTCTTTCTGTAGAAAATTCAAGTGGAGATTCGGAGCGCTAAGAGGGTAATAGTGGAAAAAGGAATGTCTCCAAATATAAACTACACAGAATCATTCTGTGAAACTTCTTTCTGATCTGTGCATTCAGCTAACAGAGTTAAACCATACTTTTGATTGAGCAGATCTGAACACTCTTTCTGTAGAAAATGCAACTGGACATTTGGAGCGCTAAGAGAGTAGTAGTGGAAAAAGGAATATATTCAAATATAAACTACACAGAAGCATTCTGTGAAACTTCTTTCTGATCTGAGCATTCAGCTAACAGAGTTAAACCATACTTTTGATTGAGCAGTTTTGAAACACTCTGTCTGTAGAAAATGCAAATGGACATTCGTAGCGCTAAGTGGGTAATAGTGGAAAAAAGAATATGTTCAAATATAAACTACACAGAAGCATTGTATGAAACTTCTTTCTGTTCTGTGCATTCAACTAACAGAGTTGAACCTTACTTTTGATTGAGCCTTTCTGAAACACTCTTTCTGTAGAAACTGCAATTGGACATTCTGAGCGCTAAGAGGCCTCTATTGGGAAAAATAATATCTTCAAATAAAAACTACACAGAAGCATTGTGTGAAACTTATTTCTGATATATTCATTAAGCAAACAGAGTTAAACCATACTTTTGATTGCGCAGTGCTGAACCCTCTTTCTGTAGAAAATGCAAGTGGACATTCGGAGCGCTAAGAGGGTAATAGTGGAAAAAGACTATATTCAAATATAAACTACACAGTAGCATTCTGTGAAAATTTTTTCTGTTCTGTGCATTCAACTAACAGAGTTGAACCTTACTTTTGATTGAGCCGTTCTGAAACACTCTTTCTGTAGAAACTGCAATTGGACATGCTAAGCGCTAAGAGGCCTACTTTGGGAAAAAGAATATCTTCAAATAAAAACTACACAGAAGCATTGTGTGAAACTTATTTCTGATCTGTAAATTCAGTTAACAGAGATAAAACATATTTTTGATTGAGCAGTTATGAAACACTCTTTTTGTAGAAAATACAAGTGGAGATTCGGAGCGCTAAGAGGGTAATAGTGGAAAAAGGAATGTCTTCAAATATAAACTACACAGAATCATTCGGTGAAACTTCTTTCTGATCTGTGCATTCAGCTAACAGAGTTAAACCATACTTTTGATAGAGCAGATCTGAACACTCTTTCTGTAGAAAATGCAACTGGACATTTGGAGCGCTAAGAGCGTAGTAGTGGAAAAAGGAATATATTCAAGTATAAACTACACAGAAGCATTCTGTGAAACTTCTTTCTGATCTGAGCATTCAGCTAACAGAGTTAAACCATACAATTGATTGAGCAGTTTTGAAACACTCTGTCTGTAGAAAATGCAACTGGACATTCGTAGCGCTAAGTGGGTAATAGTGGAAAAAAGAATATGTTCAAATATAAACTACACAGAAGCATTGTATGAAACTTCTTTCTGTTCTGTGCATTCAACTAACAGAGTTGAACCTTACTTTTGATTGAGCCGTTCTGAAACACTCTTTCTGTAGAAACTGCAATTGGACATTCTGAGCGCTAAGAGGCCTATATTGGGAAAAAGAATGTCTACAAATAAAAACTACACAGAAAAATTGTGTGAAACTTCTTTCTGTTCTGTTTGTTCAACTAAAAGAGTTGAACTTTAGTTTTGATTGAGCCGTGCTGAAACACTCTTTCTGTAGAAAATGCAAGTGGAGATTCGGAGCGCTAAGAGGGTAATAGTGGAAAAAGGAATGTCTCCAAATATAAACTACACAGAATCATTCTGTGAAACTTCTTTCTGATCTGTGCATTCAGCTAACAGAGTTAAACCATACTTTTGATTGAGCAGATCTGAACACTCTTTCTGTAGAAAATGCAACTGGACATTTGGAGCGCTAAGAGAGTAGTAGTGGAAAAAGGAACATATTCAAATATAAACTACACAGAAGCATTCTGTGAAACTTCTTTCTGATCTGAGCATTCAGCTAACAGAGTTAAACCATACTTTTGATTGAGCAGTTTTGAAACACTCTGTCTGTAGAAAATGCAACTGGACATTCGTAGCGCTAAGTGGGTAATAGTGGAAAAAAGAATATGTTCAAATATAAACTACACAGAAGCATTGTATGAAACTTCTTTCTGTTCTGTGCATTCAACTAACAGAGTTCAACCTTACTTTTGATTGAGCCTTTCTGAAACACTCTTTCTGTAGAAACTGCAATTGGACATTCTGAGCGCTAAGAGGCCTCTATTGGGAAAAAAAATATCTTCAATTAAAAACTACACAGAAGCATTGTGTGAAACTTATTTCTGATATGTTCATTAAGCTAACAGAGTTAAACCACACTTTTGATTGCGCAGTGCTGAACCCTCTTTCTGTAGAAAATGCAAGTGGACATTCGGAGCGCTAAGAAGGTAATAGTGGAAAAAGGACTATATTCAAATATAAACTACACAGTAGCATTCTGTGAAAATTCTTTCTGTTCTGTGCATTCAACTAACAGAGTTGAACCTTACTTTTGATTGAGCCGTTCTGAAACACTCTTTCTGTAGAAACTGCAATTGGACATGCTAAGCGCTAAGAGGCCTACTTTGGGAAAAAGAATATCTTCAAATAAAAACTACACAGATGCATTCTGTTAAACTTATTTCTGATCTGTAAATTCAGTTAACAGAGATAAAACATATTTTTGATTGAGCAGTTATGAAACACTCTTTTTGTAGAAAATACAAGTGGAGATTCGGAGCGCTAAGAGGGTAATAGTGGAAAAAGGAATGTCTTCAAATATAAACTACACAGAATCATTCGGTGAAACTTCTTTCTGATCTGTGCATTCAGCTAACAGAGTTAAACCATACTTTTGATTGAGCAGATCTGAACACTCTTTCTGTAGAAAATGCAACTGGACATTTGGAGCGCTAAGAGCGTAGTAGTGGAAAAAGGAATATTTTCAAGTATAAACTACACAGAAGCATTCTGTGAAACTTCTTTCTGATCTGAGCATTCAGCTAACAGAGTTAAACCATACTTTTGATTGAGCAGTTTTGAAACACTCTGTCTGTAGAAAATGCAACTGGACATTCGTAGCGCTAAGTGGGTAATAGTGGAAAAAAGAATATGTTCAAATATAAACTACACAGAAGCATTGTATGAAACTTCTTTCTGTTCTGTGCATTCAACTAACAGAGTTCAACCTTACTTTTGATTGAGCCGTTCTGAAACACTCTTTCTGTAGAAACTGCAATTGGACATTCTGAGCGCTAAGAGGCCTATATTGGGAAAAAGAATGTCTACAAATAAAAACTACACAGAAGAATTGTGTGAAACTTCTTTCTGTTCTGTTTGTTCAACTAAAAGAGTTGAACCTTAGTTTTGATTGAGCCGTTCTGAAACACTCTTTCTGTAGAAAATGCAAGTGGAGATTCGGAGCGCTAAGAGGGTAATAGTGGAAAAAGGAATGTCTCCAAATATAAACTACACAGAATCATTCTGTGAAACTTCTTTCTGATCTGTGCATTCAGCTAACAGAGTTAAACCATACTTTTGATTGAGCAGATCTGAACACTCTTTCTGTAGAAAATGCAACTGGACATTTGGAGCGCTAAGAGAGTAGTAGTGGAAAAAGGAATATATTCAAATATAAACTACACAGAAGCATTCTGTGAAACTTCTTTCTGATCTGAGCATTCAACTAACAGAGTTAAACCATACTTTTGATTGAGCAGTTTTGAAACACTCTGTCTGTAGAAAATGCAACTGGACATTCGTAGCGCTAAGTGGGTAATAGTGGAAAAAAGAATATGTTCAAATATAAACTACACAGAAGCATTGTATGAAACTTCTTTCTGTTCTGTGCATTCAACTAACAGAGTTGAACCTTACTTTTGATTGAGCCTTTCTGAAACACTCTTTCTGTAGAAACTGCAATTGGACATTCTGAGCGCTAAGAGGCCTCTATTGGGAAAAATAATATCTTCAAATAAAAACTACACAGAAGCATTGTGTGAAACTTATTTCTGATATGTTCATTAAGCTAACAGAGTTAAACCATACTTTTGATTGCGCAGTGCTGAACCCTCTTTCTGTAGAAAATGCAAGTGGACATTCGGAGCGCTAAGAGGGTAATAGTGGAAAAAGGACTATATACAAATATAAACTACACAGTAGCATTCTGTGAAAATTTTTTCTGTTCTGTGCATTCAACTAACAGAGTTGAACCTTACTTTTGATTGAGCCGTTCTGAAACACTCTTTCTGTAGAAACTGCAATTGGACATGCTAAGCGCTAAGAGGCCTACTTTGGGAAAAAGAATATCTTCAAATAAAAACTACACAGAAGCATTGTGTGAAACTTATTTCTGATCTGTAAATTCAGTTAACAGAGATAAAACATATTTTTGATTGAGCAGTTATGAAACACTCTTTTTGTAGAAAATACAAGTGGAGATTCGGAGCGCTAAGAGGGTAATAGTGGAAAAAGGAATGTCTTCAAATATAAACTACACAGAATCATTCGGTGAAACTTCTTTCTGATCTGTGCATTCAGCTAACAGAGTTAAACCATACTTTTGATTGAGCAGATCTGAACACTCTTTCTGTAGAAAATGCAACTGGACATTTGGAGCGCTAAGAGCGTAGTAGTGGAAAAAGGAATATATTCAAGTATAAACTACACAGAAGCATTCTGTGAAACTTCTTTCTGATCTGAGCATTCAGCTAACAGAGTTAAACCATACTTTTGATTGAGCAGTTTTGAAAAACTCTGTCTGTAGAAAATGCAACTGGACATTCGTAGCGCTAAGTGGGTAATAGTGGAAAAAAGAATATGTTCAAATATAAACTACACAGAAGCATTGTATGAAACTTCTTTCTGTTCTGTGCATTCAACTAACAGAGTTGAACCTTACTTTTGATTGAGCCGTTCTGAAACACTCTTTCTGTAGAAACTGCAATTGGACATTCTGAGCGCTAAGAGGCCTATATTGGGAAAAAGAATGTCTACAAATAAAAACTACACAGCAGAATTGTGTGAAACTTCTTTCTGTTCTGTTTGTTCAACTAAAAGAGTTGAACTTTAGTTTTGATTGAGCCGTTCTGAAACACTCTTTCTGTAGAAAATGCAAGTGGAGATTCGGAGCGCTAAGAGGGTAATAGTGGAAAAAGGAATGTCTCCAAATATAAACTACACAGAATCATTCTGTGAAACTTCTTTCTGATCTGTGCATTCAGCTAACAGAGTTAAACCATACTTTTGATTGAGCAGATCTGAACACTCTTTCTGTAGAAAATGCAACTGGACATTTGGAGCGCTAAGAGAGTAGTAGTGGAAAAAGGAACATATTCAAATATAAACTACACAGAAGCATTCTGTGAAACTTCTTTCTGATCTGAGCATTCAGCTAACAGAGTTAAACCATACTTTTGATTGAGCAGTTTTGAAACACTCTGTCTGTAGAAAATGCAACTGGACATTCGTAGCGCTAAGTGGGTAATAGTGGAAAAAAGAATATGTTCAAATATAAACTACACAGAAGCATTGTACGAAACTTCTTTCTGTTCTGTGCATTCAACTAACAGAGTTCAACCTTACTTTTGATTGAGCCTTTCTGAAACACTCTTTCTGTAGAAACTGCAATTGGACATTCTGAGCGCTAAGAGGCCTCTATTGGGAAAAATAATATCTTCAAATAAAAACTACACAGAAGCATTGTGTGAAACTTATTTCTGATATGTTCATTAAGCTAACAGAGTTAAACCACACTTTTGATTGCGCAGTGCTGAACCCTCTTTCTGTAGAAAATGCAAGTGGACATTCGGAGCGCTAAGTGGGTAATAGTGGAAAAAGGAATATATTCAAATATAAACTACACAGTAGCATTCTGTGAAAATTCTTTCTGTTCTGTGCATTCAACTAACAGAGTTGAACCTTACTTTTGATTGAGCCGTTCTGAAACACTCTTTCTGTAGAAACTGCAATTGGACATGCTAAGCGCTAAGAGGCCTACTTTGGGAAAAAGAATATCTTCAAATAAAAACTACACAGATGCATTCTGTTAAACTTATTTCTGATCTGTAAATTCAGTTAACAGAGATAAAACATATTTTTGATTGAGCAGTTATGAAACACTCTTTTTGTAGAAAATACAAGTGGAGATTCGGAGCGCTAAGAGGGTAATAGTGGAAAAAGGAATGTCTTCAAATATAAACTACACAGAATCATTCGGTGAAACTTCTTTCTGATCTGTGCATTCAGCTAACAGATTTAAACCATACTTTTGATTGAGCAGATCTGAACACTCTTTCTGTAGAAAATGCAACTGGACATTTGGAGCGCTAAGAGCGCAGTAGTGGAAAAAGGAATATTTTCAAGTATAAACTACACAGAAGCATTCTGTGAAACTTCTTTCTGATCTGAGCATTCAGCTAACAGAGTTAAACCATACTTTTGATTGAGCAGTTTTGAAACACTCTGTCTGTAGAAAATGCAACTGGACATTCGTAGCGCTAAGTGGGTAATAGTGGAAAAAAGAATATGTTCAAATATAAACTACACAGAAGCATTGTATGAAACTTCTTTCTGTTCTGTGCATTCAACTAACAGAGTTCAACCTTACTTTTGATTGAGCCGTTCTGAAACACTCTTTCTGTAGAAACTGCAATTGGACATTCTGAGCGCTAAGAGGCCTATATTGGGAAAAAGAATGTCTACAAATAAAAACTACACAGAAGAATTGTGTGAAACTTCTTTCTGTTCTGTTTGTTCAACTAAAAGAGTTGAACCTTAGTTTTGATTGAGCCGTTCTGAAACACTCTTTCTGTAGAAAATGCAAGTGGAGATTCGGAGCGATAAGAGGGTAATAGTGGAAAAAGGAATGTCTCCAAATATAAACTACACAGAATCATTCTGTGAAACTTCTTTCTGATCTGTGCATTCAGCTAACAGAGTTAAACCATACTTTTGATTGAGCAGATCTGAACACTCTTTCTGTAGAAAATGCAACTGGACATTTGGAGCGCTAAGAGAGTAGTAGTGGAAAAAGGAATATATTCAAATATAAACTACACAGAAGCATTCTGTGAAACTTCTTTCTGATCTGAGCATTCAACTAACAGAGTTAAACCATACTTTTGATTGAGCAGTTTTGAAACACTCTGTCTGTAGAAAATGCAACTGGACATTCGTAGCGCTAAGTGGGTAATAGTGGAAAAAAGAATATGTTCAAATATAAACTACACAGAAGCATTGTATGAAACTTCTTTCTGTTCTGTGCATTCAACTAACAGAGTTGAACCTTACTTTTGATTGAGCCTTTCTGAAACACTCTTTCTGTAGAAACTGCAATTGGACATTCTGAGCGCTAAGAGGCCTCTATTGGGAAAAATAATATCTTCAAATAAAAACTACACAGAAGCATTGTGTGAAACTTATTTCTGATATGTTCATTAAGCTAACAGAGTTAAACCATACTTTTGATTGCGCAGTGCTGAACCCTCTTTCTGTAGAAAATGCAAGTGGACATTCGGAGCGCTAAGAGGGTAATAGTGGAAAAAGGACTATATACAAATATAAACTACACAGTAGCATTCTGTGAAAATTTTTTCTGTTCTGTGCATTCAACTAACAGAGTTGAACCTTACTTTTGATTGAGCCGTTCTGAAACACTCTTTCTGTAGAAACTGCAATTGGACATGCTAAGCGCTAAGAGGCCTACTTTGGGAAAAAGAATATCTTCAAATAAAAACTACACAGAAGCATTGTGTGAAACTTATTTCTGATCTGTAAATTCAGTTAACAGAGATAAAACATATTTTTGATTGAGCAGTTATGAAACACTCTTTTTGTAGAAAATACAAGTGGAGATTCGGAGCGCTAAGAGGGTAATAGTGGAAAAAGGAATGTCTTCAAATATAAACTACACAGAATCATTCGGTGAAACTTCTTTCTGATCTGTGCATTCAGCTAACAGAGTTAAACCATACTTTTGATTGAGCAGATCTGAACACTCTTTCTGTAGAAAATGCAACTGGACATTTGGAGCGCTAAGAGCGTAGTAGTGGAAAAAGGAATATATTCAAGTATAAACTACACAGAAGCATTCTGTGAAACTTCTTTCTGATCTGAGCATTCAGCTAACAGAGTTAAACCATACTTTTGATTGAGCAGTTTTGAAAAACTCTGTCTGTAGAAAATGCAACTGGACATTCGTAGCGCTAAGTGGGTAATAGTGGAAAAAAGAATATGTTCAAATATAAACTACACAGAAGCATTGTATGAAACTTCTTTCTGTTCTGTGCATTCAACTAACAGAGTTGAACCTTACTTTTGATTGAGCCGTTCTGAAACACTCTTTCTGTAGAAACTGCAATTGGACATTCTGAGCGCTAAGAGGCCTATATTGGGAAAAAGAATGTCTACAAATAAAAACTACACAGCAGAATTGTGTGAAACTTCTTTCTGTTCTGTTTGTTCAACTAAAAGAGTTGAACTTTAGTTTTGATTGAGCCGTTCTGAAACACTCTTTCTGTAGAAAATGCAAGTGGAGATTCGGAGCGCTAAGAGGGTAATAGTGGAAAAAGGAATGTCTCCAAATATAAACTACACAGAATCATTCTGTGAAACTTCTTTCTGATCTGTGCATTCAGCTAACAGAGTTAAACCATACTTTTGATTGAGCAGATCTGAACACTCTTTCTGTAGAAAATGCAACTGGACATTTGGAGCGCTAAGAGAGTAGTAGTGGAAAAAGGAACATATTCAAATATAAACTACACAGAAGCATTCTGTGAAACTTCTTTCTGATCTGAGCATTCAGCTAACAGAGTTAAACCATACTTTTGATTGAGCAGTTTTGAAACACTCTGTCTGTAGAAAATGCAACTGGACATTCGTAGCGCTAAGTGGGTAATAGTGGAAAAAAGAATATGTTCAAATATAAACTACACAGAAGCATTGTACGAAACTTCTTTCTGTTCTGTGCATTCAACTAACAGAGTTCAACCTTACTTTTGATTGAGCCTTTCTGAAACACTCTTTCTGTAGAAACTGCAATTGGACATTCTGAGCGCTAAGAGGCCTCTGTTGGGAAAAATAATATCTTCAAATAAAAACTACACAGAAGCATTGTGTGAAACTTATTTCTGATATGTTCATTAAGCTAACAGAGTTAAACCACACTTTTGATTGCGCAGTGCTGAACCCTCTTTCTGTAGAAAATGCAAGTGGACATTCGGAGCGCTAAGTGGGTAATAGTGGAAAAAGGACTATATTCAAATATAAACTACACAGTAGCATTCTGTGAAAATTCTTTCTGTTCTGTGCATTCAACTAACAGAGTTGAACCTTACTTTTGATTGAGCCGTTCTGAAACACTCTTTCTGTAGAAACTGCAATTGGACATGCTAAGCGCTAAGAGGCCTACTTTGGGAAAAAGAATATCTTCAAATAAAAACTACACAGATGCATTCTGTTAAACTTATTTCTGATCTGTAAATTCAGTTAACAGAGATAAAACATATTTTTGATTGAGCAGTTATGAAACACTCTTTTTGTAGAAAATACAAGTGGAGATTCGGAGCGCTAAGAGGGTAATAGTGGAAAAAGGAATGTCTTCAAATATAAACTACACAGAATCATTCGGTGAAACTTCTTTCTGATCTGTGCATTCAGCTAACAGATTTAAACCATACTTTTGATTGAGCAGATCTGAACACTCTTTCTGTAGAAAATGCAACTGGACATTTGGAGCGCTAAGAGCGTAGTAGTGGAAAAAGGAATATTTTCAAGTATAAACTACACAGAAGCATTCTGTGAAACTTCTTTCTGATCTGAGCATTCAGCTAACAGAGTTAAACCATACTTTTGATTGAGCAGTTTTGAAACACTCTGTCTGTAGAAAATGCAACTGGACATTCGTAGCGCTAAGTGGGTAATAGTGGAAAAAAGAATATGTTCAAATATAAACTACACAGAAGCATTGTATGAAACTTCTTTCTGTTCTGTGCATTCAACTAACAGAGTTGAACCTTAGTTTTGATTGAGCCGTTCTGAAACACTCTTTCTGTAGAAACTGCAATTGGACATTCTGAGCGCTAAGAGGCCTATATTGGGAAAAAGAATGTCTACAAATAAAAACTACACAGAAGAATTGTGTGAAACTTCTTTCTGTTCTGTTTGTTCAACTAAAAGAGTTGAACTTTAGTTTTGATTGAGCCGTGCTGAAACACTCTTTCTGTAGAAAATGCAAGTGGAGATTTGGAGCGCTAAGAGGGTAATAGTGGAAAAAGGAATGTCTCCAAATATAAACTACACAGAATCATTCTGTGAAACTTCTTTCTGATCTGTGCATTCAGCTAACAGAGTTAAACCATACTTTTGATTGAGCAGATCTGAACACTCTTTCTGTAGAAAATGCAACTGGACATTTGGAGCGCTAAGAGAGTAGTAGTGGAAAAAGGAACATATTCAAATATAAACTACACAGAAGCATTCTGTGAAACTTCTTTCTGATCTGAGCATTCAGCTAACAGAGTTAAACCATACTTTTGATTGAGCAGTTTTGAAACACTCTGTCTGTAGAAAATGCAACTGGACATTCGTAGCGCTAAGTGGGTAATAGTGGAAAAAAGAATATGTTCAAATATAAACTACACAGAAGCATTGTATGAAACTTCTTTCTGTTCTGTGCATTCAACTAACAGAGTTCAACCTTACTTTTGATTGAGCCTTTCTGAAACACTCTTTCTGTAGAAACTGCAATTGGACATTCTGAGCGCTAAGAGGCCTCTATTGGGAAAAAAAATATCTTCAATTAAAAACTACACAGAAGCATGGTGTGAAACTTATTTCTGATATGTTCATTAAGCTAACAGAGTTAAACCACACTTTTGATTGCGCAGTGCTGAACCCTCTTTCTGTAGAAAATGCAAGTGGACATTCGGAGCGCTAAGAGGGTAATAGTGGAAAAAGGACTATATTCAAATATAAACTACACAGTAGCATTCTGTGAAAATTCTTTCTGTTCTGTGCATTCAACTAACAGAGTTGAACCTTACTTTTGATTGAGCCGTTCTGAAACACTCTTTCTGTAGAAACTGCAGTTGGACATGCTAAGCGCTAAGAGGCCTACTTTGGGAAAAAGAATATCTTCAAATAAAAACTACACAGATGCATTCTGTTAAACTTATTTCTGATCTGTAAATTCAGTTAACAGAGATAAAACATATTTTTGATTGAGCAGTTATGAAACACTCTTTTTGTAGAAAATACAAGTGGAGATTCGGAGCGCTAAGAGGGTAATAGTGGAAAAAGGAATGTCTTCAAATATAAACTACACAGAATCATTCGGTGAAACTTCTTTCTGATCTGTGCATTCAGCTAACAGAGTTAAACCATACTTTTGATTGAGCAGATCTGAACACTCTTTCTGTAGAAAATGCAACTGGACATTTGGAGCGCTAAGAGCGTAGTAGTGGAAAAAGGAATATTTTCAAGTATAAACTACACAGAAGCATTCTGTGAAACTTCTTTCTGATCTGAGCATTCAGCTAACAGAGTTAAACCATACTTTTGATTGAGCAGTTTTGAAACACTCTGTCTGTAGAAAATGCAACTGGACATTCGTAGCGCTAAGTGGGTAATAGTGGAAAAAAGAATATGTTCAAATATAAACTACACAGAAGCATTGTATGAAACTTCTTTCTGTTCTGTGCATTCAACTAACAGAGTTCAACCTTACTTTTGATTGAGCCGTTCTGAAACACTCTTTCTGTAGAAACTGCAATTGGACATTCTAAGCGCTAAGAGGCCTATATTGGGAAAAAGAATGTCTACAAATAAAAACTACACAGAAGAATTGTGTGAAACTTCTTTCTGTTCTGTTTGTTCAACTAAAAGAGTTGAACCTTAGTTTTGATTGAGCCGTTCTGAAACACTCTTTCTGTAGAAAATGCAAGTGGAGATTCGGAGCGCTAAGAGGGTAATAGTGGAAAAAGGAATGTCTCCAAATATAAACTACACAGAATCATTCTGTGAAACTTCTTTCTGATCTGTGCATTCAGCTAACAGAGTTAAACCATACTTTTGATTGAGCAGATCTGAACACTCTTTCTGTAGAAAATGCAACTGGACATTTGGAGCGCTAAGAGAGTAGTAGTGGAAAAAGGAATATATTCAAATATAAACTACACAGAAGCATTCTGTGAAACTTCTTTCTGATCTGAGCATTCAACTAACAGAGTTAAACCATACTTTTGATTGAGCAGTTTTGAAACACTCTGTCTGTAGAAAATGCAACTGGACATTCGTAGCGCTAAGTGGGTAATAGTGGAAAAAAGAATATGTTCAAATATAAACTACACAGAAGCATTGTATGAAACTTCTTTCTGTTCTGTGCATTCAACTAACAGAGTTGAACCTTACTTTTGATTGAGCCTTTCTGAAACACTCTTTCTGTAGAAACTGCAATTGGACATTCTGAGCGCTAAGAGGCCTCTATTGGGAAAAATAATATCTTCAAATAAAAACTACACAGAAGCATTGTGTGAAACTTATTTCTGATATGTTCATTAAGCTAACAGAGTTAAACCATACTTTTGATTGCGCAGTGCTGAACCCTCTTTCTGTAGAAAATGCAAGTGCCATTCGGAGCGCTAAGAGGGTAATAGTGGAAAAAGGACTATATACAAATATAAACTACACAGTAGCATTCTGTGAAAATTTTTTCTGTTCTGTGCATTCAACTAACAGAGTTGAACCTTACTTTTGATTGAGCCGTTCTGAAACACTCTTTCTGTAGAAACTGCAATTGGACATGCTAAGCGCTAAGAGGCCTACTTTGGGAAAAAGAATATCTTCAAATAAAAACTACACAGAAGCATTGTGTGAAACTTATTTCTGATCTGTAAATTCAGTTAACAGAGTTAAAACATATTTTTGATTGAGCAGTTATGAAACACTCTTTTTGTAGAAAATACAAGTGGAGATTCGGAGCGCTAAGAGGGTAATAGTGGAAAAAGGAATGTCTTCAAATATAAACTACACAGAATCATTCGGTGAAACTTCTTTCTGATCTGTGCATTCAGCTAACAGTGTTAAACCATACTTTTGATTGAGCAGATCTGAACACTCTTTCTGTAGAAAATGCAACTGGACATTTGGAGCGCTAAGAGCGTAGTAGTGGAAAAAGGAATATATTCAAGTATAAACTACACAGAAGCATTCTGTGAAACTTCTTTCTGATCTGAGCATTCAGCTAACAGAGTTAAACCATACTTTTGATTGAGCAGTTTTGAAAAACTCTGTCTGTAGAAAATGCAACTGGACATTCGTAGCGCTAAGTGGGTAATAGTGGAAAAAAGAATATGTTCAAATATAAACTACACAGAAGCATTGTATGAAACTTCTTTCTGTTCTGTGCATTCAACTAACAGAGTTGAACCTTACTTTTGATTGAGCCGTTCTGAAACACTCTTTCTGTAGAAACTGCAATTGGACATTCTGAGCGCTAAGAGGCCTATATTGGGAAAAAGAATGTCTACAAATAAAAACTACACAGCAGAATTGTGTGAAACTTCTTTCTGTTCTGTTTGTTCAACTAAAAGAGTTGAACTTTAGTTTTGATTGAGCCGTTCTGAAACACTCTTTCTGTAGAAAATGCAAGTGGAGATTCGGAGCGCTAAGAGGGTAATAGTGGAAAAAGGAATGTCTCCAAATATAAACTACACAGAATCATTCTGTGAAACTTCTTTCTGATCTGTGCATTCAGCTAACAGAGTTAAACCATACTTTTGATTGAGCAGATCTGAACACTCTTTCTGTAGAAAATGCAACTGGACATTTGGAGCGCTAAGAGAGTAGTAGTGGAAAAAGGAACATATTCAAATATAAACTACACAGAAGCATTCTGTGAAACTTCTTTCTGATCTGAGCATTCAGCTAACAGAGTTAAACCATACTTTTGATTGAGCAGTTTTGAAACACTCTGTCTGTAGAAAATGCAACTGGACATTCGTAGCGCTAAGTGGGTAATAGTGGAAAAAAGAATATGTTCAAATATAAACTACACAGAAGCATTGTACGAAACTTCTTTCTGTTCTGTGCATTCAACTAACAGAGTTCAACCTTACTTTTGATTGAGCCTTTCTGAAACACTCTTTCTGTAGAAACTGCAATTGGACATTCTGAGCGCTAAGAGGCCTCTGTTGGGAAAAATAATATCTTCAAATAAAAACTACACAGAAGCATTGTGTGAAACTTATTTCTGATATGTTCATTAAGCTAACAGAGTTAAACCACACTTTTGATTGCGCAGTGCTGAACCCACTTTCTGTAGAAAATGCAAGTGGACATTCGGAGCGCTAAGTGGGTAATAGTGGAAAAAGGACTATATTCAAATATAAACTACACAGTAGCATTCTGTGAAAATTCTTTCTGTTCTGTGCATTCAACTAACAGAGTTGAACCTTACTTTTGATTGAGCCGTTCTGAAACACTCTTTCTGTAGAAACTGCAATTGGACATGCTAAGCGCTAAGAGGCCTACTTTGGGAAAAAGAATATCTTCAAATAAAAACTACACAGATGCATTCTGTTAAACTTATTTCTGATCTGTAAATTCAGTTAACAGAGATAAAACATATTTTTGATTGAGCAGTTATGAAACACTCTTTTTGTAGAAAATACAAGTGGAGATTCGGAGCGCTAAGAGGGTAATAGTGGAAAAAGGAATGTCTTCAAATATAAACTACACAGAATCATTCGGTGAAACTTCTTTCTGATCTGTGCATTCAGCTAACAGATTTAAACCATACTTTTGATTGAGCAGATCTGAACACTCTTTCTGTAGAAAATGCAACTGGACATTTGGAGCGCTAAGAGCGTAGTAGTGGAAAAAGGAATATTTTCAAGTATAAACTACACAGAAGCATTCTGTGAAACTTCTTTCTGATCTGAGCATTCAGCTAACAGAGTTAAACCATACTTTTGATTGAGCAGTTTTGAAACACTCTGTCTGTAGAAAATGCAACTGGACATTCGTAGCGCTAAGTGGGTAATAGTGGAAAAAAGAATATGTTCAAATATAAACTACACAGAAGCATTGTATGAAACTTCTTTCTGTTCTGTGCATTCAACTAACAGAGTTCAACCTTACTTTTGATTGAGCCGTTCTGAAACACTCTTTCTGTAGAAACTGCAATTGGACATTCTGAGCGCTAAGAGGCCTATATTGGGAAAAAGAATGTCTACAAATAAAAACTACACAGAAGAATTGTGTGAAACTTCTTTCTGTTCTGTTTGTTCAACTAAAAGAGTTGAACCTTAGTTTTGATTGAGCCGTTCTGAAACACTCTTTCTGTAGAAAATGCAAGTGGAGATTCGGAGCGCTAAGAGGGTAATAGTGGAAAAAGGAATGTCTCCAAATATAAACTACACAGAATCATTCTGTGAAACTTCTTTCTGATCTGTGCATTCAGCTAACAGAGTTAAACCATACTTTTGATTGAGCAGATCTGAACACTCTTTCTGTAGAAAATGCAACTGGACATTTGGAGCGCTAAGAGAGTAGTAGTGGAAAAAGGAATATATTCAAATATAAACTACACAGAAGCATTCTGTGAAACTTCTTTCTGATCTGAGCATTCAGCTAACAGAGTTAAACCATACTTTTGATTGAGCAGTTTTGAAACACTCTGTCTGTAGAAAATGCAACTGGACATTCGTAGCGCTAAGTGGGTAATAGTGGAAAAAAGAATATGTTCAAATATAAACTACACAGAAGCATTGTATGAAACTTCTTTCTGTTCTGTGCATTCAACTAACAGAGTTGAACCTTACTTTTGATTGAGCCTTTCTGAAACACTCTTTCTGTAGAAACTGCAATTGGACATTCTGAGCGCTAAGAGGCCTCTATTGGGAAAAATAATATCTTCAAATAAAAACTACACAGAAGCATTGTGTGAAACTTATTTCTGATATGTTCATTAAGCTAACAGAGTTAAACCATACTTTTGATTGCGCAGTGCTGAACCCTCTTTCTGTAGAAAATGCAAGTGGACATTCGGAGCGCTAAGAGGGTAATAGTGGAAAAAGGACTATATTCAAATATAAACTACACAGTAGCATTCTGTGAAAATTTTTTCTGTTCTGTGCATTCAACTAACAGAGTTGAACCTTACTTTTGATTGAGCCGTTCTGAAACACTCTTTCTGTAGAAACTGCAATTGGACATGCTAAGCGCTAAGAGGCCTACTTTGGGAAAAAGAATATCTTCAAATAAAAACTACACAGAAGCATTGTGTGAAACTTATTTCTGATCTGTAAATTCAGTTAACAGAGATAAAACATATTTTTGATTGAGCAGTTATGAAACACTCTTTTTGTAGAAAATGCAAGTGGAGATTCGGAGCGCTAAGAGGGTAATAGTGGAAAAAGGAATGTCTTCAAATATAAACTACACAGAATCATTCGGTGAAACTTCTTTCTGATCTGTGCATTCAGCTAACAGAGTTAAACCATACTTTTGATTGAGCAGATCTGAACACTCTTTCTGTAGAAAATGCAACTGGACATTTGGAGCGCTAAGAGCGTAGTAGTGGAAAAAGGAATATATTCAAGTATAAACTACACAGAAGCATTCTGTGAAAGTTCTTTCTGATCTGAGCATTCAGCTAACAGAGTTAAACCATACTTTTGATTGAGCAGTTTTGAAACACTCTGTCTGTAGAAAATGCAACTGGACATTCGTAGCGCTAAGTGGGTAATAGTGGAAAAAAGAATATGTTCAAATATAAACTACACAGAAGCATTGTATGAAACTTCTTTCTGTTCTGTGCATTCAACTAACAGAGTTCAACCTTACTTTTGATTGAGCCGTTCTGAAACACACTTTCTGTAGAAACTGCAATTGGACATGCTAAGCTCTAAGAGGCCTACCTTGGGAAAAAGAATATCTTCAAATAAAAACTACACAGATGCATTCTGTGAAACTTATTTCTGATCTGTAAATTCAGTTAACAGAGACAAAACATATTTTTGTTGAGCAGTTATGAAACACTCTTTTTGTAGAAAATGCAAGTGGAGATTCGGAGCGCTAAGTGGGTAATAGTGAAAAAAGGAATGTCTTCAAATATAAACTACACAGAATCATTCGGTGAAACTTCTTTCTGATCTGTGCATTCAGCTAACAGAGTTAAACCATACTTTTGATTGAGCAGATCTGAACACTCTTTCTGTAGAAAATGCAACTGGACATTTGGAGCGCTAAGAGAGTAGTAGTGGAAAAAGGAACATATTCAAATATAAACTACACAGAAGCATTCTGTGAAACTTCTTTCTGATCTGAGCATTCAGCTAACAGAGTTAAACCATACTTTTGATTGAGCAGTTTTGAAACACTCTGTCTGTAGAAAATGCAACTGGACATTCGTAGCGCTAAGTGGGTAGTAGTGGAAAAAAGAATATGTTCAAATATAAACTACACAGAAGCATTGTACGAAACTTCTTTCTGTTCTGTGCATTCAACTAACAGAGTTCAACCTTACTTTTGATTGAGCCTTTCTGAAACACTCTTTCTGTAGAAACTGCAATTGGACATTCTGAGCGCTAAGAGGCCTCTGTTGGGAAAAATAATATCTTCAAATAAAAACTACACAGAAGCATTGTGTGAAACTTATTTCTGATATGTTCATTAAGCTAACAGAGTTAAACCACACTTTTGATTGCGCAGTGCTGAACCCTCTTTCTGTAGAAAATGCAAGTGGACATTCGGAGCGCTAAGTGGGTAATAGTGGAAAAAGGACTATATTCAAATATAAACTACACAGTAGCATTCTGTGAAAATTCTTTCTGTTCTGTGCATTCAACTAACAGAGTTGAACCTTACTTTTGATTGAGCCGTTCTGAAACACTCTTTCTGTAGAAACTGCAATTGGACATGCTAAGCGCTAAGAGGCCTACTTTGGGAAAAAGAATATCTTCAAATAAAAACTACACAGATGCATTGTGTGAAACTTATTTCTGATCTGTAAATTCAGTTAACAGAGATAAAACATATTTTTGATTGAGCAGTTATGAAACACTCTTTTTGTAGAAAATACAAGTGGAGATTCGGAGCGCTAAGAGGGTAATAGTGGAAAAAGGAATGTCTTCAAATATAAACTACACAGAATCATTCGGTGAAACTTCTTTCTGATCTGTGCATTCAGCTAACAGAGTTAAACCATACTTTTGATTGAGCAGATCTGAACACTCTTTCTGTAGAAAATGCAACTGGACATTTGGAGCGCTAAGAGCGTAGTAGTGGAAAAAGGAATATATTCAAGTATAAACTACACAGAAGCATTCTGTGAAACTTCTTTCTGATCTGAGCATTCAGCTAACAGAGTTAAACCATACTTTTGATTGAGCAGTTTTGAAAAACTCTGTCTGTAGAAAATGCAACTGGACATTCGTAGCGCTAAGTGGGTAATAGTGGAAAAAAGAATATGTTCAAATATAAACTACACAGAAGCATTGTATGAAACTTCTTTCTGTTCTGTGCATTCAACTAACAGAGTTGAACCTTACTTTTGATTGAGCCGTTCTGAAACACTCTTTCTGTAGAAACTGCAATTGGACATTCTGAGCGCTAAGAGGCCTATATTGGGAAAAAGAATGTCTACAAATAAAAACTACACAGAAGAATTGTGTGAAACTTCTTTCTGTTCTGTTTGTTCAACTAAAAGAGTTGAACTTTAGTTTTGATTGAGCCGTTCTGAAACACTCTTTCTGTAGAAAATGCAAGTGGAGATTCGGAGCGCTAAGAGGGTAATAGTGGAAAAAGGAATGTCTCCAAATATAAACTACACAGAATCATTCTGTGAAACTTCTTTCTGATCTGTGCATTCAGCTAACAGAGTTAAACCATACTTTTGATTGAGCAGATCTGAACACTCTTTCTGTAGAAAATGCAACTGGACATTTGGAGCGCTAAGAGAGTAGTAGTGGAAAAAGGAACATATTCAAATATAAACTACACAGAAGCATTCTGTGAAACTTCTTTCTGATCTGAGCATTCAGCTAACAGAGTTAAACCATACTTTTGATTGAGCAGTTTTGAAACACTCTGTCTGTAGAAAATGCAACTGGACATTCGTAGCGCTAAGTGGGTAATAGTGGAAAAAAGAATATGTTCAAATATAAACTACACAGAAGCATTGTACGAAACTTCTTTCTGTTCTGTGCATTCAACTAACAGAGTTCAACCTTACTTTTGATTGAGCCTTTCTGAAACACTCTTTCTGTAGAAACTGCAATTGGACATTCTGAGCGCTAAGAGGCCTCTGTTGGGAAAAATAATATCTTCAAATAAAAACTACACAGAAGCATTGTGTGAAACTTATTTCTGATATGTTCATTAAGCTAACAGAGTTAAACCACACTTTTGATTGCGCAGTGCTGAACCCTCTTTCTGTAGAAAATGCAAGTGGACATTCGGAGCGCTAAGTGGGTAATAGTGGAAAAAGGACTATATTCAAATATAAACTACACAGTAGCATTCTGTGAAAATTCTTTCTGTTCTGTGCATTCAACTAACAGAGTTGAACCTTACTTTTGATTGAGCCGTTCTGAAACACTCTTTCTGTAGAAACTGCAATTGGACATGCTAAGCGCTAAGAGGCCTACTTTGGGAAAAAGAATATCTTCAAATAAAAACTACACAGATGCATTCTGTTAAACTTATTTCTGATCTGTAAATTCAGTTAACAGAGATAAAACATATTTTTGATTGAGCAGTTATGAAACACTCTTTTTGTAGAAAATACAAGTGGAGATTCGGAGCGCTAAGAGGGTAATAGTGGAAAAAGGAATGTCTTCAAATATAAACTACACAGAATCATTCGGTGAAACTTCTTTCTGATCTGTGCATTCAGCTAACAGATTTAAACCATACTTTTGATTGAGCAGATCTGAACACTCTTTCTGTAGAAAATGCAACTGGACATTTGGAGCGCTAAGAGCGTAGTAGTGGAAAAAGGAATATTTTCAAGTATAAACTACACAGAAGCATTCTGTGAAACTTCTTTCTGATCTGAGCATTCAGCTAACAGAGTTAAACCATACTTTTGATTGAGCAGTTTTGAAACACTCTGTCTGTAGAAAATGCAACTGGACATTCGTAGCGCTAAGTGGGTAATAGTGGAAAAAAGAATATGTTCAAATATAAACTACACAGAAGCATTGTATGAAACTTCTTTCTGTTCTGTGCATTCAACTAACAGAGTTCAACCTTACTTTTGATTGAGCCGTTCTGAAACACTCTTTCTGTAGAAACTGCAATTGGACATTCTGAGCGCTAAGAGGCCTATATTGGGAAAAAGAATGTCTACAAATAAAAACTACACAGAAGAATTGTGTGAAACTTCTTTCTGTTCTGTTTGTTCAACTAAAAGAGTTGAACCTTAGTTTTGATTGAGCCGTTCTGAAACACTCTTTCTGTAGAAAATGCAAGTGGAGATTCGGAGCGCTAAGAGGGTAATAGTGGAAAAAGGAATGTCTCCAAATATAAACTACACAGAATCATTCTGTGAAACTTCTTTCTGATCTGTGCATTCAGCTAACAGAGTTAAACCATACTTTTGATTGAGCAGATCTGAACACTCTTTCTGTAGAAAATGCAACTGGACATTTGGAGCGCTAAGAGAGTAGTAGTGGAAAAAGGAATATATTCAAATATAAACTACACAGAAGCATTCTGTGAAACTTCTTTCTGATCTGAGCATTCAGCTAACAGAGTTAAACCATACTTTTGATTGAGCAGTTTTGAAACACTCTGTCTGTAGAAAATGCAACTGGACATTCGTAGCGCTAAGTGGGTAATAGTGGAAAAAAGAATATGTTCAAATATAAACTACACAGAAGCATTGTATGAAACTTCTTTCTGTTCTGTGCATTCAACTAACAGAGTTGAACCTTACTTTTGATTGAGCCTTTCTGAAACACTCTTTCTGTAGAAACTGCAATTGGACATTCTGAGCGCTAAGAGGCCTCTATTGGGAAAAATAATATCTTCAAATAAAAACTACACAGAAGCATTGTGTGAAACTTATTTCTGATATGTTCATTAAGCTAACAGAGTTAAACCATACTTTTGATTGCGCAGTGCTGAACCCTCTTTCTGTAGAAAATGCAAGTGGACATTCGGAGCGCTAAGAGGGTAATAGTGGAAAAAGGACTATATTCAAATATAAACTACACAGTAGCATTCTGTGAAAATTTTTTCTGTTCTGTGCATTCAACTAACAGAGTTGAACCTTACTTTTGATTGAGCCGTTCTGAAACACTCTTTCTGTAGAAACTGCAATTGGACATGCTAAGCGCTAAGAGGCCTACTTTGGGAAAAAGAATATCTTCAAATAAAAACTACACAGAAGCATTGTGTGAAACTTATTTCTGATCTGTAAATTCAGTTAACAGAGATAAAACATATTTTTGATTGAGCAGTTATGAAACACTCTTTTTGTAGAAAATGCAAGTGGAGATTCGGAGCGCTAAGAGGGTAATAGTGGAAAAAGGAATGTCTTCAAATATAAACTACACAGAATCATTCGGTGAAACTTCTTTCTGATCTGTGCATTCAGCTAACAGAGTTAAACCATACTTTTGATTGAGCAGATCTGAACACTCTTTCTGTAGAAAATGCAACTGGACATTTGGAGCGCTAAGAGCGTAGTAGTGGAAAAAGGAATATATTCAAGTATAAACTACACAGAAGCATTCTGTGAAACTTCTTTCTGATCTGAGCATTCAGCTAACAGAGTTAAACCATACTTTTGATTGAGCAGTTTTGAAACACTCTGTCTGTAGAAAATGCAACTGGACATTCGTAGCGCTAAGTGGGTAATAGTGGAAAAAAGAATATGTTGAAATATAAACTACACAGAAGCATTGTATGAAACTTCTTTCTGTTCTGTGCATTCAACTAACAGAGTTCAACCTTACTTTTGATTGAGCCGTTCTGAAACACACTTTCTGTAGAAACTGCAATTGGACATGCTAAGCGCTAAGAGGCCTACCTTGGGAAAAAGAATATCTTCAAATAAAAACTACACAGATGCATTCTGTGAAACTTATTTCTGATCTGTAAATTCAGTTAACAGAGACAAAACATATTTTTGATTGAGCAGTTATGAAACACTCTTTTTGTAGAAAATGCAAGTGGAGATTCGGAGCGCTAAGTGGGTAATAGTGAAAAAAGGAATGTCTTCAAATATAAACTACACAGAATCATTCGGTGAAACTTCTTTCTGATCTGTGCATTCAGCTAACAGAGTTAAACCATACTTTTGATTGAGCAGATCTGAACACTCTTTCTGTAGAAAATGCAACTGGACATTTGGAGCGCTAAGAGAGTAGTAGTGGAAAAAGGAACATATTCAAATATAAACTACACAGAAGCATTCTGTGAAACTTCTTTCTGATCTGAGCATTCAGCTAACAGAGTTAAACCATACTTTTGATTGAGCAGTTTTGAAACACTCTGTCTGTAGAAAATGCAACTGGACATTCGTAGCGCTAAGTGGGTAATAGTGGAAAAAAGAATATGTTCAAATATAAACTACACAGAAGCATTGTACGAAACTTCTTTCTGTTCTGTGCATTCAACTAACAGAGTTCAACCTTACTTTTGATTGAGCCTTTCTGAAACACTCTTTCTGTAGAAACTGCAATTGGACATTCTGAGCGCTAAGAGGCCTCTGTTGGGAAAAATAATATCTTCAAATAAAAACTACACAGAAGCATTGTGTGAAACTTATTTCTGATATGTTCATTAAGCTAACAGAGTTAAACCACACTTTTGATTGCGCAGTGCTGAACCCTCTTTCTGTAGAAAATGCAAGTGGACATTCGGAGCGCTAAGTGGGTAATAGTGGAAAAAGGACTATATTCAAATATAAACTACACAGTAGCATTCTGTGAAAATTCTTTCTGTTCTGTGCATTCAACTAACAGAGTTGAACCTTACTTTTGATTGAGCCGTTCTGAAACACTCTTTCTGTAGAAACTGCAATTGGACATGCTAAGCGCTAAGAGGCCTACTTTGGGAAAAAGAATATCTTCAAATAAAAACTACACAGATGCATTCTGTTAAACATATTTCTGATCTGTAAATTCAGTTAACAGAGATAAAACATATTTTTGATTGAGCAGTTATGAAACACTCTTTTTGTAGAAAATACAAGTGGAGATTCGGAGCGCTAAGAGGGTAATAGTGGAAAAAGGAATGTCTTCAAATATAAACTACACAGAATCATTCGGTGAAACTTCTTTCTGATCTGTGCATTCAGCTAACAGATTTAAACCATACTTTTGATTGAGCAGATCTGAACACTCTTTCTGTAGAAAATGCAACTGGACATTTGTAGCGCTAAGAGCGTAGTAGTGGAAAAAGGAATATTTTCAAGTATAAACTACACAGAAGCATTCTGTGAAACTTCTTTCTGATCTGAGCATTCAGCTAACAGAGTTAAACCATACATTTGATTGAGCAGTTTTGAAACACTCTGTCTGTAGAAAATGCAACTGGACATTCGTAGCGCTAAGTGGGTAATAGTGGAAAAAAGAATATGTTCAAATATAAACTACACAGAAGCATTGTATGAAACTTCTTTCTGCTCTGTGCATTCAACTAACAGAGTTGAACCTTACTTTTGATTGAGCCTTTCTGAAACACTCTTTCTGTAGAAACTGCAATTGGACATTCTGAGCGCTAAGAGGCCTCTTTTGGGAAAAATAATATCTTCAAATAAAAACTACACAGAAGCATTGTGTGAAACTTATTTCTGATATGTTCATTAAGCTAACAGAGTTAAACCATACTTTTGATTGCGCAGTGCTGAACCCTCTTTCTGTAGAAAATGCAAGTGGACATTCGGAGCGCTAAGAGGGTAATAGTGGAAAATGGAATATATTCAAATAAAAACTACACAGAAGCATTCTGTGAAACTTCTTTCTGATCTGAGCATTCAGCTAACAGAGTTAAACCATACTTTTGATTGAGCAGTTTTGAAACACTCTGTCTGTAGAAAATGCAACTGGACATTCGTAGCGCTAAGTGGGTAATAGTGGAAAAAAGAATATGTTCAAATATAAACTACACAGAAGCATTGTATGAAACTTCTTTCTGTTCTGTGCATTCAACTAACAGAGTTGAACCTTACTTTTGATTGAGCCTTTCTGAAACACTCTTTCTGTAGAAACTGCAATTGGACATTCTGAGCGCTAAGAGGCCTCTATAGGGAAAAATAATATCTTCAAATATAAACTACACAGAAGCATTGTGTGAAACTTATTTCTGATATGTTCATTAAGCTAACAGAGTTAAACCATACTTTTGATTGCGCAGTGCTGAACCCTCTTTCTGTAGAAAATGCAAGTGGACATTCGGAGCGCTAAGAGGGTAATAGTGGAAAAAGGAATATATTCAAATATAAACTACACAGAAGCATTCTGTGAAACTTCTTTCTGATCTGAGCATTCAGCTAACAGAGTTAAACCATACTTTTGATTGAGCAGTTTTGAAACACTCTGTCTGTAGAAAATGCAACTGGACATTCGTAGCGCTAAGTGGGTAATAGTGGAAAAAAGAATATGTTCAAATATAAACTACACAGAAGCATTGTATGAAACTTCTTTCTGTTCTGTGCATTCAACTAAAAGAGTTGAACCTTACTTTTGATTGAGCCTTTCTGAAACACTCTTTCTGTAGAAACTGCAATTGGACATTCTGAGCGCTAAGAGGCCTCTATTGGGAAAAATAATATCTTCAAATAAAAACTACACAGAAGCATTGTGTGAAACTTATTTCTGATATGTTCATTAAGCTAACAGAGTTAAACCATACTTTTGATTGCGAAGTTCTGAACACTCTTTCTGTAGAAAATGCAAGTGGACATTCGGAGCGCTAAGAGGGTAATAGTGGAAAAAGGAATATATTCAAATATAAACTACACAGTAGCATTCTGTGAAAATTCTTTCTGTTCTGTGCATTCAACTAACAGAGTTGAACCTTACTTTTGATTGAGCCGTTCTGAAACACTCTTTCTGTAGAAACTGCAATTGGACATGCTAAGCGCTAAGAGGCCTACATTGGGAAAAAGAATATCTTCAAATAAAAACTACACAGCTGCATTCTGTGAAACTTATTTCTGATCTGTAAATTCAGTTAACAGAGATAAAACATATTTTTGATTGAGCAGTTATGAAACACTCTTTTTGTAGAAAATGCAAGTGGAGATTCGGAGCGCTAAGAGGGTAATAGTGGAAAAAGGAATGTCTTCAAATATAAACTACACAGAATCATTCGGTGAAACTTCTTTCTGATCTGTGCATTCAGCTAACAGAGTTAAACCATACTTTTGATTGAGCAGATCTGACCACTCTTTCTGTAGAAAATGCAATGGACATTTGGAGCGCTAAGAGCGTAGTAGTGGAAAAAGGAATATATTCAAATATAAACTACACAGAAGCATTCTGTGAAACTTCTTTCTGATCTGAGCATTCAGCTAACAGAGTTAAACCATACATTTGATTGAGCAGTTTTGAAACACTCTGTCTGTAGAAAATGCAACTAGACATTCGTAGCGCTAAATGGGTAATAGTGGAAAAAAGAATATGTTCAAATATAAACTACACAGAAGCATTGTATGAAACTTCTTTCTGTTCTGTGCATTCAACTAACAGAGTTGAACCTTACTTTTGATTGAGCCGTTCTGAAACACTCTTTCTGTAGAAACTGCAATTGGACATTCTGAGCGCTAAGAGGCCTATATTGGGAAAAAGAATGTCTACAAATAAAAACTACACAGAAGAATTGTGTGAAACTTCTTTCTGTTCTGTTTGTTCAACTAAAAGAGTTGAACCTTAGTTTTGATTGAGCCGTTCTGAAACACTCTTTCTGTAGAAAATGCAAGTGGAGATTCGGAGCGCTAAGAGGGTAATAGTGGAAAAAGGAATGTCTCCAAATATAAACTACACAGAATCATTCTGTGAAACTTGTTTCTGATCTGTGCATTCAGCTAACAGAGTTAAACCATACTTTTGATTGAGCAGATCTGAACACTCTTTCTGTAGAAAATGTAACTGTACATTTGGAGTGCTAAGAGAGTAGTAGTGGAAAAAGGAATATATTCAAATATAAACTACACAGAAGCATTCTGTGAAACTTCTTTCTGATCTGAGCATTGAGCTAACAGAGTTAAACCATACTTTTGATTGAGCAGTTTTGAAACTCTCTGTCTGTAGAAAATGCAACTGGACATTCGTAGGGCTAAGTGGGTAATAGTGGAAAAAAGAATATGTTCAAATATAAACTACACAGAAGCATTGTATGAAACTTCTTTCTGTTCTGTGCATTCAACTAACAGAGTTGAACCTTACTTTTGATTGAGCCTTTCTGAAACACTCTTTCTGTAGAAACTGCAATTGGACATTCTGAGCGCTAAGAGGCCTCTATAGGGAAAAATAATATCTTCAAATAAAAACTACACAGAAGCATTGTGTGAAACTTATTTCTGATATGTTCATTAAGCTAACAGAGTTAAAACATACTTTTGATTGCGCAGTGCTGAACCCTCTTTCTGTAGAAAATGCAAGTGGACATTCGGAGCGCTAAGAGGGTAATAGTGGAAAAAGGAATATATTCAAATATAAACTACACAATAGCATTCTGGGAAAATTCTTTCTGTTCTGTGCATTCAACTAACAGAGTTGAACATTACTTTTGATTGAGCCGTTCTGAAACACTCTTTCTGTAGAAACTGCAATTGGACATGCTATGCGCTAAGAGGCCTACATTGGGAAAAAGAATCTCTTCAAATAAAAACTACACAGATGCATTCTGTGAAACTTATCTCTGATCTGTAAATTCAGTTAACAGAGATAAAACATATTTTTGATTGAGCAGTTATGAAACACTCTTTTTGTAGAAAAGGCAAGTGGAGATTCCGAGCGCTAAGAGGGTAATAGTGGAAAAAGGAATGTCTTCAAATATAAACTACACAGAATCATTCGGTGAAACTTCTTTCTGATCTGTGCATTCAGCTAACAGAGTTAAACCATACTTTTGATTGAGCAGATCTGAACACTCTTTCTGTAGAAAATGCAACTGGACATTTGGAGCGCTAAGAGCGTAGTAGTGGAAAAAGGAATATATTCAAATATAAACTACACAGAAGCATTCTGTGAAACTTCTTTCTGATCTGAGCATTCAGCTAACAGAGTTAAACCATACATTTGATTGAGCAGTTTTGAAACACTCTGTCTGTAGAAAATGCAACAGGACATTCGTAGCGCTAAGTGGGTAATAGTGGAAAAAAGAATATGTTCAAATATAAACTACACAGAAGCATTGTATGAAACTTCTTTCTGTTCTGTGCATTCAACTAACAGAGTTGAACCTTACTATTGATTGAGCCTTTCTGAAACACTCTTTCTGTAGAAACTGCAATTGGACATTCTGAGCGCTAAGAGGCCTCTATAGGGAAAAATAATATCTTCAAATAAAAACTACACAGAAGCATTGTGTGAAACTTATTTCTGATATGTTCATTAATCTAACAGAGTTAAACCATACTTTTGATTGAGCAGTTTTGAAACACTCTGTCTGTAGAAAATGCAACTGGACATTCGTAGCGCTAAGTGGGTAATAGTGGAAAAAAGAATATGTTCAAATATAAACTACACAGAAGCATTGTATGAAACTTCTTTCTGTTCTGTGCATTCAACTAACAGAGTTGAACCTTACTTTTGATTGAGCCTTTCTGAAACACTCTTTCTGTAGAAACTGCAATTGGACATGCTAAGCGCTAAGAGGCCTAGTTTGGGAAAAAGAATATCTTCAAATAAAAACTACACAGATGCATTCTGTGAAACTTATTTCTGATCTGTAAATTCAGTTAACAGAGATAAAACATATTTTTGATTGAGCAGTTATGAAACACACTTTTTGTAGAAAATGCAAGTGGAGATTCGGAGTGCTAAGAGGGTAATAGTGGAAAAAGGAATGTCTTCAAATATAAACTACACAGAATCATTCGGTGAAACTTCTTTCTGATCTGTGCATTCAGCTAACAGAGTTAAACCATACTTTTGATTGAGCAGATCTGAACAATCTTTCTGTAGAAAATGCAACTGGACATTTGGAGCGCTAAGAGCGTAGTAGTGGAAAAAGGAATATATTCAGGTATAAATTACACAGAAGCATTCTGTGAAACTTCTTTCTGATCTGAGCATTCAGCTAACAGAGTTAAACCATACTTTTGATTGAGCAGTTTTGAAACACTCTGTCTGTAGAAAATGCAACTGGACATTCGTAGCGCTAAGTGGGTAATAGTGGAAAAAAGAATATGTTCAAATATAAACTACACAGAAGCATTGTATGAAACTTCTTTCTGTTCTGTGCATTCAACTAACAGAGTTCAACCTTACTTTTGATTGAGCCGTTCTGAAACACTCTTTCTGTAGAAACTGCAATTGGACATTCTGAGCGCTAAGAGGCCTATATTGGGAAAAAGAATGTCTACAAATAAAAACTACACAGAAGAATTGTGTGAAACTTCTTTCTGTTCTGTTTGTTCAACTAAAAGAGTTGAACCTTAGTTTTGATTGAGCCATTCTGAAACACTCTTTCTGTAGAAAATGCAAGTGGAGATTCGGAGCGCTAAGAGGGTAATAGTGGAAAAAGGAATGTCTCCAAATATAAACTACACAGAATCATTCTGTGAAACTTCTTTCTGATTTGTGCATTCAGCTAACAGAGTTAAACCATACTTTTGATTGAGCAGATCTGAACACTCTTTCTGTAGAAAATGCAACTGGACATTTGGAGCGCTAAGAGAGTAGTAGTGGAAAAAGGAATATATTCAAATATAAACTACACAGAAGCATTCTGTGAAACTTCTTTCTGATCTGAGCATTCAGCTAACAGAGTTAAACCATACTTTTGATTGAGCAGTTTTGAAACACTCTGTCTGTAGAAAATGCAACTGGACATTCGTAGCGCTAAGTGGGTAATAGTGGAAAAAAGAATATGTTCAAATATAAACTACACAGAAGCATTGTATGAAACTTTTTTCTGTTCTGTGCATTCAACTAACAGAGTTGAACCTTACTTTTGATTGAGCCTTTCTGAAACACTCTTTCTGTAGAAACTGCAATTGGACATTCTGAGCGCTAAGAGGCCTCTATTGGGAAAAATAATATCTTCAAATAAAAACTACACAGAAGCATTGTGTGAAACTTATTTCTGATATGTTCATTAAGCTAGCAGAGTTAAACCATACTTTTGATTGCGCAGTGCTGAACCCTCTTTCTGTAGAAAATGCAAGTGGACATTCGGAGCGCTAAGAGGGTAATAGTGGAAAAAGGACTATATTCAAATATAAACTACACAGTAGCATTCTGTGAAAATTCTTTCTGTTCTGTGCATTCAACTAACAGAGTTGAACCTTACTTTTGATTGAGCCGTTCTGAAACACTCTTTCTGTAGAAACTGCAATTGGACATGCTAAGCGCTAAGAGGCCTACTTTGGGAAAAAGAATATCTTCAAATAAAAACTACACAGAAGCATTGTGTGAAACTTATTTCTGATCTGTAAATTCAGTTAACAGAGATAAAACATATTTTTGATTGAGCAGTTGTGAAACACTCTTTTTGTAGAAAATACAAGTGGAGATTCGGAGCGCTAAGAGGGTAATAGTGGAAAAAGGAATGTCTTCAAATATAAACTACACAGAATCATTCGGTGAAACTTCTTTCTGATCTGTGCATTCAGCTAACAGAGTTAAACCATACTTTTGATTGAGCAGATCTGAACACTCTTTCTGTAGAAAATGCAACTGGACATTTGGAGCGCTAAGAGCGTAGTAGTGGAAAAAGGAATATATTCAAGTATAAACTACACAGAAGCATTCTGTGAAACTTCTTTCTGATCTGAGCATTCAGCTAACAGAGTTAAACCATACTTTTGATTGAGCAGTTTTGAAACACTCTGTCTGTAGAAAATGCAACTGGACATTCGTAGCGCTAAGTGGGTAATAGTGGAAAAAAGAATATGTTCAAATATATACTACACAGAAGCATTGTATGAAACTTCTTTCTGTTCTGTGCATTCAACTAACAGAGTTGAACCTTACTTTTGATTGAGCCTTTCTGAAACACTCTTTCTGTAGAAACTGCAATTGGACATTCTGAGCGCTAAGAGGCCTATATTGGGAAAAAGAATGTCTACAAATAAAAACTACACAGAAGAATTGTGTGAAACTTCTTTCTGTTCTGTTTGTTCAACTAAAAGAGTTGAACCTTAGTTTTGATTGAGCCGTTCTGAAACACTCTTTCTGTAGAAAATGCAAGTGGAGATTCGGAGCGCTAAGAGGGTAATAGTGGAAAAAGGAATGTCTCCAAATATAAACTACACAGAATCATTCTGTGAAACTTGTTTCTGATCTGTGCATTCAGCTAACAGAGTTAAACCATACTTTTGATTGAGCAGATCTGAACACTCTTTCTGTAGAAAATGTAACTGTAAATTTGGAGCGCTAAGAGAGTAGTAGTGGAAAAAGGAATATATTCAAATATAAACTACACAGAAGCATTCTGTGAAACTTCTTTCTGATCTGAGCATTGAGCTAACAGAGTTAAACCATACTTTTGATTGAGCAGTTTTGAAACTCTCTGTCTGTAGAAAATGCAACTGGACATTCGTAGGGCTAAGTGGGTAATAGTGGAAAAAAGAATATGTTCAAATATAAACTACACAGAAGCATTGTATGAAACTTCTTTCTGTTCTGTGCATTCAACTAACAGAGTTGAACCTTACTTTTGATTGAGCCTTTCTGAAACACTCTTTCTGTAGAAACTGCAATTGGACATTCTGAGCGCTAAGAGGCCTCTATAGGGAAAAATAATATCTTCAAATAAAAACTACACAGAAGCATTGTGTGAAACTTATTTCTGATATGTTCATTAAGCTAACAGAGTTAAACCATACTTTTGATTGCGCAGTGCTCAACCCTCTTTCTGTAGAAAATGCAAGTGGACATTCGGAGCGCTAAGAGGGTAATAGTGGAAAAAGGAATATATTCAAATATAAACTACACAATAGCATTCTGGGAAAATTCTTTCTGTTCTGTGCATTCAACTAACAGAGTTGAACCTTACTTTTGATTGAGCCGTTCTGAAACACTCTTTCTGTAGAAACTGCAATTGGACATGCTATGCGCTAAGAGGCCTACATTGGGAAAAAGAATCTCTTCAAATAAAAACTACACAGATGCATTCTGTGAAACTTATCTCTGATCTGTAAATTCAGTTAACAGAGATAAAACATATTTTTGATTGAGCAGTTATGAAACACTCTTTTTGTAGAAAAGGCAAGTGGAGATTCCGAGCGCTAAGAGGGTAATAGTGGAAAAAGGAATGTCTTCAAATATAAACTACACAGAATCATTCGGTGAAACTTCTTTCTGATCTGTGCATTCAGCTAACAGAGTTAAACCATACTTTTGATTGAGCAGATCTGAACACTCTTTCTGTAGAAAATGCAACTGGACATTTGGAGCGCTAAGAGCGTAGTAGTGGAAAAAGGAATATATTCAAATATAAACTACACAGAAGCATTCTGTGAAACTTCTTTCTGATCTGAGCATTCAGCTAACAGAGTTAAACCATACATTTGATTGAGCAGTTTTGAAACACTCTGTCTGTAGAAAATGCAACAGGACATTCGTAGCGCTAAGTGGGTAATAGTGGAAAAAAGAATATGTTCAAATATAAACTACACAGAAGCATTGTATGAAACTTCTTTCTGTTCTGTGCATTCAACTAACAGAGTTGAACCTTACTTTTGATTGAGCCTTTCTGAAACACTCTTTCTGTAGAAACTGCAATTGGACATTCTGAGCGCTAAGAGGCCTCTATAGGGAAAAATAATATCTTCAAATAAAAACTACACAGAAGCATTGTGTGAAACTTATTTCTGATATGTTCATTAATCTAACAGAGTTAAACCATACTTTTGATTGAGCAGTTTTGAAACACTCTGTCTGTAGAAAATGCAACTGGACATTCGTAGCGCTAAGTGGGTAATAGTGGAAAAAAGAATATGTTCAAATATAAACTACACAGAAGCATTGTATGAAACTTCTTTCTGTTCTGTGCATTCAACTAACAGAGTTGAACCTTACTTTTGATTGAGCCTTTCTGAAACACTCTTTCTGTAGAAACTGCAATTGGACATGCTAAGCGCTAAGAGGCCTAGTTTGGGAAAAAGAATATCTTCAAATAAAAACTACACAGATGCATTCTGTGAAACTTATTTCTGATCTGTAAATTCAGTTAACAGAGATAAAACATATTTTTGATTGAGCAGTTATGAAACACACTTTTTGTAGAAAATGCAAGTGGAGATTCGGAGTGCTAAGAGGGTAATAGTGGAAAAAGGAATGTCTTCAAACATAAACTACACAGAATCATTCGGTGAAACTTCTTTCTGATCTGTGCATTCAGCTAACAGAGTTAAACCATACTTTTGATTGAGCAGATCTGAACAATCTTTCTGTAGAAAATGCAACTGGACATTTGGAGCGCTAAGAGCGTAGTAGTGGAAAAAGGAATATATTCAAGTATAAATTACACAGAAGCATTCTGTGAAACTTCTTTCTGATCTGAGCATTCAGCTAACAGAGTTAAACCATACTTTTGATTGAGCAGTTTTGAAAGACTCTGTCTGTAGAAAATGCAACTGGACATTCGTAGCGCTAAGTGGGTAATAGTGGAAAAAAGAATATGTTCAAATATAAACTACACAGAAGCATTGTATGAAACTTCTTTCTGTTCTGTGCATTCAACTAACAGAGTTCAACCTTACTTTTGATTGAGCCGTTCTGAAACACTCTTTCTGTAGAAACTGCAATTGGACATTCTGAGCGCTAAGAGGCCTATATTGGGAAAAAGAATGTCTACAAATAAAAACTACACAGAAGAATTGTGTGAAACTTCTTTCTGTTCTGTTTGTTCAACTAAAAGAGTTGAACCTTAGTTTTGATTGAGCCGTTCTGAAACACTCTTTCTGTAGAAAATGCAAGTGGAGATTCGGAGCGCTAAGAGGGTAATAGTGGAAAAAGGAATGTCTCCAAATATAAACTACACAGAATCATTCTGTGAAACTTCTTTCTGATTTGTGCATTCAGCTAACAGAGTTAAACCATACTTTTGATTGAGCAGATCTGAACACTCTTTCTGTAGAAAATGCAACTGGACATTTGGAGCGCTAAGAGAGTAGTAGTGGAAAAAGGAATATATTCAAATATAAACTACACAGAAGCATTCTGTGAAACTTCTTTCTGATCTGAGCATTCAGCTAACAGAGTTAAACCATACTTTTGATTGAGCAGTTTTGAAACACTCTGTCTGTAGAAAATGCAACTGGACATTCGTAGCGCTAAGTGGGTAATAGTGGAAAAAAGAATATGTTCAAATATAAACTACACAGAAGCATTGTATGAAACTTTTTTCTGTTCTGTGCATTCAACTAACAGAGTTGAACCTTACTTTTGATTGAGCCTTTCTGAAACACTCTTTCTGTAGAAACTGCAATTGGACATTCTGAGCGCTAAGAGGCCTCTATTGGGAAAAATAATATCTTCAAATAAAAACTACACAGAAGCATTGTGTGAAAATTATTTCTGATATGTTCATTAAGCTAACAGAGTTAAACCATACTTTTGATTGCGCAGTGCTGAACCCTCTTTCTGTAGAAAATGCAAGTGGACATTCGGAGCGCTAAGAGGGTAATAGTGGAAAAAGGACTATATTCAAATATAAACTACACAGTAGCATTCTGTGAAAATTCTTTCTGTTCTGTGCATTCAACTAACAGAGTTGAACCTTACTTTTGATTGAGCCGTTCTGAAACACTCTTTCTGTAGAAACTGCAATTGGACATGCTAAGCGCTAAGAGGCCTACTTTGGGAAAAAGAATATCTTCAAATAAAAACTACACAGAAGCATTGTGTGAAACTTATTTCTGATCTGTAAATTCAGTTAACAGAGATAAAACATATTTTTGATTGAGCAGTTGTGAAACACTCTTTTTGTAGAAAATACAAGTGGAGATTCGGAGCGCTAAGAGGGTAATAGTGGAAAAAGGAATGTCTTCAAATATAAACTACACAGAATCATTCGGTGAAACTTCTTTCTGATCTGTGCATTCAGCTAACAGAGTTAAACCATACTTTTGATTGAGCAGATCTGAACACTCTTTCTGTAGAAAATGCAACTGGACATTTGGAGCGCTAAGAGCGTAGTAGTGGAAAAAGGAATATATTCAAGTATAAACTACACAGAAGCATTCTGTGAAACTTCTTTCTGATCTGAGCATTCAGCTAACAGAGTTAAACCATACTTTTGATTGAGCAGTTTTGAAACACTCTGTCTGTAGAAAATGCAACTGGACATTCGTAGCGCTAAGTGGGTAATAGTGGAAAAAAGAATATGTTCAAATATATACTACACAGAAGCATTGTATGAAACTTCTTTCTGTTCTGTGCATTCAACTAACAGAGTTGAACCTTACTTTTGATTGAGCCTTTCTGAAACACTCTTTCTGTAGAAACTGCAATTGGACATTCTGAGCGCTAAGAGGCCTATATTGGGAAAAAGAATGTCTACAAATAAAAACTACACAGAAGAATTGTGTGAAACTTCTTTCTGTTCTGTTTGTTCAACTAAAAGAGTTGAACCTTAGTTTTGATTGAGCCGTTCTGAAACACTCTTTCTGTAGAAAATGCAAGTGGAGATTCGGAGCGCTAAGAGGGTAATAGTGGAAAAAGGAATGTCTCCAAATATAAACTACACAGAATCATTCTGTGAAACTTCTTTCTGATCTGTGCATTCAGCTAACAGAGTTAAACCATACTTTTGATTGAGCAGATCTGAACACTCTTTCTGTAGAAAATGCAACTGGACATTTGGAGCGCTAAGAGAGTAGTAGTGGAAAAAGGAATATATTCAAATATAAACTACACAGAAGCATTCTGTGAAACTTCTTTGTGATCTGAGCATTCAGCTAACAGAGTTAAACCATACTTTTGATTGAGCAGTTTTGAAACACTCTGTCTGTAGAAAATGCAACTGGACATTCGTAGCGCTAAGTGGGTAATAGTGGAAAAAAGAATATGTTCAAATATAAACTACACAGAAGCATTGTATGAAACTTCTTTCTGTTCTGTGCATTCAACTAACAGAGTTGAACCTTACTTTTGATTGAGCCTTTCTGAAACACTCTTTCTGTAGAAACTGCAATTGGACATTCTGAGCGCTAAGAGGCCTCTATTGGGAAAAATAATATCTTCAAATAAAAACTACACAGAAGCATTGTGTTAAACTTATTTCTGATATGTTCATTAAGCTAACAGAGTTAAACCATACTTTTGATTGCGCAGTGCTGAACCCTCTTTCTGTAGAAAATGCAAGTGGACATTCGGAGCGCTAAGAGGGTAATATTGGAAAAAGGACTATATTCAAATATAAACTACACAGTAGCATTCTGTGAAAATTCTTTCTGTTCTGTGCATTCAACTAACAGAGTTGAACCTTACTTTTGATTGAGCCGTTCTGAAACACTCTTTCTGTAGAAACTGCAATTGGACATGCTAAGCGCTAAGAGGCCTACTTTGGGAAAAAGAATATCTTCAAATAAAAACTACACAGATGCATTCTGTGAAACTTATTTCTGATCTGTAAATTCAGTTAACAGAGATAAAACATATTTTTGATTGAGCAGTTATGAAACCCTCTTTTTGTAGAAAATGCAAGTGGAGATTCGGAGCGCTAAGAGGGTAATAGTGGAAAAAGGAATGTCTTCAAATATAAACTACACAGAATCATTCGGTGAAACTTCTTTCTGATCTGTGCATTCAGCTAACAGAGTTAAACCATACTTTTGATTGAGCAGATCTGAACACTCTTTCTGTAGAAAATGCAACTGGACATTTGGAGCGCTAAGAGCGTAGTAGTGGAAAAAGGAATATATTCAAGTATAAACTACACAGAATCATTCTGTGAAACTTCTTTCTGATCTGAGCATTCAGCTAACAGAGTTAAACCATACTTTTGATTGAGCAGTTTTGAAACACTCTGTCTGTAGAAAATGCAACAGGACATTCGTAGCGCTAAGTGGGTAATAGTGGAAAAAAGAATATGTTCAAATATAAACTACACAGAAGCATTGTATGAAACTCCTTTCTGTTCTGTGCATTCAACTAACAGAGTTCAACCTTACTTTTGATTGAGCCGTTCTGAAACACTCTTTCCGTAGAAACTGCAATTGGACATTCTGAGCGCTAAGAGGCCTATATTGGGAAAAAGAATGTCTACAAATAAAAACTACACAGAAGAATTGTGTGAAACTTCTTTCTGTTCTGTTTGTTCAACTAAAAGAGTTGAACCTTAGTTTTGATTGAGCCGTTCTGAAACACTCTTTCTGTAGAAAATGCAAGTGGAGATTCGGAGCGCTAAGAGGGTAATAGTGGAAAAAGGAATGTCTCCAAATATAAACTACACAGAATCATTCTGTGAAACTTCTTTCTGATCTGTGCATTCAGCTAACAGAGTTAAACCATACTTTTGAATGAGCAGATCTGAACACTCTTTCTGTAGAAAATGCAACTGGACATTTGGAGCGCTAAGAGAGTAGTAGTGGAAAAAGGAATATATTCAAATATAAACTACACAGAAGCATTCTGTGAAACTTCTTTCTGATCTCAGCATTCAGCTAACAGTGTTAAACCATACTTTTGATTGAGCAGTTTTGAAACACTCTGTCTGTAGAAAATGCAACTGGACATTCGTAGCGCTAAGTGGGTAATAGTGGAAAAAAGAATATGTTCAAATATAAACTACACAGAAGCATTGTATGAAACTTCTTTCTGTTCTGTGCATTCAACTAACAGAGTTGAACCTTACTTTTGATTGAGCCTTTCTGAAACACTCTTTCTGTAGAAACTGCAATTGGACATTCTGAGCGCTAAGAGGCCTATATTGGGAAAAAGAATGTCTACAAATAAAAACTACACAGAAGAATTGTGTGAAACTTCTTTCTGTTCTGTTTGTTCAACTAAAAGAGTTGAACATTAGTTTTGATTGAGCCGTTCTGAAACACTCTTTCTGTAGAAAATGCAAGTGGAGATTCGGAGCGCTAAGAGGGTAATAGTGGAAAAAGGAATGTCTCCAAATATAAACTACACAGAATCATTCTGTGAAACTTCTTTCAGATCTGTGCATTCAGCTAACAGAGTTAAACCATACTTTTGATTGAGCAGATCTGAACACTCTTTCTGTAGAAAATGCAACTGGACATTTGGAGCGCTAAGAGAGTAGTAGTGGAAAAAGGAATATATTCAAATATAAACTACACAGAAGCATTCTGTGAAACTTCTTTCTGATCTGAGCATTCAGCTAACAGAGTTAAACCATACTTTTGATTGAGCAGTTTTTAAACACTCTGTCTGTAGAAAATGCAACTGGACATTCGCAGCGCCAAGTGGGTAATAGTGGAAAAAAGAATATGTTCAAATATAAACTACACAGAAGCATTGTATGAAACTTCTTTCTGTTCTGTGCATTCAACTAACAGAGTTCAACCTTACTTTTGATTGAGCCTTTCTGAAACACTCTTTCTGTAGAAACTGCAATTGGACATTCTGAGCGCTAAGAGGCCTCTATTGGGAAAAATAATATCTTCAAATAAAAACTACACAGAAGCATTGTGTGAAACTTATTTCTGATATGTTCATTAAGCTAACAGAGTTAAACCATACTTTTGATTGCGCAGTGCTGAACCCTCTTTCTGTAGAAAATGCAAGTGGACATTCGGAGCGCTAAGAGGGTAATAGTGGAAAAAGGACTATATTCAAATATAAACTACACAGTAGCATTCTGTGAAAATTCTTTCTGTTCTGTGCATTCAACTAACAGAGTTGAACCTTACTTTTGATTGAGCCGTTCTGAAACACTCTTTCTGTAGAAACTGCAATTGGACATGCTAAGCGCTAAGAGGCCTACTTTGGGAAAAAGAATATCTTCAAATAAAAACTACACAGATGCATTCTGTGAAACTTATTTCTGATCTGTAAATTCAGTTAACAGAGATAAAACATATTTTTGATTGAGCAGTTATGAAACACTCTTTTTGTAGAAAATGCAAGTGGAGATTCGGAGCGCTAAGAGGGTAATAGTGGAAAAAGGAATGTCTTCAAATATAAACTACACAGAATCATTCGGTGAAACTTCTTTCTGATCTGTGCATTCAGCTAACAGAGTTAAACCATACTTTTGATTGAGCAGATCTGAACACTCTTTCTGTAGAAAATGCAACTGGACATTTGGAGCGCTAAGAGCGTAGTAGTGGAAAAAGGAATATATTCAAGTATAAACTACACAGAATCATTCTGTGAAACTTCTTTCTGATCTGAGCATTCAGCTAACAGAGTTAAACCATACTTTTGATTGAGCAGTTTTGAAACACTCTGTCTGTAGAAAATGCAACTGGACATTCGTAGCGCTAAGGGGGTAATAGTGGAAAAAAGAATATGTTCAAATATAAACTACACAGAAGCATTGTATGAAACTTCTTTCTGTTCTGTGCATTCAACTAACAGAGTTCAACCTTACTTTTGATTGAGCCGTTCTGAAACACTCTTTCTGTAGAAACTGCAATTGGACATTCTGAGCGCTAAGAGGCCTATATTGGGAAAAAGAATGTCTACAAATAAAAACTACACAGAAGAATTGTGTGAAACTTCTTTCTGTTCTGTTTGTTCAACTAAAAGAGTTGAACCTTAGTTTTGATTGAGCCGTTCTGAAACACTCTTTCTGTAGAAATTGCAAGTGGAGATTCGGAGCGCTAAGAGGGTAATAGTGGAAAAAGGAATGTCTCCAAATATAAACTACACAGAATCATTCTGTGAAACTTTTTTCTGATCTGTGCATTCAGCTAACAGAGTTAAACCATACTTTTGAATGAGCAGATCTGAACACTCTTTCTGTAGAAAATGCAACTGGACATTTGGAGCGCTAAGAGAGTAGTAGTGGAAAAAGGAATATATTCAAATATAAACTACACAGAAGCATTCTGTGAAACTTCTTTCTGATCTGAGCATTCAGCTAACAGAGTTAAACCATACTTTTGATTGAGCAGTTTTGAAACACTCTGTCTGTAGAAAATGCAACTGGACATTCGTAGCGCTAAGTGGGTAATAGTGGAAAAAAGAATATGTTCAAATATAAACTACACAGAAGCATTGTATGAAACTTCTTTCTGTTCTGTGCATTCAACTAACAGAGTTGAACCTTACTTTTGATTGAGCCTTTCTGAAACACTCTTTCTGTAGAAACTGCAATTGGACATTCTGAGCGCTAAGAGGCCTCTATTGGGAAAAATAATATCTTCAAATAAAAACTACACAGAAGCATTGTGTGAAACTTATTTCTGATATGTTCATTAAGCTAACAGAGTTAAACCATACTTTTGATTGCGCAGTGCTGAACCCTCTTTCTGTAGAAAATGCAAGTGGACATTCGGAGCGCTAAGAGGGTAATAGTGGAAAAAGGACTATATTCAAATATAAACTACACAGTAGCATTCTGTGAAAATTCTTTCTGTTCTGTGCATTCAACTAACAGAGTTGAACCTTACTTTTGATTGAGCCGTTCTGAAACACTCTTTCTGTAGAAACTGCAATTGGACATGCTAAGCGCTAAGAGGCCTATTTTGGGAAAAAGAATATCTTCAAATAAAAACTACACAGATGCATTCTGTGAAACTTATTTCTGATCTGTAAATACAGTTAACAGAGATAAAACATATTTTTGATTGAGCAGTTATGAAACACTCTTTTTGTAGAAAATACAAGTGGAGATTCGGAGCGCTAAGAGGGTAACAGTGGAAAAAGGAATGTCTTCAAATATAAACTACACAGAATCATTCGGTGAAACTACTTTCTGATCTGTGCATTCAGCTAACAGAGTTAAACCATACTTTTGATTGAGTAGATCTGAACACTCTTTCTGTAGAAAATGCAACTGGACATTTGGAGCGCTAAGAGCGTAGTATTGGAGAAGGAATATATTCAAATATAAACTACACAGAAGCATTCTGTGAAACTTCTTTCTGATCTGAGCATTCAGCTAACAGAGTTAAACCATACTTTTGATTGAGCAGTTTTGAAACACTCTGTCTGTAGAAAATGCAACTGGACATTCGTAGCGCTAAGTGGGTAATAGTGGAAAAAAGAATATGTTCAAACATAAACTACACAGAAGCATTGTATGAAACTTCTTTCTGTTCTGTGCATTCAACTAACAGAGTTCAACCTTACTTTTGATTGAGCCGTTCTGAAACACTCTTTCTGTAGAAACTGCAATTGGACATTCTGAGCGCTAAGAGGCCTATATTGGGAAAAAGAATGTCTACAAATAAAAACTACACAGAAGAATTGTGTGAAACTTCTTTCTGTTCTGTTTGTTCAACTAAAAGAGTTGAACCTTAGTTTTGATTGAGCCGTTCTGAAACACTCTTTCTGTAGAAAATGCAAGTGGAGATTCGGAGCGCTAAGAGGATAATAGTGGAAAAAGGAATGTCTCCAAATATAAACTACACAGAATCATTCTGTGAAACTTCTTTCTGATCTGTGCATTCAGCTAAGAGAGTTAAACCATACTTTTGATTGAGCAGATCTGAACACACTTTCTGTAGAAAATGCAACTGGACATTTTGAGCGCTAAGAGAGTAGTAGTGGAAAAAGGAATATATTCAAATATAAACTACACAGAAGCATTCTGTGAAACTTCTTTCTGATCTGAGCATTCAACTAACAGAGTTAAACCATACTTTTGATTGAGCAGTTTTGAAACACTCTGTCTGTAGAAAATGCAACTGGACATTCGTAGCGCTAAGTGGGTAATAGTGGAAAAAAGAATATGTTCAAATATAAACTACACAGAAGCATTGTATGAAACTTCTTTCTGTTCTGTGCATTCAACTAACAGAGTTCAACCTTACATTTGATTGAGCCTTTCTGAAACACTCTTTCTGTAGAAACTGCAATTGGACATTCTGAGCGCTAAGAGGCCTCTATTGGGAAAAATAATATCTTCAAATAAAAACTACACAGAAGCATTGTGTGAAACTTATTTCTGATATGTTCATTAAGCTAACAGAGTTAAACCATACTTTTGATTGCGCAGTGCTGAACCCTCTTTCTGTAGAAAATGCAAGTGGACATTCGGAGCACTAAGAGGGTAATAGTGGAAAAAGGACTATATTCAAATATAAACTACACAGTAGCATTCTGTGAAAATACTTTCTGTTCTGTGCATTCAACTAACAGAGTTGAACCTTACTTTTGATTGAGCCGTTCTGAAACACTCTTTCTGTAGAAACTGCAATTGGACATGCTAAGTGCTAAGAGGCCTACTTTGGGAAAAAGAATATCTTCAAATAAAAACTACACAGATGCATTCTGTGAAACTTATTTCTGATCTGTAAATTCAGTTAACAGAGATAAAACATATTTTTGATTGAGCAGTTATGAAACACTCTTTTTGTAGAAAATACAAGTGGAGATTCGGAGCGCTAAGAGGGTAATAGTGGAAAAAGGAATGTCTTCAAATATAAACTACACAGAATCATTCGGTGAAACTTCTTTCTGATCTGTGCATTCAGCTAACAGAGTTAAACCATACTTTTGATTGAGCAGATCTGAACACTCTTTCTGTAGAAAATGCAACTGGACATTTGGAGCGCTAAGAGCGTAGTAGTGGAAAAAGGAATATATTCAAGTATAAACTACACAGAAGCATTCTGTGAAACTTCTTTCTGATCTGAGCATTCAGCTAACAGAGTTAAACCATACTTTTTATTGAGCAGTTTTGAAACACTCTGTCTGTAGAAAATGCAACTGGACATTCGTAGCGCTAAGTGGGTAATAGTGGAAAAAAGAATATGTTCAAATATAAACTACACAGAAGCATTGTATGAAACTTCTTTCTGTTCTGTGCATTCAACTAACAGAGTTCAACCTTACTTTTGATTGAGCCGTTCTGAAACACTCTTTCTGTAGAAACTGCAATTGGACATTCTGAGCGCTAAGAGGCCTCTATTGGGAAAAATAATATCTTCAAATAAAAACTACACAGAAGCATTGTGTGAAACTTATTTCTGATATGTTCATTAAGCTAACAGAGTTAAACCATACTTTTGATTGCGCAGTGCTGAACCCTCTTTCTGTAGAAAATGCAAGTGGACATTCGGAGCGCTAAGAGGGTAATAGTGGAAAAAGGACTATATTCAAATATAAACTACACAGTAGCATTCTGTGAAAATTCTTTCTGTTCTGTGCATTCAACTAACAGAGTTGAACCTTACTTTTGATTGAGCCGTTCTGAAACACTCTTTCTGTAGAAACTGCAATTGGACATGCTAAGCGCTAAGAGGCCTATTTTGGGAAAAAGAATATCTTCAAATAAAAACTACACAGATGCATTCTGTGAAACTTATTTCTGATCTGTAAATTCAGTTAACAGAGATAAAACATATTTTTGATTGAGCTGTTATGAAACACTCTTTTTGTAGAAAATACAAGTGGAGATTCGGAGCGCTAAGAGGGTAATAGTGGAAAAAGGAATGTCTTCAAATATAAACTACACAGAATCATTCGGTGAAACTTCTTTCTGATCTGTGCATTCAGCTAACAGAGTTAAACCATACTTTTGATTGAGCAGATCTGAACACTCTTTCTGTAGAAAATGCAACTGGACATTTGGAGCGCTAAGAGCGTAGTATTGGAAAAGGAATATATTCAAATATAAACTACACAGAAGCATTCTGTGAAACTTCTTTCTGATCTGAGCATTCAGCTAACAGAGTTAAACCATACTTTTGATTGAGCAGTTTTGAAACACTCTGTCTGTAGAAAATGCAACTGGACATTCGTAGCGCTAAGTGGGTAATAGTGGAAAAAAGAATATGTTCAAATATAAACTACACAGAAGCATTGTATGAAACTTCTTTCTGTTCTGTGCATTCAACTAACAGAGTTCAACCTTACTTTTGATTGAGCCGTTCTGAAACACTCTTTCTGTAGAAACTGCAATTGGACATTCTGAGCGCTAAGAGGCCTATATTGGGAAAAAGAATGTCTACAAATAAAAACTACACAGAAGAATTGTGTGAAACTACTTTCTGTTCTGTTTGTTCAACTAAAAGAGTTGAACCTTAGTTTTGATTGAGCCGTTCTGAAACACTCTTTCTGTAGAAAATGCAAGTGGAGATTCGGAGCGCTAAGAGGGTAATAGTGGAAAAAGGAATGTCTCCAAATATAAACTACACAGAATCATTCTGTGAAACTTCTTTCTGATCTGTGCATTCAGCTAACAGAGTTAAACCATACTTTTGATTGAGCAGATCTGAACACTCTTTCTGTAGAAAATGCAACTGGACATTTGGAGCGCTAAGGGAGTAGTAGTGGAAAAAGGAATATATTCAAATATAAACTACACAGAAGCATTCTGTGAAACTTCTTTCTGATCTGAGCATTCAGCTAACAGAGTTAAACCATACTTTTGATTGAGCAGTTTTGAAACACTCTGTCTGTAGAAAATGCAACTGGACATTCGTAGCGCTAAGTGGGTAATAGTGGAAAAAAGAATATGTTCAAATATAAACTACACAGAAGCATTGTATGAAACTTCTTTCTGTTCTGTGCATTCAACTAACAGAGTTGAACCTTACTTTTGATTGAGCCTTTCTGAAACACTCTTTCTGTAGAAACTGCAATTGGACATTCTGAGCGCTAAGAGGCCTCTATTGGGAAAAATAATATCTTCAAATAAAAACTACACAGAAGCATTGTGTGAAACTTATTTCTGATATGTTCATTAAGCTAACAGAGTTAAACCATACTTTTGATTGCGCAGTGCTGAACCCTCTTTCTGTAGAAAATGCAAGTGGACATTCGGAGCGCTAAGAGGGTAATAGTGGAAAAAGGACTATATTCAAATATAAACTACACAGTAGCATTCTGTGAAAATTCTTTCTGTTCTGTGCATTCAACTAACAGAGTTGAACCTTACTTTTGATTGAGCCGTTCTGAAACACTCTTTCTGTAGAAACTGCAATTGGACATGCTAAGCGCTAAGAGGCCTACTTTGGGAAAAAGAATATCTTCAAATAAAAACTACACAGATGCATTCTGTGAAACTTATTTCTGATCTGTAAATTCAGTTAACAGAGATAAAACATATTTTTGATTGAGCAGTTATGAAACACTCTTTTTGTAGAAAATGCAAGTGGAGATTCGGAGCGCTAAGAGGGTAATAGTGGAAAAAGGAATGTCTTCAAATATAAACTACACAGAATCATTCGGTGAAACTTCTTTCTGATCTGTGCATTCAGCTAACAGAGTTAAACCATACTTTTGATTGAGCAGATCTGAACACTCTTTCTGTAGAAAATGCAACTGGACATTTGGAGCGCTAAGAGCGTAGTAGTGGAAAAAGGAATATATTCAAGTATAAACTACACAGAATCATTCTGTGAAACTTCTTTCTGATCTGAGCATTCAGCTAACAGAGTTAAACCATACTTTTGATTGAGCAGTTTTGAAACACTCTGTCTGTAGAAAATGCAACTGGACATTCGTAGCGCTAAGTGGGTAATAGTGGAAAAAAGAATATGTTCAAATATAAACTACACAGAAGCATTGTATGAAACTTCTTTCTGTTCTGTGCATTCAACTAACAGAGTTCAACCTTACTTTTGATTGAGCCGTTCTGAAACACTCTTTCTGTAGAAACTGCAATTGGACATTCTGAGCGCTAAGAGGCCTATACTGGGAAAAAGAATGTCTACAAATAAAAACTACACAGAAGAATTGTGTGAAAATTCTTTCTGTTCTGTTTGTTCAACTAAAAGAGTTGAACCTTAGTTTTGATTGAGCCGTTCTGAAACACTCTTTCTGTAGAAAATGCAAGTGGAGATTCGGAGCGCTAAGAGGGTAATAGTGGAAAAAGGAATGTCTCCAAATATAAACTACACAGAATCATTCTGTGAAACTTCTTTCTGATCTGTGCATTCAGCTAACAGAGTTAAACCATACTTTTGAATGAGCAGATCTGAACACTCTTTCTTTAGAAAATGCAACTGGACATTTGGAGCGCTAAGAGAGTAGTAGTGGAAAAAGGAATATATTCAAATATAAACTACACAGAAGCATTCTGTGAAACTTCTTTCTGATCTGAGCATTCAGCTAACAGAGTTAAACCATACTTTTGATTGAGCAGTTTTGAAACACTCTGTCTGTAGAAAATGCAACTGGACATTCGTAGCGCTAAGTGGGTAATAGTGGAAAAAAGAATATGTTCAAATATAAACTACACAGAAGCATTGTATGAAACTTCTTTCTGTTCTGTGCATTCAACTAACAGAGTTGAACCTTACTTTTGATTGAGCCTTTCTGAAACACTCTTTCTGTAGAAACTGCAATTGGACATTCTGAGCGCTAAGAGGCCTCTATTGGGAAAAATAATATCTTCAAATAAAAACTACACAGAAGCATTGTGTGAAACTTATTTCTGATATGTTCATTAAGCTAACAGAGTTAAACCATACTTTTGATTGCGCAGTGCTGAACCCTCTTTCTGTAGAAAATGCAAGTGGACATTCGGAGCGCTAAGAGGGTAATAGTGGAAAAAGGACTATATTCAAATATAAACTACACAGTAGCATTCTGTGAAAATTCTTTCTGTTCTGTGCATTCAACTAACAGAGTTGAACCTTACTTTTGATTGAGCCGTTCTGAAACACTCTTTCTGTAGAAACTGCAATTGGACATGCTAAGCGCTAAGAGGCCTACTTTGGGAAAAAGAATATCTTCAAATAAAAACTACACAGATGCATTCTGTGAAACTTATTTCTGATCTGTAAATTCAGTTAACAGAGATAAAACATATTTTTGATTGAGCAGTTATGAAACACTCTTTTTGTAGAAAATACAAGTGGAGATTCGGAGCGCTAAGAGGGTAATAGTGGAAAAAGGAATGTCTTCAAATATAAACTACACAGAATCATTCAGTGAAACTTCTTTCTGATCTGTGCATTCAGCTAACAGAGTTAAACCATACTTTTGATTGAGCAGATCTGAACACTCTTTCTGTAGAAAATGCAACTGGACATTTGGAGCGCTAAGAGCGTAGTATTGGAAAAGGAATATATTCAAATATAAACTACACAGAAGCATTCTGTGAAACTTCTTTCTGATCTGAGCATTCAGCTAACAGAGTTAAACCATACTTTTGATTGAGCAGTTTTGAAACACTCTGTCTGTAGAAAATGCAACTGGACATTCGTAGCGCTAAGTGGGTAATAGTGGAAAAAAGAATATGTTCAAATATAAACTACACAGAAGCATTGTATGAAACTTCTTTCTGTTCTGTGCATTCAACTAACAGAGTTCAACCTTACTTTTGATTGAGCCGTTCTGAAACACTCTTTCTGTAGAAACTGCAATTGGACATTCTGAGCGCTAAGAGGCCTATATTGGGAAAAAGAATGTCTACAAATAAAAACTACACAGAAGAATTGTGTGAAACTTCTTTCTGTTCTGTTTGTTCAACTAAAAGAGTTGAACCTTAGTTTTGATTGAGCCGTTCTGAAACACTCTTTCTGTAGAAAATGCAAGTGGAGATTCGGAGCGCTAAGAGGGTAATAGTGGAAAAAGGAATGTCTCCAAATATAAACTACACAGAATCATTCTGTGAAACTTCTTTCTGATCTGTGCATTCAGCTAAGAGAGTTAAACCATACTTTTGATTGAGCAGATCTGAACACTCTTTCTGTAGAAAATGCAACTGGACATTTGGAGCGCTAAGAGAGTAGTAGTGGAAAAAGGAATATATTCAAATATAAACTACACAGAAGCATTCTGTGAAACTTCTTTCTGATCTGAGCATTCAGCTAACAGAGTTAAACCATACTTTTGATTGAGCAGTTTTGAAACACTCTGTCTGTAGAAAATGCAACTGGACATTCGTAGCGCTAAGTGGGTAATAGTGGAAAAAAGAATATGTTCAAATATAAACTACACAGAATCATTGTATGAAACTTCTTTCTGTTCTGTGCATTCAACTAACAGAGTTGAACCTTACATTTGATTGAGCCTTTCTGAAATACTCTTTCTGTAGAAACTGCAATTGGACATTCTGAGCGCTAAGAGGCCTCTATTGGGAAAAATAATATCTTCAAATAAAAACTACACAGAAGCATTGTGTGAAACTTATTTCTGATATGTTCATTAAGCTAACAGAGTTAAACCATACTTTTGATTGCGCAGTGCTGAACCCTCTTTCTGTAGAAAATGCAAGTGGACATTCGGAGCACTAAGAGGGTAATAGTGGAAAAAGGACTATATTCAAATATAAACTACACAGTAGCATTCTGTGAAAATACTTTCTGTTCTGTGCATTCAACTAACAGAGTTGAACCTTACTTTTGATTGAGCCGTTCTGAAACACTCTTTCTGTAGAAACTGCAATTGGATATGCTAAGTGCTAAGAGGCCTACTTTGGGAAAAAGAATATCTTCAAATAAAAACTACACAGATGCATTCTGTGAAACTTATTTCTGATCTGTAAATTCAGTTAACAGAGATAAAACATATTTTTGATTGAGCAGTTATGAAACACTCTTTTTGTAGAAAATACAAGTGGAGATTCGGAGCGCTAAGAGGGTAATAGTGGAAAAAGGAATGTCTTCAAATATAAACTACACAGAATCATTCGGTGAAACTTCTTTCTGATCTGTGCATTCAGCTAACAGAGTTAAACCATACTTTTGATTGAGCAGATCTGAACACTCTTTCTGTAGAAAATGCAACTGGACATTTGGAGCGCTAAGAGCGTAGTAGTGGAAAAAGGAATATATTCAAGTATAAACTACACAGAAGCATTCTGTGAAACTTCTTTCTGATCTGAGCATTCAGCTAACAGAGTTATACCATACTTTTGATTGAGCAGTTTTGAAACACTCTGTCTGTAGAATATGCAACTGGACATTCGTAGCGCTAAGTGGGTAATAGTGGAAAAAAGAATATGTTCAAATATAAACTACACAGAAGCATTGTATGAAACTTCTTTCTGTTCTGTGCATTCAACTAACAGAGTTCAACCTTACTTTTGATTGAGCCGTTCTGAAACACTCTTTCTGTAGAAACTGCAATTGGACATTCTGAGCGCTAAGAGGCCTATATTGGGAAAAAGAATGTCTACAAATAAAAACTACACAGAAGAATTGTGTGAAACTACTTTCTGTTCTGTTTGTTCAACTAAAAGAGTTGAACCTTAGTTTTGATTGAGCCGTTCTGAAACACTCTTTCTGTAGAAAATGCAAGTGGAGATTCGGAGCGCTAAGAGGGTAATAGTGGAAAAAGGAATGTCTCCAAATATAAACTACACAGAATCATTCTGTGAAACTTCTTTCTGATCTGTGCATTCACCTAACAGAGTTAAACCATACTTTTGATTGAGCAGATCTGAACACTCTTTCTGTAGAAAATGCAACTGGACATTTGGAGCGCTAAGGGAGTAGTAGTGGAAAAAGGAATATATTCAAATATAAACTACACAGAAGCATTCTGTGAAACTTCTTTCTGATCTGAGCATTCAGCTAACAGAGTTAAACCATACTTTTGATTGAGCAGTTTTGAAACACTCTGTCTGTAGAAAATGCAACTGGACATTCGTAGCGCTAAGTGGGTAATAGTGGAAAAAAGAATATGTTCAAATATAAACTACACAGAAGCATTGTATGAAACTTCTTTCTGTTCTGTGCATTCAACTAACAGAGTTGAACCTTACATTTGATTGAGCCTTTCTGAAATACTCTTTCTGTAGAAACTGCAATTGGACATTCTGAGCGCTAAGAGGCCTCTATTGGGAAAAATAATATCTTCAAATAAAAACTACACAGAAGCATTGTGTGAAACTTATTTCTGATATGTTCATTAAGCTAACAGAGTTAAACCATACTTTTGATTGCGCAGTGCTGAACCCTCTTTCTGTAGAAAATGCAAGTGGACATTCGGAGCACTAAGAGGGTAATAGTGGAAAAAGGACTATATTCAAATATAAACTACACAGTAGCATTCTGTGAAAATACTTTCTGTTCTGTGCATTCAACTAACAGAGTTGAACCTTACTTTTGATTGAGCCGTTCTGAAACACTCTTTCTGTAGAAACTGCAATTGGATATGCTAAGTGCTAAGAGGCCTACTTTGGGAAAAAGAATATCTTCAAATAAAAACTACACAGATGCATTCTGTGAAACTTATTTCTGATCTGTAAATTCAGTTAACAGAGATAAAACATATTTTTGATTGAGCAGTTATGAAACACTCTTTTTGTAGAAAATACAAGTGGAGATTCGGAGCGCTAAGAGGGTAATAGTGGAAAAAGGAATGTCTTCAAATATAAACTACACAGAATCATTCGGTGAAACTTCTTTCTGATCTGTGCATTCAGCTAACAGAGTTAAACCATACTTTTGATTGAGCAGATCTGAACACTCTTTCTGTAGAAAATGCAACTGGACATTTGGAGCGCTAAGAGCGTAGTAGTGGAAAAAGGAATATATTCAAGTATAAACTACACAGAAGCATTCTGTGAAACTTCTTTCTGATCTGAGCATTCAGCTAACAGAGTTATACCATACTTTTGATTGAGCAGTTTTGAAACACTCTGTCTGTAGAAAATGCAACTGGACATTCGTAGCGCTAAGTGGGTAATAGTGGAAAAAAGAATATGTTCAAATATAAACTACACAGAAGCATTGTATGAAACTTCTTTCTGTTCTGTGCATTCAACTAACAGAGTTCAACCTTACTTTTGATTGAGCCGTTCTGAAACACTCTTTCTGTAGAAACTGCAATTGGACATTCTGAGCGCTAAGAGGCCTATATTGGGAAAAAGAATGTCTACAAATAAAAACTACACAGAAGAATTGTGTGAAACTACTTTCTGTTCTGTTTGTTCAACTAAAAGAGTTGAACCTTAGTTTTGATTGAGCCGTTCTGAAACACTCTTTCTGTAGAAAATGCAAGTGGAGATTCGGAGCGCTAAGAGGGTAATAGTGGAAAAAGGAATGTCTCCAAATATAAACTACACAGAATCATTCTGTGAAACTTCTTTCTGATCTGTGCATTCACCTAACAGAGTTAAACCATACTTTTGATTGAGCAGATCTGAACACTCTTTCTGTAGAAAATGCAACTGGACATTTGGAGCGCTAAGGGAGTAGTAGTGGAAAAAGGAATATATTCAAATATAAACTACACAGAAGCATTCTGTGAAACTTCTTTCTGATCTGAGCATTCAGCTAACAGAGTTAAACCATACTTTTGATTGAGCAGTTTTGAAACACTCTGTCTGTAGAAAATGCAACTGGACATTCGTAGCGCTAAGTGGGTAATAGTGGAAAAAAGAATATGTTCAAATATAAACTACACAGAAGCATTGTATGAAACTTCTTTCTGTTCTGTGCATTCAACTAACAGAGTTGAACCTTACTTTTGATTGAGCCTTTCTGAAACACTCTTTCTGTAGAAACTGCAATTGGACATTCTGAGCGCTAAGAGGCCTCTATTGGGAAAAATAATATCTTCAAATAAAAACTACACAGAAGCATTGTGTGAAACTTATTTCTGATATGTTCATTAAGCTAACAGAGTTAAACCATACTTTTGATTGCGCAGTGCTGAACCCTCTTTCTGCAGAAAATGCAAGTGGACATTCGCAGCGCTAAGAGGGTAATGGTGGAAAAAGGAATATATTCAAATATAAAGTACACAGTAGCATTCTGTGAAAATTCTTTCGGTTCTGTGCATTCAACTAACAGGGTTGAACCTTACTTTTGATTGAGCCGTTCTGAAACACTCTTTCTGTAGAAACTGCAATTGGACATGCTAAGCGCTAAGAGGCCTACTTTGGGAAAAAGAATATCTTCAAATAAAAACTACACAGATGCATTCTGTGAAACTTATTTCTGATCTGTAAATTCAGGTAACAGAGATAAAACATATTTTTGATTGAGCAGTTTTGAAACACTCTTTTTGTAGAAAATACAAGTGGAGATTCGGAGCGCTAAGAGGGTAATAGTGGAAAAAGGAATGTCTTCAAATATAAACTACACAGAATCATTCGGTGAAACTTCTTTCTGATCTGTGCATTCAGCTAACAGAGTTAAACCATACTTTTGATTGAGCAGATCTGAACACTCTTTCTGTAGAAAATGCAACTGGACATTTGGAGCGCTAAGAGCTTAGTAGTGGAAAAAGGAATATATTCAAGTATAAACTACACAGAAGCATTCTGTGAAACTTCTTTCTGATCTGAGCATTCAGCTAACAGAGTTAAACCATACTTTTGATTGAGCAGTTTTGAAACACTCTGTCTGTAGAAAATGCAAATGGACATTCGTAGCGCTAAGTGGGTAATAGTGGAAAAAAGAATATGTTCAAATATAAACTACACAGAAGCATTGTATGAAACTTCTTTCTGTTCTGTGCATTCAACTAACGGAGTTCAACCTTACTTTTGATTGAGCCGTTCTGAAACACTCTTTCTGTAGAAACTGCAATTGGACATTCTGAGCGCTAAGAGGCCTATATTGGGAAAAAGAATGTCTACAAATAAAAATTACACAGAAGAATTGTGTGAAACCCATTTCTGTTCTGTTTGTTCAACTAAAAGAGTTGAACCTTAGTTTTGATTGAGCCGTTTTGAAACACTCTTTCTGTAGAAAATGCAAGTGGAGATTCGGAGCGCTAAGAGGGTAATAGTGGAAAAAGGAATGTCTCCAAATATAAACTACACAGAATCATTCTGTGAAACTTCTTTCTGATCTCTGCATTCAGCTAACAGAGTTAAACCATACTTTTGATTGAGCAGATCTGAACACTCTTTCTGTAGAAAATGCAACTGGACATTTGGAGCGCTAAGAGAGTAGTAGTGGAAAAAGGAATATATTCAAATATAAACTACACAGAAGCATTCTGTGAAACTTCTTTCTGATCTGAGCATTCAGCTAACAGACTTAAACCATACTTTTGATTGAGCAGTTTTGAAACACTCTGTCTGTAGAAAATGCAACTGGACATTCGTAGCGCTAAGTGGGTAATAGTGGAAAAAAGAATATGCTCAAATATAAACTACACAGAAGCATTGTATGAAACTTCTTTCTCTTCTGTGCATTCAACTAACAGAGTTGAACCTTACTTTTGATTGAGCCTTTCTGAAACACTCTTTCTGTAGAAACTGCAATTGGACATTCTGAGCGCTAAGAGGCCTATATTGGGAAAAATAATATCTTCAAATAAAAACTACCCAGAAGTATTGTGTGAAACTTATTTCTGATATGTTCATTAATCTAACAGAGTTAAACCATACTTTTGATTGCGCAGTTCAGAACACTCTTTCTGCAGAAAATGCAAGTGGACATTCGGAGCGCTAAGATGGTAATAGTGGAAAAAGGAATATATTCAAATATAAACTAAACAGTAGCATTCTGTGAAAATACTTTCTGTTCTGTGCATTCAACTAACAGAGTTGAACCTGACTTTGATTGAGCCGTTCTGAAACACTCTTTCTGTAGAAACTGCAATTGGACATGCTAAGCGCTAAGAGGCCTACATTGGGAAAATGAATATCTTCAAATAAAAACTACACAGATGCATTCTGTGAAACTTATTTCTGATATGTTCATTAAGCTAACAGAGTTAAACCATACTTTTGATTGCGCAGTTCTGAACACTCTCTGTAGAAAATGCAAGTGGACATTCTGAGCGCTAAGAGGGTAATAGTGGAAAAAGGAATATATTCAAATATAAACTACACAGTAGCATTCTGTGAAAATTCTTTCTGTTCTGTGCATTCAACTAACAGAGTTGAAACTTACTTTTGATTGAGCCGTTCTGAAACACTCTTTCTGTAGAAACTGCAATTGGACATGCTAAGCGCTAAGAGGCCTACATTGGGAAAAATAATATCTTCAAATAAAAACTACACAGATGCATTCTGTGAAACTTATTTCTGATCTGTAAATTCAGTTAACAGAGATAAAACATATTTTTTATTCAGCAGTTATGAAACACTCTTTTTGTAGAAAATGCAAGTGGAGATTCGGAGCGCTAAGAGGGTAATAGTGGAAAAAGGAATGTCTTCAAATATAAACTACACAGAATCATTCGGTGAAACTTCTTTCTGATCTGTGCATTCAGCTAACAGAGTTTAACCATACTTTTGATTGAGCAGTTTTGAAACACTCTGTCTGTAGAAAATGCAACTGGACATTCGTAGCGCTAAGTGGGTAATAGTGGAAAAAAGAATATGTTCAAATATAAACTACACAGAAGCATTGTATGAAACTTCTTTCTGTTCTGTGCATTCAACTAACAGAGTTGAACCTTACTTTTGATTGAGCCTTTCTGAAACACTCTTTCTGTAGAAACTGCAATTGGACATTCAGAGCGCTAAGAGGCCTATATTGGGAAAAATAATATCTTCAAATAAAAACTACACAGAAGCATTGTGTGAAACTTATTTCTGATATGTTCATTAAGCTAACAGAGTTAAACCATACTTTTGATTGCGCAGTTCTGAACACTCTTTCTGTAGAAAATGCAAGTGGACATTCTGAGCGCTAAGAGGGTAATAGTGGAAAAAGGAATATATTCAAATATAAACTACACAGTAGCATTCTGTGAAAATTCTTTCTGTTCTGTGCATTCAACTAACAGAGTTGAAACTTACTTTTGATTGAGCCGTTCTGGAACACTCTTTCTGTAGAAACTGCAATTGGACATGCTAAGCGCTAAGAGGCCTACATTGGAAAAAATAATATCTTCAAATAAAAACTACACAGATGCATTCTGTGAAACTTATTTCTGATCTGTAAATTCAGTTAACAGAGATAAAACATATTTTTGATTCAGCAGTTACGAAACACTCTTTTTGTAGAAAATGCAAGTGGAGATTCGGAGCGCTAAGAGGGTAATAGTGGAGAAAGGAATGTCTTCAAATATAAACTACCCAGAATCATTCGGTGAAACTTCTTTCTGATCTGTGCATTCAGCTAACAGAGTTAAACCATACTTCTGATTGAGCAGATCTGAACACTCTTTCTGTAGAAAATGCAACTGGACATTTGGAGCGCTAAGAGAGTAGTAGTGGAAAAAGGAATATATTCAAATATAAACTACACAGAAGCATTCTGTGAAACTTTTTCTGATCTGAGCATTCACCTAACAGAGTTAAACCATACTTTTGATTGAGCAGTTTTGAAACACTCTGTCTGTAGAAAATGCAACTGGACTTTCATAGCGCTAAGTGGGTAATAGTGGAAAAAAGAATATGTTCAAATATAAACTACACAGAAGCATTGTATGAAACTTCTTTCTGTTCTGTGCATTCAACTAACAGAGTTGAACCTTACTTTTGATTGAGCCGTTCTGAAACACTCTTTCTGTAGAAACTGCAATTGGACATTCTGAGCACTAAGAGGCCTATATTGGGAAAAATAATATCTTCAAATAAAAACTACACAGAAACATTGTGTGAAACTTATTTCTGATATGTTCATTAAGCTAACAGAGTTAAACCATACTTTTGATTGCGCAGTTCTGAACACTCTTTCTGTAGAAAATGCAAGTGGACATTCGGAGCGCTAAGAGGGTAATAGTGGAAAAAGGAATATATACAAATATAAACTACACAGTAGCATTCTGTGAAAATTCTTTCTGCTCTGTGCATTCAACTAGCAGAGTTGAACCTTACTTTTGATTGAGCTGTTCTGAAACACTCTTTCTGTAGAAACTGCAATTGGACATGCTAAGCGCTAAGAGGCCTACATTGGGAAAAAGAATATCTTCAAATAAAAACTACACACATGCATTCTGTGAAACTTATTTCTGATCTGTAAATTCAGTTAACAGAGATAAAACATATTTTTGATTGAGCAGTTATGAAACACTCTTTTTGTAGAAAATGCAAGTGGAGATTCGGAGCGCTAAGAGGGTAATAGTGGAAAAAGGAATGTCTTCAAATATAAAATACACAGAATCATTCGGTGAAACTTCTTTCTGATCTGTGCATTCAGCTAACAGAGTTAAACCATACTTTTGATTGAGCAGTTTTGAAACACTCTGTCTGTAGAAAATGCAACTGGACATTCGTAGCGCTAAGTGGGTAATAGTGGAAAAAAGAATATGTTCAAATATAAACTACACAGAAGCATTGTATGAAACTTCTTTCTGTTCTGTGCATTCAACTAACAGAGTTGAACCTTACTTTTGATTGAGCCTTTCTGAAACACTCTTTCTGTAGAAACTGCAATTGGACATTCAGAGCGCTAAGAGGCCTATATTGGGAAAAATAATATCTTCAAATAAAAACTACACAGAAGCATTGTGTGAAACTTATTTCTGATATGTTCATTAAGCTAACAGAGTTAAACCATACTTTTGATTGCGCAGTTCTGAACACTCTTTCTGTAGAAAATGCAAATGGACATTCTGAGCGCTAAGAGGGTAATAGTGGAAAAAGGAATATATTCAAATATAAACTACACAGTAGCATTCTGTGAAAATTCTTTCTGTTCTGTGCATTCAACTAACAGAGTTGAAACTTACTTTTGATTGAGCCGTTCTGAAACACTCTTTCTGTAGAAACTGCAATTGGACATGCTAAGCGCTAAGAGGCCTACATTGGGAAAAAGAATCTCTTCAAATAAAAACTACACAGATGCATTCTGTGAAACTTATTTCTGATCTGTAAATTCAGTTATCAGAGATAAAACATATTTTTGATTCAGCAGTTATGAAACACTCTTTTTGTAGAAAATGCAAGTGGAGATTCGGAGCGCTAAGAGGGTAATAGTGGAAAAAGGAATGTCTTCAAATATAAACTACACAGAATCATTCGGTGAAACTTCTTTCTGATCTGTGCATTCAGCTAACAGAGTTAAACCATACTTCTGATTGAGCAGATCTGAACACTCTTTCTGTAGAAAATGCAACTGGACATTTGGAGCGCTAAGAGAGTATTAGTGGAAAAAGGAATATATTCAAATATAAACTACACAGAAGCATTCTGTGAAACTTCTTTCTGATCTGATCATTCACCTAACAGAGTTAAACCATACTTTTGATTGAGCAGTTTTGAAAGACTCTGTCTGTAGAAAATGCAACTGGACATTCGTAGCGCTAAGTGGGTAATAGTGGAAAAAAGAATATGTTCAAATATAAACTACACAAAAGCATTGTATGAAACTTCTTTCTGTTCTGTGCATTCAACTAACAGAGTTGAACCTTACTTTTGATAGAGCCTTTCTGAAACACTCTTTCTGTAGAAACTGCAATTGGACATTCTGAGCGCTAAGAGGCCTATATTGGGAAAAACAATATCTTCAAATAAAAACTACACAGAAGCATTGTGTGAAACTTATTGCTGATATGTTCATTAAGCTAACAGAGTTAAACCATACTTTTGATTGCGCAGTTCTGAACACTCTTTCTGTAGAAAATGCAAGTGGACATTCGGAGCGCTAAGAGGGTAATAGTGGAAAAAGGAATATATACAAATATAAACTACACAGTAGCATTCTGTGAAAATTCTTTCTGTTCTGTGCATTCAACTAACAGAGTTGAACCTTACTTTTGATTGAGCCGTTCTGAAACACTCTTTCTGTAGAAACTGCAATTGGACATGCTAAGCGCTAAGAGGCCTACATTGGGAAAAAGAATATCTTCAAATAAAAACTACACAGATGCATTCTGTGAAACTTATTTCTGATCTGTAAATTCAGTTAACAGAGATAAAACATATTTTTGATTGAGCAGTTATGAAACACTCTTTTTGTAGAAAATGCAAGTGGAGATTCGGAGCGCTAAGAGGGTAATAGTGGAAAAAGGAATGTCTTCAAATATAAACTACACAGAATCATTCGGTGAAACTTCTTTCTGATCTGTGCATTCAGCTAACAGATTTAAACCATACTTTTGATTGAGCAGATCTGAACACTCTTTCTGTAGAAAATGCAACTGGACATTTGGAGCGCTAAGAGCGTAGTAGTGGAAAAAGGAATATATTCAAATATAAACTGCACAGAAGCATTCTGTGAAACTTCTTTCTGATCTGAGCATTCAGCTAACAGAGTTAAACCATACTTTTGATTGAGCAGTTTTGAAACACTCTGTCTGTAGAAAATGCAACTGGACATTCGTAGCGCTAAGTGGGTAATAGTGGAAAAAAGAATATGTTCAAATATAAACTACACAGAAGCATTGTATGAAATTTCTTTCTGTTCTGTGCATTCAACTAACAGAGTTGAACCTTACTTTTGATTGAGCCGTTCTGAAACACTCTTTCTGTAGAAACTGCAATTGGACATTCTGAGCGCTAAGAGGCCTATATTGGGAAAAAGAATGTCTACAAATAAAAACTACACAGAAGAATTGTGTGAAACTTATTTCTGTTCTGTTTGTTCAACTAAAAGTGTTGAACCTTAGTTTTGATTGAGCCGTTCTGAAACACTCTTTCTGTAGAAAATGCAAGTGGAGATTCGGAGCGCTAAGAGGGTAATAGTGGAAAAAGGAATGTCTCCAAATATAAACTACACAGAATCATTCTGTGAAACTTCTTTCTGATCTGTGCATTCAGCTAACAGAGTTAAACCATACTTTTGATTGAGCAGATCTGAACACTCTTTCTGTAGAAAATGCAACTGGACTTTTGGAGCGCTAAGAGAGTAGTAGTGGAAAAAGGAATATATTCAAATATAAACTAAACAGAAGCATTCTGTGAAACTTCTTTCTGATCTGAGCATTCAGCTAACAGAGTTAAACCATACTTTTGATTGAGCAGTTTTGAAACACTCTGTCTGTAGAAAATGCAACTGGACATTCGTAGCGCTAAGTGGGTAATAGTGGAAAAAAGAATATGTTCAAATATAAACTACACAGAAGCATTGTATGAAACTTCTTTCTGTTCTGTGCATTCAACTAACAGAGTTGAACCTTAGTTTTGATTGAGCCTTTCTGAAACACTCTTTCTGTAGAAACTGCAATTGGACATTCTGAGCGCTAAGAGGCCTATATTGGGAAAAATAATATCTTCAAATAAAAACTACACAGAAGCATTGTGTGAAACTTATTTCTGATATGTTCATTAAGCTAAGAGAGTTAAACCATACTTTTGATTGCGCAGTTCTGAACACTCTTTCTGTAGAAAATGCAAGTGGACATTCGTAGCGCTAAGAGGGTAATATTGGAGAAAGGAATATATTCAAATATAAACTACACAGTAGCATTCTGTGAAAATTCTTTCTGTTCTGTGCATTCAACTAACAGAGTTGAACCTTACTTTTGATTGAGCCGTTCTGAAACACTCTTTCTGTAGAAACTGCAATTGGACATGCTAAGCGCTAAGAGGCCTACATTGGGAAAAAGAATATCTTCAAATAAAAACTACACAGATGCATTCTGTGAAACTTATTTCTGATCTGTAAATTCAGTTAACAGAGATAAAACATATTTTTGATTCAGCAGTTATGAAACACTCTTTTTGTAGAAAATGCAAGTGGAGATTCGGAGCGCTAAGAGGGTAATAGTGGAAAAAGGAATGTCTTCAAATATAAACTACACAGAATCATTCGGTGAAACTTCTTTCTGATCTGTGCATTCAGCTAACAGAGTTAAAACATACTTTTGATTGAGCTGATCTGAACACTCTTTCTGTAGAAAATGCAACTGGATATTTGGAGCGCTAAGAGAGTAGTAGTGGAAAAAGGAATATATTCAAATATAAACTACACAGAAGCATTCTGTGAAACTTTTTCTGATCTGAGCATTCAGCTAACAGAGTTAAACCATACTTTTGATTGAGCAGTTTTGAAACACTCTGTCTGTAGAAAATGCAACTGGACATTCGTAGCGCTAAGTGGGTAATAGTGGAAAAAAGAATATGTTCAAATATAAACTACACATAAGCATTGTATGAAACTTCTTTCTGTTCTGTGCATTCAACTAACAGAGTTGAACCTTACTTTTGATTGAGCCTTTCTGAAACACTCTTTCTGTAGAAACTGCAATTGGACATTCTGAGCGCTAAGAGGCCTATATTGGGAAAAACAATATCTTCAAATAAAAACTACACAGAAGCATTGTGTGAAACTTATTTCTGATATGTTCATTAAGCTAACAGAGTTAAACCATACTTTTGATTGCGCAGTTCTGAACACTCTTTCTGTAGAAAATGCAAGTGGACATTCTGAGCGCTAAGAGGGTAATAGTGGAAAAAGGAATATATTGAAATATAAACTACACAGTAGCATTCTGTGAAAATTCTTTCTGTTCTGTGCATTCAACTAACAGAGTTGAAACTTACTTTTGATTGAGCCGTTCTGAAACACTCTTTCTGTAGAAACTGCAATTGGACATGCTAAGCGCTAAGAGGCCTACATTGGGAAAAAGAATATCTTCAAATAAAAACTACACAGATGCATTCTGTGAAACTTATTTCTGATCTGTAAATTCAGTTAACAGAGATAAAACATATTTTTGATTGAGCAGTTATGAAACACTCTTTTTGTAGAAAATGCAAGTGGAGATTCGGAGCGCTAAGAGGGTAATAGTGGAAAAAGGAATGACTTCAAATATAAACTACACAGAATCATTCGGTGAAACTTCTTTCTGATCTGTGCATTCAGCTAACAGAGTTAAACCATACTTTTGATTGAGCAGATCTGAACACTCTTTCTGTAGAAAATGCAACTGGACATTTGGAGCGCTAAGAGCGTAGTAGTGGAAAAAGGAATATATTCAAATATAAACTACACAGAAGCATTCTGTGAAACTTCTTTCTGATCTGAGCATTCAGCTAACAGAGTTAAACCATACTTTTGATTGAGCAGTTTTGAAACACTCTGTCTGTAGAAAATGCAACTGGACATTCGTAGCGCTAAGTGGGTAATAGTGGAAAAAAGAATATTTTCAAATATAAACTACACAGAAGCATTGTATGAAACTTCTTTCTGTTCTGTGCATTCAACTAACAGAGTTGAACCTTACTTTTGATTGAGCCGTTCTGAAACACTCTTTCTGTAGAAACTGCAATTGGACATGCTAAGCGCTAAGAGGCCTACATTGGGAAAAAGAATATCTTCAAATAAAAAGTACACAGATGCATTCTGTGAAACTTATTTCTGATCTGTAAATTCAGTTAACAGAGATAAAACATATTTTTGATTGAGCAGTTATGAAACACTCTTTTTGTAGAAAATGCAAGTGGAGATTCGGAGCGCTAAGAGGGTAATAGTGGAGAAAGGAATGTCTTCAAATATAAACTACCCAGAATCATTCGGTGAAACTTCTTTCTGATCTGTGCATTCAGCTAACAGAGTTAAACCATACTTCTGATTGAGCAGATCTGAACACTCTTTCTGTAGAAAATGCAACTGGACATTTGGAGCGCTAAGAGAGTAGTAGTGGAAAAAGGAATATATTCAAATATAAACTACACAGAAGCATTCTGTGAAACTTTTTCTGATCTGAGCATTCACCTAACAGAGTTAAACCATACTTTTGATTGAGCAGTTTTGAAACACTCTGTCTGTAGAAAATGCAACTGGACTTTCATAGCGCTAAGTGGGTAATAGTGGAAAAAAGAATATGTTCAAATATAAACTACACAGAAGCATTGTATGAAACTTCTTTCTGTTCTGTGCATTCAACTAACAGAGTTGAACCTTACTTTTGATTGAGCCGTTCTGAAACACTCTTTCTGTAGAAACTGCAATTGGACATTCTGAGCACTAAGAGGCCTATATTGGGAAAAATAATATCTTCAAATAAAAACTACACAGAAACATTGTGTGAAACTTATTTCTGATATGTTCATTAAGCTAACAGAGTTAAACCATACTTTTGATTGCGCAGTTCTGAACACTCTTTCTGTAGAAAATGCAAGTGGACATTCGGAGCGCTAAGAGGGTAATAGTGGAAAAAGGAATATATACAAATATAAACTACACAGTAGCATTCTGTGAAAATTCTTTCTGTTCTGTGCATTCAACTAACAGAGTTGAACCTTACTTTTGATTGAGCTGTTCTGAAACACTCTTTCTGTAGAAACTGCAATTGGACATGCTAAGCGCTAAGAGGCCTACATTGGGAAAAAGAATATCTTCAAATAAAAACTACACACATGCATTCTGTGAAACTTATTTCTGATCTGTAAATTCAGTTAACAGAGATAAAACATATTTTTGATTGAGCAGTTATGAAACACTCTTTTTGTAGAAAATGCAAGTGGAGATTCGGAGCGCTAAGAGGGTAATAGTGGAAAAAGGAATGTCTTCAAATATAAAATACACAGAATCATTCGGTGAAACTTCTTTCTGATCTGTGCATTCAGCTAACAGAGTTAAACCATACTTTTGATTGAGCAGTTTTGAAACACTCTGTCTGTAGAAAATGCAACTGGACATTCGTAGCGCTAAGTGGGTAATAGTGGAAAAAAGAATATGTTCAAATATAAACTACACAGAAGCATTGTATGAAACTTCTTTCTGTTCTGTGCATTCAACTAACAGAGTTGAACCTTACTTTTGATTGAGCCTTTCTGAAACACTCTTTCTGTAGAAACTGCAATTGGACATTCAGAGCGCTAAGAGGCCTATATTGGGAAAAATAATATCTTCAAATAAAAACTACACAGAAGCATTGTGTGAAACTTATTTCTGATATGTTCATTAAGCTAACAGAGTTAAACCATACTTTTGATTGCGCAGTTCTGAACACTCTTTCTGTAGAAAATGCAAATGGACATTCTGAGCGCTAAGAGGGTAATAGTGGAAAAAGGAATATATTCAAATATAAACTACACAGTAGCATTCTGTGAAAATTCTTTCTGTTCTGTGCATTCAACTAACAGAGTTGAAACTTACTTTTGATTGAGCCGTTCTGAAACACTCTTTCTGTAGAAACTGCAATTGGACATGCTAAGCGCTAAGAGGCCTACATTGGGAAAAAGAATCTCTTCAAATAAAAACTACACAGATGCATTCTGTGAAACTTATTTCTGATCTGTAAATTCAGTTATCAGAGATAAAACATATTTTTGATTCAGCAGTTATGAAACACTCTTTTTGTAGAAAATGCAAGTGGAGATTCGGAGCGCTAAGAGGGTAATAGTGGAAAAAGGAATGTCTTCAAATATAAACTACACAGAATCATTCGGTGAAACTTCTTTCTGATCTGTGCATTCAGCTAACAGAGTTAAACCATACTTCTGATTGAGCAGATCTGAACACTCTTTCTGTAGAAAATGCAACTGGACATTTGGAGCGCTAAGAGAGTATTAGTGGAAAAAGGAATATATTCAAATATAAACTACACAGAAGCATTCTGTGAAACTTCTTTCTGATCTGATCATTCACCTAACAGAGTTAAACCATACTTTTGATTGAGCAGTTTTGAAACACTCTGTCTGTAGAAAATGCAACTGGACATTCGTAGCGCTAAGTGGGTAATAGTGGAAAAAAAATATGTTCAAATATAAACTACACAAAAGCATTGTATGAAACTTCTTTCTGTTCTGTGCATTCAACTAACAGAGTTGAACCTTACTTTTGATAGAGCCTTTCTGAAACACTCTTTCTGTAGAAACTGCAATTGGACATTCTGAGCGCTAAGAGGCCTATATTGGGAAAAACAATATCTTCAAATAAAAACTACACAGAAGCATTGTGTGAAACTTATTGCTGATATGTTCATTAAGCTAACAGAGTTAAACCATACTTTTGATTGCGCAGTTCTGAACACTCTTTCTGTAGAAAATGCAAGTGGACATTCGGAGCGCTAAGAGGGTAATAGTGGAAAAAGGAATATATACAAATATAAACTACACAGTAGCATTCTGTGAAAATTCTTTCTGTTCTGTGCATTCAACTAACAGAGTTGAACCTTACTTTTGATTGAGCCGTTCTGAAACACTCTTTCTGTAGAAACTGCAATTGGACATGCTAAGCGCTAAGAGGCCTACATTGGGAAAAAGAATATCTTCAAATAAAAACTACACAGATGCATTCTGTGAAACTTATTTCTGATCTGTAAATTCAGTTAACAGAGATAAAACATATTTTTGATTGAGCAGTTATGAAACACTCTTTTTGTAGAAAATGCAAGTGGAGATTCGGAGCGCTAAGAGGGTAATAGTGGAAAAAGGAATGTCTTCAAATATAAACTACACAGAATCATTCGGTGAAACTTCTTTCTGATCTGCGCATTCAGCTAACAGAGTTAAACCATACTTTTGATTGAGCAGATCTGAACACTCTTTCTGTAGAAAATGCAACTGGACATTTGGAGCGCTAAGAGCGTAGTAGTGGAAAAAGGAATATATTCAAATATAAACTGCACAGAAGCATTCTGTGAAACTTCTTTCTGATCTGAGCATTCAGCTAACAGAGTTAAACCATACTTTTGATTGAGCAGTTTTGAAACACTCTGTCTGTAGAAAATGCAACTGGACATTCGTAGCGCTAAGTGGGTAATAGTGGAAAAAAGAATATGTTCAAATATAAACTACACAGAAGCATTGTATGAAATTTCTTTCTGTTCTGTGCATTCAACTAACAGAGTTGAACCTTACTTTTGATTGAGCCGTTCTGAAACACTCTTTCTGTAGAAACTGCAATTGGACATTCTGAGCGCTAAGAGGCCTATATTGGGAAAAAGAATGTCTACAAATAAAAACTACACAGAAGAATTGTGTGAAACTTATTTCTGTTCTGTTTGTTCAACTAAAAGTGTTGAACCTTAGTTTTGATTGAGCCGTTCTGAAACACTCTTTCTGTAGAAAATGCAAGTGGAGATTCGGAGCGCTAAGAGGGTAATAGTGGAAAAAGGAATGTCTCCAAATATAAACTACACAGAATCATTCTGTGAAACTTCTTTCTGATCTGTGCATTCAGCTAACAGAGTTAAACCATACTTTTGATTGAGCAGATCTGAACACTCTTTCTGTAGAAAATGCAACTGGACTTTTGGAGCGCTAAGAGAGTAGTAGTGGAAAAAGGAATATATTCAAATATAAACTAAACAGAAGCATTCTGTGAAACTTCTTTCTGATCTGAGCATTCAGCTAACAGAGTTAAACCATACTTTTGATTGAGCAGTTTTGAAACACTCTGTCTGTAGAAAATGCAACTGGACATTCGTAGCGCTAAGTGGGTAATAGTGGAAAAAAGAATATGTTCAAATATAAACTACACAGAAGCATTGTATGAAACTTCTTTCTGTTCTGTGCATTCAACTAACAGAGTTGAACCTTAGTTTTGATTGAGCCTTTCTGAAACACTCTTTCTGTAGAAACTGCAATTGGACATTCTGAGCGCTAAGAGGCCTATATTGGGAAAAATAATATCTTCAAATAAAAACTACACAGAAGCATTGTGTGAAACTTATTTCTGATATGTTCATTAAGCTAAGAGAGTTAAACCATACTTTTGATTGCGCAGTTCTGAACACTCTTTCTGTAGAAAATGCAAGTGGACATTCGTAGCGCTAAGAGGGTAATATTGGAGAAAGGAATATATTCAAATATAAACTACACAGTAGCATTCTGTGAAAATTCTTTCTGTTCTGTGCATTCAACTAACAGAGTTGAACCTTACTTTTGATTGAGCCGTTCTGAAACACTCTTTCTGTAGAAACTGCAATTGGACATGCTAAGCGCTAAGAGGCCTACATTGGGAAAAAGAATATCTTCAAATAAAAACTACACAGATGCATTCTGTGAAACTTATTTCTGATCTGTAAATTCAGTTAACAGAGATAAAACATATTTTTGATTCAGCAGTTATGAAACACTCTTTTTGTAGAAAATGCAAGTGGAGATTCGGAGCGCTAAGAGGGTAATAGTGGAAAAAGGAATGTCTTCAAATATAAACTACACAGAATCATTCGGTGAAACTTCTTTCTGATCTGTGCATTCAGCTAACAGAGTTAAAACATACTTTTGATTGAGCAGATCTGAACACTCTTTCTGTAGAAAATGCAACTGGATATTTGGAGCGCTAAGAGAGTAGTAGTGGAAAAAGGAATATATTCAAATATAAACTACACAGAAGCATTCTGTGAAACTTTTTCTGATCTGAGCATTCAGCTAACAGAGTTAAACCATACTTTTGATTGAGCAGTTTTGAAACACTCTGTCTGTAGAAAATGCAACTGGACATTCGTAGCGCTAAGTGGGTAATAGTGGAAAAAAGAATATGTTCAAATATAAACTACACATAAGCATTGTATGAAACTTCTTTCTGTTCTGTGCATTCAACTAACAGAGTTGAACCTTACTTTTGATTGAGCCTTTCTGAAACACTCTTTCTGTAGAAACTGCAATTGGACATTCTGAGCGCTAAGAGGCCTATATTGGGAAAAACAATATCTTCAAATAAAAACTACACAGAAGCATTGTGTGAAACTTATTTCTGATATGTTCATTAAGCTAACAGAGTTAAACCATACTTTTGATTGCGCAGTTCTGAACACTCTTTCTGTAGAAAATGCAAGTGGACATTCGGAGCGCTAAGAGGGTAATAGTGGAAAAAGGAATATATTGAAATATAAACTACACAGTAGCATTCTGTGAAAATTCTTTCTGTTCTGTGCATTCAACTAACAGAGTTGAAACTTACTTTTGATTGAGCCGTTCTGAAACACTCTTTCTGTAGAAACTGCAATTGGACATGCTAAGCGCTAAGAGGCCTACATTGGGAAAAAGAATATCTTCAAATAAAAACTACACAGATGCATTCTGTGAAACTTATTTCTGATCTGTAAATTCAGTTAACAGAGATAAAACATATTTTTGATTGAGCAGTTATGAAACACTCTTTTTGTAGAAAATGCAAGTGGAGATTCGGAGCGCTAAGAGGGTAATAGTGGAAAAAGGAATGACTTCAAATATAAACTACACAGAATCATTCGGTGAAACTTCTTTCTGATCTGTGCATTCAGCTAACAGAGTTAAACCATACTTTTGATTGAGCAGATCTGAACACTCTTTCTGTAGAAAATGCAACTGGACATTTGGAGCGCTAAGAGCGTAGTAGTGGAAAAAGGAATATATTCAAATATAAACTACACAGAAGCATTCTGTGAAACTTCTTTCTGATCTGAGCATTCAGCTAACAGAGTTAAACCATACTTTTGATTGAGCAGTTTTGAAACACTCTGTCTGTAGAAAATGCAACTGGACATTCGTAGCGCTAAGTGGGTAATAGTGGAAAAAAGAATATTTTCAAATATAAACTACACAGAAGCATTGTATGAAACTTCTTTCTGTTCTGTGCATTCAACTAACAGAGTTGAACCTTACTTTTGATTGAGCCGTTCTGAAACACTCTTTCTGTAGAAACTGCAATTGGACATGCTAAGAGCTAAGAGGCCTACATTGGGAAAAAGAATATCTTCAAATAAAAAGTACACAGATGCATTCTGTGAAACTTATTTCTGATCTGTAAATTCAGTTAACAGAGATAAAACATATTTTTGATTGAGCAGTTATGAAACACTCTTTTTGTAGAAAATGCAAGTGGAGATTCGGAGCGCTAAGAGGGTAATAGTGGAAAAAGGAATGTCTTCAAATATAAACTACACAGAATCATTCGGTGAAACTTCTTTCTGATCTGTGCATTCAGCTAACAGAGTTAAAACATACTTTTGATTGAGCAGATCTGAACACTCTTTCTGTAGAAAATGCAACTGGACATTTGGAGCGCTAAGAGAGTAGTAGTGGAAAAAGGAATATATTCAAATATAAACTACACAGAAGCATTCTGTGAAACTTTTTCTGATCTGAGCATTCAGCTAACAGAGTTAAACCATACTTTTGATTGAGCAGTTTTGAAACACTCTGTCTGTAGAAAATGCAACTGGACATTCGTAGCGCTAAGTGGGTAATAGTGGAAAAAAGAATATGTTCCAATATAAACTACACAAAAGCATTGTATGAAACTTCTTTCTGTTCTGTGCATTCAACTATCAGAGTTGAACCTTACTTTTGATTGAGCCTTTCTGAAACACTCTTTCTGTAGAAACTGCAATTGGACATTCTGAGCGCTAAGAGGCCTATATTTTGAAAAACAATATCTTCAAATAAAAACTACACAGAAGCATTGTGTGAAACTTATTTCTCATATGTTCATTAAGCTAACAGAGTTAAACCATACTTTTGATTGCGCAGTTCTGAACACTCTTTCTGTAGAAAATGCAAGTGGACATTCGGAGCGCTAAGAGGGTAATAGTGGAAAAAGGAATATATACAAATATAAACTACACAGTAGCATTCTGTGAAAATTCTTTCTGTTCTGTGCATTCAACTAACAGAGTTGAACCTTACTTTTGATTGAGCCGTTCTGAAACACTCTTTCTGTAGAAACTGCAATTTGACATGCTAAGCGCTAAGAGGCCTACATTGGGAAAAAGAATATCTTCAAATAAAAACTACACAGATGCATTCTGTGAAACTTATTTCTGATCTGTAAATTCAGTTAACAGAGATAAAACATATTTTTGATTGAGCAGTTATGAAACACTCTTTTTGTAGAAAATGCAAGTGGAGATTCGGAGCGCTAAGAGGGTAATAGTGGAAAAAGGAATGTCTTCAAATATAAACTACACAGAATCATTCGGTGAAACTTCTTTCTGATCTGTGCATTCTGCTAACAGAGTTAAACCATACTTTTGATTGAGCAGATCTGAACACTCTTTCTGTAGAAAATGCAACTGGACATTTGGAGCGCTAAGAGCGTAGTAGTGGAAAAAGGAATATATTCAAATATAAACTACACAGAAGCATTCTGTGAAACTTCTTTCTGATCTGAGCATTCAGCTAACAGAGTTAAACCATACTTTTGATTGAGCAGTTTTGAAACACTCTGTCTGTAGAAAATGCAACTGGACATTCGTAGCGCTAAGTGGGTAATAGTGGAAAAAAGAATATGTTCAAATATAAACTACACAGAAGCATTGTATGAAATTTCTTTCTGTTCTGTGCATTCAACTAACAGAGTTGAACCTTACTTTTGATTGAGCCGTTCTGAAACACTCTTTCTGTAGAAACTGCAATTGGACATTCTGAGAGCTAAGAGGCCTATATTGGGAAAAAGAATGTCTACAAATAAAAACTACACAGAAGAATTGTGTGAAACTTCTTTCTCTTCTGTTTGTTCAACTAAAAGTGTTGAACCTTAGTTTTGATTGAGCCGTTCTGAAACACTCTTTCTGTAGAAAATGCAAGTGGAGATTCGGAGCGCTAAGAGGGTAATAGTGGAAAAAGGAATGTCTCCAAATATAAACTACACAGAATCATTCTGTGAAACTTCTTTCTGATCTGTGCATTCAGCTAACAGAGTTAAACCATACTTATGATTGAGCAGATCTGAACACTCTTTCTGTAGAAAATGCAAATGGACTTTTGGAGCGCTAAGAGAGTAGTAGTGGAAAAAGGAATATATTCAAATATAAACTTCACAGAAGCATTCTGTGAAACTTCTTTCTGATCTGAGCATTCAGCTAACAGAGTTAAACCATACTTTTGATTGAGCAGTTTTGAAACACTCTGTCTGTAGAAAATGCAACTGGACATTCGTAGCGCTAAGTGGGTAATAGTGGAAAAAAGAATATGTTCAAATATAAACTACACAGAAGCATTGTATGAAACTACTTTCTGTTCTGTGCATTCAACTAACAGAGTTGAACCTTAGTTTTGATTGAGCCTTTCTGAAACACTCTTTCTGTAGAAACTGCAATTGGACATTCTGAGCGCTAAGAGGCCTATATTGGGAAAAATAATATCTTCAAATAAAAACTACACAGAAGCATTGTGTGAAACTTATTTCTGATATGTTCATTAAGCTAACAGAGTTAAACCATACTTTTGATTGCGCAGTTCTGAACACTCTTTCTGTAGAAAATGCAAGTGGACATTCGTAGCGCTAATAGGGTAATATTGGAGAAAGGAATATATTCAAATATAAACTACACAGTAGCATTCTGTGAAAATTCTTTCTGTTCTGTGCATTCAACTAACAGAGTTGAACCGTACTTTTGATTGAGCCGTTCTGAAACACTCTTTCTGTAGAAACTGCAATTGGACATGCTAAGCGCTAAGAGGCCTCTATTGGGAAAAAGAATCTCTTCAAATAAAAACTACACAGATGCATTCTGTGAAACTTATTTCTGATCTGTAAATTCAGTTATCAGAGATAAAACATATTTTTGATTCAGCAGTTATGAAACACTCTTTTTGTAGAAAATGCAAGTGGAGATTCGGAGCGCTAAGAGGGTAATAGTGGAAAAAGGAATGTCTTCAAATATAAACTACACAGAATCATTCGGTGAAACTTCTTTCTGATCTGTGCATTCAGCTAACAGAGTTAAACCATACTTCTGATTGAGCAGATCTGAACACTCTTTCTGTAGAAAATGCAACTGGACATTTGGAGCGCTAAGAGAGTATTAGTGGAAAAAGGAATATATTCAAATATAAACTACACAGAAGCATTCTGTGAAACTTCTTTCTGATCTGAGCATTCACCTAACAGAGTTAAACCATACTTTTGATTGAGCAGTTTTGAAACACTCTGTCTGTAGAAAATGCAACTGGACATTCGTAGCGCTAAGTGGGTAATAGTGGAAAAAAGAATATGTTCAAATATAAACTACACAGAAGCATTGTATGAAACTTCTTTCTGTTCTGTGCATTCAACTAACAGAGTTGAACCTTACTTTTGATTGAGCCTTTCTGAAACACTCTTTCTGTAGAAACTGCAATTGGACATTCAGAGCGCTAAGAGGCCTATATTGGGAAAAATAATATCTTCAAATAAAAACTACACAGAAGCATTGTGTGAAACTTATTTCTGATATGTTCATTAAGCTAACAGAGTTAAACCATACTTTTGATTGCGCAGTTCTGAACACTCTTTCTGTAGAAAATGCAAGTGGACATTCTGAGCGCTAAGAGGGTAATAGTGGAAAAAGGAATATATTCAAATATAAACTACACAGTAGCATTCTGTGAAAATTCTTTCTGTTCTGTGCATTCAACTAACAGAGTTGAAACTTACTTTTGATTGAGCCGTTCTGAAACACTCTTTCTGTAGAAACTGCATTTGGACATGCTAAGCGCTAAGAGGCCTACATTGGGAAAAATAATATCTTCAAATAAAAACTACACAGATGCATTCTGTGAAACTTATTTCTGATCTGTAAATTCAGTTAACAGAGATAAAACATATTTTTGATTCAGCAGTTACGAAACACTCTTTTTGTAGAAAATGCAAGTGGAGATTCGGAGCGCTAAGAGGGTAATAGTGGAAAAAGGAATGTCTTCAAATATAAACTACCCAGAATCATTCGGTGAAACTTCTTTCTGATCTGTGCATTCAGCTAACAGAGTTAAACCATACTTCTGATTGAGCAGATCTGAACACTCTTTCTGTAGAAAATGCAACTGGACATTTGGAGCGCTAAGAGAGTAGTAGTGGAAAAAGGAATATATACAAATATAATCTACACAGAAGCATTCTGTGAAACTTCTTTCTGATCTGAGCATTCACCTAACAGAGTTAAACCATACTTTTGATTGAGCAGTTTTGAAACACTCTGTCTGTAGAAAATGCAACTGGACTTTCATAGCGCTAAGTGGGTAATAGTGGAAAAAAGAATATGTTCAAATATAAACTACACAGAAGCATTGTATGAAACTTCTTTCTGTTCTGTGCATTCAACTAACAGAGTTGAACCTTACTTTTGATTGAGCCGTTCTGAAACACTCTTTCTGTAGAAACTACAATTGGACATTCTGAGCACTAAGAGGCCTATATTGGGAAAAATAATATCTTCAAATAAAAACTACACAGAAACATTGTGTGAAACTTATTTCTGATATGTTCATTAAGCTAACAGAGTTAAACCATACTTTTGATTGCGCAGTTCTGAACACTCTTTCTGTAGAAAATGCAAGTGGACATTCGGAGCGCTAAGAGGGTAATAGTGGAAAAAGGAATATATACAAATATAAACTACACAGTAGCATTCTGTGAAAATTCTTTCTGTTCTGTGCATTCAACTAACAGAGTTGAACCTTACTTTTGATTGAGCCGTTCTGAAACACTCTTTCTGTAGAAACTGCAATTGGACATGCTAAGCGCTAAGAGGCCTACATTGGGAAAAAGAATATCTTCAAATAAAAACTACACACGTGCATTCTGTGAAACTTATTTCTGATCTGTAAATTCAGTTAACAGAGATAAAACATATTTTTGATTGAGCAGTTATGAAACACACTTTTTGTAGAAAATGCAAGTGGAGATTCGCAGCGCTAAGAGGTTAATAGTGGAAAAAGGAATGTCTTCAAATATAAAATACACAGAATCATTCGGTGAAACTTCTTTCTGATCTGTGCATTCAGCTAACAGAGTTAAACCATACTTTTGATTGAGCAGTTTTGAAACACTCTGTCTGTAGAAAATGCAACTGGACATTCGTAGCGCTAAGTGGGTAATAGTGGAAAAAAGAATATGTTCAAATATAAACTACACAGAAGCATTGTATGAAACTTCTTTCTGTTCTGTGCATTCAACTAACAGAGTTGAACCTTACTTTTGATTGAGCCTTTCTGAAACACTCTTTCTGTAGAAACTGCAATTGGACATTCAGAGCGCTAAGAGGCCTATATTGGGAAAAATAATATCTTCAAATAAAAACTACACAGAAGCATTGTGTGAAACTTATTTCTGATATGTTCATTAAGCTAACAGAGTTAAACCATACTTTTGATTGCGCAGTTCTGAACACTCTTTCTGTAGAAAATGCAAGTGGACATTCTGAGCGCTAAGAGGGTAATAGTGGAAAAAGGAATATATTCAAATATAAACTACACAGTAGCATTCTGTGAAAATTCTTTCTGTTCTGTGCATTCAACTAACAGATTTGAAACTTACTTTTGATTGAGCCGTTCTGAAACACTCTTTCTGTAGAAACTGCAATTGGACATGCTAAGCGCTAAGAGGCCTACATTGGGAAAAAGAATCTCTTCAAATAAAAACTACACAGATGCATTCTGTGAAACTTATTTCTGATCTGTAAATTCAGTTATCAGAGATAAAACATATTTTTGATTCAGCAGTTATGAAACACTCTTTTTGTAGAAAATGCAAGTGGAGATTCGGAGCGCTAAGAGGGTAATAGTGGAAAAAGGAATGTCTTCAAATATAAACTACACAGAATCATTCGGTGAAACTTCTTTCTGATCTGTGCATTCAGCTAACAGAGTTAAACCATACTTCTGATTGAGCAGATCTGAACACTCTTTCTGTAGAAAATGCAACTGGACATTTGGAGCGCTAAGAGAGTATTAGTGGAAAAAGGAATATATTCAAATATAAACTACACAGAAGCATTCTGTGAAACTTCTTTCTGATCTGAGCATTCACCTAACAGAGTTAAACCATACTTTTGATTGAGCAGTTTTGAAACACTCTGTCTGTAGAAAATGCAACTGGACATTCGTAGCGCTAAGTGGGTAATAGTTGAAAAAAGAATATGTTCAAATATAAACTACGCAAAAGCATTGTATGAAACTACTTTCTGTTCTGTGCATTCAACTAACAGAGTTGAACCTTACTTTTGATAGAGCCTTTCTGAAACACTCTTTCTGTAGAAACTGCAATTGGACATTCTGAGCGCTAAGAGGCCTATATTGGGAAAAACAATATCTTCAAATAAAAACTACACAGAAGCATTGTGTGAAACTTATTTCTGATATGTTCATTAAGCTAACAGAGTTAAACCATACTTTTGATTGCGCAGTTCTGAACACTCTTTCTGTAGAAAATGCAAGTGGACATTCGGAGCGCTAAGAGGGTAATAGTGGAAAAAGGAATATATACAAATATAAACTACACAGTAGCATTCTGTGAAAATTCTTTCTGTTCTGTGCATTCAACTAACAGAGTTGAACCTTACTTTTGATTGAGCCGTTCTGAAACACTCTTTCTGTAGAAACTGCAATTGGACATGCTAAGCGCTAAGAGGCCTACATTGGGAAAAGAATATCTTCAAATAAAAACTACACAGATGCATTCTGTGAAACTTATTTCTGATCTGTAAATTCAGTTAACAGAGATAAAACATATTTTTGATTGAGCAGTTATGAAACACTCTTTTTGTAGAAAATGCAAGTGGAGATTCGGAGCGCTAAGAGGGTAATAGTGGAAAAAGGAATGTCTTCAAATATAAACTACACAGAATCATTCGGTGAAACTTCTTTCTGATCTGCGCATTCAGCTAACAGAGTTAAACCATACTTTTGATTGAGCAGATCTGAACACTCTTTCTGTAGAAAATGCAACTGGACATTTGGAGCGCTAAGAGCGTAGTAGTGGAAAAAGGAATATATTCAAATATAAACTGCACAGAAGCATTCTGTGAAACTTCTTTCTGATCTGAGCATTCAGCTAACAGAGTTAAACCATACTTTTGATTGAGCAGTTTTGAAACACTCTGTCTGTAGAAAATGCAACTGGACATTCGTAGCGCTAAGTGGGTAATAGTGGAAAAAAGAATATGTTCAAATATAAACTACACAGAAGCATTGTATGAAATTTCTTTCTGTTCTGTGCATTCAACTAACAGAGTTGAACCTTACTTTTGATTGAGCCGTTCTGAAACACTCTTTCTGTAGAAACTGCAATTGGACATTCTGAGCGCTAAGAGGCCTATATTGGGAAAAAGAATGTCTACAAATAAAAACTACACAGAAGAATTGTGTGAAACTTATTTCTGTTCTGTTTGTTCAACTAAAAGTGTTGAACCTTAGTTTTGATTGAGCCGTTCTGAAACACTCTTTCTGTAGAAAATGCAGGTGGAGATTCGGAGCGCTAAGTGGGTAATAGTGGAAAAAGGAATGTCTCCAAATATAAACTACACAGAATCATTCTGTGAAACTTCTTTCTGATCTGTGCATTCAGCTAACAGAGTTAAACCATACTTTTGATTGAGCAGATCTGAACACTCTTTCTGTAGAAAATGCAACTGGACTTTTGGAGCGCTAAGAGAGTAGTAGTGGAAAAAGGAATATATTCAAATATAAACTACACAGAAGCATTCTGTGAAACTTCTTTCTGATCTGAGCATTCAGCTAACAGAGTTAAACCATACTTTTGATTAGGCAGTTTTGAAACACTCTGTCTGTAGAAAATGCAACTGGACATTCGTAGCGCTAAGTGGGTAATAGTGGAAAAAAGAATATGTTCAAATATAAACTACACAGAAGCATTGTATGAAACTTCTTTCTGTTCTGTGCATTCAACTAACAGAGTTGAACCTTAGTTTTGATTGAGCCTTTCTGAAACACTCTTTCTGTAGAAACTGCAATTGGACATTCTGAGCACTAAGAGGCCTATATTGGGAAAAATAATATCTTCAAATAAAAACTACACAGAAGCATTGTGTGAAACTTATTTCTGATATGTTCATTAAGCTAAGAGAGTTAAACCATACTTTTGATTGCGCAGTTCTGAACACTCTTTCTGTAGAAAATGCAAGTGGACATTCGTAGCGCTAAGAGGGTAATATTGGAGAAAGGAATATATTCAAATATAAACTACACAGTAGCATTCTGTGAAAATTCTTTCTGTTCTGTGCATTCAACTAACAGAGTTGAACCTTACTTTTGATTGAGCCGTTCTGAAACACTCTTTCTGTAGAAACTGCAATTGGACATGCTAAGCGCTAAGAGGCCTACATTGGGAAAAAGAATATCTTCAAATAAAAACTACACAGATGCATTCTGTGAAACTTATTTCTGATCTGTAAATTCAGTTAACAGAGATAAAACATATTTTTGATTCAGCAGTTATGAAACACTCTTTTTGTAGAAAATGCAAGTGGAGATTCGGAGCGCTAAGAGGGTAATAGTGGAAAAGGAATGTCTTCAAATATAAACTACACAGAATCATTCGTTGAAACTTCTTTCTGATCTGTGCATTCAGCTAACAGAGTTAAAACATACTTTTGATTGAGCAGATCTGAACACTCTTTCTGTAGAAAATGCAACTGGATATTTGGAGCGCTAAGAGAGTAGTAGTGGAAAAAGGAATATATTCAAATATAAACTACACAGAAGCATTCTGTGAAACTTTTTCTGATCTGAGCATTCAGCTAACAGAGTTAAACCATACTTTTGATTGAGCAGTTTTGAAACACTCTGTCTGTAGAAAATGCAACTGGACATTCGTAGCGCTAAGTGGGTAATAGTGGAAAAAAGAATATGTTCAAATATAAACTACACAAAAGCATTGTATGAAACTACTTTCTGTTCTGTGCATTCAACTAACAGAGTTGAACCTTACTTTTGATTGAGCCTTTCTGAAACACTCTTTCTGTAGAAACTGCAATTGGACATTCTGAGCGCTAAGAGGCCTATATTGGGAAAAACAATATCTTCAAATAAAAACTACACAGAAGCATTGTGTGAAACTTATTTCTGATATGTTCATTAAGCTAACAGAGTTAAACCATACTTTTGATTGCGCAGTTCTGAACACTCTTTCTGTAGAAAATGCAAGTGGACATTCGGAGCGCTAAGAGGGTAATAGTGGAAAAAGGAATATATTGAAATATAAACTACACAGTAGCATTCTGTGAAAATTCTTTCTGTTCTGTGCATTCAACTAACAGAGTTGAACCTTACTTTTGATTGAGCCGTTCTGAAACACTCTTTCTGTAGAAACTGCAATTGGACATGCTAAGCGCTAAGAGGCCTACATTGGGAAAAAGAATATCTTCAAATAAAAACTACACAGATGCATTCTGTGAAACTTATTTCTGATCTGTAAATTCAGTTAACAGAGATAAAACATATTTTTGATTGAGCAGTTATGAAACACTCTTTTTGTAGAAAATGCAAGTGGAGATTCGGAGCGCTAAGAGGGTAATAGTGGAAAAAGGAATGACTTCAAATATAAACTACACAGAATCATTCGGTGAAACTTCTTTCTGATCTGTGCATTCAGCTAACAGAGTTAAACCATACTTTTGATTGAGCAGATCTGAACACTCTTTCTGTAGAAAATGCAACTGGACATTTGGAGCGCTAAGAGCGTAGTAGTGGAAAAAGGAATATATTCAAATATAAACTACACAGAAGCATTCTGTGAAACTTCTTTCTGATCTGAGCATTCAGCTAACAGAGTTAAACCATACTTTTGATTGAGCAGTTTTGAAACACTCTGTCTGTAGAAAATGCAACTGGACATTCGTAGCGCTAAGTGGGTAATAGTGGAAAAAAGAATATTTTCAAATATAAACTACACAGAAGCATTGTATGAAACTTCTTTCTGTTCTGTGCATTCAACTAACAGAGTTGAACCTTACTTTTGATTGAGCCGTTCTGAAACACTCTTTCTGTAGAAACTGCAATTGGACATGCTAAGCGCTAAGAGGCCTACATTGGGAAAAAGAATATCTTCAAATAAAAAGTACACAGATGCATTCTGTGAAACTTATTTCTGATCTGTAAATTCAGTTAACAGAGATAAAACATATTTTTGATTGAGCAGTTATGAAACACTCTTTTTGTAGAAAATGCAAGTGGAGATTCGGAGCGCTAAGAGGGTAATAGTGGAAAAAGGAATGTCTTCAAATATAAACTACACAGAATCATTCGGTGAAACTTCTTTCTGATCTGTGCATTCAGCTAACAGAGTTAAAACATACTTTTGATTGAGCAGATCTGAACACTCTTTCTGTAGAAAATGCAACTGGACATTTGGAGCGCTAAGAGAGTAGTAGTGGAAAAAGGAATATATTCAAATATAAACTACACAGAAGCATTCTGTGAAACTTTTTCTGATCTGAGAATTCAGCTAACAGAGTTAAACCATACTTTTGATTGAGCAGTTTTGAAACACTCTGTCTGTAGAAAATGCAACTGGACATTCGTAGCGCTAAGTGGGTAATAGTGGAAAAAAGAATATGTTCCAATATAAACTACACAAAAGCATTGTATGAAACTTCTTTCTGTTCTGTGCATTCAACTAACAGAGTTGAACCTTACTTTTGATTGAGCCTTTCTGAAACACTCTTTCTGTAGAAACTGCAATTGCACATTCTGAGCGCTAAGAGGCCTATATTGGGAAAAACAATATCTTCAAATAAAAACTACACAGAAGCATTGTGTGAAACTTATTTCTGATATGTTCATTAAGCTAACAGAGTTAAACCATACTTTTGATTGCGCAGTTCTGAACACTCTTTCTGTAGAAAATGCAAGTGGACATTCGGAGCGCTAAGAGGGTAATAGTGGAAAAAGGAATATATACAAATATAAACTACACAGTAGCATTCTGTGAAAATTCTTTCTGTTCTGTGCATTCAACTAACAGAGTTGAACCTTACTTTTGATTGAGCCGTTCTGAAACACTCTTTCTGTAGAAACTGCAATTTGACATGCTAAGCGCTAAGAGGCCTACATTGGGAAAAAGAATATCTTCAAATAAAAACTACACAGATGCATTCTGTGAAACTTATTTCTGATCTGTAAATTCAGTTAACAGAGATAAAACATATTTTTGATTGAGCAGTTATGAAACACTCTTTTTGTAGAAAATGCAAGTGGAGATTCGGAGCGCTAAGAGGGTAATAGTGGAAAAAGGAATGTCTTCAAATATAAACTACACAGAATCATTCGGTGAAACTTCTTTCTGATCTGTGCATTCTGCTAACAGAGTTAAACCATACTTTTGATTGAGCAGATCTGAACACTCTTTCTGTAGAAAATGCAACTGGACATTTGGAGCGCTAAGAGCGTAGTAGTGGAAAAAGGAATATATTCAAATATAAACTACACAGAAGCATTCTGTGAAACTTCTTTCTGATCTGAGCATTCAGCTAACAGAGTTAAACCATACTTTTGATTGAGCAGTTTTGAAACACTCTGTCTGTAGAAAATGCAACTGGACATTCGTAGCGCTAAGTGGGTAATAGTGGAAAAAAGAATATGTTCAAATATAAACTACACAGAAGCATTGTATGAAATTTCTTTCTGTTCTGTGCATTCAACTAACAGAGTTGAACCTTACTTTTGATTGAGCCGTTCTGAAACACTCTTTCTGTAGAAACTGCAATTGGACATTCTGAGCGCTAAGAGGCCTATATTGGGAAAAAGAATGTCTACAAATAAAAACTACACAGAAGAATTGTGTGAAACTTCTTTCTGTTCTGTTTGTTCAACTAAAAGTGTTGAACCTTAGTTTTGATTGAGCCGTTCTGAAACACTCTTTCTGTAGAAAATGCAAGTGGAGATTCGGAGCGCTAAGAGGGTAATAGTGGAAAAAGGAATGTCTCCAAATATAAACTACACAGAATCATTCTGTGAAACTTCTTTCTGATCTGTGCATTCAGCTAACAGAGTTAAACCATACTTATGATTGAGCAGATCTGAACACTCTTTCTGTAGAAAATGCAAATGGACTTTTTGAGCGCTAAGAGAGTAGTAGTGGAAAAAGGAATATATTCAAATATAAACTACACAGAAGCATTCTGTGAAACTTCTTTCTGATCTGAGCATTCAGCTAACAGAGTTAAACCATACTTTTGATTGAGCAGTTTTGAAACACTCTGTCTGTAGAAAATGCAACTGGACATTCGTAGCGCTAAGTGGGTAATAGTGGAAAAAAGAATATGTTCAAATATAAACTACACAGAAGCATTGTATGAAACTACTTTCTGTTCTGTGCATTCAACTAACAGAGTTGAACCTTAGTTTTGATTGAGCCTTTCTGAAACACTCTTTCTGTAGAAACTGCAATTGGACATTCTGAGCGCTAAGAGGCCTATATTGGGAAAAATAATATCTTCAAATAAAAACTACACAGAATCATTGTGTGAAACTTATTTCTGATATGTTCATTAAGCTAACAGAGTTAAACCATACTTTTGATTGCGCAGTTCTGAACACTCTTTCTGTAGAAAATGCAAGTGGACATTCGTAGCGCTAAGAGGGTAATATTGGAGAAAGGAATATATTCAAATATAAACTACACAGTAGCATTCTGTGAAAATTCTTTCTGTTCTGTGCATTCAACTAACAGAGTTGAACCTTACTTTTGATTGAGCCGTTCTGAAACACTCTTTCTGTAGAAACTGCAATTGGACATGCTAAGCGCTAAGAGGCCTCTATTGGGAAAAAGAATCTCTTCAAATAAAAACTACACAGATGCATTCTGTGAAACTTATTTCTGATCTGTAAATTCAGTTATCAGAGATAAAACATATTTTTGATTCAGCAGTTATGAAACACTCTTTTTGTAGAAAATGCAAGTGGAGATTCGGAGCGCTAAGAGGGTAATAGTGGAAAAAGGAATGTCTTCAAATATAAACTACACAGAATCATTCGGTGAAACTTCTTTCTGATCTGTGCATTCAGCTAACAGAGTTAAACCATACTTCTGATTGAGCAGATCTGAACACTCTTTCTGTAGAAAATGCAACTGGACATTTGGAGCGCTAAGAGAGTATTAGTGGAAAAAGGAATATATTCAAATATAAACTACACAGAAGCATTCTGTGAAACTTCTTTCTGATCTGAGCATTCACCTAACAGAGTTAAACGATACTTTTGATTGAGCAGTTTTGAAACACTCTGTCTGTAGAAAATGCAACTGGACATTCGTAGCGCTAAGTGGGTAATAGTGGAAAAAAGAATATGTTCAAATATAAACTACACAGAAGCATTGTATGAAACTTCTTTCTGTTCTGTGCATTCAACTAACAGAGTTGAACCTTACTTTTGATTGAGCCTTTCTGAAACACTCTTTCTGTAGAAACTGCAATTGGACATTCAGAGCGCTAAGAGGCCTCTATTGGGAAAAATAATATCTTCAAATAAAAACTACACAGAAGCATTGTGTGAAACTTATTTCTGATATGTTCATTAAGCTAACAGAGTTAAACCATACTTTTGATTGCGCAGTTCTGAACACTCTTTCTGTAGAAAATGCAAGTGGACATTCTGAGCGCTAAGAGGGTAATAGTGGAAAAAGGAATATATTCAAATATAAACTACACAGTAGCATTCTGTGAAAATTCTTTCTGTTCTGTGCATTCAACTAACAGAGTTGAAACTTACTTTTGATTGAGCCGTTCTGAAACACTCTTTCTGTAGAAACTGCATTTGGACATGCTAAGCGCTAAGAGGCCTACATTGGGAAAAATAATATCTTCAAATAAAAACTACACAGATGCATTCTGTGAAACTTATTTCTGATCTGTAAATTCAGTTAACAGAGATAAAACATATTTTTGATTCAGCAGTTACGAAACACTCTTTTTGTAGAAAATGCAAGTGGAGATTCGGAGCGCTAAGAGGGTAATAGTGGAAAAAGGAATGTCTTCAAATATAAACTACCCAGAATCATTCGGTGAAACTTCTTTCTGATCTGTGCATTCAGCTAACAGAGTTAAACCATACTTCTGATTGAGCAGATCTGAACACTCTTTCTGTAGAAAATGCAACTGGACATTTGGAGCGCTAAGAGAGTAGTAGTGGAAAAAGGAATATATTCAAATATAATCTACACAGAAGCATTCTGTGAAACTTCTTTCTGATCTGAGCATTCACCTAACAGAGTTAAACCATACTTTTGATTGAGCAGTTTTGAAACACTCTGTCTGTAGAAAATGCAACTGGACTTTCATAGCGCTAAGTGGTAATAGTGGAAAAAAGAATATGTTCAAATATAAACTACACAGAAGCATTGTATGAAACTTCTTTCTGTTCTGTGCATTCAACTAACAGAGTTGAACCTTACTTTTGATTGAGCCGTTCTGAAACGCTCTTTCTGTAGAAACTGCAATTGGACATTCTGAGCACTAAGAGGCCTATATTGGGAAAAATAATATCTTCAAATAAAAACTACACAGAAACATTGTGTGAAACTTATTTCTGATATGTTCATTAAGCTAACAGAGTTAAACCATACTTTTGATTGCGCAGTTCTGAACACTCTTTCTGTAGAAAATGCAAGTGGACATTCGGAGCGCTAAGAGGGTAATAGTGGAAAAAGGAATATATACAAATATAAACTACACAGTAGCATTCTGTGAAAATTCTTTCTGTTCTGTGCATTCAACTAACAGAGTTGAACCTTACTTTTGATTGAGCCATTCTGAAACACTCTTTCTGTAGAAACTGCAATTGGACATGCTAAGCGCTAAGAGGCCTACATTGGGAAAAAGAATATCTTCAAATAAAAACTACACACATGCATTCTGTGAAACTTATTTCTGATCTGTAAATTCAGTTAACAGAGATAAAACATATTTTTGATTGAGCAGTTATGAAACACACTTTTTGTAGAAAATGCAAGTGGAGATTCGCAGCGCTAAGAGGGTAATAGTGGAAAAAGGAATGTCTTCAAATATAAAATACACAGAATCATTCGGTGAAACTTCTTTCTGATCTGTGCATTCAGCTAACAGAGTTAAACCATACTTTTGATTGAGCAGTTTTGAAACACTCTGTCTGTACAAAATGCAACTGGACATTCGTAGCGCTAAGTGGGTAATAGTGGAAAAAAGAATATGTTCAAATATAAACTACACAGAAGCATTGTATGAAACTTCTTTCTGTTCTGTGCATTCAACTAACAGAGTTGAACCTTACTTTTGATTGAGCCTTTCTGAAACACTCTTTCTGTAGAAACTGCAATTGGACATTCAGAGCGCTAAGAGGCCTATATTGGGAAAAATAATATCTTCAAATAAAAACTACACAGAAGCATTGTGTGAAACTTATTTCTGATATGTTCATTAAGCTAACAGAGTTAAACCATACTTTTGATTGCGCAGTTCTGAACACTCTTTCTGTAGAAAATGCAAGTGGACATTCTGAGCGCTAAGAGGGTAATAGTGGAAAAAGGAATATATTCAAAGATAAACTACACAGTAGCATTCTGTGAAAATTCTTTCTGTTCTGTGCGTTCAACTAACAGAGTTGAAACTTACTTTTGATTGAGCCGTTCTGAAACACTCTTTCTGTAGAAACTGCAATTGGACATGCTAAGCGCTAAGAGGCCTACATTGGGAAAAAGAATCTCTTCAAATAAAAACTACACAGATGCATTCTGTGAAACTTATTTCTGATCTGTAAATTCAGTTATCAGAGATAAAACATATTTTTGATTCAGCAGTTATGAAACACTCTTTTTGTAGAAAATGCAAGTGGAGATTCGGAGCGCTAAGAGGGTAATAGTGGAAAAAGGAATGTCTTCAAATATAAACTACACAGAATCATTCGGTGAAACTTCTTTCTGATCTGTGCATTCAGCTAACAGAGTTAAACCATACTTCTGATTGAGCAGATCTGAACACTCTTTCTGTAGAAAATGCAACTGGACATTTGGAGCGCTAAGAGAGTATTAGTGGAAAAAGGAATATATTCAAATATAAACTACACAGAAGCATTCTGTGAAACTTCTTTCTGATCTGAGCATTCACCTAACAGAGTTAAACCATACTTTTGATTGAGCAGTTTTGAAACACTCTGTCTGTAGAAAATGCAACTGGACATTCGTAGCGCTAAGTGGGTAATAGTGGAAAAAAGAATATGTTCAAATATAAACTACGCAAAAGCATTGTATGAAACTACTTTCTGTTCTGTGCATTCAACTAACAGAGTTGAACCTTACTTTTGATAGAGCCTTTCTGAAACACTCTTTCTGTAGAAACTGCAATTGGACATTCTGAGCGCTAAGAGGCCTATATTGGGAAAAACAATATCTTCAAATAAAAACTACACAGAAGCATTGTGTGAAACTTATTTCTGATATGTTCATTAAGCTAACAGAGTTAAACCATACTTTTGATTGCGCAGTTCTGAACACTCTTTCTGTAGAAAATGCAAGTGGACATTCGGAGCGCTAAGAGGGTAATAGTGGAAAAAGGAATATATACAAATATAAACTACACAGTAGCATTCTGTGAAAATTCTTTCTGTTCTGTGCATTCAACTAACAGAGTTGAACCTTACTTTTGATTGAGCCGTTCTGAAACACTCTTTCTGTAGAAACTGCAATTGGACATGCTAAGCGCTAAGAGGCCTACATTGGGAAAAAGAATATCTTCAAATAAAAACTACACAGATGCATTCTGTGAAACTTATTTCTGATCTGTAAATTCAGTTAACAGAGATAAAACATATTTTTGATTGAGCAGTTATGAAACACTCTTTTTGTAGAAAATGCAAGTGGAGATTCGGAGCGCTAAGAGGGTAATAGTGGAAAAAGGAATGTCTTCAAATATAAACTACACAGAATCATTCGGTGAAACTTCTTTCTGATCTGCGCATTCAGCTAACAGAGTTAAACCATACTTTTGATTGAGCAGATCTGAACACTCTTTCTGTAGAAAATGCAACTGGACATTTGGAGCGCTAAGAGCGTAGTAGTGGAAAAAGGAATATATTCAAATATAAACTGCACAGAAGCATTCTGTGAAACTTCTTTCTGATCTGAGCATTCAGCTAACAGAGTTAAACCATACTTTTGATTGAGCAGTTTTGAAACACTCTGTCTGTAGAAAATGCAACTGGACATTCGTAGCGCTAAGTGGGTAATAGTGGAAAAAAGAATATGTTCAAATATAAACTACACAGAAGCAGTGTATGAAATTTCTTTCTGTTCTGTGCATTCAACTAACAGAGTTGAACCTTACTTTTGATTGAGCCGTTCTGAAACACTCTTTCTGTAGAAACTGCAATTGGACATTCTGAGCGCTAAGAGGCCTATATTGGGAAAAAGAATGTCTACAAATAAAAACTACACAGAAGAATTGTGTGAAACTTATTTCTGTTCTGTTTGTTCAACTAAAAGTGTTGAACCTTAGTTTTGATTGAGCCGTTCTGAAACACTCTTTCTGTAGAAAATGCAAGTGGAGATTCGGAGCGCTAAGTGGGTAATAGTGGAAAAAGGAATGTCTCCAAATATAAACTACACAGAATCATTCTGTGAAACTTCTTTCTGATCTGTGCATTCAGCTAACAGAGTTAAACCATACTTTTGATTGAGCAGATCTGAACACTCTTTCTGTAGAAAATGCAACTGGACTTTTGGAGCGCTAAGAGAGTAGTAGTGGAAAAAGGAATATATTCAAATATAAACTACACAGAAGCATTCTGTGAAACTTCTTTCTGATCTGAGCATTCAGCTAACAGAGTTAAACCATACTTTTGATTGAGCAGTTTTGAAACACTCTGTCTGTAGAAAATGCAACTGGACATTCGTAGCGCTAAGTGGGTAATAGTGGAAAAAAGAATATGTTCAAATATAAACTACACAGAAGCATTGTATGAAACTTCTTTCTGTTCTGTGCATTCAACTAACAGAGTTGAACCTTACTTTTGATTGAGCCTTTCTGAAACACTCTTTCTGTAGAAACTGCAATTGGACATTCTGAGCGCTAAGAGGCCTATATTGGGAAAATCAATATCTTCAAATAAAAACTACACAGAAGCATTGTGTGAAACTTATTTCTGACATGTTCATTAAGCTAACAGAGTTAAACCATACTTTTGATTGCGCAGTTCTGAAAACTCTTTCTGTAGAAAATGCAAGTGGACATTCGGAGCGCTAAGAGGGTAATAGTGGAAAAAGGAATATATTGAAATATAAACTACACAGTAGCATTCTGTGAAAATTCTTTCTGTTCTGTGCATTCAACTAACAGGGTTGAACCTTACTTTTGATTGAGCCGTTCTGAAACACTCTTTCTGTAGAAACTGCAATTGGACATGCTAAGCGCTAAGAGGCCTACATTGGGAAAAAGAATATCTTCAAATAAAAACTAAACAGATGCATTCTGTGAAACTTATTTCTGATCTGTAAATTCAGTTAACAGAGATAAAACATATTTTTGATTGAGCAGTTATGAAACACTCTTTTTGTGGAAAATGCAAGTGGAGATTCGGAGCGCTAAGAGGGTAATAGTGGAAAAAGGAATGTCTTCAAATATAAACTACACAGAATCATTCGGTGAAACTTCTTTCTGATCTGTGCATTCAGCTAACAGGGTTAAACCATAATTTTGATTGAGCAGATCTGAACACTCTTTCTGTAGAAAATGCAACTGGACATTTGGAGCGCTAAGAGCGTAGTAGTGGAAAAAGGAATATATTCAAATATAAACTACACAGAAGCATTCTGTGAAACTTCTTTCTGATCTGAGCATTGAGCTAACAGAGTTAAACCATACTTTTGATTGAGCAGTTTTGAAACACTCTGTCTGTAGAAAATGCAACTGGACATTCGTAGCGCTAAGTGGGTAATAGTGGAAAAAAAATATTTTCAAATATAAACTACACAGAAGCATTGTATGAAACTTCTTTCTGTTCTGTGCATTCAACTAACAGAGTTGAACCTTACTTTTGATTGAGCCGTTCTGAAATACTCTTTCTGTAGAAACTGCAATTGGACATGCTAAGCGCTAAGAGGCCTACATTGGGAAAAAGAATATCTTCAAATAAAAAGTACACAGATGCATTCTGTGAAACTTATTTCTGATCTGTAAATTCAGTTAACAGAGATAAAACATATTTTTGATTGAGCAGTTATGAAACACTCTTTTTGTAGAAAATGCAAGTGGAGATTCGGAGCGCTAAGAGGGTAATACTGGAAAAAGGAATGTCTTCAAATATAAACTACACAGAATCATTCGGTGAAACTTCTTTCTGATCTGTGCATTCAGCTAACAGAGTTAAAACATACTTTTGACTGAGCAGATCTGAACACTCTTTCTGTAGAAAATGCAACTGGACATTTGGAGCGCTAAGAGAGTAGTAGTGGAAAAAGGAATATATTCAAATATAAACTACACAGAAGCATTTTGTGAAACTTTTTCTGATCTGAGCATTCAGCTAACAGAGTTAAACCATACTTTTGATTGAGCAGTTTTGAAACACTCTGTCTGTAGAAAATGCAACTGGACATTCGTAGCGCTAAGTGGGTAATAGTGGAAAAAAGAATATGTTCAAATATAAACTACACAAAAGCATTGTACGAAACTTCTTTCTGTTCTGTGCATTCAACTAACAGAGTTGAACCTTACTTTTGATTGAGCCTTTCTGAAACACTCTTTCTGTAGAAACTGCAATTGGACATTCTGAGCGCTAAGAGGCCTATATTGGGAAAAACAATATCTTCAAATAAAAACTACACAGAAGCATTGTGTGAAACTTATTTCTGATATGTTCATTAAGCTAACAGAGTTAAACCATACTTTTGATTGCGCAGTTCTGAACACTCTTTCTGTAGAAAATGCAAGTGGACAGTCGTAGCGCTAAGAGGGTAATATTGGAAAAAGGAATATATTCAAATATAAACTACACAGTAGCATTCTGTGAAAATTCTTTCTGTTCTGTGCATTCAACTAACAGAGTTGAACCGTACTTTTGATTGAGCCGTTCTGAAACACTCTTTCTGTAGAAACTGCAATTGGACATGCTAAGCGCTAAGAGGCCTACATTGGGAAAAAGAATATCTTCAAATAAAAACTACACAGATGCATTCTGTGAAACTTATTTCTGATCTGTAAATTCAGTTAACAGAGAAAAAACATATTTTTGATTCAGCAGTTATGAAACACTCTTTTTGTAGAAAATGCAAGTATAGATTCGGAGCGCTAAGAGGGTAATAGTGGAAAAAGGAATGTCTTCAAATATAAACTACACAGAATCATTCGGTGAAACTTCTTTCTGATCTGTGCATTCAGCTAACAGAGTTAAAACATACTTTTGATTGAGCAGATCTGAACACTCTTTCTGTAGAAAATGCAACTGGACATTTGGAGCGCTAAGAGAGTAGTAGTGGAAAAAGGAATATATTCAAATATAAACTACACAGAAGCATTCTGTGAAATTTTTCTGATCTGAGCATTCAGCTAAGAGAGTTAAACCATACTTTTGATTGAGCAGTTTTGAAACACTCTGTCTGTAGAAAATGCAACTGGACATTCGTAGCGCTAAGTGGGTAATAGTGGAAAAAAGAATATGTTCAAATATAAACTACACAAAAGCATTGTATGAAACTACTTTCTGTTCTGTGCATTCAACTAACAGAGTTGAACCTTACTTTTGATTGAGCCTTTCTGAAACACTCTTTCTGTAGAAACTGCAATTGGACATTCTGAGCGCTAAGAGGCCTATATTGGGAAAAACAATATCTTCAAATAAAAACTACACAGAAGCATTGTGTGAAACTTATTTCTGATATGTTCATTAAGCTAACAGAGTTAAACCATACTTTTGATTGCGCAGTTCTGAACACTCTTTCTGTAGAAAATGCAAGTGGACATTCGGAGCGCTAAGAGGGTAATAGTGGAAAAAGGAATATATACAAATATAAACTACACAGTAGCATTCTGTGAAAATTCTTTCTGTTCTGTGCATTCAACTAACAGAGTTGAACCGTACTTTTGATTGAGCCGTTCTGAAACACTCTTTCTGTAGAAACTGCAATTGGACATGCTAAGCGCTAAGAGGCCTACATTGGGAAAAAGAATATCTTCAAATAAAAACTACACAGATGCATTCTGTGAAACTTATTTCTGATCTGTAAATTCAGTTAACAGAGAAAAAACATATTTTTGATTCAGCAGTTATGAAACACTCTTTTTGTAGAAAATGCAAGTATAGATTCGGAGCGCTAAGAGGGTAATAGTGGAAAAAGGAATGTCTTCAAATATAAACTACACAGAATCATTCGGTGAAACTTCTTTCTGATCTGTGCATTCAGCTAACAGAGTTAAAACATACTTTTGATTGAGCAGATCTGAACACTCTTTCTGTAGAAAATGCAACTGGACATTTGGAGCGCTAAGAGAGTAGTAGTGGAAAAAGGAATATATTCAAATATAAACTACACAGAAGCATTCTGTGAAACTTTTTCTGATCTGAGCATTCAGCTAAGAGAGTTAAACCATACTTTTGATTGAGCAGTTTTGAAACACTCTGTCTGTAGAAAATGCAACTGGACATTCGTAGCGCTAAGTGGGTAATAGTGGAAAAAAGAATATGTTCAAATATAAACTACACAAAAGCATTGTATGAAACTTCTTTCTGTTCTGTGCATTCAACTAACAGAGTTGAACCTTACTTTTGATTGAGCCTTTCTGAAACACTCTTTCTGTAGAAACTGCAATTGGACATTCTGAGCGCTAAGAGGCCTATATTGGGAAAAACAATATCTTCAAATAAAAACTACACAGAAGCATTGTGTGAAACTTATTTCTGATATGTTCATTAAGCTAACAGAGTTAAACCATACTTTTGATTGCGCAGTTCTGAACACTCTTTCTGTAGAAAATGCAAGTGGACATTCGGAGCGCTAAGAGGGTAATAGTGGAAAAAGGAATATATACAAATATAAACTACACAGTAGCATTCTGTGAAAATTCTTTCTGTTCTGTGCATTCAACTAACAGAGTTGAACCTTACTTTTGATTGAGCCGTTCTGAAACACTCTTTCTGTAGAAACTGCAATTGGACATGTTAAGCGCTAAGAGGGCTACATTGGGAAAAAGAATATCTTCAAATAAAAACTACACAGATGCATTCTGTGAAACTTATTTCTGATCTGTAAATTCAGTTAACAGAGATAAAACATATTTTTGATTGAGCAGTTATGAAACACTCTTTTTGTAGAAAATGCAAGTGGAGATTCGGAGCGCTAAGAGGGTAATAGTGGAAAAAGGAATGTCTTCAAATATAAACTACACAGAATCATTCGGTGAAACTTCTTTCTGATCTGTGCATTCAGCTAAGAGAGTTAAACCATACTTTTGATTGAGCAGATCTGAACACTCTTTCTGTAGAAAATGCAACTGGACATTTGGAGCGCTAAGAGCGTAGTAGTGGAAAAAGGAATATATTCAAATATAAACTACACAGAAGCATTCTGTGAAACTTCTTTCTGATCTGAGCATTCAGCTAACAGAGTTAAACCATACTTTTGATTGAGCAGTTTTGAAACACTCTGTCTGTAGAAAATGCAACTGGACATTCGTAGCGCTAAGTGGGTAATAGTGGAAAAAAGAATATGTTCAAATATAAACTACACAGAAGCATTGTATGAAATTTCTTTCTGTTCTGTGCATTCAACTAACAGAGTTGAACCTTACTTTTGATTGAGCCGTTCTGAAACACTCTTTCTGTAGAAACTGCAATTGGACATTCTGAGCGCTAAGAGGCCTATATTGGGAAAAAGAATGTCTACAAATAAAAACTACACAGAAGAATTGTGTGAAACTTCTTTCTGTTCTGTTTGTTCAACTAAAAGTGTTGAAACTTAGTTTTGATTGAGCCGTTCTGAAACACTCTTTCTGTAGAAAATGCAAGTGGAGATTCGGAGCGCTAAGAGGGTAATAGTGGAAAAAGGAATGTCTCCAAATATAAACTACACAGAATCATTCTGTGAAACTTCTTTCTGATCTGTGCATTCAGCTAACAGAGTTAAACCATACTTTTGATTGAGCAGATCTGAACACTCTTTCTGTAGAAAATGCAACTGGACTTTTGGAGCGCTAAGAGAGTAGTAGTGGAAAAAGGAATATATTCAAATATAAACTACACAGAAGCATTCTGTGAAACTTCTTTCTGATCTGAGCATTCAGCTAACAGAGTTAAACCATACTTTTGATTGAGCAGTTTTGAAACACTCTGTCTGTAGAAAATGCAACTGGACATTCGTAGCGCTAAGTGGGTAATAGTGGAAAAAAGAATATGTTCAAATATAAACTACACAGAAGCATTGTATGAAACTTCTTTCTGTTCTGTGCATTCAACTAACAGAGTTGAACCTTAGTTTTGATTGAGCCTTTCTGAAACACTCTTTCTGTAGAAACTGCAATTGGACATTCTGAGCGCTAAGAGGCCTATATTGGGAAAAATAATATCTTCAAATAAAAACTACACAGAAGCATTGTGTGAAACTTATTTCTGATATGTTCATTAAGCTAACAGAGTTAAACCATACTTTTGATTGCGCAGTTCTGAACACTCTTTCTGTAGAAAATGCAAGTGGACATTCGTAGCGCTAAGAGGGTAATAGTGGAGAAAGGAATATATTCAAATATAAACTACACAGTAGCATTCTGTGAAAATTCTTTCTGTTCTGTGCATTCAACTAACAGAGTTGAACCTTACTTTTGATTGAGCCGTTCTGAAACACTCTTTCTGTAGAAACTGCAATTGGACATGCTAAGCGCTAAGAGGCCTACATTGGGAAAAAGAATATCTTCAAATAAAAACTACACAGATGCATTCTGTGAAACTTATTTCTGATCTGTAAATTCAGTTAGCAGAGATAAAACATATTTTTGATTGAGCAGTTATGAAACACTCTTTTTGTAGAAAATGCAAGTGGAGATTCGGAGCGCTAAGTGGGTAATAGTGGAAAAAGGAATGTCTTCAAATATAAACTACACAGAATCATTCGGTGAAACTTCTTTCTGATCTGTGCATTCAGCTAACAGAGTTAAACCATACTTTTGATTGAGCAGATCTGAACACTCTTTCCGTAGAAAATGCAACTGGACATTTGGAGCGCTAAAAGCGTAGTAGTGGAAAAAGGAATATATTCAAATATAAACTACACAGAAGCATTCTGTGAAACTTCTTTCTGATCTGAGCATTCAGCTAACAGAGTTAAACCATACTTTTGATTGAGCAGTTTTGAAACACTCTGTCTGTAGAAAATGCAACTGGACATTCGTAGCGCTAAGTGGGTAATAGTGGAAAAAAGAATATGTTCAAATATAAACTACACAAAAGCATTGTATGAAACTTCTTTCTGTTCTGTGCATTCAACTAACAGAGTTGAACCTTACTTTTGATTGAGCCTTTCTGAAACACTATTTCTGTAGAAACTGCAATTGGACATTCTGAGCGCTAAGAGGCCTATATTGGGAAAAACAATATCTTCAAATAAAAAGTACACAGAAGCATTGTGTGAAACTTATTTCTGATATGTTCATTAAGCTAACAGAGTTAAACCATACTTTTGATTGCGCAGTTCTGAACACTCTTTCTGTAGAAAATGCAAGTGGACATTCGGAGCGCTAAGAGGGTAATAGTGGAAAAAGGAATATATTCAAATATAAACTACACAGTAGCATTCTGTGAAACTTCTTTCTGTTCTGTGCATTCAACTAACAGAGTTGAACCTTACTTTTGATTGAGCCGTTCTGAAACACTCTTTCTGTAGAAACTGCAATTAGACATGCTAAGCGCTAAGAGGCCTACATTAGGAAAAAGGATATCTTCAAATAAAAATTACACAGATGCATTCTGTGAAACTTATTTCTGATCTGTAAATTCAGTTAACAGAGATAAAACATATTTTTGATTCAGCAGTTATGAAACACTCTTTTTGTAGAAAATGCAAGTGGAGATTCGGAGCGCTAAGAGGGTAATAGTGGAAAAAGGAATGTCTTCAAATATAAACTACACAGAATCATTCGGTTAAACTTCTTTCTGATCTGTGCATTCAGCTAACAGAGTTAAACCATACTTCTGATTGAGCAGATCTGAACACTCTTTCTGTAGAAAATGCAACTGGACATTTGGAGCGCTAAGAGAGTAGTAGTGGAAAAAGGAATATATTCAAATATAAACTACACAGAAGCATTCTGTGAAACTTCTTTCTGATCTGAGCATTCACCTAACAGAGTTAAACCATACTTTTGATTGAGCAGTTTTGAAACACTCTGTCTGTAGAAAATGCAACTGTACATTCGTAGCGCTAAGTGGGTAATAGTGGAAAAAAGAATATGTTCAAATATAAACTACACAGAAGCATTGTATGAAACTTCTTTCTGTTCTGTGCATTCAATTAACAGAGTTGAACCTTACTTTTGATTGAGCCTTTCTGAAACACTCTTTCTGTAGAAACTGCAATTGGACATTCTGAGCGCTAGGAGGCCTATATTGCGAAAAATAATATCTTCAAATAAAAACTACACAGAAACATTGTGTGAAACTTATTTCTGATATGTTCATTAAGCTAACAGAGTTAAACCATACTTTTGATTGCGCAGTTCTGAACACTCTTTCTGTAGAAAATGCAAGTGGACATTCGGAGAGCTAAGAGGGTAATAGTGGAAAAAGGAATATCTACAAATATAAACTACACAGTAGCATTCTGTGAAAATTCTTTCTATTCTGTGCATTCAACTAACAGAGTTGAACCTTACTTTTGATTGAGCCGTTCTGAAACACTCTTTCTGTAGAAACTGCAATTGGACATGCTAAGCGCTAAGAGGCCTACATTGGGAAAAAAATATCTTCAAATAAAAACTACACAGATGCATTCTGTGAAACTTATTTCTGATCTGTAAATTCAGTTAACAGAGATAAAACATATTTTTGATTGAGCAGTTATGAAACACTCTTTTTGTAGAAAATGCAAGTGGAGATTCGGAGCGCTAAGAGGGTAATAGTGGAAAAAGGAATGTCTTCAAATATAAACTACACAGAATCATTCGGTGAAACTTCTTTCTGATCTGTGCATTCAGCTAACAGAGGTAAACCATACTTTTGATTGAGCAGATCTGAACACTCTTTCTGTAGAAAATGCAACTGGACATTTGGAGCGCTAAGAGCGTAGTAGTGGAAAAAGGAATATATTCAAATATAAACTACACAGAAGCATTCTGTGAAACTTCTTTCTGATCTGAGCATTCAGCTAACAGAGTTAAACCATACTTTTGATTGAGCAGTTTTGAAACACTCTGTCTGTAGTAAATGCAACTGGACATTCGTAGCTCTAAGTGGGTAATAGTGGAAAAAAGAATATGTTCAAATATAAACTACACAGAAGCATTGTATGAAATTCCTTTCTGTTCTGTGCATTCAACTAACAGAGTTGAACCTTACTTTTGATTGAGCCGTTCTGAAACACTCTTTCTGTAGAAACTGCAATTGGACATTCTGAGCGCTAAGAGGCCTCTATTGGGAAAAAGAATGTCTACAAATAAAAACTACACAGAAGAATTGTGTGAAACATCTTTCTGTTCTGTTTGTTCAACTAAAAGTGTTGAACCTTAGTATTGATTGAGCCGTTCTGAAACACTCTTTCTGTAGAAAATGCAAGTGGAGATTCGGAGCGCTAAGAGGGTAATAGTGGAAAAAGGAATGTCTCCAAATATAAACTACACAGAATCATTCTGTGAAACTTCTTTCTGATCTGTGCATTCAGCTAACAGAGTTAAACCATACTTTTGATTGAGCAGATCTGAACACTCTTTCTGTAGAAAATGCAACTGGACTTTTGGAGCGCTAAGAGAGTAGTAGTGGAAAAAGGAATATATTCAAATATAAACTACACAGAAGCATTCTGTGAAACTTCTTTCTGATCTGAGCATTCAGCTAACAGAGTTAAACCATACTTTTGATTGAGCAGTTTTGAAACACTCTGTCTGTAGAAAATGCAACTGGACATTCGTAGCGCTAAGTGGGTAATAGTGGAAAAAAGAATATGTTCAAATATAAACTACACAGAAGCATTGTGTGAAACTTCTTTCTGTTCTGTGCATTCAACTAACAGAGTTGAACCTTACTTTTGATTGAGCCTTTCTGAAACACTCTTTCTGTAGAAACTGCAATTGGACATTCAGAGCGCTAAGAGGCCTATATTGGGAAAAATAATATCTTCAAATAAAAACTACACAGAAGCATTGTGTGAAACTTATTTCTGATATGTTCATTAAGCTAACAGAGTTAAACCATACTTTTGATTGCGCAGTTCTGAACACTCTTTCTGTAGAAAATGCAAGTGGACATTCGGAGCGCTAAGAGGGTAATAGTGGAAAAAGGAATATATTCAAATATAAACTACACAGTAGCATTCTGTGAAAATTCTTTCTGTTCTGTGCATTCAACTAACAGAGTTGAAACTTACTTTTGATTGAGCCGTTCTGAAACACTCTTTCTGTAGAAACTGCAATTGGACATGCTAAGCGCTAAGAGGCCTACATTGGGAAAAAGAATATCTTCAAATAAAAACTACACAGATGCATTCTGTGAAACTTATTTCTGATCTGTAAATTCAGTTAACAGAGATAAAACATATTTTTGATTGAGCAGTTATGAAACACTCTTTTTGTAGAAAATGCAAGTGGAGATTCGGAGCGCTAAGAGGGAAATAGTGGAAAAAGTAATGTCTTCAAATATAAACTACACAGAATCATTCGGTGAAACTTCTTTCTGATCTGTTCATTCAGCTAACAGAATTAAAACATACTTTTGCTTGAGCAGATCTGAACACTCTTTCCGTAGAAAATGCAACTGGACATTTGGAGCGCTAAGAGAGTAGTAGTGGAAAAAGGAATATATTCAAATATAAACTACACAGAAGCATTCTGTGAAACGTTTTCTGATCTGAGCATTCAGCTAACAGAGTTAAACCATACTTTTGATTGAGCAGTTTTGAAACACTCTGTCTGTAGAAAATGCAACTGGACATTCGTAGCGCTAAGTGGGTAATAGTGGAAAAAAGAATATGTTCAAATATAAACTACACAAAAGCATTGTATGAAACTTCTTTCTGTTCTGTGCATTCAACTAACAGAGTTGAACCTTACTTTTGATTGAGCCTTTCTGAAACACTATTTCTGTAGAAACTGCAATTGGACATTCTGAGCGCTAAGAGGCCTATATTGGGAAAAACAATATCTTCAAATAAAAACTACACAGAAGCATTGTGTGAAACTTATTTCTGATATGTTCATTAAGCTAACAGAGTTAAACCATACTTTTGATTGCGCAGTTCTGAACACTCTTTCTGTAGAAAATGCAAGTGGACATTCGGAGCGCTAAGAGGGTAATAGTGGAAAAAGGAATATATTCAAATATAAACTACACAGTAGCATTCTGTGAAACTTCTTTCTGTTCTGTGCATTCAACTAACAGAGTTGAACCTTACTTTTGATTGAGCCGTTCTGAAACACTCTTTCTGTAGAAACTGCAATTGGACATGCTAAGCGCTAAGAGGCCTACATTGGGAAAAAGGATATCTTCAAATAAAAATTACACAGATGCATTCTGTGAAACTTATTTCTGATCTGTAAATTCAGTTAACAGAGATAAAACATATTTTTGATTCAGCAGTTATGAAACACTCTTTTTGTAGAAAATGCAAGTGGAGATTCGGAGCGCTAAGAGGGTAATAGTGGAAAAAGGAATGTCTTCAAATATAAACTACACAGAATCATTCGGTGAAACTTCTTTCTGATCTGTGCATTCAGCTAACAGAGTTAAACCATACTTCTGATTGAGCAGATCTGAACACTCTTTCTGTAGAAAATGCAACTGGACATTTGGAGCGCTAAGAGAGTAGTAGTGGAAAAAGGAATATATTCAAATATAAACTACACAGAAGCATTCTGTGAAACTTCTTTCTGATCTGAGCATTCACCTAACAGAGTTAAACCATACTTTTGATTGAGCAGTTTTGAAACACTCTGTCTGTAGAAAATGCAACTGTACATTCGTAGCGCTAAGTGGGTAATAGTGGAAAAAAGAATATGTTCAAATATAAACTACACAGAAGCATTGTATGAAACTTCTTTCTGTTCTGTGCATTCAATTAACAGAGTTGAACCTTACTTTTGATTGAGCCTTTCTGAAACACTCTTTCTGTAGAAACTGCAATTGGACATTCTGAGCGCTAAGAGGCCTATATTGCGAAAAATAATATCTTCAAATAAAAACTACACAGAAACATTGTGTGAAACTTATTTCTGATATGTTCATTAAGCTAACAGAGTTAAACCATACTTTTGATTGCGCAGTTCTGAACACTCTTTCTGTAGAAAATGCAAGTGGACATTCGGAGCGCTAAGAGGGTAATAGTGGAAAAAGGAATATCTACAAATATAAACTACACAGTAGCATTCTGTGAAAATTCTTTCTATTCTGTGCATTCAACTAACAGAGTTGAACCTTACTTTTGATTGAGCCGTTCTGAAACACTCTTTCTGTAGAAACTGCAATTGGACATGCTAAGCGCTAAGAGGCCTACATTGGGAAAAAAATATCTTCAAATAAAAACTACACAGATGCATTCTGTGAAACTTATTTCTGATCTGTAAATTCAGTTAACAGAGATAAAACATATTTTTGATTGAGCAGTTATGAAACACTCTTTTTGTAGAAAATGCAAGTGGAGATTCGGAGCGCTAAGAGGGTAATAGTGGAAAAAGGAATGTCTTCAAATATAAACTACACAGAATCATTCGGTGAAACTTCTTTCTGATCTGTGCATTCAGCTAACAGAGTTAAAACATACTTTTGATTGAGCAGATCTGAACACTCTTTCTGTAGAAAATGCAAGTGGACATTTGGAGCGCTAAGAGCGTAGTAGTGGAAAAAGGAATATATTCAAATATAAACTACACAGAAGCATTCTGTGAAACTTCTTTCTGATCTGAGCATTCAGCTAACAGAGTTAAACCATACTTTTGATTGAGCAGTTTTGAAACACTCTGTCTGTAGTAAATGCAACTGGACATTCGTAGCTCTAAGTGGGTAATAGTGGAAAAAAGAATATGTTCAAATATAAACTACACAGAAGCATTGTATGAAATTCCTTTCTGTTCTGTGCATTCAACTAACAGAGTTGAACCTTACTTTTGATTGAGCCGTTCTGAAACACTCTTTCTGTAGAAACTGCAATTGGACATTCTGAGCGCTAAGAGGCCTCTATTGGGAAAAAGAATGTCTACAAATAAAAACTACACAGAAGAATTGTGTGAAACTTCTTTCTGTTCTGTTAGTTCAACTAAAAGTGTTGAACCTTAGTATTGATTGAGCCGTTCTGAAACACTCTTTCTGTAGAAAATGCAAGTGGAGATTCGGAGCGCTAAGAGGGTAATAGTGGAAAAAGGAATGTCTCCAAATATAAACTACACAGAATCATTCTGTGAAACTTCTTTCTGATCTGTGCACTCAGCTAACAGAGTTAAACCATACTTTTGATTGAGCAGATCTGAACACTCTTTCTGTAGAAAATGCAACTGGACTTTTGGAGCGCTAAGAGAGTAGTAGTGGAAAAAGGAATATATTCAAATATAAACTACACAGAAGCATTCTGTGAAACTTCTTTCTGATCTGAGCATTCAGCTAACAGAGTTAAACCATACTTTTGATTGAGCAGTTTTGAAACACTCTGTCTGTAGAAAATGCAACTGGACATTCGTAGCGCTAAGTGGGTAATAGTGGAAAAAAGAATATGTTCAAATATAAACTACACAGAAGCATTGTGTGAAACTTCTTTCTGTTCTGTGCATTCAACTAACAGAGTTGAACCTTACTTTTGATTGAGCCTTTCTGAAACACTCTTTCTGTAGAACCTGCAATTGGACATTCAGAGCGCTAAGAGGCCTCTATTGGGAAAAATAATATCTTCAAATAAAAACTACACAGAAGCATTGTGTGAAACTTATTTCTGATATGTTCATTAAGCTAACAGAGTTAAACCATACTTTTGATTGCGCAGTTCTGAACACTCTTTCTGTAGAAAATGCAAGTGGACATTCGGAGCGCTAAGAGGGTAATAGTGGAAAAAGGAATATATTCAAATATAAACTACACAGTAGCATTCTGTGAAAATTCTTTCTGTTCTGTGCATTCAACTAACAGAATTGAACCTTACTTTTGATTGAGCCGTTCTGAAACACTCTTTCTGTAGAATCTGCAATTGGACATGCTAAGCGCTAAGAGGCCTACATTGGGAAAAAGAATATCTTCAAATAAAAACTACACAGATGCATTCTGTGAAACTTATTTCTGATCTGTAAATTCAGTTAACAGAGATAAAACATATTTTTGATTGAGCAGTTATGAAACACTCTTTTTGTAGAAAATGCAAGTGGAGATTCGGAGCGCTAAGAGGGTAATAGTGGAAAAAGGAATGTCTTCAAATATAAACTACACAGAATCATTCGGTGAAACTTCTTTCTGATCTGTGCATTCAGCTAACAGAGTTAAACCATACTTTTGATTGAGCAGATCTGAACACTCTTTCTGTAGAAAATGCAACTGGACATTTGGAGCGCTAAGAGCGTAGTAGTGGAAAAAGGAATATATTCAAATATAAACTACACAGAAGCATTCTGTGAAACTTCTTTCTGATCTGAGCATTCAGCTAACAGAGTTAAACCATACTTTTGATTGAGCAGTTTTGAAACACTCTGTCTGTAGAAAATGCAACTGGACATTCGTAGCGCTAAGTGGGTAATAGTGGAAAAAAGAATATGTTCAAATATAAACTACACAGAAACATTGTATGAAACTTCTTTCTGTTCTGTGCATTCAACTAACAGAGTTGAACCTTACTTTTGATTGAGCCTTTCTGAAACACTCTTTCTGTAGAAACTGCAATTGGAAATTCTGAGTGCTAAGAGGCCTCTATTGGGAAAAATAATATCTTCAAATAAAAACTACACAGAAGCATTGTGTGAATCTTATTTCTGATATGTTCATTAAGCTAACAGAGTTAAACCATACTTTTGATTGCGCAGTTCTGAACCCTCTTTCTCTAGAAAATGCAAGTGGACATTCGGAGCGCTAAGAGGGTAATAGTGGAAAAAGGACTATATTCAAATATAAACTACACAGTAGCATTCTGTGAAAATTCTTTCTGTTCTGTGCATTCAACTAACAGAGTTGAACCTTACTTTTGATTGAGCCGTTCTGAAACACTCTTTCTGTAGAAACTGCAATTGGACATGCTAAGCGCTAAGAGGCCTACTTTGGGAAAAAGAATATCTTCAAATAAAAACTACACAGATGCATTCTGTGAAACTTATTTCTGATCTGTAAATTCAGTTAACAGAGATAAAACATATTTTTGATTGTGCAGTTATGAAACACTCTTTTTGTAGAAAATACAAGTGGAGATTCGGAGTGCTAAGAGGGTAATAGTGGAAAAAGGAATGTCTTCAAATATAAACTACACAGAATCATTCGGTGAAACTTCTTTCTGATCTGTGCATTCAGCTAACAGAGTTAAACCATACTTTTGATTGAGCAGATCTGAACACTCTTTCTGTAGAAAATGCAACTGGACATTTGGAGCGCTAAGAGCGTAGTAGTGGAAAAAGGAATATATTCAAATATAAACTACACAGAAGCATTCTGTGAAACTTCTTTCTGATCTGAGCATTCAGCTAACAGACTTAAACCATACTTTTGATTGAGCAGTTTTGAAACACTCTGTCTGTAGAAAATGCAACTGGACATTCGTAGCGCTAAGTGGGTAATAGTGGAAAAAAAATATGTTCAAATATAAACTACACAGAAGCATTGTATGAAACTTCTTTCTGTTCTGTGCATTCAACTAACAGAGTTGAACCTTACTTTTGATTGAGCCGTTCTGAAACACTCTTTCTGTAGAAACTGCAATTGGACATTCTGAGCGCTAAGAGGCCTATATTGGGAAAAAGAATGTCTACAAATAAAAACTACACAGAAGAATTGTGTGAAAATTCTTTCTGTTCTGTTTGTTCAACTAAAAGAGTTGAACCTTAGTTTTGATTGAGGCGTTCTGAAACACTCTTTCTGTAGAAAATGCAAGTGGAGATTCGGAGCGCTAAGAGGGTAATAGTGGAAAAAGGAATGTCTCCAAATATAAACTACACAGAAACATTCTGTGAAACTTCTTTCTGATCTGTGCATTCAGCTAACAGAGTTAAACCATACTTTGATTGAGCAGTTTTGAAACACTCTGTCTGTAGAAAATGCAACTAGACATTCGTAGCGCTAAATGGGCAATAGTGGAAAAAAGAATATGTTCAAATATAAACTACACAGAAGCATTGTATGAAACTTCTTTCTGTTCTGTGCATTCAACTAACAGAGTTGAACCTTACTTTTGATTGAGCCGTTCTGAAACACTCTTTCTGTAGAAAATACAACTGTACATTTGGAGCGCTAAGAGAGTAGTAGTGGAAAAAGGAATATATTCAAATATAAACTACACAGAAGCATTCTGTGAAACTTCTTTCTGATCTGAGCATTGAGCTAACAGAGTTAAACCATACTTTTGATTGAGCAGTTTTGAAACTCTCTGTCTGTAGAAAATGCAACTGGACATTCGTAGGGCTAAGTGGGTAATAGTGGAAAAAAGATTATGTTCAAATATAAACTACACAGAAGCATTGTATGAAACTTCTTTCTGTTCTGTGCATTCAACTAACAGAGTTGAACCTTACTTTTGATTGAGTCGTTCTGAAACACTCTTTCTGTAGAAACTGCAATTGGACATTCTGAGCGCTAAGTGGCCTATATTGGGAAAAAGAATGTCTACAAATAAAAACTACACAGAAGAATTGTGTGAAACTTCTTTCTGTTCTGTTTGTTCAACAAAAAGAGTTGAACCTTAGTTTTTATTGAGCCGTTCTGAAACACTCTTTCTGTAGAAAATGCAAGTGGAGATTCGGAGCGCTAAGAGGGTAATAGTGGAAAAAGGAATGTCTCCAAATATAAACTACACAGAATCATTCTGTGAAACTTCTTTCTGATCTGTGCATTCAGCTAACAGAGTTAAACCATACTTTTGATTTAGCAGATCTGAACACTCTTTCTGTAGAAAATGCAACTGGACATTTGGAGCGCTAAGAGAGTAGTAGTGGAAAAAGGAATATATTCAAATATAAACTACACAGAAGCATTCTGTGAAACTTCTTTCCGATCTGAGCATTCAGCTAACAGAGTTAAACCATACTTTTGATTGAGCAGTTTTGAAGCACTCTGTCTGCAGAAAATGCAACTGGACATTCGTAGCGCTAAGTGGGTAATAGTGGAAAAAAGAATATGTTCAAATATAAACTACACAGAAGCATTGTATGAAACTTCTTTCTGTTCTGTGCATTCAACTAACAGAGTTGAACCTTACTTTTGATTGAGCCTTTCTGAAACACTCTTTCTGTAGAAACTGCAATTGGACATTCTAAGCGCAAAGAGGCCTCTATTGGGAAAAATAATATCTTCAAATAAAAACTACACAGAAGCATTGTGTGAAACTTATTTCTGATATGTTCATTAAGCTAACAGAGTTAAACCATACTTTTGATTGCGCAGTGCTGAACCCTCTTTCTGTAGAAAATGCAAGTGGACATTCGGAGCGCTAAGAGGGTAATAGTGGAAAAAGGACTATATTCAAATATAAACTACACAGTAGCATTCTGTGAAAATTCTTTCTCTTCTGTGCATTCAACTAACAGAGTTGAACCTTACCTTTGATTGAGCCGTTCTGAAACACTCTTTCTGTAGAAACTGCAATTGGACATGCTAAGCGCTAAGAGGCCTACTTTGGGAAAAAGAATAGCTTCAAATAAAAACTACACAGATGCATTCTGTGAAACTTATTTCTGATCTGTAAATTCAGTTAACAGAGATAAAACATATTTTTGATTGAGCAGTTATGAAACACTCTTTTTGTAGAAAATACAAGTGGAGATTCTGTGCGCTAAGTGGGTAATAGTGGAAAAAGGAATGTCTTCAAATATAAACTACACAGAATCATTCGGTGAAACTTCTTTCTGATCTGTGCATTCAGCTAACAGAGTTAAACCATACTTTTGATTGAGCAGATCTGAACACTCTTTCTGTAGAAAATGCAACTGGACATTTGGAGCGCTAAGAGCGTAGTAGTGGAAAAAGGAATATATTCAAATATAAACTACACAGAAGCATTCTGTGAAACTTCTTTCTGATCTGAGCATTCAGCTAACAGAGTTAAACCATACTTTTGATTGAGCAGTTTTGAAACACTCTGTCTGTAGTAAATGCAACTGGACATTCGTAGCTCTAAGTGGGTAATAGTGGAAAAAAGAATATGTTCAAATATAAACTACACAGAAGCATTGTATGAAATTCCTTTCTGTTCTGTGCATTCAACTAACAGAGTTGAACCTTACTTTTGATTGAGCCGTTCTGAAACACTCTTTCTGTAGAAACTGCAATTGGACATTCTGAGCGCTAAGAGGCCTCTATTGGGAAAAAGAATGTCTACAAATAAAAACTACACAGAAGAATTGTGTGAAACTTCTTTCTGTTCTGTTAGTTCAACTAAAAGTGTTGAACCTTAGTATTGATTGAGCCGTTCTGAAACACTCTTTCTGTAGAAAATGCAAGTGGAGATTCGGAGCGCTAAGAGGGTAATAGTGGAAAAAGGAATGTCTCCAAATATAAACTACACAGAATCATTCTGTGAAACTTCTTTCTGATCTGTGCACTCAGCTAACAGAGTTAAACCATACTTTTGATTGAGCAGATCTGAACACTCTTTCTGTAGAAAATGCAACTGGACTTTTGGAGCGCTAAGAGAGTAGTAGTGGAAAAAGGAATATATTCAAATATAAACTACACAGAAGCATTCTGTGAAACTTCTTTCTGATCTGAGCATTCAGCTAACAGAGTTAAACCATACTTTTGATTGAGCAGTTTTGAAACACTCTGTCTGTAGAAAATGCAACTGGACATTCGTAGCGCTAAGTGGGTAATAGTGGAAAAAAGAATATGTTCAAATATAAACTACACAGAAGCATTGTGTGAAACTTCTTTCTGTTCTGTGCATTCAACTAACAGAGTTGAACCTTACTTTTGATTGAGCCTTTCTGAAACACTCTTTCTGTAGAAACTGCAATTGGACATTCAGAGCGCTAAGAGGCCTCTATTGGGAAAAATAATATCTTCAAATAAAAACTACACAGAAGCATTGTGTGAAACTTATTTCTGATATGTTCATTAAGCTAACAGAGTTAAACCATACTTTTGATTGCGCAGTTCTGAACACTCTTTCTGTAGAAAATGCAAGTGGACATTCGGAGCGCTAAGAGGGTAATAGTGGAAAAAGGAATATATTCAAATATAAACTACACAGTAGCATTCTGTGAAAATTCTTTCTGTTCTGTGCATTCAACTAACAGAATTGAACCTTACTTTTGATTGAGCCGTTCTGAAACACTCTTTCTGTACAATCTGCAATTGGACATGCTAAGCGCTAAGAGGCCTACATTGGGAAAAAGAATATCTTCAAATAAAAACTACACAGATGCATTCTGTGAAACTTATTTCTGATCTGTAAATTCAGTTAACAGAGATAAAACATATTTTTGATTGAGCAGTTATGAAACACTCTTTTTGTAGAAAATGCAAGTGGAGATTCGGAGCGCTAAGAGGGTAATAGTGGAAAAAGGAATGTCTTCAAATATAAACTACACAGAATCATTCGGTGAAACTTCTTTCTGATCTGTGCATTCAGCTAACAGAGTTAAACCATACTTTTGATTGAGCAGATCTGAACACTCTTTCTGTAGAAAATGCAACTGGACATTTGGAGCGCTAAGAGCGTAGTAGTGGAAAAAGGAATATATTCAAATATAAACTACACAGAAGCATTCTGTGAAACTTCTTTCTGATCTGAGCATTCAGCTAACAGAGTTAAACCATACTTTTGATTGAGCAGTTTTGAAACACTCTGTCTGTAGAAAATGCAACTGGACATTCGTAGCGCTAAGTGGGTAATAGTGGAAAAAAGAATATGTTCAAATATAAACTACACAGAAACATTGTATGAAACTTCTTTCTGTTCTGTGCATTCAACTAACAGAGTTGAACCTTACTTTTGATTGAGCCTTTCTGAAACACTCTTTCTGTAGAAACTGCAATTGGAAATTCTGAGTGCTAAGAGGCCTCTAATGGGTAAAATAATATCTTCAAATAAAAACTACACAGAAGCATTGTGTGAATCTTATTTCTGATATGTTCATTAAGCTAACAGAGTTAAACCATACTTTTGATTGCGCAGTTCTGAACCCTCTTTCTGTAGAAAATGCAAGTGGACATTCGGAGCGCTAAGAGGGTAATAGTGGAAAAAGGACTATATTCAAATATAAACTACACAGTAGCATTCTGTGAAAATTCTTTCTGTTCTGTGCATTCAACTAACAGAGTTGAACCTTACTTTTGATTGAGCCGTTCTGAAACACTCTTTCTGTAGAAACTGCAATTGGACATGCTAAGCGCTAAGAGGCCTACTTTGGGAAAAAGAATATCTTCAAATATAAACTACACAGATGCATTCTGTGAAACTTATTTCTGATCTGTAAATTCAGTTAACAGAGATAAAACATATTTTTGATTGAGCAGTTATGAAACACTCTTTTTGTAGAAAATACAAGTGGAGATTCGGAGTGCTAAGAGGGTAATAGTGGAAAAAGGAATGTCTTCAAATATAAACTACACAGAATCATTCGGTGAAACTTCTTTCTGATCTGTGCATTCAGCTAACAGAGTTAAACCATACTTTTGATTGAGCAGATCTGAACACTCTTTCTGTAGAAAATGCAACTGGACATTTGGAGCGCTAAGAGCGTAGTAGTGGAAAAAGGAACATATTCAAATATAAACTACACAGAAGCATTCTGTGAAACTTCTTTCTGATCTGAGCATTCAGCTAACAGACTTAAACCATACTTTTGATTGAGCAGTTTTGAAACACTCTGTCTGTAGAAAATGCAACTGGACATTCGTAGCGCTAAGTGGGTAATAGTGGAAAAAAAATATGTTCAAATATAAACTACACAGAAGCATTGTATGAAACTTCTTTCTGTTCTGTGCATTCAACTAACAGAGTTGAACCTTACTTTTGATTGAGCCGTTCTGAAACACTCTTTCTGTAGAAACTGCAATTGGACATTCTGAGCGCTAAGAGGCCTATATTGGGAAAAAGAATGTCTACAAATAAAAACTACACAGAAGAATTGTGTGAAAATTCTTTCTGTTCTGTTTGTTCAACTAAAAGAGTTGAACCTTAGTTTTGATTGAGGCGTTCTGAAACACTCTTTCTGTAGAAAATGCAAGTGGAGATTCGGAGCGCTAAGAGGGTAATAGAGGAAAAAGGAATGTCTCCAAATATAAACTACACAGAAACATTCTGTGAAACTTCTTTCTGATCTGTGCATTCAGCTAACAGAGTTAAACCATACTTTTGATTGAGCAGTTTTGAAACACTCTGTCTGTAGAAAATGCAACTAGACATTCGTAGCGCTAAATGGGCAATAGTGGAAAAAAGAATATGTTCAAATATAAACTACACAGAAGCATTGTATGAAACTTCTTTCTGTTCTGTGCATTCAACTAACAGAGTTGAACCTTACTTTTGATTGAGCCGTTCTGAAACACTCTTTCTGTAGAAAATACAACTGTACATTTGGAGCGCTAAGAGAGTAGTAGTGGAAAAAGGAATATATTCAAATATAAACCACACAGAAGCATTCTGTGAAACTTCTTTCTGATCTGAGCATTGAGCTAACAGAGTTAAACCATACTTTTGATTGAGCAGTTTTGAAACTCTCTGTCTGTAGAAAATGCAACTGGACATTCGTAGGGCTAAGTGGGTAATAGTGGAAAAAAGATTATGTTCAAATATAAACTACACAGAAGCATTGTATGAAACTTCTTTCTGTTCTGTGCATTCAACTAACAGAGTTGAACCTTACTTTTGATTGAGTCGTTCTGAAACACTCTTTCTGTAGAAACTGCAATTGGACATTCTGAGCGCTAAGTGGCCTATATTGGGAAAAAGAATGTCTACAAATAAAAACTACACAGAAGAATTGTGTGAAACTTCTTTCTGTTCAGTTTGTTCAACTAAAAGAGTTGAACCTTAGTTTTTATTGAGCCGTTCTGAAACACTCTTTCTGTAGAAAATGCAAGTGGAGATTCGGAGCGCTAAGAGGGTAATAGTGGAAAAAGGAATGTCTCCAAATATAAACTACACAGAATCATTCTGTGAAACTTCTTTCTGATCTGTGCATTCAGCTAACAGAGTTAAACCATACTTTTGATTTAGCAGATCTGAACACTCTTTCTGTAGAAAATGCAACTGTACATTTGGAGCGCTAAAAGAGTAGTAGTGGAAAAAGGAATATATTCAAATATAAACTACACAGAAGCATTCTGTGAAACTTCTTTCTGATCTGTGCACTCAGCTAACAGAGTTAAACCATACTTTTGATTGAGCAGATCTGAACACTCTTTCTGTAGAAAATGCAACTGGACTTTTGGAGCGCTAAGAGAGTAGTAGTGGAAAAAGGAATATATTCAAATATAAACTACACAGAAGCATTCTGTGAAACTTCTTTCTGATCTGAGCATTCAGCTAACAGAGTTAAACCATACTTTTGATTGAGCAGTTTTGAAACACTCTGTCTGTAGAAAATGCAACTGGACATTCGTAGCGCTAAGTGGGTAATAGTGGAAAAAAGAATATGTTCAAATATAAACTACACAGAAGCATTGTGTGAAACTTCTTTCTGTTCTGTGCATTCAACTAACAGAGTTGAACCTTACTTTTGATTGAGCCTTTCTGAAACACTCTTTCTGTAGAAACTGCAATTGGACATTCAGAGCGCTAAGAGGCCTCTATTGGGAAAAATAATATCTTCAAATAAAAACTACACAGAAGCATTGTGTGAAACTTATTTCTGATATGTTCATTAAGCTAACAGAGTTAAACCATACTTTTGATTGCGCAGTTCTGAACACTCTTTCTGTAGAAAATGCAAGTGGACATTCGGAGCGCTAAGAGGGTAATAGTGGAAAAAGGAATATATTCAAATATAAACTACACAGTAGCATTCTGTGAAAATTCTTTCTGTTCTGTGCATTCAACTAACAGAATTGAACCTTACTTTTGATTGAGCCGTTCTGAAACACTCTTTCTGTACAATCTGCAATTGGACATGCTAAGCGCTAAGAGGCCTACATTGGGAAAAAGAATATCTTCAAATAAAAACTACACAGATGCATTCTGTGAAACTTATTTCTGATCTGTAAATTCAGTTAACAGAGATAAAACATATTTTTGATTGAGCAGTTATGAAACACTCTTTTTGTAGAAAATGCAAGTGGAGATTCGGAGCGCTAAGAGGGTAATAGTGGAAAAAGGAATGTCTTCAAATATAAACTACACAGAATCATTCGGTGAAACTTCTTTCTGATCTGTGCATTCAGCTAACAGAGTTAAACCATACTTTTGATTGAGCAGATCTGAACACTCTTTCTGTAGAAAATGCAACTGGACATTTGGAGCGCTAAGAGCGTAGTAGTGGAAAAAGGAATATATTCAAATATAAACTACACAGAAGCATTCTGTGAAACTTCTTTCTGATCTGAGCATTCAGCTAACAGAGTTAAACCATACTTTTGATTGAGCAGTTTTGAAACACTCTGTCTGTAGAAAATGCAACTGGACATTCGTAGCGCTAAGTGGGTAATAGTGGAAAAAAGAATATGTTCAAATATAAACTACACAGAAACATTGTATGAAACTTCTTTCTGTTCTGTGCATTCAACTAACAGAGTTGAACCTTACTTTTGATTGAGCCTTTCTGAAACACTCTTTCTGTAGAAACTGCAATTGGAAATTCTGAGTGCTAAGAGGCCTCTAATGGGTAAAATAATATCTTCAAATAAAAACTACACAGAAGCATTGTGTGAATCTTATTTCTGATATGTTCATTAAGCTAACAGAGTTAAACCATACTTTTGATTGCGCAGTTCTGAACCCTCTTTCTGTAGAAAATGCAAGTGGACATTCGGAGCGCTAAGAGGGTAATAGTGGAAAAAGGACTATATTCAAATATAAACTACACAGTAGCATTCTGTGAAAATTCTTTCTGTTCTGTGCATTCAACTAACAGAGTTGAACCTTACTTTTGATTGAGCCGTTCTGAAACACTCTTTCTGTAGAAACTGCAATTGGACATGCTAAGCGCTAAGAGGCCTACTTTGGGAAAAAGAATATCTTCAAATATAAACTACACAGATGCATTCTGTGAAACTTATTTCTGATCTGTAAATTCAGTTAACAGAGATAAAACATATTTTTGATTGAGCAGTTATGAAACACTCTTTTTGTAGAAAATACAAGTGGAGATTCGGAGTGCTAAGAGGGTAATAGTGGAAAAAGGAATGTCTTCAAATATAAACTACACAGAATCATTCGGTGAAACTTCTTTCTGATCTGTGCATTCAGCTAACAGAGTTAAACCATACTTTTGATTGAGCAGATCTGAACACTCTTTCTGTAGAAAATGCAACTGGACATTTGGAGCGCTAAGAGCGTAGTAGTGGAAAAAGGAACATATTCAAATATAAACTACACAGAAGCATTCTGTGAAACTTCTTTCTGATCTGAGCATTCAGCTAACAGACTTAAACCATACTTTTGATTGAGCAGTTTTGAAACACTCTGTCTGTAGAAAATGCAACTGGACATTCGTAGCGCTAAGTGGGTAATAGTGGAAAAAAAATATGTTCAAATATAAACTACACAGAAGCATTGTATGAAACTTCTTTCTGTTCTGTGCATTCAACTAACAGAGTTGAACCTTACTTTTGATTGAGCCGTTCTGAAACACTCTTTCTGTAGAAACTGCAATTGGACATTCTGAGCGCTAAGAGGCCTATATTGGGAAAAAGAATGTCTACAAATAAAAACTACACAGAAGAATTGTGTGAAAATTCTTTCTGTTCTGTTTGTTCAACTAAAAGAGTTGAACCTTAGTTTTGATTGAGGCGTTCTGAAACACTCTTTCTGTAGAAAATGCAAGTGGAGATTCGGAGCGCTAAGAGGGTAATAGAGGAAAAAGGAATGTCTCCAAATATAAACTACACAGAAACATTCTGTGAAACTTCTTTCTGATCTGTGCATTCAGCTAACAGAGTTAAACCATACTTTTGATTGAGCAGTTTTGAAACACTCTGTCTGTAGAAAATGCAACTAGACATTCGTAGCGCTAAATGGGCAATAGTGGAAAAAAGAATATGTTCAAATATAAACTACACAGAAGCATTGTATGAAACTTCTTTCTGTTCTGTGCATTCAACTAACAGAGTTGAACCTTACTTTTGATTGAGCCGTTCTGAAACACTCTTTCTGTAGAAAATACAACTGTACATTTGGAGCGCTAAGAGAGTAGTAGTGGAAAAAGGAATATATTCAAATATAAACCACACAGAAGCATTCTGTGAAACTTCTTTCTGATCTGAGCATTGAGCTAACAGAGTTAAACCATACTTTTGATTGAGCAGTTTTGAAACTCTCTGTCTGTAGAAAATGCAACTGGACATTCGTAGGGCTAAGTGGGTAATAGTGGAAAAAAGATTATGTTCAAATATAAACTACACAGAAGCATTGTATGAAACTTCTTTCTGTTCTGTGCATTCAACTAACAGAGTTGAACCTTACTTTTGATTGAGTCGTTCTGAAACACTCTTTCTGTAGAAACTGCAATTGGACATTCTGAGCGCTAAGTGGCCTATATTGGGAAAAAGAATGTCTACAAATAAAAACTACACAGAAGAATTGTGTGAAACTTCTTTCTGTTCAGTTTGTTCAACTAAAAGAGTTGAACCTTAGTTTTTATTGAGCCGTTCTGAAACACTCTTTCTGTAGAAAATGCAAGTGGAGATTCGGAGCGCTAAGAGGGTAATAGTGGAAAAAGGAATGTCTCCAAATATAAACTACACAGAATCATTCTGTGAAACTTCTTTCTGATCTGTGCATTCAGCTAACAGAGTTAAACCATACTTTTGATTTAGCAGATCTGAACACTCTTTCTGTAGAAAATGCAACTGTACATTTGGAGCGCTAAAAGAGTAGTAGTGGAAAAAGGAATATATTCAAATATAAACTACACAGAAGCATTCTGTGAAACTTCTTTCCGATCTGAGCATTCAGCTAACAGAGTTAAACCATACTTTTGATTGAGCAGATCTGAACACTCTTTCTGTAGAAAATGCAACTGGACATTTGGAGCGCGAAGAGCGTAGTAGTGGAAAAAGGAATATATTCAAATATAAACTACACAGAAGCATTCTGTGAAACTTCTTTCTGATCTGAGCATTCAGCTAACAGAGTTAAACCATACTTTTGATTGAGCAGTTTTGAAACACTCTGTCTGTAGAAAATGCAACTGGACATTCGTAGCGCTAAGTGGGTAATAGTGGAAAAAAGAATATGTTCAAATATAAACTACACAGAAACATTGTATGAAACTTCTTTCTGTTCTGTGCATTCAACTAACAGAGTTCAACCTTACTTTTGATTGAGCCGTTCTGAAACACTCTTTCTGTAGAAACTGCAATTGGACATTCTGAGCGCTAAGAGGCCTATATTGGGAAAAAGAATGTCTACAAATAAAAACTACACAGAAGAATTGTGTGAAACTTCTTTCTGTTCTGTTTGTTCAACTAAAAGAGTTGAACCTTAGTTTTGATTGAGCCGTTCTGAAACACTCTTTCTGTAGAAAATGCAAGTGGAGATTCGGAGCGCTAAGAGGGTAATAGTGGAAAAAGGAATGTCTCCAAATATAAACTAAACAGAATCATTCTGTGAAACTTCTTTCTGATCTGTGCATTCAGCTAACAGAGTTAAACCATACTTTTGATTGAGCAGATCTGAACACTCTTTCTGTAGAAAATGCAACTGGACATTTGGAGCGCTAAGAGCGTAGTAGTGGAAAAAGGAATATATTCAAATATAAACTACACAGAAGCATTCTGTGAAACTTCTTTCTGATCTGAGCATTCAGCTAACAGAGTTAAACCATACTTTTGATTGAGCAGTTTTGAAACACTCTGTCTGTAGAAAATGCAACTGGACATTCGTAGCGCTAAGTGGGTAACAGTGGAAAAAAGAATATGTTCAAATATAAACTACACAGAAGCATTGTATGAAACTTCTTTCTGTTCTGTGCATTCAACTAACAGAGTTGAACCTTACTTTTGATTGAGCCGTTCTGAAACACTCTTTCTGTAGAAACTGCAATTGGACATTCTGAGCGCTAAGAGGCCTATATTGGGAAAAAGAATGTCTACAAATAAAAACTACACAGAAGAATTTTGTGAAACAGCTTTCTGTACTGTTTGTTCAACTAAAAGAGTTGAACCTTAGTTTTGATTGAGCCGTTCTGAAACACTCTTTCTGTAGAAAATGCAAGTGGAGATTCGGAGCGCTAAGAGGGTAATAGTGGAAAAAGGAATGTCTCCAAATATAAACTACACAGAATCATTCTGTGAAACTTCTTTCCGATCTGTGCATTCAGCTAACAGAGTTAAACCATACTTTTGATTGAGCAGATCTGAACACTCTTTCTGTAGAAAATGCAACTGGACATTTGGAGCGCTAAGAGAGTAGTAGTGGAAAAAGGAATATATTCAAATATAAACTACACAGAAGCATTCTGTGAAACTTCTTTCTGATTTGAGCATTCAGCTAACAGAGTTAAACCATACTTTTGATTGAGCAGTTTTGAAACACTCTGTCTGTAGAAAATGCAACTGGACATTCGTAGCGCTAAGTGGGTAATAGTGGAAAAAAGAATATGTTCAAATATAAACTACACAGAAGCATTGTATGAAATTACTTTCTGTTCTGTGCATTCAACTAACAGAGTTGAACCTTAGTTTTGATTGAGCCTTTCTGAAACACTCTTTCTGTAGAAACTGCTATTGGACATTCTGAGCGCTAAGAGGCCTATATGGGGAAAAATAATATCTTCAAATAAAAACTACACAGAAGCATTGTGTGAATCTTATTTCTGATATGTTCATTAAGCTAACAGAGTTAAACCATACTTTTGATTGCGCAGTTCTGAACACTCTTTCTGTAGAAAATGCAAGTGGACATTCGGAGCGCTAAGAGGGTAATAGTGGAAAAAGGAATATATTCAAATATAAACTACACAGTAGCATTCTGTGAAAATTCTTTCTTTTCTGTGCATTCAACTAACAGAGTTGAACCTTACTTTTGATTGAGCCGTTCTGAAACACTCTTTCTGTAGAAACTGCAATTGGACATGCTAAGCGCTAAGAGGCCTACATTGGGAAAAAGAATCTCTTCAAATAAAAACTACACAGATGCATTCTGTGAAACTTATTTCTGATCTGTAAATTCAGTTAACAGAGATAAAACATATTTTTGATTGAGCAGTTATGAAACACTCTTTTTGTAGAAAATGCAAGTGGAGATTCCGAGCGCTAAGAGGGTAATAGTGGAAAAAGGAATGTCTTCAAATATATACTACACAGAATCATTCGGTGAAACTTCTTTCTGATCTGTGCATTCAGCTAACAGAGTTAAACCATAATTTTGATTGAGCAGATCTGAACACTCTTTCTGTAGAAAATGCAACTGGACATTTGGAGCGCTAAGAGAGTAGTAGTGGAAAAAGGAATATATTCAAATATAAACTACACAGAAGCATTCTGTGAAACTTCTTTGTGATCTGAGCATTCAGCTAAAAGAGTTAAACCATACTTTTGATTGAGCAGTTTTGAAACACTCTGTCTGTAGAAAATGCAACTGGACATTCGTAGCGCTAAGTGGGTAATAGTGGAAAAAAGAATATGTTCAAATATAAACTGCACAGAAGCATTGTATGAAACTTCTTTCTGTTCAGTGCATTCAACTAACAGAGTTGAACCTTACTTTTGATTGAGCCTTTCTGAAACACTCTTTATGTAGAAACTGCAATTGGAAATTCTGAGCGCTAAGAGGCCTCTATTGGGAAAAATAATATCTTCAAATAAAAACTACACAGAAGCATTGTGTGAAACTTATTTCTGATATGTTCATTAAGCTAACAGAGTTAAACCATACTTTTGATTGCGCAGTTCTGAACACTCTTTCTGTAGAAAATGCAAGTGGACATTCGGAGCGCTAAGAGGGTAATTGTGGAAAAAGGAATATATTCAAATATAAACTACACAGTAGCATTCTGTGAAAATTCTTTCTGTTCTGTGCATTCAACTAACAGAGTTGAACCTTACTTTTGATTGAGCCGTTCTGAAACACTCTTTCTGTAGAAACTGCAATTGGACATGCTAAGCGCTAAGAGGCCTACATTGGGAAAAAGAATATATTCAAATAAAAACTACACAGATGCATTCTGTGAAACTTATTTCTGATCTGTAAATTCAGTTAACAGAGATAAAACATATTTTTGATTGAGCAGTTATGAAACTCTCTTTTTGTAGAAAATGCAATTGGAGATTCGGAGCGCTAATAGGGTAATAGTGGAAAAAGGAATGTCTTCAAATATAAACTACACAGAATCATTCGGTGAAACTTCTTTCTGATCTGTGCATTCAGCTAACAGAGTTAAACCATACTTTTGATTGAGCAGATCTGAACACTCTTTCTGTAGAAAATGCAACAGGACATTTGGAGCGCTAAGAGCGTAGTAGTGGAAAAAGGAATATATTCAAATATAAACTACACAGAAGCATTCTGTGAAACTTCTTTCTGATCTGAGCATTCAGCTAACAGAGTTAAACCATACATTTGATTGAGCAGTTTTGAAACACTCTGTCTGTAGAAAATGCAACTAGACATTCGTAGCGCTAAATGGGTAATAGTGGAAAAAAGAATATGTTCAAATATAAACTACACAGAAGCATTGTATGAAACTTCTTTCTGTTCTGTGCATTCAACTAACAGAGTTCAACCTTACTTTTGATTGAGCCGTTCTGAAACACTCTTTCTGTAGAAACTGCAATTGGACATTCTGAGCGCCAAGAGGCCTATATTGGGAAAAAGAATGTCTACAAATAAAAACTACACAGAAGAATTGTGTGAAACTTCTTTCTGTTCTGTTTGTTCAACTAAAAGAGTTGAACCTTAGTTTTGATTGAGCAGTTCGGAAACACTCTTTCTGTAGAAAATGCAAGTGGAGATTCGGAGCGCTAAGAGGGTAATAGTGGAAAAAGGAATGTCTCCAAATATAAACTACACAGAATCATTCTGTGAAACTTCTTTCTGATCTGTGCATTCAGCTAACAGAGTTAAACCATACTTTTGATTGAGCAGATCTGAACACTCTTTCTGTAGAAAATGCAACTGGACATTTGGAGCGCTAAGAGAGTAGTAGTGGAAAAAGGAATATATCCAAATATAAACTACACAGAAGCATTCTGTGAAACTTCTTTCTGATGTGAGCATTCAGCTAACAGAGTTAAACCATACTTTTGATTGAGCAGTTTTGAAACACTCTGTCTGTAGAAAATGCAACTGGACATTCGTAGCGCTAAGTGGGTAATAGTGGAAAAAAGAATATGTTCAAATATAAACTACACAGAAGCATTGTATGAAACTTCTTTCTGTTCTGTGCATTCAACTAACAGAGTTGAACCTTACTTTTGATTGAGCCTTTCTGAAACACTCTTTCTGTAGAAACTGCAATTGGACATTCTGAGCGCTAAGAGGCCTCTATTGGGAAAAATAATATCTTCAAATAAAAACTACACAGAAGCATTGTGTGAAACTTATTTCTGATATGTTCATTAAGCTAACAGAGTTAAACCATACTTTTGATTGCGCAGTGCTGAACCCTCTTTCTGTAGAAAATGCAAGTGTACATTCGGAGCGCTAAGAGGGTAATAGTGGAAAAAGTACTATATTCAAATATAAACTACACAGTAGCATTCTGTGAAAATTCTTTCTGTTCTGTGCATTCAACTAACAGAGTTGAACCTTACTTTTGATTGAGCCGTTCTGAAACACTCTTTCTGTAGAAACTGCAATTGGACATGCTAAGCGCTAAGAGGCCTACTTTGGGAAAAAGAATATCTTCAAATAAAAACTACACAGATGCATTCTGTGAAACTTATTTCTGATCTGTAAATTCAGTTAACAGAGATAAAACATATTTTTGATTGAGCAGTTATGAAACACTCTTTTTGTAGAAAATACAAGTGGAGATTCTGTGCGCTAAGAGGGTAATAGTGGAAAAAGGAATGTCTTCAAATATAAACTACACAGAATCATTCGGTGAAACTTCTTTCTGATCTGTGCATTCAGCTAACAGAGTTAAACCATACTTTTGATTGAGCAGATCTGAACACTCTTTCTGTAGAAAATGCAACTGGACATTTGGAGCGCTAAGAGCGTAGTAGTGGAAAAAGGAATATATTCAAATATAAACTACACAGAAGCATTCTGTGAAACTTCTTTCTGATCTGAGCATTCAGCTAACAGAGTTAAACCATACTTTTGATTGAGCAGTTTTGAAACACTCTGTCTGTAGAAAATGCAACTGGACATTCGTAGCGCTAAGTGGGTAATAGTGGAAAAAATAATATGTTCAAATATAAACTACACAGAAGCATTGTATGAAACTTCTTTCTGTTCTGTGCATTCAACTAACAGAGTTCAACCTTACTTTTGATTGAGCGGTTCTGAAACACTCTTTCTGTAGAAACTGCAATTGGACATTCTGAGCGCTAAGAGGCCTATATTGGGAAAAAGAATGTCTACAAATAAAAACTACACAGAAGAATTGTGTGAAACTTCTTTCTGTTCTGTTTGTTCAACTAAAAGAGTTGAACCTCAGTTTTGATTGAGCCGTTCTGAAACACTCTTTCTGTAGAAAATGCAAGTGGAGATTCGGAGCGCTAAGTGGGTAATAGTGGAAAAAAGAATATGTTCAAATATAAACTACACAGAAGCATTGTATGAAACTACTTTCTGTTCTGTGCATTCAACTAACAGAGTTGAACCTTACTTTTGATTGAGCCTTTCTGAAACACTCTTTCTGTAGAAACTGCAATTGGACATTCTGAGCGCTAAGAGGCCTATATGGGGAAAAATAATATCTTCAAATAAAAACTACACAGAAGCATTGTGTGAATCTTATTTCTGATATGTTCATTAAGCTAACAGAGTTAAACCATACTTTTGATTGCGCAGTTCTGAACACTCTTTCTGTAGAAAATGCAAGTGGACATTCGGAGCGCTAAGAGGGTAATAGTGGAAAAAGGAATATATTCAAATATAAACTACACAGTAGCATTCTGTGAAAATTCTTTCTTTTCTGTGCATTCAACTAACAGAGTTGAACCTTACTTTTGATTGAGCCGTTCTGAAACACTCTTTCTGTAGAAGCTGCAATTGGACATGCTAAGCGCTAAGAGGCCTACATTGGGAAAAAGAATCTCTTCAAATAAAAACTACACAGATGCATTCTGTGAAACTTATTTCTGATCTGTAAATTCAGTTAACAGAGATAAAACATATTTTTGATTGAGCAGTTATGAAACACTCTTTTTGTAGAAAATGCAAGTGGAGATTCGGAGCGCTAAGAGGGTAATAGTGGAAAAAGGAATGTCTTCAAATATATACTACACAGAATCATTCGGTGAAACTTCTTTCTGATCTGTGCATTCAGCTAACAGAGTTAAACCATACTTTTGATTGAGCAGATCTGAACACTCTTTCTGTAGAAAATGCAACTGGACATTTGGAGCGCTAAGAGAGTAGTAGTGGAAAAAGTAATATATTCAAATATCAACTACACAGAAGCATTCTGTGAAACTTCTTTGTGATCTGAGCATTCAGCTAAAAGAGTTAAACCATACTTTTGATTGAGCAGTTTTGAAACACTCTGTCTGTAGAAAATGCAACTGGACATTCGTAGCGCTAAGTGGGTAATAGTGGAAAAAAGAATATGTTCAAATATAAACTACACAGAAGCATTGTATGAAACTTCTTTCTGTTCTGTGCATTCAACTAACAGAGTTGAACCTTACTTTTGATTGAGCCTTTCTGAAACACTCTTTCTGTAGAAACTGCAATTGGAAATTCTGAGCGCTAAGAGGCCTCTATTGGGAAAAATTATATCTTCAAATAAAAACTACACAGAAGCATTGTGTGAAACTTATTTCTGATATGTTCATTAAGCTAACAGAGTTAAACCATACTTTTGATTGCGCAGTTCTGAACACTCTTTCTGTAGAAAATGCAAGTGGACATTCGGAGCGCTAAGAGGGTAATAGTGGAAAAAGGAATATATTCAAATATAAACTACACAGTAGCATTCTGTGAAAATTCTTTCTGTTCTGTGCATTCAACTAACAGAGTTGAACCTTACTTTTGATTGAGCCGTTCTGAAACACTCTTTCTGTAGAAACTGCAATTGGACATGCTAAGCGCTAAGAGGCCTACATTGGGAAAAAGAATATATTCAAATAAAAACTACACAGATGCATTCTGTGAAACTTATTTCTGATCTGTAAATTCAGTTAACAGAGATAAAACATATTTTTGATTGAGCAGTTATGAAACACTCTTTTTGTAGAAAATGCAAGTGGAGATTCTGTGCGCTAAGTGGGTAATAGTGGAAAAAGGAATGTCTTCAAATATAAACTACACAGAATCATTCGGTGAAACTTCTTTCTGATCTGTGCATTCAGCTAACAGAGTTAAACCATGCTTTTGATTGAGCAGATCTGAACACTCTTTCTGTAGAAAATGCAACTGGACATTTGGAGCGCTAAGAGCGTAGTAGTGGAAAAAGGAATATATTCAAATATAAACTACACAGAAGCATTCTGTGAAACTTCTTTCTGATCTGAGCATTCAGCTAACAGAGTTAAACCATACTTTTGATTGAGCAGTTTTGAAACACTCTGTCTGTAGAAAATGCAACTGGACATTCGTAGCGCTAAGTGGGTAATAGTGGAAAAAAGAATATGTTCAAATATAAACTACACAGAAGCATTGTATGAAACTTCTTTCTGTTCTGTGCATTCAACTAACAGAGTTCAACCTTACTTTTGATTGAGCCGTTCTGAAACACTCTTTCTGTAGAAACTGCAATTGGACATTCTGAGCGCTAAGAGGCCTATATTGGGAAAAAGAATGTCTACAAATAAAAACTACACAGAAGAATTGTGTGAAACTTCTTTCTGTTCTGTTTGTTCAACTAAAAGAGTTGAACCTTAGTTTTGATTGAGCCGTTCTGAAACACTCTTTCTGTAGAAAATGCAAGTGGAGATTCGGAGCGCTAAGAGGGTAATAGTGGAAAAAGGAATGTCTCCAAATATAAACTAAACAGAATCATTCTGTGAAACTTCTTTCTGATCTGTGCATTCAGCTAACAGAGTTAAACCATACTTTTGATTGAGCAGATCTGAACACTCTTTCTGTAGAAAATGCAACTGGACATTTGGAGCGCTAAGAGAGTAGTAGTGGAAAAAGGAATATATTCAAATATAAACTACACAGAAGCATTCTGTGAAACTTCTTTCTGATCTGAGCATTCAGCTATCAGAGTTAAACCATACTTTTGATTGAGCAGTTTTGAAACACTCTGTCTGTAGAAAATGCAACTGGACATTCGTAGCGCTAAGTGGGTAATAGTGGAAAAAAGAATATGTTCAAATATAAACTACACAGAAGCATTGTATGAAACTTCTTTCTGTTCTGTGCATTCAACTAACAGAGTTGAACCTTACTTTTTATTGAGCCTTTCTGAAACACTCTTTCTGTAGAAACTGCAATTGGACATTCTGAGCGCTAAGAGGCCTCTATTGGGAAAAATAATATCTTCAAATAAAAACTACACAGAAGCATTGTGTGAAACTTATTTCTGATATGTTCATTAAGCTAACAGAGTTAAACCATACTTTTGATTGCGCAGTGCTGAACCCTCTTTCTGTAGAAAATGCAAGTGGACATTCGGAGCGCTAAGAGGGTAATAGTGGAAAAAGGACTATATTCAAATATAAACTACACAGTAGCATTCTGTGAAAATTCTTTCTGTTCTGTGCATTCAACTAACAGAGTTGAGCCTTACTTTTGATTGAGCCGTTCTGAAACACTCTTTCTGTAGAAACTGCAATTGGACATGCTAAGCGCTAAGAGGCCTACTTTGGGAAAAAGAATATCTTCAAATAAAAACTACACAGATGCATTCTGTGAAACTTATTTCTGATCTGTAAATTCAGTTAACAGAGATAAAACATATTTTTGATTGAGCAGTTATGAAACACTCTTTTTGTAGAAAATACAAGTGGAGATTCTGTGCGCTAAGAGGGTAATAGTGGAAAAAGGAATGTCTTCAAATATAAACTACACAGAATCATTCGGTGAAACTTCTTTCTGATCTGTGCATTCAGCTAACAGAGTTAAACCATACTTTTGATTGAGCAGATCTGAACACTCTTTCTGTAGAAAATGCAACTGGACATTTGGAGCGCTAAGAGCGTAGTAGTGGAAAAAGGAATATATTCAAATATAAACTACACAGAAGCATTCTGTGAAACTTCTTTCTGATCTGAGCATTCAGCTAACAGAGTTAAACCATACTTTTGATTGAGCAGTTTTGAAACACTCTGTCTGTAGAAAATGCAACTGGACATTCGTAGCGCTAAGTGGGTAATAGTGGAAAAAAGAATATGTTCAAATATAAACTACACAGAAGCATTGTATGAAACTTCTTTCTGTTCTGTGCATTCAACTAACAGAGTTCAACCTTACTTTTGATTGAGCCGTTCTGAAACACTCTTTCTGTAGAAACTGCAATTGGACATTCTGAGCGCTAAGAGGCCTATATTGGGAAAAAGAATGTCTACAAATAAAAACTACACAGAAGAATTGTGTGAAACTTCTTTCTGTTCTGTTTGTTCAACTAAAAGAGTTGAACCTTAGTTTTGATTGAGCCGTTCTGAAACACTCTTTGTGTAGAAAATGCAAGTGGAGATTCGGAGCGCTAAGAGGGTAATAGTGGAAAAAGGAATGTCACCAAATATAAACTAAACAGAATCATTCTGTGAAACTTCTTTCTGATCTGTGCATTCAGCTAACAGAGTTAAACCATACTTTTGATTGAGCAGATCTGAACACTCTTTCTGTAGAAAATGCAACTGGACATTTGGAGCGCTAAGAGAGTAGTAGTGGAAAAAGGAATATATTCAAATATAAACTACACAGAAGCATTCTGTGAAACTTCTTTCTGATCTGAGCATTCAGCTATCAGAGTTAAACCATACTTTTGATTGAGCAGTTTTGAAACACTCTGTCTGTAGAAAATGCAACTGGACATTCGTAGCGCTAAGTGGGTAATAGTGGAAAAAAGAATATGTTCAAATATAAACTACACAGAAGCATTGTATGAAACTTCTTTCTGTTCTGTGCATTCAACTAACAGAGTTGAACCTTACTTTTGATTGAGCCTTTCTGAAACACTCTTTCTGTAGAAACTGCAATTGGACATTCTGAGTGCTAAGAGGTCTCTATTGGGAAAAATAATATCTTCAAATAAAAACTACACAGAAGCATTGTGTGAAACTTATTTCTGATACGTTCATTAAGCTAACAGAGTTAAACCATACTTTTGATTGCGCAGTGCTGAACCCTCTTTCTGTAGAAAATGCAAGTGGACATTCGGAGCGCTAAGAGGGTAATAGTGGAAAAAGGACTATATTCAAATATAAACTACACAGTAGCATTCTGTGAAAATTCTTTCTGTTCTGTGCATTCAACTAAGAGAGTTGAGCCTTACTTTTGATTGAGCCGTTCTGAAACACTCTTTCTGTAGAAACTGCAATTGGACATGCTAAGCGCTAAGAGGCCTACTTTGGGAAAAATAATATCTTCAAGTAAAAACTACACAGATGCATTCTGTGAAACTTATTTCTGATCTGTAAATTCAGTTAACAGAGATAAAACATATTTTTGATTGAGCAGTTATGAAACACTCTTTTTGTAGAAAATACAAGTGGAGATTCGGAGCGCTAAGAGGGTAATAGTGGAAAAAGGAATGTCTTCAAATATAAACTACACAGAATCATTCGGTGAAACTTCTTTCTGATCTGTGCATTCAGCTAACAGAGTTAAACCATACTTTTGATTGAGCAGATCTGAACACTCTTTCTGTAGAAAATGCAACTGGACATTTGGAGCGCTAAGAGCGTAGTAGTGGAAAAAGGAATATATTCAAATATAAACTACACAGAAGCATTCTGTGAAACTTCTTTCTGATCTGAGCATTCAGCTAACTGAGTTAAACCATACTTTTGATTGAGCAGTTTTGAAACACTCTGTCTGTAGAAAATGCAACTGGACATTCGTAGCGCTAAGTGGGTAATAGTGGAAAAAAGAATATGTTCAAATATAAACTACACAGAAGCATTGTATGAAACTTCTTTCTGTTCTGTGCATTCAACTAACAGAGTTCAACCTTACTTTTGATTGAGCCGTTCTGAAACACTCTTTCTGTAGAAACTGCAATTGGACATTCTGAGCGCTAAGAGGCCTATATTGGGAAAAAGAATGTCTACAAATAAAAACAACACAGAAGAATTGTGTGAAACTTCTTTCTGTTCTTTTTGTTCAACTAAAAGATTTGAACCTTAGTTTTGATTGAGCCGTTCTGAAACACTCTTTCTGTAGAAAATGCAAGTGGAGATTCGGAGCGCTAAGAGGGTAATAGTGGAAAAAGGAATGTCTCCAAATATAAACTACACAGAATCATTCTGTGAAACTTCTTTCTGATCTGTGCATTCAGCTAACAGAGTTAAACCATACTTTTGATTGAGCAGATCTGAACACTCTTTCTGTAGAAAATGCAACTGGACATTTGGAGCGCTAAGAGAGTAGTAGTGGAAAAAGGAATATATTCAAATATCAACTACACAGAAGCATTCTGTGAAACTTCTTTCTGATCTGAGCATTCAGCTAACAGAGTTAAACCATACTTTTGATTGAGCAGTTTTGAAACACTCTGTCTGTAGAAAATGCAACTGGACATTCGTAGCGCTAAGTGGGTAATAGTGGAAAAAAGAATATGTTCAAATATAAACTACACAGAAGCATTGTATGAAACTTCTTTCTGTTCTGTGCATTCAACTAACAGAGTTCAACCTTACTTTTGATTGAGCCGTTCTGAAACACTCTTTCTGTAGAAACTGCAATTGGACATTCTGAGCGCTAAGAGGCCTATATTGGGAAAAAGAATGTCTACAAATAAAAACAACACAGAAGAATTGTGTGAAACTTCTTTCTGTTCTGTTTGTTCAACTAAAAGAGTTGAACCTTAGTTTTGATTGAGCCGTTCTGAAACACTCTTTCTGTAGAAAATGCAAGTGGAGATTCGGAGCGCTAAGAGGGTAATAGTGGAAAAAGGAATGTCTCCAAATATAAACTACACAGAATCATTCTGTGAAACTTCTTTCTGATCTGTGCATTCAGCTAACAGAGTTAAACCATACTTTTGATTGAGCAGATCTGAACACTCTTTCTGTAGAAAATGCAACTGGACATTTGGAGCGCTAAGAGAGTAGTAGTGGAAAAAGGAATATATTCAAATATCAACTACACAGAAGCATTCTGTGAAACTTCTTTCTGATCTGAGCATTCAGCTAACAGAGTTAAACAATACTTTTGATTGAGCAGTTTTGAAACACTCTGTCTGTAGAAAATGCAACTGGACATTCGTAGCGCTAAGTGGGTAATAGTGGAAAAAAGAATATGTTCAAATATAAACTACACAGAAGCATTGTATGAAACTTCTTTCTGTTCTGTGCATTCAACTAACAGAGTTGAACCTTACTTTTGATTGAGCCTTTCTGAAACACTCTTTCTGTAGAAACTGCAATTGGACATTCTGAGCGCTAAGAGGCCTCTATTGGGAAAAATAATATCTTCAAATAAAAACTACACAGAAGCATTGTGTGAAACTTATTTCTGATATGTTCATTAAGCTAACAGAGTTAAACCATACTTTTGATTGCGCAGTGCTGAACCCTCTTTCTGTAGAAAATGCAAGTGGACGTTCGGAGCGCTAAGAGGGTAATAGTGGAAAAAGGACTATATTCAAATATAAACTACACAGTAGCATTCTGTGAAAATTCTTTCTGTTCTGTGCATTCAACTAACAGAGTTGAGCCTTACTTTTGATTGAGCCGTTCTGAAACACTCTTTCTGTAGAAACTGCAATTGGACATGCTAAGCGCTAAGAGGCCTACTTTGGGAAAAAGAATATCTTCAAATAAAAACTACACAGATGCATTCTGTGAAACTTATTTCTGATCTGAAAATTCAGTTAACAGAGATAAAACATATTTTTGATTGAGCAGTTATGAAACACTCTTTTTGTAGAAAATACAAGTGGAGATTCTGTGCGCTAAGAGGGTAATAGTGGAAAAAGGAATGTCTTCAAATATAAACTACACAGAATCATTCGGTGAAACTTCTTTCTGATCTGTGCATTCAGCTAACAGAGTTAAACCATACTTTTGATTGAGCAGATCTGAACACTCTTTCTGTAGAAAATGCAACTGGACATTTGGAGCGCTAAGAGCGTAGTAGTGGAAAAAGGAATATATTCAAATATAAACTACACAGAAGCATTCTGTGAAACTTCTTTCTGATCTGAGCATTCAGCTAACAGAGTTAAACCATACTTTTGATTGAGCAGTTTTGAAACACTCTGTCTGTAGAAAATGCAACTGGACATTCGTAGCGCTAAGTGGGTAATAGTGGAAAAAAGAATATGTTCAAATATAAACTACACAGAAGCATTGTATGAAACTTCTTTCTGTTCTGTGCATTCAACTAACAGAGTTCAACCTTACTTTTGATTGAGCCGTTCTGAAACACTCTTTCTGTAGAAACTGCAATTGGACATTCTGAGCGCTAAGAGGCCTATATTGGGAAAAAGAATGTCTACAAATAAAAACTACACAGAAGAATTGTGTGAAACTTCTTTCTGTTCTGTTTGTTCAACTAAAAGAGTTGAACCTTAGTTTTGATTGAGCCGTTCTGAAACACTCTTTCTGTAGAAAATGCAAGTGGAGATTCGGAGCGCTAAGAGGGTAATAGTGGAAAAAGGAATGTCACCAAATATAAACTAAACAGAATCATTCTGTGAAACTTCTTTCTGATCTGTGCATTCAGCTAACAGAGTTAAAACATACTTTTGATTGAGCAGATCTGAACACTCTTTCTGTAGAAAATGCAACTGGACATTTGGAGCGCTAAGAGAGTAGTAGTGGAAAAAGGAATATATTCAAATATAAACTACACAGAAGCATTCTGTGAAACTTCTTTCTGATCTGAGCATTCAGCTATCAGAGTTAAACCATACTTTTGATTGAGCAGTTTTGAAACACTCTGTCTGTAGAAAATGCAACTGGACATTCGTAGCGCTAAGTTGGTAATAGTGGAAAAAAGAATATGTTCAAATATAAACTACACAGAAGCATTGTATGAAACTTCTTTCTGTTCTGTGCATTCAACTAACAGAGTTGAACCTTACTTTTGATTGAGCCTTTCTGAAACACTCTTTCTGTAGAAACTGCAATTGGACATTCTGAGCGCTAAGAGGTCTCTATTGGGAAAAATAATATCTTCAAATAAAAACTACACAGAAGCATTGTGTGAAACTTATTTCTGATATGTTCATTAAGCTAACAGAGTTAAACCATACTTTTGATTGCGCAGTGCTGAACCCTCTTTCTGTAGAAAATGCAAGTGGACATTCGGAGCGCTAAGAGGGTAATAGTGGAAAAAGGACTATATTCAAATATAAACTACACAGTAGCATTCTGTGAAAATTCTTTCTGTTCTGTGCATTCAACTAACAGAGTTGAGCCTTACTTTTGATTGAGCCGTTCTGAAACACTCTTTCTGTAGAAACTGCAATTGGACAGGCTAAGCGCTAAGAGGCCTACTTTGGGAAAAATAATATCTTCAAGTAAAAACTACACAGATGCATTCTGTGAAACTTATTTCTGATCTGTAAATTCAGTTAACAGAGATAAAACATATTTTTGATTGAGCAGTTATGAAACACTCTTTTTGTAGAAAATACAAGTGGAGATTCGGAGCGCTAAGAGGGTAATAGTGGAAAAAGGAATGTCTTCAAATATAAACTACACAGAATCATTTGGTGAAACTTCTTTCTGATCTGTGCATTCAGCTAACAGAGTTAAACCATACTTTTGATTGAGCAGATCTGAACACTCTTTCTGTAGAAAATGCAACTGGACATTTGGAGCGCTAAGAGCGTAGTAGTGGAAAAAGGAATATATTCAAATATAAACTACACAGAAGCATTCTGTGAAACTTCTTTCTGATCTGAGCATTCAGCTAACAGAGTTAAACCATACTTTTGATTGAGCAGTTTTGAAACACTCTGTCTGTAGAAAATGCAACTGGACATTCGTAGCGCTAAGTGGGTAATAGTGGAAAAAAGAATATGTTCAAATATAAACTACACAGAAGCATTGTATGAAACTTCTTTCTGTTCTGTGCATTCAACTAACAGAGTTGAACCTTACTTTTGATTGAGCCGTTCTGAAACACTCTTTCTGTAGAAACTGCAATTGGACATTCTGAGCGCTAAGAGGCCTATATTGGGAAAATGAATGTCTACAAATAAAAACTACACAGAAGAATTGTGTGAAACTTCTTTCTGTACTGTTTGTTCAACTAAAAGATTTGAACCTTAGTTTTGATTGAGCCGTTCTGAAACACTCTTTCTGTAGAAAATGCAAGTGGAGATTCGGAGCGCTAGGAGGGTAATAGTGGAAAAAGGAATGTCTCCAAATATAAACTACACAGAATCATTCTGTGAAACTTCTTTCCGATCTGTGCATTCAGCTAACAGAGTTAAACCATACTTTTGATTGAGCAGATCTGAACACTCTTTCTGTAGAAAATGCAACTGGACATTTGGAGCGCTAAGACAGTAGTAGTGTAAAAAGGAATATATTCAAATATAAACTACACTGAAGCATTCTGTGAAACTTCTTTCTGATTTGAGCATTCAGCTAACAGAGTTAAACCATACTTTTGATTGAGCAGTTTTGAAACACTCTGTCTGTAGAAAATGCAACTGGACATTCGTAGCGCTAAGTGGGTAATAGTGGAAAAAAGAATATGTTCAAATATAAACTACACAGAAGCATTGTATGAAACTACTTTCTGTTCTGTGCATTCAACTAACAGAGTTGAACCTTACTTTTGATTGAGCCTTTCTGAAACACTCTTTCTGTAGAAACTGCAATTGGACATTCTGAGCGCTAAGAGGCCTATATGGGGAAAAATAATATCTTCAAATAAAAACTACACAGAAGCATTGTGTGAATCTTATTTCTGATATGTTCATTAAGCTAACAGAGTTAAACCATACTTTTGATTGCGCAGTTCTGAACACTCTTTCTGTAGAAAATGCAAGTGGACATTCGGAGCGCTAAAAGGGTAATAGTGGAAAAAGGAATATATTCAAATATAAACTACACAGTAGCATTCTGTGAAAATTCTTTCTTTTCTGTGCATTCAACTAACAGAGTTGAACCTTACTTTTGATTGAGCCGTTCTGAAACACTCTTTCTGTAGAAACTGCAATTGGACATGCTAAGCGCTAAGAGGCCTACATTGGGAAAAAGAATCTCTTCAAATAAAAACTACACAGATGCATTCTGTGAAACTTATTTCTGATCTGTAAATTCAGTTAACAGAGATAAAACATATTTTTGATTGAGCAGTTATGAAACACTCTTTTTGTAGAAAATGCAAGTGGAGATTCCGAGCGCTAAGAGGGTAATAGTGGAAAAAGGAATGTCTTCAAATATATACTACACAGAATCATTCGGTGAAACTTCTTTCTGATCTGTGCATTCAGCTAACAGAGTTAAACCATACTTTTGATTGAGCAGATCTGAACACTCTTTCTGTAGAAAATGCAACTGGACATTTGGAGCGCTAAGAGAGTAGTAGTGGAAAAAGGAATATACTCAAATATCAACTACACAGAAGCATTCTGTGAAACTTCTTTCTGATCTGAGCATTCAGCTATCAGAGTTAAACCATACTTTTGATTGAGCAGTTTTGAAACACTCTGTCTGTAGAAAATGCAACTGGACATTCGTAGCGCTAAGTGGGTAATAGTGGAAAAAAGAATATGTTCAAATATAAACTACACAGAAGCATTGTATGAAACTTCTTTCTGTTCTGTGCATTCAACTAACAGAGTTGAACCTTACTTTTTATTGAGCCTTTCTGAAACACTCTTTCTGTAGAAACTGCAATTGGACATTCTGAGCGCTAAGAGGCCTCTATTGGGAAAAATAATATCTTCAAATAAAAACTACACAGAAGCATTGTGTGAAACTTATTTCTGATATGTTCATTAAGCTAACAGAGTTAAACCATACTTTTGATTGCGCAGTGCTGAACCCTCTTTCTGTAGAAAATGCAAGTGGACATTCGGAGCGCTAAGAGGGTAATAGTGGAAAAAGGACTATATTCAAATATAAACTACACAGTAGCATTCTGTGAAAATTCTTTCTGTTCTGTGCATTCAACTAACAGAGTTGAGCCTTACTTTTGATTGAGCCGTTCTGAAACACTCTTTCTGTAGAAACTGCAATTGGACATGCTAAGCGCTAAGAGGCCTACTTTGGGAAAAAGAATATCTTCAAATAAAAACTACACAGATGCATTCTGTGAAACTTATTTCTGATCTGTAAATTCAGTTAACAGAGATAAAACATATTTTTGATTGAGCAGTTATGAAACACTCTTTTTGTAGAAAATACAAGTGGAGATTCTGTGCGCTAAGAGGGTAATAGTGGAAAAAGGAATGTCTTCAAATATAAACTACACAGAATCATTCGGTGAAACTTCTTTCTGATCTGTGCATTCAGCTAACAGAGTTAAACCATACTTTTGATTGAGCAGATCTGAACACTCTTTCTGTAGAAAATGCAACTGGACATTTGGAGCGCTAAGAGCGTAGTAGTGGAAAAAGGAATATATTCAAATATAAACTACACAGAAGCATTCTGTGAAACTTCTTTCTGATCTGAGCATTCAGCTAACAGAGTTAAACCATACTTTTGATTGAGCAGTTTTGAAACACTCTGTCTGTAGAAAATGCAACTGGACATTCGTAGCGCTAAGTGGGTAATAGTGGAAAAAAGAATATGTTCAAATATAAACTACACAGAAGCATTGTATGAAACTTCTTTCTGTTCTGTGCATTCAACTAACAGAGTTCAACCTTACTTTTGATTGAGCCGTTCTGAAACACTCTTTCTGTAGAAACTGCAATTGGACATTCTGAGCGCTAAGAGGCCTATATTGGGAAAAAGAATGTCTACAAATAAAAACTACACAGAAGAATTGTGTGAAACTTCTTTCTGTTCTGTTTGTTCAACTAAAAGAGTTGAACCTTAGTTTTGATTGAGCCGTTCTGAAACACTCTTTGTGTAGAAAATGCAAGTGGAGATTCGGAGCGCTAAGAGGGTAATAGTGGAAAAAGGAATGTCACCAAATATAAACTAAACAGAATCACTCTGTGAAACTTCTTTCTGATCTGTGCATTCAGCTAACAGAGTTAAACCATACTTTTGATTGAGCAGATCTGAACACTCTTTCTGTAGAAAATGCAACTGGACATTTGGAGCGCTAAGAGAGTAGTAGTGGAAAAAGGAATATATTCAAATATAAACTACACAGAAGCATTCTGTGAAACTTCTTTCTGATCTGAGCATTCAGCTATCAGAGTTAAACCATACTTTTGATTGAGCAGTTTTGAAACACTCTGTCTGTAGAAAATGCAACTGGACATTCGTAGCGCTAAGTGGGTAATAGTGGAAAAAAGAATATGTTCAAATATAAACTACACAGAAGCATTGTATGAAACTTCTTTCTGTTCTGTGCATTCAACTAACAGAGTTGAACCTTACTTTTGATTGAGCCTTTCTGAAACACTCTTTCTGTAGAAACTGCAATTGGACATTCTGAGTGCTAAGAGGTCTCTATTGGGAAAAATAATATCTTCAAATAAAAACTACACAGAAGCATTGTGTGAAACTTATTTCTGATACGTTCATTAAGCTAACAGAGTTAAACCATACTTTTGATTGCGCAGTGCTGAACCCTCTTTCTGTAGAAAATGCAAGTGGACATTCGGAGCGCTAAGAGGGTAATAGTGGAAAAAGGACTATATTCAAATATAAACTACACAGTAGCATTCTGTGAAAATTCTTTCTGTTCTGTGCATTCAACTAAGAGAGTTGAGCCTTACTTTTGATTGAGCCGTTCTGAAACACTCTTTCTGTAGAAACTGCAATTGGACATGCTAAGCGCTAAGAGGCCTACTTTGGGAAAAATAATATCTTCAAGTAAAAACTACACAGATGCATTCTGTGAAACTTATTTCTGATCTGTAAATTCAGTTAACAGAGATAAAACATATTTTTGATTGAGCAGTTATGAAACACTCTTTTTGTAGAAAATACAAGTGGAGATTCGGAGCGCTAAGAGGGTAATAGTGGAAAAAGGAATGTCTTCAAATATAAACTACACAGAATCATTCGGTGAAACTTCTTTCTGATCTGTGCATTCAGCTAACAGAGTTAAACCATACTTTTGATTGAGCAGATCTGAACACTCTTTCTGTAGAAAATGCAACTGGACATTTGGAGCGCTAAGAGCGTAGTAGTGGAAAAAGGAATATATTCAAATATAAACTACACAGAAGCATTCTGTGAAACTTCTTTCTGATCTGAGCATTCAGCTAACTGAGTTAAACCATACTTTTGATTGAGCAGTTTTGAAACACTCTGTCTGTAGAAAATGCAACTGGACATTCGTAGCGCTAAGTGGGTAATAGTGGAAAAAAGAATATGTTCAAATATAAACTACACAGAAGCATTGTATGAAACTTCTTTCTGTTCTGTGCATTCAACTAACAGAGTTCAACCTTACTTTTGATTGAGCCGTTCTGAAACACTCTTTCTGTAGAAACTGCAATTGGACATTCTGAGCGCTAAGAGGCCTATATTGGGAAAAAGAATGTCTACAAATAAAAACAACACAGAAGAATTGTGTGAAACTTCTTTCTGTTCTGTTTGTTCAACTAAAAGAGTTGAACCTTAGTTTTGATTGAGCCGTTCTGAAACACTCTTTCTGTAGAAAATGCAAGTGGAGATTCGGAGCGCTAAGAGGGTAATAGTGGAAAAAGGAATGTCTCCAAATATAAACTACACAGAATCATTCTGTGAAACTTCTTTCTGATCTGTGCATTCAGCTAACAGAGTTAAACCATACTTTTGATTGAGCAGATCTGAACACTCTTTCTGTAGAAAATGCAACTGGACATTTGGAGCGCTAAGAGAGTAGTAGTGGAAAAAGGAATATATTCAAATATCAACTACACAGAAGCATTCTGTGAAACTTCTTTCTGATCTGAGCATTCAGCTAACAGAGTTAAACCATACTTTTGATTGAGCAGTTTTGAAACACTCTGTCTGTAGAAAATGCAACTGGACATTCGTAGCGCTAAGTGGGTAATAGTGGAAAAAAGAATATGTTCAAATATAAACTACACAGAAGCATTGTATGAAACTTCTTTCTGTTCTGTGCATTCAACTAACAGAGTTCAACCTTACTTTTGATTGAGCCGTTCTGAAACACTCTTTCTGTAGAAACTGCAATTGGACATTCTGAGCGCTAAGAGGCCTATATTGGGAAAAAGAATGTCTACAAATAAAAACAACACAGAAGAATTGTGTGAAACTTCTTTCTGTTCTGTTTGTTCAACTAAAAGAGTTGAACCTTAGTTTTGATTGAGCCGTTCTGAAACACTCTTTCTGTAGAAAATGCAAGTGGAGATTCGGAGCGCTAAGAGGGTAATAGTGGAAAAAGGAATGTCTCCAAATATAAACTACACAGAATCATTCTGTGAAACTTCTTTCTGATCTGTGCATTCAGCTAACAGAGTTAAACCATACTTTTGATTGAGCAGATCTGAACACTCTTTCTGTAGAAAATGCAACTGGACATTTGGAGCGCTAAGAGAGTAGTAGTGGAAAAAGGAATATATTCAAATATCAACTACACAGAAGCATTCTGTGAAACTTCTTTCTGATCTGAGCATTCAGCTAACAGAGTTAAACAATACTTTTGATTGAGCAGTTTTGAAACACTCTGTCTGTAGAAAATGCAACTGGACATTCGTAGCGCTAAGTGGGTAATAGTGGAAAAAAGAATATGTTCAAATATAAACTACACAGAAGCATTGTATGAAACTTCTTTCTGTTCTGTGCATTCAACTAACAGAGTTGAACCTTACTTTTGATTGAGCCTTTCTGAAACACTCTTTCTGTAGAAACTGCAATTGGACATTCTGAGCGCTAAGAGGCCTCTATTGGGAAAAATAATATCTTCAAATAAAAACTACACAGAAGCATTGTGTGAAACTTATTTCTGATATGTTCATTAAGCTAACAGAGTTAAACCATACTTTTGATTGCGCAGTGCTGAACCCTCTTTCTGTAGAAAATGCAAGTGGACATTCGGAGCGCTAAGAGGGTAATAGTGGAAAAAGGACTATATTCAAATATAAACTACACAGTAGCATTCTGTGAAAATTCTTTCTGTTCTGTGCATTCAACTAACAGAGTTGAGCCTTACTTTTGATTGAGCCGTTCTGAAACACTCTTTCTGTAGAAACTGCAATTGGACATGCTAAGCGCTAAGAGGCCTACTTTGGGAAAAAGAATATCTTCAAATAAAAACTACACAGATGCATTCTGTGAAACTTATTTCTGATCTGTAAATTCAGTTAACAGAGATAAAACATATTTTTGATTGAGCAGTTATGAAACACTCTTTTTGTAGAAAATACAAGTGGAGATTCTGTGCGCTAAGAGGGTAATAGTGGAAAAAGGAATGTCTTCAAATATAAACTACACAGAATCATTCGGTGAAACTTCTTTCTGATCTGTGCATTCAGCTAACAGAGTTAAACCATACTTTTGATTGAGCAGATCTGAACACTCTTTCTGTAGAAAATGCAACTGGACATTTGGAGCGCTAAGAGCGTAGTAGTGGAAAAAGGAATATATTCAAATATAAACTACACAGAAGCATTCTGTGAAACTTCTTTCTGATCTCAGCATTCAGCTAACAGAGTTAAACCATACTTTTGATTGAGCAGTTTTGAAACACTCTGTCTGTAGAAAATGCAACTGGACATTCGTAGCGCTAAGTGGGTAATAGTGGAAAAAAGAATATGTTCAAATATAAACTACACAGAAGCATTGTATGAAACTTCTTTCTGTTCTGTGCATTCAACTAACAGAGTTCAACCTTACTTTTGATTGAGCCGTTCTGAAACACTCTTTCTGTAGAAACTGCAATTGGACATTCTGAGCGCTAAGAGGCCTATATTGGGAAAAAGAATGTCTACAAATAAAAACTACACAGAAGAATTGTGTGAAACTTCTTTCTGTTCTGTTTGTTCAACTAAAAGAGTTGAACCTTAGTTTTGATTGAGCCGTTCTGAAACACTCTTTCTGTAGAAAATGCAAGTGGAGATTCGGAGCGCTAAGAGGGTAATAGTGGAAAAAGGAATGTCACCAAATATAAACTAAACAGAATCATTCTGTGAAACTTCTTTCTGATCTGTGCATTCAGCTAACAGAGTTAAAACATACTTTTGATTGAGCAGATCTGAACACTCTTTCTGTAGAAAATGCAACTGGACATTTGGAGCGCTAAGAGAGTAGTAGTGGAAAAAGGAATATATTCAAATATAAACTACACAGAAGCATTCTGTGAAACTTCTTTCTGATCTGAGCATTCAGCTATCAGAGTTAAACCATACTTTTGATTGAGCAGTTTTGAAACACTCTGTCTGTAGAAAATGCAACTGGACATTCGTAGCGCTAAGTTGGTAATAGTGGAAAAAAGAATATGTTCAAATATAAACTACACAGAAGCATTGTATGAAACTTCTTTCTGTTCTGTGCATTCAACTAACAGAGTTGAACCTTACTTTTGATTGAGCCTTTCTGAAACACTCTTTCTGTAGAAACTGCAATTGGACATTCTGAGCGCTAAGAGGTCTCTATTGGGAAAAATAATATCTTCAAATAAAAACTACACAGAAGCATTGTGTGAAACTTATTTCTGATATGTTCATTAAGCTAACAGAGTTAAACCATACTTTTGATTGCGCAGTGCTGAACCCTCTTTCTGTAGAAAATGCAAGTGGACATTCGGAGCGCTAAGAGGGTAATAGTGGAAAAAGGACTATATTCAAATATAAACTACACAGTAGCATTCTGTGAAAATTCTTTCTGTTCTGTGCATTCAACTAACAGAGTTGAGCCTTACTTTTGATTGAGCCGTTCTGAAACACTCTTTCTGTAGAAACTGCAATTGGACAGGCTAAGCGCTAAGAGGCCTACTTTGGGAAAAATAATATCTTCAAGTAAAAACTACACAGATGCATTCTGTGAAACTTATTTCTGATCTGTAAATTCAGTTAACAGAGATAAAACATATTTTTGATTGAGCAGTTATGAAACACTCTTTTTGTAGAAAATACAAGTGGAGATTCGGAGCGCTAAGAGGGTAATAGTGGAAAAAGGAATGTCTTCAAATATAAACTACACAGAATCATTTGGTGAAACTTCTTTCTGATCTGTGCATTCAGCTAACAGAGTTAAACCATACTTTTGATTGAGCAGATCTGAACACTCTTTCTGTAGAAAATGCAACTGGACATTTGGAGCGCTAAGAGCGTAGTAGTGGAAAAAGGAATATATTCAAATATAAACTACACAGAAGCATTCTGTGAAACTTCTTTCTGATCTGAGCATTCAGCTAACAGAGTTAAACCATACTTTTGATTGAGCAGTTTTGAAACACTCTGTCTGTAGAAAATGCAACTGGACATTCGTAGCGCTAAGTGGGTAATAGTGGAAAAAAGAATATGTTCAAATATAAACTACACAGAAGCATTGTATGAAACTTCTTTCTGTTCTGTGCATTCAACTAACAGAGTTGAACCTTACTTTTGATTGAGCCGTTCTGAAACACTCTTTCTGTAGAAACTGCAATTGGACATTCTGAGCGCTAAGAGGCCTATATTGGGAAAATGAATGTCTACAAATAAAAACTACACAGAAGAATTGTGTGAAACTTCTTTCTGTACTGTTTGTTCAACTAAAAGATTTGAACCTTAGTTTTGATTGAGCCGTTCTGAAACACTCTTTCTGTAGAAAATGCAAGTGGAGATTCGGAGCGCTAGGAGGGTAATAGTGGAAAAAGGAATGTCTCCAAATATAAACTACACAGAATCATTCTGTGAAACTTCTTTCCGATCTGTGCATTCAGCTAACAGAGTTAAACCATACTTTTGATTGAGCAGATCTGAACACTCTTTCTGTAGAAAATGCAACTGGACATTTGGAGCGCTAAGACAGTAGTAGTGTAAAAAGGAATATATTCAAATATAAACTACACTGAAGCATTCTGTGAAACTTCTTTCTGATTTGAGCATTCAGCTAACAGAGTTAAACCATACTTTTGATTGAGCAGTTTTGAAACACTCTGTCTGTAGAAAATGCAACTGGACATTCGTAGCGCTAAGTGGGTAATAGTGGAAAAAAGAATATGTTCAAATATAAACTACACAGAAGCATTGTATGAAACTACTTTCTGTTCTGTGCATTCAACTAACAGAGTTGAACCTTACTTTTGATTGAGCCTTTCTGAAACACTCTTTCTGTAGAAACTGCAATTGGACATTCTGAGCGCTAAGAGGCCTATATGGGGAAAAATAATATCTTCAAATAAAAACTACACAGAAGCATTGTGTGAATCTTATTTCTGATATGTTCATTAAGCTAACAGAGTTAAACCATACTTTTGATTGCGCAGTTCTGAACACTCTTTCTGTAGAAAATGCAAGTGGACATTCGGAGCGCTAAAAGGGTAATAGTGGAAAAAGGAATATATTCAAATATAAACTACACAGTAGCATTCTGTGAAAATTCTTTCTTTTCTGTGCATTCAACTAACAGAGTTGAACCTTACTTTTGATTGAGCCGTTCTGAAACACTCTTTCTGTAGAAACTGCAATTGGACATGCTAAGCGCTAAGAGGCCTACATTGGGAAAAAGAATCTCTTCAAATAAAAACTACACAGATGCATTCTGTGAAACTTATTTCTGATCTGTAAATTCAGTTAACAGAGATAAAACATATTTTTGATTGAGCAGTTATGAAACACTCTTTTTGTAGAAAATGCAAGTGGAGATTCCGAGCGCTAAGAGGGTAATAGTGGAAAAAGGAATGTCTTCAAATATATACTACACAGAATCATTCGGTGAAACTTCTTTCTGATCTGTGCATTCAGCTAACAGAGTTAAACCATACTTTTGATTGAGCAGATCTGAACACTCTTTCTGTAGAAAATGCAACTGGACATTTGGAGCGCTAAGAGAGTAGTAGTGGAAAAAGGAATATACTCAAATATCAACTACACAGAAGCATTCTGTGAAACTTCTTTGTGATCTGAGCATTCAGCTAAAAGAGTTAAACCATACTTCTGATTGAGCAGTTTTGAAACACTCTGTCTGTAGAAAATGCAACTGGACATTCGTAGCGCTAAGTGGGTAATAGTGGAAAAAAGAATATGTTCAAATATAAACTACACAGAAGCATTGTATGAAACTTCTTTCTGTTCTGTGCATTCAACTAACAGAGTTGAACCTTACTTTTGATTGAGCCTTTCTGAAACACTCATTCTGTAGAAACTGCAATTGGAAATTCTGAGCGCTAAGAGGCCTCTATTGGGAAAAATAATATCTTCAAATAAAAACTACACAGAAGCATTGTGTGAAACTTATTTCTGATATGTTCATTAAGCTAACAGAGTTAAACCATACTTTTGATTGCGCAGTTCTGAACACTCTTTCTGTAGAAAATGCAAGTGGACATTCGGAGCGCTAAGAGGGTAATAGTGGAAAAAGGAATATATTCAAATATAAACTACACAGTAGCATTCTGTGAAAATTCTTTCTGTTCTGTGCATTCAACTAACAGAGTTGAACCTTACTTTTGATTGAGCCGTTCTGAAACACTCTTTCTGTAGAAACTGCAATTGGACATGCTAAGCGCTAAGAGGCCTACATTGGGAAAAAGAATATATTCAAATAAAAACTACACAGATGCATTCTGTGAAACTTATTTCTGATCTGTAAATTCAGTTAACAGAGATAAAACATATTTTTGATTGAGCAGTTATGAAACTCTCTTTTTGTAGAAAATGCAAGTGGAGATTCGGAGCGCTAATAGGGTAATAGTGGAAAAAGGAATGTCTTCAAATATAAACTACACAGAATCATTCGGTGAAACTTCTTTCTGATCTGTGCATTCAGCTAACAGAGTTAAACCATACTTTTGATTGAGCAGATCTGAACACTCTTTCTGTAGAAAATGCAACTGGACATTTGGAGCGCTAAGAGCGTAGTAGTGGAAAAAGGAATATATTCAAATATAAACTACACAGAAGCATTCTGTGAAACTTCTTTCTGATCTGAGCATTCAGCTAACAGAGTTAAACCATACATTTGATTGAGCAGTTTTGAAACACTCTGTCTGTAGAAAATGCAACTAGACATTCGTAGCGCTAAATGGGTAATAGTGGAAAAAAGAATATGTTCAAATATAAACTACACAGAAGCATTGTATGAAACTTCTTTCTGTTCTGTGCATTCAACTAACAGAGTTCAACCTTACTTTTGATTGAGCCGTTCTGAAACACTCTTTCTGTAGAAACTGCAATTGGACATTCTGAGCGCCAAGAGGCCTATATTGGGAAAAAGAATGTCTACAAATAAAAACTACACAGAAGAATTGTGTGAAACTTCTTTCGGTTCTGTTTGTTCAACTAAAAGAGTTGAACTTTAGTTTTGATTGAGCCGTTCTGAAACACTCTTTCTGTAGAAAATGCAAGTGGAGATTCGGAGCGCTAAGAGGGTAATAGTGGAAAAAGGAATGTCTCCAAATATAAACTACACAGAATCATTCTGTGAAACTTCTTTCTGATCTGTGCATTCAGCTAACAGAGTTAAACCATACTTTTGATTGAGCAGATCTGAACACTCTTTCTGTAGAAAATGCAACTGGACATTTGGAGCGCTAAGAGAGTAGTAGTGGAAAAAGGAATATATTCAAATATCAACTACACAGAAGCATTCTGTGAAACTTCTTTCTGATCTGAGCATTCAGCTAACAGAGTTAAACAATACTTTTGATTGAGCAGTTTTGAAACACTCTGTCTGTAGAAAATGCAACTGGACATTCGTAGCGCTAAGTGGGTAATAGTGGAAAAAAGAATATGTTCAAATATAAACTACACAGAAGCATTGTATGAAACTTCTTTCTGTTCTGTGCATTCAACTAACAGAGTTGAACCTTACTTTTGATTGAGCCTTTCTGAAACACTCTTTCTGTAGAAACTGCAATTGGACATTCTGAGCGCTAAGAGGCCTCTATTGGGAAAAATAATATCTTCAAATAAAAACTACACAGAAGCATTGTGTGAAACTTATTTCTGATATGTTCATTAAGCTAACAGAGTTAAACCATACTTTTGATTGCGCAGTGCTGAACCCTCTTTCTGTAGAAAATGCAAGTGGACATTCGGAGCGCTAAGAGGGTAATAGTGGAAAAAGGACTATATTCAAATATAAACTACACAGTAGCATTCTGTGAAAATTCTTTCTGTTCTGTGCATTCAACTAACAGAGTTGAGCCTTACTTTTGATTGAGCCGTTCTGAAACACTCTTTCTGTAGAAACTGCAATTGGACATGCTAAGCGCTAAGAGGCCTACTTTGGGAAAAAGAATATCTTCAAATAAAAACTACACAGATGCATTCTGTGAAACTTATTTCTGATCTGTAAATTCAGTTAACAGAGATAAAACATATTTTTGATTGAGCAGTTATGAAACACTCTTTTTGTAGAAAATACAAGTGGAGATTCTGTGCGCTAAGAGGGTAATAGTGGAAAAAGGAATGTCTTCAAATATAAACTACACAGAATCATTCGGTGAAACTTCTTTCTGATCTGTGCATTCAGCTAACAGAGTTAAACCATACTTTTGATTGAGCAGATCTGAACACTCTTTCTGTAGAAAATGCAACTGGACATTTGGAGCGCTAAGAGCGTAGTAGTGGAAAAAGGAATATATTCAAATATAAACTACACAGAAGCATTCTGTGAAACTTCTTTCTGATCTGAGCATTCAGCTAACAGAGTTAAACCATACTTTTGATTGAGCAGTTTTGAAACACTCTGTCTGTAGAAAATGCAACTGGACATTCGTAGCGCTAAGTGGGTAATAGTGGAAAAAAGAATATGTTCAAATATAAACTACACAGAAGCATTGTATGAAACTTCTTTCTGTTCTGTGCATTCAACTAACAGAGTTCAACCTTACTTTTGATTGAGCCGTTCTGAAACACTCTTTCTGTAGAAACTGCAATTGGACATTCTGAGCGCTAAGAGGCCTATATTGGGAAAAAGAATGTCTACAAATAAAAACTACACAGAAGAATTGTGTGAAACTTCTTTCTGTTCTGTTTGTTCAACTAAAAGAGTTGAACCTTAGTTTTGATTGAGCCGTTCTGAAACACTCTTTCTGTAGAAAATGCAAGTGGAGATTCGGAGCGCTAAGAGGGTAATAGTGGAAAAAGGAATGTCACCAAATATAAACTAAACAGAATCATTCTGTGAAACTTCTTTCTGATCTGTGCATTCAGCTAACAGAGTTAAAACATACTTTTGATTGAGCAGATCTGAACACTCTTTCTGTAGAAAATGCAACTGGACATTTGGAGCGCTAAGAGAGTAGTAGTGGAAAAAGGAATATATTCAAATATAAACTACACAGAAGCATTCTGTGAAACTTCTTTCTGATCTGAGCATTCAGCTATCAGAGTTAAACCATACTTTTGATTGAGCAGTTTTGAAACACTCTGTCTGTAGAAAATGCAACTGGACATTCGTAGCGCTAAGTTGGTAATAGTGGAAAAAAGAATATGTTCAAATATAAACTACACAGAAGCATTGTATGAAACTTCTTTCTGTTCTGTGCATTCAACTAACAGAGTTGAACCTTACTTTTGATTGAGCCTTTCTGAAACACTCTTTCTGTAGAAACTGCAATTGGACATTCTGAGCGCTAAGAGGTCTCTATTGGGAAAAATAATATCTTCAAATAAAAACTACACAGAAGCATTGTGTGAAACTTATTTCTGATATGTTCATTAAGCTAACAGAGTTAAACCATACTTTTGATTGCGCAGTGCTGAACCCTCTTTCTGTAGAAAATGCAAGTGGACATTCGGAGCGCTAAGAGGGTAATAGTGGAAAAAGGACTATATTCAAATATAAACTACACAGTAGCATTCTGTGAAAATTCTTTCTGTTCTGTGCATTCAACTAACAGAGTTGAGCCTTACTTTTGATTGAGCCGTTCTGAAACACTCTTTCTGTAGAAACTGCAATTGGACAGGCTAAGCGCTAAGAGGCCTACTTTGGGAAAAATAATATCTTCAAGTAAAAACTACACAGATGCATTCTGTGAAACTTATTTCTGATCTGTAAATTCAGTTAACAGAGATAAAACATATTTTTGATTGAGCAGTTATGAAACACTCTTTTTGTAGAAAATGCAAGTGGAGATTCCGAGCGCTAAGAGGGTAATAGTGGAAAAAGGAATGTCTTCAAATATATACTACACAGAATCATTCGGTGAAACTTCTTTCTGATCTGTGCATTCAGCTAACAGAGTTAAACCATACTTTTGATTGAGCAGATCTGAACACTCTTTCTGTAGAAAATGCAACTGGACATTTGGAGCGCTAAGAGAGTAGTAGTGGAAAAAGGAATATACTCAAATATCAACTACACAGAAGCATTCTGTGAAACTTCTTTGTGATCTGAGCATTCAGCTAAAAGAGTTAAACCATACTTCTGATTGAGCAGTTTTGAAACACTCTGTCTGTAGAAAATGCAACTGGACATTCGTAGCGCTAAGTGGGTAATAGTGGAAAAAAGAATATGTTCAAATATAAACTACACAGAAGCATTGTATGAAACTTCTTTCTGTTCTGTGCATTCAACTAACAGAGTTGAACCTTACTTTTGATTGAGCCTTTCTGAAACACTCATTCTGTAGAAACTGCAATTGGAAATTCTGAGCGCTAAGAGGCCTCTATTGGGAAAAATAATATCTTCAAATAAAAACTACACAGAAGCATTGTGTGAAACTTATTTCTGATATGTTCATTAAGCTAACAGAGTTAAACCATACTTTTGATTGCGCAGTTCTGAACACTCTTTCTGTAGAAAATGCAAGTGGACATTCGGAGCGCTAAGAGGGTAATAGTGGAAAAAGGAATATATTCAAATATAAACTACACAGTAGCATTCTGTGAAAATTCTTTCTGTTCTGTGCATTCAACTAACAGAGTTGAACCTTACTTTTGATTGAGCCGTTCTGAAACACTCTTTCTGTAGAAACTGCAATTGGACATGCTAAGCGCTAAGAGGCCTACATTGGGAAAAAGAATATATTCAAATAAAAACTACACAGATGCATTCTGTGAAACTTATTTCTGATCTGTAAATTCAGTTAACAGAGATAAAACATATTTTTGATTGAGCAGTTATGAAACTCTCTTTTTGTAGAAAATGCAAGTGGAGATTCGGAGCGCTAATAGGGTAATAGTGGAAAAAGGAATGTCTTCAAATATAAACTACACAGAATCATTCGGTGAAACTTCTTTCTGATCTGTGCATTCAGCTAACAGAGTTAAACCATACTTTTGATTGAGCAGATCTGAACACTCTTTCTGTAGAAAATGCAACTGGACATTTGGAGCGCTAAGAGCGTAGTAGTGGAAAAAGGAATATATTCAAATATAAACTACACAGAAGCATTCTGTGAAACTTCTTTCTGATCTGAGCATTCAGCTAACAGAGTTAAACCATACATTTGATTGAGCAGTTTTGAAACACTCTGTCTGTAGAAAATGCAACTAGACATTCGTAGCGCTAAATGGGTAATAGTGGAAAAAAGAATATGTTCAAATATAAACTACACAGAAGCATTGTATGAAACTTCTTTCTGTTCTGTGCATTCAACTAACAGAGTTCAACCTTACTTTTGATTGAGCCGTTCTGAAACACTCTTTCTGTAGAAACTGCAATTGGACATTCTGAGCGCCAAGAGGCCTATATTGGGAAAAAGAATGTCTACAAATAAAAACTACACAGAAGAATTGTGTGAAACTTCTTTCGGTTCTGTTTGTTCAACTAAAAGAGTTGAACTTTAGTTTTGATTGAGCCGTTCTGAAACACTCTTTCTGTAGAAAATGCAAGTGGAGATTCGGAGCGCTAAGAGGGTAATAGTGGAAAAAGGAATGTCTCCAAATATAAACTACACAGAATCATTCTGTGAAACTTCTTTCTGATCTGTGCATTCAGCTAACAGAGTTAAACCATACTTTTGATTGAGCAGATCTGAACACTCTTTCTGTAGAAAATGCAACTGGACATTTGGAGCGCTAAGAGAGTAGTAGTGGAAAAAGGAATATATCCAAATATAAACTACACAGAAGCATTCTGTGAAACTTCTTTCTGATCTGAGCATTCAGCTAACAGAGTTAAACCATACTTTTGATTGAGCAGTTTTGAAACACTCTGTCTGTAGAAAATGCAACTGGACATTCGTAGCGCTAAGTGGGTAATAGTGGAAAAAAGAATATGTTCAAATATAAACTACACAGAAGCATTGTATGAAACTTCTTTCTGTTCTGTGCATTCAACTAACAGAGTTGAACCTTACTTTTGATTGAGCCTTTCTGAAACACTCTTTCTGTAGAAACTGCAATTGGACATTCTGAGCGCTAAGAGGTCTCTATTGGGAAAAATAATATCTTCAAATAAAAACTACACAGAAGCATTGTGTGAAACTTATTTCTGATATGTTCATTAAGCTAACAGAGTTAAACCATACTTTTGATTGCGCAGTGCTGAACCCTCTTTCTGTAGAAAATGCAAGTGGACATTCGGAGCGCTAAGAGGGTAGTAGTGGAAAAAGGACTATATTCAAATATAAACTACACAGTAGCATTCTGTGAAAATTCTTTCTGTTCTGTGCATTCAACTAACAGAGTTGAGCCTTACTTTTGATTGAGCCGTTCTGAAACACTCTTTCTGTAGAAACTGCAATTGGACATGCTAAGCGCTAAGAGGCCTACTTTGGGAAAAAGAATATCTTCAAGTAAAAACTACACAGATGCATTCTGTGAAACTTATTTCTGATCTGTAAATTCAGTTAACAGATATAAAACATATTTTTGATTGAGCAGTTATGAAACACTCTTTTTGTAGAAAATACAAGTGGAGATTCGGAGCGCTAAGAGGGTAATAGTGGAAAAAGGAATGTCTTCAAATATAAACTACACAGAATCATTCGGTGAAATTTCTTTCTGATCTGTGCATTCAGCTAACAGAGTTAAACCATACTTTTGATTGAGCAGATCTGAACACTCTTTCTGTAGAAAATGCAACTGGACATTTGGAGCGCTAAGAGCGTAGTAGTGGAAAAAGGAATATATTCAAATATAAGCTACACAGAAGCATTCTGTGAAACTTCTTTCTGATCTGAGCATTCAGCTAACTGAGTTAAACCATACTTTTGATTGAGCAGTTTTGAAACACTCTGTCTGTAGAAAATGCAACTGGACATTCGTAGCGCTAAGTGGGTAATAGTGGAAAAAAGAATATGTTCAAATATAAACTACACAGAAGCATTGTATGAAACTTCTTTCTGTTCTGTGCATTCAACTAACAGAGTTCAACCTTACTTTTGATTGAGCCGTTCTGAAACACTCTTTCTGTAGAAACTGCAATTGGACATTCTGAGCGCTAAGAGGCCTATATTGGGAAAAAGAATGTCTACAAATAAAAACAACACAGAAGAATTGTGTGAAACTTCTTTCTGTTCTGTTTGTTCAACTAAAAGAGTTGAACCTTAGTTTTGATTGAGCCGTTCTGAAACACTCTTTCTGTAGAAAATGCAAGTGGAGATTCGGAGCGCTAAGAGGGTAATAGTGGAAAAAGGAATGTCTCCAAATATAAACTACACAGAATCATTCTGTGAAACTTCTTTCTGATCTGTGCATTCAGCTAACAGAGTTAAACCATACTTTTGATTGAGCAGATCTGAACACTCTTTCTGTAGAAAATGCAACTGGACATTTGGAGCGCTAAGAGAGTAGTAGTGGAAAAAGGAATATATTCAAATATAAACTACACAGAAGCATTCTGTGAAACTTCTTTCTGATCTGAGCATTCAGCTAACAGAGTTAAACCATACTTTTGATTGAGCAGTTTTGAAACACTCTGTCTGTAGAAAATGCAACTGGACATTCGTAGCGCTAAGTGGGTAATAGTGGAAAAAAGAATATGTTCAAATATAAACTACACAGAAGCATTGTATGAAACTTCTTTCTGTTCTGTGCATTCAACTAACAGAGTTGAACCTTACTTTTGATTGAGCCTTTCTGAAACACTCTTTCTGTAGAATCTGCAATTGGACATTCTGAGCGCTAAGAGGCCTCTATTGGGAAAAATAATATCTTCAAATAAAAACTACACAGAAGCATTGTGTGAAACTTATTTCTGATATGTTCATTAAGCTAACAGAGTTAAACCATACTTTTGATTGCGCAGTGCTGAACCCTCTTTCTGTAGAAAATGCAAGTGGACATTCGGAGCGCTAAGAGGGTAATAGTGGAAAAAGGACTATATTCCAATATAAACTACACAGTAGCATTCTGTGAAAATTCTTTCTGTTCTGTGCATTCAACTAACAGAGTTGAGCCTTACTTTTGATTGAGCCGTTCTGAAACACTCTTTCTGTAGAAACTGCAATTGGACATGCTAAGCGCTAAGAGGCCTACTTTGGGAAAAAGAATATCTTCAAATAAAAACTACACAGATGCATTCTGTGAAACTTATTTCTGATCTGTAAATTCAGTCAACAGAGATAAAACATATTTTTGATTGAGCAGTTATGAAACACTCTTTTTGTAGAAAATGCAAGTGGAGATTCGGAGCGCTAAGAAGGTAATAGTGGAAAAAGGAATGTCTTCAAATATAAACTACACAGAATCATTCGGTGAAACTTCTTTCTGATCTGTGCATTCAGCTAACAGAGTTAAACCATACTTTTGATTGAGCAGATCTGAACACTCTTTCTGTAGAAAATGCAACTGGACATTTGGAGCGCTAAGAGCGTAGCAGTGGAAAAAGGAATATATTCAAATATAAACTACACAGAAGCATTCTGTGAAACTTCTTTCTGATCTGAGCATTCAGCTAACAGAGTTAAACCATACGTTTGATTGAGCAGTTTTGAAACACTCTGTCTGTAGAAAATGCAACTGGACATTCGTAGCGCTAAGTGGGTAATAGTGGAAAAAAGAATATGTTCAAATATAAACTACACAGAAGCATTGTATGAAACTTCTTTCTGTTCTGTGCATTCAACTAACAGAGTTGAACCTTACTTTTGATTGAGCCGTTCTGAAACACTCTTTGTGTAGAAACTGCAATTGGACATTCTGAGCGCTAAGAGGCCTATATTGGGAAAAAGAATGTCTACAAATAAAAACTACACAGAAGAATTGTGTGAAACTTCTTTCTGTACTGTTTGTTCAACTAAAAGAGTTGAGCCTTAGTTTTGATTGAGCCGTTCTGAAACACTCTTTCTGTAGAAAATGCAAGTGGAGATTCGGAGCGCTAAGAGGGTAATAGTGGAAAAAGGAATGTCTCCAAATATAAACTACACAGAATCATTCTGTGAAACTTCTTTCCGATCTGTGCATTCAGCTAACAGAGTTAAACCATACTTTTGATTGAGCAGATCTGAACACTCTTTCTGTAGAAAATGCAACTGGACATTTGGAGCGCTAAGAGAGTAGTAGTGGAAAAAGGAATATATTCAAATATAAACTACACAGAAGCATTCTGTGAAACTTCTTTCTGATTTGAGCATTCAGCTAACAGAGTTAAACCATACTTTTGATTGAGCAGTTTTGAAACACTCTGTCTGTAGAAAATGCAACTGGACATTCGTAGCGCTAAGTGGGTAATAGTGGAAAAAAGAATATGTTCAAATATAAACTACACAGAAGCATTGTATGAAACTTCTTTCTGTTCTGTGCATTCAACTAACAGAGTTGAACCTTACTTTTGATTGAGCCTTTCTGAAACACTCTTTCTGTAGAAACTGCAATTGGACATTCTGAGCGCTAAGAGGCCTATATGGGGAAAAATAATATCTTCAAATAAAAACTACACAGAAGCATTGTGTGAATCTTATTTCTGATATGTTCATTAAGCTAACAGAGTTAAACCATACTTTTGATTGCGCAGTTCTGAACACTCTTTCTGTAGAAAATGCAAGTGGACATTCGGAGCGCTAAGAGGGTAATAGTGGAAAAAGGAATATATTCAAATATAAACTACACAGTAGCATTCTGTGAAAATTCTTTCTTTTCTGTGCATTCAACTAACAGAGTTGAACCTTACTTTTGATTGAGCCGTTCTGAATCACTCTTTCTGTAGAAACTGCAATTGGACATGCTAAGCGCTAAGAGGCCTACTTTGGGAAAAAGAATATCTTCAAGTAAAAACTACACAGATGCATTCTGTGAAACTTATTTCTGATCTGTAAATTCAGTTAACAGAGATAAAACATATTTTTGATTGAGCAGTTATGAAACACTCTTTTTGTAGAAAATACAAGTGGAGATTCGGAGCGCTAAGAGGGTAATAGTGGAAAAAGGAATGTCTTCAAATATAAACTACACAGAATCATTCGGTGAAATTTCTTTCTGATCTGTGCATTCAGCTAACAGAGTTAAACCATACTTTTGATTGAGCAGATCTGAACACTCTTTCTGTAGAAAATGCAACTGGACATTTGGAGCGCTAAGAGCGTAGTAGTGGAAAAAGGAATATATTCAAATATAAACTACACAGAAGCATTCTGTGAAACTTCTTTCTGATCTGAGCATTCAGCTAACTGAGTTAAACCATACTTTTGATTGAGCAGTTTTGAAACACTCTGTCTGTAGAAAATGCAACTGGACATTCGTAGCGCTAAGTGGGTAATAGTGGAAAAAAGAATATGTTCAAATATAAACTACACAGAAGCATTGTATGAAACTTCTTTCTGTTCTGTGCATTCAACTAACAGAGTTCAACCTTACTTTTGATTGAGCCGTTCTGAAACACTCTTTCTGTAGAAACTGCAATTGGACATTCTGAGCGCTAAGAGGCCTATATTGGGAAAAAGAATGTCTACAAATAAAAACAACACAGAAGAATTGTGTGAAACTTCTTTCTGTTCTGTTTGTTCAACTAAAAGAGTTGAACCTTAGTTTTGATTGAGCCGTTCTGAAACACTCTTTCTGTAGAAAATGCAAGTGGAGATTCGGAGCGCTAAGAGGGTAATAGTGGAAAAAGGAATGTCTCCAAATATAAACTACACAGAATCATTCTGTGAAACTTCTTTCTGATCTGTGCATTCAGCTAACAGAGTTAAACCATACTTTTGATTGAGCAGATCTGAACACTCTTTCTGTAGAAAATGCAACTGGACATTTGGAGCGCTAAGAGAGTAGTAGTGGAAAAAGGAATATATTCAAATATAAACTACACAGAAGCATTCTGTGAAACTTCTTTCTGATCTGAGCATTCAGCTAACAGAGTTAAACCATACTTTTGATTGAGCAGTTTTGAAACACTCTGTCTGTAGAAAATGCAACTGGACATTCGTAGCGCTAAGTGGGTAATAGTGGAAAAAAGAATATGTTCAAATATAAACTACACAGAAGCATTGTATGAAACTTCTTTCTGTTCTGTGCATTCAACTAACAGAGTTGAACCTTACTTTTGATTGAGCCTTTCTGAAACACTCTTTCTGTAGAATCTGCAATTGGACATTCTGAGCGCTAAGAGGCCTCTATTGGGGAAAATAATATCTTCAAATTAAAACTACACAGAAGCATTGTGTGAAACTTATTTCTGATATGTTCATTAAGCTAACAGAGTTAAACCATACTTTTGATTGCGCAGTGCTGAACCCTCTTTCTGTAGAAAATGCAAGTGGACATTCGGAGCGCTAAGAGGGTAATAGTGGAAAAAGGACTATATTCCAATATAAACTACACAGTAGCATTCTGTGAAAATTCTTTCTGTTCTGTGCATTCAACTAACAGAGTTGAGCCTTACTTTTGATTGAGCCGTTCTGAAACACTCTTTCTGTAGAAACTGCAATTGGACATGCTAAGCGCTAAGAGGCCTACTTTGGGAAAAAGAATATCTTCAAATAAAAACTACACAGATGCATTCTGTGAAACTTATTTCTGATCTGTAAATTCAGTCAACAGAGATAAAACATATTTTTGATTGAGCAGTTATGAAACACTCTTTTTGTAGAAAATGCAAGTGGAGATTCGGAGCGCTAAGAAAGTAATAGTGGAAAAAGGAATGTCTTCAAATATAAACTACACAGAATCATTCGGTGAAACTTCTTTCTGATCTGTGCATTCAGCTAACAGAGTTAAACCATACTTTTGATTGAGCAGATCTGAACACTCTTTCTGTAGAAAATGCAACTGGACATTTGGAGCGCTAAGAGCGTAGCAGTGGAAAAAGGAATATATTCAAATATAAACTACACAGAAGCATTCTGTGAAACTTCTTTCTGATCTGAGCATTCAGCTAACAGAGTTAAACCATACGTTTGATTGAGCAGTTTTGAAACTCTCTGTCTGTAGAAAATGCAACTGGACATTCGTAGCGCTAAGTGGGTAATAGTGGAAAAAAGAATATGTTCAAATATAAACTACACAGAAGCATTGTATGAAACTTCTTTCTGTTCTGTGCATTCAACTAACAGAGTTGAACCTTACTTTTGATTGAGCCGTTCTGAAACACTCTTTGTGTAGAAACTGCAATTGGACATTCTGAGCGCTAAGAGGCCTATATTGGGAAAAAGAATGTCTACAAATAAAAACTACACAGAAGAATTGTGTGAAACTTCTTTCTGTACTGTTTGTTCAACTAAAAGAGTTGAACCTTAGTTTTGATTGAGCCGTTCTGAAACACTCTTTCTGTAGAAAATGCAAGTGGAGATTCGGAGCGCTAAGAGGGTAATAGTGGAAAAAGGAATGTCTCCAAATATAAACTACACAGAATCATTCTGTGAAACTTCTTTCCGATCTGTGCATTCAGCTAACAGAGTTAAACCATACTTTTGATTGAGCAGATCTGAACACTCTTTCTGTAGAAAATGCAACTGGACATTTGGAGCGCTAAGAGAGTAGTAGTGGAAAAAGGAATATATTCAAATATAAACTACACAGAAGCATTCTGTGAAACTTCTTTCTGATTTGAGCATTCAGCTAACAGAGTTAAACCATACTTTTGATTGAGCAGTTTTGAAACACTCTGTCTGTAGAAAATGCAACTGGACATTCGTAGCGCTAAGTGGGTAATAGTGGAAAAAAGAATATGTTCAAATATAAACTACACAGAAGCATTGTATGAAACTTCTTTCTGTTCTGTGCATTCAACTAACAGAGTTGAACCTTACTTTTGATTGAGCCTTTCTGAAACACTCTTTCTGTAGAAACTGCAATTGGACATTCTGAGCGCTAAGAGGCCTATATGGGGAAAAATAATATCTTCAAATAAAAACTACACAGAAGCATTGTGTGAATCTTATTTCTGATATGTTCATTAAGCTAACAGAGTTAAACCATACTTTTGATTGCGCAGTTCTGAACACTCTTTCTGTAGAAAATGCAAGTGGACATTCGGAGCGCTAAGAGGGTAATAGTGGAAAAAGGAATATATTCAAATATAAACTACACAGTAGCATTCTGTGAAAATTCTTTCTTTTCTGTGCATTCAACTAACAGAGTTGAACCTTACTTTTGATTGAGCCGTTCTGAATCACTCTTTCTGTAGAAACTGCAATTGGACATGCTAAGCGCTAAGAGGCCTACTTTGGGAAAAAGAATATCTTCAAGTAAAAACTACACAGATGCATTCTGTGAAACTTATTTCTGATCTGAAAATTCAGTTAACAGAGATAAAACATATTTTTGATTGAGCAGTTATGAAACACTCTTTTTGTAGAAAATACAAGTGGAGATTCGGAGCGCTAAGAGGGTAATAGTGGAAAAAGGAATGTCTTCAAATATAAACTACACAGAATCATTCGGTGAAATTTCTTTCTGATCTGTGCATTCAGCTAACAGAGTTAAACCATACTTTTGATTGAGCAGATCTGAACACTCTTTCTGTAGAAAATGCAACTGGACATTTGGAGCGCTAAGAGCGTAGTAGTGGAAAAAGGAATATATTCAAATATAAACTACACAGAAGCATTCTGTGAAACTTCTTTCTGATCTGAGCATTCAGCTAACTGAGTTAAACCATACTTTTGATTGAGCAGTTTTGAAACACTCTGTCTGTAGAAAATGCAACTGGACATTCGTAGCGCTAAGTGGGTAATAGTGGAAAAAAGAATATGTTCAAATATAAACTACACAGAAGCATTGTATGAAACTTCTTTCTGTTCTGTGCATTCAACTAACAGAGTTCAACCTTACTTTTGATTGAGCCGTTCTGAAACACTCTTTCTGTAGAAACTGCAATTGGACATTCTGAGCGCTAAGAGGCCTATATTGGGAAAAAGAATGTCTACAAATAAAAACAACACAGAAGAATTGTGTGAAACTTCTTTCTGTTCTGTTTGTTCAACTAAAAGAGTTGAACCTTAGTTTTGATTGAGCCGTTCTGAAACACTCTTTCTGTAGAAAATGCAAGTGGAGATTCGGAGCGCTAAGAGGGTAATAGTGGAAAAAGGAATGTCTCCAAATATAAACTACACAGAATCATTCTGTGAAACTTCTTTCTGATCTGTGCATTCAGCTAACAGAGTTAAACCATACTTTTGATTGAGCAGATCTGAACACTCTTTCTGTAGAAAATGCAACTGGACATTTGGAGCGCTAAGAGAGTAGTAGTGGAAAAAGGAATATATTCAAATATAAACTACACAGAAGCATTCTGTGAAACTTCTTTCTGATCTGAGCATTCAGCTAACAGAGTTAAACCATACTTTTGATTGAGCAGTTTTGAAACACTCTGTCTGTAGAAAATGCAACTGGACATTCGTAGCGCTAAGTGGGTAATAGTGGAAAAAAGAATATGTTCAAATATAAACTACACAGAAGCATTGTATGAAACTTCTTTCTGTTCTGTGCATTCAACTAACAGAGTTGAACCTTACCTTTGATTGAGCCTTTCTGAAACACTCTTTCTGTAGAATCTGCAATTGGACATTCTGAGCGCTAAGAGGCCTCTATTGGGAAAAATAATATCTTCAAATAAAAACTACACAGAAGCATTGTGTGAAACTTATTTCTGATATGTTCATTAAGCTAACAGAGTTAAACCATACTTTTGATTGCGCAGTGCTGAACCCTCTTTCTGTAGAAAATGCAAGTGGACATTCGGAGCGCTAAGAGGGTAATAGTGGAAAAAGGACTATATTCCAATATAAACTACACAGTAGCATTCTGTGAAAATTCTTTCTGTTCTGTGCATTCAACTAACAGAGTTGAGCCTTACTTTTGATTGAGCCGTTCTGAAACACTCTTTCTGTAGAAACTGCAATTGGACATGCTAAGCGCTAAGAGGCCTACTTTGGGAAAAAGAATATCTTCAAATAAAAACTACACAGATGCATTCTGTGAAACTTATTTCTGATCTGTAAATTCAGTCAACAGAGATAAAACATATTTTTGATTGAGCAGTTATGAAACACTCTTTTTGTAGAAAATGCAAGTGGAGATTCGGAGCGCTAAGAAAGTAATAGTGGAAAAAGGAATGTCTTCAAATATAAACTACACAGAATCATTCGGTGAAACTTCTTTCTGATCTGTGCATTCAGCTAACAGAGTTAAACCATACTTTTGATTGAGCAGATCTGAACACTCTTTCTGTAGAAAATGCAACTGGACATTTGGAGCGCTAAGAGCGTAGCAGTGGAAAAAGGAATATATTCAAATATAAACTACACAGAAGCATTCTGTGAAACTTCTTTCTGATCTGAGCATTCAGCTAACAGAGTTAAACCATACGTTTGATTGAGCAGTTTTGAAACACTCTGTCTGTAGAAAATGCAACTGGACATTCGTAGCGCTAAGTGGGTAATAGTGGAAAAAAGAATATGTTCAAATATAAACTACACAGAAGCATTGTATGAAACTTCTTTCTGTTCTGTGCATTCAACTAACAGAGTTGAACCTTACTTTTGATTGAGCCGTTCTGAAACACTCTTTGTGTAGAAACTGCAATTGGACATTCTGAGCGCTAAGAGGCCTATATTGGGAAAAAGAATGTCTACAAATAAAAACTACACAGAAGAATTGTGTGAAACTTCTTTCTGTACTGTTTGTTCAACTAAAAGAGTTGAGCCTTAGTTTTGATTGAGCCGTTCTGAAACACTCTTTCTGTAGAAAATGCAAGTGGAGATTCGGAGCGCTAAGAGGGTAATAGTGGAAAAAGGAATGTCTCCAAATATAAACTACACAGAATCATTCTGTGAAACTTCTTTCCGATCTGTGCATTCAGCTAACAGAGTTAAACCATACTTTTGATTGAGCAGATCTGAACACTCTTTCTGTAGAAAATGCAACTGGACATTTGGAGCGCTAAGAGAGTAGTAGTGGAAAAAGGAATATATTCAAATATAAACTACACAGAAGCATTCTGTGAAACTTCTTTCTGATTTGAGCATTCAGCTAACAGAGTTAAACCATACTATTGATTGAGCAGTTTTGAAACACTCTGTCTGTAGAAAATGCAACTGGACATTCGTAGGGCTAAGTGGGTAATAGTGGAAAAAAGAATATGTTCAAATATAAACTACACAGAAGCATTGTATGAAACTTCTTTCTGTTCTGTGCATTCAACTAACAGAGTTGAACCTTACTTTTGATTGAGCCTTTCTGAAACACTCTTTCTGTAGAAACTGCAATTGGACATTCTGAGCGCTAAGAGGCCTATATGGGGAAAAATAATATCTTCAAATAAAAACTACACAGAAGCATTGTGTGAATCTTATTTCTGATATGTTCATTAAGCTAACAGAGTTAAACCATACTTTTGATTGCGCAGTTCTGAACACTCTTTCTGTAGAAAATGCAAGTGGACATTCGGAGCGCTAAGAGGGTAATAGTGGAAAAAGGAATATATTCAAATATAAACTACACAGTAGCATTCTGTGAAAATTCTTTCTTTTCTGTGCATTCAACTAACAGAGTTGAACCTTACTTTTGATTGAGCCGTTCTGAATCACCCTTTGTGTAGAAACTGCAATTGGACATGCTAAGAGCTAAGAGGCCTACATTGGGAGAAAGAATCTCTTCAAATAAAAACTACACAGATGCATTCTGTGAAACTTATTTCTGATCTGTAAATTCAGTTAACAGAGATAAAACATATTTTTGATTGAGCAGTTATGAAACACTCTTTTTGTAGAAAATGCAAGTGGAGATTCCGAGCGCTAAGAGGGTAATAGTGCAAAAAAGGAATGTCTTCAAATATATACTACACAGAATCATTCGGTGAAACTTCTTTCTGATCTGTGCATTCCGCTAACAGAGTTAAACCATACTTTTGATTGAGCAGGTCTGAACACACTTTCTGTAGAAAATGCAACTGGACATTTGGAGCGCTAAGAGAGTAGTAGTGGAAAAAGGAATATATTCAAATATAAACTACACAGAAGCATTCTGTGAAACTTCTTTCTGATCTGAGCATTCAGCTAAAAGAGTTAAACCATACTTTTGATTGAGCAGTTTTGAAACACTCTGTCTGTAGAAAATGCAACTGGACATTCGTAGCGCTAAGTGGGTAATAGTGGAAAAAAGAATATGTTCAAATATAAACTACACAGAAGCATTGTATGAAACTTCTTTCTGTTCTGTGCATTCAACTAACAGAGTTGAACCTTACTTTTGATTGAGCCTTTCTGAAACACTCTTTCTGTAGAAACTGCAATTGGAAATTCTGAGCGCTAAGAGGCCTCTATTGGGAAAAATAATATCTTCAACTAAAAACTACACAGAAGAATTGTGTGAAACTTATTTCTGATATGTTCATTAAGCTAACAGAGTTAAGCCATACTTTTGATTGCGCAGTTCTGAACACTCTTTCTGTAGAAAATGCAAGTGGACATTCGGAGCGCTAAGAGGGTAATAGTGGAAAAAGGAATATATTCAAATATAAACTACACAGTAGCATTCTGTGAAAATTCTTTCTGTTCTGTGCATTCAACTAACAGAGTTGAACCTTACTTTTGATTGAGCCGTTCTGAAACACTCTTTCTGTAGAAACTGCAATTGGACATGCTAAGCGCTAAGTGGCCTACATTGGGAAAAAGAATATCTTCAAATAAAAACTACACAGATGCATTCTGTGAAACTGATTTCTGATCTGTAAATTCAGTTAACAGAGACAAAACATATTTTTGATTGAGCAGTTATGAAACACTCTTTTTGTAGAAAATGCAAGTGGAGATTCAGAGCGCTAAGAGGGTAATAGTGGAAAAAGGAATGTCTTCAAATATAAGCTACACAGAATCATTCGGTGAAACTTCTTTCTGATCTGTGCATTCAGCTAACAGAGTTAAACCATACTTTTGATTGAGCAGATCTGAACACTCTTTCTGTAGAAAATGCAACTGGACATTTGGAGCGCTAAGAGCGTAGTAGTGGAAAAAGGAATATATTCAAATATGAACTACACAGAAGCATTCTGTGAAACTTCTTTCTGATCTGAGCATTCAGCTAACAGAGTTAAACCATACATTTGATTGAGCAGTTTTGAAACACTCTGTCTGTAGAAAATGCAACTAGACATTCGTAGCGCTAAATGGGTAATAGTGGAAAAAAGAATATGTTCAAATATAAACTACACAGAAGCATTGTATGAAACATCTTTCTGTTCTGTGCATTCAACTAACAGAGTTCAACCTTACTTTTGATTGAGCCGTTCTGAAACACTCGTTCTGTAGTAACTGCAATTGGACATTCTGAGCGCCAAGAGGCCTATATTGGGAAAAAGAATGTCTACAAATAAAAACTACACAGAAGAATTGTGTGAAACTTCTTTCTATTCTGTTTGTTCAACTGAAAGTGTTGAACCTTAGTTTTGATTGAGCCGTTCTGAAACACTCTTTCTGTAGAAAATGCAAGTGGAGATTCGGAGCGCTAAGAGGGTAATAGTGGAAAAAGGAATGTCTCCAAATATAAACTACACAGAATCATTCTGTGAAACTTCTTTCTGATCTGTGCATTCAGCTAACAGAGTTAAACCATACTTTTGATTGAGCAGATCTGAACACTCTTTCTGTAGAAAATGCAACTGGACATTTGGAGCGCTAAGAGAGTAGTAGTGGAAAAAGGAATATATTCAAATATAAACTACACAGAAGCATTCTGTGAAACTTCTTTCTGATCTGAGCATTCAGCTAACAGAGTTAAACCATACTTTTGATTGAGCAGTTTTGAAACACTCTGTCTGTAGAAAATGCAACTGGACATTCGTAGCGCTAAGTGGGTAATACTGGAAAAAAGAATATGTTCAAATATAAACTACACAGAAGCATTGTATGAAACTTCTTTCTGTTCTGTGCATTCAACTAACAGAGTTGAACCTTACTTTTGATTGAGCCTTTCTGAAACACTCTTTCTGTAGAAACTGCAATTGGACATTCTGAGCGCTAAGAGGCCTATATGGGGAAAAATAATATCTTCAAATAAAAACTACACAGAAGCATTGTGTGAATCTTATTTCTGATATGTTCAATAAGCTAACAGAGTTAAACCATACTTTTGATTGCACAGTTCTGAACACTCTTTCTGTAGAAAATGCAAGTGGACATTCGGAGCGCTAAGAGGGTAATAGTGGAAAAATGAATATATTCAAATATAAACTACACAGTAGCATTCTGTGAAAATTCTTTCTTTTCTGTGCATTCAACTAACAGAGTTGAACCTTACTTTTGATTGAGCCGTTCTGAAACACTCTTTCTGTAGAAACTGCAATTGGACATGCTAAGCGCTAAGAGGCCTACATTGGGAAAAAGAATCTCTTCAAATAAATACTACACAGATGCATTCTGTGAAACTTATTTCTGATCTGTAAATTCAGTTAACAGAGATAAAACATACTTTTGATTGAGCAGTTATGAAACACTCTTTTTGTAGAAAATGCAAGTGGAGATTCCGAGCGCTAAGAGGGTAATAGTGGAAAAAAGAATGTCTTCAAATATAAACTACACAGAATCATTCGGTGAAACTTCTTTCTGATCTGTGCATTCAGCTAACAGAGTTAAACCATACTTTTGATTGAGCAGATCTGAACACTCTTTCTGTAGAAAATGCAACTGGACATTTGGAGCGCTAAGAGCGTAGTAGTGGAAAAAGGAATATATTCAAATATAAACTACACAGAAGCATTATGTGAAACTTCTTTCTGATCTGAGAATTCAGCTAACACAGTTAAACCATACTTTTGATTGAGCAGTTTCGAAACACTCTGTCTGTAGAAAATGCAACTGGACATTCGTAGCGCTAAGTGGGTAATAGTGGAAAAAAGAATATGTTCAAATATAAACTACACAGAAGCATTGTATGAAACTTCTTTCTGTTCTGTGCATTCAACTAACAGAGTTGAACCTTACTTTTGATTGAGCCTTTCTGAAACACTCTTTCTGTAGAAACTGCAATTGGACATTCTGAGCGCTAAGAGGCCTCTATTGGGAAAAATAATATCTTCAAATAAAAACTACACAGAAGCATTGTGTGAAACTTATTTCTGATATGTTCATTAAGCTAACAGAGTTAAACCATACTTTTGATTGCGCAGTGCTGAACCCTCTTTCTGTAGAAAATGCAAGTGGACATTCGGAGCGCTAAGAGGGTAATAGTGGAAAAAGGACTATATTCAAATATAAACTACACAGTAGCATTCTGTGAAAATTCTTTCTGTTCTGTGCATTCAACTAACAGAGTTGAACCTTACTTTTGATTGAACCGTTCTGAAACACTCTTTCTGTAGAAACTGCAATTGGACATGCTAAGCGCTAAGAGGCCTACTTTGGGAAAAAGAATATCTTCAAATAAAAACTACACAGATGCATTCTGTGAAACTTATTTCTGATATGTAAATTCAGTTAACAGAGATAAAACATATTTTTGATTGAGCAGTTATGAAACACTCTTTTTGTAGAAAATACAAGTGGAGATTCGGAGCGCTAAGAGGGTAATAGTGGAAAAAGGAATGTCTTCAAATATAAACTACACAGAATCATTCGGTGAAACTTCTTTCTGATCTGTGCATTCAGCTAACAGAGTTAAACCATACTTTTGATTGAGCAGATCTGAACACTCTTTCTGTAGAGAATGCAACTGGACATTTGGAGCGCTAAGAGCGTAGTAGTGGAAAAAGGAATATATTCAAATATAAACTACACAGAAGCATTCTGTGAAACTTCTTTCTGATCTGAGCATTCAGCTAACAGAGTTAAACCATACTTTTGATTGAGCAGTTTTGAAACACTCTGTCTGTAGAAAATGCAACTGGACATTCGTAGCGCTAAGTGGGTAATAGTGGAAAAAAGAATATGTTCAAATATAAACTACACAGAAGCATTGTATGAAACTTCTTTCTGTTCTGTGCATTCAACTAACAGAGTTCAACCTTACTTTTGATTGAGCCGTTCTGAAACACTCTTTCTGTAGAAACTGCAATTGGACATTCTGAGCGCTAAGAGGCCTATATTGGGAAAAAGAATGTCTACAAATAAAAACAACACAGAAGAATTGTGTGAAACTTCTTTCTGTTCTGTTTTTTCAACTAAAAGAGTTGAACCTTAGTTTTGATTGAGCCGTTCTGAAACACTCTTTCTGTAGAAAATGCAAGTGGAGATTCGGAGCGCTAAGAGGGTAATAGTGGAAAAAGGAATGTCTCCAAATATAAACTACACAGAATCATTCTGTGAAACTTCTTTCTTATCTGTGCATTCTGCTAACAGAGTTAAACCATACTTTTGATTGAGCAGATCTGAACACTCTTTCTGTAGAAAATGCAACTGGACATTTGGAGCGCTAAGAGAGTAGTAGTGGAAAAAGGAATATATTCAAATATAAACTACACAGAAGCATTCTGTGAAACTTCTTTCTGATCTGAGCATTCAGCTAACAGAGTTAAACCATACTTTTGATTGATCAGTTTTGAAACACTCTGTCTGTAGAAAATGCAACTGGACATTCGTAGCGCTAAGTGGGTAATAGTGGAAAAAAGAATATGTTCAAATATAAACTACACAGAAGCATTGTATGAAACTTCTTTCTGTTCTGTGCATTCAACTAACAGAGTTGAACATTACTTTTGATTGAGCCGTTCTGAAACACTCTTTCTGTAGAAACTGCAATTGGACATTCTGAGCGCTAAGAGGCCTATATTGGGAAAAAGAATGTCTACAAATAAAAACAACACAGAAGAATTGTGTGAAACTTCTTTCTGTTCTGTTTGTTCAACTAAAAGAGTTGAACCTTAGTTTTGATTGAGCCGTTCTGAAACACTCTTTCTGTAGAAAATGCAAGTGGAGATTCGGAGCGCTAAGAGGGTCATAGTGGAAAAAGGAATGTCTCCAAATATAAACTACACAGAATCATTCTGTGAAACTTCTTTCTGATCTGTGCATTCAGCTAACAGAGTTAAACCATACTTTTGATTGAGCAGATCTGAACACTCTTTCTGTAGAAAATGCAACTGGACATTTGGAGCGCTAAGAGAGTAGTAGTGGAAAAAGGAATATATTCAAATATAAATTACACAGAAGCATTCTGTGAAACTTCTTTCTGATCTGAGCATTCAGCTAACAGAGTTAAACCATACTTTTGATTGAGCAGTTTTGAAACACTCTGTCTGTAGAAAATGCAACTGGACATTCGTAGCGCTAAGTGGGTATTAGTGGAAAAAGAATATGTTCAAATATAAACTACACAGAAGCATTGTATGAAACTTCTTTCTGTTCTGTGCATTCAACTAACAGAGTTGAACCTTACTTTTGATTGAGCCTTTCTGAAACACTCTTTCTGTAGAAACTGCAATTGGACATTCTGAGCGCTAAGAGGCCTCTATTGGGAAAAATAATATCTTCAAATAAAAACTACACAGAAGCATTGTGTGAAACTTATTTCGATATGTTCATTAAGCTAACAGAGTTAAACCATACTTTTGATTGCGCAGTGCTGAACCCTCTTTCTGTAGAAAATGCAAGTGGACATTCGGAGCGCTAAGAGGGTAATAGTGGAAAAAGGACTATATTCAAATATAAACTACACAGTAGCATTCTGTGAAAATTCTTTCTGTTCTGTGCATTCAACTAACAGAGTTGAACCTTACTTTTGATTGAGTCGTTCTGAAACACTCTTTCTGTAGAAACTGCAATTGGACATGCTAAGCGCTAAGAGGCCTACTTTGGGAAAAAGAATATCTTCAAATAAAAACTACACAGATGCATTCTGTGAAACTTATTTCTGATCTGTAAATTCAGTTAACAGAGATAAAACATATTTTTGATTGAGCAGTTATGAAACACTCTTTTTGTAGAAAATACAAGTGGAGATTCGGAGCGCTAAGGGGGTAATAGTGGAAAAAGGAATGTCTTCAAACATAAACTACACAGAATCATTCGATGAAACTTCTTTCTGATCTGTGCATTCAGCTAACAGAGTTAAACCATACTTTTGATTGAGCAGATCGGAACACTCTTTCTGTAGAAAATGCAACTGGACATTTGGAGCGCTAAGAGCGTAGTAGTGGAAAAAGGAATATATACAAATATAAACTACACAGAAGCATTCTGTGAAACTTCATTCTGATCTGAGCATTCAGCTAACAGAGTTAAACCATACTTTTGATTGAGCAGTTTTGAAACACTCTGTCTGTAGAAAATGCAACTGGACATTCGTAGCGCTAAGTGGGTAATAGTGGAAAAAAGAATATGTTCAAATATAAACTACACAGAAGCATTGTATGAAACTTCTTTCTGTTCTGTGCATTCAACTAACAGAGTTGAACCTTACTTTTGATTGAGCCGTTCTGAAACACTCTTTCTGTAGAAACTGCAATTGGACATTCTGAGCGCTAAGAGGCCTATATTGGGAAAAAGAATGTCTACAAATAAAAACTACACAGAAGAATTGTGTGAAACTTCTTTCTGTTCTGTTTGTTCAACTAAAAGAGTTGAACCTTAGTTTTGATTGAGCCGTTCTGAAACACTCTTTCTGTAGAAAATGCAAGTGGAGATTCGGAGCGCTAAGAGGGTAATAGTGGAAAAAGGAATGTCTCCAAATATAAACTACACAGAATCATTCTGTGAAACTTCTTTCCGATCTGTGCATTCAGCTAACAGACTTAAACCATACTTTTGATTGAGCAGATCTGAACACTCTTTCTGTAGAAAATGCAACTGGACATTTGTAGCGCTAAGAGAGTAATAGTGGAAAAAGGAATATATTCAAATATAAACTACACAGAAGCATTCTGTGAAACTTCTTTCTGATTTGAGCATTCAGCTAACAGAGTTAAACCATACTTTTGATTGAGCAGTTTTGAAACACTCTGTCTGTAGAAAATGCAACTGGACATTCGTAGCGCTAAGTGGGTAATAGTGGAAAAAAGAATATGTTCAAATATAAACTACACAGAAGCATTGTATGAAACTTCTTTCTGTTCTGTGCATTCAACTAACAGAGTTGAACCTGACTTTTGATTGAGCCTTTCTGAAACACTCTTTCTGTAGAAACTGCAATTGGACATTCTGAGCGCTAAGAGGCCTATATGGGGAAAAATAATATCTTCAAATAAAAACTACACAGAAGCATTGTGTGAATCTTATTTCTGATATGTTCATTAAGCTAACAGAGTTAAACCATACTTTTGATTGCGCAGTTCTGAACACTCTTTCTGTAGAAAATGCAAGTGGACATTCGGAGCGCTAAGTGGGTAATAGTGGAAAAATGAATATATTCAAATATAAACTACACAGTAGCATTCTGTGAAAATTCTTTCTTTTCTGTGCATTCAACTAACAGAGTTGAACCTTACTTTTGATTGAGCCGTTCTGAAACACTCTTTCTGTAGAAACTGCAATTGGACATGCTAAGCGCTAAGAGGCCTACATTGGGAAAAAGAATCTCTTCAAATAAAAACTACACAGATGCATTCTGTGAAACTTATTTCTGATCTGTAAATTCAGTTAACAGAGATAAAACATATTTTTGATTGAGCAGTTATGAAACACTCTTTTTGTAGAAAATGCAAGTGGAGATTCCGAGCGCTAAGAGGGTAATAGTGGAAAAAGGAATGTCTTCAAATATATACTACACAGAATCATTCGGTGAAACTTCTTTCTGATCTGTGCATTCAGCTAACAGAGTTAAACCATACTTTTGATTGAGCAGATCTGAACACTCTTTCTGTAGAAAATTCAACTGGATATTTGGAGCGCTAAGAGAGTAGTAGTGGAAAAAGGAATATATTCAAATATAAACTACACAGAAGCATTCTGTGAAACTTCTTTCTGATCTGAGCATTCAGCTAAAAGAGTTAAACCATACTTTTGATTGAGCAGTTTTGACACACTCTGTCTGTAGAAAATGCAACTGGACATTCGTAGCGCTAAGTGGGTAATAGTGGAAAAAAGAATATGTTCAAATATAAACTACACAGAAGCATTGTATGAAACTTCTTTCTGTTCTGTGCATTCAACTAACAGAGTTGAACCTTACTTTTGATTGAGCCTTTCTGAAACACTCTTTCTGTAGAAACTGCAATTGGAAATTCTGAGCGCTAAGAGGCCTCTATTGGGAAAAATAATATCTTCACATAAAAACTACACAGAAGCATTGTGTGAAACTTATTTCTGATATGTTCATTAAGCTAACAGAGTTAAACCATACTTTTGATTGCGCAGTGCTGAACCCTCTTTCTGTAGAAAATGCAAGTGGACATTCGGAGCGCTAAGAGGGTAATAGTGGAAAAAGGACTATATTCAAATATAAACTACACAGTAGCATTCTGTGAAAATACTTTCTGTTCTGTGCATTCAACTAACAGTGTTGAACCTTACTTTTGATTGAGCCGTTCTGAAACACTCTTTCTGTAGAAACTGCAATTGGACATGCTAAGCGCTAAGAGGCCTACTTTGGGAAAAAGAATATCTTCAAATAAAAACTACACAGATGCATTCTGTGAAACTTATTTCTGATCTGTAAATTCAGTTAACAGAGATAAAACATATTTTTGATTGAGCAGTTATGAAACACTCTTTTTGTAGAAAATACAAGTGGAGATTCGGAGCGCTAAGTGGGTAATAGTGGAAAAAGGAATGTCTTCAAATATAAACTACACAGAAACATTCGGTGAAACTTCTTTCTGATCTGTGCATTCAGCTAACAGAGTTAAACCATACTTTTGATTGAGCAGATCTGAACAATCTTTCTGTAGAAAATGCAACTGGACATTTGGAGCGCTAAGAGCGTAGTAGTGGAAAAAGTAATATATTCAAATATAAACTACACAGAAGCATTCTGTGAAACTTCTTTCTGATCTGAGCATTCAGCTAACAGAGTTAAACCATACTTTTGATTGAGCAGTTTTGAAACACTCTGTCTGTAGAAAATGCAACTGGACATCCGTAGCGCTAAGTGGGTAATAGTGGAAAAAAGAATATGTTCAAATATAAACTACACAGAAGCATTGTATGAAACTTCTTTCTGTTCTGTGCATTCAACTAACAGAGTTGAACCTTACTTTTGATTGAGCCGTTCTGAAACACTCTTTCTGTAGGAACTGCAATTGGACATTCTGAGCGCTAAGAGGCCTATATTGGGAAAAAGAATGTCTACAAATAAAAACTACACAGCAGAATTGTGTGAAACTTCTTTCTGTTCTGTTTGTTCAACTAAAAGAGTTGAACGTTAGTTTTGATTGAGCCGTTCTGAAACACTCTTTCTGTAGAAAATGCAAGTGGAGATTCGGAGCGCTAAGAGGGTAATAGTGGAATAAGGAATGTCTCCAAATATAAACTACACAGAATCATTCTGTGAAACTTCTTTCTGATCTGTGCATTCAGCTAACAGATTTAAACCATACTTTTGATTGAGCAGATCTGAACACTCTTTCTGTAGAAAATGCAACTGGACATTTGGAGCGCTAAGAGAGTACTAGTGGAAAAAGGAATATATTCAAATATAAACTACACAGAAGCATTCTGTGAAACTTCTTTCTGATCTGAGCATTGAGCTAACAGAGTTAAACCATACTTTTGATTGAGCAGTTTTGAAACACTCTGTCTGTAGAAAATGCAACTGGACATTCGTAGGGCTAAGTGGGTAATAGTGGAAAAAAGAATATGTTCAAATATAAACTACACAGAAGCATTGTATGAAACTTCTTTCTGTTCTGTGCATTCAGCTAACAGAGTTGAACCTTACTTTTGATTGAGCCTTTCTGAAACACTCTTTCTGTAGAAACTGCAATTGGACATTCTGAGCGCTAAGAGGCCTCTATTGGGAAAAATAATATCTTCAAATAAAAACTACACAGAAGCATTGTGTGAAACTTATTTCTGATATGTTCATTAAGCTAACAGAGTTAAACCATACATTTGATTGCGCAGTTCTGAACACTCTTTCTGTAGAAAATGCAAGTGGACATTCGGAGCGCTAAGAGGGTAATAGTGGAAAAAGGAATATATTCAAATATAAACTACACAGTAGCTTTCTGTGAAAATTCTTTCTGTTCTGTGCATTCAACTAACAGAGTTGAACCTTACTTTTGATTGAGCCGTTCTGAAACACTCTTTCTGTAGAAACTGCAATTGGACATGCTAAGCGCTAAGAGGCCTACATTGGGAAAAAGAATATCTTCAAATAAAAACTACACAGATGCATTCTGTAAAACTTATTTCTGATCTGTAAATTCAGTTAACAGAGATAAAACATATTTTTGATTGAGCAGTTATGAAACACTCTTTTTGTAGAAAATGCAAGTGGAGATTCGGAGCGCTAAGAGGGTAATAGTGGAAAAGGGAATGTCTTCAAATATAAACTACACAGAATCATTCGGTGAAACTTCTTTCTGATCTGTGCATTCAGCTAACAGAGTTAAACCATACTTTTGATTGAGCAGATCTGAACACTCTTTCTGTAGAAAATGCAACTGGACATTTTGAGCGCTAAGAGCGTAGTAGTGGAAAAAGGAATATATTCAAATATAAACTACACAGAAGCACTCTGTGAAACTTCTTTCTGATCTGAGCATTCAGGTAACAGAGTTAAACCATACTTTTGATTGAGCAGTTTTGAAACACTCTGTCTGTTGAAAATGCAACTGGACATTCGTAGCGCTAAGTGAGTAATAGTGGAAAAAAAATATGTTCAAATATAAACTACACAGAAGCATTGTATGAAACTTCTTTCTCTTCTGTGCATTCAACTAACAGAGTTGAACCTTACTTTTGATTGAGCCGTTCTGAAACACTCTTTCTGTAGGAACTGCAATTGGACATTCTGAGCGCTAGGAGGCCTATATGGGAAAAAGAATGTCTACAAATAAAAACTACACAGATGCATTCTGTGAAACTTATTTCTGATCTGTAAATTCAGTTAACAGAGATAAAACATATTTTTGATTGAGCAGTTATGAAACACTCTTTTTGTAGAAAATACAAGTGGAGATTCGGAGCGCTAAGAGGGTAATAGTGGAAAAAGGAATGTCTTCAAATATAAACTACACAGAAACATTCGGTGAAACTTCTTTCTGATCTGTGCATTCAGCTAACAGAGTTAAACCATACTTTTGATTGAGCAGATCTGAACAATCTTTCTGTAGAAAATGCAACTGGACATTTGGAGCGCTAAGAGCGCAGTAGTGGAAAAAGGAATATATTCAAATATAAACTACACAGAAGCATTCTGTGAAACTTCTTTCTGATCTGAGCATTCAGCTAACAGAGTTAAACCATACTTTTGATTGAGCAGTTTTGAAACACTCTGTCTGTAGAAAATGCAACTGGACATTCGTAGCGCTAAGTGGGTAATAGTGGAAAAAAGAATATGTTCAAATATAAACTACACAGAAGCATTGTATGAAACTTCTTTCTGTTCTGTGCATTCAACTAACAGAGTTGAACCTTACTTTTGATTGAGCCGTTCCGAAACACTCTTTCTGTAGAAACTGCAATTGGACATTCTGAGCGCTAAGAGGCCTATATTGGGAAAAAGAATGTCTACAAATAAAAACTACACAGCAGAATTGTGTGAAACTTCTTTCTGTTCTGTTTGTTCAACTAAAGAGTTGAACGTTAGTTTTGATAGAGCCGTTCTGAAACACTCTTTCTGTAGAAAATGCAAGTGGAGATTCGGAGCGCTAAGAGGGTAATACTGGAAAAAGGAATGTCTCCAAATATAAACTACACAGAATCATTCTGTGAAACTTCTTTCTGATCTGTGCATTCAGCTAACAGAGTTAAACCATACTTTTGATTGAGCAGATCTGAACACTCTTTCTGTAGAAAATGCAACTGGACATTTGGAGCGCTAAGAGAGTACTAGTGGAAAAAGGAATATATTCAAATATAAACTACACAGAAGCATTCTGTGAAACTTCTTTCTGATCTGAGCATTGAGCTGACAGAATTAAACCATACTTTTGATTGAGCAGTTTTGAAACACTCTGTCTGTAGAAAATGCAACTGGACATTCGTAGGGCTAAGTGGGTAATAGTGGAAAAAAGAATATGTTCAAATATAAAGTACACAGAAGCATTGTATGAAACTTCTTTCTGTTCTGTGCATTCAGCTAACAGAGTTGAACCTTACTTTTGATTGAGCCTTTCTGAAACACTCTTTCTGTAGAAACTGCAATTGGACATTCTGAGCGCTAAGAGGCCTCTATTGGGAAAAATAATATCTTCAAATAAAAACTACACAGAAGCATTGTGTGAAACTTATTTCTGATATGTTCATTAAGCTAACAGAGTTAAACCATACTTTTGATTGCGCAGTTCTGAACACTCTTTCTGTAGGAAATGCAAGTGGACATTCGGAGCGCTAAGAGGGTAATGGTGGAAAAAGGAATATATTCAAATATAAACTACACAGTAGCATTCTCTGAAAATTCTTTCTGTTCTGTGCATTCAACTAACAGAGTTGAACCTTACTTTTGATTGAGCCGTTCTGAAACACTCTTTCTGTAGAAACTGCAATTGGACATGCTAAGCGCTAAGAGGCCTACATTGGGAAAAAGAATATCTTCAAATAAAAACTACACAGATGCATTCTGTAAAACTTATTTCTGATCTGTAAATTCAGTTAACAGAGATAAAACATATTTTTGATTGAGCAGTTATGAAACACTCTTTTTGTAGAAAATGCAAGTGGAGATTCGGAGCGCTAAGAGGGTAATAGTGGAAAAGGGAATGTCTTCAAATATAAACTACACAGAATCATTCGGTGAAACTTCTTTCTGATCTGTGCATTCAGCTAACAGAGTTAAACCATACTTTTGATTGAGCAGATCTGAACACTCTTTCAGTAGAAAATGCAACTGGACATTTTGAGCGCTAAGAGCGTAGCAGTGGAAAAAGGAATATATTCAAATATAAACTACACAGAAGCATTCTGTGAAACTTCTTTCTGATCTGAGCATTCAGGTAACAGAGTTAAACCATACTTTTGATTGAGCAGTTTTGAAACACTCTGTCTGTTGAAAATGCAACTGGACATTCGTAGCGCTAAGTGAGTAATAGTGGAAAAAAAATATGTTCAAATATAAACTACACAGAAGCATTGTATGAAACTTCTTTCTGTTCTGTGCATTCAACTAACAGAGTTGAACCTTACTTTTGATTGAGCCGTTCTGAAACACTCTTTCTGTAGGAACTGCAATTGGACATTCTGAGCGCTAGGAGGCCTATATTGGGAAAAAGAATGTCTACAAATAAAAACTACACAGAAGAATTGTGTGAAACTTCTTTCTGTTCTGTTTGTTCAACTAAAAGAGTTTAACCTTTGTTTTGATTGAGCCGTTCTGAAACACTCTTTCTGTAGAAAATGCAAGTGGAGATTCGGAGCGCTAAGAGGGTAATAGTGGAAAAAGGAATGTCTCCAAATATAAACTACACAGAATCATTCTGTGAAACTTCTTTCTGATCTGTGCATTCAGCTAACAGAATTAAACCATACTTTTGATTGAGCAGATCTGAACAATCTTTCTGTAGAAAATGCAACTGGACATTTGGAGCGCTAAGAGAGTAGTAGTGGAAAAAGGAATATATTCAAACATAAACTACACAGAAGCATTCTGTGAAACTTCTTTCTGATCTGAGCATTCAGCTAACACAGTTAAACCATACTTTTGAATGAGCAGTTTTGAAACACTCTGTCTGTAGGAAATGCAACTGGACATTCGTAGTGCTAAGTGGGTAATAGTGGAAAAAAGAATATGTTCAAATATAAACTACACAGAAGCATTGTATGAAACTTCTTTCTGTTCTGTGCATTCAACTAACAGAGTTGAACCTTACTTTTGATTGAGCCGTTCTGAAACACTCTTTCTGTAGAAAATGCAATTGGACATTCTGAGCGGAAAGAGGCCTATATTGGGAAAAAGAATGTCTACAAATAAAAACTACACAGAAGAATTGTGTGAAACTTCTTTCTGTTCTGTTTGTTCAACTAAAAGAGTTGAACCTTAGTTTTGATTGAGCCGTTCTGAAACACTCTTTCTGTAGAAAATGCAAGTGGAGATTCGGAGCGCTAAGAGGGTAATAGTGGAAAAAGGAATGTCTCCAAATATAAACTACACATAATCATTCTGTGAAACTTCTTTCTGATCTGTGCATTCAGCTAACAGAGATAAAACATACTTTTGATTGAGCAGATCTGAACAATCTTTCTGTAGAAAATGCAACTGGACATTTGGAGCGCTAAGAGAGTAGTAGTGGAAAAAGGAATATATTCAAACATAAACTACACAGAAGCATTCTGTGAAACTTCTTTCTGATCTGAGCATTCAGCTAACAGAGTTAAACCATACTTTTGATTGAGCAGTTTTGAAACACTCTGTCTGTAGAAAATGCAACTGGACATTCGTAGCGCTAAGTGGGTAATAGTGGAAAAAAGAATATGTTCAAATATAAACTACACAGAAGCATTGTATGAAACTTCTTTCTGTTCTGTGCATTCAACTAACAGAGTTGAACCTTACTTTTGATTGAGCCTTTCTGAAACACTCTTTCTGTAGAAACTGCAATTGGACATTCTGAGCGCTAAGAGGCCTCTATTGGGAAAAATAATATCTTCACATAAAAACTACACAGAAGCATTGTGTGAGACTTATTTCTGATATGTTCATTAAGCTAACAGAGTTAAACCATACTTTTGATTGCGCAGTGCTGAACCCTCTTTCTGTAGAAAATGCAAGTGGACATTCGGAGCGCTAAGAGGGTAATAGTGGAAAAAGGACTATATTCAAATATAAACTACACAGTAGCATTCTGTGAAAATACTTTCTGTTCTGTGCATTCAACTAACAGTGTTGAACCTTACTTTTGATTGAGCCGTTCTGAAACACTCTTTCTGTAGAAACTGCAATTGGACATGCTAAGCGCTAAGAGGCCTACTTTGGGAAAAAGAATATCTTCAAATAAAAACTACACAGATGCATTCTGTGAAACTTATTTCTGATCTGTAAATTCAGTTAACAGAGATAAAACATATTTTTGATTGAGCAGTTATGAAACACTCTTTTTGTAGAAAATACAAGTGGAGATTCGGAGCGCTAAGTGGGTAATAGTGGAAAAAGGAATGTCTTCAAATATAAACTACACAGAAACATTCGGTGAAACTTCTTTCTGATCTGTGCATTCAGCTAACAGAGTTAAACCATACTTTTGATTGAGCAGATCTGAACAATCTTTCTGTAGAAAATGCAACTGGACATTTAGAGCGCTAAGAGCGTAGTAGTGGAAAAAGGAATATATTCAAATATAAACTACACAGAAGCATTCTGTGAAACTTCTTTCTGATCTGAGCATTCAGCTAACAGAGTTAAACCATACTTTTGATTGAGCAGTTTTGAAACACTCTGTCTGTAGAAAATGCAACTGGACATCCGTAGCGCTAAGTGGGTAATAGTGGAAAAAAGAATATGTTCAAATATAAACTACACAGAAGCATTGTATGAAACTTCTTTCTGTTCTGTGCATTCAACTAACAGAGTTGAACCTTACTTTTGATTGAGCCGTTCTGAAACACTCTTTCTGTAGGAACTGCAATTGGACATTCTGAGCGCTAAGAGGCCTATATTGGGAAAAAGAATGTCTGCAAATAAAAACTACACAGCAGAATTGTGTGAAACTTCTTTCTGTTCTGTTTGTTCAACTAAAAGAGCTGAACGTTAGTTTTGATTGAGCCGTTCTGAAACACTCTTTCTGTAGAAAATGCAAGTGGAGATTCGGAGCGCTAAGAGGGTAATAGTGGAATAAGGAATGTCTCCAAATATAAACTACACAGAATCATTCTGTGAAACTTCTTTCTGATCTGTGCATTCAGCTAACAGATTTAAACCATACTTTTGATTGAGCAGATCTGAACACTCTTTCTGTAGAAAATGCAACTGGACATTTGGAGCGCTAAGAGAGTACTAGTGGAAAAAGGAATATATTCAAATATAAACTACACAGAAGCATTCTGTGAAACTTCTTTCTGATCTGAGCATTGAGCTAACAGAGTTAAACCATACTTTTGATTGAGCAGTTTTGAAACACTCTGTCTGTAGAAAATGCAACTGGACATTCGTAGGGCTAAGTGGGTAATAGTGGAAAAAAGAATATGTTCAAATATAAACTACACAGAAGCATTGTATGAAACTTCTTTCTGTTCTGTGCATTCAGCTAACAGAGTTGAACCTTACTTTTGATTGAGCCTTTCTGAAACACTCTTTCTGTAGAAACTGCAATTGGACATTCTGAGCGCTAAGAGGCCTCTATTGGGAAAAATAATATCTTCAAATAAAAACTACACAGAAGCATTGTGTGAAACTTATTTCTGATATGTTCATTAAGCTAACAGAGTTAAACCATACTTTTGATTGCGCAGTTCTGAACACTCTTTCTGTAGAAAATGCAAGTGGACATTCGGAGCGCTAAGAGGGTAATAGTGGAAAAAGGAATATATTCAAATATAAACTACACAGTAGCTTTCTGTGAAAATTCTTTCTGTTCTGTGCATTCAACTAACAGAGTTGAACCTTACTTTTGATTGAGCCGTTCTGAAACACTCTTTCTGTAGAAACTGCAATTGGACATGCTAAGCGCTAAGAGGCCTACATTGGGAAAAAGAATATCTTCAAATAAAAACTACACAGATGCATTCTGTAAAACTTATTTCTGATCTGTAAATTCAGTTAACAGAGATAAAACATATTTTTGATTGAGCAGTTATGAAACACTCTTTTTGTAGAAAATGCAAGTGGAGATTCGGAGCGCTAAGAGGGTAATAGTGGAAAAGGGAATGTCTTCAAATATAAACTACACAGAATCATTCGGTGAAACTTCTTTCTGATCTGTGCATTCAGCTAACAGAGTTAAACCATACTTTTGATTGAGCAGATCTGAACACTCTTTCTGTAGAAAATGCAACTGGACATTTTGAGCGCTAAGAGCGTAGTAGTGGAAAAAGGAATATATTCAAATATAAACTACACAGAAGCACTCTGTGAAACTTCTTTCTGATCTGAGCATTCAGGTAACAGAGTTAAACCATACTTTTGATTGAGCAGTTTTGAAACACTCTGTCTGTTGAAAATGCAACTGGACATTCGTAGCGCTAAGTGAGTAATAGTGGAAAAAAAATATGTTCAAATATAAACTACACAGAAGCATTGTATGAAACTTCTTTCTCTTCTGTGCATTCAACTAACAGAGTTGAACCTTACTTTTGATTGAGCCGTTCTGAAACACTCTTTCTGTAGGAACTGCAATTGGACATTCTGAGCGCTAGGAGGCCTATATTGGGAAAAAGAATGTCTACAAATAAAAACTACACAGATGCATTCTGTGAAACTTATTTCAGATCTGTAAATTCAGTTAACAGAGATAAAACATATTTTTGATTGAGCAGTTATGAAACACTCTTTTTGTAGAAAATACAAGTGGAGATTCGGAGCGCTAAGAGGGTAATAGTGGAAAAAGGAATGTCTTCAAATATAAACTACACAGAAACATTCGGTGAAACTTCTTTCTGATCTGTGCATTCAGCTAACAGAGTTAAACCATACTTTTGATTGAGCAGATCTGAACAATCTTTCTGTAGAAAATGCAACTGGACATTTGGAGCGCTAAGAGCGCAGTAGTGGAAAAAGGAATATATTCAAATATAAACTACACAGAAGCATTCTGTGAAACTTCTTTCTGATCTGAGCATTCAGCTAACAGAGTTAAACCATACTTTTGATTGAGCAGTTTTGAAACACTCTGTCTGTAGAAAATGCAACTGGACATTCGTAGCGCTAAGTGGGTAATAGTGGAAAAAAGAATACGTTCAAATATAAACTACACAGAAGCATTGTATGAAACTTCTTTCTGTTCTGTGCATTCAACTAACAGAGTTGAACCTTACTTTTGATTGAGCCGTTCTGAAACACTCTTTCTGTAGAAACTGCAATTGGACATTCTGAGCGCTAAGAGGCCTATATTGGGAAAAAGAATGTCTACAAATAAAAACTACACAGCAGAATTGTGTGAAACTTCTTTCTGTTCTGTTTGTTCAACTAAAGAGTTGAACGTTAGTTTTGATTGAGCCGTTCTGAAACACTCTTTCTGTAGAAAATGCAAGTGGAGATTCGGAGCGCTAAGAGGGTAATAGTGGAAAAAGGAATGTCTCCAAATATAAACTACACAGAATCATTCTGTGAAACTTCTTTCTGATCTGTGCATTCAGCTAACAGAGTTAAACCATACTTTTGATTGAGCAGATCTGAACACTCTTTCTGTAGAAATTGCAACTGGACATTTGGAGCGCTAAGAGAGTACTAGTGGAAAAAGGAATATATTCAAATATAAACTACACAGAAGCATTCTGTGAAACTTCTTTCTGATCTGAGCATTGAGCTAACAGAATTAAACCATACTTTTGATTGAGCAGTTTTGAAACACTCTGTCTGTAGAAAATGCAACTGGACATTCGTAGGGCTAAGTGGGTAATAGTGGAAAAAAGAATATGTTCAAATATAAAGTACACAGAAGCATTGTATGAAACTTCTTTCTGTTCTGTGCATTCAGCTAACAGAGTTGAACCTTACTTTTGATTGTGCCTTTCTGAAACACTCTTTCTGTAGAAACTGCAATTGGACATTCTGAGCGCTAAGAGGCCTCTATTGGGAAAAATAATATCTTCAAATAAAAACTACACAGAAGCATTGTGTGAAACTTATTTCTGATATGTTCATTAAGCTAACAGAGTTAAACCATACTTTTGATTGCGCAGTTCTGAACACTCTTTCTGTAGGAAATGCAAGTGGACATTCGGAGCGCTAAGAGGGTAATGGTGGAAAAAGGAATATATTCAAATATAAACTACACAGTAGCATTCTCTGAAAATTCTTTCTGTTCTGTGCATTCAACTAACAGAGTTGAACCTTACTTTTGATTGAGCCGTTCTGAAACACTCTTTCTGTAGAAACTGCAATTGGACATGCTAAGCGCTAAGAGGCCTACATTGGGAAAAAGAATATCTTCAAATAAAAACTACACAGATGCATTCTGTAAAACTTATTTCTGATCTGTAAATTCAGTTAACAGATATAAAACATATTTTTGATTGAGCAGTTATGAAACACTCTTTTTGTAGAAAATGCAAGTGGAGATTCGGAGCGCTAAGAGGGTAATAGTGGAAAAGGGAATGTCTTCAAATATAAACTACACAGAATCATTCGGTGAAACTTCTTTCTGATCTGTGCATTCAGCTAACAGAGTTAAACCATACTTTTGATTGAGCAGATCTGAACACTCTTTCTGTAGAAAATGCAACTGGACATTTTGAGCGCTAAGAGCGTAGCAGTGGAAAAAGGAATATATTCAAATATAAACTACACAGAAGCATTCTGTGAAACTTCTTTCTGATCTGAGCATTCAGGTAACAGAGTTAAACCATACTTTTGATTGAGCAGTTTTGAAACACTCTGTCTGTTGAAAATGCAACTGGACATTCGTAGCGCTAAGTGAGTAATAGTGGAAAAAAAATATGTTCAAATATAAACTACACAGAAGCATTGTATGAAACTTCTTTCTGTTCTGTGCATTCAACTAACAGAGTTCAACCTTACTTTTGATTGAGCCGTTCTGAAACACTCTTTCTGTAGGAACTGCAATTGGACATTCTGAGCGCTAGGAGGCCTATATTGGGAAAAAGAATGTCTACAAATAAAAACTACACAGAAGAATTGTGTGAAACTTCTTTCTGTTCTGTTTGTTCAACTAAAAGAGTTTAACCTTTGTTTTGATTGAGCCGTTCTGAAACACTCTTTCTGTAGAAAATGCAAGTGGAGATTCGGAGCGCTAAGAGGGTAATAGTGGAAAAAGGAATGTCTCCAAATATAAACTACACAGAATCATTCTGTGAAACTTCTTTCTGATCTGTGCATTCAGCTAACAGAATTAAACCATACTTTTGATTGAGCAGATCTGAACAATCTTTCTGTAGAAAATGCAACTGGACATTTGGAGCGCTAAGAGAGTAGTAGTGGAAAAAGGAATATATTCAAACATAAACTACACAGAAGCATTCTGTGAAACTTCTTTCTGATCTGAGCATTCAGCTAACAGAGTTAAACCATACTTTTGATTGAGCAGTTTTGAAACACTCTGTCTGTAGAAAATGCAACTGGACATTCGTAGCGCTAAGTGGGTAATAGTGGAAAAAAGAATATGTTCAAATATAAACTACACAGAAGCATTGTATGAAACTTCTTTCTGTTCTGTGCATTCAACTAACAGAGTTGAACCTTACTTTTGATTGAGCCGTTCTGAAACACTCTTTCTGTAGAAACTGCCATTGGACATTCTGAGCGCTAAGAGGCCTATATTGGGAAAAAGAATGTCTACAAATAAAAACTACACAGCAGAATTGTGTGAAACTTCTCTCTGTTCTGTTTGTTCAACTAAAAGAGTTGAACGTTAGTTTTGATTGAGCCGTTCTGAAACACTCTTTCTGTAGAAAATGCAAGTGGAGATTCGGAGCGCTAAGAGGGTAATAGTGGAAAAAGGAATGTCTCCAAATATAAACTACACAGAATCATTCTGTGAAACTTCTTTCTGATCTGTGCATTCCGCTAACAGAGTTAAACCATACTTTTGATTGAGCAGATCTCAACACTCTTTCTGTAGAAAATGCAACTGGACATTTGGAGCGCTAAGAGAGTAGTAGTGGAAAAAGGAATATATTCAAATATAAACTACACAGAAGCATTCTGTGAAACTTCTTTCTGATCTGAGCATTCAGCTAACAGAGTTAAACCATACTTTTGATTGAGCAGTTTTGAAACACTCTGTCTGTAGAAAATGCAACTGGACATTCGTAGCGCTAAGTGGGTAATAGTGGAAAAAAGAATATGTTCAAATATAAACTACACAGAAGCATTGTATGAAACTTCTTTCTGTTCTGTGCATTCAACTAACAGAGTTGAACCTTACTTTTGATTGAGCCTTTCTGAAACACTCTTTCTGTAGAAACTGCAATTGGACATTCTGAGCGCTAAGAGGCCTCTATTGGGAAAAATAATATCTTCAAATAAAAACTACACAGAAGCATTTTGTGAAACTTATTTCTGATATGTTCATTAAGCTAACAGAGTTAAACCATACTTTTGATTGCGCAGTTCTGAACACTCTTTCTGTAGAAAATGCAAGTGGACATTCGGAGCGCTAAGAGGGTAATAGTGGAAAAAGGAATATATTCAAATATAAACTACACAGTAGCATTCTGTGAAAATTCTTTCTGTTCTGTGCATTCAACTAACAGAGTTGAACCTTACTTTTGATTGAGCCGTTCTGAAACACTCTTTCTGTAGAAACTGCAATTGGACATGCTAAGCGCTAAGAGGCCTACATTGGGAAAAAGAATATCTTCAAATAAAAACTACACAGATGCATTCTGTGAAACTTATTTCTGATCTGTAAATTCAGTTAACAGAGATAAAACATATTTTTGATTGAGCAGTTATGAAACACTGTTTTTGTAGAAAATGCAAGTGGAGATTCGGAGCGCTAAGAGGGTAATAGTGGAAAAAGGAATGTCTTCAAATATAAACTACACAGAATCATTCGGTGAAACTTCTTTCTGATCTGTGCATTCAGCTAACAGAGTTAAACCATACTTTTGATTGAGCAGATCTGAACACTCTTTCTGTAGAAAATGCAACTGGACATTTGGAGCGCTAAGAGCGTAGTAGTGGAAAAAGGAATATATTCAAATATAAACTACACAGAAGCATTCTGTGAAACTTCTTTCTGATCTGAGCATTCAGCTAACACAGTTAAACCATACTTTTGAATGAGCAGTTTTGAAACACTCTGTCTGTAGGAAATGCAACTGGACATTCGTAGCGCTAAGTGGGTAATAGTGGAAAAAAGAATATGTTCAAATATAAACTACACAGAAGCATTGTATGAAACTTCTTTCTGTTCTGTGCATTCAACTAACAGAGTTGAACCTTACTTTTGATTGAGCCGTTCTGAAACACTCTTTCTGTAGAAAATGCAATTGGACATTCTGAGCGGAAAGAGGCCTATATTGGGAAAAAGAATGTCTACAAATAAAAACTACACAGAAGAATTGTGTGAAACTTCTTTCTGTTCTGTTTGTTCAACTAAAAGAGTTGAACCTTAGTTTTGATTGAGCCGTTCTGAAACACTCTTTCTGTAGAAAATGCAAGTGGAGATTCGGAGCGCTAAGAGGGTAATAGTGGAAAAAGGAATGTCTCCAAATATAAACTACACAGAATCATTCTGTGAAACTTCTTTCTGATCTGTGCATTCAGCTAACAGAGATAAAACATACTTTTGATTGAGCAGATCTGAACAATCTTTCTGTAGAAAATGCAACTGGACATTTGGAGCGCTAAGAGAGTAGTAGTGGAAAAAGGAATATATTCAAACATAAACTACACAGAAGCATTCTGTGAAACTTCTTTCTGATCTGAGCATTCAGCTAACAGAGTTAAACCATACTTTTGATTGAGCAGTTTTGAAACACTCTGTCTGTAGAAAATGCAACTGGACATTCGTAGCGCTAAGTGGGTAATAGTGGAAAAAAGAATATGTTCAAATATAAACTACACAGAAGCATTGTATGAAACTTCTTTCTGTTCTGTGCATTCAACTAACAGAGTTGAACCTTACATTTGATTGAGCCTTTCTGAAACACTCTTTCTGTAGAAACTGCAATTGGACATTCTGAGCGCTAAGAGGCCTCTATTGGGAAAAATAATATCTTCAAATAAAAACTACACAGAAGCATTGTGTGAAACTTATTTCTGATATGTTCATTAAGCTAACAGAGTTAAACCATACTTTTGATTGCGCAGTGCTGAACCCTCTTTCTGTAGAAAATGCAAGTGGACATTCGGAGCGCTAAGAGGGTAATAGTGGAAAAAGGACTATATTCAAATATAAAATACACAGTAGCATTCTGTGAAAATTCTTTCTGTTCTGTGCATTCAACTAACAGAGTTGAACCTTACTTTTGATTGAGCCGTTCTGAAACACTCTTTCTGTAGAAACTGCAATTGGACATGCTAAGCGCTAAGAGGCCTACTTTGGGAAAAAGAATATCTTCAAATAAAAACTACACAGATGCATTCTGTGAAACTTATTTCTGATCTGTAAATTCAGTTAACAGAGATAAAACATATTTTTGATTGAGCAGTTATGAAACACTCTTTTTGTAGAAAATACAAGTGGAGATTCGGAGCGCTAAGAGGGTAATAGTGGAAAAAGGAATGTCTTCAAATATAAACTACACAGAAACATTCGGTGAAACTTCTTTCTGATCTGTGCATTCAGCTAACAGAGTTAAACCATACTTTTGATTGAGCAGATCTGAACACTCTTTCTGTAGAAAATGCAACTGGACATTTGGAGCGCTAAGAGAGTAGTAGTGGAAAAAGGAATATATTCAAATATAAACTACACAGAAGCATTCTGTGAAACTTCTTTCTGATCTGAGCATTCAGCTAACAGAGTTAAACCATACTTTTGATTGAGCAGTTTTGAAACACTCTGTCTGTAGGAAATGCAACTGGACATTCGTAGCGCTAAGTGGGTAATAGTGGAAAAAAGAATATGTTCAAATATAAACTACACAGAAGCATGGTATGAAACTTCTTTCTGTTCTGTGCATTCAACTAACAGAGTTGAACCTTACTTTTGATTGAGCCGTTCTGAAACACTCTTTCTGTAGAAACTGCCATTGGACATTCTGAGCGCTAAGAGGCCTATATTGGGAAAAAGAATGTCTACAAATAAAAACTACGCAGCAGAATTGTGTGAAACTTCTTTCTGTTCTGTTTGTTCAACTAAAAGAGTTGAACGTTAGTTTTGATTGAGCCGTTCTGAAACACTCTTTCTGTAGAAAATGCAAGTGGAGATTCGGAGCGCTAAGAGGGTAATAGTGGAAAAAGGAATGTCTCCAAATATAAACTACACAGAATCATTCTGTGAAACTTCTTTCTGATCTGTGCATTCAGCTAACAGAGTTAAACCATACTTTTGATTGAGCAGATCTGAACACTCTTTCTGTAGAAAATGCAACTGGACATTTGGAGCGCTAAGAGAGTAGTAGTGGAAAAAGGAATATATTCAAATATAAACTACACAGAAGCATTCTGTGAAACTTCTTTCTGATCTGAGCATTCAGCTAACAGAGTTAAACCATACTTTTGATTGAGCAGTTTTGAAACACTCTGTCTGTAGAAAATGCAACTGGACATTCGTAGCGCTAAGTGGGTAATAGTGGAAAAAAGAATATGTTCAAATATAAACTACACAGAAGCATTGTATGAAACTTCTTTCTGTTCTGTGCATTCAACTAACAGAGTTGAACCTTACATTTGAATGAGCCTTTCTGAAACACTCTTTCTGTAGAAACTGCAACTGGACATTCTGAGCGCTAAGAGGCCTCTATTGGGAAAAATAATATCTTCAAATAAAAACTACACAGAAGCATTGTGTGAAATTTATTTCTGATATGTTCATTAAGCTAACAGAGTTAAACCATACTTTTGATTGCGCAGTGCTGAAACCTCTTTCTGTAGAAAATGCAAGTGGACATTCGGAGCGCTAAGAGGGTAATAGTGGAAAAAGGACTATATTCAAATATAAACTACACAGTAGCATTCTGTGAAAATTCTTTCTGTTCTGTGCATTCAACTAACAGAGTTGAACCTTACTTTTGATTGAGCCGTTCTGAAACACTCTTTCTGTAGAAACTGCAATTGGACATGCTAAGCGCTAAGAGGCCTACTTTGGGAAAAAGAATATCTTCAAATAAAAACTACAAAGATGCATTCTGTGAAACTTATTTCTGATCTGTAAATTCAGTTAACAGAGATAAAACATATTTTTGATTGAGCAGTTATGAAACACACTTTTTGTAGAAAATACAAGTGGAGATTCGGAGCGCTAAGAGGGTAATAGTGGAAAAAGGATTGTCTTCAAATATAAACTACACAGAATCATTCGGTGAAACTTCTTTCTGATCTGTGCATTCAGCTAACAGAGTTAAACCATACTTTTGATTGAGCAGATCTGAACACTCTTTCTGTAGAAAATGCAACTGGACATTTGGAGCGCTAAGAACGTAGTAGTGGAAAAAGGAATATATTCAAATATAAACTACACAGAAGCATTCTGTGAAATTTCTTTCTGATCTGAGCATTCAGCTAACAGAGTTAAACCATAATTTTGATTGAGCAGTTTTGAAACACTCTGTCTGTAGAAAATGCAACTGGACATTCGTAGCGCTAAGTGGGTAATAGTGGAAAAAAGAATATGTTCAAATATAAACTACACAGAAGCATTGTATGAAACTTCTTTCTGTTCTGTGCATTCAACTAACAGAGTTGAACCTTACTTTTGATTGAGCCGTTCTGAAACACTCTTTCTGTAGAAACTGCAATTGGACATTCTGAGCGCTAAGAGGCCTATATTGGGAAAAAGAATGTCTACAAATAAAAACTACACAGAAGAATTGTGTGAAACTTCCTTCTGTTCTGTTTGTTCAACTAAAAGAGTTGAACCTTAGTTTTGATGGAGCCGTTCTGAAACACTCTTTCTGTAGAAAATGCAAGTGGAGATTCGGAGCGCTAAGAGGGTAATAGTGGAAAAAGGAATGTCTCCAAATATAAACTACACAGAATCATTCTGTGAAACTTCTTTCTGATCTGTGCATTCAGCTAACAGAGTTAAACCATACTTTTGATTGAGCAGATCTGAACACTCTTTCTGTAGAAAATGCAACTGGACATTTGGAGCGCTAAGAGAGTAGTAGTGGAAAAAGGAATATATTCAAATGTAAACTACACAGAAGCATTCTGTGAAACTTCTTTCTGATCTGAGCATTCAGCAAACAGAGTTAAACCGTACTTTTGATTGAGCAGTTTTGAAACACTCTGTCTGTAGAAAATGCAACTGGACATTCGTAGCGCTAAGTGGGTAATAGTGGAAAAAAGAATATGTTCAAATATAAACTACACAGAGGCATTGTATGAAACTTCTTTCTGTTCTGTGCATTCAACTAACAGAGTTGAACCTTACATTTGATTGAGCCTTTCTGAAACACTCTTTCTGTAGAAACTGCAATTGGACATTCTGAGCGCTAAGAGGCCTCTATAGGGAAAAATAATATCTTCAAATAAAAACTACACAGAAGCATTGTGTGAAACTTATTTCTGATATGTTCATTAAGCTAACAGAGTTAAACCATACTTTTGATTGCGCAGTGCTGAACCCTCTTTCTGTAGAAAATGCAAGTGGACATTCGTAGCGCTAAGAGGGTAATAGTGGAAAAAGGAATATATTCAAATATAAACTACACAGTAGCATTCTGTGAAAATTCTTTCTATTCTGTGCATTCAACTAACAGAGTTGAACCTTACTTTTGATTGAGCCGTTCTGAAACACTCTTTCTGTAGAAACTGCAATTGGACATGCTAAGCGCTAAGAGGCCTACATTGGGAAAAAGAATATCTTCAAATAAAAACTACACAGATGCATTCTGTGAAACTTATTTCTGATATGTAAATTCAGTTAACAGAGATAAAACATATTTTTGATTGAGCAGTTATGAAACACTCTTTTTGTAGAAAATGCAAGTGGAGATTCGGAGCGCTAAGAGGGTAATAGTGGAAAAAGGAATGTCTTCAAATATAAACTACACAGAATCATTCGGTGAAACTTCTTTCTGATCTGTGCATTCAGCTAACAGAGTTAAACCATACTTTTGATTGAGCAGATCTGAACACTCTTTCTGTAGAAAATGCAACTGGACATTTGGAGCGCTAAGAGCGTAGTAGTGGAAAAAGGAATATATTCAAATATAAACTACACAGAAGCATTCTGTGAAACTTCTTTCTGATCTGAGCATTCAGCTAACAGAGTTAAACCATACTTTTGATTGAGCAGTTTTGAAACACTCAGTCTGTAGAAAATGCAACTGGACATTCGTAGCACTAAATGGGTAATAGTGGAAAAAAGAATATGTTCAAATATAAACTACACAGAAGCATTGTATGAATCTTCTTTCTGTTCTGTGCATTCAACTAACAGAGTTGAACCTTACTTTTGATTGAGCCGTTCTGAAACACTCTTTCTGTAGAAACTGCAATTGGACATTCTGAGCGCTAAGAGGCCTATATTGGGAAAAAGAATGCCTACAAATAAAAACTACCCAGAAGAATTGTGTGAAACTTCTTTCTGTTCTGTTTGTTCAACTAAAAGAGTTGAACCTTAGTTTTGATTGAGCCGTTCTGAAACACTCTTTCTGTAGCAAATGCAAGTGGAGATTCGGAGCGCTAAGAGGGTAATAGTGGAAAAAGGAATGTCTCCAAATATAAACTACACAGAATCATTCTGTGAAACTTCTTTCTGATCTGTGCATTCAGCTAACAGAGTTAAACCATACTTTTGATTGAGCAGATCTGAACACTCTTTCTGTAGAAAATGCAACTGGACATTTGGAGCGCTAAGAGAGTAGTAGTGGAAAAAGGAATATATTCAAATATAAACTACACAGAAGCATTCTGTGAAACTTCTTTCTGATCTGAGCATTCAGCTAACCGAGTTAAACCGTACTTTTGATTGAGCAGTTTTGAAACACTCTGTCTGTAGAAAATGCAACTGGACATTCGTAGCGCTAAGTGTGTAATAGTGGAAAAAAGAATATGTTCAAATATAAACTACACAGAAGCATTGTATGAAACTTCTTTCTGTTCTGTGCATTCAACTAACAGAGTTGAACCTTACTTTTGATTGAGCCTTTCTGAAACACTCTTTCTGTAGAAACTGCAATTGGACATTCTGAGCGCTAAGAGGCCTCTATAGGGAAAAATAATATCTTCAAATAAAAACTACACAGAAGCATTGTGTGAAACTTATTTCTGATATGTTCATTAAGCTAACAGAGTTAAACCATACTTTTGATTGCGCAGTGCTGAACCCTATTTCTGTAGAAAATGCAAGTGGACATTCGGAGCGCTAAGAGGGTAATAGTGGAAAAAGGAATATATTCAAATATAAACTACACAGTAGCATTCTGTGAAAATTCTTTCTGTTCTGTGCATTCAACTAACAGAGTTGAACCTTACTTTTGATTGAGCCGTTCTGAAACACTCTTTCTGTAGAAACTGCAATTGGACATGCTAAGCGCTAAGAGGCCTACATTGGGAAAAAGAATATCTTCAAATAAAAACTACACAGATGCATTCTGTGAAACTTATTTCTGATATGTAAATTCAGTTAACAGAGATAAAACATATTTTTGATTGAGCAGTTATGAAACACTCTTTTTGTAGAAAATGCAAGTGGAGATTCGGAGCGCTAAGGGGGTAATAGTGGAAAAAGGAATGTCTTCAAATATAAACTACACAGAATCATTCGGTGAAACTTCTTTCTGATCTGTGCATTCAGCTAACAGAGTTAAACCATACTTTTGATTGAGCAGATCTGAACACTCTTTCTGTAGAAAATGCAACTGGACATTTGGAGCGCTAAGAGCGTAGTAGTGGAAAAAGGAATATATTCAAATATAAACTACACAGAAGCATTCTGTGAAACTTCTTTCTGATCTGAGCATTCAGCTAACAGAGTTAAACCATACTTTTGATTGAGCAGTTTTGAAACACTCTGTCTGTAGAAAATGCAGCTGGACATTCGTAGTGCTAAGTGGGTAATAGTGGAAAAAAGAATATGTTCAAATATAAACAAACACAGAAGCATTGTATGAAACTTCTTTCTGTTCTGTGCATTCAACTAACAGAGTTGAACCTTACTTTTGATTGAGCCGTTCTGAAACACACTTTCTGTAGAAACTGCAATTGGACATTCTGAGCGCTAAGAGGCCTATATTGGGAAAAAGAATGTCTACAAATAAAAACTACACAGAAGAATTGTGTGAAACTTCTTTCTGTTCTGTTTGTTCAACTAAAAGAGTTGAACCTTAGTTTTGATTGAGCCGTTCTGAAACACTCTTTCTGTAGAAAATGCAAGTGGAGATTCGGAGCGCTAAGAGGGTAATAGTGGAAAAAGGAATGTCTCCAAATATAAACTACACAGAATCATTCTGTGAAACTTCTTTCTGATCTGTGCATTCAGCTAACAGAGTTAAACCATACTTTTGATTGAGCAGATCTGAACACTCTTTCTGTAGAAAATGCAACTGGACATTTGGAGCGCTAAGAGAGTAGTAGTGGAAAAAGGAATATATTCAAATATAAACTACACAGAAGCATTCTGTGAAACTTCTTTCTGATCTGAGCATTCAGCTAACAGAGTTAAACCATACTTTTGACTGAGCAGTTTTGAAACACTCTGTCTGTAGAAAATGCAACTGGACATTCGTAGCGCTAAGTGGGTAATAGTGGAAAAAAGAATATGTTCAAATATAAACTACACGGAAGCATTGTATGAAACTTCTTTCTGTTCTGTGCATTCAACTAACAGAGTTGAACCTTACTTTTGATTGAGCCTTTCTGAAACACTCTTTCTGTAGAGACTGCAATTGGACATTCTGAGCGCTAAGAGGCCTCTATTGGGAAAAATAATATCTTCAAATAAAAACTACACAGAAGCATTGTGTGAAACTTATTTCTGATATGTTCATTAAGCTAACAGAGTTAAACCATACTTTTGTTTGCGCAGTGCTGAACCCTCTTTCTGTAGAAAATGCAAGTGGACATTCGGAGCGCTAAGAGGGTAATAGTGGAAAAAGGACTATATTCAAATATAAACTACACAGTAGCAGTCTGTGAAAATTCTTTCTGTTCTGTGCATTCAACTAACAGAGTTGAATCTTACTTTTGATTGAGCCGTTCTGAAACACTCTTTCTGTAGAAAATGCATTTGGACATGCTAAGCGCTAAGAGGCCTACTTTGGGAAAAAGAATATCTTCAAATTAAAACTACACAGATGCATTCTGTGAAACTTATTTCTGATCTGTAAATTCAGTTAACAGAGATAAAACATATTTTTGATTGAGCAGTTATGAAACACTCTTTTTGTAGAAAATACAAGTGGAGATTCGGAGCGCTAAGAGGGTAATAGTGGAAAAAGGAATGTCTTCAAATATAAACAACACAGAATCATTCGGTGAAACTTCTTTCTGATCTGTGCATTCAGCTAACAGAGTTAAACCATACTTTTGATTGAGCAGATCTGACCACTCTTTCTGTAGGAAATGCAACTGGACATTTGGAGCGCTAAGAGCGTAGTAGTGGAAAAAGTAATATATTCAAATATAAACTACACAGAAGCATTCTGTGAAACTTCTTTCTGATCTGAGCATTCAGCTAACAGAGTTAAACCATACTTTTGATTGAGCAGTTTTGAAACACTGTGTCTGTAGAAAATGCAACTGGACATTCGTACCGCTAAGTGGGTAATAGTGGAAAAAAGAATATGTTCAAATATAAACTACACAGAAGCATTATATGAAACTTCTTTCTGTTCTGTGCATTCAACTAACAGAGTTCAACCTTACTTTTGATTGAGCCGTTCTGAAACACTCTTTATGTAGAAACTGCAATTGGACATTCTGAGCGCTAAGAGGCCTATATTGGGAAAAAGAATGTCTACAAATAAAAACTACACAGAAGAATTGTGTGAAACTTCTTTCTGTTCTGTTTGTTCAACTAAAAGAGTTGAACCTTAGTTTTCATTGAGCCGTTCTGAAACACTCTTTCTGTAGAAAATGCAAGTGGAGATTCGGAGCGCTAAGAGGGTAATAGTGCAAAAATCAATGTCTCCAAATATAAACTACACAGAATCATTCTGTGAAACTTCTTTCTGATCTGTGCATTCAGCTAACAGAGTTAAACCATACTTTTGATTGAGCAGATCTGAACACTCTTTCTGTAGAAAATGCAACTGGACATTTGGAGCGCTAAGAGAGTAGTAGTGGAAAAAGGAATATATTCAAATATAAACTACACAGAAGCATTCTGTGAAACTTCTTTCTGATCTGAGCATTCAGCTAACAGAGTTAAACCATACTTTTGATTGAGCAGTTTTGAAACACTCTGTCTGTAGAAAATGCAACTGGACATTCGTAGCGCTAAGTGGGTAATAGTGGAAAAAAGAATATGTTCAAATATAAACTACACAGAAGCATTGTATGAAACTACTTTCTATTCTGTGCATTCAACTAACAGAGTTGAACCCTACTTTTGATTGAGCCGTTCTGAAACACTCTTTCTGTAGAAACTGCAATTGGACATTCTGAGCGCTAAGAGGCCTCTATAGGGAAAAATAATATCTTCAAATAAAAACTACACAGAAGCATTTTGTGAAACTTATTTCTGATATGTTCATTAAGCTAACAGAGTTAAACCATACGTTTGATTGCGCAGTGCTGAACCCTCTTTCTGTAGAAAATGCAAGTGGACATTCGGAGCGCTAAGAGGGTAATAGTGGAAAAAGGAATATATTCAAATATAAACTACACAGTAGCATTCTGTGAAAATTCTTTCTGTTCTGTGCATTCAACTAACAGAGTTGAACCTTACTTTTGATTGAGCCGTTCTGAAACACTCTTTCTGTAGAAATTGCAATTGGACATGCTAAGCGCTAAGAGGCCTACATTGGGAAAAAGAATATCTTCAAATAAAAACTACACAGATGCATTCTGTGAAACTTATTTCTGATATGTAAATTCAGTTAACAGAGATAAAACATATTTTTGATTGAGCAGTTATGAAACACTCTTTTTGTAGAAAATGCAAGTGGAGATTCGGAGCGCTAAGAGGGTAATAGTGGAAAAAGGAATGTCTTCAAATATAAACTACACAGAATCATTCGGTGAAACTTCTTTCTGATCTGTGCATTCAGCAAACTGTGTTAAACCATACTTTTGATTGAGCAGATCTGAACACTCTTTCTGTAGAAAATGCAACTGGACATTTGGAGCGCTAAGAGCGTAGTAGTGGAAAAAGGAATATATTCAAATATAAACTACACAGAAGCATTCTGTGAAACTTCTTTCTGATCTGAGCATTCAGCTAACAGAGTTAAACCATACTTTTGATTGAGCAGTTTTGAAACACTCTGTCTGTAGAAAATGCAGCTGGACATTCGTAGCGCTAAGTGGGTAATAGTGGAAAAAAGAATATGTTCAAATATAAACTACACAGAAGCATTGTATGAAACTTCTTTCTGTTCTGTGCATTCAACTAACAGAGTTGAACCTTACTTTTGATTGAGCCGTTCTGAAACACTCTTTCTGTAGAAACTGCAATTGGACATTCTGAGCGCTAAGAGGCCTATATTGGGAAAAAGAATGTCTACAAATAAAAACTACACAGAAGAATTGTGTGAAACTTCTTTCTGTTCTGTTTGTTCAACTAAAAGAGTTGAACCTTAGTTTTGATTGAGCCGTTCTGAAACACTCTTTCTGTAGAAAATGCAAGTGGAGATTCGGAGCGCTAAGAGGGTTATAGTGGAAAAAGGAATGTCTCCAAATATAAACTACACAGAATCATTCTGTGAAACTTCTTTCTGATCTGTGCATTCAACTAACAGAGTTCAACCTTACTTTTGATTGAGCCGTTCTGAAACACTCTTTATGTAGAAACTGCAATTGGACATTCTGAGCGCTAAGAGGCATATATTGGGAAAAAGAATGTCTACAAATAAAAACTACACAGAAGAATTGTGTGAAACTTCTTTCTGTTCTGTTTGTTCAACTAAAAGAGTTGAACCTTAGTTTTGATTGAGCCGTTCTGAAACACTCTTTCTGTAGAAAATGCAAGTGGAGATTCGGAGCGCTAAGAGGGTAATAGTGGAAAAAGGAATGTCTCCAAATATAAACTACACAGAATCATTCTGTGAAACTTCTTTCTGATCTGTGCATTCAGCTAACAGAGTTAAACCATACTTTTGATTGAGCAGATCTGAACACTCTTTCTGTAGAAAATGCAACTGGACATTTGGAGCGCTAAGAGCGTAGTAGTGGAAAAAGGAATATATTCAAATATGAACTACACAGAAGCATTCTGTGAAACTTCTTTCTGATCTGAGCATTCAGCTAACGGAGTTAAACCATACTTTTGATTGAGCAGTTTTTAAACACTCTGTCTGTAGAAAATGCAACTGGACATTCGTAGCGCTAAGTGGGTAATAGTGGAAAAAAGAATATGTTCAAATATAAACTACACAGAAGCATTGTATGAAACTTCTTTCTGTTCTGTGCATTCAACTAACAGAGTTGAACCTTACTTTTGATTGAGCCTTTCTGAAACACTCTTTCTGTAGAAACTGCAATTGGACATTCTGAGCGCTAAGAGGCCTCTATTGGGAAAAATAATATCTTCAAATAAAAACTACACAGAAGCATTGTGTGAAACTTATTTCTGATATGTTCATTAAGCTAACAGAGTTAAACCATACTTTTGATTGCGCAGTTCTGAACACTCTTTCTGTAGAAAATGCAAGTGGACATTCGGAGCGCTAAGAGGGTAATAGTGGAAAAAGGAATATATTCAAATATAAACTACACAGTAGCATTCTGTGAAAATTCTTTCTGTTCTGTGAATTCAACTAACAGAGTTGAACCTTACTTTTGATTGAGCCGTTCTGAAACACTCTTTCTGTAGAACCTGCAATTGGACATGCTAAGCGCTAAGAGGCCTACAATGGGAAAAAGAATATCTTCAAATAAAAACTACACAGATGCATTCTGTGAAACTTATTTCTGATCTGTAAATTCAGTTAACAGAGATAAAACATGTTTTTGATTGAGCAGTTATGAAACACTCTTTTTGTAGAAAATGCAAGTGGAGATTCGGAGCGCTAAGAGGGTAATAGTGGAAAAAGGAATGTCTTCAAATATAAACTACACAGAATCATTCGGTGAAACTTCTTTCTGATCTGTGCATTCAGCTAACAGAGTTAAACCATACTTTTGATTGAGCAGATCTGAACACTCTTTCTGTAGAAAATGCAACTGGACATTTGGAGCGCTAAGAGCGTAGTAGTGGAAAAAGGAATATATTCAAATATAAACTACACAGAAGCATTCTGTGAAACTTCTTTCTGATCTGAGCATTCAGCTAACAGAGTTAAACCATACTTTTGATTGAGCAGTTTTGAAACACTCTGTCTGTAGAAAATGCAACTGGACATTCGTAGCGCTAAGTGGGTAATAGTGGCAAAAAGAATATGTTCAAATATAAACTACACAGAAGCATTGTATGAAACTTCTTTCTGTTCTGTGCATTCAACTAACAGAGTTGAACCTTACTTTTGATTGAGCCTTTCTGAAACACTCTTTCTGTAGAAACTCCAATTGGACATTCTGAGCGCTAAGAGGCCTCTATTGGGAAAAATAATATCTTCAAATAAAAACTACACAGAAGCATTGTGTGAAACTTATTTCTGATATGTTCATTAAGCTAACAGAGTTAAACCATACTTTTGATTGCGCAGTTCAGAACACTCTTTCTGTAGAAAATTCAAGTGGACATTCGGAGCGCTAAGAGGGTAATAGTGGAAAAAGGAATATATTCAAATATAAACTCCACAGTAGCATTCTGTGAAAATTCTTTCTGTTCTGTGCATTCAACTAACAGAGTTGAACCTTACTTTTGATTGAGCCGTTCTGAAACACTCTTTCTGTAGAAACTGCAATTGGACATGCTAAGCGCTAAGAGGCCTACATTGGGAAAAAGAATATCTTCAAATAAAAACTACACAGATGCATTCTGTGAAACTTATTTCTGATCTGTAAATTCAGTTAACAGAGATAAAACATATTTTTGATTGAGCAGTTATGAAACACTCTTTTTGTAGAAAATGCAAGTGGAGATTCGGAGCGCTGAAAGGGTAATAGTGGAAAAAGGAATGTCTTCAAATATAAACTACACAGAATCATTCGGTGAAACTTCTTTCTGATCTGTGCATTCAGCTAACAGAGTTAAACCATACTTTTGATTGAGCAGATCTGAACACTCTTTCTGTAGAAAATGCAACTGGACATTTGGAGCGCTAAGAGCGTAGTAGTGGAAAAAGGAATATATTCAAATATAAACTACACAGAAGCATTCTGTGAAACTTCTTTCTGATCTGAGCATTCAGCTAACAGAGTTAAACCATACTTTCGATTGAGCAGTTTTGAAACACTCTGTCTGTAGAAAATGCAACTGGACATTCGTAGCGCTAAGTGGGTAATAGTGGAAAAAAGAATATGTTCAAATATAAACTACACAGAAGCATTGTATGAAACTTCTTTCTGTTCTGTGCATTCAACTAACAGAGTTGAACCTTACTTTTGATTGAGCCTTTCTGAAACACTCTTTCTGTAGAAACTGCAATTGGACATTCTGAGTGCTAAGAGGCCTCTATTGGGAAAAATAATATCTTCAAATAAAAACTACACAGAAGCATTGTGTGAAACTTATTTCTGATATGTTCATTAAGCTAACAGAGTTAAACCATACTTTTGATTGCGCAGTTCTGAACACTCTTTCTGTAGAAAATGCAAGTGGACATTCGGAGCGCTAAGAGGGTAATAGTGGAAAAAGGAATATATTCAAATATAAACTACACAGTAGCATTCTGTGAAAATTCTTTCTGTTCTGTGCATTCAACTAACAGAGTTGAACCTTACTTTTGATTGAGACGTTCTGAAACACTCTTTCTGTAGAAACTGCAATTGGACATGCTAAGCGCTAAGAGGCCTACATTGGGAAAAAGAATATCTTCAAATAAAAACTACACAGATGCATTCTGTGAAACTTATTTCTGATCTGTAAATTCAGTTAACAGAGATAAAACATATTTTTGATTGAGCAGTTATGAAACACTCTTTTTGTAGAAAATGCAAGTGGAGATTCGGAGCGCTAAGTTGGTAATAGTGGAAAAAGGAATGTCTTCAAATATAAACTACACAGAATCATTCGGTGAAACTTCTTTCTGATCTGTGCATTCAGCTAAAAGAGTTAAACCATGCTTTTGATTGAGCAGATCTGAACACTCTTTCTGTAGAAAATGCAACTGGACATTTGGAGCGCTAAGAGCGTAGTAGTGGAAAAAGGAATATATTCAAATATAAACTACACAGAAGCATTCTGTGAAACTTCTTTCTGATCTGAGCATTCAGCTAACGGAGTTAAACCATACTTTTGATTGAGCAGTTTTGAAACACTCTGTCTGTAGAAAATGCAACTGGACATTCGTAGCGCTAAGTGGGTAATAGTGGAAAAAAGAATACGTTCAAATATAAACTACACAGAAGCATTGTATGAAACTTCTTTCTGTTCTGTGCATTCAACTAACAGAGTTCAACCTTACTTTTGATTGAGCCGTTCTGAAACACTCTTTCTGTAGAAACTGCAATTGGACATTCTGAGCGCAAAGAGGCCTATATTGGGAAAAAGAATGTCTACAAATAAAAACTACACAGAAGAATTGTGTGAAACTTCTTTCTGTTCTGTTTGTTCAACTAAAAGAGTTGAACCTTAGTTTTGATTGAGCCGTTCTGAAACACTCTTTCTGTAGAAAATGCAAGTGGAGATTCGGAGCGCTAAGAGGGTAATAGTGGAAAAAGGAATGTCTCCAAATATAAACTACACAGAATCATTCTGTGAAACTTCTTTCTGATCTGTGCATTCAGCTAACAGAGTTAAACCATACTTTTGATTGAGCAGATCTGAACACTCTTTCTGTAGAAAATGCAACTGGACATTTGGAGCGCTAAGAGAGTAGTAGTGGAAAAAGGAATATATTCAAATATAAACTACACAGAAGCATTCTGTGAAACTTCTTTCTGATCTGAGCATTCAGCTAACAGAGTTAAACCATACTTTTGATTGAGCAGTTTTGAAACACTCTGTCTGTAGAAAATGCAACTGGACATTCGTAGCGCTAAGTGGGTAATAGTGGAAAATGAATATGTTCAAATATAAACTACACAGAAGCATTGTATGAAACTTCTTTCTATTCTGTGCATTCAACTAACAGAGTTGAACCTTACTTTTGATTGAGCCGTTCTGAAACACTCTTTCTGTAGAAACTGCAATTGGACATTCTGAGCGCAAAGAGGCCTATATTGGGAAAAAGAATGTCTACAAATAAAACCTACACAGAAGAATTGTGTGAAACTTCTTTCTGTTCTGTTTGTTCAACTAAAAGAGTTGAAACTTAGTTTTGATTGAGCCGTTCTGAAACACTCTTTCTGTAGAAAATGCAAGTGGAGATTCGGAGCGCTAAGAGGGTAATAGTGGAAAAAGGAATGTCTCCAAATATAACCTACACAGAATCATTCTGTGAAACTTCTTTTTGATCTGTGCATTCAGCTAACCGAGTTAAACCATACTTTTGATTGAGCAGATCTGAACACTCTTTCTGTAGAAAATGCAACTGGACATTTGGAGCGCTAAGAGATTAGTAGTGGAAAAAGGAATATATTCAAATATAAACTACACAGAAGCATTCTGTGAAACTTCTTTCTGATCTGAGAATTCAGCTAACAGAGTTAAACCATACTTTTGATTGAGCAGTTTTGAAACACTCTGTGTGTAGAAAATGCAACTGGACATTCGTAGCGCTAAGTGGGTAATAGAGGAAAAAAGAATATGTTCAAATATAAACTACACAGAAGCATTGTATGAAACTTCTTTCTGTTCTGTGCATTCAACTAACAGAGTTGAACCTTACTTTTGATTGAGCCTTTCTGAAACACTCTTTCTGTAGAGACTGCAATTGGACATTCTGAGCGCTAAGAGGCCTCTATTGGGAAAAATAATATCTTCAAATAAAAACTACACAGAAGCATTGTGTGAAACTTATTTCTGATATGTTCATTAAGCTAACAGATTTAAACCATACTTTTGTTTGCGCAGTGCTGAACCCTCTTTCTGTAGAAAATGCAAGTGGACATTCGGAGCGCTAAGAGGGTAATAGTGGAAAAAGGACTATATTCAAATATAAACTACACAGTAGCAGTCTGTGAAAATTCTTTCTGTTCTGTGCATTCAACTAACAGAGTTGAACCTTACTTTTGATTGAGCCGTTCTGAAACACTCTTTCTGTAGAAACTGCATTTGGACATGCTAAGCGCTAAGAGGCCTACTTTGGGAAAAAGAATATCTTCAAATAAAAACTACACAGATGCATTCTGTGGAACTTATTTCTGATCTGTAAATTCAGTTAACAGAGATAAAACATATTTTTGATTGAGCAGTTATGAAACACTCTTTTTGTAGAAAATGCAAGTGGAGATTCGGAGCGCTAAGAGGGTAATAGTGGAAAAAGGAATGTCTTCAAATATAAACTACACAGAATCATTCGGTGAAACTTCTTTCTGATCTGTGCATTCAGCTAACAGAGTTAAACCATACTTTTGATTGAGCAGATCTGAACACTCTTTCTGTAGAAAATGCAACTGGACATTTGGAGCGCTAAGAGCGTAGTAGTGGAAAAAGGAATATATTCAAATATAAACTACACAGAAGCATTCTGTGAAACTTCTTTCTGATCTGAGCATTCAGCTAACAGAGTTAAACCATACTTTTGATTGAGCAGTTTTGAAACACTCTGTCTGTAGAAAATGCAACTGGACATTCGTAGCGCTAAGTGGGTAATAGTGGAAAAAAGAATATGTTCAAATATAAACTACACAGAAGCATTGTATGAAACTTCTTTCTGTTCTGTGCATTCAACTAACAGAGTTGAACCTTACTTTTGATTGAGCCGTTCTGAAACACTCTTTCTGTAGAAACTGCAATTGGACATTCTGAGCGCAAAGAGGCCTATATTGGGAAAAAGAATGTCTACAAATAAAAACTACACAGAAGAATTGTGTGAAACTTCTTTCTGTTCTGTTTGTTCAACTAAAGGAGTTGAAACTTAGTTTTGATTGAGCCGTTCTGAAACACTCTTTCTGTAGAAAATGCAAGTGGAGATTCGGAGCGCTAAGAGGGTAATAGTGGAAAAAGGAATGTCTACAAATATAAACTACACAGAATCATTCTGTGAAACTTCTTTCTGATCTGAGCATTCAACTAACAGAGTTAAACCATACTTTTGATTGAGCAGTTTTGAAAGACTCTGTCTGTAGAAAATGCAACTGGACATTCGTAGCGCTAAGTGGGTAATAGTGGAAAAAAGAATATGTTCAAATATAAACTACACAAAAGCATTGTATGAAACTTCTTTCCGTTCTGTTCATTCAACTAGCAGAGTTGAACCTTACTTTTGATTGAGCCTTTCTGAAACACTCTTTCTGTAGAAACTGCAATTGGACATTCTGAGCGCTAAGAGGCCTCTATTGGGAAAAATAATATCTTCAAATAAAAACTACACAGAAGAATTGTGTGAAACTTATTTCTGATATGTTCATTAAGCTAACAGAGTTAAACCATACTTTTGATTGCGCAGTTCTGAACACTCTTTCTGTAGAAAATGCAAGTGGACATTCGGAGCGCTAAGAGGGTAATAGTGGAAAAAGGAATATATTCAAATATAAACTACACAGTAGCATTCTGTGAAAATTCTTTCTGTTCTGTGCATTCAACTAACAGAGTTGAACCTTACTTTTGATTGAGCCGTTCTGAAACACTCTTTCTGTAGAAACTGCAATTGGACATGCTAAGCGCTAAGAGGCCTACATTGGGAAAAAGAATATCTTCAAATAAAAACTACACAGATGCATTCTGTGAAACTTATTTCTGATCTGTAAATTCAGTTAACAGAGATAAAACATATTTTTGATTGAGCAGTTATGAAACACTGTTTTTGTAGAAAATGCAAGTGGAGATTCGGAGCGCTAAGAGGGTAATAGTGGAAAAAGGAATGTCTTCAAATATAAACTACACAGAAGCATTCTGTGAAACTTCTTTCTGATCTGAGCATTCAGCTAACAGAGTTAAACCATACTTTTGATTGAGCAGTTTTGAAACACTCTGTCTGTAGAAAATGCAACTGGACATTCGTAGCGCCAAGTGGGTAATTGTGGAAAAAAGAATATGTTCAAATATAAACTACACAGAAGCATTGTATGAAACTTCTTTCTGTTCTGTGCATTCAACTAACAGAGTTGAACCTTACTTTTGATTGAGCCGTTCTGAAACACTCTTTCTGTAGAAACTGCAATTGGACATTCTGAGCGCTAAGAGGCCTATATTGGGAAAAAGAATGTCTACAAATAAAAACTACACAGAAGAATTGTGTGAAACTTCTTTCTGTTCTGTTTGTTCAACTAAAAGAGTTGAACCTTAGTTTTGATTGAGCCGTTCTGAAACACTCTTTCTGTAGAAAATGCAAGTGGAGATTCGGAGCGCTAAGAGGGTTATAGTGGAAAAAGGAATGTCTCCAAATATAAACTACACAGAATCATTCTGTGAAACTTCTTTCTGATCTGTGCATTCAACTAACAGAGTTCAACCTTACTTTTGATTGAGCCGTTCTGAAACACTCTTTATGTAGAAACTGCAATTGGACATTCTGAGCGCTAAGAGGCATATATTGGGAAAAAGAATGTCTACAAATAAAAACTACACAGAAGAATTGTGTGAAACTTCTTTCTGTTCTGTTTGTTCAACTAAAAGAGTTGAACCTTAGTTTTGATTGAGCCGTTCTGAAACACTCTTTCTGTAGAAAATGCAAGTGGAGATTCGGAGCGCTAAGAGGGTAATAGTGGAAAAAGGAATGTCTCCAAATATAAACTACACAGAATCATTCTGTGAAACTTCTTTCTGATCTGTGCATTCAGCTAACAGAGTTAAACCATACTTTTGATTGAGCAGATCTGAACACTCTTTCTGTAGAAAATGCAACTGGACATTTGGAGCGCTAAGAGCGTAGTAGTGGAAAAAGGAATATATTCAAATATGAACTACACAGAAGCATTCTGTGAAACTTCTTTCTGATCTGAGCATTCAGCTAACGGAGTTAAACCATACTTTTGATTGAGCAGTTTTTAAACACTCTGTCTGTAGAAAATGCAACTGGACATTCGTAGCGCTAAGTGGGTAATAGTGGAAAAAAGAATATGTTCAAATATAAACTACACAGAAGCATTGTATGAAACTTCTTTCTGTTCTGTGCATTCAACTAACAGAGTTGAACCTTACTTTTGATTGAGCCTTTCTGAAACACTCTTTCTGTAGAAACTGCAATTGGACATTCTGAGCGCTAAGAGGCCTCTATTGGGAAAAATAATATCTTCAAATAAAAACTACACAGAAGCATTGTGTGAAACTTATTTCTGATATGTTCATTAAGCTAACAGAGTTAAACCATACTTTTGATTGCGCAGTTCTGAACACTCTTTCTGTAGAAAATGCAAGTGGACATTCGGAGCGCTAAGAGGGTAATAGTGGAAAAAGGAATATATTCAAATATAAACTACACAGTAGCATTCTGTGAAAATTCTTTCTGTTCTGTGAATTCAACTAACAGAGTTGAACCTTACTTTTGATTGAGCCGTTCTGAAACACTCTTTCTGTAGAACCTGCAATTGGACATGCTAAGCGCTAAGAGGCCTACAATGGGAAAAAGAATATCTTCAAATAAAAACTACACAGATGCATTCTGTGAAACTTATTTCTGATCTGTAAATTCAGTTAACAGAGATAAAACATGTTTTTGATTGAGCAGTTATGAAACACTCTTTTTGTAGAAAATGCAAGTGGAGATTCGGAGCGCTAAGAGGGTAATAGTGGAAAAAGGAATGTCTTCAAATATAAACTACACAGAATCATTCGGTGAAACTTCTTTCTGATCTGTGCATTCAGCTAACAGAGTTAAACCATACTTTTGATTGAGCAGATCTGAACACTCTTTCTGTAGAAAATGCAACTGGACATTTGGAGCGCTAAGAGCGTAGTAGTGGAAAAAGGAATATATTCAAATATAAACTACACAGAAGCATTCTGTGAAACTTCTTTCTGATCTGAGCATTCAGCTAACAGAGTTAAACCATACTTTTGATTGAGCAGTTTTGAAACACTCTGTCTGTAGAAAATGCAACTGGACATTCGTAGCGCTAAGTGGGTAATAGTGGCAAAAAGAATATGTTCAAATATAAACTACACAGAAGCATTGTATGAAACTTCTTTCTGTTCTGTGCATTCAACTAACAGAGTTGAACCTTACTTTTGATTGAGCCTTTCTGAAACACTCTTTCTGTAGAAACTCCAATTGGACATTCTGAGCGCTAAGAGGCCTCTATTGGGAAAAATAATATCTTCAAATAAAAACTACACAGAAGCATTGTGTGAAACTTATTTCTGATATGTTCATTAAGCTAACAGAGTTAAACCATACTTTTGATTGCGCAGTTCAGAACACTCTTTCTGTAGAAAATTCAAGTGGACATTCGGAGCGCTAAGAGGGTAATAGTGGAAAAAGGAATATATTCAAATATAAACTCCACAGTAGCATTCTGTGAAAATTCTTTCTGTTCTGTGCATTCAACTAACAGAGTTGAACCTTACTTTTGATTGAGCCGTTCTGAAACACTCTTTCTGTAGAAACTGCAATTGGACATGCTAAGCGCTAAGAGGCCTACATTGGGAAAAAGAATATCTTCAAATAAAAACTACACAGATGCATTCTGTGAAACTTATTTCTGATCTGTAAATTCAGTTAACAGAGATAAAACATATTTTTGATTGAGCAGTTATGAAACACTCTTTTTGTAGAAAATGCAAGTGGAGATTCGGAGCGCTGAAAGGGTAATAGTGGAAAAAGGAATGTCTTCAAATATAAACTACACAGAATCATTCGGTGAAACTTCTTTCTGATCTGTGCATTCAGCTAACAGAGTTAAACCATACTTTTGATTGAGCAGATCTGAACACTCTTTCTGTAGAAAATGCAACTGGACATTTGGAGCGCTAAGAGCGTAGTAGTGGAAAAAGGAATATATTCAAATATAAACTACACAGAAGCATTCTGTGAAACTTCTTTCTGATCTGAGCATTCAGCTAACAGAGTTAAACCATACTTTCGATTGAGCAGTTTTGAAACACTCTGTCTGTAGAAAATGCAACTGGACATTCGTAGCGCTAAGTGGGTAATAGTGGAAAAAAGAATATGTTCAAATATAAACTACACAGAAGCATTGTATGAAACTTCTTTCTGTTCTGTGCATTCAACTAACAGAGTTGAACCTTACTTTTGATTGAGCCTTTCTGAAACACTCTTTCTGTAGAAACTGCAATTGGACATTCTGAGTGCTAAGAGGCCTCTATTGGGAAAAATAATATCTTCAAATAAAAACTACACAGAAGCATTGTGTGAAACTTATTTCTGATATGTTCATTAAGCTAACAGAGTTAAACCATACTTTTGATTGCGCAGTTCTGAACACTCTTTCTGTAGAAAATGCAAGTGGACATTCGGAGCGCTAAGAGGGTAATAGTGGAAAAAGGAATATATTCAAATATAAACTACACAGTAGCATTCTGTGAAAATTCTTTCTGTTCTGTGCATTCAACTAACAGAGTTGAACCTTACTTTTGATTGAGACGTTCTGAAACACTCTTTCTGTAGAAACTGCAATTGGACATGCTAAGCGCTAAGAGGCCTACATTGGGAAAAAGAATATCTTCAAATAAAAACTACACAGATGCATTCTGTGAAACTTATTTCTGATCTGTAAATTCAGTTAACAGAGATAAAACATATTTTTGATTGAGCAGTTATGAAACACTCTTTTTGTAGAAAATGCAAGTGGAGATTCGGAGCGCTAAGTTGGTAATAGTGGAAAAAGGAATGTCTTCAAATATAAACTACACAGAATCATTCGGTGAAACTTCTTTCTGATCTGTGCATTCAGCTAAAAGAGTTAAACCATGCTTTTGATTGAGCAGATCTGAACACTCTTTCTGTAGAAAATGCAACTGGACATTTGGAGCGCTAAGAGCGTAGTAGTGGAAAAAGGAATATATTCAAATATAAACTACACAGAAGCATTCTGTGAAACTTCTTTCTGATCTGAGCATTCAGCTAACGGAGTTAAACCATACTTTTGATTGAGCAGTTTTGAAACACTCTGTCTGTAGAAAATGCAACTGGACATTCGTAGCGCTAAGTGGGTAATAGTGGAAAAAAGAATACGTTCAAATATAAACTACACAGAAGCATTGTATGAAACTTCTTTCTGTTCTGTGCATTCAACTAACAGAGTTCAACCTTACTTTTGATTGAGCCGTTCTGAAACACTCTTTCTGTAGAAACTGCAATTGGACATTCTGAGCGCAAAGAGGCCTATATTGGGAAAAAGAATGTCTACAAATAAAAACTACACAGAAGAATTGTGTGAAACTTCTTTCTGTTCTGTTTGTTCAACTAAAAGAGTTGAACCTTAGTTTTGATTGAGCCGTTCTGAAACACTCTTTCTGTAGAAAATGCAAGTGGAGATTCGGAGCGCTAAGAGGGTAATAGTGGAAAAAGGAATGTCTCCAAATATAAACTACACAGAATCATTCTGTGAAACTTCTTTCTGATCTGTGCATTCAGCTAACAGAGTTAAACCATACTTTTGATTGAGCAGATCTGAACACTCTTTCTGTAGAAAATGCAACTGGACATTTGGAGCGCTAAGAGAGTAGTAGTGGAAAAAGGAATATATTCAAATATAAACTACACAGAAGCATTCTGTGAAACTTCTTTCTGATCTGAGCATTCAGCTAACAGAGTTAAACCATACTTTTGATTGAGCAGTTTTGAAACACTCTGTCTGTAGAAAATGCAACTGGACATTCGTAGCGCTAAGTGGGTAATAGTGGAAAATGAATATGTTCAAATATAAACTACACAGAAGCATTGTATGAAACTTCTTTCTATTCTGTGCATTCAACTAACAGAGTTGAACCTTACTTTTGATTGAGCCGTTCTGAAACACTCTTTCTGTAGAAACTGCAATTGGACATTCTGAGCGCAAAGAGGCCTATATTGGGAAAAAGAATGTCTACAAATAAAACCTACACAGAAGAATTGTGTGAAACTTCTTTCTGTTCTGTTTGTTCAACTAAAAGAGTTGAAACTTAGTTTTGATTGAGCCGTTCTGAAACACTCTTTCTGTAGAAAATGCAAGTGGAGATTCGGAGCGCTAAGAGGGTAATAGTGGAAAAAGGAATGTCTCCAAATATAACCTACACAGAATCATTCTGTGAAACTTCTTTTTGATCTGTGCATTCAGCTAACCGAGTTAAACCATACTTTTGATTGAGCAGATCTGAACACTCTTTCTGTAGAAAATGCAACTGGACATTTGGAGCGCTAAGAGATTAGTAGTGGAAAAAGGAATATATTCAAATATAAACTACACAGAAGCATTCTGTGAAACTTCTTTCTGATCTGAGAATTCAGCTAACAGAGTTAAACCATACTTTTGATTGAGCAGTTTTGAAACACTCTGTGTGTAGAAAATGCAACTGGACATTCGTAGCGCTAAGTGGGTAATAGAGGAAAAAAGAATATGTTCAAATATAAACTACACAGAAGCATTGTATGAAACTTCTTTCTGTTCTGTGCATTCAACTAACAGAGTTGAACCTTACTTTTGATTGAGCCTTTCTGAAACACTCTTTCTGTAGAGACTGCAATTGGACATTCTGAGCGCTAAGAGGCCTCTATTGGGAAAAATAATATCTTCAAATAAAAACTACACAGAAGCATTGTGTGAAACTTATTTCTGATATGTTCATTAAGCTAACAGATTTAAACCATACTTTTGTTTGCGCAGTGCTGAACCCTCTTTCTGTAGAAAATGCAAGTGGACATTCGGAGCGCTAAGAGGGTAATAGTGGAAAAAGGACTATATTCAAATATAAACTACACAGTAGCAGTCTGTGAAAATTCTTTCTGTTCTGTGCATTCAACTAACAGAGTTGAACCTTACTTTTGATTGAGCCGTTCTGAAACACTCTTTCTGTAGAAACTGCATTTGGACATGCTAAGCGCTAAGAGGCCTACTTTGGGAAAAAGAATATCTTCAAATAAAAACTACACAGATGCATTCTGTGGAACTTATTTCTGATCTGTAAATTCAGTTAACAGAGATAAAACATATTTTTGATTGAGCAGTTATGAAACACTCTTTTTGTAGAAAATGCAAGTGGAGATTCGGAGCGCTAAGAGGGTAATAGTGGAAAAAGGAATGTCTTCAAATATAAACTACACAGAATCATTCGGTGAAACTTCTTTCTGATCTGTGCATTCAGCTAACAGAGTTAAACCATACTTTTGATTGAGCAGATCTGAACACTCTTTCTGTAGAAAATGCAACTGGACATTTGGAGCGCTAAGAGAGTAGTAGTGGAAAAAGGAATATATTCAAATATAAACTACACAGAAGCATTCTGTGAAACTTCTTTCTGATCTGAGCATTCAGCTAACAGAGTTAAACCATACTTTTGATTGAGCAGTTTTGAAACACTCTGTCTGTAGAAAATGCAACTGGACATTCGTAGCGCTAAGTGGGTAATAGTGGAAAAAAGAATATGTTCAAATATAAACTACACAGAAGCATTGTATGAAACTTCTTTCTGTTCTGTGCATTCAACTAACAGAGTTGAACCTTACTTTTGATTGAGCCGTTCTGAAACACTCTTTCTGTAGAAACTGCAATTGGACATTCTGAGCGCAAAGAGGCCTATATTGGGAAAAAGAATGTCTACAAATAAAAACTACACAGAAGAATTGTGTGAAACTTCTTTCTGTTCTGTTTGTTCAACTAAAGGAGTTGAAACTTAGTTTTGATTGAGCCGTTCTGAAACACTCTTTCTGTAGAAAATGCAAGTGGAGATTCGGAGCGCTAAGAGGGTAATAGTGGAAAAAGGAATGTCTACAAATATAAACTACACAGAATCATTCTGTGAAACTTCTTTCTGATCTGAGCATTCAACTAACAGAGTTAAACCATACTTTTGATTGAGCAGTTTTGAAAGACTCTGTCTGTAGAAAATGCAACTGGACATTCGTAGCGCTAAGTGGGTAATAGTGGAAAAAAGAATATGTTCAAATATAAACTACACAAAAGCATTGTATGAAACTTCTTTCCGTTCTGTTCATTCAACTAGCAGAGTTGAACCTTACTTTTGATTGAGCCTTTCTGAAACACTCTTTCTGTAGAAACTGCAATTGGACATTCTGAGCGCTAAGAGGCCTCTATTGGGAAAAATAATATCTTCAAATAAAAACTACACAGAAGAATTGTGTGAAACTTATTTCTGATATGTTCATTAAGCTAACAGAGTTAAACCATACTTTTGATTGCGCAGTTCTGAACACTCTTTCTGTAGAAAATGCAAGTGGACATTCGGAGCGCTAAGAGGGTAATAGTGGAAAAAGGAATATATTCAAATATAAACTACACAGTAGCATTCTGTGAAAATTCTTTCTGTTCTGTGCATTCAACTAACAGAGTTGAACCTTACTTTTGATTGAGCCGTTCTGAAACACTCTTTCTGTAGAAACTGCAATTGGACATGCTAAGCGCTAAGAGGCCTACATTGGGAAAAAGAATATCTTCAAATAAAAACTACACAGATGCATTCTGTGAAACTTATTTCTGATCTGTAAATTCAGTTAACAGAGATAAAACATATTTTTGATTGAGCAGTTATGAAACACTGTTTTTGTAGAAAATGCAAGTGGAGATTCGGAGCGCTAAGAGGGTAATAGTGGAAAAAGGAATGTCTTCAAATATAAACTACACAGAAGCATTCTGTGAAACTTCTTTCTGATCTGAGCATTCAGCTAACAGAGTTAAACCATACTTTTGATTGAGCAGTTTTGAAACACTCTGTCTGTAGAAAATGCAACTGGACATTCGTAGCGCCAAGTGGGTAATTGTGGAAAAAAGAATATGTTCAAATATAAACTACACAGAAGCATTGTATGAAACTTCTTTCTGTTCTGTGCATTCAACTAACAGAGTTGAACCTTACTTTTGATTGAGCCTTTCTGAAACACTCTTTCCGTAGAAACTGCAATTGGACATTCTGAGCGCTAAGAGGCCTCTATTGGGAAAAATAATATCTTCAAATAAAAACTACACAGAAGCATTGTGTGAAACTTATTTCTGATATGTTCATTAAGCTAACAGAGTTAAACCATACTTTTGATTGCGCAGTTCTGAACACTCTTTCTGTAGAAAATGCAAGTGGACATTCGGAGCGCTAAGAGGGTAATAGTGGAAAAAGGAATATATTCAAATATAAACTACACAGTAGCATTCTGTGAAAATTCTTTCTGTTCTGTGCATTCAACTAACAGAGTTGAACCTTACTTTTGATTGAGCCGTTCTGAAACACTCTTTCTGTAGAAACTGCAATTGGACATGCTAAGCGCTAAGAGGCCTACATTGGGAAAAAGAATATCTTCAAATAAAAACTACACAGATGCATTCTGTGAAACTTATTTCTGATCTGTAAATTCAGTTAACAGAGATAAAACATATTTTTGATTCAGCAGTTATGAAACACTCTTTTTGTAGAAAATGCAAGTGGAGATTCGGAGTGCTAAGAGGGTAATAGTGGAAAAAGGAATGTCTTCAAATATAAACTACACAGAATCATTCGGTGAAACTCCTTTCTGATCTGTGCATTCAGCTAACAGAGTTAAACCATACTTTTGATTGAGCAGATCTGAACACTCTTTCTGTAGAAAATGCAACTGGACATTTGGAGCGCTAAGAGCGTAGTAGTGGAAAAAGGAATATATTCAAATATAAACTACACAGAAGCATTCTGTGAAACTTCTTTCTGATCTGAGCATTCAGCTAACAGAGTTAAACCATACTTTTGATTGAGCAGTTTTGAAACACTCTGTCTGTAGAAAATGCAACTGGACATTCGTAGCGCTAATTGGGTAATAGAGGAAAAAAGAATATGTTCAAATATAAACTACACAGAAGCATTGAATGAAACTTCTTTCTGTTCTGTGCATTGAACTAACAGAGTTGAACCTTACTTTTCATTGAGCCGTTCTGAAACACTCTTTCTGTAGAAACTGCAATTGGACATTCTGAGTGCTAAGAGGCCTATATTGGGAAAAAGAATGTCTACAAATAAAAACTACACAGAAGAATTGTGTGAAACTTCTTTCTGTTCTGTTTGTTCAACTAAAAGAGTTGAACCTTAGTTTTGATTGAGCCGTTCTGAAACACTCTTTCTGTAGAAAATGCAAGTGGAGATTCGGAGCGCTAAGAGGGTAATAGTGGAAAAAGGAATGTCTACAAATATAAACTACACAGAATCATTCTGTGAAACTTCTTTCTGATCTGTGCATTCAGCTAACAGAGTTTAACCATACTTTTGATTGAGCAGTTTTGAAACACTCTGTCTGTAGAAAATGCAACTGGACATTCGTAGCGCTAAGTGGGTAATAGTGGAAAAAAGAATATGTTCAAATATAAACTACACAGAAGCATTGTATGAAACTTCTTTCTGTTCTGTGCATTCAACTAACAGAGTTGAACCTTACTTTTGATTGAGCCTTTCTGAAACACTCTTTCTGTTGAAACTGCAATTGGACATTCTGAGCGCTAAGAGGCCTCTATTGGGAAAAATAATATCTTCAAATAAAAACTACACAGATGCATTCTGTGAAACTTATTTCTGATCTGTAAATTCAGTTAACAGAGATAAAACATATTTTTGATTGAGCAGTTATGAAACACTCTTTTTGTAGAAAATGCAAGTGGAGATTCGGAGCGCTAAGAGGGTAATAGTGGAAAAAGGAATGTCTTCAAATATAAACTACACAGAATCATTCGGTGAAACTTCTTTCTGATCTGTGCATTCAGCTAACAGAGTTAAACCATACTTTTGATTGAGCAGATCTGAACACTCTTTCTGTAGAAAATGCAACTGGACATTTGGAGCGCTAAGAGCGTAGTAGTGGAAAAAGGAATATATTCAAATATAAACTACACAGAAGCATTCTGTGAAACTTCTTTCTGATCTGAGCATTCAGCTAACAGAGTTAAACCATACTTTTGATTGAGCAGGTTTGAAACACTCTGTCTGTAGAAAATGCAACTGGACATTCGTAGCGCTAAGTGGGTAATAGTGGAAAAAAGAATATGTTCAAATATAAACTACACAGAAGCATTGTATGAAACTTCTTTCTGTTCTGTGCATTCAACTAACAGGGTTGAACCTTACTTTTGATTGAGCCCTTCTGAAACACTCTTTCTGTAGAAACTGCAATTGGACATTCTGAGCGCTAAGAGGCCTATATTGGGAAAAAGAATGTCTACAAATAAAAACTACACAGAAGAATTGTGTGAAACTTCTTTCTGTTCTGTTTGTTCAACTAAAAGAGTTGAACTTTAGTTTTGATTGAGCCGTTCTGAAACACTCTTTCTGTAGAAAATGCAAGTGGAGATTCAGAGCGCTAAGAGGGTAATAGTGGAAAAAGGAATGTCTCCAAATATACACTACACAGAATCATTCTGTGAAACTTCTTTCTGATCTGTGCATTCAGCTAACAGAGTTAAACCATACTTTTCATTGAGCAGATCTGAACACTCTTTCTGTAGAAAATGCAACTGGACCTTTGGAGCGCTAAGAGAGTAGTCGTGGCAAAAGGTATATATTCAAATATAAACTACACAGAAGCATTCTGTGAAACTTCATTCTGATCTGAGCATTCTGCTAACAGATTTAAAACATACTTTTGATTGAGCAGTTTTGAAACACTCTGTCTGTAGAAAATGCAACTGGACATTCGTAGCGCCAAGTGGGTAATAGTGGAAAAAAGAATATGTTCAAATATAAACTACACAGAAGCATTGTTTGAAATTTCTTTCTGTTCTGTGCATTCAACTAACAGAGTTGAACCTTAGTTTTGATTGAGCCTTTCTGAAACACTCTTTCTGTAGAAACTGCAATTGGACATTCTGAGCGCTAAGAGGCCTATATTGGGAAAAATAATATCTTCAAATAAAAACTACACAGAAGCATTGTGTGAAACTTATTTCTGATATGTTCATTAAGCTAACAGAGTTAAACCATACTTTTGATTGCGCAGTTCTGAACACTCTTTCTGTAGAAAATGCAAGTGGACATTCGTAGCGCTAAGAGGGTAACAGTGGAGAAAGGAATATATTCAAATATAAACTACACAGTAGCATTCTGTGAAAATTCTTTCTGTTCTGTGCATTCAACTAACAGAGTTGAACCTTACTTTTATAGAGCCGTTCTGAAACACTCTTTCTGTAGAAACTGCAATTGGACATGCTAAGCGCTAAGAGGCCTACATTGGGAAAAAGAATATCTTCAAATAAAAAGTACACAGATGCATTCTGTGAAACTTATTTCTGATCTGTAAATTCAGTTAACAGAGATAAAACATATTTTTGATTGAGCATTTATGAAACACTCTTTTTGTAGAAAATGCAAGTGGAGATTCGGAGCGCTAAGAGGGTAATTGTGGAAAAAGGAATGTCTTCAAATATAAACTACACAGAATCATTCGGTGAAACTTCTTTCTGATCTGTGCATTCAGCTAACGCAGTTAAACCATACTTTTGATTGAGCAGATCTGAACACTCTTTCTGTAGAAAATGCAACTGGACATTTGGAGCGCTAAGAGCGTAGTAGTGGAAAAAGGAATATATTCAAATATAAACTACACAGAAGCATTCTGTGAAACTTCTTTCTGATCTGAGCATTCAGCTAACAGAGTTAAACCATACTTTTGATTGAGCAGTTTTGAAACACTCTGTCTGTAGAAAATGCAACTGGACATTCGTAGCGCCAAGTGGGTAATAGTGGAAAAAAGAATATGTTCAAATATAAACTACACAGAAGCATTGTATGAAACTTCTTTCTGTTCTGTGCATTCAACTAACAGAGTTGAACCTTACTTTTGATTGAGCCGTTCTGAAACACTCTTTCTGTAGAAACTGCAATTGGACATTCTGAGCGCTAAGAGGCCTATATTGGGAAAAAGAATGTCTACAAATAAAAACTACACAGAAGAATTGTGTGAAACTTCTTTCTGTTCTGTTTGTTCAACTAAAAGTGTTGAACCTTAGTTTTGATTGTGCCGTTCTGAAACACTCTTTCTGTAGAAAATGCAAGTGGAGATTCGGAGCGCTAAGAGGGTAATAGTGGAAAAAGGAATGTCTACAAATATAAACTACACAGAATCATTCTGTGAAACTTCTTTCTGATCTGTGCATTCAGCTAACAGAGTTTAACCATACTTTTGATTGAGCAGTTTTGAAACACTCTGTCTGTAGAAAATGCAACTGGACATTCGTAGCGCTAAGTGGGTAATAGTGGAAAAAAGAATATGTTCAAATATAAACTACACAGAAGCATTGTATGAAACTTCTTTCTGTTCTGTGCATTCAACTAACAGAGTTGAACCTTACTTTTGATTGAGCCTTTCTGAAACAATCTTTCTGTTGAAACTGCAATTGGACATTCTGAGCGCTAAGAGGCCTCTATTGGGAAAAATAATATCTTCAAATAAAAACTACACAGATGCATTCTGTGAAACTTATTTCGGATCTGTAAATTCAGTTAACAGAGATAAAACATATTTTTGATTGAGCAGTTATGAAACACTATTTTTGTAGAAAATGCAAGTGGAGATTCGGAGCGCTAAGAGGGTAATAGTGGAAAAAGGAATGTCTTCAAATATAAACTACACAGAATCATTCGGTGAAACTTCTTTCTGATCTGTGCATTCAGCTAACAGAGTTAAACCATACTTTTGATTGAGCAGATCTGAACACTCTTTCTGTAGAAAATGCAACTGGACATTTGGAGCGCTAAGAGCGTAGTAGTGGAAAAAGGAATATATTCAAATATAAACTACACAGAAGCATTCTGTGAAACTTCTTTCTGATCTGAGCATTCAGCTAACAGAGTTAAACCATACTTTTGATTGAGCAGTTTTGAAACACTCTGTCTGTAGAAAATGCAACTGGACATTCGTAGCGCTAAGTGGGTAATAGTGGAAAAAAGAATATGTTCAAATATAAACTACACAGAAGCATTGTATGAAACTTCTTTCTGTTCTGTGCATTCAACTAACAGAGTTGAACCTTACTTTTGATTGAGCCGTTCTGAAACACTCTTTCTGTAGAAACTGCAATTGGACATTCTGAGCGCTAAGAGGCCTATATTGGGAAAAAGAATGTCTACAAATAAAAACTACACAGAAGAATTGTGTGAAACTTCTTTCTGTTCTGTTTGTTCAACTAAAAGAGTTGAATCTTAGTTTTGATTGAGCCGTTCTGAAACACTCTTTCTGTAGAAAATGCAAGTGGAGATTCGGAGCGCTAAGAGGGTAATAGTGGAAAAAGGAATGTCTCCAAATATAAATTACACAGAATCATTCTGTGAAACTTCTTTCTGATCTGTGCATTCAGCTAACAGAGTTAAACCATACTTTTGATTGGGCAGATCTGAACAGTCTTTCTGTAGAAAATGCAACTGGACATTTGGAGCGCTAAGAGAGTAGTAGTGGAAAAAGGAATATATTCAAATATAAACTACACAGAAGCATTCTGTGAAACTTCTTTCTGATCTGAGCATTCAGCTAACAGAGTTAAACCATACTTTTGATTGAGCAGTTTTGAAATACTCTGTCTGTAGAAAATGCAACTGGACATTCGTAGCGCTAAGTGGGTAATAGTGGAAAAAAGAATATGTTCAAATATAAACTACACAGAAGCATTGTATGAAACTTCTTTCTGTTCTGTGCATTCAACTAACAGAGTTGAACCTTACTTTTGATTGAGCCTTTCTGAAACACTGTTTCTGTAGAAACTTTAATTGGATATTCTGAGCGCGAAGAGGCCTATATTGGGAAAAATAATATCTTCAAATAAAAACTACACAGAAGTATTGTGTGAAACTTATTTCTGATATGTTCATTAAGCTAGCAGAGTTAAACCATACTTTTGATTGCGCAGTTCTGAACACTCTTTCTGTAGAAAATGCAAGTGGACATTTTGAGCGCAAAGAGGGTAATAGTGGAAAAAGGAATATATTCAAATATAAACTACACAGTAGCATTCTGTGAAAATTCTTTCTGTTCTGTGCATTCAACTAACAGAGTTGAACCTTACATTTGATTGAGCCGTTCTGAAACACTCTTTCTGTAGAAACTGCAATTGGACATGCTAAGCGCTAAGAGGCCTACATTGGGAAAAAGAATATCTTCAAATAAAAACTACACAGATGCATTCTGTGAAACTTATTTCTGATCTGTAAATTCAGTTAACAGAGATAAAACATATTTTTGATTGAGCAGTTATGAAACACTCTTTTTGTAGAAAATGCAAGTGGAGATTCGGAGCGCTAAGAGGGTAATAGTGGAAAAAGGAATGTCTTCAAATATAAACTACACAGAATCATTCGGTGAAATTTCTTTCTGATCTGTGCATTCAGCTAACAGAGTTAAACCATACTTTTGATTGAGCAGATCTGAAAACTCTTTCTGTAGAAAATGCAACTGGACATTTGGAGCGCTAAGAGCGTAGTAGTGGAAAAAGTAATATATTCAAATATAAACTACACAGAAGCATTCTGTGAAACTTCTTTCTGATCTGAGCATTCAGCTAACAGAGTTAAACCATGCTTTTGATTGAGCAGTTTTGAAACACTCTGTCTGTAGAAAATGCAACTGGACATTCGTAGCGCTAAGTGGGTAATAGTGGAAAAAAGAATATTTTCAAATATAAACTACACAGAAGCATTGTATGAAACTTCTTTCTGTTCTGTGCATTCAACTAAGAGAGTTGAACCTTACTTTTGATTGAGCCTTTCTGAAACACTCTTTCTGTAGAAACTGCAATTGGACATTCTGAGCGCTAAGAGGCCTCTATTGGGAAAAATAATATCTTCAAATAAAAACTACACAGAAGCACTGTGTGAAACTTATTTCTGATATGTTCATTAAGCTAACAGAGTTAAACCATACTTTTGATTGCGCAGTTCTGAACACTCTTTCTGTAGAAAATGCAAGTGGACATTCGGAGCGCTAAGAGGGTAATAGTGGAAAAAGGAATATATTCAAATATAAACTACACAGTAGCATTCTGTGAAAATTCTTTCTGTTCTGTGCATTCAACTAACAGAGTTGAACCTTACTTTTGATTGAGCCGTTCTGAAACACTCTTTCTGTAGAAACTGCAATTGGACATGCTAAGCGCTAAGAGGCCTACATTGGGAAAAAGAACATCTTCAAATAAAAACTATATAGATGCATTCTGTGAAACTTATTTCTGATCTGTAAATTCAGTTAACAGAGATAAAACATATTTTTGATTGAGCAGTTATGAAACACTCTTTTCGTAGGAAATGCAAGTGGAGATTCGGAGCGCTAAGAGGGTAATAGTGGAAAAAGGAATGTCTTCAAATATAAACTACACAGAATCATTCGGTGAAACTTCTTTCTGATCTGTGCATTCAGCTAACAGAGTTAAACCATTTTTTGATTGAGCAGATCTGAACACTCTTTCTGTTGAAAATGCAACTGGACATTTGGAGCGCTAAGAGCGTAGTAGTGGAAAAAGGAATATATTCAAATATAAACTACACAGAAGCATTCTGTGAAACTTCTTTCTGATCTGAGCATACAGCTAACAGAGTTAAACCATACTTTTGATTGAGCAGTTTTGAAACACTCTGTCTGTAGAAAATGCAACTGGACATTCGTAGCGCTAAGTGGGTAATAGTGGAAAAAAGAATATGTTCAAATATAAACTACACAGAAGCATTGTATGAAACTTCTTTCTGTTCTGTGCATTCAACTAACAGAGTTGAACCTTACTTTTGATTGAGCCGTTCTGAAACACTCTTTCTGTAGAAACTGCAATTGGACATTCTGAGCGCTAAGAGGCCTATATTGGGAAAAAGAATGTCTACAAATAAAAACTACACAGAAGAATTGTGTGAAACTTCTTTCTGTTCTGTTTGTTCAACTAAAAGAGTTGAACCTTAGTTTTGATTGAGCCGTTCTGAAACACTCTTTCTGTAGAAAATGCAAGTGGACATTCGGAGCGCTAAGAAGGTAATAGTGGAAAAAGGAATGTCTCCAAATATAAACTACACAGAATCATTCTGTGAAACTTCTTTCTGATCTGTGCATTCAGCTAACAGAGTTAAACCATACTTTTGATTGAGCAGATCTGAACACTCTTTCTGTAGAAAATGCAACTGGACATTTGGAGCGCTAAGAGAGTAGTAGTGGAAAAAGGAATATATTCAAATACAAACTACACAGAAGCATTCTGTGAAACTTCTTTCTGATCTGAGCATTCAGCTAACAGAGTTAAACCATACTTTTGATTGAGCAGTTTTGAAACACTCTGTCTGTAGAAAATGCAACTGGACATTCGTAGCGCCAAGTGGGTAATAGTGGAAAAAAGAATATCTTCAAATATAAACTACACAGAAGCATTGTATGAAATTTCTTTCTGTTCTGTGCATTCAACTAACAGAGTTGAACCTTACATTTGATTGAGCCTTTCTGAAACACGCTTTCTGTAGAAACTGCAATTGGACATTCTGAGCGCTAAGAGGCCTATATTGGGAAAAATAATATCTTCAAATAAAAACTACACAGAAGCATTGTGTGAAACTTATTTCTGATATGTTCATTAAGCTAACAGAGTTAAACCATACTTTTGATTGCGTAGTTCTGAACACTCTTTCTGTAGAAAATGCAAGTGGACATTCGGAGCGCTAAGAGGGTAATAGTGGAGAAAGGAATATATTCAAATATAAACTACACAGTAGCATTCTGTGAAAATTGTTTCTGTTCTGTGCATTCAACTAACAGAGTTGAACCTTACTTTTGATTGAGCCGTTCTGAAACACTCTTTCTGTAGAAACTGCAATTGGACATGCTAAGCGCTAAGAGGCCTACATTGGGAAAAAGAATATCTTCAAATAAAAACTACACAGATGCATTCTGTGAAACTTATTTCTGATCTGTAAATTCAGTAAACAGAGATAATACATATTTTTGATTGAGCAGTTATGAAACACTCTTTTTGTAGAAAATGCAAGTGGAGATTCGGAGCGCTAAGAGGGTAATAGTGGAAAAAGGAATGTCTTCAAATATAAACTACACAGAATCATTCCGTGAAACTTCTTTCTGATCTGTGCATGCAGCTAGCAGAGTTAAACCATACTTTTGATTGAGCAGATCTGAACACTCTTTCTGTAGAAAATGCAACTGGACATTTGGAGCGCTAAGAGCGTAGTAGTGGAAAAAGGAATATATTCAAATATAAACTACACAGAAGTATTCTGTGAAACTTCTTTCTGATCTGAGCATTCAGCAAACATAGTTAAACCATACATTTGATTGAGCAGTTTTGAAACACTCTGTCTGTAGAAAATGCAACTGGACATTCGTAGCGCTAAGTGGGTAATAGAGGAAAAAAGAATATGTTCAAATATAAACTACACAGAAGCATTGTATGAAACTTCTTTCTGTTCTGTACATTCAACTAACAGAGTTGAAGCTTACTTTTGATTGAGCCGTTCTGAAACACTCTTTCTGTAGAAACTGCAATTGGACATTCTGAGCGCTAAGAGGCCTATATTGGGAAAAAGAATGTCTACAAATAAAAACTACACAGAAGAATTGTGTGAAACTTCTTTCTGTTCTGTTTGTTCAACTAAAAGAGTTGAACCTTAGTTTTGATTGAGTCGTTCTGAAACACTCTTTCTGTAGAAAATGCAAGTGGAGATTCGGAGCGCTAAGAGGGTAATAGTGGAAAAAGGAATATATTCAAATATAAACTACACAGTAGCATTCTGTGAAAATTCTTTCTGTTCTGTGCATTCAACTAACAGAGTTGAACCTTACTTTTGATTGAGCCGTTCTGAAACACTCTTTCTGTAGAAACTGCAATTGGACATGCTAAGCGCTAAGAGGCCTACATTGGGAAAAAGAATATCTTCAAATAAAAACTACACAGATGCATTCTGTGAAACTTATTTCTGATTTGTAAATTCAGTTAACAGAGATAAAACATATTTTTGATTGAGCAGTTATGAAACACTGTTTTTGTAGAAAATGCAAGTGGAGATTCGGAGCGCTAAGAGGGTAATAGTGGAAAAAGGAATGTCTTCAAATATAAACTACACAGAATCATTCGGTGAATCTTCTTTCTGATCTGTGCATTCAGCTAACAGAGTTAAACCATACTTTTGATTTAGCAGATCTGAACACTCTTTCTGTTGAAAATGCAACTGGACATTTGGAGCGCTAAGAGCGTATTAGTGGAAAAAGGAATATATTCAAATATAAACTACACAGAAGCATTCTGTGAAACTTCTTTCTGATCTGAGCATTCAGCTAACAGAGTTAAACCATACATTTGATTGAGCAGTTTTGAAACACTCTGTCTGTAGAAAATGCAACTGGACATTCGTAGCGCTAAGTGGGTAATAGTGGAAAAAATAATATGTTCAAATATAAACTACACAGAAGCATTGTATGAAACTTCTTTCTGTTCTGTGCATTCAACTAACAGAGTTGAACCTTACTTTTGATTGAGCCTTTCTGAAACACTCTCTCTGTAGAAACTGCAATTGGACATTCTGAGCGCTAAGAGGCCTCTATTGGGAAAAAAAATATCTTCAAATGAAAACTACACAGAAGCATTGTGTGAAAATTATTTCTGATATGTTCATTAAGCTAACAGAGTTAAACCATAATTTTGATTGCGTAGTTCTGAACACTCTTTCTGTAGAAAATGCTAGTGGACATTCGGAGCGCTAAGAGGGTAATAGTGGAAAAAGGAATATATTCAAATATAAACTACACAGTAGCATTCTGTGAAAATTCTTTCTGTTCTGTGCATTCAACTAACAGAGTTGAACCTTACTTTTGATTGAGCCGTTCTGAAACACTCTTTCTGTAGAAACTGCAATTGGACATGCTAAGCGCTAAGAGGCCTACATTGGGAAAAAGAACATCTTCAAATAAAAACTATACAGATGCATTCTGTGAAACTTATTTCTGATCTGTAAATTCAGTTAACAGAGATAAAACATATTTTTGATTGAGCAGTTATGAAACACTCTTTTTGTAGAAAATGCAAGTGGAGATTCGGAGCGCTAAGAGGGTAATAGTGGAAAAAGGAATGTCTTCAAATATAAACTACACAGAATCATTCGGTGAAACTTTTTCTGATCTGTGCATTCAGCTAACAGAGTTAAACCATACTTTTGATTGAGCAGATCTGAACACTCTTTCTGTAGAAAATGCAACTGGACATTTGGAGCGCTAAGAGAGTAGTAGTGGAAAAAGGAATATATTCAAATACAAACTACACAGAAGCATTCTGTGAAACTTTTTTCTGATCTGAGCATTCAGCTAACAGAGTTAAACCATACTTTTGATTGAGCAGTTTTGAAACACTCTGTCTGTAGAAAATGCAACTGGACATTCGTAGCGCCAAGTGGGTAATAGTGGAAAAAAGAATATCTTCAAATATAAACTACACAGAAGCATTGTATGAAATTTCTTTCTGTTCTGTGCATTCAACTAACAGAGTTGAACCTTACTTTTGATTGAGCCTTTCTGAAACACTCTTTCTGTAGAAACTGCAATTGGACATTCTGAGCGCTAAGAGGCCTATATTGGGAAAAATAATATCTTCAAATAAAAACTACACAGAAGCATTGTGTGAAACTTATTTCTGATATGTTCATTAAGCTAACAGAGTTAAACCATACTTTTGATTGCGCAGTTCTGAACACTCTTTCTCTAGAATATGCAAGTGGACATTCGGAGCGCTAAGAGGGTAATAGTGGAAAAAGGAATATATTCAAATATAAACTACACAGTAGCATTCTGTGAAAATTCTTTCTGTTCTGTGCATTCAACTAACAGAGTTGAACCTTACTTTTGATTGAGCCGTTCTGAAACACTCTTTCTGTAGAAACTGCAATTGGACATGCTAAGCGCTAAGAGGCCTACATTGGGAAAAAGAATATCTTCAAATAAAAACTACACAGATGCATTCTGTGAAACTTATTTCTGATCTGTAAATTCAGTAAACAGAGATAAAACATATTTTTGATTGAGCAGTTATGAAACACTCTTTTTGTAGAAAATGCAAGTGGAGATTCGGAGCGCTAAGAGGGTAATAGTGGAAAAAGGAATGTCTTCAAATATAAACTACACAGAATCATTCGGTGAAACTTCTTTCTGATCTGTGCATGCAGCTAACAGAGTTAAACCATAATTTGATTGAGCAGATCTGAACACTCTTTCTGTAGAAAATGCAACTGGACATTTGGAGCGCTAAGAGCGTAGTAGTGGAAAAAGGAATATATTCAAATATAAACTACACAGAAGCATTCTGTGAAACTTCTTTCTGATCTGAGCATTCAGCAAACAGAGTTAAACCATACTTTTGATTGAGCAGTTTTGAAACACTCTGTCTGTAGAAAATGCAACTGGACATTCGTAGCGCTAAGTGGGTAATAGAGGAAAAAAGAATATGTTCAAATATAAACTACACAGAAGCATTGTATGAAACTTCTTTCTGTTCTGTACATTCAACTAACAGAGTTGAAGCTTACTTTTGATTGAGCCGTTCTGAAACACTCTTTCTGTAGAAACTGCAATTGGACATTCTGAGCGCTAAGAGGCCTATATTGGGAAAAAGAATGTCTACAAATAAAAACTACACAGAAGAATTGTGTGAAACTTCTTTCTGTTCTGTTTGTTCAACTAAAAGAGTTGAACCTTAGTTTTGATTGAGCCGTACTGAAACACTCTTTCTGTAGAAAATGCAAGTGGAGATTCGGAGCGCTAAGAGGGTAATAGTGGAAAAAGGAATGTCTCCAAATATAAACTACACAGAATCATTCTGTGAAATTTCTTTCTGATCTGTGCATTCAGCTAACAGAGTTAAACCATACTTTTGATTGAGCAGATCTGAACACTTTTTCTGTAGAAAATGCAACTGGACATTTGGAGCGCTAAGAGAGTATTAGTGGAAAAAGGAATATATTCAAATATAAACTACACAGAAGCATTCTGTGAAACTTCTTTCTGATCTGAGCATTCAGCTAACAGAGTTAAACCATACTTTTGATTGAGCAGTTTTGAAACACTCTGTCTGTAGAAAATGCAACTGGACATTCGTAGCGCCAAGTGGGTAATAGTGGAAAAAAGAATATCTTCAAATATAAACTACACAGAAGCATTGTATGAAATTTCTTTCTGTTCTGTGCATTCAACTAACAGAGTTGAACCTTACTTTTGATTGAGCCTTTCTGAAACACTCTTTCTGTAGAAACTGCAATTGGACATTCTGAGCGCTAAGAGGCCTGTATTGGGAAAAATAATATCTTCAAATAAAAACTACACAGAAGCATTGTGTGAAACTTATTTCTGATATGTTCATTAAGCTAACAGAGTTAAACCATACTTTTGATTGCGCAGTTCTGAACACTCTTTCTGTAGAAAATGCAAGTGGACATTCGGAGCGCTAAGAGGGTAATAGTGGAGAAAGGAATATATTCAAATATAAACTACACAGTAGCATTCTGTGAAAATCCTTTCTGTTCTGTGCATTCAACTAACAGAGTTGAAACTTACTTTTGATTGAGCCGTTCTGAAACACTCTTTCTGTAGAAACTGCAATTGGACATGCTAAGCGCTAAGAGGCCTACATTGGGAAAAAGAATATCTTCAAATAAATACTACACAGATGCATTCTGTGAAACTTATTTCTGATCTGTAAATTCAGTTAACAGAGATAAAACATATTTTTGATTGAGCAATTATGAAACACTCTTTTTGTAGAAAATGCAAGTGGAGATTCGGAGCGCTAAGAGGGTAATAGTGGAAAAAGGAATGTCTTCAAATATAAACTACACAGAATCATTCGGTGAAACTTCTTTCTGATCTGTGCATTCAGCTAACAGAGTTAAACCATAGTTTTGATTGAGCAGATCTGAACACTCTTTCTGTAGAAAATGCAACTGGACATTTGGAGCGCTAAGAGCGTAGTAGTGGAAAAAGGAATATATTCAAATATAAACTACACAGAAGCATTCTGTGAAACTTCTTTCTGATCTGAGCATTCAGCTAACAGAGTTAAACCATACTTTTGATTGAGCAGTTTTGAAACACTCTGTCTGTAGAAAATGCAACTGGACATTCGTAGCGCTAAGAGGGTAATAGAGGAAAAAAGAATATGTTCAAATATAAACTACACAGAAGCACTGTATGAAACTTCTTTCTGTTCTGTGCATTCAACTAACAGAGTTGAACCTTACTTTTGATTGAGCCTTTCTGAAACACTCTTTCTGTAGAAACTGCAATTGGACATTCTGAGCGCTAAGAGGCCTATATTGGGAAATATAATATCTTCAAATAAAAACTACACAGAAGCATTGTGTGAAACTTATTTCTGATATGTTCATTAAGCTAACAGAGTTAAACCATACTTTTGATTGCGCAGTTCTGAACACTCTTTCTCTAGAATATGCAAGTGGACATTCGGAGCGCTAAGAGGGTAATAGTGGAAAAAGGAATATATTCAAATATAAACTACACAGTAGCATTCTGTGAAAATTCTTTCTCTTCTGTGCATTCAACTAACAGAGTTGAACCTTACTTTTGATTGAGCCGTTCTGAAACACTCTTTCTGTAGAAACTGCAATTGGACATGCTAAGCGCTAAGAGGCCTACATTGGGAAAAAGAATATCTTCAAATAAAAACTACACAGATGCATTCTGTGAAACTTATTTCTGATCTGTAAATTCAGTAAACAGAGATAAAACATATTTTTGATTGAGCAGTTATGAAACACTCTTTTTGTAGAAAATGCATGTGGAGATTCGTAGCGCTAAGAGGGTAATATTGGAAAAAGGAATGTCTTCAAATATAAACTACACAGAATCATTCGGTGAAACTTCTTTCTGATCTGTGCATGCAGCTAACAGAGTTAAACCATACTTTTGATTGAGCAGATCTGAACACTCTTTCTGTAGAAAATGCAACTGGACATTTGGAGCACTAAGAGCGTAGTAGTGGAAAAAGGAATATATTCAAATATAAACTACACAGAAGCATTCTGTGAAACTTCTTTCTGATCTGAGCATTCAGCAAACAGAGTTAAACCATACTTTTGATTGAGCAGTTTTGAAACACTCTGTCTGTAGAAAATGCAACTGGACATTCGTAGCGCTAAGTGGGTAATAGAGGAAAAAAGAATATGTTCAAATATAAACTACACAGAAGCATTGTATGAAACTTCTTTCTGTTCTGTACATTCAACTAACAGAGTTGAAGCTTACTTTTGATTGAGCCGTTCTGAAACACTCTTTCTGTAGAAACTGCAATTGGACATTCTGAGCGCTAAGAGGCCTATATTGGGAAAAAGAATGTCTACAAATAAAAACTACACAGAAGAATTGTGTGAAACTTCTTTCTGTTCTGTTTGTTCAACTAAAAGAGTTGAACCTTAGTTTTGATTGAGCCGTTCTGAAACACTCTTTCTGTAGAAAATGCAAGTGGAGATTCGGAGCGCTAAGAGGGTAATAGTGGAAAAAGGAATGTCTCCAAATATAAACTACACAGAATCATTCTGTGAAACTTCTTTCTGATCTGTGCATTCAGCTAACAGAGTTAAACCATACTTTTGATTGAGCAGATCTGAACACTTTTTCTGTAGAAAATGCAACTGGACATTTGGAGCGCTAAGAGAGTATTAGTGGAAAAAGGAATATATTCAAATATAAACTACACAGAAGCATTCTGTGAAACTTCTTTCTGATCTGAGCATTCAGCTAACAGAGTTAAACCATACTTTTGATTGAGCAGTTTTGAAACACTCTGTCTGTAGAAAATGCAACTGGACATTCGTAGCGCCAAGTGGGTAATAGTGGAAAAAAGAATATCTTCAAATATAAACTTCACAGAAGCATTGTATGAAATTTCTTTCTGTTCTGTGCATTCAACTAACAGAGTTGAACCTTACTTTTGATTGAGCCTTTCTGAAACACTCTTTCTGTAGAAACTGCAATTGGACATTCTGAGCGCTAAGAGGCCTGTATTGGGAAAAATAATATCTTCAAATAAAAACTACACAGAAGCATTGTGTGAAACTTATATCTGATATGTTCATTAAGCTAACAGAGTTAAACCATACTTTTGATTGCGCAGTTCTGAACACTCTTTCTGTAGAAAATGCAAGTGGACATTCGGAGCGCTAAGAGGGTAATAGTGGAGAAAGGAATATATTCAAATATAAACTACACAGTAGCATTCTGTGAAAATCCTTTCTGTTCTGCGCATTCAACTAACAGAGTTGAACCTTACTTTTGATTGAGCCGTTCTGAAACACTCTTTCTGTAGAAACTGCAATTGGACATGCTAAGTGCTAAGAGGCCTACATTGGGAAAAAGATTATCTTCAAATAAATATTACACAGATGCATTCTGTGAAACTTATTTCTGATCTGTAAATTCAGTTAACAGAGATAAAACATATTTTTGATTGAGCAGTTATGAAACACTCTTTTTGTAGAAAATGCAAGTGGAGATTCGGAGCGCTAAGAGGGTAATAGTGGAAAAAGGAATGTCTTCAAATATAAACTACACAGAATCATTCGGTGAAACTTCTTTCTGATCTGTGCATTCAGCTAACAGAGTTAAACCACAGTTTTGATTGAGCAGATCTGAACACTCTTTCTGTAGAAAATGCAACTGGACATTTGGAGCGCTAAGAGCGTAGTAGTGGAAAAAGGAATATATTCAAATATAAACTACACAGAAGCATTCTGTGAAACTTCTTTCTGATCTGAGCATTCAGCTAACAGAGTTAAACCATACTTTTGATTGAGCAGTTTTGAAACACTCTGTCTGTAGAAAATGCAACTGGACATTCGTAGCGCTAAGAGGGTAATAGAGGAAAAAAGAATATGTTCAAATATAAACTACACAGAAGCACTGTATGAAACTTCTTTCTGTTCTGTGCATTCAACTAACAGAGTTGAACCTTACTTTTGATTGAGCCGTTCTGAAACACTCTTTCGGTAGAAACTGCAATTGGACATTCTGAGCGCTAAGAGGCCTATATTGGGAAAAAGAATGTCTACAAATAAAAACTACACAGAAGAATTGTGTGAAACTTCTTTCTGTTCTGTTTGTTCAACTAAAAGAGTTGAACCTTAGTTTTGATTGAGCCGTTCTGAAACACTCTTTCTGTAGAAAATGCAAGTGGAGATTCGGAGCGCTAAGAGGGTAATAGTGGAAAAAGGAATGTCTACAAATATAAACTACACAGAATCATTCTGTGAAACTTATTTCTGATCTGTGCATTCAGCTAACAGAGTTAAACCATACCTTTGATTGAGCAGTTTTGAAACACTCTGTCTGTAGAAAATGCAACTGGACATTCGTAGCGCTAAGTGGGTAATAGTGGAAAAAAGAATATGTTCAAATATAAACTACACAGAAGCATTGTATGAAACTTCTTTCTGTTCTGTGCATTCAACTAACAGAGTTGAACCTTACTTTTGATTGAGCCTTTCTGAAACACTCTTTCTGTAGAAACTGCAATTGGACATTCTGAGCGCTAAGAGGCCTCTATTGGGAAAAATAATATCTTCAAATAAAAACTACACAGAAGCATTGTGTGAAACTTATTTCTGATATGTTCATTAAGCTAACAGAGTTAAACCATACTTTTGATTGTGCAGTTCTGAACACTCTTTCTGTAGAAAATGCAAGTGGACATTCGGAGCGCTAAGAGGGTAATAGTGGAAAAAGGAATATATTCAAATATAAACTACGCAGTAGCATTCTGTGAAAATACTTTCTGTTCTGTGCATTCAACTAACAGAGTTGAACCTTACTTTTGATTGAGACGTTCTGAAACACTCTTTCTGTAGAAACTGCAATTGGACATGCTAAGCGCTAAGAGGCCTACATTGGGAAAAAGAATATCTTCAAATAAAAACTACACAGATGCATTCTGTGAAACTTATTTCTGATCTGTAAATTCAGTTAACAGAGATAAAACATATTTTTGATTGAGCAGTTATGAAACACTCTTTTTGTAGAAAATGCAAGTGGAGATTCGGAGCGCTAAGAGGTTAATAGTGGAAAAAGGAATGTCTTCAAATATAAACTAAACAGAATCATTCGGTGAAACTTCTTTCTCATCTGTGCATTCAGCTAACAGAGTTAAACCATACTTTTGATTGTGCAGATCTGAACACTCTTTCTGTAGAAAATGCAACTGGACATTTGGAGCGCTAAGAGCGTAGTAGTGGAAAAAGGAATATATTCAAATATAAACTACACAGAAGCATTCTGTGAAACGTCTTTCTGATCTGAGCATTCAGCTAACAGAGTTAAACCATACTTTTGATTGAGCAGTTTTGAAACACTCTGTCTGTAGAAAATGCAACTGGACATTCGTAGCGCTAAGTGGGTAATAGTGGAAAAAAGAATATGTTCAAATATAAACTACACAGAAGCATTGTATGAAACTTCATTCTGTTCTGTGCATTCAACTAACAGAGTTGAACCATACATTTGATTGAGCCGTTCTGAAACACTCTTTCTGTAGAAACTGCAATTGGACATTCTTAGCGCTAAGAGGCCTATATTGGGAAAAAGAATGTCTACAAATAAAAACTACACAGAAGAATTGTGTGAAACTTCTTTCTGTTCTGTTTGTTCAACTAAAAGAGTTGAACCTCAGTTTTGATTGAGCCGTTCTGAAACACTCTTTCTGTAGAAAATGCAAGTGGAGATTCGGAGCGTTAAGAGGGTAATAGTGGAAAAAGGAATGTCTCCAAATATAAACTACACAGAATCATTCTGTGAAACTTCTTTCTGATCTGTGCATTCAGCTAACAGATTTAAACCATACTTTTGATTGAGCAGATCTGAACACTCTTTCTGTAGAAAATGCAACTGGACATTTGGAGCGCTAAGAGAGTAGTAGTGGAAAAAGGAATATATTCAAATATAAACTACACAGAAGCATTCTGTGAAACTTCTTTCTGATCTGAGCATTCAGCTAACAGAGTTAAACCATACTTTTGATTGAGCAGTTTTGAAACACTCTGTCTGTAGAAAATGCAACTGGACATTCGTAGCGCCAAGTGGGTAATAGTGGAAAAAAGAATAGCTTCAAATATAAACTACACAGAAGCATTGTATGAAATTTGTTTCTGTTCTGCGCATTCAACTAACAGAGTTGAACCTTACTTTTGATTGAGCCTTTCTGAAACACTCTTTCTGTAGAAACTGCAATTGGACATTCTGAGCGCTAAAAGGCCTATATTGGGAAAAATAATATCTTCAAATAAAAACTACACAGAAGCATTGTGTGAAACTTATTTCTGATATGTTCATTAAGCTAACAGAGTTAAACCATACTTTTGATTGCGCAGTTCTGAACACTCTTTCTGTAGAAAATGCAAGTGGACATTCGGAGCGCTAAGAGGGTAATAGTGGAGAAAGGAATATATTCAAATATAAACTACACAGTAGCATTCTGTGAAAATCCTTTCTGTTCTGTGCATTCATCTAACAGAGTTGAACCTTACTTTTGATTGAGCCGTTCTGAAACACTCTTTCTGTAGAAACTGCAATTGGACATGCTAAGCGCTAAGAGGCCTACATTGGGAAAAAGAATATCTTCAAATAAAAACTACACAGATGCATTCTGTGAAACTTATTTCTGATCTGTAAATTCAGTTAACAGAGATAAAACATATTTTTGATTGAGCAGTTATGAAACACTCTTTTTGTAGAAAATGCAAGTGGAGATTCGGAGCGCTAAGAGGGTAATATTGGAAAAAGGAATGTCTTCAAATATAAACTACATAGAATCATTCGGTGAAACTTCTTTCTGATCTGTGCATTCAGCTAACAGACTTAAACCATACTTTTGATTGAGCAGATCTGAACACTCTTTCTGTAGAAAATGCAACTGGACATTTGGAGCGCTAAGAGCATAGTAGTGGAAAAAGGAATATATTCAAATATAAACTACACAGAAGCATTCTGTGAAACTTCTTTCTGATCTGAGCATTCAGCTAACAGAGTTAAACCATACTTTTGATTGAGCAGTTTTGAAACACTCTGTCTGTAGAAAATGCAACTGGACATTCGTAGCGCTAAGTGGGTAATAGTGGAAAAAAGAATATGTTCAAATATAAACTACACAGAAGCATTGTATGAAACTTCTTTCTGTTCTGTGCATTTAACTAACAGAGTTGAACCTTACTTTTAATTGAGCCGTTCTGAAACACTCTTTCTGTAGAAACTGCAATTGGACTTTCTGAGCGCTAAGGGGCCTATATTGAGAAAATGAATGTCTACAAATAAAAACTACACAGAAGAATTGTGTGAAACTTCTTTCTGTTCTGTTTGTTCAACTAAAAGAGTTGAACCTCAGTTTTGATTGAGCCGTTCTGAAACACTCTTTCTGTAGAAAATGCAAGTGGAGATTCGGAGCGTTAAGAGGGTAATAGTGGAAAAAGGAATGTCTCCAAATATAAACTACACAGAATCATTCAGTGAAACTTCTTTCTGATCTGTGCATTCAGCTAACAGAGTTAAACCATACTTTTGATTGAGCAGATCTGAACACTCTTTCTGTAGAAAATGCAACTGGACATTTGGAGCGCTAAGAGAGTAGTAGTGGAAAAAGGAATATATTCAAATATAAACTACACAGAAGCATTCTGTGAAACTTCTTTCTGATCTGAGCATTCAGCTAACAGAGTTAAACCATACTTTTGATTGAGCAGTTTTGAAACACTCTGTCTGTAGAAAATGCAACTGGACATTCGTAGCGCCAAGTGGGTAATAGTGGAAAAAAGAATAGCTTCAAATATAAACTACACAGAAGCATTGTATGAAATTTCTTTCTGTTCTGGGCATTCAACTAACAGAGTTGAACCTTACTTTTGATTGAGCCTTTCTGAAACACTCTTTCTGTAGAAACTGCAATTGGACATTCTGAGCGCTAAAAGGCCTATATTGGGAAAAATAATATCTTCAAATAAAAACTACACAGAAGCATTGTGTGAAACTTATTTCTGATATGTTCATTAAGCTAACAGAGTTAAACCATACTTTTGATTGCGCAGTTCTGAACACTCTTTCTGTAGAAAATGCAAGTGGACATTCGGAGCGCTAAGAGGGTAATAGTGGAGAAAGGAATATATTCAAATATAAACTACACAGTAGCATTCTGTGAAAATCCTTTCTGTTCTGTGCATTCATCTAACAGAGTTGAACCTTACTTTTGATTGAGCCGTTCTGAAACACTCTTTCTGTAGAAACTGCAATTGGACATGCTAAGCGCTAAGAGGCCTACATTGGGAAAAAGAATATCTTCAAATAAAAACTACACAGATGCATTCTGTGAAACTTATTTCTGATCTGTAAATTCAGTTAACAGAGATAAAACATATTTTTGATTGAGCAGTTATGAAACACTCTTTTTGTAGAAAATGCAAGTGGAGATTCGGAGCGCTAAGAGGGTAATATTGGAAAAAGGAATGTCTTCAAATATAAACTACATAGAATCATTCGGTGAAACTTCTTTCTGATCTGTGCATTCAGCTAACAGACTTAAACCATACTTTTGATTGAGCGGATCTGAACACTCTTTCTGTAGAAAATGCAACTGGACATTTGGAGCGCTAAGAGCATAGTAGTGGAAAAAGGAATATATTCAAATATAAACTACACAGAAGCATTCTGTGAAACTTCTTTCTGATCTGAGCATTCAGCTAACAGAGTTAAACCATACTTTTGATTGAGCAGTTTTGAAACACTCTGTCTGTAGAAAATGCAACTGGACATTCGTAGCGCTAAGTGGGTAATAGTGGAAAAAAGAATATGTTCAAATATAAACTACACAGAAGCATTGTATGAAACTTCTTTCTGTTCTGTGCATTCAACTAACAGAGTTGAACCTTACTTTTAATTGAGCCGTTCTGAAACACTCTTTCTGTAGAAACTGCAATTGGACTTTCTGAGCGCTAAGGGGCCTATATTGAGAAAATGAATGTCTACAAATAAAAACTACACAGAAGAATTGTGTGAAACTTCTTTCTGTTCTGTTTGTTCAACTAAAAGAGTTGAACCTTAGTTTTGATGGAGCCGTTCTGAAACACTCTTTCTGTAGAAAATGCAAGTGGAGATTCGGAGCGCTAAGAGGGTAATAGTGGAAAAAGGAATGTCTCCAAATATAAACTACACAGAATCATTCTGTGAAACTTCTTTCTCATCTGTGCATGCAGCTAACAGAGATAAACCATACTTTTGATTGAGCAGATCTGAACACTCTTTCTGTAGAAAATGCAACTGGACATTTGGAGCGCTAAGAGAGTAGTAGTGGAAAAAGGAATATATTCAAATATAAACTACACAGAAGCATTCTGTGAAACTTCTTTCTGATCTGAGCATTCAGCTAACAGAGTTAAACCATACTTTTGATTGAGCAGTTTTGAAACACTCTGTCTGTAGAAAATGCAACTGGACATTCGTAGCGCTAAGTGGGTAATAGTGGAAAAAAGAATATGTTCAAATATAAACTACACAGAAGCATTGTATGAAACTTCTTTCTGTTCTGTGCATTCAACTAACAGAGTTGAACCTTACTTTTGATTGAGCCTTTCTGAAACACTCTTTCTGTAGAAACTGCAATTGGACATTCTGAGCGCTAAGATGCCTCTATTGGGAAAAACAATATCTTCAAATAAAAACTACACAGAAGCATTGTGTGAAACTTATTTCTGATATGTTCATTAAGCTAACAGAGTTAAACCATACTTTTGATTGCGCTGTTCTGAACACTCTTTCTGTAGAAAATGCAAGTGGACATTCGGAGCGCTAAGAGGGTAATAGTGGAAAAAGGAATATATTCAAATATAAACTACACAGTAGCATTCTGTGAAAATTCTTTCTGTTCTGTGCATTCAACTAACAGAGTTGAACCTTACTTTTGATTGAGCCGTTCTGAAACACTCTTTCTGTAGAAACTGCAATTGGACATGCTAAGCGCTAAGAGGCCTACATTGGGAAAAAGAATATCTTCAAATAAAAACTACACAGATGCATTCTGTGAAACTTATTTCTGATCTGTAAATTCAGTTAACAGAGATAAAACATATTTTTGATTGAGCAGTTATGAAACACTCTTTTTGTAGAAAATGCAAGTGGAGATTCGGAGCGCTAAGAGGGTAATAGTGGAAAAAGGAATGTCTTCAAATATAAACTACACAGAATCATTCGGTGAAACTTCTTTCTGATCTGTGCATTCAGCTAACAGAGTTAAACCATACTTTTGATTGAGCAGATCTGAACACTCTTTCTGTAGAAAATGCAAATGGACATTTGGAGCGCTAAGAGCGTAATAGTGGAAAAAGGAATATATTCAAATATAAACTACACAGAAGCATTCTGTGAAACTTCTTTCTGATCTGAGTTTTCAGCTAACACAGTTAAACCATACTTTTGATTTAGCAGTTTTGAAACACTCTGTCTGTAGAAAATGCAACTGGACATTCTTAGCGCTAAGTGGGTAACAGTGGAAAAAAGAATATGTTCAAATATAAACTACACAGAAGCATTGTATGAAACTTCTTTCTGTTCTGTGCATTCAACTAACAGAGTTGAACCTTACTTTTGATTGAGCCGTTCTGAAACATTCTTTCTGTAGAAACTGCAATTGGACATTCTGAGCGCTAAGAGGCCTATATTGGGAAAAAGAATGTCTACAAATAAAAACTACAGAGAAGAATTGTGTGAAACTTCTTTCTGTTCTGTTTGTTCAACTAAAAGAGTTGAACCTTAGTTTTGTTTGAGCCGTTCTGAAACACTCTTTCTGTAGGAAATGCAAGTGGAGATTCGGAGCGCTAAGAGGGTAATAGTGGAAAAAGGAATGTCTCCAAATATAAACTACACAGAATCATTCTGTGAAACTTCTTTCTGATCTGTGCATGCAGCTAACAGAGATAAACCATACTTTTGATTGAGCAGATCTGAACACTCTTTCTGTAGAAAATGCAACTGGACATTTGGAGCGCTAAGAGAGTAGTAGTGGAAAAAGGAATATATTCAAATATAAACTACACAGAAGCATTCTGTGAAACTTCTTTCTGATCTGAGCATTCAGCTAACAGAGTTAAACCATACTTTTGATTGAGCAGTTTTGAAACACTCTGTCTGTAGAAAATGCAACTGGACATTCGTAGCGCTAAGTGGGTAATAGTGGAAAAAAGAATATGTTCAAATATAAACTACACAGAAGCATTGTATGAAACTTCTTTCTGTTCTGTGCATTCAACTAACAGAGTTGAACCTTACTTTTGATTGAGCCTTTCTGAAACACTCTTTCTGTAGAAACTGCAATTGGACATTCTGAGCGCTAAGATGCCTCTATTGGGAAAAACAATATCTTCAAATAAAAACTACACAGAAGCATTGTGTGAAACTTATTTCTGATATGTTCATTAAGCTAACAGAGTTAAACCATACTTTTGATTGCGCTGTTCTGAACACTCTTTCTGTAGAAAATGCAAGTGGACATTCGGAGCGCTAAGAGGGTAATAGTGGAAAAAGGAATATATTCAAATATAAACTACACAGTAGCATTCTGTGAAAATTCTTTCTGCTCTGTGCATTCAACTAACAGAGTTGAACCTTACTTTTGATTGAGCCGTTCTGAAACACTCTTTCTGTAGAAACTGCAATTGGACATGCTAAGCGCTAAGAGGCCTACATTGGGAAAAAGAATATCTTCAAATAAAAACTACACAGATGCATTCTGTGAAACTTATTTCTGATCTGTAAATTCAGTTAACAGAGATAAAACATATTTTTGATTGAGCAGTAATGAAACACTCTTTTTGTAGAAAATGCAAGTGGAGATTCGGAGCGCTAAGAGGGTAATAGTGGAAAAAGGAATGTCTTCAAATATAAACTACACAGAATCATTCGGTGAAACTTCTTTCTGATCTGTGCATTCAGCTAACAGAGTTAAACCATACTTTTGATTGAGCAGATCTGAACACTCTTTCTGTAGAAAATGCAACTGGACATTTGGAGCGCTAAGAGCGTAATAGTGGAAAAAGGAATATATTCAAATATAAACTACACAGAAGCATTCTGTGAAACTTCTTTCTGATCTGAGCATTCAGCTAACACAGTTAAACCATACTTTTGATTTAGCAGTTTTGAAACACTCTGTCTGTAGAAAATGCAACTGGACATTCATAGCGCTAAGTGGGTAACAGTGGAAAAAAGAATATGTTCAAATATAAACTACACAGAAGCATTGTATGAAACTTCTTTCTGTTCTGTGCATTCAACTAACAGAGTTGAACCTTACTTTTGATTGAGCCGTTCTGAAACATTCTTTCTGTAGAAACTGCAATTGGACATTCTGAGCGCTAAGAGGCCTATATTGGGAAAAAGAATGTCTACAAATAAAAACTACACAGAAGAATTGTGTGAAACTTCTTTCTGTTCTGTTTGTTCAACTAAAAGAGTTGAACCTTAGTTTTGTTTGAGCCGTTCTGAAACACTCTTTCTGTAGGAAATGCAAGTGGAGATTCGGAGCGCTAAGAGGGTAATAGTGGAAAAAGGAATGTCTCCAAATATAAACTACACAGAATCATTCTGTGAAACTTCTTTCTGATCTGTGCATTCAGCTAACAGAGTTAAACCATACTTTTGATTGAGCAGATCTGAACACTCTTTCTGTAGAAAATGCAACTGGACATTTGGAGCGCTAAGAGAGTAGTAGTAGAAAAAGGAATATATTCAAATATAAACTACACAGAAGCATTCTGTGAAACTTCTTTCTGATCTGAGCATTCAGCTAACAGAGTTAAACCATACTTTTAATTGAGCAGTTTTGAAACACTCTGTCTGTAGAAAATGCAACTGGACATTCGTAGCGCTAAGTGGGTAATAGTGGAAAAAAGAATATGTTCAAATATAAACTACACAGAAGCATTGTATGAAACTTCTTTCTGTTCTGTGCATTCAACTAACAGAGTTGAACCTTACTTTTGATTGAGCCTTTCTGAAACACTCTTTCTGTAGAAACTGCAATTGGACATTCTGAGCGCTAAGAGGCCTCTATTGGGAAAAATAATATCTTCAAATAAAAACTACACAGAAGCATTGTGTGAAACTTATTTCTGATATGGTCATTAAGCTAACAGAGTTAAACCATACTTTTGATTGCGCAGTTCTGAACACTCTTTCTGTAGAAAATGCAAGTGGACATTCGGAGCGCTAAGAGGGTAATAATGGAAAAAGGAATATATTCAAATATAAACTACACAGTAGCATTCTGTGAAAATTCTTTCTGTTCTGTGTATTCAACTAACAGAGTTGAACCTTACTTTTGATTGAGCCGTTCTGAAACACTCTTTCTGTAGAAACTGCAATTGGACATGCTAAGCGCTAAGAGGCCTACATTGGGAAAAAGAATATCTTCAAATAAAAACTACACAGATGCATTCTGTGAAACTTATTTCTGATCTGTAAATTCAGTTAACAGAGATAAAACATATTTTTGATTGAGCAGTTATGAAACACTCTTTTTGTAGAAAATGCAAGTGGAGATTCGGAGCGCTAAGAGGGTAATAGTGGAAAAAGGAATGTCTTCAAATATAAACTACACAGAATCATTCGGTGAAACTTCTTTCTGATCTGTGCATTCAGCTAACAGAGTTAAACCATACTTTTGATTGAGCAGATCTGAACACTCTTTCTGTAGAAAATGCAACTGGACATTTGGAGCGCTAAGAGAGTAGTAGTGGAAAAAGGAATATATTCAAATATAAACTACACAGAAGCATTCTGTGAAACTTCTTTCTGATCTGAGCATTCAGCTAACAGAGTTAAACCATACTTTTGATTGAGCCGTTTTGAAACACTCTGTCTGTAGAAAATGCAACTGGACATTCGTAGCGCTAAGTGGGTAATAGTGGAAAAAAGAATATTTTCAAATATAAACTACACAGAGGCATTGTATGAAACTTCTTTCTGTTCTGTGCATTCAACTAACAGAGTTGAACCTTACTTTTGATTGAGCCTTTCTGAAACGCTCTTTCTGTAGAAACTGCAATTGGACATTCTGAGCGCTAAGAGGCCTCTATTGGGAAAAATAATATCTTCAAATAAAAACTACACAGAAGCATTGTGTGAAACTTATTTCTGATATGTTCATTAAGCTAACAGAGTTAAACCATACTTTTGATTGCGCAGTTCTGAACACTCTTTCTGTAGAAAATGCAAGTGGACATTCGGAGCGCTAAGAGAGTAATAGTGGAAAAAGGAATATATTCAAATATAAACTACACAGTAGCATTCTGTGAAAATTCTTTCTGTTCTGTGCATTCAACTAACAGAGTTGAACCTTACTTTTGATTGAGCCGTGCTGAAACACTCTTTCTGTAGAAACTGCAATTGGACATGCTAAGCGCTAAGAGGCCTACATTGGGAAAAAGAATATCTTCAAATAAAAACTACACAGATGCATTCTGTGAAACTTATTTCTGATCTGTAAATTCAGTTAACAGAGATAAAACATATTTTTGATTGAGCAGTTATGAAACACTCTTTTTGTAGAAAATGCAAGTGGAGATTCGGAGCGCTAAGAGGGTTATAGTGGAAAAAGGAATGTCTTCAAATATAAATTACAGAATCATTCTGTGAAACTTCTTTCTGATCTGTGCATTCAGCTAACAGAGTTAAAGCATACTTTTGATTGAGCAGATCTGAACACTCTTTCTGTTGAAAATGCAACTGGACATTTGGAGCGCTAAGAGCGTAGTAGTGGAAAAAGGAATATATTCAAATATAAACTTCACAGAAGCATTCTGTGAAACTTCTTTCTGATCTGAGCATTCAGCTAACAGAGTTAAACCATACTTTTGGTTGAGCAGTTTTGAAACACTCTGTCTGTAGAAAATGCAATTGGACATTCGTAGCGCTAAGTGGGTAATAGTGGAAAAAAGAATATGTTCAAATATGAACTACACAGAAGCATTGTATGAAACTTCTTTCTGTTCTGTGCATTCAACTAACAGAGTTGAACCTTACTATTGGTTGAGCCGTTCTGAAAAGATCTTTCTGTAGAAACTGCAATTGGACATTCTGAGCGCTAAGAGGCCTATATTGGGAAAAAGAATGTCTACAAATAAAAACTACACAGAAGAATTGTGTGAAACTTCTTTCTGTTCTGTTTGTTCAACTAAAAGAGTTGAACATTAGTTTTGATTGAGCCGTTCTGAAACACTCTTTCTGTAGAAAATGCAAGTGGAGATTCGGAGCGCTAAGAGGGTAATAGTGGAAAAAGGAATGTCTTCAAATATAAACTACACAGAATCATTCGGTGAAACTTCTTTCTGATCTGTGCATTCAGCTAACAGAGTTAAACCATTCTTTTGATTGAGCAGATCTGAACACTCTTTCTGTTGAAAATGCAACTGGACATTTGGAGCGCTAAGAGCGTAGTAGTGGAAAAAGGAATATATTCAAATATAAACTACCCAGAAGCATTCTGTGAAACTTCTTTCTGATCTGAGCATACAGCTAACAGAGTTAAACCATACTTTTGATTGAGCAGTTTTGAAACACTCTGTCTGTAGAAAATGCAACTGGACATTCGTAGCGCTAAGTGGGTAATAGTGGAAAAAAGAATATGTTCAAATATAAACTACACAGAAGCATTGTATGAAACTTCTTTCTGTTCTGTGCATTCAACTAACAGAGTTGAACCTTAATTTTGATTGAGCCGTTCTGAAACACTCTTTCTGTAGAAACTGCAATTGGACATTCTGAGCGCTAAGAGGCCTATATTGGGAAAAAGAATGTCTACAAATAAAAACTACACAGAAGAATTGTGTGAAACTTCTTTCTGTTCTGTTTGTTCAACTAAAAGAGTTGAACCTTAGTTTTGATTGAGCCGTTCTGAAACACTCTTTCTGTAGAAAATGCAAGTGGAGATTCGGAGCGCTAAGAGGGTAATAGTGGAAAAAGGAATGTCTCCAAATATAAACTACACAGAATCATTCTGTGAAACTTCTTTCTGATCTGTGCATTCAGCTAACAGAGTTAAACCATACTTTTGATTGAGGAGATCTGAACACTCTTTCTGTAGAAAATGCAACTGGACATTTGGAGCGCTAAGAGAGTAGTAGTGGAAAAAGGAATATATTCAAATATAAACTACACAGAAGCATTCTGTGAAACTTCTTTCTGATCTGAGCATTCAGCTAACAGAGTTAAACCATACTTTTGATTGAGCAGTTTTGAAACACTCTGTCTTAAAAAATGCAACTGGACATTCGTAGCGCTAAGTGGGTAATAGTGGAAAAAAGAATATGTTCAAATATAAATTACACAGAAGCATTGTATGAAACTTCTTTCTGTTCTGTGCATTCAACTAACAGAGTTGAACCTTACTTTTGATTGAGCCTTTCTGAAATACTCTTTCTGTAGAAACTTCAATTGGACATTCTGAGCGCTAAGATGCCTCTATTGGGAAAAACAATATCTTCAAATAAAAACTACACAGAAGCATTGTGTGAAACTTATTTCTGATATGTTCATTAAGCTAACAGAGTTAAACCATACTTTTGATTGCGCTGTTCTGAACACTCTTTCTGTAGAAAATGCAAGTGGACATTCGGAGCGCTAAGAGGGTAATAGTGGAAAAAGGAATATATTCAAATATAAACTACACAGTAGCATTCTGTGAAAATTCTTTCTGTTCTGTGCATTCAACTAACAGAGTTGAACCTTACTTTTGATTGAGCCGTTCTGAAACACTCTTTCTGTAGAAACTGCAATTGGACATGCTAAGCGCTAAGAGGCCTACATTGGGAAAAAGAATATCTTCAAATAAAAACTACACAGATGCATTCTGTGAAACTTATTTCTGATCTGTAAATTCAGTTAACAGAGATAAAACATATTTTTGATTGAGCAGTTATGAAACACTCTTTTTGTAGAAAATGCAAGTGGAGATTCGGAGCGCTAAGAGGGTAATAGTGGAAAAAGGAATGTCTTCAAATATAAACTACACAGAATCATTCTGTGAAACTTCTTTCTGATCTGTGCATTCAGCTAACAGAGTTAAACCATACTTTTGATTGAGCAGATCTGAACACTCTTTCTGTAGAAAATGCAACTGGACATTTGGAGCGCTAAGAGCGTAATAGTGGAAAAAGGAATATATTCAAATATAAACTACACAGAAGCATTCTGTGAAACTTCTTTCTGATCTGAGCATTCAGCTAACAGAGTTAAACCATACTTTTGATTTAGCAGTTTTGAAACACTCTGTCTGTAGAAAATGCAACTGGACATTCTTAGCGCTAAGTGGGTAACAGTGGAAAAAAGAATATGTTCAAATATAAACTACACAGAAGCATTGTATGAAACTTCTTTCTGTTCTGTGCATTCAACTAACAGAGTTGAACCTTACTTTTGATTGAGCCGTTCTGAAACATTCTTTCTGTAGAAACTGCAATTGGACATTCTGATCGCTAAGAGGCCTATATTGGGAAAAAGAATGTCTACAAATAAAAACTACACAGAAGAATTGTGTGAAACTTCTTTCTGTTCTGTTTGTTCAACTAAAAGAGTTGAACCTTAGTTTTGTTTGAGCCGTTCTGAAACACTCTTTCTGTAGGAAATGCAAGTGGAGATTCGGAGCGCTAAGAGGGTAATAGTGGAAAAAGGAATGTCTCCAAATATAAACTACACAGAATCATTCTGTGAAACTTTTTTCTGATCTGTGCATTCAGCTAACAGAGTTAAACCATACTTTTGATTGAGCAGATCTGAACACTCTTTCTGTAGAAAATGCAACTGGACATTTGGAGCGCTAAGAGAGTAGTAGTAGAAAAAGGAATATATTCAAATATAAACTACACAGAAGCATTCTGTGAAACTACTTTCTGATCTCAGCATTCAGCTAACAGAGTTAAACCATACTTTTAATTGAGCAGTTTTGAAACACTCTGTCTGTAGAAAATGCAACTGGACATTCGTAGCGCTAAGTGGGTAATAGTGGAAAAAAGAATATGTTCAAATATAAACTACACAGAAGCATTGTATGAAACTTCTTTCTGTTCTGTGCATTCAACTAACAGAGTTGAACCTTACTTTTGATTGAGCCTTTCTGAAACACTCTTTCTGTAGAAACTGCAATTGGACATTCTGAGCGCTAAGAGGCCTCTATTGGGAAAAATAATATCTTCAAATAAAAACTACACAGAAGCATTGTGTGAAACTTATTTCTGATATGGTCATTAAGCTAACAGAGTTAAACCATACTTTTGATTGCGCAGTTCTGAACACTCTTTCTGTAGAAAATGCAAGTGGACATTCGGAGCGCTAAGAGGGTAATACTAGAAAAAGTAATATCTTCAAATATAAACTACAGAGAATCATTCTGTGAAACTTCTTTCTGATCTGTGCATTCAGCTAACAGAATTAAACCATACTTTTCATTGAGCAGTTCTGAACACTCTTTCTGTAGAAAATGCAACTGGACATTTGGAGCGCTAAGAGCGTTGTAGTGGAAAAAGGAATATATTCAAATATAAACTACACAGAAGCATTCTGTGAAACTTCTTTCTGATCTGAGCATTCAGCTAACAGAGTTAAACCATACTTTTGATTGAGCAGTTTTGAAACACTCTGTCTGTAGAAAATGCAACTGGACATTCGTAGCGCTAAGTGGGTAATAGTGGAAAACAGAATATGTTCAAATATAAACTACACAGAAGCATTGTATGAGACTTCTTTCTGTTCTGTGCATTCAACTAACAGAGTTGAACCTTACTTTTGATTGAGCCGTTCTGAAACACTCTTTCTGTAGAAACTGCAATTGGACATTCTGAGAGCTAAGAGGCCTATATTGGGAAAAAGAATGTCTACAAATAAAAACTACACAGAAGAATTGTGTGAAACTTCTTTCTGCTCTGTTTGTTCAACTAAAAGAGTTGAACCTTAGTTTTGATTGAGCCGTTCTGAAACACTCTTTCTGTAGAAAATGCAAGTGGAGATTCGGAGCGCTAAGAGGGTAATAGTGGAAAAAGGAATGTCTCCAAATATAAACTACACAGAATCATTCTGTGAAACTTCTTTCTGATCTGTGCATTCAGCTAACAGAGTAAAACCATACTTTTGATTGAGCAGATCTGAACACTCTTTCTGTAGAAAATGCAACTGGACATTTGGAGCGCTAAGAGAGTAGTAGTGGAAAAAGGGATATATTCAAATATAAACTACACAGAAGCATTCTGTGAAACTTATTTCTGATCTGAGCATTCAGCTAACAGAGTTAAACCATACTTTTGATTGAGCAGTTTTGAAACACTCTGTCTGTAGAAAATGCAACTGGACATTCGTAGCGCCAAGTGGGTAATAGTGGAAAAAAGAATATGTTCATATATAAACTACACAGAAGCATTGTATGAAACTTCTTTCTGTTCTGTGCATTCAACTCACAGAGTTGAACCTTACTTTTGATTGAGCCATTCTGAAACACTCTTTCTGTAGAAACTGCAATTGGACATTCTGAGCGCTAAGAGGCCTCTATTGGGAAAAATAATATCTTCAAATAAAAACTACACAGAAGCATTGTGTGAAACTTATTTCTGATATGTTCTTTAAGCTAACAGAGTTAAACCATACTTTTGATTGCGCAGTTCTGAACACTCTTTCTGTAGAAAATGCAAGTGGACATTCGGAGCGCTAAGAGGGTAATAGTGGAAAAAGGAATATATTAAAATATAAACTACACAGTAGCATTCTGTGAAAATTCTTTCTGTTCTGTGCATTCAACTAACAGAGTTGAACCTTACTTTTAATTGAGCCGTTCTGAAACACTCTTTCTGTAGAAACTGCAATTGGACATGCTAAGCGCTAAGAGGCCTACATTGGGAAAAAGAATATCTTCAAATAAAAACTACACAGATGCATTCTGTGAAACTTCTTTCTGTTCTGTTTGTTCAACTAAAAGAGTTGAACATTAGTTTTGATTGAGCCGTTCTGAAACACTCTTTCTGTAGAAAATGCAAGTGGAGATTCGGAGCGCTAAGAGGGTAATAGTGGAAAAAGGAATGTCTCCAAATATAAACTACACAGAATCATTCTGTGAAACTTCTTTCTGATCTGTGCATTCAGCTAACAGAGTTAAACCATCCTTTTGATTGAGCAGATCTGAACACTCTTTCTGTAGAAAATGCAACTGGACATTTGGAGCGCTAAGAGCGTAGTAGTGGAAAAAGGAATATATTCAAATATAAACTACACAGAAGCATTCTGTGAAACTTCTTTCTGATCTGAGCATTCAGCTAACAGAGTTAAACCATACTTTTGATTGAGCAGTTTTGAAACACTCTGTCTGTAGAAAATGCCACTGGACTTTCGTAGCGCTAAGTGGGTAATAGTGGAAAAAAGAATATTTTCAAATATAAACTACACAGAAGCATTGTATGAAACTTCCTTCTGTTCTGTGCATTCAACTAACAGAGTTGAAGCTTACCTTTGATTGAGCCGTTCTGAAACACTCTTTCTGTAGAAACTGCAATTGGACATTCTGAGCGCTAAGAGGCCTATATTGGGAAAAAGAATGTCTACAAATAAAAACTACACAGAAGAATTGTGTGAAACTACTTTCTGTTCTGTTTGTTCAACTAAAAGAGTTGAAACTTAGTTTTGATTGAGCCGTTCTGAAACACTCTTTCTGTAGAAAATGCTAGTGGAGATTCGGAGCGCTAAGAGGGTAATAGTGGAAAAAGGAATGTCTCCAAATATAAACTACACAGAATCATTCTGTGAAACTTCTTTCTGATCTGTGCATTCAGCTAACAGAGTAAAACCATACTTTTGATTGAGCAAATCTGAACACTCTTTCTGTAGAAAATGGAACTGGACATTTGGAGCGCTAAGAGAGTAGTAGTGGAAAAAGGGATATATTCAAATATAAACTACACAGAAGCATTCTGTGAAACTTCTTTCTGATCTGAGCATTCAGCTAACAGAGTTAAACCATACTTTTGATTGAGCAGTTTTGAAACACTCTGTCTGTAGAAAATGCAACTGGACATTCGTAGCGCCAAGTGGGAAATAGTGGAAAAAAGAATATGTTCAAATATAAACTACACAGAAGCATTGTATGAAATTACTTTCTGTTCTGTGCATTCAACTAACAGAGTTGAACCTTAATTTTATTGAGCCTTTCTGAAACACTCTTTCTGTAGAAACTGCAATTGGACATTCTGAGCGCTAAGAGGCCTACATTGGGAAAAAGAATATCTTCAAATAAAAACTACACAGATGCATTCTGTGAAACCTATTTCTGATCTGTAAATTCAGTTAACAGAGATAAAACATATTTTTGATTGAGCAGTTATGAAACACTCTTTTTGTAGAAAATGCAAGTGGAGATTCGGAGCGCTAAGAAGGTAATAGTGGAAAAAGGAATGTCTTCAAATATAAACTACACAGAATCATTCGTTGAAAATTCTTTCTGATCTGTGCATTCAGCTAACAGAGTTAAACCATACTTTTGATTGAGCAGATCTGAACACTCTTTCTGTAGAAAATGCAACTGGACATTTGGAGCGCTAAGAGCGTAGTAGTGGAAAAAGGAATATATTCAAATATAAACTACACAGAAGCATTCTGTGAAACTTCTTTCTGATATGAGCATTCAGCTAACAGAGTTAAAACATACTTTTGATTGAGCAGTTTTGAAACACTCTGTCTGTAGGAAATGCAACTGGACATTCGTAGCGCTAAGTGGGTAATAGTGGAAAAAAGAATATGTTCAAATATAAACTACACAGAAGCATTGTATGAAACTTCTTTCTGTTCTGTGCATTCAACTTACAGAGTTGAACCTTACTTTTGATTGAGCCGTTCTGAAACACTCTTTCTGTAGAAACTGCAATTGGACATTCTGAGCGCTAAGAGGCCTATATTGGGAAAAAGAATGTCTACAAATAAAAACTACACAGAAGAATTGTGTGAAACTTCTTTCTGTTCTGTTTGTTCAACTAAAAGAGTTGAACCTTAGTTTTGATTGAGCCGTTCTGAAACACTCTTTCTGTAGAAAATGCAAGTGGAGATTCGGAGCGCTAAGAGGGTAATAGTGGAAAAAGGAATGTCACCAAATATAAAATACACAGAATCATTCTGTGAAACTTCTTTCTGATCTGTGCATTCAGCTAACAGAGTTAAACCATACTTTTGATAGAGCAGATCTGAACACTCTTTCTGTAGAAAATGCAACTGGACATTTGGAGCGCTAAGAGAGTAGTAGTGGAAAAAGGAATATATTCAAATATAAACTACACAGAAGCATTCTGTGAAACTTCTTTCTGATCTGAGCATTCAGCTAACAGAGTTAAACCATACTTTTGATTGAGCAGTTTTGAAACACTCTGTCTGTAGAAAATGCAACTGGACATTCGTAGCGCCAAGTGGGTAATAGTGGAAAAAAGAATATCTTCAAATATAAACTACACAGAAGCATTGTATGAAATTTCTTTCTGTTCTGTGCATTCAACTAACAGAGTTGAACCTTACTTTTGATTGAGCCTTTCTGAAACACTCTTTCTGTAGAAACTGCAATTGGACATTCTGAGCGCTAAGAGGCCTATATTGGGAAAAATAATATCTTCAAATAAAAACTACACAGAAGCATTGTGTGAAACTTATTTCTGATATGTTCATTAAGCTAACAGAGTTAAACCATACATTTGATTGCGCAGTTCTGAACACACTTTCTGTAGAAAATGCAAGTGGACATTCGGAGCGCTAAGAGGGAAATAGTGGAGAAAGGAATATATTCAAATATAAACTACACAGTAGCATTCTGTGAAAATTCTTTCTCTTCTGTGCATTCAACTAACAGAGTTGAACCTTACTTTTGATTGAGCCGTTCTGAAACACTCTTTCTGTAGAAACTGCAATTGGACATGCTAAGCGCTAAGAGGCCTACATTGGGAAAAAGAATATCTTCAAATAAAAACTACACAGATGCATTCTGTGAAACTTATTTCTGATCTGTAAATTCAGTTAACAGAGATAAAACATATTTTTGATTGAGCAGTTATGAAACACTCTTTTTGTAGAAAATGCAAGTGGAGATTCGGAGCGCTAAGAGGGTAATAGTGGAAAAAGGAATGTCTTCAAATATAAACTACACAGAATCATTCGGTGAAACTTCTTTCTGATCTGTGCATTCAGCTAACAGAGTTAAACCATACTTTTGATTGAGCAGATCTGAACACTCTTTCTGTAGAAAATGCAACTGGACATTTGGAGCGCTAAGAGCATATTAGTGGAAAAAGGAATATATACAAATATAAACTACACAGAAGCATTCTGTGAAACTTCTTTCTGATCTGAGCATTCAGTTAACAGAGTTAAACCATACTTTTGATTGAGCAGTTTTGAAACACTCTGTCTGTAGAAAATGCCACTGGATATTCGTAGCGCTAAGTGGGTAATAGTGGAAAAAAGAATATGTTCAAATATAAACTACACAGAAGCATTGTATGAAACTTCTTTCTGTTCTGTGCATTCAACTAACAGAGTTGAACCTTACTTTTGATTGAGCCGTTCTGAAACACTCTTTCTGTAGAAACTGCAATTGGACATTCTGAGCGCTAAGAGGCCTATATTGGGAAAAAGAATGTCTACAAATAAAAACTACACAGAAGAATTGTGTGAAACTTCTTTCTGTTCTGTTTGTTCAACTAAAAGAGTTGAACCTTAGTTTTCATTGAGCCGTTCTGAAACACTCTTTCTGTAGAAAATGCAAGTGGAGATTCGGAGCGCTAAGAGGGTAATAGTGGAAAAAGGAATGTCTCCAAATATAAACTACACAGAATAATTCTGTGAAACTTCTTTCTGATCTGTGCATTCAGCTAACAGAGTAAAACCATACTTTTGATTGAGCAGATCTGAACACTCTTTCTGTAGAAAATGCAAGTGGACATTTGGAGCGCTAAGAGAGTAGTAGTGGAAAAAGGGATATATTCAAATATAAACTACACAGAAGCATTCTGTGAAACTTCTTTCTGATCTGAGCATTCAGCTAACAGAGTTAAACCATACTTTTGATTGAGCAGTTTTGAAACACTCTGTCTGTAGAAAATGCAACTGGACATTCGTAGCGCCAAGTGGGTAATAGTGGAAAAAAGAATATGTTCAAATATAAACTACACAGAAGCATTGTATGAAATTACTTTCTGTTCTGTGCATTCAACTAACAGAGTTGAACCTTACTTTTGATTGAGCCTTTCTGAAACACTCTTTCTGTAGAAACTGCAATTGGACATTCTGAGCGCTAAGAGGCCTATATTGGGAAAAATAATATCTTCAAATAAAAACTACACATAAGCATTGTGTGAAACTTATTTCTGATATGTTCATTAAGCTAACAGAGTTAAACCATACTTTTGATTGCGCAGTTCTGAACACTCTTTCTGTAGAAAATGCAAGTGGACATTCGGAGCGCTAAGAGGGTAATAGTGGAGAAAGGAATATATTCAAATATAAACTACACAGTAGCATTCTGTGAAAATACTTTCTGTTCTGTGCATTCAACTAACAGAGTTGAACCTTACTTTTGATTGAGCCGTTCTGAAACACTCTTTCTGTAGAAACTGCAATTGGACATGCTAAGCGCTAAGAGGCCTACATTGGGAAAAAGAATATCTTCAAATAAAAACTACACAGATGCATTCTGTGAAACCTATTTCTGATCTGTAAATTCAGTTAACAGAGATAAAACATATTTTTGATTGAGCAGTTATGAAACACTCTTTTTGTAGAAAATGCAAGTGGAGATTCGGAGCGCTAAGAGGGTAATAGTGGAAAACGGAATGTCTTCAAATATAAACTACACAGAATCATTCGGTGAAACTTCTTTCTGATCTGTGCATTCAGCTAAGAGAGTTAAACCATACTTTTGATTGAGCAGATCTGAACACTCTTTCTGTAGAAAATGCAACTGGACATTTGGAGCGCTAAGAGCGTAGTAGTGGAAAAAGGAATATATTCAAATATAAACTACACAGAAGCATTCTGTGAAACTTCTTTCTGATCTGAGCATTCAGCTAACAGAGTTAAACCATACTTTTGATTGAGCAGTTTTGAAACACTCTGTCTGTAGAAAATGCAACTGGACATTCGTAGCGCTAAGTGGGTAATAGTGGAAAAAATAATATGTTCAAATATAAACTACACAGAAGCATTGTATGAAACATCTTTCTGTTCTGTGCATTCAACTAACAGAGTTGAACCTTACTTTTGATTGAGCCGTTCTGAAACACTCTTTCTGTAGAAACTGCAATTGGACATTCTGAGCGCTAAGAGGCCTATATTGGGAAAAAGAATGTCTACAAATAAAAACTACACAGAAGAATTGTGTGAATCTTCTTTCTGTTCTGTTTGTTCAACTAAAAGAGTTGAACCTTAGTTTTGATTGAGCCGTTCTGAAACACTCTTTCTGTAGAAAATGCAAGTGGAGATTCGGAGCGCTAAGAGGGTAATAGTGGAAAAAGGAATGTCTCCAAATATAAACTACACAGAATCATTCTGTGAAACTTCTTTCTGATCTGTGCATTCAGCTAACAGAGCTAAACCATACTTTTGATTGAGCAGATCTGAACACTCTTTCTGTAGAAAATGCAACTGGACATTTGGAGCGCTAAGAGAGTAGTAGTGGAAAAAGGAATATATTCAAATATAAACTACACAGAAGCATTCTGTGAAACTTCTTTCTGATCTGAGCATTCAGCTAACAGAGTTAAACCATACTTTTGATTGAGCAGTTTTGAAACAATCTGTCTGTAGAAAATGCAACTGGACATTCGTAGCGCTAATTGGGTAATAGTGGAAAAAAGAATATGTTCAAATATAAACTACACAGAAGCATTGTATGAAACTTCTTTCTGTTCTGTGCATTCAACTAACAGAGTTGAACCTCACATTTGATTGAGCCTTTCTGAAACACTCTTTCTGTAGAAACTGCAATTGGACATTCTGAGAGCTAAGAGGCCTCTATTGGGAAAAATAATATCTTCAAATAAAAACTACACAGAAGCATTGTGTGAAACTTATTTCTGATATGTTCATTAAGATAACAGAGTTAAACCATACTTTTGATTGCGCAGTTCTGAACACTCTTTCTGTAGAAAATGCAAGTTGACATTCGGAGCGCTAAGAGGGTATTAGTGGAAAAAGGAATATATTCAAATATAAACTACACAGTAGCATTCTGTGAAAATTCTTTCTGTTCTGTGCATTCAACTAACAGAGTTGAACCTTACTTTTGATTGAGCCGTTCTGAAACACTCTTTCTGTAGAAACTGCAAGTGGACATGCTAAGCGCTAAGAGGCCTACATTGGGAAAAAGAATATCTTCAAATAAAAACTACACAGATGCATTCTGTGAAACTTATTTCTGATCTGTAAATTCAGTTAACAGAGATAAAACATATTTTTGATTGAGCAGTTATGAAACACTCTTTTTGTAGAAAATGCAAGTGGAGATTCGGAGCGCTAAGAGGGTAATAGTGGAAAAAGGATTGTCTTCAAATATAAACTACACAGAAACATTCGGTGAAACTTCTTTATGATCTGTGCATTCAGCTAACAGAGTTAAACCATACTTTTGATTGAGCAGATCTGAACACTCTTTCTGTAGAAAATGCAACTGGACATTTGGAGCGCTAAGAGCGTAGTAGTGGAAAAAGGAATATATTCAAATATAAACTACACAGAAGCATTCTGTGAAACTTCTTTCTGATCTGAGCATTCAGCTAACAGAGTTAAACCATACTTTTGATTGTGCAGTTTTGAAACACTCTGTCTGTAGAAAATGCAACTGGACATTCGTAGCGCTAAGTGGGCAATAGTGGAAAAAAGAATATGTTCAAATATAAACTACACAGAATCATTGTATGAAACTTCTTTCTGTTCTGTGCATTCAACTAACAGAGTTGAACCTTACTTTTGATTGAGCCTTTCTGAAACACTCTTTCTGTAGAAACTGCAATTGGACATTCTGAGCGCTAAGAAGCCTCTATTGGGAAAAATAATATCTTCAAATAAAAACTACACAGAAGCATTGTGTGAAACTTATTTCTGATATGTTCATTAAGCTAACAGAGTTAAACCATACTTTTGATTGCGCAGTTCTGAACACTCTTTCTGTAGAAAATGCAAGTGGACATTCGGAGCGCTAAGAGGGTAATAGTGGAGAAAGGAATATTTTCAAATATAAACTACACAGTAGCATTCTGTGAAAATTCTTTCTGTTCTGTGCATTCAACTAACAGAGTTGAACCTTACTTTTGATTGAGCCGTTCTGAAACACTCTTTCTGTAGAAACTGCAATTGGACATCCTAAGCGCTAAGAGGACTACATTGGGAAAAAGAATATCTTCAAATAAAAACTACACAGATGCATTGTGTGAAACTTATTTCTGATCTGTAAATTCAGTTAACAGAGATAAAACATATTTTTGATTGAGCAGTTATGAAACACTCTTTTTGTAGAAAATGCAAGTGGAGATTCGGAGCGCTAAGTGGGTAATAGTGGAAAAAGGAATGTCTTCAAATATAAACTACACAGAATCATTCGGTGAAACTACTTTCTGATCTGTGCATTCAGCTAACAGAGTTAAACCATACTTTTGATTGAGCAGATCTGAACACTCTTTCTGTAGAAAATGCAACTGGACATTTGGAGCGCTAAGAGCGTATTAGTGGAAAAAGGAATATATTCAAATATAAACTACACAGAAGCATTCTGTGAAACTACTTTCTGATCTGAGCATTCAGCTAACAGAGTTAAACCATACTTTTGATTGAGCAGTTTGGAAACACTCTGTCTGTAGAAAATGCAACTGGACATTCGTAGCGCTAAGTGGGTAATAGTGGAAAAAAGAATATGTTCAAATATGAACTACACAGAAGCATTGTATGAAACTTCTCTCTGTTCTGTGCATTCAACTAACAGAGTTGAACCTTACTTTTGATTGAGCCGTACTGAAACACTCTTTCTGTAGAAACTGCAATTGGACATTCTGAGCGCTAAGAGGCCTATATTGGGAAAAAGAATGTCTACAAATAAAAACTACACAGAAGAATTGTGTGAAACTTCTTTCTGTTCTGTTTGTTCAACTAAAAGAGTTGAACCTTAGTTTTGATTGAGCCGTTCTGAAACACTCTTTCTGTAGAAAATGCAAGTGGAGATTCGGAGCGCTAAGAGGGTAATAGTGGAAAAAGGAATGTCTCCAAATATAAACTAAACAGAATCATTCTGTGAAACTTCTTTCTGATCTGTGCATTCAGCTAACAGAGTTAAACCACACTTTTGATTGAGCAGATCTGAACACTCTTTCTGTAGAAAATGCAACTGGACATTTGGAGCGCTAAGAGAGTAGTAGTGGAAAAAGGAATATATTCAAATATAAACTACACAGAAGCATTCTGTGAAACTTCTTTCTGATCTGAGCATCCAGCTAACAGAGTTAAACCATACTTTTGATTGAGCAGTTTTGAAACACTCTGTCTGTAGAAAATGCAACTGGACATTCGTAGCGCTAAGTGGGTAATAGTGGAAAAAAGAATATGTTCAAATATAAACTACACAGAAGCATTGTATGAAACTTCTTTCTGTTCTGTGCATTCAACTAACAGAGTTGAACCTTACTTTTGATTGAGCCTTTCTGAAACACTCTTTCTGTAGAAACTGCAATTGGACATTCTGAGCGCTAAGAGGCCTCTATTGGGAAAAATAATATCTTCAAATAAAAACTACACAGAAGCATTGTGTGAAACTTATTTCTGATATGTTCATTAAGCTAACAGAGTTAAACCATACTTTTGATTGCGCAGTTCTGAACACTCTTTCTGTAGAAAATGCAAATGGACATTCGGAGCGCTAAGAGGGTAATAGTGGAAAAAGGAATATATTCAAATATAAGCTACACAGTAGCATTCTGTGAAAATTCTTTCTGTTCTGTGCATTCAACTAACAGAGTTGAACCTTACTTTTGATTGAGCCTTTCTGAAACACTCTTTCTGTAGAAACTGCAATTGGACATTCTGAGCGTGAAGAGGCCTCTATTGGGAAAAATAATATCTTCAAACAAAAACTACACAGAAGCATTGTTTGAAACTTATTTCTGATATGTTCATTAAGCTAACAGAGTTAAACCATACTTTTGATTGCGCAGTTCTGAACACTCTTTCTGTAGAAAATGCAAGTGCACATTCGGAGCGCTAAGAGGGTAATAGTGGAAAAAGGAATATATTCAAATATAAACTACACAGTAGCATTCTGTGAAAATTCTTTCTGTTCTGTGCATTCAACTAACAGAGTTGAACCTTACTTTTGATTGAGCCGTTCTGAAACACTCTTTCTGTAGAAACTGCAATTGGACATGCTAAGCGCTAAGAGGCCTACATTGGGAAAAAGAATATCTTCAAATAAAATTACACAGATGCATTCTGTGAAACTTATTTCTGATCTGTAAATTCAGTTAACAGAGATAAAACATATTTTTGATTGAGCAGTTATGAAACACTCTTTTTGTAGAAAATGCAAGTGGAGATTCGGAGCGCTAAGAGGGTAATAGTGGAAAAAGGAATGTCTTCAAATATAAACTACACAGAATCATTCGGTGAAACTTCTTTCTGATCTGTGCATTCAGCTAACAGAGTTAAACCATACTTTTGATTGAGCAGATCTGAACACTCTTTCTGTTGAAAATGCAACTGGACATTTGGAGCGCTAAGAGCGTAGTAGTGGAAAAAGGAATATATTCAAATATAAACTACACAGAAGCATTCTGTGAAACTTCTTTCTGATCTGAGCATTCAGCTAACAGAGTTAAACCATACTTTTGATTGAGCAGTTTTGAAACACTCTGTCTGTAGAAAATGCAACTGGACATTCGTAGCGCTAAGTGGGTAATAGTGGAAAAAAGAATATGTTCAAATATAAACTACACAGAAGCATTGTATGAAACTTCTTTCTGTTCTGTGCATTCAACTAACAGAGTTGAACCTTACTTTTGATAGAGCCGTTCTGAAACACTCTTTCTGTAGAAACTGCAATTGGACATTCTGAGCGCTAAGAGGCCTATATTGGGAAAAAGAATGTCTACAAATAAAAACTACACAGAAGAATTGTGTGAAACTTCTTTCTGTTCTGTTTGTTCAACTAAAAGAGTTGAACCTTAGTTTTGATTGAGCCGTTCTGAAACACTCTTTCTGTAGAAAATGCAAGTGGAGATTCCGAGCGCTAAGAGAGTAATAGTGGAAAAAGGAATGTCTTCAAATATAAACTACACAGAATCATTCCGTGAAACTTCTTTCTGATCTGTGCATTCAGCTAACAGAGTTAAACCATACTTTTGATTGAGCAGATCTGAACACTCTTTCTGTAGAAAATGCAAATGGACATTAGGAGCGCTAAGAGAGTAGTAGTGGAAAAAGGAATATATTCAAATATAAACTACACAGAAGCATTCTGTGAAACTTCTTTCTGAACTGAGCATTCAGCTAACAGAGTTAAACCATACTTTTGATTGAGCAGTTTTGAAACACTCTGTCTGTGGAAAATGCAACTGGACATTCGTAGCGCTAAGTGGGTAATAGTGGAAAAAAGTATATGTTCAAATATAAACTACACAGAAGCATTGTATGAAACTTCTTTCTGTTCTGTGCATTCAACTAACAGAGTTGAACCTTACTTTTGATTGAGCCTTTTGAAACACTCTTTCTGTAGAAATTGCAATTGGACATTCTGAGCGCTAAGAGGCCTCTATTGGGAAAAATAATATCTTCAAATAAAAATTACACAGAAGCATTGAGTGAAACTTATTTCTGATATGTTCATTAAGCTAACAGAGTTAAACCATACTTTTGATTGCGCAGTTCTGAACACTCTTTCTGTAGAAAATGCAAGTGGACATTCGGAGCGCTAAGAGGGTAATAGTGGAAAAAGGAATATATTCAAATATAAACTACACAGTAGCATTCCGTGAAAATTCTTTCTGTTCTGTGCATTCAACTAACAGTGTTGAACCTTACTTTTGATTGAGCCGTTCTGAAACACTGTTTCTGTAGAAACTGCAATTGGACATGCTAAGCGCTAAGAGGCCTACATTGGGAAAAAGAATGTCTTCCAATAAAAACTACACAGATGCATTCTGTGAAACTTATTTCTGATCTGTAAATTCAGTTAACAGAGATAAAACATATTTTTGATTGAGCAGTTATGAAACACTCTTTTTGTAGAAAATGCAAGTGGAGCTTCGGAGCGCTAAGGGGGTAATAGTGGAAAAAGGAATGTCTTCAAATATAAACTACACAGAATCATTCAGTGAAACTTATTCCTGATCTGTGCATTCAGCTAACAGAGTTAAACCATACTTTTGATTGAGCACATCTGAACACTCTTTCTGTTGAAAATGCAACTGGACATTTGGAGCGCTAAGAGCGTAGTAGTGGAAAAAGGAATATATTCAAATATAAACTACACAGAAGCATTCTGTGAAACTTCTTTCTGATCTGAGCATACAGCTAACAGAGTTAAACCATACTTTTGATTGAGCAGTTTTGAAACACTCTGTCTGTAGAAAATGCAACTGGACATTCGTAGCGCTAAGTGGGTAATAGTGGAAAAGAGAATATGTCCAAATATAAACTACACAGAAGCGTTGTATGAAACTTCTTTCTGTTCTGTGCATTCTACTAACAGAGTTGAACCTTACTTTTGATTGAGCCGTTCTGAAACACTCTTTCTGTAGAAACTGCAATTGGACATTCTGAGCGCTAAGAGGCCTATATTGGGAAAAAGAATATCTACAAATAAAAACTACACAGAAGAATTGTGTGAAACTTCTTTCTGTTCTGTTTGTTCAACAAAAGGAGTTGAAACTTAGTTTTGATTGAGCCGTTCTGAAACACTCTTTCTGTAGAAACTGCAATTGGACATTATGAGCGCTAAGAGGCCTCTATTGGGAAAAATAATATCTTCAAACAAAAACTACACAGAAGCATTGTGTGAAACTTATTTCTGATATGTTCATTAAGCTAACAGAGTTAAACCATACTTTTGATTGCGCAGTTCTGAACACTCTTTCTGTAGAAAATGCAAGTGGACATTCGGAGCGCTAAGAGGGTAATAGTGGAAAAAGGAATATATTCAAATATAAACTACACAGTAGTATTCTGTGAAAATTCTTTCTGTTCTGTGCATTCAACTAACAGAGTTGAACCTTACTTTTGATTGAGCCGTTCTGAAACACTCTTTCTGTAGAAACTGCAATTGGACATGCTAAGCGCTAAGAGGCCTACATTGGGAAAAAAATATCTTGAAATAAAAACTACACAGATGCATTCTGTGAAACCTATTTCTGATCTGTAAATTCAGTTAACAGAGATAAAACATATTTTTGATTGAGCAGTTATGAAACACTCTTTTTGTAGAAAATGCAAGTGGAGATTCGGAGCGCTAAGAGGGTAATAGTGGAAAACGGAATGTCTTCAAATATAAACTACACAGAATCATTCGGTGAAACTTCTTTCTGATCTGTGCATTCAGCTAAGAGAGTTAAACCATACTTTTGATTGAGCAGATCTGAACACTCTTTCTGTAGAAAATGCAACTGGACATTTGGAGCGCTAAGAGCGTAGTAGTGGAAAAAGGAATATATTCAAATATAAACTACACAGAAGCATTCTGTGAAACTTCTTTCTGATCTGAGCATTCAGCTAACAGAGTTAAACCATACTTTTGATTGAGCAGTTTTGAAACACTCTGTCTGTAGAAAATGCAACTGGACATTCGTAGCGCTAAGTGGGTAATAGTGGAAAAAAGAATATGTTCAAATATAAACTACACAGAAGCATTGTATGAAACTTCTTTCTGTTCTCTGCATTCAACTAACAGAGTTGAACCTTACTTTTGATTGAGCCTTTCTGAAACACTCTTTCTGTAGAAACTGCAATTGGACATTCTGAGCGCTAAGAGGCCTATATTGGGAAAAATAATATCTTCAAATAAAAACTACACAGAAGCATTGTGTGAAACTTATTTCTGATATGTTCATTAAGCTAACAGAGTTAAACCATACTTTTGATTGCGCAGTTCTGAACTCTCTTTCTGTAGAAAATGCAAGTGGACATTCGGAGCGCTAAGAGGGTAATAGTGGAAAAAGGAATATATTCAAATACAAACTACACAGTAGCATTCTGTGAAAATTCTTTCTGTTCTGTGCATTCAACTAACAGAGTTGAACCTTACTTTTGATTGAGCCGTTCTGAAACACTCTTTCTGTAGAAACTGCAATTGGACATGCTAAGCGCTAAGAGGCATACATTGGGAAAAAGAATATCTTCAAATAAAAACTACACAGATGCATTCTGTGAAACTTATTTCTGATCTGTAAATTCAGTTAACAGAGATATAACATATTTTTGATTGAGCAGTTATGAAACACTCTTTTTGTAGAAAATGCAAGTGGAGATTCGGAGCGCTAAGAGGGTAATAGTGGAAAAAGGAATGTCTTCAAATATAAACTACACAGAATCATTCGGTGAAACTTCTTTCTGATCTGTGCATTCAGCTAACAGAGTTAAACCATACTTTTGATTGAGCAGATCTGAACACTCTTTCTGTAGAAAATGCAACTGGACATTTGGAGCGCTAAGAGCGTAGTAGTGGAAAAAGGAATATAATCAAATATAAACTACACAGAAGCATTCTGTGAAACTTCTTTCTGATCTGAGCATTCAGCTAACAGAGTTAAACCATACTTTTGATTGAGCAGTTTTGAAACACTCTGTCTGTAGAAAATGCAACTGGACATTCGTAGCGCTAAGTGGGTAATAGTGGAAAAAAGAATATGTTCAAATATAAACTACACAGAAGCATTGTATGAAACTTCTTTCTGTTCTGTGCATTCAACTAACAGAGTTGAACCTTACTTTTGATTGAGCCGTTCTGAAACACTCTTTCTGTAGAAACTGCAATTGGACATTCTGAGCGCTAAGAGGCCTATATTGGGAAAAAGAATGTCTACAAATAAAAACTACACAGAAGAATTGTGTGAAACTTCTTTCTGTTCTGTATGTTCAACTAAAAGATTTGAACCTTAGTTTTGATTGAGCCGTTCTGAAACACTATTTCTGTACAAAATGCAATGGAGATTCGGAGCGCTAAGAGGGTAATAGTGGAAAAAGGAATATATTCAAATATAAACTACACAGTAGCATTCTGTGAAAATTCTTTCTGTTCTGTGCATGCAGCTAACAGAGTTGAACCTTACTTTTGATTGAGCCGTTCTGAAACACTCTTTCTGTAGAAACTGCAATTGGACATGCTAAGCGCTAAGAGGCCTACATTGGGAAAAAGAATATCTTCAAATAAAAACTACACAGATGCATTCTGTGAAACTTATTTCTGATCTGTAAATTCAGTTAACAGAGATAAAACATATTTTGGATTGAGCAGTTATGAAACACGCTTTTTGTAGAAAATGCAAGTGGAGATTCGGAGCGCTAAGAGGGTAATAGTGGAAAAAGGAATGTCTTCAAATATAAACTACACAGAGTCATTCGGTGAAACTTCTTTCTGATCTGTGCATTCAGCTAACAGAGTTAAACCATACTTTTGATTGAGCAGATCTGAACACTCTTTCTGTAGAAAATGCAACTGGACATTTGGAGCGCTAAGAGCGTAGTAGTGGAAAAAGGAATATATTCAAATATAAACTACACAGAAGCATTCTGTGAAACTTCTTTCTGATCTGAGCATTCAGCTAACAGAGTTAAACCATACTTTGATTGAGCAGTTTTGAAACCCTCTGTCTGTAGAAAATGCAACTGGACATTCGTAGCGCTAAGTGGGTAATAGTGGAAAAAAGAATATGTTCAAATATAAACTACACAGAAGCATTGTATGAAACTTCTTTCTGTTCTGTGCATTCAACTAACAGAGTTGAACCTTACTTTTGATTGAGCCGTTCTGAAACACTCTTTCTGTAGAAACTGCAATTGGACATTCTGAGCGCTAAGAGGCCTATATTGGGAAAAAGAATGTCTACAAATAAAAGCTACACAGAAGAATTGTGTGAAACTTCTTTCTGTTCTGTTTGTTCAACTAAAAGAGTTGAACCTTAGTTTTGATTGAGCCGTTCTGAAACACACTTTCTGTAGAAAATGGAAGTGGAGATTCGGAGCGCTAAGAGGGTAATAGTGGAAAAAGGAATGTCTCCAAATATAAACTACACAGAATCATTCTGTGAAACTTCTTTCTGATCTGTGCATTCAGCTAACAGAGTTAAACCATACTTTTGATTGAGCAGATCTGAACACTCTTTCTGTAGAAAATGCAACTGGACATTTGGAGCGCTAAGAGAGTAATACTGGAAAAAGGAATATATTCAAATATAAACTACACAGAAGCATTCTGTGAAACTTCTTTCTGATCTGTGCATTCAGCTAACAGAGTTAAACCATACTTTTGATTGAGCAGTTTTGAAACACTCTGTCTGTAGAAAATGCAACTGGACATTCGTAGCGCTAAGTGGGTAATAGTGGAAAAAAGAATATGTTCAAATATAAACTACACAGAAGCATTGTATGAAACTTCTTTCTGTTCTCTGCATTCAACTAACAGAGTTGAACCTTACTTTTGATTGAGCCTTTCTGAAACACTCTTTCTGTAGAAACTGCAATTGGACATTCTGAGCGCTAAGAGGCCTATATTGGGAAAAATAATATCTTCAAATAAAAACTACACAGAAGCATTGTGTGAAACTTATTTCTGATATGTTCATTAAGATAACAGAGATAAACCATACTTTTGATTGCGCAGTTCTGAACTCTCTTTCTGTAGAAAATGCAAGTGGACATTCGGTGCGCTAAGAGGGTAATAGTGGAAAAAGGAATATATTCAATTATAAACTACACAGTAGCATTCTGTTAAAATTCTTTCTGTTCTGTGCATTCAACTAACAGAGTTGAACCTTACTTTTGATTGAGCCGTTCTGAAACACTCTTTCTGTAGAAACTGTAATTGGACATGCTAAGCGCTAAGAGGCCTACATTTTGAAAAAGAATATCTTCAAATAAAAACTACACAGATGCATTCTGTGAAACTTATTTCTGATCTGTAAATTCAGTTAACAGAGATAAAACATATTTTTGATTGAGCAGTTATGAAACACTCTTTTTGTAGAAAATGCAAGTGGAGATTCGGAGCGCTAAGAGGGTAATAGTGGAAAAAGGAATGTCTTCAAATATAAACTACACAGAATCATTCGTTGAAACTTCCTTCTGATCTGTGCATTCAGCTAACAGAGTTAAACCATACTTTTGATTGAGCAGATCTGAACACTCTTTCTGTAGAAAATGCAACTGGACATTTGGAGCGCTAAGAGCGTAGTAGTGGAAAAAGGAATATATTCAAATATAAACTACACAGAAGCATTCTGTGAAACTTCTTTCTGATCTGAGCATTCAGCTAACAGAGTTAAACCATACTTTTGATTGAGCAGTTTTGAAACACTCTGTCTGTAAAAAATGCAACTGGACATTCGTAGCGCTAAGTGGGTAATAGTGGAAAAAAGAATATGTTCAAATATAAACTACACAGAAGCATTGTATGAAACTTCTTTCTGTTCTGTGCATTCAACTAACAGAGTTGAACCTTACTTTTGATTGAGCCGTTCTGAAACACTCTTTCTGTAGAAACTGCAATTGGACATTCTGAGCGCTAAGAGGCCTATATTGGGAAAAAGAATGTCTACAAATAAAAACTACACAGAAGAATTGTGTGAAACATCTTTCTGTTCTGTTTGTTCAACTAAAAGAGTTGAACCTTAGTTTTGATTGAGCCGTTCTGAAACACACTTTCTGTAGAAAATGCAAGTGGAGATTCGGAGCGCTAAGAGGGTAATAGTGGAAAAAGGAATGTCTCCAAATATAAACTACACAGAATCATTCGGTGAAACTTCTTTCTGATCTGTGCATTCAGCTAACAGAGTTAAACCATACTTTTGATTGAGCAGATCTGAACTCTCTTTCTGTAGAAAATGCAACTGGACATTTGGAGCGCTAAGAGAGTAGTAGTGGAAAAAGGAATATATTCAAATATAAACTACACAGAAGCATTCTGTGAAACTTCTTTCTGATATGAGCATTCAGCTAACAGAGTTAAACCATACTTTTGATTGAGCAGTTTTGAAACACTCTGTCTGTAGAAAATGCAACTGGACATTCGTAGCGCTAAGTGGGTAATAGTGGAAAAAAGAATATGTTCAAATATAAACTAAACAGAAGCATTGTATGAAACTTCTTTCTGTTCTGTGCATTCAACTAACAGAGTTGAACCTTACTTTTGATTGAGGCTTTCTGAAACACTCTTTCTGTAGAAACTGCAATTGGACATTCTGAGCGCTAAGAGGCCTCTATTGGGAAAAATAATATCTTCAAATAAAAACTACACAGAAGCATTGTGTGAAACTTATTTCTGATATGTTCATTAAGCTAACAGAGTTAAACCATACTTTTGATTGCGCAATTCTGAACACTCTTTCTGTAGAAAATGCAAGTGGACATTCGGAGCGCTAAGAGGGTAATAGTGGAAAAAGGAATATATTCAAATATAAACTACACAGTAGCATTCTGTGAAAATTCTTTCTGTTCTGTGCATTCAACTAACAGAGTTGAACCTTACTTTTGATTGAGCCGTTCTGAAACACTCTTTCTGTAGAAACTGCAATTGGACATGCTAAGCGCTAAGAGGCCTACATTGGGAAAAAGAATATCTTCAAATAAAAACTACACAGATGCATTCTGTGAAACTTATTTCTGATCTCTAAATTCAGTTAACAGAGATAAAACATATTTTTGATTGAGCAGTTATGAAACACTCTTTTTGTAGAAAATGCAAGTGGAGATTCGGAGCGCTAAGAGGGTAATAGTGGAAAAAGGAATATCTTCAAATATAAACTACACAGAATCATTCGGTGAAACTTCTTTCTGATCTGTGCATTCAGCTAACAGAGTTAAACCATACTTTTGATTGAGCAGATCTGAACACTCTTTCTGTAGAAAATGCAACTGGACATTTGGAGCGCTAAGAGAGTAGTAGTGGAAAAAGGAATATATTCAAATATAAACTACACAGAATCATTCTGTGAAACTTCTTTCTGATCTGAGCATTCAGCTAACAGAGTTAAACCATACTTTTGATTGAGCCGTTCTGAAACACTCTTTCTGTAGAAACTGCAATTGGACATTCTGAGCGCTAAGAGGCCTATATTGGGAAAAAGAATGTCTACAAATAAAAACTACACAGAAGAATTGTGTGAAACTTCTTTCTGTTCTGTTTGTTCAACTAAAAGATTTGAACCTTAGTTTTGATTGAGCCGTTCTGAAACACTATTTCTGTACAAAATGCAATGGAGATTCGGAGCGCTAAGAGGGTAATAGTGGAAAAAGGAATATATTCAAATATAAACTACACAGTAGCATTCTGTGAAAATTCTTTCTGTTCTGTGCATGCAGCTAACAGAGTTGAACCTTACTTTTGATTGAGCCGTTCTGAAACACTCTTTCTGTAGGAACTGCAATTGGACATGCTAAGCGCTAAGAGGCCTACATTGGGAAAAAGAATATCTTCAAATAAAAACTACACAGATGCATTCTGTGAAACTTATTTCTGATCTGTAAATTCAGTTAACAGAGATAAAACATATTTTTGATTGAGCAGTTATGAAACACTCTTTTTGTAGAAAATGCAAGTGGAGATTCGGAGCGCTAAGAGGGTAATAGTGGAAAAATGAATGTCTTCAAATATAAACTACACAGAATCATTCGGTGAAACTTCTTTCTGATCTGTGCATTCAGCTAACAGAGTTAAACCATACTTTTGATTGAGCAGATCTGAACACTCTTTCTGTAGAAAATGCAACTGGAAATTTGGAGCGCTAAGAGCGTAGTAGTGGAAAAAGGAATATATTCAAATATAAACTACACAGAAGCATTCTGTGAAACTTCTTTCTGATCTGAGCATTCAGCTAACAGAGTTAAACCATACTTTTGATTGAGCAGTTTTGAAACACTCTGTCTGTAGAAAATGCAACTGGACATTCGTAGGGCTATGTGGGTAATAGTGGAAAAAAGAATATGTTCAAATATAAACTACACAGAAGCATTGTATGAAACTACTTTCTATTCTGTGCATTCAACTAACAGAGTTGAACCTTACTTTTGATTGAGCCGTTCTGAAACACTCTTTCTGTAGAAACTGCAATTGGACATTCTGAGCGCTAAGAGGCCTAGATTGGGAAAAATAATATCTTCAAATAAAAACTACACAGAAGCATTGTGTGAAACTTATTTCTGATATGTTCATTAAGCTAACAGAGTTAAACCATACTTTTGATTGCGCAGTTCTGAACACTCTTTCTGTAGAAAATGCAAGTGGACATTCGGAGCGCTAAGAGGGTAATAGTGGAAAAAGGAATATATTCAAATATAAACTACACAGTAGCATTCTGTGAAAATTCTTTCTGTTCTGTGCATTCAACTAACAGAGTTGAACCTTACTTTTGATTGAGCCGTTCTGAAACACTCTTTCTGTAGAAACTGCAATTGGACATGCTAAGCGCTAAGAGGCCTACATTGGGAAAAAGAATATCTTCAAATAAAAACTACACAGATGCATTCTGTGAAACTTATTTCTGATCTGTAAATTCAGTTAACAGAGATAAAACATATTTTTGATTCAGCAGTTATGAAACACTCTTTTTGTAGAAAATGCAAGTGGAGATTCGGAGCGCTAAGAGGGTAATAGTGGAAAAAGGAATGTCTTCAAATATAAACTACACAGAATCATTCGGTGAAACTTCTTTCTGATCTGTGCATTCAGCTAACAGAGTTAAACCATACTTTTGATTGAGCAGATCTGAACACTCTTTCTGTAGAAAATGCAACTGGACATTTGGAGCGCTAAGAGCGTAGTAGTGGAAAAAGGAATATATTCAAATATAAACTACACAGAAGCATTCTGTGAAACTTCTTTCTGATCTGAGCATTCAGCTAACAGAGTTAAACCATACTTTTGATTGAGCAGTTTTGAAACACTCTGTCTGTAGAAAATGCAACTGGACATTCGTAGAGCTAAGTGGGTAATAGTGGTAAAAAGAATATGTTCAAATATAAACTACACAGAAGCATTGTATGAAACTTCTTTCTGTTCTGTGCATTCAACTAACAGAGTTGAACCTTACTTTTGATTGAGCCGATCTGAAACACTCTTTTGAAGAAACTGCAATTGGACATTCTGAGCGCTAAGAGGCCTATATTGGGAAAAAGAATGTCTACAAATAAAAACTACACAGAAGCATTGTGTGAAACTTCTTTCTGTTCTGTTTGTTCAACTAAAAGAGTTGAACCTTAGTTTTGATTGAGCCGTTCTGAAACACTCTTTCTGTAGAAAATGCAAGTGGAGATTCGGAGCGCTAAGAGGGTAATAGTGGAAAAAGGAATGTCTCCAAATATAAACTACACAGAATCATTCTGTGAAACTTCTTTCTGATCTGTGCATTCAGCTAACAGAGTTAAACCATACTTTTGATTGAGCAGATCTGAACACTCTTTCTGTAGAAAATGCAACTGGACATTTGGGGCGCTAAGAGAGTAGTAGTGGAAAAAGGAATATATTCAAATATAAACTACACAGAAGCATTCTGTGAAACTTCTTTCTGATCTGAGCATTCAGCTAACAGAGTTAAACCATACTTTTGACTGAGCAGTTTTGAAACACTCTGTCTGTAGAAAATGCAACTGGACATTCGTAGCGCTAAGTGGGTCATAGTGGAAAAAAGAATATGTTCAAATATAAACCACACAGAAGCATTGTATGAAACTTCTTTCTGTTCTGTGCATTCAACTAACAGAGTTGAACCTTACTTTTGATTGAGCCTTTCTGAAACACTCTTTCTGTAGAAACTGCAATTGGACATTCTGAGCGCTAAGAGGCCTCTATTGGGAAAAATAATATCTTCAAATAAAAACTACACAGAAGCATTGTGTGAAACTTATTTCTGATATGTTCATTAAGCTAACAGAGTTAAACCATACTTTTGATTGCGCAGTTCTGAACACTCTTTCTGTAGAAAATGCAAGTGGACATTCGGAGCGCTAAGAGGGTAATAGTGGAAAAAGGAATATATTCAAATATAAACTACACAGTAGCATTCTGTGAAAATTCTTTCTGTTCTGTGCATTCAACTAACAGAGTTGAACCTTACTTTTGATTGAGCCGTTCTGAAACACTCTTTCTGTAGAAACTGCAATTGGACATGCTAAGCGCTAAGAGGCCTACATTGGGAAAAAGAATATCTTCAAATAAAAACTACACAGATGCATTCTGTGAAACTTATTTCTGATCTGTAAATTCAGTTAACAGAGATAAAACATATTTTTGATTCAGCAGTTATGAAACACTCTTTTTGTAGAAAATGCAAGTGGAGATTCGGAGCGCTAAGAGGGTAATAGTGGAAAAAGGAATGTCTTCAAATATAAACTACACAGAATCATTCGGTGAAACTTCTTTCTGATCTGTGCATTCAGCTAACAGAGTTAAACCATACTATTGATTGAGCAGATCTGAACACTCTTTCTGTAGAAAATGCAACTGGACATTTGGAGCGTTAAGAGCGTAGTAGTGGAAAAAGGAATATATTCAAATATAAACTACACAGAAGCATTCTGTGAAACTTCTTTCTGATCTGAGCATTCAGCTAACAGAGTTAAACCATACTTTTGATTGAGCAGTTTTGAAACACTCTGTCTGTAGAAAATGCAACTGGACATTCGTAGAGATAAGTGGGTAATAGTGGAAAAAAGAATATGTTCAAATATAAACTACACAGAAGCATTGTATGAAACTTCTTTCTGTTCTGTGCATTCAACTAACAGATTTGAACCTTACTTTTGATTGAGCCGATCTGAAACACTCTTTTGTAGAAACTGCAATTGGACATTCTGAGCGCTAAGAGGCCTATATTGGGAAAAAGAATGTCTACAAATAAAAACTACACAGAAGCATTGTGTGAAACTTCTTTCTGTTCTGTTTGTTCAACTAAAGGAGTTGAACCTTAGTTTTGATTGAGCCGTTCTGAAACACTCTTTCTGTAGAAAATGCAAGTGGAGATTCGGAGCGCTAAGAGGGTAATAGTGGAAAAAGGAATGTCTCCAAATATAAACTACACAGAATCATTCTGTGAAACTTCTTTCTGATCTGTGCATTCAGCTAACAGAGTTAAACCATACTTTTGATTGAGCAGATCTGAACACTCTTTCTGTAGAAAATGCAACTGGACATTTGGAGCGCTAAGAGAGTAGTAGTGGAAAAAGGAATATATTCAAATATAAACTACACAGAAGCATTCTGTGAAACTTCTTTCTGATCTGAGCATTCAGCTAACAGAGTTAAACCATACTTTTGATTGAGCAGTTTTGAAACACTCTGTCTGTAGAAAATGCAACTGGACATTCGTAGCGCTAAGTGGGTAATAGTGGAAAAAAGAATATGTTCAAATATAAACCACACAGAAGCATTGTATGAAACTTCTTTCTGTTCTGTGCATTCAACTAACAGAGTTGAACCTTACTTTTGATTGAGCCTTTCTGAAACACTCTTTCTGTAGAAACTGCAATTGGACATTCTGAGCGCTAAGAGGCCTCTATTGGGAAAAATAATATCTTCAAATAAAAACTACACAGAAGCATTGTGTGAAACTTATTTCTGATATGTTCATTAAGCTAACAGAGTTAAACCATACTTTTGATTGCGCAGTTCTGAACACTCTTTCTGTAGAAAATGCAAGTGGACATTCGGAGCGCTAAGAGGGTAATAGTGGAAAAAGGAATATATTCAAATATAAACTACACAGTAGCATTCTGTGAAAATTCTTTCTGTTCTGTGCATTCAACTAACAGAGTTGAACCTTACTTTTGATTGAGCCGTTTTGAAATACTCTTTCTGTAGAAACTGCAATTGGACATGCTAAGCGCTAAGAGGCCTACATTGGGAAAAATAATATCTTCAAATAAAAACTACACAGATGCATTCTGTGAAACTTATTTCTGATCTGTAAATTCAGTTAACAGAGATAAAACATATTTTTGATTGAGCAGTTATGAAACACTCTTTTTGTAGAAAATGCAAGTGGAGATTCGGAGCGCTAAGAGGGTAATAGTGGAAAAAGGAATGTCTTCAAATATAAACTACACAGAATCATTCGGTGAAACTTCTTTCTGATCTGTGCATTCAGCTAACAGAGTTAAACCATACTTTTGATTGAGCAGATCTGAACACTCTTTCTGTAGAAAATGCAACTGGACATTTGGAGCGCTAAGAGAGTAGAAGTGGAAAAAGGAATATATTCAAATATAAACTACACAGAATCATTCTGTGAAACTTCTTTCTGATCTGAGCATTCAGCTAACAGAGTTAAACCATACTTTTGATTGAGCCGTTCTGAAACACTCTTTCTGTAGAAACTGCAATTGGACATTCTGAGCGCTAAGAGGCCTATATTGGGAAAAAGAATGTCTACAAATAAAAACTACACAGAAGAATTGTGTGAAACTTCTTTCTGTTCTGTTTGTTCAACTAAAAGATTTGAACCTTAGTTTTGATTGTGCCGTTCTGAAACACTATTTCTGTACAAAATGCAATGGAGATTCGGAGCGCTAAGAGGGTAATAGTGGAAAAAGGAATATATTCAAATATAAACTACACAGTAGCATTCTGTGAAAATTCTTTCTGTTCTGTGCATGCAGCTAACAGAGTTGAACCTTACTTTTGATTGAGCCGTTCTGAAACACTCTTTCTGTAGAAACTGCAATTGGACATGCTAAGCGCTAAGAGGCCTACATTGGGAAAAAGAATATCTTCAAATAAAAACTACTCAGATGCATTCTGTGAAACTTATTTCTGATCTGTAAATTCAGTTAACAGAGATAAAACATATTTTTGATTGAGCAGTTATGAAACACTCTTTTTGTAGAAAATGCAAGTGGAGATTCGGAGCGCTAAGAGGGTAATAGTGGAAAAAGGAATGTCTTCAAATATAAACTACACAGAATCATTCGGTGAAACTTCTTTCTGATCTGTGCATTCAGCTAACAGAGTTAAACCATACTTTTGATTGAGCAGATCTGAACACTCTTTCTGTAGAAAATGCAACTGGACATTTGGAGCGCTAAGAGCGTAGTAGTGGAAAAAGGAATATATTCAAATATAAACTACACAGAAGCATTCTGTGAAACTTCTTTCTGATCTGAGCATTCAGCTAACAGAGTTAAACCATACTTTTGATTGAGCAGTTTTGAAACACTCTGTCTGTAGAAAATGCAACTGGACATTCGTAGAGCTAAGTGGGTAACAGTGGAAAAAGAATATGTTCAAATATAAACTACACAGAAGCATTGTATGAAACTTCTTTCTGTTCTGTGCATTCAACTAACAGAGTTGAACCTTACTTTTGATTGAGCCGATCTGAAACACTCTTTTGTAGAAACTGCAATTGGACATTCTGAGCGCTAAGAGGCCTATATTGGGAAAAAGAATGTCTACAAATAAAAACTACACAGAAGCATTGTGTGAAACTTCTTTCTGTTCTGTTTGTTCAACTAAAAGAGTTGAACCTTAGTTTTGATTGAGCCGTTCTGAAACACTCTTTCTGTAGAAAATGCAAGTGGAGATTCGGAGCGCTAAGAGGGTAATAGTGGAAAAAGGAATGTCTCCAAATATAAACTACACAGAATCATTCTGTGAAACTTCTTTCTGATCTGTGCATTCAGCTAACAGAGTTAAACCATACTTTTGATTGAGCAGATCTGAACACTCTTTCTGTAGAAAATGCAACTGGACATTTGGAGCGCTAAGAGAGTAGTAGTGGAAAAAGGAATATATTCAAATATAAACTACACAGAAGCATTCTGTGAAACTTCTTCCTGATCTGAGCATTCAGCTAACAGAGTTAAACCATACTTTTGATTGAGCAGTTTTGAAACACTCTGTCTGTAGAAAATGCAACTGGACATTCGTAGCGCTAAGTGGGTAATAGTGGAAAAAAGAATATGTTCAAATATAAACCACACAGAAGCATTGTATGAAACTTCTTTCTGTTCTGTGCATTCAACTAACAGAGTTGAACCTTACTTTTGATTGAGCCTTTCTGAAACACTCTTTCTGTAGAAACTGCAATTGGACATTCTGAGCGCTAAGAGGCCTCTATTGGGAAAAATAATATCTTCAAATAAAAACTACACAGAAGCATTGTGTGAAACTTATTTCTGATATGTTCATTAAGCTCACAGAGTTAAACCATACTTTTGATTGCGCAGTTCTGAAAACTCTTTCTGTAGAAAATGCAAGTGGACATTCGGAGCGCTAAGAGGGTAATAGTGGAAAAAGGACTATATTCAAATATAAACTACACAGTAGCATTCTGTGAAAATTCTTTCTGTTCTGTGCATTCAACTAACAGAGTTGAACCTTACTTTTGATTGAGCCGTTCTGAAACACTCTTTCTGTAGAAACTGCAATTGGACATGCTAAGCGCTAAGAGGCCTACATTGGGAAAAAGAATATCTTCAAATAAAAACTACACAGATGCATTCTGTGAAACTTATTTCTGATCTGTAAATTCAGTTAACAGAGATAAAACATATTTTTGTTTGAGCAGTTATGAAACACTCTTTTTGTAGAAAATGCAAGTGGAGATTCGGAGCGCAAGAGGGTAATAGTGGAAAAAGGAATGTCTTCAAATATAAACTACACAGAATCATTCGGTGAAACTTCTTTCTGATCTGTGCATTCAGCTAACAGAGTTAAACCATACTTTTGATTGAGCAGATCTGAACACTCTTTCTGTAGAAAATGCAACTGGACATTTGGAGCGCTAAGAGCGTAGTAGTGGAAAAAGGAATATATTCAAATATAAACTACACAGAAGCATTCTGTGAAACTTCTTTCTGATCTGAGAATTCAGCTAACAGAGTTAAACCATACTTTTGATTGAGCAGTTTTGAAACATTCTGTCTGTAGAAAATGCAACTGGACATTCGTAGCGCTAAGTGGGTAATAGTGGAAAAAAGAATATGTTCAAATATAAACTACACAGAAGCATTGTATGAAACTTCTTTCTGTTCTGTGCATTCAACTAACAGAGTTGAACCTTACTTTTGATTGAGCCGTTCTGAAACACTCTTTCTGTAGAAACTGCAATTGGACATTCTGAGCGCTAAGAGGCCTATATTGGGAAAAAGAATGTCTACAAATAAAAACTACACAGAAGAATTGTGTGAAACTTCTTTCTGTTCTGTTTGTTCAACTAAAAGAGTTGAACCTTAGTTTTGATTGAGCCGTTCTGAAACACACTTTCTGTAGAAAATGCAAGTGGAGATTCGGAGCGCTAAGAGGGTAATAGTGGAAAAAGGAATGTCTCCAAATATAAACTACACAAAAGTGTCAATCTACTAATTTATCTTCTAATAACTTTCCACCCAGGAGCATTCGTCCCTCTCATTAGACAGTTGTTCTATGCTTCTTTTTTTCACATTCTAATTGCCTCACCTGAACCAAAAAAAGAATGTGGATCTAGGATAAATACCTTTTGAAAAGTCATTTATTTCATTGTATTATTTTTTCATATATCTGCATTATTGCATAGAATACCTGATTGGTCTTATGCTAAGTTTTTTATGTAACATTACCTCTGCAAGATGTTAATAAGTATCCTTCCAAAAATGTTTGAAAAATCTTGGGTAAAACATATTACGTAAGTTCCTGTTTTATAGTTTTCCAAGAGTTTTACTATCCTTGGCCAATGACAAAATTCAAAGCAGAGATACAGTACACAACTTTTGTAAAACTTACCTATTTTTCTTATAAGACTGTGGCTTTGTTTTGTTTTGTTTTGAACTTCTTTTCTGTGATGTGACATGAGACTGTGTGTTGAGTTAGGGGTGGGGACATACATTAACAGAGGTTTACGAACTGCTTTGCTAAAGCAAGTTTGAGGAGAAAATGGGGAGACTAATACAAGATTTTCCTTTAAGCAGTGGGAGTTGAAGGGGTAGGTGGTTTTTGGAGAAAGAAGAGACCCATTCATGGCACAGGCTTCTTTATGTTTCTGCTCTGTGTGATACTTAATGAGGATACAGACATTCACTTCCTCTATTTCCCACCCCTGGCCGGGGGTAACCCAAAGGTACCTGATAAAGACACAGCCTTATAGCTGTATCAAGTATCCCTGAGTGTGTTAGGACTGGAGAGGCCTAAGGAATAAAAAACATACATGCATTAAATGGAACAAATACAGAGAAGAAGAAAACTCAGACATGTTACATTAATTGTGTACCTTTCCTTACAACCCAGCACATCACAGGGTACATGACCTGCTTCCTTTTGACCTGCTTCCTTTATGTTCACTGCATGAACAGGGAAGGGGGTTGGGGTACACGTGGGAGATAATTGTGTTTACTATGTACCTGGTATTAATACATCTATAGAGACAATTGGAATGACTATACTGGAGAAACAGCAAGAGAAGAACTGAAAAGGCTAAAACAAATACTTGGTTCTCTAAAAAATACTCCAAAGGATTTCTCATGTCTGACAAATTACATTTTAGTCTAATAGTAATAAGTGACCAAAACTAAGGTGATTTGATAAATATCATAAGGTATTTTACTGTGAAATTGATATCTATACGTATTGCTTATAAAGCTCAGTAATCTGTTCTTGAATTGAGAAATTACTGAGACAAGAACAAAAGCTGTCATTTTTGTTTCTATGTTGTCGTTGTTATTGTTTGTGAGGTCAGAGCTTCTAAACTTTATGACTGTTTGAAAGGGGCCTATATAGACCTTGCCTGAATATTAAGTCATGTGAAATGATAAAAAGCTTTCTGATTTATTGGGTTAGACAAAGAAAAAATTGAGAAATTGAGCATCATTAAAATTAAAGACTTTTGTTATTAAAACTGTGCTTAGAATGAAAACAAAAGCCACAGGTTGGGAGAAAATTTTTTCAAAACATATTCAAAACATTTTCAAAACATATCAGATAAATTACTGGTATTTAAAGTATACAGAGAACTCGAAAATAAGAAAGAAAACAACTCATTTAAAAAATAGTCCAAAGGTCTAAATACAGCTGTCAAATGGGGATTTTGAAGTTACTAGTCATGTATCATTAGGGAACTGCAAGTCACAGCAACCGTGAGATATTATTACATGACTATTAAAATGACCAATATCCAAAAGTCTGATGATACCAAAAGCTGGCAAATGTGAGGAGAAACAGGAACTTTTATTCATTGCTTGTGAGAATGCAGAATAGTACAGCTACTTTGGCAGTCAGTTTGGCAGTTTCTTATAAAACTAAACATACTCCTACCACACAACCCAGCAATTACATTCCCGGTATTTACTTAAAGGATTTGAAAACTTACATGCACACAAAAGCCTTCTTCCCATGAATGTTACAGGAGCCTTATTCATGATCACTAAAATCGAAATGTCCTTCAGGAAGTGAATGGAAAAATAAACTGTGGTATATCCAGGCAATGGAATAGTATTCTGTCAAGCTACAGAAGACACACAGGAACCTTTAAATGCATATTGCCAAGTGAAAGAAGCCAGTCTGAAAAGTCTACATACCGTATGATTCAACTACATGACCTTCTGGAGAAAGCAAAACTATGGAGACAGTAAAGAGATCAGTGGCTATTAGGGATTTGGAGGAGATTTGTGCAGTCTAAACATGTCATGTGCCAACAATGACGTAAAGATATGTGAGATAAAGTATGACGAATTCTATTGACAAACACACGCAATGGCTTCCATTTAACTGAGAAGAAACCATATACCTAGCACAAGTCTTTTTCTGTGCATTAACTTTTTGTAATACAACTATATGAAGTTATAGCCTATTTTATATATGAATAAAAGCATTTCCAAAGGTTAAGAAAGGGCACAGTGAGAGTGAGAAGCACAGTCTGGGTAGGCAGGTCAATCTAGTTTTCTATCTGTGCTTTAAACTGCTATAACCATCAACTCAATCTACTAATTTATCTTCTACATAAATTAGTAGAGGAAACGATGAACGGATGGAGCAAGGAAGAATTTTAGGAGAGTGAATCCATTATTCTGTATGACACTGTAATGAGGATTATTTGTCATTACACATTTGACAAAACCTATAGAATTCATAAGACAAGGAGTAAACTCTAATACAAACTACATACTTTAGTCAATAGTAATGTACCAATATTGACTCATCAACTATAACAAATGTACCACACTATTGCAAGATGTTAAAAATCGGGGAAATTGGGGTAGAGGCTGAGGATGACGTGTGAATGCTTATTCACTTCTTTCTACAAACCTAAAATTGCTTTTAAAGAGTCAATAAAAATTAAAACAAGGCAGGGTTTTCATGCAATGGAAAAAAACACACAACTTTAGTAAGTGACTCATAATTATGCTTATGCCACTTTGCTAGATTACACTTCATTAATAAATATAGTTTCATTCTTTATGTTATAAAGCAGAATAAAGTCAGATATCTAGAGAAATTGATTTTAATGATTAGAGTAAAAGCATTTTCACCTCCAACGTCAGAATGAGTTCTTCAGAATCAGTCCATTTTATAGTTAAATCAATCATTGATTTTAAAAAAATATTGAGAAAAACTTTAACTTCACTTTTTCCATCAAACTCAATGTCATGACAGCATTGTCATTTCAATCTAGGATTAAAACCTATTTCTGGACCCAGTGGACTTACTGTGATAGATTCTGAAAATGTCAGACGTTAAAGTCCAGTCTTTGATCTGCTGTCCTCTGCAGTTATCAAAAGGTCAGTTTATCCTGCTTCTTTTCTCTCTTTTTCATATATCTTGCACTTCAGCTTAATATTAGTATTAAGCTAAATTTCTTATTTTATTTTGATTGATAAAGGAAAACAGATTGTTTCAATACAGTTACTGAGAATAAGCAGCAAAACGTACTTATAAAGTACACAAGAGAGCTATAAGATAAAAATTTGTTCAAAAAAAGATTTGGAAATTTTTATTGCATGAATGTTCAAATGGAAAGGAAAACTTTCTGGATTCTTTTTCCACCACACAGGAGTAGCAGCACTAAAGTAGTGAATAATGTCCATTCAATTGGTAGTTTTCATGTATTTCTGATATCAGAAATGGACTGTTAGTAACTAGTTTTAAAAGCAGAGCATTTTTGTGCATGGCATTCCCCTGAATTCCAAAGCCCAAACTTAACTTAGGCTAATTTCTCTCTGCTGGGAGCCCCATTAATTTCTCATAGATAACATTTCATATATATGCGGCATTCTGATGATGTAAAGGAATTCACACCTTATGGGCCTACAAGCCAAATTTAATCAATGGCTTGCTTCATATGGCTGAGAGCTAAAAATTGTTTTGGCATTTTGGAAGTGTTTAAAGAAGGAGAAGGAAGGGGAGAAGAAGAATGAGTAGATGAAGGAGAGACAGAGACTACATATGGCCAGCAAAGCCTATAATATTTACTGTCTAGTTCTTTACACAAAGAACTTTTCCAATCTTGAACAAAACACACACATTTTCGTTATGCCAAAAAAGGACTACAATAAGTCTTCACTTAACATCATTGACAGGTGCTTGAAAACTGGTCATAGGTATATATATTTATGGTCACGTGATGTTTTGATACACGCATACGGAGGGATAAATTGGGGATGGTTAATTGGTACAAAAATACAGTCAGCGAAACCCATTTTACCATAGGTTGACATCAAAAGAGTTCAGCTTCTATGGCTTTTGGTAACTAAAACGTCAACAAACTTGTAAATAAAGATCAAAACACTTCTAATATTAAATGCTGAAATAAATTTCAGCTATTCATACGTTTAAGATTAATAAAAGCTAGTAAAATCATTATTTACCTACTTATTTCAGTTTAGGGTTGCAGTTGACCGCAGCCTATCCTGTCAGCTCAGGACGCAGTGTGGGAACCAGCCCTGGACAGGGCGCCGTCGCATTGCAGGTGCACTCACACATACCCACAGTTACTCAGACTGGGACCACATAGACACGTCAATCAACCTCACATGCACAGCCTTGGGAAGTGAGAGGAAACTGGAGCATCCAGAGAATATCAATGCAGACATGGGGAGAATACATAAGCTCTACACAGACAGTGAACCCCAATTGGAATCAATTTGTTTTTTCTCATCAACATCATAATGAAATGACATTGAATGAAACGTCGTTATTCAAAGACCTGTTGTACTCAGTTCTAAACATTTCAGAATTAAGAGATCTACACACATCCTCTTCTATATAATGGAGTGGGTCTCTTAAAATTTCCTGGCAACATACTCTTAGCCTGCCTAGGAAACACTTTAGAATACAACTGCATTATAATAAATTTTCATATTCTATTCATATCTTCATATTTCTCCCTCTACTTATTAAGGTATAGTCTTGTATATGTAATCCTTCAGTTCCTGAACAAGGTGAACATATGATCTCATGATGTGTGTTTTAATTTCTTAACTTTGTTGAGATTTGGGAATGTGAGGATGATGGAAAGGAAAGAAAGGAATTCAGCAGCTATAAAAGAAATCTGACCTTTAATTTTTTTATTGAATTTGTTTCTTGTTTTATTTTTCCTTCCTTTGCACAAATGAGAACTTCTAGTTTTACAAAGGGTACCATCAACTTTAGGACAAAAATTTGTATTTGTGGCATAACACAAGTTGGAGACACAATGATTTAGAGATTGCATATCAATTTTATCAAATAAATGTGATAAAGTAGGTGATATGCACACACACACACATTTGTAGTGACAAAACCATTGACACAGATACCCAGATGGCACTTAATGTACTTTCAGCCTTAAATTCTTTCTCAAGGACAAGCCATTTGTTTGCAAATGATTTAGCATTCAAAAATGATTAAACACGGGAAAAAATGCATTGCACATAAAGTTCAGATTACAAGTGAATTAAAGTCACACTAATATAACTATAATTTATAATGAATTCAAATGGCTTTCAGAAGGGTCATCTGTGGAAGGTGAAGAGCAATCTGAATTTATTTTTCTGGTAACTGGTCACAGCAATGTTTTCTAGACTAGTGAGTGAGAGCTCATACAGCACCATGTGTGTTCAACAACACATAAAGTTGGATGACAAAATCTACTTTAGTGAGAAGGTAGCTATTTCCAGGGGCACCAATAGTAATGTCAGTTTTGAGTCTTGGGTTTGCTTTTGTTTGTTTACAAGGCGATGAAATGTTTAAGGAAAAAATAAATTCTACCAATCCATGTTGAGTGAACATTTCAATCCTTGTAAAGACCAAAGTCAGCTGCCACCATGCCATGCAAACCTTATAGTACATGACATGTTAAATCGGTAACCTCGAAAGGGACTTCTGAGAAGCTATGAGTAAAAGGCACATACAAAATGCCTCTGAGATGAATTCACAAATGAAATGGAAAAGGATAACTGTGTACATCCAAGAAGAATAGTAATTAACAGAAAACAAGAACACTTCTAAATTGAAAGAATCCCTAAAGTAAAAGAAGACCAAAGAAAAAGAAATAAAGATGAGAAGTGAAATGAGGCGGAAATGGTGAGCGACAAGGAGATGCACTGAGAAAAAAAGTAGCTAAAGTTAGTGTGTTATTATTTCAGCAAAATTAAGTATATCAATACTGAGAAATATGACTTGAAATAGATTCAGTACCTCAAGCAGAAACATAAACAAATAACATCTGGGTTTTTCTTTTGATAACCAGTATTTTAAATACAAAAATCTAAAAATTTTGTCTTTGTGTAAGAGTTACACATTTATCATACCAATCAATAACAAAAAGGCGCTATAAATACTGTATGGAAATAAATGTCCTAACAGATGTTAACCAGACATCAGTCTTCACCGGTAAGGATTAGATTTGAAGGTGTTTGCAGATAATTAAAACTTGTTTTTATAACATAACTTAGCAGCTAAGTAGTATAATGAAAATGGGATATTCAAATTATAAGATATAAAATATTAAAGATAGAAGAACATGTTTATTTTTTCAATATAAATATTGTTACAGCTCAGAGAAACAGTATGAAATCTCAGGGCTCATGAAAGGCCACATTCTAGAGATAGTGATTGACAGGTATGGTAATTCCCCTACAGCGTGGTGCCTGTTGTCATGGAGTAGCATGTCTCCTACAGGGTACTACCAGCAGGTTCATGTAGGAAGAGCCAATAGTCCATGTGAGAAACCCCGGAAGGCTAAAGATAGAAGGAAATATTTGTGCCACGTTGAAGAGCAAGTTCACCAGGTGAATTGGCATGTGGCTAGGGTACAACTTCCCATACATATATAAATAATGAAACACACAAAAAATTATCAGAAAAGTATTTTATTATTATTAGAGTCACGATTAGCACTCTCCTCATCAGGAGAGTTTTAGGTTTTTTTCTAGCCCTACTCTATACTTTTTAAACACAGTCTCCAAGTTTCAAAATAAAAGTTTCTTATTTTTAATTCAAATCTCAATTACAATAAAACAAAAACCGAAAATGTAGAAGTTCCTTATTTTGACCATCTATATATCATACACAACAAAAAGACTGATAAAATTCCACTAAACACAACAGCTAGATCCGTATTCCCGTTACTGCTTAAGCCCATTCCAATAAGGATTTTATACCAAATCTGCCCTTGCCAAGGCTACCTGGGGCCTTCATTTTATTATTTGCAATGGACAATTTTAACTTCACATCCATGTTGGCTTCCTTACATCCTAGATGCACATACAGCCAGATTTTTTTCCATCAGATGTGATTTGATCCTCCAAATTCGGAATGCCTTGATGACCTCCTCTTTATCTAAAGATCACTTTAAAAAGCCTGAAGTATTTGGCTCTTCCCTAAATCTTTGGCCAGATGTAATGTCATCCTCCCATTGGCTTTCTTTGTCCAAACTACATTAGCCTTATCTCAGATCTTCAAACAAGTTATATTTCCTGCCTAAGATCTTTCTATGAGTGAGTGAAAGGTGTGACGAAGATAGTTCCTCTTTGCCCCCAAAGGTTTCATTGATCACGCTGATAATGAATTTACTGTTATTTTAATCTCTTACTGTTATACTCAGGCTTAAATTCTCTACCCTACACACTTCAGTTGACATAATTTTAATTTCCACTGTGATGCTTCTCTCTCTTCTGTCAACACTCTCTCCTCACAGGGTTTCATCCAGATCAGGAGTCAGTAACATTTTTGACAAAGAGCCAGATAGTAAATATTGCAGGCTTTGTGTTGCCAAGAGGCAAATTTATGGAACTATCCCTGCTGAAAAATTTCCCTGTATTTTACATTTTAGACTTATAAATGCCACACGTACTTATAACTCATGAGCCATACAAAAATAGGTGGCAGACCAGATCTGGCTCATGGGCTATAATAGTTTTCCAACCCCTCACCTAGATTCATGACTTTAGGCATGCTCTATAGGCTACGATGATCTAACTCACATCTCTAGCCAAGTCAACTTGTCAGTGCCTACTTGATGTCTCCACTTGGATTCTAACTAGCGTCTTAATTTAAGATTAAAAAATGTAAAATCAATCACACATACGCACCTACCCACACCTCTGTCACTTGCAAACTGCCTCATGTCATCAAGACTTTGCCATATCACTAAAAGTGACCATAATCCCCCATGTCCCTAAATCCAAATACCTTGATATAATTCTTGCTCAGTAAATTCAATCATCTTCAAATCAACTTCCAATCTCAACTGATTTTCTCCAACTTTATTGCTACACTCATAATCCCAACTACCATCATCCTTCAACTGGACAGGTGCAATAGTCAGCTAAATGAACCCCCTTCCTTCACTAGTGTACCCTTCCACAATAGTACACCCTCCTAAGAGCTAACCTCATCGTATCACACATCCATCATACACTTTTCAATGTAGTTAATTTATATTCACATTTTGATATAAGATCTAGATTTGGTCCCTGAGAACACTCATGTAATCTCTCTCCATGCTCTTCCTTCATGGACATTCCAGCCAAACCGGCCTTCTTTTCTTTGTAAGAAACTATCAAGCTCTCTTTTTAAATTACAGAATCTTTATATCTGCCCTTCTTTCTGCTCAGAGCACCCCAGATCTTCAAAGTACCTTCCTCTTTGTCTTCACTCAACTCTCAAATGAAATATTACCTCCTCAGAGAGAAAAATGCTCTGAAATACCTACAGCCAGATCAGTGCCTTCCTCCTTGACAGTTTTACTCAGCCATGTTATCACATGTAATCTTCTTCGTAGTAGTGTACTTTATAGCCCTTCACACCATTGCTTTGTTTAGGTATTTGTATGTCTTCCTCCTCTTTCCCTCCTCACTACAGTATAGCCAATTGTGTCTTTGCCTTCTTCACTGCTATATCCCCTAGTGCCTGGTAGGCTTTCTATAAACAGCCATTTATTGACTTATTGACTACATGTATATGCTAATCCTTTTTACTAATTGTTGTTACACTATAAATTTCTCTTCTCCCTCTCTTCGCTTCCCTCTTCTCATGTCCCTTGATGCTTCCTACTCAATATTAACATGGACATCATTTTGTGTCTTCAGCATTTCTCTTTTCATTATATTATGATAGGTTAATTTTCCTAAGAAAACACTATTTTGACAAAAGCAAAGCATTAAAGTAAAGCAGCATAGGATCAATTTTTTCCTATTGAAAAGGAAACACCATCTTTCCGAGAAGACAATTCCACCAGGAAACAAAAAAAACACACACATTTCCGGTAAGTCCTAGTTCCCAAGACTTGAAGCCAGTATGTTTTTCCACTTTCAAGTATCCTTGACTGTAGAGATAAAAGGTATCCACTTAGAGATATTAACTCATTACCACTGCCTAAATTTGGTTTCCAGAAACACAACTTAATATGACATCAATGGATGTGATAATCATTTGAAAGTAGCTTTATCAAAATCATCCAACAGAACAAGTTACTTTCCTAATTAGCATCCTCGGTTAAATACCTAAATCTGATGAATAATAAGTTATGCATTATGCTAAATTGCATTGGCTCACTATCTTAGAATGCTTTCAAACTAATTAAAAATGAGATATTCAGTGATGAGAAACATAAAAAGATAAAAACCTATTTCAATCAGTTTAAATTAGAATTTAACATTTCTTCAATACGCTCTTTTGTAGTCAATTGCAAGAGTAATAAAGCAAAATTATTGAGTCTATAATAGTGACCGTTCAAAATTCATAGTGAATTATTAAAAAGAAAACTAAGGTCCCTGCCAACTTTCCACCTCACTTCAAAGCATAGCCAAGGTCATTACAACAGCAAGTAAAAGACTCCACACAATTCCCACTTCTTCGCCTCTATACTGTTACTTCTGGAATCTTCTACTGCTCCAAATTGTGTGTTTGCTCCAGACTCAGCAGTTCTCACCACCTTGTTCTTCCAATTGCCATCTTCTCTGTGCGGCCTTTCTTGACTACCCAGTTAAAAATTATCCTATCAAAATTATCTGATCCCCATCCAGGATTACTTTTCACCATCTAACTTACGATACTTTGCATATTTATGTGGCTCATTGTCTGTTATCTGTCTCCCTAAGTTAGAATGCGAGCTTCATGATGGCAGAGTTTTGGTCAATTTCCTTCACTCAATAATTCCTGACCCAAAGTAAACACTTCATAAGTATTTTTTGAATATACTAATATATAGTCCGAATTATCAAGGAACTTATAAATAAATAAAGACACAACCCAGCATATAGTGCAGCTTGAGAAATGTTGATAGTGTGGTACAGGAGGAGGTATGTAAACTATGAGAAGCAACAGTTAAATAAGAAGCAATCCAGAAAGACACACAGTGTGGGTGACATCTGAGTTAAAGGACAGAAGGTAAGAAGATAACCAGATGGAGAAAAGAGAGGAAGATCTTACAAACAAGCATCAGAAGTTACCATAAGAAAAGCAAGTACAAAATCATCAGAAGAAAAACAATTGCATCCCAGTTATTACCACAAACATAATTAACTATGAAAACCCAGAACAGTTCATGCTTTGATAATGCTAAAGTTGATACGTAGATTAAGATGTGATATAACAATCTGCAAATCTTAGTTTTCAGAAAACCTTTTTAGGCAAGATATGATGATTTAAGGAAGAAAAGTTGCTGATGGATGAGGCATGTTGTCCCTTAAAGACAAACACTATGAAGACTGCGTACAGCCTTTATAATGGAAAGGTGCCACGTTTTTTCTTTTTTAAGTCCTTGGAATCTCAGTTGGCAACTTTGAAATTCATGTGTAATTCATGAGTTTTTAAAAGAAATGTAATAAGTAACACAAGTGATTCTAGAGCTTGTCTTTAGGCTGAGGTAGATATTGGCATTATAAATTGAAGTGCTAGAAAGGAACAATAAGAATTAAGAATAAGCAGTAATTTCTGCCAAGATCTGTGGCACCCAGTCTCACACATAAGGCTTTTTGGAATCTCTTGGTTTCCAAGGTTCAGGCTCTCATACTTTAGTTTGTACATAAAGGACTTAAGTTATTCTTAAAGCACAGTTTTAGCACTTCACACCAGGAGATGGTTATGAGACTGATCACAGGATAAAGTGAAATAGGATGTGTGCCTACTTGTAGAAGGAACCTCGTTCCTTTTGCCATTCTATTCCTACTTTTCTGGCAGGAAAGTCCTAGAAAAAATTTCATATACAGATTAATTTTAAACAATTTACATTATATTTTACTATTAATAGCTTCTAGAATATCTTAGCTTAGGCTGGCCCTGGTGGCTCACACTTGAAATCCCAGAATTTTGGGAGGCTGAAGTGGGCGGATCAACTGAAGTCAGGAGTTTGAGACTAGCCTAGCCAACATGGTCAAACCTAGTCTCTACTAAAAATCCAAAAATTAGCCGGGTGTGGTGATGCGTACCTGTAATCCCAGCTACACAGGAGGCTGAGGCAGGAGAACCATTGAGCCTGGGAGGTGGAGGCCGCAGTGAGCCAAGATTGTGTCACTGCACTCCAGCCTGGGCAACAGAGCAAGACTCTGTCTCACAAAAACAAAAAACAAACAAACAAAAAAAGAGTATCTTAGCTTATATATTTCTCACATCTGATCCTACCACTTTACTTCTTTTTTCCTGTTTATACCAATTATTTCTATTCCTCTTTACATATAGGCAGAAAGATAAGACTAAAATGTGTCATAGACAATGACATCTAGTAAATTGACGTATTCTTCATGTTTAATTCCACAACAGATTTCAAATACAACCAAAATCTCCAAATAAAATCTTAATTCTAAATTGAGTGCTTGTACAGTCTTCAAATATGTTCAAATAGAACATCAAAGCTCAATAAAAATAGTTATATCACTTGGGATGGTGTTTAAAATATTTTTTCCTAAATAAATTCAGCTTCAGAGGATGAGAAAACCTTCGTTAGGAGATGTTTTAAAGAACAAATTAAGTTAAATGTGAAGGAAATCATACTTTATTTTGTTGAATAGTAAGATTTTTTTGTTGCTATTGTGAATTAATGCCATCCAAATATTGAGTGATGTAATTCAATTTAGTAAAAGAAAAAAGTCTAAATTATCAACTTCTTTCCTTATAAAAATGAAATATGCTATAACTTGCATTTTTTCCATGGCAATGACCCTGATGATCAGAGAGGTTAAAACCTAAAAACATTTAAAATCATCTAATCTAAATTATAAAAAAGAAATCCCTTTCTTCAGAAAAAATAATTTTTTAAGGAAGCACTCATAAACAAATCTCTACTAGTAGATATACAGCATACACATCTCTTACTATCTCCCATGCAGACTGCATAAAAAGGCGTGCTGGCTACTTTTAAGAAAACAACATTCAGATGTCTGGAAAGTATCTGAAATGCATGATTAATCTACACAGATAATTTTCTCAAGAAACCAAATTTTGAAGACAAGTAATTCAAAAGTCTATTGTCTATAAAGTAAATCCGCTGGTATACTTAAACTGCTGTAATCCTTTCTCTGTTTACCTTATAGTGTGCACCTCTCAAGCTATGGGAATGCATGTCTTCTCTAAGAAGAGCTGACTTCTTTTGTAGGAAAAAGCTGTTGGAAATGACTGTTAGGATTTCAAATGTTTGGGAGTGTGTATTCATGTGGGTTTTACGTGTTGAATATTTGCATTTGTAATTTTAAGATGCTTAAATCAAAAACTAAAATGACCTATGCAACATAATTCTGCCATAGGATAAATTAAATTCAATTAAATGTTCCCATACAAATTATTATCTACCACAATGTAAAAATATTTATATATCACAAAGATGTAAGAAACACTGACTTCTATTATACAGCAGAGTTCAATTTCACTACTACTTAGCTTGATGATATTTTAAGGTCATGTCTCTTGGAATACACATTCAATATTCATTGCCAAACGTCTGAGCTCACCTCTCTTGAAGCAATATTCAATTATCAAAGGAAAATAATTTACCAAGCAACCTCACAAAACACAAACTCTAGGTAGCATCAAGGTTTTTCAAAGTGATTATTCCTTACTGGTCGAGATCCTAAGATATTAAAACTCATAGATCACATGATCTGAGATTTTCTAATTGAAAAGCTGTAGCTGTAAACCTTTCATTCAAAGTCGGATACTACTTTCAGCTGTCAAAAGAATTATGCAATCACTTAAACTTCTGGAATGAAAGAGAAAATGAAGGGAACAATAAAAGTAACTGAAATGCACTGAGAAATGAACATAAGGAACCAAATGGAGGCAAAGACAGAGAGAGAGAGAGAGAGGGCTGTTTATCTAACCTTCCCTTCTTGAGTGGGTTTTCTCTGATATCTCTAGAGAACAATTGGATGTGTAACAATGAAATACAAAACACAAGATACTGTCTTCGTATAATTACTTGTAATGATTCCAAGATGGCATAATTTGAGAACTTGCTAAATAGGACAACAAAGTGATCTGCTTTTCCAAAATTTTGCCCCTTAGCTTATATATTATTTCATGGTGAAGATCAATAAAACTGAAAATTGGAATTGCCAGATATTATCAGATTTTATTTTTTGAATGCTTAACAGCTGACCCAAAATCTGGTCATAAAAATGGAAGTTAAATTAAATTGTCCTCAAAATTTAAGTTTGCTACATTTGTAAGAACCACTTGCTTCTTCAAAATCTCAAACTTTCTCATATCTAGCAGCAAATTGAAATTAGGAATTTAAGCTTGTAAATTCATCATGGAAACCAAATTGATTAAAATTTTCTGTGTATTCATGATAATGTTTAAAATTTTTGCTACATTTAAACCCTAAGTTAGTTACAAAAACCCTAAAATTATGCTTGTTTAAAAACTTGGGCTAACTTGCTTTTGAAAACATACTGACATATTCGTTCCATTCTTCTTATAATTATTTTTTTGTCACTCCCAAGCAGCACACCATTGTATATATCCCCAAAACGGCACTTCTTTGTTAAAGCCATTAGGACAGAAATATTTTTGAGCCAGATGCAATGGCTCATGCCTGTAATGTCAGTACTTTGGGAGGCCTAGGTTAGAGGACTGCTTGAGGATAGGAGTTTGTGACCTGCCTGGGCAACATAGCAAGACCCAGTCTTTACAAATGAAATGAAAATAAAATATAAAATAAACTGGCTGGACAAAGTAGTGCACACCTGTGGTCATAGCTACCAGGAGGCTGAGATGAGAGGACCATATGAACCCAGGAGTTTGGGGCTGAGAATGAGCTATGACTGCACCACTGCACTTCAGCCAGAACTATGGGTTGGTGAGTTAGAAATAAGTTCTCAGTTCTGAATATAATAACTGCTCCTGGCACTCCCCAGAATGAGCTGGGTTTTCTTTTGCCTCTCTATAGTCCCTCTTCCTCAGGAAATACCCCCATGGTTCTGCCCGCTGTGCTATTAATTACACCAATGCTTATTATATGTCAGTTCAGTTTTATCTAGATTCTCCCAAAGTCAGTGCTGAACTTAGTTGTTTGAAAATGTATATATTGTAATAGTTACCAAAAAGACCAAATACAGCTAGATATTTATGCTATTTGTTTTATTTCCATCGTAGGTATATTTCCTTTTAAAATTCATATATATCTTTCTCTAAGGATTGTCTCCGTTTTCAGATGTTAAGCACTTTCTCATGCACACACCACCTAAGCAGCAAAGACAGAGTCCACGTCAGGGAATGTCACATTCAGGATAAGTACCTATTATTCTGTAACTCAGAAGTAGGAAAATGGATGTCCTCAAGCAGATGCTTTTCTTGACAGATACAAAAATTTGACAAGGATCACTGACTGACTTCCAACCCACCATTCATCACTTTTATCTTATTTTGACCCTAAGGGTCCCAGAGGGATAATGGCACTACATTCCTATTTAGAATTCAGATTTCAGATTGCATTTCTTATATCATTGTTTATAAGTAGTGGTTGCACACAGTCGCGATAATACTATGACATTAATCTACATTCCTCGTTAAATCGATTTTTGTCTTCCGTTTTTGAGCTTAGCTACAATTTCTCACACGGTTTCTCTAGGAAGATTCCTCAATGACTGAAACATTTAGAACATGGTCGATTCATAAATACGACACTGGGATTCCCCAATGACTGAAACATTTTGAACATGGTCCATTCATAAATACGACACTGGGATTCCCCAATGACTGAAACATTTAGAACATGGTCCACTCATAAATACGACACTGGGATTCCCTAATGACTGAAACATTTAGAACATGGTCCATTCATAAATACGACACTGGGATTCCCCAATGACTGAAACTTTTAGAACATGGTCCATTCATAAATATGACATTGGGATTCCCCAATGACTGAAACATTTAGAACATGGTCCATTCATAAATATGACATTGGGATTCCCCAATGATTGAAAAATTTAGAACATGGTCTATTCATAAATATGAAGAGCTTGTGTAGAAAGTATAATTTACTTATCCTATTATGCTTAAGAAATTATGTGAAATAATGTGAAAATAATCTTAAAACATTTGCATGCATATTTGCTGCAAGAGTCATCTTTCATTGATACTTAATCATAATCATGGACATGGTGGGTCCCAATAACCAATATTTAATGCAAGACTGTAAATTTAATAGAGAGAAAACCTTATTTATAAATTTTCATGTGTTCTTTTCTTGACAATAAGGAGCTGTGAGATTTGTATTTTAAAAGATACTTAGTAATAAAAACTTTAATTTTTAAAACTTTTATTTTTAAATTCTGCTTAATTGCATAAAAGTTAAAAGGTAATATTTAATATTTAATGAGGCTTATTGAGCTAAATGATGATATGCAGCTTGGGTTATACTTGCAATTATAAGATTTGCTCATTATACCTAAGCAATCTCCTTCACTCAATCTAGCTACCACTAAGGAAGCAAAATTCCCTGAATCATAGTATCAAAGCATTCCATTATGTTTTCTATTAAGTTGTTTTGTTCTTTGAATCATTGTCTATTTTAATTTATCCTTTTAGAAAGAAAACAAATTACTTAACTTGCATTTCCCACTAGAAGCTTCACTACAGCTAGACTTGGAATTGATTTCAGGCCATTTTTTAATAAATGATGGTCCCTAGTGAAAGATAGAATACTTGAGCCATCAATATTGAGTAAATAAAAGGGTTTGGGTAAATAAGAGAGAAGATACCTATTTTTCTCAAATATTTTAAATATCTAATAACCTATTCCTCATCTAAAACAAGCCACAATTACTGGAAATGATGGTCAGAGGAAGGTATTAGCAACCCTGTGTAATACTACATGTCATGTTGGATCACTATTACAGAGAAACAGTTGTCATGCTGCATTTTAGTAATTCTACACATCACCAGAGAAATAGACAACTCTTATAGCCAAAGAAATCCAACGTAGCTACTGTCTACATATTCTTGTTTTAGACCTTTGGTGAAAAAAACTACTATGTGTATTGAATATATTTTACATTAGTTTTATCACAAAAGAAAAATGAGAATTCTATTAGATGCAAATACAAATTCTGAATGACAGGAAAGAAAAATTAAAATCAAAGCTGATCTTAATTAACAAAATGTATTATCTGCTTACATGTATATACAACTGTTCATATACAAAGGCACAGATGCATTTGTGGTTTTGAAAAAATATCTATTTCATTTCAAATCTTCATTGAACAATATTACATATGGCAAGAAAGCTGATCTTTTTGAAGGATCTTTTAAAAAGTGTTAAACTTTATTAGATACTCCAAACTAGCAAAGCTCAACTTCATCACAATTATATAATAACACTGCACACTTTCAATTTTATCTGGAGAAATATATCTATCCCTTGAAATAACTCTGTAAACTTCCTGCTCACAGATTTCATTTCAAGCCTTGAAAATGCAGAAAATCAATGCTGAATATACTTGCCCCGAAAGGAAAAGAAAATTTCAGGGGTGTCAGGATGTTTTATCACATAAAGTACAGAATTGCAATTTGTATCTGAGCAGGCAACACACCTCCAAAAATAATACAATACTTATCACAAAATACATTCACAGATACTAGATTTGGCACAAACCACTCCATACAGCTATTGATGAAATCAGTATTGAAAGCCTTATTCCAAAATCTATGGCCCTTTTCTACTCTCCAACTGACATTTCAGGATGCCACAACCTTGCAGCTCCACTCTCTCATTAATTTCCCCTAAATACCCTTGGCAGAAGAACGAGAAACGTCACATTTTTCATTTAATTTCTAAAGAACATCACATCCTTTAAGAATAGGTTCTTGAAATTTTAAAATGTTAAACATAAAAACCCTAAAGAGACAAACATCCAAAAACATAAAAACCCTAAACAGACAAACGTCCAAAAACTTTTCTTCAAAATCACAACAACTTTATATGCTACGTGTTCCTGTAAAATACCACATACACAAACTCACAGGCACACCCACCCACCCAAAACCCACACACTCGAATTTATATGGCCTCGTAATACCTCACATATATATACATGTCACCAAATGCAACAGAGACACACGCATATATATGGCCTCATAATACCTCACATATATATACATATCATCAATTACAACAGAGAAAAGCCAATTTCAGAAACATGGCTTCAATTTTGATGCATTTACTCACACTTAATTCTATTTCAATTTAACTGCAGAGATATTACAATACCCTGTAACAAAAACCTGACGGAAGATTGTAACAAATTGCTTAAACATCAAACCAAACACTAAACATAATTTCATCACAAAGTGAAATTCGCATCCAACTCGCAAAGAATTAGAAAATCCTTGCACTTACCTTGGCTTTGTCCATTCCCCAGATGACCCCAAAACACCACCGTCATCATCAACAGCCCCGGAGCCCACGTCCACATCCTTCTAGTGACACGCTCGTGTCTTCTGGCCATTGCATCTTAAACTCTGCATATTCAGTGGGGTGGATGTGAAAGTACAATAAATTACATTCTTAGAGAAATACACTACGACTCAAATCCCATATCTAATATGCACTGTGCATTTCTGAATTATCCTGCCTACAAGGAGGTACATTTGAAAATCATGCTTCCCTTTAGGGTTGTCATATTGATGATTAATACGAAAGCTCATTCATTTTTAATCTTTAAGCATTCATCTGAATTCCATTTTTAATATCATTTTCCAAAACAGGCCACTTAACCTATGAATGTTAAAAAGTACTCCCGATATACATATTGGAGTTCAGTCAAGCAAAAGCATGGTGTATGGACACTACTTAAGTATAACTTGATATTTAGGCAAATTGATGAATTTAACATACCATGTAATCTCTACATATATACAAAAGGACTTTTCAACACATTTATGTAAGTTTTGCATAAATACCCTTGAAAATATTCTCAAGTTTTAAGTGGTATTCTAATTATGTCAGTAATTTTAACTGAATAAAGAGATGCATCATGTGCAAAAACTAATCTTGTTTACTTAAAATTGAGAGTAAAATTAATTATAGAAGGTACAAAACACTTGTAATTTTGATTTCAGATATATGACCCACAGGAACCTTCATATATACAAATATTATACACATATATGACAATGTATATTTGAGTGTTCATTTTGAAACTGCTTTTCATACTGATACATGAAAATACTTAAATGTCCACCAAAGCAAGGTTATTTATTCATACATTTGAATGATATACAGTAGCTCAAAAGAATAAACTTGAGTTGCATGTACTAATATGGATAAGTGTCCAAAATGAATAGTGAAGCAAAACTAGCAAATTTAATAATGATAAGTTCAAAATTACACCTTTCATATGTAAACATGTGCAATAGTTAAAACTATAAATTTTATGTTGCATAAATATATAATACAGTATAATAACGCATAAGAATGAGAAACACCTTCAAGACTAAAGTTAGGAAATTACAAGACTACAATTTAAATGGTTAGTAGGTGGAATTTTAAATCAGAGGTTACTCCTAAATCCCAATTTTTCCACAGTTGACAAAATAACGGAGTTAAGAAAAATAAACTTAATGATTTCCAGAATGAATGCTTTATTCAAAATGCTACGTAATTACAATTCTAATAAACTTGCAAGGGAATCCAGTCACCCAGAAATTTTTTATGCCTTTCTCCTACATCACGAAAGGGGAAGATTTAATTACCAACTTTGCATTACTTAACGTCAGACTCATAGTATCAGAGCTAAAGAGAAATTTAAGAAACACCTAACTCAACCTCTCCATTTTAAATGACCAAATGAGTTGAGAAGGTTACAATGACATTTCTAAGTTCATATGTAAAAACAGAATTTTGATGACAATGACAGTTTAAGTACTAATAAACACTCCTGGAAAAGTTACTGTAATCCAGGTTATTTTACTGTGCTAAATGCCTTACATTCTTTACCCAATTCAGTTTTCACAGAAATCCTATGAACAAAGCACTTCCAAAATTTACCACTTCACAGCTAAGAAAACAAGGCTTAGAGAAATGCTACACGATCCCCTAGTCATGAGGTTAGTAGGTACCACTGTGGAGACTGAGGCAAAACAGGACGATTTCAAAGCCTATGCTCTGAACAAGTAAACACTAAGCAGGAATTTAGTTCTAGATCTCCCAGTTGTAGTCCAATAATCAGCCAAAAAATGGTGCTGAGAAGAGGGGAAAGAAAGATGTCTTGTATGTGGAGCCTCATGTATTTGATCCCAAATACATCTTCATATTGAAAATCATTAGAGCACAAGGCAAAAGAATTATTAGTTTGTTTCTAAAATCATCAACCTTTCCCAAGTTGAACATACAAATATATTTTATCATATATATACTATATGTGTGTATAGCGTGTGTTTATCTAAGTATTCCTGTGGTTTATATATCTGGATGTGGAATTACAAGTGTTTTGTGGTTTATTATTTATTTATTATTATACTTTGAATTTTGGGGTACATGTGCACAATGTGCAGGTTTGTTACATATGTATCCATGTGCCATGTTGATGTGCTGCACCCATTAACTCGTCATATAGCATTAGGTGTATCTCCTAATGCTGTCCCTGCCCCCTCCCCCCACCCCACCACAGTCCCCAGAGTGTGATGTTCCCCTTCCTGTGTCCACGTGTTCTCATTGTCTCCCTCTGTTGCTCTGGCTGGAGTCAGTGGTGTGATCATAGCTCACTTCAGACTCCAAGTCCTAGGCTCAAGCGATACTTTTGCCTCGGCCTCTCAAGTAGCTCGGACTACAGGCACGCACCACCATCCCCGGCTAATTTTTTTACAGAGATGGGTCCCACCGTGTTGCTTGACTGGTCTCAGCCTCCTTAAGTCAAGGGATCCTCCCACCTGGACTTCCGAAAGCACTGAGATTACAGGTGTCAGCCACCGTGCGTTTTTTGATTTCTTCAATTAATTTTACTTATACACTTGATTACACAAGATTAATTTTGTGTACATAATGAATCTCTTTTGAGGTTTAAGTTACTGATTAATTAGAGTACCACTTAACAAGCGTGTCATCCCAGCACTTTGGGAGGCTGAAGTGGGCGGCTCACCTGAGGTCAGGCATGAGCCACCGTGCCCGGCTTACACACATTCTTTTCACTCCTGCTTGCAGATCTCTGTTCCCTTCTAATTCCAGTGGAACCACTTTCACTTAGTATCAAAATATCCAGATCCACTCATCAAAGTGTAAATAATCCTCCAGCAAATTACCTTTGCAAATCTATTTTTATGTAATATTTCCTTAACTTCTTCTTACCTACATCCAGTAGTCATTTTACAAGGCAGAATTTTTTCTATTTTATATAGAACTGAGGCAGTATTTGAAAAAAATCTCAAAACACTCTTCAGGAAGGACTGGCATCTAAAACACCAGTTCCAATATATATTTCAGTAACATTTTAAAGGACAGATGCTTTTCAAAATGTTATTATAATTTAAAAAAATGTAACCTTCCTCTCTGAGTTCATGTTTATGGAAAACTAATATTTCATAAATGCCAAGTTACTATGATGTATTATCTAAATGCTGCCCCTGCCATTCTATAAATACAAAAATCATAACCTTCTAACTAACTTTGGTATTAGTCAACAACTGTGCTGATGAAAAGTAAAATCAATTCATTTAAAATAATTTTCCATGAACAAAATCAAGTAACTTGTAAGTAGTATGGTAGATGAACCAAAAAATAAAGTAACATTAACCAGAAAGACATGCCATGGACTTCTCTAATCTTTTTTTGGAACACCCTTTTCATGCATATGAAAATAAAAATTAAATATAAAATACCTACTTTATGTATGTACTTTTACTTGTGTCTATTGTTCTTTAAAGATTAAAATAACTCCTAAAGCCTGGATAGCTGAGCCCATTGTGCTCTTCTGCCCATAAAATAGATCGGATGTGCAGTGAAAGAGGTAAAACTTAGGCTTTCAGGTTAGTTATGACGATGGAAACACAATTCTATTCAATAGTGTTCATCTTGGTCTTTCAAATGTTTAAGGTCACAAGGCAAAAGAGAACAGACTTTAAGAATGTTCGTGTATTACTTCTCGTCTTACCCAATAGCTACATTAGTTCAATTAGGCCAGTGTTTTGGAGTAAACAGCACTGTGAAATGTGTCGTGGAGTCCGGAGGCTCCACCACCTACCTCCATGTAGTTGTTCTGTCCGATGGAGCCTAGAGTAATACCTTAGGAGATGCATTACATCTACAGGTACCAACCAGGAAGGGTAGTCTTGAATTAAATGGCTTTAGAACACGTTATAAGAGCAAATCGAAGCTTCTAGGTATTAGAACCACTTCAATCACAGAGCGTCTCTGAGTTCTATCTGTGGCCAGCATCAAGTATCTGTCTGCCCTCCCCGAATGCTTTCTCTCATCATGTGGATCTTCTAGATGGTCTTATTCTTCCCCAGCCAGCCAACTTGATCAACAAGCCTAGGTATATTAGATATGTATAAAGTTGGTTCTTAAATAAAGTCCATTTCTGTATCTAGGTAAGTAATGTCTTCAGACTTACAATTTCATTGATATCTAGAAAGAGTGACTCTAGTTAGCTTCTAGTGTCAGTTTTTCTAGCAGCTTCTTTAAAAACAAAAATCCTCTCTGGAACAAAGCTTCCTTGCAAGTATTGCTGTTGGCAATAGTCCTCTTTACTGAAATGCTTATCCGGTGAAACTTGCGCTGTGCCAGTGAGCCTGCAGGTTGATGGTCCTTTTGTTCAACTTCTCCATTATAAAGCAACCTCTCTGATCACCCTTTTAAAACTAAAGACCAAAGAATCAAATGAGATCAGGAAGTGACCAGAGCTCACAGGTCATCAACTCCTCTTCTTAGCATATTATAGCACACAGTCTAAGCCCGAAAAACACAGCAGAACCCATTACAGCTCTCGAGTTCCAGTTATTAACATTGATTTTTTCCAATGGGAAATTTTCATTAGAAGCTATCACAGGACTCACATTCAGTAATAACTTAGATTTGGATACATACTGGAGCCTTTGTCCTTAGAGTAGGTGCCACTGAGTCACTATTAAAAGGAGTCTTTTTGATCTTAGTAAATTCTCACAGGGCTTATCTCAGTCTAAACTGTAACTGGCCTTTACTAGTGATGTCATGTGTAGTTCAAATTAATATTGTAATGTATATAAATTGTATATATAGGTATAATACATGCATGTATTTACAATTATTTATTTTATTTTATTTTTTAATAAGATAAAAGTTAGAGGTTAAAATATGACTCTAGGCCATTGTGCTTTAGAATGAAGAGCACAGACATGGGTTGGAAATGTAAATTTTGGCCCAATTTAATTTCTGTGACAAATTCATTAATGTCTTCAAGGTTCAGGCTCTATGTATGAGACAAATGAAAACAGCTCTAAGATTCCTGAAAACCCTAAAATATTAAAATTCCACTCTGCCATTAGTTCAGATAAATCATTTGCCAATTTGCCCCACAAGAACCAGGCATCTTTAAATGGTAACACAACATGCACTTCTCTCTCCCAAAGTGTGGTGCATAAACGTTCTGCTTCTCAATAACACAGGATGCCTGCTAAAATGTGCTGTCAGGGGGATTAGTAAGGAAATGTTGTATCAAAACTTCTGCAGATGTGGCCCTGAAATACACATTGTAATAAATCCTCCAGGCCTCTCAAGTTAGGAATAACTGGTTTATAAAATTGTACTTACTTAAAAATTATAGATAAACAGATTTCACCGTAACCCATTCTTTCTGTTCTGAATGAAATAAGGCTCTATATTCAGACTGAATTTTCAGTGAAAAACAACTTAAAATAGTGACAAATCATCTATAAGTTTAAATGAATATAACTAGGAGACCTGAAAACTCAGGTTTAGCAGTCATCTTCCAACAGTTTGAGAGCCCACAGGAGCCACAGAGCCCTCATGTCTCTCCAGAGAAGCAGGGTGATTCTTCCCCCTAAACACCATGCAATTCTTGAAGTGAGTGAAAGCATCCCTGCTCACACTGATACCCTCTCAAGTGAACTCAAAGTTAAGCCATCTCCAGCCAGACCAGATATCCTGGCCCATATCTCATTCATTAATATATGTTGAGAAGCCTTTGTTTCTTGGAAACTACATGAAGTGAATAGGCTGTGGACTCCACTGGACATAGTGGTCTATATTTAACCAATTCCCTTCACACATATGTATCAGATGCTCTCTTAGTTACGGAGCTGCAGTGGTGAATAAGAAAGCCACAGTCCTGTACTCCCAGGGTTTCAATTCTGAAGACGAAGACAGGCACAGAAACCCAACTGAGCAAAGAGAAGAGATTATTACAAAATGTGTTCACATGCAAAGTGAAGCAAGGGACTGAATATACAACAAGGGTTTTGGGGCGAACATTAGATACAATCTTAATTCAGATTATATAAGATTCATACATATAATTTTTATATATAGATATATTAATTTGGGCCGGGCGTGGTGGCTTATGCCTGTAATCCCAGCATTTTGGGAGGCCAAGGCGGATGGATCACTTCAGTCCAGGAGTTTGAGACCAGTCTGATCAACATGGCAAAACCCCATCTCTACTAAAAATAAAAAAGTTAGCCGGGTGTAGTGGTGTGCGCTTGTAGTCCCAGCTACTCAGGAGGCTGAGAAAGGAAAACTGCTTGAACCCAGGAGGCAGAGGTTTCAGTGAGCCAAGATTGTGCCACTGCACTCCAGCCTGGGTGACACAGCAAGACCCTGTCTCAAAAGAAAAAGAAAAAAAGAAATATTAATTTGGATTATACAGATTCTAACCACTTCTTTCAAGTGAGAATATTTAAGGTAAGACCTGAGAATAAAAAGAGTTAGCTTTTCATACACTACAGAAAGATTCGTCTTTTAGGAAAAACCCCCAGTGTTCATGGACCCTAATATATGAGCAAGATCTTGGCATGTAGAAGAAACCTGTGAATTGGATGAAATGAAAAACTGAAAAGTAGGAATCTGGATGAAGTACAGAAGGGAGAAAGACTAATGTGAGACGTGGCTGAAAGAGAAGGATATGTGAAACAGTACAGGTCTTCATTAGTAATGATGAGGAACATAAATGTTAGTCCAAGTACACCAGAAAAGTGGGAGAGTTGGAAACTGAAAGACATGTGAAGAGATCACTTTGGTTTCTCTGTAGCTAACAGGGTGTAGGAGATTAAGAATTAAAGTAGGTTGACTAAGGATGACCTAAGAAAATAAGCATAGGTAAGAAAATATGTGGCTCTGGCTAGGCTGGGGACATTGGAAATCAAAAGAGGTGGAGGAAATTACAGATGTATTTGGAACCAAAATATTTTTTAAATGAATGTTGAATTGGATATTGTCAGAATATTGAGGAAGGGCCAAAAATGACTTATAAGCGTCTAGCATGGCTGGCAGTGCCACTTACTGACATGTGGGAAACCAGGACATGTTACCTCTGAATTATTCGAGTGCTATTGTCATGTAAATCATCAACTCCCAGAATAAAGGTCTGGGCCAAACTCTAAGACTGGAAATTATGAGCTGTTTAGTAGTGTTTAGAGCTTAGAGAGAGTATGTGTGTGGAGAGAAAAGAAGAGCAATTAGGACAGAACCCTTAGAAACGTCAATATTTAAAATTTGGGAAGAGAAACAGAAACAAATAAATTGTGGGAAAATGAAGCTCAGGGTAGTTGCAAGGGAATGCTAAAAATGAACTATGGCATTTGAGGAGGAAAACGTGGAAACTGAAAGCAAGAGAGTACGGATGGATCGTGAGGGAGCAGCAGCAGCTGTGTCCTAAGAAGAGTCTCAGTGAAAATGAAGGGTTGTAGGAATGAGGACATCTGGGCCAACGAGCTGGCAAGGAGTGATGTCCAGGAGGCAGAATATTTGCATCTAGATCCTGGTGGTATATACCCTTATAGAAAATGTTTCAGATTTGATGACAATAAAGTGGAGGAAAGAAAAAAAGTAATGGAAATAAAGATGTCAAAAAACGGGGAACCGAGGTTTGTACTGGTCCTTTCACGTGAAAGCTGAGCCACTAAAATGATGGCTGAACTTGCCTGAAGATGATATTGAGCAAAAGATCTACAGCCTTAAATAAATGGCAAGAGGCCAGGTGCAGTGGATCATGCCTGTAATCCCAGAACTTTGGGGGGCTGAGGCAGGCATATCACCTGAGGTCAGGAGTTCGAGACCAGCCTGGCCAACATGGCGAAACCCCGTCTCTACCAAAAATACAAAAATTAGCTGGGTGTGGTGGTATGCACCTGTAATCCCAGTTACTCAGGAACCTGAGGCAGGAGAATCACTTGAAACCGGGAGGAGGAGGTTGCAGTGAGCCGAGATCACACCATTACACTCCAGCATGGGTGACAGAGCAAGACTCCATCTCAAAAAAAAAAAAAAAATAAGACCAGAGTGCCCAGGAGGGAGGTCTGTTGATGATGGTAATACCAAAGGGGCATGGCCGATATTTCCAAGGGGTTTGAGTTTCAAAGGAACAGTCTAATTTGCAAGGAGCGGAGAAATTAACAGTCTAGAAGTTGTAACGGGAACCAAGAACAACCACCTCGGCTTCCAGCCATAGGTATGTGGAGGGTGAGAAAAAGACCTGTCTCAATTTATGAAAGCTAGAGGAAAAACTGCACTTAGTATCAACCAACTTTTGTTTTAAGATAATTACAAACCAATATGGAACTTAGCAAGAGTCAATTTTGACAGTTTCCTGCAGCTTAGTAAATTCTGCACAAAATTAAGATTTAACACAAAAGTAGAGAAAAATTTTAATGGCATAGCACATTTCTTCACAATTCCTTAAACCAAATAATTCCCTGTTCTTCTAACTCTCACCTTACACTATCAACTAGGCTTCTTATTCAATGAACGGTTTAAGTCTACTAAGACACACACACACACACACACACACACGTCTTATCCAGCTGCAGATCTCATTTTTGAAGGTACACTGAAAGTACATAGATCATTCTATAATCATCAACTATGAAGATTGTGAGCAACTGGAACAAGTATTCTTGGAAAAGAAGTTTCCTGTGTATAAGAAAAAAAAGAGTCCAACTCTGGGAACTGACTTGGCTGAGTCATCATTATATGCCACTGGCAAGAAATCAAGAAGTAACTCAGGACTGATAAACTTTGTTAAAGGAAATGGAAACAGCCTATCTGTGAGGCTTAATTCTTGATAATCTGGCCAAGATATAGCATCTGGATAAGAGTTCACTGACTCAACTAAATTTTGTGAAGGTGAAGTACTTGTTAAAATGAAAGATCTATTTAGAGAGAAATAAGTAGACATAATGTCTGCACTATGGATAGGTGTATACCTGTTTTTTGCAAAAACAGTTTGTATCTTTGAAATGCTGGTTTGCCCTGGACAGAGCTAACTTAAATAGAGACCTGGCGCGGTGGTTCATGCCTGTAATCCCAGCACTTTGGGAGGCCGAGGAGGGTGGATCATGAGGTCAGGAGATCGAGACCATCCTGGCTAACACGGTGAAACCCCGTCTGTACTAAAAATGCAAAAAATTAGCCGGGCATGGTGGCGGGCACCTGTAGTCCCAGCTACTCTGGAGGCTGAGGCAGGAGAATGGTGTGAACCCGGGAGGCGGAGCTTGCAGTGAGCCGAGATCGTGCCACTGCACTCCAGCCGGGTGACAGAGAGAAACTCCGTCCCCAAAATATATATATATAGTTTTTATATATATATATGTATATATACCCAAAGGATTATAAGTCATGCTGCTATAAAGACACATGCACACGTATGTTTATTGTGGCACTATTCACAATAGCAAAGACTTGGAACCAACCCAAACGTCCAACGATGATAGACTGGATTAAGAAAATGTGGCTGGATACATATGTAACAAACCTGCACATTGTGCATATGTACCCTAAAACCTAAAGTATAATAAAAAAAAAAGAAAATGTGGCACATATACACCATGGAATACTATGCAGCCATAAAAAAGGATGAGTTCATGTCCTTTGTAGACACATGGATGAAGCTGGAAACCATAATTCTCAGCAAACTATCACAAGGACAAAAAAAACCAAACGCTGCATGTTCTCACTCATAGGTGTGAATTGAACAATGAGAACACATGGACCCAGAAAGGGGAACATCACACTCCGGGGCCTGTCATGGGTGGGGTGAGGGGGAGGGACAGCATTTGGAGATATACCTAATGTAAATGATGAGTTACTGGGTGCAGCACACCAACATGGCACATGTATACATATGTAACAAACCTGCACGTTGTGCACATGTGTCCTAGAACTTAAAGTATATACATATATATATATATATATATATATATATATATAAATATAAAGAGAAAACCATTAAAGAAAGGCTATAATACACAGGAACACACAGACATACATACACCTGTGTGTCTATATCTTCAGTTATCACACTTTTTCTATACAGACTCCACACGAGACAAACATGTTACATTTTATGAGAAACTATAAGTGGAAAGAGGAGAATTTGTGAAATCAATATAGAATGTTCCTTGTTTAGCATAATTCTAACTGTTTCTCATTAGAGGTCTGAGTATCAATCTGTATTATATGTGGCCATGCTGGCATTTGGGAAATTCCACAAGAAACTTTTTAAATATGAATTTGGAAAAGGGAAAAGGATTTTTAAAGTGTCTTTTTTTGTTCTGCATTCTATGTGGAACATCTATTTTGTGCTAACTGCTCGTGTTAGCTTGTGATTGCCTGTGACTATGTGGAAGATATACTTTACGTGACTATGTGAGCAATAGTCTTAAAGTTAAGAAATCTAAAATTTGGTTGGTTTAGTTGCTAATTAGGTAAATTACCTTGTAATGGTTACTTAACCTCTCAAAGATTAATTATCTTCAGTGGTACATTGAAGGTTCCATTCATATTGATTTTAGTAGACTTATCCTACTAAAAAGTAAATTTAACAGAAATTATTCTAGACCTCATTATTTCAGGAGACCCCACCCCAGCTTTTATTCCTAACTTCAAGAAATGCAGAGAAATTTAAAAATTCGATGTTCTCCCAATTCAACAGAATATAACTGAACTAAATCGATTTATGTATAATTCATTATTTCAACCTTTAACGCTATATCCGAGCGGTTTGTTTTCACCATAAAGTTATAGCTGTTTAGGCCAATAATTAAAGAGGACCTTGATAGAGAATGACAAGAGAGGATGATCACCCTATTGTCTATCTTCCAGCTGTTTTCAATGCCCTGAAGTTTTATTCACACCCAAATATTAGAATCTTATCTGAGAGAGCGTACTCAAATGATGAATCATGCTAATTTCTCAAGAAAAGTGTTACAGAATAATAAATGCCTTTCTGGTCAAAGCACTGATGCTCTGGAAATAATCTTTATCCAAATGAGGTACAGGAATTGTTAGGACTATTAAAAGTTTGTATATGATATCTGCCAGGTTCGACTGAGCTTCACTTAAAATCTACCATATTAGGGCCAAGTGTAATGACTCAAATTAGTGAACTTAAAAATTGTTTTAAAATGTTTCCTGGAGACATTTCAAATATTGCTCTCTGATTTATCACTGTTACTTTTGCTGAATTCAATTTGATGCCAAGATTTATTCAGATTAATCAAATGCCATAAACTCTGATACCTAATGTTCCTTAACACCTTAAGAACTTTTAAACAGATCAAATGTTGAAGATACGCTTTTAGTGAAACTGTACCTAAGCACATGAATTCTATTGAATATAGCTTTTTAGAAGACTAACAAAGAAAGAAGACTTAGGAAATTCGGAAACATTTTTTAAACCTTCTAGAGGGAATTAAACTACTGAAAAATAATTTCAATTGGTGAATCTAATGGCATTAATCAGAAGATAAGAAAAAAGTAACCATAAAACTTTATGGGGGTAATATTTGCTATGAGGATCAGGAAAAACAACTAATGGATATTAGGCTTAATATCTGGGTGATGAAATAAACTGTACAACCAATCCCATGGCATAAGCTTACCTCTGTAACAAACCTACACTTGTACCCCTGAACTTAAAAGTTAAAATTTAAATAAATAACGTTGTGCTATTAATTTCAACCAGAGCCTTTCCAAGGTGCAGGGAACTTTTGAGAATTTTATTTCTTGCAAAAGGAAACTTGATTCCTTGCTTAGGGCCTTCCTAGGAAAACCTCTATTCTTTGGAGAAGCATCATACTCCTACAATATTTAAGGACCATCATATTTGTCAGACTTTTTTTCTGTTTTACTGTGAGCAGTTTACAGAACATAAAGAAAAATCAAATCCGAAGGTGCACTACACGTGTTTTATCAAAAGGAACATTTTTGTGTACTTTTAAGAAAATACGACAAATTGAGTTTTCTGACCTATTACCAAGTTAGACATCTTGAGTGAATTGAATCTGTTGTAATCCTGTTTGGTTTTCATCCCATGGCTCTGGAAAACTGACATTTATCTCCAATTTTTCAACTCTGCTTCTTTCCAGTACCTCATCTATACGACTATTATAGTACTTTTCATCTGCTTCTACCACTACACTATGGCTGCATTACTTTTAACACAGTGTCCCACATGTTACCCATTTCTACCTTATATAAAGAGTAGAAATTGAATTGTAATTGAGTATCCAGTTGCCTCATATTCAGGTCTTCAACTGAAATAACTCCAGCTATCTCAAAACTTCAACCCTCTCTGGAAGTATTGGACCAAATTATCCCAGATTATAGCACTCTCAGGCTAAAATTACTAATGCTTCTATAGTTTCAGAGACTGTATCAGGTTATTCAACACAACATTCCATGCACCATTCCAGCCTCATATAATCAGAGGACACTTAGACGACTTTAATAGCCTTCAAAAGACACCCTCCTCTTTTACTTATATATATATTTATTTATCTATTTATTTAATGGAGACAAGGTCTCACTCTGTCACCCAGACTGGAGCGCAGTGGCATAATCACGGTCCACCGCAGCCTGCACCTGCCGGGCTCCGATCCTTCCACCGCAGCCTCCTGAGTGGCTGGGACCACAGGCGCCGCCACCACGTCTGCCTGGTTTTTGTATTTTTGTGGAGATGGGGTTTCACATGTTGCCCAGGCTGATCTGAGACTCCTGGGCTCAAGAGATCCACCTGCCCCGGCCTCCCAAAGTGCTGGGATTACATGAACGAGCCATTGTGCCCAGCCGGTCCCGCCCGGTTTTTAACCTTCGTACTGTTTATATAATCATCCTTCACAAAATAGAACACTTCATTACTCGATGGTTCTCATTATTCTAATATGAAGAACTATATTAAGAAAATAAATTCCTGGCCGGGCGCGGTGGCTCACACTTGTAATCCCAGCACTTTGGGAGGCCGAGGCGGGCGGATCACGAGGTCAGGAGATCGAGACCACGGTGAAACCCCGTCTCTACTAAAAATACAGAAAATTAGCCGGCGTGGTGGCGGCGCCTGTAGTCCCAGCTACTCGGGAGGCTGAGGCAGGAGAATGGCGGGAACCCGGGAGGCAGAGCATGCAGTGAGCCGAGATCGCGCCACTGCACTCCAGCCTGGGCGGCAGAGCCAGACTCCAGCTCAGACAAAAAAATAAATCAATAAATTTCCAATATTTCCTAGCATATCCAATTTAATTCTATACATCACATAAAAATAAAAGCCGTCTTACTGTGTTAGTTTCTTACTGCTGTTACAGTAAATTAACATAAACTCAGAGGCTTAAAACAACACATTTTTTTTCTTTATACTTCTGGGGGTCAGAAGTCCAAAATGGGTCTTAGTGTGCTAAAATCAAGGTATCATCAAGTGTATATTTTGTCTAGAGATTCCAGGAGAGAATTCACCAGGTTTGAGGGGTCACATGTATCCCTGAGCTCTTGGCCTCTGCACATCTTGGACACAGCACATCACTTCAGCCTCGGCTCCAGTTTACCCAAGCTCTTCTGCTCACTCTGGTCTCTCCGCCTTCCTGTCTGAAGGTTCTTTGTGACTACAGTGGGCCCACCTAGATAATTCAGGATAATCGCTCCAGTTTAAGGTGAGGTGATTAGCAATCTTAATTCCACCTCTAACCATAATGCTTCCATGCTGCCTAACAACACATTCAAAAGGTCATCCTGCTAAGGGTCATTATTCTACCTACACACTAAGTGACTGAGAAAAAGTAAAGTTATCTATCATGCCTTACCTATGGCGAGGAAATAATAACTTATAATGATTTATCTACGAAAACCTGTTTTTAAAAGCTTTGGTCCTAGTCTATTGATTAAAGTTTTGGTATATTCCAGATAAATTTCATGTCCTTGATGCTAACACATTGTGCACAGTAGATGGCCTTTTTAAAATAGTACTGCATAAAGGAATATTTAAGGTTGTCTGGACAATAGAAAAGGAACTTTAGTTGCTATGCCACAAAAGGCCGGATTTCTGCACATTACACCTCCTACCAGTGCACACATGTGCCAAACTCCTTCCTGAAAGCCTGGTTTATGTTTCCTATGTGCTTAGCAATAGTTTTACTCTCACGACTGTTTATATTAAGTCCTATTTTTTAAAGCATATCCTCATTTGTTTGTTTTCCTGAGCCTCTGAACTGGATTTCATCTGGTATGTATTGCACAGGTTTGCACACTTGATTGTACGCTACCTAAAAGCATCCTCTTGTGTTCTGGACACGGTTATTTTTCTCCATGGTAAGGTGATAAGTGACTTCTCTGAGGACTTGCCACCTTAGAATGCAGTGGTGACATCACCTGCTCAGGCTCTGTCTGCAATGTGGAATTTAGTATTTTCCAACTTCTGGTCTAACTTGAACTTCATAATTAAGCAGAGCCGCCTTTTGAGGGAACAGTAGGGTGTCTGCCCCTAAACGTCTGTGTAAATGCAGAGACACATTTGGGAACATAACTGACTTTTACGTACAGAAGCCAGATGCATTTCATGACCATGCATGCTTAGGGAAGCAAGTTCATCTCATCTATCACAATAAGCATCTGTGCCACTAAATTCCACTGCAGGATACTTTTCACACTTAGACAACAAAACATTTAAGGAAATAAAAGCTCTTTCCAATAAAAATGTGCATCAAATACTGTGTGTATGTTTAAAAAAAAACCTTCCTCTATAAGATAAGGCCACAGGAACTACTAAAAAAGCATTCTTGAAATACATTTTCTGATAGGAATCTAGGCCCTTGCCTTATATAAGATTTAAGGAAAGTGATGTGTGTGTCTTTATACTTGAAAGGCTGTTTTCAACAGCAAAGGGTATGCTTTGAGGTATCAATATAGTTTTGAGAATGCAAAAGTTTAAAAGAAATGGAATGCATATTCTCCAGGTATGAATATGCAATTGTCATTATTTTCCTACCATCTACTAGATTAGAAACAGAAGAAAAATTATGGAAATGTCTGTTTTCCCTCAATAGGAGTACCTATTTATTAAAGTTAATTAATTACTATTCTTTAAACATTTTCAAAATAGACTCATAAGTGAAAACTTTCAGAGAAAACAAGGGTTTTTGGATGTAAATATTTACTTATAACATGGATAAAATAATTTTGTTAAATATTAACTCCATATTCATAATGTTCTCTATTGTTTTTGCATTTTGTTTAACAATAGAGAATCTAAGACATTTAGTGTTCATGAGTTTCATACAGTTTCCTGTCAATGTACTTTGTCTTTTTTTTATTGGACTACTAATCATTTATTTATGATTTGTTGGAACTACTCATATTTTAAATATGTCAAGTGAACTGCAAGCACTTGTTGCTGATTTGATATTTGCTTTTTACACATATTCATTGTATCCTCTGAAAAAGAAAAGTTTTATATTTTAACAAATTCCAATCCATAAATTTTTTTTTAAATTTTCTGTTATTGGTTAGGGCTATGTTTGGATATTTAATTTTAACCGTAATGTTGCAAGTGATATTTGTCTATGGTATTTTTTCTTTATATTTTGGAAAAGTGTATTTGACATCCACTATGGAATTAATATTTATTAATGACATATTATACCTTTGTGCAACTATAAAATACATATAGCCAATTATCTGAACACCATTTTATGAACTGTTTATCACTTATCCACTGATTTGAAACACTATCTTTATCATATATTGGATTTTAGGTTTATCGAGATTATGTAACATGAAATTATTTAATTATGAAATTATGTGAATTCAAGCATGACAGTCAGCTCTTCTTCCCCACCACTACCCTGTAAAAGGATGGATGGAATAATTGCTTCCCTATGGCTTAAGTGTATGAGAGGTATACAACATGGTCTTGATGAAGTGGGAACTACACAGAAACTGTTTTTGGTCCTGAAATGTACTCCAGCTTTACCAATTTGTTCTACACATATACCATTGAGGGTAGAAGCTGAATTTTGCTAATGATTATATTTACACTACTTAACATTGTGCCAGATACTGAGTAGATGCTTAGAAACATGTTTAATGACTTGTTTTATTGATAGAGACCTAATTATCTGCTGTAGTGGTGCTATCTCATTCAGAATCATTTTGACCAGCCTTTCTCCATCATGAATAAAACACTTATTTACACACTTGTGTACATGCACATGTGCATAGAAACACACACACCCTTTGCAGAGACAAACTGCATCGAAAGCATGTACAAACATTATAGTATTTTTGTTGATTCTGACCTGATTCTGATTCTATTGTATACATTTTCATTCTGATCACAATAACAATAAAAATAGAAAACTATAAGTTGTGAAGCTGGAAGATGCAGAACATGAAAGATCGAATTACCAATTTTTTTTTCTATTTTCTTTAGTTGGCTGCTGATAAAATCAGAAAAGAAATGGACACAAAAATGAAAGTATGCAATGTGTGTGCGTGTGTGTGTGTGTGTATCACATGCACTCGTTTCCATGATGTACATATGGAATTTCATAACCAGCCAAACTAAGCTTCATAAGTGAATGAGAAATAAAATCCTTTACAGACAAGCAGATGCTGACAGATTTAGTCACCATCAGACCTGCCTTCCAAGAGCTCCTAAAGGAAGCACTAAACATGGAAAGGAAAAACCAGTACCAGCCACTGCAAAAACACACCAAAATATATAAACCAATGAAACTAGGAAGAAACTGCTTCAACTAATGTGCAGAATAACCAGCTAACATCATGATGACAGGACCAAATTCACACATAACAATATTAACGGTAAATATAAATGAGCTAAATGCCCCAATTAAAAGACATACACTGGCAAATTGGATAAAGAGTCAATACCCACAGGTGTGCTGTATTCAGGAGACACATCTCACTTGCAAGGTCACACATAGGCTCAAAATAAAGGGATGGAGGAATATTTACCAAGCAAATGGAAAGAAAGAAAAAAAAAGCAGGAGTTGCAATCCTAGTCTCTAATAAAACAGACTTTAAACCAACAAGGATAAAAAAGGACAAAGAAGGGCATTACATAGTAGTAAAGGGATCAATGCAACAAGAAGAGCTAAGTATCCTAAATATATATATATGCCAAATACAGGAGCACCAGGATTCATAAAACGAGTTCCTAGAGACCTACAAGGAGACTTAGACTCCCACACAATAATAGTGGGAAACTTTAACAACCCACTATCAATATTAGACAGATCAACAAGAAAGGAAATTAACAAGGATATTCAAACTTGAACTCAGCTCTGGTCCAAGTGGACCTAATAGATACCTACAGAACTCTCCACCCCAAATCAACAGAATATACATTCTTCTCAGCACCACATAGCACTTATTCTAAAATCAACCACATAATTGGAAGTAAAACACTCCTCAGCAAATGCAAAAGAATGAAAATCATAACAAACAATCTCTCACACCACAGTGTAATCAAATTAGAACTCAGAATTAAGAAGCTCACTCAAAACTGCACAACTACATGGAAACTGAACAACCTGCTTATGAATGACTACTGGGTAAATAGCAAAATTAAGGCAGAAATAAATAAGTTCTTTGAAACCAATGAGAACAAAGACACAACATATCAGAATTTCTGGGATACAGTTAAAACAGTGTTTAGAGGGAAATTTACAGCATTAAATGTCCACATTAGAAAGTGGGAAAGATCTAAAATAGACACCCTAACATCACAATCAAAAGAAGCAATGGAAAACACATTAAAAACCTAGTATAAAACAAGAAATAACTAAGATTACAGCAGAACCGAATGGGAGAGAAACACAAAAAAACCTTCAAAAAAAAATCAATGAATCTAGGAGTGGGTTTTTTGAAAAGATTAACAAAATAGATAGACCGGTAGCCAGACTAACAAGGAAGAAAAGAGAGAAAGATCAAATAGACACATTAAAAAACGATAAAGGGGATATCACCACTGATCCCACAGAAATACAAACTATTATTAGAGAATACTGTAAACACCTCTACACAAATAAACTAGAAAATCTAGAAGAAATGGATAAAGTCCTGGACACATACACCCTCCCAAGACTAAAGCAGGAAGAAGTCAAATCCCTGAATAGACCAATAACAAGTTCTGAAATTGACTCAGTAATTACTAGCCTACCAACCAAAAAAAGCCCAGGACCAGATGTCTTCACAGCCGAGTTCTACCAGAGGTACAAAGAGGAGCTGGTACCATTCCTTCTGAAACTATTCTGAACAATAGAAAAAGAAAGACTCCTCCCTAAATCATTTTATGAGGCCAGCATCACTCTGATTCCAAAACCTGGCGGAGACCCAATAGAAAAAGAAAATTTCAGGCCAATATCACTGATGAACATCGATGCGAAAATCCTGAATAAAATACTGGCAAGAGAATCCAGCAGCACATCAAAAACTTATCCACCACGATCAAGTTGGCTTCATGCCTGGCATGAAAGGCTGGTTCAACATATGCAAATCAATAAACATAATCCATCACATAAACAGAACCAATGACAAAAACCACATGATTATCTCAATAGATGCAGAAAAGGCCTTCAATAAAATTCAACACCCCTCATACTAAAAACTCTCAATAAACTAGGTATTGATGGAACATATCTCACAAAAATAAGAGCTATTTATGACAAATGCATAGCTAATATCATGCTAAATGGCCGAAAGCTGGAAGCATTACCTTTGAAAACTGGCCCAAGAGTAGGATGCCCTCTCTCCCCACTCTTATCAACATAGTATTGGAAGTTCTGGCCAGGGCAATCGAGTAAGAGAAAGAAATAAAAGCATGCAAATAGGAAGAGAGGAAATCAAATTGTCTCTGTCTGCAGATGACATGATTGTATATTTACAAAACGCCACCACCTCAGCCCAAAAATTCCTTAACCTGATAAGCAACTTTGGCAAAGTCTCAGGATATAAAATTAATGTGCAAAAATCACAATCATTCTTATATACCAATAACAGACAAGCAGAGAGCCAAATCATTAGTAAACTCCCATTCACAATTGCTATAAAGAAAACAAAATACCTAGGAATACAACCTACAAGGGATGTGAAGGACCTCTTCAAAGAAAACTACAAACCAGAGCTCAAGGAAATGACAGGACACAAACATATAGAGAAACACTCCATCCTCATGGATAGGAAGACTCAATATCATGAAAATGGCCATATTGCCCAAAGTAATTTATAGATTCAATGTTATTCCCATCAAGCTACCATTGACTTTCTTCACAGAACTAGAAAAAAACTATGTTAAATTTCATATGGAAGCAAAAAAGAGCCTGTGGAGCCAAGGCTAACCTAAGCAAAAAGAACAAAGCTGGAGGCATGACGCTGCCTGACTTCAAACTATATTACAAAGCTAAAGTAACCAAAACAGCATGGTGCTAATACCAAAACAGATATATAGACCAATGAAACAGAATAGAGGCCTCAGAAATAACACCACACATCTACAACAATCTGATCTTCAACAAACCTGACAAAAGCAAGCAATGGGGAAAGGATTCCCTATGTAATTAATGGCGCTGGGAAAACTGGGTAGCCATATGCAGAAAAGAGAAACTAGACCCCTTCATTATACCTTATAAAAGAATTAACTCAAGGTGGATTAAAAACATAAATGTAAAACCTAAAACTATAAAAACCCTAGAAGAAAACCTAGGCAATATGATTCAGGACATAGGTGTGGGCAAAGACTTCATGACTAAATCACCAACAGCACTTGAAACAACAGCCAAAATTGACAGATGGAATCTAATCAAACTAAAGAGCTTCTGCTCAGTAAAATAAACTATCACAAGAGTGAACAGGCAACCTACAAAATATGAGAAAATTTTTGCAATCTATCCATCTGACAAAGGTCTAATATCCAGAATCTAGAAGGAACTTAAACAAATTTACAAGAAAAAAAAAACGAACAACCCCATCAAAAAGTGGGCAAAGGATATGAACAGACACTCCTCAAAAGAAGATATGTATATGGCCAATAAACATATGAAAAAAGCTCATTATCACTGTTCATTAGAGAAATGCAAATCAAAACCACAATGACATACCATCTCACACCAGTTAGAATGGTGATCATTAAAAATTCTGGAAACAGCAGATGCTGGAGAAGATGCAGAGAAATAGGAACACTTTTACACTGTTGGTGGGCTTGTAAAATAGTTCAACCATTGTGGAATACAATGTGGTGATTCCTCAAGGATATAAAACCAGAAATACCATTTGACCCAGCAATCCCATTACTGGGTATATACCAAAGGATTATACATCATTCTACTCTAAAGACACATGTACATATATGTTTATCATGGGACTATTTACAATAGCAAAGACTTGGAACCAACATAATGCCCATCAATGATAGACTGGATGAAGAAAATGTGGCACATATTCACCATGGAATACTACACAGCCATAAAAAAGGATGAGTTCACGTCCTTTGCGGGGATATGGATGAAGCTGGAAACCATCATCCTCAGCAAACTAACACAGGAACGGAAAACCAAACACTGCATGTTCTCACTCATAAGTGGGTGCTGAACAATGAGAACATGTTGACACAGGGAGAGGAACATCACACACTGGGGTCTGTAGGTGGGTGTGGGGAAAGGGGAGGGAGAGCATTAGGACAAATAGCTAATGCATGTGGAGCTTAAAACCTAGATGACGGGTTGATGGGTGCAGCAAATTACCATGGCACAAGTATACCTATGTAACAAACCTGCATGTTCAGCACATGTATCCCAGAACTTAAAGTAAAATTTTAAAAAATGAAAGTATGCAATATGTGTATGTGTGTGTATACATACATATAAAACAAGCACTCATTTTCATTTTGTACATATATGCACATTATGAGTGTGAATATATGTTAAATAATATCCTATCAGTTTTGTATTTGTAACACATATATGTACATGCATATACAACAAATAGAGGTGTTTTGCATAATAATTTCATTTATATTCATTTCATCAGCTAAGAACTAAAAAGAATTTAAATCAAAATCAATTATTCATTTACAGGTGTTTTTAACCATCATCTCCCCCTTTATCTTCAGTTTTATGCCTCCTTGTATTGCCATTTTGTGACTTTTTTGCCATAAATTATACATATTTGGAACAGTCACTTTAAGAAATTCAATCTTTGGATAAGATCTCTAAGATTGATTTAGTATGAATACGTGTGTGGGCACACACTTGACAAAGAAAGGTCAGTTATAAATATATGTGTACACTTATCAAAATAATTCACATAAAATCTCTGAATAAAATTATCTGTATGCTTTTTCTGTCAATAAAAGCAATATAGTATAATTCTTGGTAGTAAACCTGTTTGTTTTCATTCTGTTGCCTACCATGTGAGCTGCCATGTTGGTATAAAACATCGATCATTTGATATTTTACTACAGCAAATAATAGTGATCCCCACGAAATAATAAATAAATCAGTGAGTTTCACGGAAATAAGTTTTTGGATGGATCAGATAATTTGAAGTTGTTAGTTTATTCTCCAGCAAGGTGAAAGAAAAAAGCTGTTAGTTTGTTCTCTATCAGGTGATCGAAGATGAAAACTAAAGTTCTCAAGGCCAGTGCATAATAATGGTGCCGTATTCTGTGCATCAATCACCATTACCAAATACCTATATTGCCAAATATTTCATGTACCGCTTTAGTGGTGATTAATCAATGTGCCATGGCACTGAAACTGAAACGAGACTTTGTAGTACAAGTGATATTCAAAGGGTTTTGAAAATTTATCAGCTCTATAGATATAGATGAAAATTTATCATCATCTATCTAGAAATCCTGTTTTTATAAATGTTACCTAGCCAAATATTGGTTTTATTTACTTAATATTTAGAAAACATGAGTTTAGTAAAAATTGTTCAGATTTTCTTAATGTAGTGTGTGAAATTACTATGTAATTATACAAGAAATATGCTACACAGCTGAATACACAAAGAGGTCAGCAGAGGGAGCAAAAGGTGCCTTTCCCCTATAATCCACAGCAACATCACCCGCTCTTCTCTCTACATCATCGATGTATGTTATCTAAAGTCCTGTGCAAATGCCACCTCAACACGAGTCCTCTAGCCTTGCCTTCTTATCAGAAGCAGCTCGAAAGCCCCGATAATTCTAGAACCACTGAAAAATACACACTTGTTGCAAGGATTGAAAAGCCTCATATTGCAAATTCAGAATTCACAGTACTGAAAAAATTCATAATTTTTTAAAGTTACAATACTGTGAACTATACAAAATGAATTATGCTGGGATCCGATGACTCTCTTCATTCCAGCCTATCTTATATTTTCTCATTCATTTCTCCACATAGTCACAACAACAGACTCACTATTACATTTCATTAATGGCTATTTTATAATAAATGATCTCAATAGCATTTCTGAAACCTCTGCTGTTCTGGTTTTACAGAACTCTTGAATTTTTGAATGAGTTAGTTTTTGATTGAAAAAGACCTGACTCTTATGCTTAGAAAAGCCATCATTTCTTTCTGTAAGCTTTCCGTCTTCTATAAGCTTTACATGTTCCATAAGCAAACATTCGCTGGTTTTGTGATCAAACTAGAGAGGCAAATTCAGTTAATAATAACAACGTCATTTATCATCCTCAAATCTAGTGTTATGGATAATACGATCTCCACAAGGAGACGGTTGCACGAGCGACAAGAGAAAGACAATCAACAGTCTTTTACTCATACCAAGATATGTCCACACACACTTGTTTCAACAGTCAAAGTAACGCCATATGTCCCCAGTGATGTGGGTGGGCAAAAGGAACAGTTGGCCTGCTAATGAGGGCCATATGTACACGCAGCCTATCGTACCATCCTTCTTACTTATGGTTGCTGAAAACTCAGTGGAAGAGCTTGCTCTGAGGAATGGCATGGCTGGAGGAGGAGAGGCTTCCTTAAGAGCAGGAAAGGACCATTTGTTGTACAACTACTGTATCTCTGAAACTGGGAGCTAAAGATATGCATGTACGTTACTCATTCTTATTAAGAGTTACTTACGCATCCGTAGAGTTCTTTACTCCAGTTTCACCTTCTTTCACTAAATTCTTTTGCATTTATGTGCAAAGGGATTTTGGGCCCTTTTCAAAAATTACTTTTCCTAATCAATCTTGTTAATTTGATGTTCATTTACATCGGCTTCTCTTTATTTTTAGCTTGATTTCCAGAAAAATTATACTTTCTTTGACATTGTTAAATGTTACAATATTAAAAGAAATGAAAAAGACTTAAAAACTTAGAATATTTGAATGAGGGTTTCTGGAAGGCAGAGAGAACAATAAGGCAAAAGTACTTACTGCACTACTGTTCCAAAGTAAAAGAAAAACAAAGATTTTAAAAATGATTATAGCAGCTTTGTATCTCAACCAGGGTTTCCTTTGAAATTTCTACAACTGCAAACACTATTCAGCAATTTGCACTGATTATAAAATTTATTGTTTTAAGGTCAATTGTGATACTATGATCAGATAATATAATTTACTTTACTCTTAATGGCTTCATTTTGACAACTGAGGGAGCTTTCAGGAAGGACAACGCTTCCTGCACAACAACCAGTAAAGCAGGTCACATCCATTTTCAATCTAATTTTAAGAAAAATGAAGGACAAACTACTTGTGAGGCAGCAAGAATTCATTTGCATTAAATTAATTTGAACAGGGCATTTCAAGTTCTCTCTGGCAACAATGGAATAAAGGGGAAAATGAATCTATCTTATGCAATGATCCTCTTCTAGGTTACAGAAAGATTTGAAAGGCTGACATGACCATTGCTAAATTTCTTCTAGAAGTCTATGATTAGTGTCATAGATATAACTCATGAGATAAAATATTCACAAAGAATGTCTGTGAACTGCATCAATTGTGATGGAACTACTGTCTAACATCCCTTTGAAAAGTTATATTCTGCAAAGGTTAAAAAACACCAACCTTTCGATGCTTTCTTATATGGATGAGCTTTTGTCAACAAGAACTAAGCTTCACAATTAAGCACTATGGAAGATAATGTTCTAGGTTAATTTAAACCTAACTAATCCAGGACTTGGCCTTGATAAATAATGGGTTTAATTAATATTTTTGACCCTAGCAGTGCAAATACTTTTACTTATATTTTACTAAAGCTAGTTTTGACAAATCTAAGGGTATTTAATTTATCAGTATCTGTTGTCAGATGAAAACTTCCCCATCAATACCTTCTAATGGTTCAAAAATAAACTGTTACCCCCACAGATACATTGTTTTTCCATGCGTAAGCAAGTACATTAATTTCAGGGTCTCAAGGCATAAAAGTGATATTACCACTTGTGATAGGCTGCATAATAGTCCCAAAAGATGTTCTTCACCTAATCTCCCGGCCCTGGGAATGTGCTGCCTTACACAGCCAAAGGACTTGTAGATACGATTCATTTAAGGATCTGGAGACAAGGTGATTATCCCAGATCACCCACGTGAGTCCAAAGTAATCACAGGAGTCCTTAGATGAAGTGGAGAGAAGGACTCAAAGTTAAAGGAGGAGACAGCGCGGAGACAGAAACAGAAATAAAAGCAACGCACCTTGAAAATGGAGGAATGGGGAAAAGACAATGAAGACAGGTGCCACCAGAAGCAGAAAATGCAAGAGAATGGATTCTCCCCTCAGCACCTCCAGAAGGAACCCACACTGCAGACACATTGACTTAGCCATATTAAAGTGATTTTGGACTTCTGACCTTTGAAACTGCAAGACAATAAATATGTGTTAAGTTATGTAAATGTGTCGTAATTTGTTATAGCAGCAGTAATACAACTAATACACCACTACAATAAGCAAAGGAAATAAAGTGCAATAGTGACAAACTTAAGGGTTTCCAGGAAAGAGAAACGAAGTGGTAAACTCAATCACAGGATTATATTAGTAACTGTAGTATATGTTACTTGCTTACCCTTTCAATCACATTATTGCTGTAATTATCATTATCATCCAATCAATATGATTACACCAGTATGTATAACTTAGACATGAAAATTTTTTTCTATTTCACTCTTCCCATAATTCCATGCAGCTACCTCTAAGCAACTATGTATCTGATGAAGCTAATATTTTCAGGGAAAATCTTCCATGTTAAGCAGAAAATTTACATCTAAAATTAAATTCTTTTAAGCCAGTCTGGGGACAATACCTAGAAAATTCAAACATTACTTCTCAAGAATACCACTAGCAGTGAATTTGTGACGCTATCTTCCACCAACTGAATCAAAATTAATTTTAAATATTTTCAAAGCAATATTTTAAAAAATCGTGTACACATTTTTTCCTCTTGGTAAAAATAAACCACTTCTCAACCATCCATTATATTTATGTTAGTTACATGAAGTCCATACATGAATTATCATACCACAAATAGAAAACTATTTAAATAGAAAAATCTCACTTGGTGCTGACAGAATGACAGCATAAAACTGTTAAGCATGAGGAGAAAGTTGTTTGCAGTGTAAATATTTCCCTTTTCCTATCAAAGTGTGTCCTGTGATCTAGCGCTCTTCTCTCCACATGCTTAAGTACAGCAAAAGTTATAAAAACACTCATTCTAGTTTTCTATACTTTAATGGTTGTAGAACATCAGAAGAGAATTGGGAGATGGGAATGTTTTGTGCTTGACATTGCATTTGAGGGGAAAATAAAAACTTGGACATAATATGTGGGATGTCTCCACAGTAATACATGGGAGGGCAAGAAAAAAATGCTATCAAATTTCTACCATGCGCTGAGCCCCTTATATCAACAAATATCCAGCCTTTCTAATGTACTAACAACCACTCTTCATAGCAAGTATTCTATTCCCAGCTTGTAGGTAAGAAACAAAGCTTCAGAAAGGGATCTTCACCAATTTCACACAGTCAATAAAAGGCAGAACTAGGGCAAATATCAATAATAAAAATAGCAATCTAATCCTAATTGGACCTGGCACTGTTCTAAGAAGAAAATCATTAACAAAGGATTTTGAGTTACCACACTCTTAGTCTCCCCGTTTTACAAAAGAAGCAACTGGGGTAAAGTGAAGCTATGCCGTTTCTTTTCAAGCTCATATACCTAACAAGATACCACTTTAATCATGGGTCTCTGATAGATCGTGTACCTCATTTCTAGCGTTTGCTGAGATTTTTCTTATTAACCCTAAGCAAGTATTTGATCCCTGGTAAGTATGCTGTAATTTTTTCACCGCTCATTCTTATCACGGTTCTTCAAGAAAAGTACAGTTCAACACATTTGTCCTATTTGGTTACAAATTTTGAAATTCAAAATATGTATCACACTAAGCTGTTAGCTCCATTTGGAATTTTAAAAAACTAAATTTTTCACTCAGTTAAAAAAAATTGCATTGTTTACTCCCATATCTACAATATAGCTTATAAGTGTATATTTGTATTGAAAACATAATTTTCTACAACTTTTATAATATTTAAATATTATTTAAGGTTTTAATAATATTTAAATATTTAAATAATACATTTAAAAACATAGTTCAACAAGTCCGAATAATCCATCACTTACTTATGACAGAATATTTGTTCAGTATCTTCTGTTTGTTCACTCTTGTGTAATATATCCTATTTTAAGAATCAAAAACTTCTCTTAATGTCAACACTACAGCCTCTTCACAATTCCTACTTATTCCTAATTACCCTTCAGGAGCAAATAAAATGAATTTATCCCAAATTTCTTTGCTTTGAAACAACTTCAGTGAAAATGGTGGTTGTCAACCATATCTACCATTCATATATCCCATTGTTTTCTGCATTAAATTTCATCTAATACTCCTTATGCCATCAGTGTCACTACAAAGGGGGACAGGGGATGAATCTCATCATGAACAAAGGTATATACACTAGATCTTAGGATGTTCAATCATTTCCTTACTCTATTATGTCCCATCTGAACTACTCATATTAAAATGAGCAACTATATGAACATGGTACTTTTAAGAAAGGATGTTCAAAAATTAATTCATATCTTGTACAAATTGGTATCCAAGAAATCATGACCTAATAGGCATCACATATGTGAATGAAAAAATTCACTTTCAGCAATGAATGTTGATGACACTCCTTTAGCAAGAGTTGTACCGAGCTACCCACAACTCCTCAGCACTCACTATTCTCATACATGCGGTCGGACAATGTCCAAGGGTGCAGTGATTCTGTCCAGAGGCTTTTCTGGGCCGTTAGAGCTGTCTCAGCCTGTGTACAGGGTTATACAGACACTCTAGGGCATTCATGACTCTGATCACTGGAGCAGCCCTGTACTAACTGCAAATTTATGGAGGAAACTTTCAAGTCCTCTTGCCCCCCAGTTGGGGTAACTCTGTTACCTATTTCATGTGGTCTCAGTTCTCCAACAAAAATGATCTCGGCCTGCTCATCTTACTTCCATTTCACTACATGGCATAACTAGAAGTTGACTAGGTATTCTGCTTTAATGTATATGCAAAGCCCTCTTGTTCAGGAATGTTTGTAGAATAATATTTCTAAATTAGGAATACAATTGGTCTTGTTCTTTCCTGAGGGATAAAATGTCATCTCTCTTCTTCTCTCCCTCTCTCCTTTCTTCCTAACTCAGCTAACCCTCTATCTGAAAGAATTACAAAGGAAGAAATCTAGGGCATTGTTTAGCATTCTCAGGAGGATTGGAAATGTTGGAATGACAGCGAGTATCACACATACACTGCTTGAAGTATTTTGTAGGATCCAAGGGAAGAGAAAATTTTGACATTCCAGAAAATTTAAGTCATCCTTTTAATATCAGGACCAGAAAGAAACAGGTCACACGGGCAAGAGCCATAAAACTAATTATCTTGACTCTTTCCAGAATACCTGAGCTATAAATGTACAGGGAATCCTGTAATCAGATGCAAAGTTGTGTATAATATACTTAGTTCCCAAATGTAACTAGGAATTTTATGTATATAATGTGAAAAATCGTTCCAAAGTATTTGAGACTCCAAAAACTTTCCTAGCTAGCATTCAATATTCTTGCTTAACTTCTCCTTATACCCCTAACTGTATTGAGCATGCATAGACACACAAAAGCTAGGATCAAGTATTACCGCTTAAGAAAGAAAAGGAGGAAAAAGGCTGTATTATAGGGATTTAGTTTTCTTCCTCAACTCTTGAAGAAGCCTATTTGTATCAGCCCGTGTCAGACAACAAAGTACTTATCAATAAAGTTTTATGAATGTGGTCACATATGAAATATAAGAGCATTCAGTTTCTACCTCTCCTTTTCTCATAAATCCTACATCAGATAGACATTAGCTATATCTGCCAATGTTTCCACGGAATCTTAAAGACTATTCACTGCAAAGCTGGCAGTGTAGCCTGAAAGCAAGTTATGTCTGCGTTGCAACTTCACACTAAGTGGTTTAAAAATACAACTAAATGTGGCCTGTCTTTATCTTGATTATAAGACATAAATTATCCCAAGAATATTCTTAGTAAAAATTGGGTCTCCCGGTCAAGCCACTTCTATTAAGAAGGACACAGGTCAGTTTTTAGGAGTTTAGGTGTTATTTGGAAGTTAGGAGCATCTAAATATGGAATATAACTCCATTAAATTATAGTATATTTTATATCAAAGAGAAACGACAAAAATAAGAAATGTTTTAAGTATTTTTTCGTATAGCGTGTTCATATATAATTACTTCAGTAGTCTCAATGTAGTCATGCAATTGTTTGGGTAAAGAACTAAACTTGAAGTTAAATAGCATAGGTCTGAATTCTTATGGTTTATAACATTCATATATTTTATATGTTCCAGAATAATATGTAATTTCTAAGTTTATAACATAATAATTACAGAAATCTAGGTAAAGTAATACTTCTGTGACACAGTCTCTTCATCTACAAAATGGAATATTGCTTTTCTCCTTAAATTTATATTAAAAATTGGAGAAGTAATATATGTGAAAGAACCTTACATTAAATATGCAAGTTTTATTTGTTGAATTCAAACAGTCATTAAAGAACAAAATAAAACATTACATTTGGATTAACAAAGTAGATACATATATCTCAATCTGAGAAACCTTTAAGCTCTCTTGACCATAAAATGACATTGGATCCTATAAGAGAGTTTGGTAAATATTTGAAAGATATTTCAATTTCACACCTAAATGTTGATTCTGACATTTATTTCCTAAACTTATCATTTGTATACTTACCTGCTATTAAATCCACAGGGGTCATGTCACTAACTGTATGCCCACCGATTTTATTGAGAGGTATTCAGCAAGGCCCACAAAGTAAGTATTGAATTTTTTTAAAAAACAGACCCAAAACACCTAAAAGCAAAACACTTAGTAAATTCTTATAATCATGAAGATCACAAATTAGTGCTATTAGTAAGAAAGAAACTTCTAAACCAAATAAAGTCCTAATACCTCCAACGAATTTTGTCTCTCTGATACACACACACACGATTAAAAAAAAAATGAAGGAAATGTAAAAAAATAAATAAATGAAGGAAGTTCTGTGGGAAATGTCCATAATTTCATGCCCAGAATTTCCCTATCAATCTCTTTCCCCAAAGTTCTTCCGAGAAAATAAAGTTGCCTTTCTCTCAACGTTAACTCATCACTTTTCTCATAGCATTTTCAAAAGAAATATTTCCTGTCAGCCGGCCACTTAAACTTTGTGCTGTTAAAGAAATCCAAAAAGGTATCAATTTTGCAACAAAGGATAAAGAGGAGACGAAGTGAACCAACATGGCTTTTAAGCTAAATTGCCGTCACCTGTCACAGGTTGTCTAGCGAGCCTCAAGTTCCCTCTAATAAGCTTATGGAGGGTGCGGAGCAAAGGCACCTCAAGGTGCTCTGCGGGTTTTCCCCTGGTAAATTAGGCTGAAAGGAAAAGAGTCCCACCCCCCACCCCCAAACTTGGAGACCAGGGCTGCCCTGCCGAATGCTGTGCCCAGACCTCCTACTTCCACGCCCTTCCAGTCCTTTCCTCGGCTTGGAAAATTGGGCATGAGGCAAGCAAAAGGAAGGACAGAAGGCCAAAACGGGCATCCGGGAAGCCAAATTTCTGTCTCAAAAGCTCGTCTAGAAACGCGTACATAGCGCGTGCCTTGCGGACATCTCCTAAAACCCCGTTCACTGAAGCTAATTCCTCCCGAACGCCCCCACGCCGGCTGAGGATCGCAACCGCCCATCCGCCCCTCCAGCCTGTGCAGCCGCCCCCAAAACCTCCCGTGAATCGGGAAATGTCAAGGCAGCAGCGCTTGGGGAGCCGAGCAGCCTCGCCAGTTCCAAGTCTCTGGTTCGAGACCCCTCGCTTCGCCTCTTTGGGGAACTCACCTGGAGTCAGGTTTAGATGGCAGCCTCCACCCAGGGGACCGGGAAGCGGCCCCGGGAAGCGCCGCCGCGTCCTGTGAATAACGAGCGCAGCGCAGCGGAGCAGCTCCCCCTGGACTGGCCGCTCCCCGATTCCTCCCGCTCTGTCCGGGAACCGTCCCTCCGTTCTTTCCTCTCCCTCCCCTGCCTGCAGCCGCCGCGCTCCCTCCTCCTGCTGGCGGCTCAGGGCTGTGCTTCCGCCTCCCTCCTGCGGGCGCACGAGCTGCCCGCGCTGCTAATGAGCAGGCTCCAGGCTCCGCCCGGCCAGGGGTGCGCACACACCCCACGCCGGAGACGAGCTCCCGGGAGCGGAGCTATGGATACGCCTGGTGCGGCGGCTGGAGAAATGAACTGGAGGAGGCATCCAGCATCTCACACTTTCTGGCCACTCAGCTTAACTAAGCCATAACCCCAGACTTCTTCCTAAATCTCCAGTAATTTACAGGTGCTGAAAAGTCAATGAGGGGTTTGAGCACAATCTGTGTTAACAGTATTGCCAGTATAGAGATGCTAATCTGGCTAGATTCTAGGGATGAAATGTTCAAGGGACGGTATATGATTCTTTCTGGTGGTTATTTTGACATATTTTGGCTATACTTACAGATCTGTAAAATAAACCAGCAATCTTCTAATCATGACAACACAGATTCCTAATTGAAGGCAGCTGATACTTATTAAATACCAGGCTCTGTTTAATAGGCTCTTCTTTCCCAGCTGATCTTTACTACAATTCTGTGAGCACTACTAGCACCCCTATTCTATATTTTAAGAATTTGGGTTTAACTTTTAAAACAAGACGGTCTTAAAACAAGACTAAGGATCATGTCCAACCTTGCAGAGATTCTAAGTTTCTGAGCCTAAATAATAACTGAAATCTGTAGCTCCCACAACCCATAGCCTGTGTATAATGTGTTGCAGCATCTTGGATGGTACTGTGTAACTGAACCAACAAAGATAATAGGACCATCAGCAAATACACACCACGAGACTAATGAATACCTAGAATCCTAGTGAGACTTGTAAATAGTCAAGCACCCTAAGTAACAATAGTTCAAGTGCATGCTAAACATGGTGATTACTTATAAAAGAACAGCAACCAGTATGAGTGAAGACAGGCAAATAATGTTCAAAATGTTCAGAATCAATGTCCAGCCACTTATGAGTTGAATTCCCCACTCTAAAAAGGAGGCCAGATGTGATGTATTCTAAGAAGTCTACAATGGGCGTGGTCTTTTCGCAACCAAAAAGGGCTTTTTAAACACTTATTTCCCATTAAGAATATGCAATAGCTAATTAATATTAAATCTGAAAATCAGTGATAATTTATTTCAACTAACCTTACATGAAAAAATCATTACTCATTCAAGCTTTTAGAATTAGATTAAATAGCATTGAGTATCAAATTTACTTCAACCCATAGAAATAATAGACAGTTAATTAATAAAGTAAGTAATTTAATTAACTTTACTTTTGTGTCATGATGTATTTTTCCTTAGGAAAAGGATAAGACATTTTTTCCATGGTATAAAATACTAGAATATGACTTTTATATTTTTCTTCATGAAGATTAAAGAATTAATAAAATAAGTACAGACATATTGTCAACAAATCTATCCAGATCATTCATTCTCCACTCAAGAAATTATGCTAGGCAAGCTTTATTTCTCCATATGTACAAGGCAATTCAGAGGTCAAAAATTTGAAAACACTTCAATGAACATCAACCATTAATTAACTAAGAGTAGATTTTATTTATAAACAACTTTAAAAGACTATAAAAAAGGTATAACAAACTTCTACTTTATCAGTACTGCTACTCCTGTTGAACACAAAGATATATAATTATAGTTTTCTCCCTATTTAAAATATTTATTGATTCTGGCATAATAATGTCATACTCATCCCTCAATAATCAGTGTACATGGAACCAGAAATCTTTTCTTTCACCTAGTCAATTTAAGTATTTCTGTGTTTTGCATGTTAACACTCTATTTATTCTGTGTTTCTAGTGCTTATCCTCAAAATTTTTATAGTTCCGTTCACATATGAATTCTACCAATCAGCACTATATATAAATAATGCAACGTATAAAATGTGTTAAATAAATGGATGTAAGATTTATGCTAAATTTTTCACATAGTAAGTACTTCAAAACCCTTATTATTTTTCCTTAAGCTTTTATGTGCATATATTTTATCTCTCCAACTAAAGAATAAACTTCTAAATAAGAAGAGTTTTGTCTATAAATTTTACGCATTTTAATACATTATTAATCTAAAACCTTGGACTAGAGTTTGGAATTCTTTTATGTATTCATTTATTGATTCAAAAAATAGGTGTCCATGCCATTTTTTCTAAACCTTGTGCAAGATGTAGGGTATACAATGATGTCCAGACTTTAGAGTCCTTGACCTCATGGCGTTTAAAGTGCAGTAATGTACAGTAATTTTAAAATCTATTTATTATTATTTAAAACAATCAATGAATACATTCTTGTCGAAAATAACTGAAAAGTCTGTCTGAATTCCCTGGCCAAGGCCAAAACATGAAAGCAAAAGAGCTGCCTGAAAACAGTGCAAGCCACTCTCCAGAGGGTTTCTCTGTTGAAACAGCACATCGCATTATGGAAATAATGAGAAAAATTAGTAACTGTGCAAACGACAACACATATGCATCTTTGTGGTTTCTGACCTTTTAGCATCGTCGAAGCAAGACCACAAACCTTTCAACACCAGGCGTGGTATTAATCTTGCACAGAATATAATGTTTTCACATATTTTATTCTGATTTCCTACAAAGTAATTTCAATTTCTAGCTAAAGCTAATGGATTTTTCTAGTGAAAACATTGTGTACCGAATGACTTTCCAGTGAGATCCGCGTACCATGCGCCATTTTCATGTTCGTGCTCATTTCTCTGAAGTCTGTTTGCCTTTAATTCACCATAATGAAATTCCTTGTGTACTTTTATTGGCAACCATTGCATAGTGACACTTGCATCCAAATGTAATTCCATTTGAGTTTGGCAGTGTTTGCTTTTTTATCAGAAGAGGAAAGTTAGAGGGAACAAGGGGCAAAGATGTGTGTAAGAATATCTGAGGGACCATCACAGCATCACAAATTCAAGATTTTTTTGAAACATTAGACAAGAGACTCACAGCCATGCCCTGGGATGGCTGAAACACTTCACAACCTGCTCATGTTTATGACCAAAATCATCACCTAAAATGAATTCAATGTGTCAATATCATAATATTGTTTGTGTATAAGTAATCATGAAGCAGTTAGGGAAGGGAGTATAATCTAGTAAGAAATTGGAACAAAAAGTGTTAGACAAAATTCAAGAAGATTTAAAAGAAGAAAATTAACCTGTCTGATCTGAACAGAATTGGAAAAGCACATCAATCATAGCTCTATACATTGACCATAGACTTAAAGCATAACATAAAAATAAAGAAGGCAGATAACTCAGGAAAACATTTCTATTAAATCTACTCCGTAAAGTTTTCCCATACTTTTATTTTACTAACAGGAGCATACATTTAAATCTGACAAAATCATATATATTTTGTTGATTCAATTTGTAGCAGATAGAGAAGCATGTCCCAGTGCTATGACAGTGAGTTGTCACTATAACATACCACTGCTTTACATCTTACCCACAGGCTAAAATGTTTACCCCTAGAGTCGTGACTTTGTATATGACAGGAGATTGCTACTAAAAGTAAATATATTTGGCTGAAGGGTAGATACAACTTTAGGCCATTATATCATTCACTAAAATTTAGCTGGCATTTACATATTTACCTGCTTAGTTCATATGACAAATATGTTTGAGAGACTGCCATATACAAAAAAAAAAGATGGAACCATCTTACAAATTTAGAGATTACTTAAAGAAATGGAACTGAAGGGTTAACTGTGATGGCAAGAATGAAGAGAGCAAAACCAGAGGGTACTTCAAGGAGAACAGGCATGAGAGAGGCATTATAATTTGGAGGGTGCTATGATTTGAACCTATGTGCCCATCCAAAGTTTGTATGTTGAAACTAAAATCCCAGGACAATGACATCAAGAGATGGGGCTTTTGGTTAAGTGATTAAATGAAGAAGGATCCACCCTCATGAATGAGATAAACGTCCTCGTAAAAGATGCTTTAGAGGAATGCCGGGCTCCTCAGTCTCTTCTGCCATGTCGTTACATTGTCCGTTTTTGCCCACTTTTGTCACGTGAAGACGAAGCAAGAAGGTGCCACCTCGGGACCAACTGCCAAATCTCCACTGCCTTGATTTCGGACTTCTCAGCCCCCGAACTGTGAGAAATACATTTCTGTTTTTTATGAATTACTCAATCTGTGGCATTTTGTTATAGCAGCATACAGACAAAAACAGGGTAAACAGCCTGGTGAGAGTGGATATTTTAGAAACTTGAGATGATTCAATGTCGCTGATTCTCCATTTTCTCATATGTAAAATGAAGGAAATAATGCTGATTACTTCATAGTTCATTGTACAAATTAAATTAACTATGTAAATAAAGCAATATAGTTCCTTTTATCTAGTATACATTGTTTAAGTGTTGTTGTCATTACATGAGGAAAACAAGAACTTCCCCAAACAGAAGGATGTGGGAACCAAAACTAAGATATAAGAAAGGACCAAAGTTCACTGTGACAATCTGGTCAAGCGCTGGTTAGGGAAGATAGCATAATGTTACGCATAGATATTATTATAGGATAATTTTCCTCCACCCCGAACTCCTCTAGCACTTTCCCTACGTCTTTCATTGCACTTCTTCATTTGTCTCTTTAATTACGGTTATTTATATAAATCTTTTAGCTTCCTACAAAAAGAAGCTTGTAGTGGGACAGATTCTTGAGGATCTATGTCAAAGCAATTTTTCTATTTCCTACAGCAAGTAACCCAGTAGTAATCACACAGAATTTGTTAAAAGAATAAACATAGGAAGATTAATTTCCATTTTTTTCTTTGCTAATTTTTAATCAGAATTATACCATTGTTAGGGAGGGAGAAATTATAAATTGAGGACATGAGTATTAACATTTAAATCTGTTATTCTGCTTTATTTTAGAGCTTGCCATGTTTTGTGATTAAAAAAAGAAACAGGACATTCTATATAGCTGTTGCAAAACGTGTGGTCTGTTGGTGAACTAGCAGCACCAGCATTATCAAGATTTCCTTAGTTTGCAGGGCTACTGAGTCAGAATTCGCATTTTGACAAAACTCCAGGTGATTCATGCTCTGCATTTAAGTTGGAGAAGCACTGTTCTATAGTTCTCCTTATGTCCTAAATGCATTGTCAGTGAAAGAAAATACTATACGTATGATAATAATAACGGTAATATTAACAAAAATGTAACTATTAGTAATTTTCTATGCTCTCCCAGATACTAAGTCCTTTATTTAATACTTGTGATATTTCTGCGAAGTTGCAATTGATATCACCTACTAAACTGATACTCAGAAATCTGAAGTAATTCTCCAAGGTCACAAAGCTAGTGAATCACAAACCAGATTTTTAAACTCTTGCTGCTTCATTCCAAAGACTAAACCGTTTCTAACTCACGGTTAATACATTTGCTTCTGCCTTCCATTTCCTAAATATGGTTTCCTTTCTATTTCATTAGCTTTACTTATACATGACTGATTTTTAACCCTCTCTAACATTTGCAGAATATGGTGTACTATGGTTAATAAGGACAATACCAAGTAATATCATGTTGAGAAAGTGTGCAGAAGTAGCATCAAAAAACAGACTTTTTCCAAAATGTTTACTAAAAACTTTCAATAAAAACAAGATTTTCTACTTAGAATTTCTACCTTGCATAACTCAAATGGAGCATGATTATTAAAATGACAAAAAGATTCCGTAATTGCCTAAGAGCTAAGAATAAGAATTGCTATATAAAAAAGCATAAATATGCCATATGAATGACATGTATAAGAATCATGGGAGTGCTATTTGGTATTTAGTATTTAGTTCCATTCTGCAGCATGATCAAAAAGAAGCATCTGTATAGTTCACTGTGCATTATAGCACAATAAATCACCTCATTAGGCTCAGATATATGTAAAGATTTACAGTCTGGGAAAGTCCACTAGATATTCTTAATCACTTCTTAGACTGTACTGTCCCCCATATTTCTCTTTTTCTATAGAAAGGTTGCACATGGAAAGGCTTTATTTGAAATCCAGCAATGAATGGAATGTCTGTGAAGCAAGAAATAGATGGAAATTGACATTTTAAAAGAAAGTTTGGCTTCTGAAGAGATACAGCTGTGACCTTGGTCTTTTTGTTGGAGAGAAGTATTCCCTAGCCTTACTGTACTATTTTTCCCAAAGCACCCTCTCTATTGTTCTCCCTTCATCTCTGGCTCGTATCATATGGCCCCTCCCTCATTCTATCTGGTGAGTTCTGAGAAAAATGCTTAAATTCTGCAGAGAAGATTGAGAACAATGCTAAATATTCCTCAGAGAAGCAAAATATTATGTTAACAGTTTATATTTTCACATGAAATTGTCTATCTCTTCTCTCTGTCTCATGTGTGTATGTGTGTATGTGTGTATGTGTATATATATATATATATAATATACAGTAGATATGTATATATAGAGTATAATATTCAGTATATATGTATATATAGTATAATATACCGTATATATGTATATATATACAGTGTGTGTGTGTATATATATATACATATATATATATATATATATATGTATATATATACTACCATTTACCTCCCAGGCTATACGTCCTGACATCTTAAAAGTAGAAAGCCCTCACAGGCCGCGGTTGCTCATGCCTGTAATCCCAGCACTTTGAGAGGCCGAGGCGTGCAGATCACCTGAGGTCGGGAGTTCAAGACCAGCCTGACCAACATGGTGAAACCCCATCTCTACTAAAAATACAAAAAATTAGCTGGGCGTTGTGTTGCGCACCTGTAATCCCAGCTACTCAGGAGGTGGAGGCAGGAGAATCACATGAACCCGGGAGTCGGAGGTTGTGTGAGCCGAGACCATGACATTGCACTGCAGCCTGGGCAATGAGAGCAAAACTCCATCTGAAAAATAAAGGTGGATAGGCCTTAAAAGACTTTTGAAAATGAGATTTGTCAAATATTTATTAGAGATGAAGAAAATAAGTGCGGACCCACACGTAACTTGTCTGAGGTCACAGAAGTAGGGACCCACACGTAACTTGTATGAGGTCACAGAAGTAGGGACCCACACGTAACTTGTATGAGGTCACAGAGGTAGTCATGCTGCAGCAGCCTTATTGGTTTTCCTCTATGACATGCATTATTATTGTTTTTGATCATTTCAAGAGGTTTCTAGTCGATAGTGGGACAAAATTTCTAATTTGGGAACCTAATTTTCTCTGCAAATCTTCTTTACATCTCTAGCTTATTAATACACCTCAGAAGTGTTACAGGAATTAATTCGCAGGATTTTGAAGAATATTTTGAGGTATGCTGGGAAAAATCATGTCAAGTATCAATGATTAGAAACTAAACAATCAATATTAGATATTGTAAAATTATATTTAATCTTCCATATGGCATAAATAAGTTATTTTAATGTACAGTCGTTGTACTTTGTAAATTTGCATATAAAATATTTGAAAAAATAACTTTCAATATGTAAAATGTAAATATACAAAGGAAAGGATCGGAAAAAATAGATAAAAATAATCAGGCTAAGAAAACACTACAGTGTCACCCTCAGAAGACTATAGAAGGATTCTCACCCTCGAGAAACAGAGGAACTTGAACATGGAAATGACCCTCTGCTGGCCATACTGATTATGGTACATAATTTTAAAAGGCTTTTAGAGAGAAGGGAAATGTTTTATTATGCATTCAGCACAGTGTTATGGTGATGTTTCTTAACTATCAGCTATTTTTAAAATTCTTATAATCTTTCTATAGATGACAAAGTTACATAAATATGAAGGATAAGAAGGGCCCCTGCAAACCTGATAATACAATTCTCTTTTCAATGATAACGTATTTCTAAGCGCGCATCTCCTAATCATATTGATGTGCATTAAGTGTTCTTTAACCTGCCCCTGTCAAAGTGGCTAAAGTAATATTTCATGAGGAGATAATTTTTTCCTTTAGGTGATTTTTTCCGCATAATACTCTAACATTTCCAATTCCATATTTCTCGAAAAAGTTTACATGATATACATATACAATTACTAGAATTTTGGCGGCATAAATAATTTAAATGGACTTTACTTCAAAGATAATATTTATTTTTAAAGTTGTAAACCTTGGAATCATCAATTAATTAGAATTATCTTTTTCTTTATAAATAAAGTTTTTTGTCCCTACATATTTATGATTTGGAAATTTTCACCTGGAAAATTTCATTTTCAGTTGTATGCCTTGTCTTTAGTATAAAATTCAGTATTTCAATTTCAATATAATTTTTTGATTGATTTTAATGCAGAGAACAGAAAGGAATATCTTCAAATATAAACTACACAGAATCATTCTGTGAAACATCTTTCTGATCTGTGCATTCAGCTAACAGAGTTAAACCGTACTTTTGATTGAGCAGTTCTGAACACTCTTTCTGTAGAAAATGCAACTGGACATTTGCAGCGCTAAGAGGGTAGTAGTGGAAAAAGGAATATATTCAAATATAAAGTAAACAGAAGCATTCTGTGAAATTTCTTTCTGTTCTCTGCAACTTCTTTCTGTTCTCTGCATTCAACTAACAGAGTTGAGCCTTACTTTTGAAGGAGCAGTTCCGAAACACTCTTTGTGTAGAAACTGAAATTGGACATTCGGAGAGCTAAGAGGATAAAAGTCGAAAAAGGAATATCTTCAGCTAAATACTACACAGAAGCATTCTGTGAAACTTATTTCTGATATGTGCATTCAACTAACAGAGTAAAACCATACTTTTGATTGAGCCATTATGAACACTCTTTCTGAAGAAAATGCAAGTGGAAATTCGGAGCACTAAGAAGGTAACACAGGAAAAAGGAATATATTCAAATATAAACTACACAGAAGAATTCTGTGAAACTTCTTTCTGTTCTGTGCATTCAACTAACAGAGTTGAACCTTACTTTTGATTGAGCCGTCCTGAAACACTCATTCTGTAGAAATCGCAATTGGACATTCTGAGCGCTAAGTGGCCTATATTGGGAAAAAGAATATCTCCAAATAAAAACTACTCAGAAGAATTCTGTGAAACTTATTTCTGATCTGTGCATTCAGCTAACAGAGTTAAACCATACTTTTGATTGAGCAGTTATTAAACACTGTTTCTGTAGGAAATGCAAGTGGACATTAGGAGCGCTAAGATTGTAATAGTGGAAAAAGGAATATCCCTAAATAAAAACTACACAGAAGCATTCTCTGAAACTCCTTTCTGTTCTCTGCATTAAACTAACAGAGTTGAGCCTTACTTTTGAAGGAGCTGTTCTGAAACACTCTTTGTGTAGAAACTGCCAGTGGACATTCGGAACGCTAAGAGGGTAATAGTCGAAAAAGGAATATCTTCAACTAAATACTAAACAGAAGCATTCTGTGAAACTTCTTTCTTTTCTGTGCATTCAACTAAAAGAGTTGAACCTTACTTTTCATTGAGCCGTTCTGAAACACTCTTTCTGTAGAAAATGCAAGTGGTGATTCGGAGCGCTAAGAGGGTAATAGAGGAAAAAGGAATATCTTCAAATATAAACTACACAGAAGCATTCTGTAGAACTTCTTTCTGTTCCTTGCATTCAACTAACAATATTGAACCTTACTTTTGATTGACCAGTTCTGAAACTCTCTTTCTGTAGATACTGCAATTGGAAATTCTGAACGCTAAGAGTCCTATATTGGAAAAAGGAATATCTTCAAATAAAAACTACACAGAAGAATTCTGTGAAACTTCTTTCTGATCTGTGCATTCAACTAACAGAGTTAAACCATACTTTTGATTGAGCAGTTCTGAACACTCTTTCTGTAGAAAATGCAAGTGGACATTCGGAGCTCTAAGAGGGTAATAGTGGAAAAAGTAATATCGTCAAATAAGAACTACAGACAAGCATTCTGTGAAACTACTTTCTGTTCTGTGCATTCAAATAACAGAGTTGAACCTTACTTTTGATAGAGCCATTCTGAAACACTCTTTCTGTAGAAAATTCAATTGGACAATCTGAGCGATAAGAGGCCTATATTGGGAAAAAGAATATCTTCAAATAAAAACTACACAGAAGCATTCTGTGACACTTTTTCTGATCTGTGCATTCAGCTAACAGAGTTAAATCATACATTTGATTGATCAGTTCTGAACACTCTTTCTGTAGAAAATACAACAGGACATTTGGAGCGCTAAGAGGGTAGTAGTGTAAAAAGGAATATATTCAAATATAAACTACACAGAAGCATTCTGTGAAACTTGTTTCTGTTCTGTGCATTCAACTAACATAGTTGAACCTTACTTTTGATTGAGCCTTTCTGAAACACTCTTTCTGTAGAAAATGCAATTGGACATTCTGAGCGCTAAGAGGCCTATATTGGTAAAAAGAATATCTTCATATAAACACTACACAGCAGCATTCTGTGAAACTTCTTTCTGATCTGTGCATTCAGCTAACAGAGTTAAACCATACTTTTGATTGAGCAGTTCTGAAACACTCTTTCTGTGGAAAATGCAACTGGACATTCAGAGCGCTAAGTGGGTAATAGTGGAAAATGGAATATCTTCAAATATAAACTACACAGAAGAATTCTGTGAAACTTATTTCTGATCTGTGCATTCACCTAACACAGTTAAACCATACTTTTGATAGAGCAGTTCTGAACACACTTTCTGTAGAAAATGCAAGTGGACATTCGGAGATCTAAGAGGCCTATATTGGTAAAAAGAATATCTTCATATAAACACTACACAGCAGCATTCTGTGAAGCTTCTTTCTGATCTCTGCATTCAGCTAACAGAGTTAAACCATACTTTTGATTGAGCAGTTCTGAAACACTCTTTCTGTAGAAAATGCAACTGGACATTCAGAGCGCTAAGTGGGTAATAGTGGAAAATGGAATATATTCAAATATAAACTACACAGAAGCATTCTGTGAAACTACATTCTGTTCTGTGCATTCAACTAACAGAGTTGAACCTTAATTTTGATTGAGCAGTTCTGAAACACACTTTCTGTACAAAGTGTAATTGGATTTCTGAACGCTAAGAGTCCTATATTGAGAAAAATAATATCTTCAAATAAAAACTACAGAGATGCATTCTCTGAAACTACTTTCTGATCTGTGCATTCAGCTAACAGAATTAAATGATACATTTGATTTAGCAGTTCTGAAACACTCTTTCTGTAGAAAATGCAAGTGGACATTCGGTGCGCTAAGTTGGTAATTGTGGAAAAAGTAATATCTTCAAATAAAAACTACACAGAGGCATTCTCTGAAACTTCTTTCTGTTCTCTGCATTCAACTAACAGAGTTGAGCCTTATTTTTGAAGGAGCAGCCCTGAAACACACTTTCTGTAGAAACTGCAAGTGGACATTCCGAGCGCTACTAGGGTAATAGTGGAAAAAGGAATACCTTCAAATAAATACTACACAGAAGCAATCTGTGAAACTACTTTCTGTTCTGGGAATTCAACTAAAAGTGTTGAATCCTACTTTTCATTTTGCCGTTCTGAAACACTCTTTCTGTAGAAACTGCAATTGGATATTCGGAGCGCTAAGAGGCCTATATTTGAAAAAGGACTATCTTCAAATAAAAACTACACAGAAGCATTCTGTGAAACTTCGTACTGATATGTGCATTCAGCTAACAGAGATAAACCATACTTTTGATTGAGCAGTTCTGAACACTCTTTTTGTAGAAAATGCAGGTGGACATTCGGAGCGCTAAGAGGGTAATACTGAAAAAAGGAATATATTCAAATATAAACTACACAGAAGCATTCTGTGAAACTTCTTTCTGTTCTCTGCATTCAACTTACAGTGTTGAGCATTACTTTTGAAGGAGCAGTTCTGAAAAACTCTTTGTGTAGAAACTGCCAGTGGACATTCGGAGCGCTAAGAGGTTAATATTCAAAAAAGGAATATCTTCAACTAAATACTACACAGAAGCCTCCTCTGAAACTTATTTCTGATATGTGCATTTAACTAACAGAGTAAAACCATATTTTTGATTGAGCCGTTCTGAACACTCTTTATGTAGAAAATGCAAGTGGACATTCGGAGCGCTAAGAGGGTAATAGTGGAAAAAGGAATATATTCAAATATAAACTACTGAGAAGCATTCTGTGAAACTTCTTTTTGTTCTGTGCATTCAACTAACAGAGTTGAACCTTACTTTTGATTGAGCCGTTCTGAAACACTCTTTCTGTAGAAACTGCAATTTAACATACTGAGCGCTATGATGCCTATATTGGGATAAAGAATATCTTAAAATAAAAACTAAACAGATGCATTCTGTGAAACTTCTTTCTTATCTGTGCATTCAGCTAACAGAGTTAAACGATACTTTTGATTTAGCAGTTCTGAAACACTCTTTCTGTAGAAAATGCAAGTGGTCATTCGGTGCGCTAAGATGGTAATTGTGGAAAAAGGAATATCTTCAAATAAAAACTACACAGAGGCATTCTCTGAAACTTGTTTCTGTTCTCTGCTTTCAACTAACAGGGTTGAGCCTTATTTTTGAAGGAGCAGTCCTGAAACACTCTTTCTGTAGAAACTGCAAGTGGACATTCGGAGCGCTAAGAGGGTAATAGTGGAAAAAGGAATATATTCAAATAAATACTACACAGAAGCATTCTGTGAAACTACTTTCTGTTCTGTGCATTCAACTAAAAGAGTTGAACCCTACTTTTGATTGAGCCATTCTGAAACACTCTTTCTGTAGAAACTGCAATTGGATATTCGGAGCGCTAAGAGGCCTATATTGGAAAAAGGACTATCTTCAAATAAAAACTACACAGAAGCATTCCGTGAAACTTCGTACTGATCTGCGCATTCAGCTAACAGAATTAAACCATACTTTTGATTGAGCAGTTCGGAAACACTCTTTCTGTAGAAAATGCAAGTGGACATTCGGAGCGCTTAGAAGGTAATAGTGGAAAAAGGAACATCTTCAAATATAAACTACACAGAAGCATTCTATGAAACTTCTTTCTGTTCCGTTCATTCAACTAACAGAGTTGAACCTTACATTTGATTGAGCAGTTCAGAAACACTCTTTCTGTAGATACTGCAATTGGACATACTGAGCGCTAAGGCTCCTATATTGGAGAAAGGAATATCTTCAAATAAAAAGTACACAGAAGCATTCTGTGAAAATTCTTTCTGATCTGTGCATTCAGCTAACAGAGTTAAACCATACTTTTGATTCAGCAGTTCTGAACACTCTTTCTGTAGAAAATGCAAGTGGACATTCGGAGCGCTAAGAGGGTAGTACTGAAAAAGGGAATATATTCAAATATAAACTACACAGAGGCATTCTGTGTAACTGCTTTCTGTTCTCTGCATTCAACTAACAGAGTTGAGCCCTACTTTTGAAGGAGCAGTTCTGAAACACTCTTTGTGTAGAAACTGAAATTGGACATTCGGAGAGCTAAGAGGATAATAGTCGAAAAAGGAATATCTTCAACAAAATACTACACGGAAGGATTCTGTGAAACTTATTTCTGTTATGTGCATTCAAATAACAGAGTAAAACCATACTTTTGATTGAGCCGTTCTGAACACTCTTTCTGTAGAAAATGCAAGTGGACATTCGGAGCACTAAGAGGGTAATACTGGAAAAAGGAATATATTCAAATATAAACTACACAGAAGTATTCTGTGAAACTTCTTGCTGTTCTGTGCATTCAAGTAACAGAGTAGAACCTTACTTTTGATGGAACCGTTCTGAAACCCTCTTTCTGTAGAAAATGCAAGTGGACATTCGGAGCGCTAAGATGGTAATAGTGGAAAAAGAAATACATTCAAATATAAACTACACAGAAGCATTCTGTGAAACTTCTTTCTGTTCTGTGCATTCAACTAACAGAGTTGAACCTTACTTTTGATTGAGCCTTCTGAAACACTCATTCTGTAGAAACTGCAATTGGACATTCTGAGCACTAAGTGGCCTATATTGGGAAAAAGAATATCTCCAAATAAAAACTACTCAGAAGCATTCTGTGAAACTTATTTCTGATCTGTGCATTCAGCTAACAGAGTTAAACGATACTTTTGATTGAGAATTTATGAGAAACTCTTTCTGTAGAAAATGCAAGTGGACATTCGGAGCGCTAAGATTGTATTAGTGGAAAAAGGAATATCCCCAAATTAAAACTACACAGAAGCATTCTCTGAAACTCTTTTCTGTTCTCTGCATTCAACTAACAGATTTGAGCCTTACTTTGAAGGAGCTGTTCTGAAACACTCATTGTGTAGAAACTGCCAGTGGACATTCGGAACGCTAAGAGGGTAATAGTTGAAAAAGGAATATCTATAACTAAATACTACACAGAAGCATTCTGTGAAACTTCTTTCTGTTCTGTTCATTCAACTAAAAGAGTTGAACCTTACTTTTGATTGAGCCGTTCTGAAACACTCTTTCTGTAGAAAATGCAAGTGGTGATTCGGAGCGCTAAGAGGGTGATAGTGAAAAAAGGAATATCTTCAAATATAAACTACACAGAAGCATTCTCTGAAACTTCTTTCTGTTCCGTGCATTCAACTAACAGTATTGAACCTTACTTTTGATGGAGCAGTTCTGAAACTCTCTTTCTGCAGATACTGCAATTGGACATTCTGAGCGCTAAGAGACCTATATTGGAAAAAGGAATATCTTCAAATAAAAACTACACAGAAGAATTCTGTGAAACTTCTTTCTGATCTGTGCATTCAACTAACAGAGTTAAACCATACTTTTGATTGAGCAGTTCTGAACACTCTTTCTGTAGAAAATGCAAGTGGACATTCGGAGCTCTAAGTGGGTAATAGTGGAAAAAGTAATATCGTCAAATATGAATTACAGAGAAGCATTCTGTGGAACTACTTTCTGTTCTGTGCATTCAAATAACAGAGTTGAGCCCTACTTTTGAAGGAGCAGTTCTGAAACACTCTTTGTGTAGAAACTGCAATTAGACAATCTGAGCGCTAGAGGCCTATATTGTGAAAAAGTATATCTTCAAATAAAAACTACACAGAAGCATCCTATGCAACTTCTTTCTAATCTGTGCATTCAGCTAAGAGAGTTAAATCATACATTTGATTGAGCAGTTCTGAACACTCTTTCTGTAGAAAATGCAACTGGACATTTGGAGCGCTAAGAGGGTAGTATTGGAAAAAGCAATATATTCAAATATAAACTACACAGAAGCATTCTGTGAAACTTCTTTTTGTTCTGTGCATTCAACTAACATAGTTGAACCTTACGTTTGATTGAGCTTTTCTGAAACACCCTTTCTGTAGAAACTGCAATTGGACATTCTGAGCGCTAAGAGGCCTATATGGGTAAAAAGAATATCTTCATATAAACATTACACCACAGCATTCTGTGAAACTTCTTTCTGTTCTGTGCATTCAGCTAACAGAGTTAAACCATTCTTTTGATTGAGCAGTTCTGAAACAATCTTTCTGTAGATAATGCAACTGGAGATTAAGAGCGCTAAGTGGGTAATAGTGAAAAATGGAATATCTTCAAATATAAACTACCCAGAAGAATTCTGTGAAACTTCTTTCTGATCTGTGCATTCACCTAACAGGGTTAAACCACACTTATGTTTGAGCAGTTCTGAAAACTCATTCTGTAGAAAATGCAACTGGACATTTGGAGCGCTAAGAGGTTAATAGTGGAAAAAGGAATACCTTCAAATAAATACTACACAGAAGCATTCTGTGAAACTTCTTTCTGTTCTGTGAATTCAACTAAAAGAGTTGAAACCTACTTTTCATTGAGCCGTTCTGAAACACTCTTTCTGTGGAAACTGCAATTGGATATTCGGAGCGCTAAGAGGCCTATATATGAGAAAGGACTATCTTCAAATGAAAACTACACAGAAACATTCTGTGAAACTTCGTACTGATCTGTGCATTCAGCTAACAGAGTTAAACCATACTTTTGATTGAGCAGTTCGGAAACACGCTTTCTGTAGAAAATGCAAGTGGACATTCGGAGCGCTTAGAAGGTAATAGTGGAAAAAGGAATATCTTCAAATATAAACTACACAGAATCATTCTCTGAAACTTCTTTCTGTTCTGTTCATTCAACTAACAGAGTTGAACCTTACTTTTGATTGAGCCTTTCTGAAACACTCTTTCTGTAGAAACTGCAATTGGACATTCTGTGCGCTAAGAGGCCTATATTGGTAAAAAGAATACCTCCATATAAACACTACACAGCAGCATTCTGTGAAACATCTTTCTGATCTGTGCATTCAGCTAACAGAGCTAAACCATACTTTTGATTGAGCAGTTCTGAAACACTCTTTCTGTAGAAAATGCAACTGGACATTCAGAGAGATAAGTGGGTAATAGTGGAAAATGGAATATCTTCATATATAAACTACACAGAAGAATTCTGTGAAACTTATTTCTGATCTGTGCATTCACCTAACAGAGTTAAATCATACTTTTGATAGAGCAGTTCTGAACACACTTTCTGTAGAAAATGCAAGTGGACATTCTGAGCTCTAAGAGGGTAACAGTGGAAAAAGGAATATCTTCAATTACAAACTACACAGAAGCAATCTGTGAAACCACATTCTGTTCTGTGCATTCAACTAACACATTTGAACCTTAGATTTGATTGAGCCGTTCTGAAACACTCTTTCTGTAGAAAATGCAAGTGGAGATTCGGAGCGCTAAGAGGGTAATAGTGGAAAATGGAATGTCTTCAAATATAAACTGCACAGAATGATTCTGTGAAACTTCTTTCTGATCTGTGCATTAAGCAAACAGAGTTAAACCATACTTTTGATTCAGCAGATCTGAACACTCTTTCTGTAGAAAATGCAACTGGACATTTGGAGCGCTAAGAGGGTAGTAGTGGAAAAAGGAATATATTCAAATATAAACTACACAGAAGCATTCTGTGAAACTTCTTTCTGATCTGAGCATTCAGCTAACAGAGTTGAACCATACTTTTGATTGAGCAGTTTTGAAACACTCTGTCTGTAGAACATGCAACTGGTCATTCGTAGCGCTAAGTGGGTAATATTGGAAAAAAGAATATGTTCAAATATAAACTACACAGAAGCATTGTATGAAACTTCTTTCTGTTCTGTGCATTCAACTAAAAGTGTTGAACCTTACTTTTGATTGAGCCGTTCTGAAACACTCTTTCTGTAGAAACTGCAATTGGACATTCTAAGCGCTAAGAGGCCTACATTGGGAAAAATAATATCTTCAAATAAAAACTACACAGATGCATTCTGTGAAACTTATTTCTGATCTGTAAATTCAGATAACAGAGCTAAACCATATTTTTGATTGAGCAGTTATGAAACACTCTTTGTGTAGAAATTGCCAGTGGATATTCGGAGCGCTAAGTGGGTAATAGTCCAAAAAGGAGTATCTTCAACTAAATACTACACAGAAGCATTCTGTGAAACTTCTTTCTGTTCTGTGCATTCAACTAAGAGAGTTGAACCTTACATTTGATTGAGCCGTTCTGAAACACTCTTTCTGCAGAAACTGGAATTGGACATTCTGAGTGCTAAGAGGCCTATATTGGGAAAAATAATATCTTCAAATAAAAACTACACAGAAGCATTGTTTGAAACTTATTTCTGATATGTGCATTCAGCTAACAGAGTGAAACCATACTTTTGATTGCGCAGTTCAGAACACTCTTTCTGTGGAAAATGCAAGTGGACATTCGGAGCGCTATGAGGGTAAGATTGGAAAAAGGAATATATTCAAATATAAACTACACAGTAGCATTCTGTGAAACTTCTTTCTGTTCTGTTCATTCAACTAAAAGTGTTCAACCTTAGTTTTGATTGAGCCGTTCTGAAACAATCTTTCTGTAGAAACTGCAATTGGACATTCTGAGCGCTAAGAGGCCTATATTGGGAAAGAGAATATCTACAAATAAAAACTACACAGAAGCATTCTGTGAAACTACTTTCTGTTCTGTTCATTCAACTAAAAGTGTTGAACCTTAGTTTTGATTGAGCCGTTCTGAAACACTCTTTCTATAGAAAATGCAAGTGGAGATTCGGAGCGCTAAGAGGGTAATAGTGGAAAAAGGAATGTCTTCAAATATAAACTACACAGAATCATTCGGTGAAACTTCTTTCTGATCTGTGCATTCAGCTAACAGAGTTAAACCATACTTTTGATTGAGCAGATCTGAACACTCTTTCTGTAGAAAATGCAACTGGATATTTGGAGCGCTAAGAGGGTAGTAGTGGAAAAGGAATATATTCAAATATAAACTACACAGAAGCATTCTGTGAAACTTCTTTCTGATCTGAGCATTCAGCTAACAGAGTTAAACCATACTTTTGATTGAGCAGTTTAGAAACACTGTCTGTAGAAAATGCAACTGGACATTTGTAGCGCTAAGTGGGTAATAGTGGAAAAAAGAATATGTTCAAATATAAACTACACAGAAGCATTGTATGAAACTTCTTTCTGTTCTGTGCATTCAACTAACAGAGTTGAACCTTACTTTTGATTGAGGCGTTCTGAAACACTCTTTCTGTAGATAATGCAATTGGACATTCTGAGCGCTAAGAGGCCTATATTGGGAAAAATAATATCTTCAAATAAAAACTACACAGAAGCATTGTGTGAGACTTATTTCTGATATGTGCATTCACCTAACAGAGTTAAACCATACTTTTGATTGCGCAGTTCCGAACACTCTTTCTGTAGAAAATGCAAGTGGACATTCGGAGCGCTAAGAGGGTAATAGTGGAAAAAGGAATATATTCAAATATAAACTACACAGTAGCATTCTGTGAAACTTCTTTCTGTTCTGTGCATTCAACTAACAGAGTTGAACCTTACTTTTGATTGAGCCGTTCTGAAACACTCTTTCTGTAGAAACTGCAATTTTACATTCTAAGGGCTAAGAGGCCTACATTGGGAAAAAGAATATCTTCAAATAAAAACTACACAGATGCATTCTGTGAAACTTATTTCTGATCTGTAAATTCAGTTAAAGGAGCTAAACCATATTTTTGATTGAGCAGTTATGAAGCACTCTTTTTGTAGAAAATGCAAGTGGACATTCGGAGCGCTAAGATTGTAATAGAGGAAAAAGGAATATCTCCAATTAAAAACTACACAGAAGCATTCTCTGAAACCCCTTTCTGTTCTCCGCATTCAACTAACAGAGTTGAGCCTTACTTTTGAAGGAGCAGTTCTGAAACACTCTTTGTGTAGAAACTGCCAGTGGATATTCGGAACGCTAAGTGGGTAATAGTCCAAAAAGGAGTATTTTCAACTAAATACTACACAGAAGCATTCTGTGAAACTTCTTTCTGTTCTGTGCATTCAACTACCAGGGTTGAACCTTAATTTTGATTGAGCCGTTCTGAAACACTCTTTCTGTAGAAACTGCAATTGGACATTCTGAGCGCTAAGAGGCCTATATTGGGAATAATAATATCTACAAATAAAAACTACACAGAAGCATTGTTTGAAACTTATTTCTGATATGTGCATTCAGCTAACAGAGTTAAACCATACTTTTGATTGCGCAGTTCAGAACACTCTTTCTGTAAAAAATGCAAGTGGACATTCGGAGCGCTAGGAGGATAATAGTGGAAAAAGGAATATATTCAAATATAAACTACACAGAAGCATTCTGTGAAATTACTTTCTGTTCTGTGCATTCAACAACCAGGTTTGAACCTTAATTTTGATTGAGCCGTTCTGAAACACTCTTTCTGTAGAAACTGCAATTGGACATTCTGAGCGCTAAGAGGCCTATATTGGGAAAAAGAATATCTACAAATAAAACTACACAGAAGCATTCTGTGAAACTTATTTCTGTTCTGTTCATTCAACTAAAAGAGTTGAACCTTAGTTTTGATTGAGCCGTTCTGAAACACTCTTTCTGTAGAAAATGCAAGTGGAGATTCGGAGCGCTAAGTGGGTAATAGTGGAAAAAGGAATGTCTTCAAATATAAACTACACAGAATCATTCTGTGAAACTTCTTTCTGATCTGTGCATTCAGGTAACAGAGTTAAACCATACTTTTGATTGAGCAGATCTGAACACTCTTTCTGTAGAAAATGCAACTGGACATTTGGAGCGCTAAGAGGGTAGTAGTGGAAAAAGGAATATATTCAAATATAAACTACACAGAAGCATTCTGTGAAACTTTTTCTGATCTGAGCATTCAGCTAACAGAGTTAAACCATACTTTTGATTGAGCAGTTTTGAAACACTCTGTCTGTAGAAAATGCAACTGGACATTCGTAGCGCTAACTGGGTAATAGTGGAAAAAATAATATGTTCAAATATAAACTACACAGAAGCATTGTATGAAACTTCTTTCTGTTCTGTGCATTTAACTAACAGAGTTGAACCTTACTTTTGATTGAGCCGTTCTGAAACACTCTTTCCGTAGAAACTGCAATTGGACATTCTGAGCGCTAAGAGGCATATATTAGGAAAAATAATATCTTCAAATAAAAACTACACAGAAGCATTGTGTGAAACTTATTTCTGATATGTGCATTCAGCTAACAGAGTTAAACCATACTTTTGATTGCGCAGTTCCGAACACTCTTTCTGTAGAAAATGCAAGTGGACATTCGGAGCGCTAAGAGGTTAATAGTGGAAAAAGGAATATATTCAAATATAAACTACACAGAAGCATTCTGTGAAACTTCTTTCTGTTCTGTGCATTCAACTACCAGGGTTGAACCTTACTTTTGATTGAGCCGTTCTGAAACACTCTTTCTGTAGAAACTGCAATTGGACATTCTGAGCGCTAAGAGGCCTATATTGGGAAAAAGAATATCTACAAATAAAAACTACACAGAAGCATTCTGTGAAACTTCTTTCTGTTCTGTTCATTCAACTAAAAGAGTTGAACCTTAGTTTTGATTGATCCGTTCTGAAACACTCTTTCTGTAGAAAATGCAAGTGGAGATTCGGAGCGCTAAGGGGGTAATAGTGGAAAAAGGAATGTCTTCAAATATAAACTACACAGAATCATTCTGTGAAACTTCTTTCTGATCTGTGCATTCAGCTAACAGAGTTAAACTATACTTTTGATTGAGCAGATCTGAACACTCTTTCTGTAGAAAATGCAACTGGACATTTGGAGCGCTAAGAGGGTAGTAGTGGAAAAAGGAATATATTCAAATATAAACTACACAGAAGCATTCAGTGATACTTCTTTCTGATCTTAGCATTCAGCTAACAGAGTTAAACCATACTTTTGATTGAGCAGTTTTGAAACACTCTGTCTGTAGAAAATGCAACTGGACATTCGTAGCGCTAAGAGGGTAATAGTGGAAAAAATAATATGTTCAAATATAAACTACACAGAAACATTGTATGAAACTTCTTTCTGTTCTGTGCATTCAACTAACAGAGTTGAACCTTACCTTTGATTGAGCCGTTCTGAAACACTCTTTCCGTAGAAACTGCAATTGGACATTCTGAGCGCTAAGAGGCCTATATTGGGAAAAATAATATCTTCAAATATAAACTACACAGAAGCATTGTGTGAAACTTATTTCTGATATGTGCATTCAGCTAACAGAGTTAAACCATACTTTTGATTGCGCAGTTCTGAACACTCTTTCTGTAGAAAATGCAAGTGGACATTCGGAGCGCTAAGAAGGTAATAGTGGAACAAGGAATATATTCAAATATAAACTACACAGTAGCATTCGGCGAAACTTTTTCTGTTCTGTGCATGCAACTAACAGAGTTGAACCTTACTTTTGATTAAGCCGTTCTGAAACACTGTTTCTGTAGAAACTGCAATTGGACATTCTAAGCACTAAGAGGCCTACATTGGGAAAAAGAATATCTTCAAATAAAAACTACACAGATACATTCTCTGAAACTTATTTCTGATCTGTAAATTCAGTTAACAGAGCTAAACCATATTTTTGATTGAGCAGTTATGAAACACTCTTTTTGTAGAAAATGCAAGTGGACATTCGGAACGCTAAGATTGTAAGAGAGGAAAAAGTAATATCTCCAATTAAAAACTACACAAAAGCATTCTCTGAAACCACTTTCTGTTCTCCGCATTCAACTAACAGAGTTGAGCCTTACTTTCGAAGGAGCAGTTCTGAAACACACTTTGTGTAGAAACTGCCAGTGGATATTCGGAGCGCTAAGTGGGTAATAGTCCAAAAAGGAGTATCTTCAACTAAATACTACACAGAAGCATTCTGTGAAACTTCTTTCTGTTCTGTGCATTCAACTAAGAGAGCTGAACCTGACATTTGATTGAGGCGTTCTGAAACACTCTTTCTGTAGAAACTGCAATTGGACATTCTGAGCGCTGAGAGGCCTATATTGGGAATAATAATATCTTCAAATAAAAACTACACAGAAGCATTGTTTGAAACTTATTTCTGATATGTGCATTCAGCTAACAGAGTTAAACCATACTTTTGATTGCTCAGTTCAGAACACTCTTTCTGTAGAAAATGTAAGTGGACATTCGGAGCGCTAAGAGGGTAATAGTGGAAAAAGGAATATATTCAAATATAAACTACACAGAAGCATTCTGTGAAACTTCTTTCTGTTCTGTGCATTCAACTACCAGGATTGAACCTTAATTTTGATTGAGCCGTTCTGAAACACTCTTTCTGTAGAAACTGCAATTGGACATTCTGAGCGCTAAGAGGCCTATATTGGGAAAAAGAATATCTACAAATAAAAACTACACAGAAGCATTCTGTGAAACTTCTTTCTGTTCTGTTCATTCAACTAAGAGAGTTGAACCTTAGTTTTGATTGAGCTGTTCTGAAACACTCTTTCTGTAGAAAATGCAAGTGGAGATTCGGAGCGCTAAGAGGGTAATAGTGGAAAAAGGAGTATCTTCAAATATAAACTACACAGAATCATTCTGTGAAACTTCTTTCTGATCTGTGCATTAAGCTAACAGAGTTAAACTATACTTTTGATTGAGCAGATCTGAACACTCTTTCTGTAGAAAATGCAACTGGACATTTGGAGCGCTAAGAGGGTAGTAGTGGAAAAAGGAATATATTCAAATATAAACTACACAGAAGCATTCTGTGAAACTTCTTTCTGATCTGAGCATTCAGCTAACAGAGTTAAACCATACTTTTGATTGAGCAGTTTTGAAACACTCTGTCTGTAGAAAATGCAACTGGACATTCGTAGCGCTAAGTGGGTAATAGTGGAAAAAAGAATATATTCAAATATAAACTACACAGAAGTATTGTATGAAACTTCTTTCTGTTCTGTGCATTCAACTAACAGAGTTGAACCTTACTTTTGATTGAGCCGTTCTGAAACACTCTTTCCGTAGAAACTGCAATTGGACATTCTGAGCGCTAAGAGGCCTATATTGGGAAAAATAATATCTTCAAATAAAAACTACACAGAAGCATTGTGTGAAACTTATTTCTGATATGTGCATTCAGCTAACAGAGTTAAACCATACTTTTGATTGCGCAGTTCCGAACAATCTTTCTGTAGAAAATGCAAGTGGACATTCGGAGCGCTAAGAGGGTAATAGTGGAAAAAGGAATATATTCAAATATAAACTACACAGTAGCATTCTGTGAAACTTCTTTCTGTTCTGTGCATTCAACTAACAGAGTTGAACCTTACTTTTGATTGAGCCATTCTGAAACACTCTTTCTGTAGAAACTGCAATTGGACATTCTAAGCGCTAAGAGGCCTACATTGGGAAAAAGAATATCTTCAAATAAAAACTACACAGATACATTCTCTGAAACTTATTTCTGATCTGTAAATTCAGTTAACAGAGCTAAACCATATTTTTGATTGAGCAGTTATGAAACACTCTTTTTGTAGAAAATGCAAGTGGACATTGGGAGCGCTAAGATTGTAATAGAGGAAAAAGGAATATCTCCAATTAAAAACTACACAGAAGCATTTTCTGAAACCCCTTTCTGTTCTCCGCATTCAACTAACAGAGTTGAGCCTTACTTTCGAAGGAGCAGTTCTGAAACACTCTTTGTGTAGATACTGCCAGTGGATATTCGGAACGCTAAGTGGGTAATAGTCCAAAAAGGAGTATCTTCAACTATATACTACACAGAAGCATTCTGTGAAACTTCTTTCTGTTCTGTGCATTCAACTAAGACAGTTGAACCTGACATTTGATTGAGGCGTTCTGAAACCCTCTTTCTGTAGAAACTGCAATTGGACTTTCTGAGCGCTAAGAGGCCTATATTGGGAATAAAAATATCTTCAAATAAAAACTAAACAGAAGCATTGTTTGAAACTTATTTCCGATATGTGCATTCAGCTAACAGAGTTAAACGATACTTTTGATTGCGCAGTTCAGAACACTCTTTCTGTAGAAAATGCAAGTGGACATTCGGAGCGCTAAGAGGGTAATAGTGGAAAAAGGAATATATTCAAATATAAACTACACAGAAGCATTCTGTGAAACTTCTTTCTGTTCTGTGCATTCAACTGCCAGGGTTGAACCTTAATTTTGATTGACCCGTTCTGAAACACTCTTTCTGTAGAAACTGCAATTGGACATTCTGAGCGCTAAGAGGCCTATATTGGGAAAAAGAATATCTACAAATAAAAACTACACAGAAGCATTCTGTGAAACTTCTTTCTGTTCTGTTCATTCAACTAAAAGAGTTGAACCTTAGTTTTGATTGAGCCATTCTGAAACACTCTTTCTGTAGAAAATGCAAGTGGAGATTCGGAGCGCTAAGAGGGTAATAGTGGAAAAAGGAATGTCTTCAAATATAAACTACACAAAATCATTCTGTGAAACTTGTTTCTGATCTGTGCATTCAGCTAACAGTGTTAAACCATACTTTTGATTGAGCAGATCTGAACACTCTTTCTGTAGAAAATGCAACTGGACATTTGGAGCGCTAAGAGGGTAGTAGTGGAAAAAGGAATATATTCAAATATAAACAACACAGAAGCATTCTGTGAAACTTCTTTCTGATCTGAGCATTCAGCTAACAGAGTTAACACATACTTTTGATTGAGCAGTTTTGAAACACTCTGTCTGTAGAAAACGCAACTGGACATTCGTAGCGCTAAGTGGGTAATAGTGGAAAAAAGAATATGTGCAAATATAAACTACACAGAAGCATTGTATGAAACTTCTTTCTGTTCTGTGCATTCAACTAACAGAGTTGAACCTTACTTTTGATTGAGACGTTCTGAAACACTCTTTCTGTAGAAACTGCAATTGGACATTCTGAGCGCTGGGAGGCCTATATTGGGAAAAAGAATGTCTACGAATAAAAACTACACAGAAGAATTGTGTGAAACTTCTTTCTGTTCTGTTTGTTCAACTAAAAGAGTTGAACCTTAGTTTTGATTGAGCCGTTCTGAAACACTCTTTCTGTAGAAAATGCAAGTGGAGATTCGGAGCGCTAAAAGGGTAATAGTGGAAAAAGGAATGCCTCCAAATATAAACTACACAGAATCATTCTGTGAAACTTCTTTCTGATCTGTGCATTCAGCTAACAGAGTTAAACCATACTTTTGATTGAGCAGATCTGAACACTCTTTCTGTAGAAAATGCAACTGGATATTTGGAGCGCTAAGAGAGTAGTAGTGGAAAAAGGAATATATTCAAATATAAACTACACAGAAGCATTCTGTGAAACTTCTTTCTGATCTGAGCATTCAGCTAACAGAGTTAAACCATACTTTTGATTGAGCAGTTTTGAAACACTCTGTCTGTAGAAAATGCAACTGGACATTCGTAGCGCTAAGTGGGTAATAGTGGAAAAAAGAATATGTTCAAATATAAACTACACAGAAGCATTGTATGAAACTTCTTTCTGTTCTGTGTATTCAACTAACAGAGTTGAACCTTACTTTTGATTGAGCCTTTCTGAAACACTCTTTCTGTAGAAACTGCAATTGGACATTCTGAGCGCTAAGAGGCCTCTATTGGGAAAATAATATCTTCAAATAAAAACTACACAGAAGCATTGTGTGAAACTTATTTCTGATATGTTCATTAAGCTAACAGAGTTAAACCATACTTTTGATTGCGCAGTTCTGAACACTCTTTCTGTAGAAAATGCAAGTGGACATTCGGAGCGCTAAGAGGGTAATAGTGGAAAAAGGAATATATTCAAATACAAACTACACAGTAGCATTCTGTGAAAATTCTTTCTGTTCTGTGCATTCAACTAACAGAGTTGAACCTTACTTTTGATTGAGCCGTTCTGAAACACTCTTTCTGTAGAAACTGCAATTGGACATGCTAAGCGCTAAGAGGCCTACATTGGGAAAAAGAATATCTTCAAATAAAAACTACAAAGATGCATTCTGTTAAACTTATTTCTGATCTGTAAATTCAGTTAACAGAGATAAAATATATTTTTGATTGAGCAGTTATGAAACACTCTTTCTGTAGAAAATGCAACTGGACATTTGGAGCGCTAACAGTGTAGTAGTGGAAAAAGGAATATATTCAAATATAAACTACACAGAAGCATTCTGTGAAACTTCTTTCTCATCTGAGCATTCAGCTAACAGAGTTAAACCATACTTTTGATTGAGCAGTTTTGAAACACTCTGTCTGTAGAAAATGCAACTGGAGATTCGTAGCGCTAAGTGGGTAATAGTGGAAAAAAGAATATGTTCAAATATAAACTACACAGAAGCATTGTATGAAACTTCTTTCTGTTCTGTGCATTCAACTAACAGAGTTGAACCTTACTTTTGATTGAGCCGTTCTGAAACACTCTTTCTGTAGAAACTGCAATTGGACATTCTGAGCGCTAGGAGGCCTATATTGGGAGAAACAATGTCTACAAATAAAAACTACACAGAAGAATTGTGTGAAACTTCTTTCTGTTCTGTTTGTTCAACTAAAAGAGTTGAACCTTAGTTTTGATTGAGCCTTTCTGAAAAACTCTTTCTGTAGAAACTGCAATTGGACATTCTGAGCGCTAAGAGGCCTCTATTGGGAAAAATAATATCTTCAAATAAAAACTACAGAGAAGCATTGTGTGAAACTTATTTCTGATATGTTCAGTAAGCTAACAGAGTTAAACCATACTTTTGATTGCACAGTTGTGAACACTCTTTCTGTAGAAAATGCAAGTGGACATTCGGAGCGCTAAGAGGGTAATAGTGGAAAAAGGAATATATTCAAATATAAACTACACAGTTGCATTCTGTGAAAATTCTTTCTGTTCTGTGCATTCAACTAACAGAGTTGAACCTTACTTTTGATTGAGCCGTTCTGAAACACTCTTTCTGTACAAACTGCAATTGGACATGCTAAGCGCTAAGAGGCCTACATTGGGAAAAAGCATATCTTCAAATAAAAACTAAACAGATGCATTCTGTGAAACTTATTTCTGATCTGTAAATTCAGTTAACAGAGATAAAACATATTTTTGATTGAGCAGTTAAGAAACACTCTTTTTGTAGAAAATGCAAGTGGAGATTCGGAGCGCTAAGAGGGTAATAGTGGAAAAAGGAATGTCTTCAAATATAAACTACACAGAATCATTCGGTGAAACTTCTTTCTGATCTGTGCATTCAGCTAACAGAGTTAAACCATACTTTTGATTGAGCAGATCTGAACTCTCTTTCTGTAGAAAATGCAACTGGACATTTGGAGCGCTAAGAGCGTAGTAGTGGAAAAAGGAATATATTCAAATATAAACTACACAGAAGCATTCTGTGAAACTTCTTTCTGATCTGAGCATTCAGCTAACAGAGTTAAACCATACTTTTGATTGAGCAGTTTTGAAACACTCTGTCTGTAGAAAATGCAACTGGACATTCGTAGCGCTAAGTGGGTAATAGTGGAAAAAAGAATATGTTCATATATAAACTACACAGAAGCATTGTATGAAACTTCTTTCTGTTCTGTGCATTCAACTAACAGAGTTGAACCTTACTTTTGATTGAGACGTTCTGAAACACTCTTTCTGTAGAAACTGCAATTGGACATTCTGAGCGCTGGGAGGCCTATATTGGGAAAAAGAATGTCTACGAATAAAAACTACACAGAAGAATTGTGTGAAACTTCTTTCTGTTCTGTTTGTTCAATTAAAAGAGTTGAACCTTAGTTTTGATTGAGCCGTTCTGAAACACTCTTTCTGTAGAAAATGCAGGTGGAGATTCGGAGCGCTAAGAGGGTAATAGTGGAAAAAGGAATGCCTCCAAATATAAACTACACAGAATCATTCTGTGAAACTTCTTTCTGATCTGTGCATTCAGCTAACAGAGTTAAACCATACTTTTGATTGAGCAGATCTGAACACTCTTTCTGTAGAAAATGCAACTGGATATTTGGAGCGCTAAGAGAGTAGTAGTGGAAAAAGGAATATATTCAAATATAAACTACACAGAAGCATTCTGTGAAACTTCTTTCTGATCTGAGCATTCAGCTAACAGAGTTAAACCATACTTTTGATTGAGCAGTTTTGAAACACTCTGTCTGTAGAAAATGCAACTGGACATTCGTAGCGCTAAGTGGGTAATAGTGGAAAAAAGAATATGTTCAAATATAAACTACACAGAAGCATTGTATGAAACTTCTTTCTGTTCTGTGTATTCAACTAACAGAGTTGAACCTTACTTTTGATTGAGCCTTTCTGAAACACTCTTTCTGTAGAAACTGCAATTGGACATTCTGAGCGCTAAGAGGCCTCTATTGGGAAAATAATATCTTCAAATAAAAACTACACAGAAGCATTGTGTGAAACTTATTTCTGATATGTTCATTAAGCTAACAGAGTTAAACCATACTTTTGATTGCGCAGTTCTGAACACTCTTTCTGTAGAAAATGCAAGTGGACATTCGGAGCGTTAAGAGGGTAATAGTGGAAAAAGGAATATATTCAAATATAAACTACACAGTAGCATTCTGTGAAAATTCTTTCTGTTCTGTGCATTCAACTAACAGAGTTGAACCTTACTTTTGATTGAGCCGTTCTGAAACACTCTTTCTGTAGAAACTGCAATTGGACATGCTAAGCGCTAAGAGGCCTACAATTTGAAAAAGAATATCTTCAAATAAAAACTACAAAGATGCATTCTGTTAAACTTATTTCTGATCTGTAAATTCAGTTAACAGAGATAAAATATATTTTTGATTGAGCAGTTATGAAACACTCTTTCTGTAGAAAATGCAACTGTACATTTGGAGCGCTAACAGTGTAGTAGTGGAAAAAGGAATATATTCAAATATAAACTACACAGTAGCTTTCTGTGAAAATTCTTTCTGTTCTGTGCATTCAACTAACAGAGTTGAACCTTACTTTTGATTGAGCCGTTCTGAAACACTCTTTCTGTAGAAACTGCAATTGGACATTCTGAGCGCTAGGAGGCCTATATCGGGAGAAACAATGTCTACAAATAAAAACTACACAGAAGAATTGTGTGAAACTTCTTTCTGTTCTGTTTGTTCAACTAAAAGAGTTGAACCTTAGTTTTGATTGAGCCGTTCTGAAACACTCTTTCTGTAGAAACTGCAATTGGACATTCTGAGCGCTAAGAGGCCTCTATTGGGAAAAATAATATCTTCAAATAAAAACTACAGAGAAGCATTGTGTGAAACTTATTTCTGATATGTTCAGTAAGCTAACAGAGTTAAACCATACTTTTGATTGCGCAGTTGTGAACACTCTTTCTGTAGAAAATGCAAGTGGACATTCGGAGCGCTAAGAGGGTAATAGTGGAAAAAGGAATATATTCAAATATAAACTACACAGTTGCATTCTGTGAAAATTCTTTCTGTTCTGTGCATTCAACTAACAGAGTTGAACCTTACTTTTGATTGAGCCGTTCTGAAACACTCTTTCTGTACAAACTGCAATTGGACATGCTAAGCGCTAAGAGGCCTACATTGGGAAAAAGCATATCTTCAAATAAAAACTACACAGATGCATTCTGTGAAACTTATTTCTGATTTGTAAATTCAGTTAACAGAGATAAAACATATTTTTGATTGAGCAGTTAAGAAACACTCTTTTTGTAGAAAATGCAAGTGGAGATTCGGAGCGCTAACAGGGTAATAGTGGAAAAAGGAATGTCTTCAAATATAAACTACACAGAATCATTCGGTGAAACTTCTTTCTGATCTGTGCATTCAGCTAACAGAGTTAAACCATACTTTTGATTGAGCAGATCTGAACTCTCTTTCTGTAGAAAATGCAACTGGACATTTGGAGCGCTAAGAGCGTAGTAGTGGAAAAAGGAATATATTCAAATATAAACTACACAGAAGCATTCTGTGAAACTTCTTTCTGATCTGAGCATTCAGCTAACAGAGTTAAACCATACTTTTGATTGAGCAGTTTTGAAACACTCTGTCTGTAGAAAATGCAACTGGACATTCGTAGCGCTAAGTGGGTAATAGTGGAAAAAAGAATATGTTCAAATATAAACTACACAGAAGCATTGTATGAAACTTCTTTCTGTTCTGTGCATTCAACTAACAGAGTTGAACCTTACTTTTGATTGAGACGTTCTGAAACACTCTTTCTGTAGAAACTGCAATTGGACATTCTGAGCGCTGGGAGGCCTATATTGGGAAAAAGAATGTCTACGAATAAAAACTACACAGAAGAATTGTGTGAAACTTCTTTCTGTTCTGTTTGTTCAATTAAAAGAGTTGAACCTTAGTTTTGATTGAGCCGTTCTGAAACACTCTTTCTGTAGAAAATGCAGGTGGAGATTCGGAGCGCTAAGAGGGTAATAGTGGAAAAAGGAATGCCTCCAAATATAAACTACACAGAATCATTCTGTGAAACTTCTTTCTGATCTGTGCATTCAGCTAACAGAGTTAAACCATACTTTTGATTGAGCAGATCTGAACACTCTTTCTGTAGAAAATGCAACTGGATATTTGGAGCGCTAAGAGAGTAGTAGTGGAAAAAGGAATATATTCAAATATAAACTACACAGAAGCATTCTGTGAAACTTCTTTCTGATCTGAGCATTCAGCTAACAGAGTTAAACCATACTTTTGATTGAGCAGTTTTGAAACACTCTGTCTGTAGAAAATGCAACTGGACATTCGTAGCGCTAAGTGGGTAATAGTGGAAAAAAGAATATGTTCAAATATAAACTACACAGAAGCATTGTATGAAACTTCTTTCTGTTCTGTGTATTCAACTAACAGAGTTGAACCTTACTTTTGATTGAGCCTTTCTGAAACACTCTTTCTGTAGAAACTGCAATTGGACATTCTGAGCGCTAAGAGGCCTCTATTGGGAAAATAATATCTTCAAATAAAAACTACACAGAAGCATTGTGTGAAACTTATTTCTGATATGTTCATTAAGCTAACAGAGTTAAACCATACTTTTGATTGCGCAGTTCTGAACACTCTTTCTGTAGAAAATGCAAGTGGACATTCGGAGCGTTAAGAGGGTAATAGTGGAAAAAGGAATATATTCAAATATAAACTACACAGTAGCATTCTGTGAAAATTCTTTCTGTTCTGTGCATTCAACTAACAGAGTTGAACCTTACTTTTGATTGAGCCGTTCTGAAACACTCTTTCTGTAGAAACTGCAATTGGACATGCTAAGCGCTAAGAGGCCTACAATGGGAAAAAGAATATCTTCAAATAAAAACTACAAAGATGCATTCTGTTAAACTTATTTCTGATCTGTAAATTCAGTTAACAGAGATAAAATATATTTTTGATTGAGCAGTTATGAAACACTCTTTCTGTAGAAAATGCAACTGTACATTTGGAGCGCTAACAGTGTAGTAGTGGAAAAAGGAATATATTCAAATATAAACTACACAGTAGCTTTCTGTGAAAATTCTTTCTGTTCTGTGCATTCAACTAACAGAGTTGAACCTTACTTTTGATTGAGCCGTTCTGAAACACTCTTTCTGTAGAAACTGCAATTGGACATTCTGAGCGCTAGGAGGCCTATATCGGGAGAAACAATGTCTACAAATAAAAACTACACAGAAGAATTGTGTGAAACTTCTTTCTGTTCTGTTTGTTCAACTAAAAGAGTTGAACCTTAGTTTTGATTGAGCCGTTCTGAAACACTCTTTCTGTAGAAACTGCAATTGGACATTCTGAGCGCTAAGAGGCCTCTATTGGGAAAAATAATATCTTCAAATAAAAACTACAGAGAAGCATTGTGTGAAACTTATTTCTGATATGTTCAGTAAGCTAACAGAGTTAAACCATACTTTTGATTGCGCAGTTGTGAACACTCTTTCTGTAGAAAATGCAAGTGGACATTCGGAGCGCTAAGAGGGTAATAGTGGAAAAAGGAATATATTCAAATATAAACTACACAGTTGCATTCTGTGAAAATTCTTTCTGTTCTGTGCATTCAACTAACAGAGTTGAACCTTACTTTTGATTGAGCCGTTCTGAAACACTCTTTCTGTACAAACTGCAATTGGACATGCTAAGCGCTAAGAGGCCTACATTGGGAAAAAGCATATCTTCAAATAAAAACTACACAGATGCATTCTGTGAAACTTATTTCTGATCTGTAAATTCAGTTAACAGAGATAAAACATATTTTTGATTGAGCAGTTAAGAAACACTCTTTTTGTAGAAAATGCAAGTGGAGATTCGGAGCGCTAACAGGGTAATAGTGGAAAAAGGAATGTCTTCAAATATAAACTACACAGAATCATTCGGTGAAACTTCTTTCTGATCTGTGCATTCAGCTAACAGAGTTAAACCATACTTTTGATTGAGCAGATCTGAACTCTCTTTCTGTAGAAAATGCAACTGGACATTTGGAGCGCTAAGAGCGTAGTAGTGGAAAAAGGAATATATTCAAATATAAACTACACAGAAGCATTCTGTGAAACTTCTTTCTGATCTGAGCATTCAGCTAACAGAGTTAAACCATACTTTGATTGAGCAGTTTTGAAACACTCTGTCTGTAGAAAATGCAACTGGACATTCGTAGCGCTAAGTGGGTAATAGTGGAAAAAAGAATATGTTCAAATATAAACTACACAGAAGCATTGTATGAAACTTCTTTCTGTTCTGTGCATTCAACTAACAGAGTTGAACCTTACTTTTGATTGAGACGTTCTGAAACACTCTTTCTGTAGAAACTGCAATTGGACATTCTGAGCGCTGGGAGGCCTATATTGGGAAAAAGAATGTCTACGAATAAAAACTACACAGAAGAATTGTGTGAAACTTCTTTCTGTTCTGTTTGTTCAACTAAAAGAGTTGAACCTTAGTTTTGATTGAGCCGTTCTGAAACACACTTTCTGTAGAAAATGCAAGTGGAGATTCGGAGCGCTAAGCGGGTAATAGTGGAAAAAGGAATGCCTCCAAATATAAACTACACAGAATCATTCTGTGAAACTTCTTTCTGATCTGTGCATTCAGCTAACAGAGTTAAACCATACTTTTGATTGAGCAGATCTGAACACTCTTTCTGTAGAAAATGCAACTGGATATTTAGAGCGCTAAGAGAGTAGTAGTGGAAAAAGGAATATATTCAAATATAAACTACACAGAAGCATTCTGTGAAACTTCTTTCTGATCTGAGCATTCAGCTAACAGAGTTAAACCATACTTTTGATTGAGCAGTTTTGAAACACTCTGTCTGTAGAAAATGCAACTGGACATTCGTAGCGCTAAGTGGGTAATAGTGGAAAAAAGAATATGTTCAAATATAAACTACACAGAAGCATTGTATGAAACTTCTTTCTGTTCTGTGTATTCAACTAACAGAGTTGAACCTTACTTTTGATTGAGCCTTTCTGAAACACTCTTTCTGTAGAAACTGCAATTGGACATTCTGAGCGCTAAGAGGCCTCTATTGGGAAAATAATATCTTCAAATAAAAACTACACAGAAGCATTGTGTGAAACTTATTTCTGATATGTTCATTAAGCTAACAGAGTTAAACCATACTTTTGATTGCGCAGTTCTGAACACTCTTTCTGTAGAAAATGCAAGTGGACATTCGGAGCGCTAAGAGGGTAATAGTGGAAAAAGGAATATATTCAAATATAAACTACACAGTAGCATTCTGTGAAAATTCTTTCTGTTCTGTGCATTCAACTAACAGAGTTGAACCTTACTTTTGATTGAGCCGTTCTGAAACACTCTTTCTGTAGAAACTGCAATTGGACATGCTAAGCGCTAAGAGGCCTACATTGGGAAAAAGAATATCTTCAAATAAAAACTACAAAGATGCATTCTGTTAAACTTATTTCTGATCTGTAAATTCAGTTAACAGAGATAAAATATATTTTTGATTGAGCAGTTATGAAACACTCTTTCTGTAGAAAATGCAACTGGACATTTGGAGCGCTAACAGTGTAGTAGTGGAAAAAGGAATATATTCAAATATAAACTACACAGAAGCATTCTGTGAAACTTCTTTCTCATCTGAGCATTCAGCTAACAGAGTTAAACCATACTTTTGATTGAGCAGTTTTGAAACACTCTGTCTGTAGAAAATGCAACTGGACATTCGTAGCGCTAAGTGGGTAATAGTGGAAAAAAGAATATGTTCAAATATAAACTACACAGAAGCATTGTATGAAACTTCTTTCTGTTCTGTGCATTCAACTAACAGAGTTGAACCTTACTTTTGATTGAGCCGTTCTGAAACACTCTTTCTGTAGAAACTGCAATTGGACATTCTGAGCGCTAGGAGGCCTATATTGGGAGAAACAATGTCTACAAATAAAAACTACACAGAAGAATTGTGTGAAACTTCTTTCTGTTCTGTTTGTTCAACTAAAAGAGTTGAACCTTAGTTTTGATTGAGCCGTTCTGAAACACTCTTTCTGTAGAAACTGCAATTGGACATTCTGAGCGCTAAGAGGCCTCTATTGGGAAAAATAATATCTTCAAATAAAAACTACAGAGAAGCATTGTGTGAAACTTATTTCTGATATGTTCAGTAAGCTAACAGAGTTAAACCATACTTTTGATTGCGCAGTTGTGAACACTCTTTCTGTAGAAAATGCAAGTGGACATTCGGAGCGCTAAGAGGGTAATAGTGGAAAAAGGAATATATTCAAATATAAACTACACAGTTGCATTCTGTGAAAATTCTTTCTGTTCTGTGCATTCAACTAACAGAGTTCAACCTTACTTTTGATTGAGCCGTTCTGAAACACTCTTTCTGTACAAACTGCAATTGGACATGCTAAGCGCTAAGAGGCCTACATTGGGAAAAAGCATATCTTCAAATAAAAACTACACAGATGCATTCTGTGAAACTTATTTCTGATCTGTAAATTCAGTTAACAGAGATAAAACATATTTTTGATTGAGCAGTTAAGAAACACTCTTTTTGAAGAAAATGCAAGTGGAGATTCGGAGCGCTAAGAGGGTAATAGTGGAAAAAGGAATGTCTTCAAATATAAACTACACAGAATCATTCGGTGAAACTTCTTTCTGATCTGTGCATTCAGCTAACAGAGTTAAACCATACTTTTGATTGAGCAGATCTGAACTCTCTTTCTGTAGAAAATGCAACTGGACATTTGGAGCGCTAAGAGCGTAGTAGTGGAAAAAGGAATATATTCAAATATAAACTACACAGAAGCATTCTGTGAAACTTCTTTCTGATCTGAGCATTCAGCTAACAGAGTTAAACCATACTTTTGATTGAGCAGTTTTGAAACACTCTGTCTGTAGAAAATGCAACTGGACATTCGTAGCGCTAAGTGGGTAATAGTGGAAAAAAGAATATGTTCAAATATAAACTACACAGAAGCATTGTATGAAACTTCTTTCTGTTCTGTGCATTCAACTAACAGAGTTGAACCTTACTTTTGATTGAGACGTTCTGAAACACTCTTTCTGTAGAAACTGCAATTGGACATTCTGAGCGCTGGGAGGCCTATATTGGGAAAAAGAATGTCTACGAATAAAAACTGCACAGAAGAATTGTGTGAAACTTCTTTCTGTTCTGTTTGTTCAATTAAAAGAGTTGAACCTTAGTTTTGATTGAGCCGTTCTGAAACACTCTTTCTGTAGAAAATGCAGGTGGAGATTCGGAGCGCTAAGAGGGTAATAGTGGAAAAAGGAATGCCTCCAAATATAAACTACACAGAATCATTCTGTGAAACTTCTTTCTGATCTGTGCATTCAGCTAACAGAGTTAAACCATACTTTTGATTGAGCAGATCTGAACACTCTTTCTGTAGAAAATGCAACTGGATATTTGGAGCGCTAAGAGAGTAGTAGTGGAAAAAGGAATATATTCAAATATAAACTACACAGAAGCATTCTGTGAAACTTCTTTCTGATCTGAGCATTCAGCTAACAGAGTTAAACCATACTTTTGATTGAGCAGTTTTGAAACACTCTGTCTGTAGAAAATGCAACTGGACATTCGTAGCGCTAAGTGGGTAATAGTGGAAAAAAGAATATGTTCAAATATAAACTACACAGAAGCATTGTATGAAACTTCTTTCTGTTCTGTGTATTCAACTAACAGAGTTGAACCTTACTTTTGATTGAGCCTTTCTGAAACACTCTTTCTGTAGAAACTGCAATTGGACATTCTGAGCGCTAAGAGGCCTCTATTGGGAAAATAATATCTTCAAATAAAAACTACACAGAAGCATTGAGTGAAACTTATTTCTGATATGTTCATTAAGCTAACAGAGTTAAACCATACTTTTGATTGCGCAGTTCTGAACACTCTTTCTGTAGAAAATGCAAGTGGACATTCGGAGCGCTAAGAGGGTAATAGTGGAAAAAGGAATATATTCAAATATAAACTACACAGTAGCATTCTGTGAAAATTCTTTCTGTTCTGTGCATTCAACTAACAGAGTTGAACCTTACTTTTGATTGAGCCGTTCTGAAACACTCTTTCTGTAGAAACTGCAATTGGACATGCTAAGCGCTAAGAGGCCTACATTGGGAAAAATAATATCTTCAAATAAAAACTACAAAGATGCATTCTGTTAAACTTATTTCTGATCTGTAAATTCAGTTAACAGAGATAAAATATATTTTTGATTGAGCAGTTATGAAACACTCTTTCTGTAGAAAATGCAACTGGACATTTGGAGTGCTAACAGTGTAGTAGTGGAAAAAGGAATATATTCAAATATAAACTACACAGAAGCATTCTGTGAAACTTCTTTCTCATCTGAGCATTCAGCTAACAGAGTTAAACCATACTTTTGATTGAGCAGTTTTGAAACACTCTGTCTGTAGAAAATGCAACTGGACATTCGTAGCGCTAAGTGGGTAATAGTGGAAAAAAGAATATGTTCAAATATAAACTACACAGAAGCATTGTATGAAACTTCTTTCTGTTCTGTGCATTCAACTAACAGAGTTGAACCTTACTTTTGATTGAGCCGTTCTGAAACACTCTTTCTGTAGAAACTGCAATTGGACATTCTGAGCGCTAGGAGGCCTATATTGGGAGAAACAATGTCTACAAATAAAAACTACACAGAAGAATTGTGTGAAACTTCTTTCTGTTCTGTTTGTTCAACTAAAAGAGTTGAACCTTAGTTTTGATTGAGCCGTTCTGAAACACTCTTTCTGTAGAAACTGCAATTGGACATTCTGAGCGCTAAGAGGCCTCTATTGGGAAAAATAATATCTTCAAATAAAAACTACAGAGAAGCATTGTGTGAAACTTATTTCTGATATGTTCAGTAAGCTAACAGAGTTAAACCATACTTTTGATTGCGCAGTTGTGAACACTCTTTCTGTAGAAAATGCAAGTGGACATTCGGAGCGCTAAGAGGGTAATAGTGGAAAAAGGAATATATTCAAATATAAACTACACAGTTGCATTCTGTGAAAATTCTTTCTGTTCTGTGCATTCAACTAACAGAGTTGAACCTTACTTTTGATTGAGCCGTTCTGAAACACTCTTTCTGTACAAACTGCAATTGGACATGCTAAGCGCTAAGAGGCCTACATTGGGAAAAAGCATATCTTCAAATAAAAACTACACAGATGCATTCTGTGAAACTTATTTCTGATCTGTAAATTCAGTTAACAGAGATAAAACATATTTTTGATTGAGCAGTTAAGAAACACTCTTTTTGTAGAAAATGCAAGTGGAGATTCGGAGCGCTAAGAGGGTAATAGTGGAAAAAGGAATGTCTTCAAATATAAACTACACAGAATCATTCGGTGAAACTTCTTTCTGATCTGTGCATTCAGCTAACAGAGTTAAACCATACTTTTGATTGAGCAGATCTGAACTCTCTTTCTGTAGAAAATGCAACTGGACATTTGGAGCGCTAAGAGCGTAGTAGTGGAAAAAGGAATATATTCAAATATAAACTACACAGAAGCATTCTGTGAAACTTCTTTCTGATCTGAGCATTCAGCTAACAGAGTTAAACCATACTTTTGATTGAGCAGTTTTGAAACACTCTGTCTGTAGAAAATGCAACTGGACATTCGTAGCGCTATGTGGGTAATAGTGGAAAAAAGAATATGTTCAAATATAAACTACACAGAAGCATTGTATGAAACTTCTTTCTGTTCTGTGCATTCAACTAACAGAGTTGAACCTTACTTTTGATTGAGACGTTCTGAAACACTCTTTCTGTAGAAACTGCAATTGGACATTCTGAGCGCTGGGAGGCCTATATTGGGAAAAAGAATGTCTACGAATAAAAACTACACAGAAGAATTGTGTGAAACTTCTTTCTGTTCTGTTTGTTCAACTAAAAGAGTTGAACCTTAATTTTGATTGAGCCGTTCTGAAACACTCTTTCTGTAGAAAATGCAAGTGGAGATTCGGAGCGCTAAGAGGGTAACAGTGGAAAAAGGAATGCCTCCAAATATAAACTACACAGAATCATTCTGTGAAACTTCTTTCTGATCTGTGCATTCAGCTAACAGAGTTAAACCATACTTTTGATTGAGCAGATCTGAACACTCTTTCTGTAGAAAATGCAACTGGATATTTGGAGCGCTAAGAGAGTAGTAGTGGAAAAAGGAATATATTCAAATATAAACTACACAGAAGCATTCTGTGAAACTTCTTTCTGATCTGAGCATTCAGCTAACAGAGTTAAACCATACTTTTGATTGAGCAGTTTTGAAACACTCTGTCTGTAGAAAATGCAACTGGACATTCGTAGCGCTAAGTGGGTAATAGTGGAAAAAAGAATATGTTCAAATATAAACTACACAGAAGCATTGTATGAAACTTCTTTCTGTTCTGTGTATTCAACTAACAGAGTTGAACCTTACTTTTGATTGAGCCTTTCTGAAACACTCTTTCTGTAGAAACTGCAATTGGACATTCTGAGCGCTAAGAGGCCTCTATTGGGAAAATAATATCTTCAAATAAAAACTACACAGAAGCATTGTGTGAAACTTATTTCTGATATGTTCATTAGGCTAACAGAGTTAAACCATACTTTTGATTGCGCAGTTCTGAACACTCTTTCTGTAGAAAATGCAAGTGGACATTCTGAGCGCTAAGAGGGTAATAGTGGAAAAAGGAATATATTCAAATATAAACTACACAGTAGCATTCTGTGAAAATTCTTTCTGTTCTGTGCATTCAACTAACAGAGTTGAACCTTACTTTTGATTGAGCCGTTCTGAAACACTCTTTCTGTAGAAACTGCAATTGGACATGCTAAGCGCTAAGAGGCCTACATTGGGAAAAAGAATATCTTCAAATAAAAACTACAAAGATGCATTCTGTTAAACTTATTTCTGATCTGTAAATTCAGTTAACAGAGATAAAATATATTTTTGATTGAGCAGTTATGAAACACTCTTTCTGTAGAAAATGCAACTGGACATTTGGAGCGCTAACAGTGTAGTAGTGGAAAAAGGAATATATTCAAATATAAACTACACAGAAGCATTCTGTGAAACTTCTTTCTCATCTGAGCATTCAGCTAACAGAGTTAAACCATACTTTTGATTGAGCAGTTTTGAAACACTCTGTCTGTAGAAAATGCAACTGGACATTCGTAGCGCTAAGTGGGTAATAGTGGAAAAAAGAATATGTTCAAATATAAACTACACAGAAGCATTGTATGAAACTTCTTTCTGTTCTGTGCATTCAACTAACAGAGTTGAACCTTACTTTTGATTGAGCCGTTCTGAAACACTCTTTCTGTAGAAACTGCAATTGGATTTTCTGAGCGCTAGGAGGCCTATATTGGGAGAAACAATGTCTACAAATAAAAACTACACAGAAGAATTGTGTGAAACTTCTTTCTGTTCTGTTTGTTCAACTAAAAGAGTTGAACCTTAGTTTTGATTGAGCCGTTCTGAAACACTCTTTCTGTAGAAACTGCAATTGGACATTCTGAGCGCTAAGAGGCCTCTATTGGGAAAAATAATATCTTCAAATAAAAACTACAGAGAAGCATTGTGTGAAACTTATTTCTGATATGTTCAGTAAGCTAACAGAGTTAAACCATACTTTTGATTGCGCAGTTGTGAACACTCTTTCTGTAGAAAATGCAAGTGGACATTCGGAGCGCTAAGAGCGTAATAGTGGAAAAAGGAATATATTCAAATATAAACTACACAGTTGCATTCTGTGAAAATTCTTTCTGTTCTGTGCATTCAACTAACAGAGTTGAACCTTACTTTTGATTGAGCCGTTCTGAAACACTCTTTCTGTACAAACTGCAATTGGACATGCTAAGCGGTAAGAGGCCTACATTGGGAAAAAGCATATCTTCAAATAAAAACTACACAGATGCATTCTGTGAAACTTATTTCTGATCTGTAAATTCAGTTAACAGAGATAAAACATATTTTTGATTGAGCAGTTAAGAAACACTCTTTTTGTAGAAAATGCAAGTGGAGATTCGGAGCGCTAACAGGGTAATAGTGGAAAAAGGAATGTCTTCAAATATAAACTACACAGAATCATTCGGTGAAACTTCTTTCTGATCTGTGCATTCAGCTAACAGAGTTAAACCATACTTTTGATTGAGCAGATCTGAACTCTCTTTCTGTAGAAAATGCAACTGGACATTTGGAGCGCTAAGAGCGTAGTAGTGGAAAAAGGAATATATTCAAATATAAACTACACAGAAGCATTCTGTGAAACTTCTTTCTGATCTGAGCATTCAGCTAACAGAGTTAAACCATACTTTTGATTGAGCAGTTTTGAAACACTCTGTCTGTAGAAAATGCAACTGGACATTCGTAGCGCTAAGTGGGTAATGGTGGAAAAAAGAATATGTTCAAATATAAACTACACAGAAGCATTGTATGAAACTTCTTTCTGTTCTGTGCATTCAACTAACAGAGTTGAACCTTACTTTTGATTGAGACGTTCTGAAACACTCTTTCTGTAGAAACTGCAATTGGACATTCTGAGCGCTGGGAGGCCTATATTGGGAAAAAGAATGTCTACGAATAAAAACTACACAGAAGAATTGTGTGAAACTTCTTTCTGTTCTGTTTGTTCAACTAAAAGAGTTGAACCTTAGTTTTGATTGAGCCGTTCTGAAACACACTTTCTGTAGAAAATGCAAGTGGAGATTCGGAGCGCTAAGAGGGTAATAGTGGAAAAAGGAATGCCTCCAAATATAAACTACACAGAATCATTCTGTGAAACTTCTTTCTGATCTGTGCATTCAGCTAACAGAGTTAAACCATACTTTTGATTGAGCAGATCTGAACACTCTTTCTGTAGAAAATGCAACTGGATATTTGGAGCGCTAAGAGAGTAGTAGTGGAAAAAGGAATATATTCAAATATAAACTACACAGAAGCATTCTGTGAAACTTCTTTCTGATCTGAGCATTCAGCTAACAGAGTTAAACCATACTTTTGATTGAGCAGTTTTGAAACACTCTGTCTGTAGAAAATGCAACTGGACATTCGTAGCGCTAAGTGGGTAATAGTGGAAAAAAGAATATGTTCAAATATAAACTACACAGAAGCATTGTATGAAACTTCTTTCTGTTCTGTGTATTCAACTAACAGAGTTGAACCTTACTTTTGATTGAGCCTTTCTGAAACACTCTTTCTGTAGAAACTGCAATTGGACATTCTGAGCGCTAAGAGGACTCTATTGGGAAAATAATATCTTCAAATAAAAACTACACAGAAGCATTGAGTGAAACTTATTTCTGATATGTTCATTAAGCTAACAGAGTTAAACCATACTTTTGATTGCGCAGTTCTGAACACTCTTTCTGTAGAAAATGCAAGTGGACATTCGGAGCGCTAAGAGGGTAATAGTGGAAAAAGGAATATATTCAAATATAAACTACACAGTAGCATTCTGTGAAAATTCTTTCTGTTCTGTGCATTCAACTAACAGAGTTGAACCTTACTTTTGATTGAGCCGTTCTGAAACACTCTTTCTGTAGAAACTGCAATTGGACATGCTAAGCGCTAAGAGGCCTACATTGGGAAAAAGAATATCTTCAAATAAAAACTACAAAGATGCATTCTGTTAAACTTATTTCTGATCTGTAAATTCAGTTAACAGAGATAAAATATATTTTTGATTGAGCAGTTATGAAACACTCTTTCTGTAGAAAATGCAACTGGACATTTGGAGCGCTAACAGTGTAGTAGTGGAAAAAGGAATATATTCAAATATAAACTACACAGAAGCATTCTGTGAAACTTCTTTCTCATCTGAGCATTCAGCTAACAGAGTTAAACCATACTTTTGATTGAGCAGTTTTGAAACACTCTGTCTGTAGAAAATGCAACTGGACATTCGTAGCGCTAAGTGGGTAATAGTGGAAAAAAGAATATTTTCAAATATAAACTACACAGAAGCATTGTATGAAACTACTTTCTGTTCTGTGCATTCAACTAACAGAGTTGAACCTTACTTTTGATTGAGCCTTTCTGAAACACTCTTTCTGTAGAAATTGCAATTGGACATTCTGAGCGCTAAGAGGCCTATATTGGGAAAAATAATATCTTCAAATAAAAACTACACAGAAGCATTGTGTGAAACTTATTTCTGATATGTTCATTAAGTTAACAGAGTTAAACCATACTTTTGATTGCGCAGTTCTGAACACTCTTTCTGTAGAAAATGCAAGTGGACATTCGGAGCGCTAAGAGGGTAATAGTGGAAAAAGGAATATATTCAAATATAAACTACACAGTAGCTTTCTGTGAAAATTCTTTCTGTTCTGTGCATTCAACTAACAGAGTTGAACCTTACTTTTGATTGAGCCGTTCTGAAACACTCTTTCTGTAGAAACTGCAATTGGACATTCTGAGCGCTAGGAGGCCTATATCGGGAGAAACAATGTCTACAAATAAAAACTACACAGAAGAATTGTGTGAAACTTCTTTCTGTTCTGTTTGTTCAACTAAAAGAGTTGAACCTTAGTTTTGATTGAGCCGTTCTGAAACACTCTTTCTGTAGAAACTGCAATTGGACATTCTGAGCGCTAAGAGGCCTCTATTGGGAAAAATAATATCTTCAAATAAAAACTACAGAGAAGCATTGTGTGAAACTTATTTCTGATATGTTCAGTAAGCTAACAGAGTTAAACCATACTTTTGATTGCGCAGTTGTGAACACTCTTTCTGTAGAAAATGCAAGTGGACATTCGGAGCGCTAAGAGGGTAATAGTGGAAAAAGGAATATATTCAAATATAAACTACACAGTTGCATTCTGTGAAAATTCTTTCTGTTCTGTGCATTCAACTAACAGAGTTGAACCTTACTTTTGATTGAGCCGTTCTGAAACCATCTTTCTGTACAAACTGCAATTGGACATGCTAAGCGCTAAGAGGCCTACATTGGGAAAAAGCATATCTTCAAATAAAAACTACACAGATGCATTCTGTGAAACTTATTTCTGATCTGTAAATTCAGTTAACAGAGATAAAACATATTTTTGATTGAGCAGTTAAGAAACACTCTTTTTGTAGAAAATGCAAGTGGAGATTCGGAGCGCTAACAGGGTAATAGTGGAAAAAGGAATGTCTTCAAATATAAACTACACAGAATCATTCGGTGAAACTTCTTTCTGATCTGTGCATTCAGCTAACAGAGTTAAACCATACTTTTGATTGAGCAGATCTGAACTCTCTTTCTGTAGAAAATGCAACTGGACATTTGGAGCGCTAAGAGCGTAGTAGTGGAAAAAGGAATATATTCAAATATAAACTACACAGAAGCATTCTGTGAAACTTCTTTCTGATCTGAGCATTCAGCTAACAGAGTTAAACCATACTTTTGATTGAGCAGTTTTGAAACACTCTGTCTGTAGAAAATGCAACTGGACATTCGTAGCGCTAAGTGGGTAATAGTGGAAAAAAGAATATGTTCAAATATAAACTACACAGAAGCATTGTATGAAACTTCTTTCTGTTCTGTGCATTCAACTAACAGAGTTGAACCTTACTTTTGATTGAGACGTTCTGAAACACTCTTTCTGTAGAAACTGCAATTGGACATTCTGAGCGCTGGGAGGCCTATATTGGGAAAAAGAATGTCTACGAATAAAAACTACACAGAAGAATTGTGTGAAACTTCTTTCTGTTCTGTTTGTTCAATTAAAAGAGTTGAACCTTAGTTTTGATTGAGCCGTTCTGAAACACTCTTTCTGTAGAAAATGCAGGTGGAGATTCGGAGCGCTAAGAGGGTAATAGTGGAAAAAGGAATGCCTCCAAATATAAACTACACAGAATCATTCTGTGAAACTTCTTTCTGATCTGTGCATTCAGCTAACAGAGTTAAACCATACTTTTGATTGAGCAGATCTGAACACTCTTTCTGTAGAAAATGCAACTGGATATTTGGAGCGCTAAGAGAGTAGTAGTGGAAAAAGGAATATATTCAAATATAAACTACACAGAAGCATTCTGTGAAACTTCTTTCTGATCTGAGCATTCAGCTAACAGAGTTAAACCATACTTTTGATTGAGCAGATCTGAACACTCTTTCTGTAGAAAATGCAACTGGATATTTGGAGCGCTAAGAGAGTAGTAGTGGAAAAAGGAATATATTCAAATATAAACTACACAGAAGCATTCTGTGAAACTTCTTTCTGATCTGAGCATTCAGCTAACAGAGTTAAACCATACTTTTGATTGAGCAGTTTTGAAACACTCTGTCTGTAGAAAATGCAACTGGACATTCGTAGCGCTAAGTGGGTAATAGTGGAAAAAAGAATATGTTCAAATATAAACTACACAGAAGCATTGTATGAAACTTCTTTCTGTTCTGTGTATTCAACTAACAGAGTTGAACCTTACTTTTGATTGAGCCTTTCTGAAACACTCTTTCTGTAGAAACTGCAATTGGACATTCTGAGCGCTAAGAGGCCTCTATTGGGAAAATAATATCTTCAAATAAAAACTACACAGAAGCATTGAGTGAAACTTATTTCTGATATGTTCATTAAGCTAACAGAGTTAAACCATACTTTTGATTGCGCAGTTCTGAACACTCTTTCTGTAGAAAATGCAAGTGGACATTCGGAGCGCTAAGAGGGTAATAGTGGAAAAAGGAATATATTCAAATATAAACTACACAGTAGCATTCTGTGAAAATTCTTTCTGTTCTGTGCATTCAACTAACAGAGTTGAACCTTACTTTTGATTGAGCCGTTCTGAAACACTCTTTCTGTACAAACTGCAATTGGACATGCTAAGCGCTAAGAGGCCTACATTGGGAAAAAGCATATCTTCAAATAAAAACTACACAGATGCATTCTGTGAAACTTATTTCTGATCTGTAAATTCAGTTAACAGAGATAAAACATATTTTTGATTGAGCAGTTAAGAAACACTCTTTTTGTAGAAAATGCAAGTGGAGATTCGGAGCGCTAACAGGGTAATAGTGGAAAAAGGAATGTCTTCAAATATAAACTACACAGAATCATTCGGTGAAACTTCTTTCTGATCTGTGCATTCAGCTAACAGAGTTAAACCATACTTTTGATTGAGCAGATCTGAACTCTCTTTCTGTAGAAAATGCAACTGGACATTTGGAGCGCTAAGAGCGTAGTAGTGGAAAAAGGAATATATTCAAATATAAACTACACAGAAGCATTCTGTGAAACTTCTTTCTGATCTGAGCATTCAGCTAACAGAGTTAAACCATACTTTTGATTGAGCAGTTTTGAAACACTCTGTCTGTAGAAAATGCAACTGGACATTCGTAGCGCTAAGTGGGTAATAGTGGAAAAAAGAATATGTTCAAATATAAACTACACAGAAGCATTGTATGAAACTTCTTTCTGTTCTGTGCATTCAACTAACAGAGTTGAACCTTACTTTTGATTGAGACGTTCTGAAACACTCTTTCTGTAGAAACTGCAATTGGACATTCTGAGCGCTGGGAGGCCTATATTGGGAAAAAGAATGTCTACGAATAAAAACTACACAGAAGAATTGTGTGAAACTTCTTTCTGTTCTGTTTGTTCAATTAAAAGAGTTGAACCTTAGTTTTGATTGAGCCGTTCTGAAACACTCTTTCTGTAGAAAATGCAGGTGGAGATTCGGAGCGCTAAGAGGGTAATAGTGGAAAAAGGAATGCCTCCAAATATAAACTACACAGAATCATTCTGTGAAACTTCTTTCTGATCTGTGCATTCAGCTAACAGAGTTAAACCATACTTTTGATTGAGCAGATCTGAACACTCTTTCTGTAGAAAATGCAACTGGATATTTGGAGCGCTAAGAGAGTAGTAGTGGAAAAAGGAATATATTCAAATATAAACTACACAGAAGCATTCTGTGAAACTTCTTTCTGATCTGAGCATTCAGCTAACAGAGTTAAACCATACTTTTGATTGAGCAGATCTGAACACTCTTTCTGTAGAAAATGCAACTGGATATTTGGAGCGCTAAGAGAGTAGTAGTGGAAAAAGGAATATATTCAAATATAAACTACACAGAAGCATTCTGTGAAACTTCTTTCTGATCTGAGCATTCAGCTAACAGAGTTAAACCATACTTTTGATTGAGCAGTTTTGAAACACTCTGTCTGTAGAAAATGCAACTGGACATTCGTAGCGCTAAGTGGGTAATAGTGGAAAAAAGAATATGTTCAAATATAAACTACACAGAAGCATTGTATGAAACTTCTTTCTGTTCTGTGTATTCAACTAACAGAGTTGAACCTTACTTTTGATTGAGCCTTTCTGAAACACTCTTTCTGTAGAAACTGCAATTGGACATTCTGAGCGCTAAGAGGCCTCTATTGGGAAAATAATATCTTCAAATAAAAACTACACAGAAGCATTGAGTGAAACTTATTTCTGATATGTTCATTAAGCTAACAGAGTTAAACCATACTTTTGATTGCGCAGTTCTGAACACTCTTTCTGTAGAAAATGCAAGTGGACATTCGGAGCGCTAAGAGGGTAATAGTGGAAAAAGGAATATATTCAAATATAAACTACACAGTAGCATTCTGTGAAAATTCTTTCTGTTCTGTGCATTCAACTAACAGAGTTGAACCTTACTTTTGATTGAGCCGTTCTGAAACACTCTTTCTGTACAAACTGCAATTGGACATGCTAAGCGCTAAGAGGCCTACATTGGGAAAAAGCATATCTTCAAATAAAAACTACACAGATGCATTCTGTGAAACTTATTTCTGATCTGTAAATTCAGTTAACAGAGATAAAACATATTTTTGATTGAGCAGTTAAGAAACACTCTTTTTGTAGAAAATGCAAGTGGAGATTCGGAGCGCTAACAGGGTAATAGTGGAAAAAGGAATGTCTTCAAATATAAACTACACAGAATCATTCGGTGAAACTTCTTTCTGATCTGTGCATTCAGCTAACAGAGTTAAACCATACTTTTGATTGAGCAGATCTGAACTCTCTTTCTGTAGAAAATGCAACTGGACATTTGGAGCGCTAAGAGCGTAGTAGTGGAAAAAGGAATATATTCAAATATAAACTACACAGAAGCATTCTGTGAAACTTCTTTCTGATCTGAGCATTCAGCTAACAGAGTTAAACCATACTTTTGATTGAGCAGTTTTGAAACACTCTGTCTGTAGAAAATGCAACTGGACATTCGTAGCGCTAAGTGGGTAATAGTGGAAAAAAGAATATGTTCAAATATAAACTACACAGAAGCATTGTATGAAACTTCTTTCTGTTCTGTGCATTCAACTAACAGAGTTGAACCTTACTTTTGATTGAGACGTTCTGAAACACTCTTTCTGTAGAAACTGCAATTGGACATTCTGAGCGCTGGGAGGCCTATATTGGGAAAAAGAATGTCTACGAATAAAAACTACACAGAAGAATTGTGTGAAACTTCTTTCTGTTCTGTTTGTTCAATTAAAAGAGTTGAACCTTAGTTTTGATTGAGCCGTTCTGAAACACTCTTTCTGTAGAAAATGCAGGTGGAGATTCGGAGCGCTAAGAGGGTAATAGTGGAAAAAGGAATGCCTCCAAATATAAACTACACAGAATCATTCTGTGAAACTTCTTTCTGATCTGTGCATTCAGCTAACAGAGTTAAACCATACTTTTGATTGAGCAGATCTGAACACTCTTTCTGTAGAAAATGCAACTGGATATTTGGAGCGCTAAGAGAGTAGTAGTGGAAAAAGGAATATATTCAAATATAAACTACACAGAAGCATTCTGTGAAACTTCTTTCTGATCTGAGCATTCAGCTAACAGAGTTAAACCATACTTTTGATTGAGCAGATCTGAACACTCTTTCTGTAGAAAATGCAACTGGATATTTGGAGCGCTAAGAGAGTAGTAGTGGAAAAAGGAATATATTCAAATATAAACTACACAGAAGCATTCTGTGAAACTTCTTTCTGATCTGAGCATTCAGCTAACAGAGTTAAACCATACTTTTGATTGAGCAGTTTTGAAACACTCTGTCTGTAGAAAATGCAACTGGACATTCGTAGCGCTAAGTGGGTAATAGTGGAAAAAAGAATATGTTCAATTATAAACTACACAGAAGCATTGTATGAAACTTCTTTCTGTTCTGTGTATTCAACTAACAGAGTTGAACCTTACTTTTGATTGAGCCTTTCTGAAACACTCTTTCTGTAGAAACTGCAATTGGACATTCTGAGCGCTAAGAGGCCTCTATTGGGAAAATAATATCTTCAAATAAAAACTACACAGAAGCATTGAGTGAAACTTATTTCTGATATGTTCATTAAGCTAACAGAGTTAAACCATACTTTTGATTGCGCAGTTCTGAACACTCTTTCTGTAGAAAATGCAAGTGGACATTCGGAGCGCTAAGAGGGTAATAGTGGAAAAAGGAATATATTCAAATATAAACTACACAGTAGCATTCTGTGAAAATTCTTTCTGTTCTGTGCATTCAACTAACAGAGTTGAACCTTACTTTTGATTGAGCCGTTCTGAAACACTCTTTCTGTAGAAACTGCAATTGGACATGCTAAGCGCTAAGAGGCCTACATTGGGAAAAAGAATATCTTCAAATAAAAACTACAAAGATGCATTCTGTTAAACTTATTTCTGATCTGTAAATTCAGTTAACAGAGATAAAATATATTTTTGATTGAGCAGTTATGAAACACTCTTTCTGTAGAAAATGCAACTGGACATTTGGAGCGCTAACAGTGTAGTAGTGGAAAAAGGAATATATTCAAATATAAACTACACAGAAGCATTCTGTGAAACTTCTTTCTCATCTGAGCATTCAGCTAACAGAGTTAAACCATACTTTTGATTGAGCAGTTTTGAAACACTCTGTCTGTAGAAAATGCAACTGGACATTCGTAGCGCTAAGTGGGTAATAGTGGAAAAAAGAATATTTTCAAATATAAACTACACAGAAGCATTGTATGAAACTACTTTCTGTTCTGTGCATTCAACTAACAGAGTTGAACCTTACTTTTGATTGAGCCTTTCTGAAACACTCTTTCTGTAGAAATTGCAATTGGACATTCTGAGCGCTAAGAGGCCTATATTGGGAAAAATAATATCTTCAAATAAAAACTACACAGAAGCATTGTGTGAAACTTATTTCTGATATGTTCATTAAGTTAACAGAGTTAAACCATACTTTTGATTGCGCAGTTCTGAACACTCTTTCTGTAGAAAATGCAAGTGGACATTCGGAGCGCTAAGAGGGTAATAGTGGAAAAAGGAATATATTCAAATATAAACTACACAGTAGCTTTCTGTGAAAATTCTTTCTGTTCTGTGCATTCAACTAACAGAGTTGAACCTTACTTTTGATTGAGCCGTTCTGAAACACTCTTTCTGTAGAAACTGCAATTGGACATTCTGAGCGCTAGGAGGCCTATATCGGGAGAAACAATGTCTACAAATAAAAACTACACAGAAGAATTGTGTGAAACTTCTTTCTGTTCTGTTTGTTCAACTAAAAGAGTTGAACCTTAGTTTTGATTGAGCCGTTCTGAAACACTCTTTCTGTAGAAACTGCAATTGGACATTCTGAGCGCTAAGAGGCCTCTATTGGGAAAAATAATATCTTCAAATAAAAACTACAGAGAAGCATTGTGTGAAACTTATTTCTGATATGTTCAGTAAGCTAACAGAGTTAAACCATACTTTTGATTGCGCAGTTGTGAACACTCTTTCTGTAGAAAATGCAAGTGGACATTCGGAGCGCTAAGAGGGTAATAGTGGAAAAAGGAATATATTCAAATATAAACTACACAGTTGCATTCTGTGAAAATTCTTTCTGTTCTGTGCATTCAACTAACAGAGTTGAACCTTACTTTTGATTGAGCCGTTCTGAAACACTCTTTCTGTACAAACTGCAATTGGACATGCTAAGCGCTAAGAGGCCTACATTGGGAAAAAGCATATCTTCAAATAAAAACTACACAGATGCATTCTGTGAAACTTATTTCTGATCTGTAAATTCAGTTAACAGAGATAAAACATATTTTTGATTGAGCAGTTAAGAAACACTCTTTTTGTAGAAAATGCAAGTGGAGATTCGGAGCGCTAACAGGGTAATAGTGGAAAAAGGAATGTCTTCAAATATAAACTACACAGAATCATTCGGTGAAACTTCTTTCTGATCTGTGCATTCAGCTAACAGAGTTAAACCATACTTTTGATTGAGCAGATCTGAACTCTCTTTCTGTAGAAAATGCAACTGGACATTTGGAGCGCTAAGAGCGTAGTAGTGGAAAAAGGAATATATTCAAATATAAACTACACAGAAGCATTCTGTGAAACTTCTTTCTGATCTGAGCATTCAGCTAACAGAGTTAAACCATACTTTTGATTGAGCAGTTTTGAAACACTCTGTCTGTAGAAAATGCAACTGGACATTCGTAGCGCTAAGTGGGTAATAGTGGAAAAAAGAATATGTTCAAATATAAACTACACAGAAGCATTGTATGAAACTTCTTTCTGTTCTGTGCATTCAACTAACAGAGTTGAACCTTACTTTTGATTGAGACGTTCTGAAACACTCTTTCTGTAGAAACTGCAATTGGACATTCTGAGCGCTGGGAGGCCTATATTGGGAAAAAGAATGTCTACGAATAAAAACTACACAGAAGAATTGTGTGAAACTTCTTTCTGTTCTGTTTGTTCAATTAAAAGAGTTGAACCTTAGTTTTGATTGAGCCGTTCTGAAACACTCTTTCTGTAGAAAATGCAGGTGGAGATTCGGAGCGCTAAGAGGGTAATAGTGGAAAAAGGAATGCCTCCAAATATAAACTACACAGAATCATTCTGTGAAACTTCTTTCTGATCTGTGCATTCAGCTAACAGAGTTAAACCATACTTTTGATTGAGCAGATCTGAACACTCTTTCTGTAGAAAATGCAACTGGATATTTGGAGCGCTAAGAGAGTAGTAGTGGAAAAAGGAATATATTCAAATATAAACTACACAGAAGCATTCTGTGAAACTTCTTTCTGATCTGAGCATTCAGCTAACAGAGTTAAACCATACTTTTGATTGAGCAGTTTTGAAACACTCTGTCTGTAGAAAATGCAACTGGACATTCGTAGCGCTAAGTGGGTAATAGTGGAAAAAAGAATATGTTCAAATATAAACTACACAGAAGCATTGTATGAAACTTCTTTCTGTTCTGTGTATTCAACTAACAGAGTTGAACCTTACTTTTGATTGAGCCTTTCTGAAACACTCTTTCTGTAGAAACTGCAATTGGACATTCTGAGCGCTAAGAGGCCTCTATTGGGAAAATAATATCTTCAAATAAAAACTACAAAGAAGCATTGTGTGAAACTTATTTCTGATATGTTCATTAAGCTAACAGAGTTAAACCATACTTTTGATTGCGCAGTTCTGAACACTCTTTCTGTAGAAAATGCAAGTGGACATTCGGAGCGCTAAGAGGGTAATAGTGGAAAAAGGAATATATTCAAATATAAACTACACAGTAGCATTCTGTGAAAATTCTTTCTGTTCTGTGCATTCAACTAACAGAGTTGAACCTTACTTTTGATTGAGCCGTTCTGAAACACTCTTTCTGTAGAAACTGCAATTGGACATGCTAAGCGCTAAGAGGCCTACATTGGGAAAAAGAATATCTTCAAATAAAAACTACAAAGATGCATTCTGTTAAACTTATTTCTGATCTGTAAATTCAGTTAACAGAGATAAAATATATTTTTGATTGAGCAGTTATGAAACACTCTTTCTGTAGAAAATGCAACTGGACATTTGGAGCGCTAACAGTGTAGTAGTGGAAAAAGGAATATATTCAAATATAAACTACACAGAAGCATTCTGTGAAACTTCTTTCTCATCTGAGCATTCAGCTAACAGAGTTAAACCATACTTTTGATTGAGCAGTTTTGAAACACTCTGTCTGTAGAAAATGCAACTGGACATTCGTAGCGCTAAGTGGGTAATAGTGGAAAAAAGACTATTTTCAAATATAAACTACACAGAAGCATTGTATGAAACTACTTTCTGTTCTGTGCATTCAACTAACAGAGTTGAACCTTACTTTTGATTGAGCCTTTCTGAAACACTCTTTCTGTAGAAATTGCAATTGGACATTCTGAGCGCTAAGAGGCCTATATTGGGAAAAATAATATCTTCAAATAAAAACTACACAGAAGCATTGTGTGAAACTTATTTCTGATATGTTCATTAAGTTAACAGAGTTAAACCATACTTTTGATTGCGCAGTTCTGAACACTCTTTCTGTAGAAAATGCAAGTGGACATTCGGAGCGCTAAGAGGGTAATAGTGGAAAAAGGAATATATTCAAATATAAACTACACAGTAGCTTTCTGTGAAAATTCTTTCTGTTCTGTGCATTCAACTAACAGAGTTGAACCTTACTTTTGATTGAGCCGTTCTGAAACACTCTTTCTGTAGAAACTGCAATTGGACATTCTGAGCGCTAGGAGGCCTATATCGGGAGAAACAATGTCTACAAATAAAAACTACACAGAAGAATTGTGTGAAACTTCTTTCTGTTCTGTTTGTTCAACTAAAAGAGTTGAACCTTAGTTTTGATTGAGCCGTTCTGAAACACTCTTTCTGTAGAAACTGCAATTGGACATTCTGAGCGCTAAGAGGCCTCTATTGGGAAAAATAATATCTTCAAATAAAAACTACAGAGAAGCATTGTGTGAAACTTATTTCTGATATGTTCAGTAAGCTAACAGAGTTAAACCATACTTTTGATTGCGCAGTTGTGAACACTCTTTCTGTAGAAAATGCAAGTGGACATTCGGAGCGCTAAGAGGGTAATAGTGGAAAAAGGAATATATTCAAATATAAACTACACAGTTGCATTCTGTGAAAATTCTTTCTGTTCTGTGCATTCAACTAACAGAGTTGAACCTTACTTTTGATTGAGCCGTTCTGAAACACTCTTTCTGTACAAACTGCAATTGGACATGCTAAGCGCTAAGAGGCCTACATTGGGAAAAAGCATATCTTCAAATAAAAACTACACAGATGCATTCTGTGAAACTTATTTCTGATCTGTAAATTCAGTTAACAGAGATAAAACATATTTTTGATTGAGCAGTTAAGAAACACTCTTTTTGTAGAAAATGCAAGTGGAGATTCGGAGCGCTAACAGGGTAATAGTGGAAAAAGGAATGTCTTCAAATATAAACTACACAGAATCATTCGGTGAAACTTCTTTCTGATCTGTGCATTCAGCTAACAGAGTTAAACCATACTTTTGATTGAGCAGATCTGAACTCTCTTTCTGTAGAAAATGCAACTGGACATTTGGAGCGCTAAGAGCGTAGTAGTGGAAAAAGGAATATATTCAAATATAAACTACACAGAAGCATTCTGTGAAACTTCTTTCTGATCTGAGCATTCAGCTAACAGAGTTAAACCATACTTTTGATTGAGCAGTTTTGAAACACTCTGTCTGTAGAAAGTGCAACTGGACATTCGTAGCGCTAAGTGGGTAATGGTGGAAAAAAGAATATGTTCAAATATAAACTACACAGAAGCATTGTATGAAACTTCTTTCTGTTCTGTGCATTCAACTAACAGAGTTGAACCTTACTTTTGATTGAGACGTTCTGAAACACTCTTTCTGTAGAAACTGCAATTGGACATTCTGAGCGCTGGGAGGCCTATATTGGGAAAAAGAATGTCTACGAATAAAAACTACACAGAAGAATTGTGTGAAACTTCTTTCTGTTCTGTTTGTTCAACTAAAAGAGTTGAACCTTAGTTTTGATTGAGCCGTTCTGAAACACACTTTCTGTAGAAAATGCAAGTGGAGATTCGGAGCGCTAAGAGGGTAATAGTGGAAAAAGGAATGCCTCCAAATATAAACTACACAGAATCATTCTGTGAAACTTCTTTCTGATCTGTGCATTCAGCTAACAGAGTTAAACCATACTTTTGATTGAGCAGATCTGAACACTCTTTCTGTAGAAAATGCAACTGGATATTTGGAGCGCTAAGAGAGTAGTAGTGGAAAAAGGAATATATTCAAATATAAACTACACAGAAGCATTCTGTGAAACTTCTTTCTGATCTGAGCATTCAGCTAACAGAGTTAAACCATACTTTTGATTGAGCAGTTTTGAAACACTCTGTCTGTAGAAAATGCAACTGGACATTCGTAGCGCTAAGTGGGTAATAGTGGAAAAAAGAATATGTTCAAATATAAACTACACAGAAGCATTGTATGAAACTTCTTTCTGTTCTGTGTATTCAACTAACAGAGTTGAACCTTACTTTTGATTGAGCCTTTCTGAAACACTCTTTCTGTAGAAACTGCAATTGGACATTCTGAGCGCTAAGAGGCCTCTATTGGGAAAATAATATCTTCAAATAAAAACTACACAGAAGCATTGAGTGAAACTTATTTCTGATATGTTCATTAAGCTAACAGAGTTAAACCATACTTTTGATTGCGCAGTTCTGAACACTCTTTCTGTAGAAAATGCAAGTGGACATTCGGAGCGCTAAGAGGGTAATAGTGGAAAAAGGAATATATTCAAATATAAACTACACAGTAGCATTCTGTGAAAATTCTTTCTGTTCTGTGCATTCAACTAACAGAGTTGAACCTTACTTTTGATTGAGCCGTTCTGAAACACTCTTTCTGTAGAAACTGCAATTGGACATGCTAAGCGCTAAGAGGCCTACATTGGGAAAAAGAATATCTTCAAATAAAAACTACAAAGATGCATTCTGTTAAACTTATTTCTGATCTGTAAATTCAGTTAACAGAGATAAAATATATTTTTGATTGAGCAGTTATGAAACACTCTTTCTGTAGAAAATGCAACTGGACATTTGGAGTGCTAACAGTGTAGTAGTGGAAAAAGGAATATATTCAAATATAAACTACACAGAAGCATTCTGTGAAACTTCTTTCTCATCTGAGCATTCAGCTAACAGAGTTAAAACATACTTTTGATTGAGCAGTTTTGAAACACTCCGTCTGTAGAAAATTCAACTGGACATTCGTAGCGCTAAGTGGGTAATAGTGGAAAAAAGAATATGTTCAAATATAAACTACACAGAAGCATTGTATGAAACTTCTTTCTGTTCTGTGCATTCAACTAACAGAGTTGAACCTTACTTTTGATTGAGCCGTTCTGAAACACTCTTTCTGTAGAAACTGCAATTGGACATTCTGAGCGCTAGGAGGCCTATATTGGGAGAAACAATGTCTACAAATAAAAACTACACAGAAGAATTGTGTGAAACTTCTTTCTGTTCTGTTTGTTCAACTAAAAGAGTTGAACCTTAGTTTTGATTGAGCCGTTCTGAAACACTCTTTCTGTAGAAACTGCAATTGGACATTCTGAGCGCTAAGAGGCCTCTATTGGGAAAAATAATATCTTCAAATAAAAACTACAGAGAAGCATTGTGTGAAACTTATTTCTGATATGTTCAGTAAGCTAACAGAGTTAAACCATACTTTTGATTGCGCAGTTGTGAACACTCTTTCTGTAGAAAATGCAAGTGGACATTCGGAGCGCTAAGAGGGTAATAGTGGAAAAAGGAATATATTCAAATATAAACTACACAGTTGCATTCTGTGAAAATTCTTTCTGTTCTGTGCATTCAACTAACAGAGTTGAACCTTACTTTTGATTGAGCCGTTCTGAAACACTCTTTCTGTACAAACTGCAATTGGACATGCTAAGCGCTAAGAGGCCTACATTGGGAAAAAGCATATCTTCAAATAAAAACTACACAGATGCATTCTGTGAAACTTATTTCTGATCTGTAAATTCAGTTAACAGAGATAAAACATATTTTTGATTGAGCAGTTAAGAAACACTCTTTTTGTAGAAAATGCAAGTGGAGATTCGGAGCGCTAAGAGGGTAATAGTGGAAAAAGGAATGTCTTCAAATATAAACTACACAGAATCATTCGGTGAAACTTCTTTCTGATCTGTGCATTCAGCTAACAGAGTTAAACCATACTTTTGATTGAGCAGATCTGAACTCTCTTTCTGTAGAAAATGCAACTGGACATTTGGAGCGCTAAGAGCGTAGTAGTGGAAAAAGGAATATATTCAAATATAAACTACACAGAAGCATTCTGTGAAACTTCTTTCTGATCTGAGCATTCAGCTAACAGAGTTAAACCATACTTTTGATTGAGCAGTTTTGAAACACTCTGTCTGTAGAAAATGCAACTGGACATTCGTAGCGCTATGTGGGTAATAGTGGAAAAAAGAATATGTTCAAATATAAACTACACAGAAGCATTGTATGAAACTTCTTTCTGTTCTGTGCATTCAACTAACAGAGTTGAACCTTACTTTTGATTGAGACGTTCTGAAACACTCGTTCTGTAGAAACTGCAATTGGACATTCTGAGCGCTGGGAGGCCTATATTGGGAAAAAGAATGTCTACGAATAAAAACTACACAGAAGAATTGTGTGAAACTTCTTTCTGTTCTGTTTGTTCAACTAAAAGAGTTGAACCTTAATTTTGATTGAGCCGTTCTGAAACACTCTTTCTGTAGAAAATGCAAGTGGAGATTCGGAGCGCTAAGAGGGTAACAGTGGAAAAAGGAATGCCTCCAAATATAAACTACACAGAATCATTCTGTGAAACTTCTTTCTGATCTGTGCATTCAGCTAACAGAGTTAAACCATACTTTTGATTGAGCAGATCTGAACACTCTTTCTGTAGAAAATGCAACTGGATATTTGGAGCGCTAAGAGAGTAGTAGTGGAAAAAGGAATATATTCAAATATAAACTACACAGAAGCATTCTGTGAAACTTCTTTCTGATCTGAGCATTCAGCTAACAGAGTTAAACCATACTTTTGATTGAGCAGTTTTGAAACACTCTGTCTGTAGAAAATGCAACTGGACATTCGTAGCGCTAAGTGGGTAATAGTGGAAAAAAGAATATGTTCAAATATAAACTACACAGAAGCATTGTATGAAACTTCTTTCTGTTCTGTGTATTCAACTAACAGAGTTGAACCTTACTTTTGATTGAGCCTTTCTGAAACACTCTTTCTGTAGAAACTGCAATTGGACATTCTGAGCGCTAAGAGGCCTCTATTGGGAAAATAATATCTTCAAATAAAAACTACACAGAAGCATTGTGTGAAACTTATTTCTGATATGTTCATTAGGCTAACAGAGTTAAACCATACTTTTGATTGCGCAGTTCTGAACACTCTTTCTGTAGAAAATGCAAGTGGACATTCTGAGCGCTAAGAGGGTAATAGTGGAAAAAGGAATATATTCAAATATAAACTACACAGTAGCATTCTGTGAAAATTCTTTCTGTTCTGTGCATTCAACTAACAGAGTTGAACCTTACTTTTGATTGAGCCGTTCTGAAACACTCTTTCTGTAGAAACTGCAATTGGACATGCTAAGCGCTAAGAGGCCTACATTGGGAAAAAGAATATCTTCAAATAAAAACTACAAAGATGCATTCTGTTAAACTTATTTCTGATCTGTAAATTCAGTTAACAGAGATAAAATATATTTTTGATTGAGCAGTTATGAAACACTCTTTCTGTAGAAAATGCAACTGGACATTTGGAGCGCTAACAGTGTAGTAGTGGAAAAAGGAATATATTCAAATATAAACTACACAGAAGCATTCTGTGAAACTTCTTTCTCATCTGAGCATTCAGCTAACAGAGTTAAACCATACTTTTGATTGAGCAGTTTTGAAACACTCTGTCTGTAGAAAATGCAACTGGACATTCGTAGCGCTAAGTGGGTAATAGTGGAAAAAAGAATATGTTCAAATATAAACTACACAGAAGCATTGTATGAAACTTCTTTCTGTTCTGTGCATTCAACTAACAGAGTTGAACCTTACTTTTGATTGAGCCGTTCTGAAACACTCTTTCTGTAGAAACTGCAATTGGATTTTCTGAGCGCTAGGAGGCCTATATTGGGAGAAACAATGTCTACAAATAAAAACTACACAGAAGAATTGTGTGAAACTTCTTTCTGTTCTGTTTGTTCAACTAAAAGTGTTGAACCTTAGTTTTGATTGAGCCGTTCTGAAACACTCTTTCTGTAGAAACTGCAATTGGACATTCTGAGCGCTAAGAGGCCTCTATTGGGAAAAATAATATCTTCAAATAAAAACTACAGAGAAGCATTGTGTGAAACTTATTTCTGATATGTTCAGTAAGCTAACAGAGTTAAACCATACTTTTGATTGCGCAGTTGGGAACACTCTTTCTGTAGAAAATGCAAGTGGACATTCGGAGCGCTAAGAGGGTAATAGTGGAAAAAGGAATATATTCAAATATAAACTACACAGTTGCATTCTGTGAAAATTCTTTCTGTTCTGTGCATTCAACTAACAGAGTTGAACCTTACTTTTGATTGAGCCGTTCTGAAACACTCTTTCTGTACAAACTGCAATTGGACATGCTAAGCGCTAAGAGGCCTACATTGGGAAAAAGCATATCTTCAAATAAAAACTACACAGATGCATTCTGTGAAACTTATTTCTGATCTGTAAATTCAGTTAACAGAGATAAAACATATTTTTGATTGAGCAGTTAAGAAACACTCTTTTTGTAGAAAATGCAAGTGGAGATTCGGAGCGCTAAGAGGGTAATAGTGGAAAAAGGAATGTCTTCAAATATAAACTACACAGAATCATTCGGTGAAACTTCTTTCTGATCTGTGCATTCAGCTAACAGAGTTAAACCATACTTTTGATTGAGCAGATCTGAACTCTCTTTCTGTAGAAAATGCAACTGGACATTTGGAGCGCTAAGAGCGTAGTAGTGGAAAAAGGAATATATTCAAATATAAACTACACAGAAGCATTCTGTGAAACTTCTTTCTGATCTGAGCATTCAGCTAACAGAGTTAAACCATACTTTTGATTGAGCAGATCTGAACACTCTTTCTGTAGAAAATGCAACTGGATATTTGGAGCGCTAAGAGAGTAGTAGTGGAAAAAGGAATATATTCAAATATAAACTACACAGAAGCATTCTGTGAAACTTCTTTCTGATCTGAGAATTCAGCTAACAGAGTTAAACCATACTTTTGATTGAGCAGTTTTGAAACACTCTGTCTGTAGAAAATGCAACTGGACATTCGTAGCGCTAAGTGGGTAATAGTGGAAAAAAGAATATGTTCAAATATAAACTACACAGAAGCATTGTATGTAACTTCTTTCTGTTCTGTGTATTCAACTAACAGAGTTGAACCTTACTTTTGATTGAGCCTTTCTGAAACACTCTTTCTGTAGAAACTGCAATTGGACATTCTGAGCGCTAAGAGGCCTCTATTGGGAAAATAATATCTTCAAATAAAAACTACACAGAAGCATTGTGTGAAACTTATTTCTGATATGTTCATTAGGCTAACAGAGTTAAACCATACTTTTGATTGCGCAGTTCTGAACACTCTTTCTGTAGAAAATGCAAGTGGACATTCTGAGCGCTAAGAGGGTAATAGTGGAAAAAGGAATATATTCAAATATAAACTACACAGTAGCATTCTGTGAAAATTCTTTCTGTTCTGTGCATTCAACTAACAGAGTTGAACCTTACTTTTGATTGAGCCGTTCTGAAACACTCTTTCTGTAGAAACTGCAATTGGACATGCTAAGCGCTAAGAGGCCTACATTGGGAAAAAGAATATCTTCAAATAAAAACTACAAAGATGCATTCTGTTAAACTTATTTCTGATCTGTAAATTCAGTTAACAGAGATAAAATATATTTTTGATTGAGCAGTTATGAAACACTCTTTCTGTAGAAAATGCAACTGGACATTTGGAGCGCTAACAGTGTAGTAGTGGAAAAAGGAATATATTCAAATATAAACTACACAGAAGCATTCTGTGAAACTTCTTTCTCATCTGAGCATTCAGCTAACAGAGTTAAACCATACTTTTGATTGAGCAGTTTTGAAACACTCTGTCTGTAGAAAATGCAACTGGACATTCGTAGCGCTAAGTGGGTAATAGTGGAAAAAAGAATATGTTCAAATATAAACTACACAGAAGCATTGTATGAAACTTCTTTCTGTTCTGTGCATTCAACTAACAGAGTTGAACCTTACTTTTGATTGAGCCGTTCTGAAACACTCTTTCTGTAGAAACTGCAATTGGATTTTCTGAGCGCAAGGAGGCCTATATTGGGAGAAACAATGTCTACAAATAAAAACTACACAGAAGAATTGTGTGAAACTTCTTTCTGTTCTGTTTGTTCAACTAAAAGAGTTGAACCTTAGTTTTGATTGAGCCGTTCTGAAACACTCTTTCTGTAGAAACTGCAATTGGACATTCTGAGCGCTAAGAGGCCTCTATTGGGAAAAATAATATCTTCAAATAAAAACTACAGAGAAGCATTGTGTGAAACTTATTTCTGATATGTTCAGTAAGCTAACAGAGTTAAACCATACTTTTGATTGCGCAGTTGTGAACACTCTTTCTGTAGAAAATGCAAGTGGACATTCGGAGCGCTAAGAGCGTAATAGTGGAAAAAGGAATATATTCAAATATAAACTACACAGTTGCATTCTGTGAAAATTCTTTCTGTTCTGTGCATTCAACTAACAGAGTTGAACCTTACTTTTGATTGAGCCGTTCTGAAACACTCTTTCTGTACAAACTGCAATTGGACATGCTAAGCGCTAAGAGGCCTACATTGGGAAAAAGCATATCTTCAAATAAAAACTACACAGATGCATTCTGTGAAACTTATTTCTGATCTGTAAATTCAGTTAACAGAGATAAAACATATTTTTGATTGAGCAGTTAAGAAACACTCTTTTTGTAGAAAATGCAAGTGGAGATTCGGAGCGCTAACAGGGTAATAGTGGAAAAAGGAATGTCTTCAAATATAAACTACACAGAATCATTCGGTGAAACTTCTTTCTGATCTGTGCATTCAGCTAACAGAGTTAAACCATACTTTTGATTGAGCAGATCTGAACTCTCTTTCTGTAGAAAATGCAACTGGACATTTGGAGCGCTAAGAGCGTAGTAGTGGAAAAAGGAATATATTCAAATATAAACTACACAGAAGCATTCTGTGAAACTTCTTTCTGATCTGAGCATTCAGCTAACAGAGTTAAACCATACTTTTGATTGAGCAGTTTTGAAACACTCTGTCTGTAGAAAATGCAACTGGACATTCGTAGCGCTAAGTGGGTAATGGTGGAAAAAAGAATATGTTCAAATATAAACTACACAGAAGCATTGTATGAAACTTCTTTCTGTTCTGTGCATTCAACTAACAGAGTTGAACCTTACTTTTGATTGAGACGTTCTGAAACACTCTTTCTGTAGAAACTGCAATTGGACATTCTGAGCGCTGGGAGGCCTATATTGGAAAAAGAATGTCTACGAATAAAAACTACACAGAAGAATTGTGTGAAACTTCTTTCTGTTCTGTTTGTTCAACTAAAAGAGTTGAACCTTAGTTTTGATTGAGCCGTTCTGAAACACACTTTCTGTAGAAAATGCAAGTGGAGATTCGGAGCGCTAAGAGGGTAATAGTGGAAAAAGGAATGCCTCCAAATATAAACTACACAGAATCATTCTGTGAAACTTCTTTCTGATCTGTGCATTCAGCTAACAGAGTTAAACCATACTTTTGATTGAGCAGATCTGAACACTCTTTCTGTAGAAAATGCAACTGGATATTTGGAGCGCTAAGAGAGTAGTAGTGGAAAAAGGAATATATTCAAATATAAACTACACAGAAGCATTCTGTGAAACTTCTTTCTGATCTGAGCATTCAGCTAACAGAGTTAAACCATACTTTTGATTGAGCAGTTTTGAAACACTCTGTCTGTAGAAAATGCAACTGGACATTCGTAGCGCTAAGTGGGTAATAGTGGAAAAAAGAATATGTTCAAATATAAACTACACAGAAGCATTGTATGAAACTTCTTTCTGTTCTGTGTATTCAACTAACAGAGTTGAACCTTACTTTTGATTGAGCCTTTCTGAAACACTCTTTCTGTAGAAACTGCAATTGGACATTCTGAGCGCTAAGAGGCCTCTATTGGGAAAATAATATCTTCAAATAAAAACTACACAGAAGCATTGAGTGAAACTTATTTCTGATATGTACATTAAGCTAACAGAGTTAAACCATACTTTTGATTGCGCAGTTCTGAACACTCTTTCTGTAGAAAATGCAAGTGGACATTCGGAGCGCTAAGAGGGTAATAGTGGAAAAAGGAATATATTCAAATATAAACTACACAGTAGCATTCTGTGAAAATTCTTTCTGTTCTGTGCATTCAACTAACAGAGTTGAAACTTACTTTTGATTGAGCCGTTCTGAAACACTCTTTCTGTAGAAACTGCAATTGGACATGCTAAGCGCTAAGAGGCCTACATTGGGAAAAAGAATATCTTCAAATAAAAACTACAAAGATGCATTCTGTTAAACTTATTTCTGATCTGTAAATTCAGTTAACAGAGATAAAATATATTTTTGATTGAGCAGTTATGAAACACTCTTTCTGTAGAAAATGCAACTGGACATTTGGAGTGCTAACAGTGTAGTAGTGGAAAAAGGAATATATTCAAATATAAACTACACAGAAGCATTCTGTGAAACTTCTTTCTCATCTGAGCATTCAGCTAACAGAGTTAAACCATACTTTTGATTGAGCAGTTTTGAAACACTCTGTCTGTAGAAAATGCAACTGGACATTCGTAGCGCTAAGTGGGTAATAGTGGAAAAAAGAATATGTTCAAATATAAACTACACAGAAGCATTGTATGAAACTTCTTTCTGTTCTGTGCATTCAACTAACAGAGTTAAACCTTACTTTTGATTGAGCCGTTCTGAAACACTCTTTCTGTAGAAACTGCAATTGGACATTCTGAGCGCTAGGAGGCCTATATTGGGAGAAACAATGTCTACAAATAAAAACTACACAGAAGAATTGTGTGAAACTTCTTTCTGTTCTGTTTGTTCAACTAAAAGAGTTGAACCTTAGTTTTGATTGAGCCGTTCTGAAACACTCTTTCTGTAGAAACTGCAATTGGACATTCTGAGCGCTAAGAGGCCTCTATTGGGAAAAATAATATCTTCAAATAAAAACTACAGAGAAGCATTGTGTGAAACTTATTTCTGATATGTTCAGTAAGCTAACAGAGTTAAACCATACTTTGATTGCGCAGTTGTGAACACTCTTTCTGTAGAAAATGCAAGTGGACATTCGGAGCGCTAAGAGGGTAATAGTGGAAAAAGGAATATATTCAAATATAAACTACACAGTTGCATTCTGTGAAAATTCTTTCTGTTCTGTGCATTCAACTAACAGAGTTGAACCTTACTTTTGATTGAGCCGTTCTGAAACACTCTTTCTGTACAAACTGCAATTGGACTTGCTAAGCGCTAAGAGGCCTACATTGGGAAAAAGCATATCTTCAAATAAAAACTACACAGATGCATTCTGTGAAACTTATTTCTGATCTGTAAATTCAGTTAACAGAGATAAAACATATTTTTGATTGAGCAGTTAAGAAACACTCTTTTTGTAGAAAATGCAAGTGGAGATTCGGAGCGCTAAGAGGGTAATAGTGGAAAAAGGAATGTCTTCAAATATAAACTACACAGAATCATTCGGTGAAACTTCTTTCTGATCTGTGCATTCAGCTAACAGAGTTAAACCATACTTTTGATTGAGCAGATCTGAACTCTCTTTCTGTAGAAAATGCAACTGGACATTTGGAGCGCTAAGAGCGTAGTAGTGGAAAAAGGAATATATTCAAATATAAACTACACAGAAGCATTCTGTGAAACTTCTTTCTGATCTGAGCATTCAGCTAACAGAGTTAAACCATACTTTTGATTGAGCAGTTTTGAAACACTCTGTCTGTAGAAAATGCAACTGGACATTCGTAGCGCTAAGTGGGTAATAGTGGAAAAAAGAATATGTTCAAATATAAACTACACAGAAGCATTGTATGAAACTTCTTTCTGTTCTGTGCATTCAACTAACAGAGTTGAACCTTACTTTTGATTGAGACGTTCTGAAACACTCTTTCTGTAGAAACTGCAATTGGACATTCTGAGCGCTGGGAGGCCTATATTGGGAAAAAGAATGTCTACGAATAAAAACTACACAGAAGAATTGTGTGAAACTTCTTTCTGTTCTGTTTGTTCAACTAAAAGAGTTGAACCTTAGTTTTGATTGAGCCGTTCTGAAACACTCTTTCTGTAGAAAATGCAAGTGGAGATTCGGAGCGCTAAGAGGGTAACAGTGGAAAAAGGAATGCCTCCAAATATAAACTACACAGAATCATTCTGTGAAACTTCTTTCTGATCTGTGCATTCAGCTAACAGAGTTAAACCATACTTTTGATTGAGCAGATCTGAACACTCTTTCTGTAGAAAATGCAACTGGATATTTGGAGCGCTAAGAGAGTAGTAGTGGAAAAAGGAATATATTCAAATATAAACTACACAGAAGCATTCTGTGAAACTTCTTTCTGATCTGAGCATTCAGCTAACAGAGGTAAACCATACTTTTGATTGAGCAGTTTTGAAACACTCTGTCTGTAGAAAATGCAACTGGACATTCGTAGCGCTAAGTGGGTAATAGTGGAAAAAAGAATATGTTCAAATATAAACTACACAGAAGCATTGTATGAAACTTCTTTCTGTTCTGTGTATTCAACTAACAGAGTTGAACCTTACTTTTGATTGAGCCTTTCTGAAACACTCTTTCTGTAGAAACTGCAATTGGACATTCTGAGCGCTAAGAGGCCTCTATTGGGAAAATAATATCTTCAAATAAAAACTACACAGAAGCATTGTGTGAAACTTATTTCTGATATGTTCATTAAGCTAACAGAGTTAAACCATACTTTTGATTGCGCAGTTCTGAACACTCTTTCTGTAGAAAATGCAAGTGGACATTCGGAGCGCTAAGAGGGTAATAGTGGAAAAAGGAATATATTCAAATATAAACTACACAGTAGCATTCTGTGAAAATTCTTTCTGTTCTGTGCATTCAACTAACAGAGTTGAACCTTACTTTTGATTGAGCCGTTCTGAAACACTCTTTCTGTAGAAACTGCAATTGGACATGCTAAGCGCTAAGAGGCCTACATTGGGAAAAAGAATATCTTCAAATAAAAACTACAAAGATGCATTCTGTTAAACTTATTTCTGATCTGTAAATTCAGTTAACAGAGATAAAATATATTTTTGATTGAGCAGTTATGAAACACTCTTTCTGTAGAAAATGCAACTGGACATTTGGAGCGCTAACAGTGTAGTAGTGGAAAAAGGAATATATTCAAATATAAACTACACAGAAGCATTCTGTGAAACTTCTTTCTCATCTGAGCATTCAGCTAACAGAGTTAAACCATACTTTTGATTGAGCAGTTTTGAAACACTCTGTCTGTAGAAAATGCAACTGGACATTCGTAGCGCTAAGTGGGTAATAGTGGAAAAAAGAATATGTTCAAATATAAACTACACAGAAGCATTGTATGAAACTTCTTTCTGTTCTGTGCATTCAACTAACAGAGTTGAACCTTACTTTTGATTGAGCCGTTCTGAAACACTCTTTCTGTAGAAACTGCAATTGGACATTCTGAGCGCTAGGAGGCCTATATTGGGAGAAACAATGTCTACAAATAAAAACTACACAGAAGAATTTTGTGAAACTTCTTTCTGTTCTGTTTGTTCAACTAAAAGAGTTGAACCTTAGTTTTGATTGAGCCGTTCTGAAACACTCTTTCTGTAGAAACTGCAATTGGACATTCTGAGCGCTAAGAGGCCTCTATTGGGAAAAATAATATCTTCAAATAAAAACTACAGAGAAGCATTGTGTGAAACTTATTTCTGATATGTTCAGTAAGCTAACAGAGTTAAACCATACTTTGATTGCGCAGTTGTGAACACTCTTTCTGTAGAAAATGCAAGTGGACATTCGGAGCGCTAAGAGGGTAATAGTGGAAAAAGGAATATATTCAAATATAAACTACACAGTTGCATTCTGTGAAAATTCTTTCTGTTCTGTGCATTCAACTAACAGAGTTGAACCTTACTTTTGATTGAGCCGTTCTGAAACACTCTTTCTGTACAAACTGCAATTGGACATGCTAAGCGCTAAGAGGCCTACATTGGGAAAAAGCATATCTTCAAATAAAAACTACACAGATGCATTCTGTGAAACTTATTTCTGATCTGTAAATTCAGTTAACAGAGATAAAACATATTTTTGATTGAGCAGTTAAGAAACACTCTTTTTGTAGAAAATGCAAGTGGAGATTCGGAGCGCTAAGAGGGTAATAGTGGAAAAAGGAATGTCTTCAAATATAAACTACACAGAATCATTCGGTGAAACTTCTTTCTGATCTGTGCATTCAGCTAACAGAGTTAAACCATACTTTTGATTGAGCAGATCTGAACTCTCTTTCTGTAGAAAATGCAACTGGACATTTGGAGCGCTAAGAGCGTAGTAGTGGAAAAAGGAATATATTCAAATATAAACTACACAGAAGCATTCTGTGAAACTTCTTTCTGATCTGAGCATTCAGCTAACAGAGTTAAACCATACTTTTGATTGAGCAGTTTTGAAACACTCTGTCTGTAGAAAATGCAACTGGACATTCGTAGCGCTAAGTGGGTAATAGTGGAAAAAAGAATATGTTCAAATATAAACTACACAGAAGCATTGTATGAAACTTCTTTCTGTTCTGTGCATTCAACTAACAGAGTTGAACCTTACTTTTGATTGAGACGTTCTGAAACACTCTTTCTGTAGAAACTGCAATTGGACATTCTGAGCGCTGGGAGGCCTATATTGGGAAAAAGAATGTCTACGAATAAAAACTACACAGAAGAATTGTGTGAAACTTCTTTCTGTTCTGTTTGTTCAACTAAAAGAGTTGAACCTTAGTTTTGATTGAGCCGTTCTGAAACACTCTTTCTGTAGAAAATGCAAGTGGAGATTCGGAGCGCTAAGAGGGTAACAGTGGAAAAAGGAATGCCTCCAAATATAAACTACACAGAATCATTCTGTGAAACTTCTTTCTGATCTGTGCATTCAGCTAACAGAGTTAAACCATACTTTTGATTGAGCAGATCTGAACACTCTTTCTGTAGAAAATGCAACTGGATATTTGGAGCGCTAAGAGAGTAGTAGTGGAAAAAGGAATATATTCAAATATAAACTACACAGAAGCATTCTGTGAAACTTCTTTCTGATCTGAGCATTCAGCTAACAGAGTTAAATCATTCTTTTGATTGAGCAGTTTTGAAACACTCTGTCTGTAGAAAATGCAACTGGACATTCGTAGCGCTAAGTGGGTAATAGTGGAAAAAAGAATATGTTCAAATATAAACTACACAGAAGCATTGTATGAAACTTCTTTCTGTTCTGTGTATTCAACTAACAGAGTTGAACCTTACTTTTGATTGAGCCTTTCTGAAACACTCTTTCTGTAGAAACTGCAATTGGACATTCTGAGCGCTAAGAGGCCTCTATTGGGAAAATAATATCTTCAAATAAAAACTACACAGAAGCATTGTGTGAAACTTATTTCTGATATGTTCATTAAGCTAACAGAGTTAAACCATACTTTTGATTGCGCAGTTCTGAACACTCTTTCTGTAGAAAATGCAAGTGGACATTCGGAGCGCTAAGAGGGTAATAGTGGAAAAAGGAATATATTCAAATATAAACTACACAGTAGCATTCTGTGAAAATTCTTTCTGTTCTGTGCATTCAACTAACAGAGTTGAACCTTACTTTTGATTGAGCCGTTCTGAAACACTCTTTCTGTAGAAACTGCAATTGGACATGCTAAGCGCTAAGAGGCCTACATTGGGAAAAAGAATATCTTCAAATAAAAACTACAAAGATGCATTCTGTTAAACTTATTTCTGATCTGTAAATTCAGTTAACAGAGATAAAATATATTTTTGATTGAGCAGTTATGAAACACTCTTTCTGTAGAAAATGCAACTGGACATTTGGAGCGCTAACAGTGTAGTAGTGGAAAAAGGAATATATTCAAATATAAACTACACAGAAGCATTCTGTGAAACTTCTTTCTCATCTGAGCATTCAGCTAACAGAGTTAAACCATACTTTTGATTGAGCAGTTTTGAAACACTCTGTCTGTAGAAAATGCAACTGGACATTCGTAGCGCTAAGTGGGTAATAGTGGAAAAAAGAATATGTTCAAATATAAACTACACAGAAGCATTGTATGAAACTTCTTTCTGTTCTGTGTATTCAACTAACAGAGTTGAACCTTACTTTTGATTGAGCCGTTCTGAAACACTCTTTCTGTAGAAACTGCAATTGGACATTCTGAGCGCTAGGAGGCCTATATTGGGAGAAACAATGTCTACAAATAAAAACTACACAGAAGAATTGTGTGAAACTTCTTTCTGTTCTGTTTGTTCAACTAAAAGAGTTGAACCTTAGTTTTGATTGAGCCGTTCTGAAACACTCTTTCTGTAGAAACTGCAATTGGACATTCTGAGCGCTAAGAGGCCTCTATTGGGAAAAATAATATCTTCAAATAAAAACTACAGAGAAGCATTGTGTGAAACTTATTTCTGATATGTTCAGTAAGCTAACAGAGTTAAACCATACTTTTGATTGCGCAGTTGTGAACACTCTTTCTGTAGAAAATGCAAGTGGACATTCGGAGCGCTAAGAGCGTAATAGTGGAAAAAGGAATATATTCAAATATAAACTACACAGTTGCATTCTGTGAAAATTCTTTCTGTTCTGTGCATTCAACTAACAGAGTTGAACCTTACTTTTGATTGAGCCGTTCTGAAACACTCTTTCTGTACAAACTGCAATTGGACATGCTAAGCGCTAAGAGGCCTACATTGGGAAAAAGCATATCTTCAAATAAAAACTACACAGATGCATTCTGTGAAACTTATTTCTGATCTGTAAATTCAGTTAACAGAGATAAAACATATTTTTGATTGAGCAGTTAAGAAACACTCTTTTGTAGAAAATGCAAGTGGAGATTCGGAGCGCTAAGAGGGTAATAGTGGAAAAAGGAATGTCTTCAAATATAAACTACACAGAATCATTCGGTGAAACTTCTTTCTGATCTGTGCATTCAGCTAACAGAGTTAAACCATACTTTTGATTGAGCAGATCTGAACTCTCTTTCTGTAGAAAATGCAACTGGACATTTGGAGCGCTAAGAGCGTAGTAGTGGAAAAAGGAATATATTCAAATATAAACTACACAGAAGCATTCTGTGAAACTTCTTTCTGATCTGAGCATTCAGCTAACAGAGTTAAACCATACTTTTGATTGAGCAGTTTTGAAACACTCTGTCTGTAGAAAATGCAACTGGACATTCGTAGCGCTAAGTGGGTAATAGTGGAAAAAAGAATATGTTCAAATATAAACTACACAGAAACATTGTATGAAACTTCTTTCTGTTCTGTGTATTCAACTAACAGAGTTGAACCTTACTTTTGATTGAGCCTTTCTGAAACACTCTTTCTGTAGAAACTGCAATTGGACATTCTGAGCGCTAAGAGGCCTCTATTGGGAAAATAATATCTTCAAATAAAAACTACACAGAAGCATTGTGTGAAACTTATTTCTGATATGTTCATTAAGCTAACAGAGGTAAACCATACTTTTGATTGCGCAGTTCTGAACACTCTTTCTGTAGAAAATGCAAGTGGACATTCGGAGCGCTAAGAGGGTAATAGTGGAAAAAGGAATGTATTCAAATATAAACTACACAGTAGCATTCTGTGAAAATTCTTTCTGTTCTGTGCATTCAACTAACAGAGTTGAACCTTACTTTTGATTGAGCCGTTCTGAAACACTCTTTCTGTAGAAACTGCAATTGGACATGCTAAGCGCTAAGAGGCCTACATTGGGAAAAAAAATATCTTCAAATAAAAACTACAAAGATGCATTCTGTTAAACTTATTTCTGATCTGTAAATTCAGTTAACAGAGATAAAATATATTTTTGATTGAGCAGTTATGAAACACTCTTTCTGTAGAAAATGCAACTGGACATTTGGAGCGCTAACAGTGTAGTAGTGGAAAAAGGAATATATTCAAATATAAACTACACAGAAGCATTCTGTGAAACTTCTTTCTCATCTGAGCATTCAGCTAACAGAGTTAAACCATACTTTTGATTGAGCAGTTTTGAAACACTCTGTCTGTAGAAAATGCAACTGGACATTCGTAGCGCTAAGTGGGTAATAGTGGAAAAAAGAATATGTTCTAATATAAACTACACAGAAGCATTGTATGAAACTTCTTTCTGTTCTGTGCATTCAACTAACAGAGTTGAACCTTACTTTTGATTGAGCCGTTCTGAAACACTCTTTCTGTAGAAACTGCAATTGGACATTCTGAGCGCTAGGAGGCCTATATTGGGAGAAAGAATGTCTACAAATAAAAACTACACAGAAGAATTGTGTGAAACTTCTTTCTGTTCTGTTTGTTCAACTAAAAGAGTTGAACCTTAGTTTTGATTGAGCCGTTCTGAAACACTCTTTCTGTAGAAACTGCAATTGGACATTCTGAGCGCTAAGAGGCCTCTATTGGGAAAAATAATATCTTAAAATAAAAACTACAGAGAAGCATTGTGTGAAACTTATTTCTGATATGTTCAGTAAGCTAACAGAGTTAAACCATACTTTTGATTGCGCAGTTCTGAACACTCTTTCTGTAGAAAATGCAAGTGGACATTCGGAGCGCTAAGAGGGTAATAGTGGAAAAAGGAATATATTCAAATATAAACTACACAGTTGCATTCTGTGAAAATTCTTTCTGTTCTGTGCATTCAACTAACAGAGTTGAACGTTACTTTTGATTGAGCCGTTCTGAAACACTCTTTCTGTACAAACTGCAATTGGACATGCTAAGCGCTAAGAGGCCTACATTGGGAAAAAGCATATCTTCAAATAAAAACTACACAGATGCATTCTGTGAAACTTATTTCTGATCTGTAAATTCAGTTAACAGAGATAAAACATATTTTTGATTGAGCAGTTAAGAAACACTCTTTTTGTAGAAAATGCAAGTGGAGATTCGGAGCGCTAAGAGGGTAATAGTGGAAAAAGGAATGTCTTCAAATATAAACTACACAGAATCATTCGGTGAAACTTCTTTCTGATCTGTGCATTCAGCTAACAGAGTTAAACCATACTTTTGATTGAGCAGATCTGAACTCTCTTTCTGTAGAAAATGCAACTGGACATTTGGAGCGCTAAGAGCGTAGTAGTGGAAAAAGGAATATATTCAAATATAAACTACACAGAAGCATTCTGTGAAACTTCTTTCTGATCTGAGCATTCAGCTAACAGAGTTAAACCATACTTTTGATTGAGCAGTTTTGAAACACTCTGTCTGTAGAAAATGCAACTGGACATTCGTAGCGCTAAGTGGGTAATAGTGGAAAAAAGAATATGTTCAAATATAAACTACACAGAAGCATTGTATGAAACTTCTTTCTGTTCTGTGCATTCAACTAACAGAGTTGAACCTTACTTTTGATTGAGACGTTCTGAAACACTCTTTCTGTAGAAACTGCAATTGGACATTCTGAGCGCTGGGAGGCCTATATTGGGAAAAAGAATGTCTACGAATAAAAACTACACAGAAGAATTGTGTGAAACTTCTTTCTGTTCTGTTTGTTCAACTAAAAGAGTTGAACCTTAGTTTTGATTGAGCCGTTCTGAAACACTCTTTCTGTAGAAAATGCAAGTGGAGATTCGGAGCGCTAAGAGGGTAACAGTGGAAAAAGGAATGCCTCCAAATATAAACTACACAGAATCATTCTGTGAAACTTCTTTCTGATCTGTGCATTCAGCTAACAGAGTTAAACCATACTTTTGATTGAGCAGATCTGAACACTCTTTCTGTAGAAAATGCAACTGGATATTTGGAGCGCTAAGAGAGTAGTAGTGGAAAAAGGAATATATTCAAATATAAACTACACAGAAGCATTCTGTGAAACTTCTTTCTGATCTGAGCATTCAGCTAACAGAGTTAAATCATTCTTTTGATTGAGCAGTTTTGAAACACTCTGTCTGTAGAAAATGCAACTGGACATTCGTAGCGCTAAGTGGGTAATAGTGGAAAAAAGAATATGTTCAAATATAAACTACACAGAAGCATTGTATGAAACTTCTTTCTGTTCTGTGTATTCAACTAACAGAGTTGAACCTTACTTTTGATTGAGCCTTTCTGAAACACTCTTTCTGTAGAAACTGCAATTGGACATTCTGAGCGCTAAGAGGCCTCTATTGGGAAAATAATATCTTCAAATAAAAACTACACAGAAGCATTGTGTGAAACTTATTTCTGATATGTTCATTAAGCTAACAGAGTTAAACCATACTTTTGATTGCGCAGTTCTGAACACTCTTTCTGTAGAAAATGCAAGTGGACATTCGGAGCGCTAAGAGGGTAATAGTGGAAAAAGGAATATATTCAAATATAAACTACACAGTAGCATTCTGTGAAAATTCTTTCTGTTCTGTGCATTCAACTAACAGAGTTGAACCTTACTTTTGATTGAGCCGTTCTGAAACACTCTTTCTGTAGAAACTGCAATTGGACATGCTAAGCGCTAAGAGGCCTACATTGGGAAAAAGAATATCTTCAAATAAAAACTACAAAGATGCATTCTGTTAAACTTATTTCTGATCTGTAAATTCAGTTAACAGAGATAAAATATATTTTTGATTGAGCAGTTATGAAACACTCTTTCTGTAGAAAATGCAACTGGACATTTGGAGCGCTAACAGTGTAGTAGTGGAAAAAGGAATATATTCAAATATAAACTACACAGAAGCATTCTGTGAAACTTCTTTCTCATCTGAGCATTCAGCTAACAGAGTTAAACCATACTTTTGATTGAGCAGTTTTGAAACACTCTGTCTGTAGAAAATGCAACTGGACATTCGTAGCGCTAAGTGGGTAATAGTGGAAAAAAGAATATGTTCAAATATAAACTACACAGAAGCATTGTATGAAACTTCTTTCTGTTCTGTGTATTCAACTAACAGAGTTGAACCTTACTTTTGATTGAGCCGTTCTGAAACACTCTTTCTGTAGAAACTGCAATTGGACATTCTGAGCGCTAGGAGGCCTATATTGGGAGAAACAATGTCTACAAATAAAAACTACACAGAAGAATTGTGTGAAACTTCTTTCTGTTCTGTTTGTTCAACTAAAAGAGTTGAACCTTAGTTTTGATTGAGCCGTTCTGAAACACTCTTTCTGTAGAAACTGCAATTGGACATTCTGAGCGCTAAGAGGCCTCTATTGGGAAAAATAATATCTTCAAATAAAAACTACAGAGAAGCATTGTGTGAAACTTATTTCTGATATGTTCAGTAAGCTAACAGAGTTAAACCATACTTTTGATTGCGCAGTTGTGAACACTCTTTCTGTAGAAAATGCAAGTGGACATTCGGAGCGCTAAGAGCGTAATAGTGGAAAAAGGAATATATTCAAATATAAACTACACAGTTGCATTCTGTGAAAATTCTTTCTGTTCTGTGCATTCAACTAACAGAGTTGAACCTTACTTTTGATTGAGCCGTTCTGAAACACTCTTTCTGTACAAACTGCAATTGGACATGCTAAGCGCTAAGAGGCCTACATTGGGAAAAAGCATATCTTCAAATAAAAACTACACAGATGCATTCTGTGAAACTTATTTCTGATCTGTAAATTCAGTTAACAGAGATAAAACATATTTTTGATTGAGCAGTTAAGAAACACTCTTTTGTAGAAAATGCAAGTGGAGATTCGGAGCGCTAAGAGGGTAATAGTGGAAAAAGGAATGTCTTCAAATATAAACTACACAGAATCATTCGGTGAAACTTCTTTCTGATCTGTGCATTCAGCTAACAGAGTTAAACCATACTTTTGATTGAGCAGATCTGAACTCTCTTTCTGTAGAAAATGCAACTGGACATTTGGAGCGCTAAGAGCGTAGTAGTGGAAAAAGGAATATATTCAAATATAAACTACACAGAAGCATTCTGTGAAACTTCTTTCTGATCTGAGCATTCAGCTAACAGAGTTAAACCATACTTTTGATTGAGCAGTTTTGAAACACTCTGTCTGTAGAAAATGCAACTGGACATTCGTAGCGCTAAGTGGGTAATAGTGGAAAAAAGAATATGTTCAAATATAAACTACACAGAAACATTGTATGAAACTTCTTTCTGTTCTGTGTATTCAACTAACAGAGTTGAACCTTACTTTTGATTGAGCCTTTCTGAAACACTCTTTCTGTAGAAACTGCAATTGGACATTCTGAGCGCTAAGAGGCCTCTATTGGGAAAATAATATCTTCAAATAAAAACTACACAGAAGCATTGTGTGAAACTTATTTCTGATATGTTCATTAAGCTAACAGAGGTAAACCATACTTTTGATTGCGCAGTTCTGAACACTCTTTCTGTAGAAAATGCAAGTGGACATTCGGAGCGCTAAGAGGGTAATAGTGGAAAAAGGAATGTATTCAAATATAAACTACACAGTAGCATTCTGTGAAAATTCTTTCTGTTCTGTGCATTCAACTAACAGAGTTGAACCTTACTTTTGATTGAGCCGTTCTGAAACACTCTTTCTGTAGAAACTGCAATTGGACATGCTAAGCGCTAAGAGGCCTACATTGGGAAAAAAAATATCTTCAAATAAAAACTACAAAGATGCATTCTGTTAAACTTATTTCTGATCTGTAAATTCAGTTAACAGAGATAAAATATATTTTTGATTGAGCAGTTATGAAACACTCTTTCTGTAGAAAATGCAACTGGACATTTGGAGCGCTAACAGTGTAGTAGTGGAAAAAGGAATATATTCAAATATAAACTACACAGAAGCATTCTGTGAAACTTCTTTCTCATCTGAGCATTCAGCTAACAGAGTTAAACCATACTTTTGATTGAGCAGTTTTGAAACACTCTGTCTGTAGAAAATGCAACTGGACATTCGTAGCGCTAAGTGGGTAATAGTGGAAAAAAGAATATGTTCTAATATAAACTACACAGAAGCATTGTATGAAACTTCTTTCTGTTCTGTGCATTCAACTAACAGAGTTGAACCTTACTTTTGATTGAGCCGTTCTGAAACACTCTTTCTGTAGAAACTGCAATTGGACATTCTGAGCGCTAGGAGGCCTATATTGGGAGAAAGAATGTCTACAAATAAAAACTACACAGAAGAATTGTGTGAAACTTCTTTCTGTTCTGTTTGTTCAACTAAAAGAGTTGAACCTTAGTTTTGATTGAGCCGTTCTGAAGCACTCTTTCTGTAGAAACTGCAATTGGACATTCTGAGCGCTAAGAGGCCTCTATTGGGAAAAATAATATCTTAAAATAAAAACTACAGAGAAGCATTGTGTGAAACTTATTTCTGATATGTTCAGTAAGCTAACAGAGTTAAACCATACTTTTGATTGCGCAGTTCTGAACACTCTTTCTGTAGAAAATGCAAGTGGACATTCGGAGCGCTAAGAGGGTAATAGTGGAAAAAGGAATATATTCAAATATAAACTACACAGTTGCATTCTGTGAAAATTCTTTCTGTTCTGTGCATTCAACTAACAGAGTTGAACGTTACTTTTGATTGAGCCGTTCTGAAACACTCTTTCTGTACAAACTGCAATTGGACATGCTAAGCGCTAAGAGGCCTACATTGGGAAAAAGCATATCTTCAAATAAAAACTACACAGATGCATTCTGTGAAACTTATTTCTGATCTGTAAATTCAGTTAACAGAGATAAAACATATTTTTGATTGAGCAGTTATGAAACACTCTTTTTGTAGAAAATGCAAGTCTAGATTCGGAGCGCTAAGAGGGTAATAGTGGAAAAAGGAATGTCTTCAAATATAAACTACACAGAATCATTCGGTGAAACTTCTTTCTGATCTGTGCATTCAGCTAACAAAGTTAAACCATACTTTTGATTGAGCAGATCTGAACTCTCTTTCTGTAGAAAATGCAACTGGACATTTGGAGCGCTAAGAGCGTAGTAGTGGAAAAAGGAATATATTCAAATATAAACTACACAGAAGCATTCTGTGAAACTTCTTTCTGATCTGAGCATTCAGCTAACAGAGTTAAACCATACTTTTGATTGAGCAGTTTTGAAACACTCTGTCTGTAGAAAATGCAACTGGACATTCGTAGCGCTAAGTGGGTAATAGTGGAAAAAAGAATATGTTCAAATATAAACTACACAGAAGCATTGTATGAAACTTCTTTCTGTTCTGTGCATTCAACTAACAGAGTTGAACCTTACTTTTGATTGAGACGTTCTGAAACACTCTTTCTGTAGAAACTGCAATTGGACATTCTGAGAGCTAGGAGGCCTATATTGGGAAAAAGAATGTCTACGAATAAAAACTACACAGAAGAATTGTGTGAAACTTCTTTCTGTTCTGTTTGTTCAACTAAAAGAGTTGAACCTTAGTTTTGATTGAGCCGTTCTGAAACACTCTTTCTGTAGAAAATGCAAGTGGAAATTCGGAGCGCTAAGAGGGTAATAGTGGAAAAAGGAATGCCTCCAAATATAAACTACACAGAATCATTCTGTGAAACTTCTTTCTGATCTGTGCATTCAGCTAACAGAGTTAAACCATACTTTTGATTGAGCAGATCTGAACACTCTTTCTGTAGAAAATGCAACTGGATATTTGGAGCGCTAAGAGAGTAGTAGTGGAAAAAGGAATATATTCAAATATAAACTACACAGAAGCATTCTGTGAAACTTCTTTCTGATCTGAGCATTCAGCTAACAGAGTTAAACCATACTTTTGATTGAGCAGTTTTGAAACACTCTGTCTGTAGAAAATGCAACTGGACATTCGTAGCGCTAAGTGGGTAATAGTGGAAAAAAGAATATGTTCAAATATAAACTACACAGAAACATTGTATGAAACTTCTTTCTGTTCTGTGTATTCAACTAACAGAGTTGAACCTTACTTTTGATTGAGCCTTTCTGAAACACTCTTTCTGTAGAAACTGCAATTGGACATTCTGAGCGCTAAGAGGCCTCTATTGGGAAAATAATATCTTCAAATAAAAACTACACAGAAGCATTGTGTGAAACTTATTTCTGATATGTTCATTAAGCTAACAGAGGTAAACCATACTTTTGATTGCGCAGTTCTGAACACTCTTTCTGTAGAAAATGCAAGTGGACATTCGGAGCGCTAAGAGGGTAATAGTGGAAAAAGGAATGTATTCAAATATAAACTACACAGTAGCATTCTGTGAAAATTCTTTCTGTTCTGTGCATTCAACTAACAGAGTTGAACCTTACTTTTGATTGAGCCGTTCTGAAACACTCTTTCTGTAGAAACTGCAATTGGACATGCTAAGCGCTAAGAGGCCTACATTGGGAAAAAGAATATCTTCAAATAAAAACTACAAAGATGCATTCTGTTAAACTTATTTCTGATCTGTAAATTCAGTTAACAGAGATAAAATATATTTTTGATTGAGCAGTTATGAAACACTCTTTCTGTAGAAAATGCAACTGGACATTTGGAGCGCTAACAGTGTAGTAGTGGAAAAAGGAATATATTCAAATATAAACTACACAGAAGCATTCTGTGAAACTTCTTTCTCATCTGAGCATTCAGCTAACAGAGTTAAACCATACTTTTGATTGAGCAGTTTTGAAACACTCTGTCTGTAGAAAATGCAACTGGACATTCGTAGCGCTAAGTGGGTAATAGTGGAAAAAATAATATGTTCTAATATAAACTACACAGAAGCATTGTATGAAACTTCTTTCTGTTCTGTGCATTCAACTAACAGAGTTGAACCTTACTTTTGATTGAGCCGTTCTGAAACACTCTTTCTGTAGAAACTGCAATTGGACATTCTGAGCGCTAGGAGGCCTATATTGGGAGAAAGAATGTCTACAAATAAAAACTACACAGAAGAATTGTGTGAAACTTCTTTCTGTTCTGTTTATTCAACTAAAAGAGTTGAACCTTAGTTTTGATTGAGCCGTTCTGAAACACTCTTTCTGTAGAAACTGCAATTGGACATTCTGAGCGCTAAGAGGCCTCTATTGGGAAAAATAATATCTTCAAATAAAAACTACAGAGAAGCATTGTGTGAAACTTATTTCTGATATGTTCAGTAAGCTAACAGAGTTAAACCATACTTTTGATTGCGCAGTTCTGAACACTCTTTCTGTAGAAAATGCAAGTGGACATTCGGAGCGCTAAGAGGGAAATAGTGGAAAAAGGAATATATTCAAATATAAACTACACAGTTGCATTCTGTGAAAATTCTTTCTGTTCTGTGCATTCAACTAACAGAGTTGAACGTTACTTTTGATTGAGCCGTTCTGAAACACTCTTTCTGTACAAACTGCAATTGGACATGCTAAGCGCTAAGAGGCCTACATTGGGAAAAAGCATATCTTCAAATAAAAACTACACAGATGCATTCTGTGAAACTTATTTCTGATCTGTAAATTCAGTTAACAGAGATAAAACATATTTTTGATTGAGCAGTTATGAAACACTCTTTTTGTAGAAAATGCAAGTGGAGATTCGGAGCGCTAAGAGGGTAATAGTGGAAAAAGGAATGTCTTCAAATATAAACTACACAGAATCATTCGGTGAAACTTCTTTCTGATCTGTGCATTCAGCTAACAAAGTTAAACCATACTTTTGATTGAGCAGATCTGAACTCTCTTTCTGTAGAAAATGCAACTGGACATTTGGAGCGCTAAGAGCGTAGTAGTGGAAAAAGGAATATATTCAAATATAAACTACACAGAAGCATTCTGTGAAACTTCTTTCTGATCTGAGCATTCAGCTAACAGAGTTAAACCATACTTTTGATTGAGCAGTTTTGAAACACTCTGTCTGTAGAAAATGCAACTGGACATTCGTAGCGCTAAGTGGGTAATAGTGGAAAAAAGAATATGTTCAAATATAAACTACACAGAAGCATTGTATGAAACTTCTTTCTGTTCTGTGCATTCAACTAACAGAGTTGAACCTTACTTTTGATTGAGACGTTCTGAAACACTCTTTCTGTAGAAACTGCAATTGGACATTCTGAGCGCTGGGAGGCCTATATTGGGAAAATGAATGTCTACGAATAAAAACTACACAGAAGAATTGTGTGAAACTTCTTTCTGTTCTGTTTGTTCAACTAAAAGAGTTGAACCTTAGTTTTGATTGAGCCGTTCTGAAACACTCTTTCTGTAGAAAATGCAAGTGGAGATTCGGAGCACTAAGAGGGTAATAGTGGAAAAAGGAATGCCTCCAAATATAAACTACACAGAATCATTCTGTGAAACTTCTTTCTGATCTGTGCATTCAGTTAACAGAGTTAAACCATACTTTTGATTGAGCAGATCTGAACACTCTTTCTGTAGAAAATGCAACTGTATATTTGGAGCGCTAAGAGAGTAGTAGTGGAAAAAGGAATATATTCAAATATAAACTACACAGAAGCATTCTGTGAAACTTCTTTCTGATCTGAGCATTCAGCTAACAGAGTTAAACCATACTTTTGATTGAGCAGTTTTGAAACACTCTGTCTGTAGAAAATGCAACTGGACATTCGTAGCGCTAAGTGGGTAATAGTGGAAAAAAGAATATGTTCAAATATAAACTACACAGAAGCATTGTATGAAACTTCTTTCTGTTCTGTGTATTCAACTAACAGAGTTGAACCTTACTTTTGATTGAGCCTTTCTGAAACACTCTTTCTGTAGAAACTGCAATTGGACATTCTGAGCGCTAAGAGGCCTCTATTGGGAAAATAATATCTTCAAATAAAAACTACACAGAAGCATTGTGTGAAACTTATTTCTGATATGTTCATTAAGCTAACAGAGTTAAACCATACTTTTGATTGCGCAGTTCTGAACACTCTTTCTGTAGAAAATGCAAGTGGACATTCGGAGCGCTAAGAGGGTAATAGTGGAAAAAGGAATATATTCAAATATAAACTACACAGTAGCCTTCTGTGAAAATTCTTTCTGTTCTGTGCACTCAACTAACAGAGTTGAACCTTACTTTTGATTGAGCCGTTCTGAAACACTCTTTCTGTAGAAACTGCAATTGGACATGCTAAGCGCTAAGAGGCCTACATTGGGAAAAAGAATATCTTCAAATAAAAACTACAAAGATGCATTCTGTTAAACTTATTTCTGATCTGTAAATTCAGTTAACAGAGATAAAACATATTTTTGATTGAGCAGTTATGAAACACTCTTTCTGTAGAAAATGCAAGTGGAGATTCGGAGCGCTAAGAGGGTAATAGTGGAAAAAGGATTATCTTCAAATATAAACTACACAGAATCATTCGGTGAAACTTCTTTCTGATCTGTGCATTCAGCTAACAGAGTTAAACCATGCTTTTGATTGAGCAGATCTGAACACTCTTTCTGTAGAAAATGCAACTGGACATTTGGAACGCTAAGTGGGTAATAGTGGAAAAAGGAATATATTCAAATACAAACTACACAGAAACATTCTGTGAAACTTCTTTCTGATCTGAGCATTCAGCTAACAGAGTTAAACCATACTTTTGATTGAGCAGTTTTGAAACACTCTGTCTGTAGAAAATGCAACTGGACATTCGTAGCGCTAAGTGGGTAATAGTGGAAAAAAGAATATGTTCAAATATAAACTACACAGAAGCATTGTATGAAAATTCTTTCTGTTCTGTGCATTCAACTAACAGAGTTGAACCTTAGTTTTGATTGAGCCGTTCTGAAACACTCTTTCTGTAGAAACTGCAATTGGACATTCTGAGCGCTAGGAGGCCTATATTGGGAAAAAGAATGTCTACAAATAAAAACTACACAGAAGAATTGTGTGAAACTTCTTTCTGTTCTGTTTGTTCAACTAAAAGAGTTGAACCTTAGTTTTGATTGAGCCGTTCTGAAACACTCTTTCTGTAGAAAATGCAAGTGGAGATTCGGAGCGCTATGAGGGTAATAGTGGAAAAAGGAATGTCTCCAAATATAAACTACACAGAATCATTCTGTGAAACTTCTTTCTGATCTGTGCATTCAGCTAACAGAGTTAAACCATACTTTTGATTGAGCAGATCTGAACACTCTTTCTGTAGAAAATGCAACTGGACATTTGGAGCGCTAAGGGCGTAGTAGTGAAAAAGAAATATATTCAAATATAAACTACACAGAAGCATTCTGTGAAACTTCTTTCTGATCTGAGCATTCAGCTAACAGAGTTAAACCATACTTTTGATTGAGCAGTTTTGAAACACTCTGTCTGTAGAAAATGCAACTGGACATTCGTAGCGCTAAGTGGGTAATAGTGGAAAAAAGAATATGTTCAAATATAAACTACACAGAAGCATTGTATGAAACTTCTTTCTGTTCTGTGCATTCAACTAACAGAGTTGAACCTTACTTTTGATTGAGCCGTTCTGAAACACTCTTTCTGTAGAAACTGCAATTGGACATTCTGAGCGCTAGGAGGCCTATATTGGGAAAAAGAATATCTACAAATAAAAACTACACAGAAGAATTGTGTGAAACTTCTTTCTGTTCTGTTTGTTCAACTAAAAGAGTTGAACCTTAGTTTTGATTGAGCCGTTCTGAAACACTCTTTCTGTAGAAAATGCAAGTGGGGATTCGGAACGCTAAGACGGTAATAGTGGAAAAAGGAATGTCTCCAAATATAAACTACACAGAATCATTCTGTGAAACTTCTTTCTGATCTGTGCATTCAGCTAACAGAGTTAAACCATACTTTTGATTGAGCAGATCTGAACACTCTTTCTGTAGAAAATGCAACTGGACATTTGGAGCGCTAAGAGAGTAGTAGTGGAAAAAGGAATATATTCAAATATAAACTACACAGAAGCATTCTGTGAAACTTCTTTCTGATCTGAGCATTCAGCTAACAGAGTTAAACCATACTTTTGATTGAGCAGTTTTGAAACACTCTGTCTGTTGAAAATGCAACTGGACATTCGTAGCGCTAAGTGGGTAATAGTGGAAAAAAGAATATGTTCAAATATAAACTACACAGAAGCATTGTATGAAACATCTTTCTGTTCTGTGTATTCAACTAACAGAGTTAAACCTTACTTTTGATTGAGCCTTTCTGAAACACTCTTTCTGTAGAAACTGCAATTGGACATTCTGAGCGCTAAGAGGCCTCTATTGGGAAAATAATATCTTCAAATAAAAACTACACAGAAGCATTGTGTGAAACTTATTTCTGATATGTTCATTAAGCTAACAGAGTTAAACCATACTTTTGATTGCGCAGTTCTGAACACTGTTTCTGTAGAAAATGCAAGTGGACATTCGGAGCGCTAAGAGGGTAATACTGGAAAAAGGAATATATTCAAATATAAACTACACAGTAGCATTCTGTGAAAATTCTTTCTGTTCTGTGCATTCAACTAACAGAGTTGAACCTTACTTTTGATTGAGCCGTTCTGAAACACTCTTTCTATAGAAACTGCAATTGGACATGCTAAGCGCTAAGAGGCCTACATTGGGAAAAAGGATATCTTCAAATAAAAACTACAAAGATGCATTCTGTGAAACTTATTTCTTATCTGTAAATTCAGTTAACAGAGATAAAACATATTTTTGATTGAGCAGTTATGAAACACACTTTCTGTAGAAAATGCAAGTGGAGATTCGGAGCGCTAAGAGGGTAATAGTGGAAAAAGGAATATCTTCAAATATAAACTACACAGAATCATTCGGTGAAACTTCTTTCTGATCTGTGCATTCAGCTAACAGAGTTAAAGCATACTTTTGATTGAGCAGATCTGAACACTCTTTCTGTAGAAAATGCAACTGGACATTTGGAGCGCTAAGTGGGTAATAGTGGAAAAAGGAATATATTCAAATATAAACTACACAGAAGCATTCTGTGAAACTACTTTCTGATCTGAGCATTCAGCTAACAGAGTTAAACCATACTTTTGATTCAGCAGTTTTGAAACACTCTGTCTGTAGAAAATGCAACTGGACATTCGTAGCGCTAAGTGGGTAATAGTGGAAAAAAGAATATGTTCAAATATAAACTACACAGAAGCATTGTATGAAACTACTTTCTGTTCTGTGCATTCAACTAACAGAGTTGAACCTTACTTTTGATTGAGCCGTTCTGAAACACTCTTTCTGTAGAAACTGCAATTGGACATTCTGAGCGCTAGGAGGCCTATATTGGGAAAAAGAATGTCTACAAATAAAAACTACACAGAAGAAATGTGTGAAACTTCTTTCTGTTCTGTTTGTTCAACTAAAAGAGTTGAACCTTAGTTTTGATTGAGCCGTTCTGAAACACTCTTTCTGTAGAAAATGCAAGTGGAGATTCGGAGCGATATGAGGGTAATAGTGGAAAAAGGAATGTCTCCAAATATAAACTACACAGAATCATTCTGTGAAACTTCTTTCTGATCTGTGCATTCAGCTAACAGAGTTAAACCATACATTTGATTGAGCAGATCTGAACACTCTTTCTGTAGAAAATGCAACTGGACATTTGTAGCGCTAAGAGAGTAGTAGTGGAAAAAGGAATATATTCAAATATAAACTACACAGAAGCATTCTGTGAAACTTCTTTCTGATCTGAGCATTCAGCTAACAGAGTTAAACCATACTTTTGATTGAGCAGTTTTGAAACACTCTGTCTGTAGAAAATGCAACTGGACATTCGTAGCGCTAAGTGGGTAATAGTGGAAAAAAGAATATGTTCAAATATGAACTACACAGAATCATTGTATGAAACTTCTTTCTGTTCTGTGCATTCAACTAACAGAGTTGAACCTTACTTTTGATTGAGCCTTTCTGAAACACTCTTTCTGTAGAAACTGCAATTGGACATTCTGAGCGCTAAGAGGCCTCTATTGGGAAAATAATATCTTCAAATAAAAACTACACAGAAGCATTGTGTGAAACTTATTTCTGATATGTTCATTAAGCTAACAGAGTTAAACCATACTTTTGATTGCGCAGTTCTGAACACTCTTTCTGTAGAAAATGCAAGTGGACATTCGGAGCGCTAAGAGGGTAATAGTGGAAAAAGGAATATATTCAAATATAAACTACACAGTAGCATTCTGTGAAAATTCTTTCTGTTCTGTGCATTCAACTAACAGAGTTGAACCTTACTTTTGATTGAGCCGTTCTGAAACACTCTTTCTGTAGAAACTGCAATTGGACATGCTAAGCGCTAAGAGGCCTACATTGGGAAAAAGAATATCTTCAAATAAAAACTACAAAGATGCATTCTGTGAAACTTATTTCTGATCTGTAAATTCAGTTAACAGAGATAAAACATATTTTTGATTGAGCAGTTATGAAACACTCTTTCTGTAGAAAATGCAAGTGGAGATTCGGAGCGCTAAGAGGGTAATAGTGGAAAAAGGAATATCTTCAAATATAAACTACACAGAATCATTCGGTGAAACTTATTTCTGATCTGTGCATTCAGCTAACAGAGTTAAACCATACTTTTGATTGAGCAGATCTGAACACTCTTTCTGTAGAAAATGCAACTGGACATTTGGAGCGCTAAGTGGGTAATAGTGGAAAAAGGAATATATTCAAATATAAACTACACAGAAGCATTCTGTGAAACTTCTTTCTGATCTGAGCATTCAGCTAACAGAGTAAAACCATACTTTTGATTGAGCAGTTTTGAAACACTCTGTCTGTAGAAAATGCAACTGGACATTCGTAGCGCTAAGTGGGTAATAGTGGAAAAAAGAATATGTTCAAATATAAACTACACAGAAGCATTGTATGAAACTTCTTTCTGTTCTGTGCATTCAACTAACAGAGTTGAACCTTACTTTTGATTGAGCCGTTCTGAAACACTCTTTCTGTAGAAACTGCAATTGGACATTCTGAGCGCTAGGAGGCCTATATTGGGAAAAAGAATGTCTACAAATAAAAACTACACAGAAGAATTGTGTGAAACTTCTTTCTGTTCTGTTTGGTCAACTAAAAGAGTTGAACCTTAGTTTTGATTGAGCCGTTCTGAAACACTCTTTCTGTAGAAAATGCAAGTGGAGATTCGGAGCGCTATGAGGGTAATAGTGGAAAAAGGAATGTCTCCAAATATAAACTACACAGAATCATTCTGTGAAACTTCTTTCTGATCTGTGCATTCAGCTAACAGAGTTAAACCATACTTTTGATTGAGCAGATCTGAACACTCTTTCTGTAGAAAATGCAACTGGACATTTGGAGCGCTAAGAGAGTAGTAGTGGAAAAAGGAATATATTCAAATATAAACTACACAGAAGCATTCTGTGAAACTTCTTTCTGATCTGAGCATTCAGCTAACAGAGTTAAACCATACTTTTGATTGAGCAGTTTTGAAACACTCTGTCTGTAGAAAATGCAACTGGACATTCGTAGCGCTAAGTGGGTAATAGTGGAAAAAAGAATATGTTCAAATATAAACTACACAGAAGCATTGTATGAAACTTCTTTCTGTTCTGTGCATTCAACTAACAGAGTTGAACCTTACTTTTGATTGAGCCTTTCTGAAACACTCTTTCTGTAGAATCTGCAATTGGACATTCTGAGCGCTAAGAGGTCTCTATTGGGAAAAATAATATCTTCAAATAAAAACTACACAGAAGCATTGTGTGCAACTTATTTCTGATATGTTCATTAAGCTAACAGAGTTAAACCATACTTTTGATTGCGCAGTTCTGAACACTCTTTCTGTAGAAAATGCAAGTGGACATTCGGAGCGCTAAGAGGGTAATAGTGGAAAAAGGAATATATTCAAATATAAACTACACAGTAGCATTCTGTGAAAATTCTTTCTGTTCTGTGCATTCGACTAACAGAGTTGAACCTTACTTTTGATTGAGCCGTTCTGAAACACTCTTTCTGTAGAAACTGCAATTGGACATGCTAAGCGCTAAGAGGCCTACATTGGGAAAAAGAATATCTTCAAATAAAAACTACAAAGATGCATTCTGTGAAACTTATTTCTGATCTGTAAATTCAGTTAACAGAGATAAAACATATTTTTGATTGAGCAGTTATGAAACACTCTTTCTGTAGAAAATGCAAGTGGAGATTCGGAGCGCTAAGAGGGTAATAGTGGAAAAAGGAATATCTTCAAATATAAACTACACAGAATCATTCGGTGAAACTTCTTTCTGATCTGTGCATTCAGCTAACAGAGTTAAACCATACTTTTGATTGAGCAGATCTGAACACTCATTCTGTAGTAAATGCAACTGGACATTTGGAGCGCTAAGTGGGTAATAGTGGAAAAAGGAATATATTCAAATATAAACTACACAGAAGCATTCTGTGAAACTTCTTTCTGATCTGAGCATTCAGCTAACAGAGGTAAACCATACTTTTGATTGAGCAGTTTTGAAACACTCTGTCTGTAGAAAATGCAACTGGACATTCGTAGCGCTAAGTGGGTAATAGAGGAAAAAAGAATATGTTCAAATATAAACTACACAGAAGCATTGTATGAAACTACTTTCTGTTCTGTGCATTCAACTAACAGAGTTGAACCTTACTTTTGATTGAGCCGTTCTGAAACACTCTTTCTGTAGAAACTGCAATTGGACATTCTGAGCGCTAGGAGGCCTATATTGGGAAAAAGAATGTCTACAAATAAAAACTACACAGAAGAATTGTGTGAAACTTCTTTCTGTTCTGTTTGTTCAACTAAAAGAGTTGAAACTTAGTTTTGATTGAGCCGTTCTGAAACACTCTTTCTGTAGAAAATGCAAGTGGAGATTCGGAGCGCTATGAGGGTAATAGTGGAAAAAGGAATGTCTCCATATATAAACTACACAGAATCATTCTGTGAAACTTCTTTCTGATCTGTGCATTCAGCTAACAGAGTTAAACCATACTTTTGATTGAGCAGATCTGAACACTCTTTCTGTAGAAAATGCAACTGGACATTTGGAGCGCTAAGAGAGTAGTAGTGGAAAAAGGAATACATTCAAATATAAACTACACAGAAGCATTCTGTGAAACTTCTTCCTGATCTGAGCATTCAGCTAACAGAGTTAAACCATACTTTTGTTTGAGCAGTTTTGAAACACTCTGTCTGTAGAAAATGCAACTGGACATTCGTAGCGCTAAGTGGGTAATAGTGGAAAAAAGAATATGTTCAAATATAAACTACACAGAAGCATTGTATGAAACTTCTTTCTGTTCTGTGCATTCAACTAACAGAGTTGAACCTTAATTTTGATTGAGCCTTTCTGAAACACTCTTTCTGTAGAATCTGCAATTGGACATTCTGAGCGCTAAGAGGCCTCTATTGGGAAAAATAATATCTTCAAATAAAAACTACACAGAAGCATTGTGTGAAACTTATTTCTGATATGTTCATTAAGCTAACAGAGTTAAACCATACTTTTGATTGCGCAGTTCTGAACACTCTTTCTGTAGAAAATGCAAGCGGACATTCGGAGCGCTAAGAGGGTAATAGTGGAAAAAGGAATATATTCAAATATAAACTACACAGTAGCATTCTGTGAAAATTCTTTCTGTTCTGTGCATTCAACTAACAGAGTTGAACCTTACTTTTGATTGAGCCGTTCTGAAACACTCTTTCTGTAGAAACTGCAATTGGACATGCTAAGCGCTAAGAGGCCTACATTGGGAAAAAGAATATCTTCAAATAAAAACTACAAAGATGCATTCTGTGAAACTTATTTCTGATCTGTAAATTCAGTTAACAGAGATAAAACATATTTTTGATTGTGCAGTTATGAAACACTCTTTCTGTAGAAAATGCAAGTGGAGATTCGGAGCGCTAAGAGGGTCATAGTGGAAAAAGGAATGTCTCCAAATATAAACTACACAGAATCATTCTGTGAAACTTCTTTCTGATCTGTGCATTCAGCTAACAGAGTTAAACCATACTTTTGATTGAGCAGATCTGAACACTCTTTCTGTAGAAAATGCAACTGGACATTTGGAGCGCTAAGATCGTAGTAGTGGAAAAAGGAATATATTCAAATATAAACTAAACAGAAGCATTCTGTGAAACCTCTTTCTGATCTGAGCATTCAGCTAACAGAGTTAAACCATACTTTTGATTGAGCAGTTTTGAAACACTCTGTCTGTAGAAAATGCAACTGGACATTCGTAGCGCTAAGTGGGTAATAGTGGAAAAAAGAATATGTTCAAATATAAACTACACAGAAGCATTGTATGAAACTTCTTTCTGTTCTGTGCATTCAACTAACAGAGTTGAACCTTACTTTTGATTGAGCCGTTCTGAAACACTCTTTCTGTAGAAACTGCCATTGGACATTCTGAGCGCTAGGAGGCCTATATTGGGAAAAAGAATGTCTACAAATAAAAACTACACAGAAGAATTGTGTGAAACTTCTTTCTGTTCTGTTTGTTCAACTAAAAGAGTTGAACCTTAGTTTTGATTGAGCCGTTCTGAAACACTCTTTCTGTAGAAAATGCAAGTGGAGATTCGGAGCGCTAAGAGGGTAATAGTGGAAAAAGGAATGTCTCCAAATATAAACTACACAGAATCATTCTGTGAAACTTCTTTCTGATCTGTGCATTCAGCTAACAGAGTTAAACCATACTTTTGATTGAGCAGATCTGAACACTCTTTCTGTAGAAAATGCAACTGGACATTTGGAGAGCTAAGAGAGTAGTAGTGGAAAAAGGAATATATTCAAATATAAACTACACAGAAGCATTCTGTGAAACTTCTTTCTGATCTGAGCATTCAGCTAACAGAGTTAAACCATACTTTTGATTGAGCAGTTTTGAAACACTCTGTCTGTAGAAAATGCAACTGGACATTCGTAGCGCTAAGTGGGTAATAGTGGAAAAAAGAATATGTTCAAATATAAACTACACAGAAGCATTGTATGAAACTTCTTTCTGTTCTGTGCATTCAACTAACAGAGTTGAACCTTAATTTTGATTGAGCCTTTCTGAAACACTCTTTCTGTAGAATCTGCAATTGGACATTCTGAGCGCTAAGAGGCCTCTATTGGGAAAAATAATATCTTCAAATAAAAACTACACAGAAGCATTGTGTGAAACTTATTTCTGATATGTTCATTAAGCTAACAGAGTTAAACCATACTTTTGATTGCGCAGTTCTGAACACTCTTTCTGTAGAAAATGCAAGCGGACATTCGGAGCGCTAAGAGGGTAATAGTGGAAAAAGGAATATATTCAAATATAAACTACACAGTAGCATTCTGTGAAAATTCTTTCTGTTCTGTGCATTCAACTAACAGAGTTGAACCTTACTTTTGATTGAGCCGTTCTGAAACACTCTTTCTGTAGAAACTGCAATTGGACATGCTAAGCGCTAAGAGGCCTACATTGGGAAAAAGAATATCTTCAAATAAAAACTACAAAGATGCATTCTGTGAAACTTATTTCTGATCTGTAAATTCAGTTAACAGAGATAAAACATATTTTTGATTGTGCAGTTATGAAACACTCTTTCTGTAGAAAATGCAAGTGGAGATTCGGAGCGCTAAGAGGGTCATAGTGGAAAAAGGAATGTCTCCAAATATAAACTACACAGAATCATTCTGTGAAACTTCTTTCTGATCTGTGCATTCAGCTAACAGAGTTAAACCATACTTTTGATTGAGCAGATCTGAACACTCTTTCTGTAGAAAATGCAACTGGACATTTGGAGCGCTAAGATCGTAGTAGTGGAAAAAGGAATATATTCAAATATAAACTAAACAGAAGCATTCTGTGAAACCTCTTTCTGATCTGAGCATTCAGCTAACAGAGTTAAACCATACTTTTGATTGAGCAGTTTTGAAACACTCTGTCTGTAGAAAATGCAACTGGACATTCGTAGCGCTAAGTGGGTAATAGTGGAAAAAAGAATATGTTCAAATATAAACTACACAGAAGCATTGTATGAAACTTCTTTCTGTTCTGTGCATTCAACTAACAGAGTTGAACCTTACTTTTGATTGAGCCGTTCTGAAACACTCTTTCTGTAGAAACTGCCATTGGACATTCTGAGCGCTAGGAGGCCTATATTGGGAAAAAGAATGTCTACAAATAAAAACTACACAGAAGAATTGTGTGAAACTTCTTTCTGTTCTGTTTGTTCAACTAAAAGAGTTGAACCTTAGTTTTGATTGAGCCGTTCTGAAACACTCTTTCTGTAGAAAATGCAAGTGGAGATTCGGAGCGCTAAGAGGGTAATAGTGGAAAAAGGAATGTCTCCAAATATAAACTACACAGAATCATTCTGTGAAACTTCTTTCTGATCTGTGCATTCAGCTAACAGAGTTAAACCATACTTTTGATTGAGCAGATCTGAACACTCTTTCTGTAGAAAATGCAACTGGACATTTGGAGAGCTAAGAGAGTAGTAGTGGAAAAAGGAATATATTCAAATATAAGCTACACAGAAGCATTCTGTGAAACTTCTTTCTGATCTGAGCATTCAGCTAACAGAGTTAAAACATACATTTGATTGAGCAGTTTTGAAACACTCTGTCTGTAGAAAATGCAACTGGACATTCGTAGCGCTAAGTGGGTAATAGTGGAAAAAAGAATATGTTCAAATATAAAATACACAGAAGCATTGTATGAAACTACTTTCTGTTCTGTGCATTCAACTAACAGAGTAGAACCTTACTTTTGATTGAGCCGTTCTGAAACACTCTTTCTGTAGAAACTGCAATTGGACATTCTGAGCGCTAAGAGGCCTCTATTGGAAAAAATAATATCTTCAAATAAAAACAACACTGAAGCATTGTGTGAAACTTATTTCTGATATGTTCATTAAGCTAACAGAGTTAAACCATACTTTTGATTGCGCAGTTCTGAACACTCTTTCTGTAGAAAATTCAAGTGGACATTCGGAGCGCTAAGAGGGTAATAGATGAAAAAGGAATATATTCAAATATAAACTACACAGTAGCATTCTGTGAAAATTCTTTCTGTTCTGTGCATTCAGCTAACAGAGTTGAACCTTACTTTTGATTGAGCCGTTCTGAAACACTCTTTCTGTACAAACTGCAATTGGACATGCTAAGCGCTAAGAGGCCTACATTGGGAAAAAGAATATCTTCGAATAAAAACTACACAGATGCATTCTGTGAAACTTATTTCTGATCTGTAAATTCAGTTAACAGAGATAAAACATATTTTTGATTGAGCAGTTATGAAACAATCTTTTTGTAGAAAATGCAAGTGGAGATTCGGAGCGCTAAGAGGGTAATAGTGGAAAAAGGAATGTCTTCAAATATAAACTACACAGAATCATTCGGTGAAACTTCTTTCTGATCTGTGCATTCAGCTAACAGAGTTAAACCATACTTTTGATTGAGCAGATCTGAATACTCTTTCTGTAGAAAATGCAACTGGACATTTGGAGCGCTAAGAGCGTAGTAGTGGAAAAACGAATATATTCAAATATAAACTACACAGAAGCATTCTGTGAAACTTCTTTCTGATCTGAGCATTCAGCTAACAGAGTTAAACCATACTTTTGATTGAGCAGTTTTGAAACACTCTGTCTGTAGAAAATGCAACTGGACATTTGGAGCGCTAAGTGGGTAATAGTGGAAAAAAGAATATGTTCAAATATAAACTACACAGAAGCATTGTATGAAACTACTTTCTGTTCTGTGCATTCAACTAACAGAGTTGAACCTTACTTTTGATTGAGCCGTTCTGAAACACTCTTTCTGTAGAAACTGAAATTGGACATTCTGAGCGCTAGGAGGCCTATATTGGGAAAAAGAATGTCTACAAATAAAAACTACACAGAAGAATTGTGTGAAACTTCTTTCTGTTCTGTTTGTTCAACTAAAAGGGTTGAACCTTAGTTTTGATAGAGCCGTTCTGAAACACTCTTTCTGTAGAAAATGCAAGTGGAGATTCGGAGCACTAAGAGGGTAATAGTGGAAAAAGGAATGTCTCCAAATATAAACTACACAGAATCATTCGGTGAAACTTCTTTATGATCTGTGCATTCAGCTAACAGAGTTAAACCATACTTTTGATTGAGCAGATCTGAACACTCTTTCTGTAGAAAATGCAACTGGACATTTGGAGCGCTAAGAGAGTAGTAGTGGAAAAAGGAATATATTCAAATATAAACTACACAGAAGCATTCTGTGAAACTTCTTTCTGATCTGAGCATTCAGCTAACAGAGTTAAACCATACTTTTGATTGAGCAGTTTTGAAACACTCTGTCTGTAGAAAATGCAACTGGACATTCGTAGCGCTAAGTGGTTAATAGTGGAAAAAAGAATATGTTCAAATATAAACTACACAGAAGCATTGTATGAAACTTCTTTCTGTTCTGTGCATTCAACTAACAGAATTGAACCTTACTTTTGATTGAGCCGTTCTGAAACACTCTTTCTGTAGAAACTGCAATTGGACATTCTGAGCGCTAAGAGGCCTCTATTGGAAAAAAATATATCTTCAAATAAAAACTACACAGAAGCATTGTGTGAAAATACTTTCTGTTCTGTGCATTCAACTAACAGAGTTGAACCTTACTTTTGATTGAGCCGTTCTGAAACACTCTTTCTGTACAAAGTGCAATTGGACATGCTATGCGCTAAGAGGCCTACATTGGGAAAAAGAATATCTTCAAATAAAAACTACACAGATGCATTCTGTGAAACTTATTTCTGATCTGTAAATTCAGTTAACAGAGATAAAACATATTTTTGATTGAGCAGTTATGAAACACTCTTTTTGTAGAAAATGCAAGTGGAGATTCGGAGCGCTAAGAGGGTAATAGTGGAAAAAGGAATGTCTTCAAATATAAACTACATAGAATCATTCGGTGAAACTTCTTTCTGATCTGTGCATTCAGCTAACAGAGTTAAACCATACTTTTGATTGAGCAGACCTGAACACTCTTTCTGTAGAAAATGCAACTGGACATTTTGACCGCTAAGAGCGTAGTAGTGGAAAAAGGAATATATTCAAATATAAACTGCACAGTAGCATTCTGTGAAACTTCTTTCTGATCTGAGCATTCAGCTAACAGAGTTAAACCATACTTTTGATTGAGCAGTTTTGAAACACTCTGTCTGTAGAAAATGCAACTGGACATTCGTAGCGCTAAGTGGGTAATAGTGGAAAAAAGAATATGTTCAAATATAAACTACACAGAAGCATTGTATGAAACTTCTTTCTGTTCTGTGCATTCAACTAACAGAGTTGAACCTTACTTTTGATTGAGCCGTTCTGAAACACTCTTTCTGTAGAAACTGCAGTTGGACATTGTGAGCGCTAGGAGGCCTATATTGGGAAAAAGAATGTCTACAAATAAAAACTACACAGAAGAATTGTGTGAAACTTCTTTCTGTTCTGTTTGTTCAACTAAAAGAGTTGAACCTTAGTTTTGATTGAGCCGTTCTGAAACACTCTTTCTGTAGAAAATGCAAGTGGAGATTCGGAGCGCTAAGAGGGTAACAGTGGAAAAAGGAATGTCTCCAAATATAAACTACACAGAATCATTCTGTGAAACTTCTTTCTGATCTGTGCATTCAGCTAACAGAGTTAAACCATACTTTTGATTGAGCAGATCTGAACACTCTTTCTGTAGAAAATGCAACTGGACATTTGGAGCGCTGAGAGAGTAGTAGTGGAAAAAGGAATATACTCAAATGTAAACTACACAGAAGCATTCTGTGAAACTTCTTTCTGATCTGAGCATTCAGCTAACAGAGTTAAACCATACTTTTGATTGAGCAGTCTTGAAACACTCTGTCTGTAGAAAATGCAACTGGACATTCGTAGCGCTAAGTGGGTAATAGTGGAAAAAAGAATATGTTCAAACATAAACTACACAGAAACATTGTATGAAACTTCTTTCTGTTCTGTGCATTCAACTAACAGAGTTGAACCTTACTTTTGATTGAGCCTTTCTGAAACACTCCTTCTGTAGAAACTGCAATTGGACATTCTGAGCGCTAAGAGGCCTCTATTGGGAAAAATAATATCTTCAAATAAAAACTACACAGAAGCATTGTGTGAAACTTATTTCTGATATGTTCATTAAGCTAACAGAGTTAAACCATACTTTTGATTGCGCAGTTCTGAACACTCTTTCTGCAGAAAATGCAAGTGGACATTCGGAGCGCTAAGAGGGTAATAGTGGAAAAAGGAATGTCTTCAAATATAAACTACACAGAATCTTTCGGTGAAACTTCTTTCTGATCTGTGCATTCAGCTAACAGAGTTAAACCATACTTTTGATTGAGCAGATCTGAACACTCTTTCTGTAGAAAATGCAACTGGACATTTGGAGCGCTAAGAGCGTAGTAGTGGAAAAAGGCATATATTCAAATATAAACTAAACAGAAGCATTCTGTGAAACTTCTTTCTGATCTGAGCATTCAGCTAACAGAGTTAAACCATACTTTTGATTGAGCAGTTTTGAAACACTCTGTCTGTAGAAAATGCAACTGGACATTCGTAGCGCTAAGTGGGTAATAGTGGAAAAAAGAATATGTTCAAATATAAACTACACAGAAGCATTGTATGAAACTTCTTTCTGTTCTGTGAATTCAACTAACAGAGTTGAACCTTACTTTTGATTGAGCCGTTCTGAAACACTCTTTCTGTAGAAACTGCAATTGGACATTCTGAGCGCTAAGAGGCCTATATTGGGAAAAAGAATGTCTACAAATAAAAACTACACAGAAGAATTGTGTGAAACTTCTTTCTGTTCTGTTTGTTCAACTAAAAGAGCTGAACCTTAGTTTTGATTGAGCCGTTCTGAAACACTCTTTCTGTAGAAAATGCAAGTGGAGATTCGGAGCGCTAAGAGGGTAATAGTGGAAAAAGGAATGTCTCCAAATATAAACTACACAGAATCATTCTGTGAAACTTCTTTCTGATCTGTGCATTCAGCTAACAGAGTTAAACCATCCTTTTGATTGAGAATATCTGAACACTCTTTCTGTAGAAAATGCAACTGGACATTTGGAGCGCTAAGAGAGTAGTAGTGGAAAAAGGAATATATTCAAATATAAACTACACAGAAGCATTCTGTGAAACTTCTTTCTGATCTGAGCATTCAGCTAACAGAGTTAAACCATACTTTTGATTGAGCAGTTTTGAAACACTCTGTCTGTAGAAAATGCAACTGGACATTCGTAGCGCTAAGTGGGTAATAGTGGAAAAAAGAATATGTTCAAATATAAACTACACAGAAGCATTGTATGAAACTTCTTTCTGTTCTGTGCATTCAACTAACAGAGTTGAACCTTACTTTTGATTGAGCCGTTCTGAAACACTCTTTCTGTAGAAACTGCAATTGGACATTCTGAGCGCTAAGAGGCCTCTATAGGGAAAAAGAATATCTTCAAATAAAAACTACACAGAAGCATTGTGTGAAACTTATTTCTGATATGTTCATTAAGCTAACAAAGTTAAACCATACTTTTGATTGCGCAGTTCTGAACACTCTTTCTGCAGAAAATGCAAGTGGACATTCGGAGAGCTAAGAGGGTAATAGTGGAAAAAGGAATATTTTCAAATATAAACTACACAGTAGCATTCTGTGAAGCTTCTTTCTGTTCTGTGCATTCAACTAACAGAGTTGAACATTACTTTTGATTGAGCCGTTCTGAAACACCCTTTCTGTAGAAACTGCAATTGGACATGCTAAGCGCTAAGAGGCCTACATTGGGAAAAAGAATATCTTCAAATAAAAACTACACAGATGCATTCTGTGAAACTTATTTCTGATCTGTAAATTCAGTTAACAGAGATAAAACATATTTTTGATTGAGCAGTTATGAAACACTCTTTTGGTAGAAAATGCAAGTGGAGATTCGGAGCGCTAAGAGGGTAATAGTGGAAAAAGGAATGTCTTCAAATATAAACTACACAGAATCATTCGGTGAAACTTCTTTCTGATCTGTGCATTCAGCTAACAGAGTTAAACCATACTTTTGATTGAGCAGATCTGAACACTCTTTCTGTAGAAAATGCAACTGGACATTTGGAGCGCTAAGAGCGTAGTAGTGGAAAAAGTAATATATTCAAATATAAACTACACAGAAGCATTCTGTGAAACTTCTTTCTGATCTGAGCATTCAGCTAACAGAGTTAAACCATACTTTTGATTGAGCAGTTTTGAAACACTCTGTCTGTAGAAAATGAAACTGGACATTCGTAGCGCTAAGTGGGTAATAGTGGAAAAAAGAATATATTCAAATATAAACTACACAGAAGCATTGTATGAAACTTCTTTCTGTTCTGTGCATTCAACTAACAGAGTTGAACCTTACTTTTGATTGAGCCGTTTTGAAACACTCTTTCTGTAGAAACTGCAATTGGACATTCTGACCGCTAGGAGGCCTATATTGGGAAAAAGAATGTCTACAAATAAAAACTACACAGAAGAATTGTGTGAAACTTCTTTCTGTTCTGTTTGTTCAACTAAAAGAGCTGAACCTTAGTTTTGATTGAGCCGTTCTGAAACACTCTTTCTGTAGAAAATGCAAGTGGAGATTCGGACCGCTAAGAGGGTAATAGTGGAAAAAGGAATGTCTCCAAATATAAACTACACAGAATCATTCTGTGAAACTTCTTTCTGATCTGTGCATTCAGCTAACAGAGTTAAACCATACTTTTGATTGAGCAGATCTGAACACTCTTTCTGTAGAAAATGCAACTGGACATTTGGAGCGCTAAGAGAGTAGTAGTGGAAAAAGGAATATATTCAAATATAAACTACACAGAAGCATTCTGTGAAACTTCTTTCTGATCTGAGCATTCAGCTAACAGAGTTAAACCATACTTTTGATTGAGCAGTTTTGAAACACTCTGTCTGTAGAAAATGCAACTGGACATTCGTAGCGCTAAGTGGTAATAGTGGAAAAAAGAATATGTTCAAATATAAACTACACAGAAGCATTGGATGAAACTACTTTCTGTTCTGTGCATTCAACTAACAGAGTTGAACCTTAATGTTGATTGAGCCTTTTTGAAACACTCTTTCTGTAGAAACTGCAATTGGACATTCTGAGCGCTAAGAGGCCTATATTGGGAAAAATAATATCTTCAAATAAAAACTACACATAAGCATTGTGTGAAACTTATTTCTGATATGTTCATTAAGCTAACAGAGTTAAACCATACTTTTGGTTGCGCAGTTCTGAACACACTTTGTGCAGAAAATGCAAGTGGACATTCGGAGCCCTAAGGGGGTAATAGTGGAAAAAGGAATATATTCAAATATAAACTACACAGTAGCATTCTGTGAAACTTCTTTCTGTTCTGTGCATTCAACTAACAGAGTTGAACCTTACTTTTGATTGAGCCGTTCTGAAACACTCTTTCTGTAGAAACTGCAATTGGACATGCTAAGCGCTAAGAGGCCTACATTGGGAAAAAGAATATCTTCAAATAAAAACTACACAGATGCATTCTGTGAAACTTATTTCTGATCTGTAAATTCAGTTAACAGAGATAAAACATATTTTTGATTGAGCAGTTATGAAACAGTCTTTTTGTAGAAAATGCAAGTGGAGATTCGGAGCGCTAAGAGGGTAATAGTGGAAAAAGGACTGTCTTCAAATATAAACTACACAGAATCATTCGGTGAAACTTCTTTCTGATCTGTGCATTCAGCTAACAGAGTTAAACCATACTTTTGATTGAGCAGATCTGAACACTCTTTCTGTAGAAAATGCAACTGGACATTTGGAGCGCTAAGAGCGTAGTAGTGGAAAAAGGAATATATTCAAATATAAACTACCCAGAAGCATTGTATGAAACTTCTTTCTGTTCTGTGCATTCAACTAACAGAGTTGAACCTTACTTTTGATTGAGCCGTTCTGAAACACTCTTTCTGTAGAAACTGCAATTGGACATTCTGACCGCTAGGAGGCCTATATTGGGAAAAAGAATGTCTACAAATAAAAACTACACAGAAGAATTGTGTGAAACTTCTTTCTGTTCTGTTTGTTCAACTAAAAGAGCTGAACCTTAGTTTTGATTGAGCCGTTCTGAAACACTCTTTCTGTAGAAAATGCAAGTGGAGATTCGGAGCGCTAAGAGGGTAATAGTGGAAAAAGGAATGTCTCCAAATATAAACTACACAGAATCATTCTGTGAAACTTCTTTCTGATCTGTGCATTCAGCTAACAGAGTTAAAACATACTTTTGATTGAGCAGATCTGAACACTCTTTCTGTAGAAAATGCAACTGGACATTTGGAGCGCTAAGAGAGTAGTAGTGGAAAAAGAAATATATTCAAATATAAACTACACAGAAGCATTCTGTGAAACTTCTTTCTGATCTGAGCATTCAGCTAACAGAGTTAAACCATACTTTTGATTGAGCAGTTTTGAAACACTCTGTCTGTAGAAAATGCAACTGGACATTCGTAGCGCTAAGTGGTAATAGTGGAAAAAAGAATATGTTCAAATATAAACTACACAGAAGCATTGGATGAAACTACTTTCTGTTCTGTGCATTCAACTAACAGAGTTGAACCTTAATGTTGATTGAGCCTTTTTGAAACACTCTTTCTGTAGAAACTGCAATTGGACATTCTGAGCGCTAAGAGGCCTATATTGGGAAAAATAATATCTTCAAATAAAAACTACACATAAGCATTGTGTGAAACTTATTTCTGATATGTTCATTAAGCTAACAGAGTTAAACCATACTTTTGGTTGCGCAGTTCTGAACACTCTTTCTGCAGAAAATGCAAGTGGACATTCGGAGCGCTAAGAGGGTAATAGTGGAAAAAGGAATATATTCAAATATAAACTACACAGTAGCATTCTGTGAAACTTCTTTCTGTTCTGTGCATTCAACTAACAGAGTTGAACCTTACTTTTGATTGAGCCGTTCTGAAACACTCTTTCTGTAGAAACTGCAATTGGACATGCTAAGCGCTAAGAGGCCTACATTGGGAAAAAGAATATCTTCAAATAAAAACTACACAGATGCATTCTGTGAAACTTATTTCTGATCTGTAAATTCAGTTAACAGAGATAAAACATATTTTTGATTGAGCAGTTATGAAACACTCTTTTTGTAGAAAATGCAAGTGGAGATTCGGAGCGCTAAGAGGGTAATAGTGGAAAAAGGTATGTCTTCAAATATAAACTACACAGAATCATTCGGTGAAACATCTTTCTGATTTGTGCATTCAGCTAACAGAGTTAAACGATACTTTTGATTGAGCAGATCTGAACACTCTTTCTGTAGAAAATGCAAATGGACATTTGGAGCGCTAAGAGCGTAGTAGTGGAAAAAGGAATATATTCAAATATAAACTACACAGAAGCATTCTGTGAAACTTCTTTCTGATCTGAGCATTCAGCTAACAGAGTTAAACCATACTTTTGATTGAGCAGATTTGAAACACTGTGTCTGTAGAAAACGCAACTTGACATTCGTAGCGCTAAGTGGGTAATAGTGGAAAAAAGATTATGTTCAAATATAAACTACACAGAAGCATTGTATGAAACTTCTTTCTGTTCTGTGCATTCAACTAACAGAGTTGAACCTTACTTTTGATTGAGCCGTTCTGAAACACTCTTTCTGTAGAAACTGCAATTGGACTTTCTGAGCGCTAAGAGGCCTCTATTGGGAAAAAGAATATCTTCAAATAAAAACTACACAGAAGCATTGTGTGAAACTTATTTCTGATATGTTCATTAAGCTAACAGAGTTAAACCATACTTTTGATTGCGCAGTTCTGAACACTCTTTCTGCAGAAAATGCAAGTGGACATTCGGAGCGCTAAGAGGGTAATAGTGGAAAAAGGAATATATTCAAATATAAACTACACAGTAGCATTCTGTGAAGCTTCTTTCTGTTCTGTGCATTCAACTAACAGAGTTGAACCTTACTTTTGATTGAGCCGTTCTGAAACACTCTTTCTGTAGAAACTGCAATTGGACATGCTAAGCGGTAAGAGGCCTACATTGGGAAAAAGAATATCTTCAAATAAAAACTACACAGATGCATTCTGTGAAACTTATTTCTGATCTGTAAATTCAGTTAACAGAGATAAAACATATTTTTGATTGAGCAGTTATGAAACAGTCTTTTTGTAGAAAATGCAAGTGGAGATTCGGAGCGCTAAGAGGGTAATAGTGGAAAAAGGACTGTCTTCAAATATAAACTACACAGAATCATTCGGTGAAACTTCTTTCTGATCTGTGCATTCAGCTAACAGAGTTAAACCATACTTTTGATTGAGCAGATCTGAACACTCTTTCTGTAGAAAATGCAACTGGACATTTGGAGCGCTAAGAGCGTAGTAGTGGAAAAAGGAATATATTCAAATATAAACTACACAGAAACATTCTGTGAAACTTCTTTCTGATCTGAGCATTCAGCTAACAGAGTTAAACCATACTTTTGATTGAGCAGTTTTGAAACACTCTGTCTGTAGAAAATGCAACTGGACATTCGTAGCGCTAAGTGGGTAATAGTGGAAAAAAGAATATGTTCAAATATAAACTACACAGAAGCATTGTATGAAACTTCTTTCTGTTCTGTGCATTCAACTAACAGAGTTGAACATTACTTTTGATTGAGCCGTTCTGAAACACTCTTTATGTAGAAACTGCAATTGGACATTCTGAGCGCTAAGAGGCCTCTATAGGGAAAAAGAATATCTTCAAATAAAAACTACACAGAAGCATTGTGTGAAACTTATTTCTGATATGTTCATTAAGCTAACAGAGTTAAACCATACTTTTGATTGCGCAGTTCTGAACAGTCTTTCTGCAGAAAATGCAAGTGGACATTCGGAGAGCTAAGAGGGTAATAGTGGAAAAAGGAATATATTCAAATATAAACTACACAGTAGCATTCTGTGAAGCTTCTTTCTGTTCTGTGCATTCAACTAACAGAGTTGAACCTTACTTTTGATTGAGCCGTTCTGAAACACTCTTTCTGTAGAAACTGCAATTGGACATGCTAAGCGCTAAGAGGCCTACATTGGGAAAAAGAATATCTTCAAATAAAAACTACACAGATGCATTCTGTGAAACTTATTTCTGATCTGTAAATTCAGTTAACAGAGATAAAACATATTTTTGATTGAGCAGTTATGAAACACTCTTTTGGTAGAAAATGCAAGTGGAGATTCGGAGCGCTAAGAGGGTAATAGTGGAAAAAGGAATGTCTTCAAATATAAACTACACAGAATCATTCGGTGAAACTTCTTTCTGATCTGTGCATTCAGCTAACAGAGTTAAACCATAATTTTGATTGAGCAGATCTGAACACTCTTTCTGTAGAAAATGCAACTGGACATTTGGAGCGCTAAGAGCGTAGTAGTGGAAAAAGTAATATATTCAAATATAAACTACACAGAAGCATTCTGTGAAACTTTTTTCTGATCTGAGCATTCACCTAACAGAGTTAAACCATACTTTTGATTGAGCAGTTTTGAAACACTCTGTCTGTAGAAAATGCAACTGGACATTCGTAGCGCTAAGTGGGTAATAGTGGAAAAAAGAATATATTCAAATATAAACTACACAGAAGCATTGTATGAAACTTCTTTCTGTTCTGTGCATTCAACTAACAGAGTTGAACCTTACTTTTGATTGAGCCGTTCTGAAACACTCTTTCTGTAGAAACTGCAATTGGACATTCTGAGCGCTAGGTGGCCTATATTGGGAAAAAGAATGTCTACAAATAAAAACTACACAGAAGAATTGTGTGAAACTTCTTTCTGTTCTGTTTGTTCAACTAAAAGAGCTGAACCTTAGTTTTGATTGAGCCGTTCTGAAACACTCTTTCTGTAGAAAATGCAAGTGGAGATTCGGAGCGCGAAGATTGTAATAGTGGAAAAAGGAATGTCTCCAAATATAAACTACACAGAATCATTCTGTGAAACTTCTTTCTGATCTGTGCATTCAGCTAACAGAGTTAAACCATACTTTTGATTGAGCAGATCTGAACACTCTTTCTGTAGAAAATGCAACTGGACATTTGGAGCGCTAAGAGAGTAGTAGTGGAAAAAGGAATATATTCAAATATAAACTACACAGAAGCATTCTGTGAAACTTCTTTCTGATCTGAGCATTCAGCTAACAGAGTTAAACCATACTTTTGATTGAGCAGTTTTGAAACACTCTGTCTGTAGAAAATGCAACTGGACATTCGTAGCGCTAAGTGGTAATAGTGGAAAAAAGAATATGTTCAAATATAAACTACACAGAAGCATTGTATGAAACTTCTTTCTGTTCTGTGCATTCAACTAACAGAGTTGAACCTTAATGTTGATTGAGCCTTTTTGAAACACTCTTTCTGTAGAAACGGCAATTGGACATTCTGAGCGCTAAGAGGCCTATATTGGGAAAAATAATATCTTCAAATAAAAACTACACATAAGCATTGTGTGAAACTTATTTCTGATATGTTCATTAAGCTAACAGAGTTAAACCATACTTTTGATTGCGCAGTTCTGAACACTCTTTCTGCAGAAAATGCAAGTGGACATTCGGAGCGCTAAGAGGGTAATAGTGGAAAAAGGAATATATTCAAATATAAACTACACAGTAGCATTCTGTGAAACTTCTTTCTGTTCTGTGCATTCAACTAACAGAGTTGAACCTTACTTTTGATTGAGCCGTTCTGAAACACTCTTTCTGTAGAAACTGCAATTGGACATGCTAAGCGCTAAGAGGCCTACATTGGGAAAAAGAATATCTTCAAATAAAAACTACACAGATGCATTGTGTGAAACTTATTTCTGATCTGTAAATTCAGTTAACAGAGATAAAACATATTTTTGATTGAGCAGTTATGAAACACTCTTTTTGTAGAAAATGCAAGTGGAGATTCGGAGCGCTAAGAGGGTAATAGTGGAAAAAGGAATGTCTTCAAATATAAACTACACAGAATCATTCGGTGAAACTTCTTTCTGATTTGTGCATTCAGCTAACAGAGTTAAACCATACTTTTGATTGAGCAGATCTGAACACTCTTTCTGTAGAAAATGCAACTGGACATTTGGAGCGCTAAGAGCGTAGTAGTGGAAAAAGGAATATATTCAAATATAAACTACACAGAAGCATTCTGTGAAACTTCTTTCTGATCTGAGCATTCAGCTAACAGAGTTAAACCATACTTTTGATTGAGCAGATTTGAAACACTGTGTCTGTAGAAAATGCAACTGGACATTCGTAGCGCTAAGTGGGTAATAGTGGAAAAAAGAATATGTTCAAATATAAACTACACAGAAGCATTGTATGAAACTACTTTCTGTTCTGTGCATTCAACTAACAGAGTTGAACCTTACTTTTGATTGAGCCGTTCTGAAACACTCTTTCTGTAGAAACTGCAATTGGACATTATGAGCGCTAAGAGGCCTCTATTGTGAAAAAGAATATCTTCAAATAAAAACTACACAGAAGCATTGTGTGAAACTTATTTCTGATATGTTCATTAAGCTAACAGAGTTAAACCATACTTTTGATTGCGCAGTTCTGAACACTCTTTCTGCAGAAAATGCAAGTGGACATTCGGAGCGCTAAGAGGGTAATAGTGGAAAAAGGAATATATTCAAATATAAACTACACAGTAGCATTCTGTGAAGCTTCTTTCTGTTCTGTGCATTCAACTAACAGAGTTGAACCTTACTTTTGATTGAGCCGTTCTGAAACACTCTTTCTGTAGAAACTGCAATTGGACATTCTGAGCGCTAAGAGGCCTCTATTGGGAAAATAATATCTTCAAATAAAAACTACACAGAAGCATTGTGTGAAACTTATTTCTGATATGTTCATTAAGCTAACAGAGTTAAACCATACTTTTGATTGCGCAGTGCTGAACCCTCTTTCTGTAGAAAATGCAAGTGGACATTCGGAGCACTAAGAGGGTAATAGTGGAAAAAGGACTATATTCAAATATAAACTACACAGTAGCATTCTGTGAAAATTCTTTCTGTTCTGTGCATTCAACTAACAGAGTTGAACCTTACTTTTGATTGAGCCGTTCTGAAACACTCTTTCTGTAGAAACTGCAATTGGACATTCTGAGCGCTAAGAGGCCTATATTGGGAAAAAGAATGTCTACAAATAAAAACTACACAGAAGAATTGTGTGAAACTTCTTTCTGTTCTGTTTGTTCAACTAAAAGAGCTGAACCTTAGTTTTGATTGAACCGTTCTGAAACACTCTTTCTGTAGAAAATTCAAGTGGAGATTCGGAGCGCTAAGAGGGTAATAGTGGAGAAAGGAATGTCTCCAAATATAAACTACACAGAATCATGCTGTGAAACTTCTTTCTGATCTGTGCATTCAGCTAACAGAGTTAAACCATACTTTTGATTGAGCAGATCTGAACAATCTTTCTGTAGAAAATGCAACTGGACATTTGGAGCGCTAAGAGAGTAGTAGTGGAAAAAGTAATATATTCAAATATAAACTACACAGAAGCATTCTGTGAAACTTCTTTCTGATCTGAGCATTCAGCTAACAGAGTTAAACCATACTTTTGATTGAGCAGTTTTGAAACACTCTGTCTGTAGAAAATGCAACTGGACATTCGTAGCGCTAAGTGGGTAATAGTGGAAAAAAGAATATGTTCAAATATAAACTACACAGAAGCATTGTATGAAACTTCTTTCTGTTCTGTGCATTCAACTAACAGAGTTAAACCTTACTTTTGATTGAGCCTTTCTGAAACACTCTTTCTGTAGAAACTGCAATTGGACATTCTGAGCGCTAAGAGGCCTCTATTGGGATAAATAATATCTTCAAATAAAAACTACAAAGAAGCATTGTGTGAAACTTATTTCTGATATGTTCATTAAGCTAACAGAGTTAAACCATACTTTTGATTGCGCAGTTCTGAACACTCTTTCTGTGGAAAATGCAAGTGGACATTCGGAACGCTAAGAGGGTAATAGTGGAAAAGGGAATATATTCAAATATAAACTACACAGTAGCATTCTGTGAAAATAGTTTCTGTTCTGTGCATTCAACTAACAGAGTTGAACCTTACTTTTGATTGAGCCGTTCTGAAACACTCTTTCTGTAGAAACTGCAATTGGACATGCTAAGCGCTAAGAGGCCTACATTGGGAAAAAGAATATCTTCAAATAAAAACTACACAGATGCATTCTGTGAAACTTATTTCTGATCTGTAAATTCAGTTAACAGAGATAAAACATATTTTTGAGTGAGCAGTTATGAAACACTCTTTTTGTAGAAAATGCAAGTGGAGATTCGGAGCGCTAAGAGGGTAATAGTGGAAAAAGGAATGTCTTCAAATATAAACTACCCAGAATCATTCGGTGAAACTTCCTTCTGATCTGTGCATTCAGCTAACAGAGTTAAACCATACTTTTGATTGAGCAGATCTGAACACTCTTTCTGTAGAAAATGCAACTGGACATTTGGAGCGCTAATAGCGTAGTAGAGGAAAAAGGAATATATTCAAATATAAACTACACAGAAGCATTCTGTGAAACTTCTTTCTGATCTGAGCATTCAGCTAACAGAGTTAAACCATACTTTGGATTGAGCAGTTTTGAAACACTCTGTCTGTAGAAAATGCAACTGGACATTCGTAGCGCTAAGTGGTAATAGTGGAAAAAAGAATATGTTCAAATATAAACTACACAGAAGCATTGTATGAAACTTCTTTCTGTTCTGTGCATTCAACTAACAGAGTTGAACCTTAATGTTGATTGAGCCTTTTTGAAACACTCTTTCTGTAGAAACTGCAATTGGACATTCTGAGCGCTAAGAGGCCTATATTGGGAAAAATAATATCTTCAAATAAAAACTACACATAAGCATTGTGTGAAACTTATTTCTGATATGTTCATTAAGCTAACAGAGTTAAACCATACTTTTGATTGCGCAGTTCTGAACACTCTTTCTGCAGAAAATGCAAGTGGACATTCGGAGCGCTAAGAGGGTAATAGTGGAAAAAGGAATATATTCAAATATAAACTACACAGTAGCATTCTGTGAAACTTCTTTCTGTTCTGTGCATTCAACTAACAGAGTTGAACCTTACTTTTGATTGAGCCGTTCTGAAACACTCTTTCTGTAGAAACTGCAATTGGACATGCTAAGCGCTAAGAGGCCTACATTGGGAAAAAGAATATCTTCAAATAAAAACTACACAGATGCATTGTGTGAAACTTATTTCTGATCTGTAAATTCAGTTAACAGAGATAAAACATATTTTTGATTGAGCAGTTATGAAACACTCTTTTTGTAGAAAATGCAAGTGGAGATTCGGAGCGCTAAGAGGGTAATAGTGGAAAAAGTAATGTCTTCAAATATAAACTACACAGAATCATTCGGTGAAACTTCTTTCTGATTTGTGCATTCAGCTAACAGAGTTAAACCATACTTTTGATTGAGCAGATCTGAACACTCTTTCTGTAGAAAATGCAACTGGACATTTGGAGCGCTAAGAGCGTAGTAGTGGAAAAAGGAATATATTCAAATATAAACTACACAGAAGCATTCTGTGAAACTTCTTTCTGATCTGAGCATTCAGCTAACAGAGTTAAACCATACTTTTGATTGAGCAGATTTGAAACACTGTGTCTGTAGAAAATGCAACTGGACATTCGTAGCGCTAAGTGGGTAATAGTGGAAAAAAGAATATGTTCAAATATAAACTACACAGAAGCATTGTATGAAACTTCTTTCTGTTCTGTGCATTCAACTAACAGAGTTGAACCTTACTTTTGATTGAGCCGTTCTGAAACACTCTTTCTGTAGAAACTGCAATTGGACATTATGAGCGCTAAGAGGCCTCTATTGGGAAAAAGAATATCTTCAAATAAAAACTACACAGAAGCATTGTGTGAAACTTATTTCTGATATGTTCATTAAGCTAACAGAGTTAAACCATACTTTTGATTGCGCAGTTCTGAACACTCTTTCTGCAGAAAATGCAAGTGGACATTCGGAGCGCTAAGAGGGTAATAGTGGAAAAAGGAATATATTCAAATATAAACTACACAGTAGCATTCTGTGAAGCTTCTTTCTGTTCTGTGCATTCAACTAACAGAGTTGAACCTTACTTTTGATTGAGCCGTTCTGAAACACTCTTTCTGTAGAAACTGCAATTGGACATGCTAAGCGGTAAGAGGCCTACATTGGGAAAAAGAATATCTTCAAATAAAAACTACACAGATGCATTCTGTGAAACTTATTTCTGATCTGTAAATTCAGTTAACAGAGATAAAACATATTTTTGATTGAGCAGTTATGAAACACTCTTTTTGTAGAAAATGCAAGTGGAGATTCGGAGCGCTAAGAGGGTAATAGTGGAAAAAGGAATGTCTTCAAATATAAACTACACAGAATCATTCGGTGAAACTTCTTTCTGATCTGTGCATTCAGCTAACAGAGTTAAACCATACTTTTGATTGAGCAGATCTGAACACTCTTTCTGTAGAAAATGCAACTGGACATTTGGAGCTCTAAGAGCGTAGTAGTGGAAAAAGTAATATATTCAAATATAAACTACACAGAAGCATTCTGTGAAACTTCTTTCTGATCTGAGCATTCAGCTAACAGAGTTAAACCATACTTTGGATTGAGCAGTTTTGAAACACTCTGTCTGTAGAAAATGCAACTGGACATTCGTAGCGCTAAGTGGGTAATAGTGGAAAAAAGAATATGTTCAAATATAAACTACACAGAAGCATTGTATGAAACTTCTTTCTGTTCTGTGCATTCAACTAACAGAGTTGAACCTTACTTTTGATTGAGCCGTTCTGAAACACTCTTTCTGTAGAAACTGCAATTGGACATTCTCAGCGCTAAGAGGCCTCTATTGGGAAAAAGAATATCTTCAAATAAAAACTACACAGAAGCATTGTGTGAAACTTATTTCTGATATGTTCATTAAGCTAACAGAGTTAAACCATACTTTTGATTGCGCAGTTCTGAACACTCTTTCTGCAGAAAATGCAAGTGGACATTCGGAGCGCTAAGAGGTTAATAGTGGAAAAAGGAATATATTCAAATATAAACTACACAGTAGCATTCTGTGAAGCTTCTTTCTGTTCTGTGCATTCAACTAACAGAGTTGAACCTTACTTTTGATTGAGCCGTTCTGAAACACTCTTTCTGTAGAAACTGCAATTGGACATTCTGAGCGCTAAGAGGCCTATATTGGGAAAAAGAATGTCTACAAATAAAAACTACACAGAAGAATTGTGTGAAACTTCTTTCTGTTCTGTTTGTTCAACTAAAAGAGCTGAACCTTAGTTTTGATTGAACCGTTCTGAAACACTCTTTCTGTAGAAAATTCAAGTGGAGATTCGGAGCGCTAAGAGGGTAATAGTGGAGAAAGGAATGTCTCCAAATATAAACTACACAGAATCATGCTGTGAAACTTCTTTCTGATATGTGCATTCAGCTAACAGAGTTAAACCATACTTTTGATTGAGCAGATCTGAACAATCTTTCTGTAGAAAATGCAACTGGACATTTGGAGCGCTAAGAGAGTAGTAGTGGAAAAAGGAATATATTCAAATATAAACTACACAGAAGCATTCTGTGAAACTTCTTTCTGATCTGAGCATTCAGCTAACAGAGTTAAACCATACTTTTGATTGAGCAGTTTTGAAACACTCTGTCTGTAGAAAATGCAACTGGACATTCGTAGCGCTAAGTGGGTAATAGTGGAAAAAAGAATATGTTCAAATATAAACTACACAGAAGCATTGTATGAAACTACTTTCTGTTCTGTGCATTCAACTAACAGAGTTAAACCTTACTTTTGATTGAGCCTTTCTGAAACACTCTTTCTGTAGAAACTGCAATTGGACATTCTGAGCGCTAAGAGGCCTCTATTGGGATAAATAATATCTTCAAATAAAAACTACAAAGAAGCATTGTGTGAAACTTATTTCTGATATGTTCATTAAGCTAACAGAGTTAAACCATACTTTTGATTGCGCAGTTCTGAACACTCTTTCTGTGGAAAATGCAAGTGGACATTCGGAGCGCTAAGAGGGTAATAGTGGAAAAGGGAATATATTCAAATATAAACTACACAGTAGCATTCTGTGAAAATAGTTTCTGTTTTGTGCATTCAACTAACAGAGTTGAACCTTACTTTTGATTGAGCCGTTCTGAAACACTCTTTCTGTAGAAACTGCAATTGGACATGCTAAGCGCTAAGAGGCCTACATTGGGAAAAAGAATATCTTTAAATAAAAACTACACAGATGCATTCTGTGAAACTTATTTCTGATCTGTAAATTCAGTTAACAGAGATAAAACATATTTTTGAGTGAGCAGTTATGAAACACTCTTTTTGTAGAAAATGCAAGTGGAGATTCGGAGCGCTAAGAGGGTAATAGAGGAAAAAGGAATGTCTTCAAATATAAACTACCCAGAATCATTCGGTGAAACTTCCTTCTGATCTGTGCATTCAGCTAACAGAGTTAAACCATACTTTTGATTGAGCAGATCTGAACACTCTTTCTGTAGAAAATGCAACTGGACCTTTGGAGCTCTAAGAGCGTAGTAGTGGAAAAAGTAATATATTCATATATAAACTACACAGAAGCATTCTGTGAAACTTCTTTCTGATCTGAGCATTCAGCTAACAGAGTTAAACCATACTTTTGATTGAGCAGTTTTGAAACACTCTGTCTGTAGAAAATGCAACTGGACATTCGTAGCGCTAAGTGGGTAATAGTGGAAAAAAGAATATGTTCAAATATAAACTACACAGAAGCATTGTATGAAACTTCTTTCTGTTCTGTGCATTCAACTAACAGAGTTGAACCTTACTTTTGATTGAGCCGTTCTGAAACACTCTTTCTGTAGAAACTGCAATTGGACATTCTGAGCGCTAAGAGGCCTCTATTGGGAAAAAGAATATCTTCAAATAAAAACTACACAGAAGCATTGTGTGAAACTTATTTCTGATATGTTCATTAAGCTAACAGAGTTAAACCATACTTTTGATTGCGCAGTTCTGAACACTCTTTCTGCAGAAAATGCAAGTGGACATTCGGAGCGCTAAGAGGTTAATAGTGGAAAAAGGAATATATTCAAATATAAACTACACAGTAGCATTCTGTGAAGCTTCTTTCTGTTCTGTGCATTCAACTAACAGAGTTGAACCTTACTTTTGATTGAGCCGTTCTGAAACACTCTTTCTGTAGAAACTGCAATTGGACATTCTGAGCGCTAAGAGGCCTATATTGGGAAAAAGAATGTCTACAAATAAAAACTACACAGAAGAATTGTGTGAAACTTCTTTCTGTTCTGTTTGTTCAACTAAAAGAGCTGAACCTTAGTTTTGATTGAACCGTTCTGAAACACTCTTTCTGTAGAAAATTCAAGTGGAGATTCGGAGCGCTAAGAGGGTAATAGTGGAGAAAGGAATGTCTCCAAATATAAACTACACAGAATCATGCTGTGAAACTTCTTTCTGATCTGTGCATTCAGCTAACAGAGTTAAACCATACTTTTGATTGAGCAGATCTGAACAATCTTTCTGTAGAAAATGCAACTGGACATTTGGAGCGCTAAGAGAGTAGTAGTGGAAAAAGTAATATATTCAAATATAAACTACACAGAAGCATTCTGTGAAACTTCTTTCTGATCTGAGCATTCAGCTAACAGAGTTAAACCATACTTTTGATTGAGCAGTTTTGAAACACTCTGTCTGTAGAAAATGCAACTGGACATTCGTAGCGCTAAGTGGGTAATAGTGGAAAAAAGAATATGTTCTAATATAAACTACACAGAAGCATTGTATGAAACTTCTTTCTGTTCTGTGCATTCAACTAACAGAGTTAAACCTTACTTTTGATTGAGCCTTTCTGAAACACTCTTTCTGTAGAAACTGCAATTGGACATTCTGAGCGCTAAGAGGCCTCTATTGGGATAAATAATATCTTCAAATAAAAACTACAAAGAAGCATTGTGTGAAACTTATTTCTGATATGTTCATTAAGCTAACAGAGTTAAACCATACTTTTGATTGCGCAGTTCTGAACACTCTTTCTGTGGAAAATGCAAGTGGACATTCGGAGCGCTTAGAGGGTAATAGTGGAAAAGGGAATATATTCAAATATAAACTACACAGTAGCATTCTGTGAAAATAGTTTCTGTTCTGTGCATTCAACTAACAGAGTTGAACCTTACTTTTGATTGAGCCGTTCTGAAACACTCTTTCTGTAGAAACTGCAATTGGACATGCTAAGCGCTAAGAGGCCTACATTGGGAAAAAGAATATCTTCAAATAAAAACTACACAGATGCATTCTGTGAAACTTATTTCTGATCTGTAAATTCAGTTAACAGAGATAAAACATATTTTTGAGTGAGCAGTTATGAAACACTCTTTTTGTAGAAAATGCAAGTGGAGATTCGGAGCGCTAAGAGGGTAATAGTGGAAAAAGGAATGTCTTCAAATATAAACTACCCAGAATCATTCGGTGAAACTTCCTTCTGATCTGTGCATTCAGCTAACAGAGTTAAACCATACTTTTGATTGAGCAGATCTGAACACTCTTTCTGTAGAAAATGCAACTGGACATTTGGAGCGCTAATAGCGTAGTAGAGGAAAAAGGAATATATTCAAATATAAACTACACAGAATCATTCGGTGAAACTTCTTTCTGATCTGAGCATTCAGCTAACAGAGTTAAACCATACTTTGGATTGAGCAGTTTTGAAACACTCTGTCTGTAGAAAATGCAACTGGACATTCGTAGCGCTAAGTGGGTAATAGTGGAAAAAAGAATATGTTCAAATATAAACTACACAGAAGCATTGTATGAAACTTCTTTCTGTTCTGTGCATTCAACTAACAGAGTTGAACCTTACTTTTGATTGAGCCGTTCTGAAACACTCTTTCTGTAGAAACTGCAATTGGACATTCTGAGCGCTAAGAGGCCTCTATTGGGAAAAAGAATATCTTCAAATAAAAACTACACAGAAGCATTGTGTGAAACTTATTTCTGATATGTTCATTAAGCTAACAGAGTTAAACCATACTTTTGATTGCGCAGTTCTGAACACTCTTTCTGCAGAAAATGCAAGTGGACATTCGGAGCGCTAAGAGGTTAATAGTGGAAAAAGGAATATATTCAAATATAAACTACACAGTAGCATTCTGTGAAGCTTCTTTCTGTTCTGTGCATTCAACTAACAGAGTTGAACCTTACTTTTGATTGAGCCGTTCTGAAACACTCTTTCTGTAGAAACTGCAATTGGACATTCTGAGCGCTAAGAGGCCTATATTGGGAAAAAGAATGTCTACAAATAAAAACTACACAGAAGAATTGTGTGAAACTTCTTTCTGTTCTGTTTGTTCAACTAAAAGAGCTGAACCTTAGTTTTGATTGAACCGTTCTGAAACACTCTTTCTGTAGAAAATTCAAGTGGAGATTCGGAGCGCTAAGAGGGTAATAGTGGAGAAAGGAATGTCTCCAAATATAAACTACACAGAATCATGCTGTGAAACTTCTTTCTGATCTGTGCATTCAGCTAACAGAGTTAAACCATACTTTTGATTGAGCAGATCTGAACAATCTTTCTGTAGAAAATGCAACTGGACATTTGGAGCGCTAAGAGAGTAGTAGTGGAAAAAGGAATATATTCAAATATAAACTACACAGAAGCATTCTGTGAAACTTCTTTCTGATCTGAGCATTCAGCTAACAGAGTTAAACCATACTTTTGATTGAGCAGTTTTGAAACACTCTGTCTGTAGAAAATGCAACTGGACATTCGTAGCGCTAAGTGGGTAATAGTGGAAAAAAGAATATGTTCAAATATAAACTACACAGAAGCATTGTATGAAACTACTTTCTGTTCTGTGCATTCAACTAACAGAGTTAAACCTTACTTTTGATTGAGCCTTTCTGAAACACTCTTTCTGTAGAAACTGCAATTGGACATTCTGAGCGCTAAGAGGCCTCTATTGGGATAAATAATATCTTCAAATAAAAACTACAAAGAAGCATTGTGTGAAACTTATTTCTGATATGTTCATTAAGCTAACAGAGTTAAACCATACTTTTGATTGCGCAGTTCTGAACACTCTTTCTGTGGAAAATGCAAGTGGACATTCGGAGCGCTAAGAGGGTAATAGTGGAAAAGGGAATATATTCAAATATAAACTACACAGTAGCATTCTGTGAAAATAGTTTCTGTTTTGTGCATTCAACTAACAGAGTTGAACCTTACTTTTGATTGAGCCGTTCTGAAACACTCTTTCTGTAGAAACTGCAATTGGACATGCTAAGCGCTAAGAGGCCTACATTGGGAAAAAGAATATCTTTAAATAAAAACTACACAGATGCATTCTGTGAAACTTATTTCTGATCTGTAAATTCAGTTAACAGAGATAAAACATATTTTTGAGTGAGCAGTTATGAAACACTCTTTTTGTAGAAAATGCAAGTGGAGATTCGGAGCGCTAAGAGGGTAATAGAGGAAAAAGGAATGTCTTCAAATATAAACTACCCAGAATCATTTGGTGAAACTTCCTTCTGATCTGTGCATTCAGCTAACAGAGTTAAACCATACTTTTGATTGAGCAGATCTGAACACTCTTTCTGTAGAAAATGCAACTGGACCTTTGGAGCTCTAAGAGCGTAGTAGTGGAAAAAGTAATATATTCATATATAAACTACACAGAAGCATTCTGTGAAACTTCTTTCTGATCTGAGCATTCAGCTAACAGAGTTAAACCATACTTTGGATTGAGCAGTTTTGAAACACTCTGTCTGTAGAAAATGCAACTGGACATTCGTAGCGCTAAGTGGGTAATAGTGGAAAAAAGAATATGTTCAAATATAAACTACACAGAAGCATTGTATGAAACTTCTTTCTGTTCTGTGCATTCAACTAACAGAGTTGAACCTTACTTTTGATTGAGCCGTTCTGAAACACTCTTTCTGTAGAAACTGCAATTGGACATTCTGAGCGCTAAGAGGCCTCTATTGGGAAAAAGAATATCTTCAAATAAAAACTACACAGAAGCATTGTGTGAAACTTATTTCTGATATGTTCATTAAGCTAACAGAGTTAAACCATACTTTTGATTGCGCAGTTCTGAACACTCTTTCTGCAGAAAATTCAAGTGGACATTCGGAGCGCTAAGAGGTTAATAGTGGAAAAAGGAATATATTCAAATATAAACTACACAGTAGCATTCTGTGAAGCTTCTTTCTGTTCTGTGCATTCAACTAACAGAGTTGAACCTTACTTTTGATTGAGCCGTTCTGAAACACTCTTTCTGTAGAAACTGCAATTGGACATGCTAAGCGCTAAGAGGCCTACATTGGGAAAAAGAATATCTTCAAATAAAAACTACACAGATGCATTCTGTGAAACTTATTTCTGATCTGTAAATTCAGTTAACAGAGATAAAACATATTTTTTATTGAGCAGTTATGAAACACTCTTTTTGTAGAAAATGCAAGTGGAGATTCGGAGCGCTAAGAGGGTAATAGTGGAAAAAGGAATGTCTTCAAATATAAACTACACAGAATCATTCGGTGAAACTTCTTTCTGATCTGTGCATTCAGCTAACAGAGTTAAACCATACTTTTGATTGAGCAGATCTGAACACTCTTTCTGTAGAAAATGCAACTGGACATTTGGAGCGCTAAGAGCGTAGTAGTGGAAAAAGGAATATATTCAAATATAAACTACACAGAAGCATTCTGTGAAACTTCTTTCTGATCTGAGCATTCAGCTAACAGAGTTAAACCATACTTTTGATTGAGCAGTTTTGAAACACTCTGTCTGTAGAAAATGCAACTGGACATTCGTAGCGCTAAGTGGGTAATAGTGGAAAAAAGAATATGTTCAAATATAAACTACACAGAAGCATTGTATGAAATTTCTTTCTGTTCTGTGCATTCAACTAACAGAGTTGAACCTTACTTTTGATTGAGCCGTTCTGAAACACTCTTTCTGTAGAAACTGCAATTGGACATTCTGAGCGCTAAGAGGCCTATATTGGGAAAAAGAATGTCTACAAATAAAAACTACACAGAAGAATTGTGTGAAACTTCTTTCTGTTCTGTTTGTTCAACTAAAAGAGTTGAACCTTAGTTTTGATTGAGCCGTTCTGAAACACTCTTTCTGTAGAAAATGCAAGTGGAGATTCGGAGCGCTAAGAGGGTAATAGTGGAAAAAGGAATGTCTCCAAATATAAACTACACAGAATCATTCTGTGAAACTTCTTTCTGATCTGTGCATTCAGCTAACAGAGTTAAACCATACTTTTGATTGAGCAGATCTGAACACTCTTTCTGTAGAAAATGCAACTGGACATTTGGAGCGCTAAGAGAGTAGTAGTGGAAAAAGGAATATATTCAAATATAAACTACACAGAAGCATTCTGTGAAACTTCTTTCTGATCTGAGCATTCAGCTAACAGAGTTAAACCATACTTTTGATTGAGCAGTTTTGAAACACTCTGTCTGTAGAAAATGCAACTGGACATTCGTAGCGCTAAGCGGGTAATAGTGGAAAAAAGAATATGTTCAAATATAAACTACACAGAAGCATTGTATGAAACTTCTTTCTGTTCTGTGCATTCAATTAACAGAGTTGAACCTTACTTTTGATTGAGCCTTTCTGAAACACTCTTTCTGTAGAAACTGCAATTGGACATTCTCAGCGCTAAGAGGCCTATATTGGGAAAAATAATATCTTCAAATAAAAACTACACAGAAGCATTGTGTGAAACTTATTTCTGATATGTTCATTAAGCTAACAGAGTTAAACCATACTTTTGATTGCGCAGTTCTGAACACTCTTTCTGTAGAAAATGCAAGTGGACATTCGGAGCGCTAAGAGGGTAATAGTGGAAAAAGGAATATATTCAAATATAAACTACACAGTAGCATTCTGTGAAAATTCTTTCTGTTCTGTGCATTCAACTAACAGAGTTGAACCTTACTTTTGATTGAGCCGTTCTGAAACACTCTTTCTGTAGAAACTGCAATTGGACATGCTAAGCGCTAAGAGGCCTACATTGGGAAAAAGAATATCTTCAAATAAAAACTACACAGATGCATTCTGTGAAACTTATTTCTGATCTGTAAATTCAGTTAACAGAGATAAAACATATTTTTGATTGAGCAGTTATGAAACACTCTTTTTGTAGAAAATGCAAGTGGAGATTCGGAGCGCTAAGAGGGTAATAGTGGAAAAAGGAATGTCTTCAAATATAAACTACACAGAATCATTCGGTGAAACTTCTTTCTGATCTGTGCATTCAGCTAAGAGAGTTAAACCATACTTTTGATTGAGCAGATCTGAACACTCTTTCTGTTGAAAATGCAACTGGACATTTGGAGCGCTAAGAGAGTAGTAGTGGAAAAAGGAATATATTCAAATATAAACTACACAGAAGCATTCTGTTAAACTTCTTTCTGATCTGAGCATTCAGCTAACAGAGTTAAACCATACTTTTGATTGAGCAGTTTTGAAACACTCTGTCTGTAGAAAATGCAACTGGACATTCGTAGCGCTAAGTGGGTAATAGTGGAAAAAAGAATATGTTCAAATATAAACTACACAGAAGCATTGTATGAAACTTCTTTCTGTTCTGTGCATTCAACTAACAGAGTTGAACCTTACTTTTGATTGAGCCTTTCTGAAACACTCTTTCTGTAGGAACTGCAATTGGACATTCTGAGCGCTAAGAGGCCTATATTGGGAAAAATAATATCTTCAAATAAAAACTACATAGAAGCATTGTGTGAAACTTATTTCTGATATATTCATTAAGCTAACAGAGTTAAACCATACTTTTGATTGCGCAGTTCTGAACACTCTTTCTGTAGAAAATGCAAGTGGACATTCGGAGCGCTTAGAGGGTAATAGTGGAAAAAGGAATATATTCAAATATAAACTACACAGTAGCATTCTGTGAAAATTCTTTCTGTTCTGTGCATTCAACTAACAGAGTTGAACCTTACTTTTGATTGAGCCGTTCTGAAACACTCTTTCTGTAGAAACTGCAATTGGACATGCTAAGCGCTAAGAGGCCTACATTGGGAAAAAGAATATCTTCAAATAAAAACTACACAGATGCATTCTGTGAAACTTATTTCTGATCTGTAAATTCAGTTAACAGAGATAAAACATATTTTTGATTGAGCAGTTATGAAACACTCTTTTTGTAGAAAATGCAAGTGGAGATTCGGAGCGCTAAGAGGGTAATAGTGGAAAAAGGAATGTCTTCAAATATAAACTACACAGAATCATTCGGTGAAACTTCTTTCTGATCTGTGCATTCAGCTAACAGAGTTAAACCATACTTTTGATTGAGCAGATCTGAACACTCTTTCTGTAGAAAATGCAACTGGACATTTGGAGCGCTAAGAGCGTAGTAGTGGAAAAAGGAATATATTCTAATATAAACTACACAGAAGCATTCTGTGAAACTTCTTTCTGCTCTGAGCATTCAGCTAACAGAGTTAAACCATACTTTTGATTGAGCAGTTTTGAAACACTCTGTCTGTAGAAAATGCAACAGGACATTCGTAGCGCTAAGTGGGTAATAGTGGAAAAAAGAATATGTTCAAATATAAACTACACAGAAGCATTGTATGAAACATCTTTCTGTTCTGTGCATTCAACTAACAGAGTTGAACCTTACTTTTGATTGAGCCGTTCTGAAACACTCTTTCTGTAGAAACTGCAATTGGACATTCTGAGCGCTAAGAGGCCTATATTGGGAAAAAGAATGTCTACAAATAAAAACTACACAGAAGAATTGTGTGAAACTCCTTTCTGTTCTGTTTGTTCAACTAAAAGAGTTGAACCTTAGTTTTGATTGAGCCGTTCTGAAACACTCTTTCTGTAGAAAATGCAAGTGGAGATTCGGAGCGCTAAGAGGGTAATAGTGGAGAAAGGAATGTCTCCAAATATAAACTACACAGAATCATTTTGTGAAACTTCTTTCTGATCTGTGCATTCAGCTAACAGAGTTAAACCATACTTTTGATTGAGCAGATCTGAACACTCTTTCTGTAGAAAATGCAACTGGACTTTTGGAGCGCTAAGAGAGTAGTAGTGGAAAAAGGAATATATTCAAATATAAACTACACAGAAGCATTCTGTGAAACTTCTTTCTGATCTGAGCATTCAGCTAACAGAGTTAAACCATACTTTTGATTGAGCAGTTTTGAAACACTCTGTCTGTAGAAAATGCAACTGGACATTCGTATCGCTAAGTGGGTAATAGTGGAAAAAAGAATATGTTCAAATATAAACTACACAAAAGCATTGTATGAAACTTCTTTCTGTTCTGTGCATTCAACTAACAGAGTTGAACCTTACTTTTGATTGAGCCTTTCTGAAACACTCTTTCTGTAGAAACTGCAATTGGACATTCTCAGCGCTAAGAGGCCTATATTGGGAAAAACAATATCTTCAAATAAAAACTACACAGAAGCATTGTGTGAAACTTATTTCTGATATGTTCATTAAGCTAACAGAGTTAAACCATACTTTTGATTGCGCAGTTCTGAACACTCTTTCTGCAGAAAATGCAAGTGGACATTCGGAGCGCTAAGATGGTAATAGTGGAAAAAGGAATATATTCAAATATAAACTACACAGTAGCATTCTGTTAAAATTCTTTCTGTTCTGTGCATTGAACTAACAGATTTGAACCTTACTTTTGATTGAGCCGTTCTGAAACACTCTTTCTGTAGAAACTGCAATTGGACATGCTAAGCGCTAAGAGGACTACATTGGGAAAAAGAATATCTTCAAATAAAATCTACACAGATGCATTCTGTGAAACTTATTTCTGATCTGTAAATTCAGTTAACAGAGATAAAACATATATTTGACTGAGCAGTTATGAAACACTCTTTTTGTAGAAAATGCAAGTGGAGATTCGGAACGCTAGAGGGTAATAGTGGAAAAAGGAATGTCTTCAAATATAAACTACACAGAATCATTCGGTGAAACTTCTTTCTGATCTGTGCATTCAGCTAACAGAGTTAAACCATACTTTTGATTGAGCAGATCTGAACACTCTTTCTGTAGAAAATGCAACTGGACATTTGGAGCGCTAAGAGCGTAGTAGTGGAAAAAGGAATATATTCTAATATAAACTACACAGAAGCATTCTGTGAAACTTCTTTCTGATCTGAGCATTCAGCTAACAGAGTTAAACCATACTTTTGATTGAGCAGTTTTGAAACACTCTTTCTGCAGAAAATGCAAGTGGACATTCGGAGCGCTAAGAGGGTAATATTGGAAAAAGGAATATATTCAAATATAAACTACACAGTAGCATTCTGTGAAACTTCTTTCTGTTCTGTGCATTCAACTAACAGAGTTGAACCTTACTTTTGATTGAGCCATTCTGAAACACTCTTTCTGTAGAAACTGCAATTGGACATGCTAAGCGCTAAGAGGCCTACATTGGGAAAAAGAATATCTTCAAATAAAAACTACACAGATGCATTCTGTGAAACTTATTTCTGATCTGTAAATTCAGTTAACAGAGATAAAACATATTTTTGATTGAGCAGTTATGGAACACTCTTTTTGTAGAAAATGCAAGTGGAGATTCGGAGCGCTAAGAGGGTAATAGTGGAAAAAGGAATGTCTTCAAATATAAACTACACAGAATCATTCGGTGAAACTTCTTTCTGATCTGTGCATTCAGCTAACAGAGTTAAACCATACTTTTGATTGAGCAGATCTGAACACTCTTTCTGTAGAAAATGCAACTGGACATTTTGAGCGCTAAGAGCGTAGTAGTGGAAAAAGGAATATATTCAAATATAAACTACACAGAAGCATTGTGTGAAACTTCTTTCTGATCTGAGCATTCAGCTAACAGAGTTAAACCATACTTTTGATTGAGCAGTTTTGAAACACTCTGTCTGTAGAAAATGCAACTGGACATTCGTAGCGCTAAGTGGGTAATAGTGGAAAAAAGAATATGTTCAAATATAAACTACACAGAAGCATTGTATGAAACTTCTTTCTGTTCTGTGCATTCAACTAACAGAGTTGAACCTTACTTTTGATTGAGCCGTTCTGAAACACTCTTTCTGTAGAAACTGCAATTGGACATTCTGAGCGCTAAGAGGCCTATATTGGGAAAAAGAATGTCTACAAATAAAAACTACACAGAAGAATTGTGTGAAACTACTTTCTGTTCTGTTTGTTCAACTAAAAGAGTTGAACCTTAGTTTTGATTGAGCCGTTCTGAAACACTCTTTCTGTAGAAAATGCAAGTGGAGATTCAGAGCGCTAAGAGGGTAATAGTGGAAAAAGGAATGTCTCCAAATATAAACTACACAGAATCATTCTGTGAAACTTCTTTCTTATCTGTGCATTCAGCTAACAGAGTTAAACCATACTTTTGATTGAGCAGATCTGAACACTCTTTCTGTAGAAACTGCAATTGGACATTCTGAGCGCTAAGAGGCCTATATTGGGAAAAATAATATCTTCAAATAAAAACTACACAGAAGCATTGTGTGAAACTTATTTCTGATATGTTCATTAAGCTAACAGAGTTAAACCATACTTTTGATTGCGCAGTTCTGAACACTCTTTCTGTAGAAAATGCAAGTGGACATTCGGAGCGCTAAGAGGGTAATAGTGGAAAAAGGAATATATTCAAATATAAACTACACAGTAGCATTCTGTGAAAATTCTTTCTGTTCTGTGCATTCAACTAACAGAGTTGAACCTTACTTTTGATTGAGCCTTTCTGAAACACTCTTTCTGTAGAAACTGCAATTGGACATTCTGAGCGCTAAGAGGCCTATATTGGGAAAAAGAATGTCTACAAATAAAAACTACACAGAAGGATTGTGTGAAACTTCTTTCTGTTCTGTTTGTTCAACTAAAAGAGTTGAACCTTAGTTTTGATTGAGCCGTTCTGAAACACTCTTTCTGTAGAAACTGCAATTGGACATTCTGAGCACTAATAGGCCTATATTGGGAAAAATAATATCTTCAAATAAAAACTACACAGAAGCATTGTGTGAAACTTATTTCTGATATGTTCATTAAGCTAACAGAGATAAACCATACTTTTGATTGCGCAGTTCTGAACACTCTTTCTGTAGAAAATGCAAGTGGACATTCGGAGCGCTAAGAGGGTAATAGTGGAAAAAGGAATATATTCAAATATAAACTACACAGTAGCATTCTGTGAAAATTCTTTCTGTTCTGTGCATTCAACTAACAGAGTTGAACCTTACTTTTGATTGAGCCGTTCTGAAACACTCTTTCTGAAGAAACTGCAATTGGACATGCTAAGCGCTAAGAGGCCTACATTGGGAAAAAGAATATCTTCAAATAAAAACTACACAGATGCATTCTGTGAAACATATTTCTGATCTGTAAATTCAGTTAACAGAGATAAAACATATTTTTGATTGAGCAGTTATGAAACACTCTTTTTGTAGAAAATGCAAGTGGAGATTCGGAGCGCTAAGAGGGTAATAGTGGAAAAAGGAATGTCTTCAAATATAAACTACACAGAATCATTCGGTGAAACTTCTTTCTGATCTGTGCATTCAGCTAACAGAGTTTAACCATACTTTTGATTGAGCAGATCTGAACACTCTTTCTGTAGAAAATGCAACTGGACTTTTGGAGCGCTAAGAGAGTAGTAGTGGAAAAAGGAATATATTCAAATATAAACTACACAGAAGCATTCTGTGAAACTTCTTTCTGATCTGAGCATTCATCTAACAGAGTTAAACCATACTTTTGATTGAGCAGTTTTGAAACACTCTGTCTGTAGAAAATGCAACTGGACATTCGTAGCGCTAAGTGGGTAATAGTGGAAAAAAGAATATGTTCAAATATAAACTACACAGAAGCATTGTATGAAACTTCTTTCTGTTCTGTGCATTCAACTAACAGAGTTGAACCTTACTTTTGATTGAGCCTTTCTGAAACACTCTTTCTGTAGAAACTGCAATTGGAGATTCTGAGCGCTAAGAGGCCTATATTGGGAAAAATAATATCTTCAAATAAAAACTACACAGAAGCATTGTGTGAAACTTATTTCTGATATGTTCATTAAGCTAACAGAGTTAAACCATACTTTTGATTGCGCAGTTCTGAACACTCTTTCTGTAGAAAATGCAAGTGGACATTCGGAGCGCTAAGAGGGTAATATTGGAAAAAGGAATATATTCAAATATAAACTACACAGTAGCATTCTGTGAAAATTCTTTCTGTTCTGTGCATTCAACTAACAGAGTTGAACCTTACTTTTGATTGAGCCGTTCTGAAACACTCTTTCTGTAGGAACTGCAATTGGACATGCTAAGCGCTAAGAGGCCTACATTGGGAAAAAAGTATCTTCAAATAAAAACTACACAGATGCATTCTGTGAAACTTATTTCTGATCTGTAAATTCAGTTAACAGAGATAAAACATATTTTTGATTGAGCAGTTATGAAACACTCTTTTTGTAGATAATGCAAGTGGAGATTCGGAGCGCTAAGTGGGTAATAGTGGAAAAAGGAATGTCTTCAAATATAAACTACACAGAATCATTCGGTGAAACTTCTTTCTGATCTGTGCATTCAGCTAACAGAGTTAAACCATACTTTTGATTGAGCAGATGTGAACACTCTTTCTGTAGAAAATGCAACTGGACATTTGGAGCGCTAAGAGCGTAGTAGTGGAAAAAGGAATATATTCAAATATAAACTACACAGAAGCATTCTGTGAAACTTCTTTCTGATCTGAGCATTCAGCTAACAGAGTTAAACCATACTTTTGATTGAGCAGTTTTGAAACACTCTGTCTGTAGAAAATGCAACTGGACATTCGTAGCGCTAAGTGGGTAATAGTGGAAAAAAGAATATGTTCAAATATAAACTACACAGAAGCATTGTATGAAATTTCTTTCTGTTCTGTGCATTCAACTAACAGAGTTGAACCTTACTTTTGATTGAGCCGTTCTGAAACACTCTTTCTGTAGAAACTGCAATTGGACATTCTGAGCGCTAAGAGGCCTATATTGGGAAAAAGAATGTCTACAAATAAAAACTACACAGAAGGATTGTGTGAAACTTCTTTCTGTTCTGTTTGTTCAACTAAAAGAGTTGAACCTTTGTTTTGATTGAGGCGCTCTGAAACACTCTTTCTGTAGAAAATGCAAGTGGAGATTCGGAGCGCTAAGAGGGTAATAGTGGAGAAAGGAATGTCTCCAAATATAAACTACACAGAATCATTTTGTGAAACTTCTTTCTGATCTGTGCATTCAGCTAACAGAGTTAAACCATACTTTTGATTGAGCAGATCTGAACACTCTTTCTGTAGAAAATGCAACTGGACTTTTGGAGCGCTAAGAGAGTAGTAGTGGAAAAAGGAATATATTCAAATATAAACTACACAGAAGCATTCTGTGAAACTCATTTCTGATCTGAGCATTCAGCTAACAGAGTTAAACCATACTTTTGATTGAGCAGTTTTGAAACACTCTGTCTGTAGAAAATGCAACTGGACATTCGTAGCGCTAAGTGGGTAATAGTGGAAAAAAGAATATATTCAAATATAAACTACACAGAAGCATTGTATGAAACTTCTTTCTGTTCTGTGCATTCAACTAACAGAGTTGAACCTTACTTTTGATTGAGCCTTTCTGAAACACTCTTTCTGTAGAAACTGCAATTGGACATTCTGAGCGCTAAGAGGCCTATATTGGGAAAAATAATATCTTCAAATAAAAACTACACAGAAGCATTGTGTGAAACTTATTTCTGATATGTTCATTAAGCTAACAGAGTTAAACCATACTTTTGATTGCGCAGTTCTGAACACTCTTTCTGTAGAAAATGCAAGTGGACATTCGGAGCGCTAAGAGGGTAATAGTGGAAAAAGGAATATATTCAAATATAAACTACACAGTAGCATTCTGTGAAAATTCTTTCTGTTCTGTGCATTCAACTAACAGAGTTGAACCTTACTTTTGATTGAGCCGTTCTGAAACACTCTTTCTGTAGAAACTGCAATTGGACATGCTAAGCGCTAGGAGGCCTACATTGGGAAAAAAATATCTTCAAATAAAAACTACACAGATGCATTCTGTGAAAATTATTTCTGATCTGTAAATTCAGTTAACAGAGATAAAACATATTTTTGATTGAGCAGTTATGAAACACTCTTTTTGAAGAAAATGCAAGTGGAGATTCGGAGCGCTAAGTGGGTAATAGTGGAAAAAGGAATGTCTTCAAATATAAACTACACAGAATCATTCGGTGAAACTTCTTTCTGATCTGTGCATTCAGCCAACAGAGTTAAACCATACTTCTGATTGAGCAGATCTGAACACTCTTTCTGTAGAAAATGCAACTGGACATTTGGAGCGCTAAGAGAGTAGTAGTGGAAAAAGGAATATATTCAAATATAAACTACACAGAAGCATTCTGTGAAACTTCTTTCTGATCTGAGCATTCAGCTAACAGAGTTAAACCATACTTTTGATTGAGCAGTTTTGAAACACTCTGTCTGTAGAAAATGCAACTGGACATTCGTAGCGCTAAGTGGGTAATAGTGGAAAAAAGAATATGTTCAAATATAAACTACACAGAAGCATTGTATGAAACTTCTTTCTGTTCTGTGCATTCAACTAACAGAGTTGAACCTTACTTTTGATTGAGCCGTTCTGAAACACTCTTTCTGTAGAAACTGCAATTGGACATTCTCAGCACTAAGAGGCCTATATTGGGAAAAATAATATCTTCAAATAAAAACTACACAGAAGCATTGTGTGAAACTTATTTCTGATATGTTCATTAAGCTAACAGAGTTAAACCATACTTTTGATTGCGCAGTTCTGAACACTCTTTCTGTAGAAAATGCAAGTGGACATTCGGAGCGCTAAGAGGGTAATAGTGGAAAAAGGAATATATTCAAATATAAACTACACAGTAGCATTCTGTGAAAATTCTTTCTGTTCTGTGCATTCAACTAACAGAGTTGAACCTTACTTTTGATTGAGCCGTTCGGAAACACTCTTTCTGTAGAAACTGCAATTGGACATGCTAAGCGCTAAGAGGCCTACATTGGGAAAAAGAATATCTTCAAATAAAAACTACACAGATGCATTCTGTGAAACATATTTCTGATCTGTAAATTCAGTTAACAGAGATAAAACCTATTTTTGATTGAGCAGTTATGAAACACTCTTTTTGTAGAAAATGCAAGTGGAGATTCGGAGCGCTAAGAGGGTAATAGTGGAAAAAGGAATGTCTTCAAATATAAACTACACAGAATCATTCGGTGAAACTTCTTTCTGATCTGTGCATTCAGCTAACAGAGTTAAACCATACTTTTGATTGAGCAGATCTGAACACTCTTTCTGTAGAAAATGCAACTGGACATTTGGAGCGCTAAGAGCGTAGTAGTGGAAAAAGGAATATATTCAAATATAAACTACACAGAAGCATTCTGTGAAACTTCTTTCTGATCTGAGCATTCAGCTAACAGAGTTAAACCATACTTTTGATTGAGCAGTTTTGAAACACTCTGTCTGTAGAAAATGCAACTGGACATTCGTAGAGCTAAGTGGGTAATAGTGGAAAAAAGAATATGTTCAAATATAAACTACACAGAAGCATTGTATGAAATTTCTTTCTGTTCTGTGCATTCAACTAACAGAGTTGAACCTTACTTTTGATTGAACCGTTCTGAAACACTCTTTCTGTAGAAACTGCAATTGGACATTCTGAGCGCTAAGAGGCCTATATTGGGAAAAAGAATGTCTACAAATAAAAACTACACAGAAGAATTGTGTGAAACTTCTTTCTGTTCTGTTTGTTCAACTAAAAGAGTTGAACCTTAGTTTTGATTGAGCCGTTCTGAAACACTCTTTTTGTAGAAAATGCAAGTGGAGATTCGGAGCGCTAAGAGAGTAATAGTGGAGAAAGGAATATCTCCAAATATAAACTACACAGAATCATTCTGTGAAATTTCTTTCTGATCTGTGCATTCAGCTAACAGAGTTAAACCATACTTTTGATTGAGCAGATCTGAACACTCTTTCTGTAGAAAATGCAACTGGACTTTTGGAGTGCTATGAGAGTAGTAGTGGAAAAAGGAATATATTCAAATATAAACTACACAGAAGCATTCTGTGAAACTTCTTTCTGATCTGAGCATTCAGCTAACAGAGTTAAACCATACTTTTGATTGAGCAGTTTTGAAACACTCTGTCTGTAGAAAATGCAACTGGACATTCGTAGCGCTAAGTGGGTAATAGTGGAAAAAAGAATATGTTCAAATATAAACTACACAGAAGCATTGTATGAAACTTCTTTCTGTTCTGTGCATTCAACTAACAGAGTTGAACCTTACTTTTTATTGAGCCTTTCTGAAAAACTCTTTCTGTAGAAACTGCAATTGGACATTCTGAGCGCTAAGAGGCCTATATTGGGAAAAATAATATCTTCAAATAAAAACTACACAGAAGCATTGTGTGAAACTTATTTCTGATATGTTCATTAAGCTAACAGAGTTAAACCATACTTTTGATTGCGCAGTTCTGAACACTCTTTCTGTAGAAAATGCAAGTGGACATTCGGAGCGCTAAGAGGGTTATAGTGGAAAAAGGAATATATTCAAATATAAACTACACAGTAGCATTCTGTGAAAATTCTTTCTGTTCTGTGCATTCAACTAACAGAGTTGAGCCTTACTTTTGATTGAGCCGTTCTGAAACACTCTTTCTGTAGAAACTGCAATTGGACATGCTAAGCGCTAAGAGGCCTACATTGGGAAAAAGAATATCTTCAAATAAAAACTACACAGATGCATTCTGTGAAACTTATTTCTGATCTGTAAATTCAGTTAACAGAGATAAAACATATTTTTGATTGAGCAGTTATGAAACACTCTTTTTGTAGAAAATGCAAGTGGAGATTCGGAGCGCTAAGTGGGTAATAGTGGAAAAAGGAATGTCTTCAAATATAAACTACACAGAATCATTCGGTGAAACTTCTTTCTGATCTGTGCATTCAGCCAACACAGTTAAACCATACTTCTGATTGAGCAGATCTGAACACTCTTTCTGTAGAAAATGCAACTGGACATTTGGAGCGCTAAGAGAGTAGTAGTGGAAAAAGGAATATATTCAAATATAAACTACACAGAAGCATTCTGTGAAACTTCTTTCTGATCTGAGCATTCAGCTAACAGAGTTAAACCATACTTTTGATTGAGCAGTTTTGAAACACTCTGTCTGTAGAAAATGCAACTGGACATTCGTAGCGCTAAGTGGGTAATAGTGGAAAAAAGAATATGTTCAAATATAAACTACACAGAAGCATTGTATGAAATTTCTTTCTGTTCTGTGCATTCAACTAACAGAGTTGAACCTTACTTTTGATTGAGCCGTTCTGAAACACTCTTTCTGTAGAAACTGCAATTGGACATTCTGAGCACTAAGAGGCCTATATTGGGAAAAATAATATCTTCAAATAAAAACTACACAGAAGCATTGTGTGAAACTTATTTCTGATATGTTCATTAAGCTAACAGAGTTAAACCATACTTTTGATTGCGCAGTTCTGAACACTCTTTCTGTAGAAAATGCAAGTGGACATTCGGAGCGCTAAGAGGGTAATAGTGGAAAAAGGAATATATTCAAATATAAACTACACAGTAGCATTCTGTGAAAATTCTTTCTGTTCTGTGCATTCAACTAACAGAGTTGAACCTTACTTTTGATTGAGCCGTTCTGAAACACTCTTTCTGTAGAAACTGCAATTGGACATGCTAAGCGCTAAGAGGCCTACATTGGGAAAAAGAATATCTTCAAATAAAAACTACACAGATGCATTCTGTGAAACATATTTCTGATCTGTAAATTCAGTTAACAGAGATAAAACCTATTTTTGATTGAGCAGTTATGAAACACTCTTTTTGTAGAAAATGCAAGTGGAGATTCGGAGCGCTAAGAGGGTAATAGTGGAAAAAGTAATGTCTTCAAATATAAACTACACAGAATCATTCGGTGAAACTTCTTTCTGATCTGTGCATTCAGCTAACAGAGTTAAACCATACTTTTGATTGAGCAGATCTGAACACTCTTTCTGTAGAAAATGCAACTGGACATTTGGAGCGCTAAGAGCGTAGTAGTGGAAAAAGGAATATATTCAAATATAAACTACACAGAAGCATTCTGTGAAACTTCTTTCTGATCTGAGCATTCAGCTAACAGAGTTAAACCATACTTTTGTGAGCAGTTTTGAAACACTCTGTCTGTAGAAAATGCAACTGGACATTCGTAGCGCTAAGTGGGTAATAGTGGAAAAAAGAATATGTTCAAATATAAACTACACAGAAGCATTGTATGAAATTTCTTTCTGTTCTGTGCATTCAACTAACAGATTTGAACCTTACTTTTGATGAACCGTTCTGAAACACTCTTTCTGTAGAAACTGCAATTGGACATTCTGAGCGCTAAGAGGCCTATATTGGGAAAAAGAATGTCTACAAATAAAAACTACACAGAAGAATTGTGTGAAACTTCTTTCTGTTCTGTTTGTTCAACTAAAAGAGTTGAACCTTAGTTTTGATTGAGCCGTTCTGAAACACTCTTTCTGTAGAAAATGCAAGTGGAGATTCGGAGCGCTAAGAGGGTAATAGTGGAGAAAGGAATATCTCCAAATATAAACTACACAGAATCATTCTGTGAAATTTCTTTCTGATCTGTGCATTCAGCTAACAGAGTTAAAACATACTTTTGATTGAGCAGATCTGAACACTCTTTCTGTAGAAAATGCAACGGGACTTTTGGAGCGCTAAGAGAGTAGTAGTGGAAAAAGGAATATATTCAAATATAAACTGCACAGAAGCATTCTGTGAAACTTCTTTCTCATCTGAGCATTCAGCTAACAGAGTTAAACCATACTTTTGATTGAGCAGTTTTGAAACACTCTGTCTGTAGAAAATGCAACTGGACATTCGTAGCGCTAAGTGGGTAATAGTGGAAAAAAGAATATGTTCAAATATAAACTACACAGAAGCATTGTATGAAACTTTTTTCAGTTCTGTGCATTCAACTAACAGAGTTGAACCTTACTTTTGATTGAGCCTTTCTGAAAAACTCTTTCTGTAGAAACTGCAATTGGACATTCTGAGCGCTAAGAGGCCTATATTGGGAAAAATAATATCTTCAAATAAAAACTACACAGAAGCATTGTGTGAAACTTATTTCTGATATGTTCATTAAGCTAACAGAGTTAAACCATACTTTTGATTGCACAGTTCTGAACACTCTTTCTGTAGAAAATGCAAGCGGACATTCGGAGCGCTAAGAGGGTAATAGTGGAAAAAGGAATATATTCAAATATAAACTACACAGTAGCATTCTGTGAAAATTCTTTCTGTTCTGTGCATTCAACTAACAGAGTTGAGCCTTACTTTTGATTGAGCCGTTCTGAAACACTCTTTCTGTAGAAACTGCAATTGGACATGCTAAGCGCTAAGAGGCCTACATTGGGAAAAAGAATATCTTCAAATAAAAACTACACAGATGCATTCTGTGAAACTTATTTCTGATCTGTAAATTCAGTTAACAGAGATAAAACATATTTTTGATTGAGCAGTTATGAAACACTCTTTTTGTAGAAAATGCAAGTGGAGATTCGGAGCGCTAAGAGGGTAATAGTGGAAAAAGGAATGTCTTCAAATATAAACTACACAGAATCATTCGGTGAAACTTCTTTCTGATCTGTGCATTCAGCTAACAGAGTTAAACCATACTTCAGATTGAGCAGATCTGAACACTCTTTCTGTAGAAAATGCAACTGGACATTTGGAGCGCTAAGAGCGTAGTAGTGGAAAAAGGAATATATTCAAATATAAACTACACAGAAGCATTCTGTGAAACTTCTTTCTGATCTGAGCATTCAGCTAACAGAGTTAAACAATACTTTTGATTGAGCAGTTTTGAAACACTCTGTCTGTAGAAAATGCAACTGGACATTCGTAGCGCTAAGTGGGTAGTAGTGGAAAAAAGAATATGTTCAAATATAAACTACACAGAAGCATTCTATGAAACTTCTTTCTGTTCTGTGCATTCAACTAACAGAGTTGAACCTTAATTTTGATTGAGCCGTTCTGAAACACTCTTTCTGTAGAAACTGCAATTGGACCTTCTGAGCACTAAGAGGCCTATATTGGGAAAAATAATATCTTCAAATAAAAACTACACAGAAGCATTGTGTGAAACTTATTTCTGATATGTTCATTAAGCTAACAGAGTTAAACCATACTTTTGATTGCGCAGTTCTGAACACTCTTTCTGTAGAAAATGCAAGTGGACATTCGGAGCGCTAAGAGGGTAATAGTGGAAAAAGGAATATATTCAAATATAAACTACACAGTAGCATTCTGTGAAAATTCTTTCTGTTCTGTGCATTCAACTAACAGAGTTGAACCTTACTTTTGATTGAGCCGTTCTGAAACACTCTTTCTGTAGAAACTGCAATTGGACATGCTAAGCGCTAAGAGGCCTACATTGGGAAAAAGAATCTCTTCAAATAAAAACTACACAGATGCATTCTGTGAAACTTATTTCTGATCTGTAAATTCAGTTAACAGAGATAAAACATATTTTTGATTGAGCAGTTATGAAACACTCTTTTTGTAGAAAATGCAAGTGGAGATTCGGAGCGCTAAGAGGGTAATAGTGGAAAAAGGAATGTCTTCAAATAAAAACTACACAGAATCATTCGGTGAAACTTCTTTCTGATCTGTGCATTCAGCTAACAGAGTTAAACCATACTTTTGATTGAGCAGATCTGAACACTCTTTCTGTAGAAAATGCAACTGGACATTTGGAGCGCTAAGAGCGTAGTAGTGGAAAAAGGAATATATTCAAATATAAACTACACAGAAGCATTCTGTGAAACTTCTTTCTGATCTGAGCATTCAGCTAACAGAGTTAAACCATACTTTTGATTGAGCAGTTTTGAAACACTCTGTCTGTAGAAAATGCAACTGGACATTCGTAGCGCTAAGTGGGTAATAGTGGAAAAAAGAATATATTCAAATATAAACTACACAGAAGCATTGTATGAAATTTCTTTCTGTTCTGTGCATTCAACTAACAGAGTTGAACCTTACTTTTGATTGAGCCGTTCTGAAACACTCTTTCTGTAGAAACTGCAATTGGACATTCTGAGCGCTAAGAGGCCTATATTGGGAAAAAGAATGTCTACAAATAAAAACTACACAGAAGAATTGTGTGAAACTTCTTTCTGTTCTGTTTGTTCAACTAAAAGTGTTGAACCTTAGTTTTGATTGAGCCGTTCTGAAACTCTCTTTCTGTAGAAAATGCAAGTGGAGATTCGGAGCGCTAAGAGGGTAATAGTGGAAAAAGGAATGTCTCCAAATATAAACTACACAGAATCATTCTGTGAAACTTCTTTCTGATCTGTGCATTCAGCTAACAGGGTTAAACCATACTTTTGATTGAGCAGATCTGAACACTCTTTCTGTAGAAAATGCAACTGGACATTTGGAGCGCTAAGAGAGTAGTAGTGGAAAAAGGAATATATTCAAATATAAACTACACAGAAGCATTCTGTGAAACTTCTTTCTGATCTGAGCATTCATCTAACAGAGTTAAACCATACTTTTGATTGAGCAGTTTTGAAACACTCTGTCTGTAGAAAATGCAACTGGACATTCGTAGCGCTAAATGGGTAATAGTGGAAAAAAGAATTTGTTCAAATATAGACTACACAGAAGCATTGTATGAAACTTCTTTCTGTTCTGTGCATTCAACTAACAGAGTTGAACCTTACTTTTGATTGAGCCGTTCTGAAACACTCTTTCTGTAGAAACTGCAATTGGACATTCTGAGCACTAAGAGGCCTATATTGGGAAAAATAATATCTTCAAATAAAAACTACACAGATGCATTCTGTGAAACATATTTCTGATCTGTAAATTCAGTTAACAGAGATAAAACCTATTTTTGATTGAGCAGTTATGAAACACTCTTTTTGTAGAAAATGCAAGTGGAGATTCGGAGCGCTAAGAGGGTAATAGTGGAAAAAGGAATGTCTCCAAATATAAACTACACAGAATCATTCTGTGAAACTTCTTTCTGATCTGTGCATTCAGCTAACAGGGTTAAACCATACTTTTGATTGAGCAGATCTGAACACTCTTTCTGTAGAAAATGCAACTGGACATTTGGAGCGCTAAGAGAGTAGTAGTGGAAAAAGGAATATATTCAAATATAAACTACACAGAAGCATTCTGTGAAACTTCTTTCTGATCTGAGCATTCATCTAACAGAGTTAAACCATACTTTTGATTGAGCAGTTTTGAAACACTCTGTCTGTAGAAAATGCAACTGGACATTCGTAGCGCTAAATGGGTAATAGTGGAAAAAAGAATTTGTTCAAATATAGACTACACAGAAGCATTGTATGAAACTTCTTTCTGTTCTGTGCATTCAACTAACAGAGTTGAACCTTAATTTTGATTGAGCCGTTCTGAAACACTCTTTCTGTAGAAACTGCAATTGGACCTTCTGAGCACTAAGAGGCCTATATTGGGAAAAATAATATCTTCAAATAAAAACTACACAGAAGCATTGTGTGAAACTTATTTCTGATATGTTCATTAAGCTAACAGAGTTAAACCATACTTTTGATTGCGCAGTTCTGAACACTCTTTCTGTAGAAAATGCAAGTGGACATTCGGAGCGCTAAGAGGGTAATAGTGGAAAAAGGAATATATTCAAATATAAACTACACAGTAGCATTCTGTGAAAATTCTTTCTGTTCTGTGCATTCAACTAACAGAGTTGAACCTTACCTTTGATTGAGCCGTTCTGAAACACTCTTTCTGTAGAAACTGCAATTGGAGATGCTAAGCGCTAAGAGGCCTACATTGGGAAAAAGAATATCTTCAAATAAAAACTACACAGATGCATTCTGTGAAACTTATTTCTGATCTGTAAATTCAGTTAACAGAGATAAAACATATTTTTGATTGAGCAGTTATGAAACACTCTTTTTGTAGAAAATGCAAGTGGAGATTCCGAGCGCTAAGAGGGTAATAGTGGAAAAAGGAATGTCTTCTAATAAAAACTACACAGAATCATTCGGTGAAACTTCTTTCTGATCTGTGCATTTAGCTAACAGAGTTAAACCATACTTTTGATTGAGCAGATCTGAACACTCTTTCTGTAGAAAATGCAACTGGACATTTGGAGCGCTAAGAGCGTAGTAGTGGAAAAAGGAATATATTCAAATATAAACTACACAGAAGCATTCTGTGAAACTTCTTTCTGATCTGAGCATTCAGCTAACAGAGTTAAACCATACTTTTGATTGAGCAGTTTTGAAACACTCTGTCTGTAGAAAATGCAACTGGACATTCGTAGCGCTAAGTGGGTAATAGTGGAAAAAAGAATATATTCAAATATAAACTACACAGAAGCATTGTATGAAATTTCTTTCTGTTCTGTGTATTCAACTAACAGAGTTGAACCTTACTTTTGATTGAGCCGTTCTGAAACACTCTTTCTGTAGAAACTGCAATTGGACATTCTGAGCGCTAAGAGGCCTATATTGGGAAAAAGAATGTCTACAAATAAAAACTACACAGAAGAATTGTGTGAAACTTCTTTCTGTTCTGTTTGTTCAACTAAAAGAGTTGAACCTTAGTTTTGATTGAGCCGTTCTGAAACACTCTTTCTGTAGAAAATGCAAGTGGAGATTCGGAGCGCTAAGAGGGTAATAGTGGAGAAAGGAATATCTCCAAATATAAACTACACAGAATCATTCTGTGAAATTTCTTTCTGATCTGTGCATTCAGCTAACAGAGTTAAAACATACTTTTGATTGAGCAGATCTGAACACTCTTTCTGTAGAAAATGCAACGGGACTTTTGGAGCGCTAAGAGAGTAGTAGTGGAAAAAGGAATATATTCAAATATAAACTACACAGAAGCATTCTGTGAAACTTCTTTCTGATCTGAGCATTCAGCTAACAGAGTTAAACCATACTTTTGATTGAGCAGTTTTGAAACACTCTGTCTGTAGAAAATGCAACTGGACATTCGTAGCGCTAAGTGGGTAATAGTGGAAAAAAGAATATGTTCAAATATAAACTACACAGAAGCATTGTATGAAACTTCTTTCTATTCTGTGCATTCAACTAACAGAGTTGAACCTTACTTTTGATGGAGCCTTTCTGAAAAACTCTTTCTGTAGAAACTGCAATTGGACATTCTGAGCGCTAAGAGGCCTATATTGGGAAAAATAATATCTTCAAATAAAAACTACACAGAAGCATTGTGTGAAACTTATTTCTGATATGTTCATTAAGCTAACAGAGTTAAACCATACTTTTGATTGCGCAGTTCTGAACACTCTTTCTGTAGAAAATGCAAGCGGACATTCGGAGCGCTAAGAGGGTAATAGTGGAAAAAGGAATATATTCAAATATAAACTACACAGTAGCATTCTGTGAAAATTCTTTCTGTTCTGTGCATTCAACTAACAGAGTTGAGCCTTACTTTTGATTGAGCCGTTCTGAAACACTCTTTCTGTAGAAACTGCAATTGGACATGCTAAGCGCTAAGAGGCCTACATTGGGAAAAAGAATATCTTCAAATAAAAACTACACAGATGCATTCTGTGAAACTTATTTCTGATCTGTAAATTCAGTTAGCAGAGATAAAACATATTTTTGATTGAGCAGTTATGAAACACTCTTTTTGTAGAAAATGCAAGTGGAGATTCGGAGCGCTAAGAGGGTAATAGTGGAAAAAGGAATGTCTTCAAATATAAACTACACAGAATCATTCGGTGAAACTTCTTTCTGATCTGTGCATTCAGCTAACAGAGTTAAACCATACTTTTGATTGAGCAGATCTGAACACTCTTTCTGTAGAAAATGCAACTGGACATTTGGAGCGCTAAGAGGGTAGTAGTGGAAAAAGGAATATATTCAAATATAAACTACACAGAAGCATTCTGTGAAACTTCTTTCTGATCTGAGCATTCAGCTAACAGAGTTAAACCATACTTTTGATTGAGCAGTTTTGAAACACTCTGTCTGTACAAAATGCAACTGGACATTCGTAGCGCTAAGTGGGTAGTAGTGGAAAAAAGAATATGTTCAAATATAAACTACACAGAAGCATTCTATGAAACTTCTTTCTGTTCTGTGCATTCAACTAACAGAGTTGAACCTTAATTTTGATTGAGCCGTTCTGAAACACTCTTTCTGTAGAAACTGCAATTGGACCTTCTGAGCACTAAGAGGCCTATATTGGGAAAAATAATATCTTCAAATAAAAACTACACAGAAGCATTGTGTGAAACTTATTTCTGATATGTTCATTAAGCTAACAGAGTTAAACCATACTTTTGATTGCGCAGTTCTGAACACTCTTTCTGTAGAAAATGCAAGTGGACATTCGGAGCGCTAAGAGGGTAATAGTGGAAAAAGGAATATATTCAAATATAAACTACACAGTAGCATTCTGTGAAAATTCTTTCTGTTCTGTGCATTCAACTAACAGAGTTGAACCTTACTTTTGATTGAGCCGTTCTGAAACACTCTTTCTGTAGAAACTGCAATTGGACATGCTAAGCGCTAAGAGGCCTACATTGGGAAAAAGAATATCTTCAAATAAAAACTACACAGATGCATTCTGTGAAACTTATTTCTGATCTGTAAATTCAGTTAACAGAGATAAAACATATTTTTGATTGAGCAGTTATGAAACACTCTTTTTGTAGAAAATGCAAGTGGAGATTCCGAGCGCTAAGAGGGTAATAGTGGAAAAAGGAATGTCTTCTAATAAAAACTACACAGAATCATTCGGTGAAACTTCTTTCTGATCTGTGCATTTAGCTAACAGAGTTACACCATACTTTTGATTGAGCAGATCTGAACACTCTTTCTGTAGAAAATGCAACTGGACATTTGGAGCGCTAAGAGCGTAGTAGTGGAAAAAGGAATATATTCAAATATAAACTACACAGAAGCATTCTGTGAAACTTCTTTCTGATCTGAGCATTCAGCTAACAGAGTTAAACCATACTTTTGATTGAGCAGTTTTGAAACACTCTGTCTGTAGAAAATGCAACTGGACATTCGTAGCGCTAAGTGGGTAATAGTGGAAAAAAGAATATATTCAAATATAAACTACACAGAAGCATTGTATGAAATTTCTTTCTGTTCTGTGCATTCAACTAACAGAGTTGAACCTTACTTTTGATTGAGCCGTTCTGAAACACTCTTTCTGTAGAAACTGCAATTGGACATTCTGAGCGCTAAGAGGCCTATATTGGGAAAAAGAATGTCTACAAATAAAAACTACACAGAAGAATTGTGTGAAACTTCTTTCTGTTCTGTTTGTTCAACTAAAAGTGTTGAACCTTAGTTTTGATTGAGCCGTTCTGAAACACTCTTTCTGTGGAAAATGCAAGTGGAGATTCGGAGCGCTAAGAGGGTAATAGTGGAAAAAGGAATGTCTCCAAATATAAACTACACAGAATCATTCTGTGAAACTTCTTTCTGATCTGTGCATTCAGCTAACAGAGTTAAACCATACTTTTGATTGAGCAGATCTGAACACTCTTTCTGTAGAAAATGCAACTGGACATTTGGAGCGCTAAGAGAGTAGTAGTGGAAAAAGGAATATATTCAAATATAAACTACACAGAAGCATTCTGTGAAACTTCTTTCTGATCTGAGCATTCAGCTAACAGAGTTAAACCATACTTTTGATTGAGCAGTTTTGAAACACTCTGTCTGTAGAAAATGCAACTGGACATTCGTAGCGCTAAGTGGGTAATAGTGGAAAAAAGAATATGTTCACATATAAACTACACAGAAGCATTGCATGAAACTTCTTTCTGTTCTGTGCATTCAACTAACAGAGTTGAACCTTACTTTTGATTGAGCCGTTCTGAAACACTCTTTCTGTAGAAACTGCAATTGGACATTCTGAGCACTAAGAGGCCTATATTGGGAAAAATAATATCTTCAAATAAAAACTACACAGAAGCATTGTGTGAAACTTATTTCTGATATGTTCATTAAGCTAACAGAGTTAAACCATACTTTTGATTGCGCAGTTCTGAACACTCTTTCTGTAGAAAATGCAAGTGGACATTCGGAGCGCTAAGAGGGTAATAGTGGAAAAAGGAATATATTCAAATATAAACTACACAGTAGCATTCTGTGAAAATTCTTTCTGTTCTGTGCATTCAACTAACAGAGTTGAACCTTACTTTTGATTGAGCCGTTCTGAAACACTCTTTCTGTAGAAACTGCAATTGGACATGCTAAGCGCTAAGAGGCCTACATTGGGAAAAAGAATATCTTCAAATAAAAACTACACAGATGCATTCTGTGAAACATATTTCTGATCTGTAAATTCAGTTAACAGAGATAAAACCTATTTTTGATTGAGCAGTTATGAAACACTCTTTTTGTAGAAAATGCAAGTGGAGATTCGGAGCGCTAAGAGGGTAATAGTGGAAAAAGGAATGTCTTCAAATATAAACTACACAGAATCATTCGGTGAAACTTCTTTCTGATCTGTGCATTCAGCTAACAGGGTTAAACCATACTTTTGATTGAGCAGATCTGAACACTCTTTCTGTAGAAAATGCAACTGGACATTTGGAGCGCTAAGAGCGTAGTAGTGGAAAAAGGAATATATTCAAATATAAACTACACAGAAGCATTCTGTGAAACTTCTTTCTGATCTGAGCATTCAGCTAACAGAGTTAAACCATACTTTTGATTGAGCAGTTTTGAAACACTCTGTCTGTAGAAAATGCAACTGGACATTCGTAGCGCTAAGTGGGTAATAGTGGAAAAAAGAATATGTTCAAATATAAACTACACAGAAGCATTGTATGAAACTTCTTTCTGTTCTGTGCATTCAACTAACAGAGTTGAACCTTACTTTTGATTGAGCCTTTCTGAAAAACTCTTTCTGTAGAAACTGCAATTGGACATTCTGAGCGCTAAGAGGCCTATATTGGGAAAAATAATATCTTCAAATAAAAACTACACAGAAGCATTGTGTGAAACTTATTTCTGATATGTTCATTAAGCTAACAGAGTTAAACCATACTTTTGATTGCGCAGTTCTGAACACTCTTTCTGTAGAAAATGCAAGCGGACATTCTGAGCGCTAAGAGGGTAATAGTGGAAAAAGGAATATATTCAAATATAAACTACACAGTAGCATTCTGTGAAAATTCTTTCTGTTCTGTGCATTCAACTAACAGAGTTGAGCCTTACTTTTGATTGAGCCGTTCTGAAACACTCTTTCTGTAGAAACTGCAATTGGACATGCTAAGCGCTAAGAGGCCTACATTGGGAAAAAGAATATCTTCAAATAAAAACTACACAGATGCATTCTGTGAAACTTATTTCTGATCTGTAAATTCAGTTAACAGAGATAAAACATATTTTTGATTGAGCAGTTATGAAACACTCTTTTTGTAGAAAATGCAAGTGGAGATTCGGAGCGCTAAGAGGGTAATAGTGGAAAAAGGAATGTCTTCAAATAAAAACTACACAGAATCATTCGGTGAAACTTCTTTCTGATCTGTGCATTCAGCTAACAGAGTTAAACCATACTTTTGATTGAGCAGATCTGAACACTCTTTCTGTAGAAAATGCAACTGGACATTTGGAGCGCTAAGAGCGTAGTAGTGGAAAAAGGAATATATTCAAATATAAACTACACAGAAGCATTCTGTGAAACTTCTTTCTGATCTGAGCATTCAGCTAACAGAGTTAAACCATACTTTTGATTGAGCAGTTTTGAAACACTCTGTCTGTAGAAAATGCAACTGGACATTCGTAGCGCTAAGTGGGTAATAGTGGAAAAAAGAATATATTCAAATATAAACTACACAGAAGCATTGTATGAAATTTCTTTCTGTTCTGTGCATTCAACTAACAGAGTTGAACCTTACTTTTGATTGAGCCGTTCTGAAACACTCTTTCTGTAGAAACTGCAATTGGACATTCTGAGCGCTAAGAGGCCTATATTGGGAAAACGAATGTCTACAAATAAAAACTACACAGAAGAATTGTGTGAAACTTCTTTCTGTTCTGTTTGTTCAACTAAAAGTGTTGAACCTTAGTTTTGATTGAGCCGTTCTGAAACTCTCTTTCTGTAGAAAATGCAAGTGGAGATTCGGAGCGCTAAGAGGGTAATAGTGGAAAAAGGAATGTCTCCAAATATAAACTACACAGAATCATTCTGTGAAACTTCTTTCTGATCTGTGCATTCAGCTAACAGGGTTAAACCATACTTTTGATTGAGCAGATCTGAACACTCTTTCTGTAGAAAATGCAACTGGACATTTGGAGCGCTAAGAGAGTAGTAGTGGAAAAAGGAATATATTCAAATATAAACTACACAGAAGCATTCTGTGAAACTTCTTTCTGATCTGAGCATTCAGCTAACAGAGTTAAACCATACTTTTGATTGAGCAGTTTTGAAACACTCTGTCTGTAGAAAATGCAACTGGACATTCGTAGCGCTAAGTGGGTAATAGTGGAAAAAAGAATTTGTTCAAATATAGACTACACAGAAGCATTGTATGAAACTTCTTTCTGTTCTGTGCATTCAACTAACAGAGTTGAACCTTACTTTTGATTGAGCCGTTCTGAAACACTCTTTCTGTAGAAACTGCAATTGGACATTCTGAGCACTAAGAGGCCTATATTGGGAAAAATAATATCTTCAAATAAAAACTACACAGAAGCATTGTGTGAAACTTATTTCTGATATGTTCATTAAGCTAACAGAGTTAAACCATACTTTTGATTGCGCAGTTCTGAACACTCTTTCTGTAGAAAATGCAAGTGGACATTCGGAGCGCTAAGAGGGTAATAGTGGAAAAAGGAATATATTCAAATATAAACTACACAGTAGCATTCTGTGAAAATTCTTTCTGTTCTGTGCATTCAACTAACAGAGTTGAACCTTAATTTGATTGAGCCGTTCTGAAACACTCTTTCTGTAGAACTGCAATTGGACATGCTAAGCGCTAAGAGGCCTACATTGGGAAAAAGAATATCTTCAAATAAAAACTACACAGATGCATTCTGTGAAACATATTTCTGATCTGTAAATTCAGTTAACAGAGATAAAACCTATTTTTGATTGAGCAGTTATGAAACACTCTTTTTGTAGAAAATGCAAGTGGAGATTCGGAGCGCTAAGAGGGTAATAGTGGAAAAAGGAATGTCTTCAAATATAAACTACACAGAATCATTCGGTGAAACTTCTTTCTGATCTGTGCATTCAGCTAACAGAGTTAAACCATACTTTTGATTGAGCAGATCTGAACACTCTTTCTGTAGAAAATGCAACTGGACATTTGGAGCGCTAAGAGCGTAGTAGTGGAAAAAGGAATATATTCAAATATAAACTACACAGAAGCATTCTGTGAAACTTCTTTCTGATCTGAGCATTCAGCTAACAGAGTTAAACCATACTTTTGATTGAGCAGTTTTGAAACACTCTGTCTGTAGAAAATGCAACTGGACATTCGTAGCGCTAAGTGGGTAATAGTGGAAAAAAGAATATGTTCCAATATAAACTACACAGAAGCATTGTATGAAATTTCTTTCTGTTCTGTGCATTCAACTAACAGAGTTGAACCTTACTTTTGATTGAACCGTTCTGAAACACTCTTTCTGTAGAAACTGCAATTGGACATTCTGAGCGCTAAGAGGCCTATATTGGGAAAAAGAATGTCTAAAAATAAAAACTACACAGAAGAATTGTGTGAAACTTCTTTCTGTTCTGTTTGTTCAACTAAAAGAGTTGAACCTTAGTTTTGATTGAGCCGTTCTGAAACACTCTTTCTGTAGAAAATGCAAGTGGAGATTCGGAGCGCTAAGAGGGTAATAGTGGAGAAAGGAATATCTCCAAATATAAACTACACAGAATCATTCTGTGAAATTTCTTTCTGATCTGTGCATTCAGCTAACAGAGTTAAAACATACTTTTGATTGAGCAGATCTGAACACTCTTTCTGTAGAAAATGCAACGGGACTTTTGGAGCGCTAAGAGAGTAGTAGTGGAAAAAGGAATATATTCAAATATAAACTACACAGAAGCATTGTGTGAAACTTCTTTCTGATCTGAGCATTCAGCTAACAGAGTTAAACCATACTTTTGATTGAGCAGTTTTGAAACACTCTGTCTGTAGAAAATGCAACTGGACATTCGTAGCGCTAAGTGGGTAATAGTGGAAAAAAGAATATGTTCAAATATAAACTACACAGAAGCATTGTATGAAACTTCTTTCTATTCTGTGCATTCAACTAACAGAGTTGAACCTTACTTTTGATTGAGCCTTTCTGAAAAACTCTTTCTGTAGAAACTGCAATTGGACATTCTGAGCGCTAAGAGGCCTATATTGGGAAAAATAATATCTTCAAATAAAAACTACACAGAAGCATTGTGTGAAACTTATTTCTGATATGTTCATTAAGCTAACAGAGTTAAACCATACTTTTGATTGCGCAGTTCTGAACACTCTTTCTGTAGAAAATGCAAGCGGACATTCGGAGCGCTAAGAGGGTAATAGTGGAAAAAGGAATATATTCAAATATAAACTACACAGTAGCATTCTGTGAAAATTCTTTCTGTTCTGTGCATTCAACTAACAGAGTTGAGCCTTACTTTTGATTGAGCCGTTCTGAAACACTCTTTCTGTAGAAACTGCAATTGGACATGCTAAGCGCTAAGAGGCCTACATTGGGAAAAAGAATATCTTCAAATAAAAACTACACAGATGCATTCTGTGAAACTTATTTCTGATCTGTAAATTCAGTTAGCAGAGATAAAACATATTTTTGATTGAGCAGTTATGAAACACTCTTTTTGTAGAAAATGCAAGTGGAGATTCGGAGCGCTAAGAGGGTAATAGTGGAAAAAGGAATGTCTTCAAATATAAACTACACAGAATCATTCGGTGAAACTTCTTTCTGATCTGTGCATTCAGCTAACAGAGTTAAACCATACTTTTGATTGAGCAGATCTGAACACTCTTTCTGTAGAAAATGCAACTGGACATTTGGAGCGCTAAGAGGGTAGTAGTGGAAAAAGGAATATATTCAAATATAAACTACACAGAAGCATTCTGTGAAACTTCTTTCTGATCTGAGCATTCAGCTAACAGAGTTAAACCATACTTTTGATTGAGCAGTTTTGAAACACTCTGTCTGTACAAAATGCAACTGGACATTCGTAGCGCTAAGTGGGTAGTAGTGGAAAAAAGAATATGTTCAAATATAAACTACACAGAAGCATTCTATGAAACTTCTTTCTGTTCTGTGCATTCAACTAACAGAGTTGAACCTTAATTTTGATTGAGCCGTTCTGAAACACTCTTTCTGTAGAAACTGCAATTGGACCTTCTGAGCACTAAGAGGCCTATATTGGGAAAAATAATATCTTCAAATAAAAACTACACAGAAGCATTGTGTGAAACTTATTTCTGATATGTTCATTAAGCTAACAGAGTTAAACCATACTTTTGATTGCGCAGTTCTGAACACTCTTTCTGTAGAAAATGCAAGTGGACATTCGGAGCGCTAAGAGGGTAATAGTGGAAAAAGGAATATATTCAAATATAAACTACACAGTAGCATTCTGTGAAAATTCTTTCTGTTCTGTGCATTCAACTAACAGAGTTGAACCTTACTTTTGATTGAGCCGTTCTGAAACACTCTTTCTGTAGAAACTGCAATTGGACATGCTAAGCGCTAAGAGGCCTACATTGGGAAAAAGAATATCTTCAAATAAAAACTACACAGATGCATTCTGTGAAACTTATTTCTGATCTGTAAATTCAGTTAACAGAGATAAAACATATTTTTGATTGAGCAGTTATGAAACACTCTTTTTGTAGAAAATGCAAGTGGAGATTCCGAGCGCTAAGAGGGTAATAGTGGAAAAAGGAATGTCTTCTAATAAAAACTACACAGAATCATTCGGTGAAACTTCTTTCTGATCTGTGCATTTAGCTAACAGAGTTAAACCATACTTTTGATTGAGCAGATCTGAACACTCTTTCTGTAGAAAATGCAACTGGACATTTGGAGCGCTAAGAGCGTAGTAGTGGAAAAAGGAATATATTCAAATATAAACTACACAGAAGCATTCTGTGAAACTTCTTTCTGATCTGAGCATTCAGCTAACAGAGTTAAACCATACTTTTGATTGAGCAGTTTTGAAACACTCTGTCTGTAGAAAATGCAACTGGACATTCGTAGCGCTAAGTGGGTAATAGTGGAAAAAAGAATATATTCAAATATAAACTACACAGAAGCATTGTATGAAATTTCTTTCTGTTCTGTGCATTCAACTAACAGAGTTGAACCTTACTTTTGATTGAGCCGTTCTGAAACACTCTTTCTGTAGAAACTGCAATTGGACATTCTGAGCGCTAAGAGGCCTATATTGGGAAAAAGAATGTCTACAAATAAAAACTACACAGAAGAATTGTGTGAAACTTCTTTCTGTTCTGTTTGTTCAACTAAAAGTGTTGAACCTTAGTTTTGATTGAGCCGTTCTGAAACACTCTTTCTGTAGAAAATGCAAGTGGAGATTCGGAGCGCTAAGAGGGTAATAGTGGAAAAAGGAATGTCTCCAAATATAAACTACACAGAATCATTCTGTGAAACTTCTTTCTGATCTGTGCATTCAGCTAACAGAGTTAAACCATACTTTTGATTGAGCAGATCTGAACACTCTTTCTGTAGAAAATGCAACTGGACATTTGGAGCGCTAAGAGAGTAGTAGTGGAAAAAGGAATATATTCAAATATAAACTACACAGAAGCATTCTGTGAAACTTCTTTCTGATCTGAGCATTCAGCTAACAGAGTTAAACCATACTTTTGATTGAGCAGTTTTGAAACACTCTGTCTGTAGAAAATGCAACTGGACATTCGTAGCGCTAAGTGGGTAATAGTGGAAAAAAGAATATGTTCACATATAAACTACACAGAAGCATTGCATGAAACTTCTTTCTGTTCTGTGCATTCAACTAACAGAGTTGAACCTTACTTTTGATTGAGCCGTTCTGAAACACTCTTTCTGTAGAAACTGCATAGGACATTCTGAGCACTAAGAGGCCTATATTGGGAAAAATAATATCTTCAAATAAAAACTACACAGAAGCATTGTGTGAAACTTATTTCTGATATGTTCATTAAGCTAACAGAGTTAAACCATACTTTTGATTGCGCAGTTCTGAACACTCTTTCTGTAGAAAATGCAAGTGGACATTCGGAGCGCTAAGAGGGTAATAGTGGAAAAAGGAATATATTCAAATATAAACTACACAGTAGCATTCTGTGAAAATTCTTTCTGTTCTGTGCATTCAACTAACAGAGTTGAACCTTACTTTTGATTGAGCCGTTCTGAAACACTCTTTCTGTAGAAACTGCAATTGGACATGCTAAGCGCTAAGAGGCCTACATTGGGAAAAAGAATATCTTCAAATAAAAACTACACAGATGCATTCTGTGAAACATATTTCTGATCTGTAAATTCAGTTAACAGAGATAAAACCTATTTTTGATTGAGCAGTTATGAAACACTCTTTTTGTAGAAAATGCAAGTGGAGATTCGGAGCGCTAAGAGGGTAATAGTGGAAAAAGGAATGTCTTCAAATATAAACTACACAGAATCATTCGGTGAAACTTCTTTCTGATCTGTGCATTCAGCTAACAGGGTTAAACCATACTTTTGATTGAGCAGATCTGAACACTCTTTCTGTAGAAAATGCAACTGGACATTTGGAGCGCTAAGAGCGTAGTAGTGGAAAAAGGAATATATTCAAATATAAACTACACAGAAGCATTCTGTGAAACTTCTTTCTGATCTGAGCATTCAGCTAACAGAGTTAAACCATACTTTTGATTGAGCAGTTTTGAAACACTCTGTCTGTAGAAAATGCAACTGGACATTCGTAGCGCTAAGTGGGTAATAGTGGAAAAAAGAATATGTTCAAATATAAACTACACAGAAGCATTGTATGAAACTTCTTTCTGTTCTGTGCATTCAACTAACAGAGTTGAACCTTACTTTTGATTGAGCCTTTCTGAAAAACTCTTTCTGTAGAAACTGCAATTGGACATTCTGAGCGCTAAGAGGCCTATATTGGGAAAAATAATATCTTCAAATAAAAACTACACAGAAGCATTGTGTGAAACTTATTTCTGATATGTTCATTAAGCTAACAGAGTTAAACCATACTTTTGATTGCGCAGTTCTGAACACTCTTTCTGTAGAAAATGCAAGCGGACATTCGGAGCGCTAAGAGGGTAATAGTGGAAAAAGGAATATATTCAAATATAAACTACACAGTAGCATTCTGTGAAAATTCTTTCTGTTCTGTGCATTCAACTAACAGAGTTGAGCCTTACTTTTGATTGAGCCGTTCTGAAACACTCTTTCTGTAGAAACTGCAATTGGACATGCTAAGCGCTAAGAGGCCTACATTGGGAAAAAGAATATCTTCAAATAAAAACTACACAGATGCATTCTGTGAAACTTATTTCTGATCTGTAAATTCAGTTAACAGAGATAAAACATATTTTTGATTGAGCAGTTATGAAACACTCTTTTTGTAGAAAATGCAAGTGGAGATTCGGAGCGCTAAGTGGGTAATAGTGGAAAAAGGAATGTCTTCAAATATAAACTACACAGAATCATTCGGTGAAACTTCTTTCTGATCTGTGCATTCAGCTAACAGAGTTAAACCATACTTTTGATTGAGCAGATCTGAACACTCTTTCTGTAGAAAATGCAACTGGACATTTGGAGCGCTAAGAGCGTAGTAGTGGAAAAAGGAATATATACAAATATAAACTACACAGAAGCATTCTGTGAAACTTCTTTCTGATCTGAGCATTCAGCTAACAGAGTTAAACCATACTTTTGATTGAGCAGTTTTGAAACACTCTGTCTGTAGAAAATGCAACTGGACATTCGTAGCGCTAAGTGGGTAATAGTGGAAAAAAGAATATGTTCAAATATAAACTACACAGAAGCATTGTATGAAACTTCTTTCTGTTCTGTGCATTCAACTAACAGAGTTGAACCTTACTTTTGATTGAGCCGTTCTGAAACACTCTTTCTGTAGAAACTGCAATTGGACATTTTGAGCGCTAAGAGGCCTATATTGGGAAAAAGAATGTCTACAAATAAAAACTACACAGAAGAATTGTGTGAAACTTCTTTCTGTTCTGTTTGTTCAACTAAAAGAGTTGAACCTTAGTTTTGATTGAGCCGTTCTGAAACACTCTTTCTGTAGAAAATGCAAGTGAAGATTCGGAGCGCTAAGAGGGTAATAGTGGAAAAAGGAATGTCTCCAAATATAAACTACACAGAATCATTCGGTGAAACTTCTTTCTGATCTGTGCATTCAGCTAACAGAGTTAAAACATACTTTTGATTGAGCAGATCTGAACACTCTTTCTGTAGAAAATGCAACTGGACATTTGGAGCGCTAAGAGAGTAGTAGTGGAAAAAGGAATATATTCAAATATAAACTACACAGAAGCATTCTGTGAAACTTCTTTCTGATCTGAGCATTCAGCTAACAGAGTTAAACCATACTTTTGATTGAGCAGTTTTGAAACACTCTGTCTGTAGAAAATGCAACTGGACATTCGTAGCGCTAAGTGGGTAATAGTGGAAAAAAGAATATGTTCAAATATAAACTACACAAAGCATTGTATGAAACTTCTTTCTGTTCTGTGCATTCAACTAACAGAGTTGAACCTTACTTTTGATTGAGCCTTTCTGAAACACTCTTTCTGTAGAAACTGCAATTGGACATTCTGAGCGCTAAGAGGCCTATATTGGGAAAAACAATATCTTCAAATAAAAACTACACAGAAGCATTGTGTGAAACTTATTTCTGATATGTTCATTAAGCTAACAGATTTAAACCATACTTTTGATTGCGCAGTTCTGAACACTCTTTCTGGAGAAAATGCAGGTGGACATTCGGAGCGCTAAGAGGGTAATAGTGGAAAAAGGACTATATTCAAATATAAACTACACAGTAGCATTCTGTGAAAATTCTTTCTGTTCTGTGCATTCAACTAACAGAGTTGAACCTTACTTTTGATTGAGCCGTTCTGAAACACTCTTTCTGTAGAAACTGTAATTGGACATGCTAAGCCCTAAGAGGCCTACTTTGGGAAAAAGAATATCTTCAAATAAAAACTACACAGATGCATTCTGTGAAACTTATTTCTGATCTGTAAATTCAGTTAACAGAGATAAAACATATTTTTGATTGAGCAGTTATGAAACACTCTTTTTGTAGAAAATACAAGTGGAGATTCGGAGCGCTAAGAGGGTAATAGTGTAAAAAGGTATGTCTTCAAATATAAACTACACAGAAACATTCGGTGAAACTTCTTTCTGATCTGTGCATTCAGCTAACAGAGTTAAACCATACTTTTGATTGAGCAGATCTGAACACTCTTTCTGTAGAAAATGCAACTGGACATTTGGAGCGCTAAGAGCGTAGTAGTGGAAAAAGGAATATATTCAAATATAAACTACACAGAAGCATTCTGTGAAACTTCTTTCTGATCTGAGCATTCAGCTAACAGAGTTAAACCATACTTTTGATTGAGCAGTTTTGAAACACTCTGTCTGTAGAAAATGCAACTGGATATTCGTAGCGCTAAGTGGGTAATAATGGAAAAAAGAATATGTTCAAATATAAACTACACAGAAGCATTGTATGAAACTTCTTTCTGTTCTGTGCATTCAACTAACAGAGTTGAACCTTACATTTGATTGAGCCGTTCTGAAACACTCTTTCTGTAGAAACTGCAATTGGACATTCTGAGCGCTAAGAGGCCTATATTGGGAAAAAGAATGTCTACAAATAAAAACTACACAGAAGAATTTTGTGAAAATTCTTTCTGTTCTGTTTGTTCAACTAAAAGAGTTGAACCTTAGTTTTGATTGAGCCGTTCTGAAACACTCTTTCTGTAGAAAATGCAAGTGGAGATTCGGAGCGCTAAGAGGGTAATAGTGGAAAAAGGAATGTCTCCAAATATAAACTACACAGAAACATTCTGTGAAACTTCTTTCTGATCTGTGCATTCAGCTAACAGAATTAAACCATACTTTTGATTGAGCATATCTGAACACTCTTTCTGTAGAAAATGCAACTGGACATTTGGAGCGCTAAGAGAGTAGTAGTGGAAAAAGGAATATATTCAAATATAAACTACACAGAAGCATTCTGTGAAACTTCTTTCTGATCTGAGCATTCGGCTAACAGAGTTAAACCATACTTTTGATTGAGCAGTTTTGAAACACTCTGTCTGTAGAATATGCAACTGGACATTCGTAGCGCTAAGTGGGTAATAGTGGAAAAAAGAATATGTTCAAATATAAACTACACAGAAGCATTGTATGAAACTTCTTTCTGTTCTGTGCATTCAACTAACAGAGTTGAACCTTACTTTTGATTGAGCCTTTCTGAAACACTCTTTCTGTAGAAACTGCAATTGGAAATTCTGAGCGCTAAGAGGCCTCTATTGGGAAAAATAATATCTTCAAATAAAAACTACACAGAAGCATTGTGTGAAACTTATTTCTGATATGTTCATTAAGCTAACAGAGTTAAACCATACTTTTGATTGCGCAGTGCTGAACCCTCTTTCTGTAGAAAATGCAAGTGGACATTCGGAGCGCTAAGAGGGTAATAGTGGAAAATGGACTATATTCAAATATAAACTACACAGTAGCGTTCTGTGAAAATTCTTTCTGTTCTGTGCATTCAACTAACAGAGTTGAACCTTACTTATGATTGAGCCGTTCTGAAACACTCTTTCTGTAGAAACTGCAATTGTACATGCTAAGCGATAAGAGGCCTACATTGGGAAAAAGAATATCTTCAAATAAAAACTACACAGATGCATTCTATGAAACTTATTTCTGATCTGTAAATTCAGTTAACAGAGATAAAACATATTTTTGATTCAGCAGTTATGAAACACTCTTTTTGTAGAAAATGCAAGTGGAGATTCGGAGCGCTAAGAGGGTAATAGTGGAAAAAGGAATGTCTTCAAATATAAACTACACAGAATCATTCGGTGAAACTTCTTTCTGATCTGTTGGTTCAGCTAACAGAGTTAAACCATACTTTTGATTGAGCAGATCTGAACACTCTTTCTGTAGAAAATGCAACTGGACATTTGGAGCGCTAAGCGCGTAGTAGTGGAGAAAGGAATATATTCAAATATAAACTACACCGAAGCATTCTGTGAAACTTCTTTCTGATTTGAGCATTCAGCTTACAGAGTTAAGCCATACTTTTGATTGAGCAGTTTTGAAACACTCTGTCTGTAGAAAATGCAACTGGACATTCGTAGCGCTAAGTGGGTAATAGTGGAAAAAAGAATATTTTCAAATATAAACTACACAGAAGCATTGTATGAAACTTCTTTCTGTTCTGTGCATTCAACTAACAGAGTTGAACCTTACTTTTGATTGAGCCTTTCTGAAACACTCTTTGTGTAGAAACTGCAATTGGACATTCTGAGCGCTAAGAGGACTATATGGGGAAAAATAATATCTTCAAATAAAAACTACACAGAAGCATTGTGTGAATCTTATTTCTGATATGTTCATTAAGCTAACAGAGTTAAACCATACTTTTGATTGCGCAGTTCTGAACACTCTTTCTGTAGAAAATGCAAGTGGACATTCGGAGCGCTAAGAGGGTAATAGTGGAAAAAGGAATATATTCAAATATAAACTACACAGTAGCATTCTGTGAAAATTCTTTCTTTTCTGTGCATTCAACTAACAGAGTTGAACCTTACTTTTGATTGAGCCGTTCTGAAACACTCTTTCTGTAGAAACTGCAATTGGACATGCTAAGCGCTAAGAGGCCTATATTGGGAAAAAGAATCTCTTCAAATAAAAACTACACAGATGCATTCTGTGAAACTTATTTCTGATCTGTAAATTCAGTTAACAGAGATAAAACATATTTTTGATTGAGCAGTTATAAAACACTCTTTTTGTAGAAAATGCAAGTGGAGATTCCGAGCGCTAAGAGGGTAATAGTGGAAAAAGGAATGTCTTCAAATATATACTACACAGAATCATTCGGTGAAACTTCTTTCTGATCTGTGCATTCAGCTAACAGAGTTAAACCATACTTTTGATTGAGCAGATCTGAACACTCTTTCTGTAGAATATGCAACTGGACATTTGGAGCGCTAAGAGAGTAGTAGTGGAAAAAGGAATATATTCAAATATAAACTACACAGAAGCATTCTGTGAAACTTCTTTCTGATCTGAGCATTCAGCTAACAGAGTTAAACCATACTTTTCATTGAGCAGTTTTGAAACACTCTGTCTGTAGAAAATGCAACTGGACATTCGTAGCGCTAAGTGGGTAATAGTGGAAAAAAGAATATGTTCAAATATAAACTACACAGAAGCATTGTATGAAACTTCTTTCTGTTCTGTGCATTCAACTAACAGAGTTGAACCTTACTTTTGATTGAGCCGTTCTGAAACACTCTTTCTGTAGAAACTGCAATTGGACATTCTGAGCGCTAAGAGGCCTATATTGGGAAAAAGAATGTCTACAAATAAAAACTACACAGAAGAATTGTGTGAAACTTCTTTCTGTTCTGTTTGTTCAACTAAAAGAGTTGAACCTTAGTTTTGATTGAGCCGTTCTGAAACACTCTTTCTGTAGAAAATGCAAGTGGAGATTCGGAGCGCTAAGAGGGTAATAGTGGAAAAAGAATGTCTCCAAATATAAACTACACAGAATCATTCGGTGAAACTTCTTTCCGATCTGTGCATTCAGCTAACAGAGTTAAACCATACTTTTGATTGAGCAGATCTGAACACTCTTTCTGTAGAAAATGCAACTGGACATTTGGAGCGCTAAGAGAGTAGTAGTGGAAAAAGGAATATATTCAAATATAAACTACACAGAAGCATTCTGTGAAACTTCTTTCTGATTTGAGCATTCAGCTAACAGAGTTAAACCATACTTTTGATTGAGCAGTTTTGAAACACTCTGTCTGTAGAAAATGCAACTGGACATTCGTAGCGCTAAGTGGGTAATAGTGGAAAAAAGAATATGTTCAAATATAAACTACACAGAAGCATTGTATGAAACTTCTTTCTGTTCTGTGCATTCAACTAACAGAGTTGAACCTTACTTTTGATTGAGCCTTTCTGAAACACTCTTTCTGTAGAAACTACAATTGGAAATTCTGAGTGCTAAGAGGTCTCTATTGGGAAAAATAATATCTTCAAATAAAAACTACACAGAAGAATTGTGTGAATCTTAGTTCTGATATGTTCATTAAGCTAACAGTGTTAAACCATACTTTTGATTGCGCAGTTCTGAACCCTCTTTCTGTAGAAAATGTAAGTGGACATTCGGAGCGCTAAGAGGGTAATAGTGGAAAAAGGACTATATTCAAATATAAAATACACAGTAGCATTCTGTGAAACTTCTTTCTGATCTGAGCATTCAGCTAACAGAGTTAAACCATACTTTTGATTGAGCAGTTTTGAAACAATCTGTCTGTAGAAAATGCAACTGGACATTCGTAGCGCTAAGTGGGTAATAGTGTAAAAAAGAATATGTTCAAATATAAACTACACAGAAGCATTGTATGAAACTTCTTTCTGTTCAGTGCATTCAACTAACAGAGTTGAACCTTACTTTTGATTGAGCCGTTCTGAAACACTCTTTCTGTAGAAACTGCAATTGGACATTCTGAACGCTAAGAGGCCTATACTGGGAAAAAGTATGTCTACAAATAAAAACTACACAGAAGAATTTTGTGAAACTTCTTTCTGTTCTGTTTGTTCAACTAAAAGAGTTGAACCTTAGTTTTGATTGAGCCGTTCTGAAACACTCTTTCTGTAGAAAATGCAAGTGGAGATTCGGAGCGCTAAGAGGGTAATAGTGGAAAAAGGAATGTCTCCAAATATAAACTACACAGAAACATTCTGTGAAACTTCTTTCTGATCTGTGCATTCAGCTAACAGAGTTAAACCATACTTTTGATTGAGCAGATCTGAACACTCTTTCTGTAGAAAATGCAACTGGATATTTGGAGCGCTAAGAGTGTAGTAGTGGAAAAAGGAATATATTCAAATATAAACTACACCGAAGCATTCTGTGAAACTTCTTTCTGATTTGAGCATTCAGCTTACAGAGTTAAGCCATACTTTTGATTGAGCAGTTTTGAAACACTCTGTCTGTAGAAAATGCAACTGGACATTCGTAGCGCTAAGTGGGTAATAGTGGAAAAAAGAATATGTTCAAATATAAACTACACAGAAGCATTGTATGAAACTTTTTTCTGTTCTGTGCATTCAACTAACAGAGTTGAACCTTACTTTTGATTGAGCCTTTCTGAAACACTCTTTGTGTAGAAACTGCAATTGGACATTCTGAGCGCTAAGAGGCCTATATGGGGAAAAATAATATCTTCAAATAAAAACTACACAGAAGCATTGTGTGAATCTTATTTCTGATATGTTCATTAAGCTAAGAGAGTTAAACCATACTTTTGATTGCGCAGTTCTGAACACTCTTTCTGTAGAAAATGCAAGTGGACATTCGGAGCGCTAAGAGGGTAATAGTGGAAAAAGGAATATATTCATATATAAACTACACAGTAGCATTCTGTGAAAATTCTTTCTTTTCTGTGCATTCAACTAACAGAGTTGAACCTTACTTTTGATTGAGCCGTTCTGAAACACTCTTTCTGTAGAAACTGCAATTGGACATGCTAAGCGGTAAGAGGCCTACATTGGGAAAAAGAATCTCTTCAAATAAAAACTACACAGATGCATTCTGTGAAACTTATTTCTGATCTGTAAATTCAGTTAACAGAGATAAAACATATTTTTGATTGAGCAGTTATAAAACACTCTTTTTGTAGAAAATGCAAGTGGAGATTCCGAGCGCTAAGAGGGTAATAGTGGAAAAAGGAATGTCTTCAAATATATACTACACAGAATCATTCGGTGAAACTTCTTTCTGATCTGTGCATTCAGCTAACAGAGTTAAACCATACTTTTGATTGAGCAGATCTGAACACTCTTTCTGTAGAATATGCAACTGGACATTTGGAGCGCTAAGAGAGTAGTAGTGGAAAAAGTAATATATTCAAATATAAACTACACAGAAGCATTCTGTGAATCTTCTTTCTGATCTGAGCATTCAGCTAACAGAGTTAAACCATACTTTTGATTGAGCAGTTTTGAAACACTCTGTCTGTAGAAAATGCAACTGGACATTCGTAGCGCTAAGTGGGTAATAGTGGAAAAAAGAATATGTTCAAATATAAACTACACAGAAGCATTGTATGAAACTTCTTTCTGTTCTGTGCATTCAACTAACATAGTTGAACCTTACTTTTGATTGAGCCGTTCTGAAACACTCTTTCTGTAGAAACTGCAATTGGACATTCTGAGCGCTAAGAGGCCTATATTGGGAAAAAGAATGTCTACAAATAAAAACTACACAGAAGAATTGTGTGAAACTTCTTTCTGTTCTGTTTGTTCAACTAAAAGAGTTGAACCTTAGTTTTGATTGAGCCGTTCTGAAACACTCTTTCTGTAGAAAATGCAAGTGGAGATTCGGAGCGCTAAGAGGGTAATAGTGGAAAAAGGAATGTCTCCAAATATAAACTACACAGAATCATTCGGTGAAACTTCTTTCCGATCTGTGCATTCAGCTAACAGAGTTAAACCATACTTTTGATTGAGCAGATCTGAACACTCTTTCTGTAGAAAATGCAACTGGACATTTGGAGCGCTAAGAGAGTAGTAGTGGAAAAAGGAATATATTCAAATATAAACTACACAGAAGCATTCTGTGAAACTTCTTTCTGATTTGAGCATTCAGCTAACAGAGTTAAACCATACTTTTGATTGAGCAGTTTTGAAACACTCTGTCTGTAGAAAATGCAACTGGACATTCGTAGCGCTAAGTGGGTAATAGTGGAAAAAAGAATATGTTCAAATATAAACTACACAGAAGCATTGTATGAAACTTCTTTCTGTTCTGTGCATTCAACTAACAGAGTTGAACCTTACTTTTGATTGAGCCTTTCTGAAACACTCTTTCTGTAGAAACTACAATTGGAAATTCTGAGTGCTAAGAGGTCTCTATTGGGAAAAATAATATCTTCAAATAAAAACTACACAGAAGAATTGTGTGAATCTTATTTCTGATATGTTCATTAAGCTAACAGAGTTAAACCATACTTTTGATTGCGCAGTTCTGAACCCTGTTTCTGTAGAAAATGCAAGTGGACATTCTGAGCGCTAAGAGGGTAATAGTGGAAAAAGGACTATATTCAAATATAAACTACACAGTAGCATTCTGTGAAAATTCTTTCTGTTCTGTGCATTCAACTAACAGAGTTGAACCTTACTTTTGATTGAGCCGTTCTGAAACACTCTTTCTGTAGAAACTGCAATTGGACATGCTAAGCGCTAAGAGGCCTACTTTGGGAAAAAGAATATCTTCAAATAAAAACTACACAGATGCATTCTGTGAAACTTATTTCTGATCTGTAAATTCAGTTAACAGAGATAAAACATATTTTTGATTGAGCAGTTATGAAACACTCTTTTCGTAGAAAATACAAGTGGAGATTCGGAGCGCTAAGAGGGTAATAGTGGAAAAAGGAATGTCTTCAAATATAAACTACACAGAATCATTCGGTGAAACTTCTTTCTGATCTGTGCATTCAGCTAACAGAGTTAAACCATACTTTTGATTGAGCAGATCTGAACACTCTTTCTGTAGAAAATGCAACTGGACATTTGGAGCGCTAAGAGCGTAGTAGTGGAAAAAGGAATATATTCAAATATAAACTACACAGAAGCATTCTGTGAAACTTCTTTCTGATCTGAGCATTCAGCTAACAGAGTTAAACCATACTTTTGATTGAGCAGTTTTGAAACAATCTGTCTGTAGAAAATGCAACTGGACATTCGTAGCGCTAAGTGGGTAATAGTGGAAAAAAGAATATGTTCAAATATAAACTACACAGAAGCATTGTATGAAACTACTTTCTGTTCAGTGCATTCAACTAACAGAGTTGAAACTTACTTTTGATTGAGCCGTTGTGAAACACTCTTTCTGTAGAAACTGCAATTGGACATTCTGAGCGCTAAGAGGCCTATATTGGGAAAAAGAATGTCTACAAATAAAAACTACACAGAAGAATTGTGTGAAACTTCTTTCTGTTCTGTGTGTTCAACTAAAAGAGTTGAACCTTAGTTTTCATTGAGCCGTTCTGAAACACTCTTTCTGTAGAAAATGCAAGTGGAGATTCGGAGCGCTAAGAGGGTAATAGTGGAAAAAGGAATGTCTCCAAATATAAACTACACAGAAACATTCTGTGAAACTTCTTTCTGATCTGTGCATTCAGCTAACAGATTTAAACCATACTTTTGATTGAGCAGATCTGAACACTCTTTCTGTAGAAAATGCAACTGGACATTTGGAGCGCTAAGCGCGTAGTAGTGGAAAAAGGAATATATTCAAATATAAACTACACAGAAGCATTCTGTGAAACTTCTTTCCGATCTGAGCATTCAGCTAACAGAGTTATACCATACTTTTGATTGAGCAGTTTTGAAACACTCTGTCTGTAGAAAATGCAACTGGACATTCGTAGCGCTAAGTGGGTAATAGTGGAAAAAAGAATATGTTCAAATATAAACTACACAGAAGCATTGTATGAAACTTCTTTCTGTTCTGTGCATTCAACTAACAGAGTTGAACCTTACTTTTGATTGAGCCTTTCTGAAACACTCTTTCTGTAGAAACTGCAATTGGAAATTCTGAGCGCTAAGAGGTCTCTATTGGGAAAAATAATATCTTCAAATAAAAACTACACAGAAGCATTGTGTGAATCTTATTTCTGATATGTTCATTAAGCTAACAGAGTTAAACCATACTTCTGATTGCGCAGTTCTGAACCCTCTTTCTGTAGAAAATGCAAGTGGACATTCGGAGCGCTAAGAGGGTAAAAGTGGAAAAAGGACTATATTCAAATATAAACTACACAGTAGCATTCTGTGAAAATTCTTTCTGTTCTGTGCATTCAACTAACAGAGTTGAACCTTACTTTTGATTGAGCCGTTCTGAAACACTCTTTCTGTAGAAACTGCAATTGGACATGCTAAGAGCTAAGAGGCCTACTTTGGGAAAAAGAATATCTTCAAATAAAAACTATACAGATGCATTCTGTGAAACTTATTTCTGATCTGTAAATTCAGTTAACAGAGATAAAACATATTTTTGATTGAGCAGTTATGAAACACTCTTTTTGTAGAAAATACAAGTGGAGATTCGGAGCGCTAAGAGGGTAATAGTGGAAAAAGGAATGTCTTCAAATATAAACTACACAGAATCATTCGGTGAAACTTCTTTCTGATCTGTGCATTCAGCTAACAGAGTTAAACCATACTTTTGATTGAGCAGATCTGAACACTCTTTCTGTAGAAAATGCAACTGGACATTTGGAGCGCTAAGAGCGTAGTAGTGGAAAAAGGAATATATTCAAATATAAACTACACAGAAGCATTCTGTGAAACTTCTTTCTGATCTGAGCATTCAGCTAACAGAGTTAAACCATACTTTTGATTGAGCAGTTTTGAAACAATCTGTCTGTAGAAAATGCAACTGGACATTCGTAGCGCTAAGTGGGTAATAGTGGAAAAAAGAATATGTTCAAATATAAACTACACAGAAGCATTGTATGAAACTTCTTTCTGTTCAGTGCATTCAACTAACAGAGTTGAACCTTACTTTTGATTGAGCCGTTCTGAAACACTCTTTCTGTAGAAACTGCAATTGGACATTCTGAGCGCTAAGAGGCCTATATTGGGAAAAAGTATGTCTACAAATAAAAACTACACAGAAGAATTGTGTGAAACTTCTTTCTGTTCTGTTTGTTCAACTAAAAGAGTTGAACCTTAGTTTTGATTGAGCCGTTCTGAAACACTCTTTCTGTAGAAAATGCAAGTGGAGATTCGGAGCGCTAAGAGGGTAATAGTGGAAAAAGGAATGTCTCCAAATATAAACTACACAGAAACATTCTGTGAAACTTCTTTCTGATCTGTGCATTCAGCTAACAGAGTTAAACCATACTTTTGATTGATCAGATCTGAACACTCTTTCTGTAGAAAATGCAACTGGACATTTGGAGCGCTAAGCGCGTAGTAGTGGAAAAAGGAATATATTCAAATATAAACTACACAGAAGCATTCTGTGAAACTTCTTTCCGATCTGAGCATTCAGCTAACAGAGTTATACCATACTTTTGATTGAGCAGTTTTGAAACACTCTGTCTGTAGAAAATGCAACTGGACATTCATAGCGCTAAGTGGGTAATAGTGGAAAAAAGAATATGTTCAAATATAAACTACACAGAAGCATTGTATAAAACTTCTTTCTGTTCTGTGCATTCAACTAACAGAGTTTAACCTTACTTTTGATTGAGCCGTTCTGAAACACTCTTTCTGTAGAAACTGCAATTGGACATTCTGAGCGCTAAGAGGCCTATATTGGGAAAAAGAATGTCTACAAATAAAAACTACACAGAAGAATTGTGTGAAACTTCTTTCTGTTCTGTTTGTTCAACTAAAAGAGTTGAACCTTAGTTTTGATTGAGCCGTTCTGAAACACTCTTTCTGTAGAAAATGCAAGTGGAGATTCGGAGCGCTAAGAGGGTAATAGTGGAAAAAGGAATGTCTCCAAATATAAACTACACAGAATCATTCTGTGAAACTTCTTTCCGATCTGTGCATTCAGCTAACAGAGTTAAACCATACTTTTGATTGAGCAGATCTGAACACTCTTTCTGTAGAAAATGCAACTGGACATTTGGAGCGCTAAGAGTGTAGTAGTGGAAAAAGGAATATATTCAAATATAAACTACACCGAAGCATTCTGTGAAACTTCTTTCTGATTTGAGCATTCAGCTAACAGAGGTAACCATACTTTTGATTGAGCAGTTTTGAAACACTCTGTCTGTAGAAAATGCAACTGGACATTCGTAGCGCTAAGTGGGTAATAGTGGAAAAAAGAATATGTTCAAATATAAACTACACAGAAGCATTGTATGAAACTTCTTTCTGTTCTGTGCATTCAACTAACAGAGTTGAACCTTACTTTTGATTGAGCCAATCTGAAACACTCTTTGTGTAGAAACTGCAATTGGACATTCTGAGCGCTAAGAGGCCTATATGGGGAAAAATAATATATTCAAATAAAAACTACACAGAAGCATTGTGTGAATCTTATTTCTGATATGTTCATTAAGCTAACAGAGTTAAAACATACTTTTGATTGCGCAGTTCTGAACACTCTTTCTGTAGAAAATGCAAGTGGACATTCGGAGCGCTAAGAGGGTAATAGTTTAAAAAGGAATATATTAAAATATAAACTACACAGTAGCATTCTGTGAAAATTCTTTCTTTTCTGTGCATTCAACTAACAGCGTTGAACCTTACTTTTGATTGAGCCGTTCTGAAACACTCTTTCTGTAGAAACTGCAATTGGACATGCTAAGCGCTAAGAGGCCTACATTGGGAAAAAGAATCTCTTCAAATAAAAACTACACAGATGCATTCTGTGAAACTTATTTCTGATCTGTAAATTCAGTTAACAGAGATAAAACATATTTTTGATTGAGCAGTTATAAAACACTCTTTTTGTAGAAAATGCAAGTGGAGATTCCGAGCGCTAAGAGGGTAATAGTGGAAAAAGGAATGTCTTCAAATATATACTACACAGAATCATTCGGTGAAACTTCTTTCTGATCTGTGCATTCAGCTAACAGAGTTAAACCATACTTTTGATTGAGCAGATCTGAACACTCTTTCTGTAGAATATGCAACTGGACATTTGGAGCCCTAAGAGAGTAGTAGTGGAAAAAGGAATATATTCAAATGTAAACTACACAGGAGCATTCTGTGAAACTTCTTTCTGATCTGAGCATTCAGCTAACAGAGTTAAACCATACTTTTGATTGAGCAGTTTTGAAACACTCTGTCTGTAGAAAATGCAACTGGACATTCGTAGCGCTAAGTGGGTAATAGTGGAAAAAAGAATATGTTCAAATATAAACTACACAGAAGCATTGTATGAAACTTCTTTCTGTTCAGTGCATTCAACTAACAGAGTTGAACCTTACTTTTGATTGAACCGTTGTGAAACACTCTTTCTGTAGAAACTGCAATTGGACATTCTGAGCGCTAAGTGGCCTATATTGGGAAAACGAATGTCTACAAATAAAAACTACACAGAAGAATTGTGTGAAACTTCTTTCTGTTCTGTTTGTTCAACTAAAAGAGTTGAACTTTAGTTTTGATTGAGCCGTTCTGAAACACTCTTTCTGTAGAAAATGCAAGTGGAGATTCGGAGCGCTAAGAGGGTAATAGTGGAAAAAGGAATGTCTCCAAATATAAACTACACAGAATCATTCGGTGAAACTTCTTTCCGATCTGTGCATTCAGCTAACAGAGTTAAACCATACTTTTGATTGAGCAGATCTGAACACTCTTTCTGTAGAAAATGCAACTGGACATTTGGAGCGCTAAGAGAGTAGTAGTGGAAAAAGGAATATATTCAAATATAAACTACACAGAAGCATTCTGTGAAACTTCTTTCTGATTTGAGCATTCAGCTAACAGAGTTAAACCATACTTTTGATTGAGCAGTTTTGAAACACTCTGTCTGTAGAAAATGCAACTGGACATTCGTAGCGCTAAGTGGGTAATAGTGGAAAAAAGAATATGTTCAAATATAAACTACACAGTAGCATTGTATGAAACTACTTTCTGTTCTGTGCATTCAACTAACAGAGTTGAACCTTACTTTTGATTGAGCCTTTCTGAAACACTCTTTCTGTAGAAACTGCAATTGGAAATTCTGAGCGCTAAGAGGTCTCTATTGGGAAAAATAATATCTTCAAATAAAAACTACACAGAAGCATTGTGTGAATCTTATTTCTGATATGTTCATTAAGCTAACAGTGTTAAACCATACTTTTGATTGCGCAGTTCTGAACCCTCTTTCTGTAGAAAATGCAAGTGGACATTCGGAGCGCTAAGAGGGTAATAGTGGAAAAAGGACTATATTCAAATATAAACTACACAGTAGCATTCTGTGAAAATTCTTTCTGTTCTGTGCATTCAACTAACAGAGTTGAACCTTACTTTTGATTGAGCCGTTCTGAAACACTCTTTCTGTAGAAACTGCAATTGGACATGCTAAGCGCTAAGAGGCCTACTTTGGGAAAAAGAATATCTTCAAATAAAAACTACACAGATGCATTCTGTGAAACTTATTTCTGATCTGTAAATTCAGTTAACAGAGATAAAACATATTTTTGATTCAGCAGTTATGAAACACTCTTTTTGTAGAAAATGCAAGTGGAGATTCGGAGCGCTAAGAGGGTAATAGTGGAAAAAGGAATGTCTTCAAATATAAACTACACAGAATCATTCGGTGAAACTTCTTTCTGATCTGTGGATTCAGCTAACAGAGTTAAACCATACTTTTGATTGAGCAGATCTGAACACTCTTTCTGTAGAAAATGCAACTGGACATTTGGAGCGCTAAGCGCGTAGTAGTGGAGAAAGGAATATATTCAAATATAAACTACACCGAAGCATTCTGTGAAACTTCTTTCTGATTTGAGCATTCAGCTTACAGAGTTAAGCCATACTTTTGATTGAGCAGTTTTGAAACACTCTGTCTGTAGAAAATGCAACTGGACATTCGTAGCGCTAAGTGGGTAATAGTGGAAAAAAGAATATTTTCAAATATAAACTACACAGAAGCATTGTATGAAACTTCTTTCTGTTCTGTGCATTCAACTAACAGAGTTGAACCTTACTTTTGATTGAGCCTTTCTGAAACACTCTTTGTGTAGAAACTGCAATTGGACATTCTGAGCGCTAAGAGGACTATATGGGGAAAAATAATATCTTCAAATAAAAACTACACAGAAGCATTGTGTGAATCTTATTTCTGATATGTTCATTAAGCTAACAGAGTTAAACCATACTTTTGATTGCGCAGTTCTGAACACTCTTTCTGTAGAAAATGCAAGTGGACATTCGGAGCGCTAAGAGGGTAATAGTGGAAAAAGGAATATATTCAAATATAAACTACACAGTAGCATTCTGTGAAAATTCTTTCTTTTCTGTGCATTCAACTAACAGAGTTGAACCTTACTTTTGATTGAGCCGTTCTGAAACACTCTTTCTGTAGAAACTGCAATTGGACATGCTAAGCGCTAAGAGGCCTATATTGGGAAAAAGAATCTCTTCAAATAAAAACTACACAGATGCATTCTGTGAAACTTATTTCTGATCTGTAAATTCAGTTAACAGAGATAAAACATATTTTTGATTGAGCAGTTATAAAACACTCTTTTTGTAGAAAATGCAAGTGGAGATTCCGAGCGCTAAGAGGGTAATAGTGGAAAAAGGAATGTCTTCAAATATATACTACACAGAATCATTCGGTGAAACTTCTTTCTGATCTGTGCATTCAGCTAACAGAGTTAAACCATACTTTTGATTGAGCAGATCTGAACACTCTTTCTGTAGAATATGCAACTGGACATTTGGAGCGCTAAGAGAGTAGTAGTGGAAAAAGGAATATATTCAAATATAAACTACACAGAAGCATTCTGTGAAACTTCTTTCTGATCTGAGCATTCAGCTAACAGAGTTAAACCATACTTTTCATTGAGCAGTTTTGAAACACTCTGTCTGTAGAAAATGCAACTGGACATTCGTAGCGCTAAGTGGGTAATAGTGGAAAAAAGAATATGTTCAAATATAAACTACACAGAAGCATTGTATGAAACTTCTTTCTGTTCTGTGCATTCAACTAACAGAGTTGAACCTTACTTTTGATTGAGCCGTTCTGAAACACTCTTTCTGTAGAAACTGCAATTGGACATTCTGAGCGCTAAGAGGCCTATATTGGGAAAAAGAATGTCTACAAATAAAAACTACACAGAAGAATTGTGTGAAACTTCTTTCTGTTCTGTTTGTTCAACTAAAAGAGTTGAACCTTAGTTTTGATTGAGCCGTTCTGAAACACTCTTTCTGTAGAAAATGCAAGTGGAGATTCGGAGCGCTAAGAGGGTAATAGTGGAAAAAGGAATGTCTCCAAATATAAACTACACAGAATCATTCGGTGAAACTTCTTTCTGATCTGTGCATTCAGCTAACAGAGTTAAACCATACTTTTGATTGAGCAGATCTGAACACTCTTTCTGTAGAAAATGCAACTGGACATTTGGAGCGCTAAGAGAGTAGTAGTGGAAAAAGGAATATATCCAAATATAAACTACACAGAAGCATTCTGTGAAACTTCTTTCTGATTTGAGCATTCAGCTAACAGAGTTAAACCATACTTTTGATTGAGCAGTTTTGAAACACTCTGTCTGTAGAAAATGCAACTGGACATTCGTAGCGCTAAGTGGGTAATAGTGGAAAAAAGAATATGTTCAAATATAAACTACACAGAAGCATTGTATGAAACTTCTTTCTGTTCTGTGCATTCAACTAACAGAGTTGAACCTTACTTTTGATTGAGCCTTTCTGAAACACTCTTTCTGTAGAAACTACAATTGGAAATTCTGAGTGCTAAGAGGTCTCTATTGGGAAAAATAATATCTTCAAATAAAAACTACACAGAAGAATTGTGTGAATCTTAGTTCTGATATGTTCATTAAGCTAACAGTGTTAAACCATACTTTTGATTGCGCAGTTCTGAACCCTCTTTCTGTAGAAAATGTAAGTGGACATTCGGAGCGCTAAGAGGGTAATAGTGGAAAAAGGACTATATTCAAATATAAAATACACAGTAGCATTCTGTGAAACTTCTTTCTGATCTGAGCATTCAGCTAACAGAGTTAAACCATACTTTTGATTGAGCAGTTTTGAAACAATCTGTCTGTAGAAAATGCAACTGGACATTCGTAGCGCTAAGTGGGTAATAGTGTAAAAAAGAATATGTTCAAATATAAACTACACAGAAGCATTGTATGAAACTTCTTTCTGTTCAGTGCATTCAACTAACAGAGTTGAACCTTACTTTTGATTGAGCCGTTCTGAAACACTCTTTCTGTAGAAACTGCAATTGGACATTCTGAACGCTAAGAGGCCTATACTGGGAAAAAGTATGTCTACAAATAAAAACTACACAGAAGAATTTTGTGAAACTTCTTTCTGTTCTGTTTGTTCAACTAAAAGAGTTGAACCTTAGTTTTGATTGAGCCGTTCTGAAACACTCTTTCTGTAGAAAATGCAAGTGGAGATTCGGAGCGCTAAGAGGGTAATAGTGGAAAAAGGAATGTCTCCAAATATAAACTACACAGAAACATTCTGTGAAACTTCTTTCTGATCTGTGCATTCAGCTAACAGAGTTAAACCATACTTTTGATTGAGCAGATCTGAACACTCTTTCTGTAGAAAATGCAACTGGATATTTGGAGCGCTAAGAGTGTAGTAGTGGAAAAAGGAATATATTCAAATATAAACTACACCGAAGCATTCTGTGAAACTTCTTTCTGATTTGAGCATTCAGCTTACAGAGTTAAGCCATACTTTTGATTGAGCAGTTTTGAAACACTCTGTCTGTAGAAAATGCAACTGGACATTCGTAGCGCTAAGTGGGTAATAGTGGAAAAAAGAATATGTTCAAATATAAACTACACAGAAGCATTGTATGAAACTTTTTTCTGTTCTGTGCATTCAACTAACAGAGTTGAACCTTACTTTTGATTGAGCCTTTCTGAAACACTCTTTGTGTAGAAACTGCAATTGGACATTCTGAGCGCTAAGAGGCCTATATGGGGAAAAATAATATCTTCAAATAAAAACTACACAGAAGCATTGTGTGAATCTTATTTCTGATATGTTCATTAAGCTAAGAGAGTTAAACCATACTTTTGATTGCGCAGTTCTGAACACTCTTTCTGTAGAAAATGCAAGTGGACATTCGGAGCGCTAAGAGGGTAATAGTGGAAAAAGGAATATATTCATATATAAACTACACAGTAGCATTCTGTGAAAATTCTTTCTTTTCTGTGCATTCAACTAACAGAGTTGAACCTTACTTTTGATTGAGCCGTTCTGAAACACTCTTTCTGTAGAAACTGCAATTGGACATGCTAAGCGCTAAGAGGCCTACATTGGGAAAAAGAATCTCTTCAAATAAAAACTACACAGATGCATTCTGTGAAACTTATTTCTGATCTGTAAATTCAGTTAACAGAGATAAAACATATTTTTGATTGAGCAGTTATAAAACACTCTTTTTGTAGAAAATGCAAGTGGAGATTCCGAGCGCTAAGAGGGTAATAGTGGAAAAAGGAATGTCTTCAAATATATACTACACAGAATCATTCGGTGAAACTTCTTTCTGATCTGTGCATTCAGCTAACAGAGTTAAACCATACTTTTGATTGAGCAGATCTGAACACTCTTTCTGTAGAATATGCAACTGGACATTTGGAGCGCTAAGAGAGTAGTAGTGGAAAAAGTAATATATTCAAATATAAACTACACAGAAGCATTCTGTGAATCTTCTTTCTGATCTGAGCATTCAGCTAACAGAGTTAAACCATACTTTTGATTGAGCAGTTTTGAAACACTCTGTCTGTAGAAAATGCAACTGGACATTCGTAGCGCTAAGTGGGTAATAGTGGAAAAAAGAATATGTTCAAATATAAACTACACAGAAGCATTGTATGAAACTTCTTTCTGTTCTGTGCATTCAACTAACATAGTTGAACCTTACTTTTGATTGAGCCGTTCTGAAACACTCTTTCTGTAGAAACTGCAATTGGACATTCTGAGCGCTAAGAGGCCTATATTGGGAAAAAGAATGTCTACAAATAAAAACTACACAGAAGAATTGTGTGAAACTTCTTTCTGTTCTGTTTGTTCAACTAAAAGAGTTGAACCTTAGTTTTGATTGAGCCGTTCTGAAACACTCTTTCTGTAGAAAATGCAAGTGGAGATTCGGAGCGCTAAGAGGGTAATAGTGGAAAAAGGAATGTCTCCAAATATAAACTACACAGAATCATTCGGTGAAACTTCTTTCCGATCTGTGCATTCAGCTAACAGAGTTAAACCATACTTTTGATTGAGCAGATCTGAACACTCTTTCTGTAGAAAATGCAACTGGACATTTGGAGCGCTAAGAGAGTAGTAGTGGAAAAAGGAATATATTCAAATATAAACTACACAGAAGCATTCTGTGAAACTTCTTTCTGATTTGAGCATTCAGCTAACAGAGTTAAACCATACTTTTGATTGAGCAGTTTTGAAACACTCTGTCTGTAGAAAATGCAACTGGACATTCGTAGCGCTAAGTGGGTAATAGTGGAAAAAAGAATATGTTCAAATATAAACTACACAGAAGCATTGTATGAAACTTCTTTCTGTTCTGTGCATTCAACTAACAGAGTTGAACCTTACTTTTGATTGAGCCTTTCTGAAACACTCTTTCTGTAGAAACTACAATTGGAAATTCTGAGTGCTAAGAGGTCTCTATTGGGAAAAATAATATCTTCAAATAAAAACTACACAGAAGAATTGTGTGAATCTTATTTCTGATATGTTCATTAAGCTAACAGAGTTAAACCATACTTTTGATTGCGCAGTTCTGAACCCTCTTTCTGTAGAAAATGCAAGTGGACATTCTGAGCGCTAAGAGGGTAATAGTGGAAAAAGGACTATATTCAAATATAAACTACACAGTAGCATTCTGTGAAAATTCTTTCTGTTCTGTGCATTCAACTAACAGAGTTGAACCTTACTTTTGATTGAGCCGTTCTGAAACACTCTTTCTGTAGAAACTGCAATTGGACATGCTAAGCGCTAAGAGGCCTACTTTGGGAAAAAGAATATCTTCAAATAAAAACTACACAGATGCATTCTGTGAAACTTATTTCTGATCTGTAAATTCAGTTAACAGAGATAAAACATATTTTTGATTCAGCAGTTATGAAACACTCTTTTCGTAGAAAATACAAGTGGAGATTCGGAGCGCTAAGAGGGTAATAGTGGAAAAAGGAATGTCTTCAAATATAAACTACACAGAATCATTCGGTGAAACTTCTTTCTGATCTGTGCATTCAGCTAACAGAGTTAAACCATACTTTTGATTGAGCAGATCTGAACACTCTTTCTGTAGAAAATGCAACTGGACATTTGGAGCGCTAAGAGCGTAGTAGTGGAAAAAGGAATATATTCAAATATAAACTACACAGAAGCATTCTGTGAAACTTCTTTCTGATCTGAGCATTCAGCTAACAGAGTTAAACCATACTTTTGATTGAGCAGTTTTGAAACAATCTGTCTGTAGAAAATGCAACTGGACATTCGTAGCGCTAAGTGGGTAATAGTGGAAAAAAGAATATGTTCAAATATAAACTACACAGAAGCATTGTATGAAACTACTTTCTGTTCAGTGCATTCAACTAACAGAGTTGAAACTTACTTTTGATTGAGTCGTTGTGAAACACTCTTTCTGTAGAAACTGCAATTGGACATTCTGAGCGCTAAGAGGCCTATATTGGGAAAAAGAATGTCTACAAATAAAAACTACACAGAAGAATTGTGTGAAACTTCTTTCTGTTCTGTGTGTTCAACTAAAAGAGTTGAACCTTAGTTTTCATTGAGCCGTTCTGAAACACTCTTTCTGTAGAAAATGCAAGTGGAGATTCGGAGCGCTAAGAGGGTAATAGTGGAAAAAGGAATGTCTCCAAATATAAACTACACAGAAACATTCTGTGAAACTTCTTTCTGATCTGTGCATTCAGCTAACAGATTTAAACCATACTTTTGATTGAGCAGATCTGAACACTCTTTCTGTAGAAAATGCAACTGGACATTTGGAGCGCTAAGCGCGTAGTAGTGGAAAAAGGAATATATTCAAATATAAACTACACAGAAGCATTCTGTGAAACTTCTTTCCGATCTGAGCATTCAGCTAACAGAGTTATACCATACTTTTGATTGAGCAGTTTTGAAACATTCTGTCTGTAGAAAATGCAACTGGACATTCGTAGCGCTAAGTGGGTAATAGTGGAAAAAAGAATATGTTCAAATATAAACTACACAGAAGCATTGTATGAAACTTCTTTCTGTTCTGTGCATTCAACTAACAGAGTTGAACCTTACTTTTGATTGAGCCTTTCTGAAACACTCTTTCTGTAGAAACTGCAATTGGAAATTCTGAGCGCTAAGAGGTCTCTATTGGGAAAAATAATATCTTCAAATAAAAACTACACAGAAGCATTGTGTGAATCTTATTTCTGATATGTTCATTAAGCTAACAGAGTTAAACCATACTTCTGATTGCGCAGTTCTGAACCCTCTTTCTGTAGAAAATGCAAGTGGACATTCGGAGCGCTAAGAGGGTAAAAGTGGAAAAAGGACTATATTCAAATACAAACTACACAGTAGCATTCTGTGAAAATTCTTTCTGTTCTGTGCATTCAACTAACAGAGTTGAACCTTACTTTTGATTGAGCCGTTCTGAAACACTCTTTCTGTAGAAACTGCAATTGGACATGCTAAGAGCTAAGAGGCCTACTTTGGGAAAAAGAATATCTTCAAATAAAAACTATACAGATGCATTCTGTGAAACTTATTTCTGATCTGTAAATTCAGTTAACAGAGATAAAACATATTTTTGATTGAGCAGTTATGAAACACTCTTTTTGTAGAAAATACAAGTGGAGATTCGGAGCGCTAAGAGGGTAATAGTGGAAAAAGGAATGTCTTCAAATATAAACTACACAGAATCATTCGGTGAAACTTCTTTCTGATCTGTGCATTCAGCTAACAGAGTTAAACCATACTTTTGATTGAGCAGATCTGAACACTCTTTCTGTAGAAAATGCAACTGGACATTTGGAGCGCTAAGAGCGTAGTAGTGGAAAAAGGAATATATTCAAATATAAACTACACAGAAGCATTCTGTGAAACTTCTTTCTGATCTGAGCATTCAGCTAACAGAGTTAAACCATACTTTTGATTGAGCAGTTTTGAAACAATCTGTCTGTAGAAAATGCAACTGGACATTCGTAGCGCTAAGTGGGTAATAGTGGAAAAAAGAATATGTTCAAATATAAACTACACAGAAGCATTGTATGAAACTTCTTTCTGTTCAGTGCATTCAACTAACAGAGTTGAACCTTACTTTTGATTGAGCCGTTCTGAAACACTCTTTCTGTAGAAACTGCAATTGGACATTCTGAGCGCTAAGAGGCCTATATTGGGAAAAAGTATGTCTACAAATAAAAACTACACAGAAGAATTGTGTGAAACTTCTTTCTGTTCTGTTTGTTCAACTAAAAGAGTTGAACCTTAGTTTTGATTGAGCCGTTCTGAAACACTCTTTCTGTAGAAAATGCAAGTGGAGATTCGGAGCGCTAAGAGGGTAATAGTGGAAAAAGGAATGTCTCCAAATATAAACTACACAGAAACATTCTGTGAAACTTCTTTCTGATCTGTGCATTCAGCTAACAGAGTTAAACCATACTTTTGATTGATCAGATCTGAACACTCTTTCTGTAGAAAATGCAACTGGACATTTGGAGCGCTAAGCGCGTAGTAGTGGAAAAAGGAATATATTCAAATATAAACTACACAGAAGCATTCTGTGAAACTTCTTTCCGATCTGAGCATTCAGCTAACAGAGTTATACCATACTTTTGATTGAGCAGTTTTGAAACACTCTGTCTGTAGAAAATGCAACTGGACATTCGTAGCGCTAAGTGGGTAATAGTGGAAAAAAGAATATGTTCAAATATAAACTACACAGAAGCATTGTATAAAACTTCTTTCTGTTCTGTGCATTCAACTAACAGAGTTTAACCTTACTTTTGATTGAGCCGTTCTGAAACACTCTTTCTGTAGAAACTGCAATTGTACATTCTGAGCGCTAAGAGGCCTATATTGGGAAAAAGAATGTCTACAAATAAAAACTACACAGAAGAATTGTGTGAAACTTCTTTCTGTTCTGTTTGTTCAACTAAAAGAGTTGAACCTTAGTTTTGATTGAGCCGTTCTGAAACACTCTTTCTGTAGAAAATGCAAGTGGAGATTCGGAGCGCTAAGAGGGTAATAGTGGAAAAAGGAATGTCTCCAAATATAAACTACACAGAATCATTCTGTGAAACTTCTTTCCGATCTGTGCATTCAGCTAACAGAGTTAAACCATACTTTTGATTGAGCAGATCTGAACACTCTTTCTGTAGAAAATGCAACTGGACATTTGGAGCGCTAAGAGTGTAGTAGTGGAAAAAGGAATATATTCAAATATAAACTACACCGAAGCATTCTGTGAAACTTCTTTCTGATTTGAGCATTCAGCTAACAGAGGTAACCATACTTTTGATTGAGCAGTTTTGAAACACTCTGTCTGTAGAAAATGCAACTGGACATTCGTAGCGCTAAGTGGGTAATAGTGGAAAAAAGAATATGTTCAAATATAAACTACACAGAAGCATTGTATGAAACTTCTTTCTGTTCTGTGCATTCAACTAACAGAGTTGAACCTTACTTTTGATTGAGCCAATCTGAAACACTCTTTGTGTAGAAACTGCAATTGGACATTCTGAGCGCTAAGAGGCCTATATGGGGAAAAATAATATCTTCAAATAAAAACTACACAGAAGCATTGTGTGAATCTTATTTCTGATATGTTCATTAAGCTAACAGAGTTAAAAAATACTTTTGATTGCGCAGTTCTGAACACTCTTTCTGTAGAAAATGCAAGTGGACATTCGGAGCGCTAAGAGGGTAATAGTTTAAAAAGGAATATATTCAAATATAAACTACACAGTAGCATTCTGTGAAAATTCTTTCTTTTCTGTGCATTCAACTAACAGCGTTGAACCTTACTTTTGATTGAGCCGTTCTGAAACACTCTTTCTGTAGAAACTGCAATTGGACATGCTAAGCGCTAAGAGGCCTACATTGGGAAAAAGAATCTCTTCAAATAAAAACTACACAGATGCATTCTGTGAAACTTATTTCTGATCTGTAAATTCAGTTAACAGAGATAAAACATATTTTTGATTGAGCAGTTATAAAACACTCTTTTTGTAGAAAATGCAAGTGGAGATTCCGAGCGCTAAGAGGGTAATAGTGGAAAAAGGAATGTCTTCAAATATATACTACACAGAATCATTCGGTGAAACTTCTTTCTGATCTGTGCATTCAGCTAACAGAGTTAAACCATACTTTTGATTGAGCAGATCTGAACACTCTTTCTGTAGAATATGCAACTGGACATTTGGAGCCCTAAGAGAGTAGTAGTGGAAAAAGGAATATATTCAAATGTAAACTACACAGAAGCATTCTGTGAAACTTCTTTCTGATCTGAGCATTCAGCTAACAGAGTTAAACCATACTTTTGATTGAGCAGTTTTGAAACACTCTGTCTGTAGAAAATGCAACTGGACATTCGTAGCGCTAAGTGGGTAATAGTGGAAAAAAGAATATGTTCAAATATAAACTACACAGAAGCATTGTATGAAACTTCTTTCTGTTCTGTGCATTCAACTAACAGAGTTGAACCTTACTTTTGATTGAGCCGTTCTGAAACACTCTTTCTGTAGAAACTGCAATTGGACATTCTGAGCGCTAAGAGGCCTATATTGGGAAAACGAATGTCTACAAATAAAAACTACACAGAAGAATTGTGTGAAACTTCTTTCTGTTCTGTTTGTTCAACTGAAAGAGTTGAACCTTAGTTTTGATTGAGCCGTTCTGAAACACTCTTTCTGTAGAAAATGCAAGTGGAGATTCGGAGCGCTAAGAGGGTAATAGTGGAAAAAGGAATGTCTCCAAATATAAACTACACAGAATCATTCGGTGAAACTTCTTCCCGATCTGTGCATTCAGCTAACAGAGTTAAACCATACTTTTGATTGAGCAGATCTGAACACTCTTTCTGTAGAAAATGCAACTGGACATTTGGAGCGCTAAGAGAGTAGTAGTGGAAAAAGTAATATATTCAAATATAAACTACACAGAAGCATTCTGTGAAACTTCTTTCTGATTTGAGCATTCAGCTAACAGAGTTAAACCATACTTTTGATTGAGCAGTTTTGAAACACTCTGTCTGTAGAAAATGCAACTGGACATTCGTAGCGCTAAGTGGGTAATAGTGGAAAAAAGAATATGTTCAAATATAAACTACACAGAAGCATTGTATGAAACTTCTTTCTGTTCTGTGCATTCAACTAACAGAGTTGAACCTTACTTTTGATTGAGCCTTTCTGAAACACTCTTTCTGTAGAAACTGCAATTGGAAATTCTGAGCGCTAAGAAGTCTCTATTGGGAAAAATAATATCTTCAAATAAAAAATACACAGAAGCATTGTGTGAATCTTATTTCTGATATGTTCATTAAGCTAACAGTGTTAAACCATACTTTTGATTGCGCAGTTCTGAACCCTCTTTCTGTAGAATATGCAAGTGGACATTCGGAGCGCTAAGAGGGTAATAGTAGAAAAAGGACTATATTCAAATATAAACTACACAGTAGCATTCTGTGAAAATTCTTTCTGTTCTGTGCATTCAACTAACAGAGTTGAACCTTACTTTTGATTGAGCCGTTCTGAAACACTCTTTCTGTAGAAACTGCAATTGGACATGCTAAGCGCTAAGAGGCCTACTTTGGGAAAAAGAATATCTTCAAATAAAAACTACACAGATGCATTCTGTGAAACTTATTTCTGATCTGTAAATTCAGTTAACAGAGATAAAACATATTTTTGATTGAGCAGTTATGAAACACTCTTTTCGTAGAAAATACAAGTGGAGATTCGGAGCGCTAAGAGGGTAATAGTGGAAAAAGGAATGTCTTCAAATATAAACTACACAGAATCATTCGGTGAAACTTCTTTCTGATCTGTGCATTCAGCTAACAGAGTTAAACCATACTTTTGATTGAGCAGATCTGAACACTCTTTCTGTAGAAAATGCAACTGGACATTTGGAGCGCTAAGAGCGTAGTAGTGGAAAAAGGAATATATTCAAATATAAACTACACAGAAGCATTCTGTGAAACTTCTTTCTGATCTGAGCATTCAGCTTACAGAGTTAAACCATACTTTTGATTGAGCAGTTTTGAAACAATCTGTCTGTAGAAAATGCAACTGGACATTCATAGCGCTAAGTGGGTAATAGTGGAAAAAAGAATATGTTCAAATATAAACTACACAGAAGCATTGTATGAAACTTCTTTCTGTTCAGTGCATTCAACTAACAGAGTTGAACCTTACTTTTGATTGAGCCGTTCTGAAACACTCTTTCTGTAGAAACTGCAATTGGACATTCTGAGCGCTAAGAGGCCTATATTGGGAAAAAGAATGTCTACAAATAAAAACTACACAGAAGAATTGTGTGAAACTTCTTTCTGTTCTGTTTGTTCAACTAAAAGAGTTGAACCTTAGTTTTGATTGAGCCGTTCTGAAACACTCTTTCTGTAGAAAATGCAAGTGGAGATTCGGAGCGCTAAGAGGGTAATAGTGGAAAAAGGAATGTCTCCAAATATAAACTACACAGAATCATTCTGTGAAACTTCTTTCCGATCTGTGCATTCAGCTAACAGAGTTAAACCATACTTTTGATTGAGCAGATCTGAACACTCTTTCTGTAGAAAATGCAACTGGACATTTGGAGCGCTAAGAGTGTAGTAGTGGAAAAAGGAATATATTCAAATATAAACTACACCGAAGCATTCTGTGAAACTTCTTTCTGATTTGAGCATTCAGCTAACAGAGGTAACCATACTTTTGATTGAGCAGTTTTGAAACACTCTGTCTGTAGAAAATGCAACTGGACATTCGTAGCGCTAAGTGGGTAATAGTGGAAAAAAGAATATGTTCAAATATAAACTACACAGAAGCATTGTATGAAACTTCTTTCTGTTCTGTGCATTCAACTAACAGAGTTGAACCTTACTTTTGATTGAGCCAATCTGAAACACTCTTTGTGTAGAAACTGCAATTGGACATTCTGAGCGCTAAGAGGCCTATATGGGGAAAAATAATATCTTCAAATAAAAACTACACAGAAGCATTGTGTGAATCTTATTTCTGATATGTTCATTAAGCTAACAGAGTTAAAACATACTTTTGATTGCGCAGTTCTGAACACTCTTTCTGTAGAAAATGCAAGTGGACATTCGGAGCGCTAAGAGGGTAATAGTTTAAAAAGGAATATATTAAAATATAAACTACACAGTAGCATTCTGTGAAAATTCTTTCTTTTCTGTGCATTCAACTAACAGCGTTGAACCTTACTTTTGATTGAGCCGTTCTGAAACACTCTTTCTGTAGAAACTGCAATTGGACATGCTAAGCGCTAAGAGGCCTACATTGGGAAAAAGAATCTCTTCAAATAAAAACTACACAGATGCATTCTGTGAAACTTATTTCTGATCTGTAAATTCAGTTAACAGAGATAAAACATATTTTTGATTGAGCAGTTATAAAACACTCTTTTTGTAGAAAATGCAAGTGGAGATTCCGAGCGCTAAGAGGGTAATAGTGGAAAAAGGAATGTCTTCAAATATATACTACACAGAATCATTCGGTGAAACTTCTTTCTGATCTGTGCATTCAGCTAACAGAGTTAAACCATACTTTTGATTGAGCAGATCTGAACACTCTTTCTGTAGAATATGCAACTGGACATTTGGAGCCCTAAGAGAGTAGTAGTGGAAAAAGGAATATATTCAAATGTAAACTACACAGGAGCATTCTGTGAAACTTCTTTCTGATCTGAGCATTCAGCTAACAGAGTTAAACCATACTTTTGATTGAGCAGTTTTGAAACACTCTGTCTGTAGAAAATGCAACTGGACATTCGTAGCGCTAAGTGGGTAATAGTGGAAAAAAGAATATGTTCAAATATAAACTACACAGAAGCATTGTATGAAACTTCTTTCTGTTCAGTGCATTCAACTAACAGAGTTGAACCTTACTTTTGATTGAGCCGTTGTGAAACACTCTTTCTGTAGAAACTGCAATTGGACATTCTGAGCGCTAAGTGGCCTATATTGGGAAAACGAATGTCTACAAATAAAAACTACACAGAAGAATTGTGTGAAACTTCTTTCTGTTCTGTTTGTTCAACTAAAAGAGTTGAACTTTAGTTTTGATTGAGCCGTTCTGAAACACTCTTTCTGTAGAAAATGCAAGTGGAGATTCGGAGCGCTAAGAGGGTAATAGTGGAAAAAGGAATGTCTCCAAATATAAACTACACAGAATCATTCGGTGAAACTTCTTTCCGATCTGTGCATTCAGCTAACAGAGTTAAACCATACTTTTGATTGAGCAGATCTGAACACTCTTTCTGTAGAAAATGCAACTGGACATTTGGAGCGCTAAGAGAGTAGTAGTGGAAAAAGGAATATATTCAAATATAAACTACACAGAAGCATTCTGTGAAACTTCTTTCTGATTTGAGCATTCAGCTAACAGAGTTAAACCATACTTTTGATTGAGCAGTTTTGAAACACTCTGTCTGTAGAAAATGCAACTGGACATTCGTAGCGCTAAGTGGGTAATAGTGGAAAAAAGAATATGTTCAAATATAAACTACACAGTAGCATTGTATGAAACTACTTTCTGTTCTGTGCATTCAACTAACAGAGTTGAACCTTACTTTTGATTGAGCCTTTCTGAAACACTCTTTCTGTAGAAACTGCAATTGGAAATTCTGAGCGCTAAGAGGTCTCTATTGGGAAAAATAATATCTTCAAATAAAAACTACACAGAAGCATTGTGTGAATCTTATTTCTGATATGTTCATTAAGCTAACAGTGTTAAACCATACTTTTGATTGCGCAGTTCTGAACCCTCTTTCTGTAGAAAATGCAAGTGGACATTCGGAGCGCTAAGAGGGTAATAGTGGAAAAAGGACTATATTCAAATATAAACTACACAGTAGCATTCTGTGAAAATTCTTTCTGTTCTGTGCATTCAACTAACAGAGTTGAACCTTACTTTTGATTGAGCCGTTCTGAAACACTCTTTCTGTAGAAACTGCAATTGGACATGCTAAGCGCTAAGAGGCCTACTTTGGGAAAAAGAATATCTTCAAATAAAAACTACACAGATGCATTCTGTGAAACTTATTTCTGATCTGTAAATTCAGTTAACAGAGATAAAACATATTTTTGATTGAGCAGTTATGAAACACTCTTTTCGTAGAAAATACAAGTGGAGATTCGGAGCGCTAAGAGGGTAATAGTGGAAAAAGGAATGTCTTCAAATATAAACTACACAGAATCATTCGGTGAAACTTCTTTCTGATCTGTGCATTCAGCTAACAGAGTTAAACCATACTTTTGATTGAGCAGATCTGAACACTCTTTCTGTAGAAAATGCAACTGGACATTTGGAGCGCTAAGAGCGTAGTAGTGGAAAAAGGAATATATTCAAATATAAACTACACAGAAGCATTCTGTGAAACTTCTTTCTGATCTGAGCATTCAGCTAACAGAGTTAAACCATACTTTTGATTGAGCAGTTTTGAAACAATCTGTCTGTAGAAAATGCAACTGGACATTCATAGCGCTAAGTGGGTAATAGTGGAAAAAAGAATATGTTCAAATATAAACTACACAGAAGCATTGTATGAAACTTCTTTCTGTTCAGTGCATTCAACTAACAGAGTTGAACCTTACTTTTGATTGAGCCGTTGTGAAACACTCTTTCTGTAGAAACTGCAATTGGACATTCTGAGCGCTAAGAGGCCTATATTGGGAAAAAGAATGTCTACAAATAAAAACTACACAGAAGAATTGTGTGAAACTTCTTTCTGTTCTGTGTGTTCAACTAAAAGAGTTGAACCTTAGTTTTGATTGAGCCGTTCTGAAACACTCTTTCTGTAGAAAATGCAAGTGGAGATTCGGAGCGCTAAGAGGGTAATAGTGGAAAAAGGAATGTCTCCAAATATAAACTACACAGAAACATTCTGTGAAACTTCTTTCTGATCTGTGCATTCAGCTAACAGATTTAAACCATACTTTTGATTGAGCAGATCTGAACACTCTTTCTGTAGAAAATGCAACTGGACATTTGGAGCGCTAAGCGCGTAGTAGTGGAAAAAGGAATATATTCAAATATAAACTACACAGAAGCATTCTGTGAAACTTCTTTCCGATCTGAGCATTCAGCTAACAGAGTTATACCATACTTTTGATTGAGCAGTTTTGAAACACTCTGTCTGTAGAAAATGCAACTGGACATTCGTAGCGCTAAGTGGGTAATAGTGGAAAAAAGAATATGTTCAAATATAAACTACACAGAAGCATTGTATGAAACTTCTTTCTGTTCTGTGCATTCAACTAACAGAGTTGAACCTTACTTTTGATTGAGCCTTTCTGAAACACTCTTTCTGTAGAAACTGCAATTGGAAATTCTGAGCGCTAAGAGGTCTCTATTGGGAAAAATAATATCTTCAAATAAAAACTACACAGAAGCATTGTGTGAATCTTATTTCTGATATGTTCATTAAGCTAACAGAGTTAAACCATACTTCTGATTGCGCAGTTCTGAACACTCTTTCTGTAGAAAATGCAAGTGGACATTCGGAGCGCTAAGAGGGTAATAGTGGAAAAAGGACTATATTCAAATATAAACTACACAGTAGCATTCTGTGAAAATTCTTTCTGTTCTGTGCATTCAACTAACAGAGTTGAACCTTACTTTTGATTGAGCCGTTCTGAAACACTCTTTCTGTAGAAACTGCAATTGGACATGCTAAGCGCTAAGAGGCCTACTTTGGGAAAAAGAATATCTTCAAATAAAAACTACACAGATGCATTCTGTGAAACTTATTTCTGATCTGTAAATTCAGTTAACAGAGATAAAACATATTTTTGATTGAGCAGTTATGAAACACTCTTTTTGTAGAAAATACAAGTGGAGATTCGGAGCGCTAAGAGGGTAATAGTGGAAAAAGGAATGTCTTCAAATATAAACTACACAGAATCATTCGGTGAAACTTCTTTCTGATCTGTGCATTCAGCTAACAGAGTTAAACCATACTTTTGATTGAGCAGATCTGAACACTCTTTCTGTAGAAAATGCAACTGGACATTTGGAGCGCTAAGAGCGTAGTAGTGGAAAAAGGAATATATTCAAATATAAACTACACAGAAGCATTCTGTGAAACTTCTTTCTGATCTGAGCATTCAGCTAACAGAGTTAAACCATACTTTTGATTGAGCAGTTTTGAAACAATCTGTCTGTAGAAAATGCAACTGGACATTCGTAGCGCTAAGTGGGTAGTAGTGGAAAAAAGAATATGTTCAAATATAAACTACACAGAAGCATTGTATGAAACTTCTTTCTGTTCAGTGCATTCAACTAACAGAGTTGAACCTTACTTTTGATTGAGCCGTTCTGAAACACTCTTTCTGTAGAAACTGCAATTGGACATTCTGAGCGCTAAGAGGCCTATATTGGGAAAAAGTATGTCTACAAATAAAAACTACACAGAAGAATTGTGTGAAACTTCTTTCTGTTCTGTTTGTTCAACTAAAAGAGTTGAACCTTAGTTTTGATTGAGCCGTTCTGAAACACTCTTTCTGTAGAAAATGCAAGTGGAGATTCGGAGCGCTAAGAGGGTAATAGTGGAAAAAGGAATGTCTCCAAATATAAACTACACAGAAACATTCTGTGAAACTTCTTTCTGATCTGTGCATTCAGCTAACAGAGTTAAACCATACTTTTGATTGATCAGATCTGAACACTCTTTCTGTAGAAAATGCAACTGGACATTTGGAGCGCTAAGCGCGTAGTAGTGGAAAAAGGAATATATTCAAATATAAACTACACAGAAGCATTCTGTGAAACTTCTTTCCGATCTGAGCATTCAGCTAACAGAGTTATACCATACTTTTGATTGAGCAGTTTTGAAACACTCTGTCTGTAGAAAATGCAACTGGACATTCGTAGCGCTAAGTGGGTAATAGTGGAAAAAAGAATATGTTCAAATATAAACTACACAGAAGCATTGTATAAAACTTCTTTCTGTTCTGTGCATTCAACTAACAGAGTTTAACCTTACTTTTGATTGAGCCGTTCTGAAACACTCTTTCTGTAGAAACTGCAATTGGACATTCTGAGCGCTAAGAGGCCTATATTGGGAAAAAGAATGTCTACAAATAAAAACTACACAGAAAAATTGTGTGAAACTTCTTTCTGTTCTGTTTGTTCAACTAAAAGAGTTGAACCTTAGTTTTGATTGAGCCGTTCTGAAACACTCTTTCTGTAGAAAATGCAAGTGGAGATTCGGAGCGCTAAGAGGGTAATAGTGGAAAAAGGAATGTCTCCAAATATAAACTACACAGAATCATTCTGTGAAACTTCTTTCCGATCTGTGCATTCAGCTAACAGAGTTAAACCATACTTTTGATTGAGCAGATCTGAACACTCTTTCTGTAGAAAATGCAACTGGATATTTGGAGCGCTAAGAGTGTAGTAGTGGAAAAAGGAATATATTCAAATATAAACTACACCGAAGCATTCTGTGAAACTTCTTTCTGATTTGAGCATTCAGCTAACACAGTTAACCATACTTTTGATTGAGCAGTTTTGAAACACTCTGTCTGTAGAAAATGCAACTGGACATTCGTAGCGCTAAGTGGGTAATAGTGGAAAAAAGAATATGTTCAAATATAAACTACACAGAAGCATTGTATGAAACTTCTTTCTGTTATGTGCATTCAACTAACAGAGTTGAACCTTACCTTTGATTGAGCCAATCTGAAACACTCTTTGTGTAGAAACTGCAATTGGACATTCTGAGCGCTAAGAGGCCTATATGGGGAAAAATAATATCTTCAAATAAAAACTACACAGAAGCATTGTGTGAATCTTATTTCTGATATGTTCATTAAGCTAACAGAGTTAAAACATACTTTTGATTGCGCAGTTCTGAACACTCTTTCTGTAGAAAATGCAAGTGGACATTCGGAGCGCTAAGAGGGTAATAGTTTAAAAAGGAATATATTCAAATATAAACTACACAGTAGCATTCTGTGAAAATTCTTTCTTTTCTGTGCATTCAACTAACAGCGTTGAACCTTACTTTTGATTGAGCCGTTCTGAAACACTCTTTCTGTAGAAACTGCAATTGGACATGCTAAGCGCTAAGAGGCCTACATTGGGAAAAAGAATCTCTTCAAATAAAAACTACACAGATGCATTCTGTGAAACTTATTTCTGATCTGTAAATTCAGTTAACAGAGATAAAACATATTTTTGATTGAGCAGTTATAAGACACTCTTTTTGTAGAAAATGCAAGTGGAGATTCCGAGCGCTAAGAGGGTAATAGTGGAAAAAGGAATGTCTTCAAATATATACTACACAGAATCATTCGGTGAAACTTCTTTCTGATCTGTGCATTCAGCTAACAGAGTTAAACCATACTTTTGATTGAGCAGATCTGAACACTCTTTCTGTAGAATATGCAACTGGACATTTGGAGCCCTAAGAGAGTAGTAGTGGAAAAAGGAATATATTCAAATGTAAACTACACAGAAGCATTCTGTGAAACTTCTTTCTGATCTGAGCATTCAGCTAACAGAGTTAAACCATACTTTTGATTGAGCAGTTTTGAAACACTCTGTCTGTAGAAAATGCAACTGGACATTCGTAGCGCTAAGTGGGTAATAGTGGAAAAAAGAATATGTTCAAATATAAACTACACAGAAGCATTGTATGAAACTTCTTTCTGTTCTGTGCATTCAACTAACAGAGTTGAACCTTACTTTTGATTGAGCCGTTCTGAAACACTCTTTCTGTAGAAACTGCAATTGGACATTCTGAGCGCTAAGAGGCCTATATTGGGAAAACGAATGTCTACAAATAAAAACTACACAGAAGAATTGTGTGAAACTTCTTTCTGTTCTGTTTGTTCAACTGAAAGAGTTGAACCTTAGTTTTGATTGAGCCGTTCTGAAACACTCTTTCTGTAGAAAATGCAAGTGGAGATTCGGAGCGCTAAGAGGGTAATAGTGGAAAAAGGAATGTCTCCAAATATAAACTACACAGAATCATTCGGTGAAACTTCTTCCCGATCTGTGCATTCAGCTAACAGAGTTAAACCATACTTTTGATTGAGCAGATCTGAACACTCTTTCTGTAGAAAATGCAACTGGACATTTGGAGCGCTAAGAGAGTAGTAGTGGAAAAAGGAATATATTCAAATATAAACTACACAGAAGCATTCTGTGAAACTTCTTTCTGATTTGAGCATTCAGCTAACAGAGTTAAACCATACTTTTGATTGAGCAGTTTTGAAACACTCTGTCTGTAGAAAATGCAACTGGACATTCGTAGCGCTAAGTGGGTAATAGTGGAAAAAAGAATATGTTCAAATATAAACTACACAGAAGCATTGTATGAAACTTCTTTCTGTTCTGTGCATTCAACTAACAGAGTTGAACCTTACTTTTGATTGAGCCTTTCTGAAACACTCTTTCTGTAGAAACTGCAATTGGAAATTCTGAGCGCTAAGAAGTCTCTATTGGGAAAAATAATATCTTCAAATAAAAAATACACAGAAGCATTGTGTGAATCTTATTTCTGATATGTTCATTAAGCTAACAGTGTTAAACCATACTTTTGATTGCGCAGTTCTGAACCCTCTTTCTGTAGAATATGCAAGTGGACATTCGGAGCGCTAAGAGGGTAATAGTGGAAAAAGGACTATATTCAAATATAAACTACACAGTAGCATTCTGTGAAAATTCTTTCTGTTCTGTGCATTCAACTAACAGAGTTGAACCTTACTTTTGATTGAGCCGTTCTGAAACACTCTTTCTGTAGAAACTGCAATTGGACATGCTAAGCGCTAAGAGGCCTACTTTGGGAAAAAGAATATCTTCAAATAAAAACTACACAGATGCATTCTGTGAAACTTATTTCTGATCTGTAAATTCAGTTAACAGAGATAAAACATATTTTTGATTGAGCAGTTATGAAACACTCTTTTTGTAGAAAATACAAGTGGAGATTCGGAGCGCTAAGAGGGTAATAGTGGAAAAAGGAATGTCTTCAAATATAAACTACACAGAATCATTCGGTGAAACTTCTTTCTGATCTGTGCATTCAGCTAACAGAGTTAAACCATACTTTTGATTGAGCAGATCTGAACACTCTTTCTGTAGAAAATGCAACTGGACATTTGGAGCGCTAAGAGCGTAGTAGTGGAAAAAGGAATATATTCAAATATAAACTACACAGAAGCATTCTGTGAAACTTCTTTCTGATCTGAGCATTCAGCTAACAGAGTTAAACCATACTTTTGATTGAGCAGTTTTGAAACAATCTGTCTGTAGAAAATGCAACTGGACATTCGTAGCGCTAAGTGGGTAATAGTGGAAAAAAGAATATGTTCAAATATAAACTACACAGAAGCATTGTATGAAACTTCTTTCTGTTCAGTGCATTCAACTAACAGAGTTGAACCTTACTTTTGATTGAGCCGTTCTGAAACACTCTTTCTGTAGAAACTGCAATTGGACATTCTGAGCGCTAAGAAGCCTATATTGGGAAAAAGAATGTCTACAAATAAAAACTACACAGAAGAATTGTGTGAAACTTCTTTCTGTTCTGTGTGTTCAACTAAAAGAGTTGAACCTTAGTTTTGATTGAGCCGTTCTGAAACACTCTTTCTGTAGAAAATGCAAGTGGAGATTCGGAGCGGTAAGAGGGTAATAGTGGAAAAAGGAATGTCTCCAAATATAAACTACACAGAAACATTCTGTGAAACTTCTTTCTGATCTGTGCATTCAGCTAACAGATTTAAACCATACTTTTGATTGAGCAGATCTGAACACTCTTTCTGTAGAAAATGCAACTGGACATTTGGAGCGCTAAGCGCGTAGTAGTGGAAAAAGGAATATATTCAAATATAAACTACACAGAAGCATTCTGTGAAACATCTTTCCGATCTGAGCATTCAGCTAACAGAGTTATACCATACTTTTGATTGAGCAGTTTTGAAACACTCTGTCTGTAGAAAATGCAACTGGACATTCGTAGCGCTAAGAGGGTAATAGTGGAAAAAAGAATATGTTCAAATATAAACTACACAGAAGCATTGTATAACACTTCTTTCTGTTCTGTGCATTCAACTAACAGAGTTGAACCTTACTTTTGATTGAGCCGTTCTGAAACACTCTTTCTGTAGAAACTGCAATTGGACATTCTGAGCGCTAAGAGGCCTATATTGGGAAAAAGAATGTCTACAAATAAAAACTACACAGAAGAATTGTGTGAAACTTCTTTCTGTTCTGTTTGTTCAACTAAAAGGGTTGAACCTTAGTTTTGATTGAGCCGTTCTGAAACACTCTTTCTGTAGAAAATGCAAGTGGAGATTCGGAGCGCTAAGAGGGTAATAGTGGAAAAAGGAATGTCTCCAAATATAAACTACACAGAATCATTCTGTGAAACTTCTTTCCGATCTGTGCATTCAGCTAACAGAGTTAAACCATACTTTTGATTGAACAGATCTGAACACTCTTTCTGTAGAAAATGCAACTGGACATTTGGAGCGCTAAGAGAGTAGTAGTGGAAAAAGGAATATATTCAAATATAAACTACACAGAAGCATTCTGTGAAACTTCTTTCTGATCTGAGCATTCAGCTAACAGAGTTAAACCATACTTTTGATTGAGCAGTTTTGAAACACTCTGTCTGTAGAAAATGCAACTGGACATTCGTAGCGCTAAGTGGGTAATAGTGGAAAAAAGAATATGTTCAAATATAAACTACACAGAAGCATTGTATGAAACTTCTTTCTGTTCTGTGCATTCAACTAACAGAGTTGAACCTTACTTTTGATTGAGCCTTTCTGAAACACTTTTTCTGTAGAAACTGCAATTGGAAATTCTGAGCGCTAAGAGGCCTCTATAGGGAAAAATAATATCTTCAAATAAAAATTACACAGAAGCATTGTGTGAAACTTATTTCTGATATGTTCATTAAGCTAACAGAGTTAAACCATACTTTTGATTGCGCAGTGCTGAACCCTATTTCTGTAGAAAATGCAAGTGGACATTCGGATTGCTAAGAGGGTAAGAGTGGAAAAAGGACTATATTCAAATATAAACTACACAGTAGCATTCTGTGAAAATTCTTTCTGTTCTGTGCATTCAACTAACAGAGTTGAAACTTACTTTTGATTGAGCCGTTCTGAAACACTCTTTCTGTAGAAACTGCAATTGTACATGCTAAGCGCTAAGAGGCCTACATTGGGAAAAAGAATATCTTCAAGTAAAAACTACACAGATGCATTCTGTGAAACTTATTTCTGATCTGTAAATTCAGTTAACAGAGATAAAACATATTTTTGATTGAGCAGTTATGAAACACTCTTTTTGTAGAAAATGCAAGTGGAGATTCGGAGCGCTAAGAGGGTAATAGTGGAAAAAGGAATGTCTTCAAATATAAACTACACAGAAGCATTCGGTGAAACTTCTTTCTGATCTGTGCATTCAGCTAACAGAGTTAAACCATACTTTTGATTGAGCAGATCTGAACACTCTTTCTGTAGAAAATGCAACTGGACATTTGGAGCGCTAAGCGCGTAGTAGTGGAAAAAGGAATATATTCAAATAAAAACTACACAGAAGCATTGAATAAAACTACTTTCTGTTCTGTGCATTCAACTAACAGAGTTGAACCTTACTTTTGATTGAGCCGTTCTGAAACACTCTTTCTGTAGAAACTGCAATTGGACATTCTGAGCGCTAAGAGGCCTATATTGGGAAAAAGAATGTCTACAAATAAAAACTACAAAGAAGAATTGTGTGAAACTTCTTCTGTTCTGTTTGTTCAACTAAAAGAGTTGAACCTTAGTTTTTATTGAGCCGTTCTGAAACACTCTTTCTGTAGAAAATGCAGGTGGAGATTCGGAGCACTAAGAGGGTAATAGTGGAAAAAGGAATGTCTCCAAATATAAACTACACAGAATCATTCTGTGAAACTTCTTTCCGATCTGTGCATTCAGCTAACAGAGTTAAAACATACTTTTGATTGAGCAGATCTGAACACTCTTTCTGTAGAAAATGCAACTGGACATTTGGAGCGCTAAGCGCGTAGTAGTGGAAAAAGGAATATATTCAAGTATAAACTACACAGAAGCATTCTGTGAAACTTCTTTCTGATCTGAGCATTCAGCTAACAGAGTTAAACCATACTTTTGATTGAGCAGTTTTGAAACAATCTGTCTGTAGAAAATGCAACTGGACATTCGTAGCGCTAAGTGGGTAATAGTGGAAAAAAGAATATGTTCAAATATAAACTACACAGAAGCATTGTATGAAACTTCTTTCTGTTCAGTGCATTCAACTAACAGAGTTGAACCTTACTTTTGATTGAGCCCTTCTGAAACACTCTTTCTGTAGAAACTGCAATTGGACATTCTGAGCGCTAAGAGGCCTATATTGGGAAAAAGAATGTCTACAAATAAAAACTACACAGAAGAATTGTGTGAAACTTCTTTCTGTTCTGTTTGTTCAACTAAAAGAGTTGAACCTTAGTTTTGATTGAGCCGTTCTGAAACACTCTTTCTGTAGAAAATGCAAGTGGAGATTCGGAGCGCTAAGAGGGTAATAGTGGAAAAAGGAATGTCTCCAAATATAAACTACACAGAAACATTCTGTGAAACTTCTTTCTCATCTGTGCATTCAGCTCACAGAGTTAAACCATACTTTTGATTGAGCAGATCTGAACACTCTTTCTGTAGAAAATGCAACTGGACATTTGGAGCGCTAAGCGCGTAGTAGTGGAAAAAGGAATATATTCAAATATAAACTACACAGAAGCATTCTGTGAAACTTCTTTCCGATCTGAGCATTCAGCTAACAGAGTTATACCATACTTTTGATTGAGCAGTTTTGAAACACTCTGTCTGTAGAAAATGCAACTGGACATTCGTAGCGCTAAGTGGGTAATAGTGGAAAAAAGAATATGTTCAAATATAAACTACACAGAAGCATTGTATAAAACTTCTTTCTGTTCTGTGCATTCAACTAACAGAGTTGAACCTTACTTTTGATTGAGCCGTTCTGAAACACTCTTTCTGTAGAAACTGCAATTGGACATTCTGAGCGCTAAGAGGCCTATATTGGGAAAAAGAATGTCTACAAATAAAAACTACACAGAAGAATTGTGTGAAACATCTTTCTGTTCTGTTTGTTCAACTAAAAGAGTTGAACCTTAGTTTTGATGGAGCCGTTCTGAAACACTCTTTCTGTAGAAAATGCAAGTGGAGATTCGGAGCGCTAACAGGGTAATAGTGGAAAAAGGAATGTCTCCAAATATAAACTACACAGAATCATTCTGTGAAACTTCTTTCTGATCTGTGCATTCAGCTAACAGAGTTAAACCATACTTTTGATTGAGCAGATCTGAACACTCTTTCTGTAGAAAATGCAACTGGATATTTGGAGCGCTAAGAGTGTAGTAGTGGAAAAAGGAATATATTCAAATATAAACTACACCGAAGCATTCTGTGAAACTTCTTTCTGATCTGAGCATTCAGCTAACAGAGATAAACCATACTTTTGATTGAGCAGTTTTGAAACACTCTGTCTGTAGAAAATGCAACTGGACATTCGTATCGCTAAGTGGGTAATAGTGGAAAAAAGAATATGTTCAAATATAAACTACACAGAAGCATTGTATGAAACTTCTTTCTGTTCTGTGCATTCAACTAACAGAGTTGAACCTTACTTTTGATTGAGCCTTTCTGAAACACTCTTTCTGTAGAAACTGCAATTGGACATTCTGAGCGCTAAGAGGCCTATATGGGGAAAAATAATATCTTCAAATAAAAACTACACAGAAGCATTGTGTGAATCTTATTTCTGATATGTTCATTAAGCTAACAGAGTTAAACCATACTTTTGATTGCGCAGTTCTGAACACTCTTTCTGTAGAAAATGCAAGTGGACATTCGGAGCGCTAAGAGGGTAATAGTGGAAAAAGGAATATATTCAAATATAAACTACACAGTAGCATTCTGTGAAAATTCTTTCTTTTCTGTGCATTCAACTAACAGAGTTGAACCTTACTTTTGATTGAGCCGTTCTGAAACACTCTTTCTGTAGAAACTGCAATTGGACATGCTAAGCGCTAAGAGGCCTACATTGGGAAAAAGAATCTCTTCAAATAAAAACTACACAGATGCATTCTGTGAAACTTATTTCTGATCTGTAAATTCAGTTAACAGAGATAAAACATATTTTTGATTGAGCAGTTATAAAACACTCTTTTTGTAGAAAATGCAAGTGGAGATTCCGAGTGCTAAGAAGGTAATAGTGGAAAAAGGAATGTCTTCAAATATATACTACACAGAATCATTCGGTGAAACATCTTTCTGATCTGTGCATTCAGCTAACAGAGTTAAACCATACTTTTGATTGAGCAGATCTGAACACTCTTTCTGTAGAAAATGCAACTGGACATTTGGAGCGCTAAGAGCATAGTAGTGGAAAAAGGAATATATTCAAATATAAACTACACAGAAGCATTCTGTGAAACTTCTTTCTGATCTGAGCATTCAGCTAACAGAGTTAAACCATACTTTTGATTGAGCAGTTTTGAAACACTCTGTCTGTAGAAAATGCAACTGGACATTCGTAGCGCTAAGTGGGTAATAGTGGAAAAAAGAATATGTTCAAATATAAACTACACAGAAGCATTGTATGAAACTTCTTTCTGCTCTGTGCATTCAACTAACAGAGTTGAACCTTACTTTTGATTGAGCCTTTCTGAAACACTCTTTCTGTAGAAACTGCAATTGGACATTCTGAGCGCTAAGAGGCCTCTATTGGGAAAAATAATATCTTCAAATAAAAACTACACAGAAGCATTGTGTGAAACTTATTTCTGATATGTTCATTAAGCTAACAGAGTTAAACCATACTTTTGATTGCGCAGTTCTGAACACTGTTTCTGTAGAAAATGCAAGTGGACATTCGGAGCGCTAAGAGGGTAATAGTGGAAAAAGGAATATATTCAAATATAAACTACACAGTAGCATTCTGTGAAAATTCTTTCTGTTCTGTGCATTCAACTAACAGAGTTGAACCTTACTTTTGATTGAGCCGTTCTGCAACACTCTTTCTGTAGAAACTGCAATTGGATATGCTAAGCGCTAAGAGGCCTACATTGGGAAAAAGATTATCTTCAAATAAAAACTACACAGATGCATTCTGTGAAACTTATTTCTGATCTGTAAATTCAGTTAACAGAGATAAAACATATTTTTGATTGAGCAGTTATGAAACACTCTTTTTGTAGAAAATGCAAGTGGAGATTCGGAGCGCTAAGAGGGTAATAGTGGAAAAAGGAATGTCTTCATATATAAACTACACAGAATCATTCGGTGAAACTTCTTTCTGATCTGTGCATTCAGCTAACAGAGTTAAACCATACTTTTGATTGAGCAGATCTGACCACTCTTTCTGTAGAAAATGCAACTGGACATTTGGAGCGCTAAGAGCGTAGTAGTGGAAAAAGGAATATATTCAAATATAAACTACACAGAAGCATTCTGTGAAACTTCTTTCTGATCTGAGCATTCAGCTAACAGAGTTAAACCATACATTTGATTGAGCAGTTTTGAAACACTCTGTCTGTAGAAAATGCAACTAGACATTCGTAGCGCTAAATGGGTAATAGTGGAAAAAAGAATATGTTCAAATATAAACTACACAGAAGCATTGTATGAAACTTCTTTCTGTTCTGTGCATTCAACTAACAGAGTTGAACCTTACTTTTGATTGAGCCGTTCTGAAACACTCTTTCTGTAGAAACTGCAATTGGACATTCTGAGCGCTAAGAGGCCTATATTGGGAAAATGAATGTCTACAAATAAAAACTACACAGAAGAATTGTATGAAACTTCTTTCTGTTCTGTTTGTTCAACTATAAGAGTTGAACCTTAGTTTTGATTGAGACGTTCTGAAACACTCTTTCTGTAGAAAATGCAAGTGGAGATTCGGAGCGCTAAGAGGGTAATAGTGGAAAAAGGAATGTCTCCAAATATAAACTACACAGAATCATTCTGTGAAACTTGTTTCTGATCTGTGCATTCAGCTAACAGAGTTAAACCCTACTTTTGATTGAGCAGATCTGAACACTCTTTCTGTAGAAAATGCAACTGTACATTTGGAGCGCTAAGAGAGTAGTAGTGGAAAAAGGATTATATTCAAATATAAACTACACAGAAGCATTCTGTGAAACTTCTTTCTGATCTGAGCATTGAGCTAACAGAGTTAAACAATACTTTTGATTGAGCAGTTTTGAAACTCTCTGTCTGTAGAAAATGCAACTGGACATTCGTAGGGCTAAGTGGGTAATAGTGGAAAAAAGAATATGTTCAAATATAAACTACACAGAAGCATTGTATGAAACTTCTTTCTGTTCTGTGCATTCAACTAACAGAGTTGAACCTTACTTTTGATTGAGCCTTTCTGAAACACTCTTTCTGTAGAAACTGCAATTGGACATTCTGAGCGCTAAGAGGCCTCTATAGGGAAAAATAATATCTTCAAATAAAAACTACACAGAAGCATTGTGTGAAACTTATTTCTGATATGTTCATTAAGCTAACAGAGTTAAACCATACTTTTGATTGCGCAGTGCTGAACCCTCTTTCTGTAGAAAATGCAAGTGGACATTCGGAGCGCTAAGAGGGTAATAGTGGAAAAAGGAATATATTCAAATATAAACTACACAATAGCATTCTGGGAAAATACTTTCTGTTCTGTGCATTCAACTAACAGAGTTGAACCTTACTTTTGATTGAGCCGTTCTGAAACACTCTTTCTGTAGAAACTGCAATTGGACATGCTAAGCGCTAAGAGGCCTACATTGGGAAAAAGAATCTCTTCAAATAAAAACTACACAGATGCATTCTGTGAAACTTATCTCTGATCTGTAAATTCAGTTAACAGAGATAAAACATATTTTTGATTGAGCAGTTATGAAACACTCTTTTTGTAGAAAAGGCAAGTGGAGATTCCGAGCGCTAAGTGGGTAATAGTGGAAAAAGGAATGTCTTCAAATATAAACTACACAGAATCATTCGGTGAAACTTCTTTCTGATCTGTGCATTCAGCTAACAGAGTTAAACCATACTTCTGATTGAGCAGATCTGAACACTCTTTCTGTAGAAAATGCAACTGGACATTTGGAGCGCTAAGAGAGTAGTAGTGGAAAAAGGAATATATTCAAATATAAACTACACAGAAGCATTCTGTGAAACTTCTTTCTGATCTGAGCATTCAGCTAACAGAGTTAAACCATACATTTGATTGAGCAGTTTTGAAACACTCTGTCTGTAGAAAATGCAACTGGACATTCGTAGCGCTAAGTGGGTAATAGTGGAAAAAAGAATATGTTCAAATATAAACTACACAGAAGCATTGTATGAAACTTCTTTCTGTTCTGTGCATTCAACTAACAGAGTTGAACCTTACTTTTGATTGAGCCTTTCTGAAACACTCTTTCTGTAGAAACTGCAATTGGACATTCTGAGTGCTAAGAGGCCTCTATTGGGAAAAATAATATCTTCAAATAAAAACTACACAGAAGCATTGTGTGAAACTTATTTCTGATAAGTTCATTAAGCTAACAGAGTTACACCATACTTTTGATTGCGCAGATCTGAACACTCTTTCTGTAGAAAATGCAAGTGGACATTCGGAGCGCTAAGAGGGTAATAGTGGAAAAAGGAATATATTCAAATATAAACTACACAGTAGCATTCTGTGAAAATTCTTTCTGTTCTGTGCATTCAACTAACAGAGTTGAACCTTACTTTTGATTGAGCCGTTCTGAAACACTCTTTCTGTAGAAACTGCAATTGGACATGCTAAGCGCTAAGAGGCCTACATTGGGAAAAAGAATATCTTCAAATAAAAACTACACAGATGCATTCTGTGAAACTTATTTCTGATCTGTAAATTCAGTTAACAGAGATAAAACATATTTTTGATTGAGCAGTTATGAAACACTCTTTTTGTAGAAAATGCAAGTGGAGATTCGGAGCGCTAAGAAGGTAATAGTGGAAAAAGGAATGTCTTCAAATATAAACTACACAGAATCATTCGGTGAAACTTCTTTCTGATCTGTGCATTCAGCTAACAGAGTTAAACCATACTTTTGATTGAGCAGATCTGAACACTCTTTCTGTAGAAAATGCAACTGGACATTTGGAGCGCTAAGAGCGTAGTAGTGGAAAAAGGAATATATTCAAATATAAACTACACAGAAGCATTCTGTGAAACTTCTTTCTGATCTGAGCATTCAGCTAACAGAGTTAAACCATACTTTTGATTGAGCAGTTTTGAAACACTCTGTCTGTAGAAAATGCAACTGGACATTCGTAGGGCTAAGTGGGTAATAGTGGAAAAAAGAATATGTTCAAATATAAACTACACAGAAGCATTGTATGAAACTTCTTTCTGTTCTGTGCATTTAACTAACAGAGTTGAACCTTACTTTTGATTGAGCCTTTCTGAAACACTCTTTCTGTAGAAACTGCAATTGGACATTCTGAGCGCTAAGAGGCCTCTATAGGGAAAAATAATATCTTCAAATAAAAACTACACAGAAGCATTGTGTGAAACTTATTTCTGATATGTTCATTAAGCTAACAGAGTTAAACCATACTTTTGATTGCGCAGTGCTGAACCCTCTTTCTGTAGAAAATGCAAGTGGACATTCGGAGCGCTAAGAGGGTAATAGTGGAAAAAGGAATATATTCAAATATAAACTACACAGTAGCATTCTGTGAAAATTCTTTCTGTTCTGTGCATTCAACTAACAGAGTTGAACCTTACTTTTGATTGAGCCGTTCTGAAACACTCTTTCTGTAGAAACTGCAATTGGACATGCTAAGCGCTAAGAGGCTTACATTGGGAAAAAGAATCTCTTAAAATAAAAACTACACAGATGCATTCTGTGAAACTTATCTCTGATCTGTAAATTCAGTTAACAGAGATAAAACATATTTTTGATTGAGCAGTTATGAAACACTCTTTTTGTAGAAAAGGCAAGTGGAGATTCCGAGCGCTAAGAGGGTAATAGTGGAAAAAGGAATGTCTTCAAATATAAACTACACAGAATCATTCGGTGAAACTTCTTTCTGATCTGTGCATTCAGCTAACAGAGTTAAACCATACTTTTGATTGAGCAGATCTGAACACTCTTTCTGTAGAAAATGCAACTGGACATTTGGAGCGCTAAGAGCGTAGTAGTGGAAAAAGGAATATATTCAAATATAAACTAAACAGAAGCATTCTGTGAAACTTCTTTCTGATCTGAGCATTCAGCTAACAGAGTTAAACCATACTTTAGATTGAGCAGTTTTGAAACACTCTGTCTGTAGAAAATGCAACTGGACATTCGTAGCGCTAAGTGGGTAATAGTGGAAAAAAGAATATGTTCAAATATAAACTACACAGTAGCATTCTGTGAAAATTCTTTCTGTTCTGTGCATTCAACTAACAGTGTTGAACCTTACTTTTGATTGAGCCGTTCTGAAACACTCTTTCTGTAGAAACTGCAATTGGACATGCTAAGCGCTAAGAGGCCTACATTGGGAAAAAGAATATCTTCAAATAAAAACTACACAGATGCATTCTGTGAAACTTATTTCTGATCTGTAAATTCAGTTAACAGAGATAAAACATATTTTTGATTGAGCAGTTATGAAACACTCTTTTTGTAGAAAATGCAAGTGGAGATTCGGAGCGCTAAGAGGGTAATAGTGGAAAAAGGAATGTCTTCAAATATAAACTACACAGAATCATTCGGTGAAACTTCTTTCTGATCTGTGGATTCAGCTAACAGAGTTAAACCATACTTTTGATTGAGCAGATCTGACCACTCTTTCTGTAGAAAATGCAACTGGACATTTGGAGCGCTAAGAGCGTAGTAGTGGAAAAAGGAATATATTCAAATATAAACTACACAGAAGCATTCTGTGAAACTTCTTTCTGATCTGAGCATTCAGCTAACAGAGTTAAACCATACATTTGATTGAGCAGTTTTGAAACACTCTGTCTGTAGAAAATGCAACTAGACATTCGTAGCGCTAAATGGGTAATAGTGGAAAAAAGAATATGTTCAAATATAAACTACACAGAAGCATTGTATGAAACTTCTTTCTGTTCTGTGCATTCAACTAACAGAGTTGAACCTTACTTTTGATTGAGCCGTTCTGAAACACTCTTTCTGTAGAAACTGCAATTGGACATCCTGAGCGCTAAGAGGCCTATATTGGGAAAATGAATGTCTACAAATAAAAACTACACAGAAGAATTGTATGAAACTTCTTTCTGTTCTGTTTGTTCAACTAAAAGAGTTGAACCTTAGTTTTGATTGAGCCGTTCTGAAACACTCTTTCTGTAGAAAATGCAAGTGGAGATTCGGAGCGCTAAGAGGGTAATAGTGGAAAAAGGAATGTCTCCAAATATAAACTACACAGAATCATTCTGTGAAACTTGTTTCTGATCTGTGCATTCAGCTAACAGAGTTAAACCATACCTTTGATTGAGCAGATCTGAACACTCTTTCTGTAGAAAATGCAACTGTACATTTGGAGCGCTAAGAGAGTAGTAGTGGAAAAAGGAATATATTCAAATATAAACTACACAGAAGCATTCTGTGAAACTTCTTTCTGATCTGAGCATTGAGCTAACAGAGTTAAACCATACTTTTGATTGAGCAGTTTTGAAACTCTCTGTCTGTAGAAAATGCAACTGGACATTCGTAGGGCTAAGTGGGTAATAGTGGAAAAAAGAATATGTTCAAATATAAACTACACAGAAGCATTGTATGAAACTTCTTTCTGTTCTGTGCATTCAACTAACAGAGTTGAACCTTACTTTTGATTGAGCCTTTCTGAAACACTCTTTCTGTAGAAACTGCAATTGGACATTCTGAGCGCTAAGAGGCCTCTATAGGGAAAAATAATATCTTCAAATAAAAACTACACAGAAGCATTGTGTGAAACTTATTTCTGATATGTTCATTAAGCTAACAGAGTTAAACCATACTTTTGATTGCGCAGTGCTGAACCCTCTTTCTGTAGAAAATGCAAGTGGACATTCGGAGCGCTAAGAGGGTAATAGTGGAAAAAGGAATATATTCAAATATAAACTACACAATAGCATTCTGGGAAAATTCTTTCTGTTCTGTGCATTCAACTAACAGAGTTGAACCTTACTTTTGATTGAGCCGTTCTGAAACACTCTTTCTGTAGAAACTGCAATTGGACATGCTAAGCGCTAAGAGGCCTACATTGGGAAAAAGAATCTCTTCAAATAAAAACTACACAGATGCATTCTGTGAAACTTATCTCTGATCTGTAAATTCAGTTAACAGAGATAAAACATATTTTTGATTGAGCAGTTATGAAACACTCTTTTTGTAGAAAAGGCAAGTGGAGATTCCGTGCGCTAAGTGGGTAATAGTGGAAAAAGGAATGTCTTCAAATATAAACTACACAGAATCATTCGGTGAAACTTCTTTCTGATCTGTGCATTCAGCTAACAGAGTTAAACCATACTTTTGATTGAGCAGATCTGAACACTCTTTCTGTAGAAAATGCAACTGGACATTTGGAGCGCTAAGAGCGTAGTAGTGGAAAAAGGAATATATTCAAATATAAACTACACAGAAGCATTCTGTGAAACTTCTTTCTGATCTGAGCATTCAGCTAACAGAGTTAAACCATACATTTGATTGAGCAGTTTTGAAACACTCTGTTTGTAGAAAATGCAACTAGACATTCGTAGCGCTAAGTGGGTAATAGTGGAAAAAAGAATATGTTCAAATATAAACTACACAGAAGCATTGTATGAAACTTCTTTCTGTTCTGTGCATTCAACTAACAGAGTTGAACCTTACTTTTGATTGAGCCTTTCTGAAACACTCTTTCTGTAGAAACTGCAATTGGACATTCTGAGTGCTAAGAGGCCTCTATTGGGAAAAATAATATCTTCAAATAAAAACTACACAGAAGCATTGTGTGAAACTTATTTCTGATAAGTTCATTAAGCTAACAGAGTTAAACCATACTTTTGATTGCGCAGTTCTGAACACTCTTTCTGTAGAAAATGCAAGTGGACATTCGCAGCGCTAAGAGGGTAATAGTGGAAAAAGGAATATATTCAAATATAAACTACACAGTAGCATTCTGTGAAAATTCTTTCTGTTCTGTGCATTCAACTAACAGAGTTGAACCTTACTTTTGATTGAGCCGTTCTGAAACACTCTTTCTGTAGAAACTGCAATTGGACATGCTAAGCGCTAAGAGGCCTACATTGGGAAAAAGAATATCTTCAAATAAAAACTACACAGATGCATTCTGTGAAACTTATTTCTGATCTGTAAATTCAGTTAACAGAGATAAAACATATTTTTGATTGAGCAGTTATGAAACACACTTTTTGTAGAAAATGCAAGTGGAGATTCGGAGCGCTAAGAGGGTAATAGTGGAAAAAGGAATGTCTTCAAATATAAACTACACAGAATCATTCGGTGAAACTTCTTTCTGATCTGTGCATTCAGCTAACAGAGTTAAACCATACTTTTGATTGAGCAGATCTGAACACTCTTTCTGTAGAAAATGCAACTGGACATTTGGAGCGCTAAGAGCGTAGTAGTGGAAAAAGGAATATATTCAAATATAAACTACACAGAAGCATTCTGTGAAACTTCTTTCTGATCTGAGCATTCAGCTAACAGATTTAAACCATACTTTTGATTGAGCAGTTTTGAAACACTCTGTCTGTAGAAAATGCAACTGGACATTCGTAGGGCTAAGTGGGTAATAGTGGAAAAAAGAATATGTTCAAATATAAACTACACAGAAGCATTGAATGAAACTTCTTTCTGTTCTGTGCATTTAACTAACAGAGTTGAACCTTACTTTTGATTGAGCCTTTCTGAAACACTCTTTCTGTAGAAACTGCAATTGGACATTCTGAGCGCTAAGAGGCCTCTATAGGGAAAAATAATATCTTCAAATAAAAACTACACAGAAGCATTGTGTGAAACTTATTTCTGATATGTTCATTAATCTAACAGAGTTAAACCATACTTTTGATTGCGCAGTGCTGAACCCTCTTTCTGTAGAAAATGCAAGTGGACATTCGGAGCGCTAAGAGGGTAATAGTGGAAAAAGGAATATATTCAAATATAAACTACACAGTAGCATTCTGTGAAAATTCTTTCTGTTCTGTGCATTCAACTAACAGAGTTGAACCTTACTTTTGATTGAGCCGTTCTGAAACACTCTTTCTGTAGAAACTGCAATTGGACATGCTAAGCGCTAAGAGGCTTACATTGGGAAAAAGAATCTCTTCAAATAAAAACTACACAGATGCATTCTGTGAAACTTATCTCTGATCTGTAAATTCAGTTAACAGAGATAAAACATATTTTTGATTGAGCAGTTATGATACACTCTTTTTGTAGAAAAGGCAAGTGGAGATTCCGAGCGCTAAGAGGGTAATAGTGGAAAAAGGAATGTCTTCAAATATAAACTACACAGAATCATTCGGTGAAACTTCTTTCTGATCTGTGCATTCAGCTAACAGAGTTAAACCATACTTTTGATTGAGCAGATCTGAACACTCTTTCTGTAGAAAATGCAACTGGACATTTGGAGCGCTAAGAGCGTAGTAGTGGAAAAAGGAATATATTCAAATATAAACTACACAGAAGCATTCTGTGAAACTTCTTTCTGATCTGAGCATTCAGCTAACAGAGTTAAACCATACTTTAGATTGAGCAGTTTTGAAACACTCTGTCTGTAGAAAATGCAACTGGACATTCGTAGCGCTAAGTGGGTAATAGTGGAAAAAAGAATATGTTCAAATATAAACTACACAGAAGCATTGTATGAAACTTCTTTCTGTTCTGTGCATTCAACTAACAGAGTTGAACCTTACTTTTGATTGAGCCTTTCTGAAACACTCTTTCTGTAGGAACTGCAATTGGACATTCTGAGTGCTAAGAGGCCTCTATTGGGAAAAATAATATCTTCAAATAAAAACTACACAGAAGCATTGTGTGAAACTTATTTCTGATAAGTTCATTAAGCTAACAGAGTTAAACCATACTTTTGATTGCGCAGTTCTGAACACTCTTTCTGTAGAAAATGCAAGTGGACATTCGCAGCGCTAAGAGGGTAATAGTGGAAAAAGGAATATATTCAAATATAAACTACACAGTAGCATTCTGTGAAAATTCTTTCTGTTCTGTGCATTCAACTAACAGAGTTGAACCTTACTTTTGATTGAGCCGTTCTGAAACACTCTTTCTGTAGAAACTGCAATTGGACATGCTAAGCGCTAAGAGGCCTACATTGGGAAAAAGAATATCTTCAAATAAAAACTACACAGATGCATTCTGTGAAACTTATTTCTGATCTGTAAATTCAGTTAACAGAGATAAAACATATTTTTGATTGAGCAGTTATGAAACACACTTTTTGTAGAAAATGCAAGTGGAGATTCGGAGCGCTAAGAGGGTAATAGTGGAAAAAGGAATGTCTTCATATATAAACTACACAGAATCATTCGGTGAAACTTCTTTCTGATCTGTGCATTCAGCTAACAGAGTTAAACCATACTTTTGATTGAGCAGATCTGAACACTCTTTCTGTAGAAAATGCAACTGGACATTTGGAGCGCTAAGAGCGTAGTAGTGGAAAAAGGAATATATTCAAATATAAACTACACAGAAGCATTCTGTGAAACTTCTTTCTGATCTGAGCATTCAGCTAACAGAGTTAAACCATACTTTTGATTGAGCAGTTTTGAAACACTCTGTCTGTAGAAAATGCAACTGGACATTCGTAGGGCTAAGTGGGTAATAGTGGAAAAAAGAATATGTTCAAATATAAACTACACAGAAGCATTGTATGAAACTTCTTTCTGTTCTGTGCATTTAACTAACAGAGTTGAACCTTACTTTTGATGGAGCCTTTCTGAAACACTCTTTCTGTAGGAACTGCAATTGGACATTCTGAGTGCTAAGAGGCCTCTATTGGGAAAAATAATATCTTCAAATAAAAACTACACAGAAGCATTGTGTGAAACTTATTTCTGATAAGTTCATTAAGCTAACAGAGTTAAACCATACTTTTGATTGCGCAGTTCTGAACACTCTTTCTGTAGAAAATGCAAGTGGACATTCGCAGCGCTAAGAGGGTAATAGTGGAAAAAGGAATATATTCAAATATAAACTACACAGTAGCATTCTGTGAAAATTCTTTCTGTTCTGTGCATTCAACTAACAGAGTTGAACCTTACTTTTGATTGAGCCGTTCTGAAACACTCTTTCTGTAGAAACTGCAATTGGACATGCTAAGCGCTAAGAGGCCTACATTGGGAAAAAGAATATCTTCAAATAAAAACTACACAGATGCCTTCTGTGAAACTTATTTCTGATCTGTAAATTCAGTTAACAGAGATAAAACATATTTTTGATTGAGCAGTTATGAAACACACTTTTTGTAGAAAATGCAAGTGGAGATTCGGAGCGCTAAGAGGGTAATAGTGGAAAAAGGAATGTCTTCAAATATAAACTACACAGAATCATTCGGTGAAACTTCTTTCTGATCTGTGCATTCAGCTAACAGAGTTAAACCATACTTTTGATTGAGCAGATCTGAACACTCTTTCTGTAGAAAATGCAACTGGACATTTGGAGCGCTAAGAGCGTAGTAGTGGAAAAAGGAATATATTCAAATATAAACTACACAGAAGCATTCTGTGAAACTTCTTTCTGATCTGAGCATTCAGCTAACAGAGTTAAACCATACTTTTGATTGAGCAGTTTTGAAACACTCTGTCTGTAGAAAATGCAACTGGACATTCGTAGGGCTAAGTGGGTAATAGTGGAAAAAAGAATATGTTCAAATATAAACTACACAGAAGCATTGTATGAAACTTCTTTCTGTTCTGTGCATTTAACTAACAGAGTTGAACCTTACTTTTGATTGAGCCTTTCTGAAACACTCTTTCTGTAGAAACTGCAATTGGACATTCTGAGCGCTAAGAGGCCTCTATAGGGAAAAATAATATCTTCAAATAAAAACTACACAGAAGCATTGTGTGAAACTTATTTCTGATATGTTCATTAATCTAACAGAGTTAAACCATACTTTTGATTGCGCAGTGCTGAACCCTCTTTCTGTAGAAAATGCAAGTGGACATTCGGAGCGCTAAGAGGGTAATAGTGGAAAAAGGAATATATTCAAATATAAACTACACAGTAGCATTCTGTGAAAATTCTTTCTGTTCTGTGCATTCAACTAACAGAGTTGAACCTTACTTTTGATTGAGCCGTTCTGAAACACTCTTTCTGTAGAAACTGCAATTGGACATGCTAAGCGCTAAGAGGCTTACATTGGGAAAAAGAATCTCTTCAAATAAAAACTACACAGATGCATTCTGTGAAACTTATTTCTGATCTGTAAATTCAGTTAACGGAGATAAAACATATTTTTGATTGAGCAGTTATGAAACACTCTTTTTGTAGAAAATGCAAGTGGAGATTCGGAGCGCTAAGAGGGTAATAGTGGAAAAAGGAATGTCTTCATATATAAACTACACAGAATCATTCGGTGAAACTTCTTTCTGATCTGTGCATTCAGCTAACAGAGTTAAACCATACTTTTGATTGAGCAGATCTGAACACTCTTTCTGTAGAAAATGCAACTGGACATTTCGAGCGCTAAGAGCGTAGTAGTGGAAAAAGGAATATATACAAATATAAACTACACAGAAGCATTCTGTGAAACTTCTTTCTGATCTGAGCATTCAGCTAACAGAGTTAAACCATACATTTGAGTGAGCAGTTTTGAAACACTCTGTCTGTAGAAAATGCAACTGGACATTCGTAGCGGTAAATGGGTAATAGTGGAAAAAAGAATATGTTCAAATATAAACTACACAGAAGCATTGTATGAAACTTCTTTCTGTTCTGTGCATTCAACTAACAGAGTTCAACCTTACTTTTGATTGAGCCGTTGTGAAACACTCTTTCTGTAGAAACTGCAATTGGACATTCTGAGCGCTAAGAGGCCTATATTGGGAAAAAGAATGTCTACAAATAAAAACTACACAGAAGAATTGTGTGAAACTTCTTTCTGTTCTGTTTGTTCAACTAAAAGAGTTGAACCTTAGTTTTGATTGAGCCGTTCTGAAACACTCTTTCTGTAGAAAATGCAAGTGGAGATTCGGAGCGCTAAGAGGGTAATAGTGGAAAAAGGAATGTCTCCAAATATAAACTACACAGAATCATTCTGTGAAACTTCTTTCTGATCTGTGCATTCAGCTAACAGAGTTAAACCATACTTTTGATTGAGCAGATCTGAACACTCTTTCTGTAGAAAATGCAACTGGACATTTGGAGCGCTAAGAGAGTAGTAGTGGAAAAAGGAATATATTCAAATATAAACTACACAGAAGCATTCTGTGAAACTTCTTTCTGATCTGAGCATTCAGCTAACAGAGTTAAACCATACTTTTGATTGAGCAGTTTTGAAACACTCTGTCTGTAGAAAATGCAACTGGACATTCGTAGCGCTAAGTGGGTAATAGTGGAAAAAAGAATATGTTCAAATATAAACTACACAGAAGCATTGTATGAAACTTCTTTCTGTTCTGTGCATTCAACTAACAGAGTTGAACCTTACTTTTGATTGAGCCTTTCTGAAACACTCTTTCTGTAGAAACTGCAATTGGACATTCTGAGCGCAAAGAGGCCTCTATTGGGAAAAATAATATCTTCAAATAAAAACTACACAGAAGCATTGTGTGAAACTTATTTCTGATATGTTCATTAAGCTAACAGAGTTAAACCATACTTTTGATTGCGCAGTGCTGAACCCTCTTTCTGTAGAAAATGCAAGTGGACATTCGGAGCGCTAAGAGGGTAATAGTGGAAAAAGGACTATATTCAAATATAAACTACACAGTAGCATTCTGTGAAAATTCTTTCTGTTCTGTGCATTCAACTAACAGAGTTGAACCTTACTTTTGATTGAGCCGTTCTGAAACACTCTTTCTGTAGAAACTGCAATTGGACATGCTAAGCGCTAAGAGGCCTACTTTGGGAAAAAGAATATCTTCAAATAAAAACTACACAGATGCATTCTGTGAAACTTATTTCTGATCTGTAAATTCAGTTAACAGAGATAAAACATATTTTTGATTGAGCAGTTATGAAACACTCTTTTTGTAGAAAATACAAGTGGAGATTCGGAGCGCTAAGAGGGTAATAGTGGAAAAAGGAATGTCTTCAAATATAAACTACACAGAATCATTCGGTGAAACTTCTTTCTGATCTGTGCATTCAGCTAACAGAGTTAAACCATACTTTTGATTGAGCAGATCTGAACACTCTTTCTGTAGAAAATGCAACTGGACATTTGGAGCGCTAATAGCGTAGTAGTGGAAAAAGGAATATATTCAAGTATAAACTACACAGAAGCATTCTGTGAAACTTCTTTCTGATCTGAGCATTCAGCTAACAGAGTTAAACCATACTTTTGATTGAGCAGTTTTGAAACACTCTGTCTGTAGAAAATGCAACTGGACATTCGTAGCGCTAAGTGGGTAATAGTGGAAAAAAGAATATGTTCAAATATAAACTACACAGAAGCATTGTATGAAACTTCTTTCTGTTCTGTGCATTCAACTAACAGAGTTCAACCTTACTTTTCATTGAGCCGTTCTGAAACACTCTTTCTGTAGAAACTGCAATTGGACATTCTGAGCGCTAAGAGGCCTATATTGGGAAAAAGAATGTCTACAAATAAAAACTACACAGAAGAATTGTGTGAAACTTCTTTCTGTTCTGTTTGTTCAACTAAAAGTGTTGAACCTTAGTTTTGATTGAGCCGTTCTGAAACACTCTTTCTGTAGAAAATGCAAGTGGAGATTCGGAGCGCTAAGAGGGTAATAGTGGAAAAAGGAATGTCTCCAAATATAAACTACACAGAATCATTCTGTGAAACTTCTTTCTGATCTGTGCATTCAGCTAACAGAGTTAAACCATACTTTTGATTGAGAAGATCTGAACACTCTTTCTGTAGATAATGCAACTGGACATTTGGAGCGCTAAGAGAGTAGTAGTGGAAAAAGGAATATATTCAAATATAAACTACACAGAAGCATTCTGTGAAACTTCTTTCTGATCTGAGCATTCAGCTAACAGAGTTAAACCATACTTTTTATTGAGCAGTTTTGAAACACTCTGTCTGTAGAAAATGCAACTGGACATTCGTAGCGCTAAGTGGGTAATAGTGGAAAAAAGAATATGTTCAAATATAAACTACACAGAAGCATTGTATGAAACTTCTTTCTGTTCTGTGCATTCAACTAACAGAGTTGAACCTTACTTTTGATTGAGCCTTTCTGAAACACTCTTTCTGTAGAAACTGCAATTGGACATTCTGAGGGCTAAGAGGCCTCTATTGGGAAAAATAATATCTTCAAATAAAAACTACACAGAAGCATTGTGTGAAACTTATTTCTGATATGTTCATTAAGCTAACAGAGTTAAACCATACTTTTGATTGCGCAGTGCTGAACCCTCTTTCTGTAGAAAATGCAAGTGGACATTCGGAGCGCTAAGAGGGTAATAGTGGAAAAAGGACTATATTCAAATATAAACTACACAGTAGCATTCTGTGAAAATTCTTTCTGTTCTGTGCATTCAACTAACAGAGTTTAACCTTTCTTTTGATTGAGCCGTTCTGAAACACTCTTTCTGTAGAAACTGCAATTGGACATGCTAAGCGCTAAGAGGCCTACTTTGGGAAAAAGAATATCTTCAAATAAAAACTACACAGATGCATTCTGTGAAACTTATTTCTGATCTGTAAATTCAGTTAACAGAGATAAAACCTATTTTTGATTGAGCAGTTATGAAACACTCTTTTTTTAGAAAATACAAGTGGAGATTCGGAGCGCTAAGTGCGTAATAGTGGAAAAAGGAATGTCTTCAAATATAAACTACACAGAATCATTCGGTGAAACTTCTTTCTGATCTGTGCATTCAGCTAACAGAGTTAAACCATACTTTTGATTGAGCAGATCTGAACACTCTTTCTGTAGAAAATGCAACTGGACATTTGGAGCGCTAAGAGCGTAGTAGTGGAAAAAGGAATATATTCAAGTATAAACTACACAGAAGCATTCTGTGAAACTTCTTTCTGATCTGAGCATTCAGCTAACAGAGTTAAACCATACTTTTGATTGAGCAGTTTTGAAACACTCTGTCTGTAGAAAATGCAACTGGACATTCGTAGCGCTAAGTGGGTAATAGTGGAAAAAAGAATATGTTCAAATATAAACTACACAGAAGCATTGTATGAAACTTCTTTCTGTTCTGTGCATTCAACTAACAGAGTTCAACCTTACTTTTGATTGAGCCGTTCTGAAACACTCTTTCTGTAGAAACTGCAATTGGACATTCTGAGCGCTAAGAGGCCTATATTGGGAAAAAGAATGTCTACAAATAGAAACTACACAGAAGAATTGTGTGAAACTTCTTTCTGTTCTGTTTGTTCAACTAAAAGAGTTGAACCTTAGTTTTGATTGAGCCGTTCTGAAACACTATTTCTGTAGAAAATGCAAGTGGAGATTCGGAGCGCTAAGAGGGTAATAGTGGAAAAAGGAATGTCTTCAAATATAAACTACACGGAATCATTCGGTGAAACTTCTTTCTGATCTGTGCATTCAGCTAACAGAGTTAAACCATACTTTTGATTGAGCAGATCTGAACACTCTTTCTGTAGAAAATGCAACTGGACATTTGGAGCGCTAATAGCGTAGTAGTGGAAAAAGGAATATATTCAAGTATAAACTACACAGAAGCATTCTGTGAAACTTCTTTCTGATCTGAGCATTCAGCTAACAGAGTTAAACCATACTTTTGATTGAGCAGTTTTGAAACACTCTGTCTGTAGAAAATGCAACTGGACATTCGTAGCGCTAAGTGGGTAATAGTGGAAAAAAGAATATGTTCAAATATAAACTACACAGAAGCATTGTATGAAACTTCTTTCTTTTCTGTGCATTCAACTAACAGAGTTCAACCTTACTTTTCATTGAGCCGTTCTGAAACACTCTTTCTGTAGAAACTGCAATTGGACATTCTGAGCGCTAAGAGGCCTATATTGGGAAAAAGAATGTCTACAAATAAAAACTACACAGAAGAATTGTGTGAAACTTCTTTCTGTTCTGTTTGTTCAACTAAAAGTGTTGAACCTTAGTTTTGATTGAGCCGTTCTGAAACACTCTTTCTGTAGAAAATGCAAGTGGAGATTCGGAGCGCTAAGAGGGTAATAGTGGAAAAAGGAATGTCTCCAAATATAAACTACACAGAATCATTCTGTGAAACTTCTTTCTGATCTGTGCATTCAGCTAACAGAGTTAAACCATACTTTTGATTGAGAAGATCTGAACACTCTTTCTGTAGATAATGCAACTGGACATTTGGAGCGCTAAGAGAGTAGTAGTGGAAAAAGGAATATATTCAAATATAAACTACACAGAAGCATTCTGTGAAACTTCTTTCTGATCTGAGCATTCAGCTAACAGAGTTAAACCATACTTTTGATTGAGCAGTTTTGAAACACTCTGTCTGTAGAAAATGCAACTGGACATTCGTAGCGCTAAGTGGGTAATAGTGGAAAAAAGAATATGTTCAAATATAAACTACACAGAAGCATTGTATGAAACTTCTTTCTGTTCTGTGCATTCAACTAACAGAGTTGAACCTTACTTTTGATTGAGCCTTTCTGAAACACTCTTTCTGTAGAAACTGCAATTTGACATTCTGAGCGCAAAGAGGCCTCTATTGGGAAAAAATATATCTTCAAATAAAAACTACACAGAAGCATTGTGTGAAACTTATTTCTGATATGTTCATTAAGCTAACAGAGTTAAACCATACTTTTGATTGTGCAGTGCTGAACCCTCTTTCTGTAGAAAATGCAAGTGGACATTCGGAGCGCTAAGAGGGTAATAGTGGAAAAAGGACTATATTCATATATAAACTACACAGTAGCATTCTGTGAAAATTCTTTCTGTTCTGTGCATTCAACTAACAGAGTTGAACCTTACTTTTGATTGAGCCGTTCTGAAACACTCTTTCTGTAGAAACTGCAATTGGACATGCTAAGCGCTAAGAGGCCTACTTTGGGAAAAAGAATATCTTCAAATAAAAACTACACAGATGCATTCTGTGAAACTTATTTCTGATCTGTAAATTCAGTTAACAGAGATAAAATATATTTTTGATTGAGCAGTTATGAAACACTCTTTTTGTAGAAAATACAAGTGGAGATTCGGAGCGCTAAGAGGGTAATAGTGGAAAAAGGAATGTCTTCAAATATAAACTACACAGAATCATTCGGTGAAACTTCTTTCTGATCTGTGCATTCAGCTAACAGAGTTAAACCATACTTTTGATTGAGCAGATCTGAACACTCTTTCTGTAGAAAATGCAACTGGACATTTGGAGCGCTAAGAGCGTAGTAGTGGAAAAAGGAATATATTCAAGTATAAACTACACAGAAGCATTCTGTGAAACTTCTTTCTGATCTGAGCATTCAGCTAACAGAGTTAAACCATACTTTTGATTGAGCAGTTTTGAAACACTCTGTCTGTAGAAAATGCAACTGGACATTCGTAGCGCTAAGTGGGTAATAGTGGAAAAAAGAATATGTTCAAATATAAACTACACAGAAGCATTGTATGAAACTTCTTTCTGTTCTGTGCATTCAACTAACAGAGTTCAACCTTACTTTTCATTGAGCCGTTCTGAAACACTCTTTCTGTAGAAACTGCAATTGGACATTCTGAGCGCTAAGAGGCCTATATTGGGAAAAAGAATGTCTACAAATAAAAACTACACAGAAGAATTGTGTGAAACTTCTTTCTGTTCTGTTTGTTCAACTAAAAGTGTTGAACCTTAGTTTTGATTGAGCCGTTCTGAAACACTCTTTCTGTAGAAAATGCAAGTGGAGATTCGGAGCGCTAAGAGGGTAATAGAGGAAAAAGGAATGTCTCCAAATATAAACTACACAGAATCATTCTGTGAAACTTCTTTCTGATCTGTGCATTCAGCTAACAGAGTTAAACCATACTTTTGATTGAGCAGATCTGAACACTCTTTCTGTAGAAAATGCAACTGGACATTTGGAGCGCTAAGAGAGTAGTAGTGGAAAAAGGAATATATTCAAATATAAACTACACAGAAGCATTCTGTGAAACTTCTTTCTGATCTGAGCATTCAGCTAACAGAGTTAAACCATACTTTTGATTGAGCAGTTTTGAAACACTCTGTCTGTAGAAAATGCAACTGGACATTCGTAGCGCTAAGTGGGTAATAGTGGAAAAAAGAATATGTTCAAATATAAACTACACAGAAGCATTGTATGAAACTCCTTTCTGTTCTGTGCATTCAATTAACAGAGTTGAACCTTAATTTTGATTGAGCCTTTCTGAAACACTCTTTCTGTAGAAACTGCAATTGGACATTCTGAGCGCTAAGAGGCCTATATTGGGAAAAATAATATCTTCAAATAAAAACTACACAGAAGCATTGTGTGAAACTTATTTCTGATATGTTCATTAAGCTAACAGAGTTAAACCATACTTTTGATTGCGCAGTTCTGAACACTCTTTCTGTAGAAAATGCAAGTGGACATTCGGAGCGCTAAGAGGGTAATAGTGGAAAAAGGAATATATTCAAATATAAACTACACAGTAGCATTCTGTGAAAATTCTTTCTGTTCTGTGCATTCAACTAACAGAGTTGAACCTTACTTTTGATTGAGCCGTTCTGAAACACTCTTTCTGTAGAAACTGCAATTGGACATGCTAAGCGCTAAGAGGCCTACATTGGGAAAAAGAATATCTTCAAATAAAAACTACACAGATGCATTCTGTGAAACTTATTTCTGATCTGTAAATTCAGTTAACAGAGATAAAACCTATTTTTGATTGAGCAGTTATGAAACACTCTTTTTGTAGAAAATGCAAGTGGAGATTCGGAGCGCTAAGAGGGTAATAGTGGAAAAAGGAATGTCTTCAAATATAAACTACACAGAATCATTCGGTGAAACTTCTTTCTGATCTGTGCATTCAGCTAACAGAGTTAAACCATACTTTTGATTGAGCAGATCTGAACACTCTTTCTGTAGAAAATGCAACTGGACTTTTGGAGCGCTAAGAGAGTAGTAGTGGAAAAAGGAATATATTCAAATATAAACTACACAGAAGCATTCTGTGAAACTTCTTTCTGATCTGAGCATTCATCTAACAGAGTTAAACCATACTTTTGATTGACCAGTTTTGAAACACTCTGTCTGTAGAAAATGCAACTGGACATTCGTAGCGCTAAGTGGGTAATAGTGGAAAAAAGAATATGTTCAAATATAAACTACACAGAAGCATTGTATGAAACTTCTTTCTGTTCTGTGCATTCAACTAACAGAGTTGAACCTTACTTTTGATTGAGCCTTTCTGAAACACTCTTTCTGTAGAAACCTCAATTGGACATTCTGAGCGCTAAGAGGCCTATATTGGGAAAAATAATATCTTCAAATAAAAACTACACAGAAGCATTGTGTGAAACTTATTTCTGATATGTTCATTAAGCTAACAGAGTTAAACCATACTTTTGATTGCGCAGTTCTGAACACTCTTTCTGTAGAAAATGCAAGTGGACATTCGGAGCGCTAAGAGGGTAATATTGGAAAAAGGAATATATTCAAATATAAACTACACAGTAGCATTCTGTGAAAATTCTTTCTGTTCTGTGCATTCAACTAACAGAGTTGAACCTTACTTTTGATTGAGCCGTTCTGAAACACTCTTTCTGTAGAAACTGCAATTGGACATGCTAAGCGCTAAGAGGCCTACATTGGGAAAAAAATATCTTCAAATAAAAACTACACAGATGCATTCTGTGAAACTTATTTCTGATCTGTAAATTCAGTTAACAGAGATAAAACATATTTTTGATTGAGCAGTTATGAAACACTCTTTTTGTAGAAAATGCAAGTGGAGATTCGGAGCGCTAAGAGGGTAATAGTGGAAAAAGGAATGTCTTCAAATATAAACTACACAGAATCATTCGGTGAAACTTCTTTCTGATCTGTGCATTCAGCTAACAGAGTTAAACCTTACTTTTGATTGAGCAGATCTGAACACTCTTTCTGTAGAAAATGCAACTGGACATTTGGAGCGCTAAGAGCGTAGTAGTGGAAAAAGGAATATATTCAAGTATAAACTACACAGAAGCATTCTGTGAAACTTCTTTCTGATCTGAGCATTCAGCTAACAGAGTTAAACCATACTTTTGATTGAGCAGTTTTGAAACACTCTGTCTGTAGAAAATGCAACTGGACATTCGTAGCGCTAAGTGGGTAATAGTGGAAAAAAGAATATGTTCAAATATAAACTACACAGAAGCATTGTATGAAACTTCTTTCTGTTCTGTGCATTCAACTAACAGAGTTCAACCTTACTTTTGATTGAGCCGTTCTGAAACACTCTTTCTGTAGAAACTGCAATTGGACATTCTGAGCGCTAAGAGGCCTATATTGGGAAAAAGAATGTCTACAAATAGAAACTACACAGAAGAATTGTGTGAAACTTCTTTCTGTTCTGTTTGTTCAACTAAAAGAGTTGAACCTTAGTTTTGATTGAGCCGTTCTGAAACACTATTTCTGTAGAAAATGCAAGTGGAGATTCGGAGCGCTAAGAGGGTAATAGAGGAAAAAGGAATGTCTCCAAATATAAACTACACAGAATCATTCTGTGAAACTTCTTTCTGATCTGTGCATTCAGCTAACAGAGTTAAACCATACTTTTGATTGAGCAGATCTGAACACTCTTTCTGTAGAAAATGCAACTGGACATTTGGAGCGCTAAGAGAGTAGTAGTGGAAAAAGGAATATATTCAAATATAAACTACACAGAAGCATTCTGTGAAACTTCTTTCTGATCTGAGCATTCAGCTAACAGAGTTAAACCATACTTTTGATTGAGCAGTTTTGAAACACTCTGTCTGTAGAAAATGCAACTGGACATTCGTAGCGCTAAGTGGGTAATAGTGGAAAAAAGAATATGTTCAAATATAAACTACACAGAAGCATTGTATGAAACTTCTTACTGTTCTGTGCATTCAATTAACAGAGTTGAACCTTAATTTTGATTGAGCCTTTCTGAAACACTCTTTCTGTAGAAACTGCAATTGGACATTCTGAGCGCTAAGAGGCCTATATTGGGAAAAATAATATCTTCAAATAAAAACTACACAGAAGCATTGTGTGAAACTTATTTCTGATATGTTCATTAAGCTAACAGAGTTAAACCATACTTTTGATTGCGCAGTTCTGAACACTCTTTCTGTAGAAAATGCAAGTGGACATTCGGAGCGCTAAGAGGGTAATAGTGGAAAAAGGAATATATTCAAATATAAACTACACAGTAGCATTCTGTGAAAATTCTTTCTGTTCTGTGCATTCAACTAACAGAGTTGAACCTTACTTTTGATTGAGCCGTTCTGAAACACTCTTTCTGTAGAAACTGCAATTGGACATGCTAAGCGCTAAGAGGCCTACATTGGGAAAAAGAATATCTTCAAATAAAAACTACACAGATGCATTCTGTGAAACTTATTTCTGATCTGTAAATTCAGTTAACAGAGATAAAACCTATTTTTGATTGAGCAGTTATGAAACACTCTTTTTGTAGAAAATGCAAGTGGAGATTCGGAGCGCTAAGAGGGTAATAGTGGAAAAAGGAATGTCTTCAAATATAAACTACACAGAATCATTCGGTGAAACTTCTTTCTGATCTGTGCATTCAGCTAACAGAGTTAAACCATACTTTTGATTGAGCAGATCTGAACACTCTTTCTGTAGAAAATGCAACTGGACTTTTGGAGCGCTAAGAGAGTAGTAGTGGAAAAAGGAATATATTCAAATATAAACTACACAGAAGCATTCTGTGAAACTTCTTTCTGATCTGAGCATTCATCTAACAGAGTTAAACCATACTTTTGATTGACCAGTTTTGAAACACTCTGTCTGTAGAAAATGCAACTGGACATTCGTAGCGCTAAGTGGGTAATAGTGGAAAAAAGAATATGTTCAAATATAAACTACACAGAAGCATTGTATGAAACTTCTTTCTGTTCTGTGCATTCAACTAACAGAGTTGAACCTTACTTTTGATTGAGCCTTTCTGAAACACTCTTTCTGTAGAAACCTCAATTGGACATTCTGAGCGCTAAGAGGCCTATATTGGGAAAAATAATATCTTCAAATAAAAACTACACAGAAGCATTGTGTGAAACTTATTTCTGATATGTTCATTAAGCTAACAGAGTTAAACCATACTTTTGATTGCGCAGTTCTGAACACTCTTTCTGTAGAAAATGCAAGTGGACATTCGGAGCGCTAAGAGGGTAATATTGGAAAAAGGAATATATTCAAATATAAACTACACAGTAGCATTCTGTGAAAATTCTTTCTGTTCTGTGCATTCAACTAACAGAGTTGAACCTTACTTTTGATTGAGCCGTTCTGAAACACTCTTTCTGTAGAAACTGCAATTGGACATGCTAAGCGCTAAGAGGCCTACATTGGGAAAAAAATATCTTCAAATAAAAACTACACAGATGCATTCTGTGAAACTTATTTCTGATCTGTAAATTCAGTTAACAGAGATAAAACATATTTTTGATTGAGCAGTTATGAAACACTCTTTTTGTAGAAAATGCAAGTGGAGATTCGGAGCGCTAAGAGGGTAATAGTGGAAAAAGGAATGTCTTCAAATATAAACTACACAGAATCATTCGGTGAAACTTCTTTCTGATCTGTGCATTCAGCTAACAGAGTTAAACCTTACTTTTGATTGAGCAGATCTGAACACTCTTTCTGTAGAAAATGCAACTGGACATTTGGAGAGCTAAGAGCGTAGTAGTGGAAAAAGTAATATATTCAAGTATAAACTACACAGAAGCATTCTGTGAAACTTCTTTCTGATCTGAGCATTCAGCTAACAGAGTTAAACCATACTTTTGATTGAGCAGTTTTGAAACACTCTGTCTGTAGAAAATGCAACTGGACATTCGTAGCGCTAAGTGGGTAATAGTGGAAAAAAGAATATGTTCAAATATAAACTACACAGAATCATTGTATGAAACTTCTTTCTGTTCTGTGCATTCAACTAACAGAGTTCAACCTTACTTTTTATTGAGCCGTTCTGAAACACTCTTTCTGTAGAAACTGCAATTGGACATTCTGAGTGCTAAGAGGCCTATATTGGGAAAAAGAATGTCTACAAATAAAAACTACACAGAAGAATTGTGTGAAACTTCTTTCTGTTCTGTTTGTTCAACTAAAAGAGTTGAACCTTAGTTTTGATTGAGCCGTTCTGAAACACTCTTTCTGTGGAAAATGCAAGTGGAGATTCGGAGCGCTAAGAGGGTAATAGTGGAAAAAGGAATGTCTCCAAATATAAACTACACAGAATCATTCTGTGAAACTTCTTTCTGATCTGTGCATTCAGCTAACAGAGTTAAACCATACTTTTGATTGAGCAGATCTGAACACTCTTTCTGTAGAAAATGCAACTGGACATTTGGAGCGCTAAGAGAGTAGTAGTGGAAAAAGGAATATATTCAAATATAAACTACACAGAAGCATTCTGTGAAACTTCTTTCTGATCTGAGCATTCAGCTAACAGAGTTAAACCATACTTTTGATTGAGCAGTTTTGAAACACTCTGTCTGTAGAAAATGCAACTGGACATTCGTAGCGCTAAGTGGGTAATAGTGGAAAAAAGAATATGTTCAAATATAAACTACACAGAAGCATTGTATGAAACTTCTTTCTGTTCTGTGCATTCAACTAACAGAGTTGAACCTTACTTTTGATTGAGCCTTTCTGAAACACTCTTTCTGTAGAAACTGCAATTGGACATTCTGAGCGCTAAGAGGCCTCTATTGGGAAAAATAATATCTTCAAATAAAAACTACACAGAAGCATTGTGTGAAACTTATTTCTGATATGTTCATTAAGCTAACAGAGTTAAACCATACTTTTGATTACGCAGTGCTGAACCCTCTTTCTGTAGAAAATGGAAGTGGACATTCGGAGCGCTAAGAGGGTAATAGTGGAAAAAGGACTATATTCAAATATAAACTACACAGTAGCATTCTGTGAAAATTCTTTCTGTTCTGTGCATTCAACTAACAGAGTTGAACCTTACTTTTGATTGAGCCGTTCTGAAACACTCTTTCTGTAGAAACTGCAATTGGACATGCTAAGCGCTAAGAGGCCTACTTTGGGAAAAAGAATATCTTCAAATAAAAACTACACAGATGCATTCTGAGAAACTTATTTCTGATCTGTAAATTCAGTTAACAGAGATAAAACATATTTTTGATTGAGCAGTTATGAAACACTCTTTTTGTAGGAAATGCAAGTGGAGATTCGGAGCGCTAAGAGGTTAATAGTGGAAAAAGGAATGTCTTCAAATATAAACTACACAGAATCATTCGGTGAAACTTCTTTCTGATCTGTGCATTCAGCTAACAGAGTTAAACCATACTTTTGATTGAGCAGATCTGAACACTCTTTCTGTAGAAAATGCAACTGGACATTTGGAGCGCTAAGAGCGTAGTAGTGGAAAAAGGAATATATTCAAGTATAAACTACACAGAAGCATTCTGTGAAACTTCTTTCTGATCTGAGCATTCAGCTAACAGAGTTAAACCATACTTTTGATTGAGCAGTTTTGAAACACTCTGTCTGTAGAAAATGCAACTGGACATTCGTAGCGCTAAGTGGGTAATAGTGGAAAAAAGAATATGTTTAATTATAAACTACACAGAAGCATTGTATGAAACTTCTTTCTGTTCTGTGCATTCAACTAACAGAGTTCAACCTTACTTTTGATTGAGCCGTTCTGAAACACTCTTTCTGTAGAAACTGCAATTGGACATTCTGAGCGCTAAGAGGCCTATATTGGGAAAAAGAATGTCTACAAATAAAAACTACACAGAAGAATTGTGTGAAACTTCTTTCTGTTCTGTTTGTTCAACTAAAAGAGTTGAAACTTAGTTTTGATTGAGCCGTTCTGAAACACTCTTTCTGTAGAAAATGCAAGTGAAGATTCGGAGCGCTAAGAGGGTAATAGTGGAAAAAGGAATGTCTCCAAATATAAACTACACAGAATCATTCTGTGAAACTTCTTTCTGATCTGTGCATTCAGCTAACAGAGTTAAACCATACTTTTGATTGAGCAGATCTGAACACTCTTTCTGTAGAAAATGCAACTGGACATTTGGAGCGCTAAGAGAGTAGTAGTGGAAAAAGGAATATATTCAAATATAAACTACACAGAAGCATTCTGTGAAACTTCTTTCTGATCTGAGCATTCAGCTAACAGAGTTAAACCATACTTTTGATTGAGCAGTTTTGAAACACTCTGTCTGTAGAAAATGCAACTGGACATTCGTAGTGCTAAGTGGGTATTAGTGGAAAAAAGAATATGTTCAAATATAAACTACACAGAAGCATTGTATGAAACTTCTTTCTGTTCTGTGCATTCAACTAACAGAGTTGAACCTTACTTTTGATTGAGCCTTTCTGAAACACTCTTTCTGTAGAAACTGCAATTGGACATTCTGAGCGCTAAGAGGCCTCTATTGGGAGAAATAATATCTTCAAATAAAAACTACACAGAAGCATTGTGTGAAACTTATTTCTGATATGTTCATTAAGCTAACAGAGTTAAACCATACTTTTGATTGCGCAGTGCTGAACCCTCTTTCTGTAGAAAATGCAAGTGGACATTCGGAGCGCTAAGAGGGTAATAGTGGAAAAAGGACTATATTCAAATATAAACTACACAGTAGCATTCTGTGAAAATTCTTTCTGTTCTGTGCATTCAACTAACAGAGTTGAACCTTACTTTTGATTGAGCCGTTCTGAAACACTCTTTCTGTAGAAACTGCAATTGGACATGCTAAGCGCTAAGAGGCCTACTTTGGGAAAAAGAATATCTTCAAATAAAAAGTACACAGAAGCATTTTGTGAAACTTATTTCTGATCTGTAAATTCAGTTAACAGAGATAAAACATATTTTTGATTGAGCAGTTATGAAACACTCTTTTTGTAGAAAATACAAGTGGAGATTCGGAGCGCTAAGAGGGTAATAGTGGAAAAAGGAATGTCTTCAAATATAAACTACACAGAATCATTCGGTGAAACTTCTTTCTGATCTGTGCATTCAGCTAACAGAGTTAAACCATACTTTTGATTGAGCAGATCTGAACACTCTTTCTGTAGAAAATGCAACTGGACATTTGGAGCGCTAAGAGCGTAGTAGTGGAAAAAGGAATATATTCAAGTATAAACTACACAGAAGCATTCTGTGAAACTTCTTTCTGATCTGAGCATTCAGCTAACAGAGTTAAACCATACTTTTGATTGAGCAGTTTTGAAACACTCTGTCTGTAGAAAATGCAACTGGACATTCGTAGCGCTAAGTGGGTAATAGTGGAAAAAAGAATATGTTCAAATATAAACTACACAGAAGCATTGTATGAAACTTCTTTCTGTTCTGTGCATTCAACTAACAGAGTTCAACCTTACTTTTGATTGAGCCGTTCTGAAACACTCTTTCTGTAGAAACTGCAATTGGACATTCTGAGCGCTAAGAGGCCTATATTGGGAAAAAGAATGTCTACAAATAAAAACTACACAGAAGAATTGTGTGAAACTTCTTTCTGTTCTGTTTGTTCAACTAAAAGTGTTGAACCTTAGTTTTGATTGAGCCGTTCTGAAACACTCTTTCTGTAGAAAATGCAAGTGGAGATTCGGAGCGCTAAGAGGGTAATAGTGGAAAAAGGAATGTCTCCAAATATATACTACACAGAATCATTCTGTGAAACTTCTTTCTGATCTGTGCATTCAGCTAACAGAGTTAAACCATACTTTTGATTGAGCAGATCTGAACACTCTTTCTGTAGAAAATGCAACTGGACATTTGGAGCGCTAAGAGAGTAGTAGTGGAAAAAGGAATATATTCAAATATAAACTACACAGAAGCATTCTGTGAAACTTCTTTCTGATCAGAGCATTCAGCTAACAGAGTTAAACCATACTTTTGATTGAGAAGTTTTGAAACACTCTGTCTGTAGAAAATGCAACTGGACATTCGTAGTGCTAAGTGGGTATTAGTGGAAAAAAGAATATGTTCAAATATAAACTACACAGAAGCATTGTATGAAACTTCTTTCTGTTCTGTGCATTCAACTAACAGAGTTGAACCTTACTTTTGATTGAGCCTTTCTGAAACACTCTTTCTGTAGAAACTGCAATTGGACATTCTGAGCGCTAAGAGGCCTCTATTGGGAGAAACAATATCTTCAAATAAAAACTACACAGAAGCATTGTGTGAAACTTATTTCTGATATGTTCATTAAGCTAACAGAGTTAAACCATACTTTTGATTGCGCAGTGCTGAACCCTCTTTCTGTAGAAAATGCAAGTGGACATTCGGAGCGCTAAGAGGGTAATAGTGGAAAAAGGACTATATTCAAATATAAACTACACAGTAGCATTCTGTGAAAATTCTTTCTGTTCTGTGCATTCAACTAACAGAGTTGAACCTTACTTTTTATTGAGCCGTTCTGAAACACTCTTTCTGTAGAAACTGCAATTGGACATGCTAAGCGCTAAGAGGCCTACTTTGGGAAAAAGAATATCTTCAAATAAAAAGTACACAGAAGCATTTTGTGAAACTTATTTCTGATCTGTAAATTCAGTTAACAGAGATAAAACATATTTTTGATTGAGCAGTTATGAAACACTCTTTTTGTAGAAAATACAAGTGGAGATTCGGAGTGCTAAGAGGGTAATAGTGGAAAAAGGAATGTCTTCAAATATAAACTACACAGAATCATTCGGTGAAACTTCTTTCTGATCTGTGCATTCAGCTAACAGAGTTAAACCATACTTTTGATTGAGCAGATCTGAACACTCTTTCTGTAGAAAATGCAACTGGACATTTGGAGCGCTAAGAGCGTAGTAGTGGAAAAAGGAATATATTCAAGTATAAACTACACAGAAGCATTCTGTGAAACTTCTTTCTGATCTGAGCATTCAGCTAACAGAGTTAAACCATACTTTTGATTGAGCAGTTTTGAAACACTCTGTCTGTAGAAAATGCAACTGGACATTCGTAGCGCTAAGTGGGTAATAGTGGAAAAAAGAATATGTTCAAATATAAACTACACAGAAGAATTGTATGAAACTTCTTTCTGTTCTGTGCATTCAACTAACAGAGTTCAACCTTACTTTTGATTGAGCCGTTCTGAAACACTCTTTCTGTAGAAACTGCAATTGGACATTCTGAGCGCTAAGAGGCCTATATTGGGAAAAAGAATGTCTACAAATAAAAACTACACAGAAGAATTGTGTGAAACTTCTTTCTGTTCTGTTTGTTCAACTAAAAGTGTTGAACCTTAGTTTTGATTGAGCCGTTCTGAAACACTCTTTCTGTAGAAAATGCAAGTGGAGATTCGGAGCGCTAAGAGGGTAATAGTGGAAAAAGGAATGTCTCCAAATATATACTACACAGAATCATTCTGTGAAACTTCTTTCTGATCTGTGCATTCAGCTAACAGAGTTAAACCATACTTTTGATTGAGCAGATCTGAACACTCTTTCTGTAGAAAATGCAACTGGACATTTGGAGCGCTAAGAGAGTAGTAGTGGAAAAAGGAATATATTCAAATATAAACTACACAGAAGCATTCTGTGAAACTTCTTTCTGATCTGAGCATTCAGCTAACAGAGTTAAACCATACTTTTGATTGAGCAGTTTTGAAACACTCTGTCTGTAGAAAATGCAACTGGACATTCGTAGCGCTAAGTGGGTAATAGTGGAAAAAAGAATATGTTCAAATATAAACTACACAGAAGCATTGTATGAAACTTCTTTCTGTTCTGTGCATTCAACTAACAGAGTTGAACCTTACTTTTGATTGAGCCTTTCTGAAACACTCTTTCTGTAGAAACTGCAATTGGACATTCTGAGCGCTAAGAGGCCTCTATTGGGAAAAATAATATCTTCAAAAAAAAACTACACAGAATCATTGTGTGAAACTTATTTCTGATATGTTCATTAAGCTAACAGAGTTAAACCATACTTTTGATTGCGCAGTGCTGAACCCTCTTTCTGTAGAAAATGCAAGTGGACATTCGGAGCGCTAAGAGGGTAATAGTGGAAAAAGTACTATATTCAAATATAAACTATACAGTAGCATTCTGTGAAAATTCTTTCTGTTCTGTGCATTCAACTAACAGAGTTGAACCTTACTTTTGATTGAGCCGTTCTGAAACACTCTTTCTGTAGAAACTGCAATTGGACATGCTAAGCGCTAAGAGGCCTACTTTGGGAAAAAGAATATATTCAAATAAAAACTACACAGATGCATTCTGTGAAACTTATTTCTGATCTGTAAATTCAGTTAACAGAGATAAAACATATTTTTGATTGAGCAGTTATGAAACACTCTTTTTGTAGAAAATGCAAGTGGAGATTCGGAGCGCTAAGAGGGTAATAGTGGAAAAAGGAATGTCTTCAAATATAAACTACACAGAATCATTCGGTGAAACTTCTTTCTGATCTGTGCATTCAGCTAACAGAGTTAAACCATACTTTTGATTGAGCAGATCTGAACACTCTTTCTGTAGAAAATGCAACTGGACATTTGGAGCGCTAAGAGCGTAGTAGTGGAAAAAGGAATATATTCAAGTATAAACTACACAGAAGCATTCTGTGAAACTTCTTTCTGATCTGAGCATTCAGCTAACAGAGTTAAACCATACTTTTGATTGAGCAGTTTTGAAACACTCTGTCTGTAGAAAATGCAACTGGACATTCGTAGCGCTAAGTGGGTAATAGTGGAAAAAAGAATATGTTCAAATATAAACTACACAGAAGAATTGTATGAAACTTCTTTCTGTTCTGTGCATTCAACTAACAGAGTTGAACCTTACTTTTGATTGAGCCGTTCTGAAACACTCTTTCTGTAGAAACTGCAATTGGACATTCTGAGCGCTAAGAGGCCTATATTGGGAAAAAGAATGTCTACAAATAAAAACTACACAGAAGAATTGTGTGAAACTTCTTTCTGTTCTGTTTGTTCAACTAAAAGTGTTGAACCTTAGTTTTGATTGAGCCGTTCTGAAACACTCTTTCTGTAGAAAATGCAAGTGGAGATTCGGAGCGCTAAGAGGGTAATAGTGGAAAAAGGAATGTCTCCAAATATATACTACACAGAATCATTCTGTGAAACTTCTTTCTGATCTGTGCATTCAGCTAACAGAGTTAAACCATACTTTTGATTGAGCAGATCTGAACACTCTTTCTGTAGAAAATGCAACTGGACATTTGGAGCGCTAAGAGAGTAGTAGTGGAAAAAGGAATATATTCAAATATAAACTACACAGAAGCATTCTGTGAAACTTCTTTCTGATCTGAGCATTCAGCTAACAGAGTTAAACCATACTTTTGATTGAGCAGTTTTGAAACACTCTGTCTGTAGAAAATGCAACTGGACATTCGTAGCGCTAAGTGGGTAATAGTGGAAAAAAGAATATGTTCAAATATAAACTACACAGAAGCATTGTATGAAACTTCTTTCTGTTCTGTGCATTCAACTAACAGAGTTGAACCTTACTTTTGATTGAGCCTTTCTGAAACACTCTTTCTGTAGAAACTGCAATTGGACATTCTGAGCGCTAAGAGGCCTCTATTGGGAAAAATAATATCTTCAAAAAAAAACTACACAGAATCATTGTGTGAAACTTATTTCTGATATGTTCATTAAGCTAACAGAGTTAAACCATACTTTTGATTGCGCAGTGCTGAACCCTCTTTCTGTAGAAAATGCAAGTGGACATTCGGAGCGCTAAGAGGGTAATAGTGGAAAAAGTACTATATTCAAATATAAACTATACAGTAGCATTCTGTGAAAATTCTTTCTGTTCTGTGCATTCAACTAACAGAGTTGAACCTTACTTTTGATTGAGCCGTTCTGAAACACTCTTTCTGTAGAAACTGCAATTGGACATGCTAAGCGCTAAGAGGCCTACTTTGGGAAAAAGAATATATTCAAATAAAAACTACACAGATGCATTCTGTGAAACTTATTTCTGATCTGTAAATTCAGTTAACAGAGATAAAACATATTTTTGATTGAGCAGTTATGAAACACTCTTTTTGTAGAAAATGCAAGTGGAGATTCGGAGCGCTAAGAGGGTAATAGTGGAAAAAGGAATGTCTTCAAATATAAACTACACAGAATCATTCGGTGAAACTTCTTTCTGATCTGTGCATTCAGCTAACAGAGTTAAACCATACTTTTGATTGAGCAGATCTGAACACTCTTTCTGTAGAAAATGCAACTGGACATTTGGAGCGCTAAGAGCGTAGTAGTGGAAAAAGGAATATATTCAAGTATAAACTACACAGAAGCATTCTGTGAAACTTCTTTCTGATCTGAGCATTCAGCTAACAGAGTTAAACCATACTTTTGATTGAGCAGTTTTGAAACACTCTGTCTGTAGAAAATGCAACTGGACATTCGTAGCGCTAAGTGGGTAATAGTGGAAAAAATAATATGTTCAAATATAAACTACACAGAAGCATTGTATGAAACTTCTTTCTGTTCTGTGCATTCAACTAACAGAGTTCAACCTTACTTTTGATTGAGCCGTTCTGAAACACTCTTTCTGTAGAAACTGTAATTGGACATTCTGAGCGCTAAGAGGCCTATATTGGGAAAAAGAATGTCTACAAATAAAAACTACACAGAAGAATTGTGTGAAACTTCTTTCTGTTCTGTTTGTTCAACTAAAAGAGTTGAACCTTAGTTTTGATTGAGCCGTTCTGAAACACTCTTTCTGTAGAAAATGCAAGTGGAGATTCGGAGCGCTAAGAGGGTAATAGTGGAAAAAGGAATGTCTCCAAATATAAACGACACAGAATCATTCTTTGAAACTTCTTTCTGATCTGTGCATTCAGCTAACAGAGTTAAACCATACTTTTGATTGAGCAGATCTGAACACTCTTTCTGTAGAAAATGCAACTGGACATTTGGAGCGCTAAGAGAGTAGTAGTGGAAAAAGGAATATATTCAAATATAAACTACACAGAAGCATTCTGTGAAAATTCTTTCTGATCTGAGCATTCAGCTAACAGAGTTAAACCATACTTTTGATTGAGCAGTTTTGAAACACTCTGTCTGTAGAAAATGCAACTGGACATTCGTAGCGGTAAGTGGGTAATAGTGGAAAAAAGAATATGTTCAAATATAAACTACACAGAAGCATTGTATGAAACTTCTTTCTGTTCTGTGCATTCAACTAACAGAGTTGAACCTTACTTTTGATGGAGCCTTTCTGAAACACTCTTTCTGTAGAAACTGCAATTGGACATTCTGAGCGCTAAGAGGCCTCTATTGGGAAAAATAATATCTTCAAATAAAAACTACACAGAAGCATTGTGTGAAACTTATTTCTGATATGTTCATTAAGCTAACAGAGTTAAACCATACTTTTGATTGCGCAGTGCTGAACCCTCTTTCTGTAGAAAATGCAAGTGGACATTCGGAGCGCTAAGAGGGTAATAGTGGAAAAAGGACTATATTCAAATATAAACTACACAGTAGCATTCTGTGAAAATTCTTTCTGTTCTGTGCATTCAACTAACAGAGTTGAACCTTACTTTTGATTGAGCCGTTCTGAAACACTCTTTCTGTAGAAACTGCAATTGGACATGCTAAGCGCTAAGAGGCCTACTTTGGGAAAAAGAATATCTTCAAATAAAAACTACACAGATGCATTCTGTGAAACTTATTTCTGATCTGTAAATTCAGTTAACAGAGATAAAACATATTTTTGATTGAGCAGTTATGAAACACTCTTTTTGTAGGAAATGCAAGTGGAGATTCGGAGCGCTAAGAGGGTAATAGTGGAAAAAGGAATGTCTTCAAATATAAACTACACAGAATCATTCGGTGAAACTTCTTTCTGATCTGTGCATTCAGCTAACAGAGTTAAACCATACTTTTGATTGAGCAGATCTGAACACTCTTTCTGTAGAAAATGCAACTGGACATTTGGAGCGCTAAGAGCGTAGTAGTGGAAAAAGGAATATATTCAAGTATAAACTACACAGAAGCATTCTGTGAAACTTCTTTCTGATCTGAGCATTCAGCTAACAGAGTTAAACCATACTTTTGATTGAGCAGTTTTGAAACACTCTGTCTGTAGAAAATGCAACTGGACATTCGTAGCGCTAAGTGGTTAATAGTGGAAAAAAGAATATGTTTAAATATAAACTACACAGAAGCATTGTATGAAACTTCTTTCTGTTCTGTGCATTCAACTAACAGAGTTCAACCTTACTTTTGATTGAGCCGTTCTGAAACACTCTTTCTGTAGAAACTGCAATTGGACATTCTGAGCGCTAAGAGGCCTATATTGGGAAAAAGAATGTCTACAAATAAAAACTACACAGAAGAATTGTGTGAAACTTCTTTCTGTTCTGTTTGTTCAACTAAAAGAGTTGAAACTTAGTTTTGATTGAGCCGTTCTGAAACACTCTTTCTGTAGAAAATGCAAGTGAAGATTCGGAGCGCTAAGAGGGTAATAGTGGAAAAAGGAATGTCTCCAAATATAAACTACACAGAATCATTCTGTGAAACTTCTTTCTGATCTGTGCATTCAGCTAACAGAGTTAAACCATACTTTTGATTGAGCAGATCTGAACACTCTTTCTGTAGAAAATGCAACTGGACATTTGGAGCGCTAAGAGATTAGTAGTGGAAAAAGGAATATATTCAAATATAAACTACACAGAAGCATTCTGTGAAACTTCATTCTGATCTGAGCATTCAGCTAACAGAGTTAAACCATACTTTTGATTGAGCAGTTTTGAAACACTCTGTCTGTAGAAAATGCAACTGGACATTCGTAGCGCTAAGTGGGTAATAGTGGAAAAAAGAGTATGTTCAAATATAAACTACACAGAAGCATTGTATGAAACTTCTTTCTGTTCTGTGCATTCAACTAACAGAGTTGAACCTTAGTTTTGATTGAGCCTTTCTGAAACACTCTTTCTGTAGAAACTGCAATTGGACATTCTGAGCGCTAAGAGGCCTCTATTGGGAGAAATAATATCTTCACATAAAAACTACACAGAAGCATTGTGTGAAACTTATTTCTGATATGTTCATTAAGCTAACAGAGTTAAACCATACTGTTGATTGCGCAGTGCTGAACCCTCTTTCTGTAGAAAATGCAAGTGGACATTCGGAGCGCTAAGAGGGTAATAGTGGAAAAAGGACTATATTCAAATATAAACTACACAGTAGCATTCTGTGAAAATTCTTTCTGTTCTGTGCATTCAACTAACAGAGTTGAACCTTACTTTTGATTGAGCCGTTCTGAAACACTCTTTCTGTAGAAACTGCAATTGGACATGCTAAGCGCTAAGAGGCCTACTTTGGGAAAAAGAATATCTTCAAATAAAAAGTACACAGAAGCATTTTGTGAAACTTATTTCTGATCTGTAAATTCAGTTAACAGAGATAAAACATATTTTTGATTGAGCAGTTATGAAACACTCTTTTTGTAGAAAATACAAGTGGAGATTCTGAGCGCTAAGAGGGTAATAGTGGAAAAAGGAATGTCTTCAAATATAAACTACACAGAATCATTCGGTGAAACTTCTTTCTGATCTGTGCATTCAGCTAACAGAGTTAAACCATACTTTTGATTGAGCAGATCTGAACACTGTTTCTGTAGAAAATGCAACTGGACATTTGGAGCGCTAGGAGCGTAGTAGTGGAAAAAGGAATATATTCAAGTATAAACTACACAGAAGCATTCTGTGAAACTTCTTTCTGATCTGAGCATTCAGCTAACAGAGTTAAACCATACTTTTGATTGAGCAGTTTTGAAACACTCTGTCTGTAGAAAATGCAACTGGACATTCGTAGCGCTAAGTGGGTAATAGTGGAAAAAAGAATATGTTCAAATATAAACTACACAGAAGCATTGTATGAAACTTCTTTATGTTCTGTGCATTCAACTAACAGAGTTCAACCTTACTTTTGATTGAGCCGTTCTGAAACACTCTTTCTGTAGAAACTGCAATTGGACATTCTGAGCGCTAAGAGGCCTATATTGGGAAAAAGAATGTCTACAAATAAAAACTACACAGAAGAATTGTGTGAAACTTCTTTCTGTTCTGTTTGTTCAACTAAAAGTGTTGAACCTTAGTTTTGATTGAGCCGTTCTGAAACACTATTTCTGTAGAAAATGCAAGTGGAGATTCGGAGCGCTAAGAGGGTAATAGTGGAAAAAGGAATGTCTCCAAATATATACTACACAGAATCATTCTGTGAAACTTCTTTCTGATCTGTGCATTCAGCTAACAGAGTTAAACCATACTTTTGATTGAGCAGATCTGAACACTCTTTCTGTAGAAAATGCAACTGGACATTTGGAGCGCTAAGAGAGTAGTAGTGGAAAAAGGAATATATTCAAATATAAACTACACAGAAGCATTCTGTGAAACTTCTTTCTGATCTGAGCATTCAGCTAACAGAGTTAAACCATACTTTTGATTGAGCAGTTTTGAAACACTCTGTTTGTAGAAAATGCAACTGGACATTCGTAGCGCTAAGTGGGTAATAGTGGAAAAAAGAATATGTTCAAATATAAACTACACAGAAGCATTGTATGAAACTTCTTTCTGTTCTGTGCATTCAACTAACAGAGTTGAACCTTACTTTTGATTGAGCCTTTCTGAAACACTCTTTCTGTAGAAACTGCAATTGGACATTCTGAGCGCTAAGAGGCCTCTATTGGGAAAAATAATATCTTCAAAAAAAAACTACACAGAATCATTGTGTGAAACTTATTTCTGATATGTTCATTAAGCTAACAGAGTTAAACCATACTTTTGATTGCGCAGTGCTGAACCCTCTTTCTGTAGAAAATGCAAGTGGACATTCGGAGCGCTAAGAGGGTAATAGTGGAAAAAGGACTATATTCAAATATAAACTATACAGTAGCATTCTGTGAAAATTCTTTCTGTTCTGTGCATTCAACTAACAGAGTTGAACCTTACTTTTGATTGAGCCGTTCTGAAACACTCTTTCTGTAGAAACTGCAATTGGACATGCTAAGCGCTAAGAGGCCTACTTTGGGAAAAAGAATATATTCAAATAAAAACTACACAGATGCATTCTGTGAAACTTATTTCTGATCTGTAAATTCAGTTAACAGAGATAAAACATATTTTTGATTGAGTAGTTATGAAACACTCTTTTTGTAGAAAATGCAAGTGGAGATTCGGAGCGCTAAGAGGGCAATAGTGGAAAAAGGAATGTCTTCAAATATAAACTACACAGAATCATTCGGTGAAACTTCTTTCTGATCTGTGCATTCAGCTAACAGAGTTAAACCATACTTTTGATTGAGCAGATCTGAACACTCTTTCTGTAGAAAATGCAACTGGACATTTGGAGCGCTAAGAGCGTAGTAGTGGAAAAAGGAATATATTCAAGTATAAACTACACAGAAGCATTCTGTGAAACTTCTTTCTGATCTGAGCATTCAGCTAACAGAGTTAAACCATACTTTTGATTGAGCAGTTTTGAAACACTCTGTCTGTAGGAAATGCAACTGGACATTCGTAGCGCTAAGTGGGTAATAGTGGAAAAAATAATATGTTCAAATATAAACTACACAGAAGCATTGTATGAAACTTCTTTCTGTTCTGTGCATTCAACTAACAGAGTTCAACCTTACTTTTGATTGAGCCGTTCTGAAACACTCTTTCTGTAGAAACTGTAATTGGACATTCTGAGCGCTAAGAGGCCTATATTGGGAAAAAGAATGTCTACAAATAAAAACTACACAGAAGAATTGTGTGAAACTTCTTTCTGTTCTGTTTGTTCAACTAAAAGAGTTGAACGTTAGTTTTGATTGAGCCGTTCTGAAACACTCTTTCTGTAGAAAATGCAAGTGGAGATTCGGAGCGCTAAGAGGGTAATAGTGGAAAAAGGAATGTCTCCAAATATAAACGACACAGAATCATTCTTTGAAACTTCTTTCTGATCTGTGCATTCAGCTAACAGAGTTAAACCATACTTTTGATTGAGCAGATCTGAACACTCTTTCTGTAGAAAATGCAACTGGACATTTGGAGCGCTAAGAGAGTAGTAGTGGAAAAAGGAATATATTCAAATATAAACTACACAGAAGCATTCTGTGAAACTTCTTTCTGATCTGAGCATTCAGCTAACAGAGTTAAACCATACTTTTGATTGAGCAGTTTTGAAACACTCTGTCTGTAGAAAATGCAACTGGACATTCGTAGCGCTAAGTGGGTAATAGTGGAAAAAAGAATATGTTCAAATATAAACTACACAGAAGCATTGTATGAAACTTCTTTCTGTTCTGCGCATTCAACTAACAGAGTTGAACCTTACTTTTGATGGAGCCTTTCTGAAACACTCTTTCTGTAGAAACTGCAATTGGACATTCTGAGCGCTAAGAGGCCTCTATTGGGAAAAATAATATCTTCAAATAAAAACTACACAGAAGCATTGTGTGAAACTTATTTCTGATATGTTCATTAAGCTAACAGAGTTAAACCATACTTTTGATTGCGCAGTGCTGAACCCTCTTTCTGTAGAAAATGCAAGTGGACATTCGGAGCGCTAAGAGGGTAATAGTGGAAAAAGGACTATATTCAAATATAAACTACACAGTAGCATTCTGTGAAAATTCTTTCTGTTCTGTGCATTCAACTAACAGAGTTGAACCTTACTTTGGATTGAGCCGTTCTGAAACACTCTTTCTGTAGAAACTGCAATTGGACATGCTAAGCGCTAAGAGGACTACTTTGGGAAAAAGAATATCTTCAAATAAAAACTACACAGATGCATTCTGTGAAACTTATTTCTGATCTGTAAATTCAGTTAACAGAGATAAAACATATTTTTGATTGAGCAGATATGAAACACTCTTTTTGTAGAAAATGCAAGTGGAGATTCTGAGCGCTAAGAGGGTAATAGTGGAAAAAGGAATGTCTTGAAATATAAACTACACAGAATCATTCGGTGAAACTTCTTTCTGATCTGTGCATTCAGCTAACAGAGTTAAACCATACTTTTGATTGAGCAGATCTGAACACTCTTTCTGTAGAAAATGCAACTGGACATTTGGAGCGCTAAGAGCGTAGTAGTGGAAAAAGGAATATATTCAAGTATAAACTACACAGAAGCATTCTGTGAAACTTCTTTCTGATCTGAGCATTCAGCTAACAGAGTTAAACCATACTTTTGATTGAGCAGTTTTGAAACACTCTGTCTGTAGAAAATGCAACTGGACATTCGTAGCGCTAAGTGGGTAATAGTGGAAAAAAGAATATGTTCAAATATAAACTACACAGAAGCATTGTATGAAACTTCTTTCTGTTCTGTGCATTCAACTAACAGAGTTCAACCTTACTTTTGATTGAGCCGTTCTGAAACACTCTTTCTGTAGAAACTGCAATTGGACATTCTGAGCGCTAAGAGGCCTATATTGGGAAAAAGAATGTCTACAAATAAAAACTACACAGAAGAATTGTGTGAAACTTCTTTCTGTTCTGTTTGTTCAACTAAAAGAGTTGAACCTTAGTTTTGATTGAGCCGTTTTGAAACACTCTTTCTGTAGAAAATGCAAGTGGAGATTCGGAGCGCTAAGAGGGTAATAGTGGAAAAAGGAATGTCTCCAAATATAAACTACACAGAATCATTCTGTGAAACTTCTTTCTGATCTGTGCATTCAGCTAACAGAGTTAAACCATACTTTTGATTGAGCAGTTTTGAAACACTCTGTCTGTAGAAAATGCAACTGGACATTCGTAGTGCTAAGTGGGTAATAGTGGAAAAAAGAATATGTTCAAATATAAACTACACAGAAGCATTGTATGAAACTTCTTTCTGTTCTGTGCATTCAACTAACAGAGTTGAACCTTACTTTTGATTGAGCCTTTCTGAAACACTCTTTCTGTAGAAACTGCAATTGGACATTCTGAGCGCTAAGAGGCCTCTATTGGGAAAAATAATATCTTCAAATAAAAACTACACAGAAGCATTGTGTGAAACTTATTTCTGATATGTTCATTAAGCTAACAGAGTTAAACCATACTTTTGATTGCGCAGTTCTGAACACTCTTTCTGTAGAAAATGCAAGTGGACATTCGGAGCGCTAAGAGGGTAATAGTGGAAAAAGGAATATATTCAAATATAAACTACACAGTAGCATTCTGTGAAAATTCTTTCTTTTCTGTGCATTCAACTAACAGAGTTGAACCTTACTTTTGATTGAGCCGTTCTGAAACACTCTTTCTGTAGAAACTGCAATTGGACATGCTAAGCGCTAAGAGGCCTACATTGGGAAAAAGAATCTCTTCAAATAAAAACTACACAGATGCATTCTGTGAAACTTATTTCTGATCTGTAAATTCAGTTAACAGAGATAAAACATATTTTTGATTGAGCAGTTATGAAACACTCTTTTTGTAGAAAATGCAAGTGGAGATTCGGAGCGCTAAGAGGGTAATAGTGGAAAAAGTAATGTCTTCAAATATAAACTACACAGAATCATTCGGTGAAACTCCTCTCTGATCTGTGCATTCAGCTAACAGGGTTAAACCATACTTTTGATTGAGCAGATCTGAACACTCTTTCTGTAGAAAATGCAACTGTACATTTGGAGCGCTAAGAGCGTAGTAGTGGAAAAAGGAATATATTCAAATATAAACTACACAGAAGCATTGTGTTAAACTTCTTTCTGATCTGAGCATTCAGCTAACAGAGTTAAACCATACTTTTGATTGAGCAGTTTTGAAACACTCTGTCTGTAGAAAATGCAACTGGACATTCGTAGCGCCAAGTGGGTAATAGTGGAAAAAAGAATATGTTCAAATATAAACTACACAGAAGCATTGTATGAAACTTCTTTCTGTTCTGTGCATTCAACTAACAGCGTTGAACCTTACTTTTGATTGAGCCGTTCTGAAACACTCTTTCTGTAGAAACTGCAATTGGACATGCTAAGCGCTAAGAGGCCTACTTTGGGAAAAAGAATATCTTCAATAAAAACTACACAGATGCATTCTGTGAAACTTATTTCTGATCTGTAAATTCAGTTAACAGAGATAAAACATATTTTTGATTGAGCAGTTATGAAACACTCTTTTTGTAGAAAATGCAAGTGGAGATTCGGAGCGCTAAGAGGGTAATAGTGGAAAAAGGAATGTCTTCAAATATAAACTACACAGAATCATTCGGTGAAACTTCTTTCTGATCTGTGCATTCAGCTAACAGAGTTAAACCATACTTTTGATTGAGCAGATCTGAACACTCTTTCTGTAGAAAATGCAACTGGACATTTGGAGCGCTAAGAGCGTAATAGTGGAAAAAGGAATATATTCAAGTATAAACTACACAGAAGCATTCTGTGAAACTTCTTTCTGATCTGAGCATTCAGCTAACAGAGTTAAACCGTACTTTTGATTGAGCAGTTTTGAAACACTCTGTCTGTAGAAAATGCAACTGGACATTCGTAGCGCTAAGTGGGTAATAGTGGAAAAAAGAATATGTTCAAATATAAACTACACAGAAGCATTGTATGAAACTTCTTTCTGTTCTGTGCATTCAACTAACAGAGTTCAACCTTACTTTTGATTGAGCCGTTCTGAAACACTCTTTCTGTAGAAACTGCAATTGGACATTCTGAGCGCTAAGAGGCCTATATTGGGAAAAAGAATGTCTACAAATAAAAACTACACAGAAGAATTGTGTGAAACTTCTTTCTGTTCTGTTTGTTCAACTAAAAGAGTTGAACCTTAGTTTTGATTGAGCCGTTCTGAAACACTCTTTCTGTAGAAAATGCAAGTGGAGATTCGCAGCGCTATGAGGGTAATAGTGGAAAAAGGAATGTCTCCAAATATAAACTACACAGAATCATTCTGTGAAACTTCTTTCTGATCTGTGCATTCAGCTAACAGAGTTAAACCATACTTTTGATTGAGCAGATCTGAACACTCTTTCTGTAGAAAATGCAACTGGACATTTGGAGCGCTAAGAGCGTAGTAGTGGAAAAAGGAATATATTCAAATATAAACTACACAGAAGCATTCTGTGAAACTTCTTTCTGATCTGAGCATTCAGCTAACAGAGTTAAACCATACTTTTGATTGAGCAGTTTTGAAACACTCTGTCTGTAGAAAATGCAACTGGACATTCGTAGCGCCAAGTGGGTAATAGTGGAAAAAAGAATATGTTCAAATATGAACTACACAGAATCATTGTATGAAACTTCTTTCTGTTCTGTGCATTCAACTAACAGAGTTGAACCTTACTTTCGATTGAGCCGTTCTGAAACACTCTTTCTGTAGAAACTGCAATTGGACATTCTGAGCGCTAAGAGGCCTATATTGGGAAAAAGAATGTCTACAAATAAAAACTACACAGAAGAATTGTGTGAAACTTCTTTCTGTTCTGTTTGTTCAACTAAAAGAGTTGAACCATAGTTTTGATTGAGCCGTTCTGAAACACTCTTTCTGTAGAAAATGCAGGTGGAGATTCGCAGCGCTAAGAGGGTAATAGTGGAAAAAGGAATATATTCAAATATAAACTACACAGTAGCATTCTGTGAAAATTCTTTCTGTTCTGTGCATTCAACTAACAGAGTTGAACCTTACTTTTGATTGAGCCGTTCTGAAACACTCTTTCTGTAGAAACTGCAATTGGACATGCTAAGCGCTAAGAGGCCTACATTGGGAAAAAGAATATCTTCAAATAAAAACTACACAGATGCATTCTGTGAAACTTATTTCTGATCTGTAAATTCAGTTAACAGAGATAAAACATATTTTTGATTGAGCAGTTATGAAACACTCTTTTTGTAGAAAATGCAAGTGGAGATTCGGAGCGCTAAGTGGGTAATAGTGGAAAAAGAAATGTCTTCAAATATAAACTACACAGAATCATTCGGTGAAACTTCTTTCTGATCTGTGCATTCAGCTAACAGAGTTAAACCATACTTTTGATTGAGCAGATCTGAACACTCTTTCTGTAGAAAATGCAACTGGACATTTGGAGCGCTAAGAGCGTAGTAGTGGAAAAAGGAATATATTCAAATATAAACTACACAGAAGCATTCTGTGAAACTTCTTTCTGATCTGAGCATTCAGCTAACAGAGTTAAACCATACTTTTGATTGAGCAGTTTTGAAACACTCTGTCTGTAGAAAATGCAACTGGACATTCGTAGCGCCAAGTGGGTAATAGTGGAAAAAAGAATATGTTCAAATATAAACTACACAGAAGCATTGTATGAAACTTCTTTCTGTTCTGTGCATTCAACTAACAGAGTTGAACCTTACTTTGGATTGAGCCTTTCTGAAACACTCTTTCCGTAGAAACTGCAATTGGACATTCTGAGCGCTAAGAGGCCTCTATTGGGAAAAATAATATCTTCAAACAAAAACTACACAGAAGCATTGTGTGAAACTTATTTCTGATATGTTCATTAAGCTAACAGAGTTAAACCATATTTTTGATTGCGCAGTTCTGAACACTCTTTCTGTAGAAAATGCAAGTGGACATTCGGAGCGCTAAGAGGGTAATAGTGGAAAAAGGAATATATTCAAATATAAACTACACAGTAGCATTCTGTGAAAATTCTTTCTGTTCTGTGCATTCAACTAACAGAGTTGAACCTTACTTTTGATTGAGCCGTTCTGAAACACTCTTTCTGTAGAAACTGCAATTGGACATGCTAAGCGCTAAGAGGCCTACATTGGGAAAAAGAATATCTTCAAATAAAAACTACACAGATGCATTATGTGAAACTTATTTCTGATCTGTAAATTCAGTTAACAGAGATAAAACATATTTTTGATTCAGCAGTTATGAAACACTCTTTTGGTAGAAAATGCAAGTGGAGATTCGGTGCGCTAAGAGGGTAATAGTGGAAAAAGGAATGTCTTCAAATATAAACTACACAGAATCATTCGGTGAAACTTTTTTCTGATCTGTGCATTCGGCTAACAGAGTTAAACCATACTTTTGATTGAGCAGATCTGAACACTCTTTCTGTAGAAAATGCAACTGGACATTTGGAGCGCTAAGAGAGTAGTAGTGGAAAAAGGAATATATTCAAATATAAACTACACAGAAGCATTCTGTGAAACTTCTTTCTGATCTGAGCATTCAGCTAACAGAGTTAAACCATACTTATGATTGAGCAGTTTTGAAACACTCTGTCTGTAGAAAATGCAACTGGACATTCGTAGCGCTAATTGGGTAATAGAGGAAAAAAGAATATGTTCAAATATAAACTACACAAAAGCATTGTATGAAACTTCTTTCTGTTCTGTGCATTCAACTAACAGAGTTGAACCTTACTTTTGATTGAGCCGTTCTGAACCACTCTTTCTGTAGAAACTGCAATTGGACATTCTGAGCGCTAAGAGGCCTATATTGGGAAAAAGAATGTCTACAAATAAAAACTACACAGAAGAATTGTGTGAAACTTCTTTCTGTTCTGTTTGTTCAACTAAAAGAGTTGAACCTTAGTTTTGATTGAGCCGTTCTGAAACACTCTTTCTGTAGAAAATGCAAGTGGAGATTCGGAGCGCTAAGAGGGTAATAGTGGAAAAAGGAATGTCTACAAATATAAACTACACAGAATCATTCTGTGAAACTTCTTTCTGATCTGTGCATTCAGCTAACAGAGTTTAACCATACTTTTGATTCAGCAGTTTTGAAACACTCTGTCTGTAGAAAATGCAACTGGACATTCGTAGCGCTAAGTGGGTAATAGTGGAAAAAAGAATATGTTCAAATATAAACTACACAGAAGCATTGTATGAAACTTCTTTCTGTTCTGTGCATTCAACTAACAGAGTTGAACCTTAATTTTGATTGAGCCTTTCTGAAACATTCTTTCTGTTGAAACTGCAATTGGACATTCTGAGCGCTAAGAAGCCTCTATTGGGAAAAATAATATCTTCAAATAAATACTACACAGATGCATTCTGTGAAACTTATTTCTGATCTGTAAATTCAGTTAACAGAGATAAAACATATTTTTGATTGAGCAGTTATGAAACACTCTTTTTGTAGAAAATGCAAGTGGAGATTCGGAGCGCTAAGAGGGTAATAGTGGAAAAAGGAATGTCTTCAAATATAAACTACACAGAATCATTCGGTGAAACTTCTTTCTGATCTGTGCATTCAGCTAACAGAGTTAAAACATACTTTTGATTGAGCAGATCTGAACACTCTTTCTGTAGAAAATGCAACTGGACATTTGGAGCGCTAAGAGCGTATTAGTGGAAAAAGGAATATATTCAAATATAAACTACACAGAAGCATTCTGTGAAACTTCTTTCTGATCTGAGCATTCAGCTAACAGAGTTAAACCATACTTTTGATTGAGCAGTTTTGAAACACTCTGTCTGTAGAAAATGCAACTGGACATTCGTAGCGCTAAGTGGGTAATAGTGGAAAAAAGAATATGTTCAAATATAAACTACACAGAAGCATTGTATGAAACTTCTTTCTGTTCTGTGCATTCAACTAACAGAGATGAACCTTACTTTTGATTGAGCCGTTCTGAAACACTCTTTCTGTAGAAACTGCAATTGGACATTCTGAGCGCTAAGAGGCCTATATTGGGAAAAAGAATGTCTACAAATAAAAACTACACAGAAGAATTGTGTGAAACTTCTTTCTGTTCTGTTTGTTCAACTAAAAGTGTTGAACCTTAGTTTTGATTGAGCCGTTCTGAAACACTCTTTCTGTAGAAAATGCAAGTGGAGATTCGGAGCGCTAAGAGGGTAATAGTGGAAAAAGGAATGTCTCCAAATATAAACTACACAGAATCATTCGGTGAAACTTCTTTCTGATCTGTGCATTCAGCTAACACAATTAAACCATACTTTTGATTGAGCAGATCTGAACACTCTTTCTGTAGAAAATGCAACTGGACATTTGGAGCGCTAAGAGCGTAGTAGTGGAAAAAGGAATATATTCAAATATAAACTACACAGAAGCATTCTGTGAAACTTCTTTCTGATCTGAGCATTCAGCTAACAGAGTTAAACCATACTTTTGATTGAGCAGTTTTGAAACACTCTGTCTGTAGAAAATGCAACTTGACCTTTGTAGCGCTAAGTGGGTAATAGTGGAAAAAAGAATATGTTCAAATATAAACTACACAGAAGCATTGTATGAAACTTCTTTCTGTTCTGTGCATTCAACTAACAGAGTTGAACCTTACTTTTGATTGAGCCGTTCTGAAACACTCTTTCTGTAGAAACTTCAATTGGACATTCTGAGCGCTAAGAGGCCTATATTGGGAAAAAGAATGTCTACAAATAAAAACTACACAGAAGAATTTTGTGAAACTTCTTTCTGTTCTGTTTGTTCAACTAAAAGAGTTGAACGTTAGTTTTGATTGAGCCGTTCTGAAACACTCTTTCTGTAGAAAATGCAAGTGGAGATTCGGAGCGCTAAGAGGGTAATAGTGGAAAAAGGAATGTCTCCAAATATAAACTACACAGAATCATTCTGTGAAACTTCTTTCTGATCTGTGCATTCAGCTAACAGAGTTAAACCATATTTTGATTGAGCAGATCTGAACACTCTTTCTGTAGAAAATGCAAGTGCACATTCTGAGCGCTAAGAGGCCTCTATTGGGAAAAATAATATCTTCAAATAAAAAGTACACAGAAGCATTGTGTGAAACTTATTTCTGATATGTTCTTTAAGCTAACAGAGTTAAACCATACTTTTGATTGCACAGTTCTGAACACTCTTTCTGTAGAAAATGCAAGTGGACATTCGGAGCACTAAGAGGGTAATAGTGGAAAAAGGAATATATTCAAATATAATCTACACAGTAGCATTCTGTGAAAATTCTTTCTGTTCTGTGCATTCAACTAACAGAGTTGAACCTTACTTTTGATTGAGCCGTTCTGAAACACTCTTTCTGTAGAAACTGCAATTGGACATGCTAAGCGCTAAGAGGCCTACATTGGGAAAAAGAATATCTTCAAATAAAAACTACACAGATGCATTCTGTGAAACTTATTTCTGAACTGTAAATTCAGTTAACAGAGATAAAACATATTTTTGATTGAGCAGTTATGAAACACTCTTTTTGTAGAAAATGCAAGGGGAGATTCGGAGCGCTAAGAGGGTAATAGTGGAAAAAGGAATGTCTTCAAATATAAACTACACAGAATCATTCGGTGAAACTTCTTTCTGATCTGTGCATTCAGCTACCGAGTTAAACCATACTTTTGATTGAGCAGATCTGACCACTCTTTCTGTAGAAAATGCAACTGGACATTTGGAGCGCTAAGAGCGTAGTAGTGGAAAAAGGAATATATTCAAATATAAACTACACAGAAGCATTCTGTGAAACTTCTTTCTGATCTGAGCATTCAGCTAACAGAGTTAAACCATACATTTGATTGAGCAGTTTTGAAACACTCTGTCTGTAGAAAATGCAACTAGACATTCGTAGCGCTAAATGGGTAATAGTGGAAAAAAGAATATGTTCAAATATAAACTACACAGAAGCATTGTATGAAACTTCTTTCTGTTCTGTGCATTCAACTAACAGAGTTGAACCTTACTTTTGATTGAGCCGTTCGGAAACACTCTTTCTGTAGAAACTGCAATTGGACATTCTGAGCGCTAAGAGGCCTATATTGGGAAAAAGAATGTCTACAAATAAAAACTACACAGAAGAATTGTGTGAAACTTCTTTCTGTTCTGTTTGTTCAACTAAAAGAGTTGAACCTTAGTTTTGATTGAGCCGTTCTGAAACACTCTTTCTGTAGAAAATGCAAGTGGAGATTCGGAGCGCTAAGAGGGTAATAGTGGAAAAAGAATGTCTCCAAATATAAACTACACAGAATCATTCTGTGAAACTTGTTTCTGATCTGTGCATTCAGCTAACAGAGTTAAACCATACTTTTGATTGAGCAGATCTGAACACTCTTTCTGTAGAAAATGCAACTGGACATTTGGAGCGCTAAGAGAGTAGTAGTGGAAAAAGGAATATATTCAAATATAAACTACACAGAAGCATTCTGTGAAACTTCTTTCCGATCTGAGCATTCAGCTAACAGAGTTAAACCATACTTTTGATTGAGCAGTTTTGAAACACTCTGTCTGTAGAAAATGCAACTGGACATTAGTAGCGCTAAGTAGGTAATAGTGGAAAAAAGAATATGTTCAAATATAAACTACACAGAAGCATTGTATGAAACTTCTTTCTGTTCTGTGCATTCAACTAACAGAGTTGAACCTTACTTTTGATTGAGCCTTTCTGAAACACTCTTTCTGTAGAAACTGCAATTGGACATTCTGAGCGCAAAGAGGCCTCTATTGGGAAAAATAATATCTTCAAATAAAAACTACACAGAAGCATTGTGTGAAACTTATTTCTCATATGTTCATTAAGCTAACAGAGTTAAACCATACTTTTGATTGCGCAGTGCTGAACCCTCTTTCTGTAGAAAATGCAAGTGGACATTCGGAGCGCTAAGAGGGTAATAGTGGAAAAAGGACTATATTCAAATATAAACTACACAGTAGCATTCTGTGAAAATTCTTTCTCTTCTGTGCATTCAACTAACAGAGTTGAACCTTACTTTTGATTGAGCCGTTCTGAAACCCTCTTTCTGTAGAAACTGCAATTGGACATGCTAATCGCTAAGAGGCCTACTTTGGGAAAAAGAATATCTTCAAATAAAAACTACACAGATGCATTCTGTGAAACTTATTTCTGATCTGTAAATTCAGTTAACAGAGATAAAACATATTTTTGATTGAGCAGTTATGAAACACTCTTTTTGTAGAAAATACAAGTGGAGATTCTGTGCGCTAAGAGGGTAATAGTGGAAAAAGGAATGTCTTCAAATATAAACTACACAGAATCATTCGGTGAAACTTCTTTCTGATCTGTGCATTCAGCTAACAGAGTTAAACCATACTTTTGATTGAGCAGATCTGAACACTCTTTCTGTAGAAAATGCAACTGGACATTTGGAGCGCTAAGAGCGTAGTAGTGGAAAAAGGAATATATTCAAATATAAACTACACAGAAGCATTCTGTGAAACTTCTTTCTGATCTGAGCATTCAGCTAACAGAGTTAAACCATACTTTTGATTGAGCAGTTTTGAAACACTCTGTCTGTAGAAAATGCAACTGGACATTCGTAGCGCTAAGTGGGTAATAGTGGAAAAAATAATATGTTCAAATATAAACTACACAGAAGCATTGTATGAAACTTCTTTCTGTTCTGTGCATTCAACTAACAGAGTTCAACCTTACTTTTGATTGAGCCGTTCTGAAACACTCTTTCTGTAGAAACTGCAATTGGACATTCTGAGCGCTAAGAGGCCTATATTGGGAAAAAGAATGTCTACAAATAAAAACTACACAGAAGAATTGTGTGAAACTTCTTTCTGTACTGTTTGTTCAACTAAAAGAGTTGAACCTTAGTTTTGATTGAGCCGTTCTGAAACACTCTTTCTGTAGAAAATGCAAGTGGAGATTCGGAGCGCTAAGAGGGTAATAGTGCAAAAAGGAATGTCTCCAAATATAAACTACACAGAATCATTCTGTGAAACTTCTTTCCGATCTGTGCATTCAGCTAACAGAGTTAAACCATACTTTTGATTGAGCAGATCTGAACACTCTTTCTGTAGAAAATGCAACTGGACATTTGGAGCGCTAAGAGAGTAGTAGTGGAAAAAGGAATATATTCAAATATAAACTACACAGAAGCATTCTGTGAAACTTCTTTCTGATTTGAGCATTCAGCTAACAGAGTTAAACCATACTTTTGATTGAGCAGTTTTGAAACACTCTGTCTGTAGAAAATGCAACTGGACATTCGTAGCGCTAAGTGGGTAATAGTGGAAAAAAGAATATGTTCAAATATAAACTACACAGAAGCATTGTATGAAACTACTTTCTGTTCTGTGCATTCAACTAACAGAGTTGATCCTTACTTTTGATTGAGCCTTTCTGAAACACTCTTTCTGTAGAAACTGCAATTGGACATTCTGAGCGCTAAGAGGCCTATATGGGGAAAAATAATATCTTCAAATAAAAACTACACAGAAGCATTGTGTGAATCATATTTCTGATATGTTCATTAAGCTAACAGAGTTAAACCATACTTTTGATTGCGCAGTTCTGAACACTCTTTCTGTAGAAAATGCAAGTGGACATTCGGAGCGCTAAGAGGGTAATAGTGGAAAAAGGAATATATTCAAATATAAACTACACAGTAGCATTCTGTGAAAATTCTTTCTTTTCTGTGCATTCAACTAACAGAGTTGAACCTTACTTTTGATTGAGCCGTTCTGAAACACTCTTTCTGTAGAAACTGCAATTGGACATGCTAAGCGCTAAGAGGCCTACATTGGGAAAAAGAATCTCTTCAAATAAAAACTACACAGATGCATTCTGTGAAACTTATTTCTGATCTGTAAATTCAGTTAACAGAGATAAAACATATTTTTGATTGAGCAGTTATGAAACACTCTTTTTGTAGAAAATGCAAGTGGAGATTCCGAGCGCTAAGAGGGTAATAGTGGAAAAAGGAATGTCTTCAAATATATACTACACAGAATCATTCGGTGAAACTTCTTTCCAATCTGTGCATTCAGCTAACAGAGTTAAACCATACTTTTGATTGAGCAGATCTGAACACTCTTTCTGTAGAAAATGCAACTGGACATTTGGAGCGCTAAGAGAGTAGTAGTGGAAAAAGGAATATATTCAAATATCAACTACACAGAAGCATTCTGTGAAACTTCTTTCTGATCTGAGCATTCAGCTAAAAGAGTTAAACCATACTTTTGATTGAGCAGTTTTGAAACACTCTGTCTGTAGAAAATGCAACTGGACATTCGTAGCGCTAAGTGGGTAATAGTGGAAAAAAGAATATGTTCAAATATAAACTACACAGAAGCATTGTATGAAACTTCTTTCTGTTCTGTGCATTCAACTAACAGAGTTGAACCTGACTTTTGATTGAGCCTTTCTGAAACACTCTTTCTGTAGAAACTGCAATTGGACATTCTGAGCGCTAAGAGGCCTATATGGGGAAAAATAATACCTTCAAATAAAAACTACAAAGAAGCATTGTGTGAATCTTATTTCTGATATGTTCATTAAGCTAACAGAGTTAAACCATACTTTTGATTGCGCAGTTTTGAACACTCTTTCTGTAGAAAATGCAAGTGGACATTCGGAGCGCTAAGAGGGTAATAGTGGAAAAATGAATATATTCAAATATAAACTACACAGTAGCATTCTGTGAAAATTCTTTCTTTTCTGTGCATTCAACTAACAGAGTTGAACCTTACTTTTGATTGAGCCGTTCTGAAACACTCTTTCTGTAGAAACTGCAATTGGACATGCTAAGCGCTAAGAGGCCTACATTGGGAAAAAGAATCTCTTCAAATAAAAACTACACAGATGCATTCTGTGAAACTTATTTCTGATCTGTAAATTCAGTTAACAGAGATAAAACATATTTTTGATTGAGCAGTTATGAAACACTCTTTTTGTAGAAAATGCAAGTGGAGATTCCGAGCGCTAAGGGGGTAGTAGTGGAAAAAGGAATGTCTTCAAATATAAACTACACAGAATCATTCGGTGAAACTTCTTTCTGATCTGTGCATTCAGCTAACAGAGTTAAACCATACTTTTGATTGAGCAGATCTGAACACTCTTTCTGTAGAAAATGCAACTGGACATTTGGAGCGCTAAGAGCGTAGTAGTGGAAAAAGGAATATATTCAAATATAAACTACACAGAAGCATTCTGTGAAACTTCTTTCTGATCTGAGCATTCAGCTAACAGAGTTAAACCATACATTTGATTGAGCAGTTTTGAAACACTCTGTCTGTAGAAAATGCAACTAGACATTCGTAGCGCTAAATGGGTAATAGTGGAAAAAAGAATATGTTCAAATATAAACTACACAGAAGCATTGTATGAAACTTCTTTCTGTTCTGTGCATTCAACTAACAGAGTTCAACCTTACTTTTGATTGAGCCGTTCTGAAACACTCTTTCTGTAGAAACTGCAATTGGACATTCTGAGCGCCAAGAGGCCTATATTGGGAAAAAGAATGTCTACAAATAAAAACTACACAGAAGAATTGTGTGAAACTTCTTTCTGTTCTGTTTGTTCAACTAAAAGAGTTGAACCTTAGTTTTGATTGAGCCGTTCTGAAACACTCTTTCTGTAGAAAATGCAAGTGGAGATTCGGAGCGCTAAGAGGGTAATAGTGGAAAAAGGAATGTCTCCAAATATAAACTACACAGAATCATTCTGTGAAACTTGTTTCTGATCTGTGCATTCAGCTAACAGAGTTAAACCATACTTTTGATTGAGCAGATCTGAACACTCTTTCTGTAGAAAATGCAACTGGACATTTGGAGCGCTAAGAGAGTAGTAGTGGAAAAAGGAATATATCCAAATATAAACTACACAGAAGCATTCTGTGAAACTTCTTTCTGATCTGAGCATTCAGCTAACAGAGATAAACCATACTTTTGATTGAGCAGTTTTGAAACACTCTGTCTGTAGAAAATGCAACTGGACATTCGTAGCGCTAAGTGGGTAATAGTGGAAAAAAGAATATGTTCAAATATAAACTACACAGAAGCATTGTATGAAACTTCTTTCTGTTCTGTGCATTCAACTAACAGATTTGAACCTGACTTTTGATTGAGCCTTTCTGAAACACTCTTTCTGTAGAAACTGCAATTGGACATTCTGAGCGCTAAGAGGCCTATATGGGGAAAAATAATACCTTCAAATAAAAACTACAAAGAAGCATTGTGTGAATCTTATTTCTGATATGTTCATTAAGCTAACAGAGTTAAACCATACTTTTGATTGCGCAGTTCTGAACACTCTTTCTGTAGAAAATGCAAGTGGACATTCGGAGCGCTAAGAGGGTAATAGTGGAAAAATGAATATATTCAAATATAAACTACACAGTAGCATTCTGTGAAAATTCTTTCTTTTCTGTGCATTCAACTAACAGAGTGGAACCTTACTTTTGATTGAGCCGTTCTGAAACACTCTTTCTGTAGAAACTGCAATTGGACATGCTAAGCGCTAAGAGGCCTACATTGGGAAAAAGAATCTCTTCAAATAAAAACTACACAGATGCATTCTGTGAAACTTATTTCTGATCTGTAAATTCAGTTAACAGAGATAAAACATATTTTTGATTGAGCAGTTATGAAACACTCTTTTTGTAGAAAATGCAAGTGGAGATTCCGAGCGCTAAGGGGGTAATAGTGGAAAAAGGAATGTCTTCAAATATAAACTACACAGAATCATTCGGTGAAACTTCTTTCTGATCTGTGCATTCAGCTAACAGAGTTAAACCATACTTTTGATTGAGCAGATCTGAACACTCTTTCTGTAGAAAATGCAACTGGACATTTGGAGCGCTAAGAGCGTAGTAGTGGAAAAAGGATTATATTCAAATATAAACTACACAGAAGCATTCTGTGAAACTTCTTTCTGATCTGAGCATTCAGCTAACAGAGTTAAACCATACATTTGATTGAGCAGTTTTGAAACACTCTGTCTGTAGAAAATGCAACTGGACATTCGTAGCGCTAAATGGGTAATAGTGGAAAAAAGAATATATTCAAATATAAACTACACAGAAGCATTGTATGAAACTTCTTTCTGTTCTGTGCATTCAACTAACAGAGTTCAACCTTACTTTTGATTGAGCCGTTCTGAAACACTCTTTCTGTAGAAACTGCAATTGGACATTCTGAGCGCCAAGAGGCCTATATTGGGAAAAAGAATGTCTACAAATAAAAACTACACAGAATAATTGTGTGAAACTTCTTTCTGTTCTGTTTGTTCAACTAAAAGAGTTGAACCTTAGTTTTGATTGAGCCGTTCTGAAACACTCTTTCTGTAGAAAATGCAAGTGGAGATTCGGAGCGCTAAGAGGGTAATAGTGGAAAAAGGAATGTCTCCAAATATAAACTACACAGAATCATTCTGTGAAACTTCTTTCTGATCTGTGCATTCAGCTAACAGAGTTAAACCATACTTTTGATTGAGCAGATCTGAACACTCTTTCTGTAGAAAATGCAACTGGACATTTGGAGCGCTAAGAGAGTAGTAGTGGAAAAAGGAATATATCCAAATATAAACTACACAGAAGCATTCTGTGAAACTTCTTTCTGATCTGAGCATTCAGCTAACAGAGTTAAACCATACTTTTGATTGAGCAGTTTTGAAACACTCTGTCTGTAGAAAATGCAACTGGACATTCGTAGCGCTAAGTGGGTAATAGTGGAAAAAAGAATATGTTCAAATATAAACTACACAGAAGCATTGTATGAAACTTCTTTCTGTTCTGTGCATTCAACTAACAGAGTTGAACCTTACTTTTGATTGAGCCTTTCTGAAACACTCTTTCTGTAGAAACTGCAATTGGACATTCTGAGCGCTAAGAGGCCTCTATTGGGAAAAATAATATCTTCAAATAAAAACTACACAGAAGCATTGTGTGAAACTTATTTCTGATATGTTCATTAAGCTAACAGAGTTAAACCATACTTTTGATTGCGCAGTGCTGAACCCTCTTTCTGTAGAAAATGCAAGTGGACATTCGGAGCGCTAAGAGGGTAATAGTGGAAAAAGGACTATATTCAAATATAAACTACACAGTAGCATTCTGTGAAAATTATTTCTGTTCTGTGCATTCAACTAACTGAGTTGAACCTTACTTTTGATTGAGCCGTTCTGAAACACTCTTTCTGTAGAAACTGCAATTGGACATGCTAAGCGCTAAGAGGCCTACTTTGGGAAAAAGAATATCTTCAAATAAAAACTACACAGATGCATTCTGTGAAACTTATTTCTGATCTGTAAATTCAGTTAACAGAGATAAAACATATTTTTGATTGAGCAGTTATGAAACACTCTTTTTGTAGAAAATACAAGTGGAGATTCGGAGCGCTAAGTGGGTAATAGTGGAAAAAGGAATGTCTTCAAATATAAACTACACAGAATCATTCGGTGAAACTTCTTTCTGATCTGCGCATTCAGCTAACAGAGTTAAACCATACTTTTGATTGAGCAGATCTGAACACTCTTTCTGTAGAAAATGCAACTGGACATTTGGAGCGCTAAGAGAGTAGTAGTGGAAAAAGGAATATATTCAAATATCAACTACACAGAAGCATTCTGTGAAACTTCTTTCTGATCTGAGCATTCAGCTAAAAGAGTTAAACCATACTTTTGATTGAGCAGTTTTGAAACACTCTGTCTGTAGAAAATGCAACTGGACATTCGTAGCGCTAAGTGGGTAATAGTGGAAAAAAGAATATGTTCAAATATAAACTACACAGAAGCATTGTATGAAACTTCTTTCTGTTCTGTGCATTCAACTAACAGAGTTGAACCTGACTTTTGATTGAGCCTTTCTGAAACAGTCTTTCTGTAGAAACTGCAATTGGACATTCTGAGCGCTAAGAGGCCTATATGGGGAAAAATAATACCTTCAAATAAAAACTACAAAGAAGCATTGTGTGAATCTTATTTCTGATATGTTCATTAAGCTAACAGAGTTAAACCATACTTTTGATTGCGCAGTTCTGAACACTCTTTCTGTAGAAAATGCAAGTGGACATTCGGAGCGCTAAGAGGGTAATAGTGGAAAAATGAATATATTCAAATATAAACTACACAGTAGCATTCTGTGAAAATTCTTTCTTTTCTGTGCATTCAACTAACAGAGTTGAACCTTACTTTTGATTGAGCCGTTCTGAAACACTCTTTCTGTAGAAACTGCAATTGGACATGCTAAGCGCTAAGAGGCCTACATTGGGAAAAAGAATCTCTTCAAATAAAAACTACACAGATGCATTCTGTGAAACATATTTCTGATCTGTAAATTCAGTTAACAGAGATAAAACATATTTTTGATTGAGCAGTTATGAAACACTCTTTTTGTAGAAAATGCAAGTGGAGATTCCGAGCGCTAAGGGGGTAATAGCGGAAAAAGGAATGTCTTCAAATATAAACTACACAGAATCATTCGGTGAAACTTCTTTCTGATCTGCGCATTCAGCTAACAGAGTTAAACCATACTTTTGATTGAGCAGATCTGAACACTCTTTCTGTAGAAAATGCAACTGGACATTTGGAGCGCTAAGAGCGTAGTAGTGGAAAAAGGAATATATTCAAATATAAACTACACAGAAGCATTCTGTGAAACTTCTTTCTGATCTGAGCATTCAGCTAACAGAGTTAAACCATACTTTTGATTGAGCAGTTTTGAAACACTCTGTCTGTAGAAAATGCAACTTGACATTCGTAGCGCTAAGTGGGTAATAGTGGAAAAAAGAATATGTTCAAATATAAACTACACAGAAGCATTGTATGAAACTTCTTTCTGTTCTGTGCATTCAACTAACAGAGTTCAACCTTACTTTTGATTGAGCCGTTCTGAAACACTCTTTCTGTAGAAACTGCAATTGGACATTCTGAGCGCTAAGAGGCCTATATTGGGAAAAAGAATGTCTACAAATAAAAACAACACAGAAGAATTGTGTGAAACTTCTTTCTGTTCTGTTTGTTCAACTAAAAGAGTTGAACCTTAGTTTTGATTGAGCCGTTCTGAAACACTCTTTCTGTAGAAAATGCAAGTGGAGATTCGGAGCGCTAAGAGGGTAATAGTGGAAAAAGGAATGTCTCCAAATATAAACTACACAGAATCATTCGGTGAAACTTCTTTCTGATCTGTGCATTCAGCTAACAGAGTTAAACCATACTTTTGATTGAGCAGATCTGAACACTCTTTCTGTAGAAAATGCAACTGGACATTTGGAGCGCTAAGAGCGTAGTAGTGGAAAAAGGAATATATTCAAATATAAACTACACAGAAGCATTCTGTGAAACTTTTTCTGATCTGAGCATTCAGCTAACAGAGTTAAACCATACATTTGATTGAGCAGTTTTGAAACACTCTGTCTGTAGAAAATGCAACTAGACATTCGTAGCGCTAAATGGGTAATAGTGGAAAAAAGAGTATGTTCAAATATAAACTACACAGAAGCATTGTATGAAACTTCTTTCTGTTCTGTGCATTCAACTAACAGAGTTCAACCTTACTTTTGATTGAGCCGTTCTGAAACACTCTTTCTGTAGAAACTGCAATTGGACATTCTGAGCGCCAAGAGGCCTATATTGGGAAAAAGAATGTCTACAAATAAAAACTACACAGAAGAATTGTGTGAAACTTCTTTCTGTTCTGTTTGTTCAACTAAAAGAGTTGAACCTTAGTTTTGATTGAGCCGTTCTGAAACACTCTTTCTGTAGAAAATGCAAGTGGAGATTCAGAGCGCTAAGAGGGTAATAGTGGAAAAAGGAATATATCCAAATATAAACTACACAGAAGCATTCTGTGAAACTTCTTTCTGATCTGAGCATTCAGCTAACAGAGTTAAACCATACTTTTGATTGAGCAGGTTTGAAACACTCTGTCTGTAGTAAATGCAACTGGACATTCGTAGCGCTAAGTGGGTAATAGTGGAAAAAAGAATATGTTCAAATATAAACTACACAGAAGCATTGTATGAAACTTCTTTCTGTTCTGTGCATTCAACTAACAGAGTTGAACCTTACTTTTGATTGAGCCTTTCTGAAACACTCTTTCTCTAGAAACTGCAATTGGACATTCTGAGCGCTAAGAGGCCTCTATTGGGAAAAATAATATCTTCAAATAAAAACTACACAGAAGCATTGTGTGAAACTTATTTCTGATATGTTCATTAAGCTAACAGAGTTAAACCATACTTTTGATTGCGCAGTGCTGAACCCTCTTTCTGTAGAAAATGCAAGTGGACATTCGGAGCGCTAAGAGGGTAATAGTGGAAAAAGGACTATATTCAAATATAAACTACACAGTAGCATTCTGTGAAAATTCTTTCTGTTCTGTGCATTCAACTAACAGAGTTGAACCTTACTATTGATTGAGCCGTTCTGAAACACTCTTTCTGTAGAAACTGCAATTGGACATGCTAAGCGCTAAGAGGCCTACATTGGGAAAAAGAATCTCTTCAAATAAAAACTACACAGATGCATTCTGTGAAACTTATTTCTGATCTGTAAATTCAGTTAACAGAGATAAAACATATTTTTGATTGAGCAGTTATGAAACACTCTTTTTGTAGAAAATGCAAGTGGAGATTCCGAGCGCTAAGGGGGTAATAGTGGAAAAAGGAATGTCTTCAAATATAAACTACACAGAATCATTCGGTGAAACTTCTTTCTGATCTGCGCATTCAGCTAACAGAGTTAAACCATACTTTTGATTGAGCAGATCTGAACACTCTTTCTGTAGAAAATGCAACTGGACATTTGGAGCGCTAAGAGCGTAGTAGTGGAAAAAGGAATATATTCAAATATAAACTACACAGAAGCATTCTGTGAAACTTCTTTCTGATCTGAGCATTCAGCTAACAGAGTTAAAACATACTTTTGATTGAGCAGTTTTGAAACACTCTGTCTGTAGAAAATGCAACTGGACATTCGTAGCGCTAAGTGGGTAATAGTGGAAAAAAGAATATGTTCAAATATAAACTACACAGAAGCATTGTATGAAACTTCTTTCTGTTCTGTGCATTCAACTAACAGAGTTGAACCTGACTTTTGATTGAGCCTTTCTGAAACAGTCTTTCTGTAGAAACTGCAATTGGACATTCTGAGCGCTAAGAGGCCTATATGGGGAAAAATAATACCTTCAAACAAAAACTACAAAGAAGCATTGTGTGAATCTTATTTCTGATATGTTCATTAAGCTAACAGAGTTAAACCATACTTTTGATTGCGCAGTTCTGAACACTCTTTCTGTAGAAAATGCAAGTGGACATTCGGAGCGCTAAGAGGTTAATAGTGGAAAAATGAATATATTCAAATATAAACTACACAGTAGCATTCTGTGAAAATTCTTTCTTTTCTGTGCATTCAACTAACAGAGTTGAACCTTACTTTTGATTGAGCCGTTCTGAAACACTCTTTCTGTAGAAACTGCAATTGGACATGCTAAGCGCTAAGAGGCCTACATTGGGAAAAAGAATCTCTTCAAATAAAAACTACACAGATGCATTCTGTGAAACTTATTTCTGATCTCTAAATTCAGTTAACAGAGATAAAACATATTTTTGATTGAGCAGTTATGAAACACTCTTTTTGTAGAAAATGCAAGTGGAGATTCCGAGCGCTAAGGGGGTAATAGTGGAAAAAGGAATGTCTTCAAATATAAACTACACAGAATCATTCGGTGAAACTTCTTTCTGATCTGCGCATTCAGCTAACAGAGTTAAACCATACTTTTGATTGAGCAGATCTGAACACTCTTTCTGTAGAAAATGCAACTGGACATTTGGAGCGCTAAGAGCGTAGTAGTGGAAAAAGGAATATATTCAAATATAAACTACACAGAAGCATTCTGTGAAACTTCTTTCTGATCTGAGCATTCAGCTAACAGAGTTAAACCATACTTTTGATTGAGCAGTTTTGAAACACTCTGTCTGTAGAAAATGCAACTGGACATTCGTAGCGCTAAGTGGGTAATAGTGGAAAAAAGAATATGTTCAAATATAAACTACACAGAAGCATTGTATGAAACTTCTTTCTGTTCTGTGCATTCAACTAACAGAGTTCAACCTTACTTTTGATTGAGCCGTTCTGAAACACTCTTTCTGTAGAAACTGCAATTGGACATTCTGAGCGCTAAGAGGCCTATATTGGGAAAAAGAATGTCTACAAATAAAAACAACACAGAAGAATTGTGTGAAACTTCTTTCTGTTCTGTTTGTTCAACTAAAAGAGTTGAACCTTAGTTTTGATTGAGCCGTTCTGAAACACTCTTTCTGTAGAAAATGCAAGTGGAGATTCGGAGCGCTAAGAGGGTAATAGTGGAAAAAGGAATGTCTCCAAATATAAACTACACAGAATCATTCGGTGAAACTTCTTTCTGATCTGTGCATTCAGCTAACAGAGTTAAACCATACTTTTGATTGAGCAGATCTGAACACTCTTTCTGTAGAAAATGCAACTGGACATTTGGAGCGCTAAGAGCGTAGTAGTGGAAAAAGGAATATATTCAAATATAAACTACACAGAAGCATTCTGTGAAACTTTTTCTGATCTGAGCATTCAGCTAACAGAGTTAAACCATACATTTGATTGAGCAGTTTTGAAACACTCTGTCTGTAGAAAATGCAACTAGACATTCGTAGCGCTAAATGGGTAATAGTGGAAAAAAGAGTATGTTCAAATATAAACTACACAGAAGCATTGTATGAAACTTCTTTCTGTTCTGTGCATTCAACTAACAGAGTTCAACCTTACTTTTGATTGAGCCGTTCTGAAACACTCTTTCTGTAGAAACTGCAATTGGACATTCTGAGCGCCAAGAGGCCTATATTGGGAAAAAGAATGTCTACAAATAAAAACTACACAGAAGAATTGTGTGAAACTTCTTTCTGTTCTGTTTGTTCAACTAAAAGAGTTGAACCTTAGTTTTGATTGAGCCGTTCTGAAACACTCTTTCTGTAGAAAATGCAAGTGGAGATTCAGAGCGCTAAGAGGGTAATAGTGGAAAAAGGAATATATCCAAATATAAACTACACAGAAGCATTCTGTGAAACTTCTTTCTGATCTGAGCATTCAGCTAACAGAGTTAAACCATACTTTTGATTGAGCAGGTTTGAAACACTCTGTCTGTAGTAAATGCAACTGGACATTCGTAGCGCTAAGTGGGTAATAGTGGAAAAAAGAATATGTTCAAATATAAACTACACAGAAGCATTGTATGAAACTTCTTTCTGTTCTGTGCATTCAACTAACAGAGTTGAACCTTACTTTTGATTGAGCCTTTCTGAAACACTCTTTCTCTAGAAACTGCAATTGGACATTCTGAGCGCTAAGAGGCCTCTATTGGGAAAAATAATATCTTCAAATAAAAACTACTCAGAAGCATTGTGTGAAACTTATTTCTGATATGTTCATTAAGCTAACAGAGTTAAACCATACTTTTGATTGCGCAGTGCTGAACCCTCTTTCTGTAGAAAATGCAAGTGGACATTCGGAGCGCTAAGAGGGTAATAGTGGAAAAAGGACTATATTCAAATATAAACTACACAGTAGCATTCTGTGAAAATTCTTTCTGTTCTGTGCATTCAACTAACAGAGTTGAACCTTACTTTTGATTGAGCCGTTCTGAAACACTCTTTCTGTAGAAACTGCAATTGGACATGCTAAGCGCTAAGAGGCCTACTTTGGGAAAAAGAATATCTTCAAATACAAACTACACAGATGCATTCTGTGAAACTTATTTCTGATCTGTAAATTCAGTTAACAGAGGTAAAACATATTTTTGATTGAGCAGTTATGAAACACTCTTTTTGTAGAAAATACAAGTGGAGATTCGGAGCGCTAAGAGGGTAATAGTGGAAAAAGGAATGTCTTCAAATATAAACTACACAGAATCATTCGGTGAAACTTCTTTCTGATCTGTGCATTCAGCTAACAGAGTTAAACCATACTTTTGATTGAGCAGATCTGAACACTCTTTCTGTAGAAAATGCAACTGGACATTTGGAGCGCTAAGAGCGTAGTAGTGGAAAAAGGAATATATTCAAATATAAACTACACAGAAGCATTCTGTGAAACTTCTTTCTGATCTGAGCATTCAGCTAACAGAGTTAAACCATACTTTTGATTGAGCAGTTTTGAAAAACTCTGTCTGTAGAAAATGCAACTGGACATTCGTAGCGCTAAGTGGGTAATAGTGGAAAAAAGAATATGTTCAAATATAAACTACACAGAAGCATTGTATGAAACTTCTTTCTGTTCTGTGCATTCAACTAACAGAGTTCAACCTTACTTTTGATTGAGCCGTTCTGAAACACTCTTTCTGTAGAAACTGCAATTGGACATTCTGAGCGCTAAGAGGCCTATATTGGGAAAAAGAATGTCTACAAATAAAAACAACACAGAAGAATTGTGTGAAACTTCTTTCTGTTCTGTTTGTTCAACTAAAAGAGTTGAACCTTAGTTTTGATTGAGCCGTTCTGAAACACTCTTTCTGTAGAAAATGCAAGTGGAGATTCGGAGCGCTAAGAGGGTAATAGTGGAAAAAGGAATGTCTCCAAATATAAACTACACAGAATCATTCGGTGAAACTTCTTTCTGATCTGTGCATTCAGCTAACAGAGTTAAACCATACTTTTGATTGAGCAGATCTGAACACTCTTTCTGTAGAAAATGCAACTGGACATTTGGAGCGCTAAGAGCGTAGTAGTGGAAAAAGGAATATATTCAAATATAAACTACACAGAAGCATTCTGTGAAACTTTTTCTGATCTGAGCATTCAGCTAACAGAGTTAAACCATACATTTGATTGAGCAGTTTTGAAACACTCTGTCTGTAGAAAATGCAACTAGACATTCGTAGCGCTAAATGGGTAATAGTGGAAAAAAGAATATGTTCAAATATAAACTACACAGAAGCATTGTATGAAACTTCTTTCTGTTCTGTGCATTCAACTAACAGAGTTCAACCTTACTTTTGATTGAGCCGTTCTGAAACACTCTTTCTGTAGAAACTGCAATTGGACATTCTGAGCGCCAAGAGGCCTATATTTGGAAAAAGAATGTCTACAAATAAAAACTACACAGAAGAATTGTGTGAAACTTCTTTCTGTTCTGTTTGTTCAACTAAAAGAGTTGAACCTTAGTTTTGATTGAGCCGTTCTGAAACACTCTTTCTGTAGAAAATGCAAGTGGAGATTCAGAGCGCTAAGAGGGTAATAGTGGAAAAAGGAATATATCCAAATATAAACTACACAGAAGCATTCTGTGAAACTTCTTTCTGATCTGAGCATTCAGCTAACAGAGTTAAACCATACTTTTGATTGAGCAGGTTTGAAACACTCTGTCTGTAGTAAATGCAACTGGACATTCGTAGCGCTAAGTGGGTAATAGTGGAAAAAAGAATATGTTCAAATATAAACTACACAGAAGCATTGTATGAAACTTCTTTCTGTTCTGTGCATTCAACTAACAGAGTTGAACCTTACTTTTGATTGAGCCTTTCTGAAACACTCTTTCTCTAGAAACTGCAATTGGACATTCTGAGCGCTAAGAGGCCTCTATTGGGAAAAATAATATCTTCAAATAAAAACTACACAGAAGCATTGTGTGAAACTTATTTCTGATATGTTCATTAAGCTAACAGAGTTAAACCATACTTTTGATTGCGCAGTGCTGAACCCTCTTTCTGTAGAAAATGCAAGTGGACATTCGGAGCGCTAAGAGGGTAATAGTGGAAAAAGGACTATATTCAAATATAAACTACACAGTAGCATTCTGTGAAAATTCTTTCTGTTCTGTGCATTCAACTAACAGAGTTGAACCTTACTTTTGATTGAGCCGTTCTGAAACCCTCTTTCTGTAGAAACTGCAATTGGACATGCTAAGCGCTAAGAGGCCTACTTTGGGAAAAAGAATATCTTCAAATACAAACTACACAGATGCATTCTGTGAAACTTATTTCTGATCTGTAAATTCAGTTAACAGAGGTAAAACATATTTTTGATTGAGCAGTTATGAAACACTCTTTTTGTAGAAAATACAAGTGGAGATTCGGAGCGCTAAGAGGGTAATAGTGGAAAAAGGAATGTCTTCAAATATAAACTACACAGAATCATTCGGTGAAACTTCTTTCTGATCTGTGCATTCAGCTAACAGAGTTAAACCATACTTTTGATTGAGCAGATCTGAACACTCTTTCTGTAGAAAATGCAACTGGACATTTGGAGCGCTAAGAGCGTAGTAGTGGAAAAAGGAATATATTCAAATATAAACTACACAGAAGCATTCTGTGAAACTTCTTTCTGATCTGAGCATTCAGCTAACAGAGTTAAACCATACTTTTGATTGAGCAGTTTTGAAACACTCTGTCTGTAGAAAATGCAACTGGACATTCGTAGCGCTAAGTGGGTAATAGTGGAAAAAAGAATATGTTCAAATATAAACTACACAGAAGCATTGTATGAAACTTCTTTCTGTTCTGTGCATTCAACTAACAGAGTTCAACCTTACTTTTGATTGAGCCGTTCTGAAACACTCTTTCTGTAGAAACTGCAATTGGACATTCTGAGCGCTAAGAGGCCTATATTGGGAAAAAGAATGTCTACAAATAAAAACAACACAGAAGAATTGTGTGAAACTTCTTTCTGTTCTGTTTGTTCAACTAAAAGAGTTGAACCTTAGTTTTGATTGAGCCGTTCTGAAACACTCTTTCTGTAGAAAATGCAAGTGGAGATTCTGAGCGCTAAGAGGGTAATAGTGGAAAAAGGAATGTCTCCAAATATAAACTACACAGAATCATTCGGTGAAACTTCTTTCTGATCTGTGCATTCAGCTAACAGAGTTAAACCATACTTTTGATTGAGCAGATCTGAACACTCTTTCTGTAGAAAATGCAACTGGACATTTGGAGCGCTAAGAGCGTAGTAGTGGAAAAAGGAATATATTCAAATATAAACTACACAGAAGCATTCTGTGAAACTTTTTCTGATCTGAGCATTCAGCTAACAGAGTTAAACCATACATTTGATTGAGCAGTTTTGAAACACTCTGTCTGTAGAAAATGCAACTAGACATTCGTAGCGCTAAATGGGTAATAGTGGAAAAAAGAATATGTTCAAATATAAACTACACAGAAGCATTGTATGAAACTACTTTCTGTTCTGTGCATTCAACTAACAGAGTTCAACCTTACTTTTGATTGAGCCGTTCTGAAACACTCTTTCTGTAGAAACTGCAATTGGACATTCTGAGCGCCAAGAGGCCTATATTGGGAAAAAGAATGTCTACAAATAAAAACTACACAGAAGAATTGTGTGAAACTTCTTTCTCTTCTGTTTGTTCAACTAAAAGAGTTGAACCTTAGTTTTGATTGAGCCGTTCTGAAACACTCTTTCTGTAGAAAATGCAAGTGGAGATTCAGAGCGCTAAGAGGGTAATAGTGGAAAAAGGAATATATCCAAATATAAACTACACAGAAGCATTCTGTGAAACTTCTTTCTGATCTGAGCATTCAGCTAACAGAGTTAAACCATACTTTTGATTGAGCAGGTTTGAAACACTCTGTCTGTAGTAAATGCAACTGGACATTCGTAGCGCTAAGTGGGTAATAGTGGAAAAAAGAATATGTTCAAATATAAACTACACAGAAGCATTGTATGAAACTTCTTTCTGTTCTGTGCATTCAACTAACAGAGTTGAACCTTACTTTTGATTGAGCCTTTCTGAAACACTCTTTCTCTAGAAACTGCAATTGGACATTCTGAGCGCTAAGAGGCCTCTATTGGGAAAAATAATATCTTCAAATAAAAACTACACAGAAGCATTGTGTGAAACTTATTTCTGATATGTTCATTAAGCTAACAGAGTTAAACCATACTTTTGATTGCGCAGTGCTGAACCCTCTTTCTGTAGAAAATGCAAGTGGACATTCGGAGCGCTAAGAGGGTAATAGTGGAAAAAGGACTATATTCAAATATAAACTACACAGTAGCATTCTGTGAAAATTCTTTCTGTTCTGTGCATTCAACTAACAGATTTGAACCTTACTTTTGATTGAGCCGTTCTGAAACACTCTTTCTGTAGAAACTGCAATTGGACATGCTAAGCGCTAAGAGGCCTACTTTGGGAAAAAGAATATCTTCAAATACAAACTACACAGATGCATTCTGTGAAACTTATTTCTGATCTGTAAATTCAGTTAACAGAGATAAAACATATTTTTGATTGAGCAGTTATGAAACACTCTTTTTGTAGAAAATGCAAGTGGAGATTCCGAGCGCTAAGGGGGTAATAGCGGAAAAAGGAATGTCTTCAAATATAAACTACACAGAATCATTCGGTGAAACTTCTTTCTGATCTGCGCATTCAGCTAACAGAGTTAAACCATACTTTTGATTGAGCAGATCTGAACACTCTTTCTGTAGAAAATGCAACTGGACATTTGGAGCGCTAAGAGCGTAGTAGTGGAAAAAGGAATATATTCAAATATAAACTACACAGAAGCATTCTGTGAAACTTCTTTCTGATCTGAGCATTCAGCTAACAGAGTTAAACCATACTTTTGATTGAGCAGTTTTGAAACACTCTGTCTGTAGAAAATGCAACTTGACATTCGTAGCGCTAAGTGGGTAATAGTGGAAAAAAGAATATGTTCAAATATAAACTACACAGAAGCATTGTATGAAACTTCTTTCTGTTCTGTGCATTCAACTAACAGAGTTCAACCTTACTTTTGATTGAGCCGTTCTGAAACACTCTTTCTGTAGAAACTGCAATTGGACATTCTGAGCGCTAAGAGGCCTATATTGGGAAAAAGAATGTCTACAAATAAAAACAACACAGAAGAATTGTGTGAAACTTCTTTCTGTTCTGTTTGTTCAACTAAAAGAGTTGAACCTTAGTTTTGATTGAGCCGTTCTGAAACACTCTTTCTGTAGAAAATGCAAGTGGAGATTCGGAGCGCTAAGAGGGTAATAGTGGAAAAAGGAATGTCTCCAAATATAAACTACACAGAATCATTCGGTGAAACTTCTTTCTGATCTGTGCATTCAGCTAACAGAGTTAAACCATACTTTTGATTGAGCAGATCTGAACACTCTTTCTGTAGAAAATGCAACTGGACATTTGGAGCGCTAAGAGCGTAGTAGTGGAAAAAGGAATATATTCAAATATAAACTACACAGAAGCATTCTGTGAAACTTTTTCTGATCTGAGCATTCAGCTAACAGAGTTAAACCATACATTTGATTGAGCAGTTTTGAAACACTCTGTCTGTAGAAAATGCAACTAGACATTCGTAGCGCTAAATGGGTAATAGTGGAAAAAAGAGTATGTTCAAATATAAACTACACAGAAGCATTGTATGAAACTTCTTTCTGTTCTGTGCATTCAACTAACAGAGTTCAACCTTACTTTTGATTGAGCCGTTCTGAAACACTCTTTCTGTAGAAACTGCAATTGGACATTCTGAGCGCCAAGAGGCCTATATTGGGAAAAAGAATGTCTACAAATAAAAACTACACAGAAGAATTGTGTGAAACTTCTTTCTGTTCTGTTTGTTCAACTAAAAGAGTTGAACCTTAGTTTTGATTGAGCCGTTCTGAAACACTCTTTCTGTAGAAAATGCAAGTGGAGATTCAGAGCGCTAAGAGGGTAATAGTGGAAAAAGGAATATATCCAAATATAAACTACACAGAAGCATTCTGTGAAACTTCTTTCTGATCTGAGCATTCAGCTAACAGAGTTAAACCATACTTTTGATTGAGCAGGTTTGAAACACTCTGTCTGTAGTAAATGCAACTGGACATTCGTAGCGCTAAGTGGGTAATAGTGGAAAAAAGAATATGTTCAAATATAAACTACACAGAAGCATTGTATGAAACTTCTTTCTGTTCTGTGCATTCAACTAACAGAGTTGAACCTTACTTTTGATTGAGCCTTTCTGAAACACTCTTTCTCTAGAAACTGCAATTGGACATTCTGAGCGCTAAGAGGCCTCTATTGGGAAAAATAATATCTTCAAATAAAAACTACACAGAAGCATTGTGTGAAACTTATTTCTGATATGTTCATTAAGCTAACAGAGTTAAACCATACTTTTGATTGCGCAGTGCTGAACCCTCTTTCTGTAGAAAATGCAAGTGGACATTCGGAGCGCTAAGAGGGTAATAGTGGAAAAAGGACTATATTCAAATATAAACTACACAGTAGCATTCTGTGAAAATTCTTTCTGTTCTGTGCATTCAACTAACAGAGTTGAACCTTACTTTTGATTGAGCCGTTCTGAAACACTCTTTCTGTAGAAACTGCAATTGGACATGCTAAGCGCTAAGAGGCCTACATTGGGAAAAAGAATCTCTTCAAATAAAAACTACACAGATGCATTCTGTGAAACTTATTTCTGATCTGTAAATTCAGTTAACAGAGATAAAACATATTTTTGATTGAGCAGTTATGAAACACTCTTTTTGTAGAAAATGCAAGTGGAGATTCCGAGCGCTAAGGGGGTAATAGTGGAAAAAGGAATGTCTTCAAATATAAACTACACAGAATCATTCGGTGAAACTTCTTTCTGATCTGCGCATTCAGCTAACAGAGTTAAACCATACTTTTGATTGAGCAGATCTGAACACTCTTTCTGTAGAAAATGCAACTGGACATTTGGAGCGCTAAGAGCGTAGTAGTGGAAAAAGGAATATATTCAAATATAAACTACACAGAAGCATTCTGTGAAACTTCTTTCTGATCTGAGCATTCAGCTAACAGAGTTAAAACATACTTTTGATTGAGCAGTTTTGAAACACTCTGTCTGTAGAAAATGCAACTGGACATTCGTAGCGCTAAGTGGGTAATAGTGGAAAAAAGAATATGTTCAAATATAAACTACACAGAAGCATTGTATGAAACTTCTTTCTGTTCTGTGCATTCAACTAACAGAGTTGAACCTGACTTTTGATTGAGCCTTTCTGAAACAGTCTTTCTGTAGAAACTGCAATTGGACATTCTGAGCGCTAAGAGGCCTATATGGGGAAAAATAATACCTTCAAATAAAAACTACAAAGAAGCATTGTGTGAATCTTATTTCTGATATGTTCATTAAGCTAACAGAGTTAAACCATACTTTTGATTGCGCAGTTCTGAACACTCTTTCTGTAGAAAATGCAAGTGGACATTCGGAGCGCTAAGAGGTTAATAGTGGAAAAATGAATATATTCAAATATAAACTACACAGTAGCATTCTGTGAAAATTCTTTCTTTTCTGTGCATTCAACTAACAGAGTTGAACCTTATTTTTGATTGAGCCGTTCTGAAACACTCTTTCTGTAGAAACTGCAATTGGACATGCTAAGCGCTAAGAGGCCTACATTGGGAAAAAGAATCTCTTCAAATAAAAACTACACAGATGCATTCTGTGAAACTTATTTCTGATCTCTAAATTCAGTTAACAGAGATAAAACATATTTTTGATTGAGCAGTTATGAAACACTCTTTTTGTAGAAAATGCAAGTGGAGATTCCGAGCGCTAAGGGGGTAATAGTGGAAAAAGGAATGTCTTCAAATATAAACTACACAGAATCATTCGGTGAAACTTCTTTCTGATCTGCGCATTCAGCTAACAGAGTTAAACCATACTTTTGATTGAGCAGATCTGAACACTCTTTCTGTAGAAAATGCAACTGGACATTTGGAGCGCTAAGAGCGTAGTAGTGGAAAAAGGAATATATTCAAATATAAACTACACAGAAGCATTCTGTGAAACTTCTTTCTGATCTGAGCATTCAGCTAACAGAGTTAAACCATACTTTTGATTGAGCAGTTTTGAAACACTCTGTCTGTAGAAAATGCAACTGGACATTCGTAGCGCTAAGTGGGTAATAGTGGAAAAAAGAATATGTTCAAATATAAACTACACAGAAGCATTGTATGAAACTTCTTTCTGTTCTGTGCATTCAACTAACAGAGTTCAACCTTACTTTTGATTGAGCCGTTCTGAAACACTCTTTCTGTAGAAACTGCAATTGGACATTCTGAGCGCTAAGAGGCCTATATTGGGAAAAAGAATGTCTACAAATAAAAACAACACAGAAGAATTGTGTGAAACTTCTTTCTGTTCTGTTTGTTCAACTAAAAGAGTTGAACCTTAGTTTTGATTGAGCCGTTCTGAAACACTCTTTCTGTAGAAAATGCAAGTGGAGATTCGGAGCGCTAAGAGGGTAATAGTGGAAAAAGGAATGTCTCCAAATATAAACTACACAGAATCATTCGGTGAAACTTCTTTCTGATCTGTGCATTCAGCTAACAGAGTTAAACCATACTTTTGATTGAGCAGATCTGAACACTCTTTCTGTAGAAAATGCAACTGGACATTTGGAGCGCTAAGAGCGTAGTAGTGGAAAAAGGAATATATTCAAATATAAACTACACAGAAGCATTCTGTGAAACTTTTTCTGATCTGAGCATTCAGCTAACAGAGTTAAACCATACATTTGATTGAGCAGTTTTGAAACACTCTGTCTGTAGAAAATGCAACTAGACATTCGTAGCGCTAAATGGGTAATAGTGGAAAAAAGAGTATGTTCAAATATAAACTACACAGAAGCATTGTATGAAACTTCTTTCTGTTCTGTGCATTCAACTAACAGAGTTCAACCTTACTTTTGATTGAGCCGTTCTGAAACACTCTTTCTGTAGAAACTGCAATTGGACATTCTGAGCGCCAAGAGGCCTATATTGGGAAAAAGAATGTCTACAAATAAAAACTACACAGAAGAATTGTGTGAAACTTCTTTCTGTTCTGTTTGTTCAACTAAAAGAGTTGAACCTTAGTTTTGATTGAGCCGTTCTGAAACACTCTTTCTGTAGAAAATGCAAGTGGAGATTCAGAGCGCTAAGAGGGTAATAGTGGAAAAAGGAATATATCCAAATATAAACTACACAGAAGCATTCTGTGAAACTTCTTTCTGATCTGAGCATTCAGCTAACAGAGTTAAACCATACTTTTGATTGAGCAGGTTTGAAACACTCTGTCTGTAGTAAATGCAACTGGACATTCGTAGCGCTAAGTGGGTAATAGTGGAAAAAAGAATATGTTCAAATATAAACTACACAGAAGCATTGTATGAAACTTCTTTCTGTTCTGTGCATTCAACTAACAGAGTTGAACCTTACTTTTGATTGAGCCTTTCTGAAACACTCTTTCTCTAGAAACTGCAATTGGACATTCTGAGCGCTAAGAGGCCTCTATTGGGAAAAATAATATCTTCAAATAAAAACTACACAGAAGCATTGTGTGAAACTTATTTCTGATATGTTCATTAAGCTAACAGAGTTAAACCATACTTTTGATTGCGCAGTGCTGAACCCTCTTTCTGTAGAAAATGCAAGTGGACATTCGGAGCGCTAAGAGGGTAATAGTGGAAAAAGGACTATATTCAAATATAAACTACACAGTAGCATTCTGTGAAAATTCTTTCTGTTCTGTGCATTCAACTAACAGAGTTGAACCTTACTTTTGATTGAGCCGTTCTGAAACACTCTTTCTGTAGAAACTGCAATTGGACATGCTAAGCGCTAAGAGGCCTACATTGGGAAAAAGAATCTCTTCAAATAAAAACTACACAGATGCATTCTGTGAAACTTATTTCTGATCTGTAAATTCAGTTAACAGAGATAAAACATATTTTTGATTGAGCAGTTATGAAACACTCTTTTTGTAGAAAATGCAAGTGGAGATTCCGAGCGCTAAGGGGGTAATAGTGGAAAACGGAATGTCTTCAAATATAAACTACACAGAATCATTCGTTGAAACTTCTTTCTGATCTGCGCATTCAGCTAACAGAGTTAAACCATACTTTTGATTGAGCAGATCTGAACACTCTTTCTGTAGAAAATGCAACTGGACATTTGGAGCGCTAAGAGCGTAGTAGTGGAAAAAGGAATATATTCAAATATAAACTACACAGAAGCATTCTGTGAAACTTCTTTCTGATCTGAGCATTCAGCTAACAGAGTTAAACCATACTTTTGATTGAGCAGTTTTGAAACACTCTGTCTGTAGAAAATGCAACTGGACATTCGTAGCGCTAAGTGGGTAATAGTGGAAAAAAGAATATGTTCAAATATAAACTACACAGAAGCATTGTATGAAACTTCTTTCTGTTCTGTGCATTCAACTAACAGAGTTCAACCTTACTTTTGATTGAGCCGTTCTGAAACACTCTTTCTGTAGAAACTGCAATTGGACATTCTGAGCGCTAAGAGGCCTATATTGGGAAAAAGAATGTCTACAAATAAAAACAACACAGAAGAATTGTGTGAAACTTCTTTCTGTTCTGTTTGTTCAACTAAAAGAGTTGAACCTTAGTTTTGATTGAGCCGTTCTGAAACACTCTTTCTGTAGAAAATGCAAGTGGAGATTCGGAGCGCTAAGAGGGTAATAGTGGAAAAAGGAATGTCTCCAAATATAAACTACACAGAATCATTCGGTGAAACTTCTTTCTGATCTGTGCATTCAGCTAACAGAGTTAAACCATACTTTTGATTGAGCAGATCTGAACACTCTTTCTGTAGAAAATGCAACTGGACATTTGGAGCGCTAAGAGCGTAGTAGTGGAAAAAGGAATATATTCAAATATAAACTACACAGAAGCATTCTGTGAAACTTTTTCTGATCTGAGCATTCAGCTAACAGAGTTAAACCATACATTTGATTGAGCAGTTTTGAAACACTCTGTCTGTAGAAAATGCAACTAGACATTCGTAGCGCTAAATGGGTAATAGTGGAAAAAAGAGTATGTTCAAATATAAACTACACAGAAGCATTGTATGAAACTTCTTTCTGTTCTGTGCATTCAACTAACAGAGTTCAACCTTACTTTTGATTGAGCCGTTCTGAAACACTCTTTCTGTAGAAACTGCAATTGGACATTCTGAGCGCCAAGAGGCCTATATTGGGAAAAAGAATGTCTACAAATAAAAACTACACAGAAGAATTGTGTGAAACTTCTTTCTGTTCTGTTTGTTCAACTAAAAGAGTTGAACCTTAGTTTTGATTGAGCCGTTCTGAAACACTCTTTCTGTAGAAAATGCAAGTGGAGATTCAGAGCGCTAAGAGGGTAATAGTGGAAAAAGGAATATATCCAAATATAAACTACACAGAAGCATTCTGTGAAACTTCTTTCTGATCTGAGCATTCAGCTAACAGAGTTAAACCATACTTTTGATTGAGCAGGTTTGAAACACTCTGTCTGTAGTAAATGCAACTGGACATTCGTAGCGCTAAGTGGGTAATAGTGGAAAAAAGAATATGTTCAAATATAAACTACACAGAAGCATTGTATGAAACTTCTTTCTGTTCTGTGCATTCAACTAACAGAGTTGAACCTTACTTTTGATTGAGCCTTTCTGAAACACTCTTTCTCTAGAAACTGCAATTGGACATTCTGAGCGCTAAGAGGCCTCTATTGGGAAAAATAATATCTTCAAATAAAAACTACACAGAAGCATTGTGTGAAACTTATTTCTGATATGTTCATTAAGCTAACAGAGTTAAACCATACTTTTGATTGCGCAGTGCTGAACCCTCTTTCTGTAGAAAATGCAAGTGGACATTCGGAGCGCTAAGAGGGTAATAGTGGAAAAAGGACTATATTCAAATATAAACTACACAGTAGCATTCTGTGAAAATTCTTTCTGTTCTGTGCATTCAACTAACAGAGTTGAACCTTACTTTTGATTGAGCCGTTCTGAAACACTCTTTCTGTAGAAACTGCAATTGGACATGCTAAGCGCTAAGAGGCCTACATTGGGAAAAAGAATCTCTTCAAATAAAAACTACACAGATGCATTCTGTGAAACTTATTTCTGATCTGTAAATTCAGTTAACAGAGATAAAACATATTTTTGATTGAGCAGTTATGAAACACTCTTTTTGTAGAAAATGCAAGTGGAGATTCCGAGCGCTAAGGGGGTAATAGTGGAAAACGGAATGTCTTCAAATATAAACTACACAGAATCATTCGTTGAAACTTCTTTCTGATCTGCGCATTCAGCTAACAGAGTTAAACCATACTTTTGATTGAGCAGATCTGAACACTCTTTCTGTAGAAAATGCAACTGGACATTTGGAGCGCTAAGAGCGTAGTAGTGGAAAAAGGAATATATTCAAATATAAACTACACAGAAGCATTCTGTGAAACTTCTTTCTGATCTGAGCATTCAGCTAACAGAGTTAAACCATACTTTTGATTGAGCAGTTTTGAAACACTCTGTCTGTAGAAAATGCAACTGGACATTCGTAGCGCTAAGTGGGTAATAGTGGAAAAAAGAATATGTTCAAATATAAACTACACAGAAGCATTGTATGAAACTTCTTTCTGTTCTGTGCATTCAACTAACAGAGTTCAACCTTACTTTTGATTGAGCCGTTCTGAAACACTCTTTCTGTAGAAACTGCAATTGGACATTCTGAGCGCTAAGAGGCCTATATTGGGAAAAAGAATGTCTACAAATAAAAACAACACAGAAGAATTGTGTGAAACTTCTTTCTGTTCTGTTTGTTCAACTAAAAGAGTTGAACCTTAGTTTTGATTGAGCCGTTCTGAAACACTCTTTCTGTAGAAAATGCAAGTGGAGATTCGGAGCGCTAAGAGGGTAATAGTGGAAAAAGGAATGTCTCCAAATATAAACTACACAGAATCATTCGGTGAAACTTCTTTCTGATCTGTGCATTCAGCTAACAGAGTTAAACCATACTTTTGATTGAGCAGATCTGAACACTCTTTCTGTAGAAAATGCAACTGGACATTTGGAGCGCTAAGAGCGTAGTAGTGGAAAAAGGAATATATTCAAATATAAACTACACAGAAGCATTCTGTGAAACTTTTTCTGATCTGAGCATTCAGCTAACAGAGTTAAACCATACATTTGATTGAGCAGTTTTGAAACACTCTGTCTGTAGAAAATGCAACTAGACATTCGTAGCGATAAATGGGTAATAGTGGAAAAAAGAGTATGTTCAAATATAAACTACACAGAAGCATTGTATGAAACTTCTTTCTGTTCTGTGCATTCAACTAACAGAGTTCAACCTTACTTTTGATTGAGCCGTTCTGAAACACTCTTTCTGTAGAAACTGCAATTGGACATTCTGAGCGCCAGGAGGCCTATATTGGGAAAAAGAATGTCTACAAATAAAAACTACACAGAAGAATTGTGTGAAACTTCTTTCTGTTCTGTTTGTTCAACTAAAAGAGTTGAACCTTAGTTTTGATTGAGCCGTTCTGAAACACTCTTTCTGTAGAAAATGCAAGTGGAGATTCAGAGCGCTAAGAGGGTAATAGTGGAAAAAGGAATATATCCAAATATAAACTACACAGAAGCATTCTGTGAAACTTCTTTCTGATCTGAGCATTCAGCTAACAGAGTTAAACCATACTTTTGATTGAGCAGGTTTGAAACACTCTGTCTGTAGTAAATGCAACTGGACATTCGTAGCGCTAAGTGGGTAATAGTGGAAAAAAGAATATGTTCAAATATAAACTACACAGAAGCATTGTATGAAACTTCTTTCTGTTCTGTGCATTCAACTAACAGAGTTGAACCTTACTTTTGATTGAGCCTTTCTGAAACACTCTTTCTCTAGAAACTGCAATTGGACATTCTGAGCGCTAAGAGGCCTCTATTGGGAAAAATAATATCTTCAAATAAAAACTACACAGAAGCATTGTGTGAAACTTATTTCTGATATGTTCATTAAGCTAACAGAGTTAAACCATACTTTTGATTGCGCAGTGCTGAACCCTCTTTCTGTAGAAAATGCAAGTGGACATTCGGAGCGCTAAGAGGGTAATAGTGGAAAAAGGACTATATTCAAATATAAACTACACAGTAGCATTCTGTGAAAATTCTTTCTGTTCTGTGCATTCAACTAACAGAGTTGAACCTTACTTTTGATTGAGCCGTTCTGAAACACTCTTTCTGTAGAAACTGCAATTGGACATGCTAAGCGCTAAGAGGCCTACTTTGGGAAAAAGAATATCTTCAAATACAAACTACACAGATGCATTCTGTGAAACTTATTTCTGATCTGTAAATTCAGTTAACAGAGGTAAAACATATTTTTGATTGAGCAGTTATGAAACACTCTTTTTGTAGAAAATACAAGTGGAGATTCGGAGCGCTAAGAGGGTAATAGTGGAAAAAGGAATGTCTTCAAATATAAACTACACAGAATCATTCGGTGAAACTTCTTTCTGATCTGTGCATTCAGCTAACAGAGTTAAACCATACTTTTGATTGAGCAGATCTGAACACTCTTTCTGTAGAAAATGCAACTGGACATTTGGAGCGCTAAGAGCGTAGTAGTGGAAAAAGGAATATATTCAAATATAAACTACACAGAAGCATTCTGTGAAACTTCTTTCTGATCTGAGCATTCAGCTAACAGAGTTAAACCATACTTTTGATTGAGCAGTTTTGAAACACTCTGTCTGTAGAAAATGCAACTGGACATTCGTAGCGCTAAGTGGGTAATAGTGGAAAAAAGAATATGTTCAAATATAAACTACACAGAAGCATTGTATGAAACTTCTTTCTGTTCTGTGCATTCAACTAACAGAGTTCAACCTTACTTTTGATTGAGCCGTTCTGAAACACTCTTTCTGTAGAAACTGCAATTGGACATTCTGAGCGCTAAGAGGCCTATATTGGGAAAAAGAATGTCTACAAATAAAAACAACACAGAAGAATTGTGTGAAACTTCTTTCTGTTCTGTTTGTTCAACTAAAAGAGTTGAACCTTAGTTTTGATTGAGCCGTTCTGAAACAATCTTTCTGTAGAAAATGCAAGTGGAGATTCTGAGCGCTAAGAGGGTAACAGTGGAAAAAGGAATGTCTCCAAATATAAACTACACAGAATCATTCGGTGAAACTTCTTTCTGATCTGTGCATTCAGCTAACAGAGTTAAACCATACTTTTGATTGAGCAGATCTGAACACTCTTTCTGTAGAAAATGCAACTGGACATTTGGAGCGCTAAGAGCGTAGTAGTGGAAAAAGGAATATATTCAAATATAAACTACACAGAAGCATTCTGTGAAACTTTTTCTGATCTGAGCATTCAGCTAACAGAGTTAAACCATACATTTGATTGAGCAGTTTTGAAACACTCTGTCTGTAGAAAATGCAACTAGACATTCGTAGCGCTAAATGGGTAATAGTGGAAAAAAGAATATGTTCAAATATAAACTACACAGAAGCATTGTATGAAACTACTTTCTGTTCTGTGCATTCAACTAACAGAGTTCAACCTTACTTTTGATTGAGCCGTTCTGAAACACTCTTTCTGTAGAAACTGCAATTGGACATTCTGAGCGCCAAGAGGCCTATATTGGGAAAAAGAATGTCTACAAATAAAAACTACACAGAAGAATTGTGTGAAACTTCTTTCTCTTCTGTTTGTTCAACTAAAAGAGTTGAACCTTAGTTTTGATTGAGCCGTTCTGAAACACTCTTTCTGTAGAAAATGCAAGTGGAGATTCAGAGCGCTAAGAGGGTAATAGTGGAAAAAGGAATATATCCAAATATAAACTACACAGAAGCATTCTGTGAAACTTCTTTCTGATCTGAGCATTCAGCTAACAGAGTTAAACCATACTTTTGATTGAGCAGGTTTGAAACACTCTGTCTGTAGTAAATGCAACTGGACATTCGTAGCGCTAAGTGGGTAATAGTGGAAAAAAGAATATGTTCAAATATAAACTACACAGAAGCATTGTATGAAACTTCTTTCTGTTCTGTGCATTCAACTAACAGAGTTGAACCTTACTTTTGATTGAGCCTTTCTGAAACACTCTTTCTCTAGAAACTGCAATTGGACATTCTGAGCGCTAAGAGGCCTCTATTGGGAAAAATAATATCTTCAAATAAAAACTACACAGAAGCATTGTGTGAAACTTATTTCTGATATGTTCATTAAGCTAACAGAGTTAAACCATACTTTTGATTGCGCAGTGCTGAACCCTCTTTCTGTAGAAAATGCAAGTGGACATTCGGAGCGCTAAGAGGGTAATAGTGGAAAAAGGACTATATTCAAATATAAACTACACAGTAGCATTCTGTGAAAATTCTTTCTGTTCTGTGCATTCAACTAACAGAGTTGAACCTTACTTTTGATTGAGCCGTTCTGAAACACTCTTTCTGTAGAAACTGCAATTGGACATGCTAAGCGCTAAGAGGCCTACTTTGGGAAAAAGAATATCTTCAAATACAAACTACACAGATGCATTCTGTGAAACTTATTTCTGATCTGTAAATTCAGTTAACAGAGGTAAAACATATTTTTGATTGAGCAGTTATGAAACACTCTTTTTGTAGAAAATACAAGTGGAGATTCGGAGCGCTAAGAGGGTAATAGTGGAAAAAGGAATGTCTTCAAATATAAACTACACAGAATCATTCGGTGAAACTTCTTTCTGATCTGTGCATTCAGCTAACAGAGTTAAACCATACTTTTGATTGAGCAGATCTGAACACTCTTTCTGTAGAAAATGCAACTGGACATTTGGAGCGCTAAGAGCGTTGTAGTGGAAAAAGGAATATATTCAAATATAAACTACACAGAAGCATTCTGTGAAACTTCTTTCTGATCTGAGCATTCAGCTAACAGAGTTAAACCATACTTTTGATTGAGCAGTTTTGAAACACTCTGTCTGTAGAAAATGCAACTGGACATTCGTAGCGCTAAGTGGGTAATAGTGGAAAAAAGAATATGTTCAAATATAAACTACACAGAAGCATTGTATGAAACTTCTTTCTGTTCTGTGCATTCAACTAACAGAGTTCAACCTTACTTTTGATTGAGCCGTTCTGAAACACTCTTTCTGTAGAAACTGCAATTGGACATTCTGAGCGCTAAGAGGCCTATATTGGGAAAAAGAATGTCTACAAATAAAAACAACACAGAAGAATTGTGTGAAACTTCTTTCCGTTCTGTTTGTTCAACTAAAAGAGTTGAACCTTAGTTTTGATTGAGCCGTTCTGAAACACTCTTTCTGTAGAAAATGCAAGTGGAGATTCGGAGCGCTAAGAGGGTAATAGTGGAAAAAGGAATGTCTCCAAATATAAACTACACAGAATCATTCTGTGAAACTTCTTTCTGATCTGTGCATTCAGCTAACAGAGTTAAACCATACTTTTGATTGAGCAGATCTGAACACTCTTTCTGTAGAAAATGCAACTGGACATTTGGAGCGCTAAGAGAGTAGTAGTGGAAAAAGGAATATATTCAAATATAAACTACACAGAAGCATTCTGTGAAACATCTTTCTGATCTGAGCATTCAGCTAACAGAGTTAAACCATACTTTTGATTGAGCAGTTTTGAAACACTCTGTCTGTAGAAAATGCAACTGGACATTCGTAGCGCTAAGTGGGTAATAGTGGAAAAAAGAATATGTTCAAATATAAACTACACAGAAGCATTGTATGAAACTTCTTTCTGTTCTGTGCATTCAACTAACAGAGTTGAACCTTACTTTTGATTCAGCCTTTCTGAAACACTCTTTCTGTAGAAACTGCAATTGGACATTCTGAGCGCTAAGAGGCCTCTATTGGGAAAAATAATATCTTCAAATAAAAACTACACAGAAGCATTGTGTGAAACTTATTTCGATATGTTCATTAAGCTAACAGAGTTAAACCATACTTTTGATTGCACAGTGCCGAACCCTCTTTCTGTAGAAAATGCAAGTGGACATTCGGAGCGCTAAGAGGGTAATAGTGGAAAAAGGACTATATTCAAATATAAACAACACAGTAGCATTCTGTGAAAATTCTTTCTGTTCTGTGCATTCAACTAACAGAGTTGAACCTTACTTTTGATTGAGCCGTTCTGAAACACTCTTTCTGTAGAAACTGCAATTGGACATACTAAGCGCTAAGAGGCCTACTTTGGGAAAAAGAATATCTTCAAATAAAAACTACACAGATGCATTCTGTGAAACTTATTTCTGATCTGTAAATTCAGTTAACAGAGATAAAACATATTTTTGATTGAGCAGTTATGAAACACTCTTTTTGTAGAAAATACAAGTGGAGATTCGGAGCGCTAAGAGGGTAATAGTGGAAAAAGGAATGTCTTCAAATATAAACTACACAGAATCATTCGGTGAATCTTCTTTCTGATCTGTGCATTCAGCTAACAGAGTTAAACCATACTTTTGATTGAGCAGATCTGAACACTCTTTCTGTAGAAAATGCAACTGGACATTTGGAGCGCTAAGAGCGTAGTAGTGGAAAAAGGAATATATTCAAATATAAACTACACAGAAGCATTCTGTGAAACTTCTTTCTGATCTGAGCATTCAGCTAACAGAGTTAAACCATACTTTTGATTGAGCAGTTTTGAAATACTCTGTCTGTAGAAAATGCAACTGGACATTCGTAGCGCTAAGTGGGTAATAGTGGAAAAAAGAATATGTTCAAATATAAACTACACAGAAGCATTGTATGAAACTTCTTTCTGTTCTGTGCATTCAACTAACAGAGTTGAACCTTACTTTTGATTGAGCCTTTCTGAAACACTCTTTCTGTAGAAAATGCAAGTGGAGATGCGGAGCGCTAAGAGGGTAATAGTGGAAAAAGGAATGTCTCCAAATATAAACTACACAGAATCATTCTGTGAAACTTCTTTCCGATCTGTGCATTCAGCTAACAGAGATAAACCATACTTTTGATTGAGCAGATCTGAACACTCTTTCTGTAGAAAATGCAACTGGACATTTGGAGCGCTAAGAGAGTAGTAGTGGAAAAAGGAATATATTCAAATATAAACTACACAGAAGCATTCTGTGAAACTTCTTTCTGATCTGAGCATTCAGCTAACAGAGTTAAACCATACTTTTGATTGAGCAGTTTTGAAACACTCTGTCTGTAGAAAATGCAATTGGACATTCGTAACGCTAAGTGGGTAATAGTGGAAAAAAGAATATGTTCAAATATAAACTATACAGAAGCATTGTATAAAACTTCTTTCTGTTCTGTGCATTCAACTAACAGAGTTGAACCTTACTTTTGATTGAGCCTTTCTGAAACACTCTTTCTGTAGAAACTGCAATTGGACATTCTGAGCGCTAAGAGGCCTCTATTGGGAAAAATAATATCTTCAAATAAAAACTACACAGAAGCATTGTGTGAAACTTATTTCGATATGTTCATTAAGCTAACAGAGTTAAACCATACTTTTGATTGCGCAGTGCTGAACCCTCTTTCTGTAGAAAATGCAAGTGGACATTCGGAGCGCTAAGAGGGTAATAGTGGAAAAAGGACTATATTCAAATATAAACTACACAGTAGCATTCTGTGAAAATTCTTTCTGTTCTGTGCATTCAACTAACAGAGTTGAACCTTACTTTTGATTGAGCCGTTCTGAAACACTCTTTCTGTAGAAACTGCAATTGGACATGCTAAGCGCTAAGAGGCCTACTTTGGGAAAAATAATATCTTCAAATAAAAACTACACAGAAGCATTGTGTGAAACTTATTTCGATATGTTCATTAAGCTAACAGAGTTAAGCCATACTTTTTATTGCGCAGTGCTGATCCCTCTTTCTGTAGAAAATGCAAGTGGACATTCGGAGCGCTAAGAGGGTAATAGTGGAAAAAGGACTATATTCAAATATAAACTACACAGTAGCATTCTGTGAAAATTCTTTCTGTTCTGTGCATTCAACTAACAGAGTTGAACCTTACTTTTGATTGAGCCGTTCGGAAACCCTCTTTCTGTAGAAACTGCAATTGGACATGCTAAGCGCTAAGAGGCCTACTTTGGGAAAAAGAATATCTTCAAATAAAAACTACACAGATGCATTCTGTGAAACGTATTTCTGATCTGTAAATTCAGTTAACAGAGATAAAACATATTTTTGATTGAGCAGTTATGAAACACTCTTTTTGTAGAAAATACAAGTGGAGATTCGGAGCGCTAAGAGGGTAATAGTGGAAAAAGGAATGTCTTCAAATATAAACTACACAGAATCATTCGGTGAAACTTCTTTCTGATCTGTGCATTCAGCTAACAGAGTTAAACCATACTTTTGATTGAGCAGATCTGAACACTCTTTCTGTAGCAAATGCAACTGGACATTTGGAGCGCTAAGAGCGTAGTAGTGGAAAAAGGAATATATTCAAATATAAACTACACAGAAGCATTCTGTGAAACTTCTTTCTGATCTGAGCATTCAGCTAACAGAGTTAAACCATACTTTTGATTGAGCAGTTTTGAAACACTCTGTCTGTAGAAAATGCAACTGGACATTCGTAGCGCTAAGTGGGTAATAGTGGAAAAAAGAATATGTTCAAATATAAACTACACAGAATCATTGTATGAAACTTCTTTCTGTTCTGTGCATTCAACTAACAGAGTTGAACCTTACTTTTGATTGAGCCGTTCTGAAACACTCTTTCTGTAGAAACTGCAACTGGACATTCTGAGCGCTAAGAGGCCTATATTGGGAAAAAGAATGTCTACAAATAAAAACTACACAGAAGAATTGTGTGAAACTTCTTTCTGTTCTGTTTGTTCAACTAAAAGAGTTGAACCTTAGTTTTGATTGAGCCGTTCTGAAACACTCTTTCTGTAGAAAATGCAAGTGGAGATTCGGAGCGCTAAGAGGGTAATAGTGGAAAAAGGAATGTCTCCAAATATAAACTACACAGAATCATTCTGTGAAACTTCTTTCCGATCTGTGCATTCAGCTAACAGATTTAAACCATACTTTTGATTGAGCAGATCTGAACACTCTTTCTGTAGAAAATGCAACTGGACATTTGGAGCGCTAAGAGAGTAGTAGTGGAAAAAGGAATATATTCAAATATAAACTACACAGAAGCATTCTGTGAAACTTCTTTCTGATCTGAGCATTCAGCTAAAAGAGTTAAACCATACTTTTGATTGAGCAGTTTTGAAACACTCTGTCTGTAGAAAATGCAACTCGACATTCGTAGCGCTAAGTGGGTAATAGTGGAAAAAAGAATATGTTCAAATATAAACTACACAGAAGCATTATATGAAACTTCTTTCTGCTCTGTGCATTCAACTAACAGAGTTGAACCTTACTTTTGATTGAGCCTTTCTGAAACACTCTTTCTGTAGAAACTGCAATTGGAAATTCTGAGCGCTAAGAGGCCTCTATTGGGAAAAAAAATATCTTCACATAAAAACTACACAGAAGCATTGTGTGAAACTTATTTCTGATATGTTCATTAAGCTAACAGAGTTAAACCATACTTTTGATTGCGCAGTGCTGAACCCTCTTTCTGTAGAAAATGCAAGTGGACATTCGGAGCGCTAAGAGGGTAATAGTGGAAAAAGGACTATATTCAAATATAAACTACACAGTAGCATTCTGTGAAAATTCTTTCTGTTCTGTGCATTCAACTAACAGAGTTGAACCTTACTTTTGATTGAGCCGTTCTGAAACACTCTTTCTGTAGAAACTGCAATTGGACATGCTAAGCGCTAAGAGGCCTACTTTGGGAAAAAGAATATCTTCAAATAAAAACTACACAGATGCATTCTGTGAAACTAATTTCTGATCTGTAAATTCAGTTAACAGAGATAAAACATATTTTTGATTGAGCAGTTATGAAACACTCTTTTTGTAGAAAATACAAGTGGAGATTCGGAGCGCTAAGAGGGTAATAGTGGAAAAAGGAATGTCTTCAAATATAAACTACACAGAAACATTCGGTGAAACTTCTTTCTGATCTGTGCATTCAGCTAACAGATTTAAACCATACTTTTGATTGAGCAGATCTGAACACTCTTTCTGTAGAAAATGCAACTGGACATTTGGAGCGCTAAGAGCGTAGTAGTGGAAAAATGAATATATTCAAATATAAACTACACAGAAGCATTCTGTGAAACTTCTTTCTGATCTGAGCATTCAGCTAACAGAGTTAAACCATACTTTTGATTGAGCAGTTTTGAAACACTCTGTCTGTAGAAAATGCAACTGGACATTCGTAGCGCTAAGTGGGTAATAGTGGAAAAAAGAATATGTTCAAAGATAAACTACACAGAAGCATTGTATGAAACTTCTTTCTGTTCTGTGCATTCAACTAACAGAGTTGAACCTTACTTTTGATTGAGCCGTTCTGAAACACTCTTTCTGTAGAAACTGCAATTGGACATTCTGAGCGCTAAGAGGCCTATATTGGGAAAAAGAATGTCTACAAATAAAAACTACACAGCAGAATTGTGTGAAACTTCTTTCTGTTCTGTTTGTTCAACTAAAAGAGTTGAACGTTAGTTTTGATTGAGCCGTTCTGAAACACACTTTCTGTAGAAAATGCAAGTGGAGATTCGGAGCGCTAAGAGGGTAATAGTGGAAAAAGGAATGTCTCCAAATATAAACTACACAGAATCATTCTGTGAAACTTCTATCTGATCTGTGCATTCAGCTAACAGAGTTAAAGCATACTTTTGATTGAGCAGATCTGAACACTCTTTCTGTAGAAAATGCAACTGGACATTTGGAGCGCTAAGAGAGTACTAGTGGAAAAAGGAATATATTCAAATATAAACTACACAGAAGCATTCTGTGAAACTTCTTTCTGATCTGAGCATTGAGCTAACAGAGTTAAACCATACTTTTGATTGAGCAGTTTTGAAACACTCTGTCTGTAGAAAATGCAACTGGACATTCGTAGGGCTAAGTGGGTAATAGTGGAAAAAAGAATATGTTCAAATATAAACTACACAGAAGCATTGTATGAAATTTCTTTCTGTTCTGTGCATTCAACTAACAGAGTTGAACCTTACTTTTGATTGAGCCTTTCTGAAACACTCTTTCTGTAGAAACTGCAATTGGACATTCTGAGCGCTAAGAGGCCTCTATAGGGAAAAATAATATCTTCAAATAAAAACTACACAGAAGCGTTGTGTGAAACTTATTTCTGATATGTTCATTAAGCTAACAGAGTTAAACCATACTTTTGATTGCGCAGTGCTGAACCCTCTTTCTGTAGAAAATGCAAGTGGACATTCGGAGCGCTAAGAGGGTAATAGTGGAAAAAGGACTATATTCAAATATAAACGACACAGTAGCATTCTGTGAAAATTCTTTCTGTTCTGTGCATTCAACTAACAGAGTTGAACCTTACTTTTGATTGAGCCGTTCTGAAACACTCTTTCTGTAGAAACTGCAATTGGACATGCTAAGCGCTAAGAGGCCTACTTTGGGAAAAAGAATATCTTCAAATAAAAACTACACAGATGCATTCTGTGAAACTTATTTCTGATCTGTAAATTCAGTTAACAGAGATAAAACATATTTTTGATTGAGCAGTTATGAAACACTCTTTTTGTAGAAAATACAAGTGGAGATTCGGAGCGCTAAGAGGGTAATAGTGGAAAAAGGAATGTCTTCAAATATAAACTACACAGAAACATTCGGTGAAACTTCTTTCTGATCTGTGCATTCAGCTATCAGATTTAAACCATACTTTTGATTGAGCAGATCTGAACACTCTTTCTGTAGAAAATGCAACTGGACATTTGGAGCGCTAAGAGCGTAGTAGTGGAAAAAGGAATATATTCAAATATAAACTACACAGAAGCATTCTGTGAAACTTCTTTCTGATCTGAGCATTCAGCTAACAGAGTTAAACCATACATTTGATTGAGCAGTTTTGAAACACTCTGTCTGTAGAAAATGCAACTGGACATTCGTAGCGCTAAATGGGTAATAGTGGAAAAAAGAATATGTTCAAATATAAACTACACAGAAGCATTGTATGAATCTTCTTTCTGTTCTGTGCATTCAACTAACAGAGTTGAACCTTACTTTTGATTGAGCCGTTCTGAAACACTCTTTCTGTAGAAACTGCAATTGGACATTCTGAGCGCTAAGAGGCCTATATTGGGAAAAAGAATGTCTACAAATAAAAACTACACAGAAGAATTGTGTGAAACTTCTTTCTGTTCTGTTTGTTCAACTAAAAGAGTTGAACCTTAGTTTTGATTGAGCCGTTCTGAAACACTCTTTCTGTAGAAAATGCACGTGGAGATTCGGAGCGCTAAGAGGGTAATAGTGGAAAAAGGAATGTCTCCAAATATAAACTACACAGAATCATTCTGTGAAACTTCTTTCCGATCTGTGCATTCAGCTAACAGAGTTAAACCATACTTTTGATTGAGCAGATCTGAACACTCTTTCTGTAGAAAATGCAACTGGACATTTGGAGCGCTAAGAGAGTAGTAGTGGAAAAAGGAATATATTCAAATATAAACTACACAGAAGCATTCTGTGAAACTTCTTTCTGATCTGAGCATTCAGCTAAAAGAGTTAAACCATACTTTTGATTGAGCAGTTTTGAAACACTCTGTCTGTAGAAAATGCAACTGGACATTCGTAGCGTTAAGTGGGTAATAGTGGAAAAAGAATATGTTCAAATATAAACTACACAGAATCATTGTATGAAACTTCTTTCTGTTCTGTGCATTCAACTAACAGAGTTGAACCTTACTTTTGATTGAGCCGTCCTGAAACACTCTTTCTGTAGAAACTGCAATTGGACATTCTGAGCGCTAAGAGGCCTATATTGGGAAAAAGAATGTCTACAAATAAAAACTACACAGCAGAATTGTGTGAAACTTCTTTCTGTTCTGTTTGTTCAACTAAAAGAGTTGAACGTTAGTTTTGATTGAGCAGTTCTGAAACACTCTTTCTGTAGAAAATGCAAGTGGAGATTCGGAGCGCTAAGAGGGTAATAGTGGAAAAAGGAATGTCTCCAAATATAAACTACACAGAATCATTCTGTGAAACTTCTTTCTGATCTGTGCATTCAGCTAACCGAGTTAAAGCATACTTTTGATTGAGCAGATCTGAACACTCTTTCTGTAGAAAATGCAACTGGACATTTGGAGCGCTAAGAGAGTACTAGTGGAAAAAGGAATATATTCAAATATAAACTACACAGAAGCATTCTGTGAAACTTCTTTCTGATCTGAGCATTGAGCTTACAGAGTTAAACCATACTTTTGATTGAGCAGTTTTGAAACACTCTGTCTGTAGAAAATGCAACTTGACATTCGTAGGGCTAAGAGGGTAATAGTGGAAAAAAGAATATGTTCAAATATAAACTACACAGAAGCATTGTATGAAATTTCTTTCTGTTCTGTGCATTCAACTAACAGAGTTGAACCTTACTTTTGATTTAGCCTTTCTGAAACACTCTTTCTGTAGAAACTGCAATTGGACATTCTGAGCGCTAAGAGGCCTCTATAGGGAAAAAAAATATCTTCAAATAAAAACTACACAGAAGCGTTGTGTGAAACTTATTTCTGATATGTTCATTAAGCTAACAGAGTTAAACCATACTTTTGATTGCGCAGTGCTGAACCCTCTTTCTGTAGAAAATGCAAGTGGACATTCGGAGCGCTAAGAGGGTAATAGTGGAAAAAGGAATATATTCAAATATAAACTACACAGTAGCATTCTGTGAAAATTCTTTCTGTTCTGTGCATTCAACTAACAGAGTTGAACCTTACTTTTGATTGAGCCGTTCTGAAACACTCTTTCTGTAGAAACTGCAATTGGACATGCTAAGCGCTAAGAGGCCTACATTGGGAAAAAGAATATCTTCAAATAAAAACTACACAGATACATTCTGTGAAACTTGTCTCTGATCTGTAAATTCAGTTAACAGAGATAAAACATATTTTTGATTGAGCAGTTATGAAACACTCTTTTTGTAGAAAAGGCAAGTGGAGATTCCGAGCGCTAAGAGGGTAATAGTGGAAAAAGGAATGTCTTCAAATATAAACTACACAGAATCATTCGGTGAAACTTCTTTCTGATCTGTGCATTCAGCTAACAGAGTTAAACCATACTTTTGATTGAGCAGATCTGAACACTCTTTCTGTAGAAAATGCAACTGGACATTTGGAGCGCTAAGAGCGTAGTAGTGGAAAAAGGAATATATTCAAATATAAACTACACAGAAGCATTCTGTGAAACTTCTTTCTGATCTGAGCATTCAGCTAACAGAGTTAAACCATACTTTTGATTGAGCAGTTTTGAAACACTCTGTCTGTAGAAAATGCAACTGGACATTCGTAGCGCTAAGTGGGTAATAGTGGAAAAAAGAATATGTTCAAATATAAACTACACAGAAGGATTGTATGAAACTTCTTTCTGTTCTGTGCATTCAACAAACAGATTTGAACCTTAATTTTGATTGAGCCTTTCTGAAACACTCTTTCTGTAGAAACTGCAATTGGACATTCTGAGCGCTAAGAGGCCTCTATTGGGAAAAATAATATCTTCAAATAAAAACTACACAGAAGCATTGTGTGAAACTTATTTCTGATATGTTCATTAAGCTAACAGAGTTAAACCATACTTTTGATTGCGCAGTTCTGAACACTCTTTCTGTAGAAAATGCAAGTGGACATTCGGAGCGCTAAGAGGGTAATAGTGGAAAAAGGATTATATTCAAATATAAACTACACAGTAGCATTCTGTGAAAATTCTTTCTGTTCTGTGCATTCAACTAACAGAGTTGAACCTTACTTTTGATTGAGCCGTTCTGAAACACTCTTTCTGTAGAAACTGCAATTGGACATGCTAAGCGCTAAGAGGCCTACATTGGGAAAAAGAATATCTTCAAATAAAAACTACACAGATGCATTCTGTGAAACTTATTTCTGATCTGTAAATTCAGTTAACAGAGATAAAACATATTTTTGATTGAGCAGTTATGAAACACTCTTTTTGTAGAAAATGCAAGTGGAGATTCGGAGCGCTAAGTGGGTAATAGTGGAAAAAGGAATGTCTTCAAATATAAACTACACAGAATCATTCGGTGAAACTTATTTCTGATCTGTGCATTCAGCTAACAGAGTTAAACCATACTTTTGATTGAGCAGATCTGAACACTCTTTCTGTAGAAAATGCAACTGGACATTTGGAGCGCTAAGAGCGTAGTAGTGGAAAAAGGAATATATTCAAATATAAACTACACAGAAGCATTCTGTGAAACTTCTTTCTGATCTGAGCATTCAGCTAACACAGTTAAACCATACTTTTGATTGAGCAGTTTTGAGACACTCTGTCTGTAGAAAATGCAACTGGACATTCGTAGCGCTAAGTGGGTAATAGTGGAAAAAAGAATATGTTCAAATATAAAGTACACAGAAGCATTGTATGAAACTTCTTTCTGTTCTGTGCATTCAACTAACAGAGTTGAACCTTACTTTTGATTGAGCCGTTCTGAAACACTCTTTCTCTAGAAAATGCAATTGGACATTCTGAGCGCAAAGAGGCCTATATTGGGAAAAAGAATGTCTACAAATAAATACTACACAGAAGAATTGTGTGAAACTACTTTCTGTTCTGTTTGTTCAACTAAAAGAGTTGAACCTTAGTTTTGATTGAGCCGTTCTGAAACACTCTTTCTGTAGAAAATGCAAGTGGAGATTCGGAGCGCTAAGAGGGTAATAGTGGAAAAAGGAATGTCTCCAAATATAAACTACACAGAATCATTCTGTGAAACTTCTTTCTGATCTGTGCATTCAGCTAACAGAGTTAAACCATACTTTTGATTGAGCAGATCTGAACACTCTTTCTGTAGAAAATGCAACTGGACATTTGGAGCGCTAAGAGAGTAGTAGTGGAAAAAGGAATATATTCAAATATAAACTACACAGAAGCATTCTGTGAAACTTCTTTCTGATCTGAGCATTCAGCTAAGAGAGTTAAACCATACTTTTGATTGAGCAGTTTTGAAACACTCTGTCTGTAGAAAATGCAACTGGACATTCGTAGCGCTAAGTGGGTAATAGTGGAAAAAAGAATATGTTCAAATATAAACTACACAGAAGCATTGTTTGAAACTTCTTTCTGTTCTGTGCATTCAACTAACAGAGTTGAACCTTACTTTTGATTGAGACTTTCTGAAACACTCTTTCTGTAGAAACTGCAATTGGACATTCTGAGCGCTAAGAGGCCTCTATTGGGAAAAATAATATCTTCAAATAAAAATTACACAGAAGCATTGTGTGAAATTTATTTCTGATATGTTCATTAAGCTAACAGAGTTAAACCGTACTTTTGATTGCGCAGTGCTGAACCCTCTTTCTGTAGAAAATGCAAGTGGACATTCGGAGCGCTAAGAGGGTAATAATGGAAAAAGGACTATATTCAAATATAAACTACACAGTAGCATTCTGTGAAAATTCTTTCTGTTCTGTGCATTCAACTAACAGAGTTGAACCTTACTTTTGATTGAGCCGTTCTGAAACACTCTTTCTGTAGAAACTGCAATTGGACATGCTAAGCGCTAAGAGGCCTACATTGGGAAAAAGAATATCTTCAAATAAAAACTACACAGATGCTTTCTGTGAAACTTATTTCCGATCTGTAAATTCAGTTAACAGAGATAAAACATATTTTTGATTGAGCAGTTATGAAACACTCTTTTTGTAGAAAATGCAAGTGGAGATTCGGAGCGCTAAGAGGGTAATAGTGGAAAAAGGAATGTCTTCAAATATAAACTACACAGAATCATTCGGTGAAACTTCTTTCTGATCTGTGCATTCAGCTAACAGAGTTAAACCATACTTTTGATTGAGCAGATCTGAACACTCTTTCTGTAGAAAATGCAACTGGACATTTGGAGCGCTAAGAGCGTAGTAGTGGAAAAAGGAATATATTCAAATATAAACTACACAGAAGCATTCTGTGAAACTTCTTTCTGATCTGAGCATTCAGCTAACACAGTTAAACCATACTTTTGATTGAGCAGTTTTGAAACACTCTGTCTGTAGAAAATGCAACTGGACATTCGTAGCGCTAAGTGGGTAATAGTGGAAAAAAGAATATGTTCAAATATAAACTACACAGAAGCATTGTATGAAACTTCTTTCTGTTCTGTGCATTCAACTAACAGAGTTGAACCTTACTTTTGATTGAGCCGTTCTGAAACACTCTTTCTGTAGAAAATGCAATTGGACATTCTGAGCGCAAAGAGGCCTATATTGGGAAAAAGAATGTCTACAAATAAAAACTACACAGAAGAATTGTGTGAAACTACTTTCTGTTCTGTTTGTTCAACTAAAAGAGTTGAACCTTAGTTTTGATTGAGCCGTTCTGAAACACTCTTTCTGTAGAAAATGCAAGTGGAGATTCGGAGCGCTAAGAGGGTAATAGTGGAAAAAGGAATGTCTCCAAATATAAACTACACAGAATCATTCTGTGAAACTTCTTTCTGATCTGTGCATTCAGCTAACAGAGTTAAAGCATACTTTTGATTGAGCAGATCTGAACACTCTTTCTGTAGAAAATGCAACTGGACATTTGTAGCGCTAGGAGAGTAGTAGTGGAAAAAGGAATATATTCAAATATAAACTACACAGAAGCATTCTGTGAAAATTCTTTCTGATCTGAGCATTCAGCTAACAGAGTTAAACCATACTTTTGATTGAGCAGTTTTGAAACACTCTGTCTGTAGAAAATGCAACTGGACATTCGTAGCGCTAAGTGGGTAATAGTGGAAAAAAGAATATGTTCAAATATAAACTACACAGAAGCATTGTATGAAACTTCTTTCTGTTCTGTGCATTCAACTAACAGAGTTGAACCTTACCTTTGATTGAGCCTTTCTGAAACACTCTTTCTGTAGAAACTGCAATTGGACATTCTGAGCGCTAAGAGGCCTCTATTGGGAAAAATAATATCTTCAAATAAAAACTACACAGAAGCATTGTGTGAAATTTATTTCTGATATGTTCATTAAGCTAACAGAGTTAAACCATACTTTTGATTGCGCAGTGCTGAACACTCTTTCTGTAGAAAATGCAAGTGGACATTCGGAGCGCTAAGAGGGTAATAGTGGAAAAAGGACTATATTCAAATATAAACTACACAGTAGCATTCTGTGAAAATTCTTTCTGTTCTGTGCATTCAACTAACAGAGTTGAACCTTACTTTTGATTGAGCCGTTCTGAAACACTCTTTCTGTAGAAACTGCAATTGGACATGCTAAGTGCTAAGAGGCCTACTTTGGGAAAAAGAATATCTTCAAATAAAAACTACACAGATGCATTCTGTGAAACTTATTTCTGATCTGTAAATTCAGTTAACGGAGATAAAACATATTTTTGATTGAGCAGTTATGAAACACTCTTTTTGTAGAAAATACAAGTGGAGATTCGGAGCGCTAAGAGGGTAATAGTGGAAAAAGGAATGTCTACAAATATAAACTACACAGAATCATTCGGTGAAACTTCTTTCTGATCTGTGCATTCAGGTAACAGAGTTAAACCATACTTTTGATTGAGCAGATCTGAACACTCTTTCTGTAGAAAATGCAACTGGACATTTGGAGCGCTAAGAGCGTAGTAGTGGAAAAAGGAATATATTCAAATATAAACTACACAGAATCATTCTGTGAAACTTCTTTCTGATCTGAGCATTCAGCTAACAGAGTTAAACCATACTTTTGATTGAGCAGTTTTGAAACACTCTGTCTGTAGAAAATGCAACTGGACATTCGTAGCGCTAAGTGGGTAATAGTGGAAAAAAAATATGTTCAAATATAAACTACACAGAAGCATTGTATGAAGCTTCTTTCTGTTCTGTGCATTCAACTAACAGAGTTGAACCTTACTTTTGATTGAGCCGTTCTGAAACATTCTTTCTGTAGAAACTGCAATTGGACATTCTGAGCGCTAAGAGGCCTATATTGGGAAAAAGAATGTCTACAAATAAAAACAACACAGAAGAATTGTGTGAAACTTCTTTCTGTTCTGTTTGTTCAACTAAAAGAGTTGAAACTTAGTTTTGATTGAGCCGTTCTGAAACACTCTTTCTGTAGAAAATGCACGTGGAGATTCGGAGCGCTAAGAGGGTAATAGTGGAAAAAGGAATGTCTCCAAATATAAACTACATAGAATCATTCTGTGAAACTTCTTTCTGATCTGTGCATTCAGCTAACAGAGTTAAAACATACTTTTGATTGAGCAGATCTGAACACTCTTTTTGTAGAAAATACAACTGGACATTTGGAGCGCTAAGAGAGTAGTAGTGGAAAAAGGAATATATTCAAATATAAACTACACAGAAGCATTCTGTGAAACTTCTTTCTGATCTGAGCATTCAGCTAACAGAGTTAAACCGTACTTTTGATTGAGCAGTTTTGAAACACTCTGTCTGTAGAAAATGCAACTGGACATTCGTAGCGCTAAGTGGGTAATAGTGGAAAAAAGAATATGTTCAAATATAACTACACAGAAGCATTGTATGAAACTTCTTTCTGTTCTGTGCATTCAATTAACAGAGTTGAACCTTACTTTTGATTGAGCCTTTCTGAAACACTCTTTCTGTAGAAACTGCAATTGGACATTCTGAGCGCTAAGAGGCCTCTATAGGGAAAAATAATATCTTCAAATAAAAACTACACAGAAGCATTGTGTTAAACTTATTTCTGATATGTTCATTAAGCTAACAGAGTTAAACCATACTTTTGATTGCGCAGTGCTGAACCCTCTTTCTGTAGAAAATGCAAGTGGACATTCGTAGCGCTAAGAGGGTAATAGTGGAAAAAGGAATATATTCAAATATAAACTACACAGTAGCATTCTGTGAAAATTCTTTCTGTTCTGTGCATTCAACTAACAGAGTTGAACCTTAGTTTTGATTGAGCCGTTCTGAAACACTCTTTCTGTAGAAACTGCAATTGGACATGCTAAGCGCTAAGGGGCCTACATTGGGAAAAAGAATATCTTCAAATAAAAACTACACAGATGCATTCTGTGAAACTTATTTCTGATATGTAAATTCAGTTAACAGAGATAAAACATATTTTTGATTGAGCAGTTATGAAACACTCTTTTTGTAGAAAATGCAAGTGGAGATTCGGAGCGCTAAGAGGGTAATAGTGGAAAAAGGAATGTCTTCAAATATAAACTACACAGAATCATTCGGTGAAACATCTTTCTGATCTGTGCATTCAGCTAACAGAGTTAAACCATACTTTTGATTGAGCAGATCTGAACACTCTTTCTGTAGAAAATGCAACTGGACATTTGGAGCGCTAAGAGCGTAGTAGTGGAAAAAGGAATATATTCAAATATAAACTACACAGAATCATTCTGTGAAACTTCTTTCTGATCTGAGCATTCAGCTAACAGAGTTAAACCATACTTTTGATTGAGCAGTTTTGAAACACTCTGTCTGTAGAAAATGCAACTGGACATTCGTAGCGCTAAGTGGGTAATAGTGGAAAAAAAATATGTTCAAATATAAACTACACAGAAGCATTGTATGAAACTTCTTTCTGTTCTGTGCATTCAACTAACAGAGTTGAACCTTACTTTTGATTGAGCCGTTCTGAAACACTCTTTCTGTAGAAACTGCAATTGGACATTCTGAGCGCTAAGAGGCCTATATTGGGAAAAAGAATATCTACAAATAAAAACTACACAGAAGAATTGTGTGAAACTTCTTTCTGTTCTGTTTGTTCAACTAAAAGAGTTGAACCTTAGTTTTGATTGAGCCGTTCTGAAACACTCTTTCTGTAGAAAATGCAAGTGGAGATTCGGAGCGCTAAGAGGGTAATAGTGGAAAAAGCAATGTCTCCAAATATAAACTACACAGAATCATTCTGTGAAACTTCTTTCTGATCTGTGCATTCAGCTAACAGAGTTAAACCATACTTTTGATTGAGCAGATCTGAACACTCTTTCTGTAGAAAATGCAACTGGACATTTGGAGCGCTAAGAGAGTAGTAGTGGAAAAAGGAATATATTCAAATATAAACTACACAGAAGCATTCTGTGAAACTTCTTTCTGATCTGAGCATTCAGCTAACAGAGTTAAACCGTACTTTTGATTGAGCAGTTTTGAAACACTCTGTCTGTAGAAAATGCAACTGGACATTCGTAGCGCTAAGTGGGTAATAGTGGAAAAAAGAATATGTTCAAATATAAACTACACAGAAGCATTGTATGAAACTTCTTTCTGTTCTGTGCATTCAACTAACAGAGTTGAACCTTACTTTTGATTGAGCCTTTCTGAAACACTCTTTCTGTAGAAACTGCAATTGGACATTCTGAGCGCTAAGAGGCCTCTATAGGGAAAAATAATATCTTCAAATAAAAACTACACAGAAGCATTGTGTGAAACTTATTTCTGATATGTTCATTAAGCTAACAGAGTTAAACCATACTTTTGATTGCGCAGTGCTGAACCCTCTTTCTGTAGAAAATGCAAGTGGACATTCGTAGCGCTAAGAGGGTAATAGTGGAAAAAGGAATATATTCAAATATAAACTACACAGTAGCATTCTGTGAAAATTCTTTCTGTTCTGTGCATTCAACTAACAGAGTTGAACCTTACTTTTGATTGAGCCGTTCTGAAACACTCTTTCTGTAGAAACTGCAATTGGACATGCTAAGCGCTAAGAGGCCTACATTGGGAAAAAGAATATCTTCAAATAAAAACTACACAGATGCATTCTGTGAAACTTATTTCTGATATGTAAATTCAGTTAACAGAGATAAAACATATTTTTGATTGAGCAGTTATGAAACACTCTTTTTGTAGAAAATGCAAGAGGAGATTCGGAGCGCTAAGATGGTAATAGTGGAAAAAGGAATGTCTTCAAATATAAACTACACAGAATCATTCGGTGAAACTTCTTTCTGATCTGTGCATTCAGCTAACAGAGTTAAACCATACTTTTGATTGAGCAGATCTGAACACTCTTTCTGTAGAAAATGCAACTGGACATTTGGAGCGCTAAGAGCGTAGTAGTGGAAAAAGGAATATATTCAAATATAAACTACACAGAAGCATTCTGTGAAACTTCTTTCTGATCTGAGCATTCAGCTAACAGAGTTAAACCATACATTTGATTGAGCAGTTTTGAAACTCTCTGTCTGTAGAAAATGCAACTGGACATTCGTAGCGCTAAATGGGTAATAGTGGAAAAAATAATATGTTCAAATATAAACTACACAGAAGCATTGTATGAATCTTCTTTCTGTTCTGTGCATTCAACTAACAGAGTTGAACCCTACTTTTGATTGAGCCGTTCTGAAACACTCTTTCTGTAGAAACTGCAATTGGACATTCTGAGCGCTAAGAGGCCTATATTGGGAAAAAGAATGTCTACAAATAAAAACTACACAGAAGAATTGTGTGAAACTTCTTTCTGTTCTGTTTGTTCAACTAAAAGAGTTGAACCTTAGTTTTGATTGAGCCGTTCTGAAACACTCTTTCTGTAGAAAATGCAAGTGGAGATTCGGAGCGCTAAGAGGGTAATAGTGGAAAAAGGAATGTCTCCAAATATAAACTACACAGAATCATTCTGTGAAACTTCTTTCCGATCTGTGCATTCAGCTAACAGAGTTAAACCATACTTTTGATTGAGCAGATCTGAACACTCTTTCTGTAGAAAATGCAACTGGACATTTTGAGCGCTAAGAGAGTAGTAGTGGAAAAAGGAATATATTCAAATATAAACTACACAGAAGCATTCTGTGAAACTTCTTTCTGATCTGAGCATTCAGCTAAAAGAGTTAAACCATACTTTTGATTGAGCAGTTTTGAAACACTCTGTCTGTAGAAAATGCAACTGGACATTCGTAGCGCTAAGTGGGTAATAGTGGAAAAAAGAATATGTTCAAATATAAACTACACCGAAGCATTGTATGAAACTTCTTTCTGTTCTGTGCATTCAACTAACAGAGTTGAACCTTACTTTTGATTGAGCCGTTCTGAAACACTCTTTCTGTAGAAACTGCAATTGGACATTCTGAGCGCTAAGAGGCCTATATTGGGAAAAAGAATGTCTACAAATAAAAACTACACAGCAGAATTGTGTGAAACTTCTTTCTGTTCTGTTTGTTCAACTAAAAGAGTTGAACGTTAGTTTTGATTGAGACGTTCTGAAACACTCTTTCTGTAGAAAATGCAAGTGGAGATTCGGAGCGCTAAGAGGGTAATAGTGGAAAAAGGAATGTCTCCAAATATAAACTACACAGAATCATTCTGTGAAACTTCTTTCTGATCTGTGCATTCAGCTAACAGAGTTAAAGCATACTTTTGATTGAGCAGATCTGAACACTCTTTCTGTAGAAAATGCAACTGGACATTTGGAGCGCTAAGAGAGTACTAGTGGAAAAAGGAATATATTCAAATATAAACTACACAGAAGCATTCTGTGAAACTTCTCTCCGATCTGAGCATTGAGCTAACAGAGTTAAACCATACTTTTGATTGAGCAGTTTTGAAACACTCTGTCTGTAGAAAATGCAACTTGACATTCGTAGGGCTAAGTGGGTAATAGTGGAAAAAAGAATATGTTCAAATATAAACTACACAGAAGCATTGTATGAAACTTCTTTCTGTTCTGTGCATTCAACTAACAGAGTTGAACCTTACTTTGATTGAGCCTTTCTGAAACACTCTTTCTGTAGAAACTGCAATTGGACATTCTGAGTGCTAAGAGTCCTCTATAGGGAGAAATAATATCTTCAAATAAAAACTACACAGAAGCATTGTGTGAAACTTATTTCTGATATGTTCATTAAGCTAACAGAGTTAAACCATACTTTTGATTGCGCAGTGCTGAACCCTCTTTCTGTAGAAAATGCAAGTGGACATTCGTAGCGCTAAGAGGGTAATAGTGGAAAAAGGAATATATTCAAATATAAACTACACAGTAGCATTCTGTGAAAATTCTTTCTGTTCTCTGCATTCAACTAACAGAGTTGAACCTTACTTTTGATTGAGCCATTCTGAAACACTCTTTCTGTAGAAACTGCAATTGGACATGCTAAGCGCTAAGAGGCCTACATTGGGAAAAAGAATATCTTCAAATAAAAACTACACAGATGCATTCTGTGAAACTTATTTCTGATATGTAAATTCAGTTAACAGAGATAAAACATATTTTTCATTGAGCAGTTATGAAACACTCTTTTTGTAGAAAATGCAAGTGGAGATTCGGAGCGCTAAGAGGGTAATAGTGGAAAAAGGAATGTCTTCAAATATAAACTACACAGAATCATTCGGTGAAACTTCTTTCTGATCTGTGCATTCAGCTAACAGAGTTAAACCATACTTTTGATTGAGCAGATCTGAACACTCTTTCTGTAGAAAATGCAACTGGACATTTGGAGCGCTAAGAGCGTAGTAGTGGAAAAAGGAATATATTCAAATAAAAACTACACAGAAGCATTCTGTGAAACTTCTTTCTGATCTGAGCATTCAGCTAACAGAGTTAAACCATACATTTGATTGAGGAGTTTTGAAACACTCTGTCTGTAGAAAATGCAACTGGACATTCGTAGCGCTAAATGGGTAATAGTGGAAAAAAGAATATGTTCAAATATAAACTACACAGAAGCATTGTATGAATCTTCTTTCTGTTCTGTGCATTCAACTAACAGAGTTGAACCTTACTTTTGATTGAGCCGTTCTGAAACACTCTTTCTGTAGAAACTGCAATTGGACATTCTGAGCGCTAAGAGGCCTATATTGGGAAAAAGAATGTCTACAAATAAAAACAACACAGAAGAATTGTGTGAAACTTCTTTCTGTTCTGTTTGTTCAACTAAAAGAGTTGAAACTTAGTTTTGATTGAGCCGTTCTGAAACACTCTTTCTGTAGAAAATGCACGTGGAGATTCGGAGCGCTAAGAGGGTAATAGTGGAAAAAGGAATGTCTCCAAATATAAACTACATAGAATCATTCTGTGAAACTTCTTTCTGATCTGTGCATTCAGCTAACAGAGTTAAAACATACTTTTGATTGAGCAGATCTGAACACTCTTTCTGTAGAAAATACAACTGGACATTTGGAGCGCTAAGAGAGTAGTAGTGGAAAAAGGAATATATTCAAATATAAACTACACAGAAGCATTCTGTGAAACTTCTTTCTGATCTGAGCATTCAGCTAACAGAGTTAAACCGTACTTTTGATTGAGCAGTTTTGAAACACTCTGTCTGTAGAAAATGCAACTGGACATTCGTAGCGCTAAGTGGGTAATAGTGGAAAAAAGAATATGTTCAAATATAACTACACAGAAGCATTGTATGAAACTTCTTTCTGTTCTGTGCATTCAACTAACAGAGTTGAACCTTACTTTTGATTGAGCCTTTCTGAAACACTCTTTCTGTAGAAACTGCAATTGGACATTCTGAGCGCTAAGAGGCCTCCATAGGGAAAAATAATATCTTCAAATAAAAACTACACAGAAGCATTGTGTGAAACTTATTTCTGATATGTTCATTAAGCTAACAGAGTTAAACCATACTTTTGATTGCGCAGTGCTGAACCCTCTTTCTGTAGAAAATGCAAGTGGACATTCGTAGCGCTAAGAGGGTAATAGTGGAAAAAGGAATATATTCAAATATAAACTACACAGTAGCATTCTGTGAAAATTCTTTCTGTTCTGTGCATTCAACTAACAGAGTTGAACCTTACTTTTGATTGAGCCGTTCTGAAACACTCTTTCTGTAGAAACTGCAATTGGACATGTTAAGCGCTAAGAGGCCTACATTGGGAAAAAGAATATCTTCAAATAAAAACTACACAGATGCATTCTGTGAAACTTATTTCTGATATGTAAATTCAGTTAACAGAGATAAAACATATTTTTGATTGAGCAGTTATGAAACACTCTTTTTGTAGAAAATGCAAGTGGAGATTCGGAGCGCTAAGAGGGTAATAGTGGAAAAAGGAATGTCTTCAAATATAAACTACACAGAATCATTCGGTGAAACTTCTTTCTGATCTGTGCATTCAGCTAACAGAGTTAAACCATACTTTTGATTGAGCAGATCTGAACACTCTTTCTGTAGAAAATGCAACTGGACATTTGGAGCGCTAAGAGCGTAGTAGTGGAAAAAGGAATATATTCAAATATAAACTACACAGAATCATTCTGTGAAACTTCTTTCTGATCTGAGCATTCAGCTAACAGAGTTAAACCATACTTTTGATTGAGCAGTTTTGAAACACTCTGTCTGTAGAAAATGCAACCGGACATTCGTAGCGCTAAGTGGGTAATAGTGGAAAAAAAATATGTTCAAATATAAACTACACAGAAGCATTGTATGAAACTTCTTTCTGTTCTGTGCATTCAACTAACAGAGTTGAACCTTACTTTTGATTGAGCCGTTCTGAAACACTCTTTCTGTAGAAACTGCAATTGGACATTCTGAGCGCTAAGAGGCCTATATTGGGAAAAAGAATATCTACAAATAAAAACTACACAGAAGAATTGTGTGAAACTTCTTTCTGTTCTGTTTGTTCAACTAAAAGAGTTGAACCTTAGTTTTGATTGAGCCGTTCTGAAACACTCTTTCTGTAGAAAATGCAAGTGGAGATTCGGAGCGCTAAGAGGGTAATAGTGGAAAAAGGAATGTCTCCAAATATAAACTACACAGAATCATTCTGTGAAACTTCTTTCTGATCTGTGCATTCAGCTAACAGAGTTAAACCATACTTTTGATTGAGCAGATCTGAACACTCTTTCTGTAGAAAATGCAACTGGACATTTGGAGCGCTAAGAGAGTAGTAGTGGAAAAAGGAATATATTCAAATATAAACTACACAGAAGCATTCTGTGAAACTTCTTTCTGATCTGAGCATTCAGCTAACAGAGTTAAACCGTACTTTTGATTGAGCAGTTTTGAAACACTCTGTCTGTAGAAAATGCAACTGGACATTCGTAGCGCTAAGTGGGTAATAGTGGAAAAAAGAATATGTTCAAATATAAACTACACAGAAGCATTGTATGAAACTTCTTTCTGTTCTGTGCATTCAACTAACAGAGTTGAACCTTACTTTTGATTGAGCCTTTCTGAAACACTCTTTCTGTAGAAACTGCAATTGGACATTCTGAGCGCTAAGAGGCCTCTATAGGGAAAAATAATATCTTCAAATAAAAACTACACAGAAGCATTGTGTGAAACTTATTTCTGATATGTTCATTAAGCTAACAGAGTTAAACCATACTTTTGATTGCGCAGTGCTGAACCCTCTTTCTGTAGAAAATGCAAGTGGACATTCGTAGCGCTAAGAGGGTAATAGTGGAAAAAGGAATATATTCAAATATAAACTACACAGTAGCATTCTGTGAAAATTCTTTCTGTTCTGTGCATTCAACTAACAGAGTTGAACCTTACTTTTGATTGAGCCGTTCTGAAACACTCTTTCTGTAGAAACTGCAATTGGACATGCTAAGCGCTAAGAGGCCTACATTGGGAAAAAGAATATCTTCAAATAAAAACTACACAGATGCATTCTGTGAAACTTATTTCTGATATGTAAATTCAGTTAACAGAGATAAAACATATTTTTGATTGAGCAGTTATGAAACACTCTTTTTGTAGAAAATGCAAGAGGAGATTCGGAGCGCTAAGATGGTAATAGTGGAAAAAGGAATGTCTTCAAATATAAACTACACAGAATCATTCGGTGAAACTTCTTTCTGATCTGTGCATTCAGCTAACAGAGTTAAACCATACTTTTGATTGAGCAGATCTGAACACTCTTTCTGTAGAAAATGCAACTGGACATTTGGAGCGCTAAGAGCGTAGTAGTGGAAAAAGGAATATATTCAAATATAAACTACACAGAAGCATTCTGTGAAACTTCTTTCTGATCTGAGCATTCAGCTAACAGAGTTAAACCATACATTTGATTGAGCAGTTTTGAAACTCTCTGTCTGTAGAAAATGCAACTGGACATTCGTAGCGCTAAATGGGTAATAGTGGAAAAAATAATATGTTCAAATATAAACTACACAGAAGCATTGTATGAATCTTCTTTCTGTTCTGTGCATTCAACTAACAGAGTTGAACCTTACTTTTGATTGAGCCGTTCTGAAACACTCTTTCTGTAGAAACTGCAATTGGACATTCTGAGCGCTAAGAGGCCTATATTGGGAAAAAGAATGTCTACAAATAAAAACTACACAGAAGAATTGTGTGAAACTTCTTTCTGTTCTGTTTGTTCAACTAAAAGAGTTGAACCTTAGTTTTGATTGAGCCGTTCTGAAACACTCTTTCTGTAGAAAATGCAAGTGGAGATTCGGAGCGCTAAGAGGGTAATAGTGGAAAAAGGAATGTCTCCAAATATAAACTACACAGAATCATTCTGTGAAACTTCTTTCCGATCTGTGCATTCAGCTAACAGAGTTAAACCATACTTTTGATTGAGCAGATCTGAACACTCTTTCTGTAGAAAATGCAACTGGACATTTTGAGCGCTAAGAGAGTAGTAGTGGAAAAAGGAATATATTCAAATATAAACTACACAGAAGCATTCTGTGAAACTTCTTTCTGATCTGAGCATTCAGCTAAAAGAGTTAAACCATACTTTTGATTGAGCAGTTTTGAAACACTCTGTCTGTAGAAAATGCAACTGGACATTCGTAGCGCTAAGTGGGTAATAGTGGAAAAAAGAATATGTTCAAATATAAACTACACCGAAGCATTGTATGAAACTTCTTTCTGTTCTGTGCATTCAACTAACAGAGTTGAACCTTACTTTTGATTGAGCCGTTCTGAAACACTCTTTCTGTAGAAACTGCAATTGGACATTCTGAGCGCTAAGAGGCCTATATTGGGAAAAAGAATGTCTACAAATAAAAACTACACAGCAGAATTGTGTGAAACTTCTTTCTGTTCTGTTTGTTCAACTAAAAGAGTTGAACGTTAGTTTTGATTGAGACGTTCTGAAACACTCTTTCTGTAGAAAATGCAAGTGGAGATTCGGAGCGCTAAGAGGGTAATAGTGGAAAAAGGAATGTCTCCAAATATAAACTACACAGAATCATTCTGTGAAACTTCTTTCTGATCTGTGCATTCAGCTAACAGAGTTAAAGCATACTTTTGATTGAGCAGATCTGAACACTCTTTCTGTAGAAAATGCAACTGGACATTTGGAGCGCTAAGAGAGTACTAGTGGAAAAAGGAATATATTCAAATATAAACTACACAGAAGCATTCTGTGAAACTTCTCTCTGATCTGAGCATTGAGCTAACAGAGTTAAACCATACTTTTGATTGAGCAGTTTTGAAACACTCTGTCTGTAGAAAATGCAACTTGACATTCGTAGGGCTAAGTGGGTAATAGTGGAAAAAAGAATATGTTCAAATATAAACTACACAGAAGCATTGTATGAAATTTCTTTCTGTTCTGTGCATTCAACTAACAGAGTTGAACCTTACTTTTGATTGAGCCTTTCTGAAACACTCTTTCTGTAGAAACTGCAATTGGACATTCTGAGCGCTAAGAGGCCTCTATAGGGAAAAATAATATCTTCAAATAAAAACTACACAGAAGCATTGTGTGAAACTTATTTCTGATATGTTCATTAAGCTAACAGAGTTAAACCATACTTTTGATTGCGCAGTGCTGAACCCTCTTTCTGTAGAAAATGCAAGTGGACATTCGGAGCGCTAAGAGGGTAATAGTGGAAAATGGAATATATACAAATATAAACTACACAGTAGCATTCTGTGAAAATTCTTTCTGTTCTGTGCATTCAACTAACAGAGTTGAACCTTACTTTTGATTGAGCCGTTCTGAAACGCTCTTTCTGTAGAAACTGCATTTGGACATGCTAAGCGCTAAGAGGCCTACATTGGGAAAAAGAATATCTTCATATAAAAACTACACAGATGCATTCTGTGAAACTTATCTCTGATCTGTAAATTCAGTTAACAGAGATAAAACATATTTTTGATTGAGCAGTTATGAAACACTCTTTTTGTAGAAAATGCAAGTGGAGATTCGGAGCGCTAAGTGGGTAACAGTGGAAAAAGGAATGTCTTCAAATATAAACTACACAGAATCATTCGGTGAAACTTCTTTCTGATCTGTGCATTCAGCTAACAGAGTTAAACCATACTTTTATTGAGCAGATCTGAACATTCTTTCTGTAGAAAATGCAACTGGACATTTGGAGCGCTAAGTGCGTAGTAGTGGAAAAAGGAATATATTCAAATATAAACTACACAGAAGCATTCTGTGAAACTTCTTTCTGATCTGAGCATTCAGCTAACACAGTTAAACCATACTTTTGATTGAGCAGTTTTGAAACACTCTGTCTGTAGAAAATGCAACTGGACATTCGTAGCGCTAAGTGGGTAATAGTGGAAAAAAGAATATGTTCAAATATAAACTACACAGAAGCATTGTATGAAACTTCTTTCTGTTCTGTGCATTCAACTAACAGAGTTGAACCTTATTTTGATTGAGCCGTTCTGAAACACTCTTTCTGTAGAAAATGCAATTGGACATTCTTAGCGCAAAGAGGCCTATATTGGGAAAAAGAATATCAACAAATAAAAACTACAGAGAAGAATTGTGTGAAACTACTTTCTGTTCTGTTTGTTCAACTAAAAGAGTTGAACCTTAGTTTTGATTGAGCCGTTCTGAAACACTCTTTCTGTAGAAAATGCAAGTGGAGATTCGGAGCGCTAAGAGGGTAATAGTGGAAAAAGGAATGTCTCCAAATATAAACTACACAGAATCATTCTGTGAAACTTCTTTCTGATCTGTGCATTCAGCTAACAGAGTTAAAGCATACTTTTGATTGAGCAGATCTGAACACTCTTTCTGTAGAAAATGCAACTGGACATTTGGAGCGCTAAGAGAGTAGTAGTGGAAAAAGGAATATATTCAAATATAAACTACACAGAAGCATTCTGTGAAACTTCTTTCTGATCTGAGCATTCAGCTAACAGAGTTAAACCATACTTTTGATTGAGCAGTTTTGAAACACTCTGTCTGTAGAAAATGCAACTGGACATTCGTAGCGCTAAGTGGGTAATAGTGGAAAAAAGAATATGTTCAAATATAAACTACACAGAAGCATTGTTTGAAACTTCTTTCTGTTCTGTGCATTCAACTAACAGAGTTGAACCTTACTTTTGATTGAGCCGTTCTGAAACACTCTTTCTGTAGAAACTGCAATTGGACATTCTGAGCGCTAAGAGGCCTATATTGGGAAAAAGAATGTCTACAAATAAAAACTACACAGAAGAATTGTGTGAAACTACTTTCTGTTCTGTTTGTTCAACTAAAAGAGTTGAAACTTAGTTTTGATTGAGCCGTTCTGAAACACTCTTTCTGTAGAAAATGCACGTGGAGATTCGGAGCGCTAAGAGGGTAATAGTGGAAAAAGGAATGTCTCCAAATATAAACTACATAGAATCATTCTGTGAAACTTCTTTCTGATCTGTGCATTCAGCTAACAGAGTTAAAACATACTTTTGATTGAGCAGATCTGAACACTCTTTCTGTAGAAAATGCAACTGGACATTTGGAGCGCTAAGAGAGTAGTAGTGGAAAAAGGAATATATTCAAATATAAACTACACAGAAGCATTCTGTGAAACTTCTTTCTGATCTGAGCATTCAGCTAACAGAGTTAAACCGTACTTTTGATTGAGCAGTTTTGAAACACTCTGTCTGTAGAAAATGCAACTGGACATTCGTAGCGCTAAGTGGGTAATAGTGGAAAAAAAATATGTTCAAATATAACTACACAGAAGCATTGTATGAAACTTCTCTCTGTTCTGTGCATTCAACTAACAGAGTTGAACCTTACTTTTGATTGAGCCTTTCTGAAACACTCTTTCTGTAGAAACTGCAATTGGACATTCTGAGCGCTAAGAGGCCTCTATAGGGAAAAATAATATCTTCAAATAAAAACTACACAGAAACATTGTGTGAAACTTATTTCTGATATGTTCATTAAGCTAACAGAGTTAAACCATACTTTTGATTGCGCAGTGCTGAACCCTCTTTCTGTAGAAAATGCAAGTGGACATTCGGAGCGCTAAGAGGGTAATAGTGGAAAAAGGAATATATTCAAATATAAAATACACAGTAGCATTCTGTGAAAATTCTTTCTGTTCTGTGCATTCAACTAACAGAGTTGAACCTTACTTTTGATTGAGCCGTTCTGAAACACTCTTTCTGTAGAAACTGCAATTGGACATGCTAAGCGCTAAGAGGCCTACATTGGGAAAAAGAATATCTTCAAATAAAAACTACACAGATGCATTCTGTGAAACTTATTTCTGATATATAAATTCAGTTAACAGAGATAAAACATATTTTTGATTGAGCAGTTATGAAACACTCTTTTTGTAGAATATGCAAGTGGAGATTCGGAGCGCTAAGAGGGTAATAGTGGAAAAAGGAATGTCTTCAAATATAAACTACACAGAATCATTCGGTGAAACTTCTTTCTGATCTGTGCATTCAGCTAACAGAGTTAAACCATACTTTTGATTGAGCAGATCTGAACACTCTTTCTGTAGAAAATGCAACTGGACATTTGGAGCGCTAAGAGCGTAGTAGTGGAAAAAGGAATATATTCAAATATAAACTACACAGAAGCATTCTGTGAAACTTTTTCTGATCTGAGCATTCAGCTAACAGAGTTAAACCATACTTTTGATTGAGCAGTTTTGAAACACTCTGTCTGTAGAAAATGCAACTGGACATTCGTAGCGCTAAGTGGGTAATAGTGGAAAAAAGAATATGTTCAAATATAAACTACACAGAAGCATTGTATGAAACTTCTTTCTGTTCTGTGCATTCAACTAACAGAGTTGAACCTTACTTTTGATTGAGCCGTTCTGAAACACTCTTTCTGTAGAAACTGCAATTGGACATTCTGAGCGCTAAGAGGCCTATATTGGGAAAAAGAATGTCTACAAATAAAAACTACACAGAAGAATTGTGTGAAACTTCTTTCTGTTCTGTTTGTTCAACTAAAAGAGTTGAACCTTAGTTTTGATTGAGCCGTTCTGAAACACTCTTTCTGTAGAAAATGCAAGTGGAGATTCGGAGCGCTAAGAGGGTAATAGTGGAAAAAGGAATGTCTCCAAATATAAACTACACAGAATCATTCTGTGAAACTTCTTTCTGATCTGTGCATTCAGCTAACAGAGTTAAACCATACTTTTGATTGAGCAGATCTGAACACTCTTTCTGTAGAAAATGCAACTGGACATTTGGAGCGCTAAGAGAGCAGTAGTGGAAAAAGGAATATATTCAAATATAAACTACACAGAAGCATTCTGTGAAACTTCTTTCTGATCTGAGCATTCAGCTAACAGAGTTAAACCATACTTTTGATTGAGCAGTTTTGAAACACTCTGTCTGTAGAAAATGCAACTGGACATTCGTAGCGCTAAGTGGGTAATAGTGGAAAAAAGAATATGTTCAAATATAAACTACACAGAAGCATTGTATGAAACTTCTTTCTGTTCTGTGCATTCAACTAACAGAGTTGAACCTTACTTTTGATTGAGCCTTTCTGAAACACTCTTTCTGTAGAAACTGCAATTGGACATTCTGAGCGCTAAGAGGCCTCTATTGGGAAAAATAATATCTTCAAATAAAAACTACACAGAAGCATTGTGTGAAACTTATTTCTGATATGTTCATTAAGCTAACAGAGTTAAACCATACTTTTGATTGCGCAGTGCTGAACCCTCTTTCTGTAGAAAATGCAAGTGGACATTCGGAGCGCTAAGAGGGTAATAGTGGAAAAAGGACTATATTCAAATATAAACTACACAGTAGCAGTCTGTGAAATTACTTTCTGTTCTGTGCATTCAACTAACAGAGTTGACCCTTACTTTTGATTGAGCCGTTCTGAAACACTCTTTCTGTAGAAACTGCAATTGGACATGCTAAGCGCTAAGAGGCCTACTTTGGGAAAAAGAATATCTTCAAATAAAAACTACACAGATGCATTCTGTGAAACTTATTTCTGATCTGTAAATTCAGTTAACAGAGATAAAACATATTTTTGATTGTGCAGTTATGAAACACTCTTTTTGTAGAAAATACAAGTGGAGATTCGGAGCGCTAAGAGGGTAATAGTGGAAAAAGGAATGTCTTCAAATATAAACAACACAGAATCATTCGGTGAAACTTCTTTCTGATCTGTGCATTCAGCTAACAGAGTTAAACCATACTTTTGATTGAGCAGATCTGAACACTCTTTCTGTAGAAAATGCAACTGGACATTTGGAGCGCTAAGAGCGTAGTAGTGGAAAAAGGAATATATTCAAATATAAACTACACAGAAGCATTCTGTGAAACTTCTTTCTGATCTGAGCATTCAGCTAACACAGTTAAACCATACTTTTGATTGAGCAGTTTTGAAACACTCTGTCTGTAGAAAATGCAACTGGACATTCGTAGCGCTAAGTGGGTAATAGTGGAATAAAGAATATGTTCAGATATAAACTACACAGAAGCATTGTATGAAACTTCTTTCTGTTCTGTGCATTCAACTAACAGAGTTCAACCTTACTTTTGATTGAGCCGTTCTGAAACACTCTTTCTGTAGAAACTGCAATTGGACATTCTGAGCGCTAAGAGGCCTATATTGGGAAAAAGAATGTCTACAAATAAAAACTACACAGAAGAATTTTGTGAAACTTCTTTCTGTTCTGTTTGTTCAACTAAAAGAGTTGAACCTTAGTTTTGATTGAGCCGTTCTGAAACACTCTTTCTGTAGAAAATGCAAGTGGAGATTCGGAGCGCTAAGGGGGTAATAGTGGAAAAAGGAATGTCTCCAAATATAAACTACACAGAATCATTCTGTGAAACTTCTTTCTGATCTGTGCATTCAGCTAACAGAGTTAAAACATACTTTTGATTGAGCAGATCTGAACACTCTTTCTGTAGAAAATGCAACTGGACATTTGGAGCGCTAAGAGAGTAGTAGTGGAAAAAGGAATATATTCAAATATAAACTACACAGAAGCATTCTGTGAAACTTCTTTCTGATCTGAGCATTCAGCTAACAGAGTTAAACCATACTTTTGATTGAGCAGTTTTGAAACACTCTGTCTGTAGAAAATGCAACTGGACATTCGTAGCGCTAAGTGGGTAATAGTGGAAAAAAGAATATTTTCAAATATAAACTACACAGAAGCATTGTATGAAACTTCTTTCTGTTCTGTGCATTCAACTAACAGAGTTGAACCTTACTTTTGATTGAGCCTTTCTGAAACACTCTTTCTTTAGAAACTGCAATTGGACATTCTGAGCGCTAAGAGGCCTCTATTGGGAAAAATAATATCTTCAAATAAAAACTACACAGAAGCATTGTGTGAAACTTATTTCTGATATGTTCATTAAGCTAACAGAGTTAAACCATACTTTTGATTGCGCAGTGCTGAACCCTCTTTCTGTAGAAAATGCAAGTGGACATTCGGAGCGCTAAGAGGGTAATAGTGGAAAAAGGACTATATTCAAATATAAACTACACAGTAGCAGTCTGTGAAATTTCTTTCTGTTCTGTGCATTCAACTAACAGAGTTGACCCTTACTTTTGATTGAGCCGTTCTGAAACACTCTTTCTGTAGAAACTGCAATTGGACATGCTAAGCGCTAAGAGGCCTACTTTGGGAAAAAGAATATCTTCAAATAAAAACTACACAGATGCATTCTGTGAAACTTATTTCTGATCTGTAAATTCAGTTAACAGAGATAAAACATATTTTTGATTGTGCAGTTATGAAACACTCTTTTTGTAGAAAATACAAGTGGAGATTCGGAGCGCTAAGAGGGTAATAGTGGAAAAAGGAATGTCTTCAAATATAAACAACACAGAATCATTCGGTGAAACTTCTTTCTGATCTGTGCATTCAGCTAACAGAGTTAAACCATACTTTTGATTGAGCAGATCTGAACACTCTTTCTGTAGAAAATGCAACTGGACATTTGGAGCGCTAAGAGCGTAGTAGTGGAAAAAGGAATATATTCAAATATAAACTACACAGAAGCATTCTGTGAAACTTCTTTCTGATCTGAGCATTCAGCTAACACAGTTAAACCATACTTTTGATTGAGCAGTTTTGAAACACTCTGTCTGTAGAAAATGCAACTGGACATTCGTAGCGCTAAGTGGGTAATAGTGGAAAAAAGAATATGTTCAGATATAAACTACACAGAAGAATTCTATGAAACTTCTTTCTGTTCTGTGCATTCAACTAACAGAGTTCAACCTTACTTTTGATTGAGCCGTTCTGAAACACTCTTTCTGTAGAAACTGCAATTGGACATTCTGAGCGCTAAGAGGCCTATATTGGGAAAAAGAATGTCTACAAATAAAAACTACACAGAAGAATTGTGTGAAACTTCTTTCTGTTCTGTTTGTTCAACTAAAAGAGTTGAACCTTAGTTTTGATTGAGCCGTTCTGAAACACTCTTTCTGTAGAAAATGCAAGTGGAGATTCGGAGCGCTAAGGGGGTAATAGTGGAAAAAGGAATGTCTCCATATATAAACTACACAGAATCATTCTGTGAAACTTCTTTCTGATCTGTGCATTCAGCTAACAGAGTTAAACCATACTTTTGATTGAGCAGATCTGAACACTCTTTCTGTAGAAAATGCAACTGGACATTTGGAGCGCTAAGAGAGTAGTAGTGGAAAAAGGAATATATTCAAATATAAACTACACAGAAGCATTCTGTGAAACTTCTTTCTGATCTGAGCATTCAGCTAACAGAGTTAAACCATACTTTTGATTGAGCAGCTTTGAAACACTCTGTCTGTAGAAAATGCAACTGGACATTCGTAGCGCTAAGTGGGTAACTGTGGAAAAAAGAATATGTTCAAATATAAACTACACAGAAGCATTGTATGAAACTTCTTTCTGTTCTGTGCATTCAACTAACAGAGTTGAACCTTACTTTTGATTGAGCCTTTCTGAAACACTCTTTCTGTAGAAACTGCAATTGGACATTCTGAGCGCTAAGAGGCCTCTATAGGGAAAAATAATATCTTCAAATAAAAACTACACAGAAGCATTGTGTGAAACTTATTTCTGATCTGTAAATTCAGTTAACAGAGGTAAAACATATTTTTGATTGAGCAGTTATGAAACACTCTTTTTGTAGAAAATGAAAGTGGAGATTCGGAGCGCTAAGAGGGTAATAGTGGAAAAAGGAATGTCTTCAAATATAAACTACACAGAATCATTCGGTAAAACTTCTTTCTGATCTGTGCATTCAGCTAACAGAGTTAAACCATACTTTTGATTGAGCAGATCTGAACACTCTTTCTGTAGAAAATGCAACTGGACATTTGGAGCGCTAAGAGCGTAGTAGTGGAAAAAGGAATATATTCAAATATAAACTACACAGAAGCATTCTGTGAAACTTCTTTCTGATCTGAGCATTCAGCTAACAGAGTTAAACCATACTTTTGATTGAGCAGTTTTGAAACACTCTGTCTGTAGAAAATGCAACTGGACATTCGTAGCGCTAAGTGGGTAATAGTGGAAAAAAGAATATGTTCAAATATAAACTACACAGAAGCATTGTATGAAACTTCTTTCTGTTCTGTGCATTCAACAAACAGAGTTGAACCTTACTTTTGATTGAGCCGTTCTGAAACACTCTTTCTGTAGAAACTGCAATTGGACCTTCTGAGCGCAAAGAGGCCTATATTGGGAAAAAGAATGTCTACAAATAAAAACTACACAGAAGAATTGTGTGAAACTTCTTTCTGTTCTGTTTGTTCAACTAAAAGAGTTGAAACTTAGTTTTGATTGAGCCGTTCTGAAACACTCTTTCTGTAGAAACTGCAATTGGACATGCTAAGCGCTAAGAGGCCTACATTGGGAAAAAGAATATCTTCAAATAAAAACTACACAGATGCATTCTGTGAAACTTATTTCTGATCTGTAAATTCAGTTAACAGAGATAAAACATATTTTTGATTGAGCAGTTATGAAACACTCTTTTTGTAGAAAATGCAAGTGGAGATTCGGAGCGCTAAGAGGGTAATAGTGGAAAAAGGAATGTCTTCAAATATAAACTACACAGAAGCATTCTGTGAAACTTCTTTCTGATCTGAGCATTCAGCTAACAGAGTTAAACCATACTTTTGATTGAGCAGTTTTGAAACACTCTGTCTGTAGAAAATGCAACTGGACATTCGTAGCGCTAAGTGGGTAATAGTGGAAAAAAGAATATGTTCAAATATAAACTACACAGAAGCATTGTATGAAACTTCTTTCTGTTCTGTGCATTCAACTAACAGAGTTGAACCTTACTTTTGATTGAGCCTTTCTGAAACACTCTTTCCGTAGAAACTGCAATTGGACATTCTGAGCGCTAAGAGGCCTCTATTGGGAAAAATAATATCTTCAAATAAAAACTACACAGAAGCATTGTGTGAAACGTATTTCTGATATGTTCATTAAGCTAACAGAGTTAAACCATACTTTTGATTGCGCAGTTCTGAACACTCTTTCTGTAGAAAATGCAAGTGGACATTTGGAGCGCTAAGAGGGTAAGAGTGGAAAAAGGAATATATTCAAATATAAACTACACAGTAGCATTCTGTGAAAATTCTTTCTGTTCTGTGCATTCAACTAACAGAGTTGAACCTTACTTTTGATTGAGCCGTTCTGAAACACTCTTTCTGTAGAAACTGCAATTGGACATGCTAAGCGCTAAGAGGCCTACATTGGGAAAAAGAATATCTTCAAATAAAAACTACACAGATGCATTCTGTGCAACTTATTTCTGATCTGTAAATTCAGTTAACAGAGATAAAACATATTTTTGATTGAGCAGTTATGAAACACTCTTTTTGTAGAAAATGCAAGTGGAGATTCGGAGCGCTAAGAGGGTAATATTGGAAAAAGGAATGTCTTCAAATATAAACTACATAGAATCATTCGGTGAAACTTCTTTCTGATCTGTGCATTCAGCTAACAGAGTTAAACCATACTTTTGATTGAGCAGATCTGAACACTCTTTCTGTAGAAAATGCAACTGGACATTTGGAGCGCTAAGAGAGTAGTAGTGGAAAAAGGAATATATTCAAATATAAACTACACAGAAGCATTCTGTGAAACTTCTTTCTGATCTGAGCATTCAGCTAACAGAGTTAAACCGTACTTTTGATTGAGCAGTTTTGAAACACTCTGTCTGTAGAAAATGCAACTGGACATTCGTAGCGCTAAGTGGGTAATAGTGGAAAAAAGAATATGTTCAAATATAACTACACAGAAGCATTGTATGAAACTTCTCTCTGTTCTGTGCATTCAACTAACAGAGTTGAACCTTACTTTTGATTGAGCCTTTCTGAAACACTCTTTCTGTAGAAACTGCAATTGGACATTCTGAGCGCTAAGAGGCCTCTATAGGGAAAAATAATATCTTCAAATAAAAACTACACAGAAGCATTGTGTGAAACTTATTTCTGATATGTTCATTAAGCTAACAGAGTTAAACCATACTTTTGATTGCGCAGTGCTGAACCCTCTTTCTGTAGAAAATGCAAGTGGACATTCGGAGCGCTAAGAGGGTAATAGTGGAAAAAGGAATATATTCAAATATAAAATACACAGTAGCATTCTGTGAAAATTCTTTCTGTTCTGTGCATTCAACTAACAGAGTTGAACCTTACTTTTGATTGAGCCGTTCTGAAACACTCTTTCTGTAGAAACTGCAATTGGACATGCTAAGCGCTAAGAGGCCTACATTGGGAAAAAGAATATCTTCAAATAAAAACTACACAGATGCATTCTGTGAAACTTATTTCTGATATATAAATTCAGTTAACAGAGATAAAACATATTTTTGATTGAGCAGTTATGAAACACTCTTTTTGTAGAATATGCAAGTGGAGATTCGGAGCGCTAAGAGGGTAATAGTGGAAAAAGGAATGTCTTCAAATATAAACTACACAGAATCATTCGGTGAAACTTCTTTCTGATCTGTGCATTCAGCTAACAGAGTTAAACCATACTTTTGATTGAGCAGATCTGAACACTCTTTCTGTAGAAAATGCAACTGGACATTTGGAGCGCTAAGAGCGTAGTAGTGGAAAAAGGAATATATTCAAATATAAACTACACAGAAGCATTCTGTGAAACTTTTTCTGATCTGAGCATTCAGCTAACAGAGTTAAACCATACTTTTGATTGAGCAGTTTTGAAACACTCTGTCTGTAGAAAATGCAACTGGACATTCGTAGCGCTAAGTGGGTAATAGTGGAAAAAAGAATATGTTCAAATATAAACTACACAGAAGCATTGTATGAAACTTCTTTCTGTTCTGTGCATTCAACTAACAGAGTTGAACCTTACTTTTGATTGAGCCGTTCTGAAACACTCTTTCTGTAGAAACTGCAATTGGACATTCTGAGCGCTAAGAGGCCTATATTGGGAAAAAGAATGTCTACAAATAAAAACTACACAGAAGAATTGTGTGAAACTTCTTTCTGTTCTGTTTGTTCAACTAAAAGAGTTGAACCTTAGTTTTGATTGAGCCGTTCTGAAACACTCTTTCTGTAGAAAATGCAAGTGGAGATTCGGAGCGCTAAGAGGGTAATAGTGGAAAAAGGAATGTCTCCAAATATAAACTACACAGAATCATTCTGTGAAACTTCTTTCTGATCTGTGCATTCAGCTAACAGAGTTAAACCATACTTTTGATTGAGCAGATCTGAACACTCTTTCTGTAGAAAATGCAACTGGACATTTGGAGCGCTAAGAGAGCAGTAGTGGAAAAAGGAATATATTCAAATATAAACTACACAGAAGCATTCTGTGAAACTTCTTTCTGATCTGAGCATTCAGCTAACAGAGTTAAACCATACTTTTGATTGAGCAGTTTTGAAACACTCTGTCTGTAGAAAATGCAACTGGACATTCGTAGCGCTAAGTGGGTAATAGTGGAAAAAAGAATATGTTCAAATATAAACTACACAGAAGCATTGTATGAAACTTCTTTCTGTTCTGTGCATTCAACTAACAGAGTTGAACCTTACTTTTGATTGAGCCTTTCTGAAACACTCTTTCTGTAGAAACTGCAATTGGACATTCTGAGCGCTAAGAGGCCTCTATTGGGAAAAATAATATCTTCAAATAAAAACTACACAGAAGCATTGTGTGAAACTTATTTCTGATATGTTCATTAAGCTAACAGAGTTAAACCATACTTTTGATTGCGCAGTGCTGAACCCTCTTTCTGTAGAAAATGCAAGTGGACATTCGGAGCGCTAAGAGGGTAATAGTGGAAAAAGGACTATATTCAAATATAAACTACACAGTAGCAGTCTGTGAAATTACTTTCTGTTCTGTGCATTCAACTAACAGAGTTGACCCTTACTTTTGATTGAGCCGTTCTGAAACACTCTTTCTGTAGAAACTGCAATTGGACATGCTAAGCGCTAAGAGGCCTACTTTGGGAAAAAGAATATCTTCAAGTAAAAACTACACAGATGCATTCTGTGAAACTTATTTCTGATCTGTAAATTCAGTTAACAGAGATAAAACATATTTTTGATTGTGCAGTTATGAAACACTCTTTTTGTAGAAAATACAAGTGGAGATTCGGAGCGCTAAGAGGGTAATAGTGGAAAAAGGAATGTCTTCAAATATAAACAACACAGAATCATTCGGTGAAACTTCTTTCTGATCTGTGCATTCAGCTAACAGAGTTAAACCATACTTTTGATTGAGCAGATCTGAACACTCTTTCTGTAGAAAAAGCAACTGGACATTTGGAGCGCTAAGAGCGTAGTAGTGGAAAAAGGAATATATTCAAATATAAACTACACAGAAGCATTCTGTGAAACTTCTTTCTGATCTGAGCATTCAGCTAACACAGTTAAACCATACTTTTGATTGAGCAGTTTTGAAACACTCTGTCTGTAGAAAATGCAACTGGACATTCGTAGCGCTAAGTGGGTAATAGTGGAATAAAGAATATGTTCAGATATAAACTACACAGAAGCATTGTATGAAACTTCTTTCTGTTCTGTGCATTCAACTAACAGAGTTCAACCTTACTTTTGATTGAGCCGTTCTGAAACACTCTTTCTGTAGAAACTGCAATTGGACATTCTGAGCGCTAAGAGGCCTATATTGGGAAAAAGAATGTCTACAAATAAAAACTACACAGAAGAATTTTGTGAAACTTCTTTCTGTTCTGTTTGTTCAACTAAAAGAGTTGAACCTTAGTTTTGATTGAGCCGTTCTGAAACACTCTTTCTGTAGAAAATGCAAGTGGAGATTCGGAGCGCTAAGGGGGTAATAGTGGAAAAAGGAATGTCTCCAAATATAAACTACACAGAATCATTCTGTGAAACTTCTTTCTGATCTGTGCATTCAGCTAACAGAGTTAAACCATACTTTTGATTGAGCAGATCTGAACACTCTTTCTGTAGAAAATGCAACTGGACATTTGGAGCGCTAAGAGAGTAGTAGTGGAAAAAGGAATATATTCAAATATAAACTACACAGAAGCATTCTGTGAAACTTCTTTCTGATCTGAGCATTCAGCTAACAGAGTTAAACCATACTTTTGATTGAGCAGTTTTGAAACACTCTGTCTGTAGAAAATGCAACTGGACATTCGTAGCGCTAAGTGGGTAATAGTGGAAAAAAGAATATTTTCAAATATAAACTACACAGAAGCATTGTATGAAACTTCTTTCTGTTCTGTGCATTCAACTAACAGAGTTGAACCTTACTTTTGATTGAGCCTTTCTGAAACACTCTTTCTGTAGAAACTGCAATTGGACATTCTGAGCGCTAAGAGGCCTCTATTGGGAAAAATAATATCTTCAAATAAAAACTACACAGAAGCATTGTGTGAAACTTATTTCTGATATGTTCATTAAGCTAACAGAGTTAAACCATACTTTTGATTGCGCAGTGCTGAACCCTCTTTCTGTAGAAAATGCAAGTGGACATTCGGAGCGCTAAGAGGGTAATAGTGGAAAAAGGACTATATTCAAATATAAACTACACAGTAGCAGTCTGTGAAATTTCTTTCTGTTCTGTGCATTCAACTAACAGAGTTGACCCTTACTTTTGATTGAGCCGTTCTGAAACACTCTTTCTGTAGAAACTGCAATTGGACATGCTAAGCGCTAAGAGGCCTACTTTGGGAAAAAGAATATCTTCAAATAAAAACTACACAGATGCATTCTGTGAAACTTATTTCTGATCTGTAAATTCAGTTAACAGAGATAAAACATATTTTTGATTGTGCAGTTATGAAACACTCTTTTTGTAGAAAATACAAGTGGAGATTCGGAGCGCTAAGAGGGTAATAGTGGAAAAAGGAATGTCTTCAAATATAAACAACACAGAATCATTCGGTGAAACTTCTTTCTGATCTGTGCATTCAGCTAACAGAGTTAAACCATACTTTTGATTGAGCAGATCTGAACACTCTTTCTGTAGAAAATGCAACTGGACATTTGGAGCGCTAAGAGCGTAGTAGTGGAAAAAGGAATATATTCAAATATAAACTACACAGAAGCATTCTGTGAAACTTCTTTCTGATCTGAGCATTCAGCTAACACAGTTAAACCATACTTTTGATTGAGCAGTTTTGAAACACTCTGTCTGTAGAAAATGCAACTGGACATTCGTAGCGCTAAGTGGGTAATAGTGGAAAAAAGAATATGTTCAGATATAAACTACACAGAAGAATTCTATGAAACTTCTTTCTGTTCTGTGCATTCAACTAACAGAGTTCAACCTTACTTTTGATTGAGCCGTTCTGAAACACTCTTTCTGTAGAAACTGCAATTGGACATTCTGAGCGCTAAGAGGCCTATATTGGGAAAAAGAATGTCTACAAATAAAAACTACACAGAAGAATTGTGTGAAACTTCTTTCTGTTCTGTTTGTTCAACTAAAAGAGTTGAACCTTAGTTTTGATTGAGCCGTTCTGAAACACTCTTTCTGTAGAAAATGCAAGTGGAGATTCGGAGCGCTAAGGGGGTAATAGTGGAAAAAGGAATGTCTCCAAATATAAACTACACAGAATCATTCTGTGAAACTTCTTTCTGACCTGTGCATTCAGCTAACAGAGTTAAACCATACTTTTGATTGAGCAGATCTGAACACTCTTTCTGTAGAAAATGCAACTGGACATTTGGAGCGCTAAGAGAGTAGTAGTGGAAAAAGGAATATATTCAAATATAAACTACACAGAAGCATTCTGTGAAACTTCTTTCTGATCTGAGCATTCAGCTAACAGAGTTAAACCATACTTTTGATTGAGCAGCTTTGAAACACTCTGTCTGTAGAAAATGCAACTGGACATTCGTAGCGCTAAGTGGGTAACTGTGGAAAAAAGAATATGTTCAAATATAAACTACACAGAAGCCTTGTATGAAACTTCTTTCTGTTCTGTGCATTCAACTAACAGAGTTGAACCTTACTTTTGATTGAGCCTTTCTGAAACACTCTTTCTGTAGAAACTGCAATTGGACATTCTGAGCGCTAAGAGGCCTCTATAGGGAAAAATAATATCTTCAAATAAAAACTACACAGAAGCATTGTGTGAAACTTATTTCTGATCTGTAAATTCAGTTAACAGAGGTAAAACATATTTTTGATTGAGCAGTTATGAAACACTCTTTTTGTAGAAAATGAAAGTGGAGATTCGGAGCGCTAAGAGGGTAATAGTGGAAAAAGGAATGTCTTCAAATATAAACTACACAGAATCATTCGGTAAAACTTCTTTCTGATCTGTGCATTCAGCTAACAGAGTTAAACCATACTTTTGATTGAGCAGATCTGAACACTCTTTCTGTAGAAAATGCAACTGGACATTTGGAGCGCTAAGAGCGTAGTAGTGGAAAAAGGAATATATTCAAATATAAACTACACAGAAGCATTCTGTGAAACTTCTTTCTGATCTGAGCATTCAGCTAACAGAGTTAAACCATACTTTTGATTGAGCAGTTTTGAAACACTCTGTCTGTAGAAAATGCAACTGGACATTCGTAGCGCTAAGTGGGTAATAGTGGAAAAAAGAATATGTTCAAATATAAACTACACAGAAGCATTGTATGAAACTTCTTTCTGTTCTGTGCATTCAACAAACAGAGTTGAACCTTACTTTTGATTGAGCCGTTCTGAAACACTCTTTCTGTAGAAACTGCAATTGGACATTCTGAGCGCAAAGAGGCCTATATTGGGAAAAAGAATGTCTACAAATAAAAACTACACAGAAGAATTGTGTGAAACTTCTTTCTGTTCTGTTTGTTCAACTAAAAGAGTTGAAACTTAGTTTTGATTGAGCCGTTCTGAAACACTCTTTCTGTAGAAAATGTAAGTGGAGATTCGGAGCGCTTAGAGGGTAATAGTGGAAAAAGGAATGTCTCCAAATATAAACTACACAGAATCATTCTGTGAAACTTCTTTCTGATCTGTGCATTCAGCTAACAGAGTTAAACCATACTTTTGATTGAGCAGATCTGAACACTCGTTCTGTAGAAAATGCAACTGGACATTTGGAGCGCTAAGAGAATAGTAGTGGAAAAAGGAATATATTCAAATATAAACTACACAGAAGCATTCTGTGAAACTTCTTTCTGATCTGAGCACTCAGCTAACAGAGTTAAACCATACTTTTGATTGAGCAGTTTTGAAACACTCTGTCTGTAGAAAATGCAACTGGACATTCGTAGCGCTAAGTGGGTAATAGTGGAAAAAAGAATATGTTCAAATATAAACTACACAGAAGCATTGTATGAAACTCCTTTCTGTTCTGTGTATTCAACTAGCAGAGTTGAACCTTACTTTTGATTGAGCCTTTCTGAAACACTCTTTCTGTAGAAACTGCAATTGGACATTCTGAGCGCTAAGAGGCCTCTATTGGGAAAAATAATATCTTCAAATAAAAACTACACAGAAGCATTGTGTGAAACTTATTTCTGATATGTTCATTAAGCTAACAGAGTTAAACCATACTTTTGATTGCGCAGTTCTGAACACTCTTTCTGTAGAAAATGCAAGTGGACATTCGGAGCGCTAAGAGGGTAATAGTGGAAAAAGGAATATATTCAAATATAAACTACACAGTAGCATTCTGTGAAAATTCTTTCTGTTCTGTGCATTCAACTAACAGAGTTGAACCTTACTTTTGATTGAGCCGTTCTGAAACACTCTTTCTGTAGAAACTGCAATTGGACATGCTAAGCGCTAAGAGGCCTACATTGGGAAAAAGAATATCTTCAAATAAAAACTACACAGATGCATTCTGTGAAACTTATTTCTGATCTGTAAATTCAGTTAACAGAGATAAAACATATTTTTGATTGAGCAGTTATGAAACACTCTTTTTGTAGAAAATGCAAGTGGAGATTCGGAGCGCTAAGAGGGTAATAGTGGAAAAAGGAATGTCTTCAAATATAAACTACACAGAAGCATTCTGTGAAACTTCTTTCTGATCTGAGCATTCAGCTAACAGAGTTAAACCATACTTTTGATTGAGCAGTTTTGAAACACTCTGTCTGTAGAAAATGCAACTGGACATTCGTAGCGCTAAGTGGGTAATAGTGGAAAAAAGAATATGTTCAAATATAAACTACACAGAAGCATTGTATGAAACTTCTTTCTGTTCTGTGCATTCAACTAACAGAGTTGAACCTTACTTTTGATTGAGCCTTTCTGAAACACTCTTTCCGTAGAAACTGCAATTGGACATTCTGAGCGCTAAGAGGCCTCTATTGGGAAAAATAATATCTTCAAATAAAAACTACACAGAAGCATTGTGTGAAACGTATTTCTGATATGTTCATTAAGCTAACAGAGTTAAACCATACTTTTGATTGCGCAGTTCTGAACACTCTTTCTGTAGAAAATGCAAGTGGACATTTGGAGCGCTAAGAGGGTAAGAGTGGAAAAAGGAATATATTCAAATATAAACTACACAGTAGCATTCTGTGAAAATTCTTTCTGTTCTGTGCATTCAACTAACAGAGTTGAACCTTACTTTTGATTGAGCCGTTCTGAAACACTCTTTCTGTAGAAACTGCAATTGGACATGCTAAGCGCTAAGAGGCCTACATTGGGAAAAAGAATATCTTCAAATAAAAACTACACAGATGCATTCTGTGCAACTTATTTCTGATCTGTAAATTCAGTTAACAGAGATAAAACATATTTTTGATTGAGCAGTTATGAAACACTCTTTTTGTAGAAAATGCAAGTGGAGATTCGGAGCGCTAAGAGGGTAATATTGGAAAAAGGAATGTCTTCAAATATAAACTACATAGAATCATTCGGTGAAACTTCTTTCTGATCTGTGCATTCAGCTAACAGAGTTAAACCATACTTTTGATTGAGCAGATCTGAACACTCTTTCTGTAGAAAATGCAACTGGACATTTGGAGCGCTAAGAGCATAGTAGTGGAAAAAGGAATATATTCAAATATAAACTACACAGAAGCATTCTGTGAAACTTCTTTCTGATCTGAGCATTCAGCTAACAGAGTTAA